>NC_133901.1:51925323-54325323 GCF_964199755.1 Larus michahellis | reverse complement strand
ACCCTCTCCTGTGGCTCTGCTTACGCGCTCCTGGGAGCTTTGCACTTGCTCTTTATAGCACCACTGAAAGGCCGAAAGATCCCGGGTGAAAGACAGGAACCAGGCCGCCCTTTGTCTGGCGACAGTGTTTGGGAAGGGTAAGAAAAGGTCCCATTTTATCTTTGTTCTCATGGAAAGTGTCACAGGATGTTTAATGTCCCCTCTGAGCAAAGACCTGCTGTTTTCCAGATCTTGTCTGAAAACCCATGCAGTATTCAGCAGGCCACTTAGTTTATCTTCCTTGGATAAACAAAAGGCTGCTGGAATTTGAAACTTGTTCCAAGAGTCTAGGGTCCAAAGCCTGCTGAAATCTGTGTGAGTCCTGCCCCTGGCCTGGGGCTTTGAATTGAGTCTGAAAATTTAAAGACTAGCAAGCAGCGGCAGCACGATTCCTAATGGTGTATGTGACAGAGGGCCATCCGTATGCGCAAGTTTTGGTGTTATTTCCACTCTTCAGCGTTGCCTGACTTTGGAACAGTGCAAAAATACCTTCTGAAATGCTTGAGAGCACTGATCCAGAAATCCCAGTGCAGGCTTTGCCTTGATGGGGGGAAAAAAATCGCTCCTAATGCGATGAAAGTGCCCGTGGCACTGCTGAGACGCCCTTCTCGCGTTGGCGAAGGTACCACGCACGGAGGGGTTCCAGGTCCCTCGAATGACAGTTTGTGGGAGCCGGAGCCACGGTGAGGGGAAGGGTCCCGCGGAGCCCACCGGGCTCCGGGCCGGCAGTGGCAGGAGGGACGGGGCCGCCGCCCCCGCAGCCAGCGGCTTTTTGCTCGCCAGCCGCCGGGGTGGGCGACCGAGGGGGTCGGGGAAGCTGCTGCGAGTTCTTGAGCTCCGAGATGCACCCGAGCCGCTTCCCTGTCCCTCCTCGCCCCCGTGGGCTGCGGGATCCGCGGTGCGAAGCCCAGCCCCGGCCCCCGCCCCGAGTCCGCGGGAGCCACCGCCCTCGCGGGGGCAGCGCGCACCGGCCGCCCCGCTCCGCCGCTGCGGGGGCTGCAGCCGGCAGGTAGGGGCTGCGCGGGTCGTCCGCGGAGGGACTGGGGGGCAAGCCGGCGGGGTTGGGGTGCGCTGGGCATGTCGGGGGGCGGCTTGGGTCTGCGCGCAGCGGTGCGGACAGGGCTGAAGGCGGGGGCGCGGAGCGGTGCGGGGCTCCCCGGCGGCGGTTCGCAGCGTTCCGGGCGGGCTTCTGCTGGGTCGCTTTCCTGCCCTGCCTGCATCGTGGAGCCTAGAACTGCAGGAACGCTAAGAAAATTAATAAAAATAAATGTAAAGCCCACCATTAAATTAAGAAACTGTATATGTGTGCATGCAGATATACAAGCTGTTGGTTAGATAAAATGCTAGTCAGAAAGTTGAAGAATAAACAGCGTTCCAAGTTCCTAGATGGTATGAGGAAAACATTCTCTTTTTTTCTGTTGCATAAGCAGAAAAAATATACCTGTTTGGAGACGGCTGTAAGAGCTATCAGAATGAGGGCTGGCTGCCCACATCATGCCCGTGGCACATGGACCCCTCGGCCACTGCCCTTGGCCCCCCCTGGGCCGGGGCTGTGCAACTGGCTCCTAGAAGAGCTCCGAAAACTGAGGCGCAGGCTACTAGGTGACAAGCTGGAATTGCTGGTCTGTGGGCTTCCACAGAAATAGTTAGCTGGGGAAGTGGCTAATCGCAGGGATCCCTATCCCAAATGGCCTCGATACTTCTTCTGGGATACTAACACAATTCATTTCTAGGAGAATACTCGGTCCCTAGCAGGACTTAACCAGGTGTGCAATAATATACTTAGGCCAGGTGGTATTGTAGGCATGTGTCTTACAGGAAATTTTGTGTTCACAGGAAAGCTGAGTAAGTTCAGGAAACTGTTCAATGAAAAAAGAAAAAAAGCGCCAAAATACAAGTGTTACCCTTACCTTGAACTTTCTGATAATTTGCTGCTCATCTATTGATGTGCTCTCTTTAATATTTCTAGGGGTAAGTTGTTAATTAGGTATTTGGAGTGAATTTGGGTTTGTGTGATATAGTGAATTGATTTCATTAAGTTAACAAGCTGTTTGGGGTAGCTGGGTCTGTTTGTTGTTGTAAGTCCACTCCTGCAGTGGCAATGAGGGAACGTTTCCGTTAGCTCTGGGAAATTGGAGGATAACATGAAACTTAATGAAGTGAAACAGCATTGCATTTTGTTCGGAGTCATTCTATTATGCCTCAGTTAGGGCCATATTATTACTCACCTCAAATCATTAGCTGTCACTGCCTTTTCATGTTTATTTTCTGAGCTATACGTAGCTCAATATTTGGTTTTCGGTTTACATTTTTTTTACTTGCATTGTAAATATAATAAAAATATATTTTTTACTTTTCCATCTTTTGCAACTGTGTAACAGAAGCTGTATTTTAATGGAAGGTTTCTCTGGGCTTCCCTTAGGGGTTTCCATATTAATGCCTTTAGAAATCAATCATTAACTTTTGCCTTTAAACTCGGGCTGGAAAGTGACGATGAAAGACGACATAGCACAGTGCGCAACTTAATTTTACAAAGCTTTATCAGAATTGATTTAACTGATATGTAAAGGGGGCAAACCTGAGGAACCTTCTTTTTCCCTATCTTGCACATTGACTTAAGCTTCAAGCTGTATTTTATTTGCCTAACGAGTGGCTCGCTGCAGTAGATCTCCTGGCTGAGTGGAGTTGCTGGGTTGGTTCTTGCCTGTGACTGTGAGGAAGGGACTAGGAGACCCCCAGGGATCCCTTCCAGGCCAAGATCCTATGGGCTGGGCACAGGGGGGGGAAGATTTTTCAGATGTTTTGGTGCAAACACAATCACTTCCTCAGGGAGAAATTTGGCACGCGTTTCCTTAGAGAGCTGTGCTTGCGTAAGCAGCCCCCTGCCACCCTCTGAGCTGTACTAGTACAGCCATTTGTGGGGCTGGTGGGGAAGTGCATTGGGGACCTGCCGCGGGTTCAAAAGTGCCTTTTCTTCCTTGGTTATCCATTACTTTTAGCTCTAATCTGTCTGACTGTGTGGCTGCTGTGTCAGGGCTGAGAAAGCGGCCTGGGAGGAAGGAACGTGTGGCAGGGAGCAGGAGGTAAGGGCTGTTTCTGCCGGCATTGCTGCTGCTGAAAGAAGTAATTGCTTATCAAATTGTGGTTAGCAGTAGATGGCATGTGGTTATGGCAGTTGCTTGAAAAATGTAGCTGAATGCTCAGATATCTTAATGCAGTTGTGTGCACATGCAATTAGCTGTATACACGAAGAACTGATTCTGTATTTCGGTTGCAATTCTGTTTTCACCTGATTTTACCTTCATGATGTATAGCAATGTGTTTTCCTAACTTCAGGACATGTTTCCTATACTATTCTCTCTTGCAGTATAAGCATTTCAAAGGACCATTTTCCTGGAAAATAGACCTAGGCATCATAAGGGTATGAGTTTTATTAATCAGATTATGTTCAGCTGTATAAGTGGATGCCTAAAATTCTAAAAGGAACGATTAAACCAACCCTAAGAGGCTACCTATAATCGTGAAGAGTGTAATTGTCACCCACATGCAATTTACTCTTTTACACATACATATAATGTTAAATATACTTTTGAATTTAACATAGACCTGCTGTTAAATTCTGAATGGTTAGGCAAGCGGTTAGGCGAACAGCACTGTTTTAATTCGTATGGTGAGACTGAAAAGTCAGGGGAGTGTAAACTTTCTATAATCTGCTAGAATTTATTTCAGTCTGGAAACCATTGATGCTTTTGTGCATTGTTTTAGGACTTGTTCTCATTCTTACTTTAGACACCTTGTTTCTCTGTTATGATCCTGTTGTAACCAGTAAGAAAACACTACATTGACTTCTGCATAGCATGTGTGCATATTTAGAGGATGATGGTACACTTTCTTAGTCACTGAACTTGAAGGAGTAATTACTTGCTATTACAGTCTTTATTCAACAGAGAAAAATCGCAGACTTTTTTTCTTCTAGCCTAAAATAAAAAAAATATGTTACCTTTGCTGTTTGTCCTATGGTGGGTCACTTGCAACTGCAGTTCAGATTATCTTCGTGGAGTCTCATGTAGATTTTAAAAAAAAAAAAATCTTCATTTTATCTATACTTTCTAAGAGGAAAGAGGATTTTTGCTAGCGGCCTTAGGAAAGCCAAATACATCTTTCATGAACTATATTGTTGCCTGCAGTAATTGACATATATTGATGTATCTGTGAGCAGTAAAAATGCAAGCTACAGCTTGCCTGCAGGCGATAGGCTCACAGCCTGTGGTATGGAGAAATTTGGAAAGGTGCAATTCTTTAAAACTAAAACTGAAGGCACCCAGGCAAAACATTCAGTTTTTCTTCACTGAAAATGAAGGTGTTTTCTATTTGTCTTGTTGAACCGCAAAGATAGTATTATTTTCTTTCCCGGGAGCTGTCTGCACTTGCTATGATGTGGGAAGTGGAAAAACTGTTGCTATTAGGACTATATACCTATAGTATATAGTACTGCTCTGGATGAAGATACCTGGATGGAGACTTTCTTTTTGTGGATTGTCTCCTTGTCTCTCTTAGGCTTGTAGGATGCCGGATGTAACTACATGCAGGGCAAGCTATGATCTGAGTATGAAATCTTTGGAGTTAAAGTCCCCTCCTTCTGCTTTTGGAAGGATTCTCCGTTTTCAGCGTGGCTGTATGCCCAGCTGCTGACACCTGCCTGGCACGATCACAGACACCGTGGTGGTACAGATCAGGATCCTGCAGAATGCAGGTATAGCCGGGAGGCACATACAGCATCTTCCCTTTCGCTGTAAAGGAAAAATCCATCACTTTTGTCTCTGCAGCACTTTAAGCTGTGCAGGCCCCTGAGGCAACAGGTCTTCGCTTTGACAGCAAGATGACTTGTTCAGTGGTAAGATTAGCCAGCAATTTGTGTCAGATTTCTTCCCCACAGCCTGCAGCAGTTGAGAATTGTGGAACTGGCTTAAGGGAATGAGACAATGTATTTTATTAGTGAGTCGGGATGAGTTTAGTCTTCATTAGCATAACTATCATTTATTTTGCGTATAATACAAAAGCCATTGAACAGTTGTTTCTCAGCTACAGTTCATTGTTGGAGAATTGCAGGTTATCCACAAAGCAGTATATTCTTGATGCTTTTCCTCGGGACTTAAATGGAGCAGCACTTTTTGTTATTGTTTTTATGTGTCATATTTATTAGTTTCTACTTGTTTCATTTGATGGGATAATGAAGTGAGAAGGCAGTAAATGAAGTCGTCTTTAATATTTGCTTTTATACAATGTTACCTGTTTTCACTGAAGGACTGTTGGTCTCTCTTTCCTTTTCTGGTGTTTTATTTTAAGGTTTTCTGGGCTTTGGTGTGAATGCTGTCTTGGAGTGTTACGTGAATAACGGAGAAGAATGAAGCAACATCTTTTTTATGTGTTATGTCTGGTCTATGTTGTGGATGTACCTCCACACTTGCACACACCAGGAAACAGGTTTACAAGTTGATGCGAAGTGTAAGTTGGGTAATACCGTATAAGTGAGTAGAGTTAAAATTAATGTAAAAACAGTACATCTGAGATAAATTGGGCTCCTTTTACTATTGAACATTATTTTCTTTAACTGTTCTGGTTGTCACAAGAATCTATTCAGTTTCTGGGGAACTTTGTTCTTGAATGGTAAGTACATTTGTTGCTGCCAGAGGATTGTCATAACAGTGTCTAGAAATAATGATAATGTGCAGCCCTAGGCCATATGTGGATAGTTAGTTATAATGTACATTATTGTTCTTTTAACTCACTGGTAGGTTATTTATGGAGAACTAATTTGTCACCCTTTTCTTTCTAACTCTACAAGTTTATTGTGTGATCTATGAGGGACTGGGAATTATAAATTTTCCTTCTATTAGATGAGAGCTGGCCTGTGCGTGTCAAGAGAAATGTGTCTTTTGGTCTTGACACTTGGTGATACCATCAAATGATAAAGATAGCTTGCCAAGAGACATGACCAAACTTCTGGGATTCCTCAGCTGTCTCAGTTTGTCAGTATCCTTTCCTACACACATAATTTATACTCCATTTCTTCTGGGATAAGCATGTACCTAATGTTTGGAAGCTTCTCTTGAGTTATTTTTAAGTATTAGGTGAGAATGCAGATGAAAATATGGTAAAAGAAAATTCAGTTCTTGATTGCAAAGTTGGAAGCAAAGTTCCAGATAGGAGACAAATAGAAGAAGAAAACATTGTCTTCAGATAGTTCAAAAGGGAAAAGGGAAAGGTGTTTCCCAGCCATTGCAGAAGATCCTAGAGGCAAGTTTTGAGTACAAAAATTGAGGCGATGTTGTAGCTAACAACCACCAAACCCCTGCATCCCCTTTTCTGAATAGGACCTGAAAGTAGGTTTTAAGTTGGGAATTTAACTCCTCATCTCCAGTACTCAGCAGGGCAGTGCTGACCTCTTTCTCTCCTTTTGTTCAAGATGGAAACAGTCTCCTGTCTTTCACCTTTTTCTTTTTTTTTTTTTTTTTTCTTTTTAATTCAAAGCTTCCTTCCTTCCTGCAGTTTCTGGATTTCTCCCAATGTGGATGTGATGACTCACATTTCCCAGATGCGAAATGCAAATGTGGGAAGTGGGATCTTTCCCCTGCCTCCCTAGGGGTTTCTCGGAGTCTATGGTGCTGTTAGCTTTCTCAATTAATTTGTCCCTCTTGATTCAAATGGTTTTCCTGCTGGCCACAGTGGTTTTGGGGCTGTTACAGTACTTAATAAGTCATATCTTAGAGTGTTCAGTGTACATGCATCTCAAACTTGGTTGGCTTTGAGAGCTTCTTGAAGACCACATAAAACTTCTTAATTTAGTCCATTGACATAGGCAAATACCTCCTCCTTCTGTCCAGTTTAGGGCTTATCTCATCAAGTTGATGTGTTTGATAATACCAAGTTCCTGCGACAGAGGGGTGTTGTTCAGGCAACCTGCGTTTGGTGCACAGTTGAGAAGCTGGTAGTATGGGGCTGTGAACTGCTTGTCTGTGGTCAGTGTCCTAGCTCCTCTCTGCTCTGTCTTCATTTGCTGATGCTGTGATGGGCTATGTGATCCCACGTGAAATCATATGCATTACTCGTATGCTTTCCCCAAGGTACTGAGGTATTTGGATTGGTAATTTCTTGGCTTTGTGTTTGTTCCTCTCTTTTGGAGGCCCTTGTGATCAGCCCTTCAAGCTCATCACCTTTATTTCCCTATAAAAGTCACTGACAGAACTCTGAAAGGAAGAGCTGAAATAAGACGAGTCAAACTGAAAATGGTTCCACTTTCAAGGCATGTGCCAGCTTCGCCTTTTTGTCACGCTGCATCCAGTCTCTCAGCTATTGAAGTTGAAATTTCCTGGGCCAGGAGCATCACACTCAGCCTTGCCTATACAGACGTGACTCAGTGTCGACATTCAATAAATATCCGTAGTAGGTTTTAAAAAGCATTGTGGCACTGAACTAGGTGGGTGCATAAGGGCTGCCTTTTTTCATCATATGGGGCTAACTTTTAAGTTTGTAACCTAATGTTTTGAGTTGGCACTTAAGGAATTGTTTTGATGTGGTATTCCCATTTGAATGTGCTGATGATGTTACACTTCTCATTAGAGGCAGCTTCTCATTTTTTAGAGAAAAAAGCCAATGGAAGGTGATTCTGCCCCTCTACTCTGCTCTTGTGAAACCCCACCCGGAGCACTGTGTCCGGCTTTGTGCCCCTCAACATAAGAAGGATATGGACCTGTTGGAGCTGGGTCCAGAGGAGGGCCATGAAGATGATCAGAGGGCTGGAGCACCTCTCCTGTGAAGACAGGCTGAGAGAGTTTTTCAGCCTGGAGAAGAGAAGGCTCAGGGGAGATCTCATAGCAGCCTTCCAGTATCTGAAGGGGGCCTACAACAAAGCTGGAGAGGGACTTTTTACAAGGGCATGTAGTGATAGAATGAGGGGTAATGGCTTCAAACTGGAAGAGGGTAGATTTAGATTAGATATTAGGAAGAAATTCTTTACTGTGAGGGTGGTGAGGCACTGGAACAGGTTGCCCAGGGAAGCTGTGGTTGTCCCATTCCTGGAAGTGTTCAAGGCCAGGCTGGATGAGGCTTTGAGCAGCCTGGTCTAGTGGGAGGTGTCCTTGCCCATGGCAGGGTGGTTGGAACTAGATGATCTTTAAGGTCCCTTCTAACACAAACCATTCTATGATTCTATGATACTTGTTTTGGATAAAGGCAATAGACATTTGGGAAGCTTTTTCATAAAGTGCCCTCTGCCTGTTGACTCCCTTTTTCTCTCTTTGCTAAACTTCTGTAATTAGTCTAAATGGTCCTTGGGGCAGCTATAGCATAATACCAGCAGTAGCAAGCAGAAGTACCTTTTTTGAAGGGACTGAAAAAAGTCCTCCTGTGGGCAGAGAGAATATCGAAATGGAAATCAGCTGAACAAGGAGAGCCAGCTGAGAGGAGCAGCACTTCCCCTCTTGAAGGGACTGAGTTATTACAAAGACCAGGTAATTTCTCCACTTTATTGATATTAGTGCTGTGCTCCAGTAGCATCTGGTCTGGCGCTTTTTGTATAAAATCTGTTTTCTTTAGTATGTATAGAATTAATTTTTTCTGTTTCCTCATCTAAAATGGTTCAGACTATTTCTCTGTGCATCTGATATTTTGTATTAGAAGTGGCCCAAGTATTTAATTTGGGAAATGCAGCTGCCATAAAATACAACTTTATGACAGCAGGGAAATTGGCATCAGATGAAGAATGTACTGAATGCAGCATTACAGCTGATCACAAAGGGCCCTCAAACTCTCAGCAAAAATACACAATTTGTGTCATTATGTATTGAAGGACCTGGCTTCCACCCTAAATATGTGAGAATCTCAGGAGTCAAAGCAGGATGTAATTGGAGAACAGTTAAATTGGTCAAATTTCATTTTCATTTTTGCAAATTGACATGTGCCTGCAATACAAGTTGACAGGGCAAAAAAGCTTTGTAGCAGAGAGATCCCTGTGCATCCCAGCCAGAGCTGGCTTCCTGTAGAAGCAAAGACTGTTATTTCGATACCCTGTTCTTTAGCTCAGTGGTGCGCAGCACGGATCCCAGGCTTTGAACAGTTACCATTTGGGTTTGCTTAGGGATCCAGATGCAGAGTATGTAGGGCAATAGAGCAAGGGAGCGCAAGAGGGAATGGGAAATTTAGGATGAACTGTGATTCATGCCCTGCTCAATTCATCCTCTCTGCTCTTCATGCAGCCAGTGTTTCCTCTCCTTTTCATTTGTGGTCAGAATTCATTCTATCAGTGTCCATTTATTTTAGCCTGATGAAGTAGCAAGTTGGAAGGAATAAACAGAATTATCCCCACACTAGTTTATTCTTATTGAAGTTAATGGAGTGGAGAGTAATCTCTGAGGAGTTGCAACCCACATGATGTAATTCTGCCTTTTGCTTATGGTGCACGCTACATAGAAACAGCTCACACATGACTAATGGTAAAGTGACACTTGTAACAGTTTCCAAATTCTACTTGTTTGCCGGAAAGGATGGGATAACAAAATACTTCAAATAAGAGCTGTCGTATGGGCATCTCAGGCATATTGGCAAAGGTATTTTGCAGAGGACTCATTTAGTTAGGCAACTTTACTCTTTTACTTTTCTCCAAATGAGAAAGTAAATCTTAGGAGACAGTTGTGAAAACCTGGTACACAAAGCTACTCCTTGGACAAACTCCTTGAAAATTAAAAAAGTTAGTTTTACCGCTCCTGGAGAATATAGCAAGCATGTGAATGATGTTGTTGGTGTATCAATGCCTCCTGACAGGGAAAGAATATGCAGCTGGCACTGAAGTGCTAAAAAAAAAATGGGTGGGGAAAAAACGGAAAAAACCCAGAGGATGTCATGGTGGCAACAGGCAGGATAATGTGTGAAACAAGTGGAGTGTGTTTGAGGGTGGCTCTGAAGGAGGAAAAGGAAATCAGCTGGCACTTGAGGACTGACTAAAAGTTGGCTGGATTTATTAGTATTTTTTCTTCAGATTACTTTGAAAATTTGTAGTAATTTAAAATTTATCAAATGCCAAACGTGAAATGCCTGCTCAAGAAGAAAAATGATCTAAGGATGCGGCATTTGGAGCTCTCTTAACTGAGAAATAGATATAAATTTAATTTGACCCTAATTTTTATTTATCAGTTCTAACGTGAGATCAAGATTATCCTTTTGGTATTATGGTGTTGATTAACTTATGGGTGAACTAACAGTTCCCTGTAACAACTGTTCTTTGGGATACTCCAGGTTACTCTTTCAGGTAATTCCAAAGGTGAGGTCTAAATAATGCTATCATAATAGTTATAGTTTATTACTTAGATGGGGTGAATTTCCATTATAAATAGAAGGTGTTCTTGAAAAAAATCACTAGGGCCTGTTCTCTTTCATGGAAAAAACTTAATTTCACCTAGAGAAGATTTTAAGGAATATTATCCTCTGTGTATCAAGATATAAGTGTTGGTTTTAGACATAATTTTTGTTGTCTGATCATTCTTGAGTTATTTTTGTTTCTTTTGTCATCCAGGTAATAATAAGCTGTTTAAAGTGAAACTGATTCCACTAAAAGGATTATTGATAATGGGATCTAGTTAAGGGACAATTACAAAGTTGGTTGGAATAATAGGATAAGAGGATAACTGTTGAGTCCTTTTAAGTCTCTTGTTTTTTGGTTCCCAGGTTGACATGTGGCAAGACTTTGACCAAACCGTAGTCGTATGACTGTCCAATCTGAACAGCTAGCAAATGCATTTCTTCATGATGGCTCCTTGACCAGTACCGTCAATAAGGAAGCTGAGATAGAAGAGCCAGGACTACTATTTTATTTTTTTAAAACTTCCTCATAACTCCTATGGGCGCGTGGTACCAGGTTGAAAGCCTATACTTATTTCTACAATCTTTTCCTGATTTTCTTAGTGTTTGTTTTTATAAACTTTCTAATGTAGTGGTTCAGGATGCTGTGATAAATGGCTTGCAGTTGGTCTGTAGGATCCCATGAAGCAGCAGTGCCTGCATAGTTTGCTTCTGAAGTGTTTCCATTTGCGAGTCTGCTGATAGAAGTGTTTGGGTGTTTTACAGGAGAGTTGGCAGGCTGGGATGGATCTGTGGTTGTAAATGCTCTGCTGCTCTCAGCTGCTGTAATTGGGACTGGGTTTAATAGGAGGAAGAGATGGAGCATTTTTATCAATTCTTTTATGACCAGTTCTTAGATAAATTTCTAGTTCTTTTTTTTTTTTCTTAGCATCAGTCTCTTTCTCTTTTTTCCCTTTTCAAGTCCTTTAAAATTTCACCTTTTATGGGCTCTCTTATCGTTACTGTCTAACATTTAACAAGATGACTCCCTAACATCTTGTCTTGCTGCTCCATATGGGCTCTTTTCTTCTTTCTTTTGTAGCTGTCTGCCTTTTCAGTGTAGCTGCTGAAGAGAAAAGACAAACATGATACAATCTGGGGAAAGCGGTTTCCTGTTTTCCTACGTACTGTCTCATTACTCCTAACGTAACTCCAACTTCTCTTCTGTAAAATTTCTGCCCTCCCTAACTGCAGGTTAGTTTTTCTGCCAGAGGCACTCTTGGGTCCTTTGCTGCAGAGTCCTTGATCTTGTGCTTTTTATAAATTAAGCTAATCCCAGGCTTCTTGTGGTTGTCTATTTTTTTTAAGCATTCTCTCCAATCACATCTCCGTAAGTTCCTTAAATGTGAACATCAGCATGTTTGAAGACTTACTGTAATATTCTGCTTGCTGACAGTTCTGTGTGTCTATGGAGCCAAGAAGATACAAGCTGAGGAGCTGTATGGGAACACCAGAGAAAATGAAAATGGAAATTAACTTCTAAAGAATTAAAATAGCCAGAAATCTGGGGAGCAAAGGTAAAATATACCTAACAGGACAGGTAGATTTAATTTCTTTTTGGCGTGTTTCATTTACCAAAACAAAAACATTCTCTATCGAGAGAAATGTTCTTTAACATAAAATTGAGAAACTGTATTTCTGAGCTGCAATATTAATTAGCAGAAGGTACACCCTTAAGCAGCATGGAAAGTTCCTGCTGATCATTCTTGAAAATGATGTAATCAAGCAGCTGCACCAGCATTCACTCAGCAAAGGGAATTTGAGGCACTTTTCTTGAAGCTTTAAAGATTTCTTAAAAACTAAAATAAGCTATTAAGCAAGGATCTAGTTGAAATATGTACGGCTTGGTGAGGCTGAATGGAAGACTGAGCGTGAAGAATGTGCTGATCTGCCCAAGACGTGTTGGTTGGTTGTTAACACTCAGTGTGTGATTTCACTAAAATAGATGTATGTTTTCACGATGTGCATGCTGTCAAATACGTTATTCCTGGTCAGAGATTTTTTTTTTATGGCATGCTAAGAGTTCTTTCTCTTGCCCTCCATCTGTTTCCTTGTCTTTCATTTTAGTATTTGATGTTTCCTTCCCAACTTAGTAGCTTCCCTGTTGTTATTTTCTGAAGTTTGTGTGCAAGCTTTGTACAAGCCTTCTTGTACAGAGAAGTGTTCATTGGTGTGTGCCTATGGCTATATTATTTATATATAATATATATATTATATTTATAAAATATATGATATTATACTTTTTTTTAAATAGAGTAAATGTGGTCTGTAGAATGACTTCTTATAAATACCTAACCCTGTAAAGCAACATTCATCGGTAGTTGCTGTCAGAAGCCTGTTTCAGGAAACAGCAGACATCCTGGTTTTTGTCTTAAACCGTTGTCTTTCCAGTATTTAGAGATTTTTCTTGCATTTCTGCTGGGGATTATATTACTGCACCATTGTGTATTCAATGATTATGTATTATAATTATTAAAGGGAAAATTAATAGTTGGCTTTGAAATGATAGTAAGGCTATCTTAATTTTACAGAGTTCAAGGTTTCAGCTGAAAACCTCCCAAGAAAAATAATGGTCACAGTGACAGTTTGCTATCATGTGGTACGTATTGTCCAGTAGAAGAGCACGTATGGCATTAAGTATCCTAATAGCTTTGTTTCGGAACATAAGCTTGTGTGAATGAAAGGAAATAACCTGCCTTGCCTTTTCATGCCTGATTAGTTTTTGCAAACAAACCTTGCATATTGAAGGACAAGATGATGAATTGACGCTAGCAGCAGCCCTAGAACATCAGATAAATAGAGGCAATCTTCTGGATAGCTTGTTCTGTAGGTGCAGAAATTGTTTTCTAAAATAGTAATCTACTTTCCTTTAGAAAGCACTAGTGTAAGATTCTCATTTTGAAAATTAACAATGAAAAGTATTTTTCTGTGTGAATTGTTAAAAACCCGACAATGCTACTCATGCTCTGAACACTGCAAGAACGGGGGAAAGATGTCTTTGTTTAAGTGCAGTTCCTCATTTTACTAAGACCAGCCAGGAACTTCAAGGACATTATAAACCAAATCAGTTTTGCATAACTTGAATAATTGGAAGGGCTAAAAAGATGGCAACTGTGAAAGACCCCAAAGTACAAGTACGTTTTCCGTAAGTACATCCCTGAGATTTCTAGGTGAGAGCATATCAGTTTTCCATGGTCCTGCCTCCTGCTTTCTTGGCTTCCCCTGTGTGGAGGGATGTCTGAGCGCTGGGTGGCAGCTCTCCCAGGACACTGCAGAATGGTACCAGCACTTCCTCAGGCTGTGACCCACCACCGGGGAGGTATGGTGGAACTGGTGTCCGTCTGCATTGATTTCTTTTCAGAGATGAAACATAAAAGCTGTCAGCAACCACAGCTTTTGGGTGGCCTTTGGCACTTCCAGGTGTGGGCGGGAACACATCTCCATAGTCTTCAGCCCCTTGGTTTTATCCAGACACAGCCGTGCTGTTGGTGCCTGAGCACTACTGGGGTGCCTGATAATATCCTAATTTTCTCTGTAGGGATCAGAAGAGTATTTGCTTGGTGTCTCCTTTACCCAGCTCATCTCCAGCTAATCCAAGAGAGGTTGATTTTTGGGTCATTGTTACCAAAGCAGAATCTGGGCTGCAGAAACTGTAAAAGAAGGGGAGAATAGTGATTTCCACAGACTGTGTAATGGTCTAAGAAAAAATGTCCTATTCCCACACATTCCATGGCAGCTTTGCAGTGGTATTCTTTCTCCGGGCAAGATTTTCCTCAAGATGGAAAAATGAATATACCAGACATAGGAAAAGTGTCAGAGGAAGACCGCTTTGAATAAAAACCTTTTTCAGCATTTCCAAGCAATTATGGTAGTATGTTAACACCTCTTTAAGGATATAATGGGATATTAACAAGTGCCTGATGATTCAGAAAATGACTGGACTATCACATACTTAAGTTTAACTGTAAACGAGAATTGCTTCATCTCAAAAGGAACAGATAAATGCAATGTAATTATAAATCAATAAAAGTATAGGTAGCTCTGTAAACAAACAAACAAAAAAACCTTCCACAACTGTTGCCTACCCTCCGTGTGTTAAAAATAGTTATTAAGTCTAAATATTAAAGTATTAAGAAAAAGTATAAAAACTTTAAAATGTAGAGATACTAGAAAAACAAGAAGCATCAGCCAATTCTGACATTCTCTTATGCTCTCACTATATACCGATAAGTCATCAGCAACCCCTCAACACCACAAATTCCAAAACAAGTTCTTAGAACTCTTGCTGTATAATTGCAGTTATTGAACAGCAGAGACTGATCGTTTCCTACCCAAAAGGTTTCCTGATGTTTTTTTGTAACAATTTTTGGCTATTCTCGCTTGTTTGCAGGAAGGGGAAAGAAAGATGTTAAAATGGCGACAGTGATGCTACCGTGCCCCCGCCCCCAGCGACATGGCTGTTGGCTATCAGTTAGTCAATTAGTAGCATTCTCCTTTCACAGAGAAGATACGTGTTTGATGGAACACACGTGACCATAACCTTGCTCAGGGTGTGCATGCTGACGGGCTCAGCTCAGTTTTCAGTCACAGCGGTGTACTCAAGGAAAGTAGTTGAGCCCCCTATTACTTCCATCACAGTGAAAAGTGAAATGGTGAGCGCTGTGCTTGCTAGGCTAAAAACCTTTCAGAATGCTTATCGAAAATGCACATTTCCAGGTGGGGCTAAGTAGGTTTAAGTCAAGATTTCTGTGCAAAGAAGTTTTCCTACAAAAATACTCCTTTGCAATTTTTTTACCCTTTATAGTTAACATGCATTATTTAAGGACTAACCTAGCCAGAAACTATGTTAAATGATCAAAAGGTTTCCCTTATAATTTCCTTACCCTTTTGCTGTAGACCCCTTCGGTCAGGCTGTTGTTTTTCTGTTTGCCCCATACAATAGTTTCCAGAGAAAAGGGAAGCTGATATTACATTTTTCATCTGAGTGCTACCAACTCAGCAGACAGTAACTATGTCTGCTGGGGCTCTACCCATGCCATTTGGTTTAGCAGTTTCTGGCAGATATGACAAATTAAGGAGTCGGTGTTGCAAAGAGATCGTTGTGGGAGGCCAGCGCGGCTCTTCCTCTCCCAGCAACACGCTTCTCAGTAGGGGAGTGACTAACGGATGTTGTGCCGTTCTATGACCTTTTCTTTTTACCATCTTTTTCATGTTTCTGCTCTGAGTATTTTTGCTCCTTGGTAAACGGGAGTTTTTTCAACTCCTGCCCCGCTTCCGTGCCACCCTGCTCACCTATGCCCTTCTCTGCCACCTCCCTTCTCTACCAGCTGTTTTAACATCCCTTTGGTTTCCATGTTGCTTCTCTTCTTCCCACGTCTATGCTCTGTTCGGTCTGTCCTCTTCAACAACCATCTCCCTCCCTCATACGCACAAACTGAAGCAAATTAAGAACATTTGCTGCTCAGCATAGCGATGGGAGTTAATAAGCTGGACTCTCACACGATTCTGCTTCTCTATCTTGACACATTTTGGATGGCGGGCAAGTTTTATTAGATATTTGTATGGTGCCTAGCACTGTGGCACACACTGTCTGATTAGAAGTCCCAAAGTACTACTAGAATACAAATAGGTTATTAATGTTGCTCTTACTTTGTATAATAGGGAAACCCCTCCTTAAAAATATAAAAGAGGTTAAAGATTTGCAGAGTAAACCATCCGGATTTATCCAGGTGTATTAGAGATGAAAAAAAATGGAAAAAGTTATTACAATCTGTCTTAATATGCTGCTTATGTTAGTGCTGTGACAGCAATTAAAAGTCAGGTTGTTTTTTGTTTGTTTGTTTTTAATTTTTTTTTTTTTTTTACTTTGGTTCTTGTACAATCCCCAAAATGGACTTTCAGGTAGGTGGTTCTTGTTAACCATTTGTAACAGTGATGGAGAGGTATTGAATTTATGGAGATCTGAGAAGTTGAATGTATATCCTGCTTATATGGGTACACATAATCCTCAGGGCTACTGGCTTGCACAAGAAAAATTTCAGTGGACCAACCTGACAGCCTTCTCAGAAAAGCATGAACTTTGGTTTGGAGGCTGGACAGACACATCGAAGCAGAAAAGCAAGCTGAGGATCTGGAGTAGCAGCCTTAAGAATCTCAGTGGACTTATTTTTATTTAGGAACATAGGATTGGAAAGGACCTCTTGCATTGTTTTTAAGCAAGTCAAAGCCATAATCATACAGCTCTTGATAAATAGCCCCTGCTGAAATAAAAACAGGCGGTAATTTTCCAGTTAAATATCTGGGTGCAGAATGGGAGAGCTCTTTGTTGGAGAAAATATATTAGATTAGAAATAGCCTTTGAATCCCAAGAGCTGTACAGAATTAAAGAGCCTTTACTTCCCGTGTATTTAAGAACAACCTGGAATTTAGCTGCCTGCCAGGCTGCTGCCTATAGCCCCTACCATGGGATGTAACTGCTGGGGGCGGGGAAGGGAGCAAAAAGAGGCTGAAAAAGTGCCATTTCTTGACAATCCAGTTGGCAGAAGCTTCTGCAGCTGTCGGTGTCTTCTGCGCTCATATCAAATACTGCGTCCCACTTACATGTGCTCTACTGTATTTGATGAGATGTAGGAAATGAGTTCAGGGGCTAGCAAGCCTCTGGGGAGGACACGGGTCAGGGGGAACAAAAATCCCTGATGCTGGGGAATTAGAGAAACCTGTGACAAGAAGGTAAATGGCTATTAGTTGATAATCAGTGTTCTGCCAGTTTTCTGTCTTCCCTTTAACCTGCTGCTTGGTTTAAGCTCATTTCTCTACCGCGGATTGTTACAGATAAGGCCATCCTTGATCCTTCAAGACCTAAAAAATTAATTCTTTCAAAACATGTTGAATATTTAATCTTACACATTTCTTACGATCCATTGTCACATAGTACATAAAATGTTTCTCTTTGTTAGGTAACATTTTTCTTTCTCTCCCCTTCTTCTATACTTTGCTTCTGTGTCCTTTTTATTCTTTTTATTCATAGTTCTTTTCTTCTGTTTTTATGGTTTTGTGTTTGTTTGGGAGTTTTTGTTTTGTTTTTTGGGGTTGTTTGTTTTGTTAGTTTTGGGGTTTTTTTTAATTAAAGATGCAGCAGTCAGAGAAAAGGGAACAGAAAACAGCATATTAAAGCAAGAGGTTAACATGATTGAATGTGGCAAATGACTACAAATAATTGGTGCTTGGTACAATCTTAAGATAAGAAAAGCAAGAAAGATAGTAGAACTGTCCCAGAGCTGCATGAATAGGGTATAGAAAAATATTAAGACTTCCCTAGAGCTAGGTGAATAGGGTGGTAAATGTAGTAAATATATGCAATTCCACTACCTTTCACTCTAAGCGTTAATGAATTTTCTCCAGCTATGCTTAAGCTGCATTATACTTGTTCTTCATAAAATTCATCTGCACGAATGTTCTCAAAGTGACTTTGAAAGCTGTGTATGTTGTTGTTCACAAGAAAAATAGGGTTTAAATTCATTGGTGCAAATGAACCTGTTCTGGGAGTGTGTCCTGGCATTCAGGACACAGAGACTGTCACGAGTTTCTCAGGTCTTGCCCGACCGATCATCACCATGAAGGTAGCAAATGGCACGTAGAGTTTATGTGTATGTATGTATCTTACACTGATCCAGAAAGAAAATTCTAGAGAAATCTCCTTCTCATTCTTCTCTCATGTGCATCTCTGTATTAATCAAACAGGTTAAAAATAAGTAGTGGATTCTGTGCTTATTTATGCTGGCATACATATTTGGGCCAACTCCTTTGGGATAAACTGCACAAAACACCTCCATGGAATTCTGCAAAAAAATTGCAGAGGCATCTTCATGCACAGCTGTTTTAATTTTGTGTAGCTGGGACAGCGTGAAGAAGCAGAAAGTAGCAGGATGAGAACCCCCGGTGTGGTCTGGGGGCTGCATGCTCCTGCCATGGGGCAGCTGTGACATAAACCTGACCTTGTGCCGGTTCTTCTATCTGGAGCCGTATTTTCCTACAAATGGAGCATTTTCAGAAAGCATCCAAACTGTTTGGAAGGTGGGGTGGCATTTCTTGAGATGATGGAGCTGCCCAGGTGCATCAACGCTGTACACGGAGCAGCTGAACAAGGTTGGAAAAAAAGCAACTCCCTGGTTCCCTGGGCAGCATGACTGTACCTGCTATTCCTCCGTCCTTTGTCATGCAAATGCTTCACTTCTTTGCTTCACACTGTTGAGATTATCATTATTGAATCAATTTATTTAAAGAAGAAAATCTTTAGGAGGGGCAGTTGGGAGGGGGCAGCGAGTGCTTTGCTGGCTGCGTGCCAAGTTCTAAAAGGTCAGCAGTTCCCATCGCTGTGCCGGCCAGTTGCTAGGCTGCCGTGGATTTCTGTGCTCCTTTCCTCGGCAAAAGGGACCTCGTGATGAAGTGCAAGGTTATAGTTGTGCCTTTTTAGTAACCTCACCCACTCCTTTCTGCTGGCTGAGCAGACCAAGTAAGGGGGATGTTCTCAGGAGCAGTTGTTTTCAGAGTTCTCAAAAACGGCTGCTGAAGTAACTGATAGCCTATTTATCCTGCCAAATTAGAACCTAACATATTAACCTGGGGAACACAGTC
The DNA here is from genome assembly GCF_964199755.1 of Larus michahellis. Classification (NCBI taxonomy): domain Eukaryota; kingdom Metazoa; phylum Chordata; class Aves; order Charadriiformes; family Laridae; genus Larus; species Larus michahellis. Next base: position 54,306,258 of record NC_133901.1, on the reverse strand, counting down.
ACTGTTCAGTGAGCTCTCAGGGCATGCTGGGTAACTGAGGCTTTCTTAGGGATCAGCAGAATTTGTTGCCACCTTCACCCTACTTAACGTCTTCTTTGAACTCACAGGAAAGCACATTTACCTAATGCTCAAGTGAAAATTATCTAGCAAAGGTTGCAGAGCTCTTTCATGAGCTTTGCTTTTAACCGTGCTTTCCTTCAGCCTGGTGAAGCAGCAGGAGCTTTTATGCACTGCCAGTAGGGATCGGGCCTTACAGTGCTAAATGTGGAGCAGATACGCAATGAGAGTCTTATCCTGCACCAAAAAGTTTAAGAAAAGATGCAACATGAGAGCAAACCAAAGTAGGGCTGGGAAGGGGAGGACATGGTTGCTCAGACAGAGGGCGTGCTTTCTGCCTGTTCAACTTCATTTGCAGAGTCCACAATCTGTATAATCCATGACATGGATTATTAGAAAACAGCACCAAGGTGTAAGCAAAGAAAGTTTTGTAACCTCGGAATAAAATGCCATTAGTGCTTATTAGACATGTGCAGCAACAAGAAATGTAATTATTTAACTTGCCTATTACTTTGGTGGCTATGACAGGCACGGCACTCCCTTGAAGCGAGCGTGAAGTCAAGGAGACGAGGTTGCACTGATCCTACTGTGGGGAGTGGCCTATTTCTGTGTCGACCAGGCATTTCTTACAACGTGGTCATTTTCAGTTGCTCGTAACCTCTTTAAATGTTGGCTGTTCATGTAGGTTGGCAGGCAGCATTCTGTGAAAATAACAGCAAGTGATCATGTAACCAAATACCTAATCTATGTTTGCTTAGCCTGGTCTGTCATGAAATTCTTCCCACGTATGTTAAGGTACAGCTAAAACGCTAACTAGGGTCTCAGGCCTGATCTGAAGCTTGCCTGGAAAGTTGGGCCAGAGATCAAGGCTGAGGTCATGGCACCCAGCTATTGCTGTATGTGCATTAAAATAGTTAGGGCTCTGTATGTGGAAATTGTTGACTCCTCTGAAAGATTTTGGGTGTATTTCTGCTTATTGTAGGGTTATTGTTTTCCCTTCTGCCATTCCTGGAACTTCCTCCTCCACCCTTAATAATCAGAACTTGAAATGAAACCTTCATCCCTCCAGAAGGGCCTGTGAAAGACACTGCTCAGATCCAAAATAAGAAGCCCTGCCTTGCCAAGACTCTGCAAAAGTGTTTCAGAGGTACATCTGAATTGCTCAGGATCTCTCTCGGATGTCTAATGTGCAAACTCCACGAGACGGCATTACTTGTGATTGCCAGGAAACCCTTGAGCAAAATTATTTGAACTTTCAGTGCCCTGTTAATTCAGGTAGCGGTCATGGATTTTCATGCACTATTCAATCATCCAGGCATTTGAACATAAAATACTAAACTTGCAGTAATACAATAAATCCACCTTTGAGTCCCTTTGTGTTAGATGCAAAGTGTGGTGGCCACATGGTGCAAAGCACTGGTACTTGCTCTGCTTCTTCACGTGAATTTGGTAGGATAATGTAATGGGAGACTTTATTGCCAAATCAGGGTATAATCTCTTTGTGGCTTCGTGCTAGATTGGATATCAGCTTTTTTTTTTGTGGCTAGGTTAGACGCAGACACCCACAAAAGTGTTGAATTTTATTTTCTATCTAAGTAGACAGGGATGTGGTGGTGGTTTGCATCAAATTATGCTGTTTGATGATCTGGTCATTCACTGATCCAGCATGAAGAATCATGTAACCACTGCCTTAGCCATCAGACAACTTGTTGATCCAACATTTGACATATTAATAAGACAGTCGTTGCTTGGAGCTATACAGAAAGGGATGTATAATTGACCCTATTAGTTAAAAATAAAGAATCAGTCATTACTTCATGTCAACTTACTCAACATGTAACATAAACCCTGCAAAATTGTCTGTCATCTGGATGTATGCAACACTCAAGAAGTATGGTCTACTCACAAATTAGCAGCGCATGCTGGAAGGCAAATACAGAAGGTGTGTGTCAAGTGGCAAGTCCATGGATGTGTCTTCTGTATCCTGTGCTCAGCATCCTCTGACTGACTTTTGACTGCAGGCGTTTTCAGCCTCCCTCATAGGTTTTGTGAATAATGCTATACTTGCCTACACACGTGCTTTCTTATGGTATTGCATTAGCCAACCTGTTGTACCTTTTCCCCGCCCCCCCTCAATTTGCTTGTGTTTGTGTCAGAGAGTTTGTTTCAGAACATAGTCGGGAGGAAAGGACGGTGCGGGTACTCTGGCAATGCTGTATGTTTGTCCTGAAGCAAACAGGTAGGGTCAAAAAATGAACTTTACACTTCAAGCAAAGCATCACACAGCTTGTGAAGAGGCCAGTGATGTCCTTGGGGTCATGTGGGCAGCTGCAGAAGCCACTCAGAAAGCCCTGTCAGCTGCATTGGCATTTTTGGCTGGGTATAAGAAAGTTGTGTCACAAAAGGCAAACTGTCCTGGTGTCCATTCCAGAGCTTTCATTGATCTTTTATGTACATAAGCCCTAGCAGTTGAATACCTCAAAGATGAGGTTTGAAATCGTAAACTCATTCAGATCTCATTTGCTTTGTGTGGCTTTTCTAATCTCTGTAGAAATGAACTTGTAAAGACTACATCCAGCTGGGACCTTTTAAACTCACTTAGGAGCCTCTATGCATGAGATACCGGGTTCGGTGGCTGCTTACAAAAACTGTTGTAACCCCAGCCCTGAATTCTTGTTTGATCTTTGTGAGCTGCTATGGCCATTGCTATATAATCCAAACCGCAGCTATGTCAGATGTCCCAGTTGAGATGTGGCCTAGCCGTTACACAGAGAGTGAAGCATATACATAATCAGGCAGAGCGGAGCACTGTGTATCTCTCCAAAGAGCCACAGAAGTGACAAGCAAAGCAGGTCACTAGAGATATTCTCTCTATCATACCCGAGCCCTCTTCTAATTCATTAGTGCAGATTACATTGTAATAGTACTTCATGCTGCAGTGGAGATCCCTATTGTGCTAGGCTCCACATAAACATAGAAGATAACACAGACCTTTCAAAGAATTTCTAATACAATCTAACTTACGAAGAAACAGATGTTTGTGACCATGGAGAAGAGAATAACATATATTGTTAGTACGTATTCTAATTCTTATCGTGGGCATTGCTTTGGGATCTGAATCATTAGAAAGCTTTATATAAATGTTTACTTATAAATAAATATTAGCAAAGCCTATTATGCAAAGACAGAAAATAGGACAGTAACTTTTATTTCCAGATAGTGTGCAGCATTTTTGGCCTAAAGTAAAATGTGTGATAACTAACAGGCTGACTAGCACACAGGCACAAATAAATGGTACTTGAGGAGTACACAAAGACCAGGAGCATGTATTTCATGGTAGCTTGTTTAGCTTTTGTAACTGGATGGCAGTATAATACAGTTTTGGCATCTTTTGTGGATATTTTTATTCACTGATATTTTTCAAGGACACCGTTTCAAACATGGTTACCTTAAATCACCGCTCAAAAGTGTTGACAAGCACACATTTTGTTGTGAGGTTACAAATGGTTCTCTTCGCTGTTTGCTTCCCATGGCAGTTCAGGTGCCTCCTACAACAGCACAGCCACAGGCTTTTGAACTTAACACAGGTCTTTGAAAATTGCACTTGGTTTTTCTCTTTTTAACATTTATGGGCTTGTTGTGTTAGCATATATGGCTTCATCATGCCCTGTATGATCAGCTGCAATTCTTGGGCTTTGAAAGCCAAGCTGGTAGATGAGGGTAATGCTTCTTATTCTTTTTAAATAAGACTATCAAACCTTTTTAAAATGAGTCCACTGATTCTCTTGTGCAGGGTATTATTTACAGCCAGGTAGAAATTCAGATAAACTTTCAGTATGTTGTGGTTTTTGTTTGTTTTGTAATTCCTGTTTTCTCCAACTTTGTTCACTTTTAAGTTTGGCAATGTGTATGTATTTTCTTGAAATAATTTTGTAAGCAGCCTTCCTATGTGCTGTAACAGGGAACGTTTCCTGGGAAGCCAGTGGTTCTTGTCAGTGGGAATGTTGCATATTCAGCATCTGTCGTAACGGGTGATGTAGAAGCTATTTGAGGTTTCTCTCCAAGCAAAACCAAAAGACATCCCAGATAGTTCTGTAATTTCTTAAGCCTTTGATTCATCCAGGGGCTAGGTGCCTGCTGTTGATGGCATAAACATGATCTGAAACCCATCACTGACAGCCAGCACCGCATGTCCCTGCGCTGAGCAATAGGGGGTGTCTCTGGTCCCTCGGTCCAGCCCTGTCCTGCAGAAAGCACTAAGGGCTGTTGGTCCCATGCTGCCAGTGACAGCCACAGCATTAGCAAAGGTACTCCAAGACACAGGACTCCGTTACTCATCTAGGGTCCGTTGGGTGTCATTTGGTCCCCTCTGGTGTCCTGCAGCACTTGGTGTGCATTTAGAGCCCATGCTATGGGCTGGATGCAGATGCTACTTTGATATAAGTGTCTGGAAGAGGGGGACAGGCCAGATCTCACCTTCAGTGAGTTCTCCACGCTCAGAAAATGGAGTCACCGGATCACAGCCTTCCTCTAAGATGGGGCTTGTGAGAAGAAGGCGGTCATTTCATCATTGTATCTGCTCTGATTTTGCAGTGAATATTCCCTTTTCATACAAAGGTGAAAATTGTGTTCCCTCAAACAAAAAAATTGCCCTAAATTGTGTACAGGGAAGAAGAGCTACTTTGAATGGAGACTGTAGTTGAAAATACAATTCAGGAGAGGGACTGGGGAGGGCCCACTGGAGGTAAATGAGCTGCAGCAATCGGCACCGATAAAGTATGTGACTTACATGTATGTGGTACGGCATTTCTTGGAGAAAAGGGTACCGTGCTAAGGTGTGACTGCTGGGCAATTTACTCTGAAATGAATGATACCGGAGCAGTATGTCCTCGCCCAGCCATGCAGGTTACAGCTCTTGCAATGTGCCCTGATTCCCTCTCTGCCTGTTTTTTCTCTCTCTCTCCCCTCAGATGGCCATTAACCCATGTGCCGGACAGCCCTGGCCCATTCTCGGCGTGCCGGCCGGAGTCGGCCCTCGCCACTGAGGTGGGGAGGAGGGAGGAATCGCCCCAGCCTGCGCCATGGCCTCGCCCCAGCAAGCCCGGCACCCTGGCCCTCCCGACGGAGGCTGGGGGTGGATGATCGTTGCCGGCTGCTTCCTTGTCACTATCTGTACCAGGGCTGTGACGAGGTAACGGGGCTGTTTCTTTGTCTTTCTGACCTGTTTGTGGCATTACTCCTTTTTTTTTTCCCTTGTAGGAGGAGGATTTGGGATCTCCCCTGATGTCCCACAGCTGCAGGGGTTATTCTGGATAGGTACAAACCTCTCTCCTGCTACATTTTTAAAAGCTTCCTGAAATCCTTAAGGCTGTGGGGACGGCTGAGGGATTATGAGCCCTCTGGTTTTAGTCTCGCCTCCTCTGACAGCTGCCCTATCTCTCAACACCCTCACTGTGATTCCTTGCAGAATCAAAGCCTGGGGCAGGCAGCGTTATTTAAGGCTCTAGTGGTTTGGTCGGGGAGGGAGGAATCATGCCAGGGACTCTTCGGGTCCACTGTGTCCCTCTGACCCCACAGCCGTTCTCATTTTTGCTAGTCCCAGTGGATTTGTTTGGCTCCCGAGCCTATCCGTGAAACCTATACATACCCGCTTCTCCTACTGCAAGCATTGCAGGCACTATCCTTACTGAGAAGGTCCATGACCCAGAGAGGAGGCCCCTCTCTATACCCTTCTGGTATCCAAAGTATGCGGAAAATATTTTCTCAAAAATAGAAAGAACAGGAATAGACTGCTGCCTTGCATAAACACAATGTATACATCTGGAGTGAGATGGCTTCCACAGCTGCTGTTGGGCGACTTTGATGTCGACTGGAGGCAGAGGACCCTGGTGTGTGTGAACATGGACATTTAAGCTATATTAAGCAGAGAGATAAGCACCCTGTTAAGTGAGGAACACGAAGACAGCATCTTGTTGGACAGTCAGTATAATGCAAATACAATGTTTCCTACCTAAATTTTATACTACTTTTAAAATGAAGCTGCCAGGTTTAGGGGTCTAAAGTCTAGAGTCAACAGCATAAAAGGGGTGTGGGAACATTGACACAGTGTTAGTTTATGTATGGAAACGTACAAATGCCATAATAACAGTAGAGGTTTCCTAGTGGATTTAGTTCCTTTTTCATGTGTGAAATGTGTCACATCCAAGAAATCATCTAATGGCTGGCACATATCTAGAGTATATAGAAGAATGAAGTACATGCAAGAAAAAGCTGAAGAAAGTAGTCCTTTATTGATTTGCAGGAGGAAAAAAGAGAGGGGGGGAAAAGGGGTCTCTTGCTGATGCAGAAACCAGAATGAAACTATGCAGCCTTTTAATCCGTTCCCCTGCAGAGACTGGTAGAACAGTTACAGTTGTTAGGCAGAGCAAAGTAACCTCTCCTGGAAGCATTTTAATAAACTGTTGGAAGGTCCATGGGCTCCTGCTGTGTTTTCATTCTCTGTTCACGAGAAGTTGCTTTTCACTTGCTTTGCACTTGTGCATCCACGAACACGTAGCTATAGGTGGTGTGGGCTCTATAGGTACTATGCTGGCCCTGCCCTCTGCCAGTTTGTGCAGATGTGAATACCACCATTAGCGAGCAACCAGGTCAGGGAAGAACTGGGGAGCGGAGGCTTTCTGTACCTGGGAAGCAACATCATGATGTGGGCAATCATTCCTGGTGATAATTACAATTTCAGTTTCATTTCAGTTGAAAAATGAGTTATAAAAACCTAGCAGCAGATTCCACGGTGAGAAACATGCAGTATGATAATATTCATAATCTCTCTGGAGTAATTATCTGTCCGAATTAGGTTCTAAATCAGCCTACTTGTCTAATCCCACTGTTGGGATAAGAGCTGGACACCAATGTATGATTTAGTTGTTGCCAGTGCAAAGCAAGGACTCTTCTCTGGTTGAATCACCCTAGCCTAGGTGCCTTACACAGAGTACTGTTGGAATTACTCAACTTGCACACACCATTTCATGTCTTGTCCCTCATGCATTAAGGTAGCCCTTCATTTCCAATATCCCTTAGAAACTGTTTAAAAATTTCCCCATCTCGTTGGGATTTAAGCAAATCACAGGTTTGATTTTCCTGGGAGCTGGAGAGGACCTTCAAGTGGGTACTCTTTATACCTGAAGAGTGAGACCAGTGTTTTCTGAGGCAAACATCCCATGTTCAACAGGTCAGCATTCATGTTTTCTTTCCTAGGTGCATCTCCATTTTCTTTGTGGAGTTCCAGGCGTACTTTGGGCAGGATTATGCCAGAACAGCTTGGATCCATTCCATTGTCGACTGTGCTACGATGCTCTGTGGTGTGTATTACCCTTTTAAGACTAATGCTGCTGATTTTTTTCAGCTCCATCTGGTTTTACTGTGTTCACAAGTTGGTGGAGTCAGCTTGGAAAGAGAGATGTATCTCTGGGGTATGGTATATCCAAGCTGCTTCCCCCAGTGCAGTTGTGCAGGAAGGGAGTGTCTTCATACTGTAGAAAAGAAGCAGAACTTCGTATTGTCAAATGATCTAAGTTTTCAGAAATGTACTTTTGTCGAGGTCTAGTAGGACAAGTCATGTTTGAGAGCTACTAACGGAGTACTTGTTTCTTTTGCCTTTTTATTGGAATCATATTTGAGACACAGCACAGGATGTACATCTTGCCTTCGGCTCAAGTCACAGTCATCCTCCTTTTAGCAAACATGTGTGTTTACAAATAGTCTTTTCCCTTAAAAGAAAGTTCAGTGTTACTAAAAATGACATGCATCAATACAGAAGTTGTACCGAATTTCTCATGGGTTTACTTTAAAACTGTATAGCTAGCTGAAAATCCATGCCCTAATCCTGTGGAAGAGGGTTGGTTAATCCCTGAGAATTGCTACAAAGGCACAGGGACACAGTTGGAATGAGACATTAGCTACTCTACTGTGTCAGCCAGGCTATATCTTGGGGAAAAAAGAGAAATAAGGGTAACCTTGCCCTGGTATTGCAGGTAACGGAGAGGGAGAGGGCTGGTGACAACACCCCATGGTAGAAGCAGGGTGATCTGTGAGCCATCAACATTGGAGAAGTGCAGGAAAAGGGGTAGTGGCTCTGGAGATGGTCCAAAAGATGTGAGATCTTTCCTGTTTGGGTCTGACACCTGAAGTTACTGAGGGCTGAAGTGCAAATTCCAGGTGGGGAAAGGTCTCAGTGTCGTAAGCGTGGAGCAATGAACACTGTGGGCTGTTGCTCTGGCCTCTCTTGACCCCAAAAACTGCAGAGTAGGTGTCTCCCATAGTGACTTTGACCTGCTGAAAAGGCTGTTGAGAAAGCTAATGTAAATTTCAGTTTTAGCTCGCTTTCAGGAAAAGTATTTTTAGAAGTTTTTTGGTGCTCCCACTGTTGTGATGGGGGGGATATTGGGAGACCACTCTGGGTAGCTGTGATCACCATTTTCTCCTGCTTACCTACTGCTTCCTTTTCCTTGATGACTGTTGCAACGAACTGTGTGTGAGGACCTGCCTTTAACTACCAGCTTTATTTGTTTCTTTGAAGCCCCGCTTGGGAGTTTAATCAGTAATCATGTGTCCTGCCAAGTTGGTATCATGCTAGGAGGGCTGCTTGCGTCTGCTGGACTAATTTTGAGTTCATTCGCCACCAGCCTGGAACATCTCTACTTATCATTAGGAGTCCTTACAGGTAGGAGGCATTCAGCCCCTTTGTTCCTGCCATGACAGCAACACGAGAACGTTAAAAATTATGGTCCTCCCTTTCAAGAGGGGTGATCTCTTCTTCATGTCATATTGCCACCTTGCTGATGGACAGAGATACTCAGACCTGTTCCCTTCATTGTAAATGAGAGGCTTTGGCTGCCCCTGCAAGGGCTGCAGCACTCGTTGGATCTCATACAGCCCAAACGCAGCATGCTGCAAAAGCAACTCTCTGACTTCTGTTAAAGATTGGAAAACATTGTGAAATTATGGGAGGTCAGGAAGGACTTCTGTTGTAGGTGATACACAAAAAGGTTTCCTTTTTTGCCTGTGATTTGGGAGGAGTTTGTTATGGTAGGAGTTCTAAACTGCCCCAAAATATTTGCATATTAAAAAAAAAAAAAGTTTAAACCATAACATAAGAGCAAGTGGGGCGAGCAGCACTGGGTGAATAGCCGGTACCTCAGCTGTGCACCTTATTTTTGTCTGCGTTACATTCCATTTGAAAAGCACACAATCTCCTGGTTGGTAGTGTTGCTGTAGCAGCTCCTCCATTTGTGTTCAGGTATGGTGGCGACAAATGTCTTCGCTCTGTCCTATCTCCCTGTCTTTGGTGTGCACAGAGGAACTTGAGAAGTGCCCATGGTCACACTGACATTCCTTCCTCATTAATACTGACCTGGTAGCCACGGTGATATAAGCCCCTGTACTTGGTCCCCTGCTGTTTAGTAACAAGTTGGTGGAATTACTGCAGTTCACATGCTGCCAGCAGCTTACTTGTTTAAAAAAAAATAAAATAAAATCCTTATTGTAGTGCATGTCACTCCTGTATTACAATGTTAATCTTTGACAAATGTGTTCATTACAAATAAAAAGGCTCCTTGTAACTTGAGGGACTGTGCCACATACCATGCTAATGCCACTGAGGCTTCCTTAGTGAGAACCACTGGGAATACTGAGGTGGAAAAGCAGTTGCACTTTGTACATGGGGTCCTAAAGAGCCAGTTCAATAAGGACTGAACTTCTAGTCTGTGGGATTGATTAATGGAGAGGTGAACAGTTGGTAAAGGCTAGAGGTGGTGCCTGGACCCAGAGAGGAGGTGGGAGCGTAACTGGTGAATGTTCAGGGCTGCAGGACTTGAAACTGTGAGGAGTGAAGCAGAGGTGAGATGGGGGAATGGCAATAAATAGAGAGCTCCTTCTAAGAGGTATGAAAATGTTTTCAGCCACAAACTTTTTGTTTACACTTTTCACATGACATTTATTGGCTTTTTGGGGACCTATTTCTCCCTGCCAACTCACTAAAAAATAAGTGGCGTGTACACGAAATAGAGTATGATTTTCACAGCTCTCAAGTGATGATGTCTAGCTCAGGGCTCCAGCTCTGCTGCCTACACAAGTCCAACCCCAGCTCTCTGCCCTGCTGCTCCCCTCGCCTCCTGAGGGGTGTCGGAGCGGGCATCCACCGCCTGCAGTCCCTCTAATCCACTTATCCCCTCCTGGCAGGCTTTGTGCCCGCTCGGCACAGTGCAGCCTTTGAGGAGGATGTGGCAAGCTGGTTACGGCACCGGGAGATTATCTCCTCTATTGGCAAGTTCTGCCAAAGGCAGTGGGGACTGGTTTACCCTCGATGTAGGACATGCTCCAAAAACCTAGTCAGGAACTCATTTCTGCGGCTGAATCAGAAACATATTAGTGTTAGGGCAACCATTTGGTGATTAAAATCTGCTCTCTGGTTCTGCAACAGAGACCACAATGTTTTTCCCAGTCCAAAAGATGGATATTTGTTTACTACATTGGACATGGCTTTGTTTTCTGAGGTTTTTCCCCCCTCTTTACTTACTGGCAGGGATTTAAAATGGTCAGGACTCCAAGCAGCTGCTGCGTGGAGTTTGTTTAGCTGACTAAAAAAGGTTTATTGTAGAATATCAGTAACAGAGACAGACTCTTTGTACTGTGCTTCAGAGACCTGAAAATTAATGTTCAGGGTTGCAACAGACCGAAACACAAAGTGGTGCCTCATCAGAACAGTGTGCCCAGTGCCAGCATCTGCACAGACCCTGGGGCAAGGGCTCATCTTGCATCCAGGAGAGGCTAACACACCATTTCTCTGATGTTTATTCATCAATCATCCTCATTCTTGTTATTAAGCAAACCCCATCACTTCTTTCTGAGCCTTGTTATCTTGGATTAATGATGATCCGTTAGGTTTGTCAAGTCAGTGACCACGACAGTGGGAGAAAGGAGTCATCCTGGTCCTCTTCACACCGTGACTGGGCTGCCTGATACAGCACCAGAAAAAGCTTCCTATTTGTTTGTGCTAATGAAAGTAGGTTATGTGATTTAATTTAATGTCTTCCCATGTGTCGTGCTTAGTATTAAGCCATCTGCACTGTGCTTTCTCTTCTAGGGCTTGGGTTTGCACTCTGTTATTCTCCAGCCATTGCGATGGTGGGCAAATACTTCAACAAAAGAAAAGCGCTGGCGTATGGAATAGCCATGTCAGGAAGTGGAATTGGTACCTTCATCCTTGCCCCTGTGGTCCAGCTCTTAATCGAGCAGTTTTCCTGGCGTGGAGCTTTACTCATCCTGGGAGGTTTTGTTTTAAACCTCTGTGTCTGTGGTGCCTTGATGCGGCCTATTGCTCTTAAGGAGGACCGTAAAACTGCTCCTGAGTTTCTTGAACAGGATTATGTCCCCAAAGCACAGAAACAAGACTTAAAACGAATGTCCGTCTGTTCACCTTTAATCAAAGCATGGTCTCACGAATGTTTATGCTACTGTTCATGGAAGGAATATGACTTTTTACTGATGCCAGGCTTCATGGTGCTGGCAGTGTCAGTTTTATTTATGGCATATGGCTGTAGCCCTCTTTTCGTCTATCTAGTGCCTTATGCTTTGAGCGTTGGAGTGAGTCATCACCAGGCGGCCTTCCTCATGTCCATACTTGGTGTCATAGACATCATTGGTAATGTCACCTTTGGATGGCTAACAGATAGAAGGTAATGGCTTACAGCTAAGCACGTGTACGCTTTAGCTGGTGGGAGGCTGGGTGCAAGTGAGGTGTAATACACATAAAAGTTAACATTATGGACTTCTTCTGTAGCATGCATAACATTTAAAAGAAGAAAACAAACCACAACAAACCAACACACAGTCTAACTATCAGAAATGCTTACTATTTAATGTTATTTTTTTTTCTGAGTTTGTTCAATTCTGCTGGTTCCGTTTCTTTTTTTCCTGAAGAAATTATATTTTTGTGCAAAGTGGAAATGTAACACCCTGCCTGAAGTTGTTTGAGTGCGATCCTCTGTACCCGTTTCCTAGAGGATCTCACTCTGCTTTCTCTGCCTTTCCATCTCTTTTGTGCTGCTGGGGAGGCACAGAAGTTACGGAAAAGGGTCAAGGGTCTGGCCCAGTGCTGCCAAGCATATACTCAGACGGACAGACCTAAAAGCGTTAACGTATTTTCTAGTATGTAAGAGCTCACCATGCTTTGCTAACTCAGCTCACTCAACCATCTGTGTACAGCACCTGTAACATCAGTAGACGCTGGCTAAATTTAGAAGGATTTTGATTCTAAAGGACGTGTTCTTTGTGCTTATTCAGTTTGTGGGAAAAAATCAGTTATTGGTTTTGTGGGGCAGAGAGAAATGGAATTTCTGATGATAACTCCGGTGTTTAAAGGCTGATGTGAAGGATGACAACTGAGCGAGGTATACTGTAATATCTTTGCATAATACTGGGAGCACCTTGCTGAGCTGGGGTGTAAAGCCTGATGGAATACTGCTTTGAACATTGAAACTTTAGTAGGCTGCAAAATCCTGTCAGTGGAGTGGCTCCCCTCACTAAGGGCAGCCCGAAGAACACTGCAGGCAGCATGGGCTGCTGCTTACCAGATGCTTCTGCAGCTGTAGGTGAGCAGCTTTCCCTACCTGGGCTCGTCAGTGTTGAGCTTTTCATTTTGAAGACTGTGTATGGAAATTGACTTAAATTTGAGGTATATAAAAGAGACTGAAGTGCTGCATGCCAGGGCATAGAAACCGAGATGCTGTGTTCAGCGATAATCTTTTTCTTTTCTGTTTTGAAATTTGCAGGTGTTTGAAGAAGCATCGGCACTTTTGCTACCTCTTTGCTGTGGGAATGGATGGCCTCTGTTGTCTTTTCCTGCCAGTTCTCCAAAACTTCCCCTTGCTTGTGCCTTTCTCATTTACCTTTGGCTACTTTGATGGAGCCTATGTAACGCTCATCCCTGTCGTGACGGCAGATGTAGTGGGAACTTCTTCGTTATCATCAGCACTGGGGGTTGTGTATTTTCTGCATGCCATACCATATCTAGTGAGCCCACCTGTTGCAGGTTCGTCACAAATTACTTTCCTATACTCTTATCACTACTTCAGATTTAACTATTGGTGTGATGTAGAAGGAGAGAAAGGACAGCAAATGCACGCTGAATGTGGATGTAGCCCCTGGGCAGGAAAATAACACACCTAGACCTTCATAAGAATCTAGATCCCACTTATTCCCTGTCTTGATGGGATGATTTCTATGTATAGACCAAGTTGAAGTTTAAAAAACAAACCAGTACAGAATGAGGCTTTTGAGAGCTGTTACATCATGACTTCATGTAGCTCAGAAATCGTGCAAGTAGAAGGAACAAAAGGTTTCACTGTGAAATTACATGGTTTTCAAAATGTAACCTAAAGAGAGTTTCATTACAACATGTTTTTTTTTGTGCGGGGGACTTGATTTTTTCAACTCCAGCCTGCTTTGAACAGGTGGGTGAGTCAGCTTTGCTATTGTTTGGTCACGGGCTCATCGCTGTAATATCTAACCGTCGTTTTCCCCATCAGTTCGATTACAGTAAAGTAAGGATGAGAGCCGTACTCCTATTATTCTTTAGAAAGAACTTGACACAGTTTTGAATATTGTGGAAGGACAGAGATCTTTTTTCAAACAGCCATGCCTTGCCTATTTTGTCTTCTATTCACATCAATTCCCAATTAATCTCTGCTTCTGAAGGCTTTAATTTAATTTGCCATAGCCAAAACCATTGCAAAATGGAATTATTTTAAGTGATGCATGAGCCTAGGGCATAGCTCACTAGATGTTTCTGTATGAGGATCTCATGCACAGCGTACTTAATCTCAGGGCTCTCTAAGCATGTCTAAAGACTGCGAGTTAAATCCATGCAGTTGAAAGATGTTTATTTAGGATTGTGGTGATGACTGCTGTGCCTTTTCTCGTGGGTTTGACCGCTAAACAAAAGCCCATCAAAATCTTATCTGCCTGCTGAGGACAAATGCCTCCCTGCCCCAGGAGGTAAAAGTATAGTGACGGTGATGTAAACCCGTATTGTTTGATTGTATTTATATGTGATAACTCCAGAAGCTTATAAAACTCCTGTTGATCATGGGATTTGTAAATTATCAGAATTTTGACGGGCCTTTAAAAACCCATGATTTGCTCTCCTACAGGTTGGCTTGTGGACACAACTGGCAGCTATACTGCATCATTCCTCCTGTGTGGATTTTCTATGATTTTTAGTTCAACATTATTGTGCTTTGCAAGACTAGCAAAGAAAGTCAAAAGAACACACTTGCGGTCGCTCACCAATGATACTGGCACCAAACAGCACATCTGGACAAATGGAGCAATAGCTTATTCTGTCGCAGCAGAATTAGACCAAAAGGATGTTGAATTTTTGGCTGTGGATACAAACAGCTACGGCAACAGATGACAAGCGCCGTCCGGATTCAGCACTGCACAGCCGTGACTGAGATGGAGGTGGCTCTGTAGTGTTACACTGATGGTACTCCTGTGAAACAAGGCATCTCTCAATTAGATTCTTCTTTCGTGTTTTTAGTTGGCTAAAATCTACATACAGCAACAATAATATCAAGTTAATGCAGTAATAGAAGAAAGCTAGACTGAAAATAAAGAGTTTGCAGATACAAATGTTCACAGATTTATTTGAAATGCAGTATGTCGACTCCACAGATAATCTCAAAGATGATAATTGGCTATAATAAAAAAAAGACTACAAAGTAATCAGTCACCAAAACTGAACAATAAACTTTAACAACAGTAAGCTTTTTGGTGTTCTGGTCTATTATGTTTCAATGGACTAATCACCACCAAAAAACCTCCACGTTTATCAGTCTGCGTTAAACTCTTTGCAAATAACTATTTCAAATGCCAAAGCCATTTTATTTAGAAAATCTGACAGGAAACTGTGATTTATGCTCAAAGTATCTCTGGAGCAGCTTTAATTTTTACAGTGTGCCTGAATTTTGTACATAAGTTGCAATTTAATTTCAAGTATGGTTTTAGACTTACTTTCCCAAGCCTCCTACAGCAAAATGTTGAGGTGGCTGCTGCTTTTCTCCTGAAGATCTTTAAAGCTTGAATTTCTAAACATTGACATTCCAGGTATGATCCTCCAACTGATCCTTGTCTGGGAGGGTAGAAGAGGTGCTGTGGCTCATCTACTATTTGAAGAGGAGTAAATTTGTGCCAGGGGACTAGGTGTGCTGATGGACAAACCTGGTTTAGCTGCATTAGTTTGAAGAAGCTGGAACGCAGCCCGGGAGACAAGAGGAGAGGCTTGGTTGTTTCCGAATACAGAGCCTCTTCCTCCTGTAAAATCAGCAGCTGTTGAAGAAATTTAGAGTCTGTGCAAGCAGATGACTGAGAAACTGCCCACTCCACAGGCGATAAGTAAAGAGGACATTGGCAGACAAAGTTTTTTCTGCATATTCCAGTGGCAAGTCTGTCTCTTCTTGGACCTGGGAACTGTATCTTCAGAATGTGCAAATTAGTCATTTGTGACACCTGACGAGCTGGTCAGGTCACTTGTCCTGGATGGCCAGAACACAACAGCTGCGATTCACCGCTGGTTTCCTGCTACTTGTGTGAGGAATATACTACAGCTGGCTGCTCAACCAGAGCTACGGACCAAATGTAGCTCATGGGGTAAATTACTGATGTGGTGAACTAATAAATAATGGGATGTTTCCCACTACATTTCCAAAGTCATCGATGCAGGATTTTCACATTCGGAAATGCAAATAATTTCTGTGTTTTGATGCTGTATAAAGTTGCTTTCTGTTCATTAGCAAATTGATCAGAGTTCGAATAATTGTTATCAACGTTGAACTAGTCATTTTGTTATTCATCTGCAATGTATTAAATGGCTGCTCATGGCGTCCTGCTCCCGTCTGTGCCTCAGAGGGGAAAGCAAAATAGACTGACGTTCACAAATTTTATTTAGATCAAGAGTACAGCCATAGGGGTATAATGTATTTTTACATATATATGAATAGTATGTGTGTCAAGTAATTCTATTACTCATGCATATTTCAACGTATTAAAATTGTTTGACTTCAGTTGTCTGTGCTCAAACAAAGCATTTCTCATTGCCCTGCTTCAGAAGTGTGGTCAGAGCCAGTAGCACGATTTATGTGCACAGACCACAGATTAAGACATGGGAGTGCAAAAACTGCTTAAAACTGATGACATAACCTTTTGTTCCGCTCTGCGTGGCAACTGAGTCCTGGGCCCTAATTTTGATTTTAAAATACATTCTTAAAAAAAGACAAAAATTATCCATGAGTGTTTCTTAATGAGTTAGGAAAAATAGGCACATTTGAGAAGAAAAAACGGTGGCTTTATTCATTAGTAGTGATGAAGATACTGTTCTAGATCTTAATGCAAAATTTTATATCAAAAAATAGAGAATAGTGTGGTCTACAAAGAAGATAAGCTATTTCAACAAGTTGTAAGTTAGTGCTGTCATTTACTGTACAAAAATCTAATTGTATTTTTTTACCACATCATGACATGTCGGCAGCTGTTCATGCTATAACTGCATATTATAGAAGTCTGTTAGAATAATACTATATGCATTTTTATCCTAGTAAATCATACTGTGTAATATGTTATTAGTGTTTTTTGGATTTTTTTTTTTAAATTTCAAGATATTTTTTCATAGGCTTTTCTGTTTTGTGTTTAACTTATAATTAAGGCAGTATTTCTTGTTTTAAATATCTAATTCAGCAGAAAACATTCAACTAGTTTTATACACAGATCTTTTGTAGGGAACGATAGAATGATTTCAGGGTTTTCTAACACTGTTTCTGTGCTGAATTAAGCCAACGGATAAAAGCTTATATACCAGAATGATGCTTTCTGTGTGTAAAACACACTGTGAAATATCAGCCCTGTCATGAATTTCCCCACGGAGAAACAGAGAAGGAAGGAAGCATAACAAGAAATGACCTGCGAGTGGAAGAAATGACAGTAAAATCCAAGGTTTGCGAAGTCTCATGCCAAACTTCTACCCCCTGGTCCGTACAACCTAAATTGAACACCTCATCTTCATCCTGCCCTGTGAAAGGCTTCAGGCAGCGTATTATAGACGTCTCTGGATTATACTATTTTTTAAAAAAATGTTTTATTGTATCTACAATGGTTTGGGTTTTTTGTTGTTTTTGTTTTGTTTTGTTTTTTTTCAGAGATTATAATATTCAGGCTGTTCTCCATAGAGGATATTTCCTGGCATGGCACGGTGCAGTGACGGGCAGAGAACTCTGGGCTAGCTGGGCACAATTTGCCAAGCTAACACTGCGTGTTCCCACCAGCCCTGTTGAGCACTGGGGGATACGAGCTTGGATGCGGCACTGCATGGCTGAGCCTGCCTGGCTTCCCGGGGCAGCGTGGCCTCACTTGGCTGGAGTAACATCTGCCCGAGGCAGAAACAGAGGGATCCTATCTCAGGTGAATCCTGCCTGGGATAATACTCTATTCTGTGCAGTGAAGGGGAATTCATTGTTAGTAAGTGCAACTGCTTACAGCCGCTGAAGGTATCCCATCTGTTTCCATTGCATGAGGTTTGACATGAGGAAATCCTCATTCTTTTGAAATTGCTTACATTGTAGTGAGAGTTTTTATCAGGTCAGTTTTGGAACGTTTAATAAATTGTACCTTGAAAAATTGTGTGAAAACGGCATTGGAAAAATCAAGTACCTCCTGCTGAAAAATAACCCTGTTTTCAGAAAAAAATTTTTGAGCCTGAAACGTTTCTGCCAACTTGGATGACAATTTATCTCCTGAAAACCAAAGGTTTTCTGGGCTACTATATGGTGAATATATTTCATATTGCCACAACAGTTCCTTGTTTGCTTTCTAAAGTGTTATGAATTTATGTGAGAAGGAAGAGCTTGTTTTAGTTAAGCTGTAACAGTACTTCATGGTCAGCACAACAAAGTCCTTAGCCAGGATTGCCTCAATAAATAATTCCCTCTACGAAGTGACCGTTCTGGTGTATTCCAGTAGTTTTCTGTATAATTTAGAAGATGCTTTTGATTCATTAATGTATGCTGCAGGGTTGTCTTCACTCCCTTTTTCCCTGCATCGCCAGCGTAGGCTCCAGTGATGTCTTCATACTTGGGTGCGAATGAGAGGTGGTTCACCCTCTGTGTGATTCTGGTTTTGCCCATTGGACTTGGAGACTGCAAAAGGTGTGGATTTGTTTTTTACCGCTTCCCGAAGCTGAAGCTCAGCCTCTTCCCTGTGCCGCCACGCCAGGCAATGCAGCAGCACCACCCTGTGGGAAAGACCATTTCTCCCCATTTACAAGACACTGGGCAAGAACTGGAAGGCAGAGTTTGCACGCAGCATCCCCAGGCAGCACCGCGGCCCAGCCTGAACCTCCAGAGACTGAAGAAGGTAAAGTGCAAGAAACAGATTTCTCGCATCTCTGCACCTCACGGTGAGTTTCTTCGCTGTGGTGAAGATTGAGCCACTCTGACTGTTCTAAAAAGTTCAGGCTCGCATTTTTCTCAAAATATTTTACTGCTGCTCCTTATTTCTGCAAGGTTCGTTTTCCAGGAGTGAGGCAGGAGAGGCTCTGGTGGCAGGGCGTGGAGGGGAGCACGGATGTGCCACCACAGCTTCCTGACTTCAACCCTACTGTTGTTCCTACCAGCTTTCAGCAGTGGTGTGCCAGTCCTGCTCCCAGTCCTTCCTGTTCTCCTCCCTCCCCACTCTTTTCCTAGGTAGGGCCACCTTTCTTTGTAAGAGAAAAGCTGGCGGGTGGCTGGAAAACAAGAATGGATTTTGCCCCAGCCCTTTCTTAGGAAGAAGGTGTGGTTGTATCATGTACTCCTGATCCTTTTACTTGTATTATGAAATATTCTTTGAGGGAGAGCTGACATGGGGGAGGTTTCTTGATGTTTTGTGGTCTGGCATCATATTTTACACTCCTTTAGGCCTGTCACCCTGTCTGTACATGGGACTGCTGTGGTAGGGGCAGGAATGCTCCAGGATGGCTGGGAACAAAAGGCCACATCCCTCCTGATGGGCTCTGTCACCAGTTTGCTTCATTCTACACCACTGGCTAGTGCTCAGAAGTGTATTGAAAGTACAGCGTTAGTTTTCCCTGAGCACCATGAACTGCTATACCAAGGTACAATGCTATGGAATTAGGCCAGCCTGTTGTAAAGAATACTGACTTTTAGTTGGACAACTGAAGACAATCACCTCCTCCACCCGTCCTCTCTGTCCTTTCAGCCCTTTCTTCCATTCATGTAGACTCTGTGGGCACCCACCCCACTTCCCACAAGCCCCTTGCTCTCTGTGGCCCTGTTCTCCAGTGCTCGTGCAACTCCTTGCTCTGGCAGCGCTCTGCCCTCCGTGTCCGGTTCAGTACGTTTCTTGTGTGCGTTTTCTATCCCTGGCTTGTTTCACAAGCACGGCCACAGATAGATGTCTCTTTGGCACCTCAAAGATTGCCTTTCCTTCCTCTCCAGATGTTTGCTGCAGCGGTTCCTGAGAGTGTGATTTTGGGTAAATTAGACCGACGTCATTTTGTGCTCAGTTTAATTCTTTGGTGCAACACTTACTGAAGCCACCTTTGTTGAGAGTTTGGGAAAATAAATGGGGCTACCTCCTGACCCTTTCATATCCTGCCAAAACTTTATCCCTGTTACTTTTTCAAATGGCCGTTTCCTTTTCTTTCATCTACTAACATGAGGATTGGTCAGCAGAGAGGTACCAGAAGTGACAGTTGATGGATGCAATGCTCTTTAATACAGGTTTTTTAAGCTTTCCAGGGAACTAGCCAAACAGTAGTTATTTTTCATAGTTAAACAACATACAAGCTAGTAAACCAAACAAGTCTTCAACAAAAGCATCTTCTAAATAACACTAAAAAATACATTTTTTTTAAACATATGAAAAAGCATCAGAAATTCCATTTGTGTATAACGTGGCTTTCAAGTGGATAGATGAAATACTACAATGATTCCCTTATCTTTTGCTCAGTAAACGGTAATATCTAATTTAGATATCATTTGATTAGAAGCTCTCTGTTCTGCAGATCATCACTTAAACGCAACTTTTATACCAGCATTAGCATTGAAGACCAAGATATCTTAACTGCTATTTAGTCTTCCCAAGCACGCTCTCTGTGGGTGAATGAACAAACAAATGAACAATCATAATCTGCAGTTTCTACATTATCACCAGAAAGCGATGCCACCAGATGTTTCATCCGGTTATAACATCAACCTTAAAAAAAAAAAAAAAAAGTGGTTTTGAAAGTCTGCTAAAATGTCCTTGGGTTTGGGTTTTTTTTGGCGTGAAGGATCTTGGGGAGATTTAGCTTGAGATGGAAAGTCGTAGCTCACATAATGCACTCAGATATTCTTCATTGTTGGGACACAGTGCAATGGCTTTCTCGTAGCACTCAATTGCTTTGTGTTTTTCACCGCTTAGCTTATGAACAAGTCCAAGTGTACCAAAATCTGCTGCGTCTTCTAAACCTCTCTGAATTCTTTTTTCCAGCAATTTCTTGAGAGCATTTCTGCACGCAATTCTTCCATAAGACTCTTTATCAATTTTCAGCCCTTCTAGGTAATACCTAATGGCTTCAGATTCCGATTTCATATGAAAACGCTGAAAATTGCCATAACGGTAGTAATATTCTTGTTTATCATTATCGAATAGAATATTTATCTGAAACGCTTTCTGAAATGTCTCTTCTGCTTCTTCATACCTCTTTCCTTCTGCATACATGTTTGCTAGTTCAATGTGGGCAGTAAAAAATTTTGCCTTTTGGGCAATCGCTGTTTTAAGATGAAAAATGGCAAGTCGGATGACTTCCTCCACTTGCTCTTGAGGTGGATATCTTGTAGTGTTTTTCAATTGATACAGCTTTCCTTTGTAGCAGAGTGCTAGTTGGTGATGCAAAAAGGCAGATTTTGGTGTCACTGCCAGGGCCTTTTTCAAAATCTCCACCGCTTTGTCCACTTCTCCTTTCCTTCTGTAAAACTTAGCGGCGTATCGCTGGACATAAGGAAGATCAGGGGTTATCTGCATTGCTTCTTCAATGTACCTCTCCCCTTCATCAGCTTGCTTTACGTCTTGAAGTTTTAACGCGAGTAATGCCATAATGAAAGTACTCTTTGGATTCAGTTCCACTGCACGCTTCAGGAGCTCAAGGGACGGGATTATTTCTTCACATTGTCTGAGAGAGAAGTCTTCCAAACGATACATTACTATTGCATAGCCAGCATTAAATCTTGGGTTATTGGGTTCATTCTTCAGAGCAGTTTCAAAACAATCCTTTGCTCTCTCATAGTATTTTCTCCCAAACTTTAATAATGCCCATCCTTGCTCAGCATAGATCTCCGGAAGTTGAATCTTCCATTGGTCAGTATTTGAAAGCTTTTTGCAGCTGTTTTCCACTTTGTTTATATAAGTTTGAGCTTCTTCATATCTTTTCATGTGGTAATAGATCCAGGCATAGTTCCCCCAGGTAACAAGAATTCTCCAGTCAATTTCATCTGGATGATTTTTTTGAGCTGCTGCTTCAGCTTTTTGGAGATTTCTCAGGGCTTCCTCATTTGAACCCTTTAGGTGGCATACATAGGCTAGTAGATTATAATTTGTGATGTTGGATTCTATGAAAAACTCGATCTGATCATCTACTGTTTCTTCTAGGTGTCCGAGATCCACATCCTGCTTCAGCAAGGTCCATGTAAAATGACATTCTAGCTTCAGCAGGGAGCTCTTCAAGGAATTCATGGAAATGGTACTAGAAGAAAACAAAGAAAAATGTACTTACACTCCACTGGCTTTTTGCTACTCTTGTTTTTAAACCAGGCATGATGTACTTCAAAACCAGGCAATACCTCACCTAGTGCCACAAGTCAACAATACTTCAAACAAGCCAAAGCTCTGGGAAGCCATTGGTCTAAAGAGCGGAATAATTATTTCAGTAATTCTCCTTGCCAGTATATGAGGGCATCTCTTACATAGCAACAGAGCTGGTGGTCTGGCTGTCAAAGAGGAGGGCTAATCTCTCTGGTAAAGCTGGCACAGCTCTGGGCCTCAGGAGCATACTTCCTATGCCAGGAACAATTGCTGAAGCCTACCCAAAAGAGGTAATCAAATAACAAAGCTTCCCCTAAAATATAGAGAAAATGATACAGTGCCTTTCCCATGTATCTGTATATTTTATGGTTTGGATTATAAATTTCATTTTGCATTTCCTGCATTTGTAAATCCTTGTTTGTTAGATCATAGTACCGTTTTTATGATTATACTAATGTATCCAGTAGCTGGCTCCTGGATCCTACCAGTCTCCCCAGTTGCTGGCGCATGGGTGTACAGGACCCCTGAGGATGCAACCCCACTGCGCTTGCTGGTACCCACCACACGCTCACTCACTGACCCTGTGGATCCCCAGAAGATGGCTTTGGACATCCCGTAGCTGGTCAGGGATCCTCTCTCTACCCAGGCTCCTCACCCCTAGACGCACGCACACTGACCAGACCCTGTTTGCATACACCTGGTCCATAATACCCCTTTGTCCCTCTCTATTTTTAATCATTTGTTCCTTCCCAAATCACCTAGGTCACTCGTTTCCCTGCCTTTGGTCCCTTCCCCAGACATCCCATAATGTCTCACACAATCCCCAAATGCTTTTCCCTGCATCCCATAAGGTGTCCCACATCCTTAAGCACTGCGCTCCCTTGGACCCCTAGCATGGGGTATCCCCTTGGCCCATGGGGGTCCCCTGGGAGGGCCAGGTGGGAGCTCGTGTCCCTGAGCCCCGGGGGGAGCCCCCGCCTGCCCTCCTGCCTCTGAGCTCCTCACTGTGCGTGGGGATGGGTTGATGGCTCTGGGAACAAGCTTGGGAGCAGCCGGGGCAGGGTGGCATTTGGGGTCCCCCTCCTGCCACTGCCTGCCTGTGTCCCGGTGTGGACATGCAGAGCAGCTTTTAGCACACAAACTATCAAGGACAAACCTTTACAGCCCAGAGAAGGTAACACCCTAGTCCGTATTGTGCCCTCCCTTAAAGAAGGAATTATACGTGACTTTATAATCAAGGCTTCTCAGTCAAATCCTTCTTTGTTAGAAAGACTTCTCTGCCCCCCCTCCTCTAAAGCCTAGAGGGTCTGACAGCCTGTGTGGTACCACGCATGCTGCCGCTCAGCTCCACAATCATGTAAAAAAAGAGGCATCTTTTGGATAAAAAAAAAAAGAGTGAGTGGAAAGACTGAAAATTATGAGGAGGCAAATCAAGGAGGAATCCGTCAGCAATTCTTACAGGTTCTGGGACAATGGGCAGGACACTGGGGAAAGCAAAACTGAATACACTTTCCCACCCAAACCATCTGACCCAGAGGTACTGGAAGAAGTCAGACAAAAATGGTATTTAAAAGTGCTGTTAATGTATAAGTTTGTCTTACAGACTTCTTCGCCTTTCTCAAATAATCTCTTCTGCCTAACTGAGGTTTTTCGTCGGTATTAACAGCCGTTCCTAATTAGAAAGCTGTGTGTGAGGTAACTACAGTTCTTCTGGGATGAAGAGGAAGTGAGAGCGAGTTCCCATTATTGTCACTATCTTGTTAGAAATCTTTGGCTACCGGTGAATACCACAGAACAGATATTGGCTCCCAAATCACCAGTTCAATTAAAAATGTGGCGTTTTATTGCCTCAGCCGAGAACCCTGACAATGTCTAATGTCCACGGCTGAGAAACTAACAGAGGAGAGTAATTAATGAGAAGACATTTGTGGAAAATTAATATTCATGAATGTCACAAAAACAGATTTGTGACGCAAATTAAATACAGTTTAGTTTAGTTCAACACATAACCGTTAAACGCGATTTCCAAAGTTGTCCTGCCATCTTGGCTTTGCCCCATTTGCGTGCGCGCACAGCTCTGTGCATGCGTGACGGTCTTCAGAACGTGTTATCCCCCCTCCCCGACCCCCGACAGCTTATGCTCCAAGGGGCAGCCCAGAGCCTGTGCTGCCCTCTTTGCTGGTCCTGGCAGTAGTAGAGATCAGAAAGTAAATTCTCAAATGCATCAGCCCCAGGCACCCATTCAGCCGGGCACCAGCTGCGGCTGCAGCCTGGGTGTCACCCCCGAACTGCCCACACACAGTTTTCCTGATGGCCAGTTCTGCTCACAGGGCTGGCCCTTGTCGGAGAAGTGATAAAATTACAATATTCAATAGAACCCTTATTTTATTTTGATTCTTCCAGTAGATATTCTGCAAAATATTTTCTGCTGTTTGGATCCCCATAGTCCCTCCCTGCTTACGTTTAAGTAAATAATAAGCATTATTTTCCTGTGGCATAGCAAAAAAGCACCTTTCAGAGACTGGGTTGCTCACCTCATGGTTTTCCTTCTCTGCCCACTTAGGTTAAGGTAGCTTTGAAGCCAAAGGAGCGCTGCTCTCCGTTGCTATGCCTTCCCTTTTATGTGCTCCAACCCTCACGTGGTCTGTGAGTAATTTAACGGGAACCAGAAAGTGAAACTTCAGCTCTGCCTGAATCTGCGAAAGAAGCTGGAATAGCCGCCAGTAGGGGAATAGAAACCTAGGAGTGAGTAAACTGCTTTTTTTTCAGCCTGGCTCTGTGCCACACATTATGTTGTGTTGTGGAGAATGTGGCAACAGCTCCTAGTAACTCCCAGCGTTTACTTTGTTCAAATCCAGAGGCATCTAGGACGCGGAGAATATTTCGGGCCAGTATAGGCTGAGCTGGTTATCATGCACGGGCTATAGGGAAGGGTCCTTTTCCCCTCCTGCCTCTGCTGATGCATCTTTGCACAGTTTTGTACCATGCTTTAGGGTCCTGTTTTGTTGGTACTGTGTCATCCCCCTACTCCTACCCCACAACGTCCTACCGCCCCTTGCCTCCACTCCTTCGTCCCGTGTCTCCCCATTGCAAGGTCCCTGCTGTTGTACCAGGCCTGTATTTCCCCATGCCACGGCGTTCTGGAAGAGCACTAAACATCTCACCCCACCCGGAACGACTGTTTGTCGCTGCTCTCTCTGTGAAACTGTGGTTGTACTGCCCCGAGAGAAATGAAAGTGAAACAGGTGAGATACAGTCAGTTCGAGAAATTGCCATCGGGGTTGTGCCAAGAAAAACAAAGCTGCAGGCGGGTCAGGGCAAGCTCAAACAGAGCACCCTTGGTGAGCCGCTGGCCCGAGGCCATGCAAACTTATGGCCTGTTGCTGTCATCAGCGACGCCATAACAGGGCATCACGTTAATCAAGGGATGGGGCAGGGGTTGGGTACTGTCCCGGTTTTGGCCGGATTGGACAATCAGAATGACAGATGGCCGTGCCCCTGCCTCTCTGAAGAAAGAAGAAATAAGGAGATTTATGAGTTTAGAAAAAGAACTAAACTACTTTAATGAAAATATTAATAAATAATGATGATAATAATAATAATAATGTATACAATATATAAAAAACAGTATCCAGCTCACAGGATGACGATCGCCTCACCAGGGAAAAGTCCCAGACTGGAGTCAGCGAAGGACAGAAGCAGGATTCCAGATCTGGAGTCAGGAATGCTTGGATCGGGATCAAAAGCAGAAGAACAGACAGGGTCCTCCTCGGACGTCAGCCATTGAAGAAAGAGTTGACCCTTTGATCCCTCAGCTTTTATGCTGAGCATGAGGCAGATGGGATGCAATACCCTGTGGGTCAGTTTTGGGTCACCTGCCCTGTCCGCTCCTCCCCACAGGTGCGACCCCTCTGCGCTCTTCTGCTTCTGACCCTCCAACGGGGCAAATCATGAAGTGAGCTGGCCTTGGTTGTTATAGCCATAAGTATAAGCAGGAGCCTCTGTGCATACCATCCCTTGGCACAGTCAGGTCTTAACACTCTGAGAGTGAGCAGTTTCTGAACAATAAGCTGTTAATTTCAGGCTTTGGTCAGTTAGAAGAGGCCCAACTAAAAAGTAAAATTACAAAACAGAAAATTGGTTCTGTTTTACCTCAAACCAGGACAGGTACCGGAGCATCTATGGGTATAAACAACTCGCTGATGCTTAGTTTTTTTTTTAAAAAAAGCAAAACCAAAGATGCAGACCTGGCTTCATAACACTGATTTTACAGGTAATAAAGAAATCAAAGAAATAGTATCTAACATATGTAAATATACATATAGGCGATTCAGACATAACCTGAAGCTGCAAACCAGCGAGGAAAAAAAAGGTGTAAAAGTGCATTTGCCAACAAATAAAAATGACCCAAAGTGGACCCTGGGGAGAGGAAGAAGAAACCACCACTATTAGCACCATGTGTCTCCCGAGGACGGACGCCGGTGGCTGATGGTTGTTGGTGTTACTGCCTCCAGCAGCCTGAAGCTGCTGATCTGGGCGCCCAGAGCAGCGACCTCCAGGGGAAGAAATAGAAACTAAGAAGTGTCCACGCACGCTCGTGTGTGCGTGTGTAATGATTTTAACCATAATATTACTATTACTGTGACTTTTCCTGTAAATAAGTGCTTCAACCACATTATTATTCTTTCTGCTTTTGTAATAGATCTACACTAATTCTTCCATTAGACTGTTTTCACTATACTAACAAAAAAAATCTTGTCTTTACCTAACTATATAAGATTTGCTTCCCTTTTACCTGTAAACAAGATCTTTTAAGTAACGTCACAGAACCTCTCCCCACTCTTGTATCCATTCCATTTAAAAATGTGAGAGTTTAATTAGATACTGTCTGATGTCCTTTCATAATATCTGTAGAATTTGAGTCCCCTCCCCCCATATTTTGTAGGAATAAGCAAATAAAAATGCATATAAGGGTGCCTGGTTTCAGTTGGGATAGAGTTAACTTCCTCACTAGGAGCTGGTATAGTGCTGTGTTTGGGATTTGGGATGAAAGCGATGTTGGTAGCGCAGTGGTGGTTTGGGTTGTTGTTAAGCAGTCGAGGCCTTTTCTGCTCCTCACACCGGCCCACCAGCAAGTTGGCTGGGGGTGCTCAAGGAGTTGGGAGGAGACACAGCCAGGACAGCTGACCCCAGCTGGCCAAAGGGCTACTCCATACCATATGACTTCACACTCAGTATATAAAGCTGGGGAAAGAAGAAGGAAGGGGGGGGAATTTGGAGTTATGGCATTTGTCTTCCCAAGTAACCGTTACGTGTGATGGAGCCCTGCTCTCCTGGGGACGGCTGAACACCTGCCTGCCCATGGGAAGCAGGGAATGAATTCCCGGTTTTGCTTTGCTTGTGTGCGCGGCTTTTGCTCTGCCTATTAAAATGTCTTTATCCCAACCCACCATTTTTTTCACTTTTCCGATTCTCTCCGGCGTACAAACAATCTTACACTTGAGACCTTCTGGTTTCTGCAAGAAATTGGAGAGCCTTAGTAACACACCCTCCCTTCTTGTGTCTCATCTAAGTGATTTTTTTGGGGGGGAGGGGGTTGTTGGTTTTTGTTGTTGGAGCTGATGTTTCAGAGCTCAGGATAAAGGTTAGTACAGCTACTACTCTGAGCAGCATGCAACGTTGATAAGTGGTGAAAAGAGGCAGTGAATTCAGAAGGAAAAAGAATTAGGGTATCTACATGGATTAATGTATTTTCTGGAAAATAAAGGTTGCAGGTAGCTGGAGAAAAATGTATTTAAAAAAGATTCCTGCAAGGCCAAAATCAAATGTGGGCACTAATGATTTACAATGCTGCTAAGTACCTATGAGTTTCTTGTCTCTGCCTCCGTCCCTGGTGTCTGTTTTTCTTGGTACATTGCTTGGTACCTAGCCTGGGAAAATGCAGGAATTTTCCTTCTGGAATGCATAAATTTGCCCTAGTATCTGTATTTTTATAAATGTAGTTTCATCTTTATGCTTTGTTTTGACACAAATGCCTATTGAATAAAATAAGCGCGGGGAAGTGCTTAAAACTGAGTAAGGGAAAATAAGAGAACAGTTATGCAATGCCTGTCTGCAGCCATCTTTGTGGCTGGCTTGGCACAGCACAGGAAAACTCCGAAATACTTCTACAGCCCCGCTGCTTTCACTGGAGGGGGAAACTGCAGCTGGGCTGACTGGTATCAGGGAGAGCCGCCTCACGCAGCAGCAAAAGCAAGAGCTTCTTGGAAAACACTTGTCCAGAAATGGGCAGGAAACAACAACTGCATTCATATTTAATACAAAGACTTTGTTTACTTGAGTGTTCTGTTCATATACAAGAATAGGGAATGGCTTCAAAAATAATTACTCATTTTAGGGAGAAAAACTCGTATCTGTGCATTTTCTTGGAGCTGAAATGGATACCTGCTAACAAAGAATTCTCCCCTCCTATCATTACCCAGCCAAACAATTGCCTGAAATGCAGTTTTCATTATTAAAATAATGCAAATGAACTATACCATGGTAAATGACAGGATCGCCTTAAATACCGTATTTTATGCTGGTTTCAATTTAGCCTAGTTTAGCATATAATTACTATGTTTGACAAGAGCAGTTGTAGCATTTTATAACCTGGGTTATCCTCTAGGTGTGAAGAGTACCTTGTAATTAATTTGGCAGAAAACCCAAGTGAATAACTGAGCAATATTTTTGCAACCCAGGTTCTTTAAAACCAAATAACCCTAAGAAACAGGATCCAGGAACGCAAAGGGTCGCATAAAGTCACCTATATGGAGTGATGTATCCACGTATCAAAACAAGGGGATGCTATGAAAACTTCAGTGATTTTTTCCATTAAAATCTTCATTGCTTTCTAAAGAAACTGAAACATTTCTGTTCTTGACACACTCCTGCTCTACCACTGTGTATTTGTATCAGGTTTCTGTATTCTTCTGAGGGTATTGCTATGGACCTGGACTTAGTAACGTGAATGTTTATATTATAGGACTGAATTTGGTCCAAGTTTTCACAAGCGTGGCCACACGTCCCCTGGCCACCGGCACGCGTCTCTGCAGCTATGCGACGCAGTGCCAATGAGTTGCCTCAGAGCATGCAGACAGACCAGCTTTGCAGGGACTGCAGCGCGTCGGTGTCAGAGTCGATATATTTGGGCTGGCGATAAAAGCGATGGCTGGGCGATCCGCCCATGTAAGAACAGCAGCGATGGCTGACGGCGCTCCGCAGCCCCACCACGGCCCGGCCCCTCCCCGGCTGCAGGTGCAGGGCGTCCCCCGGGACGCTCCCGCCGTCGCGGTGGGGGCGGCTTCACCCCCTCCATGCCGCCCCGCCGCCTTCTCCCGGGAGACCGCGGCGGCACCGGGGCAGGACATAAAACCCACCCTGGCAGGGCGGCACTGCGAGCCATGACCGGAGAAACGCTGAATCACGCCGGCTCAGGCAGCCCGAGGCCCGCTGCCGGGCACCGGGGGCTGCGCCGGGGCTGGGCGGCCGCCGCCCCGGCGCCGGGGTGGGCCGGGCGGCCCCCGCCGCCGCCGATAGGCCGCGCCGCATGGCCTGAGCCGCGCCGCCGGTCTTGCGCCCTCCTCCCGCCGCGGGCCGGTCCCCGGCGCGGCGGCAGCTCTGCGGAGAGGGCGGGCCGTCCCCTCCCGCCGCCGGGTGGGGCTCCGCCGGGCCGCAGTCAGCGGCGGGGGGAGGCGCGAAGGGGTGCGGGGACGCACCCGGGCGCCCCAGCCCGGCCGCCCTCCCTCAGAACGGCTCCGGGCCGCGGCTGTCGCCCCGCCGCTGACAGGAGGGCGGCCGCCCGCGTCCTCGCCCTGTCAGCTCGGCGGCCGCCCCCGCCCCCGTCACGCGGTACCGCGCCGGCGGCGGCACATAAGCCGGGTTCAGCTCCGCCGCGGCCTCCCGCCTCCTCCCCGCAGGGCCCAGGATGCGGGGCCTGGTGGTCGCCGCCTTCCTGCTGCTGGGCATCGCCGGTTCCGGAGCCTTCGCCGGCGGGAGGAGGAATGTGGACCCCGAAACCAACATGAACATCGTGAGTGGCGCGGCCGGGAGGGAGGGGAGAGGTGCCCGGGGCCGCCACCGGGTCCATAACGGGGCGAGGAGAGGAGAGGAGCAGAGGGGTCCGGGCGGCCCCTCTCCGGCTCCGCGGGCCCGGCCCGGTGCCCGCCGCCCTCCGCAGCCGCCGGGGGAGCCCCGGGAGACTCCAGGCGCTGGGCAGCCGCCGGTGCAGCCTCTGCCCGCTCGCCGTCTGTCGCGTCTCCTCCTCCCGGGTCCTCCTTGGTCCCCTCTTGCTGGTGGCGGATATCTCTCGCGTATTTTCTGACCCAGACCTGTGTTTTTGCTAGTGAGGACGCTGTCTTCTTTAACTGCTAGAAAAGGGCGTGCTCACCAAGCGTCCTTGCGCTGCTGGCACAACGCTCCCGCGGTCTTGCCCACAGCTGCTTGTCTTCCCATTTGGGATTTACTGTCTTAACTCTGTTCTCCTTCTGCTGCAATAGGCGACTCCAGGAAAATACTTGCTATTAGTAACTGGTGTTAGTTGCTCTTTCCTCTGCCCCATGTAAACAACTGTGCCATTTTTTTCACATGTGCGAGAAGAAGGTATTTCACTTTAGAGATGCTTAGGGTCTATAAGAGAAGAAATGCTTGAGTCATCAGTATCATCTAAATATCATTTTGAGGACTAAATGTAGTCATTTAGTCTGAGGCTAGTAGCATTTGAATGGAATTTAGTCTTAAAATCATTTTGGAATGTTAATGTCACTGTGGAAGATTAAAGATATATTTAAAAGAAATAGCATGTTTAATTAAATGCTCCTTCTCTTCCTTGTCCAGCAGCCTATGAGTAGAACTCCAATGATGTCTTGCATTTCTTACATTTTCTCAAGGCACGGTTGGTGTCATAAACCCAATGAAAGAGCAAGTTCTCTGTCCTGATGGAGTTGCATCAGATGAAAATAACATGAAGCTAGAGATAGGAGATAAACCTATTAATGGAGTGGGGTTTATTATTATTTTCTTGTTTGGCTTGTTAGCGAAGTCGCTTAAAAGCTCTGCAGCAGACATAAGGTTTGAGGGGAAAGGTGAGTAAGAAATGGCATATGAAACTAGGAGCTGAGGTGACAATGTCAGCAGCTCACACATGTAAAGAGTGTGACTTCATTTTTTAAAGCTGCTGTGTTTGTGGTTCATTTCAGCACATTGCCTAAACATGATTGTGTCCTCTGTATAACAGAGAATTTGGCATAAACTTGTGATATAAAACTGAAGTTTTTAAAGAAGCCTCTCCCTTCAGGAGAGATGAACTCTTCCCTCCTTCTCTTCTGCCGTATGCTGCTGTGGTGCCAGTGGCTTTTTGCTGTCTTTGCTTGCGCACTTGTGTCCTCCCAGTACCGGAGGGTACTGCTGTACTTGAGAGCAGGCGGTAGTTTCAGTTTTTGTCTCCCAAACTCGTATCTTGGTGTTTTGCCCTGTTATCATGATTTTTTCAACACTTCAGTCTCCTCTCTCACTGTAAGCAGCATGTGAGTAACAAACATGACAGTGGGCAGGGACAGGCTAGGGAGCCTCCCAAGTTCCTAGGGTAAGGTTTGTGCTCTGGCTAGTTCCTGACTCTGTGGCGGGATAAGTCTTAAAAGAAAGCCTGTCTGCGTTGAACAGGCGGCTGGCATGGCGAGCTCCTACCGCATCCTTTAATTTCCTATCGAAGTCTTTGGAAGGAACCCGTAGTACTTTGCACATGTTAATGAACTGAGGAGGCTGGCAGTCTGACTCCAAGGCGATTCCTTTTCTTTCTTCAGAGTCAAATTATTACCTTCAGGGGATACCCTAGTGAGGAGTACGAAGTGACGACAGAAGATGGGTATATCCTTTCCGTTAACAGAATTCCTTATGGAAGAAAAGGCCGTGGGAGGAGCAAAGGTAAGATTTATGTCTGCTTGGGAAAATAGGAAGTCATGAAGAAGCTCTCTCTTTGATTTATAAAACTTTTCTTCCTGTAATAATCCAGAAAAGGATTAAAATATATGACCTGTGCAGTTAGAATGTTTTATTGGTGAATGTTATGGCCAAAACAGATTAGGCACATGTAGAGTGACTTGAGTAAAGGAAGGGAGAAGGAGTTAGAAAGCTCTATTTTCCTGCCATTGCCCTGTTGTGACATTGATACCAGCCCTTCATTGTTGTTTGATTTCATAAGGGGCTGAGAGGCCTGGATTTTCTAAGAAATGGAAAATAAGGGTTTTAAGTAATAAGGCCTTTTGAAAAGAGATTGATTGTAACATTGTTGGGTTATTTCAAACCCCATTTTTAAAAATGTTTCTATTACAATTAAGTTTGTTAAAAATGCATGACCATTTTCAGAAGTAGGGGCAGTTCACATCCCTTTCTTGATGAGATAAAACTAAACTACAAGAGTTCCCACTAGAGTGTTTACAAAATAATTACTGCCTGATTTCTGCATAAAAGAAGAATTTGTTAATTTTAACCTCTCTGAAGCTCCCTTTGTGGTAAGGTACAAGCCAGACCAATAGTACATGCTACTGGGGTGTTGTATTTGACACAGCTGCTTAAATAGGTAAAACAATATAATAAGATAATACACTGCATATGGAATTAACAGTGTATTTGAGCAGTAGTGGCTGAATTTGGTATCAGTCTTGTCACCACCCCTTATAAAATATCCTGCAGACAGTCACACGCATACAACAGCAGCCTGTTTGCATAGAAACTGTATGTTTTCGAAGGACTGCCTCAGAACCCTTTGGACTGAAAAAACCTAGGGTGAGAGGTAAAAACATGGAGCTCGCAAAAGAAATCAGTGATTGTCCTATAGCCTTGGGTGTGAACAAGAACCTGTGGAAAAACCCTCTCCTCTGCCAAAGGCCAAGCAACAGTCTTCCTGGCCTTATCTGTCGGTTTTGTATGAGTTAGGATGTTTGCACTGTCCGCTGTGTCTTACAAGGTGGGTGTGTAAAGATCAGTGCATGGACGAGGCCGGTCAAACCTGACAGGTGTCTTTGTACTTAAGAATTTCAGAGAAGCCCACAGGAAAAAGACAGGCTGCCCTTGTACCTGTTGATTTTTGTCCAATCCTTCATCGATGACATAAGCAAACAGAAGTTTCCTGACCTGTGGGAATTCTCCACATTCCCCTTGCCACACCCTCGACCCCAAGTTCATGTTTTGCAAAGTGCTGTAATTTTAAAAAAAAAAAGGATTACTGAGCACATTTGGGGAAGTATGATCTCCTAGAAGAATGGAGATTTCAAAGTTCATGTTGATCTTAAGTTTTTATAGACTTGGTATCTTTTCTCAGAAAGATACCAATGATGTGTCACTGCTGACTTAGCATATATATGCCATATTTCTTCTTTTGCAATACCTACATAATGTGAATAGGATCCCTTGGAATTATGTATCACATGATGTTTTGGAACAAAACCTACAGTTCTTCAGTTAAAAAAAAAAAAAAGGGGGGGGGGGGAAATGTCCAGAGAACGTAAAAGCAAAACATTGATGATTTTTGGTTTTAGTATTAACTAAAAATCTAAAACAGCTGCATAGCGTGCGTAGGAAGGGTGTGGAAGTAAGTCTGTCTTCAGCTTCTTGGGGGTGCACGCAGTGAAGAGAACAAAATGTTCTATAGCAGAAATGGAAGTTTAACGACCAACCTTCCTTATTCCCCCTCTGGGGTTTTTAGGATCAGAGGTGATACAAAATTATTATTGTCCAAGTCAGTTTGTCATATGATTGTGCAATTCACGTGCAGATCTGGTGACTGCTTGGTAAAGTGAAAAAAGGAACTGGCAGAAATTGAAGGCTGATAGGAGAACAGAATTAAAGCTTTAAAGCAGTTAATCAGTTTTCCCCTTCCTGTCTTATGAAACATGCAAGTAGCAGCTTGAGGAGAGCCTGTTCTTCAAAAAAACCAGAAGTTAGTTGATCTGGTTAAGTAAAAGGGAAGAAGGTATCAAAGCTGAAAGTGAGCATTACTGAAAACAAATTTAATGTTAGGGTAGAAAATCCTGCACACTGTTCAGATGGCAATGAATTATTACTGCAGTGACGTAAGCAGCACTGTTGAACTGTCCTGTCTCCAGACGCGGTTTGGCACTGCTGGAGATTTGCTCTGGTTGCAGGAACAGTATGCCACGACATGTGGGTTTGTTTGTTTGGTTTTTTTAACAAAATGTGAAAAGCAGGCACTGAAAACGTTCCTTGTCACAGGTGTAAAGGTTGCCAGGGGGAAAGGATATTGCTAATTTGGATTGTGGAACTCGCAGAAAACATCTATCGATGTGACTTGGAATGGTGCGTGTAGGTGACTGAAAGAGTTGTGATTTGGCTGTTTCTGCTGAAAGATCCAAGTCTAAATTATCAATGGAGGAAGTATTGTGTGAGTTTAGTATCATAGTAGAATGATGTGTTATTGGAGGAGGTAAATTCCTGAGTAATCTCTGGCATTGACCTAAAGTTAGCATGTTATCAGATTTCAGTTATTAAAGCAAGAAAAAAACCTCAAACACCTGTGCTACTGCAAGATCTAGAGTCAGGTCTTTGGATTTTCTGAAGGTCATGTTCCTCCTAAAGGATTATATGTTGATTTACTTTCTTTGTGTAGAAGCAGGAACCTTCCATTTTTTAAATCTGCATTCCACATAAAGGTGTCATTTGCCCTTTCAGAATGGGGAAGTCAGGAGAGAGGCTTCCTACATTCCACTTGGGTCTTCACTGTGGTTCTTTTAACTATGTAAGTCAAGAGGAGAAAGTCCTTCGAAACATAGATTCCCTTGTTGGTTGCCCATACTGCTCTTCAGGTTCTGCCACCGCTTTGGTAGTGGAAGGGAGTTGCATAGAGATATCAGTACCAGCTGCAGAGATTTCCACAGTTCAGCGCCCTCGTTTGGGATTGTCTTAACTGGAAAAGAAAGATCTCAGTAGCACATAAATGGGAATGCCTTCCTCAGGTTTAGGAGCAGGGCGAGAGTCATAAGTAGTTTAGCTGTCTCTGTGTTTGGGCCACTTTGCTGAGTACTTGTGAGCTTGAAACAGTTGTGAGGGCTACCTGTATTTTTCTTGTAGCTTCTGATTTTTCTCATGTTTGCTTATTGCACATTTGCTGTCTGTTTTGAACTTCAAGGAGTCTTTTGCTCTAGTTAGGAAACTAACAAGTTGCTACTTTAAAATTCTTAATGCTAAAAAGTAGGTTTTTGTGAAAACGTGATTTCGTGGCTCCGAATAGTATACAAATTGCTAATCTTAATAGATTAAGTCAAGTATATTAAATATTTCAAGTGCAAATCTAAAGCAGACTTTCAGTAACTCGAATTATTCTTAGGCATTCAATTCCAAATGAACAGGAAGATAAATGCTTTATGATGGTAAATGCTTTATTTTTCAGGTCCAAGGCCTGCCGTGTTTCTGCAGCACGGTTTGCTTGCAGATGCCAGCAACTGGATCACAAACTTGGATTACAACAGCCTCGGCTTTATGCTGGCAGATGCTGGCTACGACGTATGGCTGGGAAACAGCAGAGGGAACACCTGGTCCAGGAAACATACACACTTCACAGTGAAGCAAGAAGAATTCTGGGTTTTCAGGTATCTTTGTCTTCTAGAGAAACTATAGAAACTGCACACGCTCTTTGCAGACAGGCTTCTCTTCCTCTCTTTGCCCATCATCTTAGTTCAGTCACATTGTGAATGTACAACATTTTTTTTTTTTTTCTGGTTACATGTGCTGTCACATATGTAGGGACAGTAAAGGAGAGTTTTATGGCCAATATAATGTACTGAGACAGCCTTCATACGTGGTCAGTAGAACATTAATTGCTTTCAGCGGTGCTTGGTGTGAAGACTCAGTTATCAGAGCGTTCTGCTTCATCCAAAGGAAGCTTTTCTTTATGTCCAGACAACTGATCTGCAGTGCAAAAAAGCTCAGTGCAGCTGTTTCACACTGATAACTTTGCTTACACAACTGACTTTTTATCTCTGCATTGTAGCTTTGATGAAATGGCCAAGTATGACATTCCAGCCTCAGTGGACTTTATTTTGAAGAAGACCGGCCAGGAACAAGTATTTTACATTGGCCATTCACAGGGCACCACCATGGGTATGTAAAGAATATATTTGTTAGAATATACATATATATATATATATATAAAAAAGAATATATCGTGTTTGAAATGATACCAAGTTCCACATATGTGGTTTAATGGTGAAAAAATAGAGTTTTTGAAATCTGGTGCTTCTGGTTTTTAGCGACTTCCTGGAATATTCATCAACATTAAAACCAAAATACTTAACCTTTCTGTGTTTACTTAAAGTGGGAAGCTGTTGAAATGATAAATTGTAGTTGCAGGTAGCCACTAGTGCAGTTTCTATTGGAATAAATTAATGGACTGTGCATAATAAAATTAGAATTATCAGACATGTAGATTAAAGACTCCTATTTCCAGAATATTTTGCTGTATGTAAGGCCTGCCTCAGGTGTTTTTAGACCTGTGGCTGGAAAGAGCTGGAAGAGTGTTGGTTAGTTAGCAAAAACTTGTTTTTCAGAAAAAAAAAACCCAAATCCTTCTGATTTGCCTCATTTAATTTGTGTTCCATAGTAGCTAGATTAATTTAAAATATCTAAACTGATCCTAGAGACAACAGTCAAACTATTAATCTAAAACCACTTGTGCATACTCAACATATACTTGTGTCAGTGGGATTTGTTAATTATTCTTATATTATTTACAGCTTTCGTTGCTTTTTCGACTTTGCCACAGCTGGCTAAGAAAATCAAAATGTTCTTTGCCTTGGCACCAGTAGCTACAGTCAAGTTTGCCACTAGCCCTCTTGTAAAATTGGGAGTGTTTCCTGACCTGCTACTCAAGGTTTGTATTTGAGTGTAAATGTTTTAAGCCAAATGAGGTGTTCCCCTTTCTAGTTTAAAATCGCATAGCAAAGGATGTTAATAGCTGTGATTAGATTAACATGTTTGACAAGAATGCTGGGCCAGTTTTTCCAGAATAATGCTACAGAAGTAAGCAGTGGCTTTTCTGGCTTTACTGCTATTTAATGAGACAATTTGCATCAGTTTAAAGTAATATTTTACAATTACAACTTAATAGATGGAATAAAATTATGTTTTTCCATTTACATGTTTCTAGAACTTATGCTACAGAAATAACATGATTAATTCAATAGTTGGTCTGTTTTAGAAGACTCCTGTGATAGCTTTATATAGAATACTTTTGAATTATCATGAACTTTAACAGATTTGTTTCACAATTAATCTTTTAGTGTTAGAAGAGGATCCTCCAGAGGAGGGTGATTAAGAGCAGCAGCTTTATTTAGATGCTGTGAATCATCCTCTGGAGGAGTTTACCTTTCACCACTAACATCAGAGGGAATGCAGGCAGACGGGCAGGCTGCAGTAAGTGCCTGAAGTCAGACGTTGTGAATACCCTGCTATGTGTCATTTTTAACCATCACTTTTCTTTCCACCATCCATGGAGATTCCCACACAGAGCTGTTTGTTCTGTGGGATAAACCCTTCTCTACCTTACCTTGTACAGATTTAATACGTGTCTCTTTGCATTATTAGTTCCCTGCTCCAAAGGCAGTTAACCTAAAAGTGATGCTAACAATTGTGATCTCCCATTCTTTGTGTAATGAACTTTGTCTAATGAGAATAGTAGCTGATCAGTGCCCTGTGCAGATGTTCATGTTGTGCTGAGGAACTTGATTCTCATGGTGACTTGCAAAAAAACTGGAGAGCAGAAGTACACGACAGTGACAAACCCACAGGTCAGGCATATCTCTGAAGAGCTGTGTCACTTTTAAGGAAGTTCTCAGTGGGCTATTTTCAAACCCTTGGACATTCTAAAAATACCCATCAAGAGGAAGTGGCCATCACAGCTCATGCAACTTGTTTTTCTTACATGGTGTGAAGAGAGGAAGTTATAGGTACAAGGCCATTTCACATTAGCAAATGCAGCTTAAAATACTTAAGCCTTAAACAATTCTGATGGCAGGAAGCTGTGTAGTAGTCCTTTTAAAATACTGTATTTAAAACTGATTAGAATTTGAGGTTAGGCTTGGGATTCTTTAATGATGGTCCCGGTTCCCGTGTGACTTTTGTGGGACTAATGGACTGCATCATTTGTAGCAAAAGCACTAACCGTGACTTTCCCATTGGACTGTACGCAAGGTTGATAAGGAGATAAATCATTTTTGTATGACACACCCATCCCATCACCAGTGCAAATGGAAACAATCACCTCAAGAATGTTGCAGTATAAAAACTAAAACCAGGTCATTCTATGCAACTACATATTGTGCTATGTGTTTGTTATTTTGTAGGACATGTTTGGAAAGAAACAATTCCTCCCTCAGAATTATTTGCTGAAGTGGCTGGCTACCCACGTTTGCACCCACAGAATACTTGACGACCTTTGCGGCAACATATTCTTTCTTCTGTGTGGTTTTAATGAGAGAAACTTGAATATGGTATGTTTTGGTGACTCTTAATAGCTGAGTTATTTTGAACTCTTACCACAGTATTGACTGTTTGTGGCTGTACTGATTGTCCTTTACATGTAATTAGAAAAAAAAATAATGCTGCCTTCATCATACTGAGTTTGGATTAATATATTTCTGTGGTATAGATGTAGTTGCCCAGCTTGGATGGATAGAATTAACCTTTTAAAATGTTATTGGAAAGCTAAAATGCATTATTTTAGATCTGTTGGGGGAGCGTGTAAGAGGAGTGAATTAATATGATGGTGCAAGTATTTAATTCCTTTTGCAATGAAGCGAAGAATAAAGATACAACCATTTTCAAGAGACCTGTTGAAATTTTCTGGTCTCTTGGTGGACGTGTGCAATTATTTTCTCCGGGACCAGTTTCTGACCTTGCTGATGGTTTCATCTGTGGTTCTAATTCCAAAGGACTTGTTTGTAGGACTTGTTTTTTTATCTAAAAGCTAGTTAACAGCAACTGGCATGAGACCACCTTTTTTTCATAATGCTTCTTGAAGTGTTTCTAACTCTCTGAAATCAGTAGAAGCTGCTATCAGTTTACCCACAGGTGGATGAAGACTGAGGATTTTTTATTGGAGTGAGATAGAATTAGCATTTTTTTTTTCACCATTCTGTGTGCAAAAATCTTAACTTTCTGTATTTTATATGAAGGTGAAAGTGCAGTTTTCTGTTTTCTTGCACAGCACATACAGTTTTCATGATTTTAATGGGGGATAATAATTTTTTTTTTTCTGCCAGGATTTAAGTTTCCCCTGGGTATTTTGTACTTCTGAACTCAAAAGTGTATAAAGTTCTGAAACACTTTGGACTGACAGCTACTAGTTTAGGTGTAAAGTAATGCAACATTTCTCTGGAATTCCATCTAAATATTGGTTAATGTGCTCCCAATTCTTACAATACCAGCACTTTTCAAAAGATATTCTGAATATATAAAAAAATGTTTAAGGGATATCACTATCAGGTTTAAAGTTCATCTTTAAATTTCTGCAGTTAATTGTAAGTAATCCCAAAAACATTCAGCCTTTCACTTCATTTGTATATATGGCTCCAGTTACCTTTTGTTTATAACAGTTTTAAGAGGAATGGAAAATTTTCTGTTAGTTGTTCAAGAAACAGTAGTGGTTGCCCTGTTGCACTGTGAGGAGTAAACCATATTAATTATCTTGTTGCAGAGCCGAGTGGATGTGTATTCAACACACTGCCCTGCGGGGACATCTGTACAAAACATGATCCACTGGAGCCAGGTAGAGTTTACAGAATCTAAAATGTCCATGAGTCTAGCTTGTTTGGAGAATATTGATGTCTGTGATATTTAAATGGAATAAAATGCCAAAATATGTATGAAGCATAGCCCAAGTGAAATTCTGGAACTGCCAATTTTCAGAATGGCAACTGTTCACTGCAGCTGCTTTGATGATACTGACTTACGGTGGCTTACCCCTCTCCCCTATTTCTTTGAAGACAGGGTAACGGTAAGTACTTCAGGCCAACAAACAATACAACAGAATACCTTAACTCAGAAATGCTGTAACAAGTATTTGCTCCCCTTTCAGCAAACCCTGTTTTGATTACAAGTTATATTTTTAGCCAGTGAAAAGCAGCAGGCTTTCTGTTCTGTTCTGTTTGGCTTCATTTTCTAGTTTATTAGTGAATTTTGAATTTCACCTCAGGGCACTGTTTCGTGCCTGTAATGCTATTGTGCCTGAAGCTTGCTCAGCAGGCTGCCAAAGATGAGAAGACATTTGCCATGGAAGCAGTGGTCGGTGCTACTTGTGATCTTCTAACTGGTCATCTATTCAGAAGCAATGTGATCTGCGGTACATAGCTCTTCAAGCGGTGGCTTGGAAAGAAATTAATGAAGACTTTTTTTTTCCAGATCCCTGTTATATAGACTTCTGTTTCTGAAAAATAATAGGTGGTAAATCATAGAGAGTAGACTTTCTAGGAAAGCTCCATGCTGTATTCATATTCACGGACACTTAGACAGCAAGGTGAAGATTTCAGAAGTAAGCACAGAGCTGCCACATCCTGGCTTTCGATACACTGAACTGTTTTCCTTAATCTTCCCTACCATTGCTATGAAAGAGTGTGAAGTCTTAAGGGGCAAAGTCCAATGGTACTGAATGTTAACGTTTCCCACTCCTGTTACACTGGGCAAAGTAGTGACACTTGCCCTTGTTAATTCTTGGCATTTCACTGTTTCTTGTGTCAGTTGCCTTTGCCGGTTCTCCAGATGACCTATACTTTTTTTTTTCACTCCTGCAATAGAAGTGTTGCAGTTCTTCTTTGTATGTGTGAATATTTGTGTATTTCTAGGCTGTGAAGACTGGGGAGCTCAAAGCTTATGACTGGGGAAGCAAGGCTGCAAATATGGCTCACTACAACCAGGTATACATCTTTTATGGATATGTTATAATTCTTGAGTGTCACAAAAAAAAGCCCTTGGGCACTTCTCTGGGTACCGTGTTTATGCTGCATGCTAAAGAGCCACTAGTGTTGCCCAGTAACCAGACTGCCTTTTCAAAAAAAAAAAAAAAAAAGGCAGCACAGGACTATAGAGCTCTGAGATATCCTAAGTCGGGACAGAGCCCACTCTCGGACACGAAGTTGTGATGGCACACTGTTTCTCGAGGGTGGTCCTGCCTGCCTACATCATGAGATCACACTGCACTTCTCACAATAAGGCACAGACTGTTGATTCATGTGTATTGCTTATCTTCTGACTGTTTAATCTTCACGGGTGTTTGTTTCTAAATTGCTGTGTGCAATACTAAAAATATTTTGCTTCTTGTCACTTGTGACTGGGAAAGATTGCAGTATCATACTTTCAGAGTAGCAATCACTTCTGCTATTTGATTAGGGTTTAGAAATAACTTGAATGGGATGCATTCTTTGAGACTTCTGCTACCCTGCTGTCTTGTAAACTCCTCAAACCACATCTTTACCGCTTTGCGTGCTATAGTATTGCATGACTTTTGGAGTTACATTTTCTGTTGAGTCACGACTCCACCTCTAGCTGCCCAAGAGAGGAAGAGAAAATGAGAATCGGACACATTCTTCTTGCCTTTGCTAGTGTGTTACACTGCAGTGTAGTATCACACTGAAGACTTGTTCTTTCTAATGCTTTTGTTTTCCCTTTCCCTCTCCTCAGTCTACTCCGCCTTTCTACAAAATAAAAGAGATGACTGTACCAACCGCGGTGTGGACTGGTGGACAGGACTGGCTGGCAGACCCAAAGGATATTGCTATGCTGCTCACTCAGATCACAAACTTGGTTTACCACAAAAACATTCCAGAATGGGAACATTTGGATTTCATCTGGGGCCTTGATGCGCCTTACCGCATGTATAATGAAATAATTAACATGATTAGGAAGTATGTCTAAACTGGCTTAGTATTTCAGAGTATTAGTTCACCAGTATTAGTCTCCATCTTTTTTGGAGTATGTGCTTTTCTGGCAACAATGTTACCTTGCTTATTTATGATGCATTTTTAAAATGCCAGCAATGACTACTGAAGTGGATTCATATTTGGTTTGTTTTTCTTAGTATTATTTCTCTCTTCTGCAGAAATCCTCATTGTATCCTGCTGATTTTGCACACAGTAGCATGATACTCAGAAAACCAGCAGTGTGACTCTGCACAAACGGAGTATGTCATGTGCATATAAATTTAGTGACATGTCTGAAAGACAAGTTAGTCCATTCAGCACCTCAGGTGCTTGACAATTAAAACAGTAAGTATTTCACTGTGCATAAACCACTGCCATTTCTCAGTACGTTGCCATTTCTGAATACCTTTCAGAAGTACTCCTTGTACTGCAGTGACCCATTTGGTGCTGGTACTTTAAAAAGCACTTAGTGGCTTTTTGCTGCGTTCTTATTTTAGCTGTCACATACAAGCCAGCTACACCAGATGACTTTCTTTTTCAATATTGCCCAGAAGAACTATCACGAAGCCAGAGAAGATCACCACTGGCAGTTGAGAACTTCTGTTTTGGGACTGATTCATTGCTTCATTTCTATTGATTTAATGGTGTCCCTGAAGCCTTTCATGTTTCACATACCAGCTATGGATAAGGGTTGTTATTTGTCCTTGCACATTCCTGGAACAAGAGAAACAGTTAAAAGAAATACCACTTTCAGTTAGCTTTGTCAATAGGTTATGGCTTTCAAGGAGAATGGTGTAACGGACTCGTGGTTTTGCTATTTTTTTTTTTTTTTTTTTTTTTGCACTGACCACTAGAAAACAAGCTGCCCCATTATACTACTGGTGAGGGAAGAGCCAAAGCATTACTTCTATAGCTCAAGTCACTTAATCTGTGTGGGCTTTCCCCCTTAATCATCTGCTGCTTTGAAGATCTGTTTGTTTAGCTGCTTATATGGTGCTTGCCACTATTGTGTTTGGGATCCATACAGCACCTTGGTGAAGCCTGCCAGTATTAACAGCAGTTCCCATTTGTCTCAGTTTCCACTTCAAAATGGGGCTAAGCCCCCATTTAATGGAGGAGAGGATTCACATCTGCTTCAGGGGTCTGACTTTGGAGCTGTAATTGCCTGTGGCATAGGTGCCTTGCTCTTTCCATTGACTATGCCGAGGACGTTGGCTCCTCTGAATTGCACAGAAGTTCCATGCCAGCTGTAGATGTATGAACCATCTCCAGAGTCAGCTGCCTCTGTCCAAGTGATGAATTCTGTGCCATGGTTGCATTCAACACAGATTTCTGTCAGTAATCCCAGTAGGATAAAAAGCCTTTTCTACATGGCATAGAAAATAGTGCATTTTAAACTGAGGTGAACGTTTTTGTGTTTAAAAAAAAATCAAATGCAAAATGATGCATAAGCCATAAATTGGAGTTTGTTTGTTTGGCGTTTTTTTTATTCCTAATTCAGACTCAGGGAATCCTCAGGCTTTGTTTAAGGAAAAAGTGGTTCATGATATTTCAGTTATGATTCCTAGCAGGACCTCTAAGTTTGCTTTATATTTGTAGCAGCCATATTTGCTTCACCTTGCTGTGCTGAAAGGAAGTTTCTGTAGGAATCTGAAGTCGCTAGTTTAGCAGTTGTCAGGGTATGTGATACAGCAAGAGCCATGTGCATCATGTCTGTTAAGCTTGAGATATTTCAATAAACATGAGACCTGCTTGGAGTTTGGAGCAATGCGTTGTGTTTCACTTGTTTTATGAATGCGTGTGAATCTTTGGGACAGAATCCATAAAGCCAAGGCTGTTTTTCACAATTATTCATCCGCAGAACAAGCACAATAAAAAAGTAAAACAGCCAAATAAGCTTCTATTTTACTTTTGTCCTGAAAGAGGCTTTTCCTAAGCCTAAAAGGTCATTCATGTTGTCTTGGGGGACTTTTCTGAGACTCTTAAGTAAGGTACCAATTGTAAATAACTGCTCGCGAGACTGAGTCATCTTCTAAGCCTTCAGGTGAGGCTCCTTTCAAACCACTGCCATGGTGGAAAGCTTCTTGTATCACGTTCTTAAACCTTGGATAATTGGATTGCTTAACAGACTGCCTGGTAATCTCATAAATAGCGTTTAATCACGTAGTAAGGCAGGGAACTAATAATTGCTGTGGTACATTTAAACGTGATTCTGACCTTTGGCATCTTCAATAATAAATATGCTGAGGCTGTACCTTTCTGTACATTCTGAATACAGTAGATGTGCAGGGTGTAATAAATCCTATGTGTTGCCAGCTTTGTCAGCTGATGAACCCCCAGCGTGCCTGGAAATAAAGCCAGAACAGTAGAAGCTTTAAAC
Organism: Larus michahellis; assembly: GCF_964199755.1. Lineage (NCBI taxonomy): Eukaryota > Metazoa > Chordata > Aves > Charadriiformes > Laridae > Larus > Larus michahellis. The sequence goes on along the minus strand of NC_133901.1, from coordinate 54,261,972 downwards.
AAAAGCCATTATGGAGCTTCTCTGCTTCACTGGAGCAGGGATGGCTATGGGAATTGTGAGCTGCTGTTCCCTCTCTGGCTTGCTAAAGTTATAAGCACTGTGTGACACAAACTTGGAGAGGTGGCGGTGGAAAGAAATGTGCAAAATAAGACACCCTGAACACAGAGGAGAAGATCAGTAAGCTTGGTCTAATAAGAACACGCAGTGATGAATGGTGTATTTTTCAAAGCAGATCTTACATAGTGCCTGTTCTATAGACATCTTGGTGTTATAGGTGTATATATATACGATGTTGAAAGTTGGCTGAATGTCACCTTTGGGTAATACAAAAATGTACTAGCACAACAGAGGGCATCAGACACCTGCTGCTGCCGTAGTCTCAGCTTTTAGTGACATGACCAAACTATGCTAGAAAGCCAGAAGAAAGTAGTCCCTGTTCAGCTGTTGGATTGCCAGACTCACAGACCTGTGTGCATCTGAAGTGAATGCACGAGCCAGGGCTTTGACTTAGAAATGTACAGCACAATTGGGTATATGAGGGCTTATGCAGATGTAAGGGCACGTGTTTTTTTCCACATGTTGTGCTTGGACCTAGAAAATTGTTTTTTTATAGTCATCTGCAAGTGTATTCACACTGTTCGTGTCATGCAGAAGGCGTCAGGGAGGTAGAGTGCGTGTACGTTAGTGGCACGTACTGAATGATGCACTAGCTCAATGCAGAGCATTTTTACACTATTTAGTGATTCTGTAGCTAGCGATAAATACTGCCAAAGGTTTACACATCAACTCAAACAACATGGAAGCACCTCAGCAGAGGAAGTGGTGGTAAAACAGAGCTCCTACGCCCTTGGGACCCGTAAGAGAAACAGTTTTGGCAGGTTGGGAACAAAATAAGCCAGTTTTCTATCAATTACTCTTTATGGTGAATGTGCCGTACAAAAAAAGTAAACATTAATACCAGGAAAAGTCACAAATTACTCTAATCTAGAAGATACAAGAGAGAAACCTTGATGGAGGAACAGGTTTTCTGATATATGATAAAACATGGATCTTTGTGGAAGATTTTCCTATAATGAAAGCATTTATAATGTCTTCGCCCTCTCAATGCTGCAGCATTGCCTGTCGTGAGAGTGCTAATAATGGCATCTCTTCTCTCGTTGCCTATTTTCGAATAACTTTATATGAATAAAACCCTTCTGACATTGCTACCCTGCAGTCAGATTTCATTGAAATCATCAATGAAATAAAAAATTAAGAATGCTGGATGGACAGTAGCCACACCTGTAACACACCTGTAATGATTGCCTAAGTCTTATTTTCTGAGGATACTGAGCTGAAAGGTATCTGTATTGTATTCTGACTCCTCCAGAAATTATGAATATGTGTACTTGTAGAAGATGCAAATCAGTTTCTCACTACAGAATTATGAATTGTGAATGAAAGAATTTTAGGATCTTTTACTGATGGTTGCTATTTTGAAAACTGAACCTGGTAAGGTAAAGCTTGAGAATTAACAATTTACTTCACTGGCAGCTTTCCATCCATAGGCATTGTTAGGAATTCATTAAAAACCCTTCAATTAAGCTTTCTTTCTGTGTTGGCTGGAGAGGTTTTTCAGTGAAGCTTGGTTGGGCAGGTGGAGCGTTGGTATGAAAATACTTTGATGAAGAAATATGTTAGTTCTGTTAAGAAAAGTATTTTGTGTTTAGGCTAAGGTTTTTCATCAAAATGGAAGAGGAATGTGTTCTTCATCTTCATGTACCCAGCATAGCCATGGGTGCAAGGGTTCAGGCTGCTTACCTGGGACGTGAGGAGCAGAGGCTCATGTCCCTCCTTTGGATTCAGATCCTGGATCTCAGCATGCCTAAACCTAAGGAGACGCTAGGTTGAAAAGACGTAAATACGCAAACCTCCCTCTTTCCCCCCAGCCTGTAGGTGTAACAGGTCCTGCTGCAAAGCTGTGTGTATTTTGTTACCCCTGAAAATTTTAACAACGGCTAAGGAATAATTCCCGAGAACTGTCAGGTTGACAGGGAGCAGCCTCTCTGGGGCCGTGCCGCGGGCGCGGTGCCTGCGCTGGGGGGCGCCGTTGCCCGCGGAGCGGGGCTGTCGCCCGGCGCGGGGGGGCGTAAAGACCCGCAGCCGCGCAGAGCTGCTGTGGGCACCGCTGGCCACGGTGTCCCCTTGCACCCGGGCTCTTGGAGAGAGGTGAGTTAGGATGCGAGCACCTCAGATGTACTGTGCTTTTCCCCAGCACGGTAACAATTTCTTTTAAAACGGGAGAAGGGGCTGTCTCTGCTTCCTTTGCTCTGGTTACTGTCCTGCTTCCCTGCTGCCGCCCTCAACGAGTTACAGACCCTCTTCCCCGGCACCTTTTTTCTGGTAGAAGGCTCAGCATGCACTGGGACGTTGCCTTATCTCCGGTCCAACAGTAATCCTACCATACAGCGGGGGAGAAGAGGAGGAGGTAAAAAGAACTTTTGCCTCTGCTGCTGTGACATTAGTTTTAAGTGTGTTGATCCTGGTTTTCCCTCCTGCTACTTTTTCCTCATTTTCCTACTCGCTTTGTGTTTTGCTGTTTACCTTATAGCTTGTACCTAACTGCGCAGCCGGGGGTAGGTGCTTGCGTCTTGTGCTCATGTGGAATCTATTTAAGACCCTTTGCGGGGCCTCATTCCAAACTATGTGCCCTTCAACCTAAACTCTGTAGCAGGAGTCTTGATTTTTTTTGAGAACCATTTAGAGTCTTGTAACACATGGGAAAGTTTGGCAGCATCGCCAGTTGAGCGAAAAAGGCTGGGGTTGTATTGCTGAATTAAGCACAGAAAGGATTTGCGTGTACTTTGTCTTTTCTTCACGTTGTACCTTGCGCTGACAAAGAAACTGGAGTGTGGAAAGACGTGATAAGTGCTTTGCGGTGGCAGAGCCAAACAGCTCGGACTCAGTTTCTGGAGAATAAGGGTTTGTCCTCTCTGATGCATGAAGATTGGTTTTGCAGAGCCTGCCTCGGTAGCCAGCCAGGGTAGCCCAGCCCGCAGAGCCCAGCAGATGGGGTGCCAGCCCTGCAGTGTGCCCAGCCCAGATCCAGGCTGCAACAGGAGGCTCCCAGGTAAGTGGTGCTTACCTTGTGCCTTGCTTTGGCTTTATGTTGCGGGATATACTAGTAATAAGACTGCAAAATTCCATTATTTTTCCTTAAGGGATTTAAGCATATTTCTCTATGATCTAATCTGCAGGCAAAATGCCCATTCTTTAAATTTTAGCTTATAGGCAGCAGTGGTTCTAAAGCTTCTTGAGACTTCACGTGGTTATTAGGAATTAGTTGGAGGAGTGTCTTTAGGGCAGCTGAGTAATTTCTGTCAATCTCTCTTCAGGCAGATTTGGAATACATTCTAGAATAAATTCGGTCCCTGCATAATTCTATATAAAATAGAGATTCACATATCCCACCTGGGAGGCTTAATTTCTGACTGTAACTACATAAATCAACAGAAAGCATCTCTCACAAGAATATTTTCTGACCCAGACGGTGATTGAGTTACAAATGCATTTTTCATGTCCTTATTGTGAAATAGAGGTCAAAATAAAATACAATCAGAAGATTGAAATGCAGCTCTTGGCTATAGATCCTCATTCATTAAATTAGCATCTCTCACTGGGTTTTAGTTTCTCTACGTTTGACATTCTGAATTAACTGAGTTCAACAGAACAGTCTCACAACAGCAGAAAAACTGAATCTATTTCTAAAATGTATACACAACAGGTAGAGTCTTTGAAGGCTGTATCATACCTGTGTCCAACAAATAACTTCAGATTGCCTGAATGACAGCACAGATAATGTTACTGTTTCAATGAACTCCTTGAAGTCTAAGAAGAGCAAAATCTGCACTTCCTTCAGAGCAGAATCTCTTGAAGAGAAGATAGTTGAGACTGAAAGCAAACGTATTAGAAGTCCATGCATAGTTCAGAAAAGATCACTGCTAATTAATCATTCTTAGTTATTGAGAAGCAAGGAAATTCTGTCTTCCATTTCCCCCCATCATATTTCTTTTCTGAATAGCAAAGAACTAAAATCGTCTGAACAAGCTAATAAAGTCATCCAGGAAGTTGAGCTCATTTCCAATATTAGAATAAGTGCTGTACCTACAAAAGAGGTGAGTTCATAGGAAGCTGATGGCAAGCTCTGTTTCCCTAAATGTTCAAAGCTTTGTTTGTCTCTTTCTAAAAGCACAAAAGAAGTGATGTCTTAGGGGTTAAATCAAAACCTCCATCATTTACCCCTAAAATACAGTTAGCAAAATAGAAATGTTGGGAGTCAAGCCTGCTAGCTTCTGTCTGCTGTGTGCTTGCCTATGGTCAAAGGAGATCCTTTAAAGGACCTAGGTCTAACCAGCAGATCTTTAATTACATAAGTCAGTTCGATACTTGAATAAAGAATGATTTCCACGTCATACTGCTCAACGAGCTGTTGAGATGTGGAGTGAATACTGTAATAATGTCACTAAGTATCTGTTTGGAAGCATAATGAGATTTTGCCTTGTATTCATCCCAGCAACTGGGGGATATTTTGTTCTTCAAAAGTTGTTGGCTCAATTTTGCATCTAGTCAAGTCAGGTGGATCTTGCCATGTCAAGAAGATACAGGAGCATAAAGGAGAACGTGACCTCAAAAGTAGATGGAGATAAGTCACAGCCACCACATTCAGACTGGAAGTACAGTGTAGGTCTCCTTAAGGTTTTGATTTAGCCTGTTGTATACCCAAGGCACCATTAAGAAAAAGTGTGTTAGCACACATCCATTGCCCACCAAACATCCACAGGTCAGAACTGGAGTTTAGGTACATATACATCTTTGGTAGCAGTCACATAAAAAAAATCAATGGTAGGTTGTATTTCCTTACCTATAAAGGCAAGAGGTTAACAAATGATGACACAATTTAAAATTAGAAAGAGACAGCAGTTCTTCAAGTGTGTGCAAGTTTTTCAAGTGGAGTGGAAAATGTTCCTACCCTCTTTCTCTGAATTCCAGTGTTAGAGTTTGCATTTCTGCTTATTTTTCCTATCGTGCAAGTCTCTTGTAGAGCACCAGTGATTACCCTGGCCAGCTAATTCTATTCTGAGATTTAATGCGTTATACCGCTTCTGTATAACAGGAAAGGCAACTTCCTCTTTAAAGCTACGTATTACTAAGTAAGGATTTCTGATGGGCGGAGCTTTCCCTCGAGCAGGCTAGATAAAGGCTTGCAGGATTTACAGACCTCTCAGACTGCAATCAGCATGAACTGCAGCCTGCCAGACAGCGTGCTGCTCAGCTACGCGATGGATGGACTGCGGGACAGGTTGTGCCTCCAGTCTCTTTGGGACTTTATCACAGCAAAGGAGCCATTGATCAAGTCACCCTTTTTTCCAGTGCTGTTTTCTTTTACAGCATACATGGCTTTCTGTCTTCCATATATTGCACTGGACTTTTTAAGCACTAGACTACCAAACCTGAGAAAATACAAAATCCAGCCGCAGAACTATCCGACTCTTGGAATGATGGTGCCTTGCATTATTCAAAGTGCGTATCACCATGTTGTTTTTATTTTCCCGGTGACATTTCTCCACTGGTACTGGAGACCAATGAATCTACCAGTGATAGCTCCAGAGCTGCCTAAAGTCCTGCTGGAAGTAGTAGTTTGCCTGCTTCTGTTTGATTTCGAGTACTTCCTGTGGCATTTGCTTCATCACAAGGTGCCTTGGCTCTACAAGACCTTCCACAAGGTGCATCACAAGCATGTGTCAACATTTGCTCTTACTACACAGTATTCCGGTGTGTGGGAATTGCTCTCACTGGGCTTTTTTGCTGCTATCAACCCAGTGCTCCTCGGATGCCATCCTTTGACAGAAATGATTTTCTTCCTTGTAAACATTTGGTTGTCAGTGGAGGACCATTCAGGATACGACCTTCCATGGTCAACTCACAGACTTGTGCCTTTTGGTTTGTATGGAGGAGCACCACATCATGATCTCCATCATCTGAAATTCAAATCAAACTATGCTCCTTACTTCACCCACTGGGACAAACTCTTCGGGACATTCACAGAGTCACATTCTAACTAAGGATATTTACCTGTGGATGAACTCTTATTTTTTTATAGACTGTACTGGGACATTATTTTTTCAAATACATTCAGAAGATTGTATATTTGAAGCTGCCTATGAAAGCAATAGCTATTTATAACAAATCCTCTTAATATATGTGTATTTGTATGTATTGTTGAACTGCCTATGTTAAATGACTGCAAATGGGAGGGTAAATATCTGTTGCTTAAATTTGTTTGAGTCAAAGGTGTAAGGGAAGCATTAAGAGACGTTATCTCTTCTTTCCTTCTTTCCAGCTTTCATAAAGCATGTATTGTATTACTGTATGATGTTTTATACATACGCCAGAACAATTATCTTACTGTTGTAGGATGATTTATGATGTAAACAGAAAAGGTACACATCATGGATTTTGTGGAGTTTAATCTGACAGAGCATACTATTGCACAGTGATGTTAAATATTGCTGCCAAACAAAGCTAGTTGGCTAACTGTGCAATAATCTTGATATTTATATTTTAAAGCTTGATGTACTATCTGTTTTTAATAGAAAATAAATATGGTCATTCTTTTAAAATTATATTCTGTTTCATTTTATTCACTTTTCTGTTCATATTAGGAACAGGTATGATTCCTTTTGCATAGGTGTCATTTGAGTTTCAGAGTTTCAGACTTTTCTTATTAAAATATTGTTATGTTATTTCAAAAGTGAACTATTTACTTTTTCTCCAGAATAACTATTTTAAAGTAGTTTTCCATTTTGTAGAAACCGAATATTGAAGAACGCAGTTTGAAAAGCCACAGTGAAATTTTATTATTAGCTTTGTGAGAAGCTTCAATAATTTTCACTAAATTTATGACGTGAGAGCAGAACATTAAGCAGCCTCTTAATAAAAGGGAGCATTTGTCCTTCACAACCACATCAATTAGTTGTTACTTGCGTGCAAAAAACCTGGCAAGGAATGTAAAAAGTGTTTCTACAAAAGAGATGATTCTTTCAAGCAGATTTCAGAGGAATAGAATCATACCTTTGAGGATCCTAAACCATAGAAGAAGCCAGCTCCATGTTGCTGGAAGAACAGTTATATGTAAAACATTGCCATGAAGTCTCACAGAAGCCACATTGAAAAAAATAAGCATGAAGGAGGTCTTCCATGTCTCATTCAGCAGAGATCCGTATGGACTTCTCGTGTCCACTACATAACATTTTAATGCTTACAGTCTTCTAGCCTGCATTAGTAATGAACTTCTCAAGATAGTGATGGGAACAGAGAAAGTGCAAATAACGTAGAGAGTGTGTGTAATGAACGCTTGTGCATCATCATGCAAAAATGTCTTTGTCATTATGTTATGTCTAGAGGGTTGTGTGACCTTACAGAGGCTGTTTGTCCAGGAGAAGAGAGAGCCCTTAGTATTTCCAACAATATGAATTTATAACGGGAACAGCACTTTTGGACACTGCATCTTTTCGATAACAGGGAATAATTTTCGTAAACATCTTCCTGAACAGTATGAAATGCTGCAATCTTAATACTTGCTCTCTGGATACCACAGAAGGGCAACCCTTCTTTTCAGTGGTAAGAACATGACACATCCTGAGAGCAAAAACTGAGGCTTAAAAGAATACAAAACTGGAATTTTTGCCATGCATCTATTTGGATGAAAACACAATTCCCGATCTTTCTGATGATTATAATCTTAAGTATTTTGGGGTGTGCTGCAAAGAGAAGGAAGTATTCTTTTTTTTTCTGGCAAATGCAGAAGGCAAAATACAGGCTCTGATTTCTTTGAGCTGCTTAGCCATTTTGAGGTATCACGAAGTTTCCCTCTCAGTTCTAGAAATCCCACTTAATTCAGCTTGGCAAATACTGAGCATCTGATGGGGGTGCTCTGTGGTTTCAATGAGTTATACCTTAAACTTTAACTGTATGTTGTAACTATACACTGTAGCAGTCTGTTTCAAGTACTACTGGCTCTCTAAATAAGCAAGGTTAAGGCTAACTGGTACTTGGACATGTTGCTATAGGAAGCCTACGAGCAAATCCCACAAGAAAGGTTGTAGCTGAACCCACAGGGGCTATTCTGCTTTTTTGTGTGAAGCTTAAGAGTTGATGTAACAAATACTTTACTACTGAAGAAAGTGTCATAGAACGGTTTGGGTTGGAAGGGACCTTTAACGGTCATCTAGTCCAACCCCCCTGCAATGAGCAGGGACATCTCCCACTAGATCAGGTTGCTCAGAGCCCCATCCAACCTGACCTTGAATTTTTCCAGGGACGGGGCATCTACCACCTCTCTGGGCAACCTGTGCCAGAGTCCTAGTCAGCTGCAGGCAAAACTATGCTTGCTCTTGTCGAGTCAAGTGAGATTGATAGTCTCATTTGGCATTGACGGTGTGGCGTAACAGGGGTGAGGATGATCCACGTGCTGACGTAAGGAGGTGATGTACTGCATGATGATCCTGCCTGCTCCTCTCCTTCACATCCTCGGCGTTTGCATGACTTCAGACGCACACCAAAAATGCATTTCCTCCAATATGGAACCTCCCCCAGGTTATATTTGTACTGAACCTCTTGCCAATCAGACCTGTAATCTCAGTTTAAAGGCTTATTATTGCATGAACATGGAATGCTATAAATAAATAAATAAATAAACTAGTTGTCAAATGAAAATTTGACTACTGCATGTCCAGAATGGCTTATTAAATTCCATGCTAGAAATATCTGTATTTCATTATCATGACATAGCTCTAGCATCCCTTGTCCCTGTTTCTCCAATGCTTTGAAGGTAATTTAGGATCTAAACCATGAAACCACTGGTGTATTTTGTGTACTTTGAAGCACATTCTGTAACAGTGTCCTATAATGTAACTTTAGGTGTATGTATGAGAAAAACTCACAAGAAGACGACCCAGACAAACGTGTAACTTCAGGTCTTTGCAATTAGATGAAAAGCAAAATATAGACAAAAAAAAAATAAAAATAGACAAAAACATATACTGAAGATAAAGCAAATAAGAGTTGGTTTTGTTCCTGTTTTCATTGAAAGTTCAGCGTATACTGTACCATTGAGTGTGAAAGCACAGTGAGTTCTGTGCATTGATGGTGCTGAGATTTTAAAACAGGATTTTACAGATGTTACTTAATATATTTGCATTTCCTCATGCTTTTTACCACAAGTCTTTACCAGACAAAGAGGATGGCAAGACACTCTATTATAAGGGTCTATGTCAGAAAACCAAAACCAACTTTCTCTGTTCTGTTCCTAAGTTCTCCTGGCTTCCTTCCTCATTATGTTGTGACATGATGTGCTACACAGACTTCCCATCTAATCTGCCAAAAACTAATCTGTTGTCATTTGTGAGTAGAGCGTGTTTGAGATGAGTTTGCACAGACCCCTGAAGCTCTTAAATGAGATTTTTGATGCTGCTATTGTCCACTTCGTATTTTTAAAAATTCTAATTTAACAAAGGTCAAAGAAGTAAGATTTTCTGCATTTCTCTTTGTAACTGTATCTTAGTCCTTAGACACATGGTTAAATATTGAACTCTGTCTGATCTTACAAATTGCAGGAGTTTCCCAATTCTTGCTGGCAATTTACCACTATACTTCTCTTGAAATGTGGGCTAGATTTTTCAAATGATACCCAGTTTGGCAATTTTGAGTACATAACAGTATACAGCACTGCAAAGGGACGTTTTTTTGCTAGTGGGTGTGTTTTCAGTGCTGCTGGAAAGTGTGCTCCTCAGGTGCTTCAGAGAGAGCAAATGAAGTTTAGAGACACACTGCGTCAATATTCACTTCTGGAAGGCTTTGTCCTTATTCGTGTTGATCAAATGCAAGTACTTTACAGGGGAAAACCAACACCGTCTACAGCTATGATTTTTTATGATTTGAAAAATAACCTATGTCATTAATGGATTTAGTGATTCAGTTAATATCATGTGTTACCTGGATTAAATGAAAAACTAGTATCTCTTTGGACTATCAGACTATGCTATCTCTAAATTAGTTTTGAAGCAATTCGTAATGACAGAACACTTAATTGTCATCCATTGCCCCTCAGTGTTATTGGAAGGAGTGAATAACTCTTTGATGTGGCTTCAGCTTAGTGGACTCAAGCAGTTACTTCTGCAGTTTTACTTATTCTTGCTTTCATGTACAAGTATTAAGCTTCCACTATTACCTGCCTACACCCTTTTGAACCAGTTACAGTTCTGTATCTGAAAAAAATCTGTCATCTTGGACTCTCTCAATATACAAAACTAGTGTGGATTTATTCCCAGATTACCTTGGTTGAAAGATTAATCAGTACGAATTTACTATCCCATTTACATGTAACCTGCGTCTAAGACCCTGGCTTTGTGTGCTGGCCTTGGCTGATGTGTATATTTAGGCTGGTCCTGCATTGCTCAGTCCAATCCAACCTGAAAGGTCTTTGTATAGCACAGTCTGCAGTTGTGTTTGCAGTATGTTTTTCTCATAAAAACAACTGCCAGACAATTGTTTTCCAAAACTTCAATGTGTTTCTAATTTATGGAAATCTGAAGCTGCTTAGGACACAGAAAAAAACCCCACACTCCCCAAAACCAACCAACACAAGCATTCCAGACTTTAAAGGGAACAGAATTAATGCAGAGGGCCCTTTAGCTGTGGAAAACAATGCTGAGTTTTTTTAATTCTTTCTTTACAGTAGTTCTTCTTTTTAAAAAGAAGATTTGTGAAGTTTACTAATCACCTTGTCCCCCAAACTGCAAAGGTTGCCATGATCAAGGCTGTAGGTGTGGACAGAGGGAGGAGCGAAAAGAGAAAGGTGAAGGAACCTCCTGTGTCTGCAGGCACTTCCATCCCTGTCCCACGGTGCAGCACACACCACTCATCAGGTACGGATGGAGCGCTGCTCTGATATATCCTCCCCACTGTGGGGAGATGATTTCAGCCCTCGGGTTCTCACTGCTGGATTGGTACAGACTCTGCACCGGCACACGGCTTTTCCTTTCTGTTATCCAGTTCTGGAAATTCCCACGGCAGCAAAACACAGCAACCTGCAAGAGGGAACTCCGCCTTTGGTCAGCATAAATGCAAACATACTTTCATGTCATCAGGCATAAGATTAATTTTAAAAAAAATAATCTGCAGGCACATGGACTGGAGTGTCTCTTCCAGGCTCAGTTTTGTAATAACGGGTGTTACGTGTGGGAAACCAAAAAGCTAATAAACCAAGCTGGATGGTTAGTAGGCCAGGCAGGCAGAAACATGACTGCTCTGGTTTCAGTGTATTGAGAGAAACTTCAGTACTACAGAGAAGTGATTTGGAGGGATGCGTTACCTATACTTCCAGGGAGAGTTTAGGTGGCAGGTACCTTCATTTGTCCTCAGAACTAAGCAGCAAACGATTCAGGGGATTAAGTAGCCCAAAATCTAGGTTAATCTATAGAAAATCTGTTTTTAAGGTGACCAAGATTTACTCTCTTTATCAAAAGGATATGAAAAAGCACTGCTAGAAATCATGTGGACGTAAGGTTGTTTACACACCTCTTCAAACACTCACAGAAGCTGTGGAAGGTTACACCCCTAAGAAACAACACACTTGGGTATTTACAAAGCCCTTTTAAATGTTTTATTTACAAAACTTCTGGAGCTAGTCTAAATAGCTGACACAACAGAATTTGTCAAGCTATCCAGAAAAATGAACGTAGGAAATAATTATATATATATGTATGTATACACACACACATATATATACCTAAGCTAAGGGCTGGAATAATTTAATACTGTGTGAGCCCTCTGACTCTTGCAGCTTACAAAACCTGTAAGCTGGTCAGGTGAGTTTACGGCAAGAGCAAATGCCTATCAGCTGCCTTATCTCTCTCTCTCTCTCTCTTTTTTTTTTTTTTTTTTAAAATCCTAGCGATCTTCTCCCCTGTATTCTCTTTTCCTGATAACCCCAAAATACTTCCCTTGAGCAGCTGCTGATGGCCTCCTCCCCTCCTCCTCCTCTCTTAAAAGAGCTGGTGGAGTACTGCCAGCTGCTTTGCCAGGCTCGGGCAACCTGATGAGCGCTCCCTCGTGCCTCCATCTGTTGAGAACCCATCCTGCTGCAAACGGAGGCTTATCCCTCACAACCTGTCCTGGAAAACTCCGTCTGAGAAGGCAAGCGTTTTAACTCTCCTGCTCGGCTCCATGCAGGGTGGCTTGCACATCAGGTGCTTTCTCTCTAGGGCTTTGCCCCTGTGGGGGAGTCTCTCGTTACCTCCCCACCTGCCTCTTGTTACCCTCCCACCTGCCTCTCTGGAGCCCACTCCTGCCCAGCTCATCCCAGCCCAAAGGAGGGGCAGAGAGGGCTTTCCTCTCCTGAATCCTGCTTCAGGGAGGTGTTGGTCTGGCTTGCTATGCTTGCTGAAGGGACCTTAACTCACGCTGGGCTTCTCTGCTGTGTGGTAAGTGTGTTTGTGGGTGGTGGGGAAGCTTAAATGTTCCAGTGTGTGGTTTCTTCTATGGTTGCACAGCAAGTGCTGGGTCCTGAGGGGAGGCTGGCGGGTGTGTGAGGGGCCTGGGCTCGCCCTGTGAGGGGCCTGGGCTCGCCCTGTGAGGGGCCTGCCTGGGCTACCACAGAGCTGCAGGATGTGGCCTTTGAGGACCTCACAGGTTCTCCAGCGTGACCATGCCCAAACCAAAGCTGGAGCCTTAAGAAAGTGAGTAGTAACGGCTTAGTAGCTGTTACTAACGTGGTGAGGTTAGTTTCCTCACACTAACGTGGTGAGGAAAGCAAAAGGATATTTAATTACTCGCTCTGTGGGGTTGATTATTTCCAGCTAGTGCCTTTCCTCTGTTTCCACAGCCATGGCTCATCCTGGACGCTGCAGGGTCTGGTGCTTGCGCCTCGCCTGTGGGGAATTGCTTTTCCGGTTTATGACGCCTCCATTTTGTATTGTGTAGTGTGCACGCTTCCCAAGCCAGAAAGCTGAAGCGAAGTCACTGGCTGGCAGTCAGTGAGTGTGCGTAGCAACGCACGCTCTTTTGCAAGTACCATGTCTGATAGCCTACTATTTTATCTGCTTTCTAGCAAATCCTGACACTGCGTTTATAACCAAAACCCCCCTCCCACCAGTGGCCCTGAACCTACTGTTCTGGGTCCTTTTCTTTCTGGAAATTAATTGCATAGTTTGGCCCGTATGCTATATGTGTTTTTTGATATTTTTTTTTCTCCTTTCCTTTTGTGACTCAGACTTGTATCTTGAGTAATTGAATAATTTTTTAGAAGCAGGAATTTAATTTCCCTCCACACTTGGCACAGCTAGCAGAACAGCACTGGTTTTCTGTGAAAGCTATGGACAAATGACAAAAGAGCAGACCATGTTATATGTGGAAAGGCACATGCACTCAGCCTTATCAGCATAACAAGCTGCTTCTCTGTTTTATTTCTTTTGCCTATTCAGTTTACTGTTTCCCTGCTCTCTTCTCAGAGCTTTTAATCATAGGGTAATGGGATAAATTAGCACTCATGTACTAGCACCAGTATCGTTTCTGGATGGTGACCATCCTGATAGAGCCTAATAATTTGCAGTTAGCACTATTTCAAATATATAATATAAATATATATAATATTGTATATAATATCCATGATACATAATATATATTATATTTATAATAATAGGAATATTTCAAATTTATAATATAATTTTGAAACCCTGGCCAAACTCCAGGTTCCAGGTGCTCTACGAACAGAGGAAAAAGCTGTCTCTTAGGAGGCTAGAGGCATAGTACGGACCTTCTGCATTCAGAAATGACTTATAGCACCTGTTTCTTGCTGCCAAACTTTCTTCTGAGGCCTAAGCATTCCCTGAGGATGAATTATGTTTCTAATTATTACAGTTGCAGAAAAGCCAAATGAAGAATAAAATCCATCAATATACACGTTCTTCATCTGCTCTGAGCTAATGTATTTTTCCCACTAGGTCTGAGAGTAAGAAATAAGAACTAAATTTATAACCACAGGAGGTTTTTAACTCAGAAAAATATGATGGTAGCAGTGGAATGTACATATTCACTCTTTTCCTTCCAAGCATTTTAGCAGAAAAGTTCAACTGTATGCTTTACCCTGCTATGCCAAACAGCTTTCTTGGTACCTACACCTTCCTGTTGGCTGCAGTGCAATTGTGAAGTAAGAGTGAAGAAATCTATAATGTGTATTTTGTGAAAGCTGTATTCACTTCTTTGTTAGAAGAATTTAATCACAACTTTCTCAATAGAAACACCTAAATTTAACTTGGCAGTATTTGGTCCTTTCAGATACCTGAAAACCTGAAGGGTGTGTGTTACCTACAAAGCAGTAACACGCCAACAAAAAAAGTAGTGGAGCTTTATTATTTCCCAGTGCTGTTATTACAAATCTTTATTATTTAATGTAAATGTAACACCTACTAAACTTCTAGCTGATTGTGGCAAAGAGAGGGATTTAGAAGCTCGTTTTTCTTGTTGCAATACACGTGATCAAATGTGTAAAATCCAGTGTTGTGTAAGGGTTTTCTAATAATTATGCTGTTACAGCTGTGCACTTGCTCTACTTCTGCCTTTTAATGTAAAAATTCCTGACAGCAGCATAGAAAAAACTTAATATAGGATCCAAAGCAAGGCTTGGACTCAAGTCACACAAAGGTAACTGGTGTTTAGCCTAACTACCTTTGCCAGTGGCTTTCAGGGAAGAACTGCATTTTCATTCTGTTGGTAGGAATTCCAGGATGAGATTATTAGAAATGGATGTGTGGCACTTCTGGTGATTGTCCAGCAATATGTGATGTAGCTCATGATAGTGCATATATAGCTGTTATATATAAAAATAATTTCAATATATATATAAACAAAGCCCCATTGCTTGTTTTGTTTCAGTATTTATATATATATATACACACACATATACCACAGCTTATATACCACGGGTTTTTATATAAGAAAGCTGTAGATGACAACAAACCAGAGTTGTGGCTGGTGGTTTGATAGAGGCAAACCTCTCCACAGGGCACCATGAGGGAGCACTGATGGGGAGATGTGGGCATGCATGCTCAATCTCAGGAGCAACCTAAGGGTTTTTCCCCAAGTCAAGAGATGCTGACAGAGAACAAGGCAGCTGATACTTGTGTGGTGGGTGATAGTGTCATTTTTTCCTGCATTTCAGAAAGAAACAACCATTACGCAATTGCAGCGTTTGTTACTGTCTTCCAGTAATTTGTGGACTTGTTACTCAACTCAGCAGAACTGGAAAAAGTAGGAGAGGTCCCAAAGATAATGCTCTCACGTTTTATGAAAATCACTAACTGGGCAGAGGCGAGAGATATTTACACCATTTCATTTGCCCGTTTACAAAGGGGCAAGGAGGAACCAACCCGGGGTTCGCTCTGTGTCACTCTGCTGGCCCCTGCGCAAATATGCAGCTCTGATTAATGGCAGTCTGTACTGTCTGTTCCTTAGCTAAAGGCCAAAGGAGACAGAGGAGTGACGTTGTGGTGTGGGTGGGTAGTGAGCTTTGGGGACATGGGAGAGGACTGAGGATTTTGTAGAGCAGTATAGAAAACCTGGAGGTAGCTGGAGATACTGCTGCATCGGGGGGACATGGCAGAGGTTCTGTGGTTTTTGTGGTCATAGTGTGTAATGCATAAAGACAATAATTCACAGGAAACAAGGATTTACAACTCACAAGCAGTTTCTTTGATTTGAACTATGCCCCTCTTTTTTTATGTTGAGAATGGTGAAGAGAAATGTGTCAAAACCAGGGAGCCGACTCATGACACACTGAACAGCTCTGTAGAAAAGACCTAATGATGAGCTCAGCAGTGTCACTCTTCTTCAGAAGAAGGTGAACTCCAGAGCTGTGACCCCCTACTTGCTCTCAAAAAGAGAGCAGCTCTTGCAAGAGATGCTGGTCGGGGCTGTTGGAGAAGAAGTGATGGCAGACTGACCACATGGAAAAGCAAGTGGCGGGAAGCATGGAGTGAATTCTAGAAGGTAGCTTGTATGGCAGACATTCTATGCATACTAAACACCTATTTGTACTTATTTCTGGAAGTCTGTTTGATGTGTTATAGTACCAGGAGTCTTTTATGCCAGCAATCTTCTTATTTTAGCTTTCATTGCAAAAAGAGGACTGGCAGTTGGTAAAACTATGCTGTTGTGTTACTTATTCTGGCTCTCACTGCATGTTAACCTATTTGAATTAGCTAACTGAAATAGTGCAATGAATTATAGACACAGTGCCCTTGAATGATTTAATGTATTTGCTGCTGGTCTTCAAAAAGGCTGATGTATTTACGGTAAGAATATGCTGTGTAAAAAGAAGCTCAACCAGTGAGGCTAAATAAAAAATACAGGGCTGATTTAAGAAAAGAGGAGAGAAAAAAAAGAAGAAATTTAAAAAAAGAAAAAAAGGAAAAGAAAAAGAGAAATAACATGCCTAGGGATGCTCAACTTCTGAAACCACACCGAGGGTGGAACAAGACAGAAATGTGACCAGGAAGATCAGTGGAAGTTTGAGTGGCTAAAAACACTGGGAGAGTTGCAGTTTACATGATGTTCACTGAGAAAGGTAATTTCAACCTTGACTAAATAATCTTTGTCTTAAAACCAAGTTTGGAAGGACTCCTGTGAACTTCAGAGCCCACATTATTTTAAGACTGATAATTGTAGCCAATGAAGTTTTGCTATAGAATGGCAGCAGTTCTAAGTGAAGACACAGAAATTTTGTGGTTTAGTTGCATGAATATGCAATTTTCTGTATTTTTAATCATCACTGACCATGAAAAAAATGTTTGGAGTATCATTATTGTAAACTTTTTCTAGGTCAATCACATCTCTCTTAAATTATCTAGTTTAGATGAGTTTAAGACCCAAGAGTGCATGATAGTAATGTAAACCATTAAAAATTCTGGGAGCAGAGGTTAATCACCAAATGAGGTAGCCTTTTGGAGAAGAAAGGTACTCCACATTAAGTAGAGATGGAATTGCTATGAAGAATTTTCCCTGAAATTGCAAATTGCTTTTATTTGTCTCTGAAACTGTAAGGTCTTTGAAAATTGAGTTGATGAGTCAGAAACTATGTGTAGGTTCAGTTCATCTGGCTTTTTCTTCCCCTGTGTGACTGTCCTGTAGATCCAAACAGATTGGTCTGTCCCAAACTGTGTACCTTGGCCACCAGCCTCTTTGTGGCAATCCATACTGTCCACTCCCTTCCACACATGATTTTACAAATATCTGTGAATCCTGTACCCTAGCAAAACCAGCCCAGCTTCATCCAACTCAGCTGTTCCCCCCAGTTCTGCATTCCTATTTCCAGAAAGCTTCCTTCCATAGGGTAGTTCCAGCTCTTTCCCCATACTCACTTTCTCCTGCTCTTACGTGGCTTAGTGCATCCCTGCACATCACAGAGAGAACAAGCCCTGGAACGTATCTGAAAATGAAAACACTCCAGTGCTTTTTTTTTTTCCTCTCTTCCTTTTTTTTCTTAATTTAGTTTCTCTTTACCATTCTGCTGCCAGCTTGAGTGACAGCTGGCTAAAACATCGTGTTACCAGTTCCAGAAACGCTTCCTCTTTTGGAGAATCGTTGAAAAGAACTGCGCTTACTTTGTTTGAGCAATACTCTGAGAGCATTCCCCGTCACCTGCAGGTATCGCATTGATCTGAGTTGTGTCATCCCAGCTGATGTAAGTTGTTTTGCATCTGGAATGGAAAGAATGGGGGGAAAAAAACAACCAACCTGAGCAGGCCCTAATCCTTCCTCCCACGTACAAGCTCAGTTTTGGCTTGCAGCATGTCAAGATGAAGATTAAAGCTCCCCTCTGAAAAAAAGGAAGTGCTGATGAAGACTTTAGCAATGTTTCCTATGAGCTGCAACTAACATCTGAATCTGGAAGGAGGGGGGAAAAAAGCTTACTCAAAAGTACAAGGATCTGAAATGTTTTCTGGGGTTTTCTCAACTTTGTGGTACAAAAGGGGAATAACAGTCTATAAGGACAGGAAGAGAGGAATTTTTCTTGTGGTAAAGGGGGAGTTTCCTGTCCATGTGAAATCCTGTGTTAGACCTCAAGCAGCACTGTGAAGGTAGAACAAAATCTGTGGAAATGAGTAGTCTAAACACTGGCTAAGGTTAACTATCTTCGTCTTTGCAGCAAGGAGAATTGCTCTGTGTTGAATAACAATATTTTTGTACTTGTAGTTCTCATTCATTCTCTCTTTCTCTTGGGTGTGTCTTTTTTCCCTCACCTTTTTTTTTTTTTTTGTGGCCATACTACTCTGTAATGGTAGTTTCGTCTCCAAAAGTTTTCTGGCTCTTGATCAACTTTTTTACTGTACCTCCTTTTAAGGGAACGAAAATTGAGAGATTGTCAACAGTCAGAAGCGATGCTAGTTCACAGTTCTTCTAATCACATGCCGAGGACAATATAATAATGTGTGTCAAAGCTTTTCATATATCAGGATTTTGGGAGTCTTATTTTTATCCGCTGTCAGCCTTGTTTTAAGAAAAAAAAGTCTCACTCATGAGAATGTTTTGGAACATTTTTCTGGAAATTGGGATAATGGAAAGGTTTTCATGGAGATCTGCACAACTGAAGAAAATACAAACTGTACTGAGGCTGTTGGGTGGCTGGACTTCATTTGATTGATGTTTATTCCTGATCCCTTAGGAAGTAATGAGGAACACAGATGCTAAATCTTAGTTGCATATGTTCTGCATAGATCTAGACTGCTATCGCGTACAAGTATTTTCCTTTAAAAGATGCAGGTTGGCCACCGGTGGAATGGAAAGGGTAGACTCAACTTTGAAGAGTGTTGTGCAATGCTGATGTTGAAGACTCTGTGATTTTTCTAGGGTTGTGTAGGAAAACTAACCAGTCTGGATAAAAGATTGAGAAGAAAGAAACTCGCAAGGGGTCAGCTTCTAGTGGTGGACCTGCTTTCTGTCTGGACAGTGAAGCTGCAGCTTGAGCACAAAATGGGCCTAGCATCCAGTTTGATCTCTTTTTCTAAGGGTTGCACAAAGAAAGAGCCTGTCTCCCTGCTCTTTTCCCAGTCGCGAGAGCTGAGGACTAAGAGAATAAAGCTGGCTGATACTGGGACGTATCAGCTTAATGACATGCAAATATTCTGCAATAAACTAGAATTAGATAAATTGCATTTATCTAATGTAATAATTTAGATAAATTACATTTATCTAAAACTTGATCTGAAGTGAAAACAGACTTAACATTATGACCTCCTTGAGATGCAAATCTCTGGCACTTCATTTCAAAAGTACTTGCTAAAAATATCTTATTGCTTTTTGGGTGGGTTTTTTTTCTCTCTTCTTTTCATCTTATCCCATCCTGTACTGTTTTCCTGTACCATCTCGACATTGCTCACAACAACCAGTTCTACAGACTCTTATTCCTTTGTCCTCAAACTGTTCTCCTCCTTAATGTCTGCTGTTTCTAATCTAAACTCCCATGTCCTCTCAGAACCCACAGTGCAGTGTAGCCATAACTCATGGCGGCTCTGCAGGAGACAGCTTGATAGCAGCAGAGTTGCTTATAAGGGGGACACGTTCAAGACTGGAATGAAGTGCAGTGCTCTGGTGTCTCCACCTGCCTCCGCAGGGGCAGAGCCTCGGTCTCCCTCCTCTGGGGACTACACGGGAAGGGGCACACAGATGTGCAGAGCTCTTGAGAAACAGCTCTTTTCTGTGTGCGTCACAGAAAAAACAGAGCTTTCTGTGACTTTAATTGCCTCACTTGGAAAAGCAGTCATTTGGAATCAAACCAAGTGGGGTATTTTTCTTTCCATTTTTAGAAGGGAAGCTATATTATCTGTTTCTCAGTATTTTTAAGTTTTGTGTTAATCCAAAATTATTAGTTTAATTTGGAAACAAAACTAAAAGGATTTAATTTTGAAAAATGGAAATTAATCATATAGATGTGTTACTTTAAAAAATTGATTTTTAACCCCAGGAATAATAATATAAATTTCCTAGTTGTTTTTAGTGATTCAAATATGCATCTCTTCAGTAATAACAGTTTAGTTTTATTCTGAAAAAAAAATCACCTAGTTGCTGTGTAAGCATTTGATGCATGACATCATCTCTGGAGGACATGTTCTTGTGTTTCAACTCTGATATCAGAAGATAGTACATTTTCCTTTCTTTATATTGCCTTACCCTGGCTTATCTTTTTAGTGTTGTATAGCAACCAGGAAGGCACACCAGACATCTATTTTCTGCATATTATTATGAATATTTTATCTAATAACCTAATTAATGAAAAGCTCTTGCTAGTTGGGCTACTGACAGTGTGTCTTGTGGTTTACTGAATATTTTAATCCTGTAATTTATTTGGATGGATGATTTGATGTCACCAGGGAATGAAAAATGCAGTCTGTTGTGAGGGTACTGTGCACAATTTCTATGTTGAATTTGCATCAACGAGATGCAGAAAATAATGATATTCCTACCAGTGGGCTCTCATTTTACTTGGGAATTATTTTGGGTTTGGGGATTATCTGGAATCAAAGCCTGTAAATGCAGCTTCTGTTTTCTAACAGCAAGAGTAGAAACCTGCATCCCGACACTCCTAAAAGCAGTTGACTATTCGGCATTTTGCATCTGAATCATCCCTGGTGTATTTTTTTTACATATGCTCTGAAGGTTTTTATACCCTAATTGCTGTGGGTTTTCTTATACCCAATAATTATTTTGTCACATACAAAGCGATTTCATTCCTGCTTGCTTAATCTGTTCTGATTACGTGTCTTCTAACTTGACAGGAGTCATAACCATAGGTGCTAGATCCCATAGAAAATATCACATATAATTCAGAATTGAAACTAAATGTTAGCTCTTTACTGAAGAGGTCACTAAAGCTTGTACGAGTTTGGTCTAAAAAAGTCTTTTGTTGAATTCTATTCTTTTCTGAAGGCCAGTGTAATCTCTATGTATCGCACGAATGAGGGTGAGATTGAGCAAAGAAACTCCCAGTATCATGCTCGGCAAAGCTGGCTTAAGCAGATGTAGAGCCTCAGCCTGTTGGAAATGGGCTGAAGGGGAGGGTGGCCTGTATTCCAAAGAACTTAAAAGTTACATAGAGTTCAGCTGCTTGTGACACCACTTTCTGCAAAAAGTGTGGTCAGAATCAGAGCTGAGACTCCTAACAATGCTCCACAACTTTTAAAGATCTTTTGAATGTGAGACTGAAGAAAGACTCTGTCTCCTGGCATCATTGTCTTTTATTTTCTATACAAACAAAAGCCCCACAGAATAAAGAAGAAGAAAAAAAAAGCTTCTGTGAAGGAAGATTTAGTAGCTTTAAGTGCTACTGTTTTCCTTAGGGAGAAGGGAGACAAAATCCTGATAGAGTATTTTGATGGGGAAACCAGCTGAGCCATGGGGGATGTGGAACCAAAGGAAACCACAAACAGGGAGTGGAACTGAGCATGGTGTGGAAGGAAAGCAGGTTGGAATAGCAGGGCTATAGGTTGTGATTTATGAATGAGGAGGAAGATGGCTTAAGGTGAGCTGCTGAATCACCAGTGAGGGTGGGGAAGAGGCTTGTGACAGTTGGTTACAATTACTGCTAAACTGCCTAAGATAACACTCATTTCCCTTCTTGTGGGTGTCCATGACACAATAAGAAGTTATCTACAACGGTGAGTAATTTTTGAGTGCACATAGAAGCATTTTCTCCCTTAGACGTTAGAGATGTGTTTCCTATCAACTCAGTTTAATTAGAAATGTTCCTCTCATATATTAAAAACTTAGAAGGGGATACTAAATATTTGTCAAAGAAAATAGATCAGCACCGTCATCTCACTTGTAAGTTCCTTGTCACTATAAAACTCTGACTTCATACTTCTTGGAGAAAACTGTTGATACTTTTAAATCTTCATGTTCTGGGAAATAAGGCTTTTTATGGCTCCTCACTAATGTATTATTACATAAATCATTATAAGACAACGGAAGATCTTTGATGGTACCTAGCATGGGGCCCAGGTCTGCCAGGTAACTTCCCAAAGGAACAGCAGAAGATTCACATAAGGTTCCCAGCATACTTTGCTTTCCCAGACAAGCTTAGAGATATTGACAAGGAAAAACAACATATTACTGATAAGGAGTATGAGATGACTCATTGCCCAAACATCAGTTAATACTGCCTAATAACAGCATAGCAGCAGGACCAGGAAATTAACTGACTTTGTTGGATCAATCTGTTCACAACATTCCTGCTGATACTCAAACAGTGACGTAAGATATAAATTCCCAGACTTTTCTGGGGGAAAAAAATCCTACTGCTCCTACTCCCTGATCAGATCACTTGTGTCCTCACCCAAAGTCCAGCTCTCAACCCACTGTCTGCATACATTGACTTTTAAAATTTATTTTCTTTTATTTTTCAACAGATAGAACAGCAAATCCTAAGTGAATCAGTACATACCTGTGAAAGTGGATTTGGACAACCGTATTCTTTATGGGCTTCTGAAAATCTAGGTCAGAGTGTATTCAAATTTAGACTGATGTAATCATTTCTAGTGGCAGAAAGTCTAATAGAGCAAAGCTGTTTATACTTGAATGTCAACTCAAATGCTTCCCATACCGAGGGTTTTGATGTCCTCCCCACCCCCAGTTCCTTCACAGGCAGTTCTGATATTGAAGAAGTCTGGGACACAATGTCTTCATTGTGCAAATGACTCTTGGCTCTTTGTCCTTTTATTCTTGCACACAGATGAAGAGGCTGCTTAGCTTTCCAGCAGATAGTGAACTGCATCTGGCTGAAGATGCAGAGAAGGCAGAAGGGTGGAGGAACAAATGTGTGTATACGATGGAGGTTTCCCCAGTCCCTTTGATTATGGCAGTATAGACTTTCACATGGTGTGTTGTCTGGTTTAAGCCACCTTCTGTTTCTGTTACTACAAGCATATGACTTCAGCTCAGGCCTTGAAACCCATGAGCTGTTGGCACAGAGACAGGAGCTCCCTGAGGTCTGTGGGGGCTGTTTGAAGCTAGCCCTGCTGTGAGCAGGAGGTTGGACTAGGTGATCTCTGGAAGTCCCTGCCAGCCTCCAAAACTACAACCCAAAATTGAAGCAGACAGCTTAGTGCTGGTCTGTGCCAGGCACTGAAGTTCCTTGGGGGAGACAGGCAGCTTCTGAATTTTCTCCGGTTCTCCGTTGTCCCCCAGTATTTCTCACCCTTACCAGTGCTCAGCCTTCACATCTGGAAGAAGAGCAATGAACCCCAGCAGGACCACTACCCCCCCCTGCCCAAGTGCAGAGATTTCTACATTACTTTCTGCTAGAAGGTAGATGAACTTTTTTTTTTTTCAACTATGACAGTGTTGCTCACAGAGTTACAAAACTGGCTGGCAATGCTCCCTGAGAGGAATCCTGACCCCTTTCTCCCCACTCCTGTAGCAATGTGATGCAGCGGCACCACTCTTCCTCCTTTTTGGTGATGTAGCTCTGCCAGCTGCCTTCCCCCAGTGTCTGCAGCAGGATCCCTACACCCTGTGAACTTGTTTGCAGCCTGTCAGCAGAGCATGCATAAGGCAGGGAGCCCAGTCATCTCAATAGGAGATCACTTACTGGGGAACTTTCCCTCCTTCACTGCAAGTGCTGGAGCTCATGACACCCGCTCAGCCAGGAGGAGCCCTACTAGCGTCAGTGCAGGGGTCTGCTCCAAGTCCCCATCTGCCTGGGAGCTTTGTCACAGCTTTGACTGCTCCTGTGTGGTGGGTGTGAGCGGGGCTCAGTGCTGGGGACACTGGGAATGGCCTCTTCAGGGAAACCAGGTTGGAAGGAGAGCAGTTAGCAATTGTATGTGAAATCTGCACTGTGCTGGAGAGAGATTCGGCGCTTGCAGCCTGGGTCAAGAAGCCTGTCTCTACCGGGCATGCTGTTCCTATTTGTTTATTATCATAGTGTCTAGGAACTGCGCTCATGGATGAAGACCTGTGTTGTGACTGGGACTGTGTAAACATACGGTACCTACAACATCCTCCCTTCCCCTTCTCACACCCCCTCGAATACAGTGTACGCATGGAATGTGAAGCATGGGGTAACAGGAAGGTCCAAGGTGTTGGAAGGAGATAGGGAGGCAATTTTATTCAGCACTCTTGTCTGTGTATCCTTGAAAAGAGTTGTGTGTCCTTAGAAAAGGATAGCAAAATGCTTTGGTTTAATGGCAGCTCGTTACAGGCGTGAGTTTTTGCAAGAGATGGCTTCCTGAGACTGACAGTGGTGACAAATAGGCTGGAGCTGGGAGCTGGTCTTTCTGTGTAGGTGGATAGATAGGCAGAAAAGGCCTTGAAAAGGAAGAAAAAGAGCTTCATTTTCATGTGGTATCGATGGGGGCCAGCAGTGGAAGGGTGTGATGAAGAAAAGATGAGCATGCTGATCTTTGCAGCTCCTTACTAGGTGTATTGGAGCAGGACAAGACTGTGCTTAATAACTCCCAAGAAAAGGATGTCGCAATGAGACATGAGAACATGGATAGGATTTTTGGCCGGCTGGCTGGGGTAGGAAATGTCTTAGACAGAAAGAACGGCTGCAATTTAGCTGTGGGCTGAACCTGAAGGCTCAAAGAGAAGCCAGTCTCCAACTCTTCCCTTGGTTTTGGGTAGACAAAAGGCATAGCTTCAAGTGAGGAGACAGGAGAATAAGAGGAATTAAAAGCTTTATTGAGGATGCAAATATAGTAATATTCTTTTTGCTTTTTTAGGAATACTTTGCAACAGACATCTGAACTTCATTACTCCTTTCACAATAGCCCCCTCATTATTTTTGAGCTTAAACGAGCCATTTGGTGAGCTACTTAGTAAGGGTTTCTTCTCTTTGTTGTCAAAAGCAGAAGTGCATTAATTAATGTACTTGTTCTAGTTAGTTTTACTGAAGCTGCCAGTTTGTAGTGTGGAAGCAAACACTTTCTGTGACATCTAATGTTGGATGACTGATGAGTTGGAGAGTTTACATGGGGTTAATTGGGGAAGTGGTTGCTAGCTCTGAAAAGCACGCGGGGGAAAAGAGGGGATTGATTTAGATTAAAAGTTAAGCATGCCTGGATAAAAGTAAACAGTTGGATTGCAGCTCTTATTTTACAGAAGTGTTTTTTTTATAGCTCTTTATTGAATAGTCTTGCCCATGGTCTGCATTACAGTTCATTGGCACTCTGGCATGGCACATTCTTAGGGGTTTTTATTAGGAGTTTGTCTTTTAACTCATTTCCCTTTTCCATTATACATTAACTCTCTTCTCAGTTTTATGTACATTAGATTGCAGCTTGTCAACAAACTTCTGTTATCTTTCTAAGTTGTCTGGTAAAATTATGAGGCCAGATAACAACACCTGGAGGCAGAGGATAGGAACTGGCTATCAGGGTGTGCCCTGTACATAAAGGAAAAGGAACGAGGGATGGAAGGGAGGTCAGACCTGCTGAAAATAGACTGTGGTTAAAATAGTGACTCATAGGAATATGGAAAATGACAAGGACTTAGTATATAGGTGGATTGAGCAGGCTAATTTTGTTAGAAGTGTTACAGGTTTTTTTTTTTTCCACTGAGGATAAAGTGAGACGCAGGGGGCGGAGATAAGCAGAGATCATGCAGTGTGAGCCAAGAGTTTAGAGAAAACAGTGGAAGTCATGAGATGGAGAGAGAGAGAGTTCTGAACTACACTGGAGCATCTGGTCCCCAGTAATGAATAAAACCAAAATTAAATGTATTTTTGTGTACCCCCAAAATTCTGTGTTATGTTTGTTTGCAGTGCTGAAATATCACTTGTGAGAGTAAAGAAGATGTTTTTTTTTTTTAGGATTAGTTTTATCACATTTTGTTTCCCTATGTTTGATCTGGACAAATATAATGAGAGTGAAAGTGTTAAAATGTACCTCAGGTTATTTGTAGTTTATCAGATACCAGTCAAGGCTAAGATGAATCAGTGCTGAATGGTGCAATGACCCACTCACTGTCTTCCTAGCGGGGCTCAGTTTCTCTTTAGTAAGGGTTTGTCTTTGTCAGAGGTACTGCTGAGAAGATGATAGCTTCTCACAGATAAACATACTGTTACAGGAAGCTCTCTGTTCTGCAGGAAACTTGGAGGGAAGTCTCTTGCATCAGGCAGACCGTCTGTGCCTCATGTATTGGAATACCCAGCATCATTTCCACCCCCTAAACCAGAGGGTGGAATACATCAATCCTTGGTTTTCATTTAGAGACAATTACTGTGATTTTTATCAAACATTTAAAAATATTTTTTCAATGTTTTAGAACTTAAGTGTTATATTTTAAGAAGGTTTGGTTTGATATAAGCATAGGTTTTTTAGCCCCAGAAGGTTTTTCAGTTTTATAATGGATTTGCATGTTTGTTTGTTAGTTTGCCAGATGCATTAGAAACTTCTAAAGTCTAGAAACTTCTGACAGATGGAAATTAACCAGAGGCCGGTGCTGCTGGGATGTTTTCACTGTAGTCCACAAATTCTCCCATACGAGAAAATCCCTTCTGTGCCTCATGAGAGTCTGGTGATTGAAGTATGTGCTGGTGTTGTAGAGGGATCAACTCATGAGCTAGCAGCACATGTGAGTTGTAATGGGATATAGCCAAAAACATCCACTCACCCACAGGTGAGTTGAAATAGGGTTTTTTTTTTTCCTCCCCCTCATCTGGCATGCAGATTCCAGGCAGGCAATTAATTCCTTATGGCCCTGAATTCAGCAGCCACAGGAGGTGTCTCCCATCTCTGGATGACATGTGGGGTAGTCCAGTCACAATACAAGGAAGGACGATGACATGAGGGAATAAAATAGGGCAGCGTGTTTCCTCCTTTCCCGTGCTGGAGACCAGAGCTCATCAGGGCAATGGCATGAGCATGCTTTAGGCAGTCCCATGGGCAATTCCCCTTCCCTGCTTTTTTTGAGGGGCTGCTAAGCTGGGAGGGATGGTTCCCCTCCCTGAGGCTGGGGCATCCAGTTTCATTTGACCTTCTGAGTCTGAACCTCATTTCACAGTGGGAAATTTTTTATAGATCACAATTAGACCCGGAGTGTGTAACTTTTTCTTAATGATGATGAAGTAGTCCCATTAAGTGCAAAAAACATAATAAAGGTTGAATTTTGATCAGATTTTTGAGATTTTTGTGCAGAACACTGCACAGAAACACAAAGCTACAAAATTAAAAATATAAATGAGAATCAGCTCACAATGGTAAAGGCTAAAGTATAAAAAAATCAAAGTACATGTTTAGACATATTTAGACATGTTTAACACTGATATCTGAACAATTCACACAAACCAGATTGTACGTAAAGCCATTTGCTATAGAGACTGGCAAATTCCCAAGTACAGACTCTAGCCTTTATCAGCTCAGCAACCACAAGGAACAAAGAAACTCTGTAATACCTGTTTTTATTATAAACTAAATGGGAAAAATTACAGAGCCAAACTATCAGTGTAACTTTTTTTTCAGTTTGACTTTAGGGTGAGCTTGACTATAGAGAAAGTACTCTGTCTGGTTGGTTTCCTCTGATGACAGTGTAGCTTCTTTTACAGTGAAAGAAGAAAATATCTTTTAAAGGAAAATATGAGCGTAAACCTGTGAAACCCAATGTGGGAACTTTGGCAGGTATAGCACATAAAAACTACATCTAAGCCATTTCTTGTCATCTGTTTTCACCCTGACTAGAGTACTTACTGACTGTGCTGCTTTTATGTTACATTTCCTGCTATGGTTTTCAGTGCACAAGCTGTAGGAGTTTTTTTAAACAAAAATTTCCCAGTAGTAAATTTTTGTTTAAAAAAAAAAATCAATAAATTCTTCTACCCTTGCAGTTAGAGTATGCAGTACAAAACAGTGAGAAATGGCTATTTCATGAGCAGAATTTCACAGCCAGCTCTTGGAGGGTTCCTGGCAGCTCAGGGAACTTGAGATCTCAAGATCAGTGCAGTTTTTCAGAACGTGGGTTTGAATGAATCACCTGCAAAGGACCCGAGCTTTGATCTTGACATATGTGTACTTTAATCCTGATGTGTATGCTGTTAAGTTTCCTTTTTGCCTTGCCTTGTCCAAAATTGTCACCCACTTGTCTCAAAATAAAGACTCCACATATGGAAGATAGAAATATATCTTGGAGAAGTCACCAGTACTTGGTATATCTCAATGCCTTTCTGGTCTTAGGCTGCTGGCATGCAGTGGACCATTAGTAAGATGGGTCAAATAGAGCATCGTTCTCTTCTCCAGGCTGAACAACCCCAACTCTCTCAGCCTGTCTTCATGGGAGGGGTGCTCCAGCCCTCTGATTGTTTTCGTGGCCCTCCTCTGGACTCCCTTCAACAGGTCCATGTCCTTCTTATGTTGGGGGCCCCAGAGCTGGACACAGTACTCCAGGTAGGGTCCCACCAGAGGAGAGCAGAGGGACAGAATCACCTCCCTTGATCTGCTGGCCACGCTTCTATGGATGCAGCCCAGGGTGCGGTTGGCTTTCTGGGCTGCGAGTGCACATTGCCGGCTTATGTTGAGCTTTTCATCCACCAGTTAATTACCACTGGGTAATTAGTTCTGAGAAAAGCAGCTTGGGAAATGGAAGTGAAGCTTGAGGGGAGAGAATCTGGAAGAATTCCTGTGGGAAACACTGCTTATGGATCTCATGGCTGCAATCCTAATCTATCTCCTGGGGTTTAAAACCTTACATCTTGCAGGAGAACACCACAGGCAGTGTTGCACACAGAAGAAAACGTGAGCAGTGTAATTGTACCAGTTCCCAATCTCCAAGGGGTCTCACCAATTCCAGAGACGTCCCTTGTTTTTCAATCTTTGTTACATATGGCATGTAAAAATGTAACCAAAGCTGCTTTTTCCCCTTTCCATTCTGTTTTTCTTATTTTGACCTGTTGCATATCAGACGATTCTACCTTTTGTGAGCACATTTATTTAGAAAAAGAAATGCACATTTTTCTTTCAGGAATAAATATAGTTCTGTTGATTAATCCTTTTTTCCAAATTAAGCATTCATTTCCAAAATCTACAGGCGTCAAAAAGCAAGACTCACTTGCTATTTGCTGTGATATTTAGCTACTATAGAATCCTAATTCATGATGCAGTAAACAATTCTAGTTTTTTGTCAGATATGTATTTTGTACTTTATTATGTTGTCTTCCTTCAGTGTTGTGTTAGTATTGAAGACATACCATAACGCTCCTTAATCCTAAAATTTTTACAAGCGTGTCTGTCATACACACTCATTTCCTATCTTGAAATTATTGTTTTAGAAAATTTCGCCTTAGTAAAATAAAATAATGCAGAAATAACCCTTTCAGACTAAAGATTTTAGAATTTCCAGAACAGCTTAGCAATAATGTAGTTGCCAAAACCACAATGTCTCGCAAGTAAGGTCACAGCTAAAAAATGCAAACCAAACAAGCACTAGTCCCCAAAGGCTGTTTTCATTTAAGAGAAAATTCTCCTCTCTCTCATATCAGATTTCAGATATGTATAAAATAAAGGATATTGCACCCTGCAACTAAAATAAAGCTCCTGAATGCCCCTTATTTTGGAGAATATCACCTATTCCAGTACCAAAATTACTTCTGTTCCATACAAATCTACTGTTCCTTCACCTTTATTATCAATAATTGCTTATTTGAAGAACTGTGAAACAGGGTTTTACCATGCTCTCACAGGATAGCTCCTAGAGGAATTTACTGCTGTGGAGAAGCAACTCTTTTATGATCACGTGTGATTGCATCCGAAGTCTTCCTTTTGTATCACATCCAACTTCTTGGCCATGGAAGACTGAGAATTTTAAATGGAAAAAAACCCCCAGTTTGTCTCAACACGAAGGGATTAATTATTCCTTAGTTCAAGCTCAGTGAGTAGAGATATATCTTGTGAATGCTTTATTTGGTTGACTTCATTCTTTTCCATCTAACAAATCTTCTGGTTTGCATTTCATTTGTTATTATTATTATTAACAGCAATATTATTGCAATGCCAGGAAATTGTAGTTACAGAGGAGTTCTGTTTTTATTGTAGCACAGAGAAAAAGGGTCTCTGCCTCACAAAGCTTGCAGTTCAGGTATAAAACCCCCAAAGTGTCCGGAGGACCTATGTGCAGAGACAATAAGGCAGTAGTGATCACCAAAAGGGACTGTGGTCATAATATGCCAATTTTTTTCCAAGATTCTGGAAGTATTGCATCAAGGGAAGGTTTTTTTACTTGAAAGAGAATAGTAACTTTCATTTTGCAAATATTAATGGAGAGATCCTCCAAGTTTGAGTGCAAAGTGGCTATAAAGTGGATATAAACACAAAGGCAGAAGTTTAAAAGTGTGATGATTAGGCAACAAGCATCACTGGCAGTGAAAGTTTAAATCTGACCTTGATAGTATATAAGAGATGGCAAATACAAACGGATCGTGTTATGAAAAGTCTTGAAGGCAAAGATCAATGGTCTATGTGTGATGTACTACAGCAAAGGAAAGATGCAAAGAGGACTGAGAAGCTCAAACAGAGAAAAGGAATTAACTTTGAAATAGCATGTAGGCCACATCTGAAAAGGTCAAGAATATTCTTTTTAAGGAGAAAGACATTACAGTGATGAGACAACTACCTGAGGAGCAAGTCTTAGATATGTAAAATGGATATGTCTTGGTAGCGTTGTATGAAAAGAATTGGCAAGACTTAGGTATAGCCTCAATATGAGGACTTAAGGACAAGGCAATGTCAGAAATAGTGTCGTGAAGGTTTTGGTAATGGCAATGCATTTTGTCCATTCTGCCTGAGAAAAAGGATATTTGGAAGGGAATTATGAGCCCTTTTTAGATTCTGCTGGGCTTGAGATGTCATCTTAACATCTATAAGAAGATGCTTGACACATAGAAGAAAGCTTTTGTTGGGTCAAAACCTAGTGTTCAGTAGTAGATCTGTAGACTAGAGATGGGAGCTGAGTTTGTAAATCTTATGATTTACTAGACATAAGGTATAAATGGGCTCAGGCACTGTTGATACTGGAGAATTGAAGGCATGTTGGAGTCTTTAGAGGAAATATTCAGAAATAATTGGGAGGAAATGGAAGTGACATGACTGCACGAAACAGATCAGGGGACGTTCTCAGAAGGGAATGGTGGGAGCAAGCGAATTAACTGAGGGAGAGATCAAATGAGAAACTTTGGTGGCTCTTCCTTTTGCATGTAAACTGGAGGGCTTTATGTCCTAGGATATTAATTAAACTTTGTATTTGTGAATGAAAGTACACGTAAATAGGATTTGTATGCATCAGTTTACCTGGGTTCAGCAGTTAAAACTTCCCACATGCAATTGTTTTGTATGCAACATGGACATCTTAAATATGGTTCTGGATCTGAAAAAAAAAAAAGACTATCTTGTCTGCTACTTTCACAGCAATCCAGCTGTAAGGGGTTAGTTGCAAAGACTAGTTTTTACACGCATGAGTTCGATTCCCAATACTCCTGTTATAGCCAAGGGGACATGATTCCTACAGAAGATCCTTCAGATCCCCTGCAAGACTCCTGCTCTGAATGAGACACTTTAGTGGAATCTATGAAGGCAACCTTGAGACGTTGCTCATCAGTCTTTACAAGAGGGAATTTTGGAAAATGTTTGTGTACTCAGGAAAAAAATGCACTATGTGATTTAAACTGTATCTGAATATAGAAGCACCAATACATAGATTGCTGAGAAATTTCTTGAAAAATTTGGCTTAGATTCACCATAATGAAAAAAATAGTCTTAAACCAAAAATGAATGTGGAGAATTAAAATTCAAGCTTGCTTTCACTATTGGGTTCAGGAAGGATGGAGGTGATGGATTGAGTCATGAACAATTAATTTTAGCAAAAAGAAGGGAAGGAAGCCAAGCAGACTACAAATTACTTTAACTGTTATAAAAATGAGTAACCTTTGTGACATATAATATATGTTATATTAAATACTATATTATTTATAATAATACTTAAAGTATTGCTTTAGTATATAAATTAATAATTATAGTAATTATATTAATACAAATATAGTTATATTGTAGTAATAGTAATATTTGAGATTAATATTGTACCTTATAATATTAAATTAATATTTAAATCTATTTTAATTTAATGGCTAATGTACTGAAACTTAACTTACTGGCAGTTAAACTTAGCTTAGCTAAAACATGGAAGGGATGTTTTACAACTTACGAAAAACATCAGGAGAGATTTATAAAATTGTGGTTGCTGTCCCAGCCATGACAGGTAAATAACCAAAATGTAGAACAAACTCTCTTAAAAAAACGTGAGTCTCAGAAATGAAGTTTCGTTGGGCTTTTTGTTTTTTGTTTTTTTTTTTTTCATTAATGACTTGACAGGAAGTTTCCTAGCATGAATGTTCTTTCATTCAGTCATTTTCTTTCAAGTGCAGTACAAAAGCTTGGCTCGCCAAATATAATGGGAAAATGTAATCAGCAACGTGAACCTTGATGAGGAAGTGAAATTATTGTCATCCAAGTTCTGAATAGCATTTCTTTCTCCGCCTTTCCATGAACGGAAGGACACTGTGATTATATCATTTGTCTAAAGTTAACATTGACATCATCATATGAGCTGGCCCCTTTCCTGTCCCATCTCTTGTCTCTCAAAGTTCACCCTTGAAAGTTGGATCTGCTGCCATTACATATGTGTTCCTAGAAGACCCTGCCTGACTGATAGCGGTGTAGCTTTCTCCCCTCAGGTCTGTCTCGCTCACGTGAGAAGGAAGCCTGTACTGCCTGTAAAGATAGGCTTTGAACTTGTACCAATGGGAAAGAAAGGTTCACATTCAGTTCAACGGCCAGCTGAGATACCTATGTTAGACCTAGGGATAGTGTGCTGTTTGGGATTAGGCTTAGTGTTTGAGGCAGCTGGAGTTGGTGAGGAAGGCTTACTGGTGGAAACTCTGGAAACGAAGGGCTGACTGACTACTTCAGAAAATATTTTATTTAGGTCTGGTAATGACTGAGATTGCTTAATCTCTGGCTACGGAGATGAGTAAATTAGGGTTGCAGTTGGAGAGATGGTTGAAGAAACCCAGGCCCAGAGAGGAAGTTTTACTGCTGGATATTGTCAGGTAGAGCAGGATCCTGAGCACCTGGGAACAAATACCTTATGCTTGATTCTTGGACATGTTGTAATATCTGCAGTATATGTAAAAAGCTGAGTTCAGGGAAAGCATTTGAGAAGCTAGGGCTGGGAGAGCAAAGTTTGTTATTGGATACTGTAACACCTGTGAAGATAAAAGGAAAACTGGGATCTCTGAAATCAAATGGCTTTCACTGCTTTCTCAAACTAACTGCAGCCCCAAAACACGAGGTAGCTTTAGCACCGTCTGGTACCTCAGTTAGCTGCAGAAAACAAAATCTAGAAAGGGGGCCTGCTGACGTCATAATGTCATGATGCAATGATGCATTACCACAGACATCATAAAACGTCTGTGGTAATGCAGCAAGAGAGAGTTTGTATGGCCAGTAGAGATTACGCTGAGCTCAGTATCTGCTGAGGAGGAGTTAGGGTGGGGTTTTGCCTTAGAAATAGGCTTCAAGCAAGCAGAGCCTGGAAAACAGTATTAACTGTTAGAAACTGTAGTGTCTGCAGAGACAGAAATGAGAGCCAGTGAATAATGATGAGGACCATCCTGGATAGATATAATATGGTAGAATCTATCTCCAATTCCAAATTCATTCTCGCTATATGTGACTTATTCCTTTGAAAAATAAGAGCAGTGGTTAATTATATACGAGAGGGCATGGGTAAGGTAACAAACATTTGCAAAACACATTTTTTTTTTCCAGTTCATACAGTAAAGCACAAATTAATTTTTGCATCAATTAGAGAGGAGCTTCCTTCTATTAATGGATTTCTTTGTTGTACCAGCTTTGCCTGAAGTCAGGTTCAGTCTTTGACATTAACAGGGAATAGGCCGAGCAGAAATGTTTCTTGTTTCTGCATTCCAGAAGATGCTAACTTACAATATGAAACTGATAATATTACTATGTAAAAATTATTTTCATGACATGTTCCTGTTAAAAGAATTGATGCCTGAAATTTTCAGGAAGCACAAGTATTTTTCTTGAAACTGCAATTTTAGTCCTACTAAGTGAATGCTTCAACAGTTTTATTACTGTGATTATACCCTCTCTGCATGAGGCTTAGCTATAATTATGGGAAATTAGGGAATGTCACTGCTGTGGAAGCATAATAATAACTTCTGATAGTATTTTTAGATCTGACTTGAAAATGTAGGTATGAATGATACTTGACTTTCAAATCTCACGTTAATCAGGTCTTTATATTCTGGGAAACTCCTGGTTGACAGAAGCAGCCAAAAATCTTTTTAGTGGGGGAGGCCAGTTGGAATGTTCCTACACAGAGAAAGCTGGAGGCTTCCAAATTTATTTTTTTAGCAGTAGCATGAAGAGGGTCAGAAGAAAAGGAAAAAGGGAAGGAAGGCTGGGAGCAGGGAAGTAATGTTTGGGGTGAAATAAAAAGGAAGCTGAGAGAGTGAAAGGGGATTGCAAGGGAGCTTTGAGAATGAGATAAAGAATTAATAGTAGAGACAATTTTTGATGAAGACAATTTTATCTTCTATTTTTTCTCTTACTTTTCTCTTCTTTCATGCAGTCTCCCATGTACCTTGGGATCCCTGTGCTGCTACCAGCACCCACAAACCTCTCTAGCCTGGGCAGCTGCCTTGTGCTGCCACCGTTCCAATTAGCAGTGACCACCCTTGATTTTTTCCTCTTCTCTGCACCTATTTTAAGGGTTGTCTTAAAGGAGTGACATTCTAGCACCAACCTGCGTGAAATGCATAGATTGTCATATATAGGAGGTCAGATTATTGTGGCCTAAAGCTCTCAATGGCCCTAATGAGAACAAACATCTAAAGCAGTCAGAGATAAAAATGACTGAATGTTAAATTCAAGTCCTGGATCCCTTCCCTTACAGAGAAAGGCGCAGGATGACATGAATATGAATTATCTTCTTTCTGTGAGATTCATAATTTAAAAGTTTATGACCCTTTGTTTGTCTAGGATGAACTAAAACAAGCAGAGGAAAGAAACAGCTTTGGAGGAAACAGGGTAGTCAGCTTCAACTTTGAATCAGGCTTCAGATCTGAACTTCTGCCAAGTTTCTGATAAATCTGGCCTTTGACATTGATGGTCATATCAAAACCAACTCTAATTCAGAGAAATGCGGAATATAAATCTCTTCCTGTTCAGATACTTTCAATCCCTTATTTAACATAGTGTCTTTGATTTACATGGGTCTCTCCCCTAAGCAGAGACAGAGTTATCACAAAAGTGTGTTCAGGCAAGTGCAGTGACAGCAGAGCTGGAAGAAATC
The DNA here is from genome assembly GCF_964199755.1 of Larus michahellis. Taxonomy (NCBI): domain Eukaryota; kingdom Metazoa; phylum Chordata; class Aves; order Charadriiformes; family Laridae; genus Larus; species Larus michahellis. The sequence goes on along the minus strand of NC_133901.1, from coordinate 54,226,521 downwards.
CACAAAAGGTGAAGCAGTTGTGTTTTGAGAATATATCGGAACTGTGCTCACCTAAACAATGAGCACACACTTATCTGTATGTGTCAGCTGGACCGTTTGATACATGCTAAATGTAAAGTACTTCTATTCTCTCTTGTTAAAGATTTGAATCTCTGCATCCATCTAAGTCATTCTCTGAATCTTTGGAGGGCTAGTAAGAAACTGAAAAGGAATAAGTTTCTTTCAATCTATTAGAAATTAAACATGTGCCTTTTGGAAGAAGAAAGGATGCGAACTTTACTATGTGCTGCCTGAAACCCAAACTATTCAGGACTTCAGCAGAGGTCTGTACAACTTATGCCTACGCATCTCCTTGCTGGGAAGGTGGCTGTCTAACTATGGATGTCAGACTTGTTTTCCAGAAAAAAGTTGGAAATTATTTCATTTACTGTGTCAGAACTTGTGCCACTAGTAATAGGTGAACACGTCCTTCATGGAAGACGGTGTTTCTTGAACTAACCAGATTTTTGTGGAAAGCTCTAATTCCAAGGCATCCATGAATAGTGAGGTGGGTGTGTATCTTGGAAACATTTCAGTTGCCTGCAAGAACTTGGGGCTCTCTTCAGAAAATACACAAGCACTCAGCCTCCAAAGTCCTCCTGAGGGTGAAATGAGTGAATTGCCTGCTTTTGTAGAAGGACCACAGCTAGCCAGAGCAAACGATTTCAAGCATTTCTTTTTTTTTTTTTTTTTTTTTTCTTTTTTAAGCGATAGGGAGACCTGTTGGGCCAGATCTTCTGAGCTGCGTTGTGGATCATGCAAGTAGTTAGTCTTTCTGGTCCATCTCTTGGCACCTTCTTTGGCCTCATGCTGCCCTTCTGGAAGCCAACTGGGAGCAACATGTGAGAGGACAGGCAGTGGTTCAGGATATTTTAAGCCCCTTCCAACATGGGCAATGGAAACTGCAGCAATTAACATCCAGTACACTGGTATGACTGTTTGAGTGCTCTTCTCTGTTCCCACTCAGGAACAAGCACATTAGTTCAAACCAAGCATGGATTAAGTTTTCAAATGTCACTTATCCCTAAGATAATGGAGAAGCACTTCTGCACTTGGCTGCCAGTTTCACCTTGGCCTCTTGGTGGACATGGTGTCTGTTGCCTTTCAGCTAGGACTCACAGGCTGACTCTTTCCTCATTCGGACATAATGACAATGGACCAAATGGCATGGGCATCTCACCCTGGCCTTTGGCTTATGCCAAACGTGCAGTGGAAACCATGTGGGTTGGAATGTGAGAGTTACTTCTGCTTCTGGGGTGAAAAACCATGAGTTCAACAACATAGTAGGTCTTTCTATTTTTCATGAACGTGTTAAAATAACTCACATGAGCTTGATTTAGAGGTATATTAGTCTGGGTATAAAAGACAGAACAATACTACTGATTTATACTACGACTACATTTGGCACTGTCATACAGATTGGTTCCTGTCTTTTTAATGTTTTTATTCTTGGCTTTGAGAGAAGTACAAGAGGTGTTCTGAACACCCTACTGCCATAAAAGATTTCTACTCTGGGACCTGTGCAAAAGGCTATTCAAATTGTGTGGTTTTATGAAATTAAGAGTAAGCAAAGTTTTATTAATATGTTCATTTGAAAGGAAAGGCAAAGTGTAGTGAGGGCAGCAAGCTTTCCCCCCTCTTGTTTCTGGAGTAACAATTACTTCAAAATAATTGTCTGTGGAGAGAACAATTTATTAGAAAACAATCTTGTATGGTAAACGGTTCATTAGTTTTGCCATAATGATTTCCTAGCAATGAATTTGTCACCACTATTGCTATCACTATTTTATTAGCAATTGCTTCCTGAAGGCATTGTTTTCATATGCTTAATCTCAATTAAAATATTATTTGTGTGTATTTGCATAGAATTCGTGTGTAATTCTGTAGAATTTCCTCTACCCCTAAACAAGGTTATCTCATGGACATAAGGACTCTGCAGACTCCATCACTGGCCATCAGAATGGGTGTCAAGGAAAACGAAAAGCATAAGTACCGATAGCACACATTTATTCTTAAATTTTTAGCATGTCCCATTTTTTCCTACTTAGTGACATCAAAAGCTTTTGGCATTGATATTCCATTTAAGGGTCTCACAATTGCAGAAGACACAGCAGATGTCTGTCTGACTTCCAGGTGACATTCTAGACATGATCACAAAAGCATGCTTTTTGTCAGAGTTTTACTTCCCTATTCTGTTTCTTAAGGAAATTCCAAGGCTGCTGACATGTAGGATATATATGAGACCATTGGATCCAGGCTCATAGTCTCAGGTATGTTTTAGTAGCGTCTTTCTTCTATTTGCTTTCCTCTTGGCAAAACATTGATGCAGTATGCCACTTTTACTCAGAAATATATACTGTCAGACTATAATGTTATTTGATTAACAAAGTTCCCTACAGTGTTGTTTAATTTTATTTGGCGATGCAAAATCTTGTATTCATTTTCTTGTGGTCCTTGCAGGCCCATTTTGGAAGCTCATTTTCTGTAGGTTGGCTCCCTGGTGATAGTGTTGTTGCAAGAACGATGAGTGTATTCAAGGCTAATATGTGGTTTTTTTAAGTAGAGGATGATTTATGCTATTAATGGTTTCACGCAAGCCAATAACAAGTCTCAGTGGACAGGCTGTTATGTAAATACAGGAAAAGCTAAACTTTACTGCATTTTCCTATAAAGGCAATGTTTACTGACAAACTGGATGCCTTTATTTAAATAATAAAGTATATGGACTGTAAATGAACACAATATTTTTGAGCAAGTCCTGCATGAAACAGCGACCTGTATTGTGACTAAATATTTTAACTTACTAAATACCATATAAGTTCCTGTTTCTGTGACGAAGCTTTCCCCAGAGCACAGCAAGTGCTTGGGGAAGTTGTAGCCGACTCCATGTGTGAACTCCAACTGTGTATTTCAAAGCTGCTTTTTCGGAAATGATGTTCTTTTATTATCCAGTTCAATAACCCATAGTTTCCAACTCATTAGAACAGTTGCTTCATTTCCAGACTTTCTCCTACTCATATGAATGTATGCCCGTGCAGTGTATACAGTAGAGATGACTGGTTTCAAGTTTGAAGTGCTCTTTTGAATGGTTATGCTCTCTCTCAAAGCAAACTACAGGGTAAACTCAGGAGCGAGAAGAGGGAGCCAGGGAGAAATTTTAAAAGAATAATTGGTCTGCATTGCTATCAGCTTGCAGGGGGGCCTGAGATTTGCCAGGTGTTCATCACAGTGTGCTGAAAAATCCATGGTGCCATTTATCAAGCAAGTTGAGCGCAAGAATAAAGTGGGTTTTTTTTCTATAGTGATACCCATTGATATGATGAGAAAGGTGGTGCAGGTGCTCTCCTGATGTGTCAGCCAGTTCCACTCTGACAGCAGTGGACATCTCCTGGTGCAGGGACAGCAGGGACAACTGAAATGTTAGTGTTCTTTTGTGAGAAACAGCAAAATAAGTGGGACCAAATCACAGAAAATATTTGCAGAGTGGTCAGTCCAGTATAAACAACATTTGGGGAGAGCTGTAAGTCAGTGCTGAACTAAATTTCATTTGAGAAGTGAAGACTGTGAAATCAGAGAAATCTGTGTGCATTTGCTTCATTTGTAGCTTTCAAAGATTCATGGTGCACTCAGCTATTTCTTCTTGGTAACAGTATTAAATGTTATCAAGTCTGAGCTGAGACAGAGCAATTTGGCCAGTAAGTCTTGAGATTTAGAAAGTGAGAATAATTTTGTTTCAGTTTTCACTGTACAAAACCAACTCCCTTTGTTCTTAAGATTAAGTAATTCTGATAATAAAAAAAAATAATAATAAAGAAGTTTCCCTGGCATATGTTTATCTCTGACAGATTCTCTGTATTACTCACATATTGTAACACGTATATTTATTTTCTTCACCAAATATAACTAAGCTAATACTTCTTGGGAAAATTAGTCTTTTGCTAAGAAGACTTTTGTCTTCTTACGGGAAGAAGCTAGGCTTGAAAGGTTGTTTTCCAGAACCAAACAAGGTAAAAAGCCCTTGATCTGTCCAGATGTTTCCTCTAGGGACATGCCCTTCTCTGGGATCTCAAAGTGTTTGGTGAGTCATTAAGTTGTCTCTTTCAGTGTTCATGCCTTTGTTAAACTATTAAAGGTTTCCTTTTTGGTGAGAGCTGAGTAACTGGAATGTACAGAGGAAAGTATCTTTTGAAGTCAGGATAAGTGTTTATTCTCATAAGGTTATTAATTAGATATTTCCTGATTCCTGTATTAGCCATGTAGCATTTCCTTAGCTGAGGTATTCACCATCTGTGCTTCTGACACCTACTTTCAGGACTCAAACCACTTCTCAGGTGTTAGGTTTTGTGTCTAGCATTAAGCTTTTAGGTTTTTCTCTTTTCCTCTTCTTTCAACTTCTACAGCTAAAATGCATATAAACATTACAAGTTTTATCCCAGAAACTAATACTCTATGGTTTTTTTCCCCTTAAAATGCTTTAACTCCTCTTCTACCCTTCCCTTCAGAGCAGTTTCCCAGAGAAACAGGATTTCTCCATTCCTTAGGTGGTCTCTACGGGCATTTTCCTTCCATTGTGTAGGTCCAAATTGCCGAAGACCTATGTCCTACCTGAGCTGGCCAGCCCCAGAGCAGCCAAAATCTTTGGGTGATCTTGAGACTGGTGCTTCATTTCCATATTGCTCCTTTAGGCAGTTTGCACTATGCCCATTATTGATGTTGCAAAACATGTACCTGCATGGCAGCCAATGCTGAGGCATTTCTAGGAATTGTGTAGGAATGATCCTGAGCTCTCCTCTTTGATGTCAGTCACAGAACATCACTTTAATAGTGGCTGAGATAAATGGGGGCCAAACAAGACCATCTGATGTACTTATACAAAATCTTTTGGGGAAAATTGAATTACTGCGGAGCTAGCCCCATCATATAACAAGAACATAACTGTCACCTTGAGCTAGGCTTTGGTAGTTCTTGTATCTGTGTATGATTGTCTGTAGCATTCACTGAGAACCAGTGCCTGGTAAAAAATTTGAAGTTCATTATGGGATAATTTTGGAGGTGGAGCGTCCACCTACCATCTCGAAATAGCACCTTGATGTTACAGAAAATGCCAGTGTTGCTGTTTTGGGAAAGGAATATTACCTTGGTATATGATGGCAGTGAAAACATGTCACCAGGACAGTACCACTCTCCCGCTGAGCTTTTAATAAATGGTAATCCCTCCTAAAATGGCATGCAATCCTCCCATATTCTTCCCCATGCCTTATGGTTGGGAGCGAGCTGTAAGGCTGAAAGCCTCCGTAGAGTCTGTCTCGCTGCAAATACAAGCTGAGGACTAACACGATTGCAATACTGGTAAGGATTATGCTATGAATGTGGAATGATGGGATATTTTGTCAGCCAGTAAGCACTGGCAAAGAGGGAGAGAACTCAGTTCAGGGATTCCAGTGCGCATCCATCTAACTGGACTCCTGGGAACAGCAAGAGCAAGAAGCAGACATGGATGGCTGGAAGCAGGATCAGCAGGTTCATTTTACTCTTTAGGGGAAGCTGGGCCATGGTAAACCTAGCTGGATGCTTCATTGCACTGCATGCATTTTTGGTTTTAGTAATGGCAGAGGTGTTCAGTGGTGACAACAAAGCAATTTTTAGACATAAAAAGAATAATTAGCATGGCTGCAAGTGGGAATTGGATGAGCTGAAGCAGGCTGTAACTCTTCGTCTTCTTGCAGGAAACACTTCCATGAGATTATTTACTTTGTGGTACGTTTTATTTTCAGGGTGTTTGTTTTTAAACATGTGAAGTGGTAACAGAATCAAACAGGAGTGAATATATTAAGAATAGGATTGTTTCTCAAAAGAGTCTAAATTAATATAATGGTTTTTGAATGTTGAAATTAGTTCTGCATTTTTCTTTCTATTAAATTTTATTTTATTTGAAAGGTTTCTTTTTTGTTATGAATCTGTATCAGATAAAACAAGTTGGCTGAAAATAGTGGTAAGATTAGCTGTAGTGTGTCTCCATTCATAATTTTTTTTCCAAGAAACATATACATCAATACTATACGTGTCAGGTTCTCCCTCCTACACAGGGACCAACAGAGAAGAAAGAATTTAAATAAACCAAATCTAAGAGCTCTGAGCCTTATGCCTGCATGTCCTAACACAAGGGAAAGAATGTGGGAGCATTCCTCTCAATTTATAAGGGATTCCCATTTCTTGAAGCTGAATAGATGAATGGAAATTTTACTAACGAGAATAGTTATCTACCCACGCTTCCACCCAGCAGTGCCATTAAAGTCACCGGAAGACCTGCGTGTTAGACTTGTTTCTACTAGCTGACGTCAGGTGATTGAAACTGAAGTAGGCCTGTGGACTTTCACTAAGTGACATATAATTGTTTTGCACTCCTACGTGTACTTTGTCAGCATTCGGAGGCATTCATACTTTCCATTCCACCAGTGAGGTGCTCCAGAACCTATCCTTCCCCCCGGGGGGCACATGTCTGCCAAATAACCGTGCTGCAAAATTCTCCTTGCTCTTTATGAAAAATTACAAAGCTTTTGAAATAGTTTACTGATGCCAAATCTCGCCTTCCTTGTTCTACATTATCCCCCACAGGTTTCTTTTTTTCACTAAATAGTACCATAAATATGTGTGGAAGCTGTAGTTCTTATACCATTTGGAAGGTTTTTATGGATGATTCTGTAAGCAATAAGATACTATGGGACAAGAAACTCCGCAAATTAATTGGTTGCTACTTAACCATTTCAGTTCATGTCATATATACTGGCAGCATTTCTTTTAGCAGTGCCTATTTGAATAAAATATAAAAGTACATGGTAAATAGAGTGCTGATGCTGCAGTCATGGCTTTGGTCGCATTTAGTGTGAGAGGACCAGGGCTGTACCACATGCAGTATGCATGGTAAAGCCAACTGACATGAGATTGCAACAGCCATTCCTCAAGAAATGCTGTCATGTGGATAACTACTGGAATAATAATATGAACCAGAGATTTTCAGGACTCGACTGGACAAGGCCCTGAGCAATTTGATCTGACTTGGAAGCTGACCCTGGCCTGAGCAGGTGACTTCCAGAGGTCCTCTCCAACTTTGGTGATTCTAACTGTACATTAACTGATCTTTTAACTGATTAACTTCTTCAATGATTTCATGAGAACTGATGGATGAAAATGGAAATATTCCATTGTCATAATAGCAGGAAGCTAGAGAGGGTTGTCTGGATGAAAAAAAACATGTCATAAGCATACTTAACTGTAATGACTGAAGCACTTTTATAGGTAGTTGAAGGGGATCCTTTTCAGCCCACTAAAATCACCTTTCAGAACAGGTATAACTAGCCAATAATTTTCTTGATTAAAAAGGCACTTGCTCCTTTTTCTCCCCTCCCCTCCCCCCCTTTTTTTTTTTCTTTCTGTGTATCTACTTAGGATTCTCTAGTTACTTAAATTGAAAACAAGTTTGGAATATGATTTATTTTTTTCTTGCCAGGAATATGTAAAAAAGATAAAGTAGGCTTTTCTGTTTTCCTGGAAATGACAGGATGTCCTCCAATTGTTAAACTCACTTCTAGACTATAGTTTAGAAACATCTTTCACATTGTTTTAACAATATTCATGCGCTTTTGAATGACACTTTCTACTATTTCCTTTTGAACACTAACTATTAACTGCTTACCTGTAAAGTATCTGACCTTCCAGTAGATCATGTGTTGCTGCAGTAAACTGACCACGGTGTTACTTTTAATTCTATAACCATTTTTTTTTCCTGGTATCTCCTTGTATACTGCTGATTTCAGTGACTTCATCTGCAAAATTCTTCCGAGCTGAGCCAAATACACACTTGTAGCCACTGCTCAGACCCTCGTTATGCATTTTCTCCACATCAGTGAGAAGAAAAGTAGGAAAGAAGAACCGAAGACTAAGAGTCGTCAGCTTAGTTTAAATTCAAGTCCTAATAAGCTATGAAACTATTTCTAAGAAGATCAGTGTATTTCCCTTCTAAGACTTTGTGTAACTGGCCTTGTGAGTATGGAGGAAGGGGTAAGTTTCAGATGTTTTTGATTCTACTGAGGCTTTTGATGCCGTTCAGACCAGCAAATCAGGGAAACGTGGTTTAGATTAATCTACTACAGGATGGATAAAGTGGAAGAAACAGGTGCTTCAAGAGCATGTCTTGTGTCCGGTAATATTTTCAGTAAATTGAAGGACAGTAGAATTCAAAATGATCTTGACAAATTGAAGAATTAATCTGGTAAAAATAGGACATGATTTTATAACAAGTCAACCAGTCTGTCGCAGGTTTTGGTGGGGAACAAGTGGTTAAATGGCAGAAAAAGGACTGAGTAGGCGGAAACATGAAAATGCCTCAACAGTGCGGCTACTTTGCAAATAACAAGTGCTGGGTCATATAAACACAGAGCATAGCTTGCAGCATAGATCAACGTCTTCCACTTGACACTAGCAAAATGTTAGCTGCATCATGATGTCAAGTTGAAGCAGCATGGCTTTAGAAGAATGTAGACTGATTGGAAATAATTCAGAGAAAAGGAATAGCAATATGGAGCCTTTTAGGGTACAAGATCTATGAGGAAAGGTGGAAAAAAATGGCACTCTGGAGTTGCTTAATCAAGAAGGAAGACTAAGGGGAGACATACTGATTTTCAAATGCATAAAGGGCTGCTTCAAAGACAGAAGCAATAGCTTTTTGTTTTCTGTATACTTACCCTAAGTTGGATAGAAATAGTAAGTTTCAACTGCAATGAAGGAAGATGCAGTTAGACATTAGGGAAATGTAAAGTATTAGTAAAATGTGTGAGGGTAAGTATCATGAAAGGCTGGAAGATGATTCTCAGGAGGGTTTTCAGTCACCATCATCAGAAACAGCAGTTCAGAGACACCCATTAGGATCCATATGGGTTCATGATTCTACGCTAAAACAGTGAGTGTTAACAGGCATATGTTAACAGGGTTCTCCTCTTGCTCAATTCTGTAAAGTCCTGGGAAAAAACAGAAGCTCGTGCCTGATTTGAGCCAGTGGCACAGATCTGTTGTATGCTGCGTGGAGCATCTTTCTGCCCTGTCAGCAGCTCACTGTTAACCTGTGCTTGAACTCCCACTCTCTACCATGTCCACACGTTTACCTCCCTCCTTTTATCTCATGGCCACTTTCAGTTCAGTTCCTGGTGAACTGCTCACTGTGCCTCTATGTGAAGGGAAAACATGTGTAAACTATAGATAGAATTACTAGTAAACCAGGAAAGCTAGTAGTTCCATTTCAGATAAGGAAAAACCAAGTGGGCTGGAAGAGAGCCCAACTGTGTTATGTGAGTGCTGATGTGATTTAGGCAAACAGATTTGATGTAGTTTGGAAAGATGGAAACAATAGTCTCTTGTGAATTTAAGTCACTTTCTCTACTGACTGGATTTTGCAGGTTTCTTGTGCTATTCCTCTGCACTTACAATTTCTTACTCGGTTGCTAAAAATGTGCTGCTGGCTAATGATATATATTATAACTGTCTCCCTTCTGTTACATAACGTATATTTGCTTTTGAATATGAACAGGGAGAGAGATGGACAAGACGTCCTAAAATCTTGGGAAATTCCTTGTTCTATTTTGTGACTGTTTCTGAAACCTCATTTTATTACCAATGTAGTAAAGAAATGGGAATCTTTCAGCGGCTTTTTAAGTGACCTTTTTTGTTTCTTCTCAAAAACATCTGTCACTTCCCAGCAGTGTCAAGTGTAATCTGTCTGACCTTCCTCTTGCTTAAATACTGTAAACTGTCTCTGCTGAAAGCTGGAAATGTCTTCAGATTTCGTTTGAGAAAATTATTAGGGGTTCTACACTTCGATGTCAAGAAGGACTGTGTAGACGACCATTTACCGTCGTAGTTGCTCTGTGACATGAAGCTTTTACAGCGTGCACTGAGGCCAAACTTCAACAGTTCTGCTCTGCAGACCACACACCAAAAGCAATTGTACTTCAGCAAGAATATACACATAGAATATATACATATCTGTGCAAACATGCATGACGTTATTAAGGACATCAAGAGCCTAGTCAGAAATGACATCCAAAATGTTGTACACTTTGTACACAGCTTTACATAGGACACGTGATTTCTTGCCAAACTATGCAGCACTGCAAAATTGATGGCTTTGTTTTTGGTATAAACCTTAAACAGTAAAAGTCATGAGCTAATCCCTTATAAAGTCATTGCACAAAATACAATGCTCCAAATACCTTAATCTTAATTGTTCCCTAAGATTTGGAGGATAAAACTGAGAATAGTTAAGGACAGTGGATTAAGTCCTATAACAGATAAACAAAAGGGATAAGTTTACAGATTGAGAATGAGTTTGTTTGCAATGCTAAAACTATTTTGATGATACCTTCTTTCAGGTGGTCTCTTGCCCTTGTGTGTCAGACTAGGGCCTCAAATATCAGCAGAGGGTGACCTTTGAATCTGTGACAAGCATGTTGCTTTTTTCATTAGAAAAGTGTCCCACGTTTGGGCCACTGACAAGTAGCTCAGCTCTAGCTTGTTAAAATAGATCAAAATTTTCTGAAGGTCTCTTGTGGCCAAGCATGCTCGGTCCTTTCTGACTCATAAGGGCAAAGGGACTGTGAGCTGGTTCCCCAAGCTTGATTTGAATGTTGAGGAGTCAAGAGTCAGATGAGATGGCAGGGAGGAAAAAGACACAGGAGTGAGATGAAGAGACTTTAATGCTGTGGTTGGTGGGAAGAAGAGAAAATGTGCCTTTCTTTTGCCTTTTTTTTCTTTTTTTTAACCCTCCTGTCTCTGAAACATGTCTTGGTATGTCCTGAGAGAACCTGGGTGTTTTCCACCGGCCTGTGAAAACTATGGTGTGGAGTTTACGTCATTAAATACGCTCAGCATGTTTTAAAGATTTTTGGGAACAGTCACCCCAAACTAATGATCATGCTGAACTGGTTGGGTGCATCTGGACTCAGTCAGGGGCAATATACTTTAATCACATTTAAAAACCAAATCATCTGGATATCGGAACAAGGATTTTCTGATTCCCTCAGTAATTTCTGTAAAATCTACAGATTTCTGTCTATCTTGGATGCGATGAACAAATGCTCTTTTACCTCCATTTTACCTTTAGTCTGACCTGAGTTTGGTGTTGGTTTAAGGTGTCTTGGGGTCTAGGGTTTATCCAACAGTGAGGCTTTCCTCATCCATCTATTTAGGGAACTGATGAGCTGGGACATGGCCTTGGCACAACATCTAACCTGCTTTCTCTAGCGCATTCTCCCACCTAGCCAAAGGGCGAGCAGTGCACCCTTGTTAGCCTTGTGGCTAGCTGGTGGCCTGGGATATCCCAGAAACTCTCCAGCATGCAGCTCGGTGCTGGTGCGTGTGCTTGAACAGCAAGGGTTGCAGAGCCCTTCCCAATGCCGCTGGCCCACATGTAGATGAGCTAGACCGACAATTTCTGAACTTTTAAGTTCCTGATTTAGCAATCCCAATACTTGTTTTAGACCCGCGTGTCACAGTCTAAGTCATCTTTCTTTGCTTTGATAAGAGCATCTAGTTATAAATTATATCCTCTTTCTGGTCTCATTGCCTTTTCTTGTTCTCCCCCAACACAAATCTGTAGCCTTATTCTTTTATTTTTTGGTAAAATAATAAGTTTGGTCTGTCTCAAAAAGCTTAATTGAGACACACAGAGGAACTTAGGCACCTAGACCTTCACTGAAATAATTTAGATGTTTGGTAGCTAAATAGTAATTTGATGTTTATTTAAATATGTCTGTGGACTTGATACTTGAGTGCCAGTGAAGTATAATAGGTGGAATACATTTTCACTATCTCTGCTCCCTACCTAGATCCTCTCATTGTCCCAAAATTATATAAAAATATAAAAGATTAGTTCTGGGGCAACTACCACAAGTCACCATTCTCTGTGTCGCAAAATGGGACTATGGCAGAAGACAGATGAAGATGTTGTGGTAATGCTCCAGTGACAATACCAGGAGATATACTGACCAATTAATTAATTAAAAACCATGGGTTTGGTCATCCATCTGCTTTGTTGTGTTGTTTCAGAGAGTTGAAACAATACAAATACCTTTCTAAGGCTGGATAAGGTAGAAGAACAAGCCCTCCTACTCGACCAAGAGAGGACATCAACCAGGAACATCCTGTTTGTGAGGCTCTATGGCTTTGAGACATATGTGTGCAGGGCAGAAGTGTCACAGTACAAGAACAGTGACTGTTCTGATGCCTGTGGCAGCGTTCCTGGCAAACCCAGGCATTCCCTTTTGGAATTCCTGCCTGTTAATGCAGGCTGAATAAGCGTAAAGTACCCAAGATCTGATCTGCAACTCAGTTCCTGGAGGGATAAACAGAATGCTCACTGAATGATTGAGTGGCTTGCCACAGTTGAGAATGGGTAGCTAGAAGAAGATATGGCAGGATCTGCATACCATGTGAAAGTCCAGAGATCAGTGAGGATGTGCTCTTACGAGCACTTATAAAGCGTGCATGGCAGACCTGCCAGTTGAAAAGTTTTGAGACAGTTTAAGGTGTGGTTGTAGTTGAATTTGACTCCTTTTGTCCCAGTAAACAAGAACATATGACAATGATTTTGCGTTGGGATAAGTTAGGAATGTATTATATCATAGATTTCCTGGTGTTCAGTCTGTTCCCTTGCGGGGATTTTGGGGCAGTTTTCTTGATGGTTCAGCCTTCTCTTTCTCAGATCAGTTACTGTCTCAGGAAGTAGCTTTTCTAAGCAATGTCAGAGCTAGTCATAATTTGCATCTTGTCATTGTGAAAGTAATGTTCCCCTTTAACCTCCTACCAAGAACTACCACGGAATGCTGCAGCAACCCTTGCAGCATGGATCATGGATCTTGCGCAGAGCAAAATATGTTGCTGGCCAGTGTTAGGCTGTATGCAATACAGAAAGATTGCAGAGCTACAGTGTTGGTTTAAATCATAGATGGAGTCTTGCCGATGCTCAGGCACGAGGTATGTCTTGCAGCCTGCTGTTGGTCCACTAGATCATGGATCCTATTGTGTTAGAGTGTGTGCTGGAGGTTTTAGCAGAGATAAGTACAGATCTTGGAGAGGTGAAGAGATGACTGCTCCAGGGGTCTTATTATCACTGCACTGCATCTCACACAGTCTTCAACATTGTCTCGCCCCATGGTGCTCCCATTAATGCTTGTGTGCAAGACCTCGGGGCGCTTGTCATGTGTTCTGGTTCATGGCAGCCACAGAATCATTCAATCCACGTCGTGGTCTGAGAGAGTGGCTTCCAGTCAATTCTCTGTGCCTGGGCTCTGTGGCCGTAGATCAGCTGCTAGTGGTCATCCAGCTTTGGCTGAGGCTGACAATACTCCTGAAGTGAGAAATAAAGCACGTCATTCTGCTACTTTTGCTCGAAGTGCTGCAGTTCTCTGCTTGGGCCATCTTTTGAGGTGGTTGGCACTTACTGATCGGTCCTGACCAGTGCTGATTCTGTGCAGAGTATGTCTGGGGGAAAGTGAATGCTGCTTTTCTGGAACGTGCACAGTTTCATTGTAGCTTTAGTGGTACTGTGATCCTTGGGCTGGACCTCTTGTGTGAGCAAGATGGACTGATAACACGGGATCCAAGGAGCAGAGGAGTCAGATGCAATGGAGAAAGAAGGTTCCACAAGTATCTTTTTGCAGGCAGGACTTGCCCAAGACAAGAGCAGATGGGTCATGGCTACATGGACAGGGAAAAGTGTCCCCAGAGGGTTAATGAGGATGCTTTCTGTCCTGGTATATACTGCATCCTTGTCATAAACCACTGCTCATTAAGCTATTGGTGGGGCTGTGCCTGTGTTGTGTCTGCATCTCTTCCCAACAAAGACCATCCAGCTGGCAGTGGAAGCCAGTAGCATGCAACTAGAGTATGTGTGGCAGGGAGGAAGGCTGCTGGGAAGGCATGGTGAGAGGTAGAGCCCTGGGACCTGCTCCAGTGGTGGGGCAGAAATGAAGTCTGGGACCAGAGTGTATTGTGAGGCCAGGCTGGAAGTTGTCATGGAGGATGCAGCACTGCTCCAGAGGCTGAGCAGGCACAGAGGCAAAGAGGCTCAGGCCAGAGCTGGCTAGGAGAGGGGAGCAGCAGCACTCTTTTGTGTGAACCTTTTCCAGCTGTGAGGCTAGAAAGTAATGAGAAAGATAAATAGGTGGAAGGACAATCTTTTTGTTAGTCATGTAGCAGCTTATATTGCCCTTCAGTTATCTCCTGGGGTTACTGGGGAACTGAGGTTATTCTGATTCCCAAAAGCCCAGCCTTTATCTATGAGGGATTTCTTCCTCCCTTCCTTACAGTTCTCCCCCATAAATCCTTCCCCCTCCTCCTAGGTAGACAAACTATCCCTGAAAGCCCTCAAATTCTCTCATGAAGTCCTTGGGGCCTCTTCAGGACCCATGGTCCCACTCAGGATGTGGTTAAGCTCCCAGGAGTGCAGGCAAGATGCCTTCCCCTTGTGTGCAGCCATCCTTGGTGTCCCATGCTGTCCTAGACCCTGATCCCACCTTGGGCTCTGCTCTCTGCCAACCCCCTTTGGCCCACATGCTGAGCCAACTGTGTGACACTACAACTTGTTGAGGCCCCCAGACACCTGGAGGTGTCCTGCCATATTGCTAACAAGGTCTGTCAGCTCCACTGGGTTCCCATGTGGGGCTCATGGTGTGGGATGAGATCCAGAAGAAGGATAAGCCTCTGCAGGGCAGAGGGAGAGGTTCTAGCTTGGAGCTGATGGTTATGCTGTCACATGGCATGCTGGATGCAAAACCAGGGGCTGGAGAGGGACTGAGGCAAGCAATAGTCATAGAAGAAATCTGAGGTCAAGATCTGGATGTAAATGACTAGAAATTGCATGAAAAATTGAAATGGAAAGCACAGGGCATAAACTTGTGTTTAAAGAAGAGCAGAAGGCACCAGAGGGAAAGAATGGGTTGATGGAAACACACGCAGGGGAGCCCCTGGTCACTTGGGCAGCACCTACTTTCATAAATCCTGGGGTACAGCTGCAAACCAGCAAAACTTTTTGGAGATGTTGGGATGCTTCTAGAAAGGATCAACAGTTTGTTTGATCCACCAGTGGAATGCTCGATCTGACAATAGAAGGCCACAGCTGGCTTTTGCATATATTCAAGCAGGAGCCCAAGGCTGTAGCTTTACAGCAGGAAGAGCCCTGAATGTCATATCAGTGAAGATGTTCTTGCTCCAGGCCCCAGGCAACTGGGGCATGTTGCTGCTCTTTCAGGAGCGCTGGTCCATGTGTTTTCCCAGCTATCCTGCAAGCCACCTCAGGAAGTTGATCTGCCCTGGAAAAACAACTCTGGGGAAAAAAGAGAAAAGGTCATCTTTGGTTTACCTTTTGTTTTTTTTTGTTTTTTTAAAGTCAAAGCTGTTCCTTGATATGGTCTGGCATGGTGACGGGGGCCATTGTGCCAGGAGTAAGCAGCTGGCAGGCCTGAGCAGGGCTACTTTAAGGCACTGTTGCTACCAAAGCCTTATGTTACAAAACCATAATATGAATTTTCCTACAGATGCTGGAATGGCCATGACGTGATGGTGGATAACCACACTGCTTCTCTGTTTTTACTGATTCATTATAATAACCTTTCTCCTTCACATAAACTTCCTTAAAGGCTCAAAAGAGCTGATTATATGTTTGATTATTTACTGCATGTCTGAGCAGAAAAAGTAGAGGAAGGCAGGAGCCTGACAAACAGAAAGAAGTTTTCTACAGAGTGCAATCCAATATTTACCGTACAATGTATGACTTTCCCTGATGCTGTCATGTTTTAAACGGAGAACTCTTGAACAATCTTCTGCTTGCGTAAGAACCTTGTACTGCCCTGAAAAAATTTTAGTTATGTTTGGATTCAGAGAAAGCTCTGTGTTTACAGAAGCTGCTTCATAAGTAAACACTTCTAGAAGTAGTTTTACTTTTTACCAGTTACTTTTGTTATATTTTGGTAATTTTTGTCTAAACAGAATTAGGTTAGTGACTAATACAGTTTGCTATTTACTCGCCCCCTTTTCCCAACAGCTTCCTACCCAGCCTTTGGGCATTTTCAAGCCAATCTGATGGTGGCATAGTAATCTTAAAGATGACAGCAAGTTTCTCCAGGTGTGAAAACACCATGCAGTTAATAACTGATTTTGACTTCCTGTACTGGTGATGTGCCCACTTTCCCCAGATAAATAACCAAAGGGCTGAGTGCTCCTGCAGGCATGTCTGTCAAGTGTTGCACAAGCAGCAGAGTTAATGGCATGCCGGTCTCGCTGAGTCATGACTTGTGCCTGGATTCCCCAATGTCTAAGTGGCATCCACACTTGTAGCCCTTTCTTCATTATAAAATCTCCCTTCTCCTTGTCTGCTTTTCTTCAACCTGGAGAACGTCTTTTCTTTGGCTGGTATGCTATTGTCAGATTTGCTTGAAATTGGTCAGAGAGCCAACCGCATGAAAGACAGACCAACCGCCATACGCTGGTAGAGTGATCCTATAAACCTTTGTGTTGAATGTGACAGTTTTACTGCCCTGTGATGGGAGGAAAGGGAGGCAGAGTGGAGGGCGGGGGGGGGGTTGCTGCAGGAACAGCTGCCCTGGCTATGCAGGTGGCACAGGAAATTCTGCCTTTCTGCTTGTGGGGAGGCTTCTGAGTACTGAGGAGCTCTCATCTGCAGGAGGGCAGGAACCCTTAAATCTTTGTTGCTATAAAGAGGAGGGAACACTGGTGTTGGAAGAGTCTGCTGACTTTTCCCTCTATCTCTTTCAGGAATCAAGAAGCTAAAGGTCACTCCATGGAATTCCTTCATCCCCAGAAGCCCTTGCCTTGGGAATGCAGCCACAGGATTGATCCCTTCATGAGCAGCGTAAGCACGGTCATTCTGAACGTCTGTTCTCTCTTATCTCTCGATGTTTTCCTTTGAGATTAAATAGCCTATTACTGGTATTTGGATGGATTTAATTTGGGTAGAGTGGAAGAAGCCAGACTTTATCCTTTCATATAACTCTAGCCTAGCCCTGAGGATAACTCTGAATCCTTAGGGACTCTGCTGGCTTCTCTTCATAACTGGTTCCAATCCTCTGCGTTTCTTGTTGTGCATGTGTGAGATTAGTAAAAATGAAACACTGATTACAAGTTTTCTGATGGTGGTAACTGAAAAGGCAATGTGATGTGTAGGAATTATTTCCTATTTCACACATTTTTTTGGGTATTAGTATCAGTTTGCTTCTCTGCCATACGATCTATAGCTCCTTGTCTTATAAACGTGAATTTATATGCACAGCAGATCCATGGAGATCTCCATGGACCAGGAACAGCACACACAGCACCTGCCAAGACCACAGACGCATTCCCTTCGTAAAGGCTGAATAGGAATTGAGGAAAAGTTTCATCATTTGGTGTTAGAACAATAGCTAGTGCCTAATGAATTTCCTGTTGGCAATGGCTTCGCTAAGGGCAAATCATGCCTGACAAATTTGGTGGCCTTCTATGATGGCATTACAGTGTTGGTGGATAAGGGAAGAGCAACTGATGCCATCTACCTGGACTATTTGACACTGTCCCACATGACATCCTGGTCTTTAAAATTGGAGAGAACTGGATCTACTTGGTGGATAAGGAATTGGCTAGATCATAGAATCTTCATGGTTGGAAAGGACCTTTGAGATCATCGAGTCCAACCATACACACACAAAAAAACCCAAACCCATACAATCTCTGCCACTAGAGCATGCCCTGAAGTGCCAAATCTACATGTTTCTTAAATACCTCTAGGGATGGTGACTCAACCACCTCCCTGGGCAGGCTGTTAGAGTGCCTGACCACTCTTTCAGTAAAGTAATTCTTCCTAATATCTAACCTAAACCTCCCCTGCCGCAGCTTCAGACCATTTCCTCTGGTCCTGTCATTATTCACTTGGAAGAAGAGGCCAACACCCACCTCTCTCCAACCTCCTTTCAGGTAGTTGTAGAGGGCAATGAGGTCTCCCTTCAGCCTCCTCTTCTCCAAACTAAACGTGCCCAGTTCCCTCAGCCTCTCCTTATGTGACCTGGTCTTCGGGCCCATCACCAGCCTGGTAGCTCTCCTCTGGACGCGCTCCAGCACCTCAATGTCCCTCTTGTACAGAGGGGCCCAGAACTGAACACAGTACTCGAGGTGAGGCCTCACCAGTGCCAAGTACAGAGGCATGATCACTTCCCTACTCCTGCTGGCCACATTATTCCTGATACAAGCCAGAATGCTGTTGGCCTTCTTGGCCACCTGGGCACACTGCTGGCTTATGTTAAGCTGGCCATCCACCAGCATCCCCAGGTCCTTTTCGGCTGGGCAGCTTTCCAGCCACTCTTTCCCCAAGCCTGTAGCGTTGCTTGGGGTTGTTGTGACCCAAGTGCAGGACCCGGCACTTGGCCTTATTAAACCTCATACAGTTGGCCTTGGCCCATTGATCCAGCCTGTCCAGGTCCCTCTGTAGAGCCTTCCTACCCTCAAGCAGATCAACACTCCCACCTAGCTTGGTGTCGTCTGCAAACTTATTGAGGGTGCACTCAATCCCCTCATCCAGACCATTGATAAAGATATTAAACAAAACTGGACTACTTGATGTCCAAGTGGTGACCAGTGACAAGTGGTGTTCCTCAGGGGTTGGTACTGGGACTAGTGCCGTCTAACATCTTTGTTTGTGATGTGGACAGTGGGATTGAGTGTACTCTCAGCAAGTTTGCCAATGACGCCAAGCTGTGTGGTGCGGTTGACACACTGGAGGGAAGGGATTCCATCCAGAGGGACCTGGACAGGCTTGAGAGGTGGGCCCGTGCAAACCTCGTGAAGTTCAACCAAGCAAAGTGCAAGGTCCTGCAGTTGGGTCAGGGCAATCCCAAGCACAAAATACAGGCTGGCCAGAGAACGGGTTGAGGAGAAGCACTTGGGGGTGTTGGTTGATAAGAAGTTCAACATGAGCCATCAATGTGCGCTTGCAGGCCAGAAAGCCAACGGTACCCTGGGCTGCATCAAAAGTGTGGCCAGCAGGTTGAGGGAGGTGATTCTGCCCCTCTACTCTCCTCTGGTGGGACCCCGCCTGGAGTACTGCGTCAGCTCTGGAGCCCCCAACATAAGAAGGACATGGACCTGTTGGAACGGGTCCAGAGGACGGCCATGAAGATGATCAGAGGGCTAGAGCATCTCTCCTGTGAGGACAGGCTGAGAGAATTGGAGTTGTTCAGCCTGGAGAAGAGAAGGCTCTGGGGAGAGCTTATAGCGGCCTTCCGGTACCTAAAGGAGGCCTACAGGAAAGATGAGGAGGGACTCTTTATCACAAAGTGTAGTGATAGGACGAGGGGCAATGGTTTTAAACTGAAAGAGGGGAGATTTAGCTTAGATATTAGGAAGAAATTCTTTGCCGTGAGGATGGTGAGGCACTGGAACAGGTTGCCCAGAGAAGCTGTGGCTGGCCCATCCCTGGAAGTGTTCAAGGCCAGGCTGGATGGGGCTTTGAGCAGCCTGGTCTAGTGGAAGGTGTCCCTGCCCAGGGCAGGGGGGTTGGAACTAGATGGTCTTTAAAGGTCCCTTCCAACCCAGACCATTCTATGATTCTATGAAATAGGCTGCCGTATTACCCTTACATAATATTGTTGATGTTATTGCCAGCTAAATTGGACAGAATTAAGGGCATATTTGAAGACAAATACTTGTGGCTCTTCCTATAATTTGAATGGTATGTCCACAATGACTTGCTGAGACAACGTTTTGGAAAAAAAAAAAGTATGCAAGATTAAAAACTAAGCAGCCTGACAACTTATGGGCACCTGTGCTAGCATTTGCAGACTCTTAAAGGATCCTGGCAGCACAATAGCTTCAGGAAGGTCTAAAGGTAAAGTTTTGGGCTGTGCCTCTCTGGTATGCAATACAAAACTTCAGGCTGACTGAGCTGTGTAAGCCTCATTCATATTCTTCTGGGAGCTGGAGGAGACCTGGGTGTAATTCAGTAAAATTGCGTGTTTATGTAAGTGGTGATTTATGGTTCAGAATAAAACCTGGGCATTTCATTGTATTGTCTGCTGTGCAAATGGACTTTCCTACCCTATGGCTGTGCTCCCTAGAGCCAGCGCTGAGGCAATCCTCACCAATCCAAAATTGGGAATTTTTTTTTGCCTTTTGGCAAGGTAGGGGAGATGAAAATTTCTCTTCCACAGGCTTTTTAATGTTTTGTGCACAACAGTAGAATTTAAGGCATTCTATTAAAACAATGATTCTTCACTAAAAAGGTTTTATTTTTGCTTACAGTTAGGGAGAGTAGATTTGGTCTATTTCTGCTTCCAGGGAACATACTGGAATTATTACCACTGAATTCAGTGTATACAAGATCAGACTCGCCTGACTGTTCCAGAGAGTAGAATACTTTTGTTTCTGATGAGACTTCCTGGTCAGGTCATTTCACTTGAGATAGAAAACATACCTTCCAGTCACATTTTCATTTAAATCTATTAGTTTGCTATGGCAAAGTTCATAAGTAGCCACTGCTGCTTCCTGATCTTTGACTAAATGTTTTAATAGTTTCCCTATTAACAGTAAGCAGACGCAGAATTTCTAAAGGTACTAACTTGGCAACAAGGATTACGTTTGGGGGTGTTTTTGTTGTTTGGTTGCTTTATTTTTTTTCCCCCTCAGGGACCGTTCTTACTCTGTATGAGTTTCATATGAGAGAAAAAAAATAGCACAGAAGATGAATTGATACATTAATCAATAAAGAAAAATCATGATGTTAATGTGCCATCAAAAATTGTTCCTAAGAGAGTCTCTGAGGTGGGAAAACATCTCTACAGTGCGGAGGCCCGAGCCTCTGTGGCTCCTCGTTGCAGCTTTTGGAGAGATCACTGGGTTAGATCTGTTTATCATGGTGTTAAGAACTAGAATGTTCTCAGTAGTGGCCGGACAGAAAATTTACATTTAGATTCTGATGATTCAGATAAGTGCCAGCCCACAGGTTTAAGCAATATGGGCAGCAAGTTTTCTCATGCATCAGTGCGTAAGCGTTGAATTCAGTGGAGCTTCTCCTGTTTAATCCATTGGGAATTTAGATTCTTCTGAATTTTGAAAACTTTAAATTATTTTTGGGCTTACTTCTGCTCTTGATTGCTGGGAAAGTCTTAGTGACTTCACTGTGAGTTCAAACTACAAATGAAAGTAAAATTTGCGTATAAGTAATTGCTTTTATAATAGCTTAGTATGTTTTGGTATTCTGAAATTTTTTTTTTGGCAATGTCTACATAGTTTTGTTCCTCCACATTCTATATGTACAGATGTAGGTCCACTGCCCTGTAGGCAGCCACAGGCCCTCTGGGTCAGTGAGGGGAAAAGCTGCACTTTGAAACACGCAGCGGCTGGTGGTGAACCCTGGGGAGGTGTTGGTACCCCAGTTTCTGGTGGGAGGACAACTCCAACCTGAAGTGCAAAGAAAGCAAGAGGGACTTGGTGGAAATGGCATCTGTGGTGAGGGTGTTTGTTGGCAGCTTCTTGTGAAGTCAGTGAACCAGAGCTGCAGTGCCAGGCCAGTGCCCAGTGACTTTGTGGTGCCTTGCCATGCCAGGGGCTTCAGCAGCATCTCTGGGTGCATGGCATCCAGGGGCAGGGAGCTGGCATATCCTGCAAGAAGATGAAAGAAGAAGTCTTGCTTAGCTTGTGGTGAGAGGAAATAAAGCAACTGTTCCCTGATTTTGAAGGGCCTTATGCAAGGTCAGCTTAAAAAAAAAAAACAACAAAAAAAAAAACCCAAAAAAACCCAAACAAACCAACCCAAACATTAACTTCCTGTAACACTAAGATGACTCTGCTGCAGTGTGTTAATGTTCGTGTTTGCACCTGGCCTTAAGAGAGCTCAGACTGGGGAGGAAAGGGATACAGCTTGTGCATGGCTTTATAGTGGTCAGAAAAAGATGTGCGCATCACTACAGTAAAACCTCTGCTTAGGATGACAATTTAGAGTGGAGAAAACAGACAAACAGAGCAAGAAAATGACAAGCAAGTAGCCAGACAAAACCAAACCACTTCCATATAAACACTCCTGGAAACTGTGGCCAGTATGTCATGCCAATTTTGGAGGAAGAGGCAGCATGTGAGAGCTTCACAGACTGATTCCATGCACAGTGTCTTACTTCTCTTTCCTTTTCAGCCACATCGAGTGGAATATCTGGGGGTAGAAGAGCCTGTACCACCAGTGCTGAGGGAACAGGGAGACGATTAAAAAACCCTGCCCTGGAGG
Organism: Larus michahellis; assembly: GCF_964199755.1. NCBI lineage: Eukaryota > Metazoa > Chordata > Aves > Charadriiformes > Laridae > Larus > Larus michahellis. Next base: position 54,204,176 of record NC_133901.1, on the reverse strand, counting down.
GGAAGTGAAAACTGGTGGAGTGGGAAGATGGAGGGACTTTGCTAGCTCTGGTTAGAGGGACCAGATGTGTGGTTTTTAAGGGGCAGAAGGGGGAAAATCGTTCTTACATCTTTTTAAGGAAGAGGAAGATATGCTGCTGGGTCAGAGGAGCAGTGGAGGAGCCTGAACTGAGATCTGAATCTCCCCGTCATGAAATGGTGGAAGCAGGGTAAACACGCCTGGCACTGCTGCTTAATGGGTGAACACTGCATCTTGTTGGTAAGATGAGAAGACACAAAATCCCAGGGCTTTTTGTCAGGATGGCAGGGCAGTCTACATCCTCTAAAATTGTCCCAGTCAAGGGGTATAGCTGATTCTCCTTTTTTGCAACGGTCTGTCCATTTCTACAGCGTCTCTGTTAGCTATTGCCACAGAAACATGACACAATCAGTTGTCATCTTTTGCTGTTTACTCAACTCACTTTCTCCCCATGTCTCTCCAGAATGCTTGCTCTGACCCTGTTTCACCTGATACCATCAACTTCAGCTGCTCCCCAGACATACCCTGTCTATATTTCATCTCACTGGTGTTAGCCTTGTTGCTCCCACTCTAGCGTAGACCTCTTGAGACCATTTTACTGAGAAGGCAGGGAACAAGATAGTTATGGCAAAAGCCATATGGAACAGTTTCCAACAGTTATGGAAACAGCCTATTGTTTCCTCTCCAGCAAACTCCCTCTGTGCAGCAGTGCGGGGGATAAGCTCTTTTTGTGGAGCACTTTTTAGGAGATGCATTGGTGGCATATATCATGGTAGATTTGGCAGGCACAGAGAGTCACTGCCTTTCCCTGTGGGGAGAGAGCAGAGATGCATGCCAGGCTGTCACAGTGGAGAAGCAAACATCTAGATGTGCTTCATAAAGGTGCTTGATATCTGGGCTATTTCCCTTGGGTAAAGGTGGATGCTATGTGAGGAACCAAGTGCTGTAAGCAATGCGTCCTGAAAGGCAGGACTTCTGCTGATCCCTTCTGCTTACTAGGACAGAAAATCTGTGGGCTTGGTACAAGTATATTTTCTACCAAGCCCACAGCTTTTCTGTCCTAGAATATACCTGTGACATAGAAGAGAAAATGAAGAACTTCAAGGAAAGGCTGGTAAAATTCCTCTTCTTCCAGGGGCAGTCCTGCAGGATCAGTGGAAAGTTTCTGTGCAAAACAGGGTCCTTGGCAAGGATGCACTGCTGCCAGGTGAGAAGCAGATGCCCTCAAGACCAGGCAAAGCATCCAACGTTCTTCTTCCTGTTTGCCGCAGGTATATCTCAGTTCACAGCTTCGTTCACACAACCTGCTGTCTCCTTGACTGTCATCCAGAACTGCACACGGTGGTTTCCGAGATAGAAAAAGATGGGCACACATCAGATAGGAGAGGCTGAGGAGCTCAAGGTGGCCAGGTTCAAGCTATTTCTGCTGCCAGAAAAATTCTTTGTCTCAGTCCCTGTGTGCTCTCAGGTTACTCCTGAGGAAGAAGGTGGCTGGCAGTAGCTTGCACCAATTTTTCTGGAAGTGGCAGCCTGTTCCTTGCTGGTGTCCTCCTCAAGCATGCACATGCTTCACTGGGTGGCCACAGCAGGCCTGAACAGTAGCTCCAGTGCTTTCAAGGAGTATCACATTGACTGTGTGTGCATTGCACACCCAGACTGTGTGTGTGCATGCAACAAATCCGATTTTCTACAACAGCAGCAGACCCACTGTTCTTGCAGAAATAGGCTGTGCTGTTCCAAGGGCAGCTGATGCAGTCGTGTGACAAAGCAGAGCGGCATAGGTGGCTTACCAGAGGGGGCTAAGGGTTGGGCACAGCTGTGCTACACAGGGATGTACAGGGCTGTTGGTCCTGCTCTTCCAGGAGAGGAGTGGCAAGGAAACTGAGGGCTAGACAGCTGCACCTTAGGGAAAAGGCACAAGGCTAGCATAGGACTTTGGGGGCTTAAAGGTACAACTGAATTGATGAGCCCTAAGTAACATTGACCAAAAAAAGCTTAGATGTTCTGATGTATTTCTGTCCTCAACACCAAGGATGCTGGAGGCCATGACAGAAATTTAAGTATAACCCAAGAAAAGAGATAGCCTGAGGTTTAATAGGCAGGTGAAGGATAGGGAGAAAGACTTGTGTCCGTATATGCAGTTTGGCTATTATTTTTGACACCTTCATTTAACAGTGAAGGAGGAAACCCAAATTTTTGCAGCTGTAGCCTATGTGAAGCCACTGTCACTTTGTTTATCATGCAAAAATTTTATCTTCTATTTGAAGTGGTACGGCTGCAGCTGTTTAAACAGTCTAGCTTTCTGAAAGACAGTAAAATCTTTGTGCTGTTTCATTTTTTTTTTTAAACTTAAAAAATGGGAAAACTGAATATTGATATTTATCCAATTAATAAAAGCAAATCCCAAATATACCTTTCAATTTAAATTTAGGTCCTGGAATTATTTCAGGTCAACACCTCATAAAGTATCAAACTTGTTTGTATTATATTTCCTTTTCCATTCTCCTTCCATATTAGATAATAGGAAGTTCTTTTCCTGAGATTTACCACCATGCAACACACCGTAGCCTGTGGTTTGGGCTTCTTCCTATACATGTCAAAACCAGAGTCATCTTCAGTTCTCTATTTTCATTCTTTCCACACACCGATGGAACCGAAAGTTACTGCAGCCATTGCATAATGCCACAGGCAGCCATTAGATGCTACCAGCTGTCTGGAAGATCTAGTTTGAGTCCTGTGGTAAGAAGACGTCATCCTATTACAACTCGACTACACATACACTGGTAGAAATTAAAAGTAACTCTGTTGAAATGAATGAGTTATGCCAGCCATCTAAATGTGAGGAAAATTCAATATATTAGTTTCCAAGGGACTCTTCCCTTTTATAAGCTAAGGCTTGATTTAGTGCCTGTTGTAAACAAGGAAGCGCCTTTTTTTTTTTTACTATAGCTAGATATCCAGAATTATCTGTGTTTAGCTGTATTACCTAAAGGAATGGCATGGGAAATACCTTATACTGACATTGGTCAGACTAAGGCAGAAAACTGACCATCAAACATACAGGCAGCTGTAAGACCTGTTGCGTTTTGTGCTGCAGTAGCATCCCTTACTTTCATCCATTAATTTACATATATATATATATTTTTAATACATTACCTACTTACTTATGCTTTTTTTCTCATACGGCCTCCATATTGCCATGGATCAGATACCAGCCCATGGAGCCTCCATCAATATCTGCAATTTTCTGCCACATCTTGAAGCTGCAGGCTCTGGTCCTGGACCTGCTTCGCTATCCAGATCACCCACTTGTCTCTAACTCCTCGTGGCAGGGTAACTACCCCTCTTCAGCCTCTAGGCACTCCACGTGGAGCCACTCTAGGACATATGAAAGTGTAATGAGACTTGTGCATGTAAGGCTGCCACAATTAGGATGCTGAAAAGTCCACCGCAGTGCAGAGTAAACCTGATGGTATCAGCAGTTACAGTGCAGTTACAGCAGTGCTCTGGGTACTTGTCCAGTGCACTGATGAACAGGGCCTTGAAATCCTGAAATCTGTCACTTAGTTGAAAAGAGCCAAATGCCACTATGCTCAAGGCAATCCTTATACTGGCCTCAGGGAGGGTGGTTGTGTAGATATACAGGAGACTTTCCCAGAGGAGGTCAAAGTGCTGTTGTCTGGCTCTGACATTAAGGCAAAGTTGAGAAGTGTCCATCAGTGAATTTGGGGTGCTGGACTGGGGTGGAGCTGTAGTGTGGTGCCTGCACAATCTCCTCATGGTTCTGTTTAGTCAGCATTTTCAATCTTCAAGTGATAGCAGTGCATGTTCCCATGAAAATACAGGCCTTTTTTGCGAATCTGTTGGGACTCCCCTCTCCTGTATCAGTCGTCTTCTCAGACTGGTTTCTGGTCAGGTCCTTTCCTGCTTCATCTTAGATTCCTACTTGCATCCCATATGTAATCAGCTGTGATTTCTAGCTGTGTCCCTGCCATGTATTTACAATTCTTCCTAATTATTAGGATTGTCTCCCTACAGTCTATCCTATATCTGCTCTATGATGATGTAATCCTGAACACCCAGAGAGAAACCTGCTGTCTGTCTGCCTGGCTGTCACCAGCCCTGCTAATCCCAGGGGCAGGTGGGAAGGCATTAGGTCAGTGTTGTGGTACCAGTGGCGGTGTTTGTGATGCAGCATCATCTTTAGTTGCTTTCACTCTGGAGTAACAGATGTGCAGATGGAAAAAGAAAAACAGGTTTCTAGAAGCACAGTTAATTTTGACATGTGTTGCTGATGTTCCGGACATCTGTACCACTGTGTCCACGTAAAGCCATTGCATGTAAAGGACAAAATATGACATATCTATAAGTCTGGAGTTACAGTGCATTTACAGCAGTGCTCTGCGTATTTTAACGTGGCTGTTTAAATGCCACTACAAAAGTAGAGCTTTGGCAGGTTAGTGGGTGTGCAGAGAGGTAGCTGAGATGAACTTATGTCAAATGCCACCATATCTAAAACTGCAACATACCTGTGCGTCCTCAGAATGACTTTCTAGATGTTGGTCATGTTCAGTGATTGACTGTTCTGATGAACTGGGCTGTTTTTTTGGTTTATGATAAACATTGTCACTGACGTGCCAGGTCCTGGAAGCGTTTTAGCTATGTGACCACTGGCAGCCCTCTAGCACTGTGCTCTTACAAACATTTTTCCATTACTGTGGCACATGCTGTTTGCTTTATTTACATACAAATGGGCTTTCTGTTAAACGTTTTCCATTTTTATTTTCTTTTTCTTTTTTCCTTAATTAATCAGAATGCAGCAAGGCTGACTACTGGTGTAGGTAAAGGTACCAAAGGAACCAGTGCCCAGTTTGGGTCACAGAGCTTACCTCCAAGTTGATGAGTCACATGGCATCTCAAATGATGCGGATACAAATGGCAGATTAGATCCCTGTCTAGGCTTAAGGTCCAAAAATTGTTTGGAATCCAAAGTTATACTGGTAACAAACTGGTTCACCAGTGTCATCTGACAACTGATGCTGATCATCTTCAGGGCAGAGATAGACCACAAAATAATTACATCTGTAGGGTCTTAGTTGTGGGATCAATACATGAACGATGTTGACAAGCCTCTGACGTGAAAGGAATCCCACCAGTAATGAATGGCATGCAGGACATACGGGTATGTGAGATTTAGAGAATGTGATGCCTGTTTCCCAGTAGCCACCTCCTCCTTTATTTTGTTCATCTAGATTATCGCACAGTGGGATTCACTCTCATAACCCATTTAGAATATATTTACGTACAAAACAATGCCCTGGAGTTAGGGATAGAAGTACTTATGTTGCTTAGTTTAAGGTGTTTAGTATTATGGATATCTAATTATCTAATTTAGATTAAGTTTTTATTTTAGTGATAAGATATTTTATAAAGAGTTTCCTCTGGCACTGAGCAGTGTTCATGCTGGAGTTCCCATCTGTACACATCCTGAAACCTGCTTTGAACAACAGTGTCTCAATTTGTGTGTTTAGCGAAGGGGTTCTTTCCTAGGAGGTCGACCATTTGTAACTGATCTTCAAGAGAAAACTTTAATTTTGAGTCTAAAGATATTTCTATTTCATTTGTTTCTCTGTCTTATTTGTTATTATTTTCTATAACTACTGTAGCTGTGCTGTTGCCAGCAGAGTAATGATATCTAGTGGAGCATGGTGTGTTGGCTACCCTGTGAGGATGGCAGCAGTGGTAGGGCATACCAGGAGTTATGCCTTGAAAGAATGGGTCAGCACCTTTTTTGACTGCCTACAATGTCCCAACAGTGGAGGAGCTGATTAATGATTCAGAAAGTCATTAAATGATTCAGAAAGAGGAAGTCACAAAGAGCATAAGAGTTATGTTGAAATAAAATTTTTAAAGACTAATTCCAGGAAAGAACTGATTTTAAACAAGTCACAATTAGATTAATTTTTCTGGTAATGGCTTGGCTGTATCTTGTAACAAAATATGAGAAAATGGGTAAAGTGGCAAAGCTGTCATGGCAAGCACTCTGCTTAGTTGACATCTAATGTTAACATCTTCTTGTGATTTTTGAAGTCATAACTCCTAACATTTTCAGTGATTTAATGATCCCGTAAAAGTTAATAACTGCATTTGGGACCTGACCTGGTAACAGAAAAGGGCATCCATTTAGAGAAATAAGCTGCATGTTTGTTGCCGTGTTACAATAAGGATGAGGCAGGAAAGAGAGAATTCCTCAGCAGACCCTTAGCATGACAGCAGAATAAAGGAAACAGATGCACAGAGATCATATATCTAAACTAGGTGAATACAGATTTCATCCTGATGAAAGCAATGTTTCCCCTGGAAATGAAATCCAAAGCATTGTAATACCCAACAATTTTGTACAGAGCCCAACTCCATGGGGCTCCTCACATAGCAAAATTTTAGAGGGTATGTGAAAATGAGCCAGAATAGGTCACGTTCTGGTTATGACAGCAAACTTGGTCATGTGTAAAATATCTTCATACTTGCAAAAGGTGCCTGGTTAGGGGCCGTGGAAATTCATTTCGGCCATTATGTTTTTGCCAACTCTTTGTGGAACTAAAGCACTAACTGCATAAATTCTGCTTCTTTTGCTGAGGTGGTAAAGAACACAGGAGATTTAGCCAAATTAGATTGAAATATTTTGAGCATAAGATTTTCAAAAAGAATCCTGTACTAGACATTTTATACCCCTAAGCATAGATACTGCTATGTGAGGGAGAGTCAGAAGTCCCTACTTGTTTAACTCTGGATTGCAACGTACACAGAAATGTATGGATCTTTAAATATACTCCTACTTTGGAGACGAATTAGCAAGTTTCAAAGATAGATAACCAAAGGGAAATTCAAGGGTAACTGAACTGGCATGCTTAATCATGCTAATGTGATCATGCAGAAAAGCAGGAAAAAAACGTTCTTTTCATTTTTGTGTCCCTGTCATTGTGCAGAATATGTGCCCTTCAATGAAAGGCTGAAAAAACTGGTGCTGTGTAGCCTAAAGGAGCAAACCAGATGAGGTGGGAAGCATGATAACGATGTTCAAATATGTAAAAAGCTGTTGTAAAAAGAGAGAGAACAATCTCTTCTCCAGGTCATAGTGGGTACGGCAAGATGTAGAGGACTGAAAATACACCAAGGGTTCATTTTGATATTAAGACAAACTTCTTAAGAGTAGAGATTGTGAAGCATCAGCCTGAGTTACCCAGAGAGTTTTGGAGTCTCCATCTCTGGAGGTAGAACAAAAACATTTTAGTTAGTCCTGCCTCAGGGCAAAGGACTGCAGCAAATGACCTTTCAAAGTCCTTTCTAGTCTTAAAAGTCTCAGAGAGTAACCAGTAGCTTTTAAAGCAGAAGGACCGTGTGCATCTATTTTAAGGTGGCCGGAATTTCCAGCCCTTTCTTTTTAAATAGAAACTCTCTCTGGAGTCCATTGGTCAACAGGAAAAATTCTTTGGTTTCACCTTAACTAGAAGACTTAATTTCCTGTTTGATATCCTAAACAGTACTGTATTCTCAAAGAAGAAAGTCCCACATACCTTATTAGGAAAAAAGAACAAAACCAAAAAAAGTCCCAAAGGACAGTGTCGTGTGACTAAGTAAAAAACTTTATAGTGTAACACTGCCTTCACAGCGTGTTATTTATTCTTGCTGCCTCCTGGAATCTAACCCAAATTAGTCCCTCAGAAGAATTTAGGCACCTAATATCTCAGTAGATGCCAGTGACTGCAAGTGAGTTCTCAGTGCTGAGCTGCTGAGCCCCTGTGCTTTAGCTGGGTCCACAAACTGGACAATTCCTTGACTGCCTTTCCTGTGCCATGCAGTCCACTAGATGACTACTGCAAATAACCTAATAGTTTAGAATCCCCTGGAACAGAGACCATCAATTTCAAACTTACACAGCAATGAATATTTAATTACACACAGTGGAACTGCTTCAACAGGAGTGATCAGGAAAGCGATGTCCTCAAATAGCTCAGACTGATGCTTCTGGGAGGTGGGAGACTTGCATGCAATTTTCTGCTCCAGACCAGAAAAGGGGATTCCAGCCAGGTTCTGCCACATCTCATGTGAATGTTAACATCTGCTGTGCCAATTAGTATGGGGTTAGAGTGGAAGAAGGAGGAAGAACATCTGACTTGCATTTCTGTGTTTGATAGTGTGGCAAGACACCAAAGAGATAGGCATCATCCTATTTTAAATCATGCCTTTAGCTCCAAGAATGCTGTTCTAGTATTTTTAGATTTAAAAAACTTGCTTTGCTTTTTGTCTCTGTCATGGACTCCCCTATAGATTTATCTATACTAAGGTTGTCTGTAAGTCTGCCCAGATTTGTTAAGGGCAAGTGGTGAGTATAAGCTGATGATTGATTAGATCCTCAAGTGGAATGCTGCCTAGAAAAGAAAAATTCTTCTTGCTTTCTAGTGATAAGAGTTTGCCCCTTTGATCCCAATTGCTAACCAGAATCCAAGTAAAGCAGGATTGCACTTGAAGTTATATTTTTAACTAGTTACAGCTTCTAACGCTTTCTTTGCTGAAATGTTCTGGATCTGGTTGCTGGACAGACATAATATATTGATTTAATTTGACCAACAATATTTTCAGTCACATTTGGAAGAACCATTTCCTCCATTTCCGTAAAAAAATGAATACATTGCTATCTTCACTTGGAATAGGTCCACAGCTGAGAGAAGAAAGTAGGAAAACAGTATTCCTTTCTGAGAAATGCTTTTGCACGTTCTGATGGTAGTTGGTTTGGACTTGGATGAGTTAGGGAATGTTGAAAACTGCATTTCCTGGGGATCTGTGCATTTTTATTGTGATGTATGTAGGAATCCCTTTGGAGGAGAGAAGAGGAATCTGGTCTCTGAAAGTCTGTTTGACTCCACCCCTTACACAGAACAGAGCTTTTATCTTGTGTCCAGCCCCCAGATTCCAGCTGATGAATTTACTCATCTGTTTTCATTTACAAATAAAAAGAGAACCTAAAAAAGTTGCACTGACAGCAGGTTAACAGAATCTTTACAGTTGTAAAGGCAAGTAATGATGAGAGGAGAAATAACCCCGCGAATTTTCTATGCATCTCCTTGGCTGTCCCCTACAGTGTGTATTCCCCTGGTCACCAGGTAAATGTAACTCTGCCCTGCAGTCCACAGCCATTGAGCCCCAAGTACCCTGCGGTGGGGCCGCAGCTCAGGAATCCATGGAAGCACCTGTTAGTGTAACTCTCAACAAACCACTTGACCCGGGCTGCCTAAAGGGTGCCTAAGAGTACCTGCCTTTGTAACCTATTATTATTTAAATTGCATTGAGTAACATTGCTCATTACTTTCCTTTTAGCATCTTTATAGGGTGCTCTTTGGAAGTTCCTCATGCAGAGTGCTGGTGTCAGGGAAAGGCTTTCAAGTGCTGCAGGGAAATCTGAATAAAGTTCCTGCAGTAAGACCCTTTCTCAGGAAAGACACCCCAGTAAAGAAGCTGTGTACCTTGCACAGCTAGTTGCTAATTTGCTGTTTGCTAAAGATACCTAAATAGGGCTAACAAAAAGCATAATACATGGAGTCCTTTGCAAGCTCTGATGTCTCAAGGTACAGGATTGTATATTTTCAAGCCCTCATGATAGTTCCAGTTTTTCTGATGGAAGCATCAGCCATAGATTTTTATAAGATTAAAAAAAAATCTTGGCAGCAAGCTTCCTGAGGTGGTTATTCCCAACATTTCTATAGCTAGAACAGAAGTCAAAACTGCATTTAACGTATAGTTATTTAAAATGATAGGCTAACTTACAAGCCTGGAAGAGAAAGAAGACAAAACCATTTGCAATAGCATATTGTAGCAATTAAGGGTATTATTCATAAACCAGTTCCTCCAGAAAGCCTCTAAGCTGTCACCACCCACCCCTTCTCCTTCCCTGTCTTCACCAGTTGCTTTTTTACTTGATTATGGTCATACAAAGACTACCCTTTGTAGGGCCAAACTTCAGGACAGCCATCCTGTGACTTTCCATCCAGCCACTGCTAATGACTACCTTTGATTGGTATCTTGGCAGTTGCATACGTAACGATAATGTGAATGTCTAACTCTCAACTGTTTTATTTTATATGTGAATGTTTATTAAGACTTTACTGCAATGCACATTCATGTTGGCACAGGTAATGTTGCACGTACTTCAGTAACAGTGCCAAATCCAGATTTCAGAGTGTTCATTTCACAGCCCAAATGTTTTGTTATGACACAAGTTTTTCCATGTGGTATTAAACTTAAAACTGGCAATCCCAAGTCATTGGCTGTGCTGCAGCGGAGTTTGGCATTGCAGCATGAGGCTTTCTTGAGCCACTGGATCCTAGGGCCAGCTGAAAGCAGTCAGGCTGTGCTTGTCCTCAAATCTAAGAGTGTTACAAAAGCTGCCACGCAACATTTTATGATAATGTAGGTGTCATTTTAAGTCTTGTGGAACATGTAAAATTGGAGTTGGAACTTGCTTGGCCCGATGTCAGCCTCAGCTCCACCAGGGTAAGGCTTTGTGCCTCTGTCGTAGCCAGCCTGCTGCTTGCTTCGTGTGCAAGATCATTTATAAAAGATCCTTTACCCGTGAGAATAATTCATCCCCCGGAGAGGGAGCCAGCAGAGAGCCTGGGAAGGAGCAGGGGGAGGCAGTGGCGGGGAGGCAGCTCTTGTCCATCCTTGCCAGGCCAGCCCGGGAGTACGCACTGGGACCAGCAGGAGGGGACACGCATGGGACTGCGCGGACACGGGCTGCCACCTGCTGAGCAGGGATAGGGAAAGGCACTCTGCCGCACTTGCTGTCTGCTTTCTGTGAACAGCCGGGCAAACTCTAGCTGTTACCTCTCTTCTCCCCCCAAAACAACCACTGTCACTTCCCAGGGTAGTTGTTTAAACAAGTTTAAAGGAATTGAAATCTGAAGAGATTTGATTGAGAGGTTCAAAAATACTGAATTATTTAGTGACCACTATCCATTCTTGGATAAATGAGGGGACAGTGTCTGGTATAAACTTACTTGCCTCCCTGTCCCCCAAAGCGCAGGAGTAAGCGTTGTCCTCTGACTTAGAGACAGACCTTGAACCTGAAGACCCTCTGAGGTCAGCCCGGATCACAGCCATCCTTCCTCATGAACTGTAGTGACCACTGTGGTCCCCACCCAGAAGAATGGAGGTGCCAGGGCACAACCAGCCCCAGCAGGGACGGGGGCTGCCTCACTGGAGGGCTGACAATGCATCAGAGCAATTTGGGGGGTATTATAAAATGTTCCCTACAGCTTCAGCTATCGTAGAGATGTCTGGAGAGGGATCTTCATATAGCATGAAGGAACAACCAGGAAAAGATGAAAAAAGAGAATGTAAATCTTCTGATGCTGATAATCTGGAAAACGTATCGATCCCATTAGTGACTGTAGGATTAATATCTGAACTGAAACTGGATACTTCTGCTTCATCCTTTCTCGTTCGTATGCCAATGAGACACATCCAGGTGGAGAGCCAGTCGTATGGACACCACTGCGGGAAGATGCATGGGCGGCAGGGTCAGTGACCTCCATGTGCGGCTTTCCCCGCGGGGGGTGCAGGAGGCTGAGTTCCGTGCCTCCAAGGACTGCACCTTTGGCTCCCTCCTGCCATTGCTCCCCGTCACTAACTCCTCCCCTGCGTTTGTTCAGGACCCTCTTCTCAGCATCCCTGCCATCGCAGACATTTTTTGCTGGGTCCCCGCTAGGTTGCCTGCTATGAAAACAGCACTTTGTCACAGTTGCTGGTTTACTGGGGGAGCAAGAGACCTCTGTTCAAAGCTATGGGAAAGGGCCCTCTAGCACTCTGTCTGCCTTAAAAGTCTTGCTTTCAGTTTGGAAAGGAACTTGAACTAAAACCACCAAAAAGTTATCCAGAATACACTGACTGTACATTAAGTTTTGTGATTGTTCCCACATCCCTCTTAATTCTCAACCGCGGCTCCATACTAGAGGCTAGATACACATAGTGGGCATTTTTCCTTTTGCTGGCAGTGGGATAGCAGGAATGTGAGCTTCCCTTTCAAGTCCAAAATCAAAGTATTGACAAACAGTAAGAGAGGAATGTGAGTTTTGAGGTTGTTTCTTCCCTCAGAACAAGAAAAATGTCCAAGGCTTTCCCCAATACAGTTTTATTCTTCTCACAAATTTGTTTGCATTTTTTTCCTTCCCTCTTCTCCATACAGGAAATAAGCCTATGGCTCCCTCACGCTTTTAATATATTTGTCATGCTCTCCGTGCAGAAACATTTCAGACTTTGTACCCAGCACTTCATTTCTTAGTCACGTCTTTTCAAGAACTGCAACGTAACTTTAAAAATAATTTATTTCGTATTGCAGCAATCCTGCATACTGGAGCTGTCTTGAACCTCTAATGCTTTTTTTCTGGTGCCACAGTGTAATAGTGACCTTGCTACTCTCTCCTTGCAGGGCAGTGGGAACTATTCTACAGTTTGCAGCATGGGTGAGCGGATGGGGTGGGTGTGCGCAAGCAGAACAGCTTGGGGCATTTCTGAACAGACCCCTTGCTCGTGCAGTCGCTTTCAATTTGCAGGGGACTGAAGTGAGATCGTTGTTCTGGCGTTATATTTCTCTGTTCCTGTTCTTCTATTGTTGTTATTTTTAAATAACAATTGTTCTGGTTTTACTATTTAAATAAGAAATGCAAGTGGTTGGCAAAGTTTTGTCCTCCTGAAGAGGGAGCTTCCCCTTTGAAATCTGCTTTTCAAAATGCGCAAAGTCATTCCCTGGGCAAGTTTCTGTTTCAGTTTCCACTTGCTTTTCTTATGCTGGGTTTCCATAAAACAGGAGAGTTTCGGTTTTCAGAGTAATTTCTGTTGCTATCATTTTTTCTTTTTTATTTTGCGCCCCTACCTAAAGCTGAGAAAAGAGTTATTTTACACTGCTCGTGACACAGCCTTGATCAGCTAGTTCTACGCTGCACTGCTGACTGCAGTGTAGATACGTATGCACTCCTTTGGAAAACCAACTGCACAATATAATCAATCCTCTTATTTGATGCACAGTGTTCTAGTTAAGAAAAAAAAAATAAAATTAAGATGTGTGCTAACCACTAGAGTTAATGGCAATCTGGGTTCAGCCTTGCAGACATCTCCTAAGGAGAATATGACTCATTGCTCAGGGACTTTTTTTTTTTGCCCATCCTCATGGGACTGAGATTGGGGAATTCCAGTGTGATGAAAGAAAAATTTCTCATTCTATTTCACTGTCAAAAATTTATGAGGTTTGCTACCTCCGTTTTAACATCTGCCACCAAAGCCCTGAGAGGAGGACAACCTTAGTTTCTGGTGGCCAGATGCCTCACTCTGAGAGATAAAGCCAGAAGCGAAGAAAACCCAAGATTCAAACCAAGCACCTGCCAATATACCCTTAAGCTACATTTAGCTTAATAGGGTAGGACGTGGTACAGGCTTGTCTACCAGGATTTGTGAGAGCATGGAGCTTTCCTTCCTTCCTGTCTTGGCTGTGCTTCTACATAACTGCAACAAGAAAGATGGCACAGCCTACACCACTGCCCATGCTGCTTTTCTGAAAGGCAGATGTTTTATTCTCCTTTATATGTAGAATCACAGAATGGTTCGGGTTGGAAGGGACCTTAAAGATCATCTAGTTCCAGCCCGCTGCCGTGGGCAGGGACACCTCCCACTAGACCAGGTTGCTCAAAGCCCCATCCAGCCTGGCCTTGAACACTTCCAGGGACGGGGCATCCACAACCTCCCTGGGCAACCTGTTCCAGTGCCTGTTGGAGCCTGGCCAGACCATGGCAATGAGTAACGCACTGTCACAGCATGTCAGATGTGTACACAGATAGCACAGATGCAAGTCATTTATACAACGCTATGCCTTAATCAGTCCATAGGTGCACAAGTCTGGTACATGGATATCAAACCACCCAGCTACAGCAGCCTGAAGGTTTTCCTTTGAGAAGCAGCACGGTGTGGGCATTTTGGCAGTATACTAGTGTCAAGCTGGTTGATTAGACACTTAGAAAATGCAGAAAGGTTAGAGGCTGCAAAGTGGGGTGGAAGGTTTTTCCAAGAATTTAGGATCTATGTGGTGCTTGAGATCTGAGGAAGAGCTGTACAACCTAAGCCGGGTCTGGGAATAGTAATGAAACGTGCTCTGTGGCCTTCAGACCTTCCACGGGTCAAGTCTATGAAAGGCTTAAAGTTTTTGAAGGTAATCTAAGTTCTCCTTTTCCTTTCAGGTTCCTGCTTAATGCCATAGACAGATTTCTCGCTGTTTTCAAGGGTCACACACCCTTCGAAGCACCTCACTTCCAGCAACATGACCTTTTGGAGCAGCCCCACATGGCTGTGGGCACCCAGCATTGCCCCGGGGGTGATTGCTGGCACCGGGCACCCTGCTGACAGACCTGCCCTGCCCTGCCCTGCCCACAGCCCTGGGGCCAGGTGGCAGCAATTGGACCTCACCAACACCCTGGCTGGCAGCTGGGAGCAAGCCCAAGCCCAAGCCGGTCTCCTCACATTTTGGCTGTGTCCTGACACTGGCTGGAGATTCTCTCTAGGGAACCAATGGCAGAGCCAAAGAAGAAAGTCATCAGGCTTATGTGTGACCTGGAAAATATCAAACTTTTCCACTGAGGTCGTCTCTTCTGTTCAAAGGTTTCATGAGACTTTGCATAACTGGATGCGTGAGTGGGAACGGCCTTGCTGCAAAGCAGCCCAGCGCTACTGGTTCTTTGAATTTAGGAGCCAAGCACTCTGTGCTCTGTGATGGAAGAAAGGTAAAGTGTGGGTTTTTTTCAGGAGAGTGATCTCCCTTTTTTGTGATTTACTGACCCGAGTAAAAGAAAACCTAAAAATGACATCTATAGGTTGCACCATAAGAAGGAAAGAGAGAAGTCATGCATTATGTGGATTAATTTTTTTTTAATGACAATGATGTTTTCAGTGTATCAGTTCCTGCATTAGAAAAGCTAGTGTTGCAAACCTGCATGTGGAGACTTCATAGCTTGTGCAAGTTGCCTTCCAAAAACCATGCTTGTGTTGTGCTGCTTCCGCTCCTGCTTCTTTAAATGGTTTTAACATTAGAAAAAGCTTGCAATCATTGCAGAGAACAAGGGAAATAATAATTTTTACTCAGTGCTGGGAGCTTTTGCCTAGAAAACTTGCACATCTATACGCACACATATAAATACACACACACATAAAAAACTCTGTATACACACACACAGAGGTGGTTTTATACAAGGGAGAAATTCTATTTACAACACAGTAGAATTTAATTATACAGCAACGTCTATATTAAAAATTAATCAGGTGTATATATTTTTTTTTGTTCAAGTATTCTTCCCGATACACTTCATAGACTCTTAACACCAGTTTTCACTTTGAAAAATGCAACATCCCACCATTTTAATGTAAGCAAAACATTAAATTGATTAAGTAATGCGAGACCACACATTTAGACTAAACCTTTTCTTCAAATAAGAAATGACTTTCTTCTTGTAGTGAATCCTATAGCTAGACTCTTACCATTATACCTTTCAGTAAATAAGCCATAAAACTCCTCCTAGTTCTTAACAACTGAAAAAAAAAAGCTGACACTTTTTTAAAGGAAAGATACTGCTACAAAAATGGTAGTTATTCCTTACTCATATAACTTCCTTGAATCAACTGTCAATGAAAATGGCACTTAAAAGCTTTGTTATTTATATTATTAGAAAAATACTAATTCAGTCAGGAATAATTTTAAAATGACTCTATGCTATGTCTCTTCCAAACTACCAGAAAAGGTTTTACTTAGCTCAGCACTATCATTGTAAGAGTTCCTACTTTCCTGAGTACAGGTTTTGCTTTGCTCAGTGTCATCACTATAAGACTGTCCCCCTTCCTGACAGCTGAGAACAGCTGCCCTCAGTTTTTCCTCAATTTTATCAGCTGCAGCACACATTTTAAGCTCTCTCAGGCTGCTTATTAGGGTTCCATAGGCTCCTTTTATCCCATGTCTTTGATACCAGGCTTGGAACAGCTTAATCTTCTGTTCAGATGTATCATTAAGATTATCCCGAACAGTTTGATCTATGACAGGTTCTGGTACTTGGTGTTTACGAACAAATGTCTTGACTTCCGTGAGTGTCATCTCCTCCACAATACCAGCAACATGGCTGCTCAGGTCAACATCTAGAAGCAGAAAAGAAAATCAGTGCTCTTGGCACTTACATCTTACTGTTCTTTGTCACCTGTGGTCAGGATTGATATTTTTCCTGTCCAAAACAGATTAAGTTTCAGGTATTCATGACTCAGTATGTTTTATATGTGATTTTTTACAATATATAGTGGGTCTGCTTTTACATGTTCCTACCAAATGGTAGATAATTCAAATATTTAGGGTTGCTTCCATACTGCTTTCTACCACTTGAGTCTCAGTTCCCTCTGTAATTTATTCTGTCCTTCTCTGTCATTAAAGCCTGGTCATGCCTCATGTAGCTGTTTTGCTTAAAACGGTGTTGGGAAAGGTCCTGGAACAGGACAGGTCTTTTGTTGTGATAAAGCCTTGGAGCTTATGTTCTCTTCCTATTGTGTGTTACTACTCTGGATTTGCCCTTAAACATAAGGTAGGTTTGTATTTCTGCAGTCCCACTGCTGGGTGTGGGACTTCCCCATTATCATAATTATCTATGATTCTAGAAATCCAGCTTGCTGCCTCCTAGTGTCTGTACCACATGCAGAACAGAAATTCACCTGTTGTCAATTAGTAATTGCTTCCTATACAACAGAAATTCCTCCTGAGGCAAAGCTTTCATGATAGCACTAGATGACTTAATAAGCACAGTATGAACTAAGCGTTCACTGTTGTGCTAGAATGACAGCTCTGGGCAGTGGCAAAGTCCACATAAAAATACTCTTTTTTTAGTGTAGGATTTTCTTCTACTGAATTTTGAGAAATTACATGTCTCTTACCTGTGTATATGAGAGGTACATTCTCCTGAAAAGAGAAGAAAGAGAGAAATGGGTAGAAATAAATTTTGTAAAAACACCAACCTTGTATAAGAGGGCAAACACATTTCATGACACTTGACTTCTGTAATTTTCTTTTCGTTTTCTCCATGATTCCCCTGTTCTTTGAGCAAAGTAATCAGATTGGACAGATAGGCCTCTTTTGACTTGGGTAAGTTTGGGGAATCACCTCACAATTGCTATTGCCTAAAAGTATGCACGGGGACAGGTACCCTGGGTCAGCAGAGGCCTGATGATTTATGAAGTTTTGATCTGGGTCGTTTAACTTAGGAAGCACATCAACAAATCCTGAAGAAATATTTCAGGGTTTCTCTTACTTCTCCCAGAAGAGTCCTCATGGTGAAATTTACTTCATTAACGTCACAGAAGAGTGGCACGTACATGCTTGGGGAGTCCCAGTGTAATTTAAATGGAACAAAGTTCCCTGCACGAAGCTGAGTTTTTTGTGATCCAAGCAACGATACTTACACCAGAAGAATCTGGTTTGGGAACTACTTCATCTAGGTTCCCCTTGATAGTAAGACCCTTCTGTCTTCTCATGTCTGAAACAAATAAAGCAATTTTAAAATCTCCTCTGGATTCCAAAGAATATAATACATCTGAGTAAGCAGCTGAACATCTTATTCAGAGTATGACAGGAATAAGGAACAGGGAATCACTTACAGCAGATTAGTGCTACAGCTCCTCCTAATAGTGTTAACATAATTATCAAAGTAGTGGCCCACCATGGGAATCCTGTTTTTGCTGGAACATTGGAAATATTACGTGAAAGTTAAGTCAAGAAATGAAATACAGCAACACACTCTGAATTTTAAACAAGATTGTGTCAGATTATAAAAACCTTTTTGTTGTCTCTTAACGGCAGAAGCTACCTCTTTGGTAAAGTCTTACCTATCACGAGTTGCCCCTAAAAAGGACTAATAGCTCCTACATCTGCACAGTGATCAAGGGAAAAGAGCAACCAAGCTCCACAGGTCAGTATGGGGCCCAGTAGATAATGATACC
This sequence comes from Larus michahellis, assembly GCF_964199755.1. Taxonomy (NCBI): domain Eukaryota; kingdom Metazoa; phylum Chordata; class Aves; order Charadriiformes; family Laridae; genus Larus; species Larus michahellis. Next base: position 54,186,095 of record NC_133901.1, on the reverse strand, counting down.
CTTAGCTCTCAGGAATGACTATGGGTCATTGTACAGAACAGTACCATTGCAATAGCCCCTCAAAGTACAGCAGGTGCTGGACCAGGCTAGGTTTTAAAAAGGTACCTTTAATTCCACACACGGTGTCTGAAGTTGAAGTACATTGTTTTTCAATTACGCCACTTTCACATCTGCAGAAAACATGAACAAAAATTATTATGGGATTTGTTTCTCTTTTTATGAAGTCCGTCAACAGAGCAAATAATAATCTTCTAACACTTTTTATCAGCTAAATATTTAATTTATCAAGATGTTGAAGTTTGGAATTTAATAGGTATGAAAATCGCATGGAAAGGTGTGGGAGTAGAAAAAGGTGTGGAAATTATTTTCTAGATGTAACAGTAGATCACAAAAAGACAACAGGAAAGCTCAGATACGTTTTTCATTACATTTCTTGAAAAGTACATAGAGACTTGGTGGATGTGTACAAATTTTTCTGCGTGCCTTTGGAAAGCCTGCATGGATGGCAAGCTAAATTGACAGACTTAAGTCAGCTCAACAAGCTAAGCACAAAGGCAAACTACTATGTTTTCCATCGGGTTACAGATTACCTTATCTTGTCTTGAAACTGGCTGGAAAAAAGTGTGACAACATATGATATTGACAATTTCATATTTAATGATGGATGCATAAACTTACATGGTACATTCATGACACTGGCCACACGGTACAGCAGAATTGCAAAAATGGTTCTTTACACAGGTACATTCCGTGTTCTGTCCTGGGGTACAGTTCTTTGCAACCTCCAAATCTAAAATAGATTTCTTAAAGTTTATTAGTTTGAAAAAGTAGGCCTTAAAAACAGGCCTCTGCTCACAAGCTCTTGCCCTCAGACTTACACACTTTCAGCTCTACCACTGCTGGCACTGGTGAGGCTTAACTGTAGGAACGACATAGGTTTTATAAAGAGCCCTGCTGCCGGAGTACTGGAAATATGGAGGTGGCAAAGAGACCTCTGCTGGCCAAGAGCTCAAAGAACCGATCACACGGTCAAGTACTTCCTAGAAGAGGACTCATTTGGCACTGACAAATGTTGTCAGCTTCTTTTTCCCGTTCAGAATTGTAAAGCCAGGAGGAAACTCAGAAGATCACGTAACCCATCTCCCTGCTTGATGTCAGAGACAAGTTCTTTACTCTCCCTGACAGACAAGTTTATCTCTTCTTGAGGACCTCCAATGGTGAGGAATTCCACTCTCTTTTAGCTAACATATTCCCTGCTTAAGTATTAAAACAAGTGAATTAATTTTGTCCTATCCTCAGTGTATATTATGAAGGTACCTCCATCTATGAAAAATTATTTCTGCATTAAAAATTACTTTAAGTATCTACCTACTATGAAAGCTATTTTCATAGGCATGGAGGAATAGAAGAGAATTTTTGAGTTATCACATTCAGTGCCCTGCTGTAACCAGCAAACGTCTTATCTTTCCAAATTTGATGGAGCTCTACTGTGAAACCAGTGCTGAAGCCATTCGCGAAAATACCAAACATTAATGATCCTAAAAACAGTTCTCATGGAATTTCAGTGGTAATTTTCCTCCTGCCTAATGTTTTCTATTGACTGCTCTTCAACTACATTCTTGTCCATGGGATAAAGTGACTAGTCATCCCATTACCCTTTCTTTCTTCTTCGGTTTAACTGATAGTTTCCTTTGTGGCACTGTACAAAATGTTGAATTATTTTGCTGTACTCAACTTCATTACCCATCCAAAAATGCTTATTATAGTAGCTAATGAGAGGAAAATTTTGTATGTATATGGAGTGTTACAGGAAGGGGAAAGCACTAAAGATTGGTATTCCAGCAGGTGATGTGAGTACAACTATACTGGCGTTAAGAGCTCTTTCTCCGCTCACCAAACTCGATTTTGCATATGAGGAATGTAAAAGTATCATTCCCTAAACCCAGGTATACTAGAACTACAGGACACCTTGTGGAACAGTTTAATGGATTAAAAAAAAATAATAATCCATGATGGGTATTTATGTAGCAAGGCAACAGGTAGTGAATTTCTGGAACCTGGTGTCTCCCAGAAGGTTCGTGCACAAAGGGCTCATAACTGGATACTAAAATAACTAGGTAGGGATGGCCCTTCTAACATCCTTTCCCACAACTGTGGATGCTGGCAGACATTGCAGGGAACAGACCACAGAAAGTAGAAAAGTTTGTGGTTTCTCTAAATAGCATCTCTTGCCTCCACTGATGAATGCAGAATACTGGAGTAGGTGGACCACTGGTCTGACCCAGTAGGGCATGCCTACAGTCTCGTAATTTGATCCTATATCCTACACAGCATCTTGAATCTATAAAAGACATCACTATATCAGCTCCAGCAATTTTAAATAATTAATTATAATTAATAACATGAAAGACTATGAAAGAAACTACTGGGAATTCTCCCACGCCTGCCTCTTACGACACCCCTCTTCTCTTAAGCAGATGGTGAAGAAGAGAGCTTTTCTTCCTTGATTCTAACCAGTTTGCATGGGGTCTGCGTTGCAAGGACTGCTTTGCCTGAGCAAAGGCAGATACAAGGAGAAATAATGGACCAACATAGCGTGTTCTTCCTACTTGGTGCTTGACAAAAGGGAACTGGAGGATCAAGTTATGACTTTGTCATTAATTCCTTCATGTACTACCACTATAACATTTTAATCTCATGCTCAGTCAAATCCTTTTGAATTTGAGCCATTGCTAGAGTTGCTATTTCTATAAACGTACTAAATGTTCCGTCGCACGAAGAGCATCTGAAACACTCGTCCAAAGCATTGACATGATCTATGTACTCCTTCCCATTTTGACATGGAACACAGTGTTTGCTAATATCTGTTGGACACTTGATATTTTTAACAAAACCTGTAGAGAGAGAAAAACAAGAATTAAGATTTGCAATACCTTTGGACAGAAGCCATCAGCTCTAAGACGTATGTCAGACTTTTTTTAATCCCTAATACTTTTTGATTAACAAACGTGGACAGAATCTATATTCTTTACACATATGCTTAGGCTCTTCAGGAATGTAGTATCCATATGATCTGATTATTCCCCCTCTTCCTCCAATTTAGGACTGAAGGAGAACACACCAAACAAAACTGTACAGGCAAAACTGGAAAACCCATGAATATATGTAGTCCTGCAGGCAAAAGCCTGTGCTTGCACTTTTTAACCTCTTTCAAAGACGTGTATGTAATTCTTGTCTCTTCTGTGACAAGCATGTTATGTGAGAACTGCTATCTGTAGTGAAAAGTTACTGGTGCACTCAGCTCAATAAATACTTTTGAAGTGTCTGATGTCCTGTAATAGAGAAAGATAGAGCCAGAATGAAGCATTGCATCCAACAAACCACAGCATGCTGGTTAGCTATCCCAGTAGAAAGCAATTGTGCATGTTGTGGTTTCCACTCTTAATGACTTTTCAACACAGTCTTACAATACTACTCACCACGTTCACATTTCTTGCAACACTGATCATCTAAATTGTATTCGTCCTGGTTACAGTTAGTTTCCCTCTTAGCAATGATCCTCCTTGTAATTAATTTATTGTGCAGTATGTTTATTAGAGCTTCAGTATCATTTTTGCACTGCATTTCAGTAATTAAGACAACAACCTAGGAGAGATGAACAGCAAGTTAGAGAAAAAAAACTGTCAAGGACTATAGGTGTGTTTTACTACTAGCCCAGAATTACATCAGTACCGTTACTCTATTGCTAAACATATTGATATTCACCCCTTTATTAAAGTTGTTCATTACTTCAGAAGAGTTAATGGACAATGAGGACACATACTAGATTTAATGCTATCAACCCTACCACTGCAGGTGCTGATCATTTGAACATGAGTGCTTGAGAACAGGCCCACACATCTGAGTTGTAACAATTACCTCATATGCCTAATTATAGTGCAAAGCAAAGGAACTCACGTTATTTTCTTGAAGAGCTTTCTCTGTCTCAGATCACTGTGCCTAAATCTGCCCTTTCTTAGCCACTAATAATAATCTTCCATACAGAACTTCCTTAATTCTAATTATATCTTTCTTAATTTCTTGCCACCCTATTCCCGCTTGAAAACTGAAGTTTTTCTGAAGAAAAAAAATGGAACGTTTAAATCTCAGCCAAAAATACCTTATTTCTAAAATGATTTTTGTCTTTGTTTTCCAATTCAATTACTTTTCTCCTAGCAGATGATGCCTATATATTCCTGAAAGAAATAGCACTCTTTTCAAATTAATTTACATCTCAGTCCATTTCTTTGAATCCACCATCAAGTTAAATTGCTTGTTTTTTTTATTTTTTTTCCCCTATTACTAGTCAGTAGTAACTTTACTAGCCATCACCACTCTGCTTCTTTTTGTGATAATAAGAAAGTACTGTGGACCAGAGGCCAAACTATTCTTTTTTTTCTATTTTGGGAGTAAAGAGGGAAAGGGAGAAGGACAGATCTGCTATAGTTTGCCTTTCTCTTGGCAATAGTCTGTGGCGAATTCTGTATATACTTTGCATGCATTAGGTATGAGGTGTCTGTATAATGGAGCAATGTAACACTTGTTGGCCACAGAATTAGATTCCCTCCTAGAAATATTATTATATGGGAGAGATAAAGGACAGCCTGCCTTTATTTAACACAGTTTCTGCTGATAGTTTGGAGTAATCTTCATGATTTATTTTACTTGTGTGTTTCTAACTATCTGTGTGAAGCTATAACAGAAAAAATTAAGGCAGTCCTTGTCTTGAAGAGTTTGAAGTCTTAACATCTAAGTGGAGCTCCATGTTCATTGTTCTTACTACTCTTTAATTGGAAAAAAAAAAAAAGTTCAGCATTTCACAAAAGACCCAAAGACAGACACTATCAGGGACACTGGAAAAGGAGAAAATGACACCTCCGAAGAAACTGAGCAATGCTATTGTCTTTGGCAAAATAAAAGAACAGGCCAAGTTGTGAAGGAGAGGGATGATGGGGTACCTTTTTCAGAAAGGGAATACATTGCAATACAAAGAAACTGCTGAAGCCTCATACCAACAGCACAGTTCATGGACTATAAAAATTCTGCTGATTAGATTAACTCAGATTTTAAATGGGCATGCAAAATGCTTTGGTTTGAATAATTTAATTTTAATTTTTTCTTAGATATTTGAAAGAGGTTAATTATGAATGGTTGGTTATCTTTGAACACGCTTTTTTTCCACCCCCTGACAGGGGGTGATATTTAATGGCTGATTAAATCAGTCTTCATGATTTTCTGTGAAACTGCTCAGATGCCAACCATAATTTTAGTTAGATGCAGAAAACTCTTTAATTATCTTAAATACTAACTTCCTGAAAAGTGGGTTTGGATTTTAAACTGGGCTCTCAAGTGAAAGAAGTGTTATCTGTGGCTAATTATCTGAAGTAACCAAGACAACCACTGCCTGCTGACTTCTACAAGCAGACACTCCTTTTGATCCTATTGACTTTTTTTTTTGATCCTATAGACTTTTGAGTCTATTCAGAGATGGGAAGGTGAAAAGCATTTTCTTTCCTTGGCAGCCATCTGTTTTAAAATTTATATAATATTAGTTACTAGACTGAAATTAAGGAGGTCTGTCTTTGCACCTGGAGGAGCAGCTTCAGCTGCTAAAAAAAAGTGGTTTAGCACTCAAGAAGCTGTGGGTACGGAATGCTCAGCCCATCACTTCCCCACTTCAGTGCTCTGACTCTCTTCCTTTGCTGCCAAAGCTTTGAGGGTGCTCTTCTCCGAATCCCAGTGTACTGGTGTTAAAAGGTTAAAGTTAATGTACAGCCTTACCAGAAGCTGTCAAATCGATGTGCCAAATCAGCATGATTTGTTTTCCTTTTGCCTGGGAGAACTGAAAAAACTGGTACAGGCTGCCCAGGAAGTGGTGGAATCACCATCCCTGGAGGTATTTAAGAGATGGGTACACATGGTGCTGAGGGACATGGTTTAGTGGTGGTTTTGGCAGTGTTAGGGATGGTTGGACTTGATCTTAAAGGTTCCTTCCAACGCAGACGATTCTATGATTCGGTGATTGGCCCCACACCGCCATCGGTCCTCCGCCATGTGTTGGACTGGGCCGAGGGAGGGGATGGCCACAGCGCAACACTGGGGGGACATGTTTCATCCTGTCTCTCTGAACTGGAGGATCATGACACCCCGACCGGCATGCCCAGCAAGCAGAAGGGTCTGGAACCACGGTGGTCCTCCAGGCTCCCTCCTCCTTGCTGGCCCCCACAGCTGTGCTGGGAGAAGCTCTGTACTCAGAGGAACACCCTGTGTCCTCCTGACAGCACCCTAATCTCCCCTTTTTAGACCAGAGAAATCAAGCCAATCTGGGGAGGGGGGAGAAGACCCTGGACAACAGCAAAGAGAAGAGGGAGAGTGAAGATTACAACAGCCCAAATGCACCCGGGCAGGGCAACTGAACAGCACTGGCAAAGCCCAGAGCATGCACAAAGAAAGAAAAACATCCAGACAGTCATGCAGAAAATGGGATATAATGAAAGAAGGAAACATCTTTGTAAATGACTAATATCAGTAATACTTAGCTGAGTTTCTTTTTGTGCTTACTGAAAGCTTGCAATCACTGTGTGTGCACAGACGCAGCCTTCCCTCACGCAAACAAACCTCTCCACCTCTTGCTTATGCTTTTATACAAATGAGCTATGCTGATACAGTGAGGGAGGACAGAAATATAACACTTTTTGGTGGAAGCCCTCCGTTTTTGCTCACAGAGATGAACTTCCTGGTATGCTTACAAGAAGAGGGGATCACTTCTCAGAATTTAAGCAGCACCAAACACCTACATCAGCTCTGCTTGCAGGGGTGTCTTACACTGCCTTCCTGTAAGAGGAATAATGAGAAAACTCTGGAGATTTTTCAAAGCAACACCCTAATTTTTTCGCGCTTTTTTTCTCCTTCTGGATTTGCACCCTCTTAAAAGCAATCCATTTGCCATATAAAAATTTTGGTGTGTCTTATAAGAAAAAAAAAATATCAGTAGTCATTTAGCTTCCTGTGCCCACCTTAATCGCTTTCCTTGTTGTCACTGAGTGCTAACAGCGGAAAGGAAGCACTTTAGGGGCTTTTACGTAAGCAAGGGTGGTAGGTGCTTTTTTATGATGCGTACATTCAAACAGCGTCTGTATGTTTCAAGCCTAAAATGACTCACAGAGGCTGTTGTACCTTTCTCATCGTAACCTAAAAAATAGTTGTCATACCTAAACTGAAGATTTAGGTTGAACTAAGCAATCAGTGGGAATAAAATCAATCAATTGGGTATGTCTAACGTTAGCACAATCCATAAAAGTTATCACATGAGCCCAAACGTTTTGGTTTCTCTCATTTTGCATTGCCCAGGCATTTAAGAGAGCTTTCTACCTCCTCCCTCTCCTTCACTCCTAGAGAGTCCTCTAAAATGCTTTCACCAACAGGCGTCTGCTAAGGAGACTTATAAAACCTGTTTTCATCTGTGTTCCCAGGGCACAGTGACAGGAAGTTCAGTTTCTTTGAAAACTCGTGTCATTTGGGAATTCTCAGGCCTCCAATTCTTCCTGTATCAGAGGATTCTTCATAACGGGTCAACTTCCTTCAAGTAAGTGTTTCAGCAGTCCTACCTTACGGGGATGTAATCGCAGCTTTGGAAGTGTGTGAACATGTTATTTGCATACAGGACTTTTTAAAGCTTTACAACTTTTAACCCTGAGAAAAAAAATAATTGTCTCTGTTATCTTTATAATGCACTTTATTTTTTGCAAACCACTTCTCCCATTTCTAATCCATAAAATGCCTGTGGATGAGAAGCCTGATGCCTTCAGAACTTGGTGGCCTTTTTTTTCCACTCCACATTTGCTACATGGGGAAACGTGCATGAGCTCATCAGGGGCTTTCTAAGTGTTAAAAAGGGGGGAAAGGGGATTTTTCTTGCTTTTTTTGCTTAGTGGGAGCTGAGAAAAACTGTAACTCATTTTCTGAGTTTTGATTTGCTTCTGGTACTTTTGACAAATGGTTGCTAGAGTTAGCTCCATTTTAATATAGTTTTCTATGTAATTAATCTCCCTTGTGATAACCCTGTCAGGCTGGCTTTTTCAAAGAGTAAGTAATTTCACAGCGCTTGTTAGGAGGATTCTCTACTCCAATTCTTTTGCTATGATAACTGATTTCTGCTTCCAATATCTCCAGTATCATTTTCCCCCCATCTCTTTCTTTTTTTTCCCACCGAGGCAGAAGTTGATAGTTTGCACCAAATTAACCACTAAAAATAGTATTTTGTGTTCTAAAATCTTTTATGAGAAGGACAAAAGGAAGCCAGTTCTATTTTCTGAAGCCCAGCAATGGGAGTTGGTATTTCCCCACAACTGGAAGCATCCTGAGCTTCTTAAATTTCAAGTGAGATGAACGTGTTTGGTGCCTGTCAGAGTAAGAAGCCTCAGTTACTGTCCAGTGTCTTAAAATAGTCACTGTCTGAATTAAATCCATTACTATTTCACGTCCCAGATGGCTCACATGCAAATTATGGCAATATATTGGGGGGTGGGAGTTGATGTTTTTCTTTTTTAGTTTTGGTTTTTAGGAGTACTGTACTAGTGAAAACCTAATAAATATTATACAATTTGGGAGAGCTAAAGCGATATTAACAGGTCCTTCCTCTCTTTGATGATGTTGTGGCTAAGGATGAATAAGAGCTGGACAGCACAGAAATTTAGCAACGCTTCCCCCTTTTCATTTTTTAACACAATACAGTTTTCTTGTTGGCACTTTCTCTTTGATCTGTGAGTTGCCTCAAAGATAAAGGCAGTTAACTGTAGAAACGTGAGCAGACAAATGCTTCCAGAATTGGTGCCCTTATACTTGTCACTTCAGTCCTGGGTCATCCCATGACTTTACAGCTGTTTATACATATACATTTAAATGCGTGCATTAGCTGCCTGGGAAATGAGAAAGAAGGGTCAGTGCAGTAATGCAGAAGTCCTGTTTTCAAAGGTATGTCTTCTGAATTTCCAGAAAACTGACCGGTCTGTACTCACATCAGATAATTACAAAACATTTACATAACACTTCACTCTTTAAGATGGCCTATTCCTTCAGAGTGTGTCTCTGACTGGTATGTGGTTTTGCGGCTCGTTTTACAGGGTAAACTTAGATGTTTTCTAACTATGTAGGCCATTGCTATTTTGCATGGCTATCCCTGCAACTGCTTCTACTTTAGTGCAACCTGGAGTTCCTTGCAAAATTGAGGTCTCGTTCAACAAACTACTTTCATGTTCTGGCTTAATCAAATTAGTATTTCAAACACTGTCCAGGTTTATAAGTAGTGGAACAACATGCTAATAAAAAAAAAAACAAAAACATATTTTTTAAAAAAATAGAAGGTATGTGGGAGTGCCATGGTCTTTCTAAGGGGTACTGAAATTTGGAAACAAGTAGAAAATAAGAATAGGAATGAGAGGAATAATATTCTCTGAGAGCAGCATGATAAGAGAAAGTATTTTTAAATCTTAATTTATATTCTGCATAGTTCCAAGATACTGAGCTAGACTGACATTTCTGCTTAGTTGTTTGCTGCTCCTATACCGGAATAGATAATACACGCTTCCATCAGCATCTGAAATTTCTTCTTTGTATTCAACTATGTCCCGGTACTTTGTGTAGGGGCATGGATATAATCCTCTGAATCCCTTCAAACAGTTTATTACCTGTTATATAGTAAATCAGATCAGAATTTGAGTCAATTTTACCTTAACACCTGATTTTAACCTGCCAAACCCCAAAGCAAACTACACTCATTCGCAATGTAACCACACTGTGAAAGAGATTTTGAATGTGAACTCCCATGACTTCTCTCTGAAAGAGGTGAGAAGTGAGGCTGGGGAAGCAATGCACACTGCATCCACCCTTCCAGGCAGGTCACGACTTGGCTGTGCAGTGGGGCTCAATGCCACCTGCCTGGTCCCCACTACCCTGCCCCTGCGCTCCTGGGGCAGGGATGCCTCGGGCAGCTCTGCCAGTGCACAAGCAAAGCCAGTGTATCTGTGTCTGCATGTGCCCAGGTCCCCTGCCCAGCAGCTTGCTGCCACTACAGCTCCTTGGCCTAATGCACCTGTACTGGCGGAGCTCCCCATGCTGAAACGCTTCCTTATCTTCCTTGTTGGCAGCAGCCCTTCAAAATGAGTGTTTGCGAAGGTAACTCTGCTGATGACAGTCAGACATGTGACCTGAGCTCTGAAGCTACAGACTCATACTGTGCACAGGGGATGATTAAGGCAAGAAAGGAAGGCCCTGCCCCATTGCTTCCAGTAAACGCTCCACTTTATGCCAGTGGACTTGGACTATTTCTCTAGCTTTTCCTGGGCAGCTGTCAGTAGTGGTTCGTAACTCCTCCACCATAGGTATTTGCTTTTATGTAGCTTTACCAGATCACTTTGTTATGGATCCCTGAGGTGCAGTGCAAGTCAGCTTTCACTAACGCGGTCTTTGCCCGGGCAGATACCCAGCCACCCATCTACCCGTGCAGCCTGTGCGTGGAACCTTCCTCGCCAGCATCTCCGGCCAGATCCGTGTGGCCATGGACTGAGGCCAGTGACAGCTGTCCTTGGGTCCCCCACCTCAATGGCCCACGACCTCATGTCTCTGACAGCCACCTGCATCCATCCCCCTTTTCTTATCCTCCGCTTTTCCGCAACACCCACCTCCCTTCCCCTGGCACCCTAAGAAGTGACTATAAAATCATAAAGTGCCTGAACTTGAAGGTGGGTTTTTTAAAGGGGTAAAAAAAAAAAAAAAATCGCGTAAACGAATTAGCTGAAATCTCGGTGGAGAAAAAAAATAAGTTAGTTATGGCCGGCGGCGATGAGAAGGCAGGCAGCGCCTCCGGCACCGCCGGCTCAGCGCCCGCCTCCCGGCCCGCCTGCGGCTGGCGCCGGCTGGGGCTGACCCGCCGCCGCCCGCGCAGCACCGTCCCGTCCCGTCCCGTCCCGCCCCGGCCGCCCGCCCCGCTTCCCGGCTCGGGCAGACACTTACAAGGAACAGGGGAAGGAGTCCCCGGGCCATGCTGCCGCTGCCCAGCGCTCTCCGGCAAAGCGAAAGCCGCTCGCCCGGTCCCGTCTGTCCGCTGCCGCCTGCGCCCTGCCCACGCCCGGCTCCTCCCATGTTGGTAAACACGGCGCGGGACCGCCCCGCCGCGGCTCGGCTCCGGGGCGGCGCGGGTGGACCGGCGGCTGGCGGCGGGCAGAGCTGCCGCTTCCCCGGCCTGCCCCGGGAGCCAGTTCCCCCCCGGCCCCCGAGGCATTTCTGCGCCCGGCTCCCTTCTGTCACAGGGCGGGGGCAAGGGCACGCCGGCCCCTCTTGGGTGTCGTGGGCACCATGCTCTCGCACCCTACTTGGCAGCTTGTGAATGCCAGGCACGGTCCTGGGGTCACCAAGCCAAGTGCCAAGAGGCTTCGGGCTGGGCATGAGGCATTTGCTTCACGTGCTTCAGCTGCTGGCTAGAGCAGTCGCTTCCCCACTGGGGGAAGAAACTCCAGTTTTGCATTAATGATAAGGACAGCCTTGGGGCAGGGAGTCACGAATCTGTAGGAGTGGAACAGGCATTCAGAATAGGCTAAATTCCTTGCAGCAGAAGATACTGCCTTTTACTGTCCTACTGAAAGGATTACTCAAGCCTACTTTATTTCGTAGCTATTTCCAGTCACTCTTTGTGTTTTGCCTGCAAGCTTTCTGTAGTTTGAAATCCTGGGGGTCTGGCCTTCTTCATAGGGTTAGAAATAACATGGTAATGTCAGTTGTAGATATGTGTTTTGATTTTTCAGGTTTTGACATGATACTGTTGCCTTTGGAAGACCATGGTTGAAATTGAGCTGGTATTTTCATTTTAAACACCATTTTTCAGTGGTTTATGACTCAGATTTTCAGAAACCCTTCAGATTATCTGCTGCTATGGCTCTTAGCTGTCATACAGATAAGCTGGATTCATAACGTTGTGAAAACATAGCTGCTGTTTTAAATATTTCAGGCTATTTAACCACTTCCGGATAAACCGAGATGTACTGCTGACACGTTTGTAGAGATGCTGCCTTTGGAGTATCCTTTAACAATCAACTTTTTGCCTTTCCAGGGTCAGTATGGAGTATGACGAAGGAGAGGCACCTCTCTTGGGTGCAGTGCCCGTGTTACATGTCTGTAGTTCCTACTGGGCAAACCCAAATCATTTTGTACCCGAGGCTGTTAATTTTAGCGGAAATTTGCGTGTGGGCCGGGGTAGAGCAGGGACTGCGAGCAGCGTTGTCCGGATCTGCTGCAGCAGAAAGGTAAGTAGAGTTGTTTCCAAATTCATCACTTGGGGTATTACGGTTTGTCCTAAAAACAAAACTTGACATGACTGGGCCCTCAGCAGACATCGCTTAGCATTCACTGGCACCTCGGTGTGCTTCATGCCCTAATTATCTGGTATCTTCCACTAATGTAGCTCACATCTGTTAGGCGTGTGCGGTTTGTGCTCTCCCCGCCCCCCTGGAGGTGTGATGACTGCATGTGTCTGTTTTGCGGTGGAGTGTTTTTGTCTTGGTAGGGAGCTTTGAGAAGCCGCCAGATTCTTGTCAAAACGTGTCTGCATATGACTTGGATTCATATCTCATGTTGTTAATAACTGTAGCTGTTGGGGTTTTTTTTTAATATATGTAACAGACACAAACCAAGAGAGATCAATGTGTTTGGAGGACTTTGCGTTTGTTGTTCGACTATCCTGAGTTGGTATCGGTGAGCTCTGCAAGGCCAGTGTTTTCATCTTTGCACTGTTCTTTGGGTTGCAGCAGCTTTTTTTGGCTGGTAAAAGTGGCAGCCTTGACTAATTTCTTTCCTCACCCTTCATCTAAAGCTTAATTCAGGTGTCAGTTGAGAAGCGCCAAGTGGGAGTACAAGACGCTGCACTATTTTTCTTACCAGCAGATGGCCTTGCACCTTTCCTAACATGCAGAGACGGATCAGAGTGTAGTGGGATCAAATTCTAGGAGCAGTTAACACACAGGAGACTGACTTTTTAGTTTCTTTGCAATTCTACCTTTGAAAATGTAAGGTTTTGGAATTAAAGTGAAGTTTTTGATTTATTTACTGGGCTGGTTTGATTTTGTGTTTGGGGTTTTTTTCTTGCTATTGTTATTCCATGTCCACATATGTGCAGTGGTCATACGAAATTCTGTTCAAGATAGCTGCAAAAACACCCGAGGAATAATTTTGGGCACACACGACTGCAGTGTTCTGGCTTTGAGAGCTGCTGAGTTGGAATCTATATTCATGTCTTGACTGGCATCAAACCTTTGCTTCCCTCTCCAGAGGCCTCCTTGCACCTAGAGAAACTGGCTCCATCAGGACGTTATGACCTTATGAATTGCTAAGTTTTTGAGAAGGCTGACTTAATTAGTCTCTCCAGGTGAAGAAAAATTTGTCAAGGTGAAATAAAGCATGACTTAGGCCCCAGAGGCCTGTGCATTGTATTGGTCTATCTCAAAACGTTGAATCCATATTTATATTCCAGAGTGAAAATAACAGAGGTGGTGGGGAAAGCATAAGATCTGTCTGGCTTTCCACTACTTCTTTCTTTGTTAAATTGTTTCAGATTTATTTTTTTTTTTAATATAAATATACATTTTGGTTTTTTTAAATACTTGGTTTAGATTTGTTTTGGCATATTGGTAATTACTTAGCAGTTCTTTTGTACTAAGATTAGGCAATTAGAGCAACGTACTGTAATTTAACCAAAGTAGTTCCATCAAACTTAAATTCTGCTTTAACCTACAACACACATTAGAAGATTATTGTTGCACGGAAGACTTAAACTGGGATTCCTTAGTATAGTAAATCTAGGAGCTGTTGAATTTGAGAAGAGTTATGAACTCCTCACTACAATTGTCTTTCTGTTAGCTTTGCATTTTCTTGTCTTGTATATGTTGACTTATTCCCCTTTCTTTCAACAGATATTAAGTTTGCCTTAAAACGTGGATTAGGGGACACAGCTGTTATATTTGGACAACTTGATTTGGCTGAAAAGGGAGAAATTTAGGAGAGAATACAGAATACATGTTTTGGAGATACTTAAAAAGAAACAATTTTTATGTGATTCACGTTTTGTAAATAACCTGAAGTTTAAAGGGAAGGGGGATAAAGCTCAAACACTTAATAATCGGGCCCAAAGCAAAGTCATTTTGTTTCACTTTCTGTCTGCATTTTGGTGGTTTTTGCTTTTCTGTTTTGCCTCTCCCCTCCTTCTTGTATGTTCAGAACAACCTAGTTTTGACTTTTGGTTCAAGTACTAGGCTGAGTTCACTCAGCATTACTCATGCTGCTGTACTGCATCTCCTTCGTCCTTGGTTCTGTTCTGTGACTCTTGTCACATGCATCAGATCGGGAAAAGATCAGAGTGGCATCAGGCCTTAAATCATCAGCTCTTTCTGAGCACAGTTTTATGGGGGAATGCTTTTCCCTTTGTTTTTCAGATCTTCTGTGAAACATTAAAATGGTGACCTTGCTGCACCCACCAGCTGTGCCCTTTGCTTAATGTTCTTGCAGACTAGAAATGATCAGTAACCCCTGTAACCGTTGGCTATTTTGTTGCAGTGTGATATGGGCAGACTCTGGCAATTCGAGGTTACCCTTTTGCCTTTCTAAGATATTACTTAACCTGGGTTAGTGGTATAGTGAAAGGTTCTTCTTGGTCAGATGATGTGGTCGCAAAGCACTCTACTGGCCCAAACACCCTGTTCGGCGGGTGGAGGAGTTGGTATGACAATGTAGAAGTGTGAAAGCAGTGTGTGATCAGAGGTTTATGAACACCCTGTGGTATTTTTTTTGGTAAGGGTGCTGCATGGTGTTACATCAAATCAGATCAGGGAGTTCTGGCATGCAGCATGTTCCTATTAGAAGTAACAGTGATCTGATACAGAGGCCTGTGGAGCCATAGATGCTAGTGTTTATCTAAAAAAACCCACACTAGCAACAAAACAGAGTGGAAACACAACAAACGAGAGTGGAACAAAACAGAGTGGATACCGAAACTCGTAGCAAGTCGTTTGTCTCCTCTAACAGCTCTCCTCTGGAGAAGGTGGTAAAGGAGGAGTGGAATAGTGCCTGTCACTCTAAAAGCAAGCTGCAACATATGCATGTCCTTTCTCTTGTAATTCAGTTTCTTGACACAGCCCTGGATCCATGCTTTTGTTCAACAGACCCAGTTTGATGACGTCAATGCATTCTTCACAGCAGGAAAAAAAAATAATTTTTCAAACAAACCGAGCATTTCCTTAGACTGGGAAAGCAAACTGGCTGGATGCCTGGTGGCTCCTACAGCCAATCACTATAACCTTACCATAAATGTAGATGTGTTTCTATCTTAGGGTTGATTATTGACTTTATTTTAGCCATGGGACCATCCTGTCCCAGCCCTCTCTGTGTGCACTCTTAACAGTGAGTGCTGAGATCCTGAATGCTGTAGTATTTAGCAAATATTTTGCAAATCACATGGATGCACTTAAAATTTGACTTTGTGACTTGATATATTGTAAAGGCATCTCTTTTAAGAGTTTGCAGAGCTCTGTCTCCATCCAGAACTTGCAACAGGCAGCTTAGCTTCAGAGGTTGGCTGGTGCTCTTTTTTTTTTTTTTTTTTTTTTTCCCCAGGCTAATTTCTCATAGCTGTTTTTTGAGGATGGTGTTACTAATACTAAGACTATGCTTTATGGTTGCAAAGCTTGGTGTACAGCAAATGCTTACTGTCAAATGTGTAACAGATGAACTGTAAAAGCTCTTGAGACAATGTGCTAGGGAGGCTAGATGTTCTTCAGAGGTGAGCAAGGAAGTGTTCAAACCTTTTCCCTTCAGGCACTGCCTAGACAGAGCACTGCTGATTTAGTCTGAGTAGTATTAGTTTCCTGCATTTGTGAGTTAAATCCAAGGCTGAATCCTCTTACTGAGGATGAGAGTGCAAAGATCTGCAGAGGAATGTCTGGAGTTAAAAGGTAAATGTGAGTAAAATGAGGTCTTTAGTTCTGCTTTTAACCTTTGATCTGAAGATGCCAGTAACAGGCGCATCAGATGGTCTTATTTCCGATGTTGAGTAAGTGACACCCAAACAGCCACCCGTCAAGGAAAAAGTTTTTCATAATAAAGTTAACTAAGACAAATGCTATTAAAATTGGAGGTGGGGAGGAGAAGCTAAAGGAAACATTTTTAAAGATCTTAGCATACTGTAGTTGATCAGAATTTCTGAAACTGTAAGAAATATTATGTCTTTTGGGATTTAGTTCCACTGGTTTTCATTACTCTGTCATGCTCCTCTTTCTGGGATATCATCTAACAAGTGAAACCAGCACGCTTGGATAAAGCAATGCCTTATGGCTGAGACTCCAAACTTTCAGTGTTTTTTGGATATCGCTTAACCTTTGAAATTCTTCGGCGGGGGGAGGGTCAGTGACGTGAAAAGTTTTATCCCTCCCACTAACGTCTCAGATGCAGTTTAGCATCCTCTGCGACATCAAACGTTCTTTAGAGCGAGAACAGGATGCAATGATCTCGCCCTGAATGTTTGTCTCCTGGGCACTGCTGTGCGCTGTCAAACAGGGCTTGTGCTTCAGGTCGATGATGGAGACCTTAATTCTGGTCAAGAAGGGCTGTTGTGGTAGGAGCGAGGATTGGAGGTGGTGGGGCTGTCACTGTTCCCTGCCCTCACCTACTCACCCACTTCTACCACACATCTGCACAAACAGAGAAGAGGCCTGGGTGGTTCATGCAGCTACAGGAGTGAGTCATATCTTCTCTGTTCAGCTGCACAGCCCGCTGCATAGTCAAGCTTTTATGAGCATGAAGCAAATTAAATGAGTACGTAGCACAGACTAATTTATATTTCTATCAAAAAGCAGTTGATTGTTTTCTGTCGGTGGTTTTCATCAGCAATTAAATGATGGGCTTAGAAAGCTGTGCATCTCCAGGGGTGGTCATAACAAGAAGGAATACAGTAATGTTTGCTGTTTGTTAAGCAGTCTGTTAAGTTCCCAGATAAGATGTTAGTGGTATTTTTCAGCTGAATAATTTCTCAAATACTTCTTTGAAGCCAAGTATTTCAGAAGAGGCATCCTTTCTGCACTGCACAGTAGCTGCCTCTGCTGCTGTCAGCCAGCTCAGGCAGGAACTGGGACTGGATGGAGAACCGCAGAGGGATGAACAGCAGAACATGCGTTTCTGGTTCCCTGAGATGGACTGGAGAGACTGGTGCTGGCACAGGCCACAGCTTTGATAGCCACAGGTTTCCTATGCATTTCTCCCAGCTCAGGGGTGCTCAGAACCCCCCCTGTCTGGAGGTAGCCTGCTGAGCGGAGGGCAGTTCCTCAGTTTTGTGTGAGAAATGAGGAGGGACTCGCATCCCTGTGTTGTAATAGTGTGAGGATATCGTCTTACCTTCTTGAAATAGAAGTTCTGGACTGGATTCTCAGCTCTCATTGAATCACTTCAGTGAGACGTGATTTTACTTGAGATCAGTGGTAATTTTGATTTTGTCTTGATGTGAAGCTAAGCTTTCACTACACTTGCATAAAGCGGATGCAAAGATACGTTATATCAGTAGCTGGGGACTCCCCTCTCTCTGGGAGGCAGGGCTGGCCATTAGCCCCTTCTCCATTAGCCCCCTGAAGGGGCAGCCCTGTCTGCCCTGCGCTTGCCGCAAGGCAGAGCCTGGAGCATCTCGGCTTGGTGCCGTGAAGGGCTGTTGCTACATGGAGTTTGTTTCTTACTCTCCCAGCTACTGTTCCACTATTCCCGAATGACCTGGTACAAACCCCACATGTTTTCTTTTCAGGGGGCCTACCTGAGAAACAGGATCTGACAAAAACAAGAAGAATAACTATAAATTATTAAAATCAAGGTAATGGGGAAGGTTTAGCCCTCATGAAGAGAGTACCTTGTATTGTGTAAGCCAAAAAAAAAACGAAAACAGATGTTATCACTTTTTCCCAAGTGGTGTTGTCCCCTGTTTCCCCCAGCCTATTTTTCTGAGAAGGCCTGGCCAATTGCAGTGCAAGAGGTGCTGAGTTTTTAATGCTTTAAAATACTATAGCAACACTGTTTTATTTAAATACAATTCGGAAGGCAGGACATGTTTATGCTGAAGACCTGCTAATTGCATAATTTTCTCCTTTTATTAAACGATGTGTTCATGCTGTGTTAAACAGACTAATCAGAGTGCAGGGGAAAGATTTATATTAGGTTGAAGAGGTCTGAGCATTTGACCTTGTAAGCGTATTCCCAGAGACAGCTAAATACAATGCAGTAAGTAACAGGCTCTAATTAGGAAGCTGAAAGAGCTGCGTGTTGTTCTGCTATCCTGATGCGGAAACTATCCAGGCGTTTTCAAGATCCTTGGGCAACAGTGTTTTGCAGTAGTGAAAGGAGTTGCTACGCCTATTCAAGAAGTTAGTAGCAAGAAACTGAAAGAGAGAGAAACCTGCCAAGTGCCTGCAGGAGTGACACCATGGTAGAAACCAGACAGAGATATACAAAAGCTTGTCTTTTATTTAGTGCTGTTACTGACTGACTGACAAGAGGAACAGAACATGAATCCGCAGGATTTAGCATTTTCTGCCTGTGGGTACTTGGGATATTCTTGAAGTCCTGAAAACTGCAGTGAAACCGGGCAGATGTGAGCCTTCTGTCTATGGAATGGAGAGCTGTGTGGAGCAAGAGCTGTATCTCTACTGATCCCTATGGGCACACTGTACGTGTGGGTCCAATACAGAACAGTATCTGTGATCTTATCCTGGTTAAGAAATGGATCAAAAAGCAGTTGAGGTTAGAGAAAACTCCAGCTGGGCTATAGGCAGATTAGACCTGAGTCCTGACAGTTTTCATCCCTCATGAGGCCAGTGGTAGTCTTGCATTGATTCCAGTGGAACAGCAATTGGTTTTGAAATAGGGTGGAATGAGCAAAAACTTTACAGAATTCCGTGGTTTTCCTTATTTCTGAAAGATGGTTATGTGTGTTTCAGAAATGTGTGTTTATAAGTCAATCTTACAGTCATAAAAGGAAAAGAACAAAATATTGTCCTTTGGTCTGATACGGAGTTTGAGCGAACAGTTAAAGATGGGCATGTAAACACATTTAGTGGAAGAGAAAAAAATCCTATCACATTTGGCTGGAAAATACTGGCACACTTTCAGAAAACCAACCAAATTATTAAATAAAAATAGCATGTTATCTTGTACTTTTCCATAGTTCTTAGGACTGTCTGTAAGAAAGAGGAAGAAACTGCCTTACGTAACTAAGATGTATCTGCAAAGCAAAGGCGAAAAACCTGCCTACTTCAGTCTTCTTGTGAGACTTGTGCATCGGCTGGGGGGAGGTCTATAAGGTGAATGCGCTAGAGCATGAGTAATAGCTGTGTGCTAAGTTCCTCCTGGCTGAGTGACCAACCATCACCAGCTGTCAGTCTCCCGGGGCACCGCAGTAGATACAGGAGGGTCTTTCAGGCCCAAGCAGCAGCCAGGGTGGGTGCAGGAAGGTGTGACAGAGGCAGGCTGACGCTGCAGACAGAGCAGAGGAGAGCACCAGTGAAGTCCTGTCCTTCCTGCAGCCCGCGGTGAGTTAGGCACCACTTTGCCAGGTGTGTTTGCCTGCACCTTGTTTTCATCAGCCAAAATGACATTCAGCAAAAATGAATGGAAGTGAAAAGGATGTAGGGATCCTTTTGGACAAGTCAGAGATGCAAAGAGTTTCTCAGGGGTTCATATTACAAACAGGATTCTGCTGGGGAGGACTCTGTTTTATCCTAGATCTATAACGGAGATCGTAGCAAGTTATAAAAACACATACACACACACACACAAGTTATCTGTAACTTTTGTTATTGTTCAGAACACTGATAAAGGCATTAAGGTGCATAGCCAGTGATGGGTGGGGAAGGTTCCATAGAATCGCACCCACTCAGCAGCCATTTCCCTGCGCTGATGTGCTGTGAGACTTCAGCCAGACAGTTCTCATGGTTCTCTGTCGCTTCTGCATTCACCTTATTTTTAATGATTTCATGTTTTAGAAAGTAAAATGCTTTAGAGGGCTTTTACAACTAAGTTTGCAATATTTCTCAAAAAAAGTTTGACAAGAAGTCATGTTTATAAAGCCATATTAATCAGCATTTATTATATTATGTCCTTTTACTTTTTATTATTTGGCTTCTGTATTGACAGCTGTGATAGTTTGACTTAGAGTGGTGTGCCCACCTGGCAAGCTTGTAATTAGCTACATCTTGCCATTACGTGCTTGAAATTTTTGTTAAACTGCTTTTCTTCCTGTTTTGGGAAAACCCCTTAAGCACTTTTTGGGACTAATGAAAATAAATGTTAATTGTTCTGGAGACACTTTGGCCTGTTCTCTGGGACAGCTGTATGGGTGCAGGCTGTCCAACCCTGCTGGGCTGTGCATGCCCAACTTCACTGCTGGCTTTGTTCACACCCTCCCGCAATGGTATTGAAACAGAAAGCCCCAAAATGTTTTGCAATCATTTGAATTGACAACTTCTTCCTGGTACGGAAAATGCACACGTATTAAATACGTTTGCATTTGCCACATTATTTTTGACAATTCACTATAACAGCATATATTTTCATAGAGTAGCACACCAATTCCAAAAGTACGTTTCCTTTTTATCCTAAGGCATTTTTTAAAGTATGTGTTCACTTTAGTCATATAGGTTGTAGATTTCCGCTTATATTTTTTGTACATCCTTCAGTTTATTGCCATATATCGTGTATAATGCTCATTCCTTCACTGTGATACAGTGGTTCTCATGGAGTTTAAAAAAAAAAGAGTTCAGCTGTGCTCTCGGGAGTTGTTTGTTTATAGGTTGTGCTGAGTGGCTCATACAGAAGACGAGGAAGTTGTAGCAGGGCCATATCTCCTCGTCCTGCCCAGCAGCGACACCTAACTGCTCCAAGTGCGCTGAGCCCAGGTGCCGGGAGAAAGGGTCTCGCGACCAGGGCTGAGCCATCTGGAGAGGCAGGTATACCTTCTTGGTGACATTTGTGGTGAGAAGGACTCCACAGTTTGTCATCATCCAGAGCCCATGGGCAGAGAAGCTGTGTTGGTCGCAAAACACAAAACTCTGGCATTACAGAAAATCATTAAATTCGACAGTGAAAGAAATTAAGCTGTAGAGGTCCTTTTCTTTGCTGTTTGCTGGAGGGCCAGCCAAATTGGCTGATATAGGCACTTGAGCTTGTGAAGCTGTCTGATAGAACTAGGCAAGCAATGAGTCCACAGTCTTTATCTGTAATAGCCTTATGAAACCTGCTTCCAGTGCATTTTTCTGATGGGAATTAATCTGATTTCTCATAACGTGCAAGCTCATCTTCAAGCCTTTCTTTTGGTGAGATAATAACAGGGCAACCACTTGCAAAAATATGGTGGGAACTTAGTCTCCCTGTTGCTGTCAGTCTGGGAATACGTTGGTTGGGGAGCTCAGAAGTTATTGTGGAGGAAGGACCCCTGTGCTCTGCCTGCCCCATGCACATGCTGCGTAGGTCTGGCTTCCTTAGGAGAAAGGGGCTTGTTTTTCACAGTGGTATGGTGGGAAGATTTCATTTACGTTTTGACAGATAGCATGTTACTGGGGAGGTTCTGATAATAGTCTGGGGGAATCTGTTCTCTCTTAGCTCTTAGGAGATGTGCCAATGTAACCTTATCGTGAAGCCTTGTCTACAAAATCATTTAGGACAGACACGTCTGCATGAACTGTGAACAAGCTGCTGAGAGCTTACACACAGTGGGGAAGAGCTCAGCCTTGGCCAGTGGCCTGAGGACTTATCCAGGATCTCTGGCGGATTTGCAGCTCTTGGTATAAAGACAGTGTTCCTTTGACTATGCTTCTGATATATTTGATGTTTTCTTTCTAACATTAGGTATGTCTACACCAGCTGGAGTGTGAGCTATGGGTCCTGCCTTGCAGATAAAATATAGAGCTTATTTCCACAAAAAATCATGGAGGGCAGTCTATCTCCAAAATTATGTGTTTAAATTAGGCAAATTTATGGAGGAAAGATCTGTCCACTTCTGTTATGCATGAAGATGTAGGTAAAAACTCCTGTCTCATGAAATCCTTATGCAACAAAAGGAAGCGGAAAGAATGTAGGAAGAAAACTGTCACTGTAGGCATCCCATTTCTTTCCTAAGCATCTGCTATCAGGAAATCTCAGAGACAGGATACGGAGCTAGATGGATATCAGCCTGACCCAGCAGGTCTCATTCTTATGTTCTATTTATTTATCTAAGAAGGATGGGAGGGAGCTGTTAGCTCATTTTTACTTTGAATATGTTCCTTTGATTTTGAATGAGTGATAACTTTACCTAACATTACCATGGAGAAAGATACCTTGCCAAGAAGATGAAGGAAGGTTGTGAATTAACATGTTTCATCAGCCCGTTCAGGAGGCAAGCACTCTTTCCTCTAGCTCTTGAACAGCACTGGCGAAACTATTTTCCAAACTTTGTAGGTTGAAAACTGCCATATTTGAGAATGATTAGAGCTGGTTTGTCTTAGTTGTTAGAGAGAGGTCAGCGCAAAGATCCTGAAAATCATAGAGAAAGCTAGTCTGTGGGTCTGACAGCTTGTGGTTGATCTGACACTTTACAGATGCATACTGTGTGACAGCTGCAATGAATCAGGTTATTAGAGGGACTTTTGGCTCCCTAAAGCTTATTTATTCCTGCCTTTCTCAAAAGGGGGTGGGGAAGTGTGAAGCCTATCAATGAGATAGAGGAGAGGGCCAGAAGCCAGACAAACCAAAACATTTAGAGATTCTGCTAATGCTACGAAGATGAAAGGAATCCCCAAATAAAAAGGAGCCAGAGACATATTTAGCAGAGCCTCATTCCTCAACAGCCAATTGGATGTAGGCAGGAAGGTCTCCACGCACATCTGAGAAGTTGTTTTCCCTTATAAAGTAATGGCTTGTAATGTTATGAGTAAGGAGGTTACTTTATTCCCAGTTTTCTATAGTAGTTGGGATAAGATTGCAGCTTCTGCCCTCCTTTACCAAAAAAGTATGGCATCTACGAAACAGAGCGTGGCCTCTGAGCTGGCATTCCTCAGGCCAGCTGAAGCCCATTTCCTAGGCGTGGTAGCCATACAGCTCCTGCTGCCGTGGAGTCACAAACACATTTTCTGTCCATACAACAATCTGCACAAATTACTGAAAACCAAAAAGTTTGTTTTAAGGAACATGTAGCTAAGAGTTTCTCCTGGTATCTTGAAGGATGCTTGGGAGCTTTGATAATATTACTATAAAGAGAGCAGGGAAAAGGGCACGAAAGAAAGAGGCAAAATTACTTTTTCTGCTTATTTTCCTTTCTCTGATCATACTCAGGACATGCTCCTGTGATGGAGATTGCAAAAGGGTTTAGCATGGACAAACAGGGAATTTCTCAGGGGAAGCCAGATTAAAACCATAGCTTTTGGCTGAGGATACAATGAAAGAACTAGAACCTCAGGGTATAGACACAGTGGGCAAATTAATTGTGCTGCGGCAGTTTCTATACAAATGAGCGGGATAAGTACTGACAGATAGGCAGCAGAAAGTGGTGATGGAAGTAGCCTCTGGAGGGGAAGCTAAGCTACTTTCAGGAATGGTGTTGTGTTCTTTTTCTTGCAAAAAATTATATATATTTGGGCTGAGCTGGTACGTGTCCATAGAAGAAGGTTCAGAGGTTTGATCCCCAGCATTTAGGCTTGGTTCTCAGAAGATCTGTTCTGTTCAGTTCTCTTTAGGTTCTTATTCCTGTCTCATGCCAAATACATTCTCCCCTTCTCCCCTGCCTCTCTGGCAATGACCTATGTTGCTGAGAAGAAAGGAGTAAACTACTAATGTCATTTTTTCCCCATGTGTTTTATCTGCAGTAATACCTGTGTGATTATAACTCGAGCATGAAATCACTAAAAAGAAAAGACCCTTGAGCCGGACTGACCTAACTTCTTTGCATAGTTCACCTGTTTGCCTGCCTTCCTTCCTGCCCTGGGACATTCCATAACGTAACACCCCAGAGACGAGCTGCCTGCTGAGCCCTGGCTCTCCATTGTGTGCTGGAGACATGGTTGTGCAGCGTCTCTACGTTTTTGCTGTGCTGTTCCTGTGTATCCGTCACTGCTGCTCAGTCAGTCTCTGGGCTTCTAGTCTCTAACAAATATCCTTCATATGGTGGATCCCTCCAAACAACTGCTGTTTCCTCTTTATTGCTGTATCAACAACTGCCTGCTCTGAATGAGACTCTGTGTCAGCACCCTGAAAGCTGGTATTCCCACCTCTTTGGTGCCCATGAGAGGCAAGGTTTTGTGTGATCCCCACCCAAATAACCATTCCTCATAGCAGGCAAGGGGCTGCTGCTGCCATTGTTGCCACCACCAGTAATTGTAGTACACACCAGGCTAAGTTTACAGGAACTGCAATGAAGCTTAACAGGGATACAAAGGTGTCTGTTGTATCTGCGTGGCCACTGTCTCCTCTAATATCCACAGAGGCCTCTTGTAGAAGACTGTTGCCTGTATTTCTAGCTACGCTGCGGTGCAGTGTGAATGGTGTACCAGTTTTATTGAAGCGTTGTTTACCTGGCTCTGCAATCTCATATGTGCTTTATACACTACGGCATCACCACCAGTAGGCTTTTTTGGGAATGTGAGCCCCTTCTCATTAAGGTGAAGAGTTTGAATTCTTTTGGATCTCTGTCCCAGTCTTGGTATGTCCAAGGAGAAGTAGTAGATGATGCTTCTGAAAACCTTGGATTATGTTTCCTCTAATCTAGGAGTTAATTGATGTTTGTAACAAAATCAGACATGATACTGTGGTGAAGGGTTCTGCTGTGTGAAATACGAGTTCCCTGATCTAATACCATATGATCTATGTGAGGAATGTAATTTTTCTCAGCAGTGTTTTTGAGTGTTGTTTGAAAACAAAGAATTTGGTTTTGGCTGTCCTGTAAGTGTCAGTTGGAGATACGCAAAAAAGAATCTGTTTATATCTCCTGTTGTAGGTTGCTTACCTTGTTGGGTTTTTTCCTTTTTTTTTTTTTTTTTTTTTTTAATATATCCTATCTTTTGCCTCGATGCTGGAAGTGAAATAATAAATAACTTTTGCATGGCTCATGTTCCAGCACTTGTTAGCTTCTGTTTCTGACCCTCAAAGGCAGCTACATTCCTTAAAAGTTCCTTTCCTTAAAAGCTAAATTCTTTTGGCCTTCAATCCATAATTCTGCCTATCTGCTGTCTCTACTAGTGGCCTAATGCTTATGATCTCTACATCAGAAAAACTGCCGCTTTGGTTGTATGGGAGATTTTCTTGCATTAAGACTATGCAATTAGGCACCAAACACACGATGCTCCTCCCGATTGTAACAAGACTCACAAGGCACAGATCTCACTGGGATTCTCACATTTTTCTTGGCTTGTGTGTGTAGAGCAGTTTTGAATTAGTAATGGTTTAGCACTGGAGTACCAGATGCTGATTTCTGTCTTTGGTACAAACTTACTGACAAAATATTGTTGACTACGAAAGGGCTGCTTTTTTAGAATCACCCTGTCCAGAGAACAGCTGGCTATAGCTGTAATAATCCAGTCCTGTGCTGAAAATAACTTGTACAGTGAGAACCCTTGCTTTATTTGCTAAAAATATGTCCAACGGAAAAGCTAGATGGGGGTTATAAAATTTAACAACTTTATTATGAACAATTTGAGATGGGTTTATGACAGTCCAGACTCATGGCCATCAGTGGAGTAAGGCTAGGGCCAAGTTTGCCCACGGGTCCTAGGGTTTGGAAAATAAGCTGACAGAGAAACAGAATGGATTCTAACCCACCACAGTCCAGAGGGGATGGTAACAATCTTTTAACAGAACATTTTCACAACCTTCAAAGACTTAACTGTGAACCCTATACGACAGCAGGTACTTTCTTCATTACCTTTAAGCCTATGGGCAATATTTAGCATACAAGGAAAATGCTGAGCTTTTAAAGAGACTTTGTAGCAAAAGTCAGCAGCTATTCAGCTTGCCAGAAATATTCTCATTGTTTTTGTCAAAATCTTTAATGAAAGCAAAGCATTTCTTTAAAAACGCCTTCCCTATTATAAATGACTGTTCTTCCAATTTATCTCTGTGCTTCTTGGATTGTTACTATGGAGGCCTGGACCTCTCTTGTTTGAACACATGCTCCTCCTGCCAGAGGGTGTCTATTGCGGGCACACTCCGTCTCTCTGTACTTTAGCAACTCTGCTGAAGTTTTAAAGTGTTTATCTTGCACAGCTGAAAGTCTCCTCCTGTTTCATGAGCTCTACGCTGGAATGCAGTGGAAGAGACCCAGGGCCTGTGGCCACCCGGATTAGAGGTTTTTGTAATAAGGTCCCTATATGGTTTTGTTGGAGACTTCAGCTCTGTCTCTGTCTGTCTCTGCTCCTTGTTTGGGAGACTGGTGGGAGGAGAAGAGCTGAAGGGGCTATATAACTAACCTCCGAGCTTTCAGATACAGAGTGCACCATCCCAGAACAGCTATCCCCAGCCAAGCACTGTCAGGGTAAGTGGCACTGAACCAATAGCATGATTTACAGATTGCTGGAGGACTCCAATTAAATAATGTCAAATGGAAGCTATTCAGGAGGATGTACTGCTGTGCTGCAGTTTGCTTAAGCAAACTTACTTATTAGGATCAAATTGATAAAATGCTTGTAATATCTATACTGTGTTGTGTTTATTTTATAGCGCTTCTGAAAGGGAAAGAAAAGTGCTACCTGATGATTTTGCTGATTCCACCAGCACTCCAGCAATTGTATAAAGACACAGTCTGTGTAATGCCACAGCTGGAATTACAGCTATATTCATGTTTAGATGAACCTGCGTGACCTTGGGATGTTAGTTTGGGATAGAACAGAATTTCTGAAGGGGTATATAGTAGCGTTTCTCAGCAGATTTGCTCCAGTGCTGTTAACTCAATGTAAGGTCATGTGAGTGTTTTGGGGAATGTGACTGTAAGAAGAGCTGGAAGTGTGCAAATTAGCAGTGTCTAATAGGATACAATGAGGATGCGTGTGTATTCATCCTTGTCTCTATGTATATGTAACTACTGTTCTGTAAAATGCCAAATATTCCATTAAGGAACAGGCTACACACAGTATTTCTTGTGGGGCTGGAGTTCTCTTAATAGCTGCTTGTGGAGATTGGTGAGGTGATTGGTTATCTTTAGATGTAAAGCAAGTAGAAGAAAGAGGCTAAATACTGTACTATTACTTGGGAGAAAAATCTCCTTTCTTCCACAGTGCTGAGTGACATTTGGTGCTGTAAGATGTTGCTACTGCATGCCATGGCAGTCCTGAGCTGTAACTCACTGGTTGGCAGCCAAGCACCCTGCCTGAAATCATTCAGCTTTGATTTTTCAACTTTTTGTGCTTTATTACTAAATATGGTTTTCATTTAGAGTCCACTAAGCTCAGAAATGTAGCCTTTCCTGCCCCTTTCTTTCCCCTCCCCCAAGTGATTTTTGGCATTGCATTAGCTGCATGGGTTTGAGCAAACCCCCTGACCTTGAACTCTGTTCCAAAAACAGACTGTTGAAAAGCCTATTTCCTAATTAGGAAATGGTTTGTCTAAAGCAGTCTGTTCATTCATGTTAGGTAACAATTGTACTCCATTCAGTAAATGTTTGAATATAAAGAGCCTGTTTTCCCAGGAGTTTAATAAATACAAAAATTGCAGCCTACTTTCCTTTCCCAATAATAATGATAAAATATCTGGAGTACATCAAGTTAGGATTTCCCCGTCCTTGTCTTCTCCTGGGAGCTGTGCCCACGCAGCCTGCGGGAGCGGGACTGCAGCTGTGTCTCAGGGCTGACTGGCTGGGGAGGGACGGAGGATCTCAAATGAAGGATTCGGGAGAGCTGTCTGTGCTTGTTCCATGTGTGTTGTAGAGGCTAAACAGATTGTGGGCTCCTTTGCTCATCAGCCATGGCTCTCACTGACCCCATTCCCACTTCATCCTGCACTTCCAATATTCCTGTGGCAGAAGGTTTCGAAGACTGCGTGCGGAGCCAGCTGGTCTGTGGATGACAGCTGTCTCCTTTAGCTGTTAACACGTTGCAATTTGTTGAACTCTGCATGGAAGCCCAGGCTCAGAGTGAGCCAAGTGATTCCCTACCACGCTATAAATTGTGAGCAAATAGTTCTTCTTGAGTCCTGGTATTCAGGGCTTGTTTCTGTAATTGACTTTAATACAAAGCCTTCAAAGCATTTTTATTACCCATATTATCTTCCCGTTGCCAGAGGAGGAAAACAGTTTCTTTTTACTGAGACAAGGAGCCAATTACTCTGCCACTCTACAAACACAGTTTATTAGCTGCTTTGAAATAATGATAGAGCATACACTATGGCCGGTTTTTAAAACACATACTGTCCCTGACTTTATTTTAAAGGTGGGTTATTTTTTTGGAGTGACTGGGGGAGGCCTGGAAAGGTGCTGCTTTCCCCCCCCCACCCCACCTTTAATTGGGAACAAGTTTTCTCTTTTAAAAGGTTAAATGTAAACTTTATTGGCCATCCTCACTCAGTAGGTTAATATCTTCATCAGGAAAACACTCCTGGTGCATGCATAGCATTTAATGTTAGTTTTTGGGAAGGCCAAGACTGAATGGGGGAGGCTGATGTGCTCTTACCTTTGACAGCTGTCCACATGTGCCAGGATTTTGTCAGGGTGATAGGAAAGCAGGGGAGGTTGTGCTGAATCCGACGCAAAGGGATCTTTGTTTTTGCAGCTGTCAGTCCAGCCTTCTCTTTTATCTCCTGCCTATCCCCAGCCGTGGATTTCTGTGACCAAATTTAGATAAACATTTGCTGCTCCCTGGTCTGTCTGCCCATGCCGCAGGACTGGAAGTCTCCTCTGGAATCCCCTGGATAATCTCTAGTGCATACTGCCCTCCGGCAGATGTGGTTGAAACCTCTCACGCTTTCCAAAGGAAGCCCATTCCCTCATATGTCCCTGCAGGCCTTGTGATTGCCAAACCGGTGCCATACCTCTCTTTGCTGGTGCTGGTTGCTTTCATACAGCCGTCTCAAGGGTTCAAGGGTGGGTCTGCTACCTACTCACTGGTTGTGTTTTTTTAAAAATTCTTTCCTGCTGTTTTCATAGGGCTATTTTCTGTCTGGAGGACCTGAAGACATTGACGTAGAAGATGTGTGAGGAAGAGGACAGCACTGCCCTTGTTTGTGACAACGGGTCAGGGCTCTGTAAAGCCGGCTTCGCAGGTGATGATGCTCCAAGAGCAGTTTTCCCTTCCATTGTGGGTCGTCCCAGGCACCAGGTAATGAACTGCTTTGGTTATTCCGTACTGGGCTTATTGAAGGCTTTGCTGTCCTGTCCCCAGCCCTCTACCCTCGAGCTACCTTTTCCTGTGGCTGGGGCTAGCCCAGCCCTGGGTGATGTGTGTAACACAGAATTTCTAGGCAAAATGAGTCCAGCAGTGCACTCACCTGAGTCAAAGAGGGTCTTTTGCCTTGTGGAAGGAATCCTAAAACTTTTTACTCTCTTCTGTGCCCTCTTTTCCCTACCCCTTAATTTTGGATCACACAGAGAACTTGGTGAGTAAAGCTAGTTTAAAAAAAAAAAAACAAAACAAAACAAAAAAAGCCCAACATAGAAGTGTCTGGTGATGTGTGGAAAACTAAAGGAGAAAGAAGTTTTCTTCCTATTACCCTTCCTGACTTTATTCATTTAGTTATATCACAAATGGGCACCTCTCTAGGGTTGAGTTTGTTTAGCTTCAAGGTTTACGTTTGAATATATGATACATTCCACTTGATTTTAATAGTTTGCAAAATACATTTATTATTATCTGAGCTGTTAAATATAGAGAGTTTCTGAGCCAGCTCATCACTAGCATGAACTAGAGCAGCTTGGCTAGGCCACAACAAACTAATCCACCTAATCAGCAGATCCACCTAATTGCTTGTATGCCGTCTGAGGCCCTGGTGAAGTGGAAAGAGGTAAACTGGTTGTAAGATGCGGCAATTTACATACCCAGCAAATGCATTTTAAGTTCTTCAGGGCTGGAGAAATGTCTACATTTCAGTATAGCGGCTAGGGCTGGAGGTCTAATCGAGGCCTCTGGGCATTACCATAATTAAAAAAATATATTCAAATCCCAGCTTCTGTAGATAGTGTGAACGGTATTAATTGCTCAAAAACAAGCCATACAGTCGCAGTGGAAACAAATACAGATTTCTAGAACTTTTCATCCTGATCATGTATCACAGGTAGTATTAGCCCCTGAAGGAAGGATCATCCCATCAAAAATTGCAAATCCAGGTTACCTATTTTAAAGACAGAGAGTTAGAGATGCCAAAGTTTGAAGTCTGTAATGACTAAGTTCTGAGAAGACTATTATGCACTGAAAGCATCCTACTATACACTATTTTTTCCCAGTATTTCTGACTTTAACATAGAGACTAGTGTATATCCAGAGTATTTTCCAGCTTCTGATCCATGGACCATTTCTACAGGAACCATGAAAATACCTAACAAGAAGCCTGGACCAGTAGATTTGAATTGTCTGTCTCTAATGAAAATATTATGGCGTTCAAAAAGAAGAATAAAAAATGTTGAAATTTAAGCTTTGGGAAATATGTGTATTGCTCTCTCTTGACCCTTAGATGGCACAAGATCACTTTCTACTTTTACTCTAATTTATTATAGTTTAGCAGACAGTTCATCCCTAAACAATAACGAACATTAAAACAACCCTATTTTTCCACTTTATCTTGATGCATTTAACATTGTACTTGTTGTGTTTACTTAAACTGTAGTGGAAACATGATCTCCAGAGATTTAAGTGAACTAAACATTTAATTTTGGCAATTAAAGAGCAATGAGTAATTCGCCATTCGTAAAGTATTTTGTAACTAGTATAACTGGCAACTGGATTTATTTCACAGCTAATGTTATATCTACTTTGTGACACCTTTCCCCGAGAGACTAATTCCATTTGTGTTATTTTATAGGGTGTGATGGTCGGTATGGGTCAAAAAGACAGCTATGTAGGGGACGAGGCTCAAAGCAAGAGAGGAATCCTGACCTTGAAATACCCCATAGAACACGGCATCATTACAAACTGGGATGACATGGAGAAGGTATTTCAGCTTTGAAAAGTTGACGTGTATCACTGGTAAACAGAACTACTTGAACCAAATGTTTACAGAATACCCATTAAATTTTAGATGAAAGCATTATGCTATCAAGTTCAATGAGAAACTTGTTAACAGCAAAGGTTAACTTGCATCTAAAGCTGAAGTATTACTAGGAGTACATCAAAATAGTTATTGGGAGTTCTTTTACTCCAATGTGATCTATAAATCTTTGCTAATTACTGGAGTTGGGGGGAAGGAAAGAAAAGGAATATCCTCAATTTGCTAGTAAGGAAATGGAATTTAAGAAGGTATCTGTTTGCAAAAATGCAAAGCGCATATGTAATTCTGATGTGAAGGGCACTGTTTACACACATACTTTTTAATGTTTGGAAGATTAGCAATATTGCAGTGCAATGCATCCATTTCAGAGCCAGTATTTGAATGAAAGGCTTCCAGAACCATGTTTATAGTCATAGTCTGTATGGTTGATATAATTTCTAAGATGGTATCTCTGTTTAATATTGTGCTATGGAAATAGGGCTATTTGGAACAGTCAGGACATCACAACACACTTCAAATGTGTGGAGCCACACAGGACTTACTGACTCTCATAGCACTGTATGTTTTACTTGGAAACAAAACCTTTCAGATGCTTAACTTATCAACCGGTCCCTAATCACCACCAGCTTGAAAACAAGCTTAGAAAAAACTTCTTGGCCTTTAGAAAGTCTCTGGTGGTTTTACTTCTTATTGGTGTATTAACGTCCTCATTGCAGTCCACTCGGCCTCAGGTTTTTATAGCTGGTAGGAATGAGTTGTGTAGAGGTGTTAAACACAAGTTGACTTTCAGGTTCATAAACCATTTGCCTTCCTTTCTTTCTATGAATTCTTAGGCTGGCTTCTACAAATACAAAGATGAAACTGTCTTCAAGGGACCCATTACCTATTGAACTCTATTATATAAGTTTGTATACGTTCTAGACTTGTTCTGGAACTGTTTCACTTTCAATCATTATTGAAATAGCGTTGCTGGAACAAAGTTTGTCATGCTCTGTCTCTTCTACTGGAAGAATAACATATTTACTTTAATTAACTTATATGTCCTTAAAATAAGTCGTATATTACTAGCAGTAAAACCTGAAGATAGTGCTTTTCTTTCTACAGTTACTTTGGTAATCTCTATGGAGGCAATAAGAACAACTGTATGAGAAACATTACTAGCCTATCTCTAGGGCTGTAAGCAGAGTGCTGGAGCACAATACCTGTCTGGAAGTGATTCTGAACTGATGTTTCTTTCCTTTGGTTTCTCCCATTGTCCTCAGATCTGGCATCACTCTTTCTATAATGAACTACGTGTTGCACCCGAAGAACACCCAACTCTGCTGACTGAAGCACCACTGAATCCCAAAGCCAACCGAGAGAAAATGACCCAGGTAAGCTCTCACTAAAGCTATGGAATTCCAACTTTGTGAATTCAACAAGAAGTGAACTTCATTATTTCAGTTAGTCATGCTGCCCAGTAGTCTATCTCTCTTAGTTACGGAAGATGGAAAGTGCACAGTGACCACTATGCATATTATTACATTTAGTTTAGCAAAATCAGTGTATCTGCTTTGAATGCGAGTACTTCAGTCTATCCAAGCTGTATGCCATCTTAATCTGTTTTATGCCCAGGTCTATTACAAAATCATCTTTACTATGTGCATGCATCTATATTCATAAATTAAAGATACAGGCCAGATACAGGGAGATGTCTTATAGGACAATTATTTTTCGATTTAGATTTTGTATCTTCATTCCTTGTTATCAGCAACCATCAAGAAACATGAAAATCTTCTGCCTCTCTTTCAGTAAATTGCTTCAACTTAGCTAAAACCTCTAGTGTTAAGGCAATTACTTTAATTGAATTTCAGATTATGTTCGAGACTTTCAATGTGCCAGCCATGTATGTAGCTATTCAAGCCGTTCTGTCCCTCTATGCTTCTGGACGTACCACAGGTAAGCCTCTGGGGAACATGACACAGATATTTGAAATAGTTTAATGTGTTGATGTGCACCTGGAAATGAATCGTGTGTTATCTCCTCAAAGGGATTGTGCTTGACTCTGGGGATGGTGTCACCCACAATGTGCCGATTTATGAAGGCTACGCCCTGCCCCACGCCATCATGCGTCTGGATCTGGCTGGCCGCGACCTGACAGACTACCTCATGAAAATCCTGACGGAACGCGGCTACTCCTTTGTGACCACTGGTAAGGACATGCTGCTGACTGAGGAGGAGCGTTGTTTAATGCGCATCGTTTCTAGTGGCCTTAGAGGGACTGGCAGTGGTTCTGCAGTTGAATAGACACAAGAAGGAATTTAACAGAAAAGTCCCCTACAAGACTAGCAAAGGAGTTGTTTAAAAAATGGGGCGGGTATTGGTGGATGAAAGGGAACAACCTGTCAACATGCCTGGGTCCTTCCTGAATGCCATTCTAAAGATTGAATCCTCTTGACAGCGGAGCGTGAAATTGTCCGTGACATCAAGGAGAAGCTGTGTTACGTGGCCCTGGACTTTGAAAATGAGATGGCCACTGCTGCCTCTTCCTCCTCTCTGGAAAAAAGCTATGAGCTTCCTGATGGTCAGGTGATCACTATTGGAAACGAACGCTTCCGCTGCCCAGAGACCCTCTTCCAGCCATCTTTCATTGGTGAGTCAAATGATTGTTCTGCCTTGGTGAACTGCACTTAAATATCAAGTCCCTGTTCTGTTTTGATTGTGTCCTGTTGCTAACTCACTCACGCCTATACACAGCTATGTCCTAGCACCCATTATAAAATAATCTTTTAGAACAGCACTGTTGATACGGTGGGAGGAACTTCATGTCAAACAATAAGGCAAAGTGCTTTCCCAAAATAAACCCCAAATGTTTATTCCTGACTTCTGGCATTGGGCCCATGCTGGTTTGTACGTTGTGCAGATGTCTACTATGAGAAGTATGTCTGCAAAGCCGCTTTTCTAAGTCTGAGGACTGTAGCTTGAACGTGCTTGCAGGGAGGTGGTGTTGGGGGAAACACTACTTTTATTTTTCAAAAAGACTGCTCCAAATCCTGAATCCGTGGTCCATCATATTTCCAGAGCAAAGCCAACACAACACATGCTAGTCAACAGCCATGAAGGCAGACTTGCGACAAGGTCCCACAGAAATCCGTCGTCAGTTCTGCCAATTGATAGGATTTAAGCTCAGAAATGGATGAAGTAGTTGCATACTTAGAGGTATTAGGACATGCTTTGACTGTTCTCTCTCTCAGCTGGCTCAATTTTTAAAAAAAAAAAAAAAAAAAAGGAAAGAAGAAAAAAAGAAAACAAAATTATTCCAAGACCTTATAAGGAATTCTTAGGACATTTGAGATGCTTGCAAAAGCCTAGTGGAAACTTTATTATTCCACACCCCCAGCTTTCTTTTTAAGGAGGAGTTGTGTGCGTAAGGGAGAGAGGAGGACTGAACACCAAGAAATTCCTAAGCAAATAATTTAGGCAGCCGCAGAACGGCTTTCCAGATTTCCACAGCTCTGAAGACCGATGTCTTCCAGACACTAAAGCTCATGCTGTCAGTTCTGTGTTAACAATTTTAAGTCTCTGTAAGGAGTTGCTTCCTCAGTGTTCTTCTGTGTCTTCCCCAGGCATGGAGTCCGCTGGCATTCACGAAACCACTTACAACAGCATCATGAAGTGCGATATAGACATCAGAAAGGATCTTTACGCTAACAACGTGCTGTCCGGAGGCACTACAATGTACCCGGGTATTGCAGACAGGATGCAGAAGGAAATAACTGCTCTGGCTCCCAGCACTATGAAGATCAAGGTATGGCGCAATTACTTGTAGGCTATTTGAGTTGGCATGTACAGAGTCCTCAAAAATCTGATGAAACATAGTAGCACTTTACAAAGTAAGTGTTTTGTACGTATTTTGAATCATGTCTGTACCTTCTAGCAAATAATCAGTCTGGTAACTTTGTTGCTGGAAGAAGAGCGCCTTCTCTCCTCTCCTTTCTTTTTTCATGGTGAATTTTGCAAACTGCCTGAATATGGCCAAAGAAGAGTAGCGGGGACCCAGCAGCATATATTTTCTGCGGGGGCTATATATGAGCTTCTTCAGCCCGCTTTGGCTGATGGAGAGGGGAGAGAGGAAATGCTAGTTTTGTACTTGGCCTACAAGTTCAGAAAAGAAAGAGTCACTGACAACCCATCTTCCTTCTGCTGCTTCAAGTCTTCAGCTCCTTGCTTTGCAAGTATTTTGTCAGCTATACCAGTAAGACAGTTCCATAGGTCACTCGTTTTCCCAAACCGTCCTGGGCTATCATTATATGTTTCCAGAGCAATTATCTCCCCTTTTTCTCATATGCAGTCATGAGTAGACAAATGCACTGCTCTCACTGGGCAGGCTGACCCAGGCAGAGAAAGTGAGGGTTTAGACTCAGACTTAAATAACAGCTTTTTAACTTTACTGCTTGCACCAATGGCTAACTGTAATGCCAGGGATGACACCAGCACATAGATACAGTGTATTTTATGTATTTATGTATTTATGTATAATGTATTTTATTCATTCACAGTGTACAGTGGTGCTTAATGCTTTCATTTCTTAAACAGATCATTGCTCCTCCTGAACGTAAGTACTCCGTCTGGATTGGAGGCTCTATTCTTGCCTCCCTGTCTACTTTCCAGCAGATGTGGATCAGCAAACAGGAATATGATGAAGCTGGCCCGTCCATTGTTCACCGCAAATGCTTTTAAATTGCTTTATCTTTATATGTCTCCTTAGTGTATTATTGTGAATGTATTCCGGAAAATACATTCTTATTTCATTCTTTCATTCCAGAAATCCTTCATCGTAATGGCTCTAGTTAATTGGATACTATGTGTTTTTTTTGGAATAAATTTTAAATATGCTATGAAATTGCCGCTCCTATTTAAAAAGGAAAAACCAACATGTATCTGTGGAGGTACCATTACGGCTGGTTTGAAGCTCCATCTTGTGGCATAAATTTGTTACTACGCTATACTGAGCTTAGTAGAAAAAGTGGTACCTTTTGCTCAGTGATACCAATGCTAGAAAACGCTCAGCTATCAGGCTGCATGTTATCAAAGTTTAGCCTCAGAAAACATTTTAGTCTGCAAACAGAACCAGTCTTGATTTTTTCAAAGTCCTGGTCAGTACCAAAGGAGCATCGCATCTGTTCGGTATCAGGATGAGCTCATGCACTCTGCTTTCCATTTGCTCTATCCAGAAATATTATTTATCCACATCACTCTTAATTCACAGCTGTCATGCTGGAAAAGCTACTTTCTTACGATGTGTGGCCCAGAGGTGTACGGTGGGTACTACAACAATTCTATGTGTTTTCTTTAAAGAAACAAAACTTGTTCCTTTGGGAGCATATCTAAACACTAATATTAGATTGAATATATGACTTTCCTATCATATGCCTTCAGAATGCGTGCAGCCTATTATTTTTATGTTGTGATTTCTGGCAAGGTCTAAAGGGTAATTAAGCTGGCTTAATACACTTTCTTTTCAGAACTGTTTTTTTTCGGGGGGGGGGTGTAATGTAATCAAAGTAGAAAAAATAATTTAGACTATTTTCTTTTTTTGTGATTTTTCTGATTCCTTTTATAGTCTTAAATACATCAAAACTGAAATTCAACTAGAAATATATGCATAGAAGCTGAAGCCAGTAATACTGTCTTAAAAGTATATATATGAATAAAGAATTCACTGAGGCATACCTGGAAAAGGTCAGTTCTAAGGAACTTGCTGCAATCTGTATTCATTAGAGTTCAGGATAAAGGATGCTATTTATTTTTGTTACCTATTTTCCTGTCTAAACTCAATAGTTTACCTCACTTGCCTGTTACTTGTTATCTTTCAAACTGTAAGCTCTTTGCAACAGCACCTGTTATTTACCATGTCTGAGTAACCCCTGGGTTCCAGATCTTGTCCAGCTTCTGACTGTTAGCACATGTTCCAAACTTTTTTGTACTAACTTTATTATTTAAAGTATAGGTCATCTAGATTCTTGGAACAGGTACTAAATAAACTCTTGTAAGAGCAAATAGCTTTGTATTGTTCTTCCTTCTAACTCTATCTAGACTTTTTTTATCTAACTCTAGATAGATCCAGGGAATCCCATTCAGGATAAGAACCTGATTTCAAATAAAAGTTCCTCCTGGACGGTTGCTGGAGAAGACACATTTCTCCAAGGGACTCTAATGCATCTCTGCTATTCCAAGATGTGGTGAGGGTCAGCTCTCAGGTAAAGGACTTGTGTTTTCTGATTAATAACTTACTTAGCCAAAACTTGGGCCATACAAGGATGGAATGGGGAAAAGGATTAAAAAATCACCCAAACAGATGTATTTGCCTCTGCTACATATAATGTAAATTCACTGAATCAGTCAAGAGATGTACACAGCTGGAAGCCACAAAAAGCCAACCATTGTTAAAAATCTCTAATTCTCTGAAAGCAATTAATGCCAACAAGTAACAAGAGAAACATTACTTACTTCAACACAGTTACCGTTGTTTGAAGTTCATTTTATTGTTGTATTTTATAGGTGAGATTTGTTTACAGATTCAGGGGTAATGCCGCTGAACTCCATCTTGACAGAGCAACAAAATAACTCCAAAACAGGCTAGAGCAATAAATATCAAACCATTCAATCTAAAATGTATAAATATAAAAGTCATTTCTGAAATTGTAGGAAAAACAGGAATCCGTTTTTCTGTTTTGGCCATTTGTATAGTAACATCGCTGTCGTCCATCCGTATCACCTCAGATCCAGCACAATTATCTTTATGTCTTTCCCGACCACATGGGTACATGGCTGCAGAAGAAGTCAACCCATTACTCACAGAAATCAATTTCAGTAAAACAGCGTGAAGGCTATTGTTTCCTTTTAGTTTTGAGCCTGCTTAATTCTATGCCTATCTATCCAACTTCGGTACCTGTCACTGTGCCTGTTCACAGGCAAACCTGACTGTCACAGGTATGGACTGCTGAATTAAGGACTACAACATCAGTCAGAAATAACTTTTTAAGAGGATATTGTTTAGTGCTTAACCTGTGAAACAGATTCTAGTTCTGTGCTATCCTTTATGTATCACAGCACGGGATACCTGAAA
The DNA here is from genome assembly GCF_964199755.1 of Larus michahellis. Classification (NCBI taxonomy): domain Eukaryota; kingdom Metazoa; phylum Chordata; class Aves; order Charadriiformes; family Laridae; genus Larus; species Larus michahellis. Next base: position 54,147,724 of record NC_133901.1, on the reverse strand, counting down.
TGGAGAAGGAAGGTGTTGGTGCTGCTTTAAAACAGGTGCGTGGGGGACAGCAGCAAGGAAAGTGTGAAGCTGTTCTCTTCCCGCAGTGGCTTCAGATGTTTCTGCCCACATGATGGAACTTTTTTTAGCATTTAGGACTAGATTGTATCAGCTTGTATTGTGTCTATGGAGAAGAGGTTTTGCCAGAAACCAGGTGCAGATTAGGATTGTTTTAGTCAGGTTTCACAAGGCTTCCTGTATTGTCACCCATGATATTTTTCTTCCAGGAAATGAGACTGTGATCTTACTGTTTTTGTTGGAAGATCAATATCTTTTGGGGATTGTACTTGAAAGGATATTTGTGTTTGATATGCGATACCAGCAGCGTGTCGAATGATTATAAATGAGCTCAAGTGGCCTGTAACGTCATTGATGAACTAAGTCTGTAGAGGACTGCTGAAAAGAGCCCATCTGGAACAAAAGTCTTAAAATTTTTCAGAGTTGGACTACCTTCTCATTATCCTTACAGTCAATGATAAAAGAACAGAACAAAACAAAGAAACCCCAACCTCTCCTCCTTTTGGGGGGTAATACCGACATTCGGAGAGTCCTACAACAAAGAAGTAATTTCCAATGTCTTTCAGCATTACTTATCTGCATTTGGTCATTTTATTTTGAGATATATGAGATACTCGGTGTTTGAAGTGAGCCCCGTTTAAAAAAAAAAACAAAAAAAATTACACAAAGGTAAAGATTGCTGTCTTCCAGATAACAGTGACATTTCTAATAATGACTGACTATACTGTTCAGCCATCCATATAGCATACTATGCTCATAAAACATCAAAAGATAGTGTAGTTACTGAGAAAGGTTTATGAGAAGACAGTGGAAAATTACAGGCAATGAAGGAAACAGGGCTTAATCTACTCATAGCTGCACTTTTTAGCAGCTGGGATGTTCTGTTGGGACACTACGGTTGGGGAGATGAACTGAATTCATTGTTTAAAAACTGAAGAGCTCAGGAATAACTCCTATTTGAAACTGTGGCTTTTTGCTTCTTCTGAAGGCAGGTAAAAGTGGTGACTGATAATAACTGCCTCTGGTTAGCCACCATTTGAATGGCAGTGTGTAACACTCATCTCATGGCTGCTATTGACTGCTTAAGCAGACTCCTATTGCCTACCTAGGTCAGTGAAGCAAGGGTAATGAATTCTTAAAATGCGGGAAAAATTATAAAGAAATCTAAGCATGTCTAATTTCTGCTTGCAGCAGAACCATGGGCGAGAATGTAAATAGTCAAAACCATGTTGTGTTATATACTTACATTAAATAACCTAGGGTCCTTTGTATGTGGGTGGAATCCCTTCTTTTTACAAGCAGAAACTTCTAGCATGCCAGCATTAGTAAGTCTGAAGATGCCAGTGCTGGAAAGCAAAAGTTGAAACTCTCGTTACAGTCTGCTCCCATAATACATGTCTGAGGTTTCACATACAAATTGCTTAGCTTAACAGAAGGACAACAGAATGGTGCTCAGTGACCTTCAAAACCCAGGAGCCATGGCTGAGTTAGATTCTTAAAGGCATTTGAAATCAGGGGGAGTTGTATTCCTGTAAAGGAAGAGATGATGAGGTGAAGGGGGAAAAAAAAAAATAATCACAGTACTGGTACTATTTCCATTAGGCAGGTTAGCCTACTAAGGGCCCAGGCTAGTTCATACAGGAACAGATACAAAACAGAAACTTAGGTGTTCCGCATCGCATTTCACTCACTGAACTCTAGAGGGACAACTTAAAGAGAATAGCTAGCCTTTAAGCTAGCTGTGTAAACAACTAATGACGGTACATGTCCTCCCCACTCTTCTAGGTAATCAAGTAATACAAAGCATAAGAAAATGCACTGCTGCATAGGTATGATCTAACACTTTGAGTATTGAATAACACATTAGAAAACCCACCCTTCTGTGAAAAACATTAGTGCCTAAGAACTACAGTACAGCACCTGATTAATAAATGTTACAGATAGATACCCTGTAACCAACTCTAACCTGTTACTCCTATCAGCATAACCATGAAAGAAATGTGGAAGACCAGAGATTTGAAAAGGTGTGTGGACGTGCTCTTGGTTACAAAGCCTAGTGCTTGTGCACTTGCCCCTCAGTCTGTATTTACAGCTCTGCTACGTGAACGGCCCATATAGGAAGTTAGGCAACGAGAATGGGATTCATAGAAGTCATCTACAGAGGCAGAAGGCCAGAAAGGCTGAAGAAATGCACAGTCTAAACAATGGAGTTAGCCCTGGGGCCTTGAAATGCCAAGCACACCAAAGCGGAATAACAGAATTGTTGAGGTTGGAAGGAACCTCTGAAGATTGTCTAGTCCAACCCCCCTAGCTCCAGCAGAATCACATTGAGCAGGTTGCCCGGGACCATGTCTAGACAGGTTTTGAATATCTCCATGGATATAGGCTTCACACCCGCTCTGGGCAACCTTCACATCAATACTTACACAGTTCGAGGTTTTCCCAGATACTTATTGGTTGTATTTTATGAAATATAAAACCAGGACCTTATTATTGAAAAAGTGATCTTTATCCCTCTACTCCCCAAACTGCAATTTTCACATCATCCTAGAGAAATACATCTAACCCCTCCACTTCCTTCATCAGACAGAATGAAGATGGGTCTGTTGTAGGGCACTGGCAATTAGGTCTCTAGAAGAACAGCTCCTGTCATTACTACTTGGTTGAGCAGAGTATAGAAATAAATAAAATTTACAACCTGGGGCTGGGAAGGGAGGAGGAGAGAGAAGCCAGAAACAATATTGTGCATAGAGACTGACTGGAATGCAAGTCTAAACAACTTAAAGAAAACAAACTCACAATACAATATTCCTGCCCTTCATCCAAGTTTACATGTGCTGTTTGTGTTTGATCAAATTTTACGATAAGGACTAAGGGAAAAATATCTAAATATTACTTAGAAAAATCAGAACTCACTCATTATGCTTTGGTGAACAAACAATTGCAATGGCCTCTGGCAACATTAGCTGGTAAGAACAATGAGTATGAAGATCAACACTGGATAAGAACGCAGTTTGTGTTGGATGTGTCTACAAAAAGAAAGGGAAAACTCAACATCATGAAATATTTCTTACAAATCAAGGTCGACATACATTCAAGAAGGAACAATAATTTTTAACAAGTGAAAGTATCAGTATTTCCTTAGGTTGGTTTCTTACGTTCCTATTAAGCCAGATTCTACATTTTTGTGGTGGCTTTTCAGTACGAGGTTTCTGGAGGCACATTCACAACCAGATGTACAAGCCATTTTCTGATCATGGCAGGGAAGAAAGGTGGAATGAAGAAGTGCAAGACAAAGGGAAAGGACTTGATTGTCCAAAATCCCCAAGAGCGAAATTAATATAAAGTTTAAACAACACAATACACCCCCCTCAAATTTTCAATACAGTAGAAAAATAAATGGCATTAGAGACTAATAAAATACCCCTAAATCGACATAAACAAAAGTTGCACAGGCAAAAGCAGGCCCATTGTGTCAACAGGACGCCTCAACTGCATTAAGAAATACTCATCTGTGGAGAACATTAGTGCTCATTTACATCACTACAATTAGAATGAAGCAAGCAAATTAATTTTAGTTAGTCTAGTTATTTCTTCAGTTTATTTCCAGGGTTTTTTTCATGTAGTATGCAGAGCAGATACAGCAAAGCCAGAATCTGGGAGTCATACGTACATGGATCCAACCCAAAGTGAGGAGATCATACTGATCCTGAATACCAAATAGTTCTTCCACGTTCTCCATGTCGCAGTAGTCTGGTCCTGCAGATTGCTTTGGCACTATTACGTGAGTAATAGTAAATTCATTATGTGTCTGTAAAACAAACATTGACTTAGAGCGGAACAAATGAAACTAATGAATAAATGCTGAATCAGAATCTGAAAGTCGTCGGCCTATCAGCTAAAACAAACAGTACAGCTCCACTGATTGTAGTGCAGCTATGCGGACTTACTGCACCTGAGAATATCCCTTAGCATTAGTAGTAGTAGTAACAACATGAGATTGTTGCATTGAAACGTTCTCAGAGACCAGTGTGGAAAGGTTGTCCTTTAAAATAATTAAAAACATGAAAAAAGGGGTTTGAGAATACTATAGTTATTTTCTGTGAAACTTGGAACATCACTACTCTTGCTATTCTTCGCTTTACACAATTCAAATACACTTGGACGTCATCTTTAAAATTCTTTGTATGCCAGAATTAGCCATGACATCTTTCCCTGCTCTGAAAGGATGTTAAGCGTTATCTAGGTCAAAGGAAAAATCCAGCCTGGAAATCAGATGTTCTACAGCTTGATGGGGGGATTTTCTTCTGTTTTGTTGTGCCATTACAAATTTGATGACTCCAGTAGATTCTAACAGTCTTTATATTTCATTGTCCTGTAACTAAACCTCACTTACCTTAGATGAATGCCAGAGAAAGTACTCGAAAAAGCCTGTATTGCACAGCATGCTGAAAAACTTGCTACATTTTATAATGACAGCAGTGTACTTTGATCAGATGTTTCCCTAATAAGGCAAGCCCAAACTGCTGAAGTGACCACTCAGGTTATAATATGAAATTGATTATATTAAAGACTAATCATTTAGATCTGCTTTTGCTCTGAAATTGATACATTACAGAAAAATACAGCACTATCAAATATGTCTTCCCCATACAAATGTGAGGGTTAAACTGTACCAGTTTTCCACAGAGAATTCCACATGTCTCTATTCCTCTTACTGTATTTGCCTCTGCGAGCAGCAGGAATTTGTGACAGAGATCCCTGGGCAAAATGACACCTCTGAGTGCTTCGGCCAATTGAGCTAATAAGAAAAAAACAAAAACAAAAACAAATCCAAAACAAAACAAAAAAGGAGAGAGAGATAAAAAGGTATTTGCCGCTTACCACAGTGAAGTTCTATAAAATATGGAAATATATCCAGATATATACAGTTACAGGAAATTATTGAAAGTGAAAGAATTATACTTACCACATCACAGATTTCTAATGAGAATAAATCTACAGCACAAGCACTTCACCCTAAATTCAGGTCAGCAGCCCATAAGATACGCTCATTAGCCTGCCCCTGAGGTGACAGTGATCTGATACGATCTCCCAGGCGAAGGTGAACCACTGCAGGTTCTGCTTCTGTTCCCTTGAAGCCCACGGCAAGATTCAGACTTCATTCCTCAGGAACACTAAGGCTCAGTCTCTAGATCCATTGATTGGTACTCAACTGGAAAACGTGAAACTGCGCAACTAGTCTCCTCTCTTAAAATGAAGAAACTGTATGGAACTGTTGTGTGTACACCAACCTGTTCACATTTATTTCACTACGGACATCCTCACAGTGAAGAAATACACATGCATATGCAATATGTGGACTGCTATAAGCAGCAAAGAGGCAGGTAAAATAAAAAAGGAATGAAAAAAAACCCCAATATCTCTGCACTTACTCTGAACAGCACTTAAAGTAGCCGCTGGCTTTAAGACCCGGTTTACTGGAGGTGAATGTCCAGTGCAGCCAGATGTGCCGCTCCTCTCTTTTTTCTCAAGCAGTGCAGTGGATAAGGAACTGTTCTCCGGTACAGAAATACAAGACAGCATACTTCCATCTATCTGTTCAGACATAACCATGCTCTCTCTGATTTTCTGATCTCGAGCTAGTTCTTGCTTCTTAAGTTGATCCTCAAAGAACTGAAACTGCTCTGATTCAAGCTGCTGTTGCCGCATATGTGCGATTCGTTTCTTCTCTGCCTCTATTAGCTTTTGATGCTCTAGTTTCTTCAGAAATTCAGTTCTACATTTGTTCTGAAACATATGCAAAATAGTGACATTCTCAGAACACTAAATAGCCTCAAAAAATGAAGGGAAAGAAGCAATCCAATTGTTTAATACAACCATCAAATCCTGGCATTAAAAATTAGGCCTTTTGGAACCTGTTTGCTGAAGTGGCAAATACAACTCTATCCCCAAAAGTAGTATGATATGGAAGGAAAACCAGTAAGGAAGGAATTCCTAACACAAAGCTTCCAATCTGCACACCTGTGGTGCTTTGTGTTTTCACTTCAGTAGGGATAGCACCGGCCTCATTTGCCTGTTACAATAAAGTCATTAGAAACAGACTTTTCAGAACGGTGATGGCAAAGAGACTAGACACAAGTGTAAGCCCTTACAATTTTCAATGCAACAAGAAATCCACAAGCACGTGGGTTTCCTGCATAGATTTCATAATGCATTTTGTTAGTGGGTTCTGTTGCTTGTCGCTGCTGTTTGCATAGGTTGGTCGACTTTCTCCTGCTGCTTTCTTTCCTCAGCTTTCCCTGGGCTGCCTGACCTGGCGTTGGTGCAGAGCCTGCCCAGCCTCAGGCACATCAGGTGCCTTCTCCACTCTGGTCTATGCCCCCTTGTCCCCAGGCCACCTGCTGTTCCACAAACTGCAAGGGAAGCTTCAGGTTTCAACAGCCTGGCGAAGGGGAGCAGCAAGCATCTCCAGAAGCAAATGAAAAAACCAGAGCAAAGTCATTTCTTAAAAGTCGCAAGCAAAATAGAGCAGGAAAGAAAGCCTTAAACCAATCGGTGACAGGAATATGGGGTTGGGGTGGTGGTGGTGTTTGTCCTGGTTTTTTGTATGTTTTTGTTCATAATACCCTAGGTCAATTTTAAGGGAAGGAAAGAAAAAGATGTTTTTTTCTCAGATGCTCTTTCCAAGACAAGTTTTTAAAACTACCGATCCTCTTTTCAGTGACTTCAATACACAAGATGCAAGTATTTACAGTTACTTGAAGACTCAAACAGGATCAAGCAAACTTAAGCACATTCAGAGCCAAGGGACCTTTTCCTCATACTCATGTAAGTGTATCAACGGTATCCTTTTTATAAAACAGGATCAGAGTGTACCAAAGACCTAATTGCATATTTGTAGATAGTTATTAAGTAAATATCACAGCACATTTATTTCCAAGCACACACTTCCATTACTTATTTTCAAATGACCAACAGATTAGATTCTGAGAAGTGAAAAGTCATTCTAAGCAGCCTGTGAAATGGTTAGGTTCTTGTAGAACTGGCATTTCACTGCTTATTTTTTAAGAAGTTTTAAATGACAGAAAAATATTCATATCAACAATAATTTAGTAATCGTATAAGACTTACTTTGTTTTGCATGTATTCTTGATATTCTAAGTTGTATTTTTTTAAAAGATCTCTCTTCAATTCATCTGTCCTTGGAAACGCAACCTCCTTCAATTTCTTTGGGGTGGGATGGGAGAGAAAGATAGGTAAGTTTACTTTACACTTTTTAAAAGAACCACCTGGAAAACAAACTCAGCTGTAATACAGATTTTAAAAAATACAAAATAGAAAAAAATACTGCTTTTCTCCCAGGAAAGAAAGGAAGAAACACATGCTAAATCATCAGCTTATGAAACTTCTATAGTACACTGATTTCAATAAAGTTATATTAATTTATGTCAGTGAAAGGTGTAACATGACTACTTATCTCAAGGAAAGATTAGGCCTTTTTCTAGCAATCTGTTATATCTGTTTTGTTTAACAAGCATGTGATGACTAACGTATTTGTTGTAGGTGTAATTTATAAAAAAGCTAAGTCCAACATTCAACGTTTTGGGTAGGATCATCACATTTTTCTCTGGGACTCCCTGGACAGAAATATGACTGCATATGCCCATTTCCAGGTGAGGAAAAAAAGTTTATTTGCTGAAATAGTACAACCTGTAGCTTCCTGTGACAGCCCTGGCAGATAAAAAGATTTTGTTTCATGAAACAAAAACAATGCCCAAGGCAGAGATTACTATAGAATAATTTAGAGGCTGTAGGGAGGGAAGGAGACCATGGGCTTAATCCTAGTGAGCGCCATCGGAGGGAGCATGTCAGATGCTCTTTCTCAATAGGGATGTTTTCCTAGATTGTGGGCCACAGTCAAAAATTTGGCATGAAGCATTTTGGCTTTGGGTATGACATTATTCCACTTCAACAGTAGAGAAAGCATGCAAATATGGCAGCATGAAGCAAGAGACACTTATGCTTTTTCTCATTGGGCAATTCCAGATGTTTTAAACTCAGTATAAGGCTGTATTTGAAATGTCTCTTTTAACAAAAAAAAAAAACAAAAAAAACAAAAGCAAAACTTTTTTATTTACAGGTGGAGGAAAAAAATCTGGTAAAAAATAAGTAAATACATATTTGATAATAAAGAAAGCAAAAATATACTTCGATTATTTAGCAGGGTAAGGAAATACTGCACAGGCACCAGTAATGCCACATGCCTTTCTTTCCCTCTGCAATAGTCAGTTTGGACCATTAGCTACTTGCATAATTGGGACCAGCATCAAACTCTAAGTACTGTTAAATCAGTGTATTTTTAACATGTAAGCTTTCAGAAACGGGTGTACCTGGGTTTCCAACAATCTACCAACTTACTCAGAGACCATTCTTGTTCACCCTTTAGGATGATAATTTAATTTCCATTAATGATCAAGTGATTAAACCAAAATAAAACATGAATGACTACTGCAGAAAGGTATCATAAATTCAGCTGTGGTGGCTGATGTGGGCTATGTGCACAGGGAGAGAAAAGGACTGTTGGGAAGGAATGGAGAGATTCTGGGGGAAACATTTCTTAAAGGCCAGCAACCATAACCCTACCTTAATAATATCTTGTTTTTCTGGTACCGCACATTGGTGATAGTCTGGGTGACTAGGCAGCTTTTCTACAAACAACCTAGGAAATTAAACATGCATGTGTTCACCTCAGTAGCCAGAGGAATATCCACAATAGCTTCTATGTTGACAGAAAAATCAGTTTCACATAACTGTTAAACACTGAATTCCAGATGACGTGGAGCAGGTTGCTACATATTCCTTTAAAGTGACACTTAAATTCTTGTATAGACTTGTGTGGGACACATGGGGTAATGACAGAAGATTATTTTCTACATCTGAATATATTTTGGTTTTCATTAGTTGGGTTAAAAAAAGCAGCACAGCCAGCACCTAAAAATAGCCCACAAAAGCACCCTCCACTCTAGCCAGTGTTAATACATCCTGTTTCTACTGTCTTTATCGGTCCTTAGCTGAAATGCTGAATCTTAAATGGGAAGTCGAGAATGCAGCACTGACTATCATCAAAGCAGTTATTTTTACCAGACCAAGCTGCATAGCTAACAGCTGTATTATTGACCTACCCAGACATCTAAATTATGGCAACACTCGGCTGCAGAGAGTGTGGAACACGCAGCTGCTATCATTTTTTCAGCAGTTTGTACAATGTTCACCTCCAGTCTGGATCTCTTTTTATAGAGATACAGCCATTTAAAATCAAGCAGAATAAGAAAGATCTGGTCTAGTTTTCAGAGTATGGGGAAAGAAAGGGGGGGAAAGGAGGTATCCTGTTATAAAAATTTTAAAATATGCATATTAGAAAAGCCCCTTTCAGAAGTAAGGAAGCAACCCAATCAATTCTACAGCAAAACTAGCTAGTTAAAAAGTTTAAACCTGCGATGGATACATTTTTTCAGCTGGCTATTTTGACAGTTTTAATAAAAGCTGTCTGGATTTGTTTTTTTGGGTGGAAAGAATAATCATACAATGAATATATGTATTGTGGATTTTGCATATACTCCTGTGAGAAGCAATAAATTATACTTAATCCTTTTGGGGAAGAAAAGCAACAAGAGGCAAAAAGACATTTTTTCATGTTTTTTAAGTGCTGTGCAATACTGCAATCTTTCAGATTGGTGGACGCTCGTATCTCGTAACTATTAAAGGCTCAGAAGTCTTATCTAAACATTGCTTTTTAACCCATGCACTCTATTTATCCAATGTGCTGATAGATACAGAATAATCTGTGGGAAACAGTGCTCATAGTATAGCCTGGTACAATAAACTTAAACCTCCGTGTATTAGGTTAGTTCACACATGGCAGTTAATAGAAGGATAAGACTATTACATTAACAGATGAGATGAAATTATAACAAAGCCTGCGATTAGAATAAAGATCTCCAGAGAACAAAGCTGTTCTGGAAGAACACACTAAACATTTTTCTCCTAGTCTAAAGGGGTGCCCTGTTTTCACTGCAGCTCTTCATTTCAGTTTACTCAGAATTATAAGTTGTAATGACTACAAATGGTTTCTTACGTTATGAACTTGTTATAAAAGACAAAAGCATTCTCCAGATTTCCCTCCTCCATATATACTGATGCCATTCGCTCCATCTCTACTCCAGATCTAAAGTAACGACGCGGCGTGATCTCTTCATTGATTGTGATATTGCTGCCAAGTTTGCTTAAGGCACGTACTCTCTCTTCTGGGGTCACAGAGATGTCTGTGTGGTCAGGAATAGCTACTAGCTTTTTCTGAAAAAGAACAGAGAGATTAGCAAAGAGAACCAGATGTTACGTTCCACTTTCAGTAAGTGATCTCATTCAAGAAATAAACTCCAGGGAAATCTTCAGCTTTTTTCTCAAAATAGGCATTGGTTTCCCCACCGGTAGCCACAGTTGAAACATTGCAACATGTTTCTCAATTGCAAATAAATTGTGAGTGTGATTACAAATAAAAAATGATCTTATCCCCCTCCCCAAATCTTCAAACTACAAAAAAATCCCAGGAAAAAAACCAAGGTAAAATTAAGTAAACCCCCGTAGAAATGATCGAAGGCAACACAGAGTGTGTCCTCTTTAGAATCCCACATACATGAAATTCTACAGGATTCTGCCTCAAGCTACTGAAATAATTTGGTGGAGGGCCTGAATACTCCTATTCCACGACGCATAGGGTATGACTGCTGGGTATAGTTCAGCTAACAAAGAGCAGTAAGTTCTCCTGGTCAGTCAACAGTTCACTTCAAATGTTCATTTCCAGTTTCAAATGAGGCATCTGAAGCCTAAAAAGTTAGAATTAACTCCCCTGAGAAGAAGCACAGCTGTGTGCTATAATCATTACCTTCCTGTTAAGTAGTTAAATAATTGGCTACTGCAAGTTGCTTCCTCTTTGAAAATTTTTACTGTATCTGTTCAAAATGTTCACTTCAACTTCTTAAAAACCTGATGACTGAAACAAGCTAAAACCCCATAAACCCCGTATGTAGAAATAAAATAAATTCCAACAAACCCATTGGGCAGAACATGGGAGGAACTGGCAGAGTGCAGGAAGAGACCCTTGTAGCTGACAGCAAAGGCTGCCTAACAGCTCTCTTGAATTGTGTCCTATTTGAAAGAGAGGGTGCTCAGCCATCAAAGCATTTCTTTGTCATACATACCAAGGAGCTGACAGTGAATGGTTGTTCCATGTTGTTCTCTGTCTGCAAACCAAGGAGATCGCTCTTTCCCTCCAAAGTCTCCATCTGACTACAAAGGGCGGTATCAATCCAGCACTCAAGATTTGCAGTCAGCTGTCTCAGGGTTTATTAGCCCAAGGAAAACTTGAACACAGATACATTGATTGTGGTCGTGTGCTGGAAAAAATATACCAAGTCATTCAGACTAGAAATACATTCAAATGTCACATAAATTTTCATGCCTGCACCGACTCATTACTTCGGTATCACAGTACTTACATATTTAATAACAATCTAAAATCTACCAGGCATCTAAAATTTAAAATGGGAATGCATGGGGGCTTACAGAAGAGTTGCAGACTATCTGACCTCTTCTAATGTTATTACAGTGGGTTAGAACACAATATAATGAATTATTTTTACAGTTTTTACAGCCACTTAAAAAAACCTCAACTTTTGAGCAGAAAGTGAAAAAACTCAAAGGTCAAAGACTAACCACAGAATCTGTGTTTCCTTGAGCGTATGTTTTGACAAACATATTTATAAACAGTGTGAATCTGACATCTTTTTTCCTGCTAAGCCTATAATTAAAAATAAAACTTAGCATAAAAACTCATATCAGTAACATAAAGCAGAGAAAATATTTCAAGCACCACGTGTTCCACGTGCACAGCTTGCTGATTTCAACAGCACTCAAAATATGATGAAGTCTGATGAATCAACTGGTAGTAATTGCTTCTTGCACAGCTCTGAACCAGTAAAGACAAATATTTAGACATGGTGTGGTCATCAGCAAAAAAAAAACCAACCCAACAAACATCTGAAAGGGAAATCAATTATTTAAATTTTAACGGAAATACAAAAATGAAGCTCCTAATGTGGTTTTTCACTTCCGTGCACTCAATCTAAACAAATTTGATCCTGAATGTTGAAGGCACTTTATGTATTTCAATAAATACGCCTTATGCTTTTGTAAAAGCATAAAGAGTGGGTTCAGCAAAGCTATTTTCTCAGCACACCTCTCTCTAGAGGCCAGAGGGCTCTGGGTTAGAGAAAACCAACCCTAACGTGTTTTTAGCTGGCTGCATTTCTCAAGTATTCGTTTCTGTATTTCTGTCTCCCTCCTTTTTTTCCAAGAACTAACAGTATCTATTAGATCAGTCTTTAATTTTAACAATTAGTGCAAATATTACAGAAAACATTAAATTCATTCAAGTAATACACTTTCTTTAAAATAATCAGACCCATCCTGTTTTACTTGTAAAAGCCCTTACTGGTATGCTCCTTCTGCCTTATTAATTCCGTCTTACTCTGCTTTTACATATGACCTCACAATCTCAATGAGTATGTTCTTGCTTCATTTTACACCCATGCTTTCCATTTTCAAGGTTTTTATTCTCATCGTCAGGTATGTCACAGGTCTTTGAATTCAATTTCAAGACCTGCTTTTTTCAAATTAAGGTATTCAAAATGCTGTCACAATTTGTGACAAAAAAAGTGGAGCATGGCTTATGCACCCAAGGCATCAACATTAGTTCTGGTTGCAGTGCTAATGGAAATGGTTCTCTAAGCAATTTAATTTTACATAGATGGAGCTCTGGTATAAATGATCAGCTTGGCAGGAGAGCCTATTCATTGCCTATTCACAGGCTGCAGAAAGGACCCATGGGACAACAATAATTAAATATTTTTGCTTTAGCCTGCACCAAGAAACATACTGCCTTATGGCTAGTTCCGCTTGAAACCCTTCTTCAGCAGGACCACGGTCGATGTGTTGGTAGACTGTGAAAGGTGAGGGCTAAAAGCTTGGCCAGTGCAGAGCTCATGTTAGTCCTCTGCCGCTGCGACTCAGAATCTAAGCAGAAATAAAATCTTCAATAAGAGACTCTGCATTCATGTGCTTTGTGTGGCTCAGGAGTAACAGTTTAAAGAAATATCTCAGAGCTAAAAAGCATAGATTTTGAAACCCTTTATTCACTCACTTATCCATCACATGAATTTTTTTTTATTTCCCCTAGAAGCAACTAGGAGATCTGCAATAGCTGAATGGGAGGCTCGTTTTGCTCTAAAGTATGAATTCAAGTATGACAATCTGAAAAATACTCTAGTCTTCAATTTATCAAAAAAAAAAATATTGTTCAAAAGTAAAGGGTGCAGAAATGCATTTCTGTTCAATTGCCTATTTCAATTAGCAGCTTTTGAGCAAGACAGCAGCTTTTCAAGCACTTTCTCCATTACAGACTTTCTTCAAAATCTGGTGAGGAAACGGACTCTTCAGAGAATGCTCTTGTGATGCTTCCCTATGGAGGACATAGGATATGGATCATATGCTTCTTTCAGCTGCTACCACACCTTGAAGACCTTTCAGCCTCGCCACTAGGTAAGTGGAAAAATGTTAGTGCAGCAAGTGAGAAACACAAAAGCCAGTAATTGGTGGGGTTTTGGTTTTTGTGGTTTTTTTTTTTTTTTTTTGATGTGTGGGCTTTTTTCATTTTTTTTTTGGGTTTGTGGGTTTGTTTGTTTGTTTGTTTTGGGGGGGCTAGTATTCCCAAAGAAGTCTTTGTTAAAGAAGTCTGTGGTATCCCCCGATCAAGATTTCTTTGGAACTGGCACAGGAAGACGTCAGGGAACCCTTTACTTGCAAAGATTTCTCATCTTGGTCTCTAAGCATAATAAAATTATAAATATGTTATTTCAGTGGTATTTTTAACCTAAAGAAGCATTAAAACTAAGGAAAAAAAAGTGTAATAGCAGGTATTTTAAAGAGGAGACATCTGGTAGCAGCAGAAACTCACAGTTCCTCAAAATTGTGTCAGAGCTTTGAAGAAGCTCTGCAGAGAGAAGAAGCCAAGCCACAGTGCAAGAGCTTAGCAGAAGAATCGCTGCAAATAAAAGAGGAAACTGACTTTTTAAGTCAGTTTCAGGAGCACATTAAAACCAGACACCGTAAATAAAGAAGAACTACTGGGATGAATTTATATTCCTTTTACAAAAATGTGAAATAAGACTCAAATAAATTAGCTATTATTACAGGTGGCAGCACAATTTAAAAAAGAAAAATGCTAAAAAGAACGTGGGCTGTCTTATGAGTGCACTCCAATATATTATCCTTAACACGTGGACACACTGGCCAGAATTATAAATCATTAATCATTAAAATGCAAAAGGTTAAGCTTTACTAAAAACACCACCGCGGGCATGTCTGTCGGCTCCCTGGAATGCCCCTGTGCATAATGTTCCTCCTGGCACAGCTTCACAGTCACCTTCAGCTGGTCAAAGGCCATGACACTGCCAAGGGGCTCCTCTCCCCCCATCAGACTTCTTTGTACCTCCACTTTGTTGACACCAGTGACTTCAAGGCAAGTTGTAGCTGATCCAAATTAAAATCAAATGGACTTTCAAAATTAATTACTTCCTCCTCAGACTCAGACTGTAAGGGAGGTGGCAGAAACATGAAGCCAGCAAAACACTGGCCCTTTCTGCAGCATCGCTGTCCTAGACTGATATGAGCTGGCTTTGAAAATGCACCCCATGAGCTTGTACAGCGCCTACAAGAATTGCCCGGTTCTGATGAGGTACTCTTTTTCTTCTGGAAATACACACTCATATTTCACTCTACAAGAGCAAAGAGAAAGTCAAATGTCAAACCTCCGTATGCAACAGAACCTAATTATATTCACATATACAAAATAGTTATGCTAATACAGTGAACTACACTCCAACCCCAACCACAGGGGATAAGTAGCAATGCTAGCTTGGAGCTGTCTTAGTCTATTAGAGTGTAAAGTGCTCTAAATTCTAAGAGTAAACACGCATTTTTCTGCCTTTCAATTTCAGACACTCCAACTAACTTAGAGTTTGATAATGTCTGATTAAAAAGAAGTATCTGGACATTTAGAATGCAAATCAAGTTTTTTTCTAATGATGGATTTTCTGAGAGTTGTTATCAGAATATAAGAATTTAACATCCATTCAACAGTTAAGAAATATTTCTTGACTTCATTGCTGACGGCACTCCTCATCAAATCCCATTTCTTCCTCAAAACCCACTTGTTTTCCTGCATGATCCAGCTTATTATACTAGGCATTAATCCTTTGTAAAATCCAGCTTTATTTAGTCAAAGGCCCTCAGACACAGAAACAGAGCAAAGAAAGAAAATTGACATTTTGAATGACACTGAGAGTAATTCTTTCTGTTCACACTAACAAGGATGGTACCAAGTACCAGGGCAGTGAAAAGCAAAGAGCGCAATTTTAACCTAAAAGTATAAGCAAATAGTGGTAGAGGAGACAGAATAAGTGTATCAAGGCGTATCAAGTATCCCAAGAATACGCTAATAAGACAGAGGTGGGATAAGAAGATCTGGAGAATGCATACACAGACTCCCACGGTTTTCTGAGAGGTATAATATCAAAATCCATCATGAATTCTCCAGTGCCTTCACCATTCAGTGCATGCTGGCGTGGTTCAAATAATTGCCAGTACAGCTGGAAATGACCAAACAAGAGCCCCTCTGCCTGTGCTCCGAGGCAGGGAGGTACAACCCAGCTAAGTTTGCAAAGCTAATTAGTTGTGGCAGCAAAATGTGGTACACATGGCAACACAGCAAGGCCTGTTTAGTGTAAGTCCTTCACTGAAGTAACCTGCCCATGTGAGACGGCTGGACCAGACAACGAAGCCAAGCATGGACCATTCTCTGCCAAAGGATGTACCCAGTGACTGGTGGTACCCTAGCGGGACTCGTGTTCCTTAAACCTTCTAGAGCCCCAAAGAGGAGCTCAGAGTACCGGTGCCTCCCAGAAATGAGCTGACTGCAGAGCACAAGGACTGAATTTCAAGTCCTTATCATCATCTTGAGGCTGCTTTTCCTTCTTCAGCTCTTCAGAAGAGGTTTTTAAATGTTGAAGGAGCTTTTTAGATTTTTAAACAAGAAACTGCCTAACTTCAGTAAGTACTAGTTTAATCATTAGTTTCCACTTTGTAACATTAGTTACTTTGAACCATTGTTATTAGTCACATTGAAAGGTTGTTATTAGTTATGGGGAAACATTATTAGCTACTTTGAAACATTATTAGTTATTTTGAAACATTGTTATTAATTACTTTGAAACATTAGTTTTCCCTTTGTAATGTGTTTTTAAATTCCAAGGGAATTCATCATAACACATTGCCTTCACTGTTGTCAGCAACACCTGTCAGGATTTTGACTATTGGCCTTACTAAAAAGCTGCATTAAAGAGATCACTGCTACAATTTTCCAAAGCACTTTTTGCATTCAAAGCTTAGGTTCTGTTAAAAAAAATAACAGGGACTTGGGGCATCAGCAATGATTTATTCTTCGCATATTTTTTATTAGTGGGTTATTTCAGATATACTCATCCTTTTGTTTGATATTTTGGTGGAATGTAAAGCCCAGATATGGTTCCCATCAAAATCATTCACTTGAGTTCATTGGGATCAGGATCCTTACAGTGTATCTAGAAATATTTGCTAATATAAGAGCTAAAACGTGTCACAGTTCCATTTTTTACTAGCTACTCTTGAGAGCACTGTTCTGCATTCATCCTAGGATAAAAGAAAAAGAAGCTTACTTTAATACAGTAATAAGAAGTTAAACCAGAAATACTCTGTTTTACTACACTGTGAAGAGTCATGATTATAGAATCCTAGAATAAAGGTGTGCCTCAAACCATAAAGGGGTGAAGTCCTCACTAAAATAACCAAATTAGCAAGTGCAAAATCCAGGTTTTAATTGCCCATAATGGAACTAAATTATCTCTACAAATTTGAAACAGGGAATATCCAGTGATTGGCAGATGAACATAAAGGACTGTTTCATGGTAAGTCGTCACCCATGATACCTATATTTTTGTACTTTGAAGTGGCTGTTCAAGTGAATTTTGTGAAAAATAGGTTAGATATACAGGTACCTAACTCATTCAGCTCTTTTTGAAATGCCATGCCGCGTATTGGCACAGCACATAATCATTTATACACACACTTGGGTTTGGTATAAAATATGCTAAAAACCAGCCTAGGTAGCAAACTGCCTTCTGTTGGTTCTCTGCAAAAAGAAACAGCATGTTCATCTGTCAACATGTTTTTGAAACAACCGTTCACCGTTATAGCAAGTGATTCAGCTTGTGTAGTAAAGTAGTCTCTTCTGGAAAAAAAAAACCAAACCTCAAACAACAAAGCACTGAATGTCATGGCAAGATCATTCTCTTGTGCACAGAAAAATACCAATTAACCAAAACCAAGAGAAGGGCCTTTCAATGGAGAGAAGTACTGCAAGGAGACACTTGCTGAGAACCTCACACCTTTCGTTGGAGAAGTTGCTCTTCATAGTAGGAGCTACCAAGCTTGGCTCTAGAAAAGCCTGTCTCAGTAATTGTTCATATTTTAATACTGACCCTTAGCTCCATGGATCCATTTAAATACCATTGCCAAGACCTCCTTTCAGGCCCCACTAGTTCCCAGAGGCAGCTGCTGAGCTATACAATTGTGTCTTCTAGAAGGGGGTCAAGGTTATATCGTCTTTTTCACCTGCTGTGAAGGACCAGTCCCACCTAGCTCCCAGCAGACTGTGCCAGTGGCATACAGACAGTAGCATCTTCACCTCCTTATGTGCAGAGGAGATCCTCCATGCTCAGATCTGCCAAACCCAAGTCTTCCTGGTATGGTTACACCCCTCAGTGCTGTATCTTACATCACAAAATTGAGATTTATTTTCATCTAAAGAAAATGTGGGTGTTTTCTCACAGTTAAAAAAAGTAAGAATAATGATTTGAAGTCTTTTAAAATTGTTCTGCAAATATTTGGAGGACTGCAGTCAGTTAACGTACCTACTTAAATATCATTGTTTTCTAGAAAGGTTTTTCATTTGGAACAGACAGAAACATTACTGCATTAAGAAGGTACATCAATAGAATTAGATTGCTACTGGGTCTGCTAAGACTCTGATAAACTACTATGCAGATAACGTCCAAAATGACACATGCAAGAGCCTGACTTTTACAGAGAATATGAATGTAGAACCTACAGGCTTTTCCCATTGCTTCAGAGCCGACCTTCACCTATTTTCTTACCCATTTTTATACAGACTGTTTTGCAGTCAAGATCTAGTATGTCCATGCTACTACAACGTAACCCTGTGCATTTGAGTTGTATACACATAGGTGATGGCTCGCTACCAGATTTATTAATATGCTCTGTTGACAAAGACGTTAGTCACTTTTAAGAGAATGCCCTGGAAACCAGGCTGGAAATATTGGACATTGAAACATTCGTCTGTGAACTGCTGACAGCTCTTTCTCTTGTGGTTTCTCGTGTCAAAACACAATCCCTCCCTCCATCTCCCTGTTCTGGTAACACCAGTCAGTTTCAGCAGAAAAGCATTTTTAACATAATGGATAAAGTATCACCAATGTTAGAATGTCTCGGATTACAAGCAATAGCCTTCTTAGGCAGTCACTGAAATATACTTATGCAACACAGAACAGCATCTTTCCAGTGACCCACTAAAAGGACGTTCTAGAGGTTGCGTGGAAAAACAGTGCCGTTTCCTTCCTTTGGGAAATCTGTGACAATCCCCCATCAAAATTAGTGTAGCAGGGCACAGTAAGGCAGAAGAGGGCACAAAGAAAAGCAATAACTGTTGTTATATATAATTTGCTCCAATACGTAACATCACTGATAAAACTAACTTGCAGCATGAAGACAAGAAGCTGTGTTGCTAAGGGAAACAAACGAGAGGCTAAAATCAGCACAGAGGTCTGCAACGCTTCATAGGCTTCCATGAAACAAAGCAAGCATGACTCCTTGCATACCCTCAGGTTTCACAGATTTTTCTGCCTGTAGCCCTATTTCTCTCAGAGGCAAAGTCCCACTAGGAGAGAAGGGTTAAGAACCTTCCTGTTCTTCCTGTAAAAGGCAATGATTTTTTCTGGCAATATTTGCTACTTAATTTTGTAGCACTTTCAGACTCCATAACCTCTGATACGGACATTTGTTAATTGGGTGAGCAACCAGTTGCAGCAATTAATTTCCTTTTCTGTCTGATGACAAATTCCTATTCTGTCTGTCTTCTTATGGTTCACAATATAGGTGACAAAAAAAGAATTTAATTGACATTTCTGACATACAAATTCACAGTTCATCTGAATTGCCTATAAGGAATGATGCTTGCCTCGTGGCCTCAAATCTAGAAAAAATAATTTGGGGCATCAGTTCAATGGGTTCTCGCTATTTTGTACGTTAATGGTTAAGTAAGCAAAGTGCAGATAAAAAATGGATAGTGATATTACCTACAGGATGGAGTGTGGTCAACCAGTACAAATAACTACCACGTAATCTGGCATGTTTCTGCAGTGCAATGCTTATATTAAGATAATACGGTTAGCTGATTTCATAATGAAGTCTTTGACCTCCTGCCCTATCCTAGATGATTCAGGATGTCTCATGCCACGAAGAGATGGAAAAAAAAACAAATCAAAACAAAACACCAAAGCCAAGCAGGAATGCCTGGCTATGAAAAGAATTCAGTGTGCTTTAGACCAATTTTTCTACTTGGATAGTTACAATGTTTGGTTTTTCTTTTAGAAGGTTGCTCAGTTTGACAATGATAAGCACATGTTTTATAGCAGCACTGACTGTAATGCAGCCAGCTCATAGGGCTGCTTGAAAGTCAGCGGAATTATCCAGAATATCAGAGCTGAGCGCGATGACTTGTGGCTAACATTCTACCCACTTGCAGGCCAACAGGCTCTTCGTCCCAGTGAAGAGATGCACAGACTACCTTTGAGCCTATTTCCAAATTAATTGTTTTTCCCTTCAGGACGAGTCTGATGACCTTTGCAGCCTATCCAGGCTCCTTTCTGTATCAACAGAGAGAGACAGACATCTCTGAAAGTCAGTGAAAACCAGACAGAGAAGCTAAAAGAGGACGACACTTTCTAGTTGATTACGTGGTGAGCCCACGGTCTCCCTGATGTTGTGTGCTGAACCGTGAGTCATCTGGAGCTGCCAGTAGGAAGTGGTAGGCAACGGGTTGTGTCTGAGCAGATGCCTGACTCACAGATTACCATGAGGCATCATCATTTGCGTAAGACTGAAAATGCTGGATTTTTATAAAAGGGATGCCTGTGCATCTAAGTCACTACACACGGATCATTCAGGAACTGTATGAGCACGATTGATTTCTTTCACAGACTGATACTTCTATTTATATTGGAAACTATGACCAGAAAATATGTTTTCTGGTATGGCAATCTAAATGTTAAATATTTATTAAAATTATACAAAGACTTTCATTACAAGACAGCAAACTAAGTTCCAGAACACAAACTGGAAATGTAACCTTTGAAACAGTAATAAAATCTTGGGAGTCAGATAAGAAGAGGAAAAAACGCCATTATGCATATATCTGGCAAGCAGAGACCAAATATTTATTTTTATACAGCATTTGCTCAGTGTCTTCATGCATAAGTCACCTTGTCACTCCCTCAGCAGTTGAAGATTTCACGACAGCCCTCACCTTGAGCTATACTCTTCCTCGCCTGGTGATTAACTTACAGGGAATGCCTTAAGGCATGACCTTGAGCAAACCTCATGCACGTAAAGAAAACTCATGAGAAATGCCTTCGCAGTATCCTCACGGCAATATCATTAACACATATGTTTGTGGGATTGATCAAGACACTGAACCCTAATTTTAAACATAATACTACAAAATAACCCCCCTGCACTTACAGCCTTTTAAAATACTATTTAAAAACTGTAACTATGAAATTTGCACGTACAGAATTACACAGGGTTTGGGAGGAATTCTTCCTACACTCTCCTGTGATCTATGAAGCTCTGGACTTGTCAACACTGGCCTTTCGTTTAGTTATTCATGCCTTTAGCACCTAGACATGCAATATACCAGGCAGCACTCCATTTAGCAGGTCGGGAAATCCAGCTGCTACAGAGTAACACAATATATTGCCTCAGCAACACCCTCAGCAACAAACCTGGACTCCATTCTCCCAGGAATATTTCACGAAGTTGTGGGTCTCTGTCCTATTTTCTAGGACCTGATGGTCTAAGGCAATTTGTCAAATACATGTATTAGCTACAGCTTTGGACAGTCAACCACTTTAGCCTGCAATGAGGAGAAAACCCACTTCTGTGGAGACAGAACTTTCTCAAAGCCAGTCTTTGCCTGAGGAATGAACTCCCTGGGAACTACAGTCCCTCCAAGAACTCATGAGCTCACCATTTTTCATTCTTAGCAGAAGGTGTGTTTTTTCCACCTGTGAGTTCTCAGACAAGCATTCAGAACCACATGCATGTGAAATAAAAAGTATTCCAGACAAAGAGGAAATCTCCCAGAAGGGACTTTTTGCCACCCTTCTGAAACAGGACGGTGCATCCGTGTGTGAGAGAAGTGAATTACGTTCCTCGGTGCACTTCGGAGGGACACCTTAGATTCTACAGAGGCCAAAATGAGGTAGGTACAAAATGAGATACCTGAGCAGAAATAGCTTATGAGAGAGCTACAGATGCCCAACGACCACAATGTGTTGTGTTTTTTCTTTTTTGCATCCTTTCAGTTTCTGTTCCGATGATAACCTTTCACATGTATATGGAAATCGTTTAAAAACAGAGTACTGCTATAAGTGTTTCTCTCCGAGAGACGATACCGTTCTGGACTCTGCTCCCCGCCGTGCTCTAACCACCCATTTTTGTAGACGCAGTGCCACGGGCAGCGTTACCCAGCCCAGCTTCGCCGCTCCCCCGCCTCCCCAGAAGTTGCCGGTGACACCATGATGCCCAGGCTGCCTCCCCGCACCCAGAGCTTGCTCCTTCTCTTCCTCCTGGCCCCGGCTCCCTGAGGATGTCCCTAACCCGAAGTTCCGCCCTGCCTGGAGGAGGGCGATTCCCGACAGGCCTCCCCGGGGACGGCGGCACCTGACACCCGGGGCGGGGACGACCCGGACCCATCGCTCACCGGCGACATTGGCCCAGCCGAGCCCGGCTGATGGAGCTCGTACCGGGCTCCCACCGCTCCCCGACCCCGGCGTTTCTTTCTCCTTCTTCCCGCAGGAACCGCAAAGCAGCGGGATGAAGGCGGCGGGGGTGGGGGGCATCTCCCTGCCCCTCTCTCCCTCTCACCGCGGGGGGGTGGGTGGTTGGGATGCTGCTTACCGGCTCCGCCATCCGTTCGGCCGCCGCTGGAAGACAAAGCTCAGGGGCGCCCGCCCCCACCGAGCGCCTTCCGCCGCCGCCGGCCCAGGTTACGGTGCGGGGCGAAGGGAGGAGCCTGCGCGGCGCCGGGGCGAGCGGCGTGGCCATGGCTCGATCTGCGCCGCCGGGTCCTCCACCGATACGAGCCCATCGCAAGGCACCACCCGCCCTCGCCGCCGACGCTTCCACTCGCCCGGCGGGCGAGTGGAAGCGTCGGCGGCGAGGGCGGGAGGTGCCTTGCGTGAGTGATGGGCCAAAAAGGGGGTGTTGCAGCATCCTCACCTGGCCTGTGTCCCCTCTACCTTTCCCACCTTGCTGGTGCCTTAAGTAAGTCCATACCTGCTTGTGTACTGGTGGGCGAGCGCACCTCGCCTGGGCTAATCTACACCCGGGCATGGGGCTAACGCCGCTGGCTGAGGAAGGTGTCAGCCGGCGAGGAGGAAGATGCGGTGGCCACCGTGGTGCTGGGTGCCCGGGTTTGAGCAATGCAGGGCTAATTTATCTTCTAATGCTGGGGAAAACGGCGCTTTTAGAAGACTAATGTCTGCATTAGTGAAAAGATTTACTTTATAGCCAGCTGGGCTATGTGGACTTCAAGGTCTCAGTGTTTTCAAGCCTTGCCAGATGCAGGGATGAGGAGGAACGAGGCCTGGGCACTTGACACAGGCTGGCCAGCAGGATTATTTCATACCATGAACGTCACATTAAATATAAATTGGAAAGTTTGGTGCGTAGTGCTCTCTCTCCCTTGATGGTGACGGTATGGAGAACTTCTTGCCCCAGTGCTGGGCCGCTGAGCCCTTCTCTTCCTCCCGAAGCCGCAGCGTTTGCAATGTCCGACATTTGCTGTGCACTCCTGGGAGTGCACAGCTTCCTACTGATAGAATTGTTTGAGTATAATTCTTGTATATTTTATATTAGTGTCAGGATCAATAGTGGTTCTTTAGTATTATTGTTAATTATTTAGTCTTATCCTATTAAATCTATTTATATTTCAACCCTCATGTTTCCTTATTTTCCCCGATTCCCCTTCCTGGGTGGGGAGGGGTCATCGGGTGATAGAATAATTGTCTAAATGATAATAAATTGTTATGGGTTTCTCAAACCATAACACTGTGGTACCCGGGAAAGTAGTACCTGAGCTGTGGTGCCTGGGAAAGAGGGATGGCTGGAGAGGAGGGGGCCGTCTCCCCTAAGGCAGAGGAGGTTGGGGGTTGCAGGAAGAAGAGAAGCTGTCAGCCTGGGTTTCTGAGGAGGCTGTGCGGTGCAGGGCTGTGGGCTGGCCTAGAGCTTTGCTAGGAATATCTATCAGTTGCTCCATGATAAGTTTGGATGATCTTCTTGGTGGCCTTCTGCTGAATTGCTCAGAAGATATTGGTCATATCAATGTCTTTCCTGGGACCCAAATCTGGACACAGAAGTCTAGATGCAGCCTAAGATACTTGTATTTAGCCCATCCTGCACCCGCAGGCATAGTAAGGGCATTTCCCTTCCTTCCTTTCATTGTGTACGTGGCTTGGCATCCCAGCCTTGAAGTACCACACTTGGTGCTGGTGGCTGTGGCGTGGGGCAACAGGCCTTGGTCCTGGCTTTAGTAACAGGAGGGACTGATTTGAGCAAAAAACAAAAATCCTGTTTGTTCAATTACCTTGCTATCTTGTATTTTTCATGCGACACCAGTGGTTCACTGAGTTTGGCTGAAAGTGCTATAAAATACAGGCTCTAGTCTATGCCATGGAGGAGTTTCTCTGTCTTTAGTGGAGCTGTTGAGCTAATCCCATCCCGAAGCAGAGGTGCAAGGAACCCTTACAATGCTGCAAGGGTGTTGTCTGGGTAGCTAACTTCTGAGGGGGAGTGTAAGGGGTGAGGGGTGAGTGTTGCTGTTGTCCAGACACTGGCCATTCTGGGACTGCATTCCTGATGGATGGCAATAAGAAGATAACGTTTGCTTGCAGGAAACTCTAGGAAGTTGAGAAGCTACCTGATGAGCATTTGGAAATTTTTTGTCTTCCATCAGAGAATTTGGCAATCCTCTGAAAAGTCAGTTAGGTTAAAGGTAATGTTAGGTTGAACACTAGGTTTAGGTGTTTAGTGTGGAAGACACTGCACGTTGTGTTCTTTTCCAAACAGTGTTGGTCACTGACATGAGTGCTTCCCTGTAACCTCTTTCAGGGTGTGGCTGTGGCTGGTTCTTATTGTACAGCACAGGAACGCCCTCTAGAGAAGTTTGAATTTGATGTCCTGGAGTCCCCGTTGGTGGCTGCTTCCGAACTGAGTGAGCTTAATCTCAGACCTGCATTCACACAACCGGGTTTTGAGGAACTAGTAGATCCGCTTTCATTCATCTCCCAGAAAGGGCAGTCCCCAGTGTCTGCCCATTGCTTTCTTCAGCTGGGCAGAGCCATGTGCTCTGGTTCATGGAGAATCTGCGTTAGTTCATGGTTAACCCTGACTCTGTGGCAGGGAAAAGGCACCACTGGTGAGGGGAAGGAGTTTGGTGTTGTGATTCTTTGTTTTCCCTCCCTTCCATCGTGTGTTTTGTGCAGCGTCATGCTGTCAGGTTTATTGTGTGCATCTCGACTGAATGTTGGGTGGTGCTGCAGAAGTGTGCATGAGAGCAGAGGTGAAGGACTTTGCTGCCAGACACTTCAATGAGGTGCTCAATTCCTCTTTACCTCAGCTGGAATTCTTGGTCCTGCTCCCCCTCCCTTCAGACCTAGAGCTTGTGTTTGTATTGGGTGTAATGTTTGATGTGCCCGTGCCAGGACTGCCCTGCTATGTTGTGGAGGTGGGCTAGGTCTGTTTTGAGTTCTCTGGGGTGGTCAGGAAACTGGGGGTTATAAATAGTGTGGTGTAAGTGCAATCTCTGTGTCTTGGACTGTGAACGTCTCCAGAAGCTGTGAGCTCAGTTCCCAGTGATACCACAGGCTGCTAGAGAAGGTGTGTCATCTCCTTAGCATGTGTTTTCTATATTGCATGAGGCAAACATGTTTTGTTTATATATTGATATCTATCTCCCAGATTACCATCAAACGGGTTTCGTTTGCCACATGTCTCGATTGAGGAATCTGGGCTTAAGCCCCCACCTAGAAACACCCACAGTGCCTAAGCTACCGTGTCTTGGACTGGAATGATGAACCCTTTGATGTGATTTTTCACCTCCTGGAATAATCCTGTAGGTGAGCAAGTGGGACACACTAACACTGAACTGAGAAGCAAGAAGAACTGGAAACAACTTCTTTACTGACAATGCCAGGAATATTTCTTGAGATGAATGCTGTTGTCCTTTTTGTGCAGGCTGCTGCTATGTCTGCACACCCTCAATCCTTAGTTTCCAGGTTATGGACGTAAAGGCAATTGTACTCTTTGTAGTAAGAGGGTTAACAAAGCATTAGTCAGTGTGACTATCTGCATCTGTCCAACAATCAAGTGAATTCTCTCTGACATAGGTTTCCTGATGTTGGATTCCTTGGCATTTGGACCATTAAAGCCAACTACTGTCTGCTTACATGCCATGGTAGTCTTACAAGTGAGTCTTTTGGGTTTGGCTTGCTGGTGTTGTTAATGTGAGAAGAAAACAGGTGAAACACTCTATCAAGAGGATAGACGATTTAATTTAAACAAAGATCAGTAATGCTTCAACAGAGAAATTAGTATCTCCCATTTTTGGGTTTTTGTGGAATAACAACTCTGCCTCAGCTGGAATATGTGATATTGTTCTGCCAGGGAAGAGAAAATGAAATCTTAGTTGTAGCAAAACCAGTCCTATAAAAGCTAAAATTTTCCAAACCAAGTGATCCCTGAAGTGTTCCTTCCAATGTATTTGTATTTTCAGTGGTCATCCCCACATACCTCAACTTCTTCAGTGAGACTGCAGTCGGCAAAATAATGTGACACCATGGAAAGCAAAATAAGAAATTTGCAAACCAATTGATGGTGGTTTGTAAACCCCTACATCAAAGCCTATATCCATATTCAACTGCTAAATAGAAATCTTTGGGGGTTTTACTGGATGAATGAATTCCCCGTGTGAAGCTTCAAAGGTGTTTTGCTATTAGTTCAATGATTTTTCGATACATTCTCTCAGTTGCATCAAGGCCCCAGATGAAATCAAGATGTCCCCAAGCAGGAATGTGCTCATGGTAAATGAGATTAGAAATCCGAGGAAGTAGCTTTGCCATGTCTTTTGGATCTGCAAATTTGTCAAGTCCACCGCTCCAAACAGCAATTGGTATGTTTATCTTCTCTATCTCGTACGCAGGAGGAGCAGACTGTAAGGAAGGGAGGAGACCTGAGTGAATGCTGTTGTATGAGAAGTTCTTTAGAGAAAGGATTCTGTGCAAGCATCTCTCTCTCCCTTCTGCACGTTCTACAGTAAAACAGTAAGGATGAAGGCCACCCTCTTAGTGTTTATTGCCCTATCCCCATTCCCTGTCTACCATGAAAGGAAACGATCCGTCCTATTCCCGTGTCTTTCCTTAGTGCCTGGCTATGAGTTGTCCTGCAGTTTGACACCTACTCGTGCCCTTTGGAGGTGGGGATATGGAGAGCGCAGTGTCTGTGTTTATCAGGCAAAGACTGCGGAGTTGTTGCTCATGTGTGTCCTGTTTTTGGCCTATGTAGGGTCCTCTTCATGCTTTTATGGGGCATGGAGTGAAAGACTTTTAGTTGTATTGTCACAGACTTCACTTGACACTCTCTGTAGGTCACAGTGTTGTTACTGATGGAGTAATAGCCCGCGAGCATACTTGCCTTCCCTATTGTCTGTGGGGTGGTAAGAGACCATGCACAAAATGCTTTTAAATGGACCCCTGTTATCTAAGGGTTGTTCTGTTGTTATTCTCATTGACTGCTTTTTTAAGGCAACTTCCTAACCATCCAGAGTATTGGGAATAGAATATTGCCCATTCAAAAATGTAAACTTCAGTATTTAAAGACCATATGTGTGGATGGAAGGTGTCTGAGAAATCTTTGGAATCTTCCTCCACCTGTAAAATAGTGTGCCACATATGAAATAACCTGCCCTGACTCAGAAAAGCTCTCTACAAGTCAACTGGTCTGATCAAATCTCAAAAAACTGTCAGGCAAGTTACCAGTGCTGCAGGAGGAGCGCAGCATTTCTGAGTGTTGACTGGGCAGTAACCAAACTCCTAGTGACCAAGTTTTTTCTGTTTCCTTTTTTCTGTACAGGATACATTAGTTCACCACAGCAGTAGCCTCTCTGAAAGCAGCTCTCTCTTTGAATTTTTCTGTTCTTATTTTTTCCAGGACCCAAGGATGAGATCTCAGGGAAACCGTATTGCCTTACCTGGTTGTATTTCTTCATGTTTTCCTTAGCGCCGTAGTCATAAGCTTGAAATTGGCCTGAATGCGTTAGCTATTAATATTGTAACAAGGACAGATAAAACGAAAGTGTTAGGAGACAGAACAGAGTGCAGGAGGCATTTTCCTGCCTGTGACTGAACCCAAGGCTCAGGCAGTGGACAGGCTTCCAGGGGTACTGAGGATGGATTGTAGGGTGAGTGGCTTTATCTCCTTTCCTCTTGCTAACATTCTCTCCTGATTCTCAGCCACCACCCTTGGTAAGTTATTAAAATTTTGCTTGACTATTTTAGTTAACTAAAGTTGGGATCCCTGTTTGTGACACGGAGGTATGTCAGGGCTATTACTAGTCTAGTGTAACATATGGTACCTCCTGACACACCTCGACTTTTGTGTGTCACTTTGGTCTGCTCACAGCACTGGTGACATTTCCAGAGGCTCTGTACTTCTTACAAGAGTTTGGCTACTGGGGGCAGGGTGTGATTAGCTTAACACTGAACTGTTGTCTTCGTGAATGTGCTTTGTCAAAAGGAAAAAAAAAAATGAATTAATCTGTCTTACTGAAAACGGATGTGCATTTCTTTTTTCACCTTTAAGTAACTGAGGATATGCTAGAAATCTGTTAGCTTCTCTCTATTTCTCTATTTTCTGCCTTTGTGTGCTGGTGGTCTGTATCCTGTGAATTTTCGTCAGGGGTGAGTGCAGAACCATAAGTCTATTTAAGTGTTGCCAGAAGCGGCTACAATTCTGTGCACATACAGTGATGTATTTCTGAGACAACGCTCTCTTGTCCTGGTTTGGTTTGGAACCTAGGCAGAACAACTTAGGTCTGAGAGCAGCGTAAGATGCCAGCAGAAGAGGCAGTCCCCCAGCAGAAGCGTTTGTGCGGTTAACTGGGTCTGGGAGGTGATGCAGGCTGCAATTAACCCTCTGGGAGAAAAGCTTTAGCCTGGATCAATTCTTTGTCTGGATCATCCCCTGGCCGCTCAAGTTCGCTTCTGCAGCTCTCAAGGCGAGTGTCTTCATAAATAAAGATGAAGGCTGGAAAGCCATTAGAGCCCAACGTGCAGAGAGGCCTGATGCGCCCTGGGGAAGTCTCAGTGCCTGATACCAAAGGGACAATTCAGGTAATGGTCTGGTGAGCCACGGGGAACAGAGATCCCTCTGTGGCGGGTGCTCACGGCAGCACGCGAGAAGATGTGATGGGCAGTTTCCCAGATCTACCACCTCTGGACTTCCCTGGAGACTGTCGGTTGCATGAAAAGCAGTAGTAAGAGTCTGCTTATATGTCAGTGTGTGGTTATACCTGATGCCAGTGAATAATGTTCTGTACGGATACTCCAGCGGGGGTATGTCCTACGTATGTATCCATTCGACTCTGTAGAGAAAGCAGAAGTGTTACAAAGGCAATGATCCAGCGCTGTGTGAGAATAAAGCTGTGAAGGACCTGAGCAACATACTGCTGCTGTGTTAAAACCCCATTTTAATAGGATGTTCTTCAAATATCAAAAAGAAAGTTGAGGAGAGACTCACAAATATGTGAATTTACAGTAGGAAAAGAGTATGTAGAATTTTATGCCTTTGGGAGAGTCTTTCCCATGTTAGTACTTAGTCATATGGAAAACATCGTTTGGAGAGTGTATATGGGCTTTGTTTTTCTCAGTTTCTACAGTTTGTATGATGCTTTTAAATAGTGCTGTGCTTAGTCAGGAGAGGAGGATTGCATAACGAGGCTACATGTGTGTGAGCTTTTTATAGGAACACTTGTTAAGTTGTCTGAGTATGTGAGATCAAAGGCCACTGGAGAACTGACATGTGGAAGGTCTGCAAGAAAAAAAAAAAGTAGCAGCCAGAGTAAAGGAATGAGGTCTTGCTGTTGAGAGAAGTGTAAAGAAACAGCTTTGAGCTTTGACTAGAAACGTTTTGATGTGTAGTGACCAAAAAGAAACAAACTCTTATGTTCAGAGGATCTGGATGTCTTCCTATTTAGGAAGGAAAATATGAATCGTGCAAAAGAAAAAAGGTGTTTCTCCTTCTATTTGTCCATTTCAAAAAGCTTTGGTATCTTTTCCACTTTTCTTTTGCTTATACCCAGAAGAGGAGACACTGAGGGACACCATTGCATGATGGGACCATTCTGAATTCAGCCTTTCTTCCTTGCGTGATTTGAATGTGTCAGGTGGCAGATCTCATATTAGCTGAGGTCCTGGTTGGCATTACTGAAACCCTCAACACATTTCTCTATGTCTCTGTAACTGCTTGTAGACATAAGGCAGAAAAATTATTTTCCTTCAAAATTACTTGAGCTTTACTTGTATTAGAGTGTTCTTAGATGTGCTTACCGTGTTCAGACTTTGCATTCTGTCCCCAGATATGAAGCAGAAGATACTGGCACAAACTTTTCCCAGAGATCTGCAGAACCATGTTAAAGGCCCTTTCAGCAGTCCATTCTGATGAAGAGTTCCTTTGCAGCCAAGTAGTAACTGAGGAGAGGAAAAGTGCAAAACTTCTGGTTTTTTCCTTGTTGCAGGATTATTTCATGCAGAAAACTGTCACTCCCATTTCTCTGATAGTCTTCCCTCTTAAGTAAGATTGCTGAAACGAAACTGCTTGACATCCCAGTATCCTTTAAAGTGTGTTCTTCCCAAGAGCACACCAGATGTTCTTCCTGCTTCTTATTATTAGGCACGAGTCACTGTCCGTCTGACTGTAGTGCGTTGACCTCAGTGAGAAAGGGCAGTTGGCTGCACTCGTGACTGCAGAGTACAGGAAGTCCCTTTTTGCCCTAATATTTCTTCCAGGCAGGTACACAAACTGTACTGTGAGTATTGCTACTGCGTAAAAGAGGGAGAGGACAAATGAGGAGGATGCAGAGCTGGATGCTCTATAGTCACATAATGGGTACAGCTTGGCCAGAAAGAGGATGTGCTCCTGCAGTTTAACATTAAGTTTAGCATGCAGGATTTCCACCATTCCCAGCAAATTTTACTAAACTGGTAAATTCTGGTGTGAAATAGGTGTTTCCCTTTAAGTTTCCTTTATCATTTTACAAGTGAATATTTCACAAGCATAAATGAGCTGCATGTATAATAAAATTAAGATGCGAAATCTCTTATTTGTAGTTTTCTACTAGTGCCTAAGCCTAGATTTAGTAGACTACGTTAGACTCCTTTTATTCTGGTGTTTGTGAGTTTCCTTCAAAAATACTTGATTTCAACAAATAATGGTGAAAGTATGCCTGTTATCTTAAAGAAGTTGCAAAAGAGATACCATGCCAAGTCTTGCAGCTTAGCTCTGTGGAAAATCTGAAGTCTACCAGCACTGTCATCAGCCTGATACACTGAATTAATTCCTAACTCATCACCCCCTTAAAATCGGTTCAGCTTGAGTGAGTCCAGTAGAGACAAGGCAGACGATTATGTCTTTTAGAAAGAGGAATGACATACCCTGATCAGTGATCCAGGAAGACGTGCAAATGTTACCAGAGGACTGGTAGCATGTGTGATTGTGGTTACTGGTCCCACAGCAAAGAACACTTTAACCCTTTGAGCCAACTCAGGATAAGTGGAAAATGCTATGAAGCCTGCAAACACAAAAAACACCAGTCAAATTATTGAAGAGATCTCCACAGACCAAATAAACAAAAAAGCAGTAGCCAGCGAAGAAGTGAGACTAGATTAGCAGCCCATTGGCTGTTGCCATTTCTATGCTGCAGACCCAAGGGAAATGTGTGATTCTTGAAACTTTCATTTGGGAGGCAGAGTTCATTCTAAGGATACAGGTTCATTAGAGCATGTCCAGACACTGATTTTCTCAGAATTGACAATGTGGTGTTAAGGCCATTTTGGGGGGAGAAGACGCATTAATCAGATATTTTTATTTCAAATTCCCGTTAAAGTTCTCCAAACTCTAATAAAATAATGAGTTTTTCAGCTTGCAATCTCTAAAAGACCTTATAGGTTTACACTGTCACACAGTGATACAAAAATTGTCTGAGGATTATGAGCAGATTTTTACATGTAACTAAGTACAAACTCAGGTGAGGGTGAATGCACACATAAAGGAAGAGAATGGGGAAGGAAGGAAGGAAGGAAGGAAGGAAGGAAGGAAGGAAGGAAGGAAGGAAGGAAGGAAGGAAAACCAAAAAAGAGGTGCATCCCATCCTGTTTTCTGAACACATCTACATTTCTCCACTGATATATTTGTGAGAACTTTAACTGGTTGCCTAGAACATAGGTATCTAAAGACAAAGAAGGTGGTGTCTTGGCCTGAATGATTCATTCTGCAAAAGGACCCTTAGAATGCAGGTAGGAGAATAAAGGAAAATAATTGTCTAAGAATGTGGCCACGTGCCACTTCCACCCATTTTCTCCTTTGTTTCTGAGTTTATTTTTGTAAAATGGCAATGGCACACCATGGCATAAACCCCAATATCTACTCATGGATCTTATATATAAATCATAGACACTAACACTAACTGTTTTGAACTCAGGCAGCCCTAATGTTACCTGCAGCTGAAGCTTCCGAGTGACCAATATAGTATACATCCCTCTGCCCGGTTTTATTCATGATGAAGTACAGCTCTGCTGGAATATCGTATTTACCCATTTCATCGAAGCTACAGGGGAGAAACACAAAAAGCTAGCAGGCAGTTTGGCTGTCACAGTGTGAGTTACTGACTGTCAGTTTTGCTCATTGCGCCAAGCAGGACCCATTGAAAGGTGAGGTTGCACGCTTTGCATTCTTGCTTGAGTTGGGGAAGGGGGTAGAGGGACGCAGCTGTGCTGCCAGGCTGCCCCATGCCTTGGGCTCTCTGCAAAGGTTTTGTCTATTAGCAGAGGCTCTTCCAGACGTGATTGTAATCATTGCTTTCACCAACATAGATTACAAAAAATATTTATCTCTCAGTTAACATCAGTTGTGATACATCAGATTTCTAGACTGAGCTGGGCAGTCTCCTCTCCTGTCTGCACTTGGGACATGGTATCTGGTGGGAGACTTCAAGATTATTGATGCCTCCCAGTTTTGGAAGTCTTCTCCCCAAAGAAAGCAGCACTGTGTGTGGACAAAGGTGACCTCACTGTGTATGGACAAAGGTGACCTGTGTACGGACAAAGGTGACCTGTGTACTTCCAGCTTTGCTTCTGTATGTGCTGATTCCAGAAGGACCTGTCAGATTGCGTAGCCAAGCCCTTCTCATGACCCCCCAGAAGTGGCTGCATCTGGAGAAAAGAGTTGGTCTAGTCTCCTTAGATGTTGCATGTCCCACTTGAAGTCAGATTATATGAAAATAATTAGGGTTTTCATATAATCCAGAAGGCGATATTTTCATATAACCAGAAGGGGATATTTTCATATAACCAGAAAGGGAAAGATTCTGCATCCCAATATTAACTGCCCAGTCTTGCTAGTCCCCTGAATGTTGCTTTCTTCAGTAATTCTTCCTCCACCGAGTACCTGAACTGCCAGAACTCTTTCTGGCTGGGATTAAGGGTCTTGTGTTTTAAAGACCACGTGTCTCCTCGGCTGTTTCCCATCCAGACATCATAGCCAGCATCTGCTAGGATGAAGCCTAGACTGTTGTTGGGCAGGTTAGAGATCCAGTGAGTAGAATCTCCTAAAGTACCATGGTGTAGCAAGACTGCAGGCTTTTTCCCTGGAAAAGAAGAGGGTTTTCTTATGCTGTAGTAGTAAGTAATATGTAGTTAAAACTGGGGTGCGGAGATTGGTTTTGCAGGAGTTTTTTAACCTATATACAGAATTCAGGCCACATTCCTGACTAGATGCTCTTGCTGAGATGGAAAGGTGTGGAACATGCCATTGCATGTGCAAAGGGGAAAGATGGGGGACGCGTGTGAGAGCCAACTCTCAGACTTTCCATATGTCCTGTAACTCACACCTGTATTTTGGCTGTTCCTCCCTGCAGGAATTCTGAAAACAGCAAGAATGTATCCATCCTGCGTGGTAACTTCGTATTCCTCACTGGGGTACCCATGATATCTGATAATTTCAGTCTGTGGGAAGCCAAAGGAGAGCTTGTTAACATGCATTTACGATGTAGAGGTTTGTGAAGAAGGTGTCTAGAGGCTATTTCTATAGAGGAATGTGAAGCTAGCCAAGAACATGCCAGGGAGATTAATATGATAACATAGAACTGGCTTTTTCTCTACTGCTCTGTGTTGTTCTGGTAGGAAGGGACCCGAAAGAAATTCTTGTAGGACAGTACAACTCATGCCTTTCTCTTTCGGGAATGATCAGATATATGCTATAACATAGCCATGGAGGCTGGAGGATGCAAACGGCAGCGAGAGTAGTTGAGCTGTGTTTGTGTGATGTGGTTTGTGTATGCTCTTTAACATTGTACCTCTCAAATTGAAATACCAAGCTCTGCGTTTGCATCTAGTTAGACTTGGAGGTCTCCTGACATACTGCATATTGCTTATGTTTTGGCTAGGTAGTAATTGCTGTAGCAGTGACATCCAAGCACTACACAGGCTTATAAGAGTGTCAGGATGACAGAGCTCACCTGTGCAGTAAATAAGACAGTTTCTGGGCCCTGTAACTTGATTGTATGTGCTGTCATGTGGTAGGACTGTCCTGGGAGTAGCTTTTCTCTGAGTATCCCAGTACTCTCCACCACTTTTCCTGGATGCATCTTTGTTCTTTTAGACTTTGGGGATGATGCTATTAAACAGCTTGGATAAAGCCATCCTGTTTTGGAGGTTAACCTGGCTGAGCTGCGTGGAGGAACACTGGTTCTCTTTAATATCTTTATCAATGATTTGGACAAAGGGATTAAGAGCACCCTCAGTAAGTTTGCAGACAACATCAAGTTGGGTGGGAGTATTGATCTGTTTGAGGGTAGGATGGCTCTGCAGAGGGATCTGGACAGGCTGGATTGATGGGCTGAGGCCAATGGTATGAGGTTCAACAAGGCCAAGTGCGGGGTCCTGCACATGGGTCACAATGACCCCATGCAGTGCTACAGGCCTGGGGAAGACTAGCTGGAAAGCTGCCCAGCAGAAATGCACCTGGAGTGTTTGTTGACAGGTGGCTGAATATAAGCCAGCAGTGTGCCCAGGTGGGGCAAAAAGGCCAACAGCATCCTGGCCTGTATCAGGAATAGTGTGACCAGCAGGACTAGGGAAGTGATTGTCCCTCTGTACTCAGCACTGGCGAGGCACTACCCCAAATACTGTGTTCAGTTTTGGGCCCTTCACTACAAGGAAGACATGGAGGTGCTGGAGCGTGTCCAGAGAAGGACAACAAATCTGGTGAGGGGTCTGGAGAACAAGTCTTATGAGGAGTGGCTGAGGGAGCTGAGATTGTTCAGCCTGGAGAAAAGGAGGCTGAGGGGAGACCTTATCACTTTCTGCAACTACCTGAAAGGAGGTTGTAGCGAGG
Source organism: Larus michahellis (assembly GCF_964199755.1). NCBI lineage: Eukaryota > Metazoa > Chordata > Aves > Charadriiformes > Laridae > Larus > Larus michahellis. Next base: position 54,112,432 of record NC_133901.1, on the reverse strand, counting down.
TGGGGGTTGGTCTCTTCTCCCAAGTAACAAGCGATAGGACAAGAGGAAATGGCCTCAAGTTGCACTAGGGGAGGTTTAGATTGGATATTAGGAAAAATTTCTGCACTGAAAAAGGGTTATCAAGCCTTGGAACATGCTGCCCAGGGAAGTGGTTGAGTCACCATCCCTGGAGGTATTTAAAAGACGTGTGGATGTGGTGTGGGGACATGGTTTAGTGGTAACTTGGCAGTGCTAGGTCAATGATTGGACTTGATGATCTTAAAGGTCTCTTCCAACCAAAATGATTCTATGATTCTATTCTATGATTCCACGATTCTAGGCAAGCTGGGTAGGGTGGATCTCCTATTACAGACTCGCTCTCAGCATCACCTATCACACTCTTGCCACTATTGCGAGGAAATCTGGTGATTCAGAGCAAGGGGTCTTGGATTACTTTGTGTTGTGAGAATCTGCTGTTTGAAGAAGGGGTTCATCCTACCTTGCCACTGTACTGAGCAAACAGGTTGTTACAGAAGGGGAGGACTTTGCCTCCCTTGAGACTAGAAACCAGCCTTTGCCTCTACTGCAAAGGAAGTCTTCTCTCTGGCAGCTCAGAATTTTTGGATAGCAGCATTAAGGTTTCTTCTAGGCAGGTGCTCCCTATCACAATGCTGGAATGACCCCTTTGAAGAGGGTCTACTTTTAGTCTCATGACAGGGACTTGTAGTGGTGGGGCAGTGGTAGTGGTAATTGGAGAGTCAATTTAGAAAGAAAGAGGTAGAAAATGACCCAACTTACAACATTCATAAAGCATTCGGGGTTGTGAGTCTTCCTGTTGTCTGAATTCAGAGTGGGGGGTGTTGTGAATCCCACTGAGAAGGCAATTCCTTGGGCGCAGAGCAGCAGGAGGAGGCACCACATCTTGGGGCTGTGTGAAAGAGCACATGCAGGGGTGTTTGTGTTAGGAAGAGAGTGGCATGGAATTTCACAGGAAGACACAAGTGGGGATTCTCCTGAAGGTTGCCCAGGGTCTGTTCCCCAGCGGTCTGCCTGAATAAGTACCTGTGTGAGGGTGGACTGTCTACGGGTTCACTGTTTAAGCAGTGAGTCAAAGGCTCCAGGAGGATGTGGAACCTCCCTGGGAGAATGTGCGTTTATGATATCAGTGCTAGTTTGTGTCAAGGGTTCCTTCCTTTTTCTCTCATGTGTGGTCATTCCTATTGTAAATCTGTGTCTTGGCCACCTGGAGGAAAAATGGCATTTTCATGGGTTTTAGGGTTTGACTGATGGTCACAGGGAAGCTTTTCTGAATAGAAATTGTAGGGTGCAGTCTGTCTAGTTAGTTACCTTTGTAATCAGCATAGAGGAAACAAGCAGGTCATAAAACCAGAGTTTATTATCTGACATATTTTGAGGAAGATTTTCAAGATTGGAGAGCTGGGAGTGGACAGCCAAAAGATTTGTTTTCTCTGAACTTCTTTGTGAGGGAGTGCTGTGATTTAACCCCAGACAGTAACTGAGCACCATGCAGCTGCAGATTCATTCCCTGCCCCTGGTGGGATGAGGGAGGGAATCAGAGGAGTAAAAGTGAGAAAACTTGTGGGTTGAGATAAAGACAGTTTAATAAGTAAAGCAAAAGCCCTGTACACAAGCAAAGCACAACAAGGAATTAATTCACTGCTTCCCATGGGCAGGCAGGTGTTCAGCCACCTCCAGGAAAGCAGGGCTCCATCACGCATAACAGTTACTCGGGAAGACAAAACACTGTAACTCTGAACGTCCCTCCCTTCCTTCTTCTTCCCCCAGCTTTATATACCGAGCGTGATGTTGTATGGAATATCCCTTTGGCCAGCTGGTGTCAGCTGTCCCAGCTGTGTCTCCTCCCAATTTTTGGTGCACTCCCAGCCAACTTGCTGGTGGGGCGGTGTGAGGAGCAGAAAAAGACTCAACTACTTAGCCACAACCAAAACCAGCAGTGCACTATGAACACCATTCTCATACCAAATCCAAACACAGCGCTATACCAACCGTTAGTAAGAAAGTCAACTCTATCCCAGCTGAAACCATGAGAGGGTGGGAGTTCTCAATTCTTTTAATTTTTGGTTAAATCTGTCATACCCCTTGAGTCATTAGAACATTTGTATTAAATCAAAACTGGGATAATTAATTTCAGCATCCAAACCACTCTACTGCATCCACTTTGTAGGAGAATACTTCCATTCTTCTGTCAATAGAACAGAAATGCTCCCACCCGTGTGCTCTGGAAGCACAGTTTTACAGTAGATATTCCACTGCTTTCTGAAGTTTTATTCAGTTCAAACAGAGCAAACACGTTCCTCTATTTCTGCATGTGGCACATAGTTTGGGAACAAAACTGAAAAGTTCAGCTTAAGTCACAGGGCTTTTTTTGTATTAAAAGTAAGGCAATGGGGTAGCTAAATTGTTGCCCTTTTTAAGGTATACTTTTTTCTATATACTATATTGTCGCCTGACTTAGCTGGCATGTTTTAATGCACCACCAGAGGAATGCTTTGTAAATCAGATACACTGTGCCTGTTAACTCCAAGACTCGGCATGCACTGTCTCATTAAGTCTTGACTGTAGGAGCCTTGAACAGCAATCTAGTCTTTTTACATAATGAAGCAGCGCCAAAGAGTGGCATTTACCGTGGCAAACAGGAATTAACTGAAATATTTAACTAAAAAAAATTAAAAAAAGTAGAGGAAGAGACCTGAAAGATACATTCAAAAGGCCATTTATGAAGACTTTTGATATTCAACAAAACTAAGCTTTAAACTTTCTATTTTTTCACATTGTAAATGGGACAGAAAGGCACCAGGGCAATTAATGTAGTTAGCAGATATCAGAATCTCCTGGTTAACTTATAAGGAAAGCTTAAATGCATTTGGAACTATGAGAGCAAAATACTCAATTTATGCACACATTTTCCATACTGAGATTTTCATGCATCCACAGTGACATCCTTAGGAAAAAAACACGAACAAGTAGAACAAAATGAAACCATCAGTTACTCCTTTTTCCCATTTGAGCAGCTCAAAGGCTTCTTCGTCTCCTCAGCTTTAGCAAACACGCGCTTTGATGCATAGCATCAGGCTGGTGGATCAGAAAGGATGCAGGCTGTCTACTCTGGCAAGCAACTGCACAAAAGCAAGACTGCACATCTTCATGGAGGCAGGCAACAGAGATAGAGACCATGAACACATATCTACAAGCAACTTACCTCGGCTTTGACTGCCTTGCTCGTGTCTTCTGCTGCAGTTCCTGGTCCGTCTCCACTAGCAGGCTGATTCACTGGCAGACACCTTTGCCAGTAAAAGGAAATAAAAATTCACTTACGAGCAGCAGTAGAGTGCTGTGTGATTTCTGCATGTATAGGAGAGCATCTTTAACTACTCATTTGTCAGTATTTAAGGAGTGGAGTTACTTTATGATAAACACCACTGTTGCACAATACTCTGAAAGAGCCAATTGCACCACAAAGCAGGAGAGGTAAAGGAGGTGTCTAACCTGTGGTTAAGATATTTAGCAGGGACCTGGGGGATTCTTGCCCCGGAGGCTGTAACAGATCTCGATCTTGATCTGTTACTGCTGCCTGTCTCAGGGAGTGCTGTGACCACATTATTTTGGGATGAAGAGGAGCAGAAGTCCAGCTTTTCTCAACACTTTCTACCTATGAATGTGGTCTCTGTTGCCATGGTTTGTACAGAAGCTGGCATGGTCACTTGTTTTCTGAACTGCTGTTTGCAGATTGCTCGGGGACAGTAAGGTGCGTATTTAGTATCCTACACATATTCCTAAGTCAGTTGTTCAGTGAACACCATAACGTGAAAAGACCGGTTTGCTCTGAATTAGCCTGCTCCTGCAGGGATTCTCGGGTATTGAATTAAGTTTGGAAACATTGTGTAAACTTTGACTCAGAGAGGATGCTAACAAGATTTCTTGCGTCTTCCAAGCCATTTCCATGAACTCTGTGAAAACATGGAAACCTCTGCCTAACTGCTGAATTAATTGTAGTCAGCCCAAGGGCTCAGCCCTCACTGAAATTGGCCTGGTACAGCAAATTTCCTGGAATGTGTGTGCTAATCATCTGCTGTCTTGAGTGGGAAAACGGATTGAAGTCTTTGTTAGTAAACAGAACGTGAGAGTCACCACAGTTTATAAAGCAGAGTGCAGTTTGTGGAAAAGTCAAGAAAGTGATTTCTCAATGAAAAACATTACAGCTCGGCAAGTCTGATACCCCTGGTACAGGTGTCTTTTCTCTCCTGTATTCCCAGCTAACACCATAATACCTTTTTTTGTTTTATAGAATTTTCAGCCTGGAATGATCTGCAACATTTTACCTAGTTTAACTGCATGCCAGCATATGGGATGTATGATATTATTTCTGATATTGTCAGTAGGAATTGAGTGAAGAGCAAAAGACAGGTAAACTCACCTGAAAAATGGAAAAGAGACAATGAAAGTAATGCATATAAAAAGAGCATAGGAAACATAAAGCTTAAAAGGTATACAGAAACTTCCCAGGACATACTGTCCTTACTTAGAGAACCATGCCAGCTGAGATAGTAGGTATTCTGTTTTGAAAATGCTGGAGAAAAATGTTGATGCCCAGGTGATCTGGAGTACAGCTGGACATAGCATGAGGTGTCCAAGCATGTCTTAGCCCCCAGTGCCTGCCAACTCCCTCAGGTATTCCCAAGGTATCCTTGGCCTCTGAGCACATCCCTGATCATCCATAGGCTTGGAACAAGAGGACAAAGGGGAATACGTGTGTTCCTTTGTCCTTTGCAAATGCTGTAAAATACAAAAATAGTGTTCATTTAAGGAAATGGTCTGTATAGGCTCTTCCTTTTCTTTCTTCCCAAGCACTTTTGTGGTTCTCATAAATTTTCTCCCTGCATTTGCCAGATGATTGATCACCTGTTGTTTAGGCAGCCAGGTATGGGAAAGAAGCCAGCTGTTTATCAAATGCTTTAGTCTGCTGAGGCGTCACACAGTCACTATGCTACTTGGCCAATTTTAAATTAAGAATTGTCATATAGGATAATACTGATTGTGAAAATGCATACGTGTTTCAGCAAGTTTGTGCAGATGTACAGCCCCGCTGACTTTTACAGGACTGTTGTCTTACACATAGTGCAGTTCCAAAATGTGTGCCCATGAACTGATTGTGGGGAACAGGATCTTGGGCAAGCCATGATCAGTCTGCATGAACGATGAGCTGCTGGAGCTTAGCCACAGCATGGGCTGTAACAGAAGTAACCCAGTAGTGACCATATGAGCATCAGGAGGCAAGGGGAGGGCTGGGAAGACCTGCGTTTTTCATGTGATACCAGCGGTTCACTGAGTTCGCCTTAAAGTGATATAAAATACAGGCTCCAGTCCGTGCCATGGAGGGGTTTCTTTGTGCTTGATGGAGCTGTTGAGTTAAACCTTGAAGCAGAGGTGCAAGGGACCTGTGCAGTGCTACAAGGATGTTGTCCGAGTAGCTAACCGTCTTCAGAGGGGAGGTGTAAGGGGTGAGTGTTCCTCTTGTCCAGACATGGGCCATTCCAGGACTGCATGTTTTGGGATTACATATTTCTGAGGACTGTACTGCACACACAACTGCAGCAGGCCATAGATTTCCTTCCTGAGAGTGGTGTAACTCATGCCATTTGGAGCAATATCATTTATAGTGCTTGGATATTTAAGAGACAAATGTTTTTCCATGTCTTTTATTGAATGTACTGTTTTGAAGTTTAATTTATATTTAGTTTAAAAAATGAGTTGCCCTTGTTCTTTCTCTGATGAAAGCCCTTCTGGCAAACTCTTAGTTCACATCTGGCTCAGATGAAACTTTTTAAGTGTTGTTAAATTGTTTCAGGAAGTTGGAGTCTAAGTAGGTGACAGTTTGCCTAAGCATTGAGTCTTGGCACCTTTTGGAGAAAAAAGACTTATTCAAGAAAAGATTAAGATTTTCAGGATTCAAGTCCCTGTTTATAAGCATGGTAAAGAACACTAGAGCAATATGTGAAGCAGAAGTGGACCTGTGGCTACATAAATTTGTATGAGTCTCATACCTCATCATGGTTGGGCTGCTTATCTGTTCTCAGCTGAAGCTCTGATGAAATTAATCACTTAAGTGATTTTCAGAAGGGCCTGAGATGTGATGCTGGATTAAGTGGTAATTTACACTATCTTGGGAAAGGAGTTGCCTGAAGCTATTGCTGTGCTCCGTGGAGGAGGGTGTTTTGTTTTTATTTATTTTTTTAAAATACTTTTCCATGTTACCATGCGTTTATATGTTGGTGTTAGGAGGGGATTAAGTAAACTACTAAGTTGTTATATGTAACAGCTGAGCAATTTGAGGTTTCTTTCAACAAGTTGTAGTTTATAAATTCCAACAACCTGGCAAGTTGATGTAGGGGGTTGTCTGTTTCTTAAGGTTTGGGTGTGAAGGAATACCTTTTTGGTGTTACTCACTGCTCCATGTCTTTAGGCCAACAGAATATTCACCACATGCTGAAAGATCAATCTGTTGGGAGGATCCTAGTGAGGTTTATCACAGGTAGGTATAGTGTACGTTTCTGTTGCAAGCCAACCTAATTTTCGTCAGGTAAACAGCCATCAAAAGGGTTAGAACTGGTGCCAGCAAACTAATGCTACAGTCAGTGGTGCTATACTACTTTATCCAGAGAGGGATAGAGATGTTATAAGCAATTTTCTATGGCCCTCCAACCCACTGGAGAATAAATATGAAAATTACGGAAATGAAAGTTCTCAAATGAAAGATAGGGGGCTTGGATTTAAAAAACAAAATAAAATATACTTGAAATACAGGAATGTGGATTTAAACTATAATGGAAAAAAAGATCTTAGGATGTCTGCAGCCACTTGAAATATGCATGCCTCACTTGGAGAGACTGTCTGAGTGTAGTATAGAAATACTATCAGCATCTTGTCTTCAGAGCCACGAGCACTCAAAGGGGATGGTGACATCAACAATAATTCTCTTCCCAAGGACGGTCTACTGCAACTAATGTGTAAAATTATCAGGTTATAATATGAACCATATTCATTGTTTGTCTGGGTGAGGAAGTGGAGACTGAGAAAAAGGTGATGAAAGCAGATGGCCTATTTAATAAGAGACTGAAGCTAATTATACTGGAAACTCTCATTAAAGGTGTGGGATCTAGTTGCTTCCCTTTTCCTGGTAGGTGTGTGAGGCGTTCTTGCAGAGGGCTTGGGATATGCTTCAGTCAGAAGCAGCTTGGGTGGTAAACTAGCTACTGTTCATAGTTACTTGCTTTAAGTTTTAGGTTTTGTGCCTTTTTTTTTTTTTTTTTCCCCTTTACCCCTCCCTTTCTCGGCTTGTGGAACTTTCTTCCTCTCGCTCTCCTTCGTCCCTTCCTCAGCCTGTTTTGCTACTTTCCATTTTAGGCAACCGGAGGCTGTTATTGCAAAAATTACAAAGGAAAATATTTCTCTGTTGTAACTTGTTCTGTCAGTCTCCTGTAAGCTGCTGTTCTCACGTTTACCTCGCTGGGTTGGGTTTCTGAAGACAATTGTTTCATGCTACCAGCAGAAATAACTCAAAGGAAATGTAGTTTAAGAAAGAGTGATACTTCTAAGTTAAATATTAACCAGATTCAAACAAGCTCAAGAGCATTTCAAGTGAGGTTACTTGTTGGGCTGGTGAACAAGAACGAACTCAAGCAGTGAAGAATAGGCATGGGGATACTCTATTCGGAGGTACGTGACCATTTTCTACACAGTAACTGAAGCTGTTGAAGATTTAGATATTCACTGTGTTTGGTTTGTTCCCTTCGCAGCCTCCCATACACAGGCTTATACAGATCTGGAAGTTCTCTTCCTTTGGAAATGCTGTACTTTGGCTATTAATTGACAGAAGTACTGTTCGTAGGAAAAAAGAAAATGCAATAACCAATGTAATTATTATGACTTCACAGAGAAAGCATGCGTTCAACATTTTTTGTTGTTCTGTGTTGAGATCAAAATGATCCTGAGCATGGTGCAAACAACAGAAAACTCGGCAAACAACTCCTTGGCTTATGTTGAATATAAGTAATAAAGCAAATGCCTAAGGAAACATTATCCCCCACCTCATGACTGTTTTAGGAATGTGATTTTTTTTTTTTTAAGTTCTTATCTTTATGGGTTTGTCTCCAGACCATGGTCCATTTAGCATACCCCTGGATTTTAGGATAAATGCTGCTACCTAAACATATTCATTATCTTATAAAATTTCCATTTGTACACTTGGGAAGAAATGAGGATTTTAGTCCTTTTTGACTGTGAATACAGTGGATTGCACTGCTGTTTCTTTTTCTGGAGATAGCATTACATAGCTGCTCCTTTAAAAGGTTTCATTTCTATGCTGAAAAGCCCCCCCTTTTATTTTTAAAAGGCTATTCAATGAAATCAAGTATCTTCTCCTCTTTCAGTATTATAGGGAGCTTGAATCTGTGCATTCATAAGGTGATGGGCTGAGTAGGCTGCAGCATATTCCGAAAGGATTTGTTGCCTCTCTTCAGATCTACTACTCAGATAATATTGTACAGTGTCATCTAGTTTAATTAAAGTGGTGTTTAGAGAATGTTCAAATGTTGTCCATATCTTCCATGATTATTAGTTAATATTCTCATATACATTAGCTTTCTTCCTTTAAAAAAATCTGAGTGAGATATAGTTTTCTGGGTGAAGTATGGTTCATTTATAAGTGACAGAAATCTACAAAAGTGCAAATAAGAAAGTGTAAATTTTATTTTCTGAGGAGTGTGGATTGGATACTAGTGCATTCCTCAGCATCACAAACATGAAGTAGACCCTCTTGTTTAGTTTGTAGCATGTCTCTGGATGACTTTTAGTGGATTGGTTCACAATATCTGGATGTTATGAAATGATTCCTTTTTGTCTAAACAACTGCAAAGCATGGATGTAATTTAAGCAATCCCCTGCAGTTCTCAAAGGAGGAAGCAATTATCAGCTGAAATTGCTCTCCCAGTTGCAAAACTGTTTTACCTTAGCCTCCTCTCTATTAGCTGAATGCTTTGTCCTCAGTGCTGTGCCTTTAACCTTTACTTCATGTGTGGTAGAACTTGAAGAATAGCTCATGGTTTATTACTACCTCAGCAAAGCTAATCAGAGGGAGATGCAAGAAGCTCTGAAAACAAGTAGAGAAATTCAGATGTGGCAGTTCATCTGCATCTGAGTAAATTACCAGGTCCAGATTTCAATCACATGGCCCACAATCGATTAAAACAAAAACACAGTTGTGTAGAGGTATTGTCCTCCTTCCTGATGGTGAAAGGTTTTTTTTACTTTTCTTATACCCTTCTTTTTTGATCTTGTAATGAATGATCTCAGCTGTGAAAACACTTGCCTGTCCTCTGACTACTTCTCACCTTTACTCAAGGCTCAGATACTGAACAATTAAATCTTCTTCTGAAGGGCTTATAGAAGAAGTGTTTGTAGAAAGAGAGATTCTAATCCAGCTATAGAGCTTTTGCTGTAAAACTGCATATTCAATTTTCCTTTGAACACCTGACTTGGGTGAGCATCACTCAGTCGTTGGCATATCTAATCCTCAAACTCTAATTTTTTTTGTCTCCAGTGTCTGCCCGTTGCTTTCTTCAGTTGGGCAGAGCCATGTGCTCTGGTTCATGGAGAATCTGAGTTAGTTCATGGTTAACCATTATTCCGTGGCAGGGAAAAGGCACCACCAGTGGGGCTAGGAGTTTGGTGGTGTGATTCTTCCGCACAGCTGAGCCCAAGTCTGAGACATGAACTTTGGATTCTTCTGATACTGCCTCCATCTTGCATGTGAAGCCCAGTCATTCTGAGTACATATAAGTTTATTTCCTTCTTGTATATGATGGGTGAATAACAATAATGTAGTAACCATAAAACGAATCACAAGCTGGTTGTTAAGTTACATCATTGCTGAGGTGGTCTCTTAACATCATAGAAAACTGAGTGAGGGCTTCCAGATTTTTAGAAAAGCTTCCATACTTTTCTGTAAGCATAAAGGAAATGCATTTTCTCGGATTTTGGATGGAAGCTATTGTTTGTACATAACATTGCCTTAACTCTACAATTGGCCTCACTGTTGATATTCTAGACAGGTGCTGTCTAACTGTGTGTATGTAAGAAACTCTATCAATTATCTTCTGAGCAAAGTTTGGAGAATTGTTTAAAATAGACTTAAGCATAGTTAGCCCTAATTTGGGTAGAGCTGCCAGAGTGGCAACCCAAAAAAAATGAAAGGAGGAAGAGGGGTTTGTGGCAGAGGCTTCACAACCACAGAAATTCTTTCACACTCCTCAAGCTCCAGGCTGGAGCCAGTCAGGTTTGTGTCCATTCTGCTGCTACTGCAAGCTTGTTTTGGAGCTTTGCTATGCACATGGCTAGAAATCCCTTTCTAATTTTCATGCTAAATTTCTTGGCCAGATACACACACACACACACACACACACACACACACACACACACACACACACACACACACACATATTTATATATATCTGAAGGGTGAAGCTGGAGAGGGACTTTTTACAAGGGCATGTAGTGATAGGGCAAGGGGTTATACTTCAAACTAGAAGAGGGTAGATTTAGATTAGATATTAGGAGGGAATTTTTCATTATGAGGATGGTGAGGCACTGGCACAGGTTGCCCAGAGGAGCTGTTGAGGCCCCATCCCTGGAGGTGTTCAAGACCAAGCTGGATGGGGCTTTGAGCAACCTGGTCTGGTGGGGGGTGTCCCTGCCCGTGGCAGGGGGCTGGAACTAGATGATCTTTAAGGTCCCCTCCAACCCAAACCATTCTATGATATATGACCTTTTTTAACTTGTTCCTTGAAATTAATTGGCTCTTCTTCTCTAATACTTATTTCTTTAATTTATCTTGAAGACTCTTACAGCCCTGTCTCTTTTCTTCCTAGCCTAGCTTAGCAAATCAACCTTTCTTCAGGCTCTGCATATTCCTCATGTGTGTAGAGGTTTCATGTTCCTGCCATAGTCTGATCTCATTTTTGGACCCAGATGTCAAGAACTGTGTCCACTATCCCAGTTAAGTGCCTTTTGTCACAGCTTGTGTCTTTTTCTGAGAAAGACTCTCTAATACAACATTTGCCACTGGTTGCTGTTTCTGATGCCTTTCTTACACAGATGACGGATTGCCACCTATTTGTAATTTTTCTTATCTTTGTTCTTCCCTAACACATTTTCTCTGAAGTCCTATTGATATCAAAATAATGAGCTTATTTATATTATATTATTTGGATTTGCCTTACTTTAATGTCCTGCTACTATGTTTGCTCCTTCAAGGAGTCATGTTTGTCAATTTGGGAGGTGTATTACAAGTCTGATATATGGGACTTTTCACCATTCTTTGACTAAAAGAGGCCTTTTCTACAATGCAAACCAGCAGAGTGAATGTGGACCTCAAGAAAATCCCATAAAATCGGGGAAAAAAAGGTTTTTTTCATTTGTTTAAATACAAATGGAACATACTAATGTGTGAAAGAGCCAGTTATACAAGGAACTTCCACTGCACTGGAAAAATAATAATTAAAAAAAATACTTTTGGTATTTCAATTAACCAAGTGTTAGCTGGTGAAATGGATGAGAATGGCTTCTTTACATTTTCTGTATCCAGGATGTTTGCTGAAAACAGCCAGTTTCAGAAGGTAAAAGAGCACGTGTGTTTTGTGTGCTGGTCTCTGCATGACTTCACTCCCAAATAATGTAGTCTCTTAGGGAGTGGTAACTAGTCATGGCTCTAGAACTGGGTTCAACAGTAGTGTAAGGTTTAGAAAAAGATCTCGTGGGTCAGCGGAGTATCAGTGAGAGATGCCTTGGGCTTAATGGTCTAGTGAGTAAAACTCTTTGAGACAGTACAGAAAGAAAAGCACAAAAGCGTATCATTTGCAGCGTGTCATTTGGTGACATGAGCTGATGAACTGGCAGGAGTCAGACTAGGAAGGAGCCAAGTTGTATGGTAAATGGCTGGCATTTGAACAAGTGTTCAATCAAACAAGTCTCCTGCATCTTTAAATAGGCAAAGCAATTCTTAAAAGCAACAATAGTAGGGAAATCGGAGGTGCAGACAAAATCCACTTGATCTTCTCTTTCCTGGACATGAAGATACTGTACTAGTATATAGTGACATGACAGAGAGTGAGATTCTAGAGCAAACTGATCATTTATATGGCACCAGTGTGCGGGTCACTTGCACCAAGAGGGTTTTGAAAGAGGGATTTCTCCTCAAAAATTATTAAAACAGTTCTGGTTCTGAAGGAGCATATAACAGCAAATAGCACATGAAGGGTTTTAAAAGCATATAGACAGATGATGCAAATTTACAATGTTACATGTATTCTTTTTAGATTTTTTTGCCTGATATAATTAAAAAAAACCCAACAACAACAACAAAAAAAAGCCAACCCCCCCCCAAAACCGAGAAGTGGTACAAGGTCTGGTAGACGTATAAATACTTTCTCTAGAAAGGAAAGCCACGCATCTTATGCAGCTGTCCAGAATACTGGGCAGCAATGATGCTGGAGTTAAACTTGCGTTGGAGGTCAAAGTTTGACTGAAGTGGAAGTGTAAATAAGGAGAATCTTTCTAATGTGTGTGTGGGGGAAAGCTAACTGCAGGGGGGTGAGGAAAGGGCTCAGAGTTCAGCACTAGATCTTGTTCATGTAGCATATTTAAGTTGTGATAAAAGGAGGATGGGAAGGAAAAACTGGAGATAATATTTAAAGAAAACACTTATCCTGGAAGATGGTGAATAAACCCCTCAATAGTGAAGACAGATGAAAAGAAAGAAACTATTCTCTTTTCGACTGGAGAACTTCAAATGCTACCAGCCTGACAGATTTCCCACTGTTGTTTTCTGCCTGTATTAGGCCATTAGAAACCTGTAGTACTCCTGTCACTCTCATCCTCTTCTTAGTCTGAGTTCTTGCAGCTGGAGAGGGAAGGAATTGCAGGTTAGGTCACAGGTGTGTAGAAATACTGAGCAAGGGTTTGAACCGCAAGCAGTTCTCAAAAGCCAAGGAGGATCTGAACTGTGGGCATACATGCCTGTATTTTTTAGGTATGAAGTTTAACGTGAAGCCCTAGAAAAGAAACACTGTGGAGGTTTTAGTTGGTTTGGGGGTGTTGGTTTGTTTTGTTGGGTTGTTTTTTTTGGTTTTTGTTTTTTAAATTTCTGGCTCTGCTTTCACCTGAAGTGTGGTTCTGTTCTGGGAATTGATGAGTCAGAAGTGGTAGCTCTTGTTCAGCAGTGTTCATCCAAAGGGAAAGCCTGCCGTAAACTTAGAGAGGTGTGGGCTTGTCAACGCTTGCTCCTTAAATCAACTCCTATGAGGTCAGAAGCCAGTCTTTTAATGGCTGCAAATGAATCAGATTTATTTCTTGGATTACAGACACATCATCCAAATGGTGCAAAGTTTATTCCACTGTTTAAGGGCTGTGACTTCTCAGGCTGAGGGCTGAGAGCTGCTGTGTGGCAGCTGCAGGAGAATGTCTTACCACCATCTTCTGGAAGTCACCTAGAACTACAATCTCTGTCAAGGCGGCCTTGGTAATGTCTTAGAATATGCAAGTAGTAAGTCAGAATGGGAAGAATGGATGTTTTAGTGAAACGTGTGCTGATGAATATTATCTTCTCTCTTCAGCCCATTTGTCAGGCAGCTTATAATAATGATTTCAATGAAGTTCAGCTCCTTTTGGAGCGCAACAGCAACTATCTGAACGTCCAGGACAGCTTCGGTGGAGACACCCCCTTAATTTGTGCGTGCAAACAGGGAAACAACAGGATAGTTAGCTATCTTCTAAAACGAAGTGCTGATGTCCACCTCAGAAACAAGGTAAGTGGACACTGACTCCTCCTTTGCAGTGACTGTTCTTTCAGGTTTTTGTCGTGTGTGTGTGGGAACAGTGGCAGTGCTGCCAAACCTGAGGTTTGCTTCCAACTAAGTATAGTCAACAAGTTATAATTTAATAAACCTTTATGCTTCTGTTTTTCCTCCTTATTTATTTTACTAACTTGCCATTGCACACAAGACAATAAACATTGCCAACCTGAATTTCTCTCTGTGTTCACGTTCCCAGTTCAGGTAAGGCTGCATGCCACCCCCAGAGAGTTCTGCCTGCTTTCCCATGCAGCACTCAGCGTTCATCTTGCCCTCCAGCTTGTATCTCTCCCTTCTGTAGCTTTTCTTTTCCCTCTGTCTTTTTCTTTACCCTGGTTAAAAGGAAGGTCTGAAGGAGAGCCTGTCTGTCTCTCACATGTCCCTGAGGAGAGACTGACTCTATGAAAACCTTCTTTATTCCCTCTGCAGACCTGCTTTTGTCACACAGTTGGGCACATAATAGCGTGCTGGGGGGTGAGGAGGGAAATCTTTGTTCTTCACCTGTTAAAAAACCCTACCTGCCTTGCACAATAGCTGTGGCTGGCTATTTTCCCTAGGGTGATGAGGAAGTGTGTTTTTGTGGCAGATTTCCTTGTAGGTTAGAAATACGAAGTAACCGAGAGATGCATGTTCCATGTTCTGGCTTCATTACTAATTTATTCTTATGATGGTAAGGGTGATAAATAGCCAGGAAAACCTCCCCCACAATGCTGTCAGTTCTATTGTATCATCTCATATGCCAAAGCAATGTTTAGCAAGTTCCTACGCATTTGTGGGCTATCTTATATCTCTGGTTTCCAGTCCATTTCTTTATTTCATAGAAGGGCAGCAAATATTTGTGAGGTCAGTGGCATATTTTATCCTGTCTATTCTTGATGCGCATGGCTTTCCATCTTACCTCAGAGCCCTTTTGAAAGGGTTCAGTATTTTGCAGTAAGAGCATTCTGATTGCTTTGGCAACCATTTGCTAGCTGTGCCTGGATTTCTTAAATGCCTCTCTGCTTCACCTTCACAGGTGGAATGCTTGACTGTGGTGCTCAGGACTGACAATGGGGAGCAGAGGATGGCACAGGAACACTTCTCTGCTTATTTTGGGCCCCAGTGTAACACTGTAACCCTAGTTTGTCCAACTCCAGTTAGATAACCTGCAAGAGGTTTAATGCCAGTGTTCTATAACGCACAGGTTAAAAGCTCTGCCCTTTAGTTGCTTTGGTACACTTAGTATTCAAAGATTTTCTTTTTTTTTTTAAGTTCCCTTTTTATTAGGAATCTGCTGGGGATGTTGCTAATTGCCTGTGTTTCTCACACATGCCAGAGGAGATGCCATAAACTCTCATGTCTTTGCTTCAGTAACCATCACCTCTATAAGAAGAAGAGTCGGGGGGGGATTCTTCCTGCTGATTTAACGTGCTGGGCAGTGGTACCAGCCACATGAGATGTCTGCTATGGCCTCTTTCCCTCTGCAGCCATGTCCAAGTTTGCAGACCTACACATGGATCCCTTTGGATCCCACATCCTTCTTGCATACGTAGCCCAGTTTCCGTGAGCCTAAATGTGCTTCTTCTTGAAGGAAGGAAAATGCATCTGTCTGTTTCTGCTTGAAAAACAGAGAAATATTTCTAGTAGATAACCTAAAAGAAAGCTTGTGAAATATAAAACGGTCTACTACTGTCAATATTAAACAAATATAATCAGATCACTGAATCTGGTACTAATCAGAGTTATTTTGTGTTTAGAAAGACCGCACATGTCTGCATTATGCTGTGAGAAAACGGTTCACCTTCCTTGACTACGTGCTCATCATAATCCTCATGCCGGTTATGCTTATTGGATATCTTCTCATGGTGAGTCTGGATGAAAGCGGGAAAACCCCATACCTTTCCTTTTCCCCTTTCTCACGGCAGTATTTCAGGCCAGGAGCCTGTATAGAATATGGACTGCTGTTTTTAAAGCAAAGACTGATGGACAGCAACAGAAGAAGCAGGAATTTTGCTGTGAGTATAGCTAGCGAAGGAGCAGAACTGTATCACTGCATCAGTCTGGCATTCGTAGAAGCCAGATACTCTTCTTTTTGGAAAAAAACAAACCAGTATTTATCCCAAATCTACTTAGTACTATATGCAGATGAACTGTCTTACTGTGTTACTCTCCCCCTTGCACCAAACAGATCTCAAAGACTAAAGAGAATGAAAACCTGATCAAGATGTTGCTTAGAGCTGGAGTGGATGTTAATGCTACAGACCTTGTAAGTGGGTTTATAAAAATGCAAACGTGGTTTGTATGCATACAATAATACTAAAACCAGACTTCAGAATCTTCTGGCAACATAGTCCTGCTTTCAGAGTAGGATCAGGGACTGAACTGACTGTGATGTATTGGGAGGATTCAGTGTTTCCCCTTGATACTTAGGCAATAGTTTTGTAATGTACGCAGAAATAATTCTCCACTGATCAGCTAATTCTCCCTTTCTGACCAATGCCATCTTAAGAGAACCCAGGCAAGCTGGGTTTAATTATGTATTAAATACCTGATCATGTAAAGATTCTAGTGATATAAGGATCTGAGTTTATCATCATTTATGAGTTCTTGGACTGGAGCAGATTTGTGGGCAAGAGTCGTGCCAGAGAGAGAGACCCTGTGTCTTCTCCTGATCTTCAGAGTGCCCTGATCTGCCATGCGTAGAGTTCTGTATCCACCAGCCTGCTTGTGTGTGGTAAAGAGCTCCTCTGCTCTAAGGTAGAAAAGGAGAACCCCCAACTTTATCAGCAACCAAATTCTAAAACATTGAAGTGTGAGCAAGCAGTATAGCTTAAGACGTAGTTGTTGAGATAAAGATCGTGGAATGTTCTGAAATTAGTAAAGAAGTATTGGCTTCCTGCTGAAGGTATCATCAGACCTGTTTTAGCAGCTGCATCCCAGGGAAAGAATGATTTTTCTTTTGTTCCTGTTGCCCTTATGAGAATGTATTTGTTTTACTGTGTAGTGTATTCTCACAGAAAATGATACATGTCTCTCGCATCCAGCTGTTAGGATTATCAGTTTCCCCCTACAGGTAGCTGTACTTGCCTAAGGTCTGCTAAAGAAACAGTAGAACTAAAACTCATCTGCTTCTGTTCCCCTTCAGTCTGGTAACACAGCCCTTCACTATGCTTGTGAAATGAAAAACCAGGCAGTCATTCCTCTACTGCTTAAGGCTCACGCAGACACTTCTGTAAAGAATCAGGTAAGAAGGTTGAAGTTGATAACAATATTTCCTTATCATAATGGTGAACCAGTAGGTTGAAGGCCTTAGCTGGTGGGCACCAGTTTGAAAAAAGGGTGCACAGCTCCCCGGTAGCACACTCGTTTGCTGTATGGTATAAAGCAATGTTTGGTCCATTGCCTTTGTTGGCAAGAGCAACCTTAAAGTCCGAATCCTTCACTGCTGGATTTCTAACAGTAAACACTGCCTACACATCCACTGGATCGCTTAGCTATCTTTATGGTACCTCTTCTTAACTCAGAGCTGCTCTACAGTTATTCCTAAGATGCAGGCTTCAGGGGAGTGGTAAGAGCCTTCCTAGATGCTTTTTATGCTACTGGACACCATTCTTCTGAGAGGAGTTAAGTCAAGCTGCTTCTGTCATCAGAAAAGCTCAAATGTTGTCCAAATAAATATTGACCTGGGAGCATCTGCATTACTGAGTAGAGGTGAGCAATGTATTCCCCATGTTGCTCTTGAAATCAAATCTTAGCTTAGCTCTGCACTGATTTTGGACATTAGCCCCAGGAAACAGTGGAATGCCTGTCGTTACTGGAGGGGAGGGGAGGACTCTGCCCACGGCTTCAGTGAGAGCAGTATTGGACCCAGCACATTCTGAAATCTTTGTTTTAGAGCAAGGATGTGACTGTGAAACTTACACAGCAGAGCAATGCATCTGGGTGGAAAATGCAGGAAAGCTCTTTGTACTTGACCTGTATCTGTCATATTGCAATGTATTTCATCCGTTTCTTTCAGGATGGGGAGACTCCCTTAGATATAGCAAGAAGATTGCAGTTCCACAACATTGAAGGCATGCTAAGGAAAACTTCCTAGTCATCAAGGACTCTTGAACATGCAGAAAATTACTTCATCTGGCAATCCATCTTGCACAGCAGCAGGAGTCCTGCAGAGGGTTGAGCGCTGTTACTTGATAAAGACTTGGTCCAAATCCACCCATTCCTTGCTGCAGACTTTGACTATTTTGTCTGAGACTTCCCAGTACCCCCACAGCAGTGTGGGCTGAAAGGAGTTCACTTGCTTTTACTAAGCTGTGAATGATTACAATACTGTTCAGAATATTGCCCTTCCCATCTGCTTCCACAGTTTTATTACTTGACTTGCGCAGACTGTGGATTTTGAAAGCTAGCTATAATATTTCTGGAAGCCTAAACATTGCACGTGACGGCTGGCAGCCAATGCAAAAGTAAAATATCCTTTAGAGTGTGTGTTACTTGTTCTGTAGGGGATACACTTGACAACTGAACAATATGCCACAGCAGTTTATACAAAGTCTGGCACCCTTCCTCATTGTATTTCTCTTCTGACAATGGGAGTGACTGGGAAAATAAGATCTCTCAGTTTAGCACTTCCTTCCATCCCTGCTACAAGTTTCACACACCTTAATTCTCACTGTGTTGCTACAAGGGAAGGATTATCTTCTCTCTCCTTTTTTTTTTTTTTTTTTTTTAATATAAGAAACAGCAAAAAGAGTTTCAATGAGTTGCTGGAGACCACAAAGAAAGCCAATTCCTAGGTTGCTTTAATGCATTAAGAAATAATAATGAAAATATGTTTGGCATGGTAGAAAAACAAGCCTCTCGACTACCTTTCCAATATAAACTGTGTACTAAATTAAAAAAAAAAAATCAATAAATGAAATGCTGTTGATGGGAACCAGATGTATCCTTCCCATGGGATGGGACAGGATAGCATGCTTTTCAGAGTGGTGCATGCAGCAGGGGATGCATATACCCAAATAATAATAAATTCATGAGTTTTCCCTTGTGTAGATGAAAGCAGAAGAAAACCTGCAGTGGTAAGCAATGCATTAATGTGGCCTGGCGCTTTCTGATTTAATAATGTGGCAATAACGGGGAATCTCCTTTCAAATGCTGCTGTGTCTTGCTTTCTTGGTCTAATGGATCTTTATTTTTGTTGACAGTTTTGGCCATTTCCTGTAAGCTGTCATGAGTTCAGATGATAGATGCCATGATCAGCACTGTTAATGGCTGCTAGACTAGGTGCATGGACAAGCTACTGTATTTTTCCTGTGTTGCAGAACACCCATATATTTTTCAATGTAAGTATTCTGTTGGATGCTGACTCCAACTACAAAGGATCTTGGTTGGGCAATATAAGCTCAAGGCCCCACCTAGGAACACCCAAGGAAACAAAGCTGCCCTGAGCCTGTAATAATGAACATTTTGGGTGTAACCTGGGGACAGACACTCTTACCTACCAGATCAACTTGTGGGTGAGTAGATGTGTGGCACCTGCATGATAATGAAGATGCAGCCTCTTTGGGTTTAATGGCCAGAAAGGGAAAACAGCTGACTGCTTTCCCACACTGGGGAAATTGCTTGAACAAAGAATGGTCAAGACAGAGTTATGTAAAAGTCAAACCCAATGGCTCAGAGTGCTTGCAACACCTTCATTGTTAGAGCCAAGAATAATTCCTGGGGTGGGAGCTGTATTTCTTGGAGTACAGCTTGCCTGATGGGTCTGTATCTCATTCCTCAGTTGCCATCCATGGCCTTTGAAGCTGGGGGGTTAAGAGTGCATGAACAAGCCTTTGGGTGATGTGTAAGCATGGAGGGCATCAGAATACCTCTATGAGTTTTTCTGAATTTAGATTCATTGATGGTTGTAAGTCACCTATTGCCTGCCCAGTTTCTTGTACCTGAAGATCTCTTGGTTGTGGTGATACTGTAGGTAAATGTAAGGAGACAGAAAACAAAAAAAGCCAAGTTGTCTGTCAAGTGGATAAAGGATTTAATTTAAACAAAGGTCAGTTGTACTTCAACAGAAAAATGAGCAAATCCCACTTTTGTGTCTTTATGGGAAGACAAAAATTGGGCATGGGAATATCTCTGTGGGGTACACAAGGTATATATGAGAACAACAAAGTTTGGGCTTAGGAAAATCAGTCTTGTAGAAATAAAAGCTGTCCAAATTAAGGGATCCCTGCAGTGTGTGCTCAAATATATTCGTGTTTTCAACTTTCATACCTATGCACCTCAAACTTCTCAGGAAGACAGCAGTCACAGTAACACCATGGAAAACCTCAAACTATGAGGAAAGCAAGAAACAAAAAAGTACAGATAAATACCTATACTGGTATCTGTTGTGCGTGTCTGTGTGTTCACATCTTCCACAGATAGTACCCTTATTGCCAAATAGAAATTTTGGAGGTTTTTACTGAGCAAACAAACACTGTACATGTGGTTTCAAAAGTATTTTGCTATTAGTTCAATGATCTTCTGATACATTCTCTCAGTTGCATCAAGGCCCCAGATGAAATCAAGATGTCCCCAAGCAGGAACGTGCTCATGGTAAATGAGATTAGAAATCCGAGGAAGTAGCTTTGCCATGTCTTTTGGATCTGCAAATTTGTCAAGTCCACCGCTCCAAACAGCAATTGGTATGTTTATCTTCTCTATCTTGTATGCAGGAGGAGCAGACTGTAAGGAAGGGAGGAGACCTGAGTGAATGCTGTTGTATGAGAAGTTCTTTAGAGAAAGGATTCTGTGCAAGCATCTCTCTCTCCCTTCTGCACGTTCTACAGTAAAACAGTAAGGATGAAGGCCACCCTCTTAGTGTTTATTGCCCTATCCCCATTCCCTGTCTACCATGAAAGGGAACGATCCGTCCTATTCCCGTGTCTTTCCTTAGTGCCTGGCTATGAGTTGTCCTGCAGTTTGACACCTACTCGTGCCCTTTGGAGGTGGGGATATGGAAAGCGCAGTGTCTGTGTTTATCAGGCAAGGACTGTCCAGCTTAGTCTTGTATATTTAGGGTGGGAAGATCTTTAAGTTTTGTTGGGACATGGAAGGCAACTGTTGGTCTTAGTTGTTATGCTTGGGTCTTAAGTGGCAAGGAAATACTTTGGCCATTTGCAATTTTCACTCTAGAAAATTTCTGAGACAGTGTGCATGAGTAGAAGTGACTATATCTCTGGAGCTTCTGTCTGTCTGTGTGCCCTGGTACAGCACAGGACACTGCAAGTCAAATGTGCTGGTTAAAAGTGAAATGATTGTCAGCTAATTGGAGAGGTCACCGTAGCTGCAAGATTCATTTCCTCCCTTAACTGACAGGCAGACCCTGAGGATTTTGGGGAAAGTGAAGAGCTTCTTACTCATCTAGTCCTAGGACTTGGGTTTGGCTTTTCGACTTTTGGGAATGGCAGGTAAATCGACGTGTGGTTGGACACGTCCCTGCATCAGTAGGGGAGGCCAAACAAACTTCTGTCAGCTGTCTGCAAGGAACTGTCTATGCCTTGCCCGTGAATAGACTTTTACAGTTGTGAGTGTTAGATTCAGGTGAAACGTTACCTCAGACCACCCTCTTTCTGTAGCACTCACAGGTGCTAAAATCTGAATTTTTCTGTTCTTAGTTTTACTAGAACCCAAGGGTGAGTTCTCAGGGAAATGGTATTGCCTTACCTGGTTGTATTTCTTCATGTTTTCCTTATAGCCGTAGTCATAAGCTTGAAATCGGTCTGCATGTTTTAGCTGTTAAAAGAACAGATAAAAAATATGTGTTGAGAGACGAAGAAGCAGAGTGCAGGAGGTGTTTTCCTGCCTGTGATTGAAGCCAAGGCCCAGGCAGTGGACTCTGAGTTACTCCCAGCTCTTCCTCTGGTTGCAGGTGCTGAGGGTGGATCACTGGGTGAGTGGCTTCATCACCTTTCCTCTTGTTAACTTTCTCTCCTGATCCTCAGCCGCCACCCTTGTTATGTTTTGTTAATTAAAATTTTGCCTGACTATCTTGACAAAAGTTGGGGTCCCTGTTTGTGATGCAGAGTTGGGTTCAGTTGTCATGTGGAAAGAGGACCTGAATGCCTAGAATGTGCCAGGGCTATTACTAGTCTAGTGTAACATGAACATCTTCTTTCGTGTGTCAGTTTTGTCTGATCTTCTCACAATATTGGCGACATTTCCAGAGGCTCTGCTCTTACAAGAGTTTGGCTAGACGTGAATTGTGCTCTGACAGCAGTTTTGAGGTGGGACATTAGACACAAGACATTAACCTTCTTGAGTCTGTGTTGTCTGAAGGACATGCAGGACTGCAGAACTGATGAGCGAAGAGTTAAGTACACATCTGTTTGTGTTTTTGTCATTTTATTTTTATTTTATCTTTTGCACAAACCTGACAAATAAATTGATTTGTGAGTGATTGCATGTAATACAGGGTGAGAGAAAGTTACTGTCTGTCAGCTTAGAAAACCTTGACTTCAAGGCTTTAAGTGGCTGGGGCTGTGCTAGAAATCTACGTGCCGTATTGCCTTGGCTATTTTCTTCTATCCTGCTCGATCTGTGTTTGTTTTGTAACCACTTCACTTTGTTGGAGGCTGGAAAAATAGGCTGTAAAGCCACTGGCTGTCAATGGTTTGTCCCCTTTCCTGGCTCTGGTAGGTGTATCCTGTGGGACTGACGGCTGGGAATTTTTGTCAGGGGTGTCCTCAGGAGCACACCTATATTCTAGACCATATTAAGTGTTTGCATAAATGGGTTGCGTGCCTATATGATGCATGCAGGTAAATTCTGGCTCAGCAGGTGTACCTGGACACATGCAGTGATATATTTCTTGGCTGGAGCAGGTTGGCAGAACAAGCTCAGATCTGCCACTGCATAAATAGAAACCCACCTTTAGAGAACTGGAATCCAGGATCTGGACAGTAGCAAGAGTGACTAAAAGGGTTTTGGAAAAAAATGGCCATTGGGAACATCCCGGTGGAGCAGTGTTCCTTGATATGTACTGAGTAGTATAAGGCAGTCCCCCACTTTGCCTTTTGTGCCAGCAGAAGCGTTTGTGCGATTAACTGGGTCTGGGAGGTGATGCAGGCTGCAATTAACCCTCTGGGAGAAAAGCTTTAGCCTGGATCAATTCTTTGTCTGGATCATCCCCTGGCCGCTCAAGTTCGCTTCTGCAGCTCTCAAGGCGAGTGTCTTCATAAATAAAGATGAAGGCTGGAAAGCCATTAGAGCCCAACGTGCAGAGAGGCCTGATGCGCCCTGGGGAAGTCTCAGTGCCTGATACCAAAGGGGCAATTCAGGTAATGGTCTGGTGAGCCACGGGGAACAGAGATCCCTCTGTGGCGGGCGCTCACGGCAGCACGCGAGAAGATGTGATGGGCAGTTTCCCAGATCTACCACCTCTGGACTTCCCTGGAGACTGTCGGTTGCATGAAAAGCAGCTGTTTATACATCAGTACAGTTATACCTGTTGCCAATGAATAATGTTCTGTGCAGATGTTCCAGCAGGAGAATGTCCTACGTATGTATCTATTCGACTCTGTAGAGAAAGCAGAAGTGTTACAAAGGCAATGATCCAGCGCTGTGTGAGAATAAAGCTGTGAAGGACCTGAGCAACATACTGCTGCTGTGTTAAAACCCCATTTTAATAGGATGTTCTTCAAATATCAAAAAGAAAACTGAGATGCAAACTTAGGAATAGCTGGTTAATAGTATGCATCTGCACACTTTCTCCATAAAAGCGACTCTGTACAATGAAGATAGTACTACTGTGGGAACCTATGGTTCAGCAACTGTAGGGAAAAAATCTTCCAGTCCTTTCAAAGCAGATTCCTCACCTCACAACAAACCCCCATGAATGTATAAGTCTTTTGAAGATTTTTCTCTTCACTTTACTCCTAGTGCTAAAGAAGTCAGCTTACAAAATAGATTCCTTTTTCCTCTGTTTGTATTTTTATAGTTCAGTTAAGGCGATGTTCTAATTCCGTCTCCCTGGATTCCTCCTCAGACTTGTTATCTTGCCCTGACAACCACATTAGTGACTTAACCCAAGTCAGGAAGGATCCTTAATGGTTTTGCTCTGCAATTCAAAAGGGCTGCAATGCCTTTAATTGCTTTTGCAATGAACCTTTGATTCTCACTGCTTTCCCGTATGTGCTTTTACAAGTAGTTATGGATGGAGAAAAATGGGCCCCAGTCTTTACAGATATTGCAGTAATAAACATTACACAGGCCAGCTTCTGCATACTTTGGCCACTCTAAACGGGATTTAAGACACACTACAGCATGTATATGTTGACAAGCATAGGGACAACTCTCCTGTCCCCTCTGACTGATGCACTGGGCACTGTGAATCCCACTGTAGGTGTGTCGCGCTCCTCAGGCACAGCGCAGGGACTTCCTGTAGATCTACGTGTTGTGGATGAGCTGTTGGGCCCAGTTCTAGGGACAACAATAATGGGAAAACGCCCCTTACATTAGTTCTGTGGGACCAACTTCTGGTGCAAGTAGTCTGAAAATTGGGAAGAGAAAAGGAGCTTTTTCCTGTCTTTTAATTATTCCAGTGTTCAGAGAACTCTGGTGTCCACATGTTAAGGAAGGAGACTGGGAACTGCGCTACCAAGAAGAAGTCTCCATCATCCATTGTCTCTTTTTAAAGAGCATCTGTGTATGACCAAAATCAGTAGGTTTAGTCCCCAAAGAGGGCACATTTATTGACATGTGTAATAGAGATCCAGGATGAATTTGGTCCTTTCTTTCTGGGATTGGAATGTGCCTGATTGTTGGTCCCATTCATCATTAGCTCTAGTCCTGTTTGGCACTGCTCACACCACACAATGTCCTGGCATTCCCTCAGTTTGCTGAGAACTATGTTGTGATTTATTTACATTTACACATGTGACAGCTACTAGATAAGGACAGAGTGCACAAACATAACCTCCAAAAATCACTTCAGTTTTCCTTTGAGTAGGTGTTCTTGCACATACTTACCGTGTTCAGATTTTTTATGTCGCCTCCAGCTATGTAACAGAGTACATGGCCACAAAACTTATCCAGGCTTGTACATAACTGTGTCACAGGTCCTTTCAGAAACCCGATCTGGTGCGCGACTCCTTTGCAGCCAAGTACTAACTGAGGGAAGGGAAAAGCACAACATTCTTCTGTTTCTGTTACAGGAGCATTTTATGCAGGAAACTGTTGCTAATAGCCTAGCCTCCTAACTCGGTAGTCAAAGATTGCTGAAACAGCTTGCCCTCCCAGTACCCCTCTAAAACACCTCTTTCCCATAGTGCATCACGCATCCTTCATATTACTGGTGCCGATCCTGGAGGAAGCCATCTTTCCATTTCTATTGTAGGGACCTCAGTGCTCACTCATTTCTGAATTTCCAGAGATTGTCATGGCTGTTACTGCAACTCTGCTTTAGTTCCTCCTGCATGAGGCCAGCAAAATATTAGTTAACAGCGAGAGTCCTATGACAAGACAGAGTTTTACAAGTCTCCTACTTCACTGCGACCTGCTGCTTCAAGCCCCATATCTCCAGTATTTTCACTGCAGAGTTTGGGAACAGATTTTTCAAGAGTACTCAATTCATCCCAAGCTCAGTATCAGCATGTCACCTCTTTAGGAACGCTTCATCTCAGGCTGAGTGAACCCTGTGAAGGTAAGTCAGGCATTAGGCCTCTTAGAAGGACAAATGACATACCCTGAGCAGTGGTTCAGGAACATTTGTTATCTTAATCAGAGGGCTTGTAGCATATGAACACGTGGTTACTGGGCCCAGAGCACAGAACATTTTCACCCTTTGAGCCAACTCAGGGTAAGTAGAAAATGCTATGAAGCCTGCAAACACAGAAGGGACAGCCTGAGTTAGTGAAGACGTCTTCCACAGACAAAATAAATAAGTAAGCAGTAGGTAGCAAACAAGAAGTGAGAGTAGATTTGCAGCCCATTGTCTGTTGTCCGTGTTTGTCTGTGCTGCATGTTTTACCTAACGGAATTGTTGAAGCTACGTCCTGAAATGAATTTTTATTTGGGAGGCAAAGTTCATTCTGAGGTTTAGAGCATGTCTGGACATTGCTCTTATCTGAACGGTTTTTGTAGGCGACATGTCAATGAAGTTTTTGTGATAAAACCAATTCCCTCTAAAGTTCACCAAACTCATAAAAAAAATGAGTTTTTCAGATTATAGTCTCTATAGGTTTGTTTGTGTTTCCATGAAACTGTAGACTAATTAGCTCAATACTGGGAGCTTTGAGTGTTTTCAACTGATGTTTGCATCAAAGGCAGCTGAAGAAAGCCTGGATGGTTAGTTTGTTTTGCCATGAGGGTCTTTAAATATTCTTACGAGAGGAAAAGAAAGAAAAGATCTGGCGCTCTGACAATGTATGATTTCCCCACATTTTCTCCTCCTTTTTTCTGAGTAGTTTAATGAACTGTCAGTTGCTCGTTTCTACTCAAAGTCCATTCATGGATCTTACACATAAAATATAAACGTCAGAAACTTTCAGCTGATGCTAGAAAAAAGTTAGTTTAATTCAAAGGCTATGAAGTGAGTTAACACTAACGGCTAAGCTATTAATGTTTTTTCTTTCATATTTTTCAGTCTCTGGCAATCTGTTTATAAACAGTAATGTGGCCAGTTATAACCACTCATGAACTATGCTTTAAATTTTGATTGCCATTAGGTCACATGACAGTATTTTCCCTTGTCTTCTGTTATTTGAAATTATGTATTATATACGCTTTTTATCTTTTCAGTTTTTCCTTCCAGTTCATAAGGAAAATTATTGTATGTCTTAATAGAAAAGATGAACTTAATGAAAATTCCTGTTGCTGAGAATTTAGGAAAAATGCCCAGTACCACTACCTGAAATACCCAGTAAAAAATCACTTTTATGTCTCCAATTATTTAAAAAGTTGAGCTATATTTGGATCTGTTATTATATTCCGTTGTTTATTAATGATAGCCAAAGCTGGTTTTAGAAAATTTTGGGGTATTTTTGCAAATCTGAACTCAGGAGGCACTTCTATGTTTGCTAGCTCTCCACAAACAAGAAAAACAACTGATTCAATGGGGAGACCCACCCACTGATTGGACAGGAACAAGAATGGTTGTGAAGCGTGGTCGTCCTTACGTTACCTGTTGTTGAGCCTTCCGAGTGACCAATATAGTATACATCCTTCTGTCCAGTTTTATTCATGATGAAGTACAGCTCTGCTGGAATATCGTATTTACCCATTTCATCGAAGCTACAGGGGAGAAACACAAAAAGCTAGCAGGCAGTTTGGCTGTCACAGTGTGAGTTACTGACTGTCAGTTTTGCTCATTGCGCCAAGCAGGACCCATTGAAAGGTGGGGTTGCACGCTTTGCATTCTTGCTTGAGTTGGGGAAGGGGGTAGAGGGACGCAGCTGTGCTGCCAGGCTGCCCCATGCCTTGGGCTCTCTGCAGAGGAGAGGCCAGTATCACCTGTCAGCTGCAGCCCTTGGGGAACTGAATTTAATCAGTGCTTTTACTAGCATGGGTTACAAACCACACTTATCTCTTAGCTGAATTCAGCTGTGAGAGATCAGACATTTCTAGGTAAGGCTGCTCAGCCTGTTCCAACTGAGGTTCTTATTCTGTCTCATAGTGTTGTCTCCTTTTTCCTCAGCATTCCCATTGTCTGAAATCCCAGCCAGTACTCCCAACTGTAAGTAGTAGCGTGTATTCTTTTTTGTCTTGTTCTTTACTCTCCTTGGTTGGTGTAGACCCTGTTCTGATGCTGGTTTAGGTAAAAAACCATCAGGCTGAAGCTATCTAGTGCCCTTGGAGTTTCTGTCTTGAGTAGTTCTTCCTCTACAGAGTACCTGAACTGCCAGAACTCTTTCTGGCTGGGATTAAGCGTCTTGTGTTTTAAAGACCAAGTGTTCCCTCGGCTGTTTCCCATCCAGACGTCATAGCCAGCATCTGCGAGGAGGAAGCCCAAGCTGTTGTTGGGCAGGTTAGAGATCCAGTGGGTAGCGTCTCCTAGAAAAGCATGCTGTAGGAAGACTACAGGCTTTTGCCCTGGAAAAGATGAAAGCATTCTTATATTGGAGCAGTGGTTACTGTATATTTAAGATTGGGGTGCAGACTTCAGCTTGTGAGAGGTTTTAAATCTTTCCTTCTTCAAGAAGCTCCCTGGACAACTATGCATAGATATTGGTCTGAGAAACCTGAAGGATTTGTTTCATGAAAGGAGGAACCATTTCATGACATTTCATAGCAGGACTGGCAAATAAAGAATTTACTGAGGAGGCCCATCCCCACCTGTTTTTGCACTGGAAAGCCAACATATAGGTCCTTATGTTGAAAGCGTCTACCCACAACTGAAAACTACTGAATGCAAAATAACGTATGGAAGACGAATAATTAATCCAAAGAAGCGTATCTGCCATTAGGTCTACTCAGTAACCAACTGAGTAGGGCTGAGAGGCCCCTGATCTAACTTTGGTTAACCTTACTTTGAGAAAGAGGCTGGTCTAGATTATCTCCAAAGGAGGAGATCCAAATAGGAGGAGACATCCAAAATACCTTATTCTGTAATTCTAACAAGGAGGAACAAACAAAGTAGTAGTATCCTGGGTATCTCAAATTACAGGTAGAAATTTTTATTCCCTTCAGAAAATGTGAAGAATCAAATGAAATGCATTTGCGTTTCATTGATGACCTGATTCTCATCGTCTTTCTTAAGAATATCTCTGTGCTTCAGGAGGCTGGGAATGAATATTCATATGCCCAGCCTGAGAGGCTTTGTTGTCGGGCTTCTGTTTTAAATATATCTTACTTAGGGTGTTAATGCAAAACCTCCCCAAATCCAGTCTATCAAACCCTCCCCCAGCCCACATGAAGGGACAAAACCTGGGATATGACAAAATTATTAGAAAAGTCTGAAATAAGGACAGACACACTGATTGCGTGGACTCCTGATGGATTCAAAATTCAGGCCACATTCCTGACTAGGTGCTCTTGCTGAGATGGAAAGGTGTGGAACATGCCATTGCATGTGCAAAGGGGAAATGTGGGGGACCCATGTAAGAGCTGACTCACAGAACTTCCTTATGCCTTGTAACTGTGTCACACCTGTATTTTGGCTGTTCCTCCCAGCAGGAATTCTGAAAACAGCAAGAATGTATCCATCCTGTGTGGTAACTTCATATTCCTCGCTGGGGTACCCATGATATCTGATAATTTCAGTCTGTGGGAAGCGAAAGGAGAGTTTGTTAACATGCAAGTTGTCCTGTTTTGAAGGGTAACCAAGCTGAGCAGTGTGGATGTGGGCTGTTTTGTGGTGGTAGTGCAAGGCCTCTGGCCACAGTGACTATGGCTCAGTAAAAATATTATGGGTCTTGTAAAAAGATGCATCAAAAGTCTTCTTCAGACCTGCTTAGGTGGTAGTTGTCTGGCATTTGACCCTGTAGTATGGGACAAAGCAGAACTGTACTGAGTGACTAAGCTCTTGGGAGATAGTTTCTCATGTTTTGCAAGGCTGATACAGATCGAACTTTCTAGAGAGTAAACATGCAGCCATATCTGTATACAACAGTGCCAAAAGATGTGGGTTTGGGGCCATAATGAATCCTTTCTTGCCAAAGTGTGATTAGGCAAGCCATGCAGGCAAACAAGGGTGGAGTTCTTGTTATGAAGGAACTCATGAGACCACCTACACCTAATTTTGCATGTACTGTGAGGAAATCTTTGGTGATTCGGAGCAAGGGGTCTCAGATTGCTTTGTGTTGTGAGAATCTGCTGTTCGAAGAAGGGGTTCATCCTCCCTTGCCACTGTACTGAGCAAACAGTTAAAAATATCAGACACTGTCTAGACAAACATAGCCACCTTCCAGCCCCCCCTTCCCTCCCATCTACTCCATTTGCCTTCACAATCTCCAGCTGGCCTGTCCAACATCCCCTTCCTTGTCTGCTGCTCTGCACTAATGATGTCCCCATTTGTTTAAGTGTTTGGGGAACTCCTTCCAAGCCAGCACACCATACATTCATGGGGATGGCTGCAGAGCAGTCAACCGGCAGCACAACTGCAGCTCAGGGAGCCATGTCTGAGCTGGACTGATACTGACTAGAGAGGGTATTGGTATGAGTGGAGTTGTGGCAGGTTGGAGCTCAGTCTAAAATCTGAATAAATATTCATGCTGGCAGCATGCCACGGGGTGTCTGATGCTGCTGTTTTGCTAGCAGCACGGCTACATGCTGCAATGCGGACAAGTCCCTAAGACACGAGTCTCTGGCCCCATGTCAGATCCAGGCTCTGCAGAAGATGAAAACACATTAAACCAATTGAGCCACAGTGTTTTGAGAAGAGGAGGACTTTGCGTCCCTTGAGATTAGAAACCAGCCTTTGCCTCTACTGCAAAGGAATTCTTCTCTCTGGCAGCTCAGAATTCTTGGGTAGCAGCATCAAGGTTTGTTCTAGCCCATGCACAGAAGCATCAACCATGCTGGAGGGATATCTTGTCCTCTTGCTAGGATCACACTCTCCCCTTCTTTGTGAGGTAGTCCAAAATACTAAGGCGTGTTGGAAAAAGTGACTGCAAGCAAGTGTCATGAGGCATGGCCAAGCCTCATGTTCATCATACATCTGTTGGGTTTCACCCTAAATGCAGGCAGCGACAGTCTGTTGTTCAGTTTGGTATGGACTGGAGCATGTAGCATATGCTCTGGCCACAGTCCAGGACTGAGTCCTGTTGCTGGGGTCAAAATTCTCTAGCCTGGATCTCCAGGGCCCCTCAGGATGTTCTGTGGAGTTGCCTGGCCTTTGAGCCAAAAGTAGCAGCTGGCACTCTCTGTTACAGTGTTATGTGCCTGTCCTCATGCAACGTGCAAGTCACATCTATCCCTGGCACGTTCAGAGCCGGCCCTCATTGCAGTGGTGACTCTAATGCAGTGGCTTTGGAAAAGGCAGGTTGGGAAAATGGGAAATGTGGCAGGGGCCCTTCTTAGCCTCCTAACAGGGACTTGTAGTGGTGGAGCAGTGGTAGTGGTACTTCGAGAGTCAATTTAGAAAGAAAGTGGTAGAAAATGACCCAACTTACAACATTCATAAAGCATTCGGGGTTGCGAGTCTTCCTGTTGTCTGAATTCAGAGCGGGGGGTGTTGTGAAGGGTGTTGTGAATCCCACTGAGAAGGCAATTCCTTGGGCGCAGAGCAGCAGGAGGAGGCACCACATCTTGGGGCTGTGTGAAAGAGCACATGCAGGGGTGTTTGTGTTAGGAAGAGAGTGGCATGGAATTTCACAGGAAGACACAAGTGGGGATTCTCCTGAAGGTTGCCCAGGGTCTGTTCCCCAGCGGTCTGCCTGAATAAGTACCTGTGTGAGAAGGGACTGTCCACAGCTCATGCCGTGTAACAGGGAGGGTTACAGAACACGTGAGGAAAACACGTGGGCATACCATGCGAGAGTATGCCTGAGCAGTCTGCAGATGGCAAGGGAGCTGTGGTTGGTAGACAGGGTCAGTTCTTGGCATGAGCCTAGCAGAAGCTTGACAAAGAAGCATTAGTTCCTGAGATGACCATCACCCAGCTTGTCTGCCTTTATCTGCTTCCATTTCTCTGCCAGCAAGAGAGATGAAAGGAGAAAAAAGCACCGTTTGTTTCCTGTCTCCTCAGGAATGAGGTGAGAGAGGTTTGGGATGGGCTCTCTTTCCACTTGCCCCCTCCTCCTTTAGGATCAAATGTCATTCTTGGTGCTGGTCAGTGGTGCGCTGGAGTGAGGGAGCAATCAATGAGGCTAGTGAAGGGTTCTGCAGGGACCAGGAGTGACTCAGAGGCTCTGGGAGGAGATATAACAGGCTCAGGGGAACCTGCTTGCACCAGATCAGTGACAGCTTGTGCTTTCACCATAGGGTCATGTGCCCCAGACCAGGTTCAAGTTCTGTTTGAAATTAGTTCCTCTGAGAATATGAAACAAACAAGGTGACCACATGTGGCTTCCCAGAAGACCCGTGAGTCAGTTCCCAGGCAACCTTGCCTTTCATACCGAAACTGAGTCATGTAGGTCTCCATTTACCATCCCCTTGGGCTCCTTCACCCAGCCCCTTGCTGCCCACTTCTTCCAAGAACCTGCTCTGTTATCATCAGATAGTTTAATATTTCCTACTGCTACTTCTGAGCTCAAAGCTTCTGTCTCTCAAAACCGATGGCTGCCACTGACCAAGAAACCATGGAATGATTTGAGCAGTGAACAATGGATCCTGAAACTGCCTTCATGTTGACAAGGGCCTGTCTCCTTTGTCTCTTAGAAGTGGCTGTCCATGTTGCGCATTTGTCTTGGTCATGGGGAGGTGAGACCTTGCCCTTTCCTGGGTTGACTGATGCTACCAGATTAGCTTTTCTGAATAGCAGAGTGCAGTCTATCTAGCACTGGTTTATTCCGGCTCCACTTACAGTAAATATGCTTCCAGGTTTTACTCTTTGTTTTCCACAACCCATTCAATGAGTCTAGGAATATCACTCTCCGTGGCCTCCTTAGATTTTTTTTTCAACATGCAAATTTTGACTCAAAAAGACTCCCTGGAAAAGGGAAGAGCAGGTTCCGTGTCACAGAAAGCTATTGGGTGTGGGACTATGAGTTAAAAGTGTTTGGAGAGCAAGAGAAGTGCTGACATGTTCTGTGCTCCTTGCCTATGAGAGAGCTGCAAGTAGGTAGGATAGGATTTTTCTTTCCAGTCTGAAGAACTGTACAAAAAGGATTCACCCATGAAGCTCAGGACTGTGCTTACACATTCTGGAAAAGCCCTTTAACACCTATGTGTTGCATGCTGTGCTTGCATGTGTGAGGAGAGAACGAGAGCTGTGAAGAGAAAAGTAGCAGTCATTTTGCATGTGGATAAAGACCATGAAGATCAGGCAGGCTACCTAAGCGTTCAACAATAGAATCCATGGGACAAAAAGGACACGTAATGCAGTGTAAGGCTCCAGCACATCATGGAGTCTTGTAAGACTGCCTCACCAGTAATGACTGGGGACATTACTGCTCCTGTAGGCTTGGTTTCCTCAGAAGAAGAGGACATGCCTCTATGACCACCATATGTTTATGTTAGTTCACCTTTATGTCCATCCTGTAATTAACTTTTAATGTCATGGGTAAATATCTGCCAAGTTCAGCGCTGAGATAGAAGCCTGTAAGGTCATGGGTTTGCAGGAGCTCCTGAAGACTGTTTGCTGGGGGAGGACTATTCAGCAGGGTTAGCGCCTTGCTGGGGGAAGGCAAGCTGAAGGCAGCTGTTGTATGTTCTGCAACCAGCCGAGCAGTCGGTAAGAGTGAACTAGCCAACTACTCAGTGTCCGTGTGGCTTCAAAGCAGCCACACCGTGCGTGCCTGGGCATCAGGGTTTGTGAGAGAATTTCGTAGGGGACCTGCGTGTATTATAGTTTGCATTAGGAAGTTAAGCAGACTCAGGAAACAAGCCTTTCTGAAACCAAGCATTGCTAGGTCCACTAGACAAAGAGAATCCAATTTTTAATGAAGAACAGAGGTTCTCATGCAGCCACTTGTTTCTGGAGTCTGCTTCTAGCATCAGACATCTGCAGTCATGTGACATGCTGCTCTATGAAGTTTATTTGGACTTGGAGATGGAGCTACAGATCAAGAGAAAATAAGGGAGTATTCCCTGGCAAGCAATGTGGAAGATGAGCAGGATTTGTGAGAGTGAGGGAAGGGTAACCAAGAGATTTTTGCACTCTCTAAATCTCCTTTTAGGAGAAGGAGTTTTGACTTTTTCTCATCTTCAATTTAACTTTTAAATTTGACCGAATGAATTTAAAGAAGTCAAACGTCCTGAGTCATCAGACAGTTAGAATGAAGCAGAGTTTGGAAACACTCAAAACTTTAAACTGGGCATCAAAACACACTCCATTCAATTCCCTTTGTATATCAAACACTTCTTAATTTTCCTTGTCAAAATAGGAAGCCTCACACCTATGTACTCAGTCAGCACAACACTCTTTTTGCTTTCTGCTGTTTTACTCTGTTCTAACGGGAGTCAGATATGCCTCCCTCTCACTGCATGGGGGATCTCATTTGGGAAGAAAAAGTTCTGCTAATGTCTCAACTTGTTTTCAAATCACTCCCAAAACCAGTTGAGGCAACGTAGAGGCTGAATTATTCCTCTTGTTAGGGCAAACTTTTCTCAATGCACTCTATGATCACCTGGCTTAGCTGGCATGGCTCACAGACTTCCAGGTATTCGCATTTTAAATCTGGTACGGCAGGCTAAATAATATTGGCTTGGTAGGCCACGGCTCCCTTAAACTTCGGGATTAAACACTTGACAGAAGCAGTGAACAGCTGCTTTTATCTAGTGAGGTGAAGTTATAAGAAAACACTCAGCATGCTAAACTGTCATAGAAGAACATACTTAGAAGGAAAAAATGAGAGAGAGAGAAATGCCCTTCGAAGTTTTCTAGGCACTTTTAAGATTTGGTGAAACTAAGATACATGCCCTTCAGAAATTCACCCATCTATCCTTGTACTTTAAGCAGTACAAAATTTATTTCATAGAAGCTGTAAGGCACACGCACCAACCACAGAAGCAGCCGTGACTCAGTGCATGTGAGAATCTTCTGCCTTACTCACTAATGAAACATACAGGTGCATAAAAGTGCAAGAGCGGGCAGTCCAATTCACATACGCTGTTGCAATACCAGGACTTCCATTCCTGTGTTCTCAGACCGAAGAAAACAAGTAGAGGAAAATGAAATAGTTGCTCTTTTTCTTCCTTTTGTGCAGGTCAAACTTCTTTATCTTCTAACTTTAACAAACATGCACTTATGTGCATAGCAAAAAGTTTATAGATCAGAGAGGCAAAAAGCTGTCTATTGTTACAAGCAACGACACAAAACCAAGACCAAACACCTTTATGGAGGCAGGCAACAGAGAAAAAGCCCATGAACACACATATACAAGCAACTTACCTCTGCTCTGACTGCCTTGCTGGCGTCTTCTGCCGCAGTTCCTGGTCCGTCTCCACTAGCAGACTGATTCACTGGCAGAAACCTGCGCCGATAAAAGGAAGTCAAAACACAATGAGCACTTCAGAGTAGCAGCCGTGAGTGTCATGAGTTGGCAGCATGTATTGTAGAGCGTGTTTAAGTGCTGATTTGGCAGCGCTTCAGAGGTGGGGAAATCTTTGTGATGAAAAAGATCTTCTGGTCAAATTCACAAACCCAAAATGCACCACGGAGCAGGAGAGTTTAAGAAGTACGTACAAATCAGTGGTTAGGATGTTTAGTTGGGACCTGGGTGTTCCAGTTCCCTGAGGCTGTGGCAGACCTTGACCTATTGCCCAACTGAGGGGCTGCTCCGCATGTAATCTTTTAGGATGAAGGTGAGGCAGCATCCAGCTCCTCTCAATATACTCTCTGAAGAACACTGCCTCTGCTATTGCTTTTCATTTGGTTTATGTTATCTTTTAAGTTTATAATTACACACATACTCTTAAGTCTGTTTTTCAGTGAGCAGCATAACTCATGAAACCCATCTTATTCTACATTAGTTGCTCAGAGTTGACGTGGCTTCTGTAGGGACCCCCTGGTGCCAAAGAAGGTTTGAATCCATCATATAACCTTTCTCCCAGTGAAGGAACAAACAAAGGTTGTTGTTTCTCCCAAGCCATTTTCATCAACTCTGACAACATAGTATCTTTGCAGATCTTTCCCTAACTGCTGAATTAGTTGTAGTCAGCCTGGAGGCTCAGTCCTCTCTGAAATTGACTTGGTAACCATGGGCAGAAGGACACGTTCTGTGCCCTTAGGCAGCTGGGCTACAAAGAAAGTAGAATCCTCCTACGTGAGGACCAGCCTTTTCAGCCAATTAACTCATAATTGTCTTCAGAAGAACTTGTTTTTCATCGTGGACTGATGGGCATTTAGAAGAACACCAGATGAAAGGGATGTGTTCTTGAGAACACCATTGCAAATAATATGATGCCTTTGGGTGGAGGGAGAAGGAAAGGTGTGAAATAAGAAGAGGATATCAGCGAAGCCACAGTAACAGTTCTGCTTTACATACAAAGTAGAGAACATTTTTTGGGATGGTGAAAAAGGTGATTTGATAATTTCTTGGTGAAAAGCGCTATAACTCGGCTGCTCTGATGTCTCTAAGTGACAGTAACTTTCATCAAGCCATATATTAATTACTGAGAAGGGCTTCTGCAACATACCTAGTCCCTCCTCATGTCCCAAAGTGGGATCAACAGTCCCCATGATTTTTACAATGCAGCTTTCCCAACCTGTTTTTATTGATTTTCTAGAAAATTCAATACCCTGCCTCGGAAATTTTCCCTGGTTGCAAGATGGCTGCACAGCTGCATTCTCTTTCCGAAGTGAATTTAGGGGATACTCTGGCTTCTCTCAGGTAGATTGCTGTTGCATTTCTCATCATAAGTATTGAAAACTCATAAAGTAGGTCTCAAGATCTCATGCGTTTCCCCTGCAAGCAGCGAGTTAGTTGAAGGGCTGACTCTCTGGAGGGTATTTGTCCCCAGGAATTTGCATTGGGTGTCAGGAATGTCCTTGTCTACAGGGGAGCAGTTTTGTTTGGATCAAGCTCCATTTACATTTGTGGAGCACAAGGAAACAGGATAGGCTTCAGCAACGGGCTCAGGAGATGAAACAGGCTTGTTGTTTGTCTTGGAAGAGAAAGGAACAGAAGTGGCACCAGCCATGGTTAATTTGTTTGGCTAATGAACCATTTTGCAGAGTGAGATGCTGACACTTTGGTCATAAAGTGTCACCAGTGAATTGTCTTAGCGTAACAGCTGTACCTGCCCTGGTTAGCATCCCAGACGTGGCCCATGTTAACACTAGATTCAAACGGAGAACGAGGGTGTCACACGTAAAGGAATCCCCTAAATGCACTGTGTCTCTTTGCACAGCGAAGCTAATGGCGTATCAATTGTGAAGGCACAGTGACCCAAAATGCTGTAACCTAATAACCATGGAGGCTACCCTTCAAGAGAGTGTCTTTGTGCAATAACTACCTATTTGAAACAAGAATGGTAGAGCCAGAGTTCCACCAGGCCATTAACTAGGATGACAGTTTCTTCAGCATTGTTTGCAAAGCAGTCCTTCCCACTAGCGAGCAAAGTGCTCTAAATACCCATAGGATGGAGATAATGGATTCTTTCCAGCAATGTTTGGGTACTTATCATTTTAGTTTTTAAACCCCAAAGAGGCTTGTCAGAGCCAAGATAAAGGTTAGGGTAGCTCATCTCCGTGGTAGCCAGTAGCTTCCATCTGAAATAGCAGGAGATGTGAGGTTCCTGCTGGATTCAGAGTGTAACTTTAAACCAAAGTGTCCCACTGAAATGCTGTCATTGCCAACATGAAATCACCTCCTTTGTCCCACCCTGGAAAGTTCATGTACACAGATCCTGAAAGTGTTGTCAGCAGAGATTGAGTCTGCCAAGTTTTCTCTATATCAGGGGGGTCTTGAACCCAAACTTCCCATCTTCCAGGTGCATGCTTGAACCACCAGACTGGCTACTGTTTTCTTTGGGTCTACCCTCCCTGTGTCTCTTGCTCTTCCTCATGAAAAAAGTGAGCAGCCCTGTTTCAAATGAAGACAAACCATCTTTTTTTCAGGAGTGAGTTTTTTGTGTGAACTCAGTTTTTACTTTCTGGTAATTGTCTTATCTAATAATAAGATTAATCAATACCGTAACTGTTAGAATTAGTCTTGGCTTACACTACGTCTTTCAAAAACTGCCAGCCCAATAAACTGAGAGGACCCCTTTCTCTGACTCTAGCAGAAACCATCTGATACAAAAGAAGGTTTTGTTTGTACCCAGTGAAAGCAAGTGTTGTTGAATGAGTTAAGTATGGCAGCTAGTTGTAGGTTAAGGATACTTCTGCATCAGATCAATAATTTCATTGTACATATGCAAAGGTGCATCCAATCCCCAGATGAAATCCAGGTGTGCCCATTCAGGAATCCTCTTGTGATAGATCAGCCTCTTAATTTGAGACAGTAAAATGGCTGCATCCTTGGGATCTGCGAGCAAGTCTTGTCCCCCAGTCCATACTGCAGTTGGTACAGTCATCTCTTCTACAATGTAGAGAGGAGGAGTAGTCTGGAAAACATGAAGTTGTACAGGAATGAATGACCAGCAAAGCAGAGCAGACATGCTTTTGAGGCTTTCTTCCATCACTGTTCAAAGTAGGGGTTTCCTAAACCAAATGGGAAGGAAGTGCCCTTGCTTGTCTTTTCTGTCGGCGCTTGCAGGGATGACCCAGCTGACAGCACAGCCAAAGGAAAAATGCCTCCTGAGTTGACAAAGAGTTACCGTTGTGTCTTTGCCCTCTCAGCTAGGAACTCATGGGACGGGAGCCTGGAACAAGACAGAAGATGTCAGGATGTCTCTGGATAAAACCCCATCTTGGTCCTTTTGGAGTACTGGTCAGCCCCAGAAGACATACATGGTCTAGTTAGAAAGCAACAAGGGTAAAAGGATCATCAAGTGACTTCTGTGGGAGGAGAGAG
This sequence comes from Larus michahellis, assembly GCF_964199755.1. Classification (NCBI taxonomy): domain Eukaryota; kingdom Metazoa; phylum Chordata; class Aves; order Charadriiformes; family Laridae; genus Larus; species Larus michahellis. The sequence continues at coordinate 54,073,995 of NC_133901.1, read as the reverse complement.
GAAGTAGCTTGGACTCCTGAGTTTGGAAAATAGAGGCCAGAGCAGGGACAGGAGATAGGCTTATACAATCATGAATAGTATGAAGAAAGAGCACAGGAAGTAATTATCCCATTACTTCTCATAACACAAAACCTAGAAGGCATACAGTGACTTTCCAGGGGCAAGCAAATTCAAGACAAACCAAAGGAAGTTGCATTTCATGCAAGCCATCATTAAAAAGTGTAACTCTTAATGACAGGCTGTTGTAAAGACCTAAAGGGTCAAGCATGGAATGAGGGTCTTGGATGTTGGAGAGGTTCTTCTGGCACTGCTTGAGGACAAAGTCCTTTTGTCTCTGGCTGCTAGAATCTAGGGGTAGCTATTAGCTCTCCAGTAGCCCTCTTCCTAATAGTGTTTCCCTGATCTCTCATGCATTGGCAACTGTGTCTATCATGCTAATAGGCAAGATGCCTCTTTGATCTGATCCACTAGATGTACTCTTCTTTTTCAAAATTCATTTTCTGTCTTTCCTGCCCTTACTTCCTCTTATTCCTATTGATAATTTAATTGAAAAGGTTTGCGCTCGCACGCTCGCTCTGTCTCTCTCTCTCTCATTATTGCCATTAGTGCTTGCGTGTTTTCTCTGTTGACTTCCAAACTACAGATGGTGGTGGCTAAATCCATCTACTTGTATTCTGAAAATGTGCCTCCTACTGCAGCCTTGCTTTCTTCCTCTGTGCTTCTGTTTTGAAAATATTGTTTCACCAAAATTTACCTGTTGGTATTTTTCCATGTTCTTCTTTGAACTGCCCCAGTCATAAGCTTGGAATTTCCCCGAATGGGCCTCCTAAGAGGATGAACAAGAAAAGGGTAGTTACAAAGCTGTCATTCAGGAAGATTATGGGTTCTTTCCCTGCTGAGCCTGACTCCAAACTAAAGCCTCAACTGAAGTTCTTCTAAGAGCTATGAAAGAGTCAACAGTAAATTAGTTAAAAGTTTCAATCAGTGAAAAGGAATCTAATGCTTCTGTCAGAACCAAAAAAATCACGGCTCCTGCAGAAAGACCCAAGGATGTTTTCACAGGCAATTTGTTCTTCTTTGTAAAATTGCTATTAACAGCTGCCTCCAGCAAGTTTCCCTCACTGGTGCTGCTGTGTCCTCTTCTGGTAATCATGTTGCCGTCAGCTTTGTGAGTGGCTGCTTCTTATGTTTTCTTTTCCCTCTCTGGTTTGAATACAGAAGTCACCATTTCTAGTTCTTCCCTTGTGCTCCTTGGCTTTGCCTACAGCATGGGTTGTTACTAATGTGACAGACACCATCAAAGGGATCTTAATATTGAAGGTAAGGTGTCTGTTAACCCCTTTAGTAGTAATAACGGCAGTGTTTGCCGTGTTGAAAAGTGCATTAACACTCTTGCGAGCTCCCTGTGCCTGCAACTGCTTCCTGCTCTGCTGCAGAGCCTGCAGCGCTGCCAGGAAACCTCTCCTGCATACAGCAGCTTCTGTGAGCGAGCCCAGACTTGATGATTCCTGAAAGCATGAGCCCAAAGGCAGAAAGGCAGCTTCCATCAGCGCTGCTGCTGCTCTACTGTGACAGTACATTGTAAGTAAGCGGTAGAGCGAGCCTACTAAGTAAAGGATTTATTATTTATAGTTCTGTTGCTGTCCAAACACTGAGAGGTTTGAAAGCAAGAGATGAAAATACAAGGGCTTTTACTAGTAAACTCTGATATTTTACAAAGTAAAGTAGACTATGTCTTTCTCATAATTTCTTAAGGTAAGCTCTGTACCGAACTGCAGACACCATTTATATAAGGTAATGGATAAACAATAAGAAGAGTGATATATACATCTGCATACACAGCTTCCAGCATACATGTGTTTACACAAATCCTCGTTGTTGGCTTCAAATGTACCTGTATCACATAGGGTACCTCTATCATGCTGAAAAAAAGAAAGATCAATGAAAAACAGTGTTTTGAATTGAGATTTCAATTGTAAACTATGGGTTACATGTGTTTCCAAGAAGTTAGCGGTGGCTTCACAGCAGGATATCAGCCACACTCCACTCTACACCCTACACAGCCAGAAACGAGAATCTATTTTGCATTCCAGGAGTTTGCTAGTACCTGACTCCAGTGGACTATGTTCTGCACAGAAGTTCCAGCAGGGGTTTGTGCAATATACACATCGATTCGGTTCTGAAAGAAAATATTCAGTGAGCATTTTCTTCCTCCTTTCTATTCAGATGTACATCAAAACATCTGCCACAGCAGTGTCATGTATCAATAAAACCAATAGAAATTGGAGTGTCATCATTGGAGACTCCCTCAGAGTTACTCCAGATGTGATGATGTGTCAAGTTTGGAGCAGCACCAAAAGAAGAGCCCCCAACCAGGACATTTTCCAGGATGATTGACAAATTGAAAGAATCTAACAGGTGGAAAGGATAGAATAGAAAGTCATCAATTTAGACCCCAAATCGGTGTTTTTTTTCAGGAGTCTGTAACAGAACCAGTGTGAGAGAGGTCGGCTGTCGGACAGAACAGTGAAAGGAACTGCAATTGCCTGAGGAACGCACAACTATTTGAAATAAAACACACCCTAGTCCTGCAGGGCTTTCTTAAGAAGTTGCTGTGTGATCCTTCCTCAAAGAACACACTCTGAGGCATACTTTGGAAAATCCTGGAGCAAAACTTTGATGCCCAGGTGGTCTGGCCTACGGCTGGGCTGGACATAACATTAGGAGCCCAAGTATGTCTTAATCTCCAGCATCTGCCAACTCTCTCTCAGGTACCCCCGAGGTATCCTGTGCCTCTGAGCACAGCCCTAGTGGTCCAGGGCTTGGAGGTGGAGGACAAGGGGGAATATGTGTGTTCCTTTCTGTGTTGCAAAGAGCTCCTGGAAACATGAAGCAGGTAGGGGTTTTACTAATTCTTCTGTGGTGTGCGAGCATACTGAAGATCTCCAACGAGACCAGTGGTCACAGTACAAAGTAGGAGATGGTGCCCTAGGTGAGGTCTGGCAGAAGGCAGACTGTGGAGTTTTATGGGGCTTTGAGCCGCTGTAGATTGTAGGGATGGTGCCAAGTGCTCTTCTGAGGATCGAGGCAGTGGTCCCCTGCCAGTGATGGGGCAACCAGCAAATATTGCTGTCTGGTAGTGTGGGCTGTTCCCTGCCATGTGATGCTGACTAATAGAAATTCAGGATTCATACCACAGGATAGAAGGTAAGTTTTGGGAGCAGCAGCTTAAACTCTCGGTAAAGCTGGTAAGTTATACATACCATGTCAATGTTTTTCAGGTTACAGCCACCCAGACTGAAGAAGATACTTCTACAAAGCCTGGCAAGAGCTCGGTGGCTGCACAAAGGGACTATGAACCTTCTTAGACATTCAGTCCGGGGGAGGAATTCTCTTTTGCCAAGCAAAACCTGTGAAATAAAAAGGTAACATTCACTTAAGAACATACACTTGTACATTGTGCTGTTGCTTTTAAGAGGTGTTTGTGTCCTGTTCTTCTCCAGCACTTTCAGTGGTTGTCACTTGCTTTTTCTTCATTTGCCAGATGATGTTCCCACAAACAAGAAAGGAATTAGGTGTTTTTCCATTGCATCAGCCTACTCAGGCATTACTCAATTTGTGTTACATCATTTTTAATGAAGAGATACGTTAAATGTTAACTCCATTTCGTATTTTAGCTCTAAGCTTGCACATCAGTTGTGGCTTTGCCTACAGGAATCTTGGAAAGCTTTGAGGATCTGTGCCTCTGAACCTCTTTCTGGGTGACACGTCCCAGTGCTGCTCTGTTGCCCTAGATAAAAAGTTTCTCTTAATGTCCAGTCTGAACTTCCAAAGGCTTCAGTTATAAAGTAGACCTACCCACATGCAAATGAGTAGACTTCACAAAGCCCTATGCTTTCTGTTTATCCATTTTAAGAGCTGAACAAACAAGTATATGGTTAAACAGTCGAAACCAAGATATCTCATACCCTGAGCAATTTTTCAGGAAGGTAGAGGAGTTTTGTTGCTGGGCTTCTAGCGTACTTAATAGTAGTGACAGGTGCCAACGCAAAATAAAGTTTGATTTTTTGAGACAGCTCTGGCATTGTTGAAAATGCAATGAAAGCTGAGAAAATAAAAAAGAGGAGTTAAGAAAATCATCATTTGTACATTAGACTGCTTTAGTTCGGTGTTTATAAATGCTATTCTGCAATTTCAAACCTACAAGCAACCTTGTTAGTTGTTCAGAGACTATGGTTCAGCCTAGATTTGTGTTAAATCCCTTTTCTCTGTGTGTTACCAGCTTGTAGATTTATTTCCCCCTTCAGAGAGAAATTTCTTTCTATATTTTGCCTTTACAGCTTTCTTCCAAACCCATGTAAACGTAAATGCACACTTCTGATGTACATTCATGCATTTCATCTATTACTGGGAGGAGCAGTTGTTTTTCTTCCAGTCAATCCAATTTCATATTTCCTTTTTTTTGGTGTGTGTGTGTTCTGTCCAAACTGGCCAACTTCTCTTTCTATACTCTCATCTTCCTATTTTGTTTATTTTGGTCAACTGACCATCTGCTGTTGGGCACACCCGTGCATCTTGGAAACAAACAATTTGAATGGCCCACAATAATTTCCAGTACAATTATAAGTTGACAGACTTAACAGCAGCAGTGCCCTTGGTCCATTACGTTTTATTGTCTTTATAATAAATTAAAAATGCCTACATGCTGAATACAGCTTCTCCTGTGTTTATCACTCCTGCAAAGAGTTAATGAAAACCCCAGGCACATTCAGTATATCAAAACACATTTTACTCCTGTTTTCCTGAAACGTTGGTCTGTTGTGCGTAACTTACCAATGGTAGTACCTTGCGAATAGCCAATATAGTACAACTTTTCCTGTCCTGTTTTCTCCACAATGAAATTTATTGCTGCTGGGATATCAAATTTAGCCATCTCATCAAAACTGCAGGCAGGAGATTGAAAGAAAGGCATGCATAAATTAAAAGTCCATTTGAATTCACATTTTTATTACAGGCTTGTCAACAAAGAAACAACATGAACCATTTAGTGAATCATTCTGCTATTTTAGGTTCTGTGTTTTTCTGGCACTGGGTATGGAGGATACTACTTAAGGTTTTCTAGGGTATTTTCTCCTTCGACATCAACAGAAGGACTATAATTTCAAGAAGTATCAGATTGAATTGTAATGGCGTATACAGAAGGAGCTCCTTTCGTGGAATCACACATTTTACAAAATTTGTCGTTAAAGAAAAGGTCTGTTTTTAAATGTTCATTAAAATAAGCGCAAGAAGGATTTACATTTTCTCCTTCTGTGATTTTAGTGATATTGTAATATATAGAATAGTGTTTCTAAATAGCCTCCAGAACTGAGGAGTGGCTTGGACATGACCTATGCAGGTTCCTATGAGTTGCTCTGCTGCTATATCTCTAGTTTGAAGAACATTTTCTAGCAGTAATTAGAGGCATGCAGTTTCCACCACTATTAAACTTCACATGCTTGCATAGGGGCACCTCAGTAAAAGAGAATGTAAAGAATGCTTTTTAAAAGGTAGCATAAGTAAACCCTGATTTATCCAGCTTAATTAAATATCTAAGGGTGGGCAATGGAGATGCCCTTCAATGGTTTGGTCTACCTGAAAGCCCAGAATTCATCTTGATCAATGGAATAATTTTGATGTTTTCTTGACCAGCGATTCCCTCTGCTATTTCCCATCCAAACATCAAAACCAGCATCAGCTAGTATGAAGGCCAAGCTGTTGTTGGGCAGGTTTGTGACCCAGTTACTAGCGTCTCCCAATAATCCATGTTGGAGAAACACAGCAGGTTTCGAAGCTGAAAAGCAAATCAGAAACAAAACAGCAATTTATAATTTTTTTTCATTTTCTGGTAGTTCAGGGATATTATTCTCCTGTATTCAATACTGGGATTTGTTCCTGCACCAACTTAAACGGGAAACAAATATTCATAAGAACAAAACATCCCTTTCTAGAAAGACAGAACTTTCTAAGCTTCTGTAAGGATTTATGGAAAGACTTGCCTGACAAAACCAGTGAAAACTAGCTTGGCACCCTCTGGTCATTGTTTGTATAGCTCAACCGCAACAGCTTGAGATTCTCAACACTGATATAAAGAATGAAGGTGTGAGACTGTTGCAGAGGTTTCCTTTACCCAAAATATGAATCAGTCACTGATATTATCCAGGTATAAGCAAAAGCCAAGCAAAATTAGAAGCTGTAAAAACTTTCTCAAAACAAGTGGATTGGGCAGATTACAGCCTTTACCCCTTTTTTTTTTTTAACTTTTACTCATCAACTCTTATTATGAGGGTATATGCTTCATATTATAATGGATTTTTATTATAAATAGGTGTGCATGACATAAATCCTGTTGATCTTGCAGGCTGTTCAGGGCAGACAGAATTCTTTGCTAAAAAATCACTTATGAATACAAGCTTTGGTGGACATTTTAAAAACATAAGGTATGTCTTTCCAGAACGTGCCCTATCTAGGCTGGTTTTGTCTCATATTAAAGAACTGTACCTGGGTTTCCCTGATTCTGTGTACCATAAGGGATTCTGTTAAGGGTAATGGTATAACCATCTTCTGTCATCACTTCATACTCCTCGCTGGGGTACCCTTTATAAGTAATGAGCTCGTTCTAGAAGAGAAAGTACAAATGCATTTGGCTGCAGAAGTCCATTTCAGATATATTACGTGCATAAGATATTTGCTGTGAAGAAATGTTAGAAAGCAGATACAACTGGGGATTTGATCTACATATACTAAGCACCTGAATAAAGCAGTATCAGGTCGGATATTGTAACCCTAAAACTACAACAAATTTCCTTCATTCTTTGTGTTATATCCAGGATTTGACTATTCAGTCACAATCTGTTATAAAACCCCCTGTATTATACTATTCTCATACAATCACAAGCCCCTGAATTCTGGTGATATAAGAATTGTTGTAAGCTCACAGCAGGAGTTTATGATTCCCATAGCTGAGATGAGGGGCTGCCTGGGTGCGTGCTCCTGATCTGCTGCAATGCAAAGTGAAACCACTTTATTTAAACGGCTTTCGGGGAGATCCAGAGAGATTCACAACAGCCCCTTTGAGTGGCATGTATGCAATGAGTACCAGTGAAAAATTGACTACATTATGGAAAAAAAACAGGATCAGCCACTTGCATAGTCACAAGGGAAATCGCTAGCACAGCCAGTCTTAAAAAAAGGAGAAAAAAAGGGGTCTCATTCAAAAAAGGAGAACACACAAACCACTGGTTATTTAGAGTCGTCTTTGCTGATGAAATGCTGACATTCCAGATGGTCGTTCTTTCAGATAGGGGCATAGTGCCAGCAATAGCCAACTGGTAACTGATATTTAAAAGGAAATCAAGTCTGGAGATGTACTAAGGATGTTTGCCTTAACTCCTGTCAAACATAAGGTGTGTTGTTACACATGCAGACAGGAGAATAGAAGAGAAAGCAGTAGTATATAAAATGACTAGGGAGGATGGGTTAAATAAAGGCAGCTTATCTACCTTGTTATTTCTAATGCCTAGAAACCCCTCCGCTGTGAGACATGCGTGCCTTCCTTCCCCAGGCCACTCTACTGAGCAACTTACAATATTCATAAATGCTTCAGGATCCACAGCTTCCTTCATTCTTCTGAGTTTTTCTGGATAAGTAAATCCCTGTAACAAATACGTCACAGCAACAAACAGCCATATCTTCTCTCTGGATAAAACAGTATATTCATCTGTCAGTAGTTCTGCTCTGCACTTGTAATCCAGACAGGTTCTGTGCTTTTCTGATGGGGGAAGTGCTGCCTAATACTGAGAGGAGCTAGCCTGGTACTCCCTACTTGTTAATGGAAAGGAACAAAGCTGACTTTAAACACCTATATGAGGCAGTTTGGCAACAATCTGGATTCTGTGCTAAGGTTTGGACCAGGATGTTGCTCTCAAACAGGGCAAGTTTTCATTCAATATCAGTGAATGCAAGAAAGAGAGCAAAGCTTTTGAAGAAATGGATTTCACTCATTCTTCTGAGAAGTAAATCACTTGTATTATCATGCCATGCATTTGTTCTGTAGATTAATTAGGAAACATTTCTGGCTAACTCTGGGGAACACTGGAGTTATTGGGCAACTTGTAACTATATCAATCATTGTCACAGTGAAGTTTTCTAAGGGGAGACAACCAAGCTGCTGGATAGTTAACTGAAAAAACAAAGGCAATTGAAAATAAACAAATTAAAATATTTATAATTTAATTGAGAACTCAGGAACCTAAAGAAAGTGCTTATTTATAGTTGCCTAGCATAATTTACACAAAACTGCTCAATGGCAAAATTTATCCACCCCTTAGGGTGAGGATGGAGAAAAGAAAGCTTTGCTAAACATGATGCCAGGTAGAGACTGAGTGCAGGGACGTCCAGTTTTGTTCAGGGAGTAAGGAACAAGAAACACCTGGGAGGAACCTAGGCTGCTTAGGTGCACACATAGCAGCTGTAGTCCGTGAACACCTGCATACTCTTAGCTTGAAGAAAATGCAGAGTGTTTGAATTAGCATTCTTTCTACGCCATACAAACCCCTAGAGGCCATGTCTGAACCTCTGTTGTCCCAGTCATAGAGCTCTAGGCTAGACCGAATCAGCCAACAAATCCATTGCATTTATTATTTTCCCAGTCAAGAAGACTTCGTAACTTTTTTCCCAAATAATAGGAATACCCTATTTTTTTCTTATCATGGAAAACCAATTGTTATTCTAACTTCCTAACACTACATTCTGATACAATCTGTATCTTGAAAATAGTAGGCTTCTTTTGTAGAAAAAGGAACAGATGTTTTGAAAGCTTTTTTTTACTGAGCTAGCCTCCTTTTTTTTGTGTGTGTGTTTGAAAGGCACTATGACCTTATTCCCACTTGCCATTTTCCTATGCCTCTCCAGTTACCGCAGAGTTACCTAAATTCAGGCTAGGTGAGTCATGGTGTGCCATAAACAGCCATCTTTTCACCTATGTGAGTTATAAACAAAAGAACACAACAAAAACATATTTCTTCTTAAATAATAAAGCAATTCCTCAAGCCTGGGTCTGATACTACCTTTTGCAGCTCCCACAAAGCCTTCACCAGTTTTGGGTCACAGATAAATTAAAGCATTACCGACCTTGTGCCAGAAATCATGTGTTTGGCTGAGCGACTGAGACGACTGAAGAACGGAAACTCAGTTCCCGGGTGTTTGGAAGCAGTGTTGGGTAAAGACAGCAGTGAAACGATGGTCGTGCACTGTTTTTTCCCCAGTCATGCAGCACCTTAACAAGCATCTATTTCTTTCACGCTCCTTGTTCCTTCTGCTATCACTTCAGCTTTTCCCTAGGGTAGCAGCAGGGAGAGGCGACTCCTTTTATTCTCAGACCTTGTGCTTCTCATCTCCTTCACCACCACAGCTATAACAAGGCTCTTTTTACTATCACAGATTGCTGGGTTTTTTAAGGAGAATACCAGCCTCTGTGGAGTGCCATAGCAGGATCAGGAATTCTGAAAACAAATATGTTTGTAGATATACCTTATCATACCTAATGAAATTGTCAATAGACATGCGACAATTTTCTCTTTTACTAACAACCTGCCAATTCCAGCTTCTCATGTTATGTTAAAAGGATGGAAGGAACTCTGACTCTCTGATACTTCTATAGATGTTGTTGCACCTATTTTTCTTTTGTCCTTTTAAGGTTCATGTTGCTGTTCCATAATTCTATATTGCTGCAGGAGTGGTTTCCAGAGATTTTCCTTTATTCATACTGCCCCTCTAAAATGGCCATAGAATAAAATGGATATTCCCTAAATGTATAGTTATGAAGTTAGAATGCTTTTCCATAATCTGTATGGACTCAGGAAGCACCACCATAATGGCCACTTGTCTCCGTGGTCTCAGGCATGCCAGGAGTGGGCCAGTATTGCCCAGCAGTAGAAATTAGGAAGTAGATCATTAGGTCTTCAGGACAGGGACCTATGTGAGACTCTGCTTTTTGTGGAGTACAAGCATGATGCAGCCACGTTGCCTAACTGCTGTCCTAGCTATTGGTATCATACATACTTTGCAGAAGTATGATTAAGGCTTTCTTCTTTTTTTTTTTTTCCTTCACTTGCGTATTCTGGTATAAAGCTGGTGGACTTTGCATTCTGCCTGTTCCAGCTTGGTATTTTTAAACCTTGAAACTAATTATTCTGTGTTGTTCACTTGTTCCTCCAAATATTCATTCTGTTTTACAGATACCATTCATCCACACAGAACAGATTAGCTTATTCACTGAGATTAATATCTCAGTTTTGAACAGACTTTGATACTTCTATTTATGTTATAGCTTGTACACTTTCTCCTTGCAATAGTGGCTCTGGTTTGGACCAGATTTATCTAACATATCCTCAGAAGTTATTTTCTTTAATATTTACAGACCAGAAAGAAATACAAAAGAAAGTCTCAGGAGAAGACCTGTTCTACAAGATTTGCTAGCAGGCTTTCAAAGAGAAATATAAAAGTCCAACTTTGCTTCTGGCAGGGAAATAGGAGCGGAAATGATTTTCAAAGGTCTGGTTTAGAAAGTGTTTCCAAACAGTGACTCTATGTGTGGATTAATTTTTTTTTTTTAATTCTCTGTTTATTTCCTTTCAGATACTTTAACACCTTGCATTTTGCCTCCAAGAAAACCAAGTTTTCTCCTTTTTAAAGTCCCAGCGTCTTTTGAAGCTCAACATGAATTCCACAAATGAGTTGTTTAAATATGTACTTGCCTTTGAGTACCTCGCACAATTCTAACTAAGATGTGCTATTAACTCACTCTGAACAAATCCAGCTTCATTCTTTGGTGTAAAGCAATGCTTCATTGACAAAAAACCCCTCAATATTGAGTAAAAGGAACATCCAAGTGGCATAATACCATAAGTAGACAATTAGTAGATAAAGTCACCATTGCAAGTTATTGGCAGGTGTTTGAAGCGAGTGTTCGAGATGGGAGAAGAACAAGGCTGAGTGTTAGGCTGATTTATTTTAAACACAGACATGCACGCTCTGTTGTAAGTTGACAGGTTTCAGAGGAAGTTACTCACACTATAAAGAGGTGTAGAATTCAGTGGAAATGCTTAAAGGTTCAGATGTCACTGTCAGAGGTGCGGCTGCAGCTTCACAAATGTGGTCATATGCAAATGAACTTTAAACTGGTCAGTCTGGGTGCCCTTATATAAATAAGTGCCTTTATATAAATTGTTGACTACATGCTAGGTTTATGAAACCTCAGCTCCTTCCAGTGCTCTTTTAGATAAAGAATCTCAGCAATGCACAGGATATAATCCCTAGCATTTTGGTGTTTTCTGCAAACTCTTTGCTCTTCCCATTCCCTCCTGTTTCAGGAATTGGACCTGGCTTTGAAAGTGACTTAATAATGGAAGATATTTGCAAGAAGCTGAATATAGCGGTTCTTCACGGATCAAATATGTCCTTTTGGCTTCTTCATCCAGCCAGCGTACATAGTTATCAGAAACATTTGGCTATTTTGAGTATGTTAAGGAGAGCCTTTAGAGGAAGGTATGCTTTATTGAGAGACAGACTTGTTTTTGTACAAGTTGCCAGCCAGGAGTCTCCAAGGGAACGCACAGCAGCAAAAACAGAAGGAAACCCTCCATGCACTCATATGGCTTTAAAAATATTTCATGCCATAATGGTGTAAGCAGTTGTTTCTTGAGAGTGAGCAAAACACTGAGAACTAAGAGCGGGGTCTAATAGTGCATTCTCCATGGCATCCCTGGGAGCATACCTGGTTTCTGTCAGTGCGGGTGCCATTGCTGCCCTCAGCCACCCCACCCCATGCTATTGCCTTGGCTGGACCACTGCTGGCTCCCAGCACAGGCATGTCTGGGGGGTGAAAGCGGAGCCCCCTGCGCCCAGCAATGGCCCCTACACCTCCAAAGAGCAAAGGGAGTCCTTGCAATGGAGTCCACCCACAAAGAGACGCAAGTGCAAAAGCATACAGCACTAGTGAGAACAGGGGCTGCTTGGGAGAGAGGTTCTCCTCAGCTCTGTCAGGCCTGCAAAAATATTCCTGGTGCTCATCATCAAGGTAAATGGCATGGGCTTGCCTGGAGGATTTCCAGCAAGTAGGCTGAGTGGCACGGTATTCTTAAGCGATGAGTGAGGTAGCTCTGAGTTGGCGCTTACATAATTATGAATCTTCCATGTGATAAAGGTAAAGTAAGAAGTGTCAAAAGGAAGGGGTCGGGGGGACAGAGGGGGATGCATGCATGTTTCTTCTGCTCACACTGCTGACACCTTGTCTGGGAATCTCCCAGGCAGCGCTGCTCTCCTGCCCAAGCCTCAGTCACCCATAGAAGAGGCAGCTTGCAAACAAAAAGCTCAGGACCAGCCCCGCTCTTGACTTAACCAAAGGAAACACAACTTCTGAAAACAGAAATAATTTCCACAGTACCTCTTGGCTGATGCTGAAGTTTGTGAAATATATGCAAACCAGGATTTCTTCACCTCTGAGGGTGGATGAAGATGAAGTCTCTGTTGAAATTCATGACCTTTGCATAACTGTTCGAATTGTTTTGCCCCACAATCCACAGGTAATTCTTTTTATCCTTATGATAATTTTGTAGTAATGTATACAGCAAAATGTCCTCACTCCCATATGAATCAACTGTAATTAGGAAAAACAGGAATTCACACACCTGCATACACACGTGTGGAAAGCTGAATTAAGTACACTTTATTTATCTTGCACTTGTTGCGAAATGAAAGTCTTGGGAGCATGAACTCAAATCTTCTGGCAGAAGAACTGGAACCAGTATGAGCACTAAGCAGGAGTTATACTCAGTGTGCACCAGTCAGCATTAGTCAGTGTGCACCCGTCAGTCCCGGTGAGCGTGTGCCATTAAGCACTCGTAAGCGTGGACTAATGAATGAGGCTGGGGTTGGGTCAGGCGATTTGGTCCAGTCAGTTTTGTGTTGGCATCAGCAGGAGCTACCCAGCTATTTTTAAGGATGGGTCAGAGGGTCTGTGGGCAGAGTGGCTTGTGTTTTTCTTAGAGCTGAGAATTAAAGTAACGGATTTGCCCTGAGACAGGAGGAGGCTGCTGAGGGGTTAGAGGTGGCATCGCAAAACCTCTGTCCTCTGTTCAAACTGGGATTTTTGCATACCCGTAACTGGGTTGGGCTGGGGCCGAGTTGGCTGCAGCCTGGAGTGGGCAGCGAGCTGAGGTCGGGGCTGGGCTCCGAGGTGGCTGGCAGCAGGGACTGCCGGTTCTCTCTTCTCATGAACACCTTTCTCCTTGCCTGCATTATACTGAAAAATTATCTTCAAATATGAATTCCATTGCTAATTATCTCAGTCATGGCTTGTTGAATTTTTTCATGCATAAAAAACAACTTCCCACTAACTTCTGCTAGGTCAACGGCTTGGATAATCATCGCTCTGTCTTTCCATTTGTAAAACACTTGGGTTTTCCTTTTACCTTTATACATAGTAGGAATTTCTTTTGAAAGAGCAAAGGTATCTCTAATTCATAGATCTGGTCCTTTTTCTTTAAAAGTGAGGATACAGTTACCAATACAAATTACTGGTCTGCTCTGGACACCAACATTAATTTCCCCACATAGAATAGTCCATCTTAAAATAATAAAAAAATAAAAGCAAAATAATTACAAAATTAAGTCTATTACTTTGCACTTAGATCTTAGAATATTGTCTTGATCTTTTATAAGGAAAATGGAACATGATAAAAGTGTTTTAACCTTAGCTATAGAAACGCAATTTAAATTACAAAGCAGTGTATCAAATATAGTCTGTGTTTTCAAGAAAATCTTTCCCTTAAAAAGACAAAATTTGTCTGCTGACCTCAAAGCGATATTTTTCAAAACTGAATGAAGAGTCTACACATTCTATTTTACTTAGGTCAACAATATTTCATTCTCTTGCTATGTGAAGGAAGTTTACTTCTAAAATGTTAGTGCCAACACATAGTTTCACAACACTGCATAAAAATAGGACAGATGAAACTTATGGACCGCTTTCAAGCTCTGTTCCATTTGATGGTTGCACTGGACATTTAAAGTTCCTGTGAAACAAGGGAATATTCTTTCATTAAGCCAATATCAGATAAGGGCATAATTCTTACCATCTTACAAAGAAAATCCATGTCTTTTTTTATGGTCAGGGTGATCTCTTTGCTTTGGAAGTATTTTGTGAAGTGCCTTGAGGCAGGAAGATCCCTTTGCAGAGTGGTCTCCTGGCTGTTGCGCTCCCCTGGAGCAGGTAGCAGTGGACATCTGAAAACTGGTAAATTCCCAAGGTCTGTGTAGGACCATGACATGTCCCTCAACAGGGATGACTTGTGGGTCTATGCTCTCTGCTAGTGGGACTGTCAATCTGTAGCAGAGAAGCTCCAATGTTAGAGGAGAACCAGGTCTGAAAAGCCAGTAATTTGTATTGTCCCTTTGAAAGCCAACAGAAAAACAGGTCATGTCTTCACTGCCCAACAAGTTGTGGTGCAGTGATCCTCAGGCTGATCCTGATCTGAGCTGCCGGCATCTCTACAGAGCGGCGTATAGAGGTACCAGCTCAGACCTGGCTCCGGCAGCACCACTTGCGTGGGTCCATACCCCTTGCACTGCACCATGTCCCTCAGCTGGCAAAGCTGGGCTGCATCTCCGTGCTGCATCCCCTTGGCACCACCACGGCACTGCTCAGCCAAATTGCTCTGCACTGGTATCCACAGTCTCGCTCAGGTCATCCCGGCATCTTGAAATAACTGGTGTCCAGGTCTAACGAGTAGGACACTGAACCTTTCATCACTGTTGTGCGATTCCTCCCAAGTCATTTTGACCTCCAGGGCTTTTGTTTCCTTCCCATTGTCCAGCTGGCAACTCTGGCTATGAGGATTTTTTGTGCAGACTGTCCCTAGTACTTGTCTGAACAGTGTCTAAGGGATATTTCACTTCAAGCTGCATTCCTGTTAATCTGCATGAATATTCAGATAAGTAAATGAAAACTGTGGCTGAAATCCTTACTTTCGTGCCCTACGGGATGTCAGATTTTATTCATATGAGCCATAAATCCAGACATGTCCTTATTGCAAGTTGTATTGACAGAGGCTTATGAGAACGGACTACTGGAGATAAAGAAGTCACTGATGAGTTTTTGCTTTGAAAAACAGGAAGGACTATCTGAAAAAAATATTTAAACAGATTTTTAACATGCAGGTAGATTCTTGGAGCTAGCAATGCTTTAAAATTTTTGTTCAATTCTATAAGGATTCTGTGTTTAAAAAATTGTTCCCTGAGCATTTGATGTAGCAATACTGGTTTCCTGACAGTTTATACCTTGAAGCTGATGGCAAGCTCTGGTTAAACATTCCTAATGATTGAGGTATCTCTCTTGCTCTTCTGCTTCCTCTTTTAATCTCCTAACCATGCTGCAGTCTTTACTGGTCAGGACACTTCTAGTCTATCATCTTGTCTATTTGGGCATCTTTTTTTCATGAAAAATGCGAAGTAGTAATTATTTTGCAGAGGACTATGCTGCTATCAGTGAAAACTGTCCACAGGGCTCAAAATTTACCTGGCAACAGACAGACAGACAGACAAACAGACAGCATAATTTCCTAAGAATTGTTTCCTTAGGAAGGCAGCTTAACCATTCCCCCTTGAGATTTTGAATAAAATCACTGTATGGTTCTCTGCTGTTGCTGGATTACTCTTGGCTTCATGTTTTGAAAAGGGATTGTGCAATTGCAAAACGAAATAATCTTTTTATACTAGCAGAATTTTCAAATTACAAAGACAAGTATAAGTATTTTGCAGAATAGTATTTTTCATATTATTTTTCTGATATTATAAACCCTCCAATGACAGACTCAGCCTTAGCCTTATGGGTAACGTGCAGCGTAAAACTTGTATGTGGTGCATACACTGGGTACCTTCCTTTTTCATTTCATAAGAAAACATTTGTTTTCCACAGAAGGCACCAGCTTAGGAAGCGCCCTGAAGTGAATGCCATTCCTTTCTGTACAGCTGTCCATGGCTCAGTTTCAACAAGGGCGGAACTGAAATTAGACCTGTTCGGAGAAAACCTCATAAGGCTCACCAGAAAATGGACAGGAGGTCCCTGTCTCCAAGGGTTTTGGCATGCACATGGAAAGACACATTAACATTTTGCATAGTGCGAATTCTCACCTGGCATGTTCAACAGACTGTACAGAAGTGAACCATGTCACCATGTCAGGTCCTTGTCACACCTTGTCTCCTAGCATGGCACACTGAGGAGAAGCATTGGGATGATCTGTGGAAGGAGCCAGCCTTCCCTTCGCCACTGCAGGATTGCCTAGCTCAGTAGATCTCCCACATGATGCCTTCCCCACGCGTGACGACTTTCCCATGTGATATGCCTTCCCCATGCTGTTTGCTGCCACCAGCGCCAGGGATGGGGAGCAGCATCAGGGCCAGGTCAGTTCTGAGATGGCTTCTGTGGCCACTGGTCTGTAATTTTCATTTGGGACTGCAGAGAATTACAGGCTTGGAGTTTGTTTATTTATTAGAAATTAAAATCAAAGGCAGAGGTAGATAATTGCTTACGGCAAACCGACTTCTCTACGTGGTACACCAGCTGTCAACTACTAGTGGGTGAAATTATAAACACAGGTTGTATGTTCATACAGGGTGTGCACGCGCAACCCTTTACTCACAATGTCTACTTTTTTCCTTAAATGGCAACTCACCTCAGAGTTTTGGGGAAATCTTGGGGAAATTATTTTTTGCAGAATCACAGAATTTCAGCCACTAATCTGTCTGCTTTACTTTAAACTTTGACCACTGCTACATTTGGGACACTGGACAAAGAAAAGGAGTGTAGCAAGATAAGGCGCTACACAAGGCGCCAGCAATCAGTCCGTGGATCCACCAACAGAATGTAACCAAACATGGGGTTTGGTGCTGTTTGAGATGTCCTTGGGCATCCTGCCTACCTCTGGGATTTATCCTAGGCTTTGTGTGTATCCATTTTGGCTGAACCAGTTTTTTGCTGGATCATTTCTGGAGGGTGTGAAGTGTTTTATCCTTATCGGTTAAAGATCACTTTATTTATGAAAATACTAGTAAAATAACAAAGACTGGATTTGCCAGTATCCTTCACTTGGTTTATGCAAAGCAGCAGTCAGATTTTCAGATGCAGAAGAAGCTTTCCATCTATGACGCCTGATGGCATAAATTGGTTAAACTTGTGGGCATCTGTTTTCTGCAAAATGTTCACTATTGGTTGCTGAGCATTATAGGGAAAAAAAGGATGAATGAAAAGTAGGATGGAGTTTACGAGAGGAATTCTAAGCAGTTTTTCCTTTCACAAGTGATGCAGACTAGCCAGTTCTCTGCATTCAAAGCCATGCACGAGTTCTCCAGGATTACCAGGAGCTCCCAGTTTTCAAGACTTTTCTCTCTGACTGAGGCATCTCTTGGAACAGGAGCTGATGTCTGATATCCTCACATGACTCCAGGAGCAGCAGTTCTAATGGAAATGCCAACCAACCTTTCAATAAAATCTTAGTAAATTTATAAATTTATAACACCATTATAATTCAAATTATGGCTTTTCACAGCTACTGCAAGCATGACAAGTATTAGTACGAGCATAGAGGGTTTGATATTATCCTTGGACTTCAGAATACTTGATCGGTAATTTCATAGTTTTTCATCCAGTTCTTTGATGTTGTGCTGGTTAGAGAGTTTTTTGAATTTTTTTTGATTTTTTTTCTCATTACTGATATATTTGGTTTTGGTATTAACTCTGTTGGTGAGGCTACTTTATGCCCAGGCTTTTCTAGTCATGGTATGTTTCCTTACAAGTAACAGGCCATTGCACTTGCACAGATCCGTACAACACGGAGGGAGCGTGTGTAACTGCAAAGCATGTGCTGCAGAGATTAGCTCTCGTAGCGTGCTAGTCCCAGAGGGCTTGCTGCCTTTGAAACATCAAATGCACTATGCGTCAGCCACCCAGCATGCACTCATGCATTTCTGTCTGGGAAATCACAGCCAGAAATAGTGTAACTGCACCTAATTGGAGACAATCATCCTGATATTTCCCATCAAAGCAATGTGGATTTACTGGAGGGACACAAAATGCAATAGCAGGCTTTTACTATGCAATGCACATTTGTCTTGTTTATTAGTAATAGGTAGGGGAAATCATTTAGGATGAACCTGGTTTGCCTAAACGCAATTGTAGCATGAAGAGGTGTGGTATCTCCTGTATGAGCTGAGGAAAAGCTGGTTAGCTGCAATCACGATGCTATAAGAATGTGCCATTCCCATACACACCCTGGTGCGCCACGTCTCTGAGTCCCATCCAGTCACCTCCATCTGCATGGTGGTGCACGTTGTCCCGTTGTTCCTCCCACGAAACCACACAGCTGTGCTGCAAGAAGCAGCGTATTGCACAACGTGTTCAAACCATCTCAGAATTAAAAAGCTGATGGAAAAGTTATACAGGGTAATTAATTATCATGTATCCACATGTTTGCTTATGTTTGCTATGTGTTTACTTTTTTTCAGTCTGCCTTCTGGTCTTTGAAGGGGAAGGAACCACTCCTAATATATGTGACAATTGCAGTTCCAAATTCAACCATATGTTGCCATACTTCTGCTCAGGATGAATGAAACAAATCTTCATTTACCCTCTTCTTGTTCACGAGGTGAGGCCAGCTGGTAACCTAGCCAGTCTCCTGTCCTTTGTCTACTCTTCTGTTCTTCAGTCTTTTCAGTCCTGTCAATGTTCTCTACTCACAGACGTGGGAAAAAATGTGCATTTGAGAAAGTACCATAATTTTAAAACAGAATCACTAACTTACCTTTGGACTTCAGCCCTGGTCCATCAATGAAGAGCCCTCAGCAATTCCACATTTCTAGTAGTGGCAACTTGAAATTATACCTACATTGGAATTACATTTCTATTGGAAAGCTAAATCTATTCCTTTCCATTCCAGTCTAGTCTAATCTAGTCTAGTCCATTCCATCTACTGTATTCCCTGATCCATGTATTCTCCTGAAAATCAATATATTCTTTCTTATAGAAGAGACTACAATGCAACCTGCTGTCTCAGGTCTTTTTCTGAATGTCGGCCATGTATAGTAGATGTGATTTCGGAGATGTTGCCCATAAAACAATTCCCTGACTCCTTTTCGTGCACGTCCATTTGTAAGTGATTCATCCAAGGCAGAGTAAATTTATAGACTTGGGAACTGAGAAGCTTCTTATGACTACCTTGAATAAATCAGATTTTAAACATGATTAGATAGATCAAATGAAATATAAACCACAGTGTAGTTAAACAGAAATTCTACTTGGCTTCAGTGCAACAACTTCTTAGCAGCTATCCTGTGCAGGTATACTGTATCTTTCATCTTAGTAACTACAGAATTAAAAAACATTGAGACTGCCAAAAGAAATGAATGTTTTCAGAAATATGATTTATCTTTCAATTTCTAATTACTGTTACATGAAATGTCTGCAAAACTTGATTACAAATTATTGTTAATGATTTTCCACTTGAGAGTGGCATCGATTGCATCCCATTCAACTTGTAGTTTTCACTGTGCTTGCCTGAGATGTACAATCTGTTTAAGCAAGAAAAAAACCCCATCTGAGTGCCAGTAAAATGAGAGTTACAGTCTTATACAAAAGGTTTAAGACATTGCTTAAGCTGATTTTTCTTCCACTTTTTTATTGTTTTACTGACTTAGCTGTTTGTGGGGCAATAACTCCAGTAATTACTTTTGTCAACCAAACTATTGAGTAACAAAACTAAGCTTTGGCATGGTAGCCCCATGCAGACCTGGGTGGCTGTATGAGCGTTTCACAAGTGTCAGCCACACAAGAGTGGAAACCATGGAAAACGCCAGGGAGGGCAGGCAGCTGGAGCCAAACTCTGGGTATTTCTCTGCTGTCATTTGAAGTTTTAAGCAAGTAACAAGAAAGGAGAGAGCCTGGGCAGAATGGCATGCAGGACATTGTTTCAGGGCAGACCCAGTTCAGTGGCTGCACTAACATTTCCATGGCAATATAAATTCTGGATGGTATGTTTTCCTTTGTCTGGTAGTTTGTATCGCATGATCTGCCGTGATACCTTTTCTAAAAACGCAGTGTTCATTATTGATGGAGTAACTCACACATGTGGTGCTGTTTCAGAGAAGACCAAAGCTGTAATTAATGAGTTTGGGGCATTCTTAATTGTGGCTGCAGGACACAAAACAAAAAAATATTTTGCCATTTTGTGCCACCTTTTCCATGGTTGAAAGTGCTGTGTAAGTGGAAAACAAAGGCACACAGTAACAGCAACTTTATGAATAATGTCAGGTTACGAAAGCTAAAGATAATTTGTATTTATAACTATCTGATAAATACATGAGCAGAGGGACTATGTTGTGCTTTTGTGTGGAGTTTTGATTTAAAAGGAATCAGCTTGAATGAGGGAATGTTTGTGCCTGTGACTACCAGTTGGAAGTGAAGAAATCATAAAACAAGTTAGCATGGGGTTGAAAAAATAATTATAGCATAAATGTGATAGTTTAGTACTGGATAAGAGCCAGGAGAAATAATGACAACAGCAGAGCCTTCTCCATTTCCTAACCAGTCAGCAGGAATTTGTTTGCAATTTCCTTCTTATGGCACTTCCACATGAGAGATGTTGACAGTAAGATTGTCATATTTTTACACTGTGACCACATGCAGTCCCAATGTGAAACACATAACATGTCTTTTGCTGGAGAAGATGCTTTGACTTCCATTTATGCAGCTGATGATTTCTTCCAAGCTTGCAGATGCTTGCATGAGAAACAGATGCTGAGAGGGAATAATAATTAATTTGAGAGGAATAAGGTGGAATTCACTTTCATGCCTGGGCTTGGGTTTTTCAGAGGAAGGTGCGGCTAAAAGGTATAATTTCCTTCCCAAGCCCTGCCCCTCAAGAACCTCTCTGGTCAAGCTTCCATGCTGTGCTGCTACAAATATATACGCCCAGGGAGGAGTTCAGGTTGCTAGCTTCGCCCACCGGATCTGGGAGCATGGGAAGGATCTGAGTGTTGTAATACACCTACACCTTCATAGGCAGCCTCAGCCTTCCTGAGCACGTGAAATGGAGACGGGGGTCTGCAGCGTGGCATAAAGTGGGATGTGGCCCCTTCAGCTGAGGCAGGCTTGCTCCCATGCTGGGGACTGTCTCCTCTACAGGCACATCAGGGAAACAGGGAACCAAGAATGTGGACAAAGCTTGAAATGGAGAAATGTAGTGCTACTATATCAAATTCAAAAGCAATGTCACTGCACCAAATTCCCCTCGAGAATTCTCCTTGAGTGTGACCGAGGGAGTAACCAATGTAGAAGAGCTTCTTCAGCTCAGTTTTGTGCACAGTAAAGCTCTTTTTGTATACTTCTGTTTTCTCATGCTATTGAAGGAAGTGACACAGCCTAGCACAAAACCTTACTGAAAAAAACACAAACTTGCTTTTTCATGGTGCAAAATTTGTAGCGCATCAGCAGGCATCAAGAATTGGAAGGTGAGCTTTGCCCAAAAACAACAGAAAAACTGAACAAGTTAGTTAGGGCTGCCATATAGCCTCCTTTCACCGGGTTTGTCTCCTGTGCCTGCTGCCTTCTTTCCTTCTAGGCACAATTTGCTAGGTGTTGCCTCTCTCTGCTGTGTTGAAAGGCTCACCCAAATCAGCAGCTGCGAGCCTGGCTCTCCAGGGAGCTCAGGTGCAGGCGCAGCGGGCGATGCACCAGCCAGGGAGCAGGGTGCCAGCAGGGAGCTGGGGGCTGGTAAGCAAGGTTGGGCACCCGGGTGAATACCAAACCCAGCCCCTCCTACAGGGCAGTTTTGGAGGGGGAGGTGGTGGAAGGAGAGTTAGGGCAGGGGGGAACCGTGCAATCACATCACAGTATGTAATTTTGTTTAGCGTGAATCGATCAGCATGAGATCTTTTCTTAAATAGCTCTTCTGAATGAGGCCAGCTCTGGTCTGGAAAAGGTTGGGGTGAAGGAGAAACTGGGTTGAAGGAAGAGATGGAAGGGGGATGGGGATTAGTGTTATGATGCTCTTCACAGCTTCCTCCTGTGCTGTATGAAGTCCCTTATAGGTATAGGCTGGGGTGAGGAAGAGCTGCCAGGAAACACTACTCCTCTTTTTTTTGGTTGTTTTTTTTTTTGTTTTTTTTTTTTTGTTTTTTGTCTCAGGTATAGATTCCCTATATTACATGTGATCCAAAGACCTGTGTTGGGAAATCAAGTTCCTGGTATTTCGCATAGAGCCTCCAAGCAGGGTTCAATAAAGTCACATGCTGAGTGAATAGCTGCCTAGAATTAGTTTCCTGAAGGTACCTTAATCATTCACTAGGATGTAACCTAAGTGCAGTCATTTCACCAGTGGTATACAAGCTCCTGTACGGCAGCTGGAAGACAGATTCCTGCTTTTGCTCACGCCATGCCGAGACGATAAGGGAGCTGACAGTCCCAAGGAATCCCAGGCAGGTTTGGGATACGATTTCTGGTTCCTGTAACTTCTTGCACAGCACAAAATGCAGGAGTCCAGCCAAAACAGAACCTGCATTTCTGGTCCAGCACATGGGAGAATCTCCTGAATGGGATGGGAGATGGTACAGGGCTGAGGAGTGGTAGTGTTGCAGGTGTGTGGGCATGCAGCTTTTGTAATCAAGTGGAGACAGGTCCTCTCCTGCATGTGGACATGACTCGATATTGAATTAGGAGCTGCTCATGACAGTGATGTTAATACCAGTCTTTGCTGCTGCAAGTGTTGCACATGCAGCTGGGCATTTCTGATTTCGAGTACTGACACTGCAGAAACTGAATATTACATTTTCCTCTCTAAATATACTTTATTTTCCTAACACTGCTGTTGTATGGATAAAACATTCATATCCTGGTTTTGAACAGGGAGCAGTGCTCAGAGAAACTGGGGTGCAGAGTCCCCAGGGAGAGGCAGGGAGTTTGGAGGATGGGAGAACTGTGGTGGGGCAGGTCGTGCGCCCGCCTTTGGGCTGGGCAGCAGCTACTCCTACTAGTGTGCACTGGAGGCAGAGGGGAATTGTAACTGAAGCCTGCACTGAAATCTATTTTTGCCATCCTATAAAAGTTAAAATGGAGTAATTGTTTGCAACAGTGGTTCACCAAGTTGGCTGTCAAGCAGCACTGTAGAGTGTTTCCAATGCGTATGTACATGCAAAGCAGGCAAATTTTTTCCTCACACAGGGAAATCTTTGCAAGAAATTTTGAAGAAAACTATTTCTGCCAGGATTACCTCACAGAGTTTCACCTTACGCATATATTTCTTTTGGATGATTCATCTTGTTTCCTTTCAGTGTGTGAATCCATAGGAGTTTATAGCTTTATACATTCAGCTCTAGCTCAGTGGCTTAATCTCAATGGATTAGCTGTATCATGAATTAACTGTAACACAGGCAAAAATTACATAGCAACGTTCATCTGGTGCCGTGTGAATTTACAGTTCAGGAAGCTCAAATTCAGCTATTACTGCACTGCACATTTAATAGTGTCAAGTTCTTCCTCTTTTTCTTTTCCTGCAATTACCCCGCATATATGAGAGTTTTCATATACAGGCCCCCCAACAGCATCTCTGGTGCTTTCAGTAGCCCCTGGGACATCCCTCACAGCTAAATGTAGGGACAGGGGCCAACACAAAAGTGCACACTAGAGCAAATAATCTCTGAGGCCTCTGCAAAGTCATCTGACACCCCCTGAGGCTGAACGTTTCCTTTGCACTGGGATTTTAAAGAAAGCTTGAGGCTGCACTTCTTGAAGCAGTTGAGTTGCTCTAACAGCCTGCTGCCTCTGAAAGGGCTGCTTTTATCCCCCATCCCTCCCATTTTGTGGCTGGCCCTTCCTTCCGTGAATTTATTTGGCTCATTATCCCAGAAGATAGCCACCAGCTTTCTTTTTCCTAATTATTTTCCCTTTGAGCTAACGAGCTGTGTCAGCCAATGGAGCTGGCAGATAGCACCAGGGGTGGGATGAGTGGTGAGGAGCAGAGCGGGGATGTACAAACAGACTTCTTGGCAGGGGCAGCCCTGGGAGCAGCTCAGCCCCCGTGGCAGGAGAGCACCCGTATGCTGCTGTTTGGGGCACAGACCGGCTGCCTCTGGAGCATCCTGCTCCCAGCTCTGTGGTCCCAGCACTTCCCTGGCACTGGTGCAGGCTCTTGGCAGACTCCAGGGTGAGCCAGCCGTGGACCTTAACTGAACAGACAATTTAATACCACAGAAAAGATGAGCAGCTTTTTTCCAGCCGTCATCTGCTGAGCCTGCTAGCTGTGAGGCTGGAGAGGAGCCAGGCCAATACAAGGAAGCAGGCAAGAAAAGCAGCCAGGTCCAGTGCTGCCTCCAGGAAGGCTGAACAACCACCTCGCCTGTAGCTTCCCCCCATCTGGCTTCCTAAGGGAAATCTATGCCAGACTTCAAAAGATGAACCTAAAAGCTGAAATAGCTAATTCTGCAGACGCTAACTATTACAAACTCATTTTATACACTTCGCAGAGCAATGAAATTTGCTCCCCATGCACATCAAGGCGTGGCAGGTGCTCTGACCTCGTTACTTCTCCCCTTGCCCTGCTGCCCCACCAGTACGAAGTCTGGGGCTGATTGAGCCAGGGCTGAAGGATAACGTTTGTCGCAGAGCAGCTCTCCCCACCCAGGCTGCCCTGGAGCTTTGCTCAGGGCTAGAGAGGAGGCTGTAGAAATGTGGTTTTTCTCTCATCAGCAGATCGCTTGATCTATTGGGAGCAGTGCCTTTTCAACAAACCTTATCTCCGTGTGTGTAATTAATTATGCAAAGTTCAAAGAAGAGCCTTGGATGATGCAGAAAGCTGAGCTTGCTTATGAGAGCAGGTCTGTTAGCAGAGCGCAGCCTTTTGGGGCGGAGTTGGCAAGGGGGGGTACCTTGTTAGTATGTCTGGGTCAGGACCTTTGTTGATGCAGGTATGCTGTATGGCCACCAACTTTAGAATAAAATAGCTTTATTTTTATTTCTTAATGTGATGAATACACCAGCTTGAGGGTGGAGCTGTGGCTTGATCACGGGCTTGCGGCTATCAGTTGTGCAGTGTTAGGCTGTAAAAATGGGCACAATTTTCTGAAGACGTTTTTGCAGGTGCAAAACCACCCTAAAGGCAGGTGTGTACGTGACTCTTCCCCAGCATTCATTTATGGGGTGGTAGTTTAATTTGTGCAGCCAGGAGATCTCTAATCCATATATCATGTTTAGAACAAGTTGATACCAGCTATCATTTTAAATGTTGGTGATGCAACAAAAAGCTTTTGGGTTGTAGGAATGATAAGCGTGTGCAATCATTCAGAAGCTTCTCTTGTGGACAGTTTCATTATTAAACACAGGCAATCAAACACTGAGAGTCAATATCTTCCCCATCCATCCCCCAGATTAGGAGTCACTTAGAAAGAGTTTATTAAAAAGTAGCATTGGGTTCTTATCTCAATTGCATTCTGATTTTTGAACACTTACACTTCACATTTTCACACTGCAAACTACTCTGCTTTCCTAAATGAACAAGGTGTTTGTGACTCAGAGAGCTGAGATTTTAAAAAGAAGAAATAATGTATTTCCAAGAAAAACAGCCAGCCCCACCAGCTTCTACCTTATAAACAGTTTAAGCAGGTCTCAGGGATCTTCTCTCCTTACCACCACCTCACCCCAATGCTTGTGTGTCTGTCTCAGAGCAGTTGCAAGTCTTCATGCCAGCAGCGGTGACAGTGCAGCCTCATGTGCTGTGTCCGAGAAAATCCAGCCACCTGAGCTCTTTCCCATCTGCAGCCAAAAGAGTTGCTTGATGCTGCTGAGAGGGTCTTGGTGATGACATCTCCAGGCACGGATGGCATTTGCCACCTGGAAGCAGAAAGTCTTGGTCCTCAGGTGGGAGAGTGCCAAGGAGACGAGTTGAACAGGAGAGAAATGCTTGATTATAGGTGAATGGTCCTTAAAGGGCAGAATATATGGTAGGATTAAGCCAGAAGTGAAGGGTTAAGGGAAGAGCTGGCATGGAGGGGCCGGGGGGGGGACAGAATTGTAACTTTATTATTGCCTTTGCCCTCTGGAGCCCATAATTAACACATAGAGGGAGTTACACGTGGTCTGCTGTGCCAAGGCGGTGCTGGACCTCATGACCCGAGTTGCTACATCATTCCAAAGCTCTTCTAACCCAAGAGGCTTGTCCGGGCAGGGGACACCAGGAAAACCCTGGGTCCTCCCTGCTCCTGCATAGATATCCCCAAGGTCAGAGGTGATTTCCCTGCTGGGCTCAGAGCATGTCTCAGGGGAGGGCACTTCACGGGTGCTAGCCCCAGGGGCGTGCTTGGTCTCAGCACACCTCTGAAATGACGTTTTGGATGCCCTGGGCCCGCTGCAGCCAGTGCAGATGCTGTGAGGGAACCTGCAGGCTGTGGTGCCCTGTGCTGGCTGTGTCCCAGCCCTGAGCACTTCCACACACAGCGAGGGCAGGAGGGAGAACGCTGCCCACGGCAGAGGCTGCTCCGGGGGCACGGCGGTCTACCCTCCTCCTGCTGCTGCTGCTGCCTCGTGGGAGGCCCACACCACAGCTGTGAAGTTAGGCAGGAGCAGTTGCTGTGATGTGTAGTGCCATAACAGAGGGTGACCCACACGTGAGGCCATGGGAGCAGAAACCTTACTGTGCTGGCACTACCCTGGCTGAACCCCCACCTGTCACCTGGGCACGGCGCTGCAGGGGCTGGGGACAGCCACTGGCTCTGTCACAAGGTGTGGGACCATGTAGTGCGAGCAGGCCCTCAAAAAGGGGGCTGACACAGTTGTCACCCTGGAGGCAGGGAGGGCAAGGAGGGCCGCCTCTCGGGGCCCCTCAGCTGCTAGAGTGGCAGGGAGAGATGCCAGGGGCAGGGGTAGCATGTCTGCCCTGTCCTTCCTCCTGCTGAGGGCTCAGAAGAGGCCTGTGGAGCTGAGGGGAGCGAGGATGACGGGGGCATCGGGAGGGGTGAGGATGGGTGTTGTGTCCGACGTCGTCTCTTCAGCCTCGCTCTCCACGTCCTCCAAGCTCTCGCTGACAGAGGGAATGATCTGCACCACCTTCTCCTGGAAGTGCACTTGCTTGCGTGGGGCCAATGGGGCCGCTGGTTGGGCAGGAGCTGCTGGAGCTGGGCTCCTGTCCTTGCTGCCCTTTAAGATGCTCTTCATGTGGCCCAGCAGCGAGCGGTGCTGGTCCCTCTGGGACCCATGGAAGGTGTAGGTCTGCTCAGTGTCACCAGCGATGGTTGGGGCTGCCACGGTGGCTGAAGGGTCCACGTACTGGCCCACCTGAGGATGTGTCTCTTTGTGCTCTGGGCTCTTCCTCCTCTTGCTCAGCAAGAAATAGGCCAGGGCAGTGAGCACCAGCATGGACCCTGGGGAGAAGGCCATGTTGGTTGAGGGTTGGGGCAAAGTGAAGAGCTCACCAAGCAGTGCTTGGTCCAGCTAGCTCAGTGGTCCCCACAATCGAAACACACCCCACACATCCCTGCCCTCTCAGGCCCCCAGCAGACCATGCTCCCATCCGCACTATTCCCCACCCTAGCACGGGCTCCTCACCAGGGATGGTGACGTGCCAGACAAGGACGGGATGCAGGAAGCAAGCCACCGATAGCAGTGTGTACCCCAGGAATTTCTGGAAGCTCCCCGGGCGTCTAGCTCGCTTCCAGCAGGCCTGTGCCAGGGAGTTGGGCTCATATCTGCAGAGAGAAACAGAGGTCTTTGTGGGATGGGGCACCAAGCACATGGCAAGAAGGTCTGGATTTAACAATCACCCATCTAAAGGTTCAGATCCTGGCTCTGGCATGCCAGGAAACCACTGTGTTTGTCAGGGAAGGTAAGCAAAGCCTGAGCCTCTCCGATGGCGGGAAGAGGCCAGGGGCTAGATCTGCCAGAGGTCAGCATCTCAGGCCCTCTCTCCTTGGTGCATTTGCTCACTGCAACCAGTTGAGTGCCCATTAGCTGGAGAAAGGCATTGCCTCTAAGCTTTTGAAGCAGGCCTTATGAGTTTATGATAAAAGACAGCAGAAAAGGGCTCAGCCTCTGAGAAGTACATAAGGATTTTCTGCTTTCTAACTTAAACTTCTGTGCTGTCTCTGGGAGGGAGCAGCAGCTCCCTTTGGGGATCTGGCTCTTCCTTCAACCGCGGCCCATTGTAGGGCTTCATAGTGGGTGTTAAGCAGGTGCTGCAGACCAGGCTTTGTCCTGCTGATGCTCAGCAAATAACGGCACAAGGCTGGGTTAAAACAGGTTTAGCTGGCTGTGGACATGGCCCCACTTACCTCCCCCCTGCCTGAGTGCACTTGCCATGGCAGTAGGGGCAGGACCTTTGGTTGGGCACTTGCAGCTCAGCTAGGTCTGGCGTTGCCTGTAAGGGGCAAATTGCCTTAGGGAAGTCCCACCAAGGCTGGAGAAGACTGGACAGGATCTACTCACGTGAAGCACATCTCCAGGAACAAACTGATAAAGAAGAAGCCTTCACAGACAGTAACTGCAACCCCTGAAAAACTGAAAGGTGGAGCTGTCAGGGTGGCAGAGCTGGGCTTGTGTATGCTCTCCAGGTGGCAGAAGGGGCATAGAGGGCCAGGATTTACTATACAGTTCACAGCAGAGTCTGTGTGCTGGGGTCTGGACACCCTCTGCTCAGATGGTTTGTGGAGAGCTCAAAGCCCTTCTGCCCCCAGAGGGTCAGCTTGCAGCCAGTGTCACCTCTGGCCTGCCTTAGTCTGCAGTAGCATGGGTGATGCCGTAGCATGACTTTCTCTAACAGAAATAGCTTACTTCTCTGAAACTTAGAGATGGAGATCTGAATTCCCCAAATCCTCGGACACTGCTCCCTGTTGCTGTTGCAGTCTAGTCTGGTGCTACATATGGTGGAGGGGTCGAACGAGTCACCCCCACTGTCTCTGATTCCAAGGGCAAAAATACTCACAGCAGATAGAAAGCCAGGCTTTTGAACTGTCCTCGCTGCAGCGTTTCTACGCCCACACCGATCAACACTAGAAAGAGAAGGCAGGAAAGATGCTGACTGCAGGGTTGGTTCCCAACTCCCCAGTGCCCCACCAGGCACCAGGAATAATGCCCCGGTTTCCACAGGGGCTGGTGAGGTGGCTCCTCCAGTGCTATGCAGCATGTTAGGACTGCCAGCACCAGTGATTCATGCTGACACACCAGCCCGAGGAGAGTCAGAGCTGAATGCTGGCCTTGACATACAGCCCAGAAACCCATCCCAGCTGCACCCCTGTCACAGCAGCCTTGCCACTGCGTGGGCAGGGGAGAGGTGCCTTGGGGATACCAGCTGGCCATGGAGAGCTGGGGTAGGTGAGCATCAGTGTCTCGTGTCCCTTCTACCCCCTGCCATGCCGCTTCATCACGGCTGCCACAGGGACTTCCCTTCCACTGCCCCATCCACCTCTGCCCCCTCCCTGTCTGGGGACCTCTCTGCCCAGGTCCCCCCAGCGCCTGCCAGCCCCTCTCCCCTGCCCTCCCTGCTTGCCCAGGCCTGCTGCACCCCACACATGGCCGCAGGGCAGCAGCAGGACAGGGGAACCGTGCCAGCTGCCTTCGCAAATGGCTGTAGCTGTAGCCATGGCATCAAGATCCTTTGCTAGCCAAACAGAAAAACATATAATGGGAGCAGGCAGATTAAAACCAGGGAATGAACGTCCATTCAGTGCCCCGGCCAGCACAGCACACTGGGGAGTCAGTTTAGGGGGGATTAAGAGTATTAGTGAGGCTAAAATCTTCCCTGGACTGGCCACTGGGGGCCAATAGCTTCAGGGGATGGAAAATTTTCTTCAACATCCTTCAGTTCCCCACAGGACTGTTTCCAAAATGGTGCAGAACCGAAGTGCCCTGCACCAGCTGCAGCAACCTGGTTGGTCGGTGACCAGCTGGTCACAGCACACAAGCACCACTGGTGTGGGGCTGCACGGAGCCCAGGTCTCATGGCCAGGGCATCGCTGTAGGCAGTCACCGCACTCCTGTCCGCACTCGGTGTCTACACATCTCACCAAGCAGTCCCTGCCCATCCACTGGTGCTCAGGAAGTTCACCACTGGTCCTGCTCATTGCATGCTGGCCAAGGCTTGAGGTGCCAGTTGGCTTTATTTACCTGAGCTGTGGTTTACCCAGCTGGAGAAGGGTACCAGGATCCCAAATGGGAATGCAGACCAGTGTCCATCAAGCCCACGAGGTGGGTGAATTCTGAGGGTCTGTGCCCGAGCACACAGCTCTCCTGTCCAGGCTGAACAAACCCCCTCTGTGGTCTCCCTGTGTCACCTGCAGCTGCTGGCCCCTGTCAGACAGGGGAATGCATGGGGCCCACAGGTTGCCCTCCTCCTTGGAGGCTGCCTCTCCAGCCTCGAGCAGGGGCATGGGGAAATCAGTTCCAGCAGGGGCTATGAAGCTGTGTGAGCTGTGTAATCCTACATGCAAAGTATTGTTCTTTGCTGTCTCGTGACTGAGAAGCCTTCTTTATAATCTTTCCTACAAATGTGGAATGGATTCATTCATCCATTCATTCCCTGCAGATGAATGCAGAATTCAACAGCTTGGCGGTTACGCTTGAGTCTGCTCTGGATGGGGAGGTTTCCTGATTTTGCACAGCTTCTGCTTTATCCACAAAGCTGTTTGGATGAAGAATCTGCAAGAAGCAAGGGCTGTTTCCGAGGTGTTTGTTTGGACTAGTTACTGCCTTGATTTGGATCTTATCCAAGCCATGTGGCTAAAGGCACATGATTAGGAATTAAATGGTTGAAAGCATAAGAATTAAGTATGGACTCTCTCCCTAGATGCAGAAATCACAAGGCCTCAAAATCTCTTAACTACAGAGATGCCCCAAACACTGTAGCGAATTGTGGGGCCGTTTGATCACTCTTCATGAGGCTCTGCCGATGGCGGCGATGTCGAATTTCTCACACGCAAGAAACCCTGTAGCCCCACAATTGCAGCCATTACGCTCCAAGATCCTGAGGGAAGGGGAGGTTTATTTTCTGTGGGTAACCTTCTGTGTTTGCAAGCAGTTTGCGCAGCTGGCCAGGCCTTCTCAGAATCAATTAGTGAGTCTGGTGCACTCTCCTCTCCCTTTCATATTTTTTTTTTTTCAAACAAAACCCACGGGATTCTCTTCTGCATGGTTTCCATTTCATGCAAAAACCTCACACACCTCATCAGGCACTGAACACTGCATCGAGCTGTTTTCTTAGTCCATTGAGACACATAGAGGAATAAAACACAGGCACCTCCCATTCTTCACCGGCCTTTTGGGAAAGTCAGGTGATACTGGGAATGCATCAGAGCTATGAAAAAGCGCAGAGAGAAATAGTGCAGCTGTCTATGCTCTGTGATGCTCAGCAGAGAGACTACCGCACTGCTCGTTTCAAGAACTACAGAAAGGTGCAGATGATGCAAAATGACTGAAAGAAAACAAGCAGTAGAGAGAGAAAGGGATTGTATTCCACTAAGACACTCCCAAATTGTAAGCTACTTTCAATTTTGCTGTTCTAGCTCTAGTTTTCCCATGGCAAAAAACTCATGTTTTCTCCCAGGAAGGTCTCTATGAGTTTCCTTGGAGCTTTAAGGGAGAATAAGACCAGCATGGGGCTGATGTGGGTCCAGGGGGATGGAGAAAGGAAGAGATTTACATTCACTGGTTGAAGCTGTGTCCCAGCTCCTATCTGTTGCAGTCTTATCATGATGTGCACTTATCTGCTGGGAGTTTGTATAAACTCAGAGACTCAGATTTCTGCCCGTTATCAGTCATTTAAAGCACATTCCAGAGCAGAGTCTCCAGTGTCCCAACTGGGCTTCAGGTGTCCCTGGGGACCTGTGCTCTCTTCAGCTGACCTGTGTGCTTTCTACTTTGCCCCTGACTTGAGCAAAGTGTCTCTCATGGCTGCAGTTGGTAAAGGAAATGAGAAGGTAGGAGGGCCTGCTGTGACCTACTCTGCAGTGTCTGAATCTGAAATTCCTGGGGGTCTGACACGGGAACCACAGGCACCCCCTCAAGTCACCTCTCCCCAGGAACCCCTGGTTCACACCTCTAGCCTTTAGGCAAATCAGGCACTTTGATCTCTGCTTTATTGATGGGGAAACTGAGGCAGACAGCACTGCCTGTCCTGTCCCATAACAATGAGTCAGCAGCAGTGCCAGACTGAACCCCTGAGCCCTCTGCGTTAGCTGTTTCGACACGTCCTGTCCTGAGATGCCCGATATGAGCGGGTTATTCACCACAGTTCAGTCCTTCTGGCTGCGATGCTCTGTCTGAGACAGCCGGCTCAAAACACCTGCATTTCACCTGAAACCAGGCACGCGGATGTGTCACCAAACCCAGAGGACGCTGGTCCCAAGCAGCCCCTGGCAGCGGGTGAGAGGACACAACTATCCAGGTGGGTGAATTTATGGTGTTTGTACTGCAGCTATAACCTGAACCGCTTCCTGAGCCTGATCCCTGACGGGTTGCTAGAGAGGCAGAGCAGCACTTTGCCAGTAGCTGTGCCACCATGGCTGGGACCTCTCCATCCTGCCTGGCACAGGACAACTCACTGCGCACAGCACAGGCTGCTCCTCCTTCATTTTCACAACCCATGGAGCAGCCTGGCAGTTTTGCGCAGCCATGAGTATTTTGCTTTTCAGTCTCATTCACATCTTGCCTGTGCCCATGTCTGTTCTTACAAGAATATAATTTAGTTTTCTTTTCCATTTGTGCTTTAGCTTGTTCTCTGCCATACTAAGTGCTGGCTGGCTCTTCCTTTTGGATGTCTCACTGTGCCTCCCACAGCATTCGGAAAGAGCCTGGCCAGACACCCAGCTCTCTCCCTCCCTGGGTCCCAAAGCAAAAGTGATTAAGTTTCCTTGTCCCCTTTGTAGGATGGGACAGGGGCTGCACCTGGCCAAAGGCAAGGAGACAGTTCAGGGGTCCCGACACCCGCTCAGCGCCTTTTAGTACCAAAGAAAAAGCGAGCTTGCTCTTACCTGCTGCGGTGGAGATGCCCAGCAATCGGCAGGTGTATTCCAGGGCACTCCAAAGCCCCTTGTGCCCCATGGTGAAGAGATGAAGATTGCGGTGCCGGCCAGGCAGAAGCTCCCTCTTCAGAGCTCCCACCTCAGGCGTAGTCCAGCAGCTCCCAGTTGTAGCCAGAGCCTCCCGTGCCTGGGACTAAGTGACCTTCCTGAAGGAAAGGGCAGTGGGTGCAGGACGGGCCACCTCCAGCAGGGCCTCCCAGGGAAGGGTGGTCGGAGAGCGAGCTGCCACCACAGGGAACCGGTCAGCACTGCTTCCCGCTGCTCCCGCCGGGGCTGCAGAGACTTGGCCTTTTCCTGCTTGCCGGTTGCTCGCGTTGCCGGCCCAGCAGTGATTAATGATTGGTGTGGGGGGGTGCGGCTTTGGGAGCATTTGCACCCGGGGTGCACGGCCTTTCCTGCTCCTGAGGAGGAGGCACTGGAAGCCCAAGCTGATTAAATGCATGTGAAGTCATTAGTGCTGTGCGGCTCCCGGCAGGTTAACCATTTGTGAGGATGGTGATGTTTGCTCTTGGTGAGACAGTGGCACATTCCTGATGGGTTGCGGGGTTCCCAGGGCACCCCAGTCCTGCTGCCTCCTGCAGCTGAGCTCCCCACCATGGCTGCTGCTCACCGTGCAGGTTTAGCCAGGCTCTGACTAGCCCAGCTCGGGCAGCATCCAGGCTGATGTGCATCCACAGGAACATGGACATCAGATCTATTCCCAAGGGTCCTACAGACTCAGGCTGACCGTAACAGGGGAGATGTGTTTTTCTCTTCTTAGGAACCCTAATGAAATGTATTTCTGTGTTGTAGTCACCAGAGCCATTTGAACGGTACCGGGGTCACACAAGTGTCCTGACGGGGAGCTGGGGCGCGTACATACTCTGACCTCTTTGTATTGGATTTGGTAGACAGCTTGGGGGTTCTTGATTTGTCTCTTCAGGACACTCCACCTCTAGAGAAGGGCATCCCTAGGCACGTCTGAAGGCCAAGATGGGACAGCGCTGGCCTGGACCCCATCCCCACATGCCTCTATGCATGAACATGGAGCATCTCACTGGGGGTCACCAATTTGATCCCCACCTGCTGCTGCCCAGGGGAAGAGGCAATGGCGGCAGTAGCGCCTGGTCATTGCAGTCCCAGCAGGAGTGCTACGTGAGCAACAGCACAGTCCCGGCAGGCAGCGCGGACGTCTGGTGCCTGCTGGGCCATGGGTTCACAGGTCAGTGAGCTCACCTTGTGCTGCGGCTGGTGTCGGGCGAGTCACCACAGCCGCTGCCCCTGGCTGTGCTGGCTGTGAAGCCATCAGCAGTGCGGGCAAGGGCTGGGCGAATCACGCACAGCTCACGCACAGGCAGCCCTGCGGCAAAGCTGCAACTGGCCAAACCGGTCTCCTGTGACCCCTTCTCACCTGTCTGAGCCCACAAAGCTGAGCCTGGCCAGTGTGTGTTGTACCGACGTGTCCCAGGGTAGAGCTGACTTGGTCCAAGGGCATAGTGACAGCTTTTCTTCTCCAGGATCTTGGTCTGTATTTCAGGCTGGGATTTTCACAGGACAGTCAAAAGCCTGAGCTCATGAAATAAGTCCCTCATTCTTGTAAATAACATCAGATAGTGTTTTTTCTGAACACTTACAAGGTGGTGGGTGGCAGGGATTTTGCAGCAGGCAATTCTGACGAGGTTTGGGAGAAGAGAACATTTTCCATGTGAGCACTTTTCACCGGAGAAAGACTTCCAGGGCATCCCGCAGGGCAGTGCTGAACACTGCAGACCCAAACTGTGTCTTTGCCTTTCAGCACTGGCACTGCCTTTGGGTGTTCCCATTTCCTCCTGTCTTCCCACACCGCTGTAGGTGTTTGAAGGAACTGTGGGTTTTCCACAGCTGATGACTCAGCGGTGTGTCAAAACTTCCTTTTCAAGAGAGACACAAGGAGGGAAACAGAGGCACGCCAGCAGGGAAGGTCACACGAAGGCTGGGGAAGAGCTGAGCTGGGCCATCCCACTGCCCTGCCCGCTGCGGCCAGGCACCGCCTGGGCGGTCCCCGTGCTCTCACGGTGCATCACTGCAGGGTCCAAGAGCACCCTCTGCCTCCAGAAATCACCAAAGTGGCTTAAAAGCCCTCAGATTGTGTAAACAATCTGAGTGCGCTTTTTCCTTACTGTCTTGGGTTTTTTTTTAACATCGATGTATTGAATTTCAGGTGTTTCTTTACAAAAATGAAAACTGGAAAACTACTTAAAAAAGCAAATAGATGAAAGGAAGATGTAAGAGGCTTTCAGAATCACTTAGAGCCATGAGCTTAGGCTTGAATAAAAGCAGCAAACACCACTGTACAATCCTGAGTGCTGTCAGCACCCACCATTCAGCAGCACCAAGCACCTCCCAGTGCTGCCTCCTCCTGTGGTGGGGGTCCCCATTGCCAACATGGGCAGTGCAGCGCAGCGCACTGGGCTGTTATGCTGGAGCTCTTATTAAATTGCACTGAGCTCCCACCCAGAAACAACATGACTTTGTCTAAATGCCCTTGACAGCAAGGTTTCCTTTCTGGAGAAAAGCAAGCCCTAGGGTTTGAAATAAACCTAAATTTATGAGTGGTGGTGGTGATGGAGGAACAGAATCTGTTTGAGAAAGGTAGATTAATACATTAACAATTTAAACGTCCCATGTTCCCTCAGCTATTGCCGAACCTCCATCTGCTGAATGGGCCTACATCAGACTTCTTGAGGGTCCTTGTCCCCAACCTCGGAAGACCCTTAGGCTGGCTGATTTAAATTCTTCTCCATTCACTATTCACTGGTGCTTCTCTCACTCCAGTGCCCAGGAAGGGAGCATGGAGTGAGCAGGACAGGTATCCTCAGACCTGCTTTGTACCAACATTCCTTTGTACCAACACTACTTTAGTGGCTCCTTCCTTCTATTTAGGAATTTTTTGGCTAGCGGTCCTACAAAGCAACCTCACGTGAACCTGATTTTTCCTTGTAGATGGGTCCCTTCTTCTTCTGCCTTTGTTCAAGTGGGGAAATGATACCCTTAATGAAACTATGAGCCATTTGGGTGTGTTTTGGTGAGGTTTTTTAGGAAAGAGTTTATGCAGTCGGAAGAGGCCTGAGAACTTATGACCTTAGAGGGGTTTAATAGCCTGTAACCAACACTGCAAAATGTATGCACCAGCACAGCCTGTTCTGGGACACATAATAGCAGTGGTCCCCGCTGCACATTAAGCCACTTCCACAGAGGCTTGCTGTTTGCACTTTGGCTGCCAGCCAGGATTCGCATTTACAGGCTGCTTCCAGTGATATATGGTTTGATTGGAGACGATTTTATTTCAGTGTTAGGGTTTCATGGTGATGTTAGTCCTCATCTTCATCTCTCCCACCTCGTATTTTGCTCAAGCCGTTTTGCAGCGGCATGGCCACCGTGGCTGTTCTTCTGTGACCAAGGCCACAGCGCAGCATCTGGGCCAAGCAGCCACCCTTGGAAGGCTGCAGGGGAGCAGCACGCACCTCGTGCCTCACCTCTGCAAAACGGGGATGCTGCAAGAGTGCTGCGGTGAGCGGAGATTCCCGTCACGGGGCGTAGGACACCACAAGCCATGCTCTGGCAGAAACCTATGGGAACATGCTTGACTTACTCAGCTATTCTTATTCCCTGCCCATCGTGTAAAAACAGTTCCCAAACTGCCTTGCACAATGTTCTAGAAAATTGTTTCTGCTATTTCCCCCCCTCTACAGCCTCAGCTATAACCACCACACCAAGCAGCCTTCTTTGGCGGCCTCGGTCCCTTCTCTGAGCTGTAGCGGCGGAGGTGGGATCTCCTTCCACCTGCGTGTCCATCTGAAACAGTTGATTGGAAGCACCAATGAATTACAGCTGTGGTTTCACTGGGTATGAAC
This sequence comes from Larus michahellis, assembly GCF_964199755.1. NCBI lineage: Eukaryota > Metazoa > Chordata > Aves > Charadriiformes > Laridae > Larus > Larus michahellis. The sequence continues at coordinate 54,036,976 of NC_133901.1, read as the reverse complement.
ATCTCCTTGCAATCAGTGGGAGTTTTGCTCTGCCTTGTACCACCAGTGGTCCACAGCTTTCCAAAACAGTCTGCGTGAACTGAGAGCATCGTGAGGTGAGCTTGGCAGACTTCTGTCCTCTCATGGGGCAGGGAAAAGTACGTCACTAGGGTGCCTGAAGCTACGTAAACAACAGAGCTGGAGAGACAATCTTAAGTGTGCCTCCTCTTCCTTTGCTGTAACCACTAAATCATGCCCTCTGGAATCTTCAAACCTGGGGCAGCGCTGCAAACCGTGCTGGGGATGCCCGGCAGGGGACAGCAGGATCCCACCACTGCACCACCAGCCAGGCTGCTCCTTGCAAAAGACAGGCTGTAGCCAGCCCTCTGCAAGGCGGTGATGAAAGGCACCATCAAGTTTTACTGTCGGAACAAGAAGACCATGATCGACGCTGTGTGGATCTGAAGGGGGCTAAGCAGAGCCCAGAGCCGCAGCAAACATGAGTCAATAACTGGCCTGTTTTGCTTTATGCTCTGCGATCAAAGGGTGTCCGACATGCTGCCGAACGCTCTCCCACTCCCCTGGGAATTTCCCACCCCGCCAGGGCTGGGGTCAAGGCTCAGCAGTATACTGCCCTGGTTGTCCCCCCACAGGACAGCCAGCCTCAGAGGCCTTTGGCAGCATAGCCCCAGTGCCGCAGGGTAGACCAGCAGAGAGGGTGAGCTGGAGGGGCTGGTGAAGAGCCTTTGTGCTCACAGCTTCTCCTGGGGACCTTCTCACTGCTGGCATGGATGGAGGGGCACTGCGTTTGTCATGGAGCCAGGCCTGGTATTTGCACAGGCGGTGCCTTCTGCCTGGCAATGGCCAGGGGGTGAGCTCTCGTCCGGGTGTCTAATGTTAATAAAGCTCATCTCACTGTCACGCAGGATGGCGTGGGGGTTCTGCCAAGGGAAGGGGACAGAGGTCGGTGCCTCTGTGACAAAAGCAATCTTAAACAGAAACTGGATGTGGGGACACATCTGATGTACTCGTGGAGATCTCACAGACCTCTACAGCACCTATATCACCTTTTGGTGGATGAGGGCCAAGGATCCAAGTAGACCGTGCCTCTGACTTGCTGCTGACTCCTCCTTTTTCTGTGAAACCTGCAAGCCTCCTTCCCCCAACCCCAGGCTAACTCCCCTTCGCTCAGAAGGGGACCTCCCAGCACATTGGCATAAACTCCCCTTCTATTTGGTCACTTGTTTGACACCAACATTAGAGGATCTCCAAAAAGTGGACTGACACTGGCCCCCTGCGGCAGCGTGTGTGAGGAGCTCCTGGCTGGCTATCCCCCAGGGCTCTGTTCTGCTCAGGACGGCTGGGATCAACCCCCGTCCAGGTGCCACCCCTCTCAGACTGGGTGGGCTGGGCACTGGGCACTGAGCTTGTGGTGTTTTACACGGTGCTTGGTGGATGGGTGTGTGGTCACGATGTACACGTACATGTGCATGTGTATGTATGTATGCACTGAAAACCCGTGTGTGTGTGTCCTAAACCAAGCTGTAATAACAAGAACTATCAAAAGCAGAATTATTTACTATGCATCCGAATTCCAGTTCAACAGCAGGGCTCCCAGAGGTTGGTGCCCGTCTCCCAGAGCCATGTGACGATGCAAAACTCTCCATGAAAATACATTTCTAGCTCAGAAAGTTGCAGAGAAAAGCTGCAAAAAGTGATTCAAAACCCAGAGAAAAGAAAATTCCCAAGTGAAAAAACCTTTTGCTAGTATTAGTAGCATTACTTTCAATGGTGTGATTTAAACTCATGATCTTTGGCGAATGACATTAAAGCTAAACCAGGAACGCCGCAGTGGAACGAGGGGTAGGAGACATCAGGAGAGCTGAGACTAACTTCAAGGCACTAAGTTCAAGGCTAAGCCCCAAGGAAATGAATGCCTCCGATCTCGCTGCTTCTCATCTTCCTGTGAAGTTTCTTTGCTGGGAGCAGAGTGTGAGTGGTGAGGAGGGCTGAGACAGGAGCGGCGCTGGGAGCTGCAAAGTGCTGTGGAGGTGGGAAAGTCCTGACAGGGACAGGGGTGCTCCCCCAGACTAACGCTGGTGATGCCAGCCAGCAGGATGCACGAGCCGCCTGTCCAGGGACCCGGCAGCTCCCACCATCAGGGATGCGCCTGGTACACCAAGCAGTGGGCTGCTCCATGTCGCAGGCACAAGCCCTCTCCACTGGGACTGCCTCTGCTGTGCTGAGGGGCAGCATAGCAAAGGAGCCGGTGTCCACCATCTGCTTGGTCCTTGCCTCCACTGAGAGGGGATGGGAGGAAGGGGAAGCCTCAGTGTGACAGGGTTCCTGGGGCAAGCCTGGGACAGAGGCAGCAGAGCTCAGTGCTGGGTTTGGTGAGCCAAACTTGAGACCCTCATCCCTTTTCTTTGGGAATCTCTGGTCTTCAGGACCCCGATCTTGGCTCTCAAGTGGATGACAGGAGATTTCGACTTGGCATGTAAAGAGGGAAAGGAGACATGAAGGAGTCTGTATATGTGATCTTGAGGCATGGCTACACCCTGCGCAAGTCCCTGCGTGTCCTCTATACTCCTGTTTCCCCTTGGTTTCTGTTCTTTCTTGCAGGAGTGTGGGCTTGGTCAGGCTCCCCTGCTGTGATCTTCTCCCATACGACGGCTGCGGGGACTCCAGACATGTTCAAAGATGAGCTGACATGTCACATACACCATGTTGCCCACACATGCAGGAACTCCCCGCCATGAAGCAGTCAGCCTGCTGCAGGAGTTGGAAAGGCTCGTCATGGAGAAGCTGCCATCAGTGACTCTGCATAGACTGCCACGCTAAAAATAGATCCATCTTCTTTTTCCACAGAGACTGCGTGTCTGGGCTGAAGTCTAAAACATTCCCAGAGTATATTGAGTTTGATGCAAGAAAGCCCTCCCAGAAGGTGGGTACTGTTTAAGAGGCAGCTAGAAGTGGTTGGTAAGGGAGACACAGGAAGGCAGAGCAGGCGGAAAAGTCTATGCTTGGGATCACTTACTGCAATATAGACGTAGCTTGTGATCTGGATGTGAAGACCATGGATTTCAGCCCCATGGGAGGATGTGATTCACGTGAGCACACATCCACTTTTCCCAATGGCACTGAGAAATTCCTCACCCCACAAGAAGTCCCATGGGACTGAAGTGATCAAAGGAGGTGGTGAATAAGGGGCTTGAAAGACCCACCTCCACCTTTAATAACATTTTGTTTCTGACAGTGGGCTGTAGTAAAAGAAGTCCAGCCCCACCCCACAGGTCAAAAGAAAGCACTGAGCCCATGGGGTACCAAAGATAACTACACAGGAGCAGTGCAGAGGCAGAAAAATTACCCATGAGATACTCCAGAGCAGCCTCAGCCAATTTGTACACAGCTGAAGAAGGGATGAAATCAATCACACATATTGTCCCTGAATCAGCAGTTCAGCTGCTGTTGGGACCCCTGAATAAAGATTGTAGCCCGCTCCCAAGGCCAGCCAATTCCTTCCTCAGTAGCTGCCAGTGAATGTGAGCTCTGGGCTGTCACACTGGGAGGTGTCTGAACTGCTGGCCAAGCTGTCTAAGGCTCCGTCTCCCCTCTTCCAACTTCTCCTTCCCTTCACCCCCTTATGAAAACATTGCTAATATGAGCTGTCACCCTGGGAGACAGCAACTCGTCGCAGCAGTGCAGGAGCCACGTGCAGGGGTGAGAGGGTGTTCACAAGGGGTTGCTTTCCGTAGAGAAGCATGTCATGTTATAGTGTACTGTATATGCGGGCTGATTCCCACCCTTGAGACCCGACAACACTGCCAACAGGAGAGCTATGTCAACAGGAAGTAAATGCTCTTAGTTTCTCTATTGCGCTGACTCATTTTCATTTTGAAGGGGAAACTGAGGCAGGGTGATGCCTTGATCCAGACAGTATCACACAGCATGTCAGCAGTACAGATCACTCAAGGATGATGCATCTTGTCTGCCTGTCAATGAGTCTGCACATCCCTTGTGAAATACGATGGTAGCACTCAATCAAAAAGCTACTCAGCTAAACTGTAACCCAAATGAACACAATTCATTCGCAGGACTCAGAATAAATGCTAAAAGTTGTGCTGTGGTGATGAAGAGTGAGATCTGCTGCTGTGTGGAGTGGGTCTGTAACAAGACTGATACCACCTACGCCACAGAATAAGGCTGGTGTTTTATTTCTGTGCAGAGAGGAATTGCCACCACAGGAGGAAATGCAGTACTGTAAAAGGAGCTCACAAAGAGAGCAAATATTCATGTGCAGGCTCTTGCTCTGGAGTATATTTCATAAAGATGGAGGGAGGAGGAGTATTTTATCAGCTAGTGGAAGGAGGGAGTCCTAGTAACTCTCAGTATAAACAAGCTCTGTGCATGAGGTTCAGCCCACAGACATTTATCCATCCATCAAAACCATTTGACTTTTTGCCCTCTTTTCTGGCAAAGGGGACTGGTAACTTCTCCCTGCGTGGGAGCAAACAAGGTGTGCACAGCAGTGATTGATTCACCTGGTGATTGAGACATACATCAAAGAGCCTGCTTGCCGCATTTCAAGGCCCAGTGAGCAATTTATAGAAGGGTTTATGCAGATAAATAACCAGAGAGATTTATGTGAAGCAACACAAAACACATGTTTTTGGCTGCAGAGATGTAGAAAAGCTCAAGTACTTGCAAGTTTTGTAGCAGAGGTTATTTATAAAAATGTTCCTGTTCAGTAGGATTTATTCTGGGGCTTCATTTTACTTGGCGCTGCCTCCAAAAGGCCGCAAAGCAAACAGCCACAGCAGGATCCATCACTTCTTTTACTATGTTGCCTAAAAAGGTTTCAAGTGTATAGATTTTAAACCAGGAAGTTATCACATCACCCCTAGCTGGGACTGGGAATACTAAGAGGCTGAGAGCAAGGACAAGCAGCAGCACAGGAGCCAGACTTCCTGGAGACGAGGGTCAGAGGAGGTTAGACGAGTCCCTGGATGTACCCCATATGCCAACTCTCTGTCCCCCAGCCTAGGCACTGGGCACTGGATCAGGAAAGAGGAAGCTGCTTCTGCAAACCCTATGACCCTGCCATGTCTAGAGTGATTTGGAAGGTGAGGAGTAGGCTGTCCTGCCCTCAGCTGAAAAGCTGGGGTGTAAACTTGAGTTTCTCCACCACATCAGATCTCCAGATTTAAGTCTGTGGGTCTGAGCAGAAGTTTCTAGCCATGTATTATATTTTTTTGGCTTGGGCATCCTCTGTGATTCTGGGTACCACTGGTTGTGTTGTACCTCATTTTGCATTGAGGTCCAGTCCCTGAACCTTGTGTGGACTCTTCTCTGCCTGCTGAAAAGTAGGAGCAGGCTCGGTGCTGTGTTAGTGTGACAGCGAGCCAGAGCTCGGGTGTGCTCTTACTGCTGTCCCACCCCATGAGCTCACCCTCTTAGGTGGCCATGTGCCCTGGACCACCTTCCTCCTGCGCCTTTGCACCCGTGGGGAGGCACAGAGGACTGTATCAGAGCCAGCAGCTTGATGAAGACCTTTTCAGTCAGAAGAGGAGACTCACTGTGGGGTGGGTGGCCAAGTCACCCTCTAACTTAGCAGAGGGGGTGCACCAGCGAGAGCTCACAGTTCGCACACCCAGTCCCACCACACTACACGCAGCCCGCAGCACATCCGCTCGCATGACGGAGGGTCAGATTCCCCACCGCCGTGGGACATTGCACAGGAGACAGAGAGGCAGCTGTCTGGCAGTCTTCACCTGAACTGCTCCCCTGACCTATTTTTCCAGTCTGAACAACTTCTCTTTCAGGAAGGAACAAGAGGAGTCGCTCAAACAAATGATTGCCAACAGGCCCAGAGCTGCCCCCACACGGCGTGCACCCTTGTCAACACTGAAGTACACATATACCAGGAACAGTAAGACTGGAGAAATCCTTTCCCTTCTGGTTGCATACCTCACATCCATAAAAATTCCTCCCTATATGTCCTTGTGTTCACTGACCTTCTTTCCTCATGGTCTCCATCTCCTAGGGTTGGAGGCAGATCTCAGCACTGCCAGTAACTGGCATTTCCCACCCCGGGTAGAGAAAAAGATCATCTGTTTTAAAAAACGTTGTGACTGCTCCTAAATCTTAGGCTCCCTTTCTCTGTGCGGGAGTGCAGGGCTTGGGATTTGCTTGGCAATCAGCCTTCCCATCCATGGGAAAGACCCCCTGCCCTCATGTATGCTCACCACACGGGCCATTTTTTTACATAGCTGGCTCCACACATTTATATTTAGTATGTTTGAGAGGCCACCACAGAGTTAGTAAGCTAAAAAAGAGGATGGAAGAAGATGCATGAAGGTTAGGGAGGGGGGATATGAGTGAAAACTGAGGCGGCTGGAGGTAAGTCCAGGGCTTGCTTGGCTATGTGGCCATGAATGCTGGTGTCTCCTGCTGCGGGAAAAAGGGCCAGAAGTTGAGATCACCTTTGGATGTGAACTTGGGTCAGATTCAGGCCCTTCTTTAAACATTCTCTCAGGGGAAGCCGCGCTTAAATATGACTTGGCTTTGCCCTGCCCAGCAATTGCAAAAACAACTCAGTTTCATCCACCCAGTCTTATAAGATGTCTCTCTCTCTATATATATATACGTGTCTATATAGAGACAGTCTTATACAGATTTTAGCATTTTTGGTTATCATGTAAATCTGACCAGAGTCAGGCCTGAGGTTACTAGAGGCAGTGCTTTCAATCAGGCCTCTCCTCATGTGACCCCCCCCAGGAGATTTGCCGCTGTTCCCTCAGTGCAAACCCCCCTAGAAGGAGAAACCATGCGATGACAGTTGGGAGCTGATTATACATTCCTCTTACTCCCACCCCCCTTGTGTCTGGCATGCATTTGTCTTTTGTTTACTAGAAACATGCTGTGGGGCAGCACTTGCTTTTCAGTTGGGAATACTTATGTTAGACAGGACCATTGCTCGATTGTTTTGGGCACGGTGCAGCTGCCGGGTTGCCCTCTCCACTGGCCATCACCACGATGCCTGTTGAGGGCGGCAGGGCAAAGATCTGGTCTGCTCATGGGCAACAGGCTTGAGTTTGAGGAGTGGCTTCAGCCCAGGTTTGGGTGCCAGATAGGAAGTAACTTGTCACAGATTTGCCTTTGTTTCTTCACAGGAAACGTTTGTGTAAAGTTGGTCAAACATACACTGAAAATAGCACCTATTATTCAGAAATTCTGAGTTAAGATCAGGCGGAAGGTGGACAGACCTCAGCAGAGGATCTTCTGTGAATGTGGTCTTGTTGGGCTCATGCTACAGCTCATGGTATATTTTTAAGTCAAAATTGCAGCAAAAAAACAGAATAAAATCTCCATAGATGCATGAAATTTTCTTACCTTTTTTTCCAACCCTACCTCATGATTTTCCACTTATACACAGCCTTTTCAAAAAAAAAACAAAAACAAAAACCAAAACAGACAAATGACTTTCAGCCTGTGTATTCTTAACCAGCTCTTTGTTTGGACTGGCTCCTCCTGCTAACTATTTGGGGGATCTCATGAAGCAGCCGGCATTGCCTCGTTTCTGCTAAGAGAGAAAGGAGAAGCATTCTCAGTAGTTTAAAGTACAAAGTTATAACTTGCTTTGAGGCACAAACCCTTTGACAACTTGTTCCTGTTAACATGAAAGCAATGTTTCAGGCACATTGTTATGCAAATAGACCATGTGTCTGAGCACAACGGATTTGTATCTGATCATGAACTTCACTTTATACTGTGCACCGCTGCAGCTTGCCCAATCACAGCTTGCTATTATGCCCTCCAGAAATGTTCTCAGCATGTTGTTACGGGATTATCCCAATGATTAAGCTTGTGATCTGGGGCTACAAATAGATTTTGTCACCCATCTACTGGCTAGCACCCATGTGTTTGTCTCTTCCTCAGCCTTTCTCCTGCTTTCCAGGCTGCACCAGCAGCAATCGTGGTCGAGATTTTAGAGGCCAAGATTGGCTTCACCTGGGAGAGCCAGGGAGGAGGTCACCTTTCAGGTGAAGGGTGGGCTCAGCTGGTTGTGGTGGCCTATGGGAGCACAGCAGGATACTTAAATATCAAAGGCAGCAGCTGAGTAGGTTTTGCTGTGGCATGTTTGTTCCTATGGAGAAGGCAGCTCTAAGGTGGGTACAGTCACTATGGTTTGGGAAGTGGGCTTTGAGGTGTTGGGGGGGAGCCTTGCCCCTCTGTTGCTGCTGTTGCTTGATGCCTGGGTTTGGAGGTATGGGTAGTGCCCAGAGAAACTGTGATGCCTCCTGGGCTGCCACTTTTTTGGAGGTTCCAACTGAACTGACTGTATCATGTCTCTCTCTCTTTTTTTTACCCCCTTTCTTTTTTTTTTTTAAACTCCCTGGCAAAATAGCACCTTGTAAGTAGGACCTGCCTGGCAGTAGGAGCTGGAGACACCTGGGTGAAAGGCTGGCTCTGAAGGTGTCTCATCCAGAGAAGCAGGTCAGAGCTGTGCTGCTGAGCGCCTGGCAGAGCAGACAGGAGCTTGTGCTGGAAACTGGGGGACTTGGTAGCTGGGCAGGCTGCAATAAGCAAGTGATCCTGGTGGGGTGGGGTCTGAGGCCAGGTGACACCCTCATCTGGCACACAGCCTGCTGCAGCTCTAGTGACATGTCTCCTGAAAGGCCTGCTGTAGCCCTTCTATGTCCACAAATAGCTTTGGTCCCAGCTGAAAGACTTTTTCCCTATCATAAACATATTTGGTAGAAATACTGTGTTCAGTGCAACTCGTTCTTTCCTTTAGCAATTACAGCAGAGTAAATTAAACTTTCATGATTCTGAAGTACATAACTCTCCTTTGAGCTTCAGAGTCTGCTTCTCTGGCCATCCTGCAGCAACGAGGGCTTTGCTGGTGGTGTTGGGGTCCTTGGGGGAGATGGTGTAGCTCACCCAAGCTGGTGATGTAAACGGTGCTAAATTCCTGCTCAGCAGTCTCGTCCTCTGCAGGCTTTGTGTAGCTGCTGACTGAGGCAGTTTGTGAGCAGCAAGGGCAGCGTGCTGCTTACCTGTCATGGTTGAGATTGCTCCCTACACAAACAAACAGGGCTTGCGGACCACCCGTTAGCCAGCAGCCTGTTTCCATTAGCTGAAAGCCAGCAACCCCCTCCCCTTGAGGTGGTAAAATGCCCTCATGGCCTCTGATGAGAAGGCTTTAATTATGAAGAGAATGAAAAAGTATTTTTTTTTTACCCCCCTCAAAACTTGTCTGACAACAGGCAAAACTCCCTGGCTTGTTTTGTGCTTTGCTGGCAAAAAAAGCGGTGGAAATGTGCAGGGGTCTGAGGTTCAAGCAGGCTCTGCATCCAACTACCGGCTTGCCTGGAGTCAGTGTGAGCAGCAGGGTTTGCAGGGAGCTAATTGCTGGTGTCCAGGCTCCTAATACAGCGGTGCTCTGGTGCGAAAAGGTGCCGAAAGCCTCCCTCTCTGCAGACATGCCTGCTGTGAGCCCCCACAGTCCCTCCGTTCTCCTGGGAAGGGGGTTTTCCCTTCCACACTGGAGTCTCCTGAGCCCTGAAATGAGCCGGGGCTTAGCTTGCCTTTTTGATGCTAAGGCTGCCTCTCAGGGGTGTCACCAGTTACAAATTTCACTTACTGTCACTGGTTCAGTGGCTTAACACTTTCATGTGATAGCCATGGCAGCATTTTCAATTAATAGGTGTGACATTTCTTATGAAAAGGACCGCAGGATAGTGAATCTCCTGTAGCCTGTGGTAAAACTTGTTTCAACTCTGGCATAAAATTAAAAGGAAATTTTAACCTTTTTCAGAAAGTCAGGTGGAAAGGGAGGTCTTAGAAGGAGGTGAAATTATCTTTTAATGAATCCAAGCTCTCTTAATCAGATATTTCCAATTTTAATTTAAGTTATTCTTGCTTTAGATTCATGTCTGCCTGCAAAACCCTCAGGTTTAACCAGGAAACATTTTCTTATGAGAGAATGTTGTATTAGCCAGCTGTAGCCAGAAGCCACCCAGTTTTACTCTCCAGACTGTATAAAGTGAACTGAGGGAAGATGATACACTTTTATGATACCTTTTTTTTTTAGGCAATATATTCTGTGCTGGTGTGAGGAATTCTGGGTGATTACCTTTCCCCTTGGCCCAAGGAGAGACAGAAGTGGAGACAAGATTTTGCATTGGTGCTCTGTGACCTTGATAAATCAGGCACCACAAATCACTGCTGTTTCAGATCCAGGACTTAAAAATTTCACATCCCTTAATGGGTGGGAGGCGGAAGTGCCCTATCTTTTGAGAAGATCCTCCTGTTTCTTGCCTATTAATTTAGCAGCTCCCAAAATAGCAACCTATAGTAGCTAGATTCATAATTCATAATTAAAACTCCTACCAGTGTTCAGGCTCCACTGTTGGTTTGACCTCTATGCCTCTCCATGAGCATCCATTTCAAGGGATGCTTGCCCTCTTCTCAGGGAGGGCCCTGTGACTTATCACATCAAGTTAACAGAAGGTCATATAATAGTCATAAAAATATTATGGATCCCTCCCACATTCCTCACCCATGGCAAAATACTGCAACAGGGAACAATCAGAGCTTTCTAGCTGGGCATCCAATAAATCTGCAGAGGTATTAGGCAGAACTGAAGCTCTACAGCTGTTGGGGTGGAGGGTGAGTGCGGATGGATGGATCACAAAGAGGGTCCTTTTTTCCTCTGTTACTGTTTGGAAGCAAACCTGTACATCAGAAATGTTTTTAAGAGGTATAAATGTTTCCTTTGTTAAAAAAAAAATTGTTTGCTGTTTATTTGTCAGCTGTATTATGTAGTGATGTAAATTCAGTGACATGGAAGTAGGTTTGCAGAAATGATGTTTGGCTCTGTTGCTTTCTCAATAGTGGCTGTACCAGTTAAGAGGTTTATTCTGTACGCGACCCACCCAAGAGCAATCTCTCCTGAAGCCCTGTGCTGCTCGTTGCTGAAGTCTTACTGCTGCCAGATGAGTAGCTTTTAGCTTTGTCCCTGGGATACCATGAGCAGTGCCTAATTCAGGCTTTCTGTACAGAGAAACTGCAGTATCTCCTACAGGCTGGCCCTCTCCAAGGGGACACAGCTCCAGCCTCCCGAGTCCTCTCCATCTGGCTGCTCTGTCTCAGGCTCTGCTTGCAGCTGATGACTGAGTCCTGCTGGCATTGTCAGCCCAGCAAACAGCTGGGGCATTTCTTCTCCCTGTGCTGCCTGAGTTTGTCTCCTTGACTCATTCCTTACCCTTTCCTAAGCTTCTGTGGAAGGCCTTGGGGAATGTGGCTCTCTCTATACATTTGCTATCTGATCTGCCCTGGGTCTGAGCTGTGGGGTGCTTGTATCCTCAGGCTGGGCTGTTTGGGGTGAGAGCTGTGCCACGTGCAGTGGGGTGATGCTGGTTCCTGCTGCTTAGGCCAACATGGGGTCACAAAGTTTTCATGCCATTTGGAGTTCATGGGGAAAAGACTTGTCTGACTTGCATGTGTAAGTCTTTCCTTCTTTACACCCTGAAAGGTGTAAAGGAAGAAACATGTCTTTCCTTCTTTACACCCTGAAATTGTCTCTTCCCTAACATTTTCTGGAACCCCTTTGTTCTCTTGTGCCTCCTCTTGGCAGGTACAGAGACACTGTTGGTGCCTTTCTTAGAGGACTCCCACCATCCCAGCTCTTCTGTGCAGTGAGTTGGGCCTCCATGTACTACTTCCACAGCCCTGTCAAGTTCTGCATGTCATACCTCAGGCTTAACTTTAGCAGAAACTTTATCTATGAATTACATTACATCTTGTTAAAAATGTCACACAAACCAGGAATGGAAGGACACTGCTACCATCTGACTGGGGGTGTTTCCCACTCCCCCAGGCCTGTCAGTTTATCTCTGCTTTTGCCATTGTCCCTAATGCCATGCCAGAATTGTGCTGACCTCCACAAAGTCTCAGTGCAATTTAAACGAACCCGCTTCTATTGAAATCAATGGCAAATTGTTGCTACATTGGTATTGAAGAGTATGAAATAGCCTCAAAGCATATTAGGCTTTACTATTTATGAGAGTCCTCGAAGGTATTATCTACTGTTCTGCTTAGCAGTTTTCTGTTATATATAAAATTTATTTTTCTGTCAGTTAAGTTAAACTATATGTAGAAGGCAATTGAGCTGCCCAAGATCACACAGGGATGAGCAGTTGTGGCTTTTCTGCAGCCTGAACTTCACCTGTCTGTGTTCTGAACCCTCTGCGCAGCATGCTCCCACCGTCTCCTCGCGTCGAGCCTGCTTACTGTGCTGCGTGCTGAAGTGGGCAGCAAAACAAACCTCGTCTGCCCTCACTGGATCCAGCTGTGTGACAGTCAAGAAACTCAGCCAGTAGCCGATATAGCCTTGATTCTGACTCCTGCAATGGCACTACCTGTCAGGCTGAACGTTGATCTTCATAGGCTTGTTTTAAGTGTGTTTCTACAATAAGGTATGGTCATGGCTGTATTCCCAAATGATTTCTCTATGGATGGCAAGTATAGCTGGAAGGACAAGGATATCAATCAGAAGTGTCTACAGACAGAATTAACAATTTTAAGAAATTGATGTATGGTCTTGTCATTGACTCTACTGCAAAGTTCATGCAAGCATAGCATGAATGAAGGAGCAGGCTTCCAGGCCACGTGGCTGTTAAAGAAGGTCTTTCTAATGCCGGAGGTCAAAATCTATTAAAACTTTATCTTGAAGTGAATTAATGTGTTGAAAATGTGCTGCAGGGGTAAGGTAACACACAGCCACTAGATTTTTCTCAGTGGCTTATTTTGCTGTTCACAACACTTTTCATCCTGAAGTGATGTAAATGGAGGAAGGTAGCATGAGAGATGACTTCAGCTCCCTCCCCTGTCAGCCTTTTTGCTAAATTTCAGGTTTTGGGGTGAAGGTGTTAGCCATGCTATCTGGGAGGGAAGGATTCTGATTTCCTGTATCTGCAAGCTGGTGGGGAGCCTGTGCTGCAGCTTTGGAGTGTGGGGTGTGAATGAGGGGTCTCAGCCTCACAGGCACTCTGGATCCAGGCTGGCATCTCAGGGGTGTACATGCCCACTGCCTCATGAGGATGTGTTGGGGCCAGCTCCTGTCCTGGTGTCCCTCTCCAGAGGGAGCAGAGTGGGCAACAGCAGATCTGCTGCTGTGCAATTGCCTTTTCTTTGAGGGCATCTGCCAGCAAGATGCTGCCTGATGCAGAGGGAGGCTGGTCTCTGCAGGCATCCTGGCCAGCCTCAGACTTGGAGACCTCCTGGAGATGGGGCTGTAACTCTTGCTCAGGCGAAGGCAGGCAGGAGGAGAAAGTAGACCTCAAGGAAATAGCTTCCCCAGGGAAGCTTCTGCGGGGACAAAAAGCCGAAGCCTCTGGAACACAGCCAGACATTGATGAAGGAAAAAACTAATTTCCCCTTCTTGTGGGGCTTGTAGTACAGGAAATGTGGCCCTCGGGGACAGATGTAAATTTAGGCATGTTAACTTAATGCCGTACTTGTCTGAGAACTCCCCAAATCCAGGGTCTCCCTATTAAGCAGTCAGGCAGTTGTAATGGGAGCTGTTGCATTGTAGATGGTGTCTGCTTCTTCCACACCTTCCCCACCAGTCTGCTCCCAATGTGGGAGATGAGGGCCAGGGGAATTGTAAAGTAACTGGCATGAGTTACTTCACTTGATTCCTTTAGCTTTCCACGTAATGTGCTGATGTCTGTAATCTCTTGGCTGTTTCTTCTGCTCTTGCTGGACAGGGGTGTATAATGGAGCTCTTCAGGCCCTGCTTCAGGTGTGGGAAACTGCCCTGAACAGCAGTCTGTGTGTCTGTCCGTGCTCCTTTCTAGCAGTGCTGCACCTCATCCTCAGCTGAGACCTGCCCCAATTTGAATGGACCTGAGAGCTGCAGGACCTGGGTCTCTTGCTATCCTAGTGATTTTGCTTGTGATCAGGTGGCTTTTTGGTGAAGCCAGAGTCTTGAGAGTTGATAGATTTGGGTTTGCTTTCCAATCCTGCCTTTGTGAGCTGGTGGGGTGGCCCTGGGAAGGTCAGTGCAGGTCTGTGCCTCGGTTTCCACAAAGTGGTATAAGTACTATTGCTTCAAACTGCTGTGAGGTGATTCAGTGTAGCCACATGAGAAAAGATGTTGGAGTGCATCAGCCAAGCGCCAAAAACTGTTATACTGTCACTCATCAACTGTGATCTCCATAACTGTTGTTACAGTGCAATACACACACAGTCACTTGGCAAAGGCTTGTTGGTGTTAGGAATCTGCTGGATGTACCACTGAGCAGAAACTACTTGAAGGACCCATATTGCTAGTTCAGTCTTTATTTGGCTATCCCAAAAAGTGGTCTGTGTCTTTATGAAGCGGTGTGTTGCCTGAGATGTGCCAAGAAGGTCTAAGAGTGAGCAGATAAGTTTTCCTTGCATGCAGAAAATGTGTGGGGCAGAAACCCAGAGGACCCTGTCTGCAGGGATAGTATTTAGCATGCATGCAAAGTACTCTGGTTCTCTTTCCAAGTGTCTTTTGTTGTGTTAATTGTCTGTTATCCAAATGTTTTTTCTCACCATGCTTTTGAGGAGTGGCCTAGCCAGATGCCAAACACTGTTCTTTCTAGATGAAGGAGCAGCTGTGTGAGCTAGCTGGGTTTGCTTGGTTTTCAGTCCCAGGGAAAGGGGAATCCGAGTGCTCAGCTGTTCCTAAAACATTGCTGGTGAAAAAAAAAAAAAAACACAACTGACACAGCAGGGATTTTGAAGCAGACAATTGTGGAGTGGAGATCTTTTCCCCAGCAGAGCTCAGCACCTGTGTGCTCACAGCCTGCAGGCAATGGGCTCTGTGGCTGAGGTTTTGAAGGCTCCCTCAAAACCAGCCCGAGGGAGCTGCCTCCTTCCTTGGACAAAGCCTGCTGGGGAGAGGGGCTGGGTGGGCAGTCAGCCCCCCAGCAGCCTGGGGGCAGAGGCTGGAGTGTAAGGGCAAACTGCTGAGTCCAGCCAGGACTGACAGGGAGCACATTACTGCTGAGGATAGGCTTACAGTTCATAAAATTTAGGAACAGAATATAAGTAATGGGTTGTGGGTTTTTTTCCCCTGTACTGTGTGTGCAGGTTAAATAAGAGTCCATCCCACCTTGGTCCATGTTGCAGCACTGTCTCCTGTCTCTGCAATGAACAGTTAAGCATCACACCAATGCTGATGGCAGAAGGAAGAAGCTACATCATGCTCAGTTGTGAAGGTTCATTTCATTTATTGCTGAAAAACTGCCAGTCTGCCTTCACAGCCTCGTATCCCCTGGAGACCAGTAACGCCAGTTTATGAAGTTGCAGGCGTCCCCACTAGCTTCATCGGGCTGGAGCGCTCAGCACAATAGCTCTGTCGCGTTTAGCTGAGGGAGAGCAGAAGTGAGCGAGGTGATGTTACCCAGACCCCTGTTGTTTTGGGAATCACCCGGAGATGCAGGCAGCTCTCTGTGCATAAATGAAGCTCTTGGTAGCAGACTGATTATATCAAACGCTCAATGCCCTGGCAGCACTTTTGAAAACCAAACCCAGAGTGAATGACAAAGTGTTTTTCCGTTCCTTGGAAAGTACACGCTCCCAAACTGCTTTCCTTTTCACTGCCTCAACATTCACGGCGCATGGAGGGTATGTTTATGTTAGGCTGTGTAAAAAAATCTACATGTTATCTCAGAGCTGGGCAGATTAATCCAGAGGAAGATTTACTTGAGTGTAAATCAAAGACTTTGTTTTCTTGTGTAGTTCTTTAGTGTCTTGAGTCTAAATCCATCATGTTATCCCTGCAGCACTCCAGTATTTCAAAAGAATTTGGAAACTTTGCTATCCAGTTTGTAACCAGACTGGAAGCACTGCGTGTATTGCTGTCTTTTTTTTTTCTGCTTTTGGGGCTTCTGCTCTCCTATCTTTTATCTAGTTTATTTTTATGCTATGATTAATATTGAAGAGCTCTGAAGCCCAGATGAGGCCTGTACAAATAAAAGCTACAACCCAAATCCATGACAAGCATGCCTAGTTCCGTGTAAATAGATACTGAGCTGAGCCTGTGTAACTGCATGTAACTGATATGCCTAGGGCTGTACTTAACTAACCTCTCTCTGCTCAGAAGCAGGAAAATATTCCCATGGTTGCTATGCTTTTCTAGATTTCCTAAGTATTTCAGGCAGGAGTTATAAGGACACTTTGATTTAAATTGCATAAAATGTATTCCTCTCCTTGAAATCCTTGCTGCAGGTGTTGGATTATTTCCTGCACCGTGTTCTCAGGTTGCTGGTGTCCCGCAGGTGCCAGCCGACCTGCTGTGCTGCCTGCACTGTCTGCACCTGGCACTGTAGGAAGCTGTTGGGAGCCTCCTGCTCGACAGGTTTGTTACCTGTGCAACGGGAATGGTGGTGAGCTGCTGCTTGCTCTGACACCTTGTGGGTACCCCTGTGCAGGGAAGGCTTTAGAAGTGGGTGATGCTCTCATTCCCAGCTTCTGCCTTTGAAATATGAATTTGTGGAGAATATGGGTCTCACT
This sequence comes from Larus michahellis, assembly GCF_964199755.1. Classification (NCBI taxonomy): domain Eukaryota; kingdom Metazoa; phylum Chordata; class Aves; order Charadriiformes; family Laridae; genus Larus; species Larus michahellis. The sequence goes on along the minus strand of NC_133901.1, from coordinate 54,020,443 downwards.
ATATTGACAGCTGGAGATGGGCGGTCCAAGAAGTGTCGGCAGAGCTGTGGAGATTCAGCAGAACAACATTGCGGGTCTGGGTTATTTAGAAAGTTGGGCAGGATCAGTTTTGGGTGTTGACAGATAGCTTATGGTTTGTATATAGCAGCTTGGCTTCCTGGACTGATTCTTGTGTCCAGTGTGATCTGGAGGCATTCCTGTTAGAGAAATTGAGTCCTGGCTCCTCTTTTGCATTCACAGGGCAAGCTGGAGACTGTCTGCTTCTTTCCAGCAGCTGTGAGTACTTTTCAGTTGATCACATGTATGCAAGTCAAATTATTACAAAAAGATATAACCAAATAGCTGTCAGTTGCTGATGCAGCTCCTGAGTCTGAGGGAAAAGGGAAGCGAAGTGGCCCTCAGGCTGAGCTCCACATCTGGCTGTCAGGCTGCAGGGAAGCTGAATGCAAGGGGCTGGCCTGGAAGAGATGGGAATTCAGACTCTCGGCCAAAGGCACAGGGATCACAGGGAAGGATGGAAAACCAGGTGCAGGAGCAAGCACGGTGTTTTCATGGTGCAATTCCAGAAAAAGGGCAGAGAGCTTAAGAGATAAAAGGTTAATTACCTAGAGCTCTGGGTGTTGTTTGGTATGTGTCTTGTAGTGTTAGGAAACCAGCATCTTTAACAAAGCCTCTTCCTTTGGGATATAAATGCTGGGTTCAAATAGCAGTCAGAACAAGGAGAAGCTTTGTTTCCCATGTCACATCAAACTGGAAATGGCAAGATAGCCAAACCAATTGGCTTCTTGCACTGTCAGGTGCAGAAGGCTGAGAATTGCCAGCCAATACTTTCCTGGGTTGTTCCTTTAATTTCTTCAAGTTGATGGTGTATAAAATTGCTGTCTCCATCACTTTTGCTCTGGGCCCCTAAGGATCAGCTCCTCTTCCTTTTGGCTTGGGGATCACCAACGCAGAGCTCGAGTGACGAGCCTTTTTGTACAGCAACTTTGAAACGTGGTGACTTTCTCCTCCACATTTCGTGCAGCTGCAGGCAGTCATGCACACTCCCAAATTTTTTCATTCTTTATTCTGTCCATATTTCTGGCTCCGGCACCATAGCGCAGAGTTGGATAGAGTATTGTTCCTGCATTGCTGCTAGAGATTTCTGTCTCAGTGCTGACACTGTAATAAGGCTCCAGTTCCACGTTGGCGTGAGACTCCAGAAGTCAGCACTCGCCTTTGCCTCACAAAACATAGTGTTGGTGTATTTCCAGTGCTAATAAAAGGTGTTTCCCACAAAAGTGAACTCATGAGCAGTTCCTAAGATGCCTTTCTCTACTGTGATGGGATTGCCTGTGGATTTAATGTCTTCTAAAAGCTTTAGCAACAAAATGATGGATCAGCTGCTGCATTTGTCACACCAATTGCACATGAGTATACTTGGGAGAGAGACTGTTAGTGTATTCAAAACCATTAGGTAGTTCTCACAACTATTTCCTTTTTCCATGGTACGAGTCTGTCCTAGTTAAGTTGAAGGCAATTCAGACAACTAGTGTGAGCAAGATCAAATCAGTTAACTTTTGATCAGAGATCAAAACTTATTTGACGCTGGCTACTTTGTCAAAGGTTTCTTGGAAGCAAGTTAGCTCTGGACAAGAGATAGCTATAAGCTATTTGATTTTTGATCAGTGTTGTTGAACAGGGTGAAAATGTTGTCCATGCCAGAAGGAGCAGATTAGTTTGATTCTACCCGTAATTTGCTGTTGGGTCACAGCAAGTTGGGTCACTGGGGACACAGTTAGTGCAATCCTATGCCCGTTGCAATTTCTCAGATATTGTCGCTTAGGTAATAACATGCCAATTCTCTTGTTTTATTTTTCAGGGTTCATTCCTTTTCCACGATATCTAGGTGTGATAAGTTCAGAGCCTTGTGTTCTGCTTTTCATCTTCCAGATCTGTTTTACCTCTGCCCAAATCTCCTTGGCATAGCACTCTGTGCCCAGCTTTTTTCACCTGTCCCAAGGGAATCTTTTTTTTTTAGCGAACATCAGATGAACAGTAATTATTTCCATGAAGCCTGTCTTATTAGGAAAGGGAATGCTATTCCAGTCCAATGTAAAACTCATTGCTCTTGTGACTGACTCAGCCTTTCCTTCCACAGGCTGCATCCTTTATTTCTGTTGTAAGCTACCCAGAGATGCTGCTCCCCTGGATGCCCTCTTACATTGTTATAAAGCTAAAAGGCTATTTGCACTTAAAATTGGATGACATGTCATGGATGGCTGACATGAACACGTGTCTGACCTCATAGCTGGCCCAGTTTTAAAACCAGATTCCCATTTCTAGCTGCCAAAACCTTAATAGGATAGATAGTATTCCAGCTGATGGCAAAGGCATTTTCACTGGGGGCTGGGATGGAGAACTTGTTTCTCTCTCCAGCCCTTGTGATTAGCAGCATTCATGGATGTGTGGGGACATTTGCAGAACCCATGTGAGAAGCCAAACTGAGGATTTCATTAAATCCGTAATCTGTTCTCATTTTCCTGCATATCTATGACTGGACAAAAACAGCCACATGAGATCTGCAGGTATTCCAAATTCTTGGAAGAATTTACCTCCAGGGTAAGATCTATCTGAAGAAAAAGAATTTTCCTGTTGTCTAATATTTCTTTGAATCCTGGTAAAGATTAAGTGCTTTGTAAATGGCCCAAGCAACTTGCATAAGCCCCAATAAACAATTGCAGTGCTCACCTAGAGTCTCAGTACCAACCACCATCTGAATTTTCCTAATCTCTGCTTTCCTTCTTGTTTTTCAGCTGATCTCCTATTCAGCCTCTGGCTTTATATACTCCTTCATGTCACTTTGGTCCAGCTTTTGACTTTTGATGTTAAACACTGTTCAGCACCTTTGAGCATATTGAATTTTCTAGGGAATTTTAAAGCTCAAACAAGTTATCCTGCCTCGACATTCCCTTTTGAATGCTATGCTAGCTATTTGTTGTCCCGGTTAGTGCTTCATCAAATTCCTTTCCAGATGTTTTCTCAGACTTCGTCCCCTAGGAGGTGCTCTGAGATAATTTCCCACTGTTGATGATAAACTGGCAAGCCTGTTTTCTGTGTTTGTTCCTTAAATCTTTGTTTAAACTACATCAGGACAGTGTACCAGTTCTTTTTTTTTCTACAATCCTAAAGTAGGCATCTGAAAAACTCTGACTATGAAGGAGAATGTCTTCAGCTAGCTATTTTATAATCAAAGCTTGAAGGAGGAAAAAAAAAAAAGAAACAAGCTTTCTGGAAAGACTGGAAGTTGCAGTCTGAACCTGCTAAAACAAAGGAGTGTATAATGCACTGTTTAAACTGTAAATCCAGGCAAACATCCTTTCAGAATTTGCTCTGGGATTGATGCTTGGCAGCAAATCATGGCTGAAGACAGGGATATTTTTGGCCTCAGTTAGGATTTCCCTTCATTTTGTAGCCAAGTGCAAAACCACCATCCAGCTGTATTACTAGATATAGCACTGACCTTTTTACCTTATTGGACCACGGTTTGCCTCTCAATTGAAATTGCACTGTAATTACACCTTGTGTCCCAACGGACACTTGTCCGTCTCTTAAAACCAACACAACATATTGGAACAATCTGTTCTCAAGTGATACAGAGCCGGGTCTGAGGAACAACAGCCTCTCATCTCTGCTGGTGGTGGTGGCTCCTCCAGGGCAGCATGGCTGGAGATGCTATCAAAGGGGGCGTACACCTGGGGCTTAGAGAGTTGCGGCTGATTTAAAGGGAGTTGGCTCCTCCCTTTAGCTGACCATACAAAACATTCCCATGAAGTAGAAGCAAAACCCCAAAGTCATTGGAAAAAAAACTTCCTTGAGATCCCACAGCAAGAGGAAGTTGTGTCTGTGGAAGTGTGTGCTCCTTCAAGTCTGCTGTGACGTTAGCACGGGTCTGCAGAGAGCAGTGTGCATGGCTTGTGCCCGTGTGACACTGGCTTCAGGACTGGAATCTTTGTCCTGGCTGTGTTTTAACCTTGCAATAGGAAAAGCACCAGATCCCATGAGCTGCACTGCCTTCTCCCTTTCAAAGGCATCCTGAAGGACAGGAGAAAGCTGATATATGTTTGGCTGTGCTGGGCAATTAGAATACCAGGAGCATGAGGACATAAATGCGCTGCTTGGTTTAACATGTTTGCTTTTGTTTCCTGTAGTTCTGATGCTTTCCTGATTGAAATTTACACCAAAAGGCTCAATTAACTTTGTGCTAAGGAATATAGTGATATTTACCTGGAGGCTCACTTGCATTTGCTCTCTGTACCTTAATTCTCTGCCTAGGAAGAGGGATGCAGAAAGGTTTTGTAACATTGGCTGCAGACCCTGTCAGCAAGGAGTAGAAGGGGCCTGGCTGATTTTGAAGGTCAGGTGTGAGCAGGATACTCCTTTCTACCACCTAACAAGACTAAGATTAGTAAAAAAATAACTTATCTGTGCAGCTGAAATGATATCCACAAAACAAAGGTACAGAAAACAAATGCTATAGCAGCATGCCACTTCTGCAGTATAGTGCTGAAATAATAGTTATTTGGCATGTGATGCATGTGAAAACCAAGGGCAATTATTTCTTCCTGAATTCTGTCCAAACTACCTTTAATGGTCTTAAGTAATGGTAAATCTGTCACTTTCCTGGACTCCTCCTTGGTCTGGGAGCCATTTCTTCCTATCAGTCTCTGCTCACTTTCTTTTGGCCAGATTAGAGAAGTTGGCCCTTCTCTCTCTCACTGATTCCTTCTCTTTGCTTTATATGTGTCTATGAGAGCTGCACAAACAGTCTGTACCCCCTGGAAAAGTTACCTGTCCCAGGAGGAACTTCCCAGTGCTGAAGATGGGTTATCCATCATGATAAAAATGCCTTATGGAGACAAAGTGAAGTGTGGAGTCCTGGGGACTTGCCTGAAAAGTTGGATAATTGGTTGCATATGAGGCTGGTTAATCACTGTCATCCACTTGTGTGTTGAGTGTACAAAAGGAGGGTCTTGTGGTGGCTTGGGGCTGTCTGGAGGGGATGTCCGGCGTTGCAGAGCAGTTAGGAAGATGCTGTTACAAGATCAGTGTGGCTAAATGGCTAATGCTGGTTAAATCCCAGGAATACAGTGTAAAAACTTCATGCAAATCATGTCCCAAAACACATGCACTCATTCAAGGTGGCATAGGACTGACAGACACAGTTAGATGTCTGCCATTAGCGTTAACTTGAGGGGAGTGTGAAGGAGCTATGATGACCCCACTTCAAGTGGGTGTCTAAAACTAGGCAGAAGAACCAGAGCCTTGATTTCTCAGCATGGCTACTTTTGGCCTTTAGCTCTGTAACTTGCTGTTTTATCTGTAAATTGGGGGTAATGCTGCCCTACCCTCACAGGAGCTTGTTAAATTTAGTGTTTGTGGGGCACTGAGACTGAGCAGGATAAATTAAGGGAGGTGAAAGTAATAGCATTGTGCAGCCAGCGGGGCTTAGGAGCCCATGCTGAGCAAAGGAGGTGAAAGAAAATAGTAAGATGATGTTAAATGAGTCCTGTCCTTCCTGTGTGCTGATGTCTGTGGAGCAACAGACCATGACCTGTATTTTAACACTGGCTACACTGCAAGTTTTTATCTGCTGTTATGTTGGTTGTTTTGGCTTTTCTTGTTCATTATAGCTCAAGCGGGGAGGGATGTATAAATTCTGTGTGATGAAGCATATGAAGAGGATGGCGGGGAGATGGGAGAGACAGATGATGCTCTCTGTGTGCTGGCTGCTCCAGGCATCTTTCCTCTTCAGCTGGGCTGCAGAGAGTCAAGCTAGCTGGATGAACATAGGGACAAAGTGATCAAGAGTAAATCACATCCTAAGAAATGGCAAGCCCAGAATGATGGATGTTATCTCTCTCTCTCTCCAGTGAACTTGTGGAGCCTGGTGGCACGCTGCTGTTTTGTCTGTTGGTGGAAAACATTTCCCTGATAAACTATTTGCATTCACTTGGTAATCAGCTTCCTCCAGCTCATGTCATGCCATCTGGAAGTGGCCAAAGCCTGGCTATTAACAACTGGCTTCACAGCTCAGCGGGAAGACTTTGGGCTCCTGATTTGCTAATCAGAGCATCAGGCAGTCGCTGCTGCTGCTGTCTGGGCTTGCAGAGTGAAATGCAGCATGCTTACAGCTGAGGGCAAGACTACTGTGTGGGGCACTCCAGATCCCAGCAGCATCTGATCCAACCTCCTGTCTATGGAGAGGGGCCTGTGTGCACCCATCAGGTGAAATAATCAGGGGTTGAGTCTCCTTCCCAGCTGGGGGCCATTTGTGCTTGGGATTGTCCAAGGAGATTGGGGAATACATTGCTCTGCTCCCACGGCAGGCTGATACTGAACTCTCCCGCATGCAGTTTGAAAGGTCCATGTAAAGCTTTCCCATCTAGAGGATTAACTTTTCTTGAATTTTCTTGTCTCTACAGAGAAGGGAAGAGAGTTCTCAGTTTTCAGTAGTTAAGAAAAACCTGTAGCAAAAAACTGCAGAATCACTCACAAACTTGTGCACCACTTTGCCCAGGAGTTCCCTACAGGGCAAGTGAATAAAAAAAATGCGAACTTTCTAAGACAAGATATTTGTAAGCTGTGATTTCCCAAGGAAAGAAAGGATGACTTTTCCAAATGTGAGTGATTTGAATGCCTTGTCTGATTAGCCACAAACTTCTGACACAAAAGTATTTGGCAGGAGACCACACAGGATAAACTTTAGACAGAAATCATTCACTTGGAGGAAGAGGTCTCAAAACAGGACTTCTGGTGGGAAAAAGTTAAAATTGTAACGAGATAGTGACTGCTCTTCCAGTGCAACCACTCCATGATATAACTGACAGAAAGCAATAATCCCCCCTGCCTTGTTCACTGCATTGGGCAGAGATGCCAAAGGCTCAACAGTGTTTAGGGCAACAGCCACACAGGAATCCCTCTCTTCTAAACTGGCGTCACCCACAGACTGGTTTCCTTCAAGGACACTCAGGTGATGTCGAAGACCATTGGAAGAGGAAAACATCACATGTTAAAATAAATCTTATTTCCGTATGGAGCAAGGTATTTTTTTCCTTTGTCAGAAGCGTTGCAAGAGTTTTGTTGACAGATTGACTCAATTCAGCTCTTGTTCAATGAAAAGAAACCTACTTAGTCACAAAGCTAGTGTCTATTGTAGGCTATAAATTCATGACAAAGATGAGGAGTAAATTCCCTTTGCTCCTGGCTAATATGTACATTTTCAAAGGGAAATTAATCCTGCACCTTTGCTTAGGAGTCAGCCATCTGGAGCTCTTTTCTCTTCAAAATCATTATTTTCAAAAAACAAAACAAAAACTCCACAGTTATTGCTTTCTCTTTATTCTCCTCCTGAATTTTATGCAGATTCATCTGGGACACATCTTCTAGCTTTTTTTTTTTATTCACCAAAATGGCTGGAAACTTGGGACAAAACTTGGTTCTCTGGAATGTAACCAGCACCCAGGCTGGTGTTCATTCCTGTGACCATGTCCACAGCAGCACCATGGTTCCAGTTTGCACTGCTGCAAACCCATCTCATCCTTTCCCTCTGGAATGTCCTTTCTGCTTGGTTGCCCCTGTGCTGCCACCTGGGGGGAGGCAGCAGGTGAGGAGGTGGGGTAGGAGCTGCTCAGGTGCTTTCATATATTTTCTTTCAGTAAGTAGTGAGGCTAGAAACAAAATCCAAGATTAAAAATCCAAATTTAAAAAAAAAAAAATTCTTTAACACTTACTCTAAACAAAAAGTCCTGCATGTTGAAGAGGTAGGATGAAAATCACAAGACTTAGCAACGCCAGGGTAATTTCTTCTCAAATTTGGCCTATGTTTCAGGTTTTTGAAGAATAGCTTTTATCAGTCTTCCCAAGAGAGTACTTCTAAACAAATAAATGTTTTTTTTCCACTGATGTTTACAATCAGAAGGGGCAGCCAGGAAACTTGAAACCAGTGAAAAATAAATTGGTCAGTCAGTGTCTTTGCCAACAGGGAAGCAGAACAAAATAAACAGCATCTGTTATGGACATATTTTTATTTGAAAGGTGTTGTCCAGTCCAGTCTCTCAAAGACTATTAGCACCACTGTTGAGGACTCCTGGCTTATATCTTTGATTTATGTTTCAACTTGTTCACATGCATCTAAATGTTGAGAAATGGCCAGTTTCACAAACAAAGCCTTTTATTCATAGCTATACAGGGTTCGTATTGCAGTTTTGTGTACAGATAATTACTTTGTGTATCTTGACATTATCGTTTTTCATGTTTGATAATAGTTGCCATTGTTTGCCAACAATTAGTGTCTTTCTGGGGCCTCTACCTTCACCGCAGGCTGCTGCTTTCTCTGTAATGACCATTGAATCAGCAAAGCACTTATATTTTAATTTTGAGCATACAAGACCAGCTATTGACTCCAGAGATCTGCCTCAAAGTTTAATTTTGATGAGGTCTTTGTGTTTTATTGGATCCTGGCCTCATCAGGAAGTGATCTTCAACACAAGCAGTCCTGAATAATTAATGTATCATTTGGAGATAAAAAAACTGTGAACCAGTGCAGTTAATCTTTGGGGCTGCAGCTCAGCAATACTGGTGCCCGTAGCCGTCTGAGACAAGGCGTCCAGCTCCCTGCAGGACCAGCTCTGCATGTGGGCATGTGCTGGTGGGGCAGACTGTCACAGGTATGGATGTGAGAACTTCTCTTTAGATTTGGAGCCAGTCCCAGAAAGATTCACGAGGACAACAGGAAGGCATTAATCTCAGTGAACAGAGACTCGAGGTTGATCCCTGGGGTTTTGGAGTTGGGGATACAGAGGACCTGAAGCCCACTATACTCCAACTGGAAAAGAGATATTGGCAGCACATGAAAATGTTTGAGCTGCTTTGGAAGTGGTTGGTACAGAAACACAGTTCCTGTTGGCATCTTGGCTGATGGTGCTAGTCTGGATGTTCAAAGAAAGGGTCCCTTCTACATATCGTGCAGCTGATGCCACGTGGAGTAAGTGGGTTGCACTGATCATGCATTGAGGTTGAATAGGTCTCCCAGAAATCTTGGAAGTGATCCTGGACTGACCAGAAGGCAAAGATTTAGAAACATCACCAGAAGAGGAGGTGACATGTGCTGAAGAGGCCTCACTGTATAATAAACTACCAGCAAATAGGAAGCAATATCCCCTGTTCACTGATGAGTCCTGTCATATTGTAAGAAAACATTGAAGGTGGAGGGTTGCTGTGTGGAGTCCTACATGACGAATCGCAGAAGCTGCTGAAGGACAAGGTGACTGAATTGGTAAGCCAGGACAAGGTCTTTTGTGCTCAGGGAGCCTCCAGAGCAAACTGTGGTGTCCCCAGCCAGAGGCCCCATCAGCCAATGCACAGGGGAAGTGAATCCTGTGTGACCAGGGTGCAAAAAGGACATGGTCAATCCTTCAGAGAAGTAAATATGGAAAGAATGTCCTACCTTACTATATGCATTTCCCACTTTACCAGAGAGCATCCCATTTACTTTAAAAGCAATAGGCATCTGTTCAAAGAGCTCTCCTTCCCTGGTCTGTTGAATTTCCATTGCTGCAGTCAATGTGCTCAACCCTCCTGCCAATAGGAGAGGAAAAAGACAGTAGAGAAGGGGAGACTGCTAGAATCTCTCCTTTTTTCTGATTGCTTCTTGCAAATGCAGTATTGGACCTTGTCAGTGGGGAGGAGGATAGTTCTGGGAGTACAGCGCCCTGTCAGAAAATCCTGTCAGAAATTTTCCCCCAAAACTCACCAAGTTTCCCCACCAGCCTGTAGGAGGGTCTGGCAGACAGGTAACAGAGATGATTCCTAGCTCAAAGGTCATAATACTAGCAAATAGAAATTTTGAAGTTAATCAGAGCATCTTGGTTTATGACCCAACCATGGACTTCAAATGCATGCAAAAATCATTAAAAACCTCCCTTTGCTGGCAGTGATTCCTCAGCTGCTTTAGAAATGTCTCTACTCTGCATACTTATCTACTGTATCTTGGATAAGACTTTTGTCTTATCACCTTGCCTTACATGGTGTGCAAGCAGGAGAGTTACATCCTCAGGAAAGAACTATTATTTTTGTCCTTCTAAGGACATGGGAGAAATTTAAGGGCATCTTTGTGTCTTGTGGCTCAGCACTCAAGAAAGTGGTTAGGCACTTAATTAGCTTAACTTTCATTGAAAAACAACACACGTGTGTGTTGTACACTGGCTGTCTTGATAAGATGGTTTCACTTATTCTATCAACCTGAGCTCCTTGGACCATCGTTGATTGTATCTGGCAGTGTTAATCAAGTGTGTTATACAGAACACAATTAAGTTTTAAATTCAGTTTTGACTGAGCGTTCTGCTCTGTGCTATGTAAGACCATTTGGGTAGCAGTAAGTGCAGTTTAATCTTGGTTTCTGCTCACTGTGTGCCACAAACTGATCAGACATGTTCAGCAACTAGCCAACGCTCAGAAAACATCACTGCAAATGAAAGGAGTTTTGCATAACTCTGAAAGGTAGTTAATTTGTTAACAGCCTAGACACCAAATTCTCAGCTCTTCCCCTATGTCTGTATGCTTCTCTGTGGTGCTGAGCTGTGGATAAAGTTGGAGAGAAACTATTTCAGTAGACCAGTCTGCAGAATGACCATTAGTTACTGATGAAGGGCAGACATGAGCTTCTTCCAAATTCTGTGTCCTTTCTTCCTAGCTAAAAGTTTGTGAATGGTCTCCTTGTCCTCTCCAGGAGTATTACAGAAATCTCTTCTACTGACCAGCAGTTGAAGATCATTTTGTAGAGTCAAAAGTGGGACACTGACAGTCTTGACTAGTACAGGTTTATTGTACTAGCCCTATAACAATACTCTGAAAATTCCTTTCAACAAGAACAACGTTTTGTGGTCTAGATTATATTGCTGACAGAATATTCAGAGCTCTTGGTCAGTTGGGAAATAATTAAGATTTTTTTATTTAAAGGTGTTTTTTGTATTGGTTGCTCACAAATGAAATACAGATGCAAGACTGCTTGAGCTATAAATCTGGCCTCAATCATTCCTAACATTTCAACATCATACTGTGCAAAACGGCCTCCACTTAAGTCATTTCCAAATGACTGAACTTCACATTTTTCTTATGTTATTGTCATCAACCTCACCAGATGTCATAATCAAGGAAGAGCCACTAATGAGAAGCTGCTGGTAAATTTGGCATGTCTCAGTCACTTCCATGCGAATACCTGGAGAACAGACTGTGCATCTACAACTGCCAACGTGAATCAAAAACAAAACTAAGAATGAGAGGGTGGATGTTAGCTGCTCTTTCAAACTACTCTGTATAATCAAAATAAATAGCCCTGTCAGTGTATGGAAAGGCAACAACCTGCCTCATGAACAAGATGAACCTTTCCAGTCCTGTGGTTCCACAATTGCACGCTACAACTAGAGCTGGAGACACAGTTGTCTTTTGCATCAAACTGAGCATGCTGAGCAGCGACTGTTTTATAACCCAGCCTCAGTCTGTTATTTTAAGATATTATTCATACAACTCAGGTACAGCATTGGCTGATATAAATATCTGGCAGGTCCAGTAGATCTCTTTCCTTTTAAGATGATATATATCAAGACAGCAAAGAACCATCAATTTAGACTGTTCTGTTGCCGTAAATGATGCGGTCACTGGCTGTGTCTCTCTGTCATTTAACTCCATCATTAACTCCCCCTTATACAGAGCAGGTATGTTCCAGATATTTGCATGGTTTAAGACATGTGTTTACATATTTCTTCATCCAGACGGATTTTCTCACTGATTGAATCTGAGAAAGCCAATGGAGAGAGAGGAAGAAAATGGAGAAGAAAATGTGTGCAACATATTTCTCTTGATGTATGTTTTCATCCCAGCTGCTCTTGTAATAGGGGTGATGTCTGAGAGCATTTTGGACGCGGTGAACTGTGACCTTTGGACATGATGGACTGTGTGAACAATGGCCCATCCCTAACACGCAGAGGTAAACTTTCTCAGAACAAGGATCGTCCTCAGCCTCCCTCCAATGTGTAAATTCCCAATGTGGATCTTCATAAAGGAACAAGCCAAGGTCGAGGTCTGAACGCCCAGATATCTTGGACAAAAATATAGTTCCAGGGCCCCATGTGGCTGCCCTTTATGATTGTACGGAGAAGTGGTTGTAAAGCTGAAACCTGTTTGCAAATAGTTTGTTGAATCAAAAGCTGCGTTACCATCTGGTCCCTTTGTGCAGCTTTCCCTTTTTGCTGTTTTGCAAGTTTTGCACATGGGAAGATTTACATTGTTGATGGGGAGTGATTTTTGAGCCTGTGGCCAACATGCATTTAGCCAAGAAATAGATTTTTGTTTTGCTGTTTAACTTTGAAACGAAGGTAGTGTATTAAAGTCAAGTAAGGTCATGTAGTCAGTGATCAGAAATCATGCCATGTGCCCCAAATAACCAGGCACAAAACCTAAGCGGTAAATTACTTACAATGGATAGAAGTGTGTTAAGAGCAGTTTGGGAATCACCTGGTGCTCTGGTCACTTGGGAAAAGTTATGTTTGGCTCTATTAAATGAAAAAAGGGAAAAATCCCCACAATCTACCTAGAGGAAATTTGTTAACCAGAGGAACTGGAAAAAAATTATGTTAAAAAATTGTTCACCAGTTCTAATTATTTAACTAGTACGGTATGGATACTTCAGTAGTGGAGAGGATGATGGGACATGTGTGTTAGAGAAGCCTGGGTTGGATCCAGACCTCTAGGATGATTTTCTGTGACAGTTTGGTTAATTATAAGAACCACATGAAAAAAGGCACATAAACTTCATCCTGTTCTGTTTTAAAACTTTCCCCAGAGCCTAAGTCCTTCTTTAAAGGTTACCCTCTGATATGTAACACATCCCGTGTTGTTTTACTAAGCTATGACTCTGTAATAAGTGTTTGAAATTTACAGCTTCAGTTAGTCATAGACTTGAGAAGTGTTTATTTTTTCTCAGTTGTTCTTGCTATGTAATGAATGTAACTCACCGAGTACTCTCAGACTCTAGCCCTGGACTCTGGCAGCCGTGTTCTTTCCAAGAAATAACACATTGGCTACAACACGCTGGTAATGTGAGTGAGGTCCTTCTGCCTATTACAGAATAATAATTTGCAGACTGAGGAGGAGAGACTAGAACCGAAGTCACACAAGGTCATTTCTGACTGAACTGAAAATAAAGTCCATGTTTTAAAGGCAACTTAGTAAAATTGCAGCCACTTATCCATATTGGTTTACAGAGAGAGTCTGTCTGCCTATTCAAATGTGGTGGTTGCAAAATGGGGGGTTCCTTTTACATAAGTAACTCATTTGTTTCGGTGAGTTAAAATTCCCCATTTGGATAAAGGTCTGTGACTGCTGGCAGTGATTGCGATTAATACCATGTTTCAAACAGCTCAGGGTTTCTTGAAGGCACGGTGGGAGCTGCTGTGCATGAAGGACTCCGGATCTTCTTCAGGAGACTTTAGAAGCATTTGTTTGTCTTTCGAGAAATACGGAATGTGCTTTGTGGGAAAAGGAAACGCCCCCATTAATGCAAGGCATATGTTCAGTAAATGACTAATACAGCAATTAAATTCCAATTAAAACCACGCTTCTGTTCATCAAGACTGATTAGGAAGTGTTTACTGCAAAGTATTTAATTTATTTAGTACTTCCATCGTGTTCTAAACGATAGCTGTGTAGCACGTATGTAAAGATCTGTTTCAAAAAAGTCTTGGAAGCCTCTTGCAGGGTAGAAAAGCTAAGGCGCTGCGCCCTTGCCTCTCGCTGCCCCTGGTGAGTACCCCCTCTCTGCATGGCAGTCACCGGGTGGGCTCCCCCAGTTGCTGTCCCAGGTAAGCCGTGGTTGCCCCCGGGCGGGCCGATGCAATGCCGCTCCACACAGCGGGTTGCAGCCCCGGCAGCGCTGCCTCTAGACTGCACGGCTGCGGCAAGGGCCCTTTGCCAGTTGCTGGTATCTTTGCCAACATTTTGCTGTTTGAGCTGAAGATTATTATTTTTATATTTTTTTTTGCTCGTTGCCTGCTTCAGAGCAATGTGTACATTTTTCTTAATTCAATAAAAATAATATGGGTTTGATTTTATTTTCTGAGGTAGGGGAAGTTTGCAGTGTTGCCTGTGTTCAAGGGTGGCAGGTCACTGGTTCATTTTTACTGGCATTAGTTGGGAGGTATTTTATTCTCCTTTTTTTGTTGTTTTTCCTTTGATATTCTCAGTCTGGGCTGGACTTTCTCATTGGTGAGTTACCCTCTTTTCTGTCTGTCTCCCCACAGCATTACCTTACAGGCTTCCTTCGCGGCCCCCGGAGTCTGGCAGGGCTGTCAGACCACGGAGAGCTGAGGCAGGAGTGTTTGAATTCCCCTGTCAGACCCAATTGCCCTCATGAGGAGAAGCTGGGCTCAGTGGCTCTGTTTCTAATGTATCTGCAACTCACATGTCCCCGTGCATGAACATTGCTCAAAGGTGACCAGCGCCCTGGTTCTCAGCTGCAGCAGTCGCTGATGGCGTGGACAAGTGAGAGTGTTTTCAGCCTTTGCCATAGGCAGGATTAGATTTGGTGGTCTGTGTCTGGCAATGCTCTTGCAAGGAGCAAGGATGGAAATACATCCTGCACTTTTTTCACTGCAAAATGCTGTGGGAGAGCAGCTCTGGACCTGCTGAGGCAGTAGTCACTGTGCTTGTCAGGATGACCCAAGAGGCACCAGAACAACTGCCGATGCCTTTCATAGAATCATTTAGGTTGGAAAAGACCCTTGGGATCATCGAGTCCAACCATCAACTCCACTCTACGACGTTCTCCCTTACACCATATTCCTTAACACCACATCTAGATGAGTCTTAAACACATCCAGGGGTGGTGACTCCACCGCCTCCCTGGGCAGCCTATTCCAGTGTCTGACCACTCTTTCTGTGAAGAATTTTTTCCTAATGTCCAGCCTAAACCTACCCTGCTGCAGCTTGAACCCATTCCCTTTTGTTCTATCGAACGAGATAGCCCGCTGCTATGGTGACACAAAGCACTGCATGCAGCTGGGTCCTCTGCATGGGTTCCGTCTGGTATCTCCCTACACTGGCACTGTGCAGGTTTACATAAAGGATCAAGCAAACCTTAGATTGCCTTGAGCCTCTGAAAATGCAATGGAGGCTTCACGTATTTACTGTGTGTCCAGACCCTCTGCTCTGCACAGCCACCAGACCTCATCTTTGCAGTGATGTCAGGCAGAAAACGTGACTAGGGCATTTTCACTGCAGTAGCTCCACCATGTTTTCTGTAAGAGCTTTGAAATCGCTTGCTAAGGGTTTGGCAGCAGTCTGAACTCACAACTGCTGGCTACACAGGCTATGGGACGTATGGACCTGGATCACGGGATCTAGCAGGAATTCAGGGCTCTGGGAGTATTCTTATAGGCTGAATTTCGGTGTAAATTATTTCCCTCTGAAAATATTCCGTTTTCAGGGCTTTACTGGTCCAGAAAATGTGGCCCTTAGGAGGTGGAGGCTGATTCAGGCTGGCCACTTGGGTTAAAATATACCCAGCTGGGGGAGCTGCAGAGAAGGATGCAATCCCCTTGCCCAGAAGCTGAATAAAATATCTCTTCATTCAGCAGAATTGAAAAGAAAAATAGAAAATGAATGCATTAGGGGCTCATGTGCCTTTGTGCAAACAATTGCTTGGCATCAGAGCAAAGCCAAGGAACCCCACCAGTGCTCATTCACAATCGGCCAGCAAGCAGGAGGGTCAGCTTCGTTACACGGGGGATTCTGCCGGAGTACAGGCTCCAATCCAGCATGGAGATGTCAAGAAAGAGCGTAAGGCAATGTAATCAGCTCTGAGCGTAAACGTTGCAGTCCTTTAGAGGAGGGAGCTCATAACATCTTACAATGAGTGAAGTGAGACCGGAGCTGGAGTAAGGAGGAAATCAGGGTTGGAGGATTTTCTGACTTTTGAGGTTTTATGAACCTTGCAAACTGTTTTATGGGTTCACAAAGCTAGCTGAGTCTGTGAACCATTTATTTTTTTTTTTTTAATTTAAATCCTTTTCTTTCCAGGGCCAGCTAGGTTAACAATAAAAATAATGTCAAGCAATGTATTAAAGCTGAATCTGTTCTGCAAAGAGTAGAACATCCCACCAGACTCAGCTGAGCTGTAGCAAACCCATGTGTTACCTCTATGCATCAGATGACATGTTGGCTGCTGGTGTTGGCTGTAATTTCTTTCTAGTTTCATCCTTATTTTCAGTAACTTTTACTCTTTTCAGTGGTGTTTTTGTTTTTTTTTATTTTACTCTGGTTTCCTAAGGAAACAAAGGTTATGAAATTAATCCATTTGTACCTGGACATACATGTATTTCTTCTATCCAGTGTTTTCACTGTGGCAACTAATTTCATCCAAATTTACCAGAAAGGCACAGTTCTCAAAGGTAATCGTGTTCCAGTATGTTTTGTGAAAGTAAGTGCCTGAAGAGAGGGGCAAGACCTTGTAAATATTTTGAGCAAGGGGCAAAACTTCAGGGACCTGAACTCATTAGGCATTATAAACTTACTCCCCACCGAAAAAAAAAAAAAGAGGAGGGAGTGGGCTCAGGAGAAACACACCAAGCTGCAACTTCAGGAAAAACTTGCAACTGCCCTGAGACTGAAATCCTTCGGAAACTGTGTCGTTAGCTCATGGAGCTCTCAGGGTTTCTGCTTTGCTGAATGTCTCTGCAAAGCAGTATGTAACCTATAACATCTGAGAACAAATCAAACTGACAATCCAAGCAGCAGTGAAACTAGATCAGTCTGTTTGTTATTCTATGGCTAGCCATGACAGAAATGTGGAGCTTGTTTCACAAATTGAAACATCCCAAATTATCAGCAGGCCTGTGACCATTCCACGTTTCTGTTTTTTATTGGTAGTTACTGAAGCCAAACGGGACCAGACCAACTCCGTTACTTCATCTCTGCTTGGCTGGAAATGTCACTGCGGTCTGATTGTGCTCCTAGAAATATCAGACTTGGCTTTGCATTGGAGGATGCTGGATCTGGAGGCAGCATTTTTGTGAGTTGATCCCACCACTTGTGGCATGACCTCCCTTTAGAGTCCACTGCTTGCTCTGGACTCTAAAAGACAGGCGTGTGTGAATGTTTTGGAGTTAGCTCTGGATAACGTTGTTTTCGTGTCCAAATTTCCACACAACCCCTGAGATTTCAATAATAAGTTTATGAAGGAGGAGAAAATAATAAGAGATATAGATATTTTAAAAAGGGGTGTGTGGAGGGTGATTACCTTCTTGCCGACATATCTGTCCTGCACAAAGTGTCAGATATTCCAGGGGTACGAGTGAGTGTTCCTCCTTTAATCCCTGAAAAGCAGCTTGGCTTGCTGACAAGGGAGTACGGCAGCTGGGCTGTGGCAGTAAGTGGTGTATTTCCCCCAGCTTCTCTTGAAAGGTCATCCTGAGTTTTTCATCCCTTAAACTCTTGCATTCCTGGCAAACACTCTCTCATGGTCATGCACCAATACTGCTACCAAGTAAGCACTTTCATGACCAAAACCCAGGTGCCTAAATGTGTGTTTAATTAAAGTAACTTCGGAGGTTTTCCACCACACCTTTTCCCGTATTGGGGTCCAGCATCTGTCCCATTGGATGGTAGGTAGGCAGCGTTGCAAGCGTAGGTCATGACTGTGTGCTGTTCTAGCCAAAATTGCAAAAACCAGCTGTCAAATGAGTAAGACCAGCAAGGGAGGGTTGTGCTGCTTTTTTGCTTAGGCCGTTTTGTAGGAGGGAGAGAGGAGTGAAGAAGCTGGGCTTGATCCATCGCAGGCTACCTGCATTCCTTCTCCAGGGCGGGTGCTTCACAGCACAATTCCCTTATGCTCTCTTATCAGCAATGGGAAGGTGTTTTATTACTGGGTTGCTGCTGGCTGCTCACCAAGCACCTCTGAGACAGGAATCGTCACTCAAGCTAAATTAAAGAGTGCTTGAGTACATACAGGGGAAGGAAAAACAAACTGTAAGGAACTGAATCCAGAACTCCTGACATTCAGAGCTGCCTGGATGACATCAGCCTTTTCACCCCCCCCTAATCGAGTGCCCGTCTTGCACCTGGATTTCCAGAGCTGCCCAAAGGCGTTAGGTGCCCAGCTTCTTTAGACTGAGACACCTAATTCAGGATTTCTGGGATTTCCTCTGACTGTGTAACTAGTTCTTTGTATGCTCATGGGCACATCAGTTAACTCATGTTAAATATCCTATTCCATGCAGCAATGCCCTCTCACAGCCCAGTGATGCTGCAGGCTGTGGAGAAGGTGTGCAGTTGTTCGAGCTGGGACGTGACACATCGTGTAGGCCAGAGCAGTGTTATTGCTGCAGGTATTAAGGTATCTTCTGATGTGGCAAGGCCATGGGAGCCCTGTTTCAGGCCCCACCTTCACATCCAGGGGTTGTGCTAGCACAACAGGCTCTGCCATGTTTGCCACGTGAGGTCCCCAAGGGCAGCTGGGGTGAGCTGCTGGGAGGCTGGGGAGAGCCCCAGGGTCCCTGTGGGTCACATCATTTGCAGACCAGACTCCTAGACAGCCTACAGCAGGGCAGGGGCTGCCTTCTCTCAGGCACTGTTTTTTGAAGCAGCGCTCAACATGAATATAATACAGGGATTTTGTTTTGTGGGAATTGTAATCTACGGCTTCCGCTTTCCTTTGGTATGAGAATGTATGGACCTGGCAAGGAAGTGGCCGATTTGGCAGCTCGGCAAGCCTTGGCTGTGAATGGAAACAGATTGCATAGTCTGCATCAAGGTTTGGGCTGTGAAGGGATGGGGTCTGGGAGTGTGGCAGGGCAGACATTCGTTAGTGTGTGGGATGCCTGTAGGACCATAGAGACTTGGCCATTTTATATTCTGCCTGTTTTAACCCCACCAGAGCTTACATTTATCCTTTCATGGGAAGGGATGCTGGGCTGAGTTCCCTCCAGCCATCGTTTTGCCTCATCTCATTCTGCGTGCTGTGGAGCTGGTACCTGCCAGAAGCAGGTCTGGTTGTATCATGGAAGAAGCAATTTCCCTAAGGCAAAAAAAGTTAATGCTTTGGTGTGTTTTCCCACAATTTTAAAATTTAGGACAATTGGGAAAATGTATATTTATAGCATTGTGTCAACAATTATTAATAGATGCTGTTGTAGAAAACGGTATTTTCTGCCAAAAAAAAAATACTCTCAAACATATTTTACTTACCGATGTGTTTGTCAAAATCAGTGACCTGAACAACAATTGTCTGGGCTGAAGGAGAGGAAGAACTTCATGTAGAGAAGGAAGATGTGGGGAGATGTGGATGGTCTATGGAGGGAATTTGTTAACATCCCTGGTGAGGGGCCTGGGTGGGTCCCTGATGAATTCTTTGTCATCACAGAGCTTCCATGGCAGGCAGAGGAATCCCACCCTCCACCCAAAAATGTCCTGTCTCTAGGCATTGTCTAACCTCAAGCTTTTGAGGCAGTCATTTAAATACTTGTGGCTTTGAAGCGCTTGCTCTTGATAACCCCCAGTGAACTTCTTTGGTAAACCAGTCCTGACTTTGACCCACATCTTTGAGCCACGAGGAACACCATCTGACGTCTGTCTGCAGCACGCAAGTAGCCTGGAAATGGGATACTCCCATGGCTGTGGATGGCTTTTCTAGCTGCTTTTCCCTCCTGGAGGCACAAGATCGCTCTGCTGGTGGTGGGGGCCCTGCGGTTCTGATGGCTGAAGGGTGATGTATTGGTGGAGCACAGATAGGAATTTTATGAACGTTGGCTATCAGGATTTCTGTGATATTCTGTGATACCACAGGATAAATATCTGGGGACAACATCTATCATCACGACAAACCCTCTCTGAACTCCCCCAGAACCATGCTCTCTGTGAGCAGGGCTGCTATTACGACTCAAGTCCATGCTCAGCCCCTGATATGTTTTCAATTTGCTGATAATGAAGTCGTTTATTTCTTGGTCTGGGTGCAATTGCAAATCAAGTTGTCTCCCTGCAATCGTCTTGCTCTGTCTCTTCCTTTGGTGATACGCTCCTCTGAGCAGCGTTTTGAACTCACTTGTACACATGCATGTGCAGTGAGGGAGTGTTATGGACCAGAAAAGACAATTTTTGTTTCTTTCAAGACAGCTTCCCAATTCCCCACCAATATGGTTGATTATGGTGTTTGCAATATGCCAAGTCTGGATTTTGAACAGAGCCCAGGCACCACTAGGATTGAAAGGCCTTTGGCAGGGGGATTGGAAAAGGCTGCTGGAACAGCTAAGGCAAGAGCAAAGCAAAGGCAAGGGTCAGACAGGTTTTCTTCATGCATACAGCAGCTGAATGAAATTAGGAATTGATCCCTAGGGACTGGGGTTAGAGGCTGCATTTGCATTCAAGGGCATCTCTGCCCACCCCAGCTGCAGCAGAGGGGGTGCTATGCCTCCTCCTGTTACTTCTTGCAAGGGTTGGAGCCCCTGTGGGATTTGAGAGATACAGCAAAGTGCCTGGTATTTCTGCCCCACGAACACTGGGAGTGAGGATGGATTTAGCAGTGGTACTGGATCTGCAGGACACACCAGGGTGGAGGGAGAAACCAGTATCTTCTGCTACATGAGTGCCTGAGAAAAATATCCAAATGACTTGTTGCTGGGCTGTGCGGGGAGGAATCCCCCAAGAAAGAGGACTGAGCTATCTGATTGCCACCTAGTACGGAGTAAAAAGGTTGCGATTTTTCTCTAATAGCAGCATCTGCTCTATTTCCCCAGGTTTACAGCACCTTGCAGCTCCTGCTGTCTCCAAGCTCAGATGTAATTTGCTGCTTTCTGCCATTCCTGAGCCTTTGCCAGCGCTACCGCTTCCAGCTCCTGCTCTCCTAGGGCACATCTTTGTTACAGATTATTTTCCCCCAATTAATTTGCTTGCCTTTTCCCCAGTCTGGCTCTTTACTTGTTCTGTTATGCTCAGAGTGTGTTTTAAAATCTCTCTAAATCTACTTGTGTTTTCTGTTACTCCCCTACTATTAGTAACACCTCTTAATTGAGTTTCATCTGTCAATTTATTTGCTATTTGTTTTTCTTCCCCAAAGGATGCAGCATTTTTATGGTGACAGAACAAATATATAAAGACAGATTCATGGAGTGCAGTGGAGACTAACAAACTTTGTAGGGTGCTTTGGAGTGTCTCCGGGGCTGGGCAAGAAACCTGGATATCTAGTGACGGCTAATAGGCCTGAATGCTCCAAGGGCAGGGGGTGTCCAAACGTTTGAAGACACTCAGATTCCTGTCAGCTCGCTCTTGCAGACCAGGACTGAATCCAAAAGGATAGCATTTTTCTGGAAAGAAATTTTAATAAAGATACTTATTATTGAACTAAGAAATAATGGTCTGCAGAAATGTAACCGTAACTCTCTGTAATAGTGTTGCGAATATTTTTTCACTCTGCATGTGGCATTGGGAGTCGAACAGCTCTGAGAAGCTCGGTATTCAGGGCCAAACTATGGTACCTTGTGGACGTAGAGGAAAGTGTGCATTCAAGTTCATTTGCATGTATGTTAAGTATTTATCAGTTTTCATCTGCTAAACACATACTAATTTGATTTGTGCTCAGCAACAAAAGAAGGTGTAGGTGACCCAAGGATGGAATTTTGTCCCTTGTTAAGGTTAATTTAGCCCCTACAAAGCTGAAGAAGCCAGAGGTGTTGAGTTTTTCCTGGGGCTAATGTTGATAAGAAAAATCATATATTCGCTATAATTCTGTAGTGCTGGAATGGGCCTGCAGAGATCTCCTTCATCACTCTGCGCGTAGGCAGGAGGCTTATTTCTAGACAGTACTTGATTTCTTATTATTAAAGAAAAAAACCCTCCCTAGGTAACCTGCTGCAATGTTTAACTATGCTGATAGTCAGAAATCTTTCTTAATATCCCCTTTAAACCTACCTTGCCTTGACTAAAACTGATTTTTCTTCTCTTAGTGAAGAGGGAGAGCAATCGATCATCATCTTCCTGACCTTTTAAATGTGAGAAGATTGCTATTACGTCTCTCCTTAGTCTTCTCTTTTGTAGACTAAACAAATCTACTTCCTTCATCTGTTCTTCCTGGACCATATTTTCTATACCTCGATCATTCTTATTACTGTCCTTTGGATTTTTTCCAGTTCTCTACATCTCTCTCTAATTGTAGTGCCCCAAAACGAATACAGTATTCCAGAAGAGTGAAATCATTGCTCTTGTGTTATATACACATAACACTTGTGATAATACATCTTAGAAAGCAATTTGTCTTGTTTGCAATGGCATCACACTGTCAACTCATTGAGTTTATGACTTGATCATTTTATGCTGAGCAGTTGCCTGTTCGGTCAGCGCAGAGCTAATCATTCTCTCTTCTGTTTCCGCACTTGATTTCTCCTTATGATGGTAATACTTTGTGCTTGAACTTACCAAATTTCATGTTAGTTAGGACCATCTCTCCAATTATGAAGGCCATTTTTTATTCTGATCCTGCCTTTCTGAGGAGTGGCAGCCTCTTTCAACTTGTGATCCTTTGCAGAGTTTAAAAGCGAGTTCTTTTGGCTGATATTCAGAAAGTTAGGACAGAGCTGTTTGTTCAGGGGGGACTAGGGAAATGGTGGAGATTTATAATGAAGGGGGAAAAAAAGGTATATATTTTTTCCCCACCCACTTGTAAGTGACCATTTAAGCAGCTTCTGGTTGCAGTGTCCTTCCGTTCTTGAATTATTAACAACATTGGCTTTTTTTCAGCTGTGTGTTGCAGTTCTACACTAGAGATATCTTGTAAGAAATGCATGAGCACTCATATCTTCATGATATTTCCTCAAAGAGTTCTCCTTCCTTTTCTTGTCCCATTTGTAGTAGAGATGTATTGGCTTTTCAGGCCCAAAATAAGATCAGTTTTTCATATTATTTCTATTTAGGGAAAAGACTTATTTATTTGAGAAGTTACTGCAAAGGCGTTCCCTCAGCTGTAAGAGAAGAGACTTAGGGACTGTGCTCTGCGATACAAACTCCATCTAGAACTGCAACTTGGCAGTTTTTGTTTCACTTCCCTCCTAAAGGTTCACAGGGAGTATCTGCCCCAGGAAAAATCCAGTTCCCTGAAATTCCCCCTCCCATGTGTCACCAGAATTCTTCTTGTGCGGCCTCCTACTATCATTTCCTCTTCTTACTCTCTTTTGATTCCATACTAAAAATGCCTCTTCCTAGGCTGTGCATTTATTTAGCAATGATAACAGAGTTCACAAAAAATAGTGAAGTGGGAAAATACTTAATGTTAAGTGAAGGAAAGGGATTTCCTTGTTCTCATCCTTACAAATCATTCGCTACATACAAAGTTGCTCCAGGAGGCTCTGCAAGCATCATGTGCGGCAGACTCCATTCCTGCAGCATATTTCCCTGGCAGTGTGCTGACAGACACTGCTCCGACCAACAATTCTAGCAGCATCCCTGTCTGTCCGGCTGTCAGTGGACTATTTGAGTATTTTCGGTAAATCAGCTTTAATAGTTTCACCATTTCATCTGTGCAAGGTCATTAGTCCCCAGGTAACTATCGAGACAAACTGTAATCACGTCCTGTCTGCTGCACCATAAATCTTTATTTTCACTCACATGTCTGCACTGGAGTCAGTCTGGAGCTTTCCCATGATGTGGTGATCGACTGCGGGATCATTTCATGTGGGTAACAGTCTGTTCTCCAGAACTTCTGAGAGAGGATGTCTTTTCTGAAAACTACACCCTCCCACATAGATTTTTTTTTTTTCTGCCTAGACATAGGAGTTGCTGGAGAAAGCCCTCAGCGATATCTCAGGGTAGCAAGGTGCCTTGCCCTTCAGGCAAACCAAAGAGGGCAGAGCTGGGAACATCTGCCCTGGCTGCCCTTGGTTCTGTCCCTGTGTCAGTACAAACAAGGTGCCCTCCTCAAGTGATCCTCCTGTATGCTGAATTTGGCTGCCTACCTTGCCTGGGTTTGCCTTCTCAGACAGCAATGGCGTTTGGTTGTTTGCTGGGTTTGATTGACAAGTGGAGGGCAGACAGTGCGGACGGTGCTACCTTTGTCACCCTTGTGTCCCAGGATGTCTTGGCTCATGCACAGCCGAGAAAGCTTATGTTGCCCCAGTGACTGAGCTACTCCATCTTGGCTCGTCCTCCCGCTTCAAGGGCAGAGCAGCGCTGGCAACTCCCTTTCCCTGCCATGGAACATCCATACCGGGATTTCTATGTGAGAAGCAATTGTTATCTGCCCTGCCTAATCGCTGCAAACCACATGCATTTGGAGGCACCTAGGGCTGGGGGAGCCTGTTGTACAAGTCAAGATGAGTTAGGAGGATGTCAGGATGATCTCTGTACGTAATAAGAAGAAAGAGACAGGCTGGGAAACATTGGAAAAATGAAAAAAGGGAGCAATCAAGGAGAAAAGCTAGTTCTGGGCAGGGATACTCGGCTTGGCTGCCTTCCCTGTGGGCTTGTTCCATTAACATTTGGATATTCAGCAAAAGCTGTCTTTGCAGGGGTAAAGAGATAAGCAGAAATGTACTGATGTTTAGTTTAAACGTAGCAGAGCTCCAGGTTTCACGTGCTTTCTGGCTGGCTTCCTCCTCCCCTCTCAATGAAATACTCTGGCTTTTCTGTACCAAAATATGCGAGTGAGCCTGGGACATGCCTGGGTTCCCTGTGCACATGTGGTTCTGCTCCCCTCTTCTGATTTCATCCAGATGTCTTTTTTTATTGTTATTATTATTAAACTATGCTGCTATTAATAACTTGGAAGTAGGATTGCTCTTCTGAACAGCAACTGGATGCAAAACCAGCACTGCATTTAGTCTGAAGCACTGGCTTCTTTCTTCACCTATTTACCATCCTAGTATTAAAAGATGCATTCTCAAAAACAGGATGATATGAACCTTTTTTTGCCCCTCTGAGCTGACACACGAAGGCTGCTGTTATAGTTATACTGAGTGCTCTGTATTCTTATGAAGAAGTCACTAAGAGCAAAGTCCTTACAGGTGGGTTGGCTGGCTGCTGGGGACAGGCATGTGAAATCAATGTGTTGATTTTGCTGAGTTGAGGTCAGAGTATTCACCACCCCACAGAAACAAACATTGTCTTTAATTACCCTTCTTGGTTTGCAGTATGCATGCAGGAATTTGACTTCACGCAGAGCGGAGAGCTGCCTTGCCTGGTCCTCAGCATAAGCAGCAAATATCCTTACATGTTTCTTTTTAAATATTAATTTCACTGACTGCAAAAGGCTGCTCCTTATGTTGCAAGTTTCAGGGCGTGCCTGGAGGGATGCCACCCCTTTGAAAGAGAGATTACCTGCCCTTGCAAGTTTTGCTGCAGAAGGAATGCTGCTGAATTCATTGCCTTGCCAAGAAGCCCAAGTGTGGCACCTTTGTCTGAAGTCATGAGGGGAGGGAGAATGTAAATGGCAGTTTAGTTTTGTGGGTGAGACCTTTCGATCCGAGATAGGTCCAGTGTTCAGCATTGGCTACACTGTTTTCAAACTCTGGAGATGTATTTAGACACTTGAATTAGAATTAGTGACCCTGCCATTCAGTTGTGTGGAGCATCTGCAATTCCCTTTGACTGTAGGCTCGTATGTTGAAGTTCAGGGGGGGCTATATGACAGTGATCACCTGCTGCCATTTGTGACGGTGAGCTCTCCCCCCGCAACCTCCCCTAACCTGACCTTTTCCTGTAACCCTACTTAAGCCATAACCACCAGTGGGGTCCTGGTGGCTGCATCCATCTCACACTGGACTTTGGGGGATGGTTGGCAACATCGTTTAGATGTCATGTTAGGGGATATGGTGTAGGGGAGAACTTTGTAGAGTGGGGTTGATGGTTGGACTCCATGATCCCAAGGGTCTTTTCCAACCTAAAAGATTTTATGATTCTATGGTAGCCAAAGGCTGTCTGGAACAGGGACCTAGGCATCTCGCTGGTATGCAAGTATGACTATAAGTCAATCATCTTACTCTATAAATAGTGGATGGCCCACCAAGCTCTCCTGAATGACAGAGGGCTGCGTGCCAGGGTCTCCCCTTGAGTAGAGACACCTCTCAAGGTTACCCCTCAAGGCTGAGAGATTCCTTGCTGCAACAGGTCCTCAGTTAGTGACTAATAGCTCGCTAAACTTTGAAGCTTCACTAAGGTTATATCTTAGATTGATTGTCCACATATAATCCATTAGGCATGAATTTGACCAAATCTGAGACTAGGATTGGAGTAAGAGTTTGGAAAGCCAGGGGATCATCTCTGAACCGCATGACTGAAGGGAGGGTCACCCTGATGCATTTGTCTGACCCTGTCCTCTATGCACTAAATAACCAAGCCTACCTTGACAAGGAATCTTATTAAACCACTGTTGCATTTACCACTGACCTTTGTTAACTCACTGGCTTATATCAATATCGTTGCTCCTCTTTTACGAGCGAAGAGTATTACTCCATCTGCGGCACCAATCGATACGGAGAAACTAAACATGAGCCAAGCCTCTAGGAACTGTACTGTGTGGTGCTGTGAAAAGTGGACTTGATGATCCAGCAAGTCCTTTCCAGGCCTGCATTCCTTTGGTTTTGAAGCTGGAAACATGAAACAGCGTGATTTCTGAGGACCCTATTAGCTTTGGCTTTAAATGGTAGCACATATCTCCTGAGGACCATTCATAACATTAAAAGCCTTCCTTTTTTTCTTAATGATAAAACCTAAACACTTTGCTCAACAGTGATTTAATGAGCGGAATATTCCCATTGTCAAGGTCTGATGCTAATAATAGACAGATGGCTGGCAGTTTGAAAAGCAGACAACACAAAATATTTGCTATATAAACCCCAAACCATATTAACCTGAAAAAAATTGAAGTGATTATTCCAGGGTCAGATTGTAAATGAATTGGCAGTAAATACAACCTACTGACAAGATGTGTTTATACTGCAAATATCTTGAAAACACATATAGGATAAAACGGTGCATCTGATGTTAAGTGAGTTATACACACGGAAAAAAGGAGGTGGGTAGAGGGAGCTTGACAAAGGGTAGGAGAAAAGCAGTGACGGGAAACAGCAAAACCAACAAAAAGGGAGAGGTGAAGATGAAATTTACTGGCTTGTTTCTAAGAGACAGTTCTGCCAACTTCAGGATTAGGTAATAGTGCTCTGCAAACACCGCTGCTTTCGAAACAATGCAGAGCACTGTTTTGAAAAAGACACTAAGAGCAAAGTCCTTACAGGTGTGTTGGTTGGCTGGTGGGATCAGATGCACATTCAAGTAGTGTTAGTTCTTTATTGATGTCCCTGCTGTTTCTTCATTTGAGCAACCAACTCTGCCAGACTGATAACGGTAATGTCCCGGAGTCTGACAGTTGTGGGGAAGCTGAGGGAGAAGTTGCATCTGGAGGTGTTTCTAAATGATGATGGCCACCCTCGGGTTTAAGTCATTTATATTCCAGTCTTTTCCTGGGGCTAGTTCTCAGTCCTCAGTTCATTCCTGGCAATCTCAAATCCCAGGTCTCGCTCCACTCTGTTTCCTCTAACCTCACAGGCTCTGAGGTGTAAGAGCACAGTCTCTGTGGGGAGCCCAGTGAATCCACTGTTTGGGATCTAGACTAGCAGGAATTCCCATGAGATCAGGAAGTTCCCTGGAATTCTCCACTGCTACTTACTGCCTGGAAAAAGGCACAAAAACCATGCAGGGTGTGTATTATAGCCCTTCTTCAGAGATGTGTCCCGCTGTCTAATAGTCATGATAAAGCTGTCCCATGTGAGGGTAGTTTCATTAAACCGTTCTCCAGATAAGCACTAGAGAAAGACCCAGCAATTTGAAGATCTGGTCTGTTCTCCCATATAGGAAAACTACAGGATCTTTTCGTTGCCACAGAAAGCTCAAAGTGCAAAGTGTAATACACTGGAACAGCTTTAGGGCTGCTCTTGGGGATAAGAACTATTGACTGGCCCCCACATTAAATTGTATCCCCACGTTGGGGAAGGAACAGTGGAAAACACCATGTTGGAAAATGCTGTTTGAGACCAAGCAAGAGATACTGATACCTACCTGGATTTACTAAACAAGAAAACAGTCTGTGGAATAGCACTGTCTTGTTTGCAACCACATGAAGGGGTAATGAAGAACCAGAAGGAAGATTCAGAAAGACAGAAACAAAGCAGCCTATGAAAGAACTGCAACTCTTATAAAGCGTATTTATGCAGTTGAATATTATTTGTCTGCACCAGATGAAGAAAAGCTTTCCTTTTTGAATATAATAGCAATGATTAATCCTTAAAAGAAAAAGGTTCCAAATATAGTCAATGCAAAAAGAAAAAATCAGTGATTCTTTATTCTAGAGAAGATGGAAAGAATCTGTGAGCTTAGTAACACCACTGGAAATCAAGAGCTGCAAAACAACGGCATGCTATACCTGCTGAAGATTTAATTTTAAAATTAACCTGAATGTGAAAGCATGAGATAGATCTACTGAGAACCTTTCAGAAGAGTCACTGAAACTAAATAGTGTATTTTGGAGGAAGATAGGCAGTCTCTGGCCTGCCAAGCAAAACAGTTACTTTTTAGCTGACAATGAAAACTTACAGTTTAACAAGGGATCTGTGAGTATTTCTGCTATAACCTAGTAATGCAGATGAAAAGGTAAAATAGACACAGCTTTGTGGTCCTAAATCTAGCCCTTTTAGGTTAGCTAGAGTCTCTGCAGGCAATTACAAGCTGCCCATTCCAGAGACAACTGGTAGAGCCTTTGTGTAGCTTATGGTAGAGCAGATACTAAAGGAAGAGTTTGGAGATTTAAGTACTGCCTTGATCCCCGTATCTATTTATATCTATTCTTCGAGCCGCAGATCAGTTTTGGCAAGTTTTTTGACCTCTAAATGCTTCCACTTTTTTCCTTACAAATATGCAGCATGAAATATTCAAAGTGAACTACAAAATTAGGCCCATTGGCAGAGGCACTGCCATTTTGAACTCGGGTTGTGCAGTAGTGCAGTGCATCTGTAAGGCTTCCGTGTGCCCACTTGGATTTCTGGAGTGGTAATGCCACGCTGACCATGGCTGGGAACAGGTTTTTCCTAGCTGCTGTGCCCTCACACGTTTCCAGAGTTTAGTCATACGGTTCGGAAGTAAAACATAAATTACAGTGGAGGCAGAGAGCAATTGACAGGTATGGGGAAAAGGGAGAAAGGACCTATTGTGTGAGCAGCAGACAGCTCTGCTGACCTGAAAATATATTATTCTATGGAAGCGCAAACCAGAGGGGCTGTGGAATTTGTTCTCAATTCACCATGAAAACCCTGGGCTGAGGCGACCATCCATTTGATGCGGGTGGTCCTTAATGCATGTCATAATTTACACTTAAGGCTTATATGATCCCTTGAAATTCCCTTCTTAGGAGGACCATAAAAACAGTGTTGCATATGGAGCTCACTGGAGGTTTCTGCAAAGCTCCCCCATTGTCAGACATAAACACATCCTATTATTCTAGCTTAGGTCAGAGTTCAATGACTCCCCAAAGCTTATTTCAGTCCTAAGCTGATCCCACTGCAGTCCGGGTGGGCAGAATAGAAGCGTTTCCAATACAGCTACTTCCCTCTGGCTGCTCTGCTCCGCAGTCGGAAGAAAAAGTGACTCCTCAGGCTGTAAGTTAATGCACAGTTTATCAGCGAAATCACCCTTGCTCATCCTCAGGCTGTTTTCTGAAGGATTTTGCAAGCATTAATGAAGTTTCCTCTTCTTTGTACAGGAGATCCTAAGACTATCATTAGCCTCATCTTCAAGAGCAGGAATTGGAAGTTGAAGGACATCACACAGGGAATCCTTGTTAGCACAAGAAATAGATCACAGATGTGCCTTAGCCTGTCTGCTGCCAAGGCAGAGCCCGGCCCCTCGCCGCACCCCGTGGTGCTTGGCCCCCCGCTTGGACGCAGATGCCAGCGCCGTGCTGCTGTGCCGAGGGGCTCGCTGTGGGGCTGGGTGCGCCTGTCCCCTCCTCGGGGCACTGTCCCCCATCCCATCTCCGGCAGGGCAGCAGCAAGCCGTCAGGGCGAAAAGCAACGTACTTGGTCTGTGCAACGTGGCAGTTCCCTAGACCGAAGCTATTCCTTGCTCCCTGAATGCCCAGTGCACTTTCCAGGGCCATTTGTTTCTTGCTTGGGAGCACGGGAGGCACCCGGCTTGGGGAACTTCCCAGAGTGGTTCTTCCAAAAAAGACACTGCTACCTTTGGGGCCAGTGACCCAAGGGCTGTCAGTGCCCAGGACAGGAGGTCACAGATGGGAAAACCCTTTTTCTGCTAAAACGAATGAGATGGAGGCACAGAAGGGTTTGCACTTGGACTAGAGACATGGGCTGTAGGAGCTGGGGAGAAGGCATCGCATCCCACCCTGGGAAATTAGTTGTAAAGGTTTTACTTTGTGCCTCCTCTCAGCTGACAGGAGGTAATGCTATCTCTTTGGACTACGTGGCTCTGCAGTACAAGGGATGGCTTCATGAGAGCAGGTGAGAAATATTTTGGCCATAGCTGCAGTTCAGAGACTTCAGAGCCAAATAAAGCAATGAAGGAAAAACAGAGAAAAATTTGACTACAGAATGTAAACAGAATAAAAAGTGCTTCTTGTTAAGCATCTTATAATAACTAGACCAGGTGCCTGGGGAGAAAACCAAGATATTTGACCTAAAATTGAAATGCACATCAGTATTTGTTTCTCCTTTTTATTTTTCTATCTCCCAGAATCAGAGATGTGGTCAGCAAAAGACCAGAATGGCAACTCAAACTGAGAGATCAGACGGCTGGACGTGGCCCTCAGTGGTATTTTATCCCTGTCAGAGTTTAACAGAGAGAAAACAGCAGGGACAAGAAATGGACACACAAAGGCTCCTTCCCTCTTCTGGCCTTGCCGGGAGGGCTTTCCCTTCTAAACTCGTGACCAACAGGCTGCTTCCCCCCTCTGAAATATTGCCTGTTCCCTTCACCAGAAGTTTCCTGTGCTGACTGAAATATTAAAAGGGCCAAACAACATGAGGGAAGTTTGTTTATTTGTAGGGTCGCATATTCATGCCTGGTTTAGGCTCATCCTGCTGAGGAATGTCAACTATTTTTCTGGAAAGCTGAGGGGGGGGCGGGTTATGGCCCTGGTGGGAAGTGGGGGCTTGTGGTGATGCCTGCGACCAGAGTCAGGCCCAGCTGGCCAGTGGTGTCCCCATAGTACAAACAGTGGTCAGTGGGAAAGAGAAACCGGGTGGGAACAGGGCTGTACCCTCAGGAACCTGCTGCTGGAGGGGATGGATTGCCCTCAGTCCCATGGCCACCGCAGGGGTGAGGAGAGGAGCACACGGGGATGCTTTGTGCCCCTTCCCTTGCCCACTCAGCCTCTAGCCTCTCTGTAGCACCAGGTGGTCTCCAGGGTATTTGTTTTCCCAGACTCAGCCTCCACTGGAAGCTCTTTGGGACCCTCCTTCCCCACCCTGAGGGCTTCAGCCACAGGCGGTGAGGAGGTGGTGTACCAGCAGGAACAGCAAGCCAGCTGCTTGCATCCTGGGGCAATTATTTTTAAACCTAGTGTGGCAGTAATTAATGCTCAGCCTGGCAGCTGGGCCTCTCGCCGGAAGCCCAGTGAGTGCCCTTCCCTTGTGGTGAGGAGTGGTGGCTCCTCAATGGTGGCCACCACACTGTGCAACCCTCATTCACAGCGAGGGGAACGACGGCAGCAGTGGCTGCCCTGGCGCCTGCCGTTAGGAAGCCTTCATGTAGATCTTGGGAAGCATCTGTGCTTCCTGCTGGTGGGGGGTTTCAGTGCGGCTGCATTGGGCAACAAAGCTATGAGCTCCATACCCACCACCAGCCTCACCAGGAGCAGGGAAGTGGAGCTGCTCAGTGTGGGCTGAACATTGATCTGCAAAGCCCATGGGGTGGCTCAGGCAGCTGTTTTAATCTCTGTAAGCAGTTGGCACAGCAAGCTCTATCAATCTGTTCCAGAGGCTGGTTCTTCCCCAGGTCCAGAGGAAATACATGTTTAAAGCATCGTCTTTAAACAGAGTAGTTAAATAAAAATGGTAGCAGCAGAAAACCGCAGAGTGCATTAGGATTGTGACGAATGAAGCACAGGACCTGGCAAAGACCAGTGTCCTCTCATGGCAATGGCTACAGGGACCCTAGTAAACTTGTAGCTGCTTCCTCCTGAAGCAGTAGAGAGGCCAGTATAGCTCATTATCCAGTGTAGTTCATTATCGTAGGGGGTTTAGTACAGAAACAAACTGGGATGAAGGGCTTGCTGTGTTTGGCGGTATGAAGTCATGGTCCCACTGCGGACTGGGCTGTGCAGAGTGGCTCACTGCACTGTCGCCGGTTCACTTGCCTCGTGAGTTTGGAATCCCCTTATCTACATGCTGTCTGGACTTGAGCTGCTGAGGATATTGGTTTTGCATGTTCTTTTCCATTAGTATTATTTCAATGTTCTTTTTTTGTTGACATTTTCTGCAAAATATATGTTTTCATTAGAAAATGCCGTGACCCTTCCCAAATTTCTAGTGTTGGATGACATTTGAGTTTGTGTGTGCTTTGCAATCAAAACCTTAAATGGTTCTTAAAAAAGAAAGAAAAAAACCCTAATATTTGAGAGGGGAGGTGTTTCAAAAGAAAGATTAGCTGTTGCTTCTGAAAATTGATTTTCTGGCAAACGGTAATATTACAGACATTTTTCATTAAAAAACAATCTGCTGACCAGCTGTAGCACATTCATGTTTCAAGAGAAAGAGGGAGACCTCCACATGCCGGAGTTTGCTTTGGACAGTCAGAAGGTGGGAGGGGAAACAGTAGTCCGGAGCTTTTCCCGAGCGCCAGTGCGGGCAGCGCACGGAGGCCGTGAGAGCTCCTAAGAAATGTCTGACAGCCGGGCGATGGCCAGGCACTAAAAAAGCAGCTGCAATCCCTGCAGCGTGCTGCCAGAGCCCAGCACTGCAGAATGTCCCGTGTTCTCCACTGGAGGCTCCTCAGGGCAGGGGTAGGGCTACAAGCAGTGGGGCTGGAAAATTGGCAGCTTTCTGTTTTGTGAAGTTCTTGCTTTATGTTTGGTTTCTTTTTCTAGAGCCCTCTCTCCTTGTCTGTGAGAATGAAAGTGAAGCAGTGTAGCTAAGGGTGCTAAGTTAAGGGCTGCTCCCCTGAGCATCCCAGAGCTCGGTGGATGCTCTGTCCAGTTTTTCCATGCAGGAAGTTTCCTTGTTGCTTGCAGTGGGACTTTAACCTGCATTGTGGACACCCTGGGATCTTTGTGTTTGTGATAGAGCAACAGGCTCACAGAAGAAAAGAAATCCTGACTACTGCAGTTTTTCCTGATAACTTAGGCCTCTATACCTCTGTAAGCGAAATTACGTTTGCCCTGCATGTGTTGTAATTAATTGCTGGGTTAACAGACTACTGAATTCACAAAGCCAGTGACTGTGCAGCCTTTAGAAAGAGGACTGAGGAGGCCAGTTTGAAAACTTACTCTTTTCTGCTATCCTTTCTTAGAAATCAGAAGGGTATTTATTTCTCCTGTGGTTTTGTACGGGGAGGCAATGGGCATGGGTGGCCCATTCTAACTGCACAGGGGGTTGAGACAGTCTTGCCTTGGCAACCATCTGCTAAACCTTGGCAAGCAGCAGGTATGAGAGTTGGGGTTAAGGGAGCTGGGCCCTGGGCTTGCAACAGCAAACTGTGCTAAGGCTTTAGCTCCATATTAGCAGTTGGTTGCAGCTTCCACTGTCAGTGTGTGCAAAGTGCCAGGGGCTTATCATGAGGGAGCGCTACCTGTTGACAGCCTACTGCAGAAGGTACCAAGAAATTCCAGTGTTCCAAGTGAGCGGTACTGTAGTAATGGTACTGACATAATACAAACAGTCATATTGCTGGGCTGCATTTTGCAGCTGGGAAAGTGTTCTACCACTTCTTCGTCGACCTGCTTATCAGACTGGTGAATCTGTCGAAGGAGGGAAATACTGAAATACGAGTGCGATAAAAGATGGGAAGACATGCTGATGCGATTTCCCCACACTTAGTTGCTCTCCGCAAATATTCCTGCAAGTAAAACTCAGACCACAAAAATGCTTGTAGAAAGCTCAGAGCTTCCTATCAGCACTCTCAGGAGTTTGTATCATGGCCAGTTGTCTCCTTGCGCTGCTTGCTTTGCTGAGAGTGGATGGGCACAAGTGAGTGGAGTTGAATCCAGCAATGTCACACTAAGAATTGGTTGGCTTCCCATATGCCATTATGCTCCAGCAATCTTCTTGATGTTGTCTGTGGAGTATGCTGAGCAAATGCGTGCCCTCTGGCTATATGCAGTGGTTGAGTGTTGGCGTTGGACTACCAGCATGAAATCAGGTGTTGACCTGCAGCCCACCTCCTGCTATGGAGGCGCCCTGCCAGCAATCCTTACTGGGTTACACGAAGTGTGGGCTTGGTGCCAGAAGTTCCCTGTCATGGCTTTAGCTGGGAGGTGCTCAGCAGATTTCCCAGCCAGCAACAAAAAGCCTTATGTCCTGTCTAAACTTGATCTGGAAGAGGGGGGGAGCTCCTGGACTGGGCTGTTGTTGGGGTCAAGCAGCCCTCTTCCCCCATGGCTCACTGCACATCACATGAGCTGCCAGACGGCAGCAGAGTTTGCTACCTGGGCCCCTCGTGGCGCTTGGTGCGTTTCAGATTCGGCCAAGTTCATAAGATGATCGTTTTGCCAGTCAGTATATTTGAAACTTGATGGGGGTCTCTGTGCCCTGTACCTGCATGCGCGGGAGGAAGCGACGCTTCATTCTAGGAGGTGGCAGTGTCCCAGAGGACTCTGGCTTCACCTGTGTTTGCTGTCATAACCTTGTGAGGCAGCGGCTTTTCCTTCCTGTATCTGTATCGCATCGAGCACAGAAAGGGTCCTGCGCTGAGGCTGGTGTGCCTAGGTGCCATTGTAGAAACAGTAAACATAGAAGAGAAGCATGTGATATTTGTCAGGGAAAAGAACAATAATCTACTCTGATTTTTTGCATTTGGCTATATACATCGCTGGAAATTTTGCAAAAGCCTAGCCAAAGGAGTTGTATAAACTGCCGTAAATGTAAACCAGATACTGTCAATTTAGGGCATTTGTAGTGATGGTGTAAACTGAGCCAGAAATGCTGAGCTGTGGGTCCAGGAGACGGCCAAAATGCAGCCAAAAGCCTTTTCCCTGTGTTTAATTTAGTACAAGTGTGACTGGATAGGTACCAAGCCATGGTCCTGGTCACGCTCTGCGTAGGGAAATCTTAGGGGAAAGTGACTGGGGACTCTAGGTGAGAAGTTGCAGATCTTCGATCAAGTTTTATGATAACAAAAGTGGGTGAATTGGTACCTGGAAAACCTGCCCTCAGGGCTCATCTGTTATGCTTATCTAAGGATATGCCTGTGAATTGCTAAGCAAGTAGATGTGAATTTAATTTGCCCGTGCCCAAGCAGACTGAAAACCATTTGAACGCAAACTGGGTGACCCTATTTTATCAGCCTGGCTGATATCAGCCTGGGCTGATAAACCTCACGATGAATTCGGTACCTACAGCTTGTTACCTGTAAACCCCTGAGCAGTGAACTTGGAGAGAGGTGCTGTGCAAAAGGTCGCTCTGCCTCCCTTGGGTTTTGTATTCTTATTTAAATCCCTGTGGCTGGCTATGGTCAGAAAATGGGCTGGAATGGTCTTTGGGCCTGATTTTTGCATCTGCTTTTTTTTCTGGTTGGCTCAGCACATGTGGCTGTATGGGGGTTAAGCCTTTTATAAAAAGACTTTGAGATGTACTTCAAGCAAAGCTTTAAAGGTGACTGGATCTTGTTTTACGTGAGCCACCAAGGGAGAAAGCTGGATGCTAGAGCGCTTCTCTCGGAGGTGTGGTCCAAGCAGATCCAGGGAACTGGAAGCTGAAGCCAGACCAATTCAGTGTGGAAATAAGGTGCAGATTTTTTTTACAGTGAAGAAAACTAACTACTGAAATAATTTACTAGAGGCTGTACAGGATTCTCTATCACATGTAGTCTTTAAATAAAAACCAGGTGTGTCTCTAAAATATGGCTTTCCTCAGCAGGAGGATGGGCTCACCCCACCACAGGGGATGATGTTCTCCGGCCAGACATCAGATTATTTGACTGTAACGTTGCCTACTGGACTTAAAAACCTATGGATCCCGTGCACAGAAAGAACTGTGTACTCCATAACAGGGAATGGCTCTCGCATATACTAAAAGCATCTGGGAAAGTTTGGCAGATTTATGGAGAAAAGGGAGTGGAGTTGCCTCTTGAAGTTTTTGGGAGAAGACAGTCTCCTGGCATGTAAAAACCCAGAGGCTGATAGTGGCTGGGCCTACAGGGGACCTGGCTGTGTTTACAGTCTAAGGGAAGAGCTGAGAAATACTGATGCACCCTGACTGCCTGCTGCTCCAGCAGTGGATGGGGCTGAGAGCTGGTGGATTTTATGGATGGGCTTCTCTACTGGCACTTGTGCCAGGGACTGCCATGGTGCTGCAAGGCGATGGGATAGGGAACAAGGCTCTTCTTGTCTCCACGTCAAGAATGCAAAATGTACGCGTGAGAGTGTGTGTGGGGAAAAGAAAAGAGAAAAGCAAGCACAGCTCAGAGGTGCACTGGTATCAGGACATAGCTTACATGTAAGGTTTCACTTTCATCAGTGGCATCCAAGCCAGCTGGGGAGGTAGGCATTCAGGAAGGCGTGTGTTATCTGTGTTCCTCTCGACTGGGTAGCAGCTTGGCTGCTGCAGGAACTTTATTAAATTGAGACTTACTAAGTGAAGCTGTTCTGGAGAGAAAATTAAAAAAAAAAAAAAAAAAAAAGGAAGAAAAAAACCAATCTCTCCTCACCAGAGGCTGTGGCTTTTCGGAGCAATCTCATACGAGCTGCAAAATCCATGTAGTCAGCGGCCTTCGTTCCAGCTGCTCTGATGCCTGGAGAGGCGATGCTGCGCAAACAGAGCTGCAAATGAGGTGAGAGATGTGGGGGCACAACATGTGCTGCGCTTGCCAGGCACTGGCAAACCCCTTTGCAGCGTATGCTGTGCAGTCAGCGGTGTAGTCATGGTGCTCTTGTCGTGTACCTACAAATTCCACATCCCTTTCCAAGCTGATTGTTTCTTCCTTGGCTGGCTGGGGATGTCCGTATAATCCAGGATAAATCATTTTGATTCAGTGAGCAATCTCTCACCTAACTACCTCTCCCAGTCACAGCCATCACATTGGCAGGCTTTGCTGACAGATGATGCTCCGTTTGGCAGACAGATTTCTGACATTTACAGCTTCTGCCTCGGCTCCACTAGAAACAGCCTGCATGGCAACACAATCTGACCCCACCGGGTTCCTGGCTCAGTTCATCATCTTTAGCTGTTTTAAAGGCAGCCTCTAAAAATGTCTGTGTTTCCCCTTTCAGCACCTCACAGCGTGAATGCTGCAGCACGCTTACTGATGGGGAAAACAAGTCACAGCAAAACACAGGCGGGTTCTGGGAAGCTTTTTCACAGTCGTCACTCATATCGAGTATGAGTCCACAAGCTCCGTCTGAAACTGGAGCTATAGGTGAGGACATGTGTTGTCCCCACAAATTCCAGCACGCTGCCCCTATGCATGAACAGCAAGAAGTGCTTTACCAGCTTGCTGGGCTGGCTCGGGGCCAGCAGGCAGAGTACTGCTGAGCATCTGCAAATCCTGTGCTGGAAGTGCCGTGGTTCCCCTCTCCCGGTGGGCAGCGAATGCGTACTGCTCACTACAGCTGGTAGTTAATCCCCCTTCCGCACTCCAGCACCTCTCCGCTACTCCCGGGAATCCATTGCCAGGCTCAGACACACTGGCTCCGGTGTGGGCAATTCATAGGTGCCCATGGGCTGGCCCGCCCTGCTCTCGGTCTGCTGGCCCAGGAACTGGGGAAATCAACATACATTGGCTCTGACATAAATGCTTCTGTGTCATTTGCTTAATTGCATTCCCTGGCTCTGGATCATTCTTAAATCTTAGAGAAGAGGATCAGATTTCCCAAGATGTTCAAGTGTCTACAGATGTAGGTGGGCTCCTATTGGGATCTGCAAACATTCCCAAACCGGCAAGCCAACTAATTACTTCCCAAAATCTGTTTAGTTTTTCTGTCTCTGTGGGGAGGGGCCAGTCTCACAGGAATCAGGCAGTTCAACATTTGCATGAACTGAAGAGCGGCAGGTAAGAGCTTATTCCCTGTCCTGTCCTCTAACTCACCTGTGCACCTTATAGCCAAGGCTATCGCAGTTATACCATATTTGCTTCTAGATGCCTTTATTCAGTACCTTGCTCTAATCACTGCCTGATGTTGAAATCATGAGTACAAAGAAAAATGCGCATTCAAAAAGCCCCTTTGGGCAACCCGCCTGGGCAGTCTATGCCTCCAGACCCTGAGCTTTCCAGACCAACACCCTCCTTTAACTTGCATCATTTTTCTTGCCTTTTGTTCCATTAAAGTGTTTGCTTCATTTTTAAATCCCAAATTAAATAAGCAATCCCTGTGTTTTCTGATGTCTGGTTTTGAGCTCTTCTGAAAAGCACAGTTTTCATTTCCATGGGCTTTCCTTGCTTCCTGTGTTCTCACAGGTGCTGCCCTTTGGGGATGGCTGAGTGGAGCAAATCTGCACATTTTTCACATTTGCAGAAAGGATATTGGGGCATTCAGAGGTTGAACGAGTTCCTCAGGCTCTGAGTGGGCCAGTGCCTGAGCTCAGAAGAAACCTGAGGGCACCAGAATAATTTTTTTCTTTTTTACATCACGTTTGAGCCTTGCCTGTGATCACCTGATGCAGATCAGATTAGAGCTTTTCCTCCTAGTGAACGAGTTCTTCCTCTTCTTTGCTCCTCATGTCTCTTCTGGCTGAATTGTCCCTTTGGAAGTCAGGAGACCAGAAGGAGTGCCCAGGTAAAAATGGCTAAGGGTAGCAGTCCCAGACTGCTCACCTGCCTTTTCTTCTTGCACCAACTATGCCCAGAAATATTGCCAACAACAAAGAAAAATTTTCAGAGTTCAAAACTGAAACTCTCTTGAATCAAAAATCATTACATTACCTAGAAATCATTCAAATAAAAAAAAAAAAAAAAAAACCAAGCACTTGTACAGATTTATAATTTTTGCAATTAAAAAATGTCACCTGAATGGAGACTCACCAGAAGCGAAACTCCCATCTCTACTGTAAGCATTTGCCCACTCGATCTTCTGGCCATGCCTAATTCTGCCCTGCTATTTGGAGGTGTTTGTTGGATTTGGTTAGACATATTCAGAAGAGAGGTTTGTGTGCCCATGTCCCAACACACACTCGGTGTCTGGATGCATATGTTGTGTCGTAGGACCAGGGTGCTTCTCTGGATGTATATGTTGTGTCGTAGGACCAGGGTGCTTCTCTGGATGTCCCCGGGCTGAGCGCTGGCCCCTCACAAAGCAGTCTGGTGAGCCATTTTATTTCTCCTCCCGAGGCTTTGACATTTGCATGTTGGTGTTTTTATAATTCCTGGGATTTTTCCAGCCCTCTGCATGTCCTCTGGCAGAACTGTTCCCGCACATTCCTGCATTTACACCTTCTCCTTCATTTCCATCCTGACCCTCTGAGTGCCAAAAGGTTTTTCTACAGAGGAAATAAAACCTGTGTGCCCTGGAAGCTGCAAGGTCACAGGCTGATCAGGGGATGCCAGGGCATGGTGATGAATATCCCTGCAGAGCATTTTCTACTGCATTTAAGCCAAAACCAATTGACTGGAGAATGGTTTTTTTATATGGCTTGTCTCAAAAGCAGGACTAATAATATTTTTACATGGCAGATGTGTTATAGTGCACTCGATCTGTTTACATGGCTGGGAAAGTGACCCATCTTGCTTTTCATAGCTGCCATCTGTTGGTCAAAATCATTTCAATGCAATCAACCAAGTCATGGTTTTGTTTGGGGTTTTTTTAATTTGTTTTGTTCTGGTTTTAATTATTATTGTCTCTGGGAATTTAATTCTGGGCTTTTAGAGTAAGACAAGCATTTCTCTTGGTCTTAAAATGGCTGCTTGAAAGGGCTTCCTGATGGTAGAAAATATTCTATCTTTCTGCTTGCTTGCAAGTTTTTCAAAAAAATAAACCAACCAAAACCAAACCTTTGAACAGGTGAGCACTCAGTCAAAGCGGTGGAATGATTGATTTGAAGCCCTCTCACAATGCTTTGTCCAGGTCAGCAGCGGACAATAATTAAAAGATCCGTATCAACGTGGCTCAGGTTTCAGGCAAATTAAGAGCCCAAGAATGCCAAGAGACTCTTTCTCTTGAAAAAGAGAAAGGTCACATATTATTCCCTAAAGTAAAGCTTGTTTCTCAAATTCCCCTACGCTAAGATCATACCCAGTCCATTCTTATTAGGTAACAATTTGCTTTGTTTATTTTTATCAACAGTCATTGCTTCTGCCTTGTAATTATGCTTTGTACTGACGAGGAAGTGGAAATGGAGAAGCTTCTCTGAGCAGCCAGCAGAGAAGTGGGCTGCGCTTCTCCTGCCGAGAGAGAAGGTGTGAGGATGGGCAGAATCCCAGCAGGTGGGGGCAAGTGCTGCTTTTTCAAAGAATTTATTGGTGGTGTCCTATCGGCATGTGTGGTGGGGATCCTGGGTCCCAAAGCATTCAGACCTTCAAGGGAGACAGGAGCTGGAAGCCACCATCTTCCCACAAGTGTCTCACTGGAGGTGCTGGTGCAACACCACCCTCCCACTATTCATTCCTGCTTGGGGAAGCGGTGGTGGCTGCCAGCTCTGTGTCTGAGGCTAAGGGAGGCTCCTTGGAGAAACGCTGCCCTGAAGGATCTCACTTGGTACCTAGCCCTTTTCCCCAGATCCCTGCTGGAGGTCTAAAGAGCTGGCATCTGAAAGCCTGGCTGGACTCACAGCCATGCATGCCTTTGCACCTCCTGCACTGAATGTAAAACCAGCTCTGGTGAAACATCTGTGCTGCACTTGGGATCTCCCATGCGCTGGCAGTGATGATGTTGGTCTGAGGCCACATCCCTAAGAGGGTGAGAGAAATTCGCAGGCTTCATAGCACCCAGCCAGCGCCTCAGCTGCTGCAGGGATCTTCTTACTGTTTGCACATCCGCGTACAGCTCATCTCTGAGTAGAAGACCGAGCGCTTTCATAGCCACATCTTCAGGACCCTGCCTTGGAGTGGGGTGGACACAATCTCTTAACAGCAGGTCCTCTGTGTGGATGGCAGCAAAGTGATTCAAATCCCCATAGTGACTCTGTGGACTTCTGCAGAAGAGCAAATGACACTATGGAAAGGAAAGTTTAAGTCTGTCTTTGTGGTGGTAAAAATTTAGGAGTGATTCTACTGCAGGCAGCAGAGTCATTCTGATACAGGCAAGAAGCAAATCATGTCCTCTCTTTTCTCAGTATAGGCAAGAAGAATTTCTGTCCCATGCAGCACTGAAAAACAGGATGCAGAGAATTAGTTTTTGTTTTGAAAGCACTGGAAATCAGAGACTTTTAAAGCATTTGCATGGAAGTGCTATAATTTAAGAAGATTGCAGGAGAGTTTTGGTTAATTTAACTATTCAATTACCTATAGAAAATGGAATTTACCATGTAGGAAAAATGGTTGAAGGAGAAAAAAATCCCATTCTTAAAAGAAGCTGAAGATGGTGTCACTCTGTTGGTTTCAGAGTGATCTTATTTTTAACTTCCACTGAGAAATTTTGACTGTATCTGTGTATTTTTACAAAGTCCTTAGGGATCCGCTGCAAATTTCTTGTACTTTTTGGGAGGGAATGTGATTTTTTTTTTTAAGCTAGAAACTAGTCATATACTGCTTATTAGTTTTTACCTGCATTTATATTTCCATCAAACAAAGTTCTGATAATCACTATAGGGCTGTGTTTATTTTGCCAGAAAAACTTTCTGTTATAAAAAATCTCACAGGAAAAACATCTGTTTTGAAAAAAACCATTTTCCTTTGACAAAAAACCCATGCTTTAAAAAGTGGTTTACTTTTTCTTTTTTTAAAGTGTTTAACATTTTTCAGAGCAGGTTGGGAAAAAGAAAATGAAACGAAAAAAAATGTGGACAGCTGAGAATAAAGGTAAGAACCTCTTAGACTGGCTACAGATGTGGGGGGTCATGGTGACTGTGCTTTTCCGATGTAAGTACAAATGACTTCTGAGATTTCATATCTTTATGATCTTTGTTAAGGTGGACCGGCTCTTCACTAGGAACCTGCTCAAAATACCTAAGCACTACTCTTCCACCTTAAAGTAAATGTTTGGTTAAGGGAAGCTGGATTTCACACGGCCAGGTAAAGACCAGTGCAGAGCTCACACTGCAGAAACAGAGGTCAGGTTAAACAGGGCTCTGGCTCGCATTTCGCCTACCTCCCCTGTCTGTAGCTTGGCAGAGGTGGGCAGCAGGTGAAAGGGGAGGAGATGAGATGGTGAAAGGGGTGATGACAGATGGGTACCACCCATACATTCCTCCTCAGATGCATTTTCACATCTGTTTGGCATTTCAAGGGTTGTTTTCCTATGAGCATCATCCTATGACATCCAAGCAGGTGAGATCCTGCACTTGAAAGGCCAGGAAGGAGAAGAGTTTACCAGGGAGGTGCATCTGACACGTGTGGTAAAGTGTGGCTGTATAAATTAAAGGGCTGAATGAGCCTCCGAAGAAATATGGACTATCCAGCCTCTACCCCAAAATCAATGGAGTCTCTGAGTTTTCCTTTTCCTCCCAGGGAGAAGGTATTTTTCCAGTGATCTGAACTCATGACCCAAACTTTCTCAGATCCGTAAGTGGATGTATTTTGTTACTCCCCAGATGCTACTATTTTTAAGATCTGGATCATCTATAGAAAATAGGACTCAGATGCTTAAATGTCTTTGTAGGAACTCTGCCTGGGGCAGCAAACAGTCTTCATCTTTTAAAATCTCCTTTCACCCTGTGGATTTTGCTCACTTGTAGCCTCACAAATAAAGCTGTAGCCCTATACATGCTTCCGTTGCCTTCTGTCTTGCCAGCAATGCAGTTTGCCTGGGCATAAAGCCTCCATCCCCATAAATGTCAGCAGTACTGAACGCTGTGGGGTTACTCCTCTGCAGTCCAGGGGAGAGGAACACAACCACCCCGTCTCTTCCATCTGCTGGCATCTGTAACGTAGAGGAAATGAGAGACAGAGCCATCCGTTCAGAAACTAAGCCTTTCAAGTGCCTTTAAATAGCTTGGCTGAATATCTTTGCTCTACAACTTACCAGTCCTGCTGCAAATGCAAAAAGTAGACTGCAAAGATCTTTTTATGAGAGTTTTCAATGGATTTTGTTAAATGGAATAAACACACGTGTAAAATTCACCTAACCCAGTTCTGAGACTACTGCTGTACTGCAAAAGTCAAATCAATGTTATAACTGAATCCGAAGCAAGGAGCCTCAGTGAGGCACCAGTGAGCGCAAGCAGCAGGTGTCCATTTCAAACCATGGGATCCCCACACCAAGGAACACGTGTGCAGGTGTCCAAAGGAGATGTTTTCCTTCAAATGGGTGTCTCAAATATTCTTATGCTCTTCGTGGGCACAGGACATGATTGCTTTTAGTAGTTTTTGGATCTTCCACCCAGGGAGGCAGCCCAGCATGTGAAAACCAGCTCAGCTCTGATTAGGGCATTAGAGGAGACAGGGGCAGCCTAATCTAGCACAGAGGCATCCTCTGCTTTGACTCCTCTGCTGATCCAGTAGAGCAGGATCTTCTTTTGCTCCATCTTGCATCAAAAGAAACCAGTTGCTTTGACTTAGAAAGCATCTTTAAGCTTTGGGATCACTTAAGTGGCTTATTGCTTTTGGAAACAGATTTGATCTATTCAACTCACAGGAGGGAGGCCGCTGTGGAAAGCTCAGTCTCTCCTGACTCTTTCCTTGCAAAATCGGCTATTGAGGTGTCATGGACAATATTTCTTCTGTATCACAAATGCCGAATGTGAGTTTTTTCCATGGATAAAAGAAAAACCCATCCTTCTGGAACTCCATATAAGACTTTTTACCGATTAATGGAATTTTTGTCATTATTTCATTAACTCTTGGAAAATATTGCGTGGTGGGAGATTAAGGAAGCAGCTAAAGTTTAGAATTTTTTCCCATAATACTTAACACGTAGACAGGGCTACCTTTCCATTTTTGTCAGGATGAGAGCCACTTAGGATAAAG
Organism: Larus michahellis; assembly: GCF_964199755.1. Taxonomy (NCBI): domain Eukaryota; kingdom Metazoa; phylum Chordata; class Aves; order Charadriiformes; family Laridae; genus Larus; species Larus michahellis. Next base: position 53,976,160 of record NC_133901.1, on the reverse strand, counting down.
AAATTCAAGTTTGCTGCACACCAGACACAGGCCATATTTGGGTAACTTCCCTCATGAGAATCAAGTACAAGTTTCAGACTAAATCTTCAAGGCACGCTGTGGCATGGATCCAGTCTATCTAAAAGATTGCCTGTAGCTCTGGAATGAGGACGGTGAAGGAAAATCTTTTCCCAAACCACAGTGAGACTTTCTGGTTCCCAAATAAAACTCCTCTGTGTGGTGACGCCTTCTCAGGGATGGATGCTGGCGCTCTCCTCCATGGTAGTAGGGCCTCAAACACTGTGGTATTGCTGCTGGATACCATTGGGCTTTGAAAGGTCACCATCAAACACTGCAGTCCCCATTGTTTTCTTTACATGGGAAACACGTCTCTCATAGGTCCCTCTGCCAGGATGCTGAGTGGATGTACTTGTACGGGAATGCAGCCCTCCAGTCGAGCAGTGAGATCTTCACTTCTTTCCTTAGCTAAAATTTTACTTTCTCCACTGTTTATCTATTAGCCACGGTCCTGCAGAGAGCAACGGGAAGCCTAAAGGAGACTGGTGGGACTAGCGGCCGCACTAGATGGCTACCTCATTGACCAGCATCGTGACCATGGACAAGTCCCAAGACTGTTTTGAAGAAGCATGTTGCACATGATCTTTTTTCAGTTATAGTTACTCCTTCACTAAGGTGGTCTCTGCTAGGTGTTAGTAGTGGCCTGAGTGTCCTACAAGGGAAGAGAGGCAGAGCTCCATAGGAAAGACAGTAGCTAAGGTGCCTCGCTACTCTTTGAAGGAAGTGGCACCAGACTCTTTGGCAGGTGAAGTCTAGGGGGATTTTTACCAAGAAGCCTGGAGCTCTCAGAAGGGTTTTAGTTCAGTTGGTTGATGAGTAACATAAACTCTGGGCTCAGAAAATAACAGGCATTAAAGGTGATCAGGGATTTACAGTCTGCATTCCTAAAACTCTAGAGGGCAAGGTATTAGGTGGAGGCTAGAACCATTTATTTTGGTTATATTAAATGGAAACTCTAGACACTGTCTGACTCTGTCCGTTCCAACTGCTAACACCACCTGGCAGAAAGGTTATATTATTATTATCTGCTGTTTACTTTTCTCCTTTTAAAAATCTTTCAGCCTCCCAGTACAGAAATGGGCACAATGCCATGAGGTCTAAGACACCAGGCTCAAATGAGGAAAAGCAATCAGATATGGAAAGTGGTTGCAACCATTTTTCATCCAGCTATCTGGGCAATCCTTGGGAATGCCAAAAGGATCCGGATGAAAACAGTCTACTCTCTGTAAAAGGGGATGACAAGTAATATTTTTCACAAAGATACAGAGCAGCTGTACTCATGAATCTGCAGATCAGGTAATGCTGGCTCACTCACGCACCCAACGTAGCCAGCAGCTAACCAGGACCATGGGAAGGACCATTGCCTGGGCAGTGGGCACCAGGACACCATGGCTCTTTGTCAGGTCTGCGATCCTCCCCAGGGCACTGCAGACTCACCAAGCTCTGTGCCTCACTTTGTTCCTTTGTGGTATTTTTTGGGGAGCTGGTTGTTGTGGGGGGTTTTCCCAGGTATGTGACAGTTCCAGCAGGTGAGAATGGCAGGAGTTCAGTAGGGCTGCTTTTAAGGTTGTACGAAATAGGTGCTGAAGGAGCAAAGAGCTACTCTGAAACATTTCTGGGGCCTCAAAGCCCCACTGGTTCCTTGCACTTCTATCTCAGGACCAACCACCCCTGCTACATCTGTAAAATTTGCCATCTTCAAAAATGCAAATAAAAGGGGAATTTTCCCTGTACTATTGAAAGGCCTTAAGCCAATTCCCATGTTTAGCACCTTGGGAGAAAAGATCCTTGCAGGTGAACGATTCTCTTTCAGGAGCCTTTATGCTCCCTTTTGGAGGCAGGGGGAGTGAAAGCCTGCTCGGGCATGGCAGCTCATGCCCCATGTGTCTGTGCATCGCTATGGTGTCTCCAGGCCCTGTTGCTCTTTCTGCACAACATAGATCCAAGCTGCTGACCTCCACCCCACTCAGTAAACCAGGGAAACCAAATCCATTTTTCTCCCTGGCTCTTCCCGTAAGGATTTGACACTCACAACAACTATTTTAGCATGGCAACCGTACCAAACCCACCAGGAAGAATAAATTAATTCTTAAAAATAAACAGCTGGCCATAAAAGAGTCCGGGAAAACCCTGGCCTCTGCTCTTCTGATAGCCTAGGGGTCTCAATGACAAATCACCCTTGCTACCTACCCCCAGTGAATATTCCCTGCTTGTCAGCCTAGCTAATCGTTTTGGAGTGGATGTAATACATCTCCTGCCAGGAGAGGTTTGCGAGGCACATGATGCTGTAAACGATCTTCTGTTTATCTAATCTCTTCTCTTGCTGCTATCATTGCACATATATACAAACTCCCTTTATAGCTTCCCTCCAGCCACTGCTCTGGTTACAAGCTTAAACAAGTCCTTGCTCGTTTTAGAGCTACAGGCTTATTTAAGGAAATGAATGCAATAGCGCTAGGCTGCTATTGTCTCCCAGCAGGTAGGGTGATGTGCTGCCCGTACTCGGCCTGCTTTCAATAGCAAGGTAATGGTCTTTGCAGAAATTACTCTCCATTCAACAGCTGCTCAGCTGGGACACAGGTCTGCTGTTCTTTGCTTATCTCACATATGCGGAGACGACCCTAGTTTGAATCAACATATGGAAATAAGCCATAAAAAAAGCGCAACATACCCAAGTCAGAGGAAGGTACACGAAGTATGTCTGTCACCCAAGAGCTGGATCCTGATTTCTGCTGATGAGATGGCGATGCAGCTCGCTAGACACTCAGACAAAGCTGAAGAAAGACGGTAAATGAACACACTATCCAGCATCCCATGCACATTCCTAAAGCAAGTGCTTAAGCCACAAGGCTGCAAAAAAAGTGTGGCTTAGTGTGTAGGCCAGTACTAGAAGTGACCTTTTCTCTGTGTTGCCAGAGAGAAATATGAGACCAAAGGAGGTTTTATGACAGCTTATAATGTCCCTATCACTTCTGTAGTGAGTGAGCAGGCAGGCAATTAAGTTTTAATTGAAAAATTGGTGGGAATGGGGGAAAAATTCAGAAAAAATAAACGCTCAAGTCAGCAAGTCACATTAGTGACAGCAGCTAATGTTTCTAACATGAGCTTTAAACCCTTAGCCTCCCTCCAAAGCGAACGTATTGTGCATTGTTCTTAATGCTCTTAATTGGACATATTTAGCCATGCAAATAGTAGAAGTACATTCATTTATTTTCTCAGAGCCTGGATCAATATTAATAAGTCATCTTAGGGGAGATGTATTTATAGACATCACCTGCACAAAGCGGTTTGAGTTTGTAAGCTGGGCATCTTGGTTTCCTGAAACCAGTATCTGAAAACAAGAAGCTGGATGAAGGCATTAAGGTTTGTGATGGTGGGGAAAATGGATCAGGACTTTCCTGGCAGGAGAAAGGGACACCTCCTGGTGGGAGGTATCCCTGCCCAGGGCAGGGGGGTTGGAACTAGATGATCTAAGGTCCCTTCCAACCCGAACCATTCTGTGGTTCTGTGAGAAAGCACTGCTTCAAGACAGAGCGTCTCTCTGAAGCCACCTCAGACATAGTCTCAGGAGGGCTGGCACCTGCTGGAGCGACAGGATTTGCTCTCCCATGGTCTGCAGCCTCTGCTTCGGGCCACGAGCTGTGGCTACGTGCCCTTACCCCAGGCTGTGGCTGTGCCCTTTGCTTCTCCAGGCCCTTCACTGCACCTGCCTCGTATGTAACCCCAGTAGCAGTGCCCAGAGCTTCCTGGGTGCCAGGAGACTCGTTTGATGGCTTCGATCCACCACCTGGTTGAGTTTCCCCATCTACTATATACAGTTATTAACTGCGGAGAGATTGTAAAGAACGTAGTACAAGAGACGTAAGGCTCTCTTTAAAGCATTAGCAAGAATTGCTGGCACTGGTGACAATAGGAAATTACATTTTCTGGATAAAAAGAAAATTATGTATTCAGGCATTCTAGTCCCTGGGAGAAGGGAGGCTCGTTAATCAGTCATGTCGAAACATCCACTGCTGGTGAAGACACATTTGAAGAAAAATCCAAACACAGTAACCAAGAAGTTCAAGTTTTTTCTTTCTAGGAACCAGCCCAAATCCAGCTCATACTGGAGATAATTTGCTGTCTGAGAGCAGCCTGTGTGAGATCCCAGCCCCTGTCCCACCACCAGGTGTTGGCAGCACAAACCTTCCACCAGTGGTCCCTGCACTCCTGGCTTCAGATCCCAGAGAGTCCACTGTGGAGGGAGTTTCTCTGCATGGTTCACGTATGATAAGGATGGTGGAGGCTGAGAAGAGAAAATATTGAGCTTGTCGTGGCCAGTAGCCTCCTGATAGTCAAGGAGTTAACATATTTTTCAGTGGTTTTGTGTTGGGTTACTCTTGTATTATGAAATTACCAAGGAATTGAACAGGAAGGCTGCTTTTGCACTGAAAGTATACACGAGAAAATCTTGTCCTTTTAGCTTTGTATTACAAGCTCATTTTTAACTCCAAATGGTCTTTTTTTTCACCCACTCATTCATGAAATATGGTGATTTTTCCCACCATCCTGGGGAAGGGAACAGGAAAAAAATGGATATTTCTATGTGCGTAAAGAATGGAATATGACAAATGCAATTTCAAGCCATTTCACCCTTTGCTGTGAGTGTTTTCACTTTGTCCCTCTGGGTGCCCCAGATCCAGATGGGGTTTGCACTCCGCTGCTGGGGCTCCTTATGCTGGGCAATACCGTTACCCAGGGCTAGGAGATGTATTTGCCATCGCAGCAGCTGTACAGAGGACAGAGACGGTCCTGGGCAGAGACTGGCCTGAGATCCTCTGCTGATAAATAAACATCTCTGTTTCCCTTTTGCACTATGCAACTTGATTGTAAAGGTTTCAAAGAAAAGCCGAGCTGACATCAAAAAAAGACTCTCCAATGCAAATAAAGGCAGATTTATTTTCTTATTCAGGTTTCTCAAAGGCTCCTTCTCTGTGCCCTTTCTGTACACAATGGTTTTCACCATTCAGGAATGCTTTCATTTAATGTCTGAAATAGCTTTTTGTATCTCCTGGTATCTTTCTATAACCGTAAAATAAACATTCTTTCCTTAACAGGTCTGAGGATGTGGGGTTTGGGGCAGCATGAAAATAATTGATCCAGAATATAATTTTTTTACTCTTTGTACTATTAGACTTTGTTTTTCACTAGGTCACTCTTTATGTCCTGTTCTCCTCATAAAAGTGTGGTCAGTAAAATGCTGTAAAGATGTAATTTTCTGTTTCACCCAAAGTAGTGAATGTGACACCTTTTGTATCGGTACAACTTATGGCCCTTGCTGTGCGGGAACAGAGACGGCAGCATGCATTCGTACATAAGTATGTATACCTTACACTGGTATCAGGGCACCGGTGGTGCACAGGGCTGTATTCATGCAAGTCTGCTGGGATGGTTATGGGGACAGCTGGAGAACACCTTATGACTGAATGGGATCTACTGAGGGATTCTCTCACAGCTGCTTTGCCAGGTCCAGGCTGCTCTTGGGAACAAGTGGCTGGGCAAGAAGGACCACAGCGCAGATCTACTCTGATTGCAACTTTATGACCCTCTCTGAAGTCTACTTTTCCAAGGAAAAGAACAAACCTTTCCCAGCCCTCCAGCACAAGCAGCTGCCACTAGCATCATTGAACAAGAGCGTGCCTTGTGCTGCTGCTGATTTTTTCAATTTTTTTTAAACTAGACAAACAAGATGCAGCTACAATGATGATGGGACTTCAGTGTATCAAACTGCAGACACTGGTAGGCAGGGATGCCTGTCTGTGAGATGAATTCCTGTACAGTGATAATGGGTTATCAGGATTTCCTGCGTGGCTGTATGAATCGGGGCCATCTGTCAGCAGCTTTCTGTGGTGACAGGCCAATGCTGAAAAGACGGATGGAGGGAATCTGAAGTGAGAGACCTTCCCAGATGTAGGGGAGGCTGAGCTAGATAGATTTACAGTCTGCCTCATTCTCTTTAGGAGTGATGCTTTCCTGAAATGTTTGGGGTTTTTCCCTCTGTACATGTGATATTTTGGCATTAGGTTGTTCCCCAGGTACTGCATTAGCTGCTGGGAAAGAGAACTGCAGGGTCTTAGCTCAGGTAACCACGCTACGTCCTGGGCAGCCGTACCTCAAAGCCTGACTGAAGGTGAGAGGATGTTTTACCCCAATCCTAACTTCCAAAGACTGAGGAGAAGACAAATCAGGAAGAGGCGGAGGGAGCTCACCCATTATCTGTAACCAGACAGAGATTAAAGATATAGCTTAAAAGTAGCTGCCTTGTGCTCTGACAACAGCTTATCAAAATATTTACTATACCTCCCTCGACTTAATGTAGTTTTTGGTGATTCTCTGTGCTACCCTACCAAACTAATTTATTGTAATTCAAGTATGCCATTGTTGGTTTTGAACTCAAACTAATGGCTTTAGTGGTGATTTATGTTTAAGAAATAGGAGCTGCCCAGTACTGGTGAGCTATCCTACAACAACAAACCAGCCCAGGCAGTGTAGTCCTCATAATAATGTTGGTTTGTGGCAGTACTGATTAAATGTCCAGCCTTTCTAAGATTTCTCTGCTTTTTTGTGGTACTGGAATTGCTAAAGATGAGGTGGTTTAAAGCTATAAGCAAGGCAAGGACGCCAGAGAAAAGTAGTATCTCTTGTCTGGTTTGTCTAGCTATGTCATTTAGTCTAATAAAAGATATTACCTCCCCTTCCAAAACTTTTTGTGGACATTTTAAAATGGGCTTACTTTTAAAGAAAATAAAAAATTAGAGAGGATGCAGTGGAAAGTCACACCCACACTCCAAAAAACGATCTGAGTCTTTGTGATTGCTTTGCAGTATGGGAATTGGAGAGCTCAGGCTACTCAGTGCCTCAAGAGAAAAAAAGAGGAGCCTTGCTCAGACTATTAAGTGCCTTCATGGGAAGAGCTTACCCAGCTGTGAAAGGCTTTTTACTCTTGGGGGGTCACAGAAATAATCACAGCTGGAGATTAAATCTGAACTAGAAATAATGGCATTATTATTTTATTATGGTATGTTGCTTTCTGTAAGCTTTTCTCTACATTCAGCTTGCAGGCTCCATATGACAGTAACAAAGTGAAAATACAGGACCTGTACATCACATTGGCTGATCCTTTCCCCTCCTGTAAAGACTAACTCTACAAATGAGTTAAAAGAGCATGGGATTATCTCCAAAGAGTCTGAAGTCCTGCAGTGTCTCTGAGGCTAAGGAGGACACAGGGATTCCCGGCTCTTTGTGTTTGCCATCCTCCTCCAGAGGTAATGAAATACCATACAGCCAGGCACATACTATAAATAATGAATGACCTAAAGAACCAGTTGGAGACCACTAAACACTGGAGGGATTTACTGGCTAGCCTAGGATTTAAGAGACCTGCATCAAAAGATCTACTCTGTCCAAGAGAGTTAGTAGCTCTTCCCTTCCCTCACATTTATCTGTGAAGATAAATGCATTAAGGCTTGTAGGAAGCTCATGTGCTGCAAAGTGAAGGCCAGGTGCTTAAGAACTAATCAAAGGATGTGGACATACAACAAATAGGTTGGCGGCTGATGGGACAAGGCTTTCAAGAGGATCCAAAGCCTTTCCCCTGAAAAAAGCAGAGTGAACACTTGTCTTACTGACTGTTCAACAAACATTGCCCAAGCAGTTCTGGTGCAGCCACCCAAGGTGCCTGACCGCTCTGCCATCTGCTCCTGCCTGCTTCTCAGTGCACTCGCTGCAGGCGGCCGCATCAGCCTGGTGAGAGGATGGAAATCATGGGGAGAAACAGTGCCATTGATGGCTGATGATTGAATACCATCAGCCTGCAGTCTCGCACCCAGTTAGCAAAGCCCAATTTAAAACCAATTCAAAGCGAAGCAAGGACAAGTGTGCATACTTGCAAGTTTCTCCTCTCCTCTCTTCAGTTGTTCCCTGCCCCTTGGTTTCCCTCATTCCCAGGATTATTTTGCCTTGAAAATAATCAATGTCCTTTAGACCACACACATTAACAACCTTGTGGAGACAAAGCAGTTTGCCACCCACCCGTGCTGAAGGAACCAAGTTGTACCAAAAGGCCCACTTAGGGACCCCTTTCCTTCTGACTGTGAAGTTGGAAAGATGATATTGCCTGACCCACTTGATTTGCTGAGGACCAGCAGTGCAACGGATGAGGTCTGGCCACAGGAAGAGTATCAGCAAGTCTCCCTGCCCAGGTTAACATTTTCCGTGCCTTGGGGGTATGAGGTGAAGTTCCTGCTGCTTGAAGATTTCATCTGGATGAGGGGGTTGGCAAGACATCTCACCCAGGGAAGGAGACTTTTGTAGATCTTATTTTTGCACATTTATAGAGGGCAGAAGCACCAAGCGGGAGGGGTGGGATAATTAACGGGAGCTGCTCTTGGATGAGTTAGTAGCACACAGCCCCCGTCCCCCAGAGCAGCTGGTGCTGGTGGCTGCAGCTCAGCCCGAGGCTTGGCTGTTCTGTCCAGGGATAGTCTGACCCACAGCCTGCCGAAAGCAGCGGGGTCCCCGGCTGACTCCGGTGAGCTGTGGATCAGGCTGGTGCCCACAGGTGATGCCTCTGGTGAGGCTCCAGCACAGTCACAGGGAGCTTGGAGAAACAGGGACGGATGAAACAAGCCAAAAAAAAAGGGCTTCCCACTGGCCCTCTCCTGCCAGGCAGAGGCCCCTCTGCTGCTGGGCTTCTGTTAAGGGGTGTCAGGTGCCTGCTAATTACAGCTAATGAGGAATTTAATTGCCCTTCAGCACATGGCTGGCTGTTCAGGCTGCTGTGTGGTGTTTCTGTGTCTCCTCGCTGGGCTCTGGCCCACACACATGGTGGGAAGGGGCAGGAGGCCTTCCCCTGCCCTCAGCATGGGGGGCTCTGTGGGGAGGGCTTGTCCCAGACCCACAGCCCCAAGAACATGCACGTGCCCTTCTGGTCTGCTCGCATGCATCTGGAGGTCTCTGGATGTGGTAACCCTTCCTGCTGGGATCTGCCTCCTCTGCTCAACTTGGGGACTCATGAAGGCTTCCTGGCAAGGTACATCCTTCTGGAGGGGGTGTTGGGTTTGTGCAGCGGCTGTTGTGGGCTGTGTGGGGATGGTAGAAAGCAGGATGCTGGTGAGCCCCTGCTGACAGGCTGGGTCCCTCTGCCTTACCGTGCACTGGGCTTGCTTTGATCCGAATTGTCCTGCTCAGTCTGTGTGTTTGGGGGATGGAGCCAGGTGGGAAGAAGGTGCTTGTGGAGCACGTGCAGAAGGACAGGCATTGGCTTGGAGCTGCTATATTTACAAGCATGCTGCCCCTGACAATGTGGCAGCCACATAGCATCTCCTGTGTCAATGTCTCTGCCACTCCTGACTCCCCAGCACCGTGGTCGGCCGCGTATACCTCCCCTATTCTCTGTTACATGGCATGTATAGCCCCTCTCCTCTCACCTATGCGTCTGCATGTAGGCTACGTACCTACCCTGAGAAAAATAGGTCCCTGCCTCATTTTATGCAAAAGATGGTGACTATGTTCAGGTATAATCCAAGTAGGGAAGGAGATGCATAACATATTTCATGTTTTATAGAGTCATGTTATACCCTAGAAGAAGCCTAGCTTCTTTCCTAATCATTTAACAAGTTTAAATTGCTATAATCCAGTTTACCACATCAGTCATCTTTTTATTCACGAACAAAGGCAAAACCTTCCTCAAAGAGCTTGAGTCCCAGACTGAAGTTGCCCTTAGAGTGTTTACATTCAGCACAAGGCCTTTGCTTTCCTGAAGGCAGCTGATGCTTAACCAGAATTTTATAAAAAGACCATTACCGTACAACAGCCGAATGGGAGATAACTCATTTGTGTGTCTGCGCTTGGCTGTGTGACTCGAGAAGAGCCGTGCTGGCTGGAGAGCATGGCTGTGGGGTAGAGCTGGGTGTGATTTACCCTCAGCAAAACTGGCTGGCTCCAGCAAAATGTCCTTGTCTGTTTGATTTCATATCGATTGAATGTGTTCTCAGAGACTTGCTGAAAACCGATGAGGTTTGGATTTCGTTTGACAGGACACAGCCAAGAGCATTTTAGCATTTTTAGCAGCAATTTTTTGACTGCTACAAAATTCTCTGAACCACTTGATCTTACTCGATGACTGAATTTAAAAAAAAAAAAAAAAGGGGCAAGTAGTAAATAGAAGGAAATGGGATCGCTTCAACAGCTACCAGGTGGTGGGTTACAGGAGATCCAAGTGCCCCCGTGTTACAGTCTGATGTACGGCAGGCAGCTCGGCTGGTCCTGGGGGGAAAGGGCTGTGGGCCAAATTATGATTCTAGTCATGCTTGTGTAAGACTAGAAGAAGCCTTTCAGCCTGGAGAAGTTTACAGAAATGGCTGAGTTTTGAGCAAGTCAAATGCACTCTTTCACGTAGACTGTTTTGCAGGCAAAATATTGCAAATGCAAAACTATAAAGCTTGTATTGAATCTTTGCTTTCCTGCAGAAGTGCCTCATTCAGTCATGTCTTTAAGCCTCCTTTCAGTGGCTGGTGGGCCAGAACCGTGCGGGGGGGCTGTGCAGTAGCCCTGTTGAAGTTCACTTCTGATCGGTGACATGGGCTGACACTGTTGTGACACGTGTGCACAGGGGGAGGCATAAGCTTTTATGTGCTCTCAATGCAGGGCTCTGGGACGAGTCTCAGCTGAGTGCACCTGCAAAATGCAGGGGCAGCTGAGCACCACAGCACAGAAAGGAAGGGGAAAATCTTCCCTGCTGCAGAGGTACCCCTTGCTGGAGAGAGGGGTTGGCCAGCCCTGTAGCCCAGTTGGAGTCAGATCACCTGCTTCAGTCCCTTGTTATTCCTCCTTTCTGAGAACTCTTTTGAACTCATTCAGCAGACTGGCCTTGGCCCCTTCCTGATCTGGGGTGGATTCACTTTGTTTTTAGCATATCCATTTCTATAGGTCACCTGTGGCTTCTAGCTTTGGCGTGTGCAGTTAGTGGAGGTAGCGTTGGTAAGGTATAGGGCAGGAGTCCGCAAAGGCGAGTGCATTTGTCTGCTCTCTGGAACATCTACAAGTCCCAGAATTGTTTGGTGTCTCAGATTTCCCATCCGTGGGACAGAAATTGAGAAGGCAAGTGCATGTATGCTACAGGTCAAGTAATACACAGTTTCTTTCAGGCAATATATAGCCAATGCAGCTTAAGGTGGAACCAAGGCTGTCCTGGATCACCTGGCGCTAACATGAGCATGCCTGCAGTTAGGGAGCAGTTCCACAATACCCCTTTCTCAGGATGAACTCAGCCCATGAACGCTTAGGTAAAGTTTGACCCTTGCCTGTGGGTCAGCCTCTCAGCAGACCTCTGACAACACACTGCAAAATGAGGAGGAAAAAGCCAACCTACTCAGCAAGTCCAGACATTGTTGCCAAGGCAAACAGCATGGATGGAGGGTACTCATTTTTTGGCAGAAAAGGTTGCACCCCAACATCTCTGAATGCTGAACTGCCTGTGGTTTCAGTGGGAGAGGGGTCCCAGCCTTATCTGGAGGATGAGGACTCCGTGGCCACTTCCTTCTCCCACAAGTAGTATATGAGCCTCAACACTCTGCATGTCTGCAGGAAACAAGAAAGCCCATGGCCTCCCTCAGCACAGCCATCAGCACTGGCACTGACCTGTAGCAGCTCTCCCATTGTGGCTTCCTCATAACAGCAAATTTTTTTTGATGGCTGCCATATCCCAGAGCACCTTAGGGTCTCATGTGCTCCTCGGTACGCCAGTCGGCTCTGAACATTGTGGCGATGGTAACGTGGACACATCTCTTGGAAATGCCCTGTGGCCATCCTGGCCCTCTGGCTCTGCTGGCTACTAAAGGAAGAACAAACAAGTTAGCAAGATAAAGTCAAAACTCTGCACTGGCAGAAACTTGACATGTTGTTTGTGTGTCACCTAGGTGACACCCAAACAGCTGTCCGTGGACATCTGATCTGAGCAGTGTGGGCTTTCCTTTCTGCATTGCCCTGGGGCTTTGCGCCCTGTCATTGATAATTATGTTATGTTACATGTAGATCTAGAAGCTGACCCTGTGTAACACGGCATAAAGAAATGCAGGGAACATATTGGGACAAAGGGGTGGATCCTAATCAGAAACATATGTAGAATGTATTTGCTCTAGTCAAAACTGTCCTGTCTGGAGACATGCCTGTCAAAAGAGAAGGCAGCTCATTAAATGCTGAAGTATCCCTGGGTTGGTGGGTCCTGGAGCCTGAGAAATGCAGGACCTGAATTCCCCTGGCTTACAGCTGTGGATATGGTGCTGAACAAAGAACAAGTACTGGGGTAGAGCTGCAGGGAGGGGCTGGCGCTGGGAATCAGACACCAGCACAAATGATCCTTGCACAACTGAAAACTACTGTCAGCGCTCCGGATCATGGCCACGGAAAGAGCTTTTGTTCCTTTTCCAGACAGAGTTGGGGGGAACTGTGAGACTAAGAAGTGCTCCCATTGCTGCCCTCACCATACTCACCGTGGACTTGCAGCACACCCTGCCTAAGATTTGAATGTCTGTGGGTCTGTCTTTCAGAAGACAGAGCCTTTAAAAGCAGGAGGAGGGCCCTATGGTCACAGGGACTCATACCAGCCATGCTTCCCTTTTCAGGCGATATAGCCCCAGGGCACCCCTGGAGAGTGTATGAGCTGTTTGGGCATGTTTTTTCCTCTAAATGACTCCTCTGGCAAAGAAAGCTGTGGCTTCCTGAGTCTCAAGTTCAGGGTATTATTGGTCAACTTTATTCCATTTGAGAAACAGTAATTGGCAGCAAAAGCTTTACACCACTGTCTGGTGAAAAGGGGGCTTTCTCAGCTGTTTTCATTTCAGGGTAACATCTAGAATATGTAGTGTGAAGAGGGATTGCTAGAGGAGATCAGCGCTTAAACTATCCCAGTAGCCACCAGAGCCCTCGCAGACGGAGCTGAGACCCAGCATTGCTTTAAGAGAAGGACATCGTCTCAGCGGGGCAGGTCGATCTCTCCAGAAGCGTGCCAATGCAGAGCCACACGTTTTTGAAACTGCATAGCAAGCTTTGGGTTAGGATCCTAAAGATGATTAGTTTCCACCTGGTGGTGTCTCTCTCCTCCTTCAGGGCCCCCTGCCAGAAGCTTGCACTGTTGCTTGAGCTGTTTTAATGGCCAAAATTTTGATGCCGTCTGCCACAAGTGGGCTCAACTCTGCTCACAAACAGCTGCTTGCAAGTTTACTTCTCCAAGAGCTCAAGCTTCTGCAGTGCCACTTCTGGACTAAATGCAATGTTCTTATAACTTTGCAAGTCTCAGAAAAATCAGTCCATAGAAGCCAGTGCTATTTTATCTATACCCTTACAATCCTTAGCTAAAATAGCATCACTGCTTTAGTTCACTTTGCATAGTAATTTTTCATGTATTTAAAACTTCTGAGATAAGAAGATCTCAGATGCAGGGATGACAACTTTGGATTATTTATTGCATGGGGAGAGGGAAAGCTTTGCTTTGGGAAAATACCGCATCTAAAAACTTGCTGGGCAATAGAACTACAGCGGGTCTTTTTGGTTGCTTTTTTAGTGTCTGCTTTCAGAGGTGATTTTTTTTTTTTGAAGTGTACTGTGGAACATTGGATATATATATATAGTATATATATTTTATTGATTTAAACAGAATGCAGGGATTTAAGTTCTTCTCTGGAGCTAAAGAGTTGTATGTGTGTGCAGTGGAGTTGCTACTGAGTTGATCCACATGCTTGTAGAGGACTTGTGGCTGTATGGGTAGCCTTGTTAGGAGCCCTTCCATGGAAGTATTTGACCTGCCCGTATATCAGATGTCTGCACAGACTGAGTAATGTTCACCCTGATAAAGTATCTGGCTGGAAAAACAGTTAATTTCCAGGGAAACCCAGGTGTGTGGTAGCCTTAATTGAAATGAGAAGTACTGTTTTCATGGAGCTTTGAAGACTTAAATTAGGGTATTATTTTATTTTAGAGTGATTTAAAAAATTAAACCCTCTATAAGGAAGGACACAGAAGCCACTGTGAATTGGTGTCTAGCTGTGTTTATTCAGGAAATAAATCCTTTTCCTTGTCTCTAAGGTTCTTCCTATTTTCAGTTGAAAGAACTTTGCAGACAGTCAGTTTTGGTTCTTTAGACCTACAAGTTCTTTGCCACTCTTTAGAGTCATTGCATTGTGATTACCTTGGATTTTTAAATTTGTGGAACTCTTATTCCCATTCTTAAGATTTTTATGTTCATGCATTTCCTTATGTCACTAATACAGAAGAAAAAATTATAAAACATATGTTACTAATGTACTGCTCAACATTATGGAATCAGATAAGACACTTTCAAATCACTGACGTTACATATGTCTTTCAAGAATGTGGATAAGCTGCTTGTAAACCATATGTTTCATCTATTTCAAAGATTGCAAAGGAGTAAATAGTGTAATGAAATTAGTTTACTGTGATGGTTCTGAAATGGATATGCAAGTATTGATAATATTTCTGAAATGCTTCTTAGGTAGAACTGACGGTAGCTTTCAATTTTATTTCTTGGGTAGGATTTTGCTATTTGAGTGGTATCATTTATACAGTGATTTGTCCTTAGCTTTCTGTTTCCTCATTTTTACAGCTCGTAAAAAGGGCAATCTTAACTAACTTAATTTTCTTATTTGCACGTACTTGTTTGGAGTGTCCCAGGCCTTCATGAAAGTCTCAGTTCAACACAAAGTCATATTGTCTTGAGCGTGGGACAATTGGAAGAGACTGGCCCACAAGGGCTGGGCAGTGGAGTGCAGGACCCCCTGTTGACTGTGGATGAGCCTGAGCTAGATGCGTGCCAGCATCTCCCTGTATCCCTAGGTCATTAGCTCTGCTGAGTATCAAGGGGCTTTAGCTGGAGCGCAGCACTGTGCTACCAGGCTTACCCTGCTCCCAGAAGTGCAGCTGGTTTCTCTGCCCAGGGCGGGCCCGTGACCTGTGGGTGTACTGGTACGGGTATATTGGTGCAGAAAGTAGACCAGGAGCTTGTGGAGACACGAATGAGTTAGCATTAAACCCTAACGTGCATAACGCCTGTGGGTGTGAGCTGCAGAACAGAGCAAGTACTTTCCTAATTTCTAATTTTACCTAGAGAACTGCTCAAAGCAACCCAGCTTTCAGTTTGCAAGCCCCCATTTTAACTTTTAAAAAAAAAAAAAAATCTAATTTTTTTTTTTCCTTCATGGAAAAAGAAATCTGTCAAAAAGATGTTTTTTAGCAAGGAAAATGAGCCCTGCTATTATTTCTATATCATGGAAGAGAAAACTGGGGCACAAAGGGGCTGAATTACAGTGGAAATGCTGAAAGCCTCAGTCTCTGCCCTTTGCTAGGTAAACCACTTTCCCTCACAGAGCTCTTATGTTTTTATGTGTTCACATTTCTTTAATGAAGAACTTTTTTAAAATAACCAGAAGCATAAAGATGTTTTTGCAGACGGAAAGGCGTTGAGCTTGAGGTTTTAGGTGTCTGCCCTTTATGCATCTTCTATAGCTGCTCAAATAATTTTTTTCTACATAAAAACTTAATACGGAAAATTAATGAGGAGCTGGCTAGTGAAATGATACAGTAACTGTAGCCAGGCTAAAAGTGAGTTTTCAGCTTTGGACCTTCCCAGTCCAATAGGTAATTGCAGAACTGTGTGAGTGAGATACAAAGGGAGGCTCTGAAAGGTTCAAAGAGATTTATAGAATATTTCAGACCACAAAAAAAACATAAAACAAAGTCCAAAAGGTTCAAGAAACGGGACAAGAGGGACCTGCTGTCAGAAGCAGCTTGTCATATAGTTATGATTTACCGTCCTCTCCCAAGCGATCTGTACAATCTCTGTCAGCAACATGGCAAACAAATAGCATTCAGGGGGCTTGAGATGAGTGTTTGGGAGAGAAGGCAGCGGTGACAATGACCACCGCGAGCTCAGGCAGTGAAGTCTCTGCAGAGCTCTTTTTGAGCAGAAAGCACAGAACACTCTTTTCACCTCTTTCTTTTCACTGTGAAGGGACAAAGCTGGGTCAAGTAAAGGAAATATCCCAAAATAACAAGAATTTAACTTTGAGGTTATTCAAAGCCTACTAGGGAATTTTAGATATTCATTAAAATTAATGGGATGGTGCATCTGAATCCCCACCATAACTTTTAAAATCCCAGTCCAAAACTTTCAAATCCATCCCCTTCTCCATTTCCAAGTGTCATTTGTTTCTCCTTCCAGCCAGATGTAGACTTGTGCTTTAACCTGATTTGTATGTGAAGCAAAAGTCAGGTCTGTTTAGGTTAAGTACCTCGGGCTAACACTTACACCTCTGCAGCTTTCAAAACAGCAATAGTCAATAAACTATTTTGCACACTGCAGGGTACATAGAAGACTTCAATTAATGCTAATAGCATGGAGGTTTGAAATGCATATATTTTTTTTTTCTTGATGTAATTTAAAACAAGGAAGATTATCCCAATAGTCTGTCACTCTTTAGAACAAAACAAACTCACTGGGGTTTCTTTAGGGTTTTTGTTTGGTTGGTTTTTGTTTGGTTTGGGTTTTTCTTAAGTGAACTTCACTTTAGAAACTAATAACTGGACAGACAGATAAATTCTAAAAAAGTCCATTCTGTGCCCACAGAGCTGGTGCTATATGCTTGGCCAGGAGACCCTAGAATTTTCACAATAGCTTATATCACTTAAGAACAGATATTAACTATGACATTAAAAATAATGTAGGGAAGCATCTTCCCTTTTTTTTTTTCTTATGGCTCATCCACAGGTATGTTTCCACTGGTGAATAGCTTGACCCAGGGGTGTGAGTGAGGTTTTTGTGGTTTGTGTGGATTTTTTTTTGTTTGTGTTTGTTTTTTTTTTTTGAGAGGCTTCTGCATTTGGGCACGAAGACATGATTGTCATATTACCAGCAGGGATGCTCTACATCCAGTCTCCAGAAGCACTACCTGCCTCCCTGGCTGGTGCTGATGTATCTTCCCATACTGAATTCCTCCTTCCACATTCCCCATGTCCTTTCTCTCTGTCCTGCCTCCTTGTTCTGCCCTTCTCTTCATGTTTGGTTTTTTCCTTTGTCTTTCTGCACCTTATTCTTTTCTCAGACATCCTGTTCCAAGTCCTCTTTCATCCAAACCCCTATTCCTAAATCCTAGACTTTTTGTCTCAGCCTTCTCAGAGATCTGTCTTCACTCTCTTCTTTCCAGGAAACCTTTCTTTTCAAGCCAGCTTCCGTCTGCTAGCAGGGAGGTATGTTCCCATCTGCATCTATGACTGAGTCGCAAAGTCTCCAAGAGAGTACAGGGACCTAGAACTGCTCCAGGCCTGCATGCACAGATTCACACGCCTAGGTAATCCTGTACTGTCAGCTCTTTGCCCTGGCTTGCTCTCATCCCGTCTGCCTGTGCTCCCAGTCAGTCCTGTCAGCCATGCTCCACTCCACGTCAAAGGGCAGGTATCATCAACTGCAGGCTTGGATGAGCGACGACCAACAGCAGCAAGGAGGAAGGAGGGATGTGAGGACATAGACAGCCTTGTGACTTGCTTTGATCTTTATAAGGTCTACTACTGATGTTACTGAAGGAGAAACCTTACTTCTCCCAGGAAAACTTCAGGAGAGCAGCCCTATTTTCCCTGTCTTGATATCTCCTTTTCCCTTTCTGGAAGAGGACAACCCCACTCTCCTCCTAGACTTCCAAGCAGGTGCTATTAACCAGCGCACCGGGCAGCTCCAGGCAGCACGTTCAGCACTGTAACGGCAGATGCATCACTAACATCCCTGCTTTGTCGCTGCCACGCAGCACACTTCCATTTTACAGCGGGAGACAAGGCTCAGCAGCCCCTCTCTCCTTGGAGTGGCCTGCTGGCACAGAACGCCTCTGTGGGGAGAAGGCTGGGGTTGCTAATCCCTTTTGGAAGCAGGTTTGGTAGGTGCAATCTCTGCATTCCTGTCACCAGTTTGAGGTGAGGGCAGGGACTGAAGAGCCGGCAGGACCCACGCTGGTTGATTAGCAACGCAGCATGCATGAGATTCCTTGGCACAGCGTAAGGTTATTGAGAAGCTGGGCTGCATCCCAAACTTGCCCCCGGCAGAATTGGCAGATCACGTAGCTAGTGTCACTTTCAAGCGCTTGGCCAGGCAAAACCCACCCTTTCTCCATCCCCCAGTTCCCCTGCACTTGGCTTTGGACTAGATTTGTTCAGTGGGTTGGCTGCCTCCCCAGCCACGCATTCACAGGGTTTGAGGCAGAGTGGTGTGTGTATCTCTACAGTAATCTAATTCCATCTTTCCAGAAATATGTGACTGGGTATCAGAAGCTGCAGCTTCTTTTAAATTGTTTTTTGGCTGTAGCTTTCACAAAGCTTAAATCTAATAAACTTACAGCAACCTTAAAGCTAGCAAAGCGTATTTTAATTTTTTAATAGAAATTAGAGCTAGGAAAGTTCCAGTGATAATAATTCAAGTGATCAAGAAACAATTGGGGCAGGACTGTTCCCAGTGCCACAGTGCATCTCCATCCTCTCTAACACGCAACTTCAGCATGGGACTAGCATTACCCTTCCAGTCTGTGTTATTGGGAAGAGAATGTCCTTAGCACAGTTGGTTTGATCCCACCAGCGGTGTTCAGCTCAGGAGGCCTACGCGGCAAAGACCCTTAACCACGCTTTTCTCCTCTTTAATCCCAGGTGCCTATCACGTTTCTTTTCACAGAACAGTAATGCTGAGCCTTGACAATCAGAGCCTCTCCACAACCCGAGAGGTCCTCAGCAGCCACCTGAAGGACCCTGACACCAAACTGTCCCAGGCAAAGGGTATGTGGGAACAGCCCACAAGGCTCTCTTTTCCCCCTGTAAGATAACGCTTGGCAGCACTGAGCTCTTGTACCAATGCCGCTGGCTGACAGTGAGTAACATAAAGACCTCTGCCAGTCTGGTGCCATGCACATAGCATATATATCCCATACCAGGGCTACCCAGTCTTTTCTTGGGCTGAACACATGCTGTATAGGTGCTTTTGAATGTGCACCTGTGCAGTGTAGTACCACCATCCTCCTCCTCATCTGTACAGGCTGTGAGCTCCGGAGCTGGCCCTGCTGGGTCTGAAATGGAAGTGGCTGCTCCAGTATTTGGAAAGTCCCTGAATACTGGGGACTGCCTGAGTTTGCGGCTCACAACTGTCTGTGTGACTGGTAGAAAGCAGAGAGCCAGGGAGAGCTGATAAGTTTCTAGTTCATCAGTAACTCTTAGAAAACTTCAGAAGGCTCAAACTAAGGTATTTCATTGGAAGCAAGCGTTATTTGATCAGTGTGCCCTGAGCTGGGGGAGTGTTGCTAGGCATCACTATTTCTCTTGGGCATCAGTGATTCTCCTGTTTCCAGGAGGCAGCGGGTCCCTGGGAGTGCTTCAGGGCTGGGGCTGGATGCAAATGATCTGGCTGGATGGCACTTCTTACACAGCAGGACCCAAAACTTTTATCTGAATTCTCCTTGCATTTTTTATGTGGGTCTCATGGGGATCTTGTGGGGATGCTACCATTCCTAAATAAGAAAAAAATGCAAGCAGCAACTTGCTAGTAACTATCAGAGAGATCTTAAAAGGCTCTGGTTTAGGATGAAAAGAGCTTGTAATTAGCAACTGACACTTGCATTTCAACTACAGAAGTGGAGCAACTCCAGCCCAGCAGTGATTCCTGTGAATCCTTTGATTCAGGGTCACAGTAGGTATCAGCAGGCCTGTTAGAATCTGTCACCAAGTCTGTCTAAAGAGCTAGACTTGGGGCAGTCAACATACAGTGCTATTGAGCATACCTCAACCATAGGATAAAAGCAGATGGTTGGCGGATTTTTATCTTTTGCAAAAGTGAGAGACACCTTTTCCTTTTGAGGAGCAAAATGTTACCGACTTAGCCCTGTTGTTATTTGACTGGACATTTGCTGCAGGTTTTCCTTTGAAATGCCTAGCTATGCGCAGAGACAAGAAGACAGCTGCACTGCTTTGGAGTGCATAGGTTTCATGTAGTAGGTTGTATGAGAGTCCTAATTGCAGAGGGTAAAGAGCTTGGGAGGTGGAGAAATCTGTTCCTCTGACTCCTCCATGCTGAGATGGTCACCAGCGCAGGTACCAACATCTTACCACAAGCCTGGTAATGACTGCTATTTACAGCTAACTGGGCTGCCGAGTATTAAAGTCTTCTCTTAGTGAAATTATCCTTCCCATTTCCCCTCACCCACATCCCTCAACAAGGTCTTGTTTTGATTTTTGTGGTCCCTCGAGCATCTGGATCTGGCTCATGACTCAGGAGGCTGTTTTTCTGCCACGTGCTCTTGAATAGAGTTGTTTAGCACAATTTTAGCCATTTGTGGCTGTGAGCCCAATTGGAAACACGTGTGCTGGTTAAAGGCAGGTGGAGGGATTTCTTTTGTTAATTAGGCTTCAAATTCCATTGTGTTCCCTGTAACCAGTGGCCCAGGCTTGGATCTTGGTAACACCAGACAAACCCCATTAGTGAAGGAATAACCCTGGATTTGCACTGCATACAAATCTCGCAAGTTTGTTCGGTTTTGGGGTTTTTTTTGCCGTTGGTTTAGACAGTTTCATGTGGCACTGATTTTTCTAAAAATAAAAGCTCTTCAAGCCTGGAGGGGGTAAAGAGAAGCTTTCTGGGACCAGCAGGGCTGCGTGGCCAAGGCTGATGTGCTTGGATAAGACAGGAAAAGCAAGGGCTCCTTTCCCACCAGCATGCTGTCCTCCCTCCCCCCCCCCCAGCCCATTTCCCGTCTGCTCTACACCAAATCGCTAATTTGATCTCTGAATCAAGGGGCTGCCATTTTGCACTAGGCTGGGAGCTGCTATTCACCCCCTGTGGGCTCCACGAGTAATTAGAGTAACACCTTGTGTAATGGTTTAAGCGACAAATGACTGTAGCTTCAGCCCACCCCAGATGTAACTCAGGTTCATTATCACCTTAGGAGCTCTGACAAGAAGTATGGTGGGGTCAATCTTGTTGCAGAGGAGAGTTATTCTTATGGAGAGCATGTATTTGTGTCTTGGGAAGATGGCAGAGAAGGAATAGGAGTCTTTAAAGAAAGTTAAATGGAAGGGGAGGCTTAGGCTTATTTGCTCCTCAGGGGGATGGGTGAAAGCGTAAATGGGCCACCTACCATGCAGTACCTTAGTTGTCTCTTTCTTGTGGACAGAAGACCTCAGGCTTAATTCCTCAACCACACTTATTCCCTGCATCACAAGGGGTTTCACTGAGTTAGTCACCTTGAATATATTTAGCAATTTGGCTATTGAGTACTTGCTGCCCATTCAAATCAGCACATTTGAAGAGCGTAAACACCTCTGAGGTCTTGTTCCTTTATCTTTTGGGTTTTCACTATGATGCTGCCTGCAAAAGCTGTTGGTTTTGCAGGAAAGCCACTGCAGCACTGAGCCTCCAGGGTTTGAAGAGTTTTCTTGGCTGTCACCTTTCCCTTTTGGGATAGGGAGCTGGTGTGGAGCACCTCTGTGCTGTGGTGCCCCTGCCACCTTCCTGACCCATTAGACAGCACTGTTGTGAGCTGCCACCCCGACTACGGAGTCAGTGGGATTTGGAGTGACAGTGCAGGGAGGGGGAAGGAAAGGAGGAGAGAACGAGACCAGAGCCCCTTGCTCCTTTATTGTTTTGGTGGTGTGTGCTTTTTTTTTTTTTGTGGTTCCACTCCCCCCCCCAATTAAGATTAAGGCCATTTGGAAATTTGCCTGGGAGCTACAGGGGTCCTTGCACTGCACCCACTCCTCAGTGCTATCTAGGAAGGGACAGGGAGCTCTAGTGCGAGCAGGAGGAGCCAAGGGGCAGAGAGAGGAGTGGTCACAATTAACACTGAGATGGAGAAGAGGGTACAACTCTACCATTTGAATTTCAGACTCCAAATGCTTAAACTCTCTGTGGATTGGACTAGATAAAAAAGATAGCTAAACCAGCAATGTTTTGTGATGATTCACTGCCAAGTGCCAACAGAGCCACTAAGCTAAGCCTGTTTGACGGGAGAGCAACAGGGAAACGGTGAAAGGACCACAGAGGTGCCAGAAATCACAGCAGATGTGATTTTTATTTGCTAGGTCAGTTCAGAGTGAGATTCCCTAAGAAGCCTAGAGAAGCTGTGCGTTTAACTGCCCCGAGCCTCAGGGAGTTCTTGGGGGCAAGTCCTGTTCCCAACCTCATGCTTAGGAGAGAAAAGAGGATGCTGAAGTCAAAACCTTCCCTGCTCTGTCTCCCAGGCCTTCCTAGGTTGCTCCCAAGGTCTGGCATTGCTATTAATTAATCACCTTTCACAAATACGTACACCCTCCAGCGTGAAAGCCATCATCTTTCCCTTTCTTCAATTCCTATCTAAACAATGAAGGCTATAGAGTTAGCAATCCCCATCACGTTTCCAGTATGCTGTACCCAATACAAGGAGGTCGTTGAAAGTTTGCCTCAAAGAATACTTTTCTATGTAGAATTTGGGACTTAAATAGAAGGAAACTTTCCAGGAAGGGAAAAATGGTCTGCTTCCTGCAGAAATCTCCAATTATATTTGTCAAAAATCTATAATGCCTGAAAACTGAAATATTTTAGCCAAAACATCCTAGCTAAAAGACAGAATTCCACTTTTAAATGATCTCATAATGTCTCACGGAAGTTAGTTGCTTCACGTCCCTGTGCAACTCCATGGTCTTGGTACTGTGCTCAGCATACATAGAATTGCAAGTTTGTAGATATAACAGGAGAAGATACTTTCATCTAATGGGTCATCTAGACCATCTCGCTGCCCTAAGGCAAGATTAATTGCACCCGTCCTCTTCCTCGCATGTATTTATCAGTCTGTTTCTAAAAATCTGCAGCAATGACAGTTTCAAACTTCCCTAGGCCATACATTCCAGTATTTTTTTTAATTATGGATATGCGAAACTTTTGTTTTCTTGTTTTCCCTTTATTATCTTGAAGATTTGTGGCCTTCGGGCTTTTCTTCAGAAGGTTAAGTACTAGTTTTAAATTCTTTTCCTCATGTAAGGGGTGGGGGGTGTTTGGTTTGGTTTGGGTTTTGGTGGTGTTTGTTTTTTTCCTCCAATCATTATTACTGGTTTTTGGTTTTTTTTTTTTAGAGAAACCCCCCAAACTGATCTGTATCTTTAGCTCAGTGCCTGAAACTGCAGTCCGTATTCCAGTTAAGACCTTGCTATTACTGAACAGACTGAAGGACTTTCTTGCAAAGCCTTTCATAGGGCACTTCTGTTTGTTTCAAGTTGGCTTTCCCACAGCCATGTCTCTCTCAGATTTTTATCCACTGCAGTCCCCAGAACACTTTCTGCAGGCGTGTTGTTGTCTTGGTCATTCACCATCTCTTGATTTTTGTGCAGTTGGTTATTTCTGCCTAAGCATAGGATTTGGCTTTTGTCAATACAGACTTGCAAAAAGGCAATCCCCAAATTTTCTTTCTAATGAGTGTTTCAATTAGTCAAGTCTTGATGGTTTTTTGGTGTGGTGTTTTATTTTTTTTTCAACTTAAATACAATGTCCTGCCTTTATTCCCTCTGCTCCATCTCACTACTTTGGTATCATATTCAGACTTCATAAGGGTAATCCCTTTTCTATTGCCAAAATCATTAACAGAAACGATGAGTAGTGCCAGAGCCAGAACAGACCGTTGAGTAATCCCTCTCAATATATCTTTCTAGGGTAAGTCTAAGCAATTGATAACTGTCCTCTAAATTTTAAAATTTTTTTGGATCATTTTGGCATCGAGTCTTGAGAAGCTTCACTTAGACTCTGTTTCCCTCACTATTTATGAAAGCGTCACACGAGACAGTGTCATAAGCCTTACTGAACTCAAGATATATGTCATCTATTGCTTCTTGCTTCACCCTCAAGGCCTGAGAAAAGAACAAGAGGAGAGGAGATCCTGCATCACAGGAGATCTATCCCAACCTAGGGTCATGCCTGGGGGACGATGGGAGTGTGAAGCACATGAAATATAGCTCCCAGGAGGTCCCACAGGGCCTCCCTGAAATAGCCATTATGGTTTCCAGCCAAATATTTTCAGATTTTGAAATTTTACTATTTAAAAAAGATGCATAAGGATCATTTTCTAAATGGCTGTAACACATTCCCAGACCCTGAGTGCACATGTTAAATAACAACATGCCCTGTACTAGGGGCTTTAACTAGACTCAGAAGTTAATTGGCACTCTCCCATATACTTGGTGTCTGTTAAAGTGAAGCACATGGCGACACAGAAACCTATACTGAGAGCTCAGCCCATTGCGACAGGAGGTGTGTGCAACTTTTTCCTCACTATGAAACTGCTAATGTGCATACACTTTCTGGTAATTTCTGGCTGTATCCGAGGCCCCGTATTCTGGTCTCATGGTAGGCTGTCAGGTTGAAGTTTATCCATAAGTCCCCCATAACCTTATTTGATGAATCCAGGTGACTCTCAAAGCATGTTGCCCTGTCACTGAAAAAGAGAAAGCATACACTATAGGGAAGGAACTCTGCCCAGCAGACAGTTAAATGGCTCTTCAGGACTACAGCAAACATTCTGGTCATCAGGTGTGCTCCAGTCACTCTTGTTCAGTGTCTAGATTGTCTAGTACCTTTGGGACACTATCAGTGACTTGGTCCTGAGTTTTATTTGGAGGTGGCACAAGATACCCTGGAGGATCCAGTTTTCTGTATTCAGGGGAAGGAAAAGGGGCAGGAAGTAGTCCTCTCAGCTTGAATGCTGTATTTCTAGGTAAAGAAAACAACTAAGAGAGAACAACTTTGAGAGCTCTATATCAGTGTTACAACAGAATATTATCTCCCATCTTCAATCTACTCATCTTAACTAAAGGTGACACTCATATGAAGGCCAGGGAAAGAAAACAATCTTGTCTCCCCATCAATTAATTTATTTTCTCTGTTAGACAGGAGAAACAATGGGTTAGAGGAGGGGTAGGATTCATATGAGAGCTTTCATATATGATGTCCTGTATTTAGCTAGTGGCCTTTCAAGGTGATTTCTTGTAACACATCAAGGTGCAGAAAGAAACCGCTCAAACACAAGGGCTCTTGACTATTGTCTTTCTATTTTGACTGTGTGGGAACAAAAGCACAGGTTGGAGAGGGGTGCTAGTATCTATATCTCCTAAGAATGGGCAACTGCTCACTGCAAAATGAAGCTTGATGTTTCTTACTTTTCAAATAAACCTGCAAGGGAAATGACCTGCATTGAGAGCACAAGTGGAGGTGGGTGCTTCCATCTGAGTTTATTTTGGTTAGAGGGTAAGATCAGAAGAGGCCTAAACAAGGCTCTTTATTTTCAGCAACACTGATCATCTGCTTTGAAGTAAGATCCAAAGAAAACATACTCCCTCCTTCATCCCAATTAAAAAGCAATAAAGGCTATTTTCATTTTTTAAATATTGAAGGTAGGATATCTGCCAAGAAATCCTTTTCCTTCATAGAGGGGCAGATGTCAAATATTGTGAGGCCACATCCTCATCTGGTGTCATCCAGCATCACTCCATTGACTCCAGTCCAAGTGGTTCTGAGTTGTGCTGCCTAAATGCCTGACTCCTCATCTGGCAGTGCCATTCAAAGATATGTCTCTGCAGAGGTCATGTGCAAACATGATATTTAAAGATAATGACCCAAACTTATTCCAGCAGTTTTACCCAGCAAATTATTTGACCTCCTGCTTTTTGGTGATCTCCTCTTTCATCTTGAAGGCTCCAGCAGTGCAAGTGCAATGGTCTGTGCAGAGCAGGGATAACTGAAGCGATAGGAAGGGGCAGTCATCCTTCAGGCAGGTCAGTCTAACCTTTTCCTGGTGCCTGGCACAAGTGAGAAGAAGATCCTACCTGCAGCTAAAACAGAAAAGCAGTTTTCCACGCTGGTGTGTCTAAGAAATCGAAACAAGCACACAATTTACAGAAATACGATTAGGGGTTCAGCTTTAGTTAAAAGCAATGGATCAAGTTTACTGCTGTGTTCAAGGCAATTGCTCCTTTCTGTCCTGGAGTGCATCTAGTCTTATATCTGAGTTAATTTCTCTCTTCCTGCTGCATATATTAGGCTCACTAGTGAGAGTATAAAGGAGTGGAGAAGTCAATGGGCATAAGAGAAGGGGTTGGGGGAGCAAGAGTGATAGGAACAATCTACCCTATTGTCATGGAAGACAAACATTTCTTTGACTCTTTTTTTTTTTTTCTTTTTTTTCTTCTGGTTTCTGTGGCTTCATAATTAACCACAGATGGATATATAGGACAGGATTTGAGCTAGGAATGGGTCACAAAGTAAGTGAACCACTCTCCCACTGTTTCTTCCTTTGCATCTCCTGCCCTTTCTTTCTGGAGGAAGGAAAGAGTAATACAGCCTTCCACAGTGGGAGTGATAAGGCCTTTAGCTCAGGGATGAGTCAGTAGGGTGGACCATCATTAAGAAGCAGCCAGAACTTATTTTGTTGCTCTTGCAGAGGTCTGTAAATGCTCCTCCCACTTATCCTCATGTTTATCAGTGATAAACTCATTGGATTCGATGGAAGAGCCCTGGGTTAGAGCCAGTATGGGAAGAGAAGCCAAACAAAAGGCCACTACTCCAGTTTTAAATTCATTCCCAACAAGAAACAAGATCCAGTCTGAACCTTAATCTAAAAACTGACATGAATTTGAATGTTTTCTGAGCCCTGACAGGGTTTTTGCCAGAGAGCTTGGATCACAATTTGCTAGGTCTTCAGGTGTTCTTCACTCAGTGAACAATAAAATGCTACAGTAAATGTACTTGACCTTGTATCACATGTTGAGCACAGCTACAGGCAAATCAATACATACATAAAGCTCACCAGTTCCTAGAATCCAAATCAAACTCTGCTCTCCGAGTTAGAGCCAGAAGCCCTGCTAGCAAAATACAGTGGCTTTCAATGGCATTTTCAGCCTGAGTTAGTGGGTTCAAGCACATACAATCACAGAATCACAGGCAAATTTAGATCAGAAGGTACCTCTGAGGCTCATCTAGTCTGTCTGTCTGCTCAAAGCAGGGACAACTTCAATATTAGATCAGGTTACTCAGGGTCTCATCCAAGGAAGTTATGAAAATCTCCAGAGTATTCCATGTCATCTTTTGTCGGTTTGAGCCAATACTTAACTGCTCTCCCAGTGATGGATGTTTTCCATATATCCAGTTGGAATTATCCTTTTTGCAGCCTGATTCCATTGTGTCTTGTCCTTTCACTGTGCACCTCTGAAAAGAGTCTGGTTCTGTCTTCAGTACCAAACTCTTCGGAAAGTAGAAGATGCAATTGGTTCCTCCCCTCTCTAGCCTTCTCTTCACCAGCTTAGAAAAACTGAGTTCCTTCAGGGTCTCCTCATATTTCATGTGTTCTAGAGTCTTGTCTGTCTTAGCAGCATTTCTTGGGACTCTCTACGGTTGTCAGTATCTCTTTCATATTGGCTGGCACAAAAGTGAACTTCAATGTATTTCAGATATTGATCCAGACCAAATGACATTGTAAAGTTCACCCATCACTTGCTGCATAAGGAAGTCTGCCAGACTGTTGTCTTCCTTATCTTATTTTACCTTATGTTCTTCTGATAAAAAAATGTTGAGGAAACCTAAAAAAGCTAGATCTATGTGATTTATTTTTTTTTTTAAGCTACCGATGACCTCTGCACTGATAGCATTGCTATCTTGCATATCTCTGCTCAGTCTGGATGGGGATGAACCCTGGTGTTGCCCTGAGATAAGAAAGAAGAGTATCAGACCCATAAACTGCATGGGAGACCAGGAAGCTGTTTGGTCCAGGCATTCCTCTTCCCCCCAGGCTACTTCTTTCTGGAGGAAGCCATTGATCTTTGGCAGGCGGACACAGTTGGGCATTCAGTCAATCTGGTAGTGACAGGCTAACATAAAACAGTGGTAAACAGCCTCCAGTGATCTTGGGGAAGGGCTCCCTGGCTGGAGAAGCACAGATTCAGCATTAATTCAAACTAGCTTTTGAGGAATTTTTTTATTACAGGAAACAACAATGACAATAATAATCTGAGGAATCTTTGTCAAGAAAAAGCCTTTGGATAATCTCAAAATAAAGACATCCAGGCAGGAAGTCCCACTTGGTTTTGTTCATTTAACAAGATCTTGCAGATCTTCAGAAATATCTTCTTATTTTATTCTGAATGGAATTTATGGTGGAATACACAGTAGTAGATAAATGTTATTTAATTCAATTTTGCATAAATTTGAATGAGCACTCCCAGGAGACCCTGAATTTCAGAGAAACCTGGAGATGATAGACAGCAAAGTCTTGCTGGGATCTCTCTCACTCCACCCTTGGAAGCTGAGTCCAGTTTGCTTTTTCTACTGTATATTTTTTTAGTATTTTTTCCAGTCTAGTTGTATGTATTTGGAGCAGGGAGGAGATTATTCCTCTGAGTAATATCAGCAAATTCCTCCTGGTAGCAATGCTGTCTTGTTAATTCCCTTTCTCTATTCCTTCTTATCTGTCCTTCTGACACCTCAGTGAATTTGTCTGTCCTCCATGGCACTTGCACACAGGCTTTCAATATGTGTAAATAACTGCAGTGTCTCCACAGTTAGCTTCCCTGGATAGCTTTGTCAAGCTAAGCAGCTCCAACCCCAGGAGAACACTACTATACATCAGCATTGCAGCTCTACCAAAGCCATCCCTAAAGGATTACAACATGAGTGGCTTTACTAGTTAATGTCTACCGCTTCCTTCACTTCTTGATCACTTTTATTGAAGTCCAGGCCCATCCTTCAGAGCAAAACATTGGTCAGGTGTAGTGAGCTCTTTGTGACCATACATTGTCCCGTGCACCCACAGCTTTGAACAGACTGCATGCAAAGAGACAACTACGCCTCCAGGGACCTGTGTTTAGGTCTGGGCTGACAGTGTGAGGTTATGTGTTATGCTTCCAGATGATACAGCACATGACTCCCATCCCTGGGAAGGGTTGCTGGGACAGTGGCTTCAAACCAACTTTGTGCCTTCCCAGCCTCAGCCTACTCCAGGAGCTGGAGAGAATTGTGCTGCAGCTGAAGCCAAAGTTGAGGCAGCCTGGATGAACCTGTCTTCTGGACTAACGTGTACCTCAGAAACTCCTTAGCCTTGTAGGCAGAATTTGCATGCCAGAATATACCAGTTATCTCCAACCTGAAACCCTCCATAGCAGTTCCTCGTGAGCTGCAGGTGTCCTGGGAATGCTCCCACCACTGGGAGTTTTGTTGTCCCAGTCACACCACTGTGATCCTCTGTGTAGGCATTATCACAGGAAGAAAGATCTCGCTCAGAGTTACTCCTGGACTGGACAGGTGCTGGAGAATATCAGTATGCACACCACTAGCCCATAGCCTGGCTAAAACTGGTATTATTTAACATGATCTCCCATCTTCCCCAGATAGAAGGTTTGCTACCTTATTCCATTGAGCTCTCATTAGCTCTTTTGGTTAGGAGAAAGAGCCATAAACATGGTAAAGACAGGATGGGCCAAGGACATCCGAGGAATTACCAGTCCCCAGCACTCATTTCTAATGTCATCAAACTCATCTGGGGGGTCTCTGTTGCCGGAGCGAGGTATTTTGGGGCTTAGCCTGGCTCTATAAGCAAGAACACTAGAGCTGTGTGTCTGGCAGGACTTTCTGGGCTAGAAAGTGGCTGCATTTTTGTGAATATCTGAGGGGACTGTAATACAGCCCATATAGCATAGGATGAGGGAAGCTGTCAGAATCTGAGCATGTTTTATGGGCTGCACCAGCTTTTCCCTCAGCAAGCAAGGGCAGGGCATCGGCAGCATGAGGGCTGAGTGGTGCCCAGGGTTCCCTCATTTAATCTGTGAACAGGATAGAGACATTGCTTGGTGAACCAGTGTGTGTAGAAGGCCCCTCATTTTTTGAGGAATGGGCTAACCAGGAGCAAAATTGCTAATAGCAAGCAAAGTCCTGCGTTCATAGAGAGTTTCAGCTGGCGATGCTAGTAGGCAGTCATTTTATGCCTTTGCATCTTTTTCAGCTTTTAACTGATATAGTCACAGTCTGTATGTACACACGTTTACATATGGATTAATCATCTCTACCTATGAAGACTGCATGCCTGGTAACTCTTCCCCATCAGTTCAGGGGCCAGTCAATTGCCTGTGATCTAACATCAGAAAGAAAATGATATCATGTTCTCATTGCATATTTGCAGGAGAGAAGCTGGTTACGTTACACAGACCTATGGGATCAGACTCCTTGCAACGTGAGATGTGTGTGGGTGAACTTGGCCAATGAGGCAGCCAAGTAGACAATTTACTAGCCCACCCCTGAAGAACATGATGGCACTCCAGAGGATGGAATCGGGGGCCCGTACAAATACTTAGAGAAGTTATTAACTTTTTTTTGTATTTTGGTGTTAGAATTTTAAGCCTCATATCAATTATTCTTCAGCAAAGTGTGTTTTACTATGGAAAAACAATTACATACATAGTGGGAGCTCTCCTGACTCTAAATTGAAGCAGCAAGGGTGTTGAAATTTTAATGAAGACCTTCTTTTCATGCAGGGTTTCTCAGGTGTTGAGTTAAGTCACTGCTAATAAAAAGCAAAAAAAAAAAAACCCAAACCCAAACTAAAAATATATGCCAAAAACTAAGTCCACCCTAATTTCAGCATGAGTCTGTAGGTCAGTGTCTTCAGATATCATAATGCCACCAGTTCTGAAAGTATACATGAAATTCTGAGATGGAAAAGGGGCAACATTTGAAAAGTAGTAGAACAGGCATACCTTTTATCCAACCAGGCAGGCAACAGCCAAGCTTTTACTGGATCTGGTTGTCTTAATCCTTACAATGGATGTAGAGGGAGACTGACAGGGCCAAAAGGCAACCTAAGTCAGGTGAAATAAATCACCTTCGACAGCAGACACAGGCAGCTTAGGAAAACATGCTTCTACTGGATGCCTTATTTTTAGATATTTAGATTTTGCATGGCTGAACCTCAAGCTAAGTGAGGTGTAGGTCTTTCATTCACCAACAGTTAACTTACATTGGAGCTTTGATTCTATTCGTTTTCAGTGGAGTTTAGGAAATATTGACTGCCCACGTTACCTCAGCACCACTCAGGACCTAGGACTGTAACAGTTGCAAGAATGTGCATTAGGCCCTGCAGTGTCTAGTGGAGTCTTTCAACATCTGGGCTGGTGCTCTTGACTTGCATGGTCTTGAAATTCTTATCCAGAATTCCTATTTGCGGCATGCAATCCCAGTCCTCCTGAAGAAAAGAGAAATTTTCCCTTTGGCTCCAGCGAGGTGTGTATGTCATTCCCTACATAGAAACAAAATGGAGAAATATATATTTAAGTCAGACAAACTTTCAGGTCTACTGCATCCATAATAAAGAACCAAAAAAGAATATATATCATATGTTTTTTTTTCCTCGGGTTATTCCTAAGCAATGGGATTCACTAGAATGCTTTAAAGATGTTACCTGCTTCTTGTTAGAAGAGTGGGGTTCCAGGACACTGAAAGTTGGTGCGCTTTTAACATTTACTCTCGGGCATTGGATCACTGAAGCGCCAAGGGAAAGAGCAGATGCCTTAAAAGGGTAATGCAGAAATAGCTCATGGAAATCAGTGCTGAACTCACACACTTCGGTGGGATTCAGACAGAGCATTTCCCTTTCTGTTTCCTCTCTAATCCTAAATGACGATTCACGTAAAAGTGAGGCTACAGCTGATGGTGGTATTTGTCAAGCAAATCTCTGCATTCTTCTCCAGCCACTGTCTGCTCAATATTTTTAAGTTTGCCATATCCAAAGAATATTGGGCCATTAAATCTAATTATGCACCTCTGGGAAATAGTCTGTACCTTGAGGCTTTTGAGGAAGGGAAAATTCCACAGTTGCACCTGGTCAAATGGTTACACGTGAAGGAAGTGACCCCTTGACCCTTTTAGGTGCTCTGAACATAAAACTTGTTTAACCCTCTCTTACCTGCACAGCTATAAACAGTATTGCTGCTCACAAACCAATGCAGCCCATTGAAAAAAAAAAAAAAAAAAAAAAGGCCAAAAAAAAAAAAAAAGATGATATTTGACTGACCTTCAGCAGCAGGGATTCTTCTGGGTGGCATGAGAAAGAGCTACAGAAATTAAAATTGACTTAATCCTGAAAGTTCTATAGGGCTAGGAACTGCCTGCTCTGTGTGTGGGTGCAGAACTGAACTTAGTAGCACCCGGGTCCATTCTGGAAGTCTCTGGGGTGAATGCAATGCAAACGGTGCAAAATCAGCAATGCTACAGCCATGCCAGTTATCGCAAGGAGAGGGCTGTCTTACTACTTTTTCCAAAACGTTGATGCCTTATTGTGAGGATATTTTGTCTTTGCTTGACTGTAGGCAGCAAATCAATGATAATTCCATTCTGAATAATTTCATCAATAGCTTATGGCAGGAGTATAACTATTGCAAAGCCTTTGTATGAAAAAGTATTGTCTGTCTTTGTCTGTTGAGCTGTTTTACAAAGATGGGTTGGTAAAGAAAAGTCAAAGAGGAAGTTTAGATTTGTATGTGTCACACCTTCCTCTAGGCTCCTGACAGCACATGACGTGGGAGCAAGTCGCTCCATACTCTTCCGTTATTAATTCCACTTTGATTCCTTTTTATCACCTCTGAATTTGGCCTGAATTATCTGTGAAGTTAAGGTATCATTTGTACCTTGCTGTAATTGATCGCTGCCGTGGCTGAGAAGTAAAAAGTAAAAATAAAAAAAGGGGGGGGGGGAAGTGCAAAAAGATGCCAGAGACAAGTTTTCTAATTGAAATGATGCTTGTTTCTGCCCCAGGTATGTAATTAGAGTGTTTTACACATCTGCCTGGAGATGTAGGTAGGTGATAAGGAAGCATAAGATGTCCATCTTACAGTGTCTTGTACATCAGTCTTTGAATTTGGCCTACAGGAGGAATGGGAGCTCTGATCACTCTCTAGACAGAAAAAATTGTAAAGAAAAAAAACCCATATTCTCCCACCCAGCCAAAACATATACCTCAGAATAAACATGAATAATGAGGTACGAAAGGGCAGCAGTCAGGAGAGAAGCTGTGAAGATGTGTCAGCCCCTCACAACCCGTTCGTGAGGCTGGGCACTCGCACGTCAGGGTTACAGGGCTGCAGTTTCCCATGAGACGCGCCGTGTTCTCATGCAGCAAGGGAAGAGCCCGCCGCTCCGGCAGCGTCAGTCCTGCCTGCTAGACGAAGGCACTCTCACTCTTCCCATTATTTCTACTTCAGTGCACTCTCTGTCTGCTGAGATGACTTGTCCAGGCACAGGGGATCTTGAGCCAAAGGCAAAAATACCTTTCCAGGGTCAGTCTTTCATAGAATGGATTTTTAAAGAAAGCAGCATGCATTCCCACTGCAGGGCTCTCCCCCTCCAACCTGCGGTGGCACTGGTTGCCTATCTGAGAAGAGCAATGGCATATAAAAAGAGCGTCAAACCTGATGGGGAGCGAAGTGGCCTTTTTTGAACGTGGCAGTGCTGGCCACAGCAGGTGGCACCTGCGGAGAGCCTGAGGCTTTAGCAGATAATTACCAAATCCCTTTTGTGCTCTCTGCCAGCTGGGTGAGAGTTTGCTGGGTGAAGCCAGAGCAGCCACCGTGTTACAGGCACAATGCCACAGGCTGCTGCTGAGCACCAACGAGGGGGGTGACCTGGCTGATCCTGACCAAGTACAGTCTTCTCAATGCTGTAAAGAGGTAGCCAGCACTTTTCTTGAATCGCCTGCATGAATAAGAGCTACTCCCTTGGGTAGGATACATCCATAGCCTTCAGTTGCATTAGGGCAGTCCAGGCAGAGCGTGAGGGAAGATGTGGAGAACGTGAATGTAGTAGAGATTGTTGCATCTATCAGGTGAGAACCAGCACCTTCACCTGTCCCAGGGCTGAACAGTGTCAAATGGTCTTACGAGCTCCTCCTGTGCCTGGCACAGCATTAAACATTGTGTAAGAGAGTCCACAAAGACAACCAATTACCCAGGGAAATCAAGAGCTACGGCATGAAGTGACTACCTTTATGGAGTGGTAACTTCATGGGTGCCTTCGTGGGTCTCCAGTTAGACCAAAGGCTCCCCTTTGTTACTAAAAACAGCTGGGGATCACTCCCAGCCCCACTGCAGCTCACGTGCACTAATTATCGGGCAGCAGAGAAACAGTATGAGATAAATTGATTGTGATGCATAACAGTGTTGAGAGCCCAGGTTCTGAGCAGCCCCCATTCGTACCGCATTTCTAAATCCAGTATTGTGGATTTGGAGGGCTTTGAAAGATTTGGAAGGCTCTGTGAGGTACTTTCCCAAAATTAATTTCTCGCTTGGTGGGAGGGGGGAAGGTTGAACTCTGTCTTCTACTTGCTATTGTTGTACTCTTCTTCCCTTTGATATACCGTTTCAGTTTCAGAGGTGAGGGATTATCTTTCTTATGATAATAAAAAAGAGCACAAAGAGAGAGAAAGAGAGAAACCTGAAGATTGTAATTTTGTGCTTAAGTGAGCAGAGAGTATCTCAGCTCTCATGCTCCTTTCTTAGTGCAAGAAAGAGAAGCGGCAGAATGTTACATCCCCCAAGCCCATGCTGGATTTTCCTGTCATAAAAGCAAAATTTAAAAGCAAACCCTCACATTTTCACCAGGAGACACTCTCTGAAGGAAACAGCCAGGCTTCTTCACAGCCCCAGTTCCAGTATCATCTTCTTTTGCTGACCAGGGATCTTTCCCAGGCTGGATATCTGACTAGCACACAGACACACCAGCTGGCTGGACTACCACCGTGAGTAAATACATTTGGAAATGACTGTGCTATTGCAACGCCTTACAAATACATCAAAGTGTGCTACATGCACAGCTGGGGTTTGTCTCCCTGCCTGCTGCCAGGAGGACGTAAAGCTTCCAGCTTCTTCTCCTCGGTCTCTTCATCCGTATATTCTCAGTTCTTCCTCCACCCTTCAAAAACAAGCTAAATGGTGGATTATTAACGATCTTTTAGTTTAATAGCCACAGTATTACAGAAAGTCCGAAAAGAGATCATTCCACATGCCAATAATCTGTCCACCAATTCTTCTCTCTTAGTGTCAGATGAGCATGCAAAGTATCTTTATTACTATTTCGGTTAAATTTAGTTCTCAGGCAAATAAGAGGCCCTGACTGGAGCTGAGGGATAGCGCTGGCAAGCAAAATGAGAAAGAGCAAGGCATTTTAATGCCAAACTTCATACTTAGCAAGTGATATCACCTTGGGCTGCTGGCTGTGTTAGGATTGGTCCAGCAGCCAGGCCTGGGGAGGAACAGGATAGCCGAGCATCAAGGGATTCTGTTCTGGACCAGGCATGGAATTTTTCAGGTCTCCTGTAAAAAAAAGTTAATGCTACATTGCAGGCGACTTCCTGTAATCTTTGTGACATGGTTTTTGCACCAGGCCCTGGAGAATCTTTGTGTCCAGAAAGCTTCCCTTGGTGGATTTCCAATGATACAGCTGGGAGGCAAAATGGGTCCATCTCATTTGTAGCAAGGATTATTGCAGTCTCTGTTAATTCTTGTTTCCTGTGTTAATTATTTCTTTCCGACAAAGTGCTCTGAGAATTTTTTCTCGCAGTGTAAGGGGATAAAAAACCACCCCCACTACTTTGGATCTGCTTCCCATTTCTGCAGAGCCAGAGTGAAGATGGAAGCAGAAGGTTTTTGTCATTCTGAATTTCTTGGACAGTGGTGGGGTTTTTTTTGTTTTGATTTGCTTTCCTCTGTATGGTTTTTGGATACCTTTTACCCATTTGGAATTCAAACCTCCCTGTTTCATATGCTGGTGATCCCGCTCCCTCCAGCTGGGATTCTGCAGCACAAAGTGCTTACAGAATCAAATGCTGGAATCAGGAGTCTCTAACTGCCTCCAGAAGCATCTTCACCCACTCAGCAGTGTCAGATAAATACCTGAACTGTGGAAGCCGGTGCAAAGTCTAGATTCATCTTAGGTGCCCACACAGCCTTCCCTGACACTTGTTTTTGGCAGGTTTCAAGCTAGTGAGGACCGTTCTCTGCCCTCAGACATCCCCTCTCCACATCAGCCATGGACAATTCTGGTGCAGGCCCTGGAGCAGAGGAGCATTTCCTAACAACTAGAGGGGGAAGACACCCTCCCCAGCATATGCAGCTTTTTTGACACTCATAAGAAGCATTTGCCATCAACGACCAGGGGACATTCTGGCCCAAATCAGGTTGTCTTATGAGTTTGATTGTAAGCACAGTCATTAAGGGAAGTATTCGTAAGTTTCCTATTCTGTAACCAAGGCTGGCACCTACGCAAAAGCCCCAGGGCTTCCGGGTCAGTGTTGCCTTCAGAGCACTCTGTGAGTAATTAAGGAGATGTCAGCACTGGACATGCTGCAGTAACTTTACTGTGGGTCGCTCAGAAACATCGTAAAGTTCATATTTCACAATCATTAGCCTCAGCAGTGCCCATCTGTTAAGCACTGGTAACAATTGAAGTGTTTCATAGCAGATGTTCCTCTCCCTGAACAAGTGCCCGCACAGGGTTTGCTGATTTCCTGAATCAGAACTGTTTATCCCAAATAACTCTGCAAATAATTGCCTAAGGTCAGTTCAGAGTGAATGCTCTGTCTTCTGGATTTACAGTGGTATGAGCAGTGCAGAGTTGCACCCGCTATGCTTCAGCCCTGTTCTTAAACCCTGGTACAAATCAAGAGGGGAGTCAGTGGAGTGCAAAACAGATGGAAGGGAGATCAAAATAAATCCCTCCACTTTTTCCCTGTAACACTTCAGATCACAGATGGGAGAGCTGGGATGCAGACAAAAAGTGACAGGAGGTTACTTGAACATCTGGAGTCCAAACAAATGCTTCTTTATGTAAAATAATGTTTAGCAAAGAATGCCTAGGAAATGTGAAAACTGGACCCAATCCTGGTCCCATGGAAGTCGCTGCCAACACTCTTGTTCACGTCAGCAGTCCTTCTCTGATGACATTACAAATGTCGTGTCTGAGTTACATCCGATGGTAAATGGAATTTCAAAAGCTTTCTCTGAATCTTTCTGGCAGAATTGGCTTTGCCAAAAAAAACTTAGCAAGGATATTTCAGGCAAGACCCAAATGACCGGTATTTGGATTCTCTCTTCAAAGCCACAAATATCTATGAGGTGTCCAGCTCCTCATGAGAGGCACTGAGAAACAGGCACTTAATTCTGTTTGTGCCTTTATAAATGTCCCATCTGATTTAGATTTTGACATAGCTGTTAAAATGGCATGGCAACGTAAGATAACACTGTTGTCCAACCATTTGTCATTGAACCTCTTTCAGTAAGAAGAGATTATCTCACAACCATCCAGCTGTGAAACAGGTTTGGATGAGCACTCTTCATGTCTTTCAGTGCAATACTAAGCTGCTGCTCAGAGATGGCACAAGCTAATCTGGCTGGCTTTGCACTGGGGTTGATGAGTGGCACTTACATGGGCTATTTTAGCAATAGAGTAGAAGAGGATTCCACAGAATCGAGCCTGCTGAATGTTAAAATCTCTGCAAGTGACTCTGCTGCACTTATCCAGATGAGAACAACTGCATAAAGCCTCAGAACCAGCTTCCTTGGGAACCTGATCTTTTCAGTTCAGCTGGAAAAGATGAGAATGGGATGAGAACAGAAGTTAGTTTGTATACTTTTTTAGGAAAGGATGTGATAATAAAGAAGTCTTTGGATTGCACAGAAGGAATCTGGAATTCTTGATAGATGATTAGAGTGGACGAGCTCTGTGTATCCAAGCGTGTGTTTATGGTTTATATAATGAAGGACAAATAGGCAGTCCAGCCTCTACCCAATTGGAAATCTGTGTGTGATTAAGGAAGGGAGATGTGCTCCCTTCACTACCATTAAGTGGGGTTCTCCCTTATATCACTGTCATGGACCAGGATCTGATTTAAACCACGTGCTGTAGCCAGTAACCTCAGATAAATCAATGCTTTGTGCCTTTCTAAGATATTGTCTGTCATTGTAGGACACTTAACAAATTGCCTGTGTGGGAATTCCTTGTTTAATCTAAAGCAGAAATACAACCACCTTGGGGTGGGAAGGCAGAAGTAAGACCAACTGGACTTGTAACAAATATGTGGAAAGTACTAAAGTGGCTGAGGCCCTTCCTTCACTGCAGGTGGTGTCCTGCATGCATGTGGAGGAGGGAAGTCCTCTGCAGTGACGGTCAGACATGCAGCGCAGATACACACGGTCAAATAATATACACGGCCAAATAACATCAGCAGAGCTCAGTCCTTTCTGCTGGATGAGAAGCATTGGTGACAGAGCTTCCCCTGGGTGTACACCACTCTGTGGCACCTTGCTGACCCAGCTGGAAATCAGAGCCCAATCAGAACTACCCCGGCCATGACGCTAGTCCCATTGCTCTTTTGGGCGTCCTGGTATGTTAGGAAGATTGTGCTGATCTTGTAGATCTCTCAGGCTTCGGTGGTTGTTTGATCTTTTGGTGGGATAGTCTGGGTGTTTATACGCTTAAAATTTGCAGATCTCCTCCTCATTTTGCTGCAGAGTTTTAAATGAGGAAATTAGGTGAGATTCAGATTTCAGGCAGCTCTAGATGAACACCATTCCCAGCTGGGATGCTCATTCAAGTCTTGAGAAGGGCAGCAATGGGGAATCAGTTTGGAGAACTTATTTTTTATCTGTTGTCCCTTCAAATGTAAGATCCTCAGCTGTCATCCAAGGGGAGATGCTGTTTTATGTTCAGAAGCAGCCCAGGGGAGACAAGTGCGTGCCCCTTGGGTAGTTCCTTGGCTGTTCATTCAGATTCACTTATAATTGCATCTGTATTTTGCATTTCAGCTACTGACTGTTTAAAGCAATCAAACTTAAAATGCACCAAAGCCAAAGAGGGTGTCACTGGAATAGACACATTATGTACAGTGTGTGCTTGTTGTTAAATGCTGTTAATTGCCTTGGCTGGGCAGCCTGCTGTTCCCTGGTTGGTTTCTGCTGCGATCCCAGCCTTTGTTTCTCTTCTGCAATGGAAACATTTCTCCCTTATTTATTTTTGCGTGAGAAAACATGTTTCCATTCTGAGCCTCTAGATACCACTCGGGTGCCCCCCTGACCTCTCCTCGTGGGCCCGGCCCGTATAAATGACCAGACGAAGGAATGTGGACGAAGGAAGTGCCATAAAGTAGAAATATTGCTGGCTCGTAAATTCCCTCCACCACAGCAAGATTTCAAAATAAACAGAGCTACAGTCACATAGGACAGCATAACTCAGCAGTGCAAAATTCATGACTGGCTCTTGCAAAGGAGAGCAGCCTGACATCAAAATGAAACTCCTCCAATAATCCCATCTGCCTCAAAGCCCTGGCACCAGACCTGCATTGCGTTTCCATACAGACTTCACCTGTCTTTGTTCTCCAGGTTATTCCTCTTTTCACAGCCCATACGAAACTGAATCCAGGGTGGGAAGCTGAATCCAGGGTGGGAAGCTGAACCTATGGCTCTTATTCAGGTCACTGGGATTTGGCGGCCCTCGTTTCCTCTGGGTGGCTTTTAGAAAAATACCCAACTTTTGATATAACTGTGCTCCTCCAGCCTGCAGCATGAATGTGTCGGTATCTCCAGTATCTGGGAGTCCGACCATGAGTACTGCCAGCTGCTGGATGCCAGGATTGTTTACGCAGGTTCAAGCTGTTTCTTGCTGCTGAGTCTGCTCAGCTGCAGAGCACTCTTGCTTCTGCCCTGGTGACAATTCTGTATTTATAAGGGCTCAAGACCCCTATTTCTGAAAAAAAGATTATCCAGACACCAGATAATTCCCAGATCTTGGAGGAAGAGGCAGGTTTATGCACCACATGGGCTCTCAGCTCCTCAGCACAATATTCTGCTGTCAGCCATCTGTGAGAAGAGGGAGGTTTCTCCTTGGATTGGGAGCTTTTTGAAGAGAAGGGAGCCCTTTCTCCTAATATTGCATGACTGCTCTGATAGGTAATGGGCAAATGGCCATCTAACAAAACCCGTATGATGTCAAAAAATGGGATCAAATTGGGATTCCTTGAAACAAAACTTTAACTCTGGAACACAGGTAAAAGCATGTATCTCAACTTCAGACAGATACAAGTCC
Source organism: Larus michahellis (assembly GCF_964199755.1). Taxonomy (NCBI): domain Eukaryota; kingdom Metazoa; phylum Chordata; class Aves; order Charadriiformes; family Laridae; genus Larus; species Larus michahellis. The sequence continues at coordinate 53,935,902 of NC_133901.1, read as the reverse complement.
CCACTCAGAAGCCTGTCTTATGACTAAGAGCGATGGAGTTAACAGCCTGGCAAGCAAACACTAATTGTTATTTTTCAGCACTTTTTTGGGTTGACATTGGAGGTTTTCAGAAGTTGAAATTAAGGAACTTTTGATGAGCTTGTACAGCTTGTTGAAAAATATTCCATTTTGACACAAAACATACTGCCTTTCCACTGAGACCCAGTATCCTCCTGCTCTTCTCCCCTGACTCTGCTGCTCTTATCTAAAAATAATTTGGTTTGTTTACTCAGTGAAAAATTAAATGTTTCCAAGGGCACTGAAACCTTTTTTCTCTTCATCAAGAGCTCAAATGTCCACTTAAAATCCTTTGATGAGAAATTTTCAATCAGATCCAATGAAAAAAAGAGAAGACATGGGGGAGGAAACCATGAAACCATGACTTTTTTCTCTTTTTTGAAGCATACAGCAGAGTTCCTTAACATCGGTTGTGGGAATGAAGAAGAAAGTGTCTGCCTTTGATCTGAAGGGAATCCTATAGTTTTTCTGAATTCTGCCAGCTGCTCCAATTCTACACTTCCACTCAGACAAAACCCTACATTATGATTGAGCCTGAAACCAACATAAACAATCCTGTGCCCTTTTAGCCCTGCCGTTGGAAGATGGAGTATCAGTGGAGCTGAGAATTTACTCAATACATCTAAATGAAGTGTAACCTTCCAGAGTTAGATGGCACCAGCTAGATAACCCCATTCAAGTAGAAATAGATGAAGGATGACACTGAAGGTTGCATGATGGGGCCGTAGCTGATAGTCCTGCTCGTGGCTTCTATACAAACTGCACTGGACATACAAGCATCAAAATGTTTGTCATTGCTAAATCTGCAAAAACTCCCCAAAAGACTAGCTAATAGTTTTGTCTCTAAGTGAGGCAGAAGAGATTCATTACACCACAGACTGTATCATGCAAGAGCAAATTAGGGATAAATGAGGAGTAAATTGAGGCAGCAATTAGGTGAAAGTCCTTAACTATTTAAGCAGCCAGGCTTTGGAAGAGCCTGCCAGCAGACTGGATGAAAGAGGTGCAGAATCAGAGGGTTATTTGTGTGATAACAGGGTCTGGATTCAGCCCAGAAGATCCTTCCCTGTACTGTGTAACCTTAGAGGCCACAAACCTTGATGTATTTTTTAACCTCCACAACTTTATAGCTCTTATAGATTACACGTTTTCTAAGAGAATGTTAGAGAGGAGCTAGTATTGTCTGAAGGTCATGCAGGGATGCTGAAAGAACTGTCTGATGGGACAGAGACACTCCCACAGAGCCGAGGACATGGATGGCAGATATTTCTGAGCCCTCTTTCCTGAATGCAGGGCCATCGCTCAGGAAGGACCTCATGGGACGTCTTGGGCTGCCTCTTGTAAGGACGCAGGTTCTATGTGCCCAAGGGCAATGCCAGTGCTTACGCACCTCTAATGGGCCACCTGAGACCCCCTTTCCTAGTAGAGGCTTCCAATGGAGCGGAGGATCTGGGAAGGGCAGGCTACAGATGAGAAAAAGGAAAGGCAGAACAGAGGGAGAGCAGAACAAGAAAGAGAGAAAAGGCAAGGGGAAGTGGAGAGCTGGAGGAGCAAAAATAAAAAAATATACAGAAATCAACAAAGTATAAATGTGTGAGGCAGGCTGAGGGATGGGAAGGGGGATAGAGGGTGGCATAAATAAGAAATAGGGGAGACTGAATGGAAAGGCCAGCTGCTGAGCATGCCCTAAGCAATCTCTGGGCTTGCAGGCAGTGGAAGTTAAGGAAGCTCACATCTCTGAGTCAGGTAGCTCAGGTAGCTCTTGTTCACCTGTCTGTGCCCCTGCTTCACTGCAGTGTCCTGCCTTGCTGATCTGGGCTGTTTTCCCTGATGACCATGACCCTCCCCCTCTCTCTTCCAGCTTCACAACCCTGGTAGAGTAAATGTTTGGGAAATTCCTGTTTCCCTTGTTTTGTAGCATCTGGAGCTAGGGCTGAATAAAGCCCTTCAGGCTGGGAGGTTTTGGAAGGAAGCCCCACGTTCACTGGGCCCTTTGCCAGAGAGTTAATCCTTTCTGTATTGACCCTTCTAGAGGCAGCAGTCCCAGGCCACCAAGGATCTGATAGCCTTGAACTCTCCATGCCTGGAACTGCGCTTGCTGCTTTTTAGTGTTGATCTCTTCCCAGCAATTTCCTCCTGAGGCCCCAGGCGGCAAAGCAGGGGCAATACAGATCAGCCAAATCATTCCTTATTTTCTCAATCAATGCTCTGATACAACTGTCATTGTGTCAATCAAGACAGAAGATGCCATACCATGCGCTTCATCTGCTTTTGTTTATGTTGCTGCTGCCTTGCATATGTACGTGCCAGAAATTCTAGGCTTCCCCATAGACACCCAAGATACTTTCCCAGAGCCATTGGCTGTAAGCTGCATAGATCATTGCAACATCCCTTACCACCTGCTCCAAGCATGGAACTAAAATCAAGCTGGGCTTAGGCAGAGATGAAGGTACAGAGCAGTTAAGTGGTGCTTGGGGTGCTCTATGTGTAAGTGTGTACGTGTTCATGGGGGTTAAAGGCAGCACAGAAATGTCCAGGGCAATTCAGTGCAGGGTGCAAGAGCAGGCATGTGCTGTGTCCCATGTGGAGCCTGGGGTCAGTTCCATGACTTGGAGTAGGTAAATGGAAGGCAAAGAATATTAATTATCTCTGGTAATGTCTGCAATTCCCTCAGCTTTCACAAGGAGCCATTGTAGCTGCGGATCACTGCAGCTATAGCAGTAAACTGCACTGCTTAAGAGCCCAGGCTTAGCCTTGTCTTTAATACAGACTTTCTGTGTAATCCCAAATTCCATAAATAGGTCTCAGTGCCATAGCACTCCTTCAGCAGCTGTTTTCCAAAGGCCAGAACATTCACATCAGGCATTGAGGTCAGCTGGAGCTGGCAGCATTCAGCATCTTCTTAAACAAGGTTTGGCCTCCCAGAAGCCGCTTCATCCAGAACAAGAGGATACTCTTGCAGCCATTGTCCAGAATAACACTTCACCTTGGTTCCTCCAACTTTAAAATAGGAATAAAAAGCCAGGACAGAACCCTTTGGGTGGATTTGGTTGCCTAGGTATGGGTTCCTAGTGCTTTTTGGAACACCTTGGGTATGCATCATGCCTGCCAGGTGATGATAAGAAGCTTATAGACCCATGTATTTCTGAGATGGCAGTTGGAGGCCGGGCAGATACCCCACAGACCTACAATGACCAGATGTCTACATTCAGGGAACTGACCCTCCCTTTCTTAAGGTCTACGAGGTGCTAAGACATCCCCATAAAGAACTCCGCAGAAATGTCTACATAAAGACATATTTTATACAGCCAACCCAGCTGATTTCTTCTTCACCTGTACTGTAGACAACTCTCAGGCAGGTTTGCTCTCACTGGCACATGTTAGGAGGAGTGCAGGGAACCCTCTGCCACCTGGGTTTTTCTTCCACAAATAAAAGCTAAGCCCAAGGGTTTTTACGACCTTTAAACAACTTGCTCCTGCATCCCAGCTGCAGGCAGTCCACCTGGTCAGGGTGTTTGCTGGAAGGAAAAAGCTACCTTCTGTGAGAGATCTGAAGGGCTTTTGTTTCCACATCGGATCTCTTGTTTGAGAGTGCACGCAACACCTCCAAGAAATGTAAAAGGGAAAACTATGGCCCCCGTGGAATTGACGAAGCTGTAAATCCAGAGAAAATCTTCCCGTGTCGTTTACGAGCCCGCACATCAGATACTGGCCTCTCGTGCAGAGTGGCTTGGTCCAGGCACATTCCTTCCCCTCCTTCCCAGTTACAGGAGCAGGGGATGTTTGCTGTGGTGTTGTTCTGGGAAAGGGGATTGGGAGAAAAAACGTTTATGTCCTTAGATGGACACCCTACAGAAATGCATTTTGTTCCTCCTCATAAGAAAAACTAGTTAGCTATAATCTGCTAGGTGGACATAGGAAGAAAGACCATGATAACGTCCTAGATTTAGCATTCTAGGACCAATCCTGGGACCCCTCTTTACTCTGAATTCTCTGGCTTCCTGGCGCATGCTGTCCTGGCATTTCTACCATTTTGGCTTTTCCCATGAGGTTATTGATAGGCATTTTATTGCACGGGGATACTGCAGTCAGCTCCTGCTGGAAGAGGAAGGTTCAATATTACTCTTGTTTCCAAGTATTCTTGACTTTATCTTCAGGGTAGACATTTACTGTTCCATAAATTCCATCTGCAGTTTTTCATACTTTTCAGGAACTGGAAAAACCTCTTTATAATCAGGGGTGGGGTGAGGAATGAAGCTGTGTTTTGTTTTTCAGGGAGAGTGGTGCAAGATTTTTAAAAAGTAGAGTCTATATCCTACAGTTCTTTATTTCTACTGAAGTTTCTGGTTCCCTGCTAAAATCAAATGATGTGAGATGTGCTTGGAACTGCTGAGATCAGTGGGAAGTTAGGAGCTCCACATCCTTGTTGGAGCTGAGCCCAGACTCTTGGCAACATGCCGAGAGGGCATGCTGTAGGAAGTCTCAGCCATGCTTGCCCTCCACCCTTGAGCATCTGCTCTTGACCATGGCTGGAGAGAGAATTCTGGGTTACATAGACCTTTGATCTGAAATAATGAGGCCTTTGTGCTGCTCTCATGCATCTTCCTCTGGATTCTTTGCATCTGTAAATGTCATAGTGCCTGTTAGCTGGTTGTGCTCTGAGAGTGAAGTCCTCCCTCTCTGTAACACACCAAGCTCGGGTCCAACACCAGTACTGTCCCCAGACACCACCAAGGGAGCTGCATCAGGGCAGGATGAGATCTAATCCACTGGGTGGGCTTGTGTTGGGCACTTCATCGCACATGGGGAATTTCCAGCTGCAAAGCTCTAACAAATGTCAACACCTCTGTGCTGTGTTTGCTCTGTGGAGCGGGAGCAGGGCCAAGGATCGGGCCCTCAGCCTGGAATATGCTGTCGCTGCTTCGTATACGCACTAAATTAACACGCACCAAAAAAAGCTGTAAGTTAACTGTGCTACAGATGTTGGGGAATTGACTGTATGCAAGTGTGAAGGGGGTGACTGTGCCAAATTTAAACACCTATTTTATTTCTTTGTGTGAGGCTGATGTTCCTAGAGCTTAGCTTAATGTATATGTCACGAAACAAGACAACTCTCACATTTCTCATGAGAGAGAAGGTGCGGGGATTTACATACATACAGGCATTTTGAGCAAGGTGTCTTTCCTGAAAATGTGAGCAATCACTGTAAATGAGGAGAAATGCAAAACTGTCTCATGTGTTTTCTTCTAAGTTGCCTTGTAGTTTAGATCTCAGGGGTTTTTACTCAATGAAGAAATTCTTGAGGAATGAATTCCTGCAGACATAAAGTTACGAATATACTATTTTTTCTGAGGTCAGTAATTTTGAGCAACTCCTGAAATCAAGATTACAAACCCTTCTCTCATGGTCTCGTCAAATGTTTACCATTTGCACAACTGTGTTCCAGTCTGGTCAATTAAAATCATGGCTGAACTTCTTGAAAAGAAATTCAGTCTGGATGAGTCCCTTACCTGTATGGCAGGTTGAAAATAACATGCCAAACTGCCTTTGGTGAGCAAGCAAAGCCACAAATGCTTAAAAATATAAAGTCCCCTGCACATCAGCAAATGTCAGTCCCTATTTGTGAACTGAAATATGAGGAGAGCAACATTTTTGGGACTTATGATATAGGACAGTGAAAAAATATGGGCATTTATCATTTGGTTATGTGGGTCAAAGAGGAAATAGAAACCATCTCCAGAGAGGACTACTGTAAAGTAGTATATAAGTATAAGTAGAATTTTTACACTCCAGAAGGGAGGAGTTAAAAATAGAGACATTAAGAAAAAAAGATTTCTGATGATAAGACGTATTGGACTATAGAAAGGCTTCTTGAGGGAAGAAATAGAAGCTGAGTCTCTAAAAACTTTGAAGCAGAGATTGAATACAAAAACAATAAAACTTCAATCAGAAATGGCCCTGCACTGTAAGAAAAAAAAAGGGCTAGATGGCTTTACTGTAATTCTCCATGTCTTGTAACTGAATGACTCTCTGATGCTCTTTGTGGACTGTTGAAGTTTTATAAGCAGCTGGGGATCCATTAGGTTGAAAGATACTGTGGGAGTACCAACTGGTCTCATTCTCTCTGTGTTTCAGCATGTATGGTGATAATCTCCTGAAACATACGCTCACACCCAAATTCTGAAGCAGAAGTTAGGAAGAATAGCTACAGACACAAGGCCAGACCTACTCAAAAAAGGAGAAATGAGGAGCTGATACTTCTGCTAACATACTGGGGGAGAGACAGGTCACGGGTGTGTACTTCAGGGACTCATTTGTGGGCTAGTATTTCCCTCTAAATGAGCAAAGTCTTAGGAGCTGGCTTTGAAAACCTTGGTTTATGCAATTAGCTGTTGATTATAAGATCCAGTAAGGCTCTGAGTAAAACACAACTCCGGCAAGTAAGCTAATGGTAGGATTTGGCACGTCCCAGTCTCCTGTATCCCAGTTAGGTCTGGTCCTGTAATACACATGTCCTTGTTGTGTGAGTGACATGTATGTTAAGTGATGTTAATGATTGTTTATTGCAAACTAAACATTTTTACCATCTGGCAACTTTAGATGACGAATGTCAGAACAGTTCCAGCAAAAGAAATGTTTCCATCACCATAAATAAGCTGTTTGTTGGATCTTGTGTCAATGTGAGATTAATACAGCTGCCTGTCGCCCAGAGAACAAATCTGTAAATACAAACTAGATTTAGTTTACATTATCTGCCTCTTCAGCCCTCCGTGTATCCAGAGTACATGCTGCCCAGGCAGTAATGCCTGCTCTGGCACACAGCATGCTATCCTTCCCTTCCCCCGGACAAAGCCTCCCACCTGATTGTTTTGGGGATTTTGTGCTCCTTTTTATCCTACCTGTTACTCTGGGCTTTTATGTGATGTAACTCCGTGGTTACTCTTTTCTAAAATGGCTATATTCATGGTTTTAATTGACTTTAGGACTCAAAACAACACTAAGGTAATGAACTTCGAGCAGCCTGGTCTAGTGGGAGGTGTCCCTGCCCAGGGCAGGGGGGCTGGAACTAGATGATCTTTAAGGTCCCTTCCAACCCGAACCATTCTGTGATTCTATAACTTCTCAAATTATAAAAACGGGTTTAAAAAATTCCAATTTTCAAACTTCCCGAATATTCACAGAAAGGGTTTTTTTGTTTGTTTGTTTTTTAAAAAAAAAAGACATTTGAAAACCAAAAGCAAATAACAAAGAAAGTTCGAGGAGAGGCTTTCACGGTGTTTGACTTTCAGCCGGTGCCCGGGCTCCGGTCACTAGAGGGCCCCCCAATACACCGAACCGGCCGCTGCCTCCTCCCTCGCCTTCAGGTCCCCTTGCGGGGGGGGTTACGGGGCCATGCCGGGGGGGGGGGGCGGGTACGGACCTGGCTTTTGTGTCTCTGAGGTTGCACATACCTCAGGGTTTTAATTGGGATCAGGGATGTGCTTTTGGAGTGGGCTTCTTGAAGGCCTATCCCTATTTACTTTGCATCGCAGAGCTGGCTCTGAATGCGTGAATTAGATCGCTTTGAGGGGAAACAAAGTCGTAAAATGAACTCCAGAAGGGCAGGTACTACAGTTGCTAAAGAGGAATTCAGTCCTTAGGACAAGACTGCAGCTAGACTAAAGGGAACTCTTGAAATGGGATGGAATAACCGCTTTGCTCTATAGATCTGCTCTTCACCGCGCAAGTTGCTAATATAGAAAAAGCCATGAGGCCCCTAGACTTTGCTGAGGGAGAAGGCAGATGGAAAGTTTGTTTCAGAGCCTGTAAATCCCCAAAGTGTATAGATATTTGGGTTATGCTGTTTCATTTGTGCCTATCTTAAAAGCAAATAATAATAAAAAAAGATCCCAAGAGACATGTGACTCAATTAGTCAAAGGAAAGCCTGAAAGAAATGAGATGGGTGCTATAAGGAGCTCTGACCATCTTGACCTGGCCATCAGGCTAGATCTTTTCCCTGCAGACTCAAGTCTGTTCAGTTCTGGTGCTTTGGTCTCCTGTGCGTCAGTTTCCCATGGAGGGAGTGCAAAGGCAGTGCTGAGCTTGGCCCTGGCCAAGCCTCTGAGGTGCCTCTTCTTGCTTGGAATAATGAACCTTTATTGTTGAGGTCTAGGTTCCTTGAAGTGGCCTGCAAGGTCAATGAACCTGAACACTCCAAGCAAAACCCAAGCAAAGCCACACAGTTTTAAACACTCTCGGAATAAAATCCCCTCCACAGCGTCGGCTTAGTGCTCAGGGAGAGAGGCAGAACACGCCAAACTTGGCTCTGCTTTCCCCCAAGCTTTCAGGAAACCCCTCACAGGGAGGCCAAGAGCTACGTTCATAACAAAACTTAAACCCAAGCAAAATTTATCACGTTTTGAGTTTCTTCATGAAAGGTTAGACCAACTCGGGATGTTCTCTGCTGGGATAAGAGGAGAGATGGATTCTGCCCTTAAGGGCCAATTTCACATCCATTGAAATCGCATGCAAAACTCCCAGGGAAGCAAGCTTAAAACCTTTAAACACTGTTAGAAAAGCAGCTACCACAGCTCTCTGTCACTCTAGTTAACCATCTATAAACAGTTACTCACCTGACCTCTATTTGATCTCTCCCTCTGCCCTCCAAGGAATCTTTCAGGGCCAACACACATTATGGATATCTCTGTGCACATGAACATTTGAGGCTATTTTACTGTAACGAGAACAGACCTCTTGCAATTCTATCTGTAACCTGCTTATTTGGGGAGATTATTTTTTTCCTTTCACAGAGCAGACAAATACAACAAGACACTTCTCTTAGTTTATACTGCTTTGTTGCAAATACTTAATGCCAAAAGTCCTGTTCACTACATATGTAAAGGATGAGCTTGGAACTTGGACATGGCAATAAGGAGGGAAAATAGTCTTAGTGCTTGAAACAAGAAGGTCAAAGCCAGGAGTCAAGAATGATCTTCAAACCACTTTAGGGTTGTCCTCTTCTAGCTGCTGCTTGGATGCTCAGCAAGACTGCAAAGCCTTCAAGCTTTCACCTGATTAAGTCTTGGGGGGGGGGGGGGGGATAATGTAGGAATATCTCAAGAATAAGACTACTATTAAAAAAAAAATTCTTAAGCAAAACAAGAATAACAGTAATATGGAGGTAAATCTAAGGGCATATAGTCAGTAATAGAAGAAAGAAGAACTTTTTATGGATGCCTTTATTAATATTATTTTGAAAGTATGATAAATCAAAGAATTTCAGAGTTAAGTTACAAAAGAATATAAATACATAAGAATATTGGAATACTCAAAATCTCTTAAAATCTCTCTTAACCCTGCACCCTAAGGATACCATGCAATAGTTAATGTTGATTTTAACGTCTTAGCTTCTTTCATTTCCTTCCCATCACAGCATCATACTATGTGGAAATAAGCAGCTTAAGCACGCTTTAAAAAACATATCTTTAAAAAAAAAAAAAGAAAAGACCTGCACCTAGAGACAGAGATATTAAACTGCTGTAGTCATTATCATGTGGGCTAATGGATGATGTTACAACAAGGCAGAGATAAGGTCGATTTGGTGTCTTAGTTGTGCAGTCCCACAGCCTAATACATATAGATTTCCTGAATCTAATTATCCTTAACTCTAGATCACTGATTTTCCTGGTGTTAACACGCTTGGTTTGTAATGTATTTTACTGCAGATTGCTGAGATGCACTGTGAATCTTAACTCCACTTAAATATAGATTCTGCGTGAACACTGTGGCCATCCAAAAAATGATGCGTTTAGTTACAGATAAGTATTCCAGGAAATATTAAGGAAGATCACAGTCAAATACTATTAGTGAGAACAAGATTAAACAGGGGTATTATTTTCCCGAGCTGAGACATTTAGTTTAATTCTTAACTCACAAAAAAAGTTTCTTAATAACAATGAGTTGTGTTGTACTGGCCAGAAATCGCTTACTTTAGTCATAATCTGTGGGGATTTAAAACAACTTCAGATAATAATGATTTCATTGCTGGGTTATGCCAATCTAAAATTTTAAGCAACAGAAATGTTGCCATCTCCCCATTTAAGAGGAAATGTAATTTGATACAAACACACTAAAAATTTGGAATATTGCATTATTAAAAAAGGCTGTCTCAAGCTGTGTTGAAATCAACAGTAGGTCTGTTTAAGGTTTCTGAATTCATCCTTTCTTTGTCAGCATTCAGATAAAAGATTAAATGTACTGGCTATTAAGGAGTTCTGGCTGCAGCTGGTTGCTGGGGGTGGGGGATCAGCCACCCAGCTCATCGAGGGGTGCAGGCTGGATTTTTTGAGCATTCAGATAAACACTGGTCAATTCTGTGGGAGTTAACATTAAGCTGAAACGAACTTTTCATGGAATTTAACACTTGCCTAGTCATTCGACTTTCCTTTAAATGTACAGTTAGTTCAGATTTCCATGAGTTCATAATTCTAGATTTGGGGGGCCAAACCATAAGACCCCCGTTGAGGGTTTTCTCCTTGTTTTGACTTGCTTTGTTGTTTTGTTGCTGTTTAAATCTTAAGCTCAGAGTCGTCGTACCGTAGGCAGCAATTTGCTCTTGGCAGAAAAAAAAAAATCGCACTTCATAAAAATTGCTCGGTGTTCAGATGAGCTCGGTTATTGTATGAATAATTCTTCATCCCAGTAGCGGGAACACGCCAGGGAAGCCGTGAAGGCAGCCCCACGGTACAAGGCTGTATGTCGGTCAGGTCTCCCGTCCCTCTCTCGCCCCGCAGCCCCTCTCGGCGCTTGGCTTCGCTCTGACCCGAAGCAAAACTCCTCCGCTTGAGGATGCCCAGCGGGGGAAGTTCTGGGCACGGAGGCCGGGCTGCTCCGGTAAAATTGCCCTGGCAAAATAACCCACTAGAGAAGATACCTATGGGGGTGTGCGTGCGTGGGGAGGAGGGAAACAGAACGCAAAATACAGGCGGTTCGCCCGGCAGCCGTCGAAGCGGGCAGTCCAGCACCGCGGGGTCGCCTTGTCCCCTCCCCGGGGACTTTGCCCGGCACCCGGACGCTGGCAGCGGCGGAACCCCGGGACCTCCCCGCCGGGGTCTCCCCTCCCGGCGCCTGGAGGTGGCACCCCGCCGCCAACCGAGCCCCGGGACCCCCCCCGCCCCGGGACCCCCCCTTCCTCGCCGTGGTCCCCCCTCCCGGGGCGGGAAGCAGCTCCGCGCCGCCGCATCGCGCCGCTGCCGGGACTCAGAGGAGCCGGCCCCGGTCCTCGCTGCCGCGGAGGGTCGTGAAGGCGATAGAGGGATGCTGCCAGATGCAGTGTCCCGCGTACTCCTGCTCCCTTCTCCTCGGGAGACTTGATCTCCCACGCAGAGGCGTCTGTGGCAGAGGGGAGGGACAGCCGAGGCGCACGGGGAGCAGAGGCATCCTCCTGCCGTGAGGAGGAGGGTGCAAGCCCCGTTTGAAGCTGGCTGCACTCGCTTATCCAGAGGTGTAGGGAGAGCCCTCGTATCTACGTGCCGCATCTCTTCGAGTCAGCTCTGAAAGCCTGTCCAGGCGTTTCCTGGGATCCGACCAGTTTTCCCCTTCAGTTACAACACGTGTGCGTATCTGAGGATGCCGAGGGGGAGACTGCTTCTCAGATTTAACTCTGATCTCATTCTGCATCCATCCAGTCGCTTTGATTAGATCCTTGGACTGCTATTCTCTGTGCCTGTAGCAACAGAAAGACGCACAATAGTGTGCCTTTTATGTGAAGGGCAGTGTGGATGTCCCCATGTGCCAGCCGGAGCACTCCTAGCAGCGCTCCTAGCAATGTTTGCAGTGGGATTAAGATTCACTTCTCCCATCCCTGCAGGGTGTCACAACAGTCATAGCAGTTGTAGCCAGGCTTACGGCACTAGTTACAATTACTGGCACTTTCAGTGCATCAAGTTCCTGCGCTACTGTGCTAGCTTACCTAAGAGAAAGGGGGGAGAGCAAGACCAGGCTAAAGAAATTGATAAGCAGGGGCAAAGAAACACAAATAACTAGATTTAGGAGGGCTGGATGTGAGAATAAACTTTGCCAATTCATGGCCCAGTGTTGGTGTCAGCGTTTCCCCCACTGTCAGAAACAAGATCCCCTGAATGAAACATCCACAGGAGCAGGATTTGGGCCCCTGTTTCCAACCTCATGAGCTGTGGCTGGGAGAGTTTGAAGTTACCCACTGTATAAACGGACCGTGCTGTTGTCTTTGGTGGCATCGTGGACATCATCGTGGTTTAAATACCTCCTGACCAGGATTAGCTTTACCCACTCGCCCCCCTCTCTGTCCCAACCTTACCGAGGGCGCCTGTTTTAAATGCAGCCGAGGGGTCCAAATTCAATCAAAGCCTCGATGTTTATTTAAAGTATTGAATGGCAACAAACAGGGCCCTGTGGGCTTGGACTGCAGACTGCGAGGACATGCTTAAGTCAATTACACTTGACAATGCTGTAATAGCTGAGGGTAAGCGGCACCCTTAGACCTCCCGGCTCTGCAGCGCTAGCGGGGCTTTCAGCCGAGGTGCCAGGGAGCCCAGCGGCATCTGCAATACAAAGGAGGTGAAATGTGGCAGCAAACGTACAACTGGGTTCAGCTAATAGGGGGGAAAAGGTGGTGTTTCGAGCCAAGCATGCGGAGGCAAAAGCGGAAAGCCTCCCTCTCTCGCTTTCCTCCCTCAAAATTCCCCAGATATACTTCTGGGAAGATGTTTCGTACGAGGCGCTGGATCTGATGCCCTGGGCGCCGGTGTAAACCTAAATTCACGCCCACGGGAGTGAAGGGGGATTTTTCTCCTCTTCCCGGTGGGAATGCTGGAATGCGTCCCCGCAGCTGTCCCAGCTCTGGTTCAAGAGCAGTGGGGCCGGGGTGCCCAGAAGGGGCCGGGGCTGGCATACTTTGGGGACAAAACTTTCTCCCCCCGGCCCAGGCCGGATGGGGTGACCGTGATCCCGCTTCCCCGGCGGCCCGGGCTGGATGGGGTGACCGCGACCCCGGCTCCCCGCCGCAGCCCCGGGCAGCGTTGCGGACAGGACCCTCGGGGGGAGCGCACCGCCGGTGCCGCCCCACGGGGGACTCGGGGCTGGTGGGGCAAGCGCTTTGCCTGGGGGAAGACTGCCGGGCTGACGGAGCGAAGAGAGGAGCCCTCGTACTTTTGGTTCCTTTCCAAGCATTTTTAACAGAGGAAGGATGTAATAACATGCCACGGGCAATAAATCATAGGCTAGCTACTCCCCCTGGCTCCCCTCCCCCAGCCCCGGCGGTCCCGGCCCCTCTATAGAGGGAGGGGAGGAGGGGACTCCAGCAGAGAGCCGCAGCCGCCGGGACGAGCACTCCAGCGCCCGCCCCGCGCCCCGCCAGCCGCCCCAGCATGGACCTCCGAGCCCTTGCTCTGCTCGCCTTCGCCCTGGCGATCATCTCCCTCTCGGAGGGTAAGTGAGCTGCCTACTCGCCACTCGCACCGCTCCTGCTGCCGGCGCCGGGGAGCCCGGTCGGGAGTTACGGTCCCGCCGAATTCCCCGCGCTTTCCCCTTCTCCCGCAGCTCGCCCGCTCTCTCTGGCTGCTGCCGCAGCTCAGATGTGGGCGTCTGGCGAGCCCCGAGCGATAGCTGTGGTGAGCTGGAAGACGGCAGGGTCGACCCCCTCCGTGGCTCGCTTTTTTCAAAAGGCGTCTGGTCAAAGCGGTCCCTCGTTGCCAAACTTATCCCAGATTGAAATCGGCTGGGGGAAGACTTTCAACAGCGCTCGGTCTGCAGGGAGGTGGTTTGCTTGCAAAATATGCATATCGATTTCCCCTTTAAAAAAAAACAACAAAACCAACCCTAAAAGTTAGAAGAAATGAGAAACAGACGGTTGTTCGGTTCCTTTTCTGTCCTCTGTCGTGATCTATCTTCCCTCCATCAGGGCAGAGCTGAGCCAAAGTGGTCACTCAGCAGGAATTCACCGCACCCGCGGCGAGGGTGCACGGAGGGGTTTCGGGGGCGGGGGCGCGGGGAGGTGCGCTGACGAGAGGTCTGGGGGAACAGGGTCTGACAGCCAGCGAGCATTTGTCGCCAAGGCAAGCGACACGGTGGCTGTCCTCACCGCACGGCGCCGCAGCGCCGTCCCGCAGCCCGCCCGCCCCACGCCGCGTCCCGCGTGTCACCACCGGAGCCCAGCGGCAGCTGGCCGGCTTGCTCTCGCCAGCTGCCCCCGTGGCAGCCGCCGGCTGCGGACAGCCCCGGAGACCGCGGCAACCTGCGCCTCTTGCCGCGCATCCCGCGGGCAGCGGGGAGCCCGGTGCCGCGGGGAGCGGGGATCGCTCGGGGCAGCCGCATTCCCCACGCGTGCCGGGGCGAGGGGAGCCCGTAGCCTCTGGGCATCTCCCGGGCGCTCCTCCCGCGGCTGGCTGCTCGCCTGGCAGAGATTTGTCACCTTTTGTCCCCTCATCGAAAGCTTGCAGGCTAGGTAACGAGCGCCCTTTCAGTCCTCCGCTCCCCTCTCATTCTCCCATTCTACCGACCGAAACTTGGGTGTTCTCCACCCAGGGCGGCAGAGGCTGCCCTCCGGTGCCCTCTTTGTTTAGCCTGAGAGAGGTAATTGCTCCCGATAATTTCGCCGATGCCTTTTCCACAGTACTGTCCCAGCAGCAACCCCGTCCCTTCGAGGCACGTTTTAAAAAGCCAGCACGGAGCAAGCGCTGCCCCAGGGAGACTCCAACAGGCAGACCCGGCCGGGTGGGCTCCGGCCCCCGCCGCTCACGCCGGGACCCGCCGCGCTGGGGCTGCGGGCTGGGAAGCGAGTGCGAAGGTAGCGAAGGCAAACCCCAGGGGCCGCGGGTGGTGGGGCCAGCCCCTCGCCCCCGGCCGGTGCCCGGGTACCCGGAGCAGCTCCCCTCGCCCTCCAGGGTGGGTCTGAGCGAGCTGGGGGAGCGCTGCCGGCCCACACCGGGGCTGCAACCCGGACGGGAGGCGCGGGAGTGGGGGACTGGGGACCACCAGGGGCTCAGGGGCTCTCCATCTCCTCGCCTTCCCGCTTAGCACAGGGCTGGGGGCGGTGGCAGAGCTGCCCGGCTGCACCTCGCTTTTCTCTCTGCCCGGCAGCGCTCCTTAGCTGGCAGCAAACTGCAGCGGGTGTCTTTATGGCAGTGTAAGCCTGTCCGGGACCTGGCTACTTGTGTAAGGAAGTGGCTTTAAAGGGTTGGAGAAAAACTAGCAGAAGGAGAAAGTGCCCCAACCTTGCATTGATAAGAACAAAGTTTTTTTTCCTACTTCTTTGCATGTCATGTAGTGCTCTCAACCCTGATCCAGATGAGGGCTTGCATGGCTTCCTTGTCCTGGAGGGCAGGTGAGCTCTGAATTCTTCCGAGCCACCCTGGTAAAGCTCTATCTGCCTGTCACATATCACAGCCTCACTCCCCAGGGAAATGGAGCTGTTCTTGTCTTAAAAAGTCGCCAGCCCTCTCCCGATATTCACAAATGCACCTTTGGATGAATAGGAATAAAATGATGCTTCTATCAAATATTTTGCCTGTTCATGGCCAGCCTGCTTGCCTGGATATAGCTTCCCTCTCTGTTCAAGCGCCCAGAGCTTTCCAGCCCATACAGCAAGTCACTGATGATAACTTTGCAGCAGAACTGGCAACTCATTTGTTCCCTTAATGTCCAGTTCCAGTGCGGATGAGGCAAGGCAGATCCCTACGGGATGAAATAGCTACTGTCCAACCTTGACTAGTGGCCACTCTGTGAGGGAGATTTTTGTAAGTGCTTTGTCTGTATATGCGAGCAGAAGCGGGTGTTCAGAGCCAGCAAAAATTAGCTTTGAGTTAGAAAACAGTAAAACTATTTATCATTAAAGAAAAATCAACACCCAAACTCAAGAACCCTTCTAGTTGCGACCAGAATATATGTTTTCTTTTTCTTTTTGTCTAAGGAAATAAGGCAGAAGGAATGGCATATTGGGCTATCAAATATCTAAATAGCGTCTGGCCCTTCTGTAACTTTTGACTATATTCAACCGTTTTTAACCAAACGTGCCAGATAAAGGTCTCAAAAGCTTTATGTATGATCAGTTTCATGAAAACTGGTATTTTCATGGAACTGTGCAATTAATAGACTGTACTGATTTGTTTTACCGAGAGAATGGCTTCGGCTTGCGCTCAGTGTTTATTAGACATCAGAGAATCCACAGAACATCCATTTTTGCAGTGTAAACCTGTAGAATAACTGGCTAAATCAGCTGTACTGTGCATGGAACAATTTGTTTCAAATTTTGAAATGTGATAAGGAAGATGTATTTGTCAGCCTCGGGGTGAGACCAGCAATCTTCCCTTCCCAAATTATGGCCCCTTCCCCCTCCTCCTTCAGGATGATAGGGGTTCACGTGTCGGGAAATGCCACGTGCACTAGTTTTCCCTGGTTTTCAGCCTTCCTGAGAGCAGAGGGAGCCACAGCCAAGCTCTCAGAGCCAGAGCACTGGAGGGGCAGTGGCAGGAGATGTTGGTTCCCTGTTAGTGATGCTAAGAGCTGACCCGCTGTCTGTGCTGCTGCTCCCTGGTGCTCGGTGCCTGTAGTGGATCACCAAGCAAGGGGCACAGAATTGCCAAAGGGATCCTTCTGCTGGGAGGGGAGTTGTCATTCTGCTTTGCATTGGGGTGACAGAAGAACACCGAATGCTGGGGTTTACCCTCCTCCTTGCTGGGCTGAATGCCCTTTCTTGGGCAGGAAACAACTTTGGAACTTATGGACATGGTTAAGCTTTCTCTGCTCCTGATTTCAAGTGGGATGGGATCGAAAGTCCCTCTCCCATTCTCAGAGAGGTCATGATTGCACTCTCAAATCTTACATCTGAACAGTTCGTCTCTTGTGGGTTGTTTTGGATAAAGCTTGCTTAAACTTCATTGGTACAAGCTTGCGGAGATGCTTCCACTGCAGCTGTGCTGAGCGTTGTTGTGTGACTGCATTCAATTTCAGCCTCCCTTTCCAGTACAAACTCACTGATGTGTAGCTATCAGGCACAGATTTGCAGTGGGAAATCCTCCTGCCTTTCTCCCTCCCTTCCACATTAGCACTAGTCGCTCTAGTGCATGTTCTTGAGGCTCACCCTGCAGCCCTCCTTCCTCTTCCCCCTCCAGATGGGAGCTTCTCCTCCTGCTTATTAACTCATAGATGATATCACTGCTTGGTCTGGCATAAAACTGATAGAAAGTGTCCTCCAATTTTGTTAACCTATAGTCCAGGTCCTGGGGTGAACCTGGAGGAACTGTGCTCCTACTGGTGAATTCCTCTCCATTTGCCCATCTGCCTGTGGGATCTGATTCTGGCTCATCTCTTGGTAGAGGCACTTGGAAAAAAGGGTTTTCCCTCCTGAGGCCAGGGTAATTTCACTGTCTTGCCTGTGGTTATATATGCTAGAGACAGGCACTGGTAAATAAGCAATATATGCAGATCAGCTGCGCTTTGAAAAGCTGTCTCTTTTCTCACCTTTCTAGACGGCGGTTTAGGGATTCCAAGCCTTTCTCTGCTCCTTAGCTCTCCATCTGCCTTTAAGGGAACCGGGTTTGTGTGATGCGAGTGCTCCTGTGTGGCTAAATAAACAGGGCAGCAGATTGCCATGTGGCATCTAAAGCCCTGTCAGATATAGATCTACACTGTGAGCCAGACCTTATGGGTTAGGTGGCTGAATTTAATTCTTCCCAGAGGCTGAAAAGTGCTCCAGTAGGGAAATTGTTTAAAATACTAGGTAGCGCCTTCTAGACTTCCAGGCAAGGCTTCTGTGTTTTGTATTTTTGCATGCATGGAGCTTTGAAGCTTACACACAGAGTGAGGACCTTATTTATGTGCACTTGTTTGCCAGTAATTAAGCTCTTCTGTGGAGAAATTAGGTAGCAGAAGGACGGCGTCAGAGGCTGTAGTGAGAGCCAGGCTGCTTTTCTCAGTTCTGCATGCATATTCATTGCTAATTTTTAGCCTAGGGGGCTAAACTTAATTCTGTCCCTATTGATGCCAGTGTCAAGACTCCCATCCAGTCTGGTGGTCCCTGATTAGTATATGGGGAGCACACTGCCTGGTAACTGTCTCCTGGATTGCCGTTACTTCGCCACAGGCTGGGAATTGAAAAGACTCCAAATCTCTCCCGCAAAACCGCTGTGATCTCGCATCTCCGAGTCGCACCTCCTCGTGTGAATATCTCGACTGGGAGTAGCGGTTGGCTGTAGTGGGGAAAGGTCAGCTGCTGGGCCCTGGGAAAGCCTGAAAGACTCGGTTTTTTTCTCTAGCCAGTAAGTCCCCCGTGAAAAGCCTGCACCTGAGCCCAGCCGTTTTGATCTGAACTCTTTGGAATTCATCGCTTTCTTCTGGCTACCTTCTAATTTGGCCCCAGGTCAAAATCATTTGGCAAGAACAACACTGAGGACAAGTGCCCCCTCTTTTGGCCTTTATCTTGTCTAATTACCAGGAGCATCCCTGCACAATGGAGCGGCTCCTTATTCTAATCTCTTCTTCTTTACTTATCTCCATTTTCTCTCCTTCTTCTTTTGTCTTCCAAAATCCCACGCACCAGGATTGAAAGGCTGGATACTGGGGTAAAAGGATTGTGCTGTGAGCTGTGGGCAAACGCACTCCCAAAGCTATAGCTTTTCTACTGCTTTTTTTTTCACCTGCATATTTGGAGGGAGTTTCTGTCAGCCCTGCTCTGTGTATCTGTGCTGCCGACCGGGAGCAAGAGGGAGTAACGTGTCCTTTCTCTCCCTGTGTCCCGCAGAGAAACCCGTCAGCCTGACTTACCGATGCCCCTGTCGATTCTACGAGAGCAACGTGGCAAGAGCCAACATTAAGCACCTCAAAATCCTGTCCACACCCAACTGCTCACTTCAGATTGTGTAAGTCTCTTACTCTTTTCAGCTGGGTGCAAGTCTCAGGTGTCAAAAAGAAGAGTCACAGAGCTGGTTCGTGCTTTGGTGGCTGCAGTTTGGTCTGTGTTCCACACCGTGATTTCCAATTCATCTCTTCACCCCATGTGTGAGGTACAGCTGGAACCTTCTTTACCCCACACAAAGTTACAGGTAGATGTTTCCCAGCTGTGTTTTACCCCTTTGATTGTCCTGTGACTCTGTGATCCCATGTCCTGTTTGCCCATGGGTATGTGAGCAGGAACATCAGACAGGCTGTCCATTGCCTTGGCTGTGGAGCTTCACACCTTGGGGAAAAGACTTTGCAGTGTTCTGAGTTTTCTAATGCTCCACTTCTCCACAGAGAGGAGCTAAACAAGCAAAAGGAATTCCTGGATTTCGTGTAGCCTCCACAGGAGGTAAAGACCCTAAACATGTGCTGGTCTGAGCTAGGGACACACCAGGCAGTGACTGACTCTGGTAAACCACAGATCACAGCAGGACAGAGATGGTGGGATCCCAATGGAAAATAACCTCTTCATTTTTGCTGAAAAAGAAACACTGATTTTCGGGAAAAATGGGGTTGTAGATCTGTGTGTGCATGTGTGTTTTTAGGAAGGTCTTTTTGGTTCATTTGTTCATGAGTGACCTCCTCCCTCCTCTCCCAAAATTCAAAATCTTCAAAAGAAGAAAATTACCATTCATCTTTTCATTGCAATGGAGCCCTACTACCATCGACATCTGTTGACATCTGTAAGAAGGTCTCAGTCACTAGACAGGGTTTCTGTGCTGTGCTTCCATCACCAGTTCTGTCTTCGATCCATGTTGAGCTTCTCCAGTTGCAACTTAAATGCTGTAGAAGCCCATTCTTTTGTCATCCAAAACATTTCTGCACTCAGAAAATTAATGTGTTTTCATGAGATTTCTCAGGAACGTACAGATATATTGAAAAGCCTGTATCCATTCATGAACGATTTTTTATTCATAGTTTTTTTTTTTTCCTTTCTTAAACCACTCTGGGTAGATCTTACACATGTTCTCATGTGTGCCTCTGCCTCAGGATTTGCTGGAGGACAGTGAGAAAAATGTAAGCCTCAGCTGAGAAATAATTTCCTTTCACAAAAATGGCAAAACCAGCTGTGATCTCTACCTATAAACAATTTTGGAGGCAAGCATCCAAAACGCAATAGTGTATGGATTTGTGCTCTGGGACTGTCAGTGGATGTCAGAAGGGTCCCAGCACTAGGGCTTTGTAGAGGATTAGGAATTTTCTGGAGTAGTTTCAAGAAAATGACAGGCATTTAAGACAGGATAGAGTATACATTTATCTCTTAATTAAAGTGGGATCATAGTCATTAGAGGTAGATAAGAGCGTGAAATGCAGAAACACAAACAACTCATGTTCTTGTCCATTCTTGACCTAAATGTGTTTGTTTGAATGTGATTCAGTGGCACACAGAACACATGAACCTATAGTTCACTATCTTTTGTTTAAAAAGCAAGGTACTTAAAAACTTGCCTCCAAATACCCCTGAAACATCATGAGTACGAACTAGGTCTTTATTGCAGCAGAAGCTGAAACCAAATCAAAACTAACACATAAATTTCTCATCTTGGTGGTTTTATCCACACTCTGAATTTAGCGGATATGCATTATACAGTGACGGTGTGAGTAACTTAAAAGGTACCATTTCCAGGAATAGAGAACCTCAGTAAAATCACAACATTTCAAGGAAAGATCTTGTATTTTTTCCCCCTTTATGGCTGAGCGGAGTTGTACCTGAACGAAAGGCCTAAGGGCAGGCTTTTGTCTTTGGTTCTGTGGGAAGTCATCTCCCCAAATCCAGAAATCTCCTCTGTCAGTGTCTACTTCTGCAAAGCCCATCCTAAATTCCTTGCTTTTCAGTACAGGGAAATAGGCATTTTTAGCATGCAAGTAATTGCATTCTAAAGTAGACACCTAAACCAGTTTAGGTTAACACTCCATACCATTGCCTAGGTCTCTGCCATGACTGTACAAGGAGCAGGGGCTGACGGGCTGAGAAATAAATGTCTAAAAAAATCAATGTCTTAATATTAGGTGAGAGGAACTGAATTGCATGTGCCTGGAGGCTGTTTACGTGTGCTTTTGCTTCTGTACCCTGCGAGGCCAGACCAAGAGTTCCCAGGCATTGCTAGCATCAGCAAATCCATTCTTACTCTGTGTTGGTATCACTTTGCTGGAAATACTCCAGCTTGGCACCGCTATAAGGGAAATATGAATTAGGCCCATTCATCTCTTTATTGGCGCAGGGCTTGCAAGACTGGATCTTCGATGTGTTTATGTTACAACTATGCTGTTGCATAACTTCAGACCGAGGAGCCTTTTTGACCTGTTATTTCTTACACCATAGTTTTATATCCTGCACATTTCATTTTATAGAGCAGGGGACATTTTGGCTTCCATCCAGCAAAATGCTTAAACAAGTACTGAACTTATTCCTATGGGCATTTCCATGAAATTGCTGTTCTTGGCACTTTCGCATGGCAGGCAGGCTGTTTAAGGGGAAATTTCTGGGCAGCTGGGACAGAGGCAGGGCGCTTTGGGGGACCTGGGTGATCACAGTGCTCTCGAGAGGCCCCGAGATCCCTGGAGGCAGGGCGAGACCCGCTGATGCGGGTGAAAAGTTATTTGTACTGCTTTTGTATGAAAGGTGCAGATAGCCCAAATGCCAAATTCCCAGGGAATTCAGATTAGCTAAGCAGTTTGGTTTGGAAAGTGCAGCTTGGACATCCAGGAGAAACCCCTCAGGAGGTTTCTGCTTTTGTTTCCAATGCTGAGTGAACACATGAGGGAAAACTTGCCTCTGGCACTATGGTACTTCCAGTTGTCTTCCTGCCTGCCACCTGTTTGTCCAGTCTTGTACACAACAAAAAGCTAATGAGTGAGCAGACCCTTTCAGAACATCCAAGAGGTACGGTTTGGTGTCTGCCCTCAAAACACATGAAATTTCAATTTTGCATTGAATCTGAAAGCTGTTCTTAATTACTTCCTTGCAAAAATGACCATACCATTATTTCCAAATGAAATTTAGCTGTTCCCAGCACTGAACTCATAGCAGCACAGGTATGAGTTGGAAAACTTCAACTTAAATCCTGTATCTGTCCCACCCCCACATGCGTACCAGTACAGACCACAAGAATCAGCATCAGAGGAGACAAATTGTGCTTTGAGCCCGGAGATATTTATAATAGCTGCCTTGAGGATGGCAGGGATAACCCATCCTCTTCCTGGTTTAACTGAGAGCAGCACTGGCACCCGAGGTACTGCCCGTAGTGGAATCACAAACCTCTGTGCGAAATAAGGCGTGTGGGGGTGGGCTGAGGAGCGTCTCGCACTAGACTCACTCTGACTTTTCTCCTTTGGCAGTGCAAGGCTCAAGAGCAACAGCAAGCAAGTGTGCATTGATCCCAAGTTAAAGTGGATCCAGGAATATCTGGAGAAAGCTTTAAACAAGTAAGGCAAGAGACAAATGGACTTAACAGCTAACATCCTGAGTTATTAAAGGGTAGAACATTAAGGGCTGGCTTTTACCATGTGGACAAAGTACTCGTGGAATCAGATATTGTTTTGAAGATGGGTTTGGAGTTGACCTAGTCTGTATTAAAACAACACCTTCTAGTATATCCTAAATGTTAAACTGAGAGTTTTGCCAGGGTTTCAGGCAAAATCTATCCTAATGAATCTGTTCTGGGGTCCCCAACTCATCCTTTTTAAAAAAAGCCGTTCTCCCAAGGAAAATGCTTCCTTTATGCCCCTACTTCTCCAAGCCGAACTACAGTTACTTCAAAATCTATATTGTTCCAGTTTCTTTGGAGCCCCTTTTCCATGTCACACTGGGGTCTGTTTGCACAGGCAGCTGAGGCCTAGGAGGTCTTGGTGTTAAAAATTGTTTCTCTGCTGGCCAGTGTGGAGTGCTATTAATATCAGCCAAAGCGAGATGCGCTGCCATGAATAAGGTTCTCCCAAAAGGCCAAGAAAAAAACAGCCATACTTGGCAAATTCAGACTTTTTAAATCTATTTTTATTCCCCTTGAAAGCGGGTGATCATGGCTACCCTGAGATGGACACACACTATTTCAGTTCGTATTTATGGTGAGCAAGAGCAGCACAGAGAACGTACCTGTGCTGAGTTGCAAGGGAGGGTCTCCAGCCTTCCTGGGATGGAAGATGAGACAAATGATGGTACAAAGCATTTCCTTGTTTGCCCAGGCCCCTGCGATTGATCCAGATTGATCCAGCAGTGGCATTTTGGCCAGCAAGCCTACCTGTGCACTCAGTATCCCTCCCACCCTCGCCACCACATTCCCACCCCTCAGTAACCGCTGTAACCGTGCTGAACCTTCCCCCCCCCGCATCTGTAGGGTAAAGGCAGGGCTGGAATCCAGTCATTTGCAAAAGCGATCCGTTCTTGGAGAAGTGTTGGGAAGGGTATGGCCCCAGGGCAGATGTGAGGCAGTACAGGTAGCTGAATGCCCTCGACTGTTTGCTTTGCAAAGGCATCTGCCAAACAAGGGGTAGAGTTAGAAAGAAAAAGTCTTTGTTCCCCTGAATTTTTACAATTAGCAAGGGGAGAAATGCTGCCAGAGGTAGAGAGATTCCTCCATGCGGTCTTTTTGGGACCCCAGTGGGCCAAGAGTGAGGAGGAGGAGGGGAGGAAGCTAGCTAACAAACTGACTGTGATTCCAGCCCTGACAGCTCTTCCCATCTCATCCGATGCTCAGTGCCTTCTTTGCTGCCACCACTCAGCCCTCTTGTCCTCTGGGCAAATTCTCTGCAGAGGTAATCCAGGTTAACACTGCCAGGATGGCTTTGGATTTAGGCACAACCGAACCTAAGAGTAAGATGTGGCCCATGCTGACTATCCTAGGGGCTTGTGGTAGTTTGTTTTCCAACTCGGGAAAATTCTCAAGCCCCTGCCTAAGTTTCCGTTTGCTGTCATCCCCAGTGAAGCCCTTGGTGCTCTTCATAAGACCTGAAACTTAGGAGACACTGAAGAAATTTGTAGGGTTTGGGCAAATGTGATTATGTGCTCAGATCCTGCCTGCCTGATTTAGGGGAACAACTCAGCTGGAACACGATCTGCTCTCACTTCCACTGGTGAAGATCCGGAGCCAGCTCTACTGAAACCAGTAAAGCTTGTGCCCGATCTCTAGCCAGATTCTGGGTTTTGTTTACCTAGCACTAATCCAGAAGCTATTCTGCTAATTTGGTGGATTTCATCCTGGTTTAGACTGAGCAACAGAAGAGAATTTGGTCCCAGCTCTATGAAATAAGGTGACAGAAAGCATATATCTCCATCACCTAATCCTGTAATCATGGCATTATTTTCATTTTCCAACTAGTAATGCTAGCACCAGTGGCATTTTCATGCTCCACAGACAGTCACGGTTCTGTCTGTAGCATTTTCACAAGGCATGTTTTTGATATATTTTAGTGCACAGCTTTGACTTCTTCAATGAAATGTACTTCGGAATATATTTATAGCGCATCAAACAATTCATATATCTGAATTGGAGCCATATGAATGTTGGTAGTTTAAAACACCGATATCCCTCTAAACTACTAACAGCTTGTAAAATAAATCTATATAGATCTATAAATGTTAATGTAGCTATCAATTTCAATCAGCCATATATTATATTTTTTCACTTGTACTGAAATTGTATGAAATGTGACATTACCCTATATGCACTAGCAATAAAATGGCTAATTGTTTCATGTTATGAAAACCCAATTGTACATGGGAATTTATTTTTCTGGAATAAAATCAATACGTTTTGTAGAAAGGGCTCTTGTAATTGCTTAAGAAAAATCCAAAGTGTCAACCATCTTAATCTATACAAGCACTTCAATATAAGTGTATCTTCTATGTTAAAATCTGCAGCTAAAGGCAAGGAAAAGTTCATAGAATACAGTAGTCCAATGCAGTTCATTGTAAAACCAGAGATGTTTTTTGGTAGGGAATTATTTTGCTCACGACTTCTGCTTAGCCTTTATTATTGCTTTATATTCATCACATCTCCATGTAATATACACACTTATGAAACATCCGTACAATACATTCAGGCTGTCAGGAAACCAAATTCCTTAACTGGCTTTAAAAATCCTCGTGCAGCTGCTGTGGCCAACATCATTCAACATTCATCCATTTTATAGACAAGGGGCAAATCCATCCTTTCTTGAAATAGCTAACAAGTCCTTTATCACTTCCAGGCAATCCCAGTCATCATTTACAGTACACTGACTGCCTTTCCCTTCTCCCTTCACACAAGGATATGCAAAATCAGTCCCTTGTAGAGTAAACAGAAATGAGAGAACGATCCTTGCTTGTCCGCTGTCACGTTAATACAGTCCCACCTCAGAACTTCCCCTCAGCCTTCGGTGCTGGAGTGCATTAAGCTCAGTGACTGGTGCTGGAGTGCATTAAGCTCAGTGACTACTGCTGGCACAGATGAGAGAGATGATGGATCTGGAGAAGATAACAAAATAGGAAAAACCTTTCCTTGAGCCCTGCTGGAAGAAAGGAAAGGAAACTCCCAACTTCTAGGGGCTGGCTGTGATGGAAGCCAAGCCCTGCTGCTGCCTTCCTTCATAGTGTGGCAGCTCTTCCTAATTTCTGACCTCATCTGTAAATAAGGGCTAAAGTACAAGACTCCAGAACAACTACCTCCCAGTACTCCACCAAGTGTGTACTGGGTGAATAACCCACATGGTGGGGGACAACGTAGGCGAACATCTTCACAGACTCATTTTAAGGCACTGAATGCCCACAAATCCCATAGAATAGCCACCGGTTCTTGTTGATGTCAGTGGGAATGCTGGGTGGAAAGCCAGAGATCCAGCCCTCCCCTCTGCTTTCATTGTACCTCAGGTGGTACCGTGTGGATGGTGAGGCTCCTGGCTGACAAGTTCTGGGAGGCTTCGGTGTTTTGGGGGAAAATGTTGTTATGGCCTCAGAATTTGCAAATGTCCTGTCTCCAGGGCACTTTCATTTGCCTAGCGTTGCTCTGAGGCAGAGCATATATGAAAGGGGATGTTATCGTCATTTGCACCCTGCCAGCAAGATGTGAAGGGACCATAGAATAAGTGTGAATAAGGCCTTTGTATATGGATAATTTATGGCAGTCTTTTTGTATTTTTCTTTTAATTTAGACCACGTCATCGCACTCATAAAAAAAAGCAACAGAAGAAACGGGGCCCACTCTGCCCTTCCCGTGCAACACCACTAAAGTCTCCAGGGAGAAAGAATGGTAGGAGACATTAGTTTCTGAGCTGGGATACCTCAGGTTCAAGTCCCTGCTCTTCCACTGACCATCCTATATGACCTTGAGCAAATACATTAAGTTATACAGACCTCCATTTTTCCCCATATTTGCTGAGCATAACATCTGTACCCTCCCTGCAAAGGCATTTTATATAGATAAAACATTTAAAAGAGGGGGAAAGTTCGGCCATGACAGAGGTGGGAAAATTTTCCCATTTTACAGATGCAAAATGGACATCCAAAGAGGCCAAAGTAACCCTGAACAAAGCCAAAGTCAAAGGCAGGGTAAAGGTTTGGAAGCCCTATTTCTTTTAGCTGGCCATATTCGTCCAATACTAAACTGATGGAGTTACACTACAAAAAACCGCTGTGAATTTGTCACTGGCATTTTTTAATGACAAATGCAGCACTGGGTGGTGACAACCTGATTTGGTCCATTGGTGACTGGTTGACACCTCTCCTATGGGAGACGCTAGGCAAGTCCCAGAGAACGGTGTTCCATATGCCAATGCTCTGGATGTCCCAGTTGTTTTTTTCCCATCAGAGAGGTATGTCCTGCTTTTCTGCACCAAAAGAAATAGGGTTACTGGTGTGGGATATTGGAAAAGACATCTTTAAAGAGAAGAATTTTGCTCATAGTTTAGTCATCCTCTTTATGCCTGGATGAGTTTGCCAAGGCTACCTTCACTGAGAGTGTCTCTAGCTCTGGTCACACAGTCAGTTGTCCAGCAGACCTTGTTCAGATCCTGTAGGCTAGACAAGACATGCTGGAACATCAGGGCTTTTGAATACCTGGTGTTTACCCTCTGGCACTTGTAACTCAGCCTTAGTGACCTCGCCTAGATTGCAAAAGGACGATCAGCCTGGAGCAGGAGAAGGGGCCACCAGAAAAACCTGGAGGCCACCAGCACAGACTTGCTCCTTGTTCTGAGTGAACCCTGCACACAATACCCTTGCACTTTACTGTGATACCTAACCCACCACTCCTCCTGGGTACCATGCTCACACTGAGCATGGGAGACTTGATTTTTCTGTCTCCTACCCTGAGCTCCCTACCTCTGCACTGCTCACCCTCCCCGTCACCCCACCTTCACTGGGCAGCTGGTCACCACGAGCAGCGACATGCTGCCCAGCTGCTCACAGCAGGTAGGGTCCCGGAGCAGGGAGGCCATGGGGGTGGTTCCTGGCTGGGCAGCACACTCGGGTGCCTCTGCTCTCCAGCCACCCCATGGTGGGAGCTGAACACCAACAAAAGCAGAGCATGGGCTTCCCTCTGTGTTCCTCCATCCTCACAGAGAGCCGGCACCCTGCGGAGCTGCAGTCCCTGATCTTCAGCAGGGCTGTGGAGTAGGGGCAGGTAGAGGAGACATTCCCAGTGCCACTTGCTCCACTACTGGGGCTGCTCACAAATGATTAATCCCTCCTTTCCCTGCTGTTTTTATTGTCAAGTCTCTTTGCCCACCGATAATGCTTTCCTCTGGCTTTCAAGTCCAGAACAAGCTTCCTAGCCAGCCTTCCTCCTATGTTAGCTCTGAACACCTTACTAACTGTGATGAGCACAACCTGCCCAAATAACTCCCATTGCTGGGTTTGCCCTGTTGGGTCCCAGTAGCTCCTTGTGGAGAACTTCCCCCAAAATGTTTGGCAAACACTGGTTGGAGGGGCTGCAAAAGAAATGCCTTTGGGTTAGTCCAGACACAGATTTGCTGTTTGACTAGGCCTGATAACAAAGCTTTTGCAATTGAAATAAACCTTAATAGTGTTTCACTCTGTTCTTCATCAACAGGAGGTTCAAGATGTAAGAGTCAAGCATTGTAAGCCGTCTACAGGATTTCTTACTGTAGGACCCAGAGAGCAGATAACCAGTATTAGGGAATGAATACATTTCACTGTTATCATGCAGCACAAAGCAACGCTTCATGCATTTCCAAAGGTTTTTTTGTTTGGTTTTTTTTTTGGTGTGTGTTTTTTTTTTTTTTTGCACAGGTTAGCTTGCTTTCACAGTGCTATTTTTATATAGTAAGATGTAACTATTTGAGAAAAATATGTTTTTATACAGGTTGGTTTATTACCTAGCACTGAGGGCAGATATGAATTTAAACTAACCCTACGTTATTATATAATATTTTATTTCCTTTGCTATGTAGAGGTCTTGCTTTATTTAACTTTCTTTTGGTTCATGCAAGTCTCCTGGAGTTTTAAACCTAGAAGGACATGAACTGTACAGTGCAATGATGTTGTGTAAGTAGTGGAGGAACTTCTTGCCTCCAGCAGTCATTGAGGCCAAGAACATAGGAAGGCTAAAAAGCATCAGACATTGATGAAAGTGAACAGCATTACCATGCGTGGTATTTATAGGTGTTTTGGGTGAGGGATTAAACTCAGGGCCATGGGGCTAAAGCTCTTCTCTGAAGATCAGAGACCTTGGTGACAGCTATGAGCAGCTGGGTCAACGCACATCTGGTATTGCAAGGTCCTAGTACTTAGTTTGTAGTAGTTGTGTGTGTTAGGAGCCGCAACACTGATCTGATGTCACCTGGCATTTCCTATGTTCCTGTGTTTCTGATGACAAATTTTAGCACAAAAAGCAATGAGTTATTAAGTGTCTAACCACGCGATCATGTTGCAAGTTGCTGGAGAAGTCGGATATGCTGCCACGCACCAGGTGTCTCTTCCCACCCATCCACAGGAGGTGGCTTCAGCTGGCCTGGCTAGCTTTGCACTGAAGTAGGCGGAGATGCATTCACATGACCCTTCACCAATGATGCCGTAGCCTCAGCTACTGAACAATCATACATACCTGAGGGCAGTAACTTCTTTGATTGCTCCGGAGATACCTAGAAGAGGATGTCTGGCCATATCTTTGGAGAAAAGAGATGCCTGAGGCACGAGAGGGTCTGCCCAGTTTGTGGAAGGAGTGGTGTTTCTTGTGTGTGGAAATGAAGGCCAACACTCGCTTTTCACCAGTGGTTATGGCCCTGGTTTGCTGGTGAACAGGGTGATCTCTGGAATTTCCTTTGGAAAGTCCACCCGGAGACAGGGACCACTTCTTGCACCAATACCCTCTCTCAGCCAGAAATTCCCTTCTCCCGGTTCCCACCTGTATACGCAGTACCGTTACGCTGCGCACTGGGATCCGGGGGGGAAGCACATTTATGCAGCACAATGCTTGTGTTTGTATGTATCTGTGTGTGTATTGTAAACAAAAAAATGTTGTAAGAATGTATTTTTTTTTTTGAGCGGGTTGCTTCAAAAGAAATCTTCCCTCTTCCCTGCAGCCTGTGCCGGGGACACCGAGAGCGGTGTTTTACTAAGCACTCCCTTCTGTGGCAGGCATCTTTTAGTGCCAAAGAGGCACTTTGGCTAGCCAGGGATTATCTTATTTCCATGTGGATTCAAGTAAAAACCTTGTAAGTATTTTCCTCTCTGCAAAACAATGCTATTACAGAGAGTGCTTCAGCTGGGACCACATCACCTCATTTACCTTGACGTAGAAACCAACTGCTGTGCCTAAAATGTATGTGTGTGTGATTTTGACATTCCTTCTATTGTTATATTTACCAACCTGGTGCTTTGAGTATATTGTATCTCCATTTTGAAAGGGCTGGTACCACTGTACTTGATGAGAATTGGAGTGTTGATTTCAATGTGAGTAGGATCAGATCCTCTGTTGTAAAGGTAAAGACAGAACTTTTATGAGAAAACTAGAGCTTCATGTATCTTCCCTGGGCAGTACTTTATATCCTAAGATCCGTGTCCTGTCCCCACATGAACATCTCAATTACTAGTGGTTTGCCAGAGGTGGACATGTGAGTGTCAAAGCCAAGAATGACTTTGGGGGAAGTGTGGAAGAATCTTGGTTCTGACACAGACACGGAGCTTGCCCTTCTCACCCAGGAAAGTGCATTCTTCAAACATGCTTCCCATCCAAGGACAGTTTGTCTGATTCCTTCCCATTGGAGTAAATAAAGAATTAAACAATCCTCTGGTTTTGATTCAATAGCATACCTTGCTAATGATGATAGGGGCCATAAAGATTTTGTTGCTAGGGGAAACGTAGGCTTTCCAGTGAAAAGATGGGGTGGGTAGATGTGACTGTACAGCCTCGTTGGTGCTCTGCTGCGGTCCTCGTTAACAGGGAGTGCATCTGGGGTCAGCGCCTGCAGGGAAAGGTCTCTGGGCACATGCCAGCCTCACATTACAGCTGGGGCTGTAATGCAAATGGACTACTTTGCCAGAAGCGCTGAGATGGGTAGTGCTGGAGCACCCCAGCCAAACCCCAGGGTCCCAGCTCTGGACAGTATATCCAGGAAGAAGAGATAATGGGGTCACCAGTCAACCTTCTCTGAGGGCAAACTAGTGAGTGTTGCAGGGGTAGACTGTGCTAAAGGAAGGGCATTTGCTTCTGGGAGAAATGCGTGAGTAGCAGCAGGAAGGAAAGGGGTTCCCTGCAAGGCTAGGGAACACCTACAGCCAGGTGGTGGTTGTCTGGGTGCCTTGTGGGCCATCTGCCTCTGACATTTCTTGAGATTCACGCTGTGGCCTGGGCCCTGACACTGCTGCGCTGGTGCCGATTCACTACTCATGTGACCACTCAGGGCACAGGGATGCTCTCGGCGGCCAGCACCATGTCCCTCCCTTGATGAGCACAGCGTGAACGCAAGGTTGGCACAGGCCTGTCCAGGAGTAACTGAGGACTTAAGTGAGAACCTAACAAAAGCTTTCTCTTGCTTTAGACCAAAATTCAACCTTGAGTGGGAAGCATTGCTCTTTGCCTGGCATTATTTGCATGGTGCACCAGGGAGGGCAGCCGTGCCCTTGGCACTAGAGAAATCAATGCCGCAGCTGCCCCAGGCTCCCTGCGCCACCCTGTGCATCACACGCCGCTCCTCCTGTGCACGCGTAGCAGAAACCCACCTGGGGAGAGCACTCAGTTTTCCTTTCTGCCTTTAACCGTTGACCAAAGACCAAATCAGGGAAAGGAAGCATGGGGAGATGGGAGTGATGTAGGGACCACACGTGAAGAGGCGGGAAAAGAGATGACGCCGAACCGGTGCTGAAAAAGCAGCTTCCGTAAATGTGAAATCGTCTCGTGTGGTATTTTCAAAGTGCAGCTCTTGAATCATAAGGTTGGATTATTATTTTTTTTAAAGAATCGATGGTATTTATTGCTGTGCCAATTTTTTATTTATACTAGCTTTAGACTTGTATGTATGAATATCTTATCTGAATTCTGCCTGAGGAAGGATGAAGGGTGACTTTCTGATGTGTTTTTAACTAAGTTGTTTGAGCAAAGGTGACTGATCGTTTTGCAATGAAGGCTACATTAGAGGTTAAATATACACATTTCATTGAAAATGCAGTTCCTATAGAAGTTTTTGTTGCTATTTTCTCTTTGTTAGCACCTAGAGGAGCCTTCTTTTCTCTGGCAACTTGTGTTGAGTGACGTGATTTACAGTAACCAGGGTTTTCTGAGAACTTGTCACCTAAAATCCGTTATTTTTTCATTATTAACATCCCACCAAGACAAGCTTTGTCTGCAAACATGAAACTCTGGTGGCCACAGAGAAGAAAACGTATCATCGTGAAAGGGCTGCATGAACCTCCCATCTTCCACTCCTTAAGAACTCAGTATTGTCAGAATGTGGTAAATACTGTACTTTATATTTTTATTAAGTAAAAAGAAATATCTTCCCAAATAATGTGAAAAGGGTTTTGTATTTGTGTTCCTGTAAGGCAGCTTTTATGGAGGAGTTGTATTATGCTTTTGAAATTACTCCTTTCGTAGAATATTTTGAAAAGAATCACTTTTATATTGTTGTAATTTCTCCCATAAATCTGTATGCACTTAAAATTTTCTTAATAAAAATGTCTATCCAAATGAAATTATTATTTGCTTCTAATTTGTTTTCCTCACATACAAAGAGCTAAAAGCTTCCCATCAGAAAAAACATCCAGGTGTAGTTTAAGTGTGCAATTCCAAGGATGCTTCCGTGTAGCCCCATGGGCTCAGACTCTGCAGGGAATGCGAGGCAAAGTGCCCACGGGGTTTGGCAGGGAGCAGCAGCCCAGCAGATTGAAATGTGCCATCTTCAAAGGAAAGGCTTAACCATTTACACCTTACACAGAAGCCCAGACTTCTTTTTAATTATTTTTTTTCCCCAACAGTCAACCTCCTGCAGCAGGTTGACTTCAGTGGAACTGAAAACCATGAGCTGTTTTTGCTCCAGCAACAGGGATGCCATCATCATCTGAGGGTTTCTGTGAAGAGCCTGAGGGGTGTCAGGGGATGCGTTTGACAAAAGAGCAGATGTTGTGAACATCACCCACCTTGGGGATGGCTTTCCCAGGGCACACACATTTCCCACAGTTTTGGAGTGGGGAATGGTTTTATAGGCTTTGGGGACTGACCTGAGATCCTGGAGGTATAATCCTAACTTGGATGACGTCGTAGGGAATTTGCTGTGAGTTTCACGACCATGAGTTGAAAACTGGCTTTTGTTCGTGCCTTCCCCCACCTCCGAGCCCCCAAGGCAGGGGCAAAATATTTCCTCAGATCATCCTGCTCCCTCCACTGCTGCCCTGCTCCAGTATGCCAGTCCTCCTCCCTTCAGCCACTTCCACAACACAGGTGAATCCCAGCACCACGTAGACCTCTGGCTGGAGCAAAGGTTAGGGATAATTTAACAGAGCAATGACACAGTGCTTGAGCCTTACTGAGCTTCTTATTCAATAAATATTGCTTGACCAAACTGATGCAAAGCAAAAGACTTGCAAAAAAGGAAACCCAGACGACTGATGATCCCTTTGCAAATCCAGGAATGATTTAGTGAGAGATAATGAAAAACTGAGCAGGTAATTGTGAGCGCAGATGGTCAGTGAGAGATTCCCAGGCCACTGGGAAAAGCGTTGGGAGTAATTAGCTACAAAATTACACATTAATATTAAGGAAAGGCCCCATAATCTTTGGAGCACTTTGCTGTTCCTTTCATCAGGTCTTTTCTCTTGAATGTGAAAGTTTGGGTTCTTAGTTCCTCAGCAAAACGTCAATGTGATGTAGCCACTAACTGCCTAGGAATTAGAGGTGAACCCACCTTATTAGCACATCTGGCTCTCTTCATAGGCAGCTTTCCCATATTAGCAAGCTGAAGGAAATCAGCTGCATTTGTGGCCTCAGCCATCCTGACACTCATTATGGTCTGGATTTATTAGGCCCTGGTGTGGTATAGGTCAGAGGACAATATGGGAAATGCCCCTGCTTCTTGGGACTGGGTGGGGATGTTGCCACTGAGGGTGTTATCTAGGAGCTGCTGTGATGCTACAAGACCAGGTTCAGTACTAGCTTCTGGTGAGTATCTTCCTGTTTTATAAAGCTACTTGCTCCCAAGTCATCCTGAGAGTCCTTCAGACAAAACAAATATGTAGCTTTGAGACTAGCAAAGGCAAAATGAAAAAAAAAAAAAAACAAACAAAAAACCCCAAAACTAACAAGGTCTAGAAGCTGAAGCCAGAGAAATTCAAACTGAAAACAGATTTCCAAGTGTGGAACTGATTAGCCTTTGGAACACATTCCCCAAGAGAGGGGGGGAAAGCCCCCATCCTTCCTATGTCTTTAGATAGGGGCTGAACGCTGTGGTGCTAGCAACATACAGCTTGCTGGGCTCTCAGGAGACGTGGGGTGAGGTTCTCTTTCCTCTGTTACCAATAGGGTCAGATGAGATGAGCTAATGATCCCTCTGGCTTCAGCAATCCATATGGAGAAAGCCCCAGTTCCAAGGGAGCATTCCTCAGTCCATCTGTGATTAATAACACCAGTACATCATCAGCCATCCCAGCACTGCTTGGACCAAGGCTGAGGATGGCTCCTGCTGTTACACAGGAGACAGATTTGGGGTAAAAGGCCTCTATTTCTGGTCACAAAGGTTGCCCTTCAGTTGGAGGGATGGAGGCATAGCAGCGAGAGAAGGCTGCAACCCTGTCCCTGCTCCATGCACCCCCTTGACTCTGGAGGGGGGTGTCTGCTCACATAGGTCCTCTCTGGCAGGAGTGCTCACACTGGTGATCTTTTCTCATAGGAACTCCCTGAGTGGCTTCTTTTGTCCCCTTTTACCCCGACCCTTATTTGTCCCTCATTCTCTCCTCTGTCTCTTTGAGGACCTCCTCTTTCCTCTCAACCCCAGTTGCCAAAGCTCAAGTGACAAGTCATCAGCACCTTCCGGCTTCCTCACACTTGTGGTGTGCTCTGATTAGGGCCAGTGGTCTATTTCCAGGGTCTGAAAGAGGTGGTAGGACATTTATTTTCTGTCCTTTGCAGCCACTGTATCAGAGCAGGACCCAGGGCCCTTTAGGAGAGGAGCCGCCTGAACGGTGCTGTGGAGCTCTTTGGCTTATGCTCTTGGACTCATTCCCACCTGTGAAGTCTGATCTGTCGTCCCCTGCCTGACACGACACCACCCTTTGGCTCATCAGCGTGTCCTCAGCTCTCATGCCTTCCAGCGCCTCCCTCTACAGCCAGCCGATCCGCACCGTAGCTGCCGAGGAAAAACGGTGACCTGTTACTGCTTCCTTCCCACTGCCAGCAAAGAGTGACCTGAAACATGCACTGGTGTTGTGAGCTGTCAGAAAGAAGAGGGTGCTTTAGGCTTTCAGCAAACCCAAGCCAGACCACCACGGCTTGAAGTTTAGCACAGTCTGTGGAGAGGTGGAAGAACACAACCTAAGAACAGAAGGAGAGAGGTTTAAAATGCTGCTGTAGCTGACTGAAACCTCCAAAACGTGTGTGATTCTTCCACCCTAAAGATCTGCAATCACTTCCAGCTGCCTAGCATGCCGCGTGATTTATTGCAGTGCCTGGAAGAAGATTTTGGCTGTGCTGAAATGTGTTTGTACGTTGCCTGTAAAAACAGCAAATCTGAAGGAAAGACTCTCTGGATGTGGTTCAGAGTGTGTAACAAAACCCAAATCGCCAAGTCCTTCCATACACAGTACCACAGCAATACATAAAATCAATATAAGTTTAACATCTAGCACACGCTATCTGATTGCCTCTGGGCACCAGAGAGACACTTAAAATACTTCAGACTACACTGTACAATTCCTACGCAAAGGGAAGACTACTTACATGAGCAAATGCCAAGCCCCATTGCATAGCCTGGCCCATGTTTTCTAAATTATGAGCCTTTCCACAGGGCAGAGCACTAGTAAAATAGTTCTGCACAAAATATTTTGAAAAGAAGGAGGAAAAAGAGAGGAAATACTTCTTTCTTTCAAAAGATAAATACTATGAATGCAAACAGGAATCAAACCTTGTATGCCAGATCTACAGCCACAAAAGCAGCTGGGTGGCTACCATCATGCGAAATACCCACATTCAAAATTAAGGTCCTCATAGTAACTTTCAGTGCTTTCCTCAGCTTGGTTGTCCCACTATTCCTTCTATCTGCCTTATTGCCTGCTAAGCAAACTACCCCAGCCCTGTTACTGAGGGACTGGTACCCTCCCCAGCCCCTTGGGATCTCCAGAGCAGACATCTGGTGGTGCCAAGAAAGGGGGGAGATTTCAGGGGCATTTCCAGAATGTAACTATTGTACAAGCCTGCACTCCCTTACTCTTGCATCCCACCTCCCAGTTTGATTTTCTCTCTGTCCACTGTTATTATCACTGGGACAAGGCCCCACTGTGCAGGAGTTGCACAAACACAAAGTGATAAAGACAAGTCCCTACCTGATAGATTTCATGGTTGAAGATCTGCTCTGCTGGGCTCTGAAGCGAATATACATGCTGCAAGAAATGCAAATCTCTATCTCTTCATTGGGTGTTGGAGAAGCATCACACCAGACACGGGATGTCTTGTAAAGCAAGTAAAGAAGAACAGATCATCTAATGTCACATTCTCCTCTTTCACCATATGCAAGATTCGGTTAACAGAAAGTATTTCAGTTCCTTGGAAGGGCGGAGTAGTGTAAAAAGATAATGCAGAAGTGACAAGGAGAAGCAAGGCCTCCCAGTCATTCAGTTACAAGAGATAAAGCCCGGAGAGGGATGCTCTGCGGGCAGGAGATGGGTAGGTCGGAGCTGCGCAGCTCGCTCTGCACGGTTCCCACGTGGCCGGCTCCCATGTGAGTCTTAGCAGCGCTCACCCCGTGTATCACTGCTTTGGGCACCCAGCCATCCTGGCTCCTCCTCTCCCTCCCCTCCGCTTCCCCTCCCTCCTTCCTCACTTTTAACTACTTAAAGATTTCTCTTTCCTGCTGCCATATTATTTGTTGCTGACTTTGGACATTCTTTACTGCCTTTCATCAGGCTTCCCAGTGCTCACACACTGTGCGTTGGCTTGGCCTGCTCTGCCTTCCGTTTGTGCAAAGACAAAAGCTTTATCTGTTGCCCAGAGACCATGGTGACTTCAGGGATTTCCTGGTGCCAGCACCTAATTGCAAACAAATGAAAGTCCCCAGCTATGTCCCCAGCAATACTGCGTCTTCAGTGGGAGGGCCTGATTCTGCTCGCTCTGCACTGTGGGAGTAGGGAAATGCTCGTGATTTACAGCAGTGTGTCTCAGAGTGCCTTCTGGCCTTCAGCAATCTAGCTGCCTTGGAAGAGAAGGCATGAAAGCCACACGATGCTCGTGACGTGAATATCTCAAATGTCTGCTTTCCCTTAACGTCAATGAATAAAGGGTAGTTGATTGCAATGAGCAACTTGGACGCTCTTCAGAAAATCCTCACAGAGCACAGAAGCGAACGGCACAACGTTTCCACTCCTTTTCTGCCTCTCTCTGAAACCCACAAAGGGACCATGGCTCCGTGACAAGGACAGCCAGAGAGAGGCATACGGAGCAGGGCATCAGGCTGGAAGCGTGTGGCTCACATGCCGCGCACAGACGCTCCTCTGCCCAGCACCCAGAGCTGCTTGAGAATTAGAATTTCAATGAGGAGAAAGAGGGAGAGATTCCCAATACTCTGACATTTGTTTTTATTATAAGCAGGACAGAAAAAGTCTGAATATCATGTTTTCTAATGGAATGGACAGTTTGGAAAGGATTCAATCAGGAAATGACAAAGTCATTTGTTCTGCTCAAATCGACAGAGGCTTGGATTTGCTTACATATCATACTGACTCATAGGAGTTGTAGTTCCAGCAGTCCACACCATCCTGGGTTTTCCAGGCTAGTCTACATCTCCTGTGCTGCATTGCTGTTGTGGCCCATCTATGACTTATTGGAACATGTCAGCCAAAGGGGTTTCATGAGGTTTATTGTTTCTCCATAGCACCTAACTTATAAAAGATACTGAGAGCACGAGGAAGAGCCTGGGAACTTGGACAAACACTGAGCAGGTTGAAATCTTTTCATCAGGATTTTTGTCCCCAGCAGAGAGTACAAAAATTTCTGCAAACTTCCCCTGAAAAATTTCAGTTTCATAGAATCATAGGGTTGGAAGGGACCTCCGGAGATCATCTAGTCCAACCCCCCTGCAAGAGCAGGGTCACCTACAGCAAGTTGCACAGGAACGCATCCAGGTGGGTTTTGAATGTCTCCAGAGCTGGACACTCCACCACCTCTCTGGGCAGCCTGTTCAGTGCTCTGCCACCCTCAAAGTAAAGAAGTTCCTCCTCATGTTTAGGTGGAACTTCCTGTGCTCAAGTTTGTGCCCATTACCTCTTGTCCTGTCCCTGGGCACCACTGAAAGGAGCCTGGCCCCATCCTCCTGACACCCACCCTTTAAGTATTTATAAGTGTTGATAAGGTCCCCCTTCAGCCATCTATTTTCCAGCCTGAAGAGACCCAAATCCCTCAGTCTTTCTTCATAAGAGAGGTGTTCCAGTCCCCTAATCATCTTGGTAGCTCTCTGCTGCACCCTCTCCAGCAGTTCCCTGTCCCTCTTGAACTGGGGAGCCCACAGCTGGACACAGTTCTCCAGGTGCGGCCTCACCAAGGCAGAGTAGAGGGGGAGGATGACCTCCCTTGACCTGCTGGCCACACTCTTCTTGATGGACCCAGTTTCATGAAAACTACTTTTAAGTGCGCAAATACTCTGGCAGAAAATTCTCAATCGCCTCTAAATTTTCTGACAAGTTATCACTTAGCTGCTATTCCTTATTTTATTTGCCACTCTTCAGCTTATTCAACTTCACTGGGAAATCATTCTCGGCTATTGATCGGGAGATAAACAATCCCAAGTCCTGCCAGCGTTATTTCTTCTCAAGCGCCTCCTTCCCCTTGGAGGGCTTCCCAAACTTCATATGAAGTGCACACTCCACATGAAGAAATCACTCCTGGGGCCCGTCCCACTCTTCCACCTCTGTCCCACGGCACCTGCATGTGCTTATTCTGTGGGTCTGCACAGGCTCACCCCAAACAGGAATCCCACCGTCCTTGTGAGGGCAGGTAGCAGAAAGAGGAGAGGGGGGATTATTCTTGCCTGTTCTCTAACAAACAGATCTGGATAAAAATTTTTTTGTCAGACTGATTTTCTTGGAATCCAAACATTCAGTGGGAACATGGCCATGCTGGTTAAACTTTAGTGGGAAAGTCCAAATGCTCTGAGGTGACTTTTTCATTCACTCTCAATAGTGCTCAATTGTTTCATTTTCTTAATATTGAAACCTGTCGTCCTGATAAGGTAAAATGGCTTGTTTTGACTTCACTATTTCAAATATGATCTAATAATATAACACAACAGGGCAACATCAAAAGTAGATGGTTTTATCTTTTTGAAATTAAATATAATCCCAAATCAAATAATTTTTGTGGAAAAGGTCTTCCTGCAAGAAGTTATGATATTCTTACTTCCCCTGAGCCAACCAGTAATGGAAACAAACGGCAAAACATCAGCAGTTCTCAGGAAAAAGAGATTTCTTTTTTTTTTTTTTTTTCCCCGCTCCTAGCAGCCTCTCAAGACCTTGGTTTGGGAGAGAGGAGCTTAAGGGGAACAGAAGAAGAATTTTTGCACCCAGCCATACCATAGCATTGCCGTGCTGCTGGCCCCTGTCCCCAGCAGCAGGGAGCCTTAGTGGTTCGAAGGTGGAGGTGTGGGGGTGCCCAACAACGATGCTCTGGCAACATCAGTGCCTGAAAACCGTGGAAAGTAGCGTGTGCAGCAGCCAACCTGGACGAGTCTTTTATGTACGTTTCCCTTTGGGGGCTGTTGTGCAATGGATTTGAATTAGGCTCAAGATATGAATCTATAAATGTGGTATTTTTGGTCATGCTGCCTGTTTCATATTAAACCTCTGCAGCTTGCCTCTTTCTCTTTTTTTTCGCTTTAGCAGCTGTGCGGGGTGCAGAGCACTGCCTCAACATCACCCAAAAAAAAAGTAGGAGAGTCAGGGGAGGAGGGCAAAGGTGCGACCTTTTCCTACCGGCACAATATTTGGGGCCTCAGTGGTGGGTGAACTGAAAGAGCAGAGAGATGTTAATCTGAGGAAAAAGGCAAAATCTCAGATTCTAAATCTTGTCCATGTTAGAAATAAGGAACAGCATCTTACAGACGAAAAATGAGAGAGACGATTTCTGGTTTTCTCTGGGTCTGGGGCAGGAGTCCATGTTCAGATGTGCACAGTACACCTGTGACCTCTAGTCCTTCTTGGTCTGTACAATCAGGACCCAGACCACCACAGAAGCAAGTACTGCGCAAGAAGACAGACATTCCAGTCCCTGGTAGGTGGGTTGGGTTTTTTTCCCCCATCTCTGGCACAAAATTTCACCACAACCAAAGGTGAAGATAGAGTTTTTAATGCAATTTTATTCCAAACTGAGAACAATCTATTCTTTTACCTTACCTGTCTCCTGAATCAGATATATCTGTGAAACTGCTTTGAAAGCGTCATATCTGTATAAGAAATCGATCTAATTCTTGACTTTTTAACACAGAGAGCTTGTCTCTAGCACAACTGCATGCTTTTGCTCATTGCACACACCTGTCTCTGTAAAAGCAGGATCAGGTCCAAATGACTGCAAGTTATTTTGTCCACCTAGAAAAAAAGATTAAAAAAGGGGGGGCTAAATAGTTTCAGGTATGTGGATTTAATAACATGAAGAACAAAGTCTGTGGAGTTATTTTGGATTTTTACTGTATAACCAGTACTAGAACTTGGCCAAGTATCCTCCCCTTGGACTTCTCATCATTTCATTTTACTAGTTACTTAGGACCTGTGGATCCTAACTCTTTGAACATTTGCCTTCAGAGGAATTAAATTAGATTATTGGTAGCTTTCATCCTGCAGTCCCAGTTGCTCAGACTTTGGCAAATGTCCTACTGAGGAGCAACCTTTGGGACAGAAATGCAGAGAAGGCTGAGACAAAACCCATGCTAATACACCATAACGAGTAACAAACCAAACCATCAGAGCTGGAAGGCTTGCTGTTTCCCAAACGCAGAGATGTGCCTGTTGTCCGTGGGTCAGATATGTGCTGCCACACACCCCCCTCAGCAGTAGGAGCAGTGCTCGGTCCTGAAACTTCCTCGGTAGATTGTACAGCAAAATATCCCAATGCCTGGAAGATTGTGAGGGGGGAGTTTGTATATTTTGGTGGGTTTTTTTTTTTGTTTTGGTTCTTTTTTTTTTTTTTTTTTTTTAAATAAGGGAGCATTTTGATATAGAAAGGAGGAATTTCTAGGCAGGTGCTGCGGGACTGCAGTTACAGAAGACTCACTTCTGAGGGGATGGAATTTGCTTAGGTGGATAGCCCAAGCCATCCGGGATGTACAAGAGCACTTTGCTCTCACCCTGTTTCTCTCAGAGGCTGCATCTTCAGTAAAATGGTAAGTTAGGTGCTAAATCTCTCTGCTTTGCCTCATTAATTCTAATTACCCTTATTGCTCTGCTCACAAGAGTTTCTAGAGAAGATGGGATCTGTTTTTCTAATGCTTTGTCCAAACTTGCATGAGCAAATCACTTTAAAGAATTGTTTAAGGAAGCTATTTAGGAAAATTCCAATAGAAATGAAGTGTTGCGTGACCCCTTCAGTGACCAGCACTCCCCAGTGCTGCAGGGCAGCGGAAGACTGTGCTCCCCTCAGAGATGTCTTCTCCTGGAAGCTGGCCAAGAACTGGGTAGGAGCAGCCAGGGCCTTTTGGCAAGGTTTCTGCCGATCCTTCACAACTGTGCAGAGATAAATCAGCAAAGCTGCCTTTGGTAGAGACCAAAGCACCCTGCTTCAGAGGGGGCAGATTGCAGCTGCAATCCAAGAGAGGTCTCCTACTGGAGGCTTACCCACCAACTCCTTCTGGACCATTCCCTGTCACCAGGAGGTGTTGCTGCAAAAGGGTGATGCTGCAGGAGCGGCAGTCAGTTGAGCTAGCTGGTAGGGCCAGGTGAGCTGACGAGACTCCTTTCTTTGCTGAGTCACCACACAGTTAGTAAGCTCTGAAAGTCTCCTTTACTTATTTCCAGTGGGATGGAACGACGCTTCCCTTTCCTTTTAAAGAACTACCCAAATGCTTATGTTATGAAGTGGCTGTTGAATTTGAAACGAGTCAGGAACTGACACACTCAGCACAGACCATCAGCTGGGGACAGTCCATTTCCTGCTTGCTGAAAGCCAGGGAATATTTACAACTTTGTTGTTTGTTTTTTTTTTTTTCCAAGCAGCAAAAAAACTGAACAACGTTACAACAGTGTGCTTGGTTGCTCTGCTAAAATTTATTTGTAATGTCACCTGCTTGCAAGTGCTGCCATACCAGAAGGGGCCCAGATTCAAACCAGGAGGCAAATTAAAGGTGCAGGATTGGGTCCAGGGCACAAAAATGGAGGCCAGCCCCTCTCTTTGCTATCACAAGTGCAAGCATCCCTGCAGGGAGCCCAAACTAAGCACTGCAGAGCAAAGGATACAGCAGCCCAGAGAGGGCAGCACCTTAGGTATGCAAAACAAAACAAAACGAAACAAAACGGTGAGGAATTCCCAGAGCTTGGACTTTCCTGAGAAGAACAAGGAGCAGCGAAAGCGGAGAAGCTTCCCACTGCAATGAGTGGAGGCCTGGGGACTCTGGACCTCCTCTTCCATTGCACTGTCTGCAGGGAGCAACACTTGCAAGACTTGCATCTGGCTTCCAGGTGCTGGTGATCGTTCCTGGTGAGGTCCAAGTTCCTGTGCAGATTTCAGCGCAGGCCCAGGTGCCTCAGTTTCTCACAACAGGCATCTCCCTCTGAGACCCAACCTGGGATGAGGAGCCACCCAAAACTCCCCTTCCATCTGCTCCCCTGCATAGCCACAACCCACACAGCGGTGAGACTGTGACAGCTGCAGCAAATTCAGAGGGGAACCCAG
Organism: Larus michahellis; assembly: GCF_964199755.1. Lineage (NCBI taxonomy): Eukaryota > Metazoa > Chordata > Aves > Charadriiformes > Laridae > Larus > Larus michahellis. The sequence continues at coordinate 53,893,389 of NC_133901.1, read as the reverse complement.
TTAGCAGGTGCTGCACCATGAGTGGGAGATGATGAGAGAGAAGTGGGAGAGCAAAGAGCCGAGCTGGTTGAAGCAGACACATGAACTGAAATCACCTGCCTTTTCATTTGGTGCTTCGGTTTTCAAGTCACCCTGTAGCTTCGGTTCAGTTCGTTCTTGATTCAGCCAGCTGGCACGCTATGAATGTTAAGAAAACAAACCTAATCAAGAAGCAGGCCTGAGTTTATTGCTCTGAAATTCGCACATATGTATGTAAATTTAAGCAAGGCCACTGCATGCTTCAACACTTGCTGCCCACTCAGTTGCAAAGAAACAGGAAGCCATAATTATGCCAAACATTTTTCCTAAGTAAAATGTGTGTATAAGAGCCATATGTGTATCCATACATACATAAATGTGCGTGTATACATATATTTGCATGTGTATATAGTCATACATATAATCCATTTTACATGTGTATAGAAGGTGTGTGTAAAAGGCAGCCAGCAACCTAACAGGGCAATAAAATTGCACCCTGGGTGCTCCAGCTAGAAAGCAGAGAGAATTTTATTAAATCTGCTATTGAGCTTGGCATGTAAATCAACCCTCTACCTAGTACTACCCATAATATTAATCAAGAAATGGCACTGCAGAGAAATTTGAGAGTGTTTGGAAGTTTCCAGTCCTTGGAAGAGACACATGAGATGAATATTAGCCCTTCCAGCGGGAGCATAGAGGAGACTGTAAACGCCCAGGCAGAGCCGTGCTAGGGATCTGTTGGAAATCAACGCTTTTTCTCATTGGGAAATGGAGTTGTGTGAAGATCGAAGCCTTTTGAGGAAACAGATTGATTTTGGCAGCGTCTCGCCTTTGGGAAAAGTGAAGTGAAATGGCTTGCTTGGAATCGGCAGGCGTATCCCATCCACGCCAGTCATTCAGTGCCTCACGCAGCTTTCTCTCTCAAGAGACATTGCGCCGAGGCTGTGATGGGGGGATTACACTGCGGACCGGGAGGGGGAGGCTGCCTGAGACTGAATTCAGTATGAGCGGGGCTGGGGAACTGCAAATCACCGCCAGGTCTTGCTGCAGAACAGGCAGAGAGCATCTTGTCAGCCAACAGCAAATAGCTCCCCGTTGCTGAAAAGGGCTCTTCAGTTGACCTCTCATTCTCCATCATTGCTTTTCCTCACGGTTGTGGATGAAACAGTGTGGAAAATACCAGAATTGCCTGAGGGAGTTTGCATTTCTCAGTTAGGCTCTAGCTGATAAGGCATTTGGAAGAATTGTGTTATCCATGCAAGAATATTTTTTGGGGAAAGGCTCACTTACTTAGTTTAGAAATAAACAGGTGTTACAGGAGGGCATTGTTTTACAAACCCGTGGGTCCTGAATTGCTAGCAAATGTACTAATTAGACTCTGAGATAGTTTGTGTTTAAGGAGCAAGCACCACCTACCAGCAGGACTCTGTGTGAGCAAAGAACTACTGAGTTGTTGCCATGTTTTGGCTAAGCTGCACTCAGCTGTTGTTTCCCAGGTTAGCCTGATCATCCTGATGAAGTTCACACCAGCAGAACCAGATTCAGGCACAGCTTCAGTACAGCCGGACCAAAGAGGTGCTCAGCAGACTATATTCTACTTCCAGCTCTGGCCTGCCCCACTTGTGTGCTAAATAGCATTGCTTGCCATCTCTTTCTACAATTCCTTCATCCTTCCTCTGTTACAGGATCACCCCAATTGCTCTGAAACCCTTCATCTCCCTGACATTCTCCTTCCATTTTGGACTGCAGACTGCTCTGCAAGAGAAAGGAGGAGAGAAGGAGCTGGAGAGAGAGTTATAGCATGTAACACATACTTACAAACCTGCTGTCGTATAGATGCTGCCAAGTGGGCTGGGACATGACGTGTAACAGCCAGGGCTCTGCTGTGTCACCCCCAGTCACTGTCTGTGATTTCTTCTCCTCTGGGGTCACTACGTGTTGGCAACAGCCCCTCTACATCTGTCCCTCAGTGCTGCAGGGTGACAGTTGTCTTTTTTTTTTTTAATGAACGCTACCAAAGCACAGAGGGATTGAAATTAGCCACATGTTGGCTGAATCCAGTCAACAGTTTCAGATGAAAAAAATGAAGCAAGCCTCAAAAGTACTCCAGCATTTCAGTGCCGTTTTAAAATCAAAGTGCTTTGATTTTTCCTTTTAAAGGAACGTTCCTTGTCTAAAAGTTAATTGACTCAGTAAGATAATTCAAGACAAACAAATGATTCTGTGTTGATAATCCATTCTTTTCCTCTTTTTTTATTGTTCTATTAAAGAAGTTCAGCTCAGTCCAAATCAATTGTCTCATTCCTTCCCTAAGTTTCCTAACTCACCTACCAAAAAGTCAGTCTCTTCCCAGCTCCTTTTCATCCACACTCTCAGTCTCAGTCATCCATATGCTCAGCCTCTTCCTGATCTTACCATTTACTGTTTATCAAGGCTGAATGACTGGACCGCTTTTTTCCTTCTTTGATGAATGTGTTCCTTCACCATCAACCTCCTTGCTTTCCTCCAATGATTGTTTCTAAGGCTCAAGCCTTTTCAGTATCCCCGCTCTAAGTCAGACATCAAGCATGTGTAAGAGCCCATGCTAGGGCAGAGTGTGTCTTCAGGACTGGTCATTCACAGAAGGTCCTTTATTGTGAGTATGATAACGACCAGGTCCTCAACTGCTGTAAGCTGGAACAGCCCCGATACCTTCACATGGGTCTGAGGTGTTTTATGTTCCCCTGAAGAGATGGTTCATCCAGAAAGACCACAAGATACTTTACAGAGGGAGAGCTAAGGGTCACTTTGCCTGTGGCTGATGTGTAACCAGCTTCGTTCTGTTATGTCTATCACTTTTATTAGACTTGGTTTCCTTACAGCCAAACCTCTTGCAAGCCTCCTATTTGGGTAATCTGCTCTTCATCACCTGGTGTATTTCAATCCACATATTTACATGATTGGGGCTATGTGAGAAATAAGATACACATCACCCCACATCTGTACTCCCACTCTGGAAAATATTTCACTGCTGGGCTGTCAGGAATCGTTACAAACCTGAGGAACCAATACCCTCATATGAATGTCTTAAACTTGCCTCCAGGACCAGAGATGATGTATGAGCTGTGTTAGGCTCTCTGCTTTCCCCTGTGCTCAGAAATGCAATTCCTTTCTGGGAAGCAGGATGCTTATTCCTGCAGAAGTCTAAACACATCTGCATTCAAGGAGCAGAGAGAGATAAACCCCTGAGCCTCCCACCACTGAGGTTCTCCATCGGCTGTGGGACACAAAGCACTCCAACAGAGGCATGACCATGCGAACGGTGCTCCCAGTCAGGGAGGGAATAGGCACTAGTGACTCTCTCCTGGCTCGATGAATGGCATCTCACTTGCAGTGCGGTCCTGCGGGCTGGGGAGGACTGTGCTCATCCTCCTGCTGGCAGCGGCTGAGCTTATATGGCAAGTTGTGATGGTGTCACCCACCGGTGCCGACAAGTGTCCAGCACTCACTCACTCCACAGCTACTGGTACACACCAGGATGCCTCCCAGGGCCTTTCTGCAGTCCTTCTCTTTACCTCCTGGGTAAAATAGGGATGACAGCATGTCCTCACCTCACAAAAGTATTAGGAAGATAAATGTCCTAATGTGAGAATGCTAAAGCCCATGTGAATACTTCAAATAGATGCTGCTTCTGCTGAGATCCAATTAAGCAAGACATGAAAATCCTGTGGATGTCTTTTAAATGCACAAAGCCAGTTTTTAAATTTTTGCTTTTGTTTTTCCTGTTCCTTTTGATGGGTAAAATCCATCCCAACAATTTTTTCTTCTGACAATTTTGTTTAAACGAGACGGAGGTGGAAAAAGGTAAATAGCAGTGAGAGAAGACAGAATATTTCCCTGCTTGGTTAGCCCTCAGTGGCCCTTTCTTCACCAGGAAGAAACTGTAGAGACGAAGCTTCAAAGTAAGTAGTATTTTCAATAGAATTTGGATAATTATTTTCTTGGGAGAAGGGGAAAAATCCATAAAAGAAAAAATAATTCATAAAAATGCTTTATCAGAAAATGACCGCTAGCCACGGGAACTCTTCAGGGATGCCTGCTGTGGGTAGCCCAGGGCTGCAGTGCCTGCAGGCTCTCCCTCAGCCTCGGTGGCCTCGCAGCTGGCTGGCAGGCGCTGTGGTGGGACGCCTCTGGCCAGGGGGCTGCACGTGCCCCCGCGGCAGTGAGGGTGTCTAAGGGAGAGCTCTTCCCTGCCAAGACTCTCCTGAGCCCCTGCAACCACCAGCACACCTCCGCCAGCAGCCACACCTCCTCCTCCTCACCACGCACCACTTCCAGGGGTGAAAGAAAAGAAAAAGGGAGTGACTTGAGAGGGGTTCAGACACGGGCACCCTCATTTTCCTATCAGCACATGAAATCCAAGCCCTCTTTTCTCTGTGTTTACTGCCCATTTGAAAGGGTTTCCCTGTTTTATGTCAGCTCACGGGTGACACAATGTCACATTCAGAATTAATGAGGCCGGTGAGGCCGGGAGAACGTCATTAGACTAAATGCAAATGCAGTGCTCAGAACCAGCCCAGACCTTTGCCCCAATGCCAAATGAATTCAAGGCTAAAACTTGGATGCAAATAGCCCAGGGCATGACCCAATTCTGGTTCAGACTAAATCCAGACCTTGAACTTGAGAAAACTTTGTTAGTTTTTTACTTTTAATTTTCATGCACTACTTAGTTTCTGTCTGTATGCCAGATATGAAAAAAGAAATGCAGAAATACTGCAAAGGAGGTCATTCTTCAGCTCCCACCAGTCAGACCAGAAGGGGAAGCGGCTAAAAAGTCTAGATGTGTTTGAAAGACTTCCAGCATTCATTTACAGACTCCCGAAACCTGGATCAATTCCCAACGATCATCCAATCTGCTAAGTCTTTCATGCAAATTGATCTCAGCAAGGTCTACTCCATCACATGAAAAGACACCCTATCTTTTGTCTGAATGATGTCTCTTAGGGCTGAAACAATAAGGAATGGAAATAAATAGTCTCAGGGAACTGTGGATGGGGTTTTTTACCTGACAAACTGCCTCTGAAATGAACTCAAAGCGGCCGTAGCCCCGACCCAGTCCACAGCTTCGCTTACAGCATAGGTGGGAAGAGGCCAGATTTTCCAGGTTAGACATAATTCGCCTTTTATTTCTGCATTCTGAAATGGAGCAAAAGCCAAAACAAACAAGCAGAAGAAAAGAAATACTGAAAAGGAAAGACGGTCCAATGCAGTTTTTCTAGACATAAAAGTTCCTGATGATACATTTTGGCCAAACGTTTCAGTTTCAAAATGCCAGTTTTCAAAAAGGAAAACGGAAATAACTGCCATGCATCTTCTGTGACCTTTTATTTGCTATAAAATTATCAGGGTTAAACTTAATTTTTCCTTCCGGTTGCTGATTTCATTTGATGCCTTTCTTTTCCTCTTCTTAGGCAGCCTTAGTACTTTTTGTGTTGAAACCTTTATGTTTGCCTTGCCAACAGAATTTCTTTGCTTCCCCACACAGAGATTTCCATTGCTGGCCCAGGGATGAGCATATGATCCCTGAGTTCCCAGAGCATCCGTAATTCCTACTGACCTCAGCATCTTCACTGAAACGAAACTGCAAAATTCAGAATTAAAGGGAGATTCAGATTTCAGCTATCCTGTTCGGAACACGGGCTGACTTTTAAAAGTGTACAAAAGGCAGGATGGGGCATAGAGCTCTCAGCTTCTAGATACCAGGCTGTACTAGCTTTGCCTAGTACTGCCCTCCACAAAGAAATCCTGTATCCAGGGACCTGTTAAATGAATAACTCACTGCACAAGCAAGCAGGTTCTCTCTGAAAGCTCTGCACAAAGCTTGCATCTGTACATTTTTCTGGGGTCTGCTTTTATTCCTGATGGCTTGTTGCCAGGGCAGGGTTTACTAGTGAAATTCACATGGGAGTAGTTTTGAAAGCCTAAAAATCAATCATGACTTTAAGCTTTTTTTCCCCCTTTTCTGTAGGAATAACACCCCTCCACCACCCTCCCTTCTCCCCAGTTTGCATTGCTCTGGTAAGTTATTTATCAATAAAAATTCCACAGCCAACACATAATTGGATTTCTATAAAAGCTTTCAAAACTGAGCTGCACTGAGTTGCAAGAGGCTGACAATTAACTTGACAGAGGAGTTAGCACTTCCAGCTTTGCATCTGTTTCCACTGCCTGCTTCTTTCAGAGCAATCATTTTCTCATTTTATCCTGGTTATGGAAGGAGCAGGTGAAAACAAATCACAGTTCCTTTAGCAGCCAGCTCTGGTGGTTGGTTGATACTTGGAGTGCCAGCAAAATAATGTGCTGGGAAATAATGCTACTGGCAACGGCTTTCAAACTGATGCTTAATGGGGGAAAGGGTTTGGGGTAAGAGAAGGACACACAACAGGATTTTAAGGATTCTCTATTTAAGGATACACCTCTGGATAATCCATAGTCACAGGCAAGATGGGCCATGGAAGCTGGGAGATACAAACGGTTTGGGTTTTACTCCCAGTGGTAACACTGATTTGAACAAGAGTGGCTTCCCTCTGATGAACAGTGCAAAGCACAGCCGCAGAGCACTGCATCCTCGCATCTGCCTCCACAGGTGTTCCCGCAGCACAGGACAGGCATCCAAACCACTCAAGCCAGCTAGTCAGCGAAACCAGATCAAGCAACAACAAATACCTGTCCAGGTTGCTTTCTTCTCCTTTCCTTCACTCTGTCTTTTCAAGCCTTTGTATTGCAGGGGCAGAGGAGGCTACACTCTTCCCTGAGGCAGGTGAGTGATGGAGATGCAGATGGAGATGGATGCAGATGGATGGCACCGGGAGGGAGTCTGACTGCCCTCTCCTCCCCCAAGGTCCCTTCCCACACCATTGTCCCAAAGGGGCTGTGTATGGCCCAAGGGCAGAGGTTCCCAAGCAGGGGGATTTGTACCACTAAGGTACACAGACGATCCTGACTGGGACTGGTGTATGCCTAGCGAAAGGCAGGGTATCACTAGCTCACTGGCAGTGCTTGTCATCAGCATCACAGCCAAGTGACATTAATGTCACCACCCCATAGGGCCCAGCAGAAGAAGACGGGGGTCCTCCCCTGCTAAGATGTGCAATGAGCTTTCAGACTTCATCACATGCTTGCAAGAGAGCAGAAGCAAAGCTGGGAGTTACTTTGTGCTGCTGAGTGGATCCCTTTCAGCCCACAGAGTGAGCTCTGCCTCTCCTCCCAAGTGCAGCTCTTCCATGGATAGTGGATCCTTGTCCCACCGGAGCTGGGCTGGGCTTCCTTGCAAAGAAGCACCAGCAGTGTCTCCTTTCCTTTGCAGCTGGCTCCACCACTTCCCCACAGTGGCCGTCAGCTGCTCCCTTCTCCATCACCTGTTCCAATAATTTTTCTTTCTCGATCTAGGAATGAAGGCAACAGAACTCTTCCTGTTACCAAGGCCCTTACCACATCCTCCAGGTGGTTTGCTCCACTCTGCCTGTCAGCCTCCATGATCCCAGATCCTTCTCTTTTTCACGTTTCACATAGCAAGCCCATTCATCATCCCTGAAACCCTGACAAGGGCTGGGTCTGAGTTTGATTTCCTAGCTGGCACCAGAAAGGAGTGGACTGCCTTGGGGCTGCAGGGACGTGCAGGCATTTCTGATAGAGCAGGCGGAGGTTGCAAATTAGATTCAGGTCTAAACCAAACTTTGAATTCCAAACAGTTCTGAAATGAAGCTCGGGACTGAAGATGGGCTTGGAGTTTAGTTTGGTTCCTATCATGAAAAGCAGGCAGAGCAAGGACCACGAGCAATTTGGAGCTGGGCTGTCTTGCACCCTCTAAAAGTAACACACAAGGTATTTGTTAGTTTGTCTGTCTGAGGGCTAAGAGCTGGAGGCCAGAGCCAAGAAGAGGAGAGCCTCAGCAGAGCTTGACCTGGAGGGTCTTCTTAGAGCCACTGTCTCATCCTGGGCCACCCACCTCCATGTCCTTCTGCTAGTCGTGGCTGAGAGGAAGACTGGTTCTGTTGCAGGAAATGTAATTGCTTTACAATTTGCTTCCTGTTTGAACAAAACCAGAAGACCAAATTACTAAACCATTTTAAAGGCAAAGAATTTCAGGAGAATTGAATTAGCAGTATGCAAACAGCATTTTTTGAGGCATTCTCAGCAAAGATTAAAAAAACAACGTCAAAATTGATGAGAACAGCTTTTTCCATCTTGAATGAATGTTTTGAAACAAAATAACTTTATTTTGCTCCAAAGCTCAAGTAGAGGCAAGTTTTCTTTTTGCTTCATTTCGTCTCCCTGTAATATTGAAAAACATCTGTCATGATCCCCCAGGTCCCCACAAATATTGCTTTCACTTGAAACCACATTTTCTGATAGGAAAAACTTTTTGGGCAAAAAACCCACATTTCAGTCTTTGTGAGAATGGACACGGAGCTGTCTGGGAACAAGCTGTAACTCAACGCAACGTCTCCATTCATGGAGAACTTCTCCGGCCACTTGGTTCCCCCCCAGTACACAGGCTTGTAAATAAGGCATAAAGGCCTGCTGCCCCCTGCAGCCCCAGCAGATGGAAATAATCTGCGCTGGTTGCATATCATTTTACACCCTGGGGAAATCAAGCAGGTGGTGACACAGTTACCTTTAACCAGGACTTTAAAGCAGTTCCAGTCCCCACGGTGCCGGAGGGCAGCCTTCCCCTCCAGCCGGCAGAGCCAGACGGAGGTGACAGCGCGAATGGGTGGGTGATACACACATTGTCTGCAACCCCCTTCTCTCATCTGGCATGTGGACTCTGTACCCCACCAGCTGTGGCTGCCTGTGAGGGGACCTCTGGCTTGGTGTGCCACCTGAAAGGAGTCAGTTGCCCGCGGCAGGGGAGCCCCCGCCCTCGGCATGGGCTTCGCCCGCCTTCCAGCCGGCTGGAAACAGCCTTCGGAGGGGTTTCCCCGGCCACAGCAAAAGCTGCAGCCAAGGGTAGAACGCAAATCCTGCTTCCAGTCTCTAACCTAATCTTTTTTGCCTGATTTCAGCACGTCGATTCCCAGGCTAGAAGTGCTCTTTTTCCTTACTGCAAAATTCTGCTTTGATTTAAGACTATTCCTTCTTCCCCTGCAAATTATTTTATTTTACTTATTCATGTAGTTCTGGTAGGTGACCCCAGAAGGCAAGGGTTAAGTTATGCAGGGATTGGCAAGTGAGACCACTCAGCTTTGGCAGGGTCTGCACTCCCCACCCCTGCTCCCTGTGTTTGATGAGTTCAGGTCAGGGGTAACTTGTGGATAGACGAGGTAGGGATGACGTGATCTGGGACCTCCTCGTTCCTTTGCTGAATGGTTAGAAAAGATTTCAGAGCTCCCCCCTCTCCTCTCTGTCTGTTGTCTTTGAAATATTCCATTGGATCTGCAGGGAAAAGTCAATCATGTATCATAAAAATATCAACTGGTTTTGTAAAAAAATTTTGCAGTCTTCTTCCCCTCTTCTGTTTTTCAAGAAGATTCGTGGAAAGGGAATGAAAAAATGAGTGTGCTTTTTAAAAAGTGTTTTAAATAGAGTTTCAGGTTTGGTATTTCAGTTTTCAAAAAGAAAAAACAACCCTAAAGCAGTAAAATAAAAACGAAAGAAATATTGGAGAGAGAGGATTCAGGGGAGAAGGAAACTCACATCCATTTTTGCCCAAAGTCAAAATCTAGTTTAAACAGCAAGCATCATGCAACCAATCCCTCTGCCCATCATTACCCTCCCAAACACAGAAATAAACCAAACCTTTACTAGCACAGGATTTGTCTACATACAACGGTGTTGCTTTAAGGGAACATGGAAGCAGTTCACATCTCACGCAATTGCTGGACGTGGCTTTCCTTGTTGAAATGCACCTTCTAGATGGATTGTTCATTCCAGTAGACAGATGGGGATACACTGGGCCTAAGGAAGGCGTCTTTATTTTGACATAATCTCATTCGCATCGATGGTTGCACAGCTCATCCACAGGTGGAAAAATCATATTCCTGACCAAAGCTGTTGTGGGGATACAGAGCTGCTGAGTTACCTTTGCTACAAAAAACTAGTATTCTCTGAGGTCTCCTCCAAGGCCTTCAAGCCATTTCTGAATGGAGCAAGACTACCAAAAGGGAAAGCACACTTTTAGTTGATAATTTTGCCTGTGCCAAGGGTTTTGCTACACTGGCTTCACACTCCTCTCTCCCATAGTTACAGCGGGAAAGCTTTTAGGCCAAAATGTATTTCTTCTGGTGAAAGGAAAGCTATCAGGCAGATAGTACCAACGCAGTGCCAAGAAAGGGCTGCTTGATTTGCAGAGCCTGTTGGATTGCTCCTTTCAGCACTGTTGATAGGAGAATAATCCAGTCAATAGCATAATGCTATTGCTTGTATCAGTGGGGACCCTATCCCAAAAGGAAGCTCTGGAATCAGAAGTGTGATTAGCCGCAGGAAGAGAGATTACAGCCTAGGAAAACATGCTGTGCAAGAAGATACTGAAAATAGTGGGACTTGCTTTACACTGGAGATAAAAAACTAGAGACGTTATGGAAGTAGACAGTACTATCGGGGATGTATAGAAGCCAGATCATCACAGAGCTTCTGTTGCTGTGTCTCCTAATGCAGGAATATCCTGGATGTGCACGGATACTCCGTGAAGCTGAGTCATAACATTTGAATGCAACTAGAGGAATGGCTTCTCCACACGTTGCAAATAAATACGAGGCTTTTGATGCCTGGAGATTAGAGAGGTTCAGAGTGAAATAGGACGTTCCTCAAAGCCATGGGAATATTCGCAATGGTATTAATACAGTTTCAAAAACAAGAGTTTGGGGAAAGTTATAAAACATATTGGCAGACAACTACTAATAAAGTAAATTAGTAAGCAACTTCCCCAGCGGGCAGTTTCTCTCTTCCTTAGGAGCACCTGGTTTTGAATATAACCGGAGCTGGGAGATTGGCCCAGATGTCTCAGGCAATTTGGCAAGCCTGAGGTTCTTCCCTACTGAATTTACTCCTATAAGTCAGCTAAGGTTCAAAATGCTCAGTTTTCTGTCTTCCCTCCTCTGCATTTTCTTAATATCTGTTGCTGCTTTCCTTACTCACACAAACAAGGCTGGTGTTAGCGCGCCGGGGCCCTCTAACCAGCATCCACGCGACTATGAACTGTGGAATCTAAGTTTTGTAGAAAGATGAAGGATATTTTCATACATGTTTTCGGTTTTAGCCAAGACTGGGTTTCTCTTGTGGCATTTCCAGACCAATCACAAACCTCTGGAGGAAGTCGGGGCTCAAGAGATTTGCAGCTTCATTTTGCTCACCGTAGAAGTTGGAATAACTTGGATAAACATTGGTTAATCACTACAACTCCTTCTGCTTATCTGCAACAAACCCAGACTGCCTACTCCTCACTATTCCCCCAGCACTAGTTTTCGCCAGACATAATCACAAACATTCCCGCTTCCTGATAACACAGAGAGAAGCAAAGTTGATTCAGAAAAATTTTCTTATGTGTGAGAGTGCAGGCAGCTGGGGCTGCTGCTCGCGCCCGGGGGCTGATGCTTGGAGGGGCTCGCCAGAGCCAGCCTGACTTCCAGCCCAGCTGGCAAGATAGGGAGCTGAGGAAGCGTGACTTCTGAAGAGCACAGATAGCCTGGGATAATCACCTCTTGTAAGCCACTGAAGTATTCACTCTTGAATTTCACTCCCCGATAGCACTGTGAAGTCTGTGAGATGGTGACATTTATGAGAGAAACGAAGACGCGGCTGGAGAAGTTAGCTTCTGAATGGGTGCTGGGGTGTCACGGATTTTTGGTGAGCCTGTTAAATTCGGCAAATTTTAGGTTTACAGTGGGAACAAAATTAAGTCAGGAGTTTTCTTCAGATGAGGGAAAGTTTCCAATTAAAAAAATGCACAGAAAATTTTGAATATGTGGCAACATTCCTTGTTCACTTTCCCAAAAGGATTAACTTTTATTTGGAAATGTTTGGTTTTGCAATTCATCAAATGGGGCATTTTTGGTTTGGATTGAATATGAGATTTAGAATGGATTTAGCATTCCCATTCATTTTATCTTTTTACCTAGCTAGAAAAAAGCACGTATTTGAGCCTCCCTATATTTTTGGTCTTGATTCCAAACAGAAAAACCTAAGGTGTAGACACAATCTTGAGCTAAGGCAACAGTCACCACTAAAGAAATCACATAGCTTTTCTGGACTGTTCTTGAGAAATCACCTTGGGCTAAGGTACAGCTCCCAGATCAGCGCAGACTTCCCAAGGGAAAACTCGGCAGTCAGGCAGGCATAAACATCTGAAGAAGATTGATCATCTGCCTGGGCAAGGGAAAGGAATGGAGTATTTACCTAACAGTTTATTTCAGAATAATAGTCAAATATTATTCAGATTATTCAGAATATTATTCAGAATAAAACTCTGAAATCTGAAAGTTCACGCAGCTGTGTTCATGCCCAGCTACCTAGCAGCAAGGGAGGCAGGAAAGTACTTGATCCATGCAGGGTCTGTCCTCTCCGAACACATGCTTTTGGAGAAGATAGGGAAAGGAGGAGGGCTAATGGGATTAGCTCTGATACACGGCTTGCTGCTAAAACTCACACAGCAGATGTGCTGCTGTGCTGGGAATACAAGTGGCACTCCAGCCCTCCCGCTCCCTGATCTCTGGTGGGCTTTCCCCACGCCGTCCTTAGAGCCAGACCTCTGGAGGCACGGCCACCCAGCCCACCCCAGGGTCTGGGACTGCAGATCCAGCAGTCTCACCTCCCCTCTTTGCTTCCTGCTTCCTCCCCTGTCTCTACCTTGAGTTGCCTTGCGGTGCTGTCAGCTCATCCCTGTTCCCTGCACTCCTGGGCCAGGGGCTGGCTCTGAGGAGCCCTGGGCTCTTGCAGGCACAAGTTAGAGCCCCTGGATTTACAAAGTGCAAGGTGGGCATCCCAGGGCACTGCTCAGGCTGGCTTGGTTGCACTAAGGCATCCCCCGAGGCTTGGGCAGCAGACCTGCCTGTTTCAGGTGAGACTGTTACCCTTGGACACTGAGAATACTGGAGTATAAATCCTGGACTGGGCTGCAGGAGATGAGATTACATCTTCACACACATTAATTTACATCCATGTCTGTAGTTCTCCTAGCTTTTTTGAGGACATTTCTATTTCTTTATTTTCTCATGTTACCAGTGACATTAATAACTCAGCAGCAGCTGCTGCCAAAAGAATGATCCAGTTTATAGGCCCAATGAAGAACGACCTTTTGCATTATTTGAGATAAAAAAATCTTAATTCCCCAAACAGATGAAATTATTTCATTCAGTAAGGTAACTCAGCAAAGAAATGTTTTCCCTCCAAAGGGTTCAAGAAGTGCTAGTAATTCGGAACGCAATCACCACAACAGATTTATTTATCCATTTTCCCTCCATCACTTGTCATATACTTTTAAAACCAAGCTGACTCCCAAAGGGACCAATTCACAAGACATTTACAGTAAAAGTTATGTCCAGCCAAACCAGATGGAATGCAGATAGTGCAGGATACGACAGGGGAGCAGATGTTTTCTAATCATTCCCGCATCATTCCTGGTCACTAGCCAGTTGTATTGGGATTACCCAGTCCCCACGCACAAGCAGCGTGGCTTTGCGCTCTGCAGAGACACATGCTAATCCAGATGCCTGCTTGGAAGAAAAATTAGGAGACTCGTCACTGGTATTTTTACGATGCCTTGCTGTTGCACCTCATTTAATTTTTGTGCTGATGGTAAACAAACGGAATGAGCATCAGAACTTAAATCACACTTTTCACAGCCATCTCCAGCACCGGTGTGGCTGCTCTGGAGCCCTCTCCATCTCCTGCAGAGGTGCAGCAGCCCTGCAAGCTGTAAGCGCCTCCTCGCTGGCTCCCAGCCATTGTCCCTCAACCCTAGCCTGGGACAATATCATTCATTTTTGCATGCTTGCTGTCATCTCTAATCACCGTTTGAATTCTATTAAAAGTCATAGGGTTTCTTTCCCCCTAAGGTCTGAATACCTCTTTTATCTGAATTCTGAGAAGAAATCGCTTTTGTCTTCATTTAGACAGTGGATGAGATCCAAATGGTTCCTGGAAGAGAAAGATTTATTCCAGACAGACCTGCTGCGAAATATCCCCATTCATTTACATACATACAGACATATGTAGAGACAGACACGCATAGATGCCCATATACATCAACTGTATCTATATCTATATCTATACAGTCACACACAATGCACTGCAAAGATATGTAGAGACAGCTCCATGATGCTTTTGCTTGTATTGTCCGGAATCAAATCAGAATGACATTTCCTGACTTAAGGCAGAGCTGCTTTCATTCAAGAGGTCATACGGATTAGACAAATCTCTTTTTCTTTCCTTGGGAAGCTGGGATTTTCTCAGGAGATCCCATTCACATCACCATGACCTGCATTTTACTGTATGATGGTTACTGTATATTTACATTCCAGTGGCACCTGAAGTGTGGAAACGGATTTGAGCTTTTTTACAAGGTCCTGGATAGGTTTGTGCCTCTTGGGCTTTAAGGCTGTGTGTGGTTCCTGCCCTACCATCAGCCCCTCATCTAGCTGGTCCCAGCTGTGCCTGCAGGCATTGCCCTCAAACCTCAAGGCTGCAGAGCTCCTACACACTTAGGACTGTAATCAGTTTAGACACATCTGAAAATAGTCCTGATTTTTTTATAGTGCACTATGTATGCATATATCCCTGTATATATGGACAAATACTTGAGTAGCTAGTCTATGTAAAAACAGCCTTTCCTTTCAAGAAGTGACCTGATAAATGACTGCTTCTAAAATAAATCCAGAAGATTTCCTAACACTTCACGTGTGAAGGACTTGAATTTTGGTGCAGACGGGGAACAGCCTGAGAAACATCACTGAAAGAGTTGTCTGTATTAAGGATATTAGATGCTGGAGAGACAGGAGCTGTTGACCCCGTGAATGCTTTCCTATTGAGAGGTAACAGAGGGCAATTATTTTCTTCTTTGGCTCTCCTGCCTTTGCCAGCCAGGGAAGTGCCTAACCACCGAATGTACTTTGTAGAAGACTCTTCACCACTTCCAGGTAGAAAAGGATTACAGGGCAGACAGAGGTGATGGAGGGTCCACCAGCCAGCTTGAGAACAGAGATATTGGGCTGCTCGGGAAAAGGCAGGAAGGCAAAATCCCGATGCTCAGGATCCGGTAATGTTTACACTGCTGATAGTGACACACTTAAGGGCGCTAACAGCAGCTGGACTTGGTCTGTGAGATCTCATGCTAGGGCTGCGTAGGTCTAACAGTTTCCATCCCTTAGCTGGATTCATTTGGGATTTGGCTCTCAGTCAACCATGGTCAACACGTGATCCTTTCCACTGCCCTTCTAGGAAGGAGTGTGGCTGGCATGCTACATTACCTTGTCCAGTCTTTGTTGGGAAATGCTCCCAGGGAGCGAATGGGTGTTTAATTGCTCTCACATCCCCAGGGAGAGCCTTGAGATGCCTCTTGGCAGGGGCAGAGTATCCTGGAGGTAGATGGAGAACCAAATTTAGTTACTGCCTTGCATCAGGCCCTTCCTGGAGTCCAGAAAACTTTGCTCTTTAGTTCCCCTCAGCCAAGCTCTGCTCATGAGGGTGCAATTTACAGCAGATTTTGCGTGGGTGGGTCTGCTCAGAGAAGAGTGATACTAACCCCAGCACAGAGCCAAACAGAGATTTGCTTTCCCAAGGATGACGTGAAGATAAAACAAATTATGGCTAAAAAATATTTTGCAACATGAAATCTGGAAGCTGTCAGGAGCATGGAATTGCAATTACAATTCTGTTCTGCTCTCTCAGCCACACCATAAAAAGAAGGTCACCAGGATCCTTCTGTTGATGATAGCAGGACATGTCTGTTGCTCTAGGTGTGGAAGCTTCAAGAAGGTCATTAAGCACAGGAATTTCTTTACAGAGAATCATTTTATTATTCCAACCTGGAAAATGCTGCTCGTCTTGAGAGCAGGGCCAATCAGGAGGCATATACTATTGCAAGGGCAATAGAGCTCGCTTGAAAAATTCATATCCATACCTGACCTTTCTGTTTTCACCTCTGAGGGATCATTTCCAGGGAATAAATAATCTGGTCATTCATGAGTCCATTGGGTAAATACAGCCCTTTCATGGTCTTTCTGTAAGCTGCAGGCATCCGTAACAGATGAACATATGCCAGCATCTGAGGCAGGGGTTACAGTGGGTAAAGCAGAGAGCAAATATAGGAGTCTCCTAAGTGTTGCCTGTGACTTTAATTCAGCAAAACACTGAGGCATGTGCTTAGCCTGAAATTGTAATACAAGCAATAGTCACTTGTCTACTTAAAGCTAGGCATGTGGTTAAGTACTTTGCTGGATCGAGGCCAGCTACAAATATGATGCTACTAGATGAGTAATCAGCAGCGAGGACTGAATCCACACACATGTGGAGTGAAGGCATCACCCTGATCCGTGGGTTGAGCTCTGCAGGCAGCCCTTACGAAATGGAGGCATACTTGCTGCCCAGGTTTAGCTTGGTGATGCCGTCTGGAGAAGAATGTAACCGTCTGTGTAACTTACACATGTTGGTAACTTCACCAGAGGGCCTGTGAGCAGGGTACATTGAGCAACAAAAGCCGTATTGAAGAAACGTACTGATAAGTCCTGGAGACAGGATTCCTGCCTCTGTACCAGGGATTGCCACCTTTCTTATATGGGCATAGGCAAATTCTGCAAATATCAGGGGGAAATTATTTTGTACACCTACTCGGTGTTGCCGTGCTGTTTGAAGTGCACAGCTTGCACCAATGTGGTTAGGTCCTCCTGGCCCTTTTCGTTGTGTGGATATAACGTGCATGAGCATAGAATGAATGAGAGAAGCTGAGAGTGAACAAAACAAGGATATATCTCAATACCTAAGCTTTGGGTCGTGGCCTGGAGAATAGCCAAAAAGGCAGGACCACCTATGCACAGGTCGGCTTGGAAGGAGAGTGGAGCTGTGAGTGGAGAGACTCCATCCTGCCGTGTTCAGCAAAAGAGGTTTCGCTTGTTCTTTGCAAATGGGCAAAATGCAGCAAAAAATGTAACTCAAAACAGCGCTGGTTTTTTTCCCCTTCTGCCAGAAATAACACTCGACACCTTGAGCACTGCTAAATGCCCAGGGCAAGGGAGGGGGACCGTAACTTGAACACTTCCAACGCCTGTGATCTTCAGACAGCCCTCTGAGGCGAGGATGTACCTGGAGGTCGACTGCCGCGCAGAGGCCACATTCAGAGCCGTGGAGCACAGCTGGGCTCCCAGAGCCCCCCCTCCAGCTGTGGAGCACAGCTGGGCTCCCAGAGCCCCCCCTCCAGCTGTGCCCCGGGGAGCTTTGCTGCGGGAAGGGACATGGGTGCCGCTGGCACAGGGCTGTGCTGAGCACCGATCCATCCAGTGCAGTGAAGACTTGCAAAACAGTGCGCCCGTCTCTGGGCATCCTTTTTTTTTTTTTCCCCGCTGTCTGAAGGGATGGATCCTACTGTATAATCATGGCAAGCAGTCGAATGAGAGTTTTTTTCATGAAGAATCTGTGGTGGTTTTTTAATCGCTCTATCGAAAAACAGATCAAGTGACAGAAAAACAGTCTTCAGTTAGTAAGAAAATGAGATGCGCTTTGCCTGTTTAAACACATATGAGATTAGACAGGCGTGCATTCCATTAAAAGAGGTTTTCTTTGAGGAAAATACCTAGTGCTAGCGGAGGAAAAAATAGCTCAAGGAAGTAACTTCTAGTATTACACTGTGTCACTCGAGTATTCTTGGTGAATCAGTGCCAAAAGCTAGATTTCATTCATTAGAAACCATATACTGTTCGATCTAAGTCCGTGAATGAGTTAGGATCTGGCTTTTGTGTCTTATGGGGAATTCAGCATGAGATGTCAAAAACATTTCTATTCTAAAATGAAATAAGTAAAGACAAATTGGGGATTGCTTAAGCGTTACTTGTAAAAGGACTCAGAAAATTCCATTTTGCTTTTGATTTTTTAAGACCTAAAATGTTTTTATACGTTTTTAAAGAAAAGACGGTCTGAAAATTTATTTTCAAAAAGAAAAATGATTTTTTCTCTGAACAGGTATCATTCAATTAAGAATGTTTCAGGACTTTTGAACTATTTCATTTTGGAGTTTCTCACCTAAGTAAAATGTTAAAACCAGCTTCTGAAATTTTTCCCTATAGAAGGAACTGCCTTCTCTTAGTTAACGATTCTCTCATTAAAGAATATGAACTATCCTCTGAAAAGTCCCTTTATGAAAACTGGGTTTATTTCAGAGAGCTCTGGAAAGCAGTCAGCTCTGGCGAGGGCAGCGTGAAGGTTTTCAATGGCTCAGGAATTCATAATGATCAGACACTTAAGCTAAGATGCTTCCCAAAAGGGATTTGGAGCATGGAGCTCTCAGTAATATTTAGCTATAAATATTATTCGGATCTTAATACCATGTGTGGTAAGCAATCTTAGACTTCAGTGAAATTCAGAAAGACTGTCTTGTATGTCTAAAAGTGATTTTTACTGCCAAATGCTACGTCTTAATAATGTATTTGAGAAAAGCTCGACCGTGGATTTAGCTGAGTGTACTGGGATATATCTTGCCCAACAAAATAAAGATGTATTGCATCAAGAGATTTGAAACTGGTCCATTTTTTTGTTTGCATGTGTACTTTCATTTGGGTGGAAAAGTAATATATATAGCAAAGGTGAAAGAACAGAAAAATGTAAGTTTCCAGAAAAAATCTTTCAGCTAAATTTGTTTTGATGAATGATACCCAAAAGCAGTCTTTTATATACATATATATATATATATTTCAGAAGCCATATATATACACACACATGCGTGTATATATGTATACATATGGCTTTCAGATATAAAGTAGTCTTTGTTAGGAAACTTTCTGACTTAACCCTGATCTTAGGCAGAGGCCTCTTGTCTACACAGCACCCAGTAATGGAATAATCCGATTTAAAGTGTGTCAGATACAGGTAATTTTATGAAAAGCGCTGAGCTATTCCAGGGCACGATTACAATCACAATGCTTAATTATATTTTCTTTCTCTAGAAAAATGCAGCTATCTGAAAGTGTAATGAAGTCATTGCTGTTTGTGTAGCTGTGAAGAAGGGAAGCTAGTTGGTTTATTAGCAAAGCAAATGATTTGCCTTTGGCATTCGTTAACCCTAAGGGCCAAATTCCACTCTCAAGTACAGCAAGAGGAAAATAACAAGGGGTAGGCTGGATTTGCAGTGCTGTGAATGGGAGCAAAATTTGGCCCTTACCCTTCAATGGGAAAGTAAATACAGTATTCTTGCTTTCCATCCATCATGTCAGATAGCTAGATGGCTTGAGTAGATTACAGAGGCCATACTAACAACTACGTATATTTGGCTGAATTGAAAAATGCCATTAAAATGGGACTCCTGGAATTTAGCAGGAAAACAAAATATTTCCTCTCCAAACTTATTATACTTACCGAAAAAATTTGGGTAAGTACATACGAAAGCTTTAAGGGACCTTTCTGTCTGTGTTTAAAATTAAAAGCATTTAAATATGGTGGTTTTTTATAAAAAAATAATAAAATATCTCTGTATTCGTGACAAGTCTTTGGATATTTCTGGCATTATTTTGTGAAAACTTGTAAATCTTAAACTTTCTGAAACTAGACATTTTTAACATCATCTCATGTAGAGTATGCACCGAGCATGATGCTTATCGGCTTTGATTTTGACACAACTCGGGGACAGTGGACACTTGGCTGCTTTTCTGCCAGCTCACTTTTCTCGGTTGAGGTCTGGAGACTTTAGGATTTGGGGGATGCCCCATTCACAGCACTCCACCATTTGCCTTCAGGCTAGGGGAAACAGGCTTCCAATTTTAGATGGAAGAGGACAAAGCAGAACTTGGTGCTGAGCAGCTACGTATCGGTTTTCACAGCAGCCCCGAGAAGTGCAGAGGGTTTCACCAGGCTGGATGTGGCTAAAAGCCAGCTCATCCCAGAGGGATTGGTGGGAATGCTGAGTCCGTGAAGGGCTGTCTGCACCAAACCAGGAAGAGAACCGTGGTCCTGTCTGGCTTTATTTCTACAATATTAGGTTTATATTTCTGAAGAAGACCTTTGCAGGGGAAAGCAGCATGGAAAACATTTAGCTGTGAATGCTGGCAAGGAAAAGTTGGTTGTTGGTAGAGGCTGGAAAGGGACTGAAAAGGTGGAGCTACTACGTGGTGGTGGGAGGAATACTGAGAGATTTTTAGCTTTTAAGGTCAGAAAGTGACTTCTGTGTCATCTGGGCAGCGTAGCACTGGCCACAGGTCTGTGGTGAGCCATGAAAACTACCCTGATTTTTAAAGTTTTCTACTGACCTCTCCTTCCTGAATTCGGCTTCACCTCTGTATAACCTTGTTTTCCCCATGTGTCAGGTATCCCTGCCATTCCCATGGACATTTTCCCTTCCTTCCCTCTTCTCCATACACACACAGCGGGTAGGCAGAGATTTGTCATCCAGTGTGATTTTTAAAGGTATACAGGGAAGGATTCCAACATTATTAAGCTTTCTCACATTAAACAGTCTAATTTATTGTTAATATGCTACATTTTTTTCTTGGGTTCACAGTGCTTTTGTATGTTTTGTTTGAATCCCTTTACTGCCAGTGCAGTAAAACTTCGACTACATCTAAAAGCATTCCTAATAAATAATCTAGAACTCCACTTATTTCCCATTAAAAAGGTCTCTGTTTGTAAAATTCTTCTCATGTTTAATGGATTTTTTCTTGCATTCAGCATTTCCATCATTTGTAACTGGATCTAGTGCAAAACCTTGCGGAATAAATTTTGATCCCACTGTATAAACTGAGAGTAATTTAAGTGACATTAGAAGAGCTACTCCAGATTTGCACAAGTATAACCGTGAGAAGGGTCTATTGAAAAAGCAGACAGATTTGAATTTGTACAATAACGCGTCACATGCACTACAGAGCTGCAAACAGCAAATTCAGGTGCGCTTTACAATACATCTAAAGATAGCGTTTCCCAAGGGCATGTCAGTGACCCAGCAAGCACTTGATCAAGGGACTAAACCCAGCCCAGATGCTGAGATGTGTTCAGACTGTGGGAGAGCTGCTCAAGCCCATTCCTAGAGGCTTCCAGCTACTTTTGCGGGAGGGAAACAGGAGCTGTGAGCCCAGCTGCCCAGCAGCATCCACAAGTGCTGGTGGAGACCTGGGTTCCCAGCAGCAGTTCGGGGGGAGCCAGGCACCTGGGGAGGACCCCAGGAGAGGGTACATCGTGGGGGGAGCTGCCTAAACTACCGAGCAGGAAAGGCAGAGGGGAGGGGGAACTTCAGCCTTCCCCTGCAGGGACACTCACTCAACTCTGCATCAGCAGCAGCACAGCTGTGATCGTCTCCCCACAGCTGGATATCTAAGCTAGGTTGAGTTTTTTTTCCCCGTGGAAATTTGGCAGATATCGCGTGCCCTCCCCTGTCTTACTTTCCTCACCCCCTCCAGGGCCAGGGACCTGAATAACTAAAAAGTTAAAAATTCAGGCAGAGAGACCATCAAACAGCTGTGGAGCGCAGATGGGCAGTCTCTCCAAGCTGCAGGGAGCACTCGGAGCTGCTGCTGTGAGGAGGACCTCTCCCCACTGTGCAGAGCACCACGGACCCATCAGCTCACCTCAGGCGCGTGAGGCCTCACAGGGATTCAAAAGGGATATATTTTAAATCAGAATTAATATGCGTGTGGGGAGGGGAGGCAGAGAAACAGCGACTGAAGTAATTGGAAATGAAAGGTTGTATCCTAATGAATAAGTCCACCCGTCAGACAAGATTTGATACTTCCTCACTTCTGTCAGTTTGACTTCATGATTTTCCTAATAACTTTTTTGCAGGTAACGTAAGAGACATATCTGTAGTTACAGGTAGCTAGATAATAAAGGAAAGTGCAGAAAACTGATGAAGTGTGTTATTAATAATAGCCTGTTCCCTGCCTCTATTAATGTCTCTACAGAGAAGTCCGGGGAATGAGGAGGAGTCTGGCTGTGTGGGCCAATACCTTTCATCAGTATTTGTAAGCAATGCAAAGGACAGAAATCAAAGAACAGATTTTTGCAGTCCAGGCTCGTAGAGGAAAGATGTCTAGCTGTTTTCCATCCTTAAGCACTGCACAGTGATCTCTGGTGCATGCCGTCCTGCTGTCTGCAGGTACTCAGAAATTATGACAGACCTTCAGTATCTCACAACACCTTATACAACAGCAATGCAAACAGTGGTGGATATGTCTATCCGCATCTTCTCTTCTGGCACCTTTTAAATTCATGTTTCTAAGCTTTTCCTCTACAATGCAAGGACTGTATAAAATTCCTCAGAAAAAAGCTGCAAGCTGAGTTCTTTGTGGAATCACATAATTTTGAGACCTTTGACTTTAAGTAGTGGCAGCAACTACAGGATCTGTTGACAGACAATCTACAGTTGGCTGGAGCATGGTGATGGCACCTTTGGTGTTGGAGTTGTCGCAGCATCACATTTGGGTTGTGTGGCTGTTACTGCATCTGTGATCCAGAGACTATCTTGAGAAAGTGCTGTGCCATAAAAGCATCACAATGAAAGACTTTTAAAAGGTACAAATAAAGGATAACAGAGTGGTAAGAGGACACTACCACACTTTAAGTGGGCTCTGGTGGGTTTTGTGTGGGAGGGCGATTGACTGATTTCAGATAAAGCTGTCGGGTGTTTCACACTGAACATGAATATTCAAAGCATGCCAGAAACCTTTTATTTCTTCTCCCCAGAAAAGAATTACAAATGAAAATTTAAAAGTATGGGGATTTTTCCTCTTTCAGTTGGACTTGTTTGGCTCCTCTTTGCTTTGCTGTTGCAAACAGTCCGTTGCTAGATTACAAACTAGCCCCTTCGTTAGCTCCTTGGAGACTGAGAGGACCGACGTGTGGATCAGTGCGCTCCAGTTTTATTCCGGTATTGAAAAATGACTGATTGGTTTGTCTGTGTCTGTAAGTATCCCTGCAGAAGCTGTACCGCAGCCAGTCGATGCATATGTGAATCTCATCCTCCTGATCTGCAGAAGTCCCGCTATCATTCCCTCCCTTTCAGAGCATGTGTGGCAAGAAACAAGCATGCTTAAGATATTACTGGCCACGTGAGAGATCCGTGTATTTCCAGTTAAAGCATCCCCCATCTCTGCAACCCTCCTTTTGCTTAGTTCACTGAATAGGGATATTTATGGCTCCTTGACATTATTGCTGGCTTTCTCTCTCAACGTCTATCTACAGGGGGTAAATAAATCCCGGGTCTTGTCTCAAAGGAGAGGATATCTGCTCATTATTTTACAGTGATTGCAAATCCTCTTCCTTTTAAACACATAGTCTCCAGCTTTGGCTAGCTTAGGGCCATGAGCCCAGCGCACATTTGGCTAACAGGAATCTCTGTGGCTCTTCTGTGCAAGCCATTTCCTTGTGCAAGTTCAGCAGCAGAGACACTTCTGATGAGTCAGTGATTGCATTAGCAAACGGCATATTTTCAAGCTCCTATGGGGGCTAAGAAGACCCTGAAAGGCAGGGAGAAAAGCAGGTCAAAATAAACATTGTCTGAGCCATTACCCTGACTAGAAAATGGTTGGGTCTGTTTTCTTTCCTTTCATTTGCCTGGGCTGTGACAGCTTATAAGGCTAATGTAAAGGCTGAATGGAGATTGACAGAAAATTTGGCTTGAAGGGTCATCTTGAGCACAGTTACAGATGCTTGCCTGGGCCAGAGCTCCAGCAGCATCAGTGCCACTGCCCAGTAACAGGTACAAGATCTTCCTGGTAGCCAAGTGAAAAACACAGTTTAACAGAAAGCAAGATCTAGATGACGACTTTCCCCCTCCCTGCCCTTCCCAAGCCCCAGAGCTCAGTAGAGATGGCTAGAAGAGCAACTGGGAGCAAGTATGCACAGTTCAAAACCATGTGTGCAGCAGCACTTGTGAGGATGCCTGCAGTTTTCAATGGGTGCCGCTGATGGGTTTTTGAAACACTCTTCAAGCCCTTGAGTGCTACTAAAATTCCTTGATGTGGAGAGAGCGTGTCCCTTGCATGCAAGAGGATATTAGTCTGAAATGCTCTTATTCAGCCTGTGCAGAAGCACTGTTTCACAGGGATATCTCTGCCAGACGTCACCATCCTCCCTGATCTGCAGCCAGAGCAGTTTCAGAGACTGCTCCTTAAACTATTTCCATCCAAATGACCTCATGCTATTAGTCTGATATGGTATTTGATAATCGGACCTTGCTAACCCAGCTCATTCTGACAGAAATGAGGTGGAGAGGACTTTGCCAGGCAACTTTGTTGGTTTGCCTGTGCTCTGGCACACTGCAAGGCGGTGGTGAGCAGAAGGCTTCTCTGCGGCCTGGCTGCTTGCAGTGCGCACAGCTGTCTGCAGGGAGCACAGCTGTCTGTATGGCACACAGCTGTCCTCACGGCACACAGCTGTCTGCAGCGTGCAGAGTTGTCTGCAGGCCGTCCCCCTGCTCGCATGGCACACAGCTGGCTGCATGGCACACAGCTGGCTGCATGGCACGCAGCTCTGCCCGGGGCACAGCTATCTCGAGGCGCACAGCTGTCTCAGGGCGCACAGCTGCCTCAGGGTACACAGCAGCTTGCAGTGTGCACATCTGTCAGGGCACACAGCTGTCTGCAGCTGCAGAATTCCAGTAGCACTGTTCTTCCCTAAGTGGATTCACCTTAATGCAGTTTAATAGAGCCTATCCAAATTCACGCCTTTTCCTTAGTTCAGGCTGGCTTCACTGGGCTCCCAGTAGCTGCCAGGGACACCGTTCTCCCAGCCCTCGAATCAGGGGAGGTGCAGGGGATGCGCTTACGGCAGGCTGCCAGAGATTACAGTTGATGTCACATCAGGCACTGCCCTGCCTGTCGGTGTTAAAATCTTGGCAGAATCCACAATTACCTTTCTCCATAGCATCACGAAGGTCAAAAACTTCGAAGGACAGACCCTGAGAAAGGGAATGGGATGTGACAAACTAATGTGACATCTGTCAGGAAGGCTTTAGATGAAGCTGGTCTTGCCTTGGGCAGGAGAAAAGACTAGATGATTTCTCAAGGTCCCTTTCAGCACTATGAGAGAAAAATGAAATTCCTCATGTGAAGTACAGAGTGTTACTGTTATACGTAATAATGAACAAAATATTTAGTAATACTGAATAATTAATAATACCACTGCCAGTTGGCTCAGTGATTCACTGAAGTTGGGAGACATGCCAAAACCATTTCCACCCTACCTGCTTTCCCTCCTTCCCTGCCTGTGTGGCAGTAATTTGCAAGATGACGGAGGCTGCCTGGCCAGCACTAGTATAACTGCCTTTATTGGGTCTGGTTTGAGTTTTCTCAAGACCAAAGCATCCCAGGAGGGATAGTCATCTGGAGAAGAGAGCAGCTGCCTTCTCCATGCAGGGGAGCAGTAATCCTGTGGCACACCGCGCCTTCTGCAGATGGATTAACTTCAGACCTCTGCTCTCTCCGTGTAATGGACTGTATTTTATGGACTGGCAGGTGGATTACCTGCTCTGTAGCTGGCAGCACCCACTCCAGCATGCGGCAGGGTAGTGACCGCAGGAGGAAAACGTTGGAAAGCCTGGCAGGGCGCAGAGGTTCAGAGCAGGCTGGAGAGCAGAGCCACGGAGCAGGGGAGGGAGGATGGGATGGGCACAGAGGGCTCAAGCTAACGGGGAAGATGGGTCCCAGAAGATAGGGAAGTGGGATGGGATGCTGGTGTGTATTCCTGATGGGGATACATCAGGTTTGGACCAAAGGTTATTGACAGGAGCTAATCCCATCGTCTTGCCAAATCTGATTACAGGGGAGCTAGGAGGCACTGCCAGGCTGCAGTCCCGTTGCAGGCAGAGCCTCCACGGCTGCACAAGCCCTCCTGCCCCTGCCCTGGGCATGCAAACCACTGTCTCCTACTTCTTGGGCTGCCGTTGCCCCCCACGAGCCAAATGTCCCCATTAGTGCAGAGGGGCCACCATGTGGGAACCCAGGAGAGAAACTGTGATAGGGCATGTGACACCAGGGGTTAGTCTGCAACAGAAATCACAAAATCAGGAGCCTGGTGAAGGCAGGGGTGAAGGAGAGGGGTGTTGCTCCAGGGACTTAAGCACCCACATCATGTACAGGCCACGTTGGGCATGTCCCCACTGCAGCCCTCAAGTACACAGCGAGGACACCTCGTTCAGCATATTCCCGTAAAACAAGCTGCATTTCAACTTCATAATTTGTAACACCTCTGGTACAAACAGCTGTTCCTTCTTCCGGGTAAGTTTGGTACAACTGGTACAAATGGTACAAATAGCTGGGCTTCTCCTGGGTAAGTTTGCTCGCTGAGGAGGCAGACAAGTGTCAGGGAGGTGCAAAGGAGAGGGAGGGAGCACACAGCAAGGGGAAGGGGGCAACTGCCCTTTCAGCGGCCAGCCTGTTCAGATTTGCTGGATGTAACGTGGAACTGCACCCGAAGGCTCATCACGTTTTCTTGATCACTACCGAGCAGGCAGCTGTTTCCACAGACTGCGTAATGACTCCAAGATTTCTTTTCTAGGAGTGTCAATACCTAACTTACAGCCCGTCATTGTGTATGGGAATTAGAGGTGTTTATTTTCCATGAACATTACTTTGTACTTATTAGGATTGAGTTTGCAAATAAAACTCACCTTGTTCATCTCTTGCTCAGTAACCTGGGATCCTCCTGCACCTCTTCTCAGCCTGTGAGAAACCCTGTGTCATCGGCAAACTTTGTCACCTCTCTCCTAGCCTCTTCCCAAATCATTTCCAGATCTACCACGAAGACACTGCAGCTGAGGACTGTGATCCTGCAAAGAGCCCTTGTCAAACAGACCGTTATGGCCTGAACATTGTTCCAAGGCTGGTATACATGGACTTCTTTTGCAAGATGAGAGTCTGTACTGGTAAAAGAATTAACAGGAAAAGGAAAAAAAAAAATCTAAAAGGAATATAGCTCTGTAGATTTTAGGGAAGTTAATGAATACCAAGTGGAAATATTGGAGATTGTTATTGATATATAAATATGGTTAGCTTCACTCAAAATTGAAGATGAATACTAATTCCTTCTAATAATTTATTTTTTTGTACCCAGCATTAAGAATGTGACTTTTGAGAAGCTGAAAAAAAAAGTGTCATTTGCTACATTTAAGAAAAACAAAACAACCAAAAGGGGTTTATAGTAACATGTAAACTGTTTTTTTTCTAGTCGAAGTCTGTGGCTCAGTCGTGATCTGCAGGACATCAGAAGGATAAGTAGGGTTGGGAGGATCTGGCTCTCCCACAGCTTTGTTGGACCAACTGGACTGCCGTATATCACTTTCTGCCATATGCCATCGTAATTGGTTGTCCCCTGGAATTACACCCACGGAGCACTCATGGTCTGTCCAGAGTCAATTCTGCAAGACCTCCCGAGAAAGGTCATGTTGATGGAAGTGGCAGCTTGGGAAATATCTCCACTAATTCTAGGAAAGGTAACTTTTTTGTGTTAATGAAATTGTTGAGTAAACAGGCTTTCTGCTGGATCAGGGAAGCGTAGCTTCTACTAGAATATCCCAGGTTTAGATTTAATGGTTTTAATCCATTTCCTACTTCATTTACATATTAGAGCAATTGACTCAGAGCCACGTGAAATTCAAAACTGTGGGCCAGTATTATTCCGTTCCTTAGGGTTTCCCTGGCAATCACTTGATATTTAATAAAACAGCTAGAGGTAGAATAATCCCTTCATAATCCCAGAATAGTCCCAGCAGCCCCATAACATTAGAATGCAGATCCATTCCAGGGG
This sequence comes from Larus michahellis, assembly GCF_964199755.1. Classification (NCBI taxonomy): domain Eukaryota; kingdom Metazoa; phylum Chordata; class Aves; order Charadriiformes; family Laridae; genus Larus; species Larus michahellis. Next base: position 53,865,462 of record NC_133901.1, on the reverse strand, counting down.
ATAGATAATTCCTTTGCAGTAGGCAGGGCTCTGGTATCTAGTGGGTAGAGAAGTGATGAAAAGCACTTGGCATTTGATGTAAAGGCTCAGGGGATGTTCAACTCTACTGTTGCCTCTTGAATGAGGGCAGCGGAGTAAAAGCAGCCAAGAAAAGATCTTTTTGTCAAAGTGATGTTTTCCAACCCTCCTTGCAGGTGCCAACACCTAAGCTTCCAGCTCTGTCCTTCCTGCCTCTAAGTGTAGGGTCTGACTTGAAAGTGAGCACTTGTTCTCATAAAAGGTTGGAGGAGTTTTCCAGGTGTCACCTCCTGGATGACTTTCAGCCACTGCCTAGCACTGGTGGAGCAGAGCCAAACTTCTTAAGGAGCTGTACTGTGATGGGCTAGAGGAGCAAACTCCCCTTCTTTTGAAAGGTCAGGTTGAGCAAATCCTACTTTACTCCCTTATCTGACACACTGCAAGGTTAGATAAGAAGAGAGTAGAAGGATCTTTTCCTTCTGTCCCTGCCCCGGACAAGTCCACAACCACCAGACAGAGACAGCTCTCAGTGACCTGTTGTCGTTCCTGCCAGACTATTAGGAGTATTCAGAGCTGCATTAGTGTGCACAAACCTTAATGAGAGACATGTGAAAGCACTGAATGTCTATCCTATGGGAAGCGTGGATATTTTAGCCTCTCTTTTAATCTTGAGACAAAAATGAAAGGAGGAAAGGAACTAAGAGGAAGGAAAAGTCACAAGAATTAACATTTTTGTGGGATGGGAAGTCCTCAGAGATGTAATCTGAACCCTCAAAAATGTTACTTTTCTATGGATAGGGAAGTGCTGATGGCTTTGATGTGACAAAACCTCTAGTAGGAGCAACATTTGGTATTTCAAAGGGTTGATGTGGGAATGTGGTAGGAGCACAGTGCTGGTGGGGCCAGATGACTCATTCACTCCACTGTGCTTCTGTGACAGGCATGTGCACTGTAACGCCAGCATTTGCTTGAATATATAAAACTCAGTCTAAAAGGAGATTTCTTTTCCAATTTTGTTACATTTCGAATTCCTGGTCCTGAATACCACTGCTTCTCATTTCTAGTAAAAATAGAATTATGCTTATTAGCTCTTGTACCAGTATTGCTGTTTGGCTCTTCCTTCTACACAGTTTCTGCCCACTGTCACACAGTACTATTGGAAGGTGTAACCACACTGTGTTTTCACCTCTGTTTCACTAGGCTTTGGGAACCAGGCAGGCTACTTTAGGTCTCTTGCACAGGACAGAGTCCAATTTTCTGAGCATCTTTGTAGCTCCTGTCTGTACTGGATTCTGGATGACCAGAAGTGTGCAGATGAGTTCTGATTAGACCTTTGCTTTCTGGCGTGAATATTTCCCTCTTCACATGGAAATATCTCACCTCAGCAAACTTTTCCTTTCCTCTGTCAATATTGTAGTGGTGACTTTGAGACATCCTGTGTCTGAGAGCTGCAGAGCATTGTTAGTTCCCAGTGATGGGCTGTCCACTAAAGGTGCAATTCTTGAGCCTATTCTCTATGCGTACAAATTTGTGTGAAGCAATTTTGTACCATTTCTCTTGTTCTAGTTCCTGAGATCATCTGGTTCTTCCGAGATCATCTGGTTCTTCCTGTATGTGCTATAATTACATGAAAACCAGTGTTTTCCTATGTATGCATTCAATTAAACCTGTGTTTCATAAGAAGTTTTGGATGGGGCATGTTTCTTATTGTTTTGTTTATTAAATCAGTTTTCATAATTATTTGCTTTAATTTTTTTCAGCTCTTTTTTGACAATGGCCTGCCACTGTTCTGGATTAGTCTCTTCAGGCTGGGATCTGGTCTTGGAAAAGTCGTGTAAACCTGATGTAATACCATACAAACACAAAATGTGTCTTCAGATTAAAACTGGAATAACCCTTAGCATTGCTGGAGTGATTCTGGGTTAACTGTGATCAGGTTCTAGCCTAGTGACTCCGCTGAGATAACTTCTTTGAGTAAAAGAATCGGGACTTTATACAAAATGTAGATAGAATTGCATAGTAACAAAAACATACCTTGAACTGGAGACTCTCTCTTTGGCTTGAAGCCAGCGGGTGGCTGCCAGCAGCGTTTGGTCAGCCAGCTGAGAGTCAGGGGACCCGAGCTGGGCTCCTGTTTCTGTCATAGTATCTCTGAGCAACCGTGGGCAAGACGTCAATTTTTTCACGAGGTATTTAAAGGCCTCTGAGGACTGGGGGCTTTAGTTCAGCTTTTCAAAGGAGCTGGAGAAATAGGGTCTTGCCTGTTAGGATCTATAAGAATGCCTCGGCATGCACCAAAAGCAGGTGCAGGTTTACTGGGAAGAATGGTTGAAAGGACTTTGTGCCTCCCCCACCCCCAAGTGACCAGTTTCCAGTACTGATGATGAAGGTCTGACGATGGGAAAGGAGCCGAGAGCTGCACACCCTCCCTGTGACCGCATCCAGCCCTGGGCTGGATGTAGGAGCTTCTGAAAAATCTCACTAGGCATTTGGATGCATTTTTAGGCTCCAAGTATTTTTGGCACTCCTGTCCCTTTCTTCTTCATCAGCATTTGCATTAGTGAAAGAGAAACAATTGCACTTTGCCAGGGTGGTTGCTAGGATTAGTGCATTCGTGAGTGCGAAGGGCTGAGATACTGGAACAGAGAAAGTAATGGAAGTCCCTGAGACGTGCATCTCTGTGCAGTTAGCAATGGGAATTTGCCAGCATTGTGGCAGGGCTGATTGTTTGATTTAAGCCTCAACATATTTGCAGGAAGAAAACTGTAAACAGAGAATACAAATGTAACCATTGTTATTTGCGACTCAACTTTCAAGCGCCTTGCCAGATTATAAATCTTGACTGCATGTACCTCTGCCGTTTCTCAGGTCTGAACCAAAAATATTTACCAAGGAAATAATGTTTGTAGCGATGATCTCAGACCAGTGCAACTCATTAGCTAGTAATGTGCCTGCAGGCGGTACGAAAGATTCGATCCATCTGGAATTAAATAGCAAGGGATAGCTGGAAGCTGTATTCAATACTGATGGTGGGAAAAGCCTTAAAACTCCTTGATTGCAACACATGAAAGCTGTGAACCATCAATAACAAAAAAATATGATGTGCCAGCTATAGCAAAAGTAACAGCAGGGCAATGCCATTATTTGAGGTCATTCCACCTTCATCTTGTCAAAAAGGGATAAAGGAAGGGCATGACATAAGCCAGATCTCTAGCATATCCCTCCCTTGTCAGTAGGACTTAATTGGCATTAAATACTCAATGTGTCTGGATTTAATATAACTCCTCTGTTCAATTACTTCATCCACTCAAGCAATGGAAAGCTGCCCATTTCAAGACTTTACAGGGATAGCTTGCTTTAAGTGCTTCAGCCATCAGAGGCCCAAATGTCCTAATTGATATTTTATTAATAAAGTCTCAAAAAGATTATAACTTGTGCCAAGCAAGGGAGGCAAAATCATGAATGATCAGAAGGGAAGGGGCTCTTTTCCATATAGTACTTCTTTTTGAAGCTGCTTAGAATTGAAGGTGAACACTGGAACCCTGTCTCCATCATTGTCAGCAGGCTCATTGGGAAACATGCAAAGCACAAGAGGGGAAGGATAAACTTCTGCTGTGGCATCTCTGACTGTTCAGCCCATTTTAGGGCAACTGGGGAGATGCAGCTCCATTGCCGTTTTGCTCTATGGCTTCTCCACTAGCAAGGGGAAGCAGGGAAAGTGGTAGAAGACTTCATGGCCAAGTGGCAAATGAAGCATTTGAGGTACACCCCAAGCTCGTAGCGAGTTGCTTGAGAAGCAAAGGCCAAATGCCCACAATAGGGATTTCCTTCTGGATTTGAACTTGGTGGTCAGCCTTCACCATTGGCATGATGAAGAAGTTCGTGCAGCAAAAGCAGTATGAAAACTGCTGCCTTCCACTCCATCTGGGAGCACCTTTGTCTTGCAAGCCTCTCCAAAGCTGAATGCCTGTCTCCAGTGGATCCAGCTGCAGTCTGGGTGGGGAAGGACAGGGCTGTCACACCGTGAGGCTGCTATTGTGCCTTGCCAATCTGGGTAATACTAATAGGGAGGGAGCAAGGTTTGACCCCATTAGCTGCCAGGTGTTTCTGCAGCTCCTGAAATGGTGGGGCACTGACCCCAGCCAAAAGTCTGCACTCCATGTTAATAAATGAAGCATTTGAGCAGTTGTGACAGATTGATGGGATCATAAAAAGCAAGATGGGAAGGGACCTCAAAGCATCGTCTAGTTCAGAGTTTCCCCGCCTCTGTTCTGCAAGGCATCAGGATACTGTTTGTGAAAGCAATGGAAAAAGCCTGTTGTAAAACCATAGCCAACCACCCTATACACTGTCATGTGTGCCAAAACATGGTGGGGGAAACTAAACATGGCAAATGAGTGCTCAGAACGTAGTTTCATTTTCATCCAGTAGTAAATTAAAAGCGTGGTGGTAATGCTGCGTAGGAGCAGGGGATTCCTCTCAGATAGTTTGTGTAGCCTTTCATTTATAACAAAATAAAACAATTCAGATGCACTATGCGTCTGCACTATGCACTTCAGATGCAGTTTAGACACTCCCTGCATTTTCTGGAGAGATCAGCTCTAACCATTCATGAGAGATGTTTGTCTAACCTGCATCTTAGTTTCCTGGATACACCCCCTTTTTCCCACCTGAAAATCTACCTGTGCAGGAGCAGAGGAACCTGCCCGTATCTGAGATTTCCAGCAGTCCAGCCAGGAGGGTGTCCCCAGCCAGGCTGTCTGAAGGACAGAGGCCTCAGGCTGATGGCCTCTGAGCACGCACGCACTGCCTGTTTGAGGGGAAGCTGGAGGTGCCTGTCGCTCAGGCATGATGCCTCCAGCCTGTTCTGCGTGGTCTGCAATGTGCGTGCACCCACGTGTCTCCCTGAGGTTTCCCAGGCAGTAGAGAGGAGCCTACTCCAACCGCCCTGAGATGCCACCTGAGCTTCTGTACCTTCCATGTGTACTCCGTGCTCCATGAGGGTCCTCTGTGCCCTCATGAACACACCCTCCCTACAGTTTTCATTGCATTCTGCTTATTTTTACAGTAAATGCACTCACCTGTGGCTGCCACTGTCTCCGTAGTGTTTAGATATGGAGTACCAAAAAAATTGTGTAAACAAATAGTGTATAAATATGGACAACACGTTTTTCTGCTGTTGTCTTCTTATATTTTATATAAGATTTTTTGTAAAACTCCACATTTTGCAGGTAATGCTATATGACCTACCAGATGCATTAATGAAGCCCCCAGTTACTTACTGCACTTTTACACTATCTTTTGTCTTGCCCCTCTCAAGCACTTTTCATCTGTTCTTTCTTCCTGAGACACGAGCAAGTTCATACACATTTGTAATCCTAATGAAGAATTTCTTACTAGATCAACCCAAACCTCTGTTCAGCTGTTCACCTGTACCAGTTAAGTCCAGGAGAGCTGCAGGCAGGAGAGGCTGAGCGAGGTCCCTCCTACTGCAGCTCTACTAAAATCAATACAACAAAGTCAGGACACATTTATTCCATTTATTTTTATTAAGGGAGTAGTTACTAATTTTTCTTTTCCCTTATGTATATTTGCATTTTGTAACTTAGATAGCCTTACTCGCTTTTGTGGTGTAACATGCATATTTTTATATTTCACTTTTTATATTTCAATATAAATTGGCACAAAGTTCTGGGCCAGTGTTGGGAGTAGACAGCAAACAGGGTCCCCACTTTTCAAGCAATTCAAGCATGATTATAAATGCCCAGTTCCCTACAACAATTCTGAAGCAAAGGACTTCCCTTCCCTGGAGGTGTTCGAGGCCAGGCTGGATGAGGCTTTGAGCAAACTGGTCTAGTGGGAGGTGTCCCTGCCCAGGGCAGGGGGGTTGGAATTACGTGGGCTTCAAGGTCCCTTCCAACCCGAACCATTCTATGGTTCTATAACTAAAGGAAAGCAAGACAAATAAATGCTTAATCTGTTGGTCACAACTCACCTGAAAAGAAATTTAATTCCCAAATATGCAGCAATTTTTAAATGAGATTAAACTAGGCTTGCTTGATTTAAAGAGGATGTATAAAAATGTGTAGTAGCTTTATTTGACCATATCTGCCATAAGGACAGTGCTATTACTATGTGTATTACTCTCAAAAGGTATTTTACAACCCTTCCTGGTACGCAGAGCCACCAGCCGGGGGTACCATGCGGTGATGATAACCTGAGGGCAAGATCTCCTGGCAACGCTAGCACATTTCTTGAATGGTATCTAAGGTTAATTTAAGCATGTGTTGCAGTGCCCTGATTTCTAAATCCTGATCTGGGTAGGGAATGTATACATATGAACAAAGGAATACAAGTATTACCTGTCTTTTGGGTTTTCTGAGTCATATTTTAAAAATAATGACACATTAAACTGCACTTCATTTCACTTGATTTTACTTACGCTATTATACAAATAACATAATGTATGCATCATAATGTGTATAAATTGTCCATGTGTACATAGTTAGCTGTCAACTGTCTTTGGAGGGATCTTTGGGACTGCACAGAACCTGTGCCAGTGATGCCGAGGCGGGAGTACACACAGCTGGATCAGTTCTAGCGCTAATAAACCTCCCCAGGACCTCAGTGCAGTGCAGCAATGTAGCAATAGCCAGCTGGGATCCTGGAGAGCTGGCCCTGAACCGGATGGAGCTAATAATGTTGTCCCCCAGCTGGCCCTGTGCAGAGCCACCTGGCAGGCAGCGTATCATGATCCCCAGAGAAGCCTGGAGCGTGCAAATTTTGTCCTTCTGCTACGCAGGTATCCAAACCTCCTTCCTCTTTTGGTAATTCATTCATGGAACACATTTCCAGGGGAGTGGTGGGATCTAAAAATGTTGTTTCTAGAAATCCTGGCTGGTAAAATACTCAGAAGATGGAAACTGCAGGGTAAAGCATGACTGTTTTGATCTGGTTTTGCATTCTGTCCTGTTGGGAATGACAGGCCTGTGGTGTTCCAAGATAATAATATGGCTTAGGTTCAAAGGCAACAATTAGCTCAAGGAACAAATAAATGTGACAGCCTTTTAGCCCCAACCCTAGCTGTACAGCTCCTTGCACACTGGGATGCTTCTGCAGCCACTGATGTTTCTTGATGACGCTGAGAACATACTAATATTTTAACAACCCCCGAACACACAGAAATCAGGATTTCTAGAGCTCACTGTCCACTTTCAGGTTTCTCAGTGTTTTAAATAAATGCCCAAGCTTTACACAGTTTCGGTAATTCAGTAAGAATCAAAATCTCATTTCCATCCTTTCATTTTGGAACAGGATATTGGATTGGAAAGAAGGATCTTACACTGTGTTTAGTGCATCCTTCTTGCTTGTCACACGGCTGAGTTCTGGGGGGTTCCCATGGGTGTTGAAGAAGCCAGCAGTTGAGTTAAGGGTTTAGAGTGTTAGGAAGAGGATTCAGGTGGTGCCACAAACAGTTCAATTGAAGCTGCCGTATCCATTCGCCCACCCGGTGGCTTTGCCCTCCCAGTATGTGCTCAGGACTAAGTCAATTATGACAAGTCCCAGGTCTCTGGGACTTCCCACTCTTGTAACCACCATTTAATTTACAATCCCTTTTAAATCCTGCCCGTCCCAAGACGGGAGGGGAATTCTGAAACGGCCATTAAGTTGGAGTTGGCAAAGCCTCTGTTAGTATTTTAATACAACACTCTGCTTTGGATGCTGGATCTGCTATTTGAGGACAAAAGCAATAACAGAAAGCAAGGCATTCCTGAGAGGCAATGCAATTTGTACATGGCATCCTTATGTTACCCTTCTTGTGTAGCATGCAGCTCTTTAGAGACCCCCCCTTTGATCCAAGTTGAACTTTAGCCCTTTGGAGTTCAGAGGTTATGTCAAAAACTTTCTTCCTGGCTTTTAACGTCAGCAGCTAGAGATTTAAGCCCTAATAGTGACAAACTCCCATTGTTTTCTGCACACCAGGATTTAGATGGGATTAAATTCAAGGAGATGTGCAGCAGGTCTCTGCAGCTTGCTGCTGGTAATGGTGTTTCTCCTGGGCTTTTTGGGCTTTCAGGAAGAAACTTAGTTCCCATTCTTAGTCTGCAAGTCCTGACCAAAACTGCCTTGTCCAAATACATTTTGGTGAAACAAGTTGAGAGGGATCCCTGCTTATCTCATCTGCTCCCATTTTCCTGTGGTTCTGTTGGCCGATGGAGTTTAGAGATGTGTAACAAACTACCAGTGCCCCGAGAGCTTCCCATCGCTCAGTTTCCCATGGGTAGCTTTGCAGAAAAAGAAAGTGCAAACATTTTGCTCATGGGTATCATGACCAAATTCAACTTGTAATATTACCAGTCCAAGCCCAGGTAAGTAGATGCTCTGTGTTTCCAGTGGGCCTCAGTCTCTAATAAGGAAAAATATTCAGAAAATCAAGGCAGACGCTGCCAGAAAATCTCTTCCCCTGGAGGGAAGGGAGAGAATGAAAGATATCAGCTGGCAGTGCAAAATATTTTACCTAGAGAGATTTTGGAATGGTTCCCTAGGCGCAGTGGGCAAATCCTTACGTATCTCTTATCTGGGCTCAGTACTTATAAGTGCTATTAATGCACCTAACAAAATCCAGTCTTTTGTAAAAGACCACAATAAACAGCTTTAGCCTGTCAGCCTGTAGGTGACAGCTTGATCTACCATGAAACGCAGTGAGAGCAGAGCCTCGCACAGTAGGATCTGCTGTTTGCCTCTGATATGCTGCTCCATAGCTGCCAGGGAGCAGATCCCACCTGGGCAGCATGGCACTCTCTTCAAAGGCCAGCATGAAGGACCTCCTAAGGCAACTTGAAAGCGCAGCAGCGTGGAACGGAAAAGGCCAGGGTCATGGTGGAGCATAGATCACCCCCCAGGAGCAGCCACACAGCCTGCAAGACACTTGGCACTTCCTGGAAGCCTCTGAGTTGCGAGTTTTCCTGCATTAACTAGCTGGCTGCTGGATTGCTGAGGTGGGTGCTATAAATCAGCAATGTGATTTTTGATGACTCCAGCAGGCAGGATTGCAGGAGGACACTTGCATGGCTGTGCAAAACTCAAGTCAGGCTTGGTTGCCTTTAAATGGGGCAAGAAGGATCTCAACCTCATTTTTGCTCATGCTACCTCAAAAGTACCAAGATACTTATCTCCTGTCCTGTCCAGTCTTAGCAAGGTACGTTAGATCCTTGGTCTCTCTATGGCTGTGGAGGAGGATTTATGACAAAGTCAGATATGATGTTATGCGTGCCCCATTAGCAGCTTGACCACCAAGTTCTTTGATGGTTGTGACTGCCTGTGGTCACAGTGCTTCTCAGATACTGAGGGTACCTGTGGAGCTTAGCTTTAGAGTCCACTGACAATATAGGCGCACTAGGGATATCTGCACCATAAATATCCTGTATAAGTCACGGGGTTGTCTGCAGGCAGGACTTCAAAGCAGGCTTCCACGAGGACCTCCTGGAGGTCAGGCTGAGAGTCTGGAGTACAGGCTTGAGGAAGGTGTGATGTGATTTGGTGAACGTGTGAGAAAGCACAGTTATGATTTTTTCAGAGGCCGAGGAATGGGTCAGAGGGGGAAGAAACTAGGGCAAAAGAGTGAAATTCCACAAGGGTAAAACATGGGAGGGGGAAGCACTATATTGAACTTCAGATGCAATGGCCTCAGATTCACACAGGTCCCAGCAGACTTTACCATGTACCTCTGTGTGCAGAGGTAGGCAGGTGCAGATAGCACAGGTACTGGTGTCGAATTGCCCCAGCGGAGCCTTTAATCCTCACACATGTCCCTGTGGTTTTCATGGTCCATCTTGCATGGGAGCCAGAGCAGAAGAACACCCTTCCAAGGCCTCGTTCCTGGGAAGGCAGGGCTACCTCCGTGTCTGCAGCAGCCTCTCCACAGGCAGATGCGGAGGCAATAGCCCGGCTTGGCAACGGGGACTTGTGAGCTGTCTATTCTCTGCTGTTTCAAAGGGCCTGCCAATGCCTCTGCTGTTTCACACTTTGCTTCCCTCAGAGATCTTGGATAAACACCACCTCTCCACCCCAGGGAATTCCTACGCTTGTTTCTCTTTCACTGTTCATAGGCGCTGCCACAGAGGTTTAGCTGTCCGTCAGGGCTCTATGAGGACGGCCTCACACCAGGGACTTCTCCTGTGCCTTAAATGGCAGCGACTGGCGTCGGAGCATGCCCTGACACAAGGGCAGGAGCAGCTGCGATTTCTCAGGACTCGGTGCTTTAAGGAAAAGAAAATACTTTGAAATGGTCTTTTTGTTTCCCTGCTGGGGCAGTGTGTTCCCCAAGGAGAGGGTGTGTGAGCAGTGTCTGCGAGGGATGGGGATGGGTGCCTCGCACAGGGGAAACGACAGGGCTGGGCAGAGCTAAGCCCAGAGGCAGGATCAGGCCATTTCTTGGGGGCAGAGCTTCTTGGCTGTCACTGGGAGGTGATAGGTGATGCAGTGGGGTACCACTATCACCCTGCGCCTGTGCAAAGGACAGGCAAGTGGAGGGAAGCAGAAGTCTCTACCAAGATGCCCCAACAAGTCTGGTTTATCCCATAACCACAGACAGCTTTTGCTCTGAAGGCATCAGGACCACAAGATATGAGACCACAGGAGACTAATTCACCTGTGCGTGGTGCAAAGAGTTGACCTTGGGAACCTTGGGCATGAGCAATGTGCCTGAAGTGCCAGGGACAGGTTTTACCCCTAAGTTACCCTAGTTTGTTGTTATGGTAAGCTCTCCCAGTAAGGCTCAGCAGAAGGAGTGGTGAGGGTGTTTACTTTTCTCTTCCCAGACCTTCCCTTTACTCTTCTAAAATTTCAGGGAGGCAGCAACGGATCATTTGTATAACTTATTAGTACCCCCTTCCCCTGGGCTGCATGGCTTTGTGCTCCTGCCTCCTTACGTCTCCAGAGACAGCTCGGGTCAGGCCAGCCCTGCAGTCGCTGGGCAGTCCCAAGTGCTCTAGGGAGCGGTGGGTAGGACACAGTAAATGACACCCGCCTTTTCAAATTACTACCGAGCGATGAGCCTGATCCTGCAGTGCCCAGGAGTCTGGAGTTGCCACTGGAGAGAAATGTGCTGCACCCACCATGGAGGTGACCTGCATTATGGCCGGCTGGAAGTCTTTCAAGAAAACAGAAGGCTCAGTTATTTGGAGAATTTGTATAAAGCCTCTGCCTAGGGCAAATTTTTTTCAGTTGTAAAGCTAGGAAAAAATGTGTCTACGAATGCAAATAAGTTAGGTTTTCAGCTGAATATGGCAAGATTAATTGCTTTTTCTCTCAAGAAACTTAATTATTTTCAGCTGTACTTTGAAGGCTACTTACTGGAAAAAAAATCTGCTCAGTTCTGTAAGGTTTCTGGTCAGGAAGAGATTTTTGACATAGTGGTACAGAAGTGGTATCCTATAAAGGTTTTAAGTGTGGGATATTGGCGCTTAGCAATATTATGGTGCCCTTTGCAGATGCAGAAAGGTGTAAACCATGCTGGCAGAGTCAGAAAACAAGTTATTCAGCCTCCTTAATTCTGCTATCCAAACTATTGTCATACAAAACCATAAACCATAGCTAAGCCATAGCTATCCCAACCATGGTTTTGGACAGATGTTCCTATCCTGCTTTGGAGATTGGTGTTGTGCATTCCTCAGTTTCAGGCAATATCAGTGAGTCTGGGAAGGAATCCATTCATATAACTTATCCAGCACTCCCATTTGCTGCTCTCAGAGTGAAAACACTCAGTAGTGGGAAACACACAAAGAGGACACACGAGGTTTAATGACAAAGATTTTACCAGATATATCAGTCTAGAACTCTAAAAGAGTAATTTTCTGGGGCATTGCAATTTTTTTTTTTTGCATTAATTCACTGAATTTTTCTGTACAAATGGAACATGTGCCTTTTTATTGAGTATCTTTAATCAATGCATCGCAGATCGTAGTGATTCCTGAAACCATTTTCTCTCCGCAGCCTCTCATTCTCTTTCCTCCCCCCATCCCCGTCTCCTTTTTCCCTGCGAATACTGTGACCTTAACTGACTGTATGGTCTATGTGCTCCTAATAAGTTTCCTGGGCATAAAAGGAGAGTGGGAATGCTTAGTCCCTCTGCTAAAGACTTTTAAACCTTGGGCTTTGCTAGCAAAGTTTTGCTGTTGCTTTATTTTGGCTGTTGCCAGGAGCACCTATATGAGTGAGTGCTGCTCTCCGGCACGAGTGTGCCCAGGTAGACGTATGCCAGATGGCCTCTGGTACCTGGAGCACAAGCACTGTGCCCAGGGAACATCGCGGCGCTCAGGGTGTCACTTTGATGAGGGGCCTAGAGCTTTTGCACTCAGTGCACCATCTCGAGGGGGTTCACCACCTGAGGAGGGGCTGAAACATGGCAATGCCTATGCTGTGCACGAGGTCTCCAATGTCGAGGGAGCACCCAAAGCAGGAGGAGGTCAGTCGTGTCATGCAAGCCTCAGAGGAACAGGAGGACAAGGCATTGTTTGAAGGACCCTGCTAGCAGCTTCCCTGGCAGATAGAGGACATCCAGAGTGCTGGGGGTCATAGGCAAAAGGCCTCATTTATCCCCCCAAAAACTTGGCAGCAACACAAGCACTTCTATGACAGTGCTCTCCTCTGGTTAGGGTGAGGGTATTCACACCCTGTCAGCTGGGGCTGTTCCGGAGGGAACAGTGAGGTAACTCCCAGGCGCCCAAGCACCAGGTCCAGGTCCTGGACCACCAGCAAGTGCTCTGGCGAGCTGCAGGCTGGCCCAGACTCAATTTGTGATGTTCAGAAGTTGGAGAAAAAGAGATAAGGTAGAAACAAAGGCAGTAGAATTATCCTATACCTATGTACTCTTTTTCCATAGGAGAAGTGTTGCGCTACAGCGTGCATCCTAGCGGCACTGCGGGGTGGCTACATAGGTGTTAGAAGGGCAGCCAGCACAGAGTGTTTTCAGGAGTTCACTCTGTGCTAGAAGGTTTTTTTAAACGGTACCAGCCGCTATTTGGAAGAGGCATATCTGCTGCTGGGCAGTGCAGCTGGTGCTCCCCATCCACGTGTTGGTGCCTGGCAGGGCTGGCCAGCAGCTCCAGGAGACCATGAGCCTGACAGTGCCGGGGCTGCGGGGGCAGGAGCTGGGGCTTGTGCTGCAAATGCATGGGGCGAACCTCTGGCTGTGGGGAGCACGAGGGGGACGAGTTGTGTGATCCTTGTGCTCGATGTTCAAGGCTTGATAAGCTTTAAGTTGTCACAAGTTTGGCACCCAGAAGCGGAGGTGTCTCCGAACACCTGTGATTCAGAAGAAAAAAAAAAAAAAAAGGATGAGGTTTTTGGATAGGTTGCTTGCTGCAGAGTTGCCAGCACTCAAGTCTTGTAACACTGTTTTTTTAAAAATCTCAGCTGCCAGAATTAGAGTACCACTGAGAATAGCAGTTTACATTTCTTAACTTAGTTTCCTAAGGAAGCCAGGCTTGCAGGATCGGCATACCTATCCATCTGCTTTTCAGTCCCTCCCTAATGACTTTCAAACCTCTTAGCAGACAGGAGAGAAGGGATGGTGACTCAAAGTTATTAAGTTTCTATGAGCATTGCGACACTGGGCAAGGAAGGGAAGGTGAGGCATCTTGTTAAAGCCCTCCCCAGGGAAGAACGAGCAGGACTGGGTTGTCAGCCGTGCTTTTTGTTGGCAGCTGCCTGCCCAGCCGGGGCACACAGGCAGGTGTCTCCGTCCTCCCCTGGTGCTCCTGCCTGCCCAGCTAAGGCAGCCGTGGGAAAGCAGCCATCATCACTTCTGCTGCCTGCAGAGCAGTTTTAGCTTACCTGAAAATCTTCATGGTTGCAAAAATAACCTGGAAAATAAGCAGCCTACCGGCCCCCGGTTTCAGGAATATTCCCTGCATGATGAATTTTAAAAGCATGGGTCTTTGAACGCTCTGCATGTAAGTAAGCATTTCAGTACACGTCTGTTTTCCCATACCCGACAGCCCTGAGAGAAGGGTGGAGTGCGAAGTCTGGTGCTTTGTGATTCAGCATCACTGTATTGATACCTCAGTATCTTTGTTGTACTTATCCTCACAAAACCTGTTCTGAGCTGGGCAAAGCTGTTGCCCATTTTCCTAATATTGAACCACGAGACTAAGCAACTTGCTTAAAATCATGAGAAGTCAGAGGCGGAGAAAGATTTAACTCTAACACTGCCGTGCCCCAGGCTCCCAGACAAAAACATGTAAGACATGCCGAGAACCCAGCAAAATCAGCTGTGGAAAAGCAAGGCCAAATGAATTCACTGACCATGCAAATAAGAACAGCACAAAACCTCAATGTATAAAATCTTTTGTGAATTGTATTGCAGGTTCCTGAGAATAAAAGCAGCTGTTCAATCTGATTTTGCAGCACATTGAACAGTGGGACCTTGATAAGCTTAGTATAACACCCCCAATATGAACAAATAATAAATGCATAGCAAATGGTGGTACCCGTTCTCAAGGCTTTACTATAATATCTGTTATTTTTTCATTTAGTTCATGAATAACAGATAAGGAGCATAGCTTTTCCTCTTTCTGTTTTTTTAAGGGTGCTATGTGATCACCTAAAGCTTAGTAAACTGTTACTGGCAGCCACATTCCTCTGGTATTTTTTAATCGAAAAGAGAAAAAGAAGATCAGCTCCACCATTCCATCTCCTCTAATCAAGTTTTATTTATGGACCCACTAGAGAAAAATTTTGGGGGTTATTCCTTATTCAGCTGAAAGAAAAAAGAAATCCAAACATTTTCACTAACAGATGATTCTTTGTACCATTTAGGCAGCTTTTTTACTTTTAATAAAATACCTGTTTTTCTGTAAAAAAAAATTTATAAAGCGATTAAGAAGCCCATACATAAAGGTTGTCTTTGCATTTCACAGCACAGAAAGGGATTGGTCATTTCCAAGCAGATTTTAATTCTCTCTGTGTTAGCAGGGTCTCAGGTTTCACAGTTACAAGGACACAGTCATTTTATGAAAGCCCATGTTGTGAACTGAGGGAGAGAAGGGGATCCACAGAATTCCCTTGTTGCAGAGTTCAGAAAAAAGGATGCTCCTTTCTGCATCCTTTGGTACGTCCTTTTTAGCCAGAAGGAATGATCTGAATTAAGGAGACTGGGCACAGCAGCCACGTGCTTTGGTGTGCCAGCTATTTGCGGCTCCGGCTCCAGCTCCAGGCCATACCTTCAGCCAAGGTGTACAGTACTCCTCCCCGCTTCATCCCTCATCTCACAGACCCCAGGAGGCTCCAGCCCAGGAGCCTCATCCGCCCTTAGCAGATACTGCAGCAGGGCAGGAGCAGGGCTGGGGGACTGAGACAGGAGTCAGCCGAGAGACATTCAAGACTCAGCTCTGCCGGAGGCTTGACGTGACTCAAGGATGATGTTTGCAAACAGCATGCAAATCCTGTGCAAGAGAGGAGATGCGGGCAAGGGAGTCACATCATCTCCAGGTGTAGTAGTCAGCCCTTTGTTGGATGCAAGACTTTAGAAGGCATTTGGGAAGACTTAGGGAAGACCGAGCTTCGTATGAGACCTGGCTTCAACCTGAGCAACTCATGCCTGAGTAATTTGTTTCCTCAGCAAATGATTTTCTAGATGATGGAAATGTGGTAAGGCGAGCTGGATTTATGGTAACACTTGCTGCAATGCCCTGTTGGGAAGGGTCAGTTTAACTAGGAAAGGCAGTGGTGGGAAGAACAGTAAAAGAATGGCAGTGAATGAGCTAAACCTAGCAGCGCCAGGTCTGGGCTCCTGCCTGACCCTGGAGGGCCGTGGCTAACCTCCTGAGGTAACCTCCTTCCCTGCCCCTTCTCCTTCTGCTTAATACCAAGCACAGTATTTATCAGCTAGTAATGCAAAAGAGTCAATGAACCGGTCCCAAGGGGTTAATATAGCCACAGACTCACTAAAATGCCTAATTAGTGCACTGAGGAATGTGAGATTGCAATAACTCATTCAGTTATACCTCACTTTTTGTACTTCAGGATGGAAATCCCCCCTGTAGATATAAGTTATTGGTTTTTCGTATTAATACTTTCTAATACACCAGCAACAGTGCCTGGGAGTGTGAACACACATGCTTCACTAATTTCTGCCAGTGTCTCCGGACATGCTAAAGCAATCAGGAGAAAAATTTCCTTAAAGACTGAGTATTGGTTTTCAGATGATGCTTTTGAAATGCTAATGGCATTGATCAGCCAGCAAGCTGAAGCATCAGTCCATCCCCATTGCTTCCGTGGGACAGAGAGAGTGAAGGAAACGGCATTTTCTGGGCAGCATGGGCACCCATAGCCTGTCTGGGTCTCTCCCAGGTGGGCAGCAGCCCATCATGGTGCCAGTGAAGCGGTGGGATGATCTGGGGTGACAACAGAGCTGTTTGGGCTTCCATGTGTCCTGCCCCATGGCCAGGTGTGCCGGCCCTGGGGTGGCCGTGCTGGAGCATCTGGCAGGGGAAGGCACTTGGGGAAACGGACTTTTCCGTCAGTAGCTGAGCCCAAGCCATTTTTTGTTTCAGGTTGACTCAAAAAGACTGTCTTAGCCCCAAATCACGCATTTTATTACATTTTTAAAATCCGTTTTGAAATGTTTTCAAAAAAGTTGGGATTGTCAGAAGAAAACACTGTAGGACAACCCCCTCCACTGTCTCAAACTGGAAAGTGGAAGTGGTTTCTTCTGACTTGTTTGAATGCTTTATTTCCCTGCTTTTAATTTCTTCTGAAGCCTAGTGTCTGAATTAGAGCAAGGTCCAAGAATGGTTTCCATCCCTTGAAAGCCGTCCCCATTCGTTTTTTTTTTTTTCTGCTTTAACTGTTCATTAAAAATATTTTGCACTGTTCTGTGACTGTTGCATCTGCAAGGCTTTCGCCCACGTGCATTCTCTGAGAACAAGGGCCAGGGATTTCTGGCACACCTTAAAGCATCCCAGGGCTTACAGCTCTGGCAGCTGGCAGCCAGGGAGCCTTGGAGCCCTGTCACCCTGTGCCCCAGGCACTCTGCACAGAGGGGCTGCCCTGGCACAAAGGATCTTAAAGCCAAAATCTGCCCACAGTGTAGCTGTTCCCAGACTTGTGACCCCAGATCCAGACACAAGCCTTACTTCTGCTTCAACTTCCACCAGGCTCCCAGCCCCTAGTTTGGCAATTGCTGCTCTGGTTCATCGAAAGTTTGTCAAAACCCATACAATTCCACAAACCCCGCAGTTTCAACAAATCAGCATTTTTCTGCTGAAACCTGTTCTGCTGGAAATTTCCCAAGGCAGTTCTACAGAGAGCCATTATTTCTGAAACACTTTTGTAAACATTTATTGCAGGGTTTTTCTTAATGACAGCAGCCACAGACTCTGGCTGAGCTTAATTTGGCAATTTGCAAATCTCACTCCTTTTTGTGTTTTGGCCAGTTGGAGGAAGGGAAAAGTTTTTTGTGTCTTTCAACACCACCGCTGTGGTTTGGCTGCAAGACGTGCTACAAAATGTTTCCTGGAGATGTCTCTGCCTGACACAGCAATACTGTGGTACCCAGGGCACTGCTCGTAGATAGTGGCAAAATATTCCACATTCGTGTAGCATCCTTCTCTTACAAATCTTCAACATAAAGGAAGGTTTACCAGTGCGTAGGGAATTTCAAGTAGATGGGAAGAATCTCAGCTTGTGTTGTCTTCATTAATTTCTTTTGGTCTTTATTAGAGAAAGGACACCAAGTCTCACCCCAGGGAGAAAGGAGAGACCAGATCCTGGAGGCACTCAGCGTCAGTCAAGCTGCATTCAGAGGGGCAGCAGTTGGCACTTCCCCACAGAGCTTTCTACACAAAAAACCCTGGAAGCCCTTCAGAGTCTTGCACCTGAACCTTATGCGTGTTTTCTAAGACCCCAGCAGAGCGGTGTTGGTGGGAGGTGGCAGACGGGGAATAGCGGTGGGGGGACAATTGCCTTGTGGGATTTGCACCGGTACTGGAAGCTGTTTCTTGTATGACTGCCCGGGGGGAGGGAGGGGGTGTGTGTGTCCTAAGGGCTGCCCCTTCTGCCTGGGAAGCGTGGCAGGGGACCCCTGAGCCCCAGTTCATCCCCTTGCTGCCTGGGCAGGAGGTGTCACCCGTCCTTCACAGCCAGACACGTTCACCAGCACAGCTTTGCCCACCAGTGTTTCTCTGGGTCTCCCAGTGCTGTCGCAGGGAGGTGGCCAGCAGGATACAGCCAGCCTGGATATGGTTTCATTAGTGCTGCTTTGTGGGCTGGTGTAAGTCTGCTGTTTTTCACATCATCCCTGATCTACCGCTGCGGTACGGAGAGGAAAGCTCAGCCTGCAGCACCGGCCAGGGTTATTGCGATCTGCTGTTCCTGTTAGCCATCCGCCTTCCCTTGCCCCAGAGATCACTTTCCCCACAGATGCTTTCCATGACGGAATGTAGATTTGCTCTTTGTGATCATTTTATTCAAACCTCCTCTCCCTCAGGTTTGGATTACCTGATCTCTGTTCCTGAGCTCTTGTCTCAGTACCTAACACACCTCTGGGATCTGTCTCCTCTCTAAACTTGATCCCTGCTATAGACAAATCCTCACCTGCACATTGCTCATCCATTTGGCTGTATGTTCTTGGATTCCTCCACTGAGCTCCTTGAAAGCCGTTTGATCAGTCCCTTTGCACTGCAGGAGGCTGTCCCCTACAAATAAAGGACTGCTGGTGTATTTGGCTTCTTCCTGCTGCCAGGTCACACTCTCAGCAGACCACTGTGGCAGAAAAAAAATATGCAGGATTTCAATAGCTTTGCTGTTCTTTGAGCATAATGGTTTAGTGAGTGTGATACCTGAAGAAGAGCATAAGCATCCTACAAGAGATGTCCAGAGCAAGGCCTACTGGCACCTGGCCGGGCAGAGAGAGGTTTCAGGCTGCCATGAGAGGGCAGGGGCATCCCCCAGGCAGCTCGGCCACACCAGCACCACCTCTCCGCTTCCCCCAGGCAGCAAGCTCCAAAACTTGCTCCCATCATTTTGGCCTACCCACGCAGTGTCCTTCCCCTGTACAGGGTCACTCTGCATGGAGGGACAGGTCCTCAGCAGGGCTAAGCACATGCAGCTGCTCTGGAGAGGTTCACGGTGATTTACACTGAGCTTCTCACACAGTGCTGTGCTGAAGCTCCTCTCTGCCATCAGGGAACCTGTCCCCATTCCTTTCATTGATCCTCTGAAGCTTGCGATGGGGTTAGGGCATTTCTGCCGGGCTCTACAAGCTCCAGAAGAGGAGGTGTCTTTAAAAATGAGCCCCCTTTCCCAGCCACCCACAAGAAAAACTCTGCAGCATTAAGGTTGCCTTTAGCTGTGAAAAAAAATCACACATCATGTACTTCTGTGCTGGAGCAGAAAGTTCAGGTATACGCAGAAAACTCCCAGAGCCTTTCACGGATGGGTGAGTTATGGCTTGTCCTTGCACTGCTGTGTAGGAGTCAGGGCAGATGGAAAAAAAAGCCTCGTCTCTGCAGGGGTCCCCGTGCGTGTACTGCGTTGGCTGCCGATTCACACCATCCCGAGTGCTGAGGCTGCTCTGCAGAGCGAGACAGAGTGCTGCAACCCAGCCCTGCTGCTTACAGCTCACTTCAGGACTCCTTAATAACTCCAGTTGCATTTAATATAAACACCCAAGTGAATCTAAGCAACGTGTTTCTGTGCTTGGGGCAGCAAACGGAGAAAGTAACAATGTTTTTCATCGGGTGCCTCTAATTTGTCCATTTTTTCTGTTCCGTACAGTATCTATAACACTGTTTGAATTACAGCCCAGAACACAATCTCCTCTAAAACTACTTTAGAGGTAGTAGAAACCACACAAAGCAGAACTGCATAACCCTCTTTCCTCCTTAAATCATTTCATATTTCGCAGGTCCTACAGAATGCTTTGCAGTTCAGGAGAACGGTCGCTCTGGGACACCACACATCCCATTTTAAATAATAGCCCAAGTGTTGCCTGGAGGAATATTGGTAACATTTGCCAATTTTAAAAGGTTTGTAAAAGAATTTCCCATTATAGGATTTCACAAAGCAGCCATTTCGGTATCATTTATGCCTTGTTATGTTTCAACATCTCTCTAAGTTTATATGTCATTTCTAAAATAAGAAAACACTTGCTCCAGTAGAGACCTTACAATTCTCTCTCTCGAAGAGGGGAGAATTCTCTCTCTCTCTCTCTCTCTCTTTCGCTCCAAGTAAGAATACTGTGGGGTTTCTGGTACCTTTGTTTGGATCAAGATCTTTGGACCTGCAGAATCATTAGCATCCTCCAAAGAGTATCAGGGCAGCTGCCCGCCTGACCCACAGCAGGCAGGCTGCAAGGTTAGCAGTAGGGAGAGCTTGTTAAGCAGCTGCTATGAGATGCTCCACTCTGCTGTGATTTATCCATGACTCACAAGGCGATGAGGTAGACTGCCTTCAATGAGCTGCAGGAAGAGCTGGGAGCCCAGCCGAGCTGAGACTGGTACCCATTTGGTGCTGGGGACCCATGGCTGAAGGACATTTCCTCTGCACAGTGACTCCAGGTGTGTGATAGACACTGGCTCCGGTAGCCGTAATGTGGCCGTGGCATGAAGGAGAAGCCCATGGACCAACTCCAAACATTGCACTGCTTCAATGCGATCAACGTGGAGACAGAGGAAGAAGCTGTCATGGCCAGGGCCAGGTCCTCACCCTTGGTTAGGCTGTTGGCCTCTGGCTGCTTTGCCTCTCCTCTCCTGCTGCGCCGGCAGCGGCGGGGCTGCAGCTCTGCCTCCCGCAGCCAGCTGCGCTGCTTGTGCTCTCATCCCACCGGCAGCCATGGGCAGGACAGACTGGGAGTCAGGCAGAAAGACCTCAGCTGGTTTTGTTGACGCACAGCTGGATCTGCAGCTCTGGCAGGTGTAAACATCAGGGCTCAGTTTATAACAGGAGTCATTCTTAGGAGTGGGTGTAAGACGGCAGGAGAAATCCAGATGACGCCGATCTCCTCTGCACCTCACTGCAGCGGCTGGCAAAATGTTTCAGGTTAGAGGCAGTAACACTGAACACCTGTACGAAACAGGCTTTTAAACCGCTTCTGCAGCAGGGGCTCAGCTCCGGCCTCTCTGCCAGCCTCCCTGCATTGCTCCACCCATGGCCTGGTGCACTGAGCGCGCTCCGGGCTAGAGGGTGCTACAAGCTCAAGTCTTCTCGGGCTGAAGAGGAATTCAAATTCAGGGGTCTCAACTCTTGCTCTGTTCACTTCCCAGGTATATAAATGGAGGGGAGGAGGATGCCTCTTTGCTTCTCTAAAAGGAAAGCAAACTTAACTTGACATTTGGAGCGTGAACTTCTTGGTGTGAAGCATGTTCTCCAAGCATGCCTTGCCTCTTCTGAGATTCAGAAGACCAGCCTCTAGTTTTAGGATCCCCCTCAGTGAGAAATAAGTGGCCAGTGGATTAGACTGTGGGAATGCAGGCTTTGCTGAGAAGTGGAAATGTTGGCACTGAGGAACTATAGCCCTCAGTATCCAAGGAGTAGAAGAGGTCTAAGACATCGATCTTGCCTTTACAGGAGAACACAGTCCTTGTATCAGAGTCAGCCAAACGCAACGTGCTCACGCCTCAGCGCTTCCGATTCCCAGCCATAGCGTAAACCCACCTCCCTGGGGACTTCAACTAAGGCATCAGCCTAACCACTGGAGCAGCTGTGACACAAGCACTCTCTGTGCTGCTGCCTAGGGCCCGTAAACTTCAGTGCAGGGGCAGGGCAGAAAGCCATGGGCAGTAACAGCTTAAACCACTTCACTGAGATTTTCCAGAGCTCATTTTTCAGAGCCTGATGTCTTTAACTAAGCATAAACTTTTGTGAGCAGAAGGCACCAGTGCTGCATGAAAACACTGGAGATATTTTGAAGAGCGTAACCACAACTTGCAGTACAGTGACCACAGCTGTTTTTCTGTACACAAAACTCCCTCGAATCTTCTGCATTCCCTCAAAGCCCCAGACATTTGCATCCCGCATGCAAGAGCTTGGGGTGTCGTCTCCTGCAAGCGCTCATTCTGAAACAGGCATAAGGTACTGTGGTTGCATGACACTGTTAAAACCAGCAATCCTCAAAACCCTGAGAAAAAAAATGAAAATGAGCATAGCAGAGGTCAAGGGGAGGGAGCGGAATGGACATCACTGCATTTGCTTGGAAACAACACCCTATGAAAAACAAGCACCTAGCTTAAAAGCAACATGACAACACAAATGCAATAGTCAACACTGGAATGAGCTGAAATGGCACACAGGACAGGTGACAGTAGGGGAGGAGTGTGGGCTTTAGCACTGGCACAAACTGTGTGTGTCATCTTGGCAGAAGCTGCGCCTTGGTTTCCTGTACCATGAGACGGACAGTAGGATTTCCTTATCTCACAGTACTCTTGTAGGTCTTAATTAATTTATGTTCATATATCACTCTGAGAGCTCAAGTAGGAGTATCCATTTACTGTGGAGCTGAAAATGATAGAATAATTTTTTCTCTTTGACAAGAACACTACAAGGTAAATATTTTGCCAAGTGAGAACCTTAATTATAATTTTGAAGACAAAATAGCCTAAACAGCCTAATATTGAAACAAAGTGTTAGTTAACCACAGAAGGGCTTTCCATGTCCAGAGCTGGATCTGCGACTTGCGAACTTATGGCCTAGAGGCATGGTGGTTTTCTATCAAATCTTCTACATGTGGGAATAAAATACCAATGACTGTAATCCTAGGGAAGAATCCAAAGCCTGCAATAGACCTAAAGGAGAAGGAGGTGGGCAGCAGGGCTCTCTGTGTCTAGGAAATGTTTACTTGACAAATATTTAGCGAGCTTGGAGGTATTTTTGAAAAAAAAAAAATGGCATGGGTTCATGTTGATGAATGTTTTGCTACTGATTAAATCTGAGCCTGTATAAACTGTGCGGTGACAAAGAAACCTGAGACTGTAATGAGGAAACAGTTGGGTAGGATGTGAGAGATTGAAACCACAGATATTGCCATCCCCAGGAGAAATACCTTATTCTAAGGACTGGAAATTAGTTTGGGACTATTGGATTCCATTCAAGGAATAAGTCCTATTATGTATAATATCTCTTAATCTTTACCCCAGAAATTGCCTTGAAAAGCCAGATCTTGCATTGCAATAATTAAAGGAAAACACATGTGAAACAAGACGCCTATTTCTTGTCTGGACTTTCATTAGCCTGTCCAGTATAAAACATCACAGTGTCTCCAGTCAGTATAGATCAACTTCCCTCTACACATCCCTGTGTGGAAAATGGCCTTGAGCATTTTATAGGCACGGGATTTCCAAGGCACTCAATTTTAGTGGTGCAACCTGGCCTCATCCTTCAATATTCATTCATTTATGCGGTTATCCTTCTTGGTGTAGCAGTCCCACTAACTTCACTGAGACATTGTATTCATGCAAAGCCCTAAGTTGTTGTTGAATCATATTGCTTGGCACGTTGCTTTTAACATAGTAGCCAAAAGTTTTGAAAAGTAGTAACCTAAAAATGAGTTCCCTAGCTCCTGACTTGGACCCTTATTAAAGCAACGCTGAATGTGCAATACTTTTGGACACTGTGCTCCTAATGTAATAGGTGAACCCAGTCATCAAAGCTAACCTAGCTTTGAAAATTTATGTCTAAGTATAATGGAAAAGAACAAATAACTTATTGCAATACATTTATGTCTTTCCAGGGTAAAAGTCTGCCATACCTTGAGTAATTTCCGCTTGACATTAATAAACATTTTATTGCAACACACTTATCCCATGTTGTATAACCCTGCTCAGCAATATTGACACCCAGAGGTCAGGACTGCGTGAAATGGCCTAGATCCCTTGAAAATACAAATTGGATTCGTGGTCAACCAAAATTTGAGTTTCATACGCGCATAGAAATAATTGACCGTTAGAGTTGTTTTTTTGCTGAGGCTTCTGTGTAGCTCCGGTGGTGGTTGCAAAGTTCTGTTCTTCATAAGAAAAGAAAAAAAAAAATCACTTATGCTAGTATCATATATGCTCTGCCTGTGACAGGTAAGACTGTGACGGGTACAACTGCAGCAGGGCACAACCCTATTTGACAGTAAAGAGCACGGGGTAACCTGCATCTCCTCCACAGAACTGGAGCAGGGGAGTCAGCTGTCAGGAAAACCCACCCTGCCCCTTTCGCCGAATTGGAAATTAGATAAGGAGAAGAAATTGTTAGTCAGAGCCATTTCCAATGGTGCCCCAACATCCTCCTGATGGGATTTCAAACCACAGAAAAGGGCTGAATGATCCAGGTTAAAACAGAGGCATAGCTGGGAAAGTTATGAGTTCAGTGGGTAGCTTTTTGGACTCAGGCCCTTCCTGTTTATGCTCAGCTATCTCTCTCCTCATCACATCTGACATTTCAAGCCTGCAAATGCGGATTACATTAGAGGGTGGGAACTGTGCTGTAGTCAACTCAGAGACATGTCATTCTTTTAATAGCTCTTTTTTCCAAAGTGCTGTAAAATCTCCAGGTTCATACAGATCGTCTGGGTCATCACTATGGCTTATGCAGAGCAAGAATTTAATTCCAAAACCAGAATTTTTTTGGCAAACATCAGTGAGATATGCACCTAACTCCTTCAAATTATGATGTGATATCGAAATGTTTGGGTTCATATTCCTTTTAGTTTGCCTGCGTTCCTCACCTGGGGGCCTGTATTTCCAAAGTTACTCAGGGTAAAGTCTGAAATTTAAAGGTTGAGCGGTCCCCAAAAGAGAATGAGAAGTGTTCAGGGGAGCCAGGCTCTCTCTGTAAGGTAAAGCTTTTGCAGACAGTTGGTGTTAGGAGGAAAGGGTTGGATCCAGATGCTGTGCCATGTCTACTGACCCTGAATCATCCCTCAGTCCCTTGCTGAAAGTGTGTGCTGGGTGTATTTATTGCTCTCCAACTGCTTTCCTTTGAGTGTCCTTGGAGCACTTTGGCCCTGGAGCAAAGCTTTAATTGCTTGTGTTTCTAAGTGCTCTAAAATCCACCTGTGTATTTTAGAAATATTTTCAGAGTGGGAAAAAAAAAAAAAGGAGTTAAATTGTTTTAACACATTTAAAACCATTACAGGAGCAAGGGGATGGACTGAGAGACTGGTAATGTCTGGGCAGATTAATGGACTCAGTCCCAGAGCTTTAGCAACAACTGACTTTTTTTGATCCACAAGCAAAACCAAAATATTTCAAAGGTAGTATAAAAATAAAAAAGAAAAATTAATTCTATAAATGTTCTCTGAAATAAAGTTTCATTTCAAAGTTTTGTTTCCCCTCACTTTCAAATACATTTAAATTAAAATGGAAACAATCTACAGTCTTAAAAAAATGTTAGTTTTTTCTGGAAAATGATAAAATGAAGCAGTTGGACTTTATAAAAATTCCTTTAGTTTTATTTTTTGCTTGGATTTGGCAAATATTTTTATTGTATGAAAATGACAATATTGGTGGAGATTTAACTAAAGAGGCACTAACTTTCCTCATGACAATGTTGTTCCACCTTAGCTCAAATGACATCCTTAGTCCCGCTTCCTGGGGTTGTTCACTCAGGAGGTTCCTCAGGCCTCTCTTATAGCAAGAAGCTGATTTTAATAATCAGACTTCTCTCAAGGCATGTGGCTGGGGAAGTTATCTTCAAAGCCGGTAGGGTCTGGGGCAGACCTGGGAATGGAAACCGGGGATAATGTGATTAAAGGTTTGCAGGGATAGAGCAATCCCTCAAACAAACTGGGGCTTCATGTTAAAAAAAAAAAAAAAAAAAAAAAAAAAAAGAGAGAGAAAGACTAAACTTCTTTGGCGTAAGTAGGCTGCTTCAAAAGCGATTATCCTGGGAGTTAAGCTACTATAGGGCTTGCAGTACAAGTCCGTGGCCACTATGTAAACAGTTTCTCTAGGCAGAGCCTGTCTTTCCTGGCCAGACAACTCATATGGGCACTTACCTGCATTGAACATCCAGACAGGGCGGAGCACCTTTGCTCTTTCCCTGATCTAGGAGTTATCCAGGGAAAACATCCCAGAAGAAAAGTCTCAGAAAGTCATTGCTCCCACAACTGTAGTCTGGCACGGACTGGGGAACTAGGGGTAGGATGATAAGAGGAGCTACACTTCGCTTGATTCCCTTGATGTTTCAGCTACCTCCAGCCAACCTCCTCCATCCTCCACACACATCCCTCAACCCTGTTCATTTAGGTGTAAACCAGAAAACTGGAAAAGCTTCATCTGTGTTAAAATTTTCCATCTTTCTGGTCAGGAAAGATCCTGACCAGAATGCACTTCATTTGTAGCAGGTGCAAGAGATCCAGCTGACACGAGCAGTGAAAAATACAGCCGTCCAACTATCTGGGTTGGTGCAAGGAAAAACTCCAAGCCTCTTGCAGTCCAGATCTCCCAGGAGCAATCCGTCCCTGTGCTGAGTCCTGCCTGGAGGGTGCTGAGCTCCCCGTGCTCCTGCCAGCTATTCTGGGCTTCCAGTACCTTGCAGGAGGAGGTGCAGAAACGGTGCTGGAGCCCTGAAACCTAACTCATTCTGCTTGTGTTCCCCTTTATTTAGCTAGGAAAGTGGTAAACATTGCAGAGATTAACCTTGTAACCTCAGCTAATTCACATTAAGTTAGTAAAATGGAGCAGAATCTAAAAACAATCAGCATTTGTGGCTTTCCAGGCCTTTTAAGCTCATTTCTCTGCAATGCAAGCCTCCCTCTCCAATGATTTGTTCGGCTTTAAGTCCTCTGAATTCCAAGCTTTTATATTATTATAAGCTTCCCTTTACTGACTATGTCTGTGCCAGCAGGTGCACAAACTGGGAGGCCCATGGCAATGTGCATTTAATTACTTCCAAACAGACCGGTTTTTCTGATTCTTACAAGTTCTGGAGCTATTACTTGATATTTGGCTGCTAAGGTTACAAGAGCAGAGATGCCTCACTTCTGAACCTGTAACTACCACTGTCAAAAAGGCTACTGTGTGTAACTGGTATTTGAAATGTGCGTGCCAGCTGGAAAGCTGCATATGTGGAAAAACACCAGTGTAAGGAATAAAGAGACATCATAAATTCTGCTAAGAACAAGCAAGATGTTTTAACCAGGGTTTTTGTTTGCAGCAGAAGGAAACCATCCTACTGCATTAATAAAGTAAACAGGGGTATGTTCCCACCAAATCCTGCTTATGAGGGGTCCCCAGCCAGCTCTGGCATGGCGATGAGGACAGTCCAAGCAGTGTCCTGGGGTTGTCATCCAACAGGGAGCACGCTTCCCTCCGACAGCTCCAAAGGAGCATCCCCGCCTTGCTCGCAGGTGTTTGCTCTCTGTGATGCTGTTCCTGCCTGGCTTTGGTTATGTGCTCTGATTTATCTCTGGCAGGAGATATACATGAGGTGATGGCTATAACCAGTCAGACAGGGCCTTTGAGGGAGGGAAGTTTTCATGAAACTCTGGTAATTTCATAAAAAAAGATGACTCAGTTGGATTGCCATTAAACTGTGTGAACACAGCATGGCTCAGAACTATTTCTGGTTTCTATTTAAACATTCCAAGAGCAGTGGAAGTCCATTTACAGGAAATCAAATAGCAGACAATAGGGACCTACCTCAGCAGGAAAAAGCACAGGCTTTTATTTACAAGGAACTAATTCTTCCAAGCAAGGGGGAGCACCAGACACAGCGACAGCCTCCCTTTCCCGTTCTGAATGGCTGCTAAAAGGGACGGACATTGCGCTCTGTCAAAATGTTTACATATGGTGTCCCCAACAGCCAAACCTGCTGTTGCTGAGAGCCAGAAGTGAGCAATAAATAATACCACTGGCTTTCACCTTGCTGCGAAAGCTTTCATCTTGGAGGACAGGAAACCCTTTCCAACACACTTCACACCTTGAAAAAATGCTTTTGCCTTAGTAGGTGGGAACTGAAACAACCTTCAAGAGAGGTGTTGATGCACAAGGGGACCTAGTCCAGAGACCATTTATTTGCATCCTTGCTCTATCAGAGGATGAGACTTGAGGAACCTGTTCCTTTAATAGCCTGCGCAGTCAGCCTTTGCTTCTGCTTTTGGAAGAAAAGGCTCTCAGGAAGAGGGCCGTGATTCATTTTCTGCCTGCTTTTAAGGGACTGGGTTGGGGAAAAATAGGTTTCAGTTCTCATACCTTAGTCCTCGCAAGCTGTTAAAATTGGACAATTGTAGATGATGGTCTTGCTGACACTCCTGTGGGTTTCGTAGCCTGTCAGTTCTCTCAGCAGGCTGAGAGGCTACTGGTTATTTCCTGCAGGCACTTGTCCTCCACCAAACCTTCAAATAAAAGCATTCCTACACCCACTTGTTCTTCTGAGTCCCTCTGTGACAGCTCTCCTGCCCACAGGCTTTTGTAGCCTGTGATCTGTTTATGGGTTTAGCTTTATAGCCAGCCTAATTAGCTGATGTGATAAGGATAATTAGGTAATTAGGATAATTTGGATAGCACAGTATGAGGCTTTTCAAACCTCTCTTCTGGAGAGCTTTGTCTGCCACAGTGTAGTCAGTGACACTTATTTATCTAACGGAAAACAAAAAGTCCATATATCTCTGAGCATGATTGATGGCAGAGAGTTAACATCCAAATCAAAGAAAGAGCTGAGAAGAAGTAACCTTGAGATATACTCTGTGAGGATGGAGCTGTAGCACTGCACTCATGCAATCACAGCTGAAAGACACACGGCACGATAGCTCCCTCTTACCTCGAGGGTTGCAAAATCAAGACTTGGGTCCCTCTGCTTCTAACCTGCTGACTTTTGATACAGACGGTGATGAATCACTAGAAAAAATGGCCAACAAAGTGGGGAATTATCCCTCCCTTAATGTCTTCAAATCCAAACTGGATGCTTTCCTGGAAGATACGCTCCAGCCAAATATAAGTTGCAGAGCAGGAATGGCTAGAAACTCTATCGTTCCTCAGAGAGGGTGAGACTGCGAGGTCTTGAGCCTCTCTTGTCTGAATGCCTGTAAATCGATGGAGTTTCTCTTGTAACCCCTTTTGTTCGTTTCCTTTTCCCTGTGGTTCCTAATCTAGCTGTGAGAATGGAAGTACGAACACCAGTGGGATCTTATTTACAAAGAGAGGACCTTAGGTAGAAAAGTTTGGAAACATTTTCCTGCTCCTAATTGTAATTGCTGACCAGTTTGCAGGAGGTTAATATCCTGCATTTCTTCAAGAGGTGAAGTGTCATCCAAAGCTCAGGGAGGACTGAAAGGCAACATATAAACTGGGAATAAACAGGGAATGAGAAAAGAAGAAAGTAGGGAAAATGGACATCAAAAGCCCAATTGAATTTCCAGCATTCCTGGGAATGGAATATTGAGCAACCGTTGGAGCCTAGGCTGAGGAGGAAGAAGATACAGGACCTATCAAACACACTGCGTGTTCATGGAGAGAGAAAGGAATGTGAAGGCTGATGACTAATGTAGTTTCTAGGGCAGGAAAAGACACGATGATTCAGCAGGAGAAAAGCGGCCAGGATGAGTTCTGCTATTCACCGCTCTGAGCTGCCCCCAGGAACTTTCTCCTTCGTGTCCACGCTGAAAATATGAAAAAGCTGACCAAGGGAGGCAGAAGGGAAGCGACCTCCACAGCCGGAGCATCACACGGGTACTCCTGGGGACAGGTACAGATGCAGGTGCAGAACGCTCTCCATTTCTGCACCGTGATGTGCAGGCCACATCTGGAGACAGAGTGATGTGGAAGGCATTACAGCTGGGAGGTGAGATAAGACTACGCAGCCCCTCAAGCACAGCCAGTTGGCCAGGGCTCAGTCCTAACAGCTGAGCTGCGGAAAATGAACTGAGATGAAGCTGAAACACCAGGAAGTCTCACGAGAGCCTGCTATTCTTGTAATCCTGGGTCTGCCTGAGGGCATAGAAAGCAAAAAGCTTTCCTAACAAATTGGTTTACTGAGGTTTTAAACTGGAGACAGGCAAGGATCCAATCTATATAGAGAAAACATGCAAGATTCATGCCAAATACAAGCTGAATTATAAGAAACTACAGGCTGGAGCTCCTCTAATCCGCGGTATATTAGACCTGAGGGGTCCAGGCAGCACTGATGTGGTAGAAGTCTCCTGACTTCTGCACGAAGGCTGTTATTATCCAAGTATCATTCCTGGAGGAGAAAAATCTGCATTCCCTCTCAGTCCTGCAAAGCAGATGAATCCAGGATTTCCTGGTTAGGAAGGACCAGGCGTTCTTCAAGACAAGCAGAAATCTTTGGGCAAGGCTAAAAGCCAAATCAGTTCTTAACTTCTTCCAGTAGTCTCCTGGGTTCTTCGGAGTTACTATTGTGTATAAATATATGCTGCAATTAACTGGATTGATTGACCAAACATCTATTGGCCGTTGCGGTGCCTACAGGCTTTCATAAACAAAAGCCACGATCTGCTTCTGAATTGTAGTTCTGTGATTTGCACTATATTTATGTTCTCAAATGAATGTCTGTAGTCCATTTTTTCCGTTAAATCACTCTTGGCATTTACACATAACTGAGTCTTGCAACAGACCTTACTCTTAATCAGCACTGACTAGAGGTGCTCAGGACATTTTTGCTGAAGTGATTTTTCCCTCACAAGATGTCAATTTGAGTAAATCTTTTTTATTTTTTTTCCCCACAATAATCTGTAGTGATAATGACTTTTCTCACCAATATTTTTAACCCGCCTTATACAGGAAAACAAAAAAATAAATTGTATTTTGTGTTTACTCTTCTCTGTTTTCAGTTATTTGTTGACATTCCTGTGTCATTCAGTTTTCCAACTGGCATGTCATAGCCTATTGTAGAAGTGTTGTGGCAGTTATTATGTTTCGGGATGAAAAAGAAGGATGTGTGTAGGGAGATGAAGCAAACGGGAAAGTGGACACAAGCACATATTTCCTTGAGCAAGTAATTTGAAATATGACATAACAGACAGCAAGGGATGTGGTGGTTATGTTACAATACCTGCTGTAACAGCCATGGGAAAATAAATTATTTTTATCATTTATTATTTTATTTTTAAATAAATAAGGGCAGCTGCTACTCAGCAATGATTGGAACATCCTGCCTTCTCTGGATTATGTCTCCTACCAGCGTTAGTATATTTTAGCATTTGTAACAAAAAGTACTCATACATTGGAAGAACAGCTATTGTTTAAAATATTTTAACATGATTCCCAGTGAAGGCTGGAATGGCTGCGTCTCAAGAAATGATGTAAAACTAATAAAAGTAGCATAAGGATAAATACATAGGAGAACATTTCTTTTTTTCCCCAAAAAGGATATTCTTTTCTGAATGCATAGATCACAGGAAAAAATATTCAGTGCTTTTTTTCACTCTGTCTCAGAATGAAAGGAGATTTTCAAATTTTGCACAGGTGAAAAAAACTAAGAGCTGTACCCATATATAGAGCTGCCACGTTCGTATAGAAGTGTGAACTTTTATTGCTACTTGATGACTATTGTCCTGTCCATGTATTCAAGGGACTGCTGCAGCTCCCAGATTGAAGTAAACCAATACTGTTATACTTGAGGTTTGTGTCCCCAGTAACAGCCAGCACCTGTTTCTCTCTTTAGTAGTTAAGGTTGATCTTTAACCTTTTTTTCTGTAGGGCTGTGTGCTGGTTTCTGCTGGGAAAGAGTTAATTTTCTTTCTAGTGATTGCCATGAGAGGAATGTCAACAGTGCATACTGTTTTAGTTGTTGCTAAGTGATGTTTAAACCTTTCAAGGACTTTTTTCAGCTTCCCATAGAAGCTGAGCAGGAGTCTGGACAGAACAACAGAATGGCCAATGGAATATTCCATACCATAGATATCATGATCAGTATATAAATGGGGGTTGGCGGGGGGGCAGGAATCCGCGGTCACTGCCCAGGATTGTGCCAATTCACCAGGCGGTGAGAGTGACTTGTGTCATTATTATTACTGTTATTATTGATATTATTATTGTTATTTTCCTTTTCTGTTATTGTTTCCATTAAACTGTCTTTATTTCAGCCCTTGAGGTTTTTTTCCTTCCCTTTTCCCTCCTTTCCTCCCTCTTCTCCCTGCTCTTCTAGGGAGAAGGCGAAGAACTGCGCAAGCGGCTGCGTGGTCCTAGCTGCCAGCTGGGGTTAAGCCACAACAGGCTGAACGTTCCTTTCAAAATATACGTTATCAATACCCATTATGGATTTAAGTATTACTGTTATCTTTATAAATGTCCAGTCTGTTTCTGAGTGGCATTGTCTGGCAACAAATTACACGATGCAAAAATAAAATTAAAATGAAAAGCATGTCTTTTTACTGGCTTTGAATTTGTTTCACTGAATTGCCCTGTTTGGGTTTTTTTGGGTTTGGTGTTTGGGGTTTTTTTATATTATGAGCCAAGGGGAGACAAATTTCCCCTTCTCCCTTCCCTGATACTTTCATTGCTCATACAGTTTTACCACTCTCCTTCCTGAAAAAAAAAAAAAAAAGGTGTTTCATAGTCTCTCTTCAGAGATTTCTAGTTCCTTCATTATTTTCATTACCATTCTCCAAACTCTGTGTATGGAGAATGCTTTTTGAAACACGTGATCAGTAATGCACATTAGAACTGGCTGGAAATTTGCTGTGTTTTCATCAGAACAATGAAAATTATTTATGCTGGAACAACTCTTGGTGAAAGATACGTCCATTCTTTAATTTGTAACAACTGAAAAAATCAATAGAGCTACATTTTATCATTTCAAAAAAGTTCAAAAAAAACCTCATTTCATGTAGTAAATACATTATATTTATGTTTGCAATCAAAATTAAACATTTCCAGATGACTAAAAAATAGTTTGGGGAATCTAAGGGAAGATTTTTCTAGACAATCCTTTCAGGATAAAAGTTACACACTGAAATCACTTGCCTATTTGAGGATGGGAAAATGCTCCTTATGAAGTTAATTTCTCTCCCATCTGCCCACACTACAGCACCCAGGTAAGGCAGTACCGTTGATTTTATATAGTAACATTACAACAGTCTTTGTTATTTCCTATTCCATCCTACCTACAGCTTCATGTATTGTTTGTTTTTTGATTTTAGCTATATATTCTTGTCTTTCCACCCATTGTAAGTATTTCAGAAGCGAGTGTCAGCTGAGTAAGGAAAACGCATACACCCCAGCACTCGCGGACAATTATTTCTCTGCTGAAGCATGTTTAGGACTCTTGGGGCAGCCTGACTTCTGTCTGTATGCTTCTGTGGGAGAGATTTCAGGGAAATTTCACTCTCGGATCTCACAAGTGCTTATTACTGGTCTTTATGCTTTAGGGTGAGTCTCTGGCCGTGAGCTTTCCCTTACAGGTGTCAAATGCACCTGTGTGCACTGTGGGTCCCTGGCTCTCAGAAAGGTTGCTACTCCTGCCCCCCTGTTTGCCAGAGAGGGGCAGTCTCCAGTCCAAACTCATCCCCAGGGGACCATGGCGCAAGCAGAGTGCGGAAAAGGGCTCCAAGCAGACCTTAATCTCAGATGGTTGGGCTGGAGCTGACGTTTCTCTCCAGGCTGTGAGGACCAGCCATTGACTCAGCTGGAGGAAAGCTGTCCCATGCTGGGGGCAGCAGGGAATGGGCACCGCCTGGACAGCAATCACAGTGCTCTTCTAAACCCAGGCGAAAAGTTCCTTTGCCTGGGTTTAGTTTTTGGCTATTAGAGTGACACTTTCATGTCACGTACCTCATCAAGTCCAGCAAACCCCTTGGTATTGAGACAGTTAACCTCAGCAATTAAATGATCTTAACTTGTGTAGCAGATATTTCAGACAAAGCAGCTGATGTGTGGGCAAATGCATCATGAATTGCATGAAGAAACCAAGACCCTAAAGCTGTGAAGCGTCGAGCGTTCAAAACTCCTACTAGTTTTGGAAGGAGGTAATTTGGTCCAGAGCACAAGAGCATTTGACCCAAATGGACTATTTTAGGAGGTCAGACAGCCCTTGCCAAGCTGTTCTCCTTGAGCTGTCAGACAACTGGGGTTCTCCAGGTGTTATTAATGCTGAAAGTTTTTTGCTTGGACTAGCACGCAGAGATACGGATGTCTCCTGGGAAGTTAAAAGGCTGCTTTGCACATAATAAAAGATGCTTTAATACCGTCCCATGGAGATTCATCTTGTTTCTAATCTATCAAAACTAATTTGTGCCTCAGGGACCCTTGGACCATTGCCCAAGTTGCCTTGCCCATCTCTCATATGAAAAAAAAAGGAAAGTTTGGCAGCATCATCATTTCATGAATGAAGCAGATCGATGTAAACAACGCTGTAAGTTTAATGGGGTCTATAGTTACAAGCATTAGTCCCACTCTGACCCCATACTCTAGACTCCTGCTGACCTGGGGGTTAGGCTCGTCTGAAGATAACATGAGTTTCTACACCAGTCCCCGGATTTGTTCAAGCTTGTGTTGACTTTCAGCCTGTCTGCCTAAAATATACATGGGGAAGGACAGATTGCTTTCTGCACCAAGTGCTCTCTAAAGGAAGTGTCTGCTGAGTTTTTGGTTCTGGGCCAAGTTTCCTGCTGTCTAGCATTAGGGCTTTGGCAAGGCAGTCTGGGCCCTGTCACAAAGAGAATCTATAAAAATGGTTTTTCCTTGTCATCGCACATAATTAAGGACAACATTTTAATCAGGCTGCTCCCACTTAATTGCAGTGCTTTGCGCTAGCTACCCTGGACCTGCTGTTTTAAGTAGATCCAGTGCATTTGTCAGACTGGGTCAGGCTGGGAAGATGAAACCTCATCGGAGATATGGAGAAGTCAATTATTTTATAAGGAAGGAATGCGCTCATGTCATGGTGTGTTACAAAATAACCATGGTTAAAAGCAGGAGGGATTGATTGCTGTGGTACTGGGTGTAGTCAGCTTTAAACTCTGGTAGCCTGCTGTGGTTTAAGAGACCAGATGGAGACCTGAAGCTTTCAGAATCAAATCTTGGGACTGGACAGGCAATTTTGCTTGATTGATGGTTTTATTTTGATTTAAATAATGAAAAAGCAATGCAAAGGATTTGTAGGTACCTTGCACAAGAAAAATATCCCTAAAAACTCAAGAGCTGTTTTTATTTAAAAAATAGACCAAAGAAGAGCTCAATTAGGAAGCCATGAATGGTAAGCTTTGATCATTCACAGCCCAACTGCTCCAAAAACTTTTTGCCAAAGATTTTTTTGCAGCATGACTTGGAAGTGACTGTTTTCAGACCCTGTCAGCCCAAGGTATAGGAGGAAAGAATATTTTCCAGCATCATGGAGGCCTTAAAACCTCTTTGGTTGGCAGCCAAAAGGATCCCACAGGAGCACTCAAGCGAAGGAAGCTCATGAAAGGAGACAATCCTTCCATTGCTGGGCTGTGGTGATCTCCAGAGCTTGCTCTAGGTGCTGCAGAGAAGCCAGTGGGCAGACCTCATACCCTGAACTCCTTGTGCAATGATCCACTCAGTCCATGACACATTTTGTTCCAGCTTCAGCTTGTAAAGTGCAGCTCAGTACAGGGCTGTCATGGAAAAACAGGAATAGGCAGGACAGCTGGAAGAAACATTGGCCTCCTAGTGCTACTCACCATCTCCTGTGTTTTGGAAGCTCTCAGGAATGATCCATAGAGGCATATGGACACAGTTTGGTCTTACACATGTGCACGGTCAGTATGGGACACTGAGCTTCTACAAGGTGCCATTGCAAGGCTGCTGCATCAGCTGCTATGCTCTGTAGCCTGCCTTGTGCAAAGCTGATCATTCAAAGATCATATCTCAAAAGATGAAGCCCTCTGTCAGAGATGTTGGTGCTAGCAGTTGTTGAAGGAGAGCCGAGATGTTCACCAAACTCTTTTAATAGCACCAATCAGTAGTTTATGATATGTTTAAGCTAACTCAGGCTTCCCATCAAGAAACACAGGGAACTGTTGACATCCAGACATAAGGTGGACTAAGGCCAAAATTGCCTTCTCTCTTTGACCATATTGACATTTTGTAGTCTACTAACAGCATTTAATGGGTGTTACTGTTCTTACCTTTGTCTGAGGCAGATATGGGGAACCGTCACTCCAAGCATGAGTGCGCTAACTTTAGATTTCAATGAACAGCTTTTGAGCACACTTGGAGCCCCAGTTCCAGTTTTGCCCACAGTGAATCTGATATACAGATGGGTCAGGAGCACTCCCGAAGGTACAGCACAGACATGCTAAGAATCTGGACCACCAGCTTTATATCGTAATGACAATCAACCCCAAAATACTGTATCACAAACACAATAGCTGTCATGCAGGACCATCGGACCTGCAGAGGATGACATGTCCATATGAATGTCTACAGCAAAAGAAGCCAGCAGTGCCTTGTACCACCATTTTCAGAGAGGTAGAGATAAGGCATTTGGCTGCTCTGCAGGGGTGGTTTGGCAGTGTGACATATCACATCCCTGATTGTCCAGGCTGTCATCTTGTGCGTGCAATTAGCAGATGTGGCTTCTGTTGTTGTGTCCATTTTAACCAGGTGTAGATTTATAGTGAAAAGGTGGTGACGTGAAGACAGCTTGAGACTCTTGTCTTGCTTCTTCATTATTTCTCTCCTCCCAGTTCCCTGATATTGTCAAATCATTCCTGGCTGCTGCACAAAACAGGGATTTCTGGGTGCCCAAAGCTGGAGAGAAACAGTGGTACTGCAAAGCACCCAGGAGGGAGAATATGCATTCATGTGTGTTACAGCCTGTTTATTCCTTCATGGAAGGAAGAAGGAATATATCCCATGTGCCTGCCTTCCACCATGGGATCATCCAACCTGACACTGTGGGTGATGCTGTCTGTCAGACATCCTGGTGCAGGTGCAGGACTACACACTGGGGCCTGCAGTCCTCTTGTCTTCACACCCACCCTTCCATTTAGCTGCAAATTCTGGGCCAAACCCAACACACAGGTAAGTCAATTTAAATAATCAGCATCAGTAAACAGGTGGCAAGAGAGATGTCTTTTCACCTACAGCTCTTGTCTTTGCTCACTAATGGCTCTCTCCTCATGGGATGGGCTGTGCTGCAGCACACATACAGATCTCCACGAAATGCAAAGGACTGGCTCTAGCTGTGATCCTCCCCGTGGTACCTTTTCAGGTCTCAGCAGCTTTTCAAAAGTTGGAGAGCTGGAGGTGAAGAGATGCTAAGCTGGCCTGCCTGCTGCCTGGCTTGGCTGGCAGTTCCCAGTGTAATTCCACACCATGGACCTGTTTCACATCAGTTTGTTGAGAAAAGCATATTCAGAAATGCACTGCCCTGGGGTTCCTCGGTTTCCCCTTGGTGGTCAGTTCAAGTGATTAGAAGCCAGACCTTCCAGCACTGTTGGTTTCTTGCCAACAATTTTGGCCATCACCCACTGGAAGCCTCTTTCCAAATTCCTACCCCAACCACAGATATTCACAGGAGAGGAATAAAAAACTGGATTGGCCAGAAATAGGAGAGTGGGAAGTCAGGAGTGGAAATCCCCTTTTGGCAACTGCTTTGTCTGTGGATAAATGCTGAAAGAGAACTGTGCAAAGGGAACATCACTGCTGCCAGCACTGGCCTCCACTGGACACTCACTACTGGACCATATTTCAAGGACATCTGTAAACACCATTCTCTCTGCACCATACCAGGTCCTTGACAGGACTAGAGAGGATTTACATCTAGGCAACAAGGGAAGGATCAGCTGAGGAGATGGTCCTCTTCTCAAACCAGGATTGCACTCAGACTTCCCGGAAGGTGACCAGTCTCATAGCCCAAGCCTTCACAATCCCGCGTTCTCCTATTCTTTTACTGTGCAAAGTTACCTGGTGCATGCGTTTATCTTTGCAATGAAACACAATGGAAACACTTGCAAGAGCTGCTATGGTATCTCACTAGCAGTGAAAATAACTCCTAGCAGTATTGCCTCAGGGTGTAAATGGACAGGTGGGCCAGTAGCTTCATATGCCATGCCTGCTGTACCCTCAAAAGGACCTTGCTTGGCTAAAAGTTTTGGATTTCGGTGGAAGCGACCTGCAGAAAATGCAGATGAACATCCAAAATCAAACTCACAGTTACAAAGGATGTTTGATTGCCTGACTGTTATGGATCACCGGACACTTCTTATTTCCATGGAGTTCTTCAAAACAGCTCACAATACACTGTTTTGAAATTAAACATCTGACTGCAGTGAGGGTACAGCAGCAGCAAAAGCGAAGAGGGTGTTAGCAACCTGTTTATCACAATTAGTCACCAGGGGATGGGATAGAGCTCTTGAGGTCTGGATTCTCTTTCTGCCTCTACTATTATGTGCATTGTAATCTGTGGCAAGTCACTTCATTTATCCAGTTTCCTTTTGTCTTCCCTAAGACGGTAAGCTTTTCCGGGTATTCAGGGCCTTTAGGTGCTACTGAAATACAAAAATGCGACAATACCAGAACTCCATGTAGACCTTGCTCTTCCTCCATTTGCAGGCAGTCACACCTCATCATAACAGTGTGGATAAGGTTTGGATAATTTGACACATCTTACATACTTCCTTTTGAGCAGGGTGTTTAAGAGCCCCAGTATACGTATTTAATAAGATGCTAATATACAAATGCTTTATGGATCTTGACAAAGGTGCCTGCGCTGACAGTCACAGGTGCAAATCGCACGGGCAGGATTGAGACCAGACTGCCCACTTTGCCAGCAGAAATCTCTGGGAAGCTCAGAAGATGCTTTTTGCATTTCCTAACTTCTTCTTGAATGAGGAGATGTTCTTCAGGGCTGCCTCAGCTCCAGCCCCTGGAAGGATCTGGCAGTAGACACAATGATAACACCAAGTGTGCTCTGGTGAGGAATAGCTGCTCCAGCTCCTCTCATGCACATCCCTTGCATTGTGGTCAGAATTACTTTTTGCCAACCAGTAAACTGTAAGCAGAAATGACATCTCTGGAGAGAAGCACATAGCTGACACCACTGAGTCGTGCACCCGGTTTTATAAAATACATACACTACAAGGCACGGCCTTATCTACCAACACTGCCACCATGGTCTCCTGGCACTAATGGAAGGCATTTGCCCCATATTGTCAATGGTTCCTGGGCATTCCTCTTTTGTTTGATAAAAAACTGTGCTTTTGGGGCAAGAGGATCAGTTTTATACCTGCTGGCCCCAAGAAGGCCTTAATGGCTGCGGTGGAGAGCGAAATCACAAAATGAATACACTGCTGAGCCACAGAGCAGTAAGGGAATCAGCCTGGATCAGCATGTTTAATGTTGCCATCTAACTCTTCAAGCCAGCAGCTGATTTCTTGGCTCTGAAAAGCTCTAAGGTTATTCAATATATAACTATCTCTTCAGATTTGTTTTTCTAATGGCAAGTCAAAATATGGTTTCAATTTCATCAGAAAAAGTCCTATTTATACAAGTGTTTGCAGTGGAATTTTATGGTCCTTTCCTAGTTGGATCAGGCCATTACATTGCATTCTGCTGAAGTTCGTGCCGTGAGTGCTGCAGCCAGCACTGATGGGCAGCGAATGCACCTTACGTTCAGCACATCGCTCTTCCTTTTTCTTCTTCATTACCACTGAGGGAAATAATTGGGGAAAAGCCAGGAAGACTCCTTAAGGCATGTTTCCAAGTTGGGACCTGGGATGTGGCCAGGTAGCTTTCAGTAACGTGACAGGGAGCCAGTTTCCCACAAACCATTTCAAGAACGCGCCCTTCATCTTCACAGTCCAGTTTCATCACAAATACCGAGGATCCACGCGCGCACACACCCACACGGAGAACAAAGCAGAAGAACACATGGCAAAGCAATCAAATATAAAATATGGGAGTTCTTGAATTTCATTTTGCCTCAGTGTTTTGGAGTCTTCCCTTTAGAGAATTCTTTTGCTTAAATACAAACAGTTGTTTTGTTACTTGCTATCACGGACAGACTCTGGACATTCTGTGATCAACACACTGGTCTCTGCCTCTTCTTTCTTTTTTCCTTTTTCCTTCTTTTTTTTTTCTTTTTCTATTTTTCATTTTTTCCTTTTCTTTTCTTTTTTTTTCTTTTTCTTTTTTCTGCTAGCCATTAGGATGGGTTTTTATTTACACAGTGAGAGAGCCACTGAATGTGCAAACACTGTTTTTGCTCAGGGATTTGTGTACAAGGCAATAACAGTGATGTTTCTCTAAATGAGAAACCCTTTCATGCCACCAAAGCAGTCCCCATATCTGTAGCACTACTCTAGAGCCCAGGTAACGAGCTGCTTACTGCAAGTGCTCAGTCACTAGTAAATCAAAGACTATGTTTCAAATTGAGACTGACAATTGCATTATGAGACATTTATTTTGTTAGAAAATAGCCTCCAAAATAGACCAAAATCCTCTTCACAGTCTAGCCACAAACAGTAACTTGCCCGTCTCTCCTCAGTAGAACGCCAACACAAAGCTGCGCAGCAGAGTGTAAATCAGTACTTTGAAATTCAGCAGGTTAGTTCCTCGGCACGCACTCCCGAGGAAATGGTGCTTTAAATCCTATCGGCATCCTGCTCGTGAAAATAGGAATATCAGTTTCTCAGTTGACCAGCCAAACAGAAACAATATGTTTTCAGATCACACTGAAGTGCTTATGATTATTTTTAGTTTTCCCACTAAAAGCTGTGAAAACATGTTCTTATAGAATAACGTCTTTTCTTTCATTTTTTTCTCCTGAGTTTTTCTTTTATAATAATGTAATAAACTTTAGGGACCAGTAGCAATCTTTAAAAGAAAAAAAAAATAAAATATTTTAGACTATATTACTGCGAAATTTTAATCTTTCTCAAGATTTTCTTTCTCAAAAGTAGTTAATGCATGAATTTGTACAGTTTTTGTCATCACACTTTTTTCAGTAGAAATTCTTTGCCTAAGATGATACGCTTTGCTCAGCATCATGGATGAGGAGAGAGTATGTTAAGCACTTATTTAAAGCACTTAAAGATTTTGATATTCTAAATACCCTTTCATATAAAGTTTTTCTAATATATTTTCTCCAGTTCCTCAAATGAATTTGAGGAATCAGCTCAGTGAAGCCATCAAAGATGAAGTTACCTAAGACTTAAGTGTGATTCTACTCACAATTCCAACCCATTGCTGTGTCTAAATAAACACAAAGCTCAGCAGCCTGGCTTTGGTATCCGCATTTCTCCATGCCATGCTCTCATCAAAATATATTACTCCCTATATAAACGACGTCAGCTAGAATTTTTTAACCTCAGTTAAAATGCAAAACTAAAGCTGGAATCCCTTTGCCAGCCCTTACCCTGTTAGATTTATGAACAAAAATACGATGTGTCTCTCAACAGGGGGAGGTCACAGAATGGTCTGAGCTAATATCGGAGCCTGTGAAAAAATGCATTTTTGTTTGGTTAACCAGTGTCACACAATTAGGCAATGCTCAAAAATCAATTAGTCATGTACTGTAGCCAAAATGGCATGTTTT
The DNA here is from genome assembly GCF_964199755.1 of Larus michahellis. NCBI lineage: Eukaryota > Metazoa > Chordata > Aves > Charadriiformes > Laridae > Larus > Larus michahellis. Next base: position 53,823,996 of record NC_133901.1, on the reverse strand, counting down.
TCTAACTGTGGTATATTTTGTTGCCTCTTGAAGCCCGGATACTAGTTCTAACCAAGATATTTTAAAGTCCTATATGACTTTAAAATGATGCTTTCTTAGAAAAAAAAAAAGTTTTTCAAATCTGGAAATGATAGAGTTCCTAAAACATCCAGAATAGCTTTAGAACAATTACTTTTGTCTGCCCTGGTCTGTATTTTCAAAAGCTTTTAGGTCAGTTTGTCTGCCTTCTTTTTCTTCTTCTTTTTTTTTTTTTTTTTTTTTAATTTAACTAAGTTGCAGCTGTGAAAACTGGATTCTTCTTTTGAACTCCTGTATTTACGTTTGCTTCTGGCAGCCCCGAGGAAACGTGATTGTTTTAAAGCTTGCTGCAGAGTTTAAAAGGTTTTAATATGGGAGGCCAAAAGTAACATGTTACACAGTTCAGTGGATTTAGAGGTCCATACTGCCTTAATCTCCCTCTGTGGTGATCAGGTGAAGCTGGGGAGTAATTGCAGCACAGGTAGGCTGATTTCTAGTAAGTAAGGCAGCTAATGAAAAGATTAATGAGTTAAATGGTTCTGAGCTGGACCAGGCTTTTTCCAAGGTCAGGACCACTTGCACACAAGGCAATGCTTCTGATCTGTCTTGAAGGAGGTCATACAAGGTTTTGGCAGATACATCATTTACACAATTAACCTACATTTTAAAATGCATGGAAGCCAAGGCTGGTTTGGTCAAGATGTACCAACTAACACGCTGGTCAGCATAATGCACAAAATGGGTCTCTTGACACAGGGAATCTTTACTGCAGGGTTGCCATTACCACAAGGCAAACTGGTCACATATATGACATGAAAGTCGGCAGCCACCGGCCCCAGGCAAGCATGTCCCTGGGCAGAAGCAGTGAGTGTCAGCCTGCCAGCTGGTTTCCTTTGGGAACTGGAGCACTCTCGTGGTTTTCTGTATGTATCATGCGTGGACGTGGATTTTTTAACCTCAGCTAAAAGTCAAACCCTAAATCCTAGAGCAAAAAAAGAAGCTCAGTCCTAATCTCAATCCTAATCAAAGAAAGGTTTCAATTCAGTATTAGTCTGCTAGTTAATGCAAATCAGTGTCAATCCATTTAAACGCTGTCACCATAACAACATGAACAGACTTTGCTGATGAACTAAAGGCCTTAAATTTGCTCCAGAGGCACACCTTTTAATAGTACATGTGTAAGTAGTCCTACTAAAATCAGTGGGACTACTCATCTAGCAGGAATGTCCCTTTGGTACGCTGCTGGATCAAGATACAAGTGATATACGACTGGTGATAGGTTATATGTTCCAGCCAACACAGATGGTGTTACGGGCAAACTCCTATTGTATTTTGATCACTGAAGCTTTGATCCTCCTTCAACTGCAGCTGGTAATCAGCATCACTTGGCTCCACGTGTGCAGGTTCAGGGTCCGCTCTGCAGCGAGGTGGTGGGAAAAGAAGCTACAAAATCTACAGCTCCTGCCTCCAGAAGGAGAGCCTCTGGGATGAATTTTCAAAAAGTACTGGGCTGGTAATTCAAGTGAAGAAGGGCAGGAAAATATTATAAAGATGAACATCTCTTCTGTACTGTTCAATTAATTAAATGACTGTCTGTTTCCAGATCAGCTGCTTCTTCTGGTTTGCTTTATTTCTGGTAGGAGAGATTACATGCCAGGGTCTCTTTTGTCTTTTTTCTTTTTCTTTCTTAACTTTCTTAACTTGAGGGTACAAGCAAAATCTGGTGGCCAAGACATGAAGAGCCATTGTGTTGCATCTTACAGCAAGGGATTACTCTAAATACTCTGGCTTTTGTGGTCCTAGTTACAAGTGGTCCCAAAAGCACGGGAATTCATGGTGAGGAGTTCTGTCCTAATTGATTCCAGCACTATGTCCTCAGATACAACTCCATGAGCTAGTGAGAATGTGATATTATCCATGTCACCAACTAGGGCAAGGTGACCTGCACTTAAATACAATTTTTTCCTGTATGTAAATCAACTAGACCCAGAGAGGACTCTCCAGCCTCTTTACCAGTGTAACTTCTTTAGCTGTGTGAATTCTTCAAAGAGGAGTTACTCCAGGTGAAGTATCCATAAAAGAGTTTTCATTTTTTTTAGGGTTCAAAGTGCTTCTCTCTCTACATTTTGGTGCTGCAAGCGGGAAAAGAGCCTAATTGTGTCAGGATCCATTTTAAGTCTCCTCAGTACAGTAAGTGCCTGGCTCAGCTGGCCGGAGTGTCATGGAAGAGGAATGTGTGTGGGCCATGGACTGCTTTCATCAGCAATATTTGCTGATCACCGCGGTGCTTACAGTGGCAGGAGATCACAGCGCTGCTGCTTTTGGGGATATGTCAAGGAGAATTTGGGAGGTAACTGTCCAGAACGGCATGCTCTGGTGTGTGAAAGGGCAGGGGAGGAAGCTGAGTTACTACCAACCCCCTTTAGTAAAAGAAAAAGCAGATTTTCATAAGAAAAGTAGTTGTTGTCCCAGGGAGGGAGGTGTGAGAAGCCATGGTCCTCTTTCTCCTACTATCCTGAGCTCTCTGTGCCAAAGAGTATCATCCTGGCACAGTGAGATCTTGATCTGTCAGGACTCAGGCTGCATCATTTCAGAGATTAAAATACAATTTCTGTCTCCAGTGATGGTGAAGGGCTGACCAAAATCTCTGTAACATTCAACAGAAAATGGAACAATGTCCTGCATTAAGTAGGATAGAATTGAATCCGCAGTAACCCTTAATACTTGAGAACATAAAACAGATATATCTGTTTTATTTTCAAAACATTTGTTCTTAGAAGACCTTCTTTGTTTAAAATCTCCTAAATCTAAAAGCAAATAAGGGCAATTTGTGAAGATGAGAGGACACCCCACAGCATAGCTTCCCGCGAAGAGAGCCACCTGCAGAGCAGCGATGAGGTGCACCACAGCCCATGCCTGGGAAGCAAAGTTCTGGCTCGAACAAGCCTCCTCAAAGTATGCATTTTCCTCACAAATGGTGACTGCACAGAGGTCATGGGTATCCCAGTCCTCCTCCAAGACCAGAGTGACTAAACCTTTGCCTTCTGGGCAGTATGCAAGAGGCCTGTTTGATCTCTTGTTTGTACATGATTTCCACTCATCCCCTTCCAGAGGAACTTGCTGTCCCGTCAAAGAGAGCCCTGCCTCCCGGGACACAGCACAAGACCCTTGGTGGGTGTTCCTCTGCACACATGTTTCTAGATAGAAAGTTTGCCAAAGAGAAGTGCATACTCCCTCCCCACTACTCCAATGTGTTATACTGGGGGTTTTGACAGCTGCACTGCAAGTTCCTGCCATTGGCAGGAAGGAGGGATCGACAGAGCACAGAAGTCCCTATCTTGGATATATCACTTCTCTTCCCTTTAAAATATGCAAAACAGTCACCTTAAATTAGACATGAGCCAGAGCTGGATGCTTATGATTCAGATTTTGGCTGTCCTCTGGAGTCTGGACCTTTGGATCAGGCGTGTTTGATAGCAAAGTTTGACCTGGAGTCAAGGCTCCCAAGGAGTATGCAGCCCAGCCCTGGCCAAGCTTGGCTGTCTCTCTCTTTGTCAGTGCCTGGGAAATGACTTGTGGGTCTCTTCCCAATCACTTGCGGTTTTTCAGCACCTCCCTACTGGTGCTTGATATTCTCTTCCCTTCCTGCAGTGAAGAATTTCTTGAGTCCTCAACAAGATGTTCAGAAGACTCCGGGACGTTATGTATTGCTGATTTCTTCTCTTTTCTCCTAATTTCTCCTTATCTCTTCATTGGTCTTTCATGTTTTACCCACCACTTTTGCTCAGTCTTGGAGATTTATTTTTGCCAGCTGATCTGGGAGATAACAGAGAAATTTGGCTTTTTTGATGTTCTGCCTTAACTATCAGTCACTTAATTTCTTCTAATGATTCTAATTGGGCATCCTGAGAGAGCTCCAAATAATTTCTTTTTCTCCTGTGGTGTCTCCCCTTCAAACACCCCAAGCTGCCTGTCTTACCACTCTGCAGATCATCCTTTCTGCCTTGCATTTTGGCCAAAACAGAACACACAATTCTTTTGATATAACCCCACATAAATCAGTCTCTCTAGCCACTCCATCATTTTGCTGTGCTTCTCTGAATTCCTTCCAATTTGTTCTCACTACTGTTACTGAGCTGTCCAGAACTGAATGCAATATTAATATCCCACACATTGTATATAGTGCCTGTCAGACAAAGATTAGGACCTTTATGAAGATTGATTATTTAAACTTCCCAATACCATCAGTGATCATGGAGTCAGAGAGTATTATTACCCCAAATTTGAAAAATTCCACTCATCTACTTATCAAGTTCAATTCATGTTTTTGATGGTTGAGTGAAATGTTAGCTTTCCTTATCCTCACTACAGTGAAGGGTAAGCCAGTAGACTTTGGCATCCAGCCACAAAAAGTCTCATATCATAAGAGCATTAGGGTATTTGTAGGCGCCTAATGGAGCTGCCAGCTCTGGGTTCAGTATGAGCACTGCCTGTTTGCTGCACGGAAGGGCTCGGAGCTTCAGGAGTCAACCACAAGCCAGGATGCTGGGTGAGGAGTGGCTAAATGAGCGGAAAAGAAATGCTGGTGGGAAGGACGGGTCTCAAATCCCTGTTCCTCTCTGGGACTGGAATCTATGTCTGCCCTTTACTCCCCAAAACAGAAGTGGTACATGGGGAATGGGACATTTCACACAGCCTCCTTGAGGTCAACGATCATTTTTTTGTCTGCATTGAGCCACTTAGGACAGCTCCTCTGTCTTTCCAGGCTGGTGCTCAGGTCTAAGGAGCCACAGTATTTCAGTCTAAAGCTGTTCGGCTTACATTGACTAAAATACTTTGTAAGGAATGGGTACAAGTAAAACATTTCAAAACTGGATGTTAGAACAAATAGCTTTGTGTAAAGCCTATCATAATACGGCCAGTATTTTATGGTGGGACATGCTACATTTTACAGATGAACAGGTTTTTTATAGCTACTACAAACAGGTAGAGCGGAGAGCTAGGCTTCAGGTTTTGTTTATATGAAACCTTGAAACATGCCAGAACCAAAGAACCTAGACCTACACGTGTGTTGTTGTTGCGATAATTTCAAGGAAACATAGTTATGCTGTCTCCTTTCCCCCCCGTCTTGTGCTAGACTTCCGAGGAATAAGTCCCTTGGTCATACCATGGTCAGGAGCTCCCATGAGGGACTACCCAGCCCTTTGTGCAGTAACACAGTGATGCAAGCTGTAGTCAGACTAGTCCTGTGAATAGAAAATGCTGGATATATGTCCTATCCCATACAACCTTGTCTTCTGCATGAGATGCAGTAGAGATGGGGCAGTGCTTTGTTTTGACAAAATAACCCACCCACAAACAACCAAACAAAACACTTTTGCATGGAGAATTGTAACAAAACATGTATATCTCCAGTTTTGCAGAAAGTGTAGTTTATGTTTTAGTAAAATAAATCTGTCCTACCTGTAGGCTTGCTCAGAAAAAACCCTGACTCCATCACACACTCTGTACACTTCCCCAGACGTTTCTAGTAAGGATCAGCAGTGTCTAAAGCTAATTTGTTCCCTTGTCATTGCCGGGCGAACCAGACTTTTCAGCATGGCTGTGCTTGGGAGTCTCTCTTGCTATCGTGCCCCTAGACTTAGGCACTATCATAAATTACAAGATAAAGGTTGTCACACAGTTTTCTGAGTTGGTGAATCCCATTGTCGGATCAGTCATGCTGATACATTTAAGCTTCACAATTCTGACCCAGTGCTTGGTCTTACCAAAGACTGTAGTGTAGAAGGGGGAATGACTAGAAAAATGTAGATTATTTGCTGGAAATTAACAGAGAAAAGTAGATTTGCCATGACTTGCCAATGCAAGTAAAAAGCAGCTTAACCGCTTCCCGGCTTTCCTCAGCTTCTTTGTAGATGATAGGTGAGAGTAATGAAAGACAAAGTAGTATGAAGTTGATGCCTTCATTGCTAATGTCCACTTGCTGATACTCAAGACAGTAACGAGTAATACTTAAATCTTACTAGGGGAGGCTGTATTTACAGGATGGCACTTGATTTGACTTCACATGCTCATGAATTAAAATATCACCACATGTGCACTTTTCTGCCTCATTTCAGATGGACATGTGAAATGGTCCTGCAACCAGCCAGACAAGCACTTCAAGCTTCTCTATCTGAAGTCAGGGAACTGTGTGGCAAGCACCTTCATGCAGCAGATAGAGCAGTTTGTGTAGCCGCAAAAGCATGATGATGGATATCTGCGTAAATTCACAGTGGAACCACTGATTAATGTGGCAGAAGGCTGTAAATCAGGATGGTGGCTCAAGAGTGCGTGCCCTGAGATTCTGATGGTGCTGGAGGGTGCTTCCTGCACTGGGGGAACAGGACTGGTCTGAAGCAAGTCCACATTCAAAATCAAGTCTCTGCTCTGAAGGAAGTAATAAGTGATAAGAGTGAGATATGAGACTGAAATTATGGGCTGCTAACAACCCTCAAAGTCTTCTAGATTTAGTTCCTGGAGTTATCATGGGCCAGATGTTCATGCCAACAAGTTTCCTGAGGAAAATATATCTGTTCTACACTCACTGATGAGGGAGCACTGCAGAATTGCCATGGGAAACCAATCTATATGGAGTTATTTTCAAGAATTTTTAAAGTTAATGGAAAGGGTCCAGTGGTTTAATTGTGCATGGTCCATCACCCCTCTCTGAAAGGTTGCCTGGCTCTGCTAAACTCATGAAAAGGACTAAACCAAATGCCCCTAAACTTGCTGCTCTTAACGTGGAGGAGGAAATTCCCAGTTAACCTCTGGTCTGTTTCCAGGCATCATTAGTCACAATTCTATCACTAATTTGCTGATTTAATGACTTCTTCAGAACATCTTCTAGCAAGTTGTTATGCATATTGGAAGGTAAAATTGGCTTTGTTCAGCCTGTGTAGGTTTTTTTTAGAAATGAACAGTGGTGCCAACTTACTTCAGAATCACAAATTGCACAAAGAGAAATTGCTGACAGAACTTCATCATCATCAGGTTTCAAAAGAAATATCGACACTAGCTTGACTTTTCCTGAACAGTTCTCATGCTATGAGGGCTAAGCAACATTTTCCCAAAGGAAAAGATTTTGAAGAATACCCAAGGGAAGATTTAGGGCTACGTTTTTAAACAAATCGTCCCACAGTTACGCCAATGACAATAATCTATTCTTGTGTATGCTGCTGGCATTTTTCAGATGTTTCATTCTGTACCCTATCTGTACCCTATCTGTACCAGCTAAAGATTTTGGCATTTTCACACAGTTTCTGCCAAAATGCAGCTGCCTGCCTGCATACATTTTGCAGACAAAACAGCATTTGCGTGTGTTGGCCTTTATATATAAACTGGGATATTAAAGAGCGATAGAGGCTAGCAAATGTATCAACAACAGTGTGAAGAGATCTGCCTTCAGGATATTATTTCTGTACATAGAGCATTAGTGTTTGGAGTATTGTGCAATCCATGACTGAGAAACTCTCACCTCACTGGTTAGTTTTTGATGTCTCAATGAGGCATGAAGACAGCAAATCCCTTGGTGGTTGGCAGGAGACATTGATTCATTTCACGGGTCTCAAGAGGGCAAAGACCAAACTTAATAACCTGAGAAGTGAGCGCTTTGAGAAGTCTGATGTGGAGCCGGGCCTCATATTTGAGCTCCTGACGCTTACTCAGCTGAAAGTTGTTCACTTTGTGGAGATTTCTGAGAAGGCCAAAAATAACAGCATTCTGTTCCTCTTTGGAAATCCTTATTCCCTACCCCCTTCCTTTCCATTCAGGAATTCAGGATGCTAAATCAAGGGCCCTACCCAACCTCTGCTCCCTCCCGTTCCACCCTTGACACAGGGCAAGGAAGTCAGTGGAGGTGAATCACAAGCACAGTGCTGAGGTAGTCAACTCTGGAAAAGGGTGATTCCATAAACAATGCACCCGTGTGTCCCACTCTTTGTTCAGGTCCCGTGTCTGTCACAGGCCACTGGCTCTCTCCTCCCCATGGCCAGTGGTACACAATTTCTGGGTCATTGAAAACTACTGGTCCTATCAGCTCATCCTCCTGTTGCCAGGAAAAGCAATAGGCAGCAGCTGGGAATAGAATTTTTATGGTTATCTTCAACAAACTAACTTGAAGTTTCAGCGGAAAATAGCAATGATTTACCAAAAAAGGACAACTGCAAGTTTTTTACAAGCAAGAATTGGGTGTTTCAGGTTTCTAGACTGGAAGAATTAGAAAGAAACCAAACCAACAAGGCAAGCAGACATTCTACAGAAATCTTTAATTAATAAAAGCTTATTTCCCAAATTCTACCTGAGCTTCTCAGTCTGGGGGTTTCTATGGACAAAAAACTTTAGAGGGCCCAGAGAAAGCTGGTAAGAAAAACACGAAAACCCAAGGAATCAGATGGAATATGAGCCGTGTGAATCTGAGCTGTAACAGCTTAAGATAACACTGTCAAAGTGAACAGAGATTTTCTGCTTGCAAAGCTGTGAAAGGTAGGTGTGAAAATCAGGAAATGGTCTTTATTTGATGTCTAAACTTTCTCTCACTTCCTACGCTTTTTTTTGGTGGTGATTTCAGTTTGTATTTGTCAAACTGGACCACCTTATTTTGATTTGCTATGCACTGTTGTGGTGCAGGTAGGAACTCGTCAGATACATAGAAAATATGAGCAAACTATAAAAGTAACAAAGACAATTATGAATAGAGGCTTTGAAAGGTGTTTAAAGTTATGCCTATGGTGTTTCAATGAAATTTAGGGCAGTGGAGTGGCTGACATTAAAGGGTACAGAAAAATATAATGTCCTTCCCATGGGAAAAAATGTAATTTCAGCACTAAGGACAAACAAACAATTGAGACAAGCAGTTGAAATAAAACTTAACTGAGTTTATTTTTTAAGGAAAATCATGGGTTTAGAAATGCTGAAAAGCTGCCTTCAGTTTTAGGTTTGACCTTTTTCTTGGCATACCCTTTTCCCACAAGGGCCTGTGGTGCCCCATGGCCCATGAGGTCCTGCGGCCACCCCTTGCCACCCCTCGTCCTGGAGCGCTGGTGGGGCCACGTGAGAGGCTGCCGGGCAGGGTTGCGTGATGCATCCCTGCAAGGCTCCCACGGTGGAGTGCAGACAACAAGCATCACGTCAACTCCGAACAAAATGCTGTGGGCCTTCTGCACTTCGTTTTGTGTCTTCTGTGGAAAATTCCACTGGAAATGATCCATTTCAATGGAAAATGTTTATAGTATTGAAACAGAGCCATTTTTGATAAGAGAAAGTGGGGGGGTTAAGGGATGCTCTGTTCAAAAGTATTTCAACTAACTCTATTTAACAGAAGAACTACTCATCTAACTGTTAGTCTAAAAACAATGGATTTACTATATTTGTTGTTAAATAGAGTTCCAGGGAACTAAACCCACTAATGAATCAGGAATAAAACCCAGCTTGCTTTTATTTTTCATCCAAAACTAACAAGCAACCACAACTTTGAAAACAATGAGCTATACTGCTGGACAGCCTTAATTTTTCATTGTTTTGTTTCAAAACTGTGTGTTGCCAGTTAATAAAATGACCTGTATTGGAAGGACTCAGCATAGCTTTTTAAATGCTTCAAGGTGATCAAAATGTTTCAGGTTGATCCACATTAATTCTTTCAGTATGTCTTGCTTTTCTGAAAAATCCAGAAATGTTTTTGGGCCAAGCCATGTTAATGCAGCTCTAATGATTACAATTTAATGCAATTTGTAATGTACTTAAGAAAACAGAGCTTATCAACTTTAATGAGGCTTTGTCTTCTTTGGAAGAAAAGATCTTAAGTCACACCGGGAAACAAGATTCCTAAATCTCTTGGATAATTCAGAAAATCTTACTTTTCTGCATATATTTCCTGCAAGGCAGGCTGATGGTTGTGCTCACTCTGTTAGAAATGAATGGCTGATCAGAACAGGCACAGCTGCAGCAATGGCATATTAACTCCTCCCGAAAGACCAGAATACCAGATCTACCATTCCTGATCACATCAGGCCACAGTACAGGGGTCGTTTATACTTGCCTGGTGACTGACTGAGCAAATGATGTGAGGTGATCCATCCCTGCAGCCCTGACCTCATGGTACTGCAAAGGCCCAGAAAGAGATGGAGTTCACTGAGACATCTCTTCCAAGTTTATTTCAGATTTGGTGGAGCATGAGCTCTTCTGCTTAGGATTTTATTATCTAATCTGTTCTCTAACATACTGTGTTAAACACAAACACTCGTCATCTGTTTCCAGACAAAGAAACAGTCCTATGTTCCCTCCACCTTTGTACAATGCATTCCAGCCACAAACATTGTTTTTTCACTATCCCTGACGTCCTGTTTAGAATGAAGAATGACTCTCTGTTTGGCCTTGGTATGGTTATTTACAAGTGTTTGTAAAATGTCTAGGACCAAGAAGGAAAGGGGAGAGAAAAGGCCAAAGGGACTGAGGTGGGAAAGGACCATTAGCAATCGTTTGTTTTATTTAAAGTTCATTCTGGTGCTGTTTTAAAAAAATAAACCCATGTATTTTATTGCATGTGCTTGGGCCCAGTATGGGCTATTTTGGCCAGAGGGCTGCGGTGAAAGGTGTGACCTTTTTCCACTGATAACATGCAGGGTCTAGTTGGCCTATTTGCCAAGTGATGCTTGTGAGACCCAGCACGACAGAACCATCTGGGGACTGGCGTTAACCTTTTGTGCTTCGTTTGTGTTGCTTTTAGTGAAATCTGTAAATGATGGAGCTCGTGCATGTGCCAGCCCCAGATGGTGCTGTGCCAGGGACGAGTCAGGGGCAGCAGCGGATTGGTGAAAGTCAAGGCTCAGATGCTGTTACCAAGGGTGGCCTGACACCTTCCCCCAGTTGGAAACCTCTGTCTGCAGGGATAGGGAGTGGGCTGGCAGGGTGGCCACCCCGAGCCCAGCGCTGTGGCCAGCCCCAAGCCTCGCTGCCCGGCAGCATTCGCAGCACCACCCTGCTGATGCCCGAATGAGAGCACCAGAGCCAGGCTGAAAGCCTGTGCCTTTCTTCCCTCACCGTTCCCCTATTAACTTCCCAAGCAAAAATCCCCTCATGAAATACTTCATCCTTCAAACTTTACTGGCTTTCCTGCAGAAACGTGCACTTGCTTTTCACTTCAGAAGGCGGTCTGAAAATAAACATAGCTTCTAGGTCTGCTTAATCAAGAAATTCACGGCATTTATTTATTTACTCGATTTTGGGACCAGACCAGTCATGAAATTCTCTGTTCTCTGTGGTTTTAGGGGCCTTCCAGTCTTTCTATAACATTTCTGTTTGCTTAGTTCTTTCTGCTCCCTGTCTACTAACGCCCTTCCTTCAGACACCTCCCCATCTTCTGAGTCTCCCATTCTAGGAAAGAGTAGGTGTATTTACACAGGCTGGGTTTTTCCCACCTTCACCTCTTTGTACTCCTTAACCTCTTCGGGTGGTGGAGAAGGGAGGGAAGGGAACAGAAGTGAGGGGTAGGGAAGGAGGAAAAGTGAAACCCTGCCGGCTCCAAACCTTAGCTCCAGATAAAGCTCAAGTTCCAGACGTGGGGACAGAAGGGTGCATGTCTCGGTCAAAAATTATCCCTAAACTGCTTTTTCCAACATACAGATTCTCTTCTCAGTTTCCATCTGGAAAATTTAACTTTCCTAACATCTGATATCTTCAGAAAGCTTCTGTTTTTGATAAGGATGTATTTTCTTTCAGGACAATTTTTCAGTTCCTCACATTTGATCAGATCCAGCATTGCATGTACCCTACTCTGCCACTGTGCCTTGGACACATTACATAAAAAACATCCAAGGGTCCTTTCTAGTTTTCAGCTCATTGAAAGGCAGAATTTCTTTATTTATTTAACAGAAGGAGGATACCAGAGCATACTGACCCTTGCATTGTTTCTGTTAGGTTTCTTCCTGGGTGTTGATATCTTCTAAACAGTCCAGAAAACATTTCTGTTTAAGGTAGAGTCCTGCAAACTCACTCTCAGTCTTGTCGCCTTGCTGCCCCATCCCACTGCTGCCTAGAAATATGTTGGGGGGAGAATTTCTGTTTCATTTTTCCTATTATTTCTTTGAGGCAGAGGGTTCATGATCAAAGTCAGCAAAAATGCTTTACTGAGGAAAAAACAGAATTAATGTTACCATAGAAAGCTATAGCTGTTCTTTAAGAAGGACAAGCTGCAGAGTTTACTGAGCCATACCTGTTATAAACCTGCTGCAGTCTGACCAAGGCGACTGCTGGTAGGTTTCCAGGTATTTATATTGGCCAAATACACTTAATTTGCAAGACAAAACAAAAATGTCAAGAGTTTTGTGTGTGTGGTCTAATTGAGGAGCGCTGGTGTCTGAGTTATTTAATTTGGAGAGAGGAAAAACATATTGTGGGCCAGTTTATTTTATTTTATAATTTACTACTCAGTAAAGAAAAGTAATGCCTTAGGGGCCCCAATTAGCGTGTAGCAGTATCGCTTGGAGGCTGCAATGTGCAGGACACAGAAGTAAAATGTTTCCACCCCAGCAGTCAGAAGAGGTTCCCGTCAGGCAGGAACACCTGAGCTGTGGCTGGTGCTGGCCACCCCAGGAGCCATGCATGGCCTTGGTTTTCGTTTTTCACTGTGTGCTGCTCAGGTTGTCTTAGTTTAGGCTCGTTACATTGCACGTTGAATCAACAAACTGTGCTTGACAAGCAAGCAGAGGACTGATAGTATTGACATCTTGTTTTGGACAAATCCACTTGCACTGAGTTCCTGCAGCACTGTGGGTCTGTGCAGAACGTGCATCTCCTGTGGTAGGCAACAGCTGCCTTTAGCCAAAAAAAGAGAAAACATGGATTATTCATCTCCAGGTTAGCAGCTTCAGCAGGCACTCGAGGGAAAATGGGTTGCAGAGCTGAGGAGAGTACTGAGTCTGACAAGGATAACATGTCCCTTGGCTGGAGCCGATGCGCAGAGGGCATCAGTCCTGGTTTTGTTGCTGCTTGGCAATGAACTGGGTTTTCAGTGAATCAACATTTTCCTTCTGGTGCTACGACTCTGAATTCCTTTATGGGTACTTGGTTTCCAAAATTGGTCTTAGAGGTTTTGTGGTAACGCTTCCTCATTGCACCATAGCCCCAATGTGAATGTACAGTGGGGACAAAAAGAACCAGGAATAAAGAATGAGGGAGGCAAAGGAAACATTGGTTGAGTTCTTGGAGCTCCTGGAGGATTACAACATCCCTGGGAGAGCTGGAGGCAGTGCAGGCACTCTCTGTCAGGCAGCCACAGCCAGTCCCGTCCCTTGGGTCTGCCACAGGCAGCTGCAGCCAGAGGCACTAAGCCACAGCTGGCAGTAAGGCTGGTATGGGAATTCTGTGTTTATAAGCAAGCAGGGTTGCTACCAGGGCTGAATAACTACACCTGTTTGAGTCAGAAACAAGAGGAAACGCAAACATTTATAGATGCTCTGTACAAGTACTTATAGACATTTGTACAGCACATGGCATCCCAGTATTAGCACAGACACCACTCGAGAAAGAGCTCACTCAACACGCACATAAAATTATCCTTGCTTTTGCAGCACAATGGCCCTAACCTAACATACAGAGAAACTGTTGGGCTCAGAGCGGGGACCTCAGTCCTTTCGGTGGCTGACTTTCCCAACAGACATGGTGTACTGGGAGGGGGAGATAGGCTTAGCACAATGGTGGCCAGCCAGGGGCTAGGCAACGGACCTGCCTGGGACAAACTCTATTCTCAGTCCCTGACTGCAAAACTGTGCTGCTTATTTCACTGTTTCACGTGGTACTGCTGGCTCTGGACAGCAAGTGCATGCTGCTTTCCTTCCACGTTTTCAGGGGTGAAAAACACCTTAGGGAAGATGCAGTTGGCATCGGAGAGGTTCCTGTCCAGAGGGGGCTGCTTCTTCTGAAATGCAAAGGGAAACGGAATGCAAATGAGTCTTGCAATGGGCTGCAGTAGCCACCTGTGCTCAGGCAAAAGGCTGGCTTTCCAGGGCCAGGAGGTCCTGGGCACTGCTGGTGCCGGGGCTGCAGCCTCAGGAGTGCAGCTGGAGAGGAGCGATGCTTCCAAGAGCAGGAGAGCGAAAGAGTGGGGAGAGTGAAGCGTCACGAGCTGGAATCTGGCCACGGTGCTATGCCGAGCATTTCTGCACTTGCAGAAGTTGCCATGGTATTTTAATAACTGCGGGTGATTTAACGACCCATCTGGAAGACAGCAGCACTGGTACAGCTGGGTTTGTGCCACACACATCATTGCCTGTGATTTTCTAGTGAGGCAGCTTTGTTTTAGAAACCAAGGGTGAACCTGTTTTGTTCCTGCTTTTATACCAGCATGTTCACACGTGTTGGCAGGTCTATCCTTCTGTGTTCCCTGGTTACAAATGTACTATGCCTCCGGTTTGCAATATTCTTCTTTTACAGCAGGGGATCAGGGCAGTTGTAGAGAAAAAGTGAATCGTGAACACCTGCAGGACACGGACAAGCCCTACTCTACCCTTCTCCTTTAGCTCAGATGGACCCAGAAGCATTGACATCCATTCAGCAGAAGCATCTGTTCTGTTCAACTCTCTGTGCACAACGGCGCAGAAAAAGTGGCTGTTCCCACTCTTCAGTGGCTTCTGCAGTTGCATGTAGGAAGTCTTCAAAAAGGTCTGTGCCAATGCCCAAAGCCCAGTTGATGCCTCTTGGTGAATGTGGTTTCTCTGATTTATTTCAAAACTCCTCCACTTGAGGCTGGTACAGACTGTACTGAAGAATCCAGTTTCTAAATGCTGCCTTTGCAACTGCTATACAGTTGTTTTTTAGTCCTTTCCTCTAATTCTTCTTGCCTTTTGATAGGGACTATCAAGAGACACGGGAAACAATAAATAGAAATGTTGTTTAAGTTTATCTTAGGAGAATATGGGATGTTGGCTCAAGGAACTTTGCTGATTATCTTGGCTAGCCTTGCACATTTCCTTTGGCATATCTATAATTGCTTTAAAAAACACATCCACACTGAGCCAACTTCTAATACTGTAGATTCAACTACTTGATTTCAGATACATGGCCGCGTTCTGCCCCCTGCCTTACTGGGATTGCCCCAACATAACAAAAGTGTAATTTGTCCCACAGCTCTCAGGTATTTGATTTCTTAATTATAACTTACTTATTGCTTTCAGGATATTTGTGTCTTGGACGAAATTTTAAACTTCTGGGAGACGTAGTTAATAGGAGGGAGAAGGACAAAAAGAAACTGCACAATATATCTAATAAATATGTGACATCTAATTTAAAAATCTGTTGTATTCTTTCAACAAAAAGGGAAGAAAGCAATACAGCCGTATTCCCTCTTTCCCCAGGATATTGGCGCAAGTCCTGGATTCACTGAAATTTATAGGAAGATGTAATTAATTAACGTCAAATACCAGATTAGCTCATGGATTCAATATGTCTCCATTCTGATGTGGATGTAAAAAAGCCTTTGATTAATGACCTCAACCTTGCCCAGGTATCTGATGGCTTTTACTTACTAGCAACAGTTTTTCCTGGGATTCTATATCATCAGCACACAAAGTGACTTCAAAGTCAGTGTCTGGTATTCGTTACTGGTATTGCAGATGAAGCCTATGGGCTGCAACCTTGGCCCTGTTAAGTCACTTGCAGTTTAATCACTGATTTAGCTGCACCCAGATTTCATTCTGGTGCTTCTTTTGATAAACTTCTTTAATAAGCAAAAGACGAAAAAGTCTACATGCCCAAAGGCTATCGCATGCTCTGCAGAGCTCACAGAGTTAGACAGAAGGTAGTGTCTTGTCTTAAACATCAATCTGAAGCCCAGAGCTGGAGGAAAGGAGCAGGTAAGGCTGGACACAGAGAGAGGGCAGAGGTGGCTGCAGGGGACTGTCACCGTGTATAAGCTATCACTGCCACGCTCCAGATTGCAGGCAGTAGGTCATAGCTGTCCTTCAAATAAAGCTTATCACGGAATCACGGAATCACGGAATCTTCAGAGTTGGAAGGGACCTCTAGAGATCATCTAGTCCAACTCCCCTGCTAGAGCAGGATTGCCTAAAGCACATTATCTTCGGATGCTCCTACGATTTCAGACCTACCCATGGATCCTACTCTCTCAGACATGGCAGTGGGACAGATTTGGAGTTAATTTATATTGCTGTAAATCCATCTCTTCTACAGCTAAATTTATAGCTGACTCCAGCTGCAGTTCAGTTCTTCCAAATCACATCTCCAAGATGAGGGACAAGATCTAGCCCTAAGAACAGAAACACAACTACTGTAATCTATTAACAGGAAAAGCAAAACACACTCCTGTCCAGCCTAGTCACTTACAACATCTGGGTTAGGATTGCCCACTGAGGCCCTGACTTTACTTTCTGTGCAGGGTAACTCCAGCCATTTGATGAAGAGCTGATTCAACTGTGGCAAGCCTGTATAATGCAACTGGATTACACCAGATAACCCAGCAAAAAGTCCCCCTGCAGCTGCAGACCAGGGGACATCCAGCAGCAGGTCGGAGTCTCTTCTGAGGCCAGTTGCAGAGACTTTCCTGTTTTGTTCTCTTCAGGAGTGAGATGTTAATATTTTCTCTAGTGGTAAAACAGGTCTGAGAAGCTCCTGGATGTGGCAGATCTGCTTCATTCCCCTGCCATTGCATGTGGGCAGCTCTTGGTGGAAACTCTCTGCAGCCTAGGTAATGGTTGATTTGGTTTGGCAGTCTGTGTCATTTCACTGATACAACTTATGAGGTGGCCCTACCTGAGTGCTCTTGAGTGCCCCGTACCCAGGCAAGGCTCAGAACTTCTTACATCATTTTTTCTATTGAAAATGGAGCCACCTCCTTAGATTTTGCAATCAGGAAGGCAGCCTTCGTATGCAGTGGATGAGGTTCAGTAAAATAATGCAGCTTTGGCAGTCAGTAGTTCGGACTTGTACAAAACCATAGTCTGGTTTCCCTGTTGAGCCTAGTTTCATTTACAGAATGAAATTAAAATTAGTGGGTCACATTCCTGGCTTGTTTTGAAGGCAGTGATGGTTTTCATGGGGTTTCCACTGATTAAACTGAATGAATTTCTATTGCCACCAGGGGAGTCCAGACATGCTCTTCCAGGCTGGTGGGAATGTGTCAAGGAGTTGTGCACAGGGTATCTTACATGTTGATGTTGGTAAAGATCCGTTTGTGGTCCTGATTCCCTACCCACTTCAAATAGCATAAACTGGGAGAGATCCTATGGAAACCATAGAGTGTTTCTGTAGAACAGAGAAGGCAGGTCGCTGCTTAAATTCCCCTTTAAATACTGCATCAGGACTTCAGTGCAATATGGTACAGAGAATGGACACTTCATTAGAAAGCCCTTTATTTGGCTAATTGCGTTTCCGAAATAATAAATTCCTTATGTGAAAAACCATAGTCTGATCCACTGTCAAGCATGTGGAACAAGTTCCCCTTCTGGGTCCAAATGAAATAGCTTAATAGGCTGTTACAGACAGACCTGTGAAAGTAGGTGGTTTTTTCAGTTCAAGCTGCGGCACTGGGAGGGCAACGACTCAGTCCCAATGGTGCTTTGCAAAATGAGGACTATTGCATATTGATTTTCCTTGCATTGACACTCTTTTTGTGCTGCAATTGCTCTGTTCACTTCCACTGAGCTTTAAGAAAACCACCTTTTACATCTGAATATTGCTGTCAGGTCTCCTGGCTGCTATTAGGAAGGAGTTGTGTAATTGTCTGCCGGGTGTGAATCAGCATAGTGTTGTGAGAGCTATCTCATCAGCAAAACGTGAAGTCCATTTACGTCGCCAGATTTTGGCCTGCCATGACAAATTCCCCCATTTCAAAGCCTGACAGCAGCAAAGAGTTTTAGAAAGCTACTGGGGGAGTAGTAGTAGTCCCTAAAGTTCAGGGACTCCAACAAGCCTTCCAGGTGAGAGGCTGATTCTGTAAACACACTTTGGGGAGTATTTGCAGGAACATTTATTCTGAAGTTTAGAGCAACCCCATGGTCAAACCCATTCGCAAAGTGTTTCCATCTTTCAGTCCCCTTGCGGGCCCCCACCAATCACTTAGATCTATTTCAATGATTCAATTTTAAAAATAAAATCTAGCCTGTGAGCAGCTTCCAGCATGTGTCAGGAAGAGATAAGTCACCCAAAGCTATGATGGCCCACCAGGGTGCCTTAAGTGGAGTCAAGCTCCTGTCTACACAGTCCTTATTAGGATCTTTCTCTCCCTCTCCCTCTCTCTCACACTTCCTTTTGGCATTTGCTCTGTAAACTGAACAGCACCTGAGCCGGCGTCTTGAACCTCACCAGTCTTCATGAAGTTCAAATCGAGTTCAAATGTTCTAATTAAAATGTGCCCTTCCTCTCCATCGTTAGATAGCTGCAAACAGATGACTGGAGCTTCCTGACTGGGAAAGATTGGTCAATGGCCTTATATCCAAGGGGTGAAACATCTCTGCTGGGAAACAAATCTTGCCTCAAGTGGACTGTGTAAGAACATCTATTAAGTCAGAGCAGTAGCAGCTGTATTAAGACTTTAACTCTTCTCACCATGGTCTTGTGGGAAGGATTTTGTCCTCCAAAGTTGGTATATGGGTCTCTGACTCCCAGTTTATACCTGATGTGTGAGACTGGCTCTTTGACTCCAAGCACCCAGGATGGTGAGCACAGGTTAACTGTTTCTTGTCTTTTCTTGGAGTGAGATTTGCTCTTCCCACTGTGCTGGGAACCAAAGGCAAAGAAGGAGGGAGAGGAGCTTTGTGAATAACTTGACTTTTTGCTACAGCTGCTTAAAAAAAAGATCTGGGGTCATCCCAAAATTGAAAATATGCATTCTTTTCAGAAATGTGCTGACCCCCAGTCATACTGCACTTTCTCTGCCCAGAAGCATTGATTCATTAAATTTTTGGCACTTTTCTTTCTTATAAGAAATGAAACACCAGTCTCTGTGGTCCCAAGTTTGCTCTAGAATGGGGAATGAAAACCTATTCCCTTGAAAAACAAAAGCCAAATATTTTGAAACCCTCTGAGTTAATTTTTTTAAGCCAAAACTCAATACAGATCTGCCACTAGCGGCGCTTGCCCTAGCACAACATTTTTCAGGAAACGATGGCTGCGGCTGCTTCAATCTGAACCTTTGTGCCATTCAGAGTCTACTTCAGCTTGAGTTTGTGCTGCTTGTGTTTCCTTATTGCTTCCTTTTTCAGAGGAGAGGTGAATACAAACCTGCCCTGTAGATGGGCAAATTCTAGCCCAAGCCCTTCTCCAATGTTAAACTATTTCAAGGAGAAGGAGATTTGGTGTCAGTAGAAAGCACAGAAGAACTGTTTCTTATCAAACTCCAGATGTGTTTGAACAGCTCTAATCTCAGGCCTGAATTTCCTGTTTGCCCCTTAACCGTGCAATACAATCCCCACCATGGCTAATATGCCAAGACTGATCAGAGGTCTCTTGAGCTCCAAGACTGGGCTGCCACAAGTTTGTAGGAAGAAATGCATCTTCATCAGCTATAGCTACAATGGTCCCATTGCCATGTCTGAATGAGGGGAAGGGCAATCCTGCAGGGTGCTCAGCAGCAAACCACTGAGGATCTCCCATTCCCAAGGGATTACTGTATACTTTGTAGAACCAGATTCACTCCTCCCCTGAGAGCTCAAGTGCTTAGATATTTGCTTAGGCTGCGGCTCCTTGACCAGCCCATGATGGTAGTAGCTGTGGCTAATGCTGAAAGCGACAGCCTGGCTCCTCTCTGCCCCTCATCTTTCTCTTCCTTTCATAGGCCAACACAAGAGGTGCAACAACAAAAACAAAATCATCAAATCACTGTTGCTTTCCTAATCCAGAGCACAGCAGACTGGCTGTGTTTCCTTTGGGAATAGGGCTGCCTGAAAGGGCTGTGGAAGAACAGTCTCCTGTGAAGGTTTCCCTTCCAGTTGCTGATGCAACCCATCACTAAAGAACCAGAGGCTCATTTGCCTGCAAATATTTTTATTGCAGTAGTAACATTGCTGAAGCCGTGATGAAAGGATATAGGCCAGTCAAGGTTTGTAGGGAGAGATAACATCTTTTATTAGAGTAGCTAATACTGCTGGAAAAACCAGACACACTTTTGGAAGCAATATTATCCTTTATTATCTCACTGTTCCCTCTCCCCTGTGACCCGCTACCATCCTTCATCTGAAACAATAAATACTTATAAAGTGGAAGGAAACCTGACCCTCTGGGGCAGGTAAGAGACAAAGGCTTGTGTCTGACTCCTGATCCCCGTACCTCTCCCACTGGTATTGGTACGAACTCTCCCAATGCTCAAGGGCATTGCATGGCCCCCGCCTGCCCTGCCTTTCTGTGCCAGAAACAACAACAATGAGAAAACCCTCTCACAGTGGCGTCAGTAATGAGCATTTCTGATTAGGGTCCCTGGTCTGGCCTCTTTGTGCCCCTCTGTCAGCACTTCATGGGTCAGTGAGAGCCCATTGGCAGCTGGAAGTTATAGGCTCGTAATGTGCTTAGCATGCAGGGAAGGGATGTTAAGTTAGATATCAGGAAAATCTTTCTGGAGCATGGCTACTGACACACCAGAAAAGATTTGTCTGGGATCATTGCAGTGTCTCCTTTGCCAAAGTGCCTCGAGAGGTTAGAGGAACATTTGTCAAAAATTACTTTACCTAAAAATACCATGCACTGCCTGGAGGCAGGGAGATGGACCAAGTCAAGGTGACGTCAGCTCCTTTCCTGGAAATCCATTTTCATTTCGGGGCTGTCCATTTCCCTGCCACATCTTTGCAGGTCAGTCCCAGATCTCCAGTCTTGCTCTGGCAGTCTGGCACAGGGACAAAGGAGCTGATTTCAGTGCTCTGTGAATTTGGGGCTGCATGCTTTCCACCTGGATGTCCTGGAGGGAAAAGAATTACTGAGAAGAGCAGCCACATGTAACCTCGTAAGAGCGTTTTGTTGGCCTTCCTATGACTGTCACCCAAGTGAGGCATCTCTAGCTTGGGGCGATGTAGCCACCAAGCCCTTTTTCAGACAAATAGAGAAGGAGAAGGTTTGTCCGCAGACTATGGTCTCCTGACTCCTGATGAATTGCCAGCAGGTTTTCAGGAGCAGGTCCTAGAGCATCACCTTGTCAGAGGCGGCAATAGGAGCAGAAGGGAGGAGAGAATCATATTGTGGGTTTCAATAACACTTTTCAACATCACCAGAAGACTATAATAGAGACCAGGCCTTGAGTAATTTTCTTAGAGTAGGAACAACACCTACAGGGGAGGTGCAGAGCCTGGGGTGACACTTGGATGTCAATGAGAGTGCATGTGGTTTAAATTAAATCAGTACGAGGATTATGAGAGTGGGTAAGACCTTTGTCTCATGTTGATGGGGACAGAGAGGCTGCCAAACTTACGCAGGGCAGACTTTCAACTGCCTGAATAACCCTGTGCCACGTTATGTCCATGTTATTTCATACCACAGTAATCGCTTCCATGCTCTGGTTGTTTCCCAGGGCAGAAATGACCCAGGAACTCTGCTCAAATCAGGGAATATTGTCCCACTTCAGGAGCCAGGGACAGTAGATCTACATGAGGACAGGCTACCAGGCTCTTGTTTGCGAATGACGATGGCCATCACTAGAAGGTTTTCCTTCTCTAGAGAATATCTTGAGCTGGCTGGGAATCTCCTAGCAGAAAAATTTCTGGTTTGTTCAAAGAAAGGAGGGAGGGAAGGAAGAAGGGAGTGATGGAGGGGTTGTGAAAACATGTCAATTTAAACAGAAACTTGTTTTCAGTAGTGTCAGAGTTTGTTTTTAGCTCTTGTTCTGATTCATATCAGCTTTTTGATTATATTACAAATCTAGATTAATTTCATATTGGTGTTTTAGGTTAAGTTGGTGTTATTTAAGCTGTACAATGTTTTATCAAAAAAAAATCCAGCTACCTGCCCTCTCTTGGGATGGTATTGTTACCCTGAGTTCTTTCAGTTGCTGGTTTTAATTCCTTTCAGGTTAACTAAAATGTCCAGCTTTCCAGGGCAATGAATATAGAACAACTTGTTTCCCTGCCAGCTGGCACTCTTCATGCTGTAACTCGGTTCCTACCTGGTCCTTCACTTGTAAAGTTTCATAGTGCGCTTCATGAACAAGATGGGTTTCACAGTGCCTGTCCTCTCGTCCTGCAGGTCCCTTGGGGTGAGCAGATGTTGTTTGTGAAAGGATTTTGAAAGGCTTTTGAATAAGAGGCTAATCCATAAGATAAAAGTAAAGAAATAAAAAGGGCAAATTCAAAATGGATCAGAGGAATCACTTTTCTAGCCAATGTGTGATCAAGCTACAAAACTCATTTCCTATAATATTGTTAGACAAAAAAAAAAAAAATTGGCAAGATCCTAAAAGGAATAGTTTTCTCTACAGATAACAAGCATATCCAAAGTGTAAATAATGAATGAAAAATTTGTTTTAAAGGGTTATTATTATTATGTAAGGAGACCTTCTTGAAAGCAGATAATTTCATTATCTCCCGCTTTGGAGGATATCTTCCCCAAAAGCCCTGGTGCCTGCTAGCTATTGTCAGAAAAGGAGGAGCAACACTACATGAACCCTCTTCTACAGTGCTGTCTTGTTCATACTCTCTAAAACTGAGTAGACATTGAGATAAAATATTTGGCAGTATTTAAAAAGGAGTGGACAAATCTGTAGATAACAAAAATATCCTGAGCCTCACTGAAGGGGAAGTCAAGACCTCGTTTTTCACGGCTGAGATTCTGCACTAGATAAATCAAGATCTTCATTATTTTTTTAATTTTTTTTTTTATAGAGCAAAAGACTCCCTAAGAGACTCAAAGATGGTCTGTATATTTGCAGAACCCTGTAGCAGTCTATCTTTCCAGTATACAGGCAGAGCAATTGCAGCAGGAACAATTTAAGATTAGGAAATGGCTGGCTGAAGGGGGATTCCATTTTTTTTGCATTACATGCCCCAAACATCAGAGAACCTAAAGGAAAGACTAATTTCTTTCCATGATTTTTGGCCCACAAAATCTTGTGATCAAACGACCCACAGGATCTTCCAACCTACTCTCCCTGCCAATGCCGCATGTCCCCTCTCACAGAGCTGATATGCTGATAGGTCTTATATTATTTTACGTTATCTCTGATGTCATCTGGCTGGTCTAATTGGAGCTGACTGGGTCTCTGATCTATTGAGACTACACATCTCTGTCTTCACACCTCTCTTGGCCACAGTAGCTGCTAAAAAGAGCCCTAGGGACAACTGACATTCTTGACTGCCAGCCCGAACGTGTCAGCTGGAAGGAAGAATATTTCCCAAATGACATCCCCTCCCCCACAGAGCTTTTGGCAATCACCCCACTGCCATCTCCAGTCAAGAACATCTGGCCGTCAGATCAGACAGAGGCAGAGCTCTCTGTGACCCCTGATCCTGGCTGCCCTGTCCCTACCCCTAAAAGGGGGGCTGCCATTGTCTACCAAAGCAGCCAGTGGCCTCAGGCTGGTTCCCATGAACATCCTTCCACCTGGTGCTGGCTGGCCGTGAGCTGGTAGCCCTGGCTGCAAGATCAGGGGCTGAGAGGGGCACAGAGCCACACACAAGGCAGCATTCCCTCCAGGATGCTCCGGGGTCCCCTCCCTGCGTGTTGGTGGGAGCTGTACCCAGCCGGCCGTGCTGCAGGCTGCCCTGCGCTGCAGGCAGGCGGTCCCCAGGGCTCTTGTCCTGGCTGAAGCATCGGCAGCCACTTAACATGTTATAGTGGAAAGGTGACACTGGGTCAAATTCTGCTGGTGGTGGTGTTGGCAAAAAGCCAGAGCAACTGCACTCAAGTCACACGAGTCCATTGCCGTGTGACCAGGAAGTAGGGTTTGTACGCCTGGACTTGTGTCCTTATCACAGAGAAATTTCTGGATTTGCACCCCTACCCAGGAATATGAGAGACAAAGGATTTAATGTCACTTTCCAGGTGGCTAACAGAAAGCAAAAATCCCTAGTATATCTTCACTTTCAGCCAAGCTGCATTTAAGCAATTATGCATCACCAAAAAAAATCTGCTTAGAGTCCTTAGCCACGAAGTTTCCTCCAGAGCCCTTTCCATTGTGTGCTGGGGGCTCTACACCTCCCCCTTCTCTTTGTCTTCGCTCAAATTTGAGTCCATCTGCTCTGTCCAGCCTGCTGCAGCTTGGGGGATCTCACGTCACTCCTGTCTCAGCTAGAGATGAGCCTGAGCTGCACATTTTTGGACGGAGATGCCTGTGTTTGTTTCCCAGCGGTAGATTCATGGGAGGAGGCGGAGGGAGTCTTCTCAACTTTGCCCCAGTTCCTTAAAAACAAAAAGCCAGTAAGGGAAGATGGCTGTGGCTGTGGATTGGGCCCCATCCCTGCTCTCCATGGCGATGGGCTGCTGTGTCATTCCCAGAGAGCCACAACACCCCTGCTGCAATGGGTAAAGGGGGAGCGAGGGTTTCCTGACAAAAGGGCAGCTCACAGTGAAGGCAGCAGCTCTCCTCCACGGCAGGGCAGCCTCTCTGCTGCCTCTCCTGCCTGCACTGCCTGGGGCGTGAAGAGCCCAGGAGACAGGCAGCCGCCCCTGATAGACAGCTGGAAAAGCCAAGGTGAGGATGGATGCATGACTCCAGGTCCCAGCAGGAGGGCTGGAGACAGGCCAGGGGGTCAGTGCCTTCCCTCGTTCCACCAGAGACTGTGTGCCTGGGGCACAGTGGCCCCCCCAGACCCCTCTTTCTGGGACTCCACCTTCTGCCCACTCTGATAGCCCCTGCCCTTCAGAAGGGCATAAAATAGAGGGGGAAAGCAATCCAAGGAGAAAATGAGTCCGAGAAATTGCTGTGAAACAGATGTCTGGGAATCATTATGAGAACACTCTCAATCTTCCCAGAGCAGCTGAAAGCTTTACTGCCAACAGCACTTGGCTGCCAGTCTCCCATTGCTGTATAAATGATGATAATGGTCTTCGCTACTTCTTCTCCACACGTTCTCCTCCTCTCTGTGGGGGTGGGCTCTCCTTGGCAACCACAAAGCTCTTGTCATATGTAAGGAGTTGTTGGCAGCGAGGACTGGGATTAAACAGAAGAAGGAGAGGGGGTAAGGTCCCTCCTCAAGCTAATAACCACCAGTGATGGGCCCCCTGCTGCGGCATTTTGTGCTCATTACATAGCTACTCTGGGTGCCTTTAATAGGCAGCACTTGCCTATTAACAAACACTGAGCTTTGATAGGGAGTGAAGGGTCAGAAGCATACGGTGCTTATAGGAAAAAAGCCATGAGCCTCTTTCCTTGTGGTAGCACTGACCAGAGTCCATTGACTCAGTCCCTGGTACAAAAGTCTAAGAGGCAGGCACCCTCTACCATGGTCCATCACATATCTTTCTAAGCGGCACATTCCTACAGCCCTCTGGTTACTCAAGACCTGTCTCAACTTTGTGCGAAGGATCCCTGCTCCTGGACTTAAATCCAAAACTTTCCTCGCTTTGTATTTCTTGCCTAGGTACTTAGCTGAGGCTCAAGGATTTACTCTGCAGCAGCTCCAAAGAGCCCTTTCTATCTACGTGGTACCCTGCTGATGAAGGGCTGTCTGCTCAGCCATTTGAGATATTCCTAGCAGACTGAGCAATAGTAAGGCAAACCCACCAAGTAAAGCTTTTGTGGCCATGGAAATAGTCCTTACTGCAAAGCAATAAAGCAGAGCTCCTTGTCCTGCAGCACCTATTTCTCTGAGTCCATGTGGAGCTAGAGAGACCAACTAAACTTCCTAGAGGTGAATGTCTCCCTGCAGCGGTAATGTTCCTGCACTTGCCTTATGTATGAGAACAGACAGCTTTTCCACCTACAGGGTTTCAGGCTGTGGTGCTTATATTTCAGACGTGAAACTTGACAAATGATAGCAACAAGTAATCAAATACACCCAGAGAGAGATTTGTGGACATGTTTAGATTGTGACCTAGCCCATGTGCCTGGCAGACCTAGTCCAGTCCAGAGGAATACAAAGTTCACAGTTAACACTTCTGAAGATGAATTTTCTATGTCTAGAGAAGGTATAGAGACACAAGTAGAGGACAGGGAGCTATTTTGACTCCCAGACACAAACTCAAGATATGCATGTTCCAAGGTTGCCATTTTCTTGGAGTAAAAATCCCCAGGCTTCTCCAGAAATTTTCAATGCTCATATACAGGTCTGTTGAGCACATGTGATAGCTCTAACATCAGCCCTGCTGAATATATAGAAAATTCGTATCAGAGCTACTGAGCAGAAACCAAGCAGATCCAGTCCTATCACTGGCAGATTGCAAGATAAGAGTAAACCAGCGAGTCGCGAAATCTCTTTCCACAGTAGCCCTCTCCCTGGTTCACTGAGGGGGTGTCCTGCGTGGATTTTCCTCTTTCAGCCACCCAGGCTTGAACACTGGGCTCCTGGCTCCCTATGAGATGCAGGATTGTTGGATTTCAGTAGACTCTGGCACAAGTAAAAGGCAAGTGATCCCTCTTTTGACATACTCAGAAATGAGAAGCAGGCACAAGCAGGCCTGCACCAGCCAAGAAACATTTCTCTGTAAATCTCCCCTTGCCTTTTTGGTGGGATTAGTAACAGCACAGAACTGTTTTGCAACACAAATGCTCGTGTACTCAGTTTGGCCGCTTTCAAGCAGTGGAAAACATGCAGGCGGCTTCATTACCCTCAGAGAAAAGCAGACTCAATGCAATTACTGGACTTCTTTCAGACCAAAATGGTGCAGTATAGCAAACAGATAAACTCTGTGCCAAAGCATTGCCTGAAGAAAGCTTTATTATAGCAAGGATCCGTTCTCAGAGGCCTTTCATGTTCTTTGTATTACAAAGTCATGGGCTGACTTATCCAAAATGACTTGCACTCTAGAACTGCGCTGCTGCTCTTTTGTTGTTTTGGGTTAAAACCTTGAGTTTCCTAAATCTCCTTAATAAAAGTTCTCAAGGGGTTGACTGGAGAAGATGGGAGAAGCCAGCCAAGTGCAGCATTCCAGGTCCAGCTCTCCCTTCACACAGGGAAAGACTTAGAAACCGAGGTTAAAGGTCCGGCTTAAGCCAACTGAGTCCGCCAAAGTTCTACCACACCTTGTGCTCCTTTCTCCCCACACTCCCTACTCTCCCCTGCCAAGCCCGTCCTTGCTGCTTGCTTACTAGCTTCTGAGCAGAGCATCTTTGCTCTAAAAGCTAAAAAAATGTAGATTTTTTTACTGAAGCCATAGGAGCAACTCAGTAGCTCAGCTTGCACTGGGGTTTGCAGTTTAAGGAAGGACCTAAGCTTCTTAATTGTGGAGGTGCTGATTGGAGAGCTATTTCTGTTTTGCGGGTATTTTTTTTTTTTCACAGAAAAAGTCCATACACACACTCCCACATAAATGTTAATCAATGAATATTCCACAGGAATTAATGGGCCAAAAGTAAGACCATTGCTGATCTGAAAAGGTGTCATGAAGCCTCATGGGAGCAGCAGCTGGAATGCTTCATGCCACTCCTCTCTTCGTGGGCTGAGACACATGGGTGGACCACATCCCTCAGGGTGCAAGGTAACGTGGGCTCCCAGCCGCACCAGGGAAACTGCACACCCAAGCATGAGCAGTGGTGCTTGGATTCATTTCTGAAGACTGAAGGGTCACCAAAATGCGGTGGTGTCAAAGGAAAGGCAGGTGGGTTGCAGGCGGTGGCAATGCTACGTCCATCATTTTGCCTTCATGTGAAAATCCTCAGCTTTTGCTGGAACATGAAGTGGCACAGCACAACCCAGGAGCAGGAAATAATCTGTTTTTAGATGTCTATGTTTTCCTATTGTTTGTCGAAACTCATTTCCCTACTCTGGCTGCCCGGGCCTAAATAAAGCACACTTGAAATACAGACAATGCGTATTGCACATGTTGAAGCTGTATTAGATCATCCCACGTGGCTCTGCCGCAGAAGCAGTGAGGCTGCCTGTATCCTCGGGGGTCAGCCCTGGTTCTCGCTCCTCCCGCTCCACCGCCTCTCATTTCTCCCGCTGCGATGTGCATCACTGCACAGCCACGTGGGCGCCACAGAAAGGCTGATAAATGCACACAAAGAACAGGAAAGGAGAAAGAAAGCCAGGGGAATACATTGGTGCGCAGAACTGCCTGACAACCCTTCTGGGGGCTTTAAATCTTTTGTCTCAAGTAGGGGCTTTCTTTGAATGACAATGTCTATGTAGGTTATCTAATACACAGGTGTAAAAACCTCAGCAAGAACATATATGGTATAAAAGACAACCCTTGTGTCCCCCAGGACTGCAAGTAACAGCTGCTTTAGCAGGGCTCCTTGTGACCATATAAGTCCCGAGGCTTTTCTCCTAAGAAACACTAGAGAAAGCTCCGTTTTGTCCAATGAAGGGAGATGTTTTTCTCGTATATCCAACACACTTTCAGGACCGAAGGTGGCCTCTCGTATATCCAACACACTGACTTGTGTCCCCCGACATGTGAAAAATTCATCAACCCAAGTGCAGCCCTGGGCTGAAAGGTGGCAACCAGCAAAACAGCAGAGACGACCCGGGGAGAAATTTTGCCCCTAGACATTGGAACTGTTCCTCGTGTTGCAGGGTAGCACAGCTTTTCAGCCTCTGTGGGAGCAACAACGATGTGGGAGGGTGTTGCGGGTTGCTGGTTTTTCATTTGAGGTTTAGAGGTTTGCATGCTTTACATTTCCTGGTGGTGGTGAATAGTTGGGTTTGGCCTGATCTTTAATGAAATGGTGTCAAAATTTTTGACAAATGGAAAAAAATTTAAAACCAGCTTTAAAGCATACTTTCAATTATTTTTTAATAAAATTAGGCTTTTCCAAGATGAATACCCCTTTCCAATTACTTTTTGTTTTGAAAATGCCAAAAATTATTGGCTTTGTTGCGAGTGATTTTTAGAAGTGGACAATTCTGTGAAAATCTTCTTGAAATATTTCGATACTACTGAGTAAATGTGTTTTGCCTCATGCCGAAAACTTTTCCGGTAAGGGGCTAATCTGTGAGTATTTTATAAACAGTTCATTCACTTTCTGGTACTACCGAGAAAGCTGAGCAGCCTCCACTCAGACATAACTGGATATTGCAGAAGAAATAAGGTATTTCAAAACTGACACTTCTCACATTAGAACAGGCACCAGAGCCCTCAAAGTACTGTCTCCACCAGCACGGAGCATGCAATAACGGCACCTCACTGTACCACAAGTTTCAGAAAACAGTTTTGCTCATTACCCACACCTTGCCTGCATTTTTTTTCTAGCCAGAACATCACCGGTTGCACTCAAGCCATGAGAGATTTGATTTATTGCCTCATCTTTATATCTCATTTAACCCTGTTTTTCCTGTCTGGCTCCCAGGCTCAGGTGCTGCAGTAGATGTGCAAGCGAAAAGTCACTGCCAGAGAAAGTTGACAACAAGTCTTATGTTCTTTGTGTCTTCAGAAAGCAGCATGCTTTTACAAGCCCTTATCACTGTTTCAGCACTCCTATTTGGTATCTGCATTTACCTTCACCTCCTACATATCCGATCTCATCCCAAGTTTATTACTACGAACTAACAAATCTGCCAAGCACATTCACAAGTGCTGAGTATCTTTAAAACATTCCTGCACCAAAAAGTCCCGCCTCCTCTCTCATTTAAGTTATCACTGTTCTGTTACTAAGAGTTTTCATTTGGGGGTTTTTCGACCCTCTTCTATGTTTTGTTTATCCTTAGTAAAATTTTTGGTTTCCGGTGAGATTTCAAAATCTTCTTGGCAATAAGACCTAGAAATATTTCACAGCTACCCGCCCACACCGAAACACTTGTGACCCAGCTGCTGATTGGACAGACAGGGGCTTTTATTTCGTATTTCAGTGCTCCATTTGTGTAGTGAGGAGAGCAGTAATTCGCTGGCTAATGGAGAATAATCTGAAAAGCATGTTAAGCCCATGCAGCCCTAGGTCTGCTTTCTTGTACGCTCACTCTGCCCTCCCCAATTTACATGTGGTCTCATTAACAACCTTTGCTCAAAATAATATTGTGTGATATTTTCTAGAGCTGGATCTTGGCCTGACTCATGCTGAAATCAAAGCATGTTATGTCCAGCCCTGGTTTTTTTCTCTTGCCTTGCTCCTCTGCTGCAGGTTTTGCCAATCAGGCTTTTATTCAGAAGTATTGCACTGTGCAATCCTCATGCCTGAGTTAGTAAAGTATCATTAGCACAGAGGGTCTTGCCGCCTAATGACAGATCTATCGCTGAAGCACTTGGCACGAGAAGGATTGTCTGGAGCGGGGGATACCACACTGGGACTAGGAAAACCTGCATTCAATCCCTTGTGGAGCAGTCACAGACTTCCTTCCTTCAGCTAAATCACTTCATCTGGCGCGTGTTTCAATTCCCCATCCGTGCAGGGTGGATAATGTTTCCCCCTACCTCCAACACATACAGTCATCTAAATCTTTGTGGGTCTGGGGTATTTTGATATCACACGGGTGAGGGCAAGGACCAGGGGGATACAGACCCAGAGAATCACAGGTGGCTTTCAATGAAATACCCAAGTAATCTGTGAAATACGGGGTTGGTAAATACCACAAAAGCAAGATGCAACTGATAACTAGGCGCATCTGATCACTGCGAACAAGGATCACATTTCCTAAGCCTGAGGAATGACTAAATATGGCAAAGGGGGGGAAAAACTCTATCAGAAAGCAAGGACTTTACTGAATTTCGTATCTTCAGTTTCCTAGCTTAAACAGATATAAAAGTGCAGTTCTTCCTGGGTCTGGGGGCTTGTGAAGGCAAGGAAAAAGCACATTAGTCGTCAGAACTTAATTTTCACATTACCACCTCTCCCTCTCCTAGAGACACCCACCCCTTCTGGTTTGTATACATCTTTAGTACACATCATTAATTACCACATGCTGATGAATTTCTGATGCTGTGTGAAATGTGGAGTTTCCAAAGAGTGAGAGGACGTGATGCAGGTCCCAATGGGATCAGAAGGATCCAACAGTAATCTTACAGCGCAGCTACCTATGGGAGTGGGCTAATTTACTGGGGAGAGATGACAACACGCTCAGTACACAGCAGGATGGGGCCCTGGGAATCCCTTTCCTAACCAAACCCACATCTCATTGTGTAATCTCTGAGTTATTGTTAGGGCTAGTTTTTTGGAACTCCACATTAATAAATGTCTCTCAACTTCAGCCTCTTCTCCATAAAGCATAACAAATATTTCACAGCTCCAGCCTCGTGGCCATAAAGCACAATCCTTCTCAGTGACCTGTGTTTTTCTTCGCAGTAATATTTCTCCTCTTATTGTGCCTGTCGTGGCGTTGCCGGCACAGCCCATCAATTAACAACAGTGCCTACAAAGAAGGGATTTTATACATGGAGTTAAAACAGAACCATCAGGCGTGGGGGTTTTAATCTCTCCTTGTGTTTCTGTACAAGTAGCATGAGGTGAAAGTGGCAGGAAAGGACGTTCTCGGGGGGGGGGGTGGGCAGCTGAGATAAAAGCCTTCATTTAACACCATTTAAATGTAAATTGTAGTGAAACATGTTAGTGACAGAGGGGAGGTTATGACTGATCAGATACGGGGCTTTGGATCGTTTGCCAAACCAAACTTCTTCTAGGTATTTTCCTTTTTTCTTTTTTGCATTCTTCTCCTCTCAGCACGTTTGATCGGTGACATACACAGGGATGGCTGCTATCAGGGAGTCAACAAACGAAGCTGCCCAGAGCAGGAGCAGGAATACGGGATAAAAAAGGAAACTTGGGCATATCAAAGATATTTAAGCACAGGGAGAACTTCAAGGGTTTCTTCCAGAGATAATGAACAAACTAATGCAAAGTGATACTGAAGGCGAAGACAGAAAGCAAGAAAGAGATCTGAGAATATTTCTGCTGGGGAGGAAAAGATCTTTGTAGAGTGAAAAAGGGATCAAATAACAAACCTCTTTCACAGCAGAAAGACCAAACCCAAATGATACCGATGTGTTGCTTCCATTCACGTCAGATGCAGACCTTGAGCTCAGACCAGATCTTGAGCTAAATTCTGACAGAAAAATATCCAGGGGGTTCATGTGATGGAGAAGTTCTGTTCCACAAAGTGAGCTGATATGCTGATGACAGCATGAAGAGTAAAATCATCAGATTTGGAATGAAAGATTCTGAGAAAGTGGGATTATAAATGTCAGGTTTTGAACAAAATATGTGCAATTTTGCTTTTCTGTGTCATCATATATCATATTGACATTAGAAGAAGTATTTTGTTATTAATTCCCTATGGAGGAATCCAGATGAAGCCCTTGTTTAAATTAGAGGATTTTTCACAGGGAAAATTTTGAAGAGCTCTGCACATAGTAAGTGAGGTCACCTTGCTAATTTGCACAAGTGTTTGTCCTGCTGTAGAGAAAAAGTTCTGGACTGAGCTAAAATCCTCTGCGGGCTATTAATATTTTTCATGACACTCCCAGAAGAGAAATATATCTGAAGAAAAAGCCTTAGCTTAGGAGACCTATATAGATACAAGGCAAAAATGTAGACTTAGGTGTCTATGAATGTAGACACGACTTTCCAAAGTTTGGATTTGCTTATTTTCACCAGATCTTATAGGAGAGCACGCATGATGGAAAATAGAGATCAAGGACTTCCACATCGCCCAGTCTACAAAAGCAAAGCCAAGGAAAACTTAAATAGCAGCTCTAATTCGGTGTCCTAGTGAATGACGTGAAGGCTTGTCCAGACCATTTTGTTAGTAGAGAATTGAAATCTCTCTTACAAAATGGAGTAATTGTGTAGGCACAATAGATCAGAAAGTGAGGTCTTCCAAGATCCGTCCAGGTGTCCGTCCTGCTGAGCCACCTAGGGCTCAAGTCACACCTCATGCTCTCTCTCTGTGTTTTCAAAGCCAAGGCACAGGCGTCTGATTCAGGCCCCCTGATCACTCTATGGAGAACCTGGTTTACTTCATGGGTGATATAAAGATTCAGGACTCAAAAGTCCTCAATAATAAGCACTCACATGCTTTTTCCTTGAACTTAGCTACCTCAGTAGCTCCTAAGTCTTTTACTGTAACTGCCTTGCATTCTCTGAATATGGCATTATGTTCATCTGTGCTGCCTGTCCTCAGAGGGACCTAACTGGTGTCAAGATGCTGATCTCTGAGTGTTGGTGTTCTGCATAGATTGATCCTAAAGTGCTTTGGTTTTCACACATTCAGTAATTAATAAACTCCAGGGAGAAAATCCACAAGTCATCATACAGAGGTGAATCAGGAGTCACTAAAATCCATGGAGTTTTTCCATATTTGTGGATGTTTTCATAAAATCTGGTCTTGGATCTTGAGTACTCATGGTTAGGCCCTTACAGTTGCTGGGACATTTATCTGCCACGATTTCAATTCAGTTGCCCAGTTGCTACTTGAAGTGTCAGGTTCCTAAATCTTACAGTCACCTGCTTTTTAGTGGCTTGAATTTATAAAACCATCAAAGCGAACTGTGTCTGTGCATTACCTGTAGCTCAAGCTTGCACCAAAGGATGGAGATGCCCAGGTTTTACATTTAAAATAGATAAAGAAAATTCCTGACAGATTCATCAATAGTATCATGTATCCACCATGGACTTTCTACTTGTTGAGACCATTATCATAGATATTAAACTAGAGGGGTCTATTATGGCGCTTCATGGCCCTATGGCCCTACATGCCTGAAAGACTTCCATGAAGATAAAATCTGGTCCTGCAGAAGCCTCCCTGTGCAAGCAATTAGATTTTCTAGAGATTTAAAAAGCATCATTTTTCTAAGGAAGCCATATTCACTTGACTTCAAATCATGGCTCTAAATCATCAAAAAATTCTGATCCTGATCACACACATGTTTATGGGATATTCAGTTAAATGGGACTGTCCCTGAAGAAAACTATGTGATTCACAGTTACACATGTTATTTGAGTTGGGAAAATTTTCGAACTTCCGGTGGTCGGTTGTGATAAAATGCAGTATAAGGTAATGTTCTGCAGTCAAAACATGGAAGCTGGCACAGAACAATGTAAACCCTACCTACACCATGCAATAATGCTAAAAACACCTTATCAAATTTTGACCCAGAAACACATATGTAGCAAGATAACAAATAACTCGTTCCTGGAGAAAAGCCCAGCACTGATTTATATCTTGCAAGCCAAATAAATATAAAAAGCCTGCCAGAACTGAACATGTAAATCTTAACCACCTCATATGGTTTCGTTCTATGAAGTGAAAAATATGAGGAAGAAGGTGTTTTTGCACTGTGAATGAGCTATTCAGGAAAAGTGCTATTTATTGAACTCTATGGGAGGGAAGTTAATTTCAGAAGTCATAAATATGATGAATTATAGCTAATATCTTGGAGGAATTAAATGGAATTGAAAGGAAAAAAGGTCCCTATTTTCATTTAAATAACAATTGGGGTTGAGCAATGTTAAATATAGGTTTACACCTGCCAGGAGCTGGCTGACTAGCAATCTTTGAAACCATCGCGGATTAGCCAGAGCGGGGACCATCTCACAAATCAGTGTCACCCGTGGTTTGTGTGTTCAGTCCTCATGGGGATTTGTGAGGCAGTGCTGGGTAATAATTTCAGCCTAGGGGTGGTTTGTGACCTATTTGC
The DNA here is from genome assembly GCF_964199755.1 of Larus michahellis. Classification (NCBI taxonomy): domain Eukaryota; kingdom Metazoa; phylum Chordata; class Aves; order Charadriiformes; family Laridae; genus Larus; species Larus michahellis. The sequence continues at coordinate 53,789,289 of NC_133901.1, read as the reverse complement.
TTTCACTCTTTGCTGTTCCTACACAGCTGATGATCACGTAAGAAACCTGGAAGTGTCCCTGCTCCCACAGTGAATACTTTCAAACTAGAAGCTACTGTCAGGTTCAGTGCAGTGCTTTTTGGTGCCCTGATTTTATGAATACAGGTGCCAAGACTGTCAGATTGGGTCATCAAGGGCAAGTCACCTTCAGGCCCATTTCTGAAGCTCCCCCTCAGCTTGGACACCTGCTTTGAGATGCTTTGGGTCTGTTTTTCAAGGGGACTTAGTACTTGTAAGTCCCCACACACATCTCAGGTCTCACACACTGAGAAGGGCAAAAGGAGAGGTTGGATATTTGGATGCAGAAGTAAGGATGTTGCATTAGGAAAGTGGATAAAGAGATATAAGACTGGGAAGGAGGAGCACTGGAAGAAGGAGGTAGGGTGGAGATGGGCTTTGGGGCAGGACAAGGCAGAGGACATGGGGTATTGAGGTAGGATGGTGCTGTAAGCAGGTGGTATGAGGGGATAAAGCACTGCAACAAGAGAGCAGAAAGGTAGAGGCAGCGTAGTGTTGAAGTCAAGAAAAGCAGCCCCACTAATTGGATTTGTGAGCTGCTGTTCTTGTCTTTAAGCTGGAGACTATTAGTGTCTCCAAGATACAATCCCTTTTCCATTCACATAACCTTGTCCATGTCCACCCCTGGGCACATGCACAGGTACCTCCCTATTCAGACACCCCACATCACCCATGTTTACATCAGCAGGCACCAACATGCAGAGGTCCTCAGACTTCCTAATACATAGATCCCATTGCTCACAACACTGAGACCTGCAGGTGTTTGTTGTAACTTTATTGCCTTTAATAGCAACTTTCCATGGCTCCCAATACACAAAGATGTCTCAGCCTTGCATAACCTTGATGTCGCGAGCCTATGCTAATAAATCTGAATAAGTAATGGACAGATACAAATCTGGGTAATAGAGTTAAATATCCCTTCTTAACTCAAACACAAACCAGATGTTTTCCATCTACCAGCAGGCCTCCACAATTATCCACACTGCCCATGCCGTCCCCCCCGGCTCCCTGCCGGCCCCTTTCTCCTGGGTGATGAATATGATGCATCGCCATAGCTAGCTTAGGGATCAGGTTGCATTAATTCAACAGTACTTTTGTCAGGCAGGTTTGTTGTGTGTCTTTATTCAGCTGCTTTAAAGCACCTCCTGTTTTGTTTTGCTTTGTTTTATTTTGCTCCCCTCAATCACAACCTCTGCTTGGAGCCAGGGCTTTGCTGGGGAACTCAGCCCAGTCACCCGTACGGAGGCTGGAATAATATTTGGCTTTTTTTTTTTTTACAATGCAGTAAGTGATCTTTGCGGGCAGCATACGAGCAGTAATTAATACTTGACATATACTGTGAGGGAGAGCTCTGCTGGCAGGAGCTGAGACGAGGTGTCGTTGTTACACAGACCTTTGGGGTGGACGTGGGATTCAGAGGCATGCTTCCCTGCACAGCCTTGTGGTGTAATGCAAGCCCACCGGCCCTTCCTGCCATTCCAGCAGCTCAGAAGAGCTTCCAAGCAGGTGAAAATGGGCAGGCAGAGGACTCCATGTACAGCACAACCAAAAGCCCCATATTTTTTACTGTGTAAATATGTTATAATTAACAGTGGCTTCCCATAGAGCTCTTATGAGCTACTACACTGAAAACCATCACTGCAAGCATCGCTGTACAGCACTTGGAGAGCTTTGGTAGCCCACGCAACAGCCTCACAGGCAGCACTCATTGGAGGCTTTCTGGCCAGCTCATGACTGTGGCCTGAGGCCATCTTTACCTGCTAAAGTGGAGGAAATCTGTTGATCTACATATCTGGGATCACCATGATGCAGATGAAAAGGCAATGATGAACTAAACAATAATCTGGCAAGAAGCTCTCAAAATTTAGCTTACTTATTTTTAATTAAAAAAACACTTTTTTTCTCTCTCTCTCTATCCGGAACAAATTGAGAGCAATCCAATCTTGTAATTGTGTTTCCACCGCAGTGTGCCAAGGCAATCAGAGTAGCCAGGACCAAGCTGTCTTCTCTAAGAGTTAAGTTTTATTAGCAATCTTGCTTGCAAGTCAGCTGCTTGAACTCAAATTTATCCCTTGGATCTGCACAGCAGAGCCTCAGCATGAGCCTCCTGATCGCTCGACATAGAGAACCCTCCCAGCAGGATGATTAGAATAATGTGTGCAAGGATAGCACCAAAATTCAATTAAAAATGGCACTGTTTGTTGGAAACAGAGCGGGGAGAGCAGCTCCAATCTCAAAAGCCAGCTTGCTTCACTGGGCCAGAAAGCATGGTTTTACAGGAAAGGCCTATTACGGGGATTGCGTGACTTGGATAGTTGACTCTGGAAGATATGGGGTCTAAAATCTGGTATACATGGAACATTTGCTACCAAATTCATTTTTTGGCTTTCAAACACTGTCGTTGTCTTCTTCCCCATTTCCCCCCTCAAATTCTTTGGAACTTAAGGAGTAATTTTAATTGACCTTTAACCACGAAATCTTGGCTGGCGGAGCAGTCAATGCCTTCAGAAGGTCAAAGTTGGCTGGATGCAAACCAGATCCTAGAGCTCTGACCTCGCCAGACTTAGCAATCTCTAAAGAGAGTCCAAGGAAAAGTGAAGAGTGAACATGCTCTTCTCCAAATAGAAATTCCCTCCAGGGCAGGATTTAGGACAGAAAAATTTCCATCGCTGCAGCCCGAGTTGGACCTGTCCAGCAAATATTTAGAACTTCAGGGTGGCTTTCTGACTTCAGTTGGACTGAAGTTTGACCAGTGTTCCTGTCCTGGGGATTTCAGAGATTTCTTTCCTAGTACCAAGTCCAAAGAAATGAATAACATTCACCTTTAAAAAGAAAAAAAAATAAAATAAAAGAACATGAACATCTGGAAGTCAGTCCTCGCAAATGGCTGTGTATAATCAGGATTAAGCCATTACTGTGTCTTGCTTCTTAAATGATGGAAAATTGAATTGTTCTGAATTACAGTTCTCTTTGCTAAGAACCTGCTACAGAGAGAGAAGAAAAGAAAGCATTGCTTAAACAGCAGCAGCAGAAGAATTTCAGCTTTTGAAAAACTCAGGTTTCCCCTGCGTAAACCATTCAAACACTGGAATGTAAAGTAGTGATGAAAAATGAAAGCCATGTCAGCCCAGAAAGCGATATATTAAAGCAAAGTGTTTGGGAGTCAAAGGCCCTTAAATAAATCTAAAATACATACTTTATTTTAAGCCCTAAATCTGCTGCTGCTAATCCTCATATTTAAAACCAGAAATCTATTTTCCTGGAAAGCAGCTGAAGCAGGATGGAATTTGACATGTCTAGCGCAACACTAAGTCATTGTCTTCGATATTTGTTGTGTCCATCGCTACCAGCATTATATCTCTGATGTATTTCAAAATTACTCTAGTACTTTATTATACTCCAGTGAGTAGAATATAACCCTGGAATCAGGAGCCCGGCTCCCTGTCCCCTGCTGCAGTCAGTACGGAAGTTGTAGGTGGTATCCTAACCTGCTAACCTGCCCCATTTCCTCTGCTGACAGCAGTCACCATTCACACCTTGTCTTTTCATCAAACTTTGCACATGTTTAATCCTGTGCCAGTCACGGGGCTGGCGAGTCTCTTTGTCACCCTTTTGTAGTGGAAGGAACTGGAAAAGGGAGGTTCAATGAAGTGCCCAGGGGCATAGAGGGATGTGATGCTATAACAGGAGTTAGGAACTGGAGGTGACGTGGTCCCATGGCTATAGTACATGCCACTGGGAGCCAGGAAATCTGCATTTGGTGCCCAATGCAGCAGAGAGGTGATGGGGCTTAATGTGATTGCGTCTTTCCTCTGAACACCAGTTTCCTTTCATGCAATGAAAAGAAATGCAACGCAAGTTTCTTTTCCTGCAATGTCCAGGAGTCCCTGGGCAGGAGGGGTCAGCCGAAGAGGACATAGCACAGGGGGACTTTCCTCCAAGTGCCTCTGGGCGCTTCTGTGTTATGGATGCAGAAGCAAGAACAGATGCAGTGAGAAGAGCCAGATTGAATTGTTACTCAGAGATTTGTAAATTATCTTCCTCACTGTGTGAGCAGCACGGAGAAAAAATGACGTGTTGCTGTGAGATTCTGGTACGTGAACTTCGGGCTCTTCTGTGCCCAGCAGCAAGAGCGTTAACCTTGGGCAGAGTGGCACAGAGCCCTCCAGACCCCACGGCCAGCGAGGGCAGCAGGGACCTCTCCCATCACCAGTACAAAACAAAAACCTGTCTGCAATGTGAACCTCTACAGCATCCAGCTCTGCTCCCAGAATAGAGGGATTTTGTAAATTTTCTGCAGGCAGAAGCCTTTTGGGGAAGAAAAGCCCAGTCCTTCCGGAGGAGGTGGGGAATCACAGACTGCAAGCACTCGTCCCACCGGAGCCAATGCCTCCAGCTTCTGAACACACGCTTCGGTCTCACCAGATCTTTCAGTCCCTGTTTCTCCTTTCTTTTAATAGAAAATCCTATTGTTTTTAGGTTAAAATCAGAAACTCCCAAGAGGTTCAGTGGGATGTGACTAATTAGACGGCATGGATATAATCTGGTCTACATAAGCAGCGCCTAACTCCTAACACACTGCTAATGAATAGACCTGACCAATAAATGAAACAAGGCAAAGTTTTCTCCTGCCAAGTAATACATTTTTCTGCCAAAAATATTTGAAGCAAAATAATCTAAATAATTCTGTTGACTTTCAGTCCCAGGTTTTGATTTTCACTGGTTTTAAACTTCTCTGATCTTTGTGAAGGGGAGGTAGAGGGGCATGTTCCTGTCCTTTTTTTCCCACAGATAAAGGAAATAGAGAGGAGAGAAATGGAATAAAAATGCCAGTTTTCAGATCTCTCTCCATATCCTCTCAGATATTTTATTTCTCCCTCTTTTCTGGGTGGGGATTACAGTAGGAGAAAAAGAGGAGGGAATGTGTGAAATGAGAAAGGAGCAAGGGTTTCTTCCTTTTATCTCCTCTTGTTTGATTTCTTTCCCCCCCTTTTTACAAGAAGGTAAGAGACTGGATGAAATGATACTAAAAATTAACAAATTCAAATGCTGAAAAGATAAATCCAGTCAAAGACTTGTTAGGCAACACTGAATTAAAATGTTGAATTTTAATTTACTTGAAATGTTTATTGGAATTGAACACTTACAAAAAGCTGCTTCATAATAAGAAGCATACTCCATTGGTAGGAGACTCTAATTGACAAAGGAAGGGGACAAAAAAGAGAATAATCAGGGAAGCCTAAAATGCAGAAACATATTATTACAGACCCTCATTCTGGAATCTGTGACATTTCCCATAACATAAAGGAAATTTAGAAATACCTGTCAGTCTAAACCTTCAAGGCACCGAGTTTTCTCAACAACTCATCATTTCCACCGGAGTGCAGATCGTCAGTATCTCGCAGTATCTGCCCTCCACTCACATATGTCTGGTGTGAAATTTCACCAGGCTCCCTCCATATGGGAATGCCAGGGAAAAGCTGCTCCCTGTCTCTGGCCTTGCTGTGTCACTTGCTATAAACTTGACCGATGAATGAGTGTTATCACTATATGAGAAACTCAGCCATCCCCAGTCAAGCTGTGAAAATCGCAAACCCTGGGATAAAATAAACCAACATATAATCATTGCCACTGTTGCTTTTGCTATAGTCAAGGAAGTCTTCAAAATAGGTTTCCAAGCACAAGTTTCCCAACATCTCACCTCCAGATCTTTGTTTCACAGGCCTCGGCTACAAATCACAGCCCTCCACCCAGGGATGCTGATGGTCTATTCTATACTGAGCCTTCAGCGCTGTATGACTTTCTATAGCATACACCACGCAAGCAATGCTTTCCGTAGTTAGAGGAGCCCAAGGAACTCTTTTGTGTGATCTTGGTGTGACTGAAATGATTCTTTTGTGCTTGAACCAGGCAGCTGATATTCTCCGTGCTGGGGAGATAAATGTCAACCCGGGATGGTATTTCTTTTATTTTTAAATTATTCATCTATTTATTAAAATATGAGGAAAGGGGAAGAAATGGATGGTTTAAACATTCTTACTGGGAGCCCACTTTGTTGCCTAACAGCGCTCTGTTTGGAGGCAAGCTGTTGAAACCAGGCTGCCCTCTCTCCACAGATACTGGGAAGCAGCTTTTGTTGCTCTCAGGAAGTTTTTGCCTGTGTTTGGCAAGCTATGAGATGTTCCCTTCTACTGAGCAGGGACTTCCCAAACATCACATTCTTGTCCCAGAGGTGTTGCCTGCACTGAGCACCTGTGTGTCAGAGAGGGGCCAGACTTTCTCCGTAATTGCTCCCTGGCTTCCCTGCCATGCTCTGCCTCACACTGGGCCGAGCATGCAGGCTTTGTGGCCACTTTCCCAAGGAGTCTCTCTCTGGCGGATTGTACTGAGCTGTTTCTTTTTGGGAGGTCTTGATAATCAAGCACAATTGGAGGGCTTGAAACAAACCAGAGAGATTTTGTGGTCTCTTTTCAAATACTCAGGAATCACATATCAGGAATTACCAGTATCTCTGTGGAGGTAGAATCATGGGGACCTGGGGAAGCTGAACCCAGAATGGCAGCCTCGGGAAGCGATCTGGGTTCTGTGGACTCTCTGTGGGTATCTGTGCTGCACGGAAAGTGCCAACGAGCAGAGGATGTGCCTTCCTGCTTGGTGAGACCAGCAGGAGATGCTGTGTGATGTACTTATGACTTCATTAGCTCAGAACTGCATGACCTGCAGCCTGACCCATGGGGGTGTCCAGAGAGACACGTCCTCCCAGAAGCTCCCCATTTCTGCTGACGTTTTGATTGCCCCCATGGGGGTCAGGGGTCTGTAGTGCAAACGCAGAAACTGTGAAAAAGTATCTCACAGTGACCTCTCTACCAAGGAAACGCACTGTCTTCCTCATCCTCAGGCCTGTACACAGCTTTCATGGCTTCAGTGCCAGCTTTTGTGGACCAGAAATCACTCTTATGTTCTCTGCTTATACAGCTGCTTAGCAGCCCCAGGCACCAAGGCAATGCAAGGTCTAACAGCTAAGCCACAGTAATGCACATTCCCGCCCAGTCTGGCTTCCCTAAAATCCAGTTTCCAGAAGAAACCGCTGTCTTCTCCACCTGCCTTCCTAGCAGCCCATTACAGAGGCCCACAGGCCTCTCCTTTGCAAGCTGCCCCCCTCCATCAGGAGCCAGTGGGGTGAACAGTGCCTGTCCCACTCAGTCTACAAGGATAAGGAGGGGAGAGGGGCCTCCTTGGATTATTCTTTTCAGCAGTAGAAAGGGGAAAAAAAACCAAACCTCCTCTTGGTGAATACAATGGGAAAAATGAGATGAAGACATATTACTTTGCCCCCTTTCCTGCCCCCATGCATTCCCGGTCTGAGCCAGGGGAGCGAGAGCGCTGGAATACAACCTAAAGCCCTTGCTTTATTTTGCTGTTGCTTTCTTTTTGATATTTTTGGAGGGAGATGTTGCAGGTGGCCTTCTCAAACATGTTGACTGCATGTAATGGGGGGAGAAGTGGGAAAAGGCATGATTAGACTTTCAGAAAGGAATCATAGTCCTCTGGAGGGCTGGTGTACTTCAGCTATAAACATTTCAGCCCTCTGATCAAGATGGAAACAGCAGTATGTGACTCAGACACCACCATCCCGAATAGTCAAGGAAGACTTTACGAGTTAGTGCAGCTGAGCTCCATGAGAAATGCATAGTGTGCTGGCAGAAAGCAGCATCAGCTCACAAACAGCAAGCAAAGGGGCAGAGAAGAAATGACCACATCTATACCAGTTGCCAAGCTTCAGACTCTGTGCTGTCACTTCCATCTACCCGTGTATTGTGGAAATGCACCTGATAATGCCAAACCTAATGACTGTTTGGCCTTTGCTCCCACTGAACGCTTTGACCAGCCCTAGGCAGCACAGCACACGTGCTGTGGGCGTGTAACACTCTGCAGAACTGCTCAGTGTTGGCAAAGAGAAGGAACATCATGTCTTTTCCAGCTGTAACTCTTGCAAATCCATGGGAAACTTTTCCTCTCAAACATATCCATTAGTTTGCTATATTCTGTCTTGCTGGCTGGATTGTATTTCTGTGTGCAGATAGTTACAAAGTGGTTGCTTTAGCTACCCTCCATTTTGGTATCAAGCCACATATTTTCAACCCTCCAATATTTGTAATTAATATAAACAGAGGTTGCGCATATATTTATATGTGTTAAACTCCAAATTGGCACGTGTTCTCTTGGCTCAGCCAGGGCCTGGAGGCTTCCCCACACGGTGTCCCTCCAGGCTGCAGGGATTGCTTCCATTTCAAATAACAACTTTTCCTTGAAAGCCTCTGTGGCACCCGTGCTCTGTCAACAAGAGAGCCTCAGGACCGTGCCAAAGCACATGTGGTGGCTATATAGCAGGGAGCAAGCACTGGCTTTCATCCACCTGCCCCACAAGCATGTCCATGCTGTGAGAGCAGAGCCACGTGTGCAGCCTGTTGAGGAACCCTCCCAGCACCACGGGCTCTGGTCCACCACAAGCCACCTCCCAAGCCCCCATCGCCTCTCATTTATAAGGTGTCCTCACTGCTGAGGCCAGAATAGCTCTGCCTGTGCTGGGTTGCTGCCTGAGCACCCACAATAGCCAAGAAGACAGCCTTATCTCTTTCTGTCCCTCCGTCTGTCTTTCTCAGTCCTGCTCTGGGTTCCCTCGTCGAAGTGCCTGAGCACCTCCCAAACCGAACAGCTGCCTGACAAACCTTCTCCCCAGGGCTGTTAGGTTTTGGATGCTTTCAGATCCGCTTCCTCATTCTGTATTGCTCCTCACACATCATCTCGTAGCAGCAGACTCTCTGAATCCAGCACTCAAGCAGTAAGTGACAAAGGAATTGATTGCAAACAGATCTTTTCACTATGCATACATGTGAACGCATACTTATGTTCAAGACTGGAAACCTTAAAATTATTTCCTTGTATTTTTCCTACTTATTTCATGTTCCATTTTTAGCTGTGCTTGCAACTTATTTGGAACTTGCCCTCCTAAGTCACATGGATGAATTATCACTTCGCTTTTTCTGGGAAAATAATACTATAGAACAGTCACTCCAGCATACACAAGTACTACTGGCAAGGAATATGTAGGTAGTTTAGATTTATATGGCTGTAACTGAAAGCAGAAATTGGCTATATTCTGCCTGACTGTAATGTAAAGAGATAGTCACAATGGGCTTTTGTATGAACTTGGCTCCTAGAAATTATGGCAATAAAAATAGCGATGCCATCATCTGTTAATTCTAATTATTTCAAAAGTCAGACATGCAAGCCTGTTCTTAAAGGGATGAGCTGAAATGAAATGCCTAAAAAGAAAGTAGCAATTCTTTTAGAAGCAAAATAGAGGCAACATGAAGTCCTCCAGGAATTTGTATCATGGTCATCAGCACATGGTTTGAATACTACAAGTTCTTCTAGACAGAAACAATAAATGTTTCTCTTCCAACGATGTTGGGATAAGCCTTTTTTTTTCATGCTTTCAGTTTCTGAAGCAAGCTCCTGTTACTAAGATGAATTGTACATAAATGTAAAGAGGCGTTATGGTGACTGACCCATGCCTTGGTCACCTGCACACAGAAATGCCACCAGCCAGGCTGTGAGCCTTATATCTTAGCAAAAGATGGCCAGTAGACCACAGTCAACAGGAATCAGAAGCAGGAAAGCAGTTATAAGAATTTTTTTTCTTTTTTAATTACATTTTTTCCCCATAGGGCCTTGGAACTTTTCTCACAGCTTTGACCAGTATCCAAGCCTTATCCATCTCCTGTTCTTCTTGTCTTACAGATGGTAGTGGCACTGATTTACCCTTTTGTGTCTGTCAGTCTCCCATTAACAATATTTCAGATCTAAGCAATTCCAAGCAGGTCCTGCTGCGCAGTCTGTCCCTTAACAGCTCTGAAAGGGAACAAAATATTTCACTCAAATGCCACGTGCAACTGTTACATTTTGTTAAATTCTTGAATGTATGTGCTTACGTTCAAGTTAATTTAGGGCTGATGACAAATACCACACTGACAAGCCCAAAGTTCAACACAAATTCATCATCTCTTCTTCATGAGGCAACCTGAACATCTTCCAGTTGCCCATGAATCCATGAGGCTCATCCATCCCATGTGAGATTTCTTCCCTCACATCCTCTCCCTGGGGAAATTTGTGCTCACAGAGCCAACATGTTTGGGTCGTATTTTTGTGCAGACAGGAATTTTTGCAGCCAGTCATGCTGCAATTGTCATGCTGCATATGCTGCCAGTTAGTTCCCTCCTCCCTCTGTTGCTTCCCCCATTACAATTTCTGAATCCACTGGCCACTTTCAGTCACATTTGATAAAGTGGGAGAGGTATCAAAGATAAGACGCTCCTATAAAGCAGTGAAAATCAGGGCCTGGGTAGCAGACAGAGACCCCAGTTAGTGTCCTGAGTGAGGAAAGAATTGCAAGGTGAGAGCAGTAACTATCTGTCCTGTTCCATTGCCAGCTGGCAAGGAACAAACGTATCCCAGAGAGCCAGTCAGCACCACACGGCTCAAAAACAGGCTGTGGCACGTGCTGCTTTTGGCTCCGCAGGAGTTAGGGGACTTCTGGAGAAGAGATGAGGGTCTGTGAGGCATTTCAGGCAAAGCGTGGAAACATGAGGTCATGGGAAACAGTTACGTTGGTTGTCATTATACGGATGAAATACAGAAATCACATAGAAAAACAGGCTACATCAATTCACATGATCGGAAAATAACTTGTTTTAGTATTTGCCTGCTTGTTGTTCACTGCAGAAAAGGTGGGTTATGCCGAATGCCTGGCACTGGAAGACAGAAAGTGCTGAGCTGCAGGATGTCCCAAGGGGCCGGTGGAGAACAGTTTGTCCTCTGTGCAATTGAGTTTCCCTGTGTGGTGCTGTCGTGGACCTCAGACTCCACAGCAGATACAAGGCAACTGAAATTAGTTTAGCTCCGAAGACAGGTGACTAAACTCACTCAAATTAGCTTCTATTCGTGGTGGGCAGAGGACGTGTCCACAGACTGCTGCCACAGCCAAAGTTGTGTTAAACTGCAGTAAATGACTTACTCTAACTTCATGTGATGCTGGAAAATACACATGAGATTAACTAGGACGGTAGTTTAGCAAGAAAAGCACACCTGCTGGACCATTAATCACAATACCTTTGCAGCTTCTCATCTCTTTTTGTACAAAACGGTCTAATCCCAGTAATGATATATTTCTTCTGATGTGCTTAGCTTGCTTTTCCTCTTACGTTTCCCCATACAAAGAGTAACAATTGCAATTAAATGAGTGGAGAATCAGGAGAGGAAGATGAGGCTACCGATATATATATTGTGACAGCATTGCTTTCATCAAATGAAAAGACACATTCCCCTAAAGCAATCATACTGTGTTCAGGAACACATGTTGCCCCATCATGGAGTAATTCTGACTGGTCATTAGTCAAAATCAGAGCTTTTTCCTTCCCTGCCCATGTTTCTACATGGAGAAGACACATCGGTAATGAAGATGACTGCCCGCATTGGCTTTGCATGTGACCTTTCTCCAAAAGCAATTCTTTTACGTCAGTTTCACATAAAATGCATCAAAATCCTCTTGTCCAGCATCCTCAGGTCCCCCAGCTGGATGGCTAAAGCATGGGCCTATTCCCTGACCTTAGCATCCATTTTATTATTAAACTCGCAAAAGCAAGCAATTCTTCAGACTGGCAGGCCAGGCACCAAACCCAGGCTTTAAGAAACCACACACTATGCACATGTTTTGTTTCTACTAAGATCACTGGACGTGGCCAGCTGCTGACTCCTAGATTAATGACCAATGCCTCCTCCCCTCAGGTGTCCTACTTAGCTTTTCACTGGAGAAACTGGGCAGCCATCAGACCTGCTGGGATCTGAACCCCAAACTACTTTGGACATTGACCTTTCCAACACGGCATGATTTTTTTAAAACAGTTACTGAAAGTTCAACTAACGATTTATTTATTTTTTAATTAGTCAGCCCTTAGGAAGAAAAGGGGATAGACTCTGGCAGCTCCTTGGTCCCAGAGCTGCTTATCAGCATGTGCAGTAAACAGGGAAAAAATAATAAATACTACATTATCCCTCAAGATAAGGGATTTCAGAGTGAAAGATTGCTTCCCAATAGCAAACTTCAGGGCAATGTCATGGAAATGGGTCACATATTCCCGGAATGCAAAGTCTATCATGGGTCTTCCCTGGAGAAAGGGATTCTCCTTCTCTCCCGCGCAGCTCCCCTATGGCTCCCAGGCAGCTCCACTTCGGCATGGAAAGTCAAGGCGGCAGCCTGAAGGTGTCTGCATCAGCACCTGCACCATGACCTTTAGGAGAGGAGTGGAGCCCATTTTGTTTCTCATTTCAGAGAAACATAGAGTTTCCTAGCAAAACAAGTGGTGTTCAGGTCTTCTATATATCTGTGTAGAGATGAGGTATTCTTGCCTGCTTTGGGAAGAAGAGTACCTTGTGGGCTGAAGGAACTGTGCTCCCCATGGCCCATGCCGTCCCTGGCCTTTCCAGGAGCTTGCTCCTGCACCATACACTTTACAGTGGGAACTCAGCAAGCCCCAGACTGACCCCACCAAAGCTGGCCAAGGAGGAGAGAGGAGCTGCCAAAGCCCATCCCACCACAGGGCCCTCTGGGCAGGGGTCCTGCAGTTGACAGCAGAAGGTGGGCGATGGACCACTTCTGGGAGAGAAACAATGCTCCCCCACCTCTGCGGGAAGATCCTCTGGTTCCTGGCTCTGTTTGGCATTCACAGTGATGACTTGGCGTGTTCATGCTCTTTACATAAATCCTGATAAACTCCTAACCTCAAAACCATGCTGTAACTAGGGGCTCCTGTCTCTAGTTGCCATATTGTGTGAAAAAGTACTTCCCCTTATCACTATTACATTTGCTCCTGCTGCTCAGTTTCACTGAATCTCTGAGCTCTTGTTTTAAAGACAATGTGAATATTGATTCCCCTCTCTTATCTAACCCACCCACTCTCTTCATACATTCATCATGTCCACTCTTACTAATCTCCTCTTGAATATAAACTCAACGTTTTTCAGTCTCTGCTTATGGAAGTTTTGCTTGTCCAAATCAGTAACAGCATCAGTCACTACCTACCTGCCTCGAATAGGGACCAGCAGCCAAAAGATCAAGGTGGCCCTGTATCCCATTATTCGAAAATTAGATCAAGCACCACTTCTTTTAACATGGCTATGGAAATAACTTAAAGGAAAGTCTTATGACAGCATCGCTTGTCTCTGTTTGTAACATAATTTTGCTATTATTATATTCTGTACAGAAGGGCGTATGTTTTATTAATTGACAAAAGCATAAATAGCTTTTCTAGTTTCTATTTAAAGAGCTCTTGGCAAACTGTATAAGGGCTAAAAGAACACAATTTTTTTTACATGCTTTTAATCCCTTCCCTAAACAAATCCTCTGACTTGAATTTTTTACATTTTGAAGGCACTTGGGTTTATGGTTTGCTGCGTGATGCTCACTGTTAATGGTATTCATCACATTTTTGTGGTATCAACGTTGTCTGTTTTCCATAAACGTGCCATCATAATTCAAAACAGCAGCTTTCAAGTATCTTTTGCCTCTGCCCAAGGGACACCACATCACATTTTTTTACACTCTCAGCGGAACTGCAATAACCAAAGTATAACTTGCATGTCTTCAATGTTTAATCAAAATGTCCTGGCATTGTTTAAATACCTATTAATTTTGCTAATTTTCATCCTGACTGTTAAGTAACTGTGGCTGCTTTACAAAGAGACTGCATTTCAACCTCTTAAAGGAAAAAGACATATGCCTGGATGACAGCTTCAGATTGCAGAGACACCTTGTCTGTCTCACTCTAACGCTCCCTAGAGCTCCTCCTTTAGAGAGGGAGAGAGAAATTTGAGGGAATTCTCTTTATGTTACTGCGCTTCTCTCTTCATTATGAAAACAAGAGTCTTCCCTTCTTCCTCCATCCCTTCCAGCCCCTTCCCAGCATAAACTTTACTTCCGCTACAGAGACGTGACACAGGGCAGAACAGAAGAGCCTCAATTTATGTGTGAGCTTCAATAGCAGTGATTTGGTGCAGTTTAATGATGTAAAGGAAAATTAAATATTTACAGGTTTTTGTAGGATGTACAATGTTAGTTCTGCAATGAGGAAGACCCCCTGAATATCTTAGCTATCGTCTCGAAAGTATCCTTCTTCCCTCTAAAATAATGGTCCTTCTGAATTCCTGCTAGGAGTATTTGCATTCCCAGAAGTCATACCAGGACTAAAGCTATTAATCAAAAAGCTTCTAGGCAAAGACGTCACCTTGAAATTCATGTTTGTATCAGAGTCAGTGCTGAGACTAAAAGCAGTCCCTTGACCTGATTTTGTTGATCCACATTCTGTGGCCCAAGGGAGTTTATTTTTATTCTTTCTTTAAAATAAAAAAGGCACAATTAAAAATAATAATATATGAAAACACAAGCAAAGAGGAAATGAATAAGCATCAGGCTCAGAACAATGGGATGGGTCACAAATGACCCTCCAGGCCAAACAAGAATTGCAGTCTCGGCTCCAGCCCTTCAAGGGCTTCTGCATGTGTTTAACTCTACTTCCGCTGGCCTGATCCTGCACTGACTATGTCATTAGGGCCCTGAGTTCGGAAAGAGCAAGAGCAAGCCCTAATGAAACCATCTTGTCCAGGCACGTCTGTAACTTGAGGAGCATAAGCGTACCTCTGAAGTCATGCTGGTGTCCTGGCAAAGGAGAATTTAGTTTCTCCATGGGTTTGATGATGACTTGGGGAGGTGACCTTCCAGAGAGGGGCTGGTGGAGGTGAGAGAGTCATGGTTTCTCTCTGAGACCAAAAAGAGCTAATGTCCCTGCAGATCATCAGGAGACAGCATCCAACGATGGATACCAAATCTTCATTAATCATGGTTTCTCTGGGTATTTTTCTTCAAGATGGGACTGTTACACGTTGAAGTGGATTGCTCTTTGGTTTTGCCAACAGCGATGTTACAACCTTCTCTAGGAGTCTGAGCATCTTGTTATATTTTCAAGAAGGCATTAGGCCAAGTTGCGATCAACTCGTTCAGCTGCATGTTGATCCAAAACAGTCCCACAGAGGTATGCCTGTGGCTGAGATTATACCAAACTGGGGTTAAGTTATCCCAAGCTATTAAATAATCTGACAGTGGCCTCTTAAGCACACTTGAAGAAGTTTGGTTGCAGAAGCCTTCAGCTCACTGAAAAAAGTGTTGTCCTTTGCTGCAGCCTGAGAATCGGAAACGTGAGTTGTAAAGTAGACAAAAATGTAAATACAGGAGCGATGTGTTGACCACTGCAGGCAAGCTCAGGGAGCCAGGGGAACAGAGAGAACTGTAAGCCTTTGTTCAGATGCTGTGACACAGCCAACCTCGGGGAAGCTTAAGACAGAGATCTGCTATGGGCCATTCAATCACTAAAAGGAAGTAGAAAAGCTTTTACGAGCATTTGTACAAGATACCCAAACAATGAGATATGGTGGCAATAGGAGATTCTCATTACCCAAAACTGTGTAGAAAAAACAACGGAGTAACTAAAATCTCTCAAGTAGATAACCAAGGTTTTCAGCAGGAGTAGAAGAGTGAGCAGATCCTAAAAGAGTGCTGTGTTAAAAACATATAGAGCAAGTTACCCATATGGAGAAGAACACCAGGCAGACAGAGGTACAATTCCACCTGCATCAGTAGCTTTCTGAGGACTTTTAAAAGTGGATACTAAAGAAAGGAGTAACGCAAACACATAGCTAAAGATAAGTACAAGGGAGTAAAACAAACAATGAGGTACAGAAGCAGAGCTGCTACAGCACAGAAGGCATTTCAACTAGGAAAGGACATAAACGGGAACTGGGAAAAGTTCTATAAATAAATTTTAATTAGAGGAAGAAAAAGGAAAGTCTTGGTCCATTGCTAAACAGGAAAAGAGAGCAAATAACAAATGAAGCAGAGAAGCCTGGCGTGTCTCTTGATCCAGCCCTTATTTAAAAAAAAGCTGTTTGTGACCAGCTAATTAATGAAATTATTTTTAAAATGAGGTAGGACTGCAGGCCAAAACAGGAAAAGACCAAGTTAAAGAATACTTGGATGAGCCAACGGCATACAATTCAAAGGGACCTCATAAAGTTCACCTGAACTTATTCAAGTAATAAGATGAAGTAATCTGTGAATCACTAACAATTATTGTAAAGCAATTACTGTAAAGGAGTCACATAGAACAGGACAAGCCCTAGAGCACAGGAGAAGGGTGACTCTAGTGCTGATCTTCAAAAAGGAATAATGAGACCCCAGGAAGCTATAAACCACTCACCCTGGTTTCCAAAAAATCTGGAATGAGTTATTAAACAATCAGTTTTTAAATACCTAGAAGATGGTATGGTGATAAAAAGCAGTCCACTTGAGTTTGTCAAGAAGAGATCATGTCAAACCAGTCTAATTTCCCTTTTTCACAGAGTAGCTGGTTTAGTGAATAAAGAAGAGCAAGTGGATGTAATTTATCTTAGCCTCCCGACATGGTCGCATTAGGTATGAGCTAAAATGTAATCACAAAACAGGACGGGTGCACAACTGGGTGAACTTCACTCCAAAAAACACAGTTATCAATTGTTCCTATCAAATAGGAAGTTGTTCAAGTGGGATTCCTCTGGGATCTTTTCTGGGCCTGTTTCCATTCTTTTCACTAATGATGCAGATGATGAAATCTGTGGTTACTATTAAACTTGGAGAAGGTACAAGAGAATCGAAGTCAGAGGATAAAAGTGTACAAATGATCTAGAAAGATGGTCCGCAGCCAACCTGATTAAGTAACCACTAGGATAAAGTGCCACTTTTAGGAAGGAGAAATCAAATTCCCAACTATAAAGCTGGAAGAAATTTGTAAGCAGTGTGTCACGGTTTGGGCAGAAGAAGGTCTGAGGGATGTAGTAAATGACAGGCTGGATTTGTGTTGATAGTGCATTGCCCTGGCAAAAAATATAAATGCCCGAGTTGCGTGTATGAAAGTATCACGTGTAAGACAGAGAAAACAATTATTCTGCTCTGCACTTTGGTGTGGAGGTCTCAGTTGAAAGGTTTTATTAAGTTTTGGGCACTGTACTTTATTAAACATATAGATATACTGGAGACAAGCCAGGGGAGATCAGCAAGTATGATCAGAGATTTGGAAAATACAGCCAGTGAGGTAGAAAGAATTGCATTTGTTTAGTCTAGAGAAAACCGGTTAGTTTACAGAAGATGAAGGCAAGGCAAGACTTTGGTTCCTAAATACACACAAAACTCTAATAAAGATGACAGCAAGCCATTTTTCTGGTTGAAAGTAAGGACAAGAAGAGATGAGCTAAACATGCAGCAAAAGGCTGCTTAGGCTGGTGCAGAGGAGCCGAAGATTGTCCAATCCTCTTCACTGGAGAGGCTTAGGTACAGGTTAGGCAAATGCCTTCTAGGAAGGGAGAAAATACACTAGAGACCTCTCTCTCTGGAGACTCTTCCCTGCCTGAGGTTCCTGCAGCTTTGAGGCTTGGTAGCTGAGGATCCAGGTGTGTACTCTCTGATACTACAATGCAGTAACTCTGTCGGTGCTTCAATAGCAATGCTTTTACATATAGTAATGATCAGCCTAAACAGCCCTGCTCCCCCCTGCCAAGTATTCCTGGCTATCAGATTTCTTCTACTGCTGGTGAGGTAAAACAGATATAATGAAATAAATTGCTGCCTGCGATTTTCTTACATTCGCACAAAGAGGTCTTGGCAGCAAAAACATCAGTGTTGGTTACTATATAAGCACCAAGTGTATGCCCATTTTTATGGCCCCGGGAACATAGCCCGCCAATGTCTGTATTAGGGCAAAGCCCAGGTAGAGTTCTGTCTCCATTTTTCCCAAAAGCTTTGAGAGGGACTGGGCTGCATCCTAGCCGGGATTCACGGCATGCTCTGCCAGGCCACCAGTCTGCACCACCAGGACCACAGAGGGACTCGGGTGAAGCACTGGCAGGTCAGCAGAGGTGCATGCAGGCAGCCAAGCAATCCTTATCCTCAAGGGCTTGTCTGGGCAAGAGCCGGGGGGGAAACAGAGCCTGTGGGAAGGAAGAGCGTGGCCATGGTCACACCTGGGTCCAGGGCAGATCCTTGCCCTGTTGCAGCCTCTCACGCTGCCATCACTCCTTTGATCCTCTGAGAGGAACTGAGACCCCTTGAGCTCCTGAGCCTCTCAGCAGCTGTGCTGCTCAGCTCCCACCGCTTGGAAAGGGCTCTGTGTTCCCCAGCCGCCCTCTATGCTTTACAGGATGGCGTCTTTCATGCCCAATTGCACACAGGAGGGTCCAGAAATGAATACCACCTTCCAAGCATGGTAAAAAGAGGCGGCGGGGGGTGGGGGAAGCCCTGCCAGAATCATCCACCTTCAAGAATCCGTAATTCATACGCACAGCCAGGCATAACTTATCTTCAGTACTTGTTATTCCCCATGTCAGAAGAAGAGCATTCAGAAAACAGGGAAAATTAAGTCAATTAATTGAAACCGACTTTCCCCTCTCTTTTTTAGTATGCTTCTATGTATATCTTTAAAATTTATAACTTACCATGCTTTTTTTTTTAATTTTAAAATTTTAGAGCTGGAAATTTGCTGCTAATTCATTTCAATGCCACCTTTTGTTTTCTTAACTGCTCGGGTCTAGCACATCTGGTGAACAAGCAACATTTTGTGGGGGCCCAGCTATTTCCTGTGAGGCTATGATGTGTTTTGTCCTATCGCTACACCAGTCTGCAAGTGACACTGAGTTAAGGTACTCAGGCTGCTTTCCTGTCTTGAATGCTGTAAATCAGTGCCAAAAACTAAGGGCGTCAGGAAACTAATGAAGAGGAGAAGTGGCAGCAGTCATTAGAACAGATGCCTCCAGGTGATGGCCAAAGATAGTATTAGGGAAATGATGGAAATCTCTGCAAGGGAATCAAATGGGAGAGTATCATCAGTGGATAATTGAATTTTATAGTTAAATTGGAACTGTTCTAATACAGACACGATTTTGGATTTCATAGCTAAAGCACAGTTCCGTTTTGCACTGAAAACAGGAATTCAGCTTCTTTGTTATGCTTGAAAAATATGGTCTCCTCCTCAAATTGGCAGCACTTATCCCTCTGGGTACAAGATGAATGGTCTGGTAATTTGTTAGTTTGTGATTTGCAATTAATTAGAACCTTGGTCCTTTAAGAAATCTGTTCCAATTGTTCCTTTGTTTGAAACATCTCAACAATGAAATAATGCAGACCACAGAAACGTTCCATCTAGTCAAAATTCATTGAAACTTTGCACACAGACAATAGCTGAATAAACTAGTTTGCAATTAAAAAATTTGTAACTAATTGCAGACAGGGAATACTGTGACTTCAACAAAAGCTCATCCAATCATCTGTTTTCCTGTAGGGTGAATTTGCACATGCTAATCCCATTGGCTGTAAAGGATTTACATTCATTACTCCCTTTGACTTGGAGAGGGCTGAATGTATCAAGAAGACATCACTTGGCCAGTTCTGTTAAGTTTTTGCGTTTTGATTTGGTGCACAAAAGGCTGCTGATTCAGTGTATATTTAAGAGTCATTGCTGAAGAACCTCAGGCAACAGAGCTCTTAACAATCCTGAAGCAATGGGACCTTGTGCCCCCTTCACTCAGGTATCACCCTCGGTTCCGTCACCAACGCAGCACACTAGACCACTGGTTTCAACATGCGGGCTAGAATTCCCTAAGTGGCTTAAAAAACACAGTTCCAATGGGATCCACAAAAAGTAACTAAGAACTAACCGGTTGCAGGAGGCTCAAATTTGCTACACAGGAGTGCGTGCTTCCTTTAGAAATTTTGTAGCGGTCCCACAAACTGAAAAGCAAAGTGAAGTAAACCAGTAGCAGATTTGATTCCCGTGTCTTCGTTACCTGTCTGGTGTAGCTCTGGGCATCTACACCAGCTGTAAAACACTGGCACAGACCCAGACAAAAAAGGCAGGAGTAAAAAAAGAGGCGTATTTTAAAACATAGAGGTGCAAGAGGCACGTCAGCAGAAAAAAAAATAAAAATCACCACCAACAAAAATCACACTGGATTAGCCCAGGAGGAGAAATTTAATGAGTTCCTTTCCCAGGAACTGTGGCTGACAACAGCTTCAGTGGAGGACAGAGCTGTCCTTGGAAGGAACCTTCCAGGTCCACGCAGCCATGAAAGCTGTCCCTCTGCCGCATGCTAAGGAAGAATTAACAAAGTGGATCCCAAGGCTAAGAAAGCTGCTGTGGCAAAGGAGGGGGAACAGCTTTTCACACCACAGCAATTTGCAAATCCAAGCACCAAGGGCTTTCTTGGGTTCTGGTAAGGAACTGGAGAGAAAAAAAAAAAAAAAAAAAAAAGAAGAAGAAGAAATCACAAAGACTCTGACTGAAATGAAAAATGGCTGGTTTGGGTAGTTTTATGCAAGCTTTTGAAAAATATTTTTATAACTGATGCCAATTTATAAATTAAAATGTAGTTCAGAAGCAAAAGAATGCTTCTGTTTAGAAAAAGTTGAAAACAAATATTGGTTAACATTTAAACAGACTCATTCTTTTCCTTAAAGGAAACCATCTTTTGGTGTGTATCCCAAATTCATAAATACCTCTGATTCCCCCTTATTTGTACAGTGGGATGAGTTCATCTGGACAAAAAAAAAATAATAATATCTCCCTAAATCTTAAAATAGCTAACATTTGAAAATATCAGATGAAATTATCAGTTAGACATGAACTACTTCCAAAGATTTAACAAAGAACTAACAGAGGAATGACCCGTTGCCTGGGAAAGAGGCCACCGGAATGGGCAGGATCCCTGCCGATCCCAAGGCAGAAACACCCCGACAGTGAGCCCCAGCAGGGAGCCACGCAGCCCCCCTGGTGCGGAGACTCTGCTACGATTGCCAGCCAGGAGAGGAAATCGGGAGATGTAAAACACGAGGGAAACGCGGAGTTGCACAACTCCCGTGACAGAGAGAGAAATCCCAGAGCCGCCAAAGCCGGCGGGGGATGCAAACTGATTTCTTTGCATTATCTGTTAGGAAAACACTGCCCAGTGGAAAGCGTGGGAGGAAGCTCTTACCCCGCGGCAGGAGGGAGGTGGGCGCAGCGGCTGCTCCATCACGTGGGGCTGGCAGCGGGGAGGTGACCCAGGGCCTGTGGGACGTGGCCTTTCAACACAGTGGGCGTGTGACAGAAAAGAGGGGGCTCAAGAAGTCCCACATGGCAGAGAGGTGGCATATGCAGGCAAGATGGTGAGAAGTAGTTGGGACACGAGGGGAAAATCTGCTCTGGGAAATGCCACTGCCAGGAGAGCGGGATGGGGTGTCCTGCACATGGGTGCTGGGACACAGGCACAGATTGGGATCCTCAGGAGCCCTTATTTTCTTCCGGTGCTGGAAATGTTTATCCTGGGGACTAGGACAAAGAGGTTTGTTTTTTCTCCATGCTTCTGTTAGGAATTCCTCTGGGTTTCCTATCCAAAAACAATAAGAGGTTACAGAGGAAAATACATGAATGCTCTTTCTGCTCTGGGACAGAGATGGAGTGGGCTGATGGAGAGGCACTGAGCTGGTGGGACATGTATGTCCTCCCAGGGTTTCCTCCCAGCACATCCTTCGGGAAGGAGCGTGGCTCTCCTTCCTCTGACCATGCACCTCCCAGCTGACCTTTCTGGAGAACAGGGTGGCCAAGGCAGGTGTTCCTCAGGTTGCCCCCTTGGGAACATGAAGCTGCATCTGACGACTGGAGGTGCGATTTAGGCAGTCAATTCCAGTGTGCACAGGTCTGGCAGCAACTCCAGTCTGCAGAGAATTCAAGGTTATAGTACTGAGTAAGGCACTGTAAAGGCTAGCAAGCAAGACCACTCAAACCCAGGAGATTATAAAATAACGTAATAATATAAAACAATCTCCTGGAAGCAACCCATGAGCTGATGTGACTCTGCCTTTGGGTCTGGCAGCTGGACCAGTGGTGAGGAATCACACAATAAAGTAGGTCACGTGTTTCCAAAAGACCTTTTTTTTCCTTTAAGCTTATGAGAAAATGATGATTTATGAAAATCAGCTTGAAGCAAGGCAGTCGTTCTGATAATAAAACCTCAAAAGAGTATGGAGGGCTCTGTCATTACAGTAATGGGCCCCAGATAAGTGCTTCATCAAGAAGACTATACATCATTACTACTTACAATGCGCTGAAAAGATGGGGCAAGGGGAGAATGAATGGCATCTGCTACAAAAATAAACTACAAGAGAAACGGTGCTCAGTGCTTTTATATTTTATGCCATAAAATCCTCCATTTTGGAATTCAGTTAAGCCAAACATATGTTTTTCACCTCCTCTCATCGCCTCGGAGCGCTGCTAAAACGCAAAGACCTCAGTGCAACCTGCGGGTCGAGTCTCCCATGGCCGAGGTGGCCACCCGGCCTCGGAGGGCCCCGCGGCTGTCCCTCCGGAGCGTGCCCCGTGCCCAGCAGCCCCGTGCAGCAGTGGAGGGACATCCTGCTACCCTGTGTGTGAGCCGCAGAGGGAAGCAATTTCCTGCCTTGTTTAAAAGCACGGAGGTGGCTGGTGTGATGCTGAGGAAAAGCAAACACAGCCTCGCCTGGCACAATCGAAACAGAATTTGGTCTCGCGCCTCTTTTCTTCCCCCTCCGCCCATGCTTACAGCACGGCTGGACTGCTGTGGAGGTCGGGATGTAACAAATTGCCACAGAGCTTTGCTTTGCTCACATTTTTTGGTAGATTTATGTAAAGGAAAACACTTTTTCTTGGATTGCTGTGTGTCGGCCTCGATCCTGCTTCCCCCAGGATCCCCCAGCAGGTGAAAAACTGCTCCCAGCTTAACCATTAAAAGCTGTTCAGCCATGTCAGTGGAGTAAAAGCAGAGGCTGAACTGTAGGAAGGGCATGCTGGGGAGGGCAGGCTGCTGGCAGGTAAGGGGGGACAGTCCTGCTGGGACCTCCAACCAGTGTCACCCCACCAGGACCCGGGAGACCCAGTGTCCCCAGCCCGAGCCACTCAGGGAGAGCGCTCCCTGCTCGTGGGGCGACAACCAATAAATAAACAAAATAAATGGATAAAGACAAACCGAGTGTGGGTTCAGGCTCTGAGGCAGACTGTTTCAGTGCTGCTTTCCAGTGTCGGCACTGGTCTAGCGGCAAGGAAATGGGAATGTTTGGAGTGATAGCCACGGTGGGGTTTCATTCTGTTATCGGGTATCATATAAACTAGACACAGCTTCCCTTGCTAGGCTGCACCCTCAGTTGTGTGTACAACTGCTGCTGGTTTATGGCTGTTCAAAATGTTTCTTGTGATTGCTCATCTTCACTAGCAGCAAATTTTCATTCATAATTTATACAGTGCTTTTACAACTTTCACCCAAAGAAAAATAAGTGCAACAGCTGGTGAGTCTGTAGCTGAAGATGGCGATAAAAAGAAGAATAAAGTATCTCTGAAATGAAATTTCCTTTCCAGCACATGCAGTGGGCCCAACATAAAAGGCACAACAGAAAGTTTAATTTGAAACTAATTTATTGGTGAAATGTTATCAGAATCCCAATGAAGACAAATAAATCAACATGAGACTGGGAAAAAGATCAGCTGGTGAGGATGAAAGTTACCAACATAACAATCCGCAGCCTGGGGAGGAGTTACACAAACTGGAGTACATCAGCAAAGCCAGAGTGAAATGCTCCCTCCACAATTTTGCATTCCAAAATGAAATCATTTGAGGTTAAAATGCTGATGGGTGCAAATATTTATTCCTTTCACAAGAAGTAAATATAGATTTTTGACTGTGAAACCCTGCCTTGGTCCCATGCTTCTGTTTCACCCCATTCTGCAAAAGCACCAAGGTGCATGCAAGGAGCAGAGAAAAGGGAAGTGACATTTTTGGGCTATGTTGACTGAGCCTCACTAACACTAGATTTATATGTTTCTCCTTATTAAGGCAAAGGAGAGGTAAATTGGAGCATATGCAGCTCCTCAGTTGCTCTAAATCAGAAGGCCACAAATGTTTTAGTTTGTTTGTTTGTTTTTTTTTCTGGAAAGAAGATCTGGATGAAGGAGAAGCAAGAAACAAAAAGCTGACGAAAAAGCTTCTTCTTGCTCAAAGTTCACCCAGATACTGTCTCACGAGGAGAGATGAGCTTTTGGTTGAGGACCTTGCCAGAGGCTGCACACAGAGAAGTTGCCAGGGAAGCAGGATTTGTATGCCCTTGTAAAAGAGCAAAACTAAAGGTGCCTGAATATACTGCCAATCTCCTCTTTGCTTGCAACATCCAGTAGGGTCCTATATTTTGGGTGGCCTTTTTACGTTACTTGTTTTGCTCAGTAATTAGTGAGTGTCTCAGTGGAGAAGAGTCAGAGTGCCGAAGAAAACGATTTACTCGGTATTCCCTTTGTGACCGGAGGCATGAAATGCTGGACCCCTTTGAGGAGACTCTGCTGTCACAAAGTCTCCAGCCTATACTTGAGAGAAGGTTTTAATTTTACATGAGGCATAACCGCTTAGTGAAGCACCCCACAGCTTGCATTTTGAAGGATGCACTTTGGTTTAGCAATGGCGACCACAGAGTTATGCACAACTGTTCCAATTCAGTTCATGCACAATCAGGCACAATTGTATTTAATCAATGAATTCACTCCTGTGCGAACCAGGGCTCCAATTTGGACAGCCTTTTCTTTCCTATACTGTAACAAATTATTCCTATTGACTGAACAGAGTGTGCCAAAGTTTCGTATGCTCTGATTTATGTGGAATAATTAGCATGATATTGTCTGGGCTTGAGGTCACTCAGCTCTTTTTCTTGTGCTTCAGCATCCACATTTGTTCCCATTCTGTACCATTTAACACAGAGGAAGCAGGATCCAGTCATAAAGAATAGCTCCTCTGCTTCACAGCTTCCAATTCATACAGATTTTTCTTGCACAGCTTCTTACCTTTCCATAAAAAAACAAAACAAAACAAAACCCAAACAAACAAAGCAAAACAAAAAAACCCAAACCAACCAAACAAAAAAATCCAAACAAAAAAAATAATCCCCTGATATGTTGGTTTCAGAACAGCAGAAACACTGGCAAAAAGAAAATAGCAGCAGAAGGAGGGGTAACAGTTCATGTTAAAACACAAATGAGTGTTCCTGATCTTGAAATTGTTCCCTTATAGATGGTAATTCCTTGGGACAAGGTAGAGGTAATTTGTGAGGAATAATAACAGATACAAGTGCTTCTGCTCTCCACCTATCAGAGCACGACAGAGGATTTCTGCAGAGCACATGACTGCTAATTAAAGTAGAATTGGTTTGTTTTCAGAATGAACTTCCCAATCCTACTGAAAGAGGCAAGCAGGGGAAAAAAGAGGAAAGGGGGGGAAAAGCGGGGAAAAAATGCCAGATGAAATATTTTTAGAGCTAATTAGGCTCAGGAAGTTGCAATTGGCTTCATAACAGGAGAGTGAAATGAGAGGGATGTAAATTGGCTAGGGAGGGAGTCCTCAAGGTTTCTTGGTCGTTAAGACTGCTTTATGACAGAGCATCTCTTCTCCAGGTAGCCTGCATTGTTATTGTTCTATTAGAAGAGTTTATGTTCATTTTTCAACAGCAAATAATAGTCTAGGCTAAAAAGAGCTAAACAGGATGTTCTCTGCACGAGTCCTTCAGCTCTCTACCCTTTCCTTGGCATGAGGCATCCTCTCTGGTGGCCCTTGGGATCTCATAGCAAACCCTGCTTGTGGAGCTAGGTTTACATAGGGGTTGCTGTTTGTGCAGAAGGGAAAGCTAAAAAATGCTGCAATTAAAATTCTAGTTGCAGCATAGTGAGGTGCTCATGGCAGGGAGATGAGCCCAGAGCGAGAATGTCTACCCAGATAACCAGATCAGGCTATGTGTTATTGGCACCATTTCTACTAGGGAGATGTACCCTTTCATAGAATCACAGAATGGTTTAGGTTGGAAGAGACCTTAAAGATCATAGTACACATGGGAAGTATTTGCTGGAGCCAGATGAGTAGAGAGACCTTCCACAACCTGAGAGACCTGGAGCTGTAGGAGAGCAGATTTCACTCTAGGAGGGAAATGGGACCCCATTGTAACTGGGATCCAGCTCATCAGGAGAAGCTGATGCTCAGCCTAGTTCACATGCATCCCAGAGAACGAGTGAGAGAAGTCTTCTCTCCAAAGGCATGTTTTGAAAGAATGCAGTGTCAGTAGCAAAAATAAGCCTGGGAAAAAACTCTTTTTTTCTTCCCAAAACCAATAAATCTTAAAGCTAAGAGCTGTACTTTATCTAAATATGTGGTTAGAGTTTGGTTCATTTATTAAATAAACAGCAACAATCACCTTTCACGACAGTTCCAGCATACCACTCTACTGGAACACAAAGTCTGACCAAAGCAATCTTTGGTCTGCTTCTTTTATAAGCATGATTTTGCATCAAAGTGAAAAGAAAAATAAAGTGCGAGATAAGCTAATGGCACACCGTGCTGCAAGCGCTGAGCCTGAGCAGTTGCTGGAAGCTGAAGTTCATTGAAACAATGACATGAAATAGTTCATTTCAAAGGTGCTAGCTTCAAAACCTCTCACCCATTATTAGGATCAATATTTTCAGCAAACCTTTTCAGTAAAATTGCTATTTGATTGCAAATATAGTATGTCCCTCCTTCTGGACCTGAGAAATTTACGTGTTTTTTCTGCTGTTTCTCAGAGACAGCCAAATGGTGATGCTGAGGTGAGATGAGCAGGTGTGAACCACAGATATTAAACATTTCATGTTATTAGCAATCCACATCCATCCTCACCATCCTTGATTAAATTTCATTCTTACCTCTGGAGTAATTTCCAGACTGCCCTGATTGTCTGGCCACTGCTTTCCAAATTCATTACAGTAGTGAAGTGTGTCAGGGGCGCAGATAGGCTTTTCATCTCTTGTGATGGAAAATGTGGTGCAATTACAAGCGATTAAGAAATGTCATTCCCGAAGTGGAGCTAAGGGTCTCACATCCCACTTTTAGGCATTCATCTCCCAATTTGCACGTCTTTTAGGACACCATTGCTACAAGGAAGATTGATGGATCACAGATAGCTTTGCTGGCTGCTTACTCCACGCTGGCTTCTTCCCAAGGAGGAGCAGGTGGCACTTTTGATGTTACAATAATTCACAGTGAAAAAGAGAAGCCTGCAGATGGACCTGGCAAGGCACAAGCAAATTGCCTGCTAACAGATTCATGTTCTCTGAGCATCACCTAAGACACATGATAAAGAGAAACGCAGGATCGGGTTGCAAAGCGGCCTCTTATCAGGTGATGTCTCCTACTGATATCACAGAAGGCCTCAACTAATGAGACTTCAGCTAATTTGTCCTTGGTGTTATATTTCTGAAGAAGTTTAAATAGTGCATTCCTGGGGTGAGCTGTTCTGCACACCTGACATGAGCTGGACACAGTGCAATGGGAGGAGAGCTGCCCATGGTGTTTCTTCTGGTAATGTGTAGCACGTTAGAGAACACATGCAGGGGTCAGAGTTCTGTTTAAGTTTCAGAGTTTTCCATTGTACTTTATGGAATAAACATATCTGATTTCATTTCAAACAAGAAATGAGCCTGAAGAGAATTTCAGCTCCAGATGCCCCTGGAGCAAAGATTAAACGCTAGATCACAGTGTCTTAGTCAGGGCTCTTCAGATCTAAGTACCCCCAAACTGTGAAGTCATGAAGTTCGATCCAGGAATCTGGTCTTCCACTCCCAGCCAGCATTTCTGCACTGGGGTAATTTCATTGACTGTCTGGAGGGTTGTTTTTTTGTCAAAACGCAGATTAAAAGGGGAACAAGTTCCTAGTTATGAATGCTGTGGTTTGGGTAGGTCTTTATCTCCAACCTTTTTCTGACAGCTTCCTTTAAGACCTCTGGCCATTCTACCATCAGTGGGAAATTTACACACATATCCAAGAGCAAGATTTGGCCTTATGAGTTTTATGAGACTGGGATAAAAATAAGCATCTACTAAATCCTACAGCCAGACTGGGAAAGGACAGTCCTTATCAAGGTACTCATGATAGCAAATCTGCATACACATAAGTCTTAGATGAGGGACCAAAATTCTACTCTGCTTCCCAGACTCTCCTGCTACTCTGAAAACCAACAAAATATATACATTGGCAGAGAGCTGTGCCCAGAGCCTGGCTGCTCTGCACTACTTTCTACCATCTGAAGTCTCAAAAGGCCCTACCACAGCCCTTTAATGTCCATTCCAGTGCGCAGAAAATACTGTGCACTGCACTGGAATGGCTGTTCTACTGGGAAGAGCAGGAAGGCACTAAAAGGAGCAAATAATGGTTAACGCTAACGTAGGCAGTGTTGGAAGACAACAGGAGCAATCAACTCTTTCAGGACATGCATCTAGTTACAGAAGGCAGAAAAATATGCTGTGTTCACCAGGTCCACCATGGGTTGCTTGACAGTCCTCCAATATATATCTGGCACGTGCAAGCACTGAAGACCATCTTCAACAACAAAAGGCCGAGAGATCTCTTCCTCTGACGGCTTACTGCTGACCCGTGACCCAGCAGCCAAGAGAGATCACCCACCCCTGCTTGGTGTCAGTGAACTTGGTGTGAAGAAATCAGTGATGTTGGCTCATACAGAACAAGCAGTGGGAAATTTCCATGGAAAATTGAGCAGACAATGTCTGCTTAATGCGATTTACATGAGCTAGTTGTGGCTCTTCTGCCGTCCTGTATCTGCTCCAGATTCTGCCCCTGGGTTATGCTACCCACTTATATCTCCAGTGTGATCATTTTCAGCGTAGCCAAGAGTTTAAGAAATGACAGGTGATTTGAGTCAGTCACAAGACATCTTGTACCCATACATCCTAGAGAGCCCTGTGTGTTCACTGCTGCCTTAAAATCAGGCCAGCAGAAGGTGTCTCAAGGCAAGTACACACAATAAGTGATCCTTTAAGAGGAGCATGGTCAGTCATGGCTCCTTGTTCCATCCTTCCAACCCACAAGCATTGTACTGCCTTTCTCATTTCACCTGGAGAGGCCAGGAAGGCACTTTCCTTCTCCTCGAGGTACAGGATGACCTGACCTTCCCAGATTACCATTACCCACCTTATCCAGTTTCTATGTGTAGTCAGATTCTGCTTTCACTGCCACGTCGGCAAGCAGAACTTCTGCAGTTCCTACCCTTCAGGAGCACACATGATGCTGATTTGTCAGTGTCGCTGGTACCCCACCACCTGCTTCCTTCAGGTTTTCTCCATCTGGCTGTGGTGATTCACTGCACCAGAGGGTCTCAGGAGGCCCCATCACTCCTTCCTCTGAAAATCTTTTAAGGTCATGAAGGCAGAGCATCCCAAAAGACAGAGGGGGAGGATTTTCCCTTTGGTTGTGAGACAGTGATAACACTGATTCAGCTCACCGGTACCTTGCAGGCATTAGGTTTAGGTCTGTCCAGTGGGGGAAAGGTACCAAAGTGACAAAAAGTTCTTCTTCATCCACAGGTGGAGTCGCTTTCACACCTTGGCCATTCCGGGGGTGGGGATTGGAAAAGGGACCCCATGCATGTGCGCCATTCAAGAACAACATCAGGCTACCAGTTTCTAACTGGTCTCTTCAAAGCATCCCTGTGACCTTGTTACTGGCCAGGGCCACTGGGGACCCTGTATTAAGGGAATTGAGTGGAGCCTTTTCCTGCCTGACAATAAAATCTATTCTAATTATAGTTCCCTGCACACATACTGTCTGAAGGGCAGGGAAAAGCTTTCGCCACTTGAGTTCAGGACTGAAAAATTAGGTGGTGGGCTCTGGGCGGGGGGACTCGAGGAACAACTGCTGCAGGAGGCTGTTGGGATAACAGAGATGGCAGGAAAATTGATGACAACCTTGCCGCACACACACCTAGAGGAGGGACCTAAGGAAAAGCCCGTGGTCTGGGTTTTGAAGATTGCAGAACATGCAGCAAATTCAGCACCATGTCTCCAACCAGCTTTGGTGGTGTGCAAGGGGGTGACAGTCCCCCAGCTCAATGGGAGGAATCGTTTCCGCAGGATGCACCTCCGTACAGCTCTGCACACCCCAAACCGCTGCGGGGCAGGTCCTGACCTCTCACCGCTGGTGCAGGGGCTCCTCCTCCGCCTCACTGCTTCAAGGGGTCCCAAAGGAACAGACGTAGCATTTTTCCATTCTACACGAGAACGGATTTTGCACTCAGAAATTTTCCTTTCTCTTTTAAAATTCTAATAGGAAATCTAGAGGTTAGTGCTCTGTTTTTACATTCACATTTTGTTTTAAAACATTACAAAGACACTCAGTTTCAGAATTTTTATTTTACCACTTTTCCTTTGGACAAATCTCTACTGTGGAAAACACGGAGTGGAGAAAAAGTGGGAAAATGAAATCAGAGCCCCTCAGTCTCATTCACTCTATTGCAATTAATGGCGAGACAATACAGGAACAGAAAAAAAATATTGAATTTTGAAATATAAAAACATTTGTGTCTTTGAAAAAATATATATAAATCTAGGTCTAATTCAATGTCAAGATATTGCTAGCAGATTGGAAAAAAATATATGAATATATGAGAAATTTCTTCAATGGAAAAAAACCATTAATTTTCCAGTTGATATTGCTATTGGATTGTTTATTATCTTGGCCATATGAAATATGAATTACTCTTTAAATAAGGAAAGGAGGCGCACACAACTTCAGTCGTTCTCACAGCAGCCCCAGACGTCATTTTATGCTGGCAGAGCCAGCAGCTTCTGACAACATTTCAAGACATTTTTACAGAAAAATGTCTAAGTATTTACTATCTTAGACCAAGGAAAACAGAAATTCTGTATAAATGAGCAGCATAGAGGGAAAAAAACTGAAACATCTATAGTTTTTCTCCTTACATCATGCATCATTCCCAGATTGGAAGCCAGTTGTGCAGTGGTTTTCTAGTGGTGAGAGCAGGATATTGGGTTTCAGGACTCTTGGGTTAAATTATCGAATCTGCCATTGATTTGCAGTGTGACCTTGGGCAAGTTATTTAAAGGGAAATATGTAATTATTGGTTTCAATTGGCCAGGCTCGCTTACTGTCTATGGCTTTATAGCAGTCGCTATTTTTTATTAGAATGATTGGGGCGGGGGAGTGTCTCTTTTCTGGAAACGCTTTTTCGTGTATTAAAGGGTTTGAGGATTTTTTTAGTCTCTCTCATAAAGTATGGAAAACCCATACAATCCAACAGAGAAAACTAAGAATCTGGATTCTACAAGTAGCTTTTCATATACTGCAAGCTATATTCCTAAATACTCAATTTGAACAACATGACTTCCGTTAGTATAGTAGGTAATTGCATATGCACATCATTGAGTGAGCAGCATTTAAAGGAACAGTAAAGGAAAAGCAAATTGCACAAATATGTGACAAGATGAGAATTATTGCCCACTGTAATAATTTAAATAAAGACAGTACAAAAAAGCCCCAAAACCTCAAGGATTTGAGGGTGAAAGGAATTAATTATGAAAGGGGTTTTTTAGCAGATAATTTTGCTCAAAGTTAATGGGGTAAGCAGGAATGATCTCCAGACTTCTGTAAAAATATAAACTTTCCAATAGTTCTAAATAAAAGTGTCTTCTCGATAAAAAGAGCTGTCCACAGGTGGGCTCAAGCACTTTGTTATTTTTACTTAACATAGTAGCAGTGTTTCAAAAATAAGAAAATTCCCATTTTTCACACCTTGAAGTAGATACATTGAAAACAACAAAAGAAGGGTTGAGGGGGTTTCCCACGTATTCTCATGCTTTCTGGCTCATCTTTAGAATTCTTTCAAAATATTTCAAGATGGGAATTTTAATTGTGAAAAGTGTTGGGTGGGGAAATATCCCAATTTTTAACAACATAATTAGAAGAAAGTTTAAAGTTAAGGTAGTCCGTAAGTTAGGATTTGTTAGGATCTTTTCTGTAGCCCAATGGGACCGTGCAAAATACAGTATAATACTTATATGTCCTGCAGGATTATTTATTTTGAAGCTTAGCTATAGTTTATAAAGTGCTTAGAGATCCTCTGATGAAAAAGTAATAACTATGTCATCATCGTCATCATTGTTATTATTGTGAATATCATTATTTTTATTCCCCTGGTGAATTAAGAAATCAGTTTGTAAAGATTACAACAGCTGCGGGGAATGCGCCTCGATAACTTCTCTGTGTTTTGTACCATTGCCAAAAGAAGTTTATAAAACGCTGCAGGAGTAACCGTGTTCCTAGCTAACAGGCAGGAATTTGCTTGGGCTGTCAAATGTTCACCCGATATGACAAAGAAAAGTAATGAGTACACGGTGCGCCATTTTTCTTTCAAGGGACGCATAAAAGTCTTTATATAAATGCCCTGGGATTCACATTTTTAACCTCAGACAAACATTTGTAATTTGTAGGGGCATGCAAGGTGCAGTTATTACGGGTAACGTGTGGACTGTTAAGGGTGATGCCTGGTAAGTGACATAATGAAGAGGTCCCCTGTCATGAAAGCACCAGCTCGTGGTTTGTTACTAACCCTAAACCTGGGCTGTGGGAGCGACTGAAGCCACAGCTGCCACGACAGCAATGGCTCACCAGGGGCCTGAGGGGGCGGTTTCATCTCACACAGGGGTAGATGTTGCTGGCCTTTGGGGAGAACAGGCCCCGAGTACTCTTGTAGGAATGAATAGAGCACAGAATTCCCCAGGAATTTTGCCTATAAACTTTTCATGGTATAAGTGTCACATCCCAGACTTCTCACTCAAAATTAACTGCCGCTTGAGTGGACATTTATCTGACAAGTTAATCTAGTCATTTTATATATGGGAGGAAAAGACAGCAATGACTGAGGATATGAAGAAGGCAAGGTGACCAGAAATTAGGGCCATAAATTGAATCTTGGATGTCAACCTCTGCTCTGCCACAAACTCACCATATGACCACGGCCAAGTTCCTTAATCACTGGTGTACCCATTGTCCAAGTGTAAACTGGGGCTAAAAGCGCTGCCTGGCTCCTCTTCCAAGTGAGGATCGATGCAAGACACCTTGTGAGAAGTTCAAACAAGCTCCTTTTGCATGGAGAGAGTTTTGCTCACCAGGTATCTGAATCAGAGGCCAGTCCTGAAAAGGGATCAGTGGGATTTGTTCAGGTGAAGGCACGTTTAAATAGCGGCAGATGGAAAATTCTCCTTTTCTTTCTAAATTAGACATCACAAACAATGAGAAAATTAAATCCACTTCTCAGGATATGTCCCTGCACAGGAAGTTCATCGCAGGGGCGTTTCCCTGATAAGAGCTTTCTCTGGGAAGAAACTGAGTCTGTCTTTTGTAAGGGGCTCTGAAAAATAACTCCCAGAATCCAGATCCTGTCAAAATGATGTGAGAACATGAGCCATTTTACCATCAAAATATTTTGGCTTCAGAAACTAGCAAATCTTTCCGCCTCTCTATGAGAAGAGGCAGGGAAATGAAGTGATTGCTCACTGCCACAGCGCTCTGTGGCACTGAGAAAATCGTTTCGTTTCCTGCTGTTGTGAGACCTCACAAGCTCCTGGCACCTGGCCCTGAGCTCCAACCGCTGCCTCCTGCCTCCCGCTAGCAGACTCGCTGCTCACTGGCCGGCCGAGAGATGCTTGCTGGAGCATTCCCTTTTTTACACCTAAATTTCTCCTGCTAAAATTATGCCCCACTGGCTCCATAATAAAGCGTTACTGGGGACATAGCTTATACACTCGAGTGTCACCTCCCAAGTTCAGTTGCAGTGATGGGACCTGGAGGGAACACGCTGGCATGTCCCCTAAGCAGGCACACAGGAGCTCAGCAAGGGCGATGCCATTCCCAGCAGCTCTTTTCCATCCTGGGATAGCATTAGCTTGTACCTGGCTTAGCTTAACTGCGGTGTGGCCTGCCTACCATTGCCTCATAAATCATTTACACATTTCAATTTGTTTGGGGGCACTATTTTGCCAGTTTTAAACGGGAGGTTTCTTAATTTCTTGTTAGTGTTTGAAAGTTTTTCTTTATTAACTGAACCTTAGAGCTGTAGTTACTCCCAAATCCTTCTGTTTAAAATAGCACGGCCAGATGTTTTCTTCTGAAGTCTTGTTTCAAAAAGTCCCCATGGGCTTTCCATGACAAAATTCTTTCCAGCAAGCACCTTGTAACGCGTGAGCCCTGCGGAAGCAGGGAGAGCCCCGGCCTGATGCTCCCCTTCAGGGCCACCACCCTGCACCAGACGGGGGGAAGTGGCTCAGGCATGGGTGCTGTGACTGCCTGTGACACCTCCCCATGCTGCAGGCATGGACACTGTGACTGCCTGTGACACCCCCCCGTGCTGCTGTGGGGGACGACACGCAGGGATGGGCTGGCTGCTGGGCTGAAGGACGGGTGAGGAGTGAGGCAGCATTTGTGCAGCCCCCAGCAGGACACGTTCTCACCCAGGTGATGCCGGGGGCAGCTGCAAAACCCACAGGGCTAAATCCAGGCTTTTGCAAACCCTTTAAATTTCTGTCCCTGAGACCTCGGAAAACCTCAGCTTCAATTCACCTGCCAATACAACTACTCTTTCCAAGAGTGACCAGGCAGCTGGAGAGTTTTCCTGAGTCTGCAGCTTGCACATTAGCCTAGTGATGCTCAACAAAAAGTGCCTGAAGGGTCCTGGTGCCCCAAGGAGCTGGGATGGTGGCTCTTCCCACGCAGCCCCAGGACCAAGCCCACCTCTGCCCGCCCCAAATGTGCTCAGCGCCTCATTCATTTTGGGGTGAGCTCAGGCAGGTCTCCCGCTCAGGTCTGCTTCCAATCACCGAGTTGTGCTGAATAAAAGGCTGCTCACATCGGAGCCAGTGCGGGTCAGGGGTGGCCAGGGCAGAGTGCATGAGAACTTCCCTCCGTCCGGGAAAAATACTTTTAATAGAACAAATCTGGCTCCCCGCAGCAAACAGCTAGCCCACAGCGGAGGGGAGGGGGGCAAAAGCAGAGGCTTCTCCAGCAGCTGTCAGCCTGCCTTTATAGCAGCAGCTATTAAAGCTGGTTAATAGGAACCACCCTCCCACGCAGCGCTCTGTGGTCTCTGGCAGGTTGGAGCCAAGGCGAGCGAGCCAAGTGGACCATCCAGCAAAACCGAACACTGGAGTGAAAAGGGAAAGAGGTTTGTATCATGAGGTGTTGCAGTTTTGCCCTCTGACAGACAAGGGCAGCCCTGCATGGGCACCCTCTGAGAAGCTATGGCAGCTCGAAGACCCGAGAGGATTTATGGGAGGGCGGATTCCAGACCCAGATTTGCTCTGATCTGAGTTAAATCCCCAGCCCAATATTAAAAATCGGGTGGTCTGAAGAGCAAATCCTGCCCGGCAGGATGTGAGTAAGCTCCAAGCCAAGTCCCCGAGCTCTGGTTCACAGGGTAAACCCCGCAAAGCCGACAGCTGCTTCGGCTCCAGGCTCCCCTGCCTGCTGCCAGCCTGCAGCCGGGCAGAGCCGGGGCAGGCACGGGCCAGGGGCTGCACCGACAGACCATCGCCTGTGTAGGGTAGGAGCCTGAGTAAAGGCCACAGCTCCTCTCGGAGAAGTGAAAACTAGAAGGAAAAATGTGGCCGATCTTCATAGAAAGCTGGTACTTAATCTGTGTCTGTGCCACACTTTTTGCTCACTTTCTGGAAGGGCAAGCTGTGCCAGCCCAAGGACTCAGCCTGGAGGTGGATATCTTGCTTGTAATCGACCATTAGTTCTTAGGTGGTGCTTCTCACCCGTCAAACACAATCTGCTGCCTGAAGCTTAGGGGCCAGTTAGGATTTTTCTGACTCTTCAGAAGGTGGGGAGGCACCACAGCCAAAGGGACCTGGACAAAGTCACCCGCTGGTCTATGGACCACTAGAGAGAAACACAGATTTTCCAAGCGCAATCAAGTGATGCAGTTTCTAGATCAAATTACATTTTCAATTTTTTCCTAAAAAAGCATTCAACTGGGACGTCTTGAACCCAGTCAAGGCTGGCGCTGACGATTTGCTCAGAGCAGCCCTGATCAGGCAGCTGAGTCACTCCAAGATACTTACACTCCACCAGTGGGAAGGTTCAGCACCTGGTCTTGGCCATCTAAAATCAGAGGGCGACAGGCACCTCCATGGAACTTTTCATCCCACTTCCAGTGGCGTGCTGGGCATGTTGCATCAGCTGGCTATCAAGAGCACCAGGGTGCTGAGATAAAGTAGAGGACTAACATTTCCGTGGTTAAATCTGGGTGAACCCTGTCCAACCCCAAAAGCATTGCTACTGTTTTTGAAAAAGACACTTTCTCATCAGCTGAAGCAGAATGACGAAGAATGCCCCATCTGAGCCAGACTCCTACTGACCACCCTATTTTATCAAGGTCTGGGGAATTTTTCATTTTAGATATACAAATATTTTGTGGCTTTTTATTCATGGCAGCTGGACTTTATCAGCAGGTCACCACAGTGGGGAGATAAGAAGGTTGCTTCTCTAGGCACCCTAGCAGGAGTCTCACAATCCCAGTTTGGCTTATGTGGCCATTAAAAACCCCTCTAAAGTGGTTTTGACCTCAAGCGTCTTTCCATCAGCTCTGTGGTTTAGAGGAGTCTTGTGCTAACAGAGGAAATGAGGCTTTTGTGGGTCTATCACAGATTGAAGTATAGACATACAGACACACCCTTAAAACCACTTTTATTGCTTTTCACATAAATTTATAAGGTGGGACCTCATAAATTTGCCGTCACTTACTCCTGTGCCCACCCTTCTTGCACCACCTTGCAGCACGCAGCCCGTCTCCAGCAATGGGCTCCTTGTTCAAGCGGAGATGGAAGTTTTAGATCAGAGAAGCATTTTAGGAATCTTCAGTGAATTAGGCAAATTGTTTCTGTAAAAAGAAAGGGAAAGAAAGGAGAAAGAAAAAGGAAAGAGAAAAAGGAAAGGGTAAAAAGGAAAAAATAAAAAGAAAGAAGGGAAAAAAAACAGAAAAGGGGAAAGGGAAGGAGGAGAAGGAGGAGGGAAAGAGAAAGGGAAAGGAAAAAAGGAAAAGGAAAAATTCCCCTCCCTCACCCAACTTCAAGACTTGAAATATTTTTCAAATCAAATCGTAAGGAAATTTCATTCTCATTTGAAAACATGAGATATTTTAGAACGGTACTTACAGGAGGTAGTGTTTCAAACTCATATATCAGCTTTTGAAAATACAAACAAGGTGTTACATAGCTGGACATCTTTTAACGTTGTGGTGTTCGAGTTCCCAAAACATCTCAGAGATGTTTTTGCACAAATATATATATTTTTTTTTCCCTGCAAGCCCTGTGTGTCTGACTGGGGATGCGAGACACCCTGTCTTCCCTGTGTGGCGAGGAGGGCCAGTGAGGCACGTCCTTCACCCGTGCTCCTGATACCGGCAGGACCAGCCGCTGTGCACCACCCCGATGCAGAGCCCGAGGCCACAGACCTGCTCTCCTCCCTGCTGCCAGCAGAGGGAAATCAGCCCAAGAGGAAAATCATGGGCCCATCCAGTTGAAATGAATATTACAGCTCTCATACCTGTTTTAGCAGCAGACCTGCACTCAAGGTCTTTGGTTTTACTAGGATGCAGTTGGGCAGAGATTTCTTTGTAGCTTCCCTCATTCCTTTTCTTTTTTAGCAGCACATCTTCCAAGAGGCAGATCTCCATGCTTGGGTGTTAGACTCACTGTGTTCAGAAGAAATTTTCTTGGTGTGGAGCTAACATTGATTTTGCACTAAAAAAATCAAAAAGTAACTCCGGAGCCTGTGGAAGACAAAAGAAAGTTCCTGAAGCCTCCTCACCCTCCCACCCCGTGAGGAAAAGAAACGGGAAGGAAAAAGAAACTCCTATTGGATCCGAAGTGCAAAAATTTAGGGCAGACATGTCGAGGGCTTCCAGTTTTCTGACCAAAAATAGTACACCAACTACGAAAGCACGTGCTTTCCTCCAAATGTCACTGCTGGCAAGTGCCAAAACCCCACTCCTTTTCCCGCGGGAACAGGCAGGGGGTGACAACCCAGCAGGCAGCGTCCAGGCTGAGGGACACTGGGCAGAGCAGGGGCAGCTCCAAGGGCCAACCACCCGGTTTCTGTAGGGGCAGGAGAGCTGCCGGTCCGGGCCAGCCACGAGCTGTCTGACTGCATGGAGTCTTTCTTGTCAACGTTCAAACAGCTTTCGCTTTGCTCCTTCTTGCAGCCATGCCGTGGTCCCACTGGGATCGCAAAGGTACGTGGGACAAAGAAAACTGCAGCCTTATGGATATCACTTCAGCTGGCTAAAACACCTTCTGCCGTCTCTGTATGTATGTATAGATGGTCCCTCCATATTCATATTTCTCTATAGAAAACACCATGTCTTGGAAAAGTTCATCTTGACTGCTGTCTGTCAAAATATTTCCTTACTCCATTAATAACAATTATGAGTGTGTTTACATAGCAGCTAACATTTGCAAAATGCTTTACCCATGAATATATATCCTAATTACTCACAGAAAATTATTTCGTTACCCAAAATTAGCCCCTTTTGTTTGCCTGACCCGCTTCCAATCAGATCATGATTACAGCAAACTTAACGAATGCTTCGCACAGGCACCTTTCATCCTGTGGGTGGCTGGTAATTGTGTGATTGCTGCGAATTTCACTGCGCATTCTGCATTTGCTTTCCAAAATCGAAGCGCTTTTGACTGGACAAATAAATCACTGATATATCTCTGTAATGTCATGTTTTTCCTGAAAAAAAAAAAAAAAGGGCAGATAATTTTGAATTGAAAATTGACTTTGCATAACTGATATATCTCTGTAATGTCATGTTTTTCTTATTAAAAAAAAAAAAAGCAGATAAATTTGAATTGAAAATTGACTTTGCATTGACTGCCAAGCAATCTTTAGGTACTATTCATTGCTTTGCCAGCTTCCCTGACTGTAAACCCCTTTTTTCCCCGGCTGCCCGATACCGATCCAACCACACATACACATACTTTATATATACACACATACACATACATGTACATATGTATGTATATATGCATACATACATATACATACAACAGTCACAGGAAGAAAAAAGCAAAACAAAACTCATTACAGGGTAAAGAGCATAGTGACATTAGTTCACTTTGTAAAGATATAAAACCACCGTGAAATGGTGGGTGTTTAATAGCAAGAATCCCTGAAAATATTCCAGCCAAAGGGCACGAGTGTTTGGTGAAGTGAAGCATCACTGACAGCTTAGGCTGGAAGTTGTTCACAGAGACAAGACTAAACTGATACCTTTCGGATACTAAACCTAAAGCCTCTCAGGGGATCCCACTTGTACGTGCTACGCCAAAATCGTGACCGTGCCGGCGGCTGCACCTGCTGGCCGAGCACCGGGTGCCGGCAGGGCAGGCTGCCTGCATCGCTCCAGAGCTGGAGCCTCCACCGAGCAGGAGCTGCAGAAACAGGGCTGCAGCAAAGGACACAGATCTGTGATTCCCCCAGAGGAGGGAGCTTTGAAGAGCTGCTTTCCAGAGATTTTGAGCCTCTCTGTCTTCACAGATTTAAAATAGAGAGATGTGGACCGGGAAAGGGGAAAGGGAGAGAAGGAAATACACCCAGACGGAAACACGACCTTCAGTGGTTACAGACACTGTTGGAAGGCAGCTCATCTGAAGCCAACAGCGGGCAAAGCCAGTGTTTCAAGGCCAGCATGTGCACGCCGCAGAAAAAAAACCCAGCAAGACGCATGTGCAGCCCCTCTGCAGACAAATGCCCACAGCTGCCAGCTTTGCACCGCGGCAGATTTCATCTTGCCTTGTGCCCACGAGGACGGTGTTGCCAGGGAGGGGAGGGAGTGGGAGCAGCGCAACCATCATTCCTCAAAACCCCTTCAAACAAGGAAAAGGGGCAACAAGTGTATCACTCTGTACGTGGAGGGGACCCAAGCCTGCCACCTCCCAAACAAAGTTGGACGGGACCATGCTTGCTCCATTGAGAGAGCGGCTCTCCGGGGAGAGCAGGCGCGGGACAAAGCCTATTGTTTAGCTGCGCTTGCACCATCTATTCTTCTGTCCCCAACATACAAATTGGCAGGCGCCCCCAGGGACGCTGCCACACCAAGCCCTGCGAGTCCTGTGCAGGGTGGTGGTATGGAGCAGCCCCTCGGCACATCTCCAGCCTGGGAGGCCAGGAGGGGACGAGGCAGCTGCGGCGTGCACGCTCGTGCCCGGCCCTCCGGAAGAGAAGGAAACCGGCAGAGACAGGCAGCTAAGGGACAGGCAGGAGACAGGAACAAGGTCAGCACAAATGCAGGAACCCCCGGTCTCAGCTGCAGACAAAGGTAATTCGGCAAGCGGTTTTAAACTCCCGAGTGAGTAAGGGTTTTATTGGGAGCACTCCCAGCGGGAAGTAAGCAGAGGCTCCAGGTCTGGCACCACTCAGGCCATCAAGGCTGGGTATTGTCCGGATTTGCAGAGGGAGATCCCAAACTCAGGCCGTGGGTGCCCAGGTGGAGCCAAGCCTTGGGAACTGGTGACGCCAGCATCGGGATGTCTGGCGCGTCCCGGCGCGATTTAGATGCTTGTCACCAGGAAAAAATAGGCTTGCCTTGAATTGGGCAAACACGCCTCTCATCTGGACACTCGCTGCTAAAAACAGGCAGCTTTTAGAGCAGTACGGGTTGGATTTACAGTAAAACTGTGTCCTCCCCGCTCCCCGTACAGACAAACGCCCACAGCCGTGCGGGGCCAGCACATGCGGTGCCAGAGAAGCCGTACAGCTGTGCACCCCCGGGGGCTGCGCCAGACGGCGCTGGGATTAAACCCCCCCCACTCCCCCACCCAGGATTAAGCCCACCATTTATCAGTGGTTAATTAACAGATTACTGGGAGGCTGAGAGAGTCTTTTTAGATAGCTAGTGAACTGGTCTGCTTGGCCCACAAGCATAAAGCCGTTGGATTCACTTTGGGTCCAGTGCTATTTCGCAGGGCGGTGGGAACTGCAGATAATCACCGAAACTCGACAATTACTCCATTTTTCACAGATTTTCCCACCAGAAAACAGTATATGGGCTTTAAAGGTCTCCTCCTTTGAAAGGCCTAAAGTAGGACAGACACAAAACTGTTGATACTGGGGTTTTACTGAACGCATGGTTTGCCATTAATAGAAAGTTTTCATGAAAACTGTTTACTTTCTTTGGAAAAGTTTGGCTTTCGGTCAAAAGCAAATAAATAACCAAAATGGAATGGAAAGTTTTGCCTTCCCGTTTTTAATTTTCAAGCAGAAAAGATCATTTGCATGTGGTCTGGTGCCCCAGTGCCTCCTGGGAGATGGAGATGAACATTTTTGTGCTGCTCCAGCGGGGAGGCAGCTGTGGGGCAGCACGGCAGACACTGCCCTGGTGGGAGGTCACAGAAGAGAAGGCCAACAGAAAGGTCCCTGGGGCACCAGCGTGACTCTGGGTGACATCAGAAAAGGGAACCAGCTGGGAGGCAGCCTATATCTTTTTGTAACAATTCAAAATTATCTCTGAAGAGACAGGAAAAATGTCTGAAGAATCTATGGAGCCCCACTTTCCCCTCATTTTCTTGATGGAAGGCCAAAAATTTCTGTCACTGGAAAATGATTATAGCAAGTGGGATACCATCTCCTTTCTCTGCTTTGTCTAGAGTATCCACCTGAGGAGCTGGAGGGCCATGGAGGGCCAGAGCTGAGTAAGGACTTTACCACCCAGAAGCTCCACGTTCCAACACTTCTGTCCCTCCAGGCACATTTAACTAGCGATCAATTAACATCCTAGCTTGCAAAAAAAAAAAAAAAAAGAACAAGCCAGCCTGGAAACAGGCGTGCTCCAAACACCACAGGAAAATGAGATCTGGACCCCGTTAAAGACAAGGGGAGATGTTGCCCTGATTTCAACAGTGTTAGCACTCAGCTCAAAATGAGAGCGGCCTCCGCAGAATCTGCACACAGTCACAGGCAAAATTCGACCTTTCCCTAACTCTCATCCCGGGCTGTAAAGGATCAATCTCCTTATTGCTATGTACTAAGTGATATCTTGCAGGGCCCCACTGAGAAAACTGCTGCAAAATCTAAGCTACAGCTCCCCCACTTGAAAGGAACGACCTTCAGGCCCTGCAAACATCTGATTTCTTACAGCAGAAGGGCTGTGAAGGTGATGCCCCAGTCGCCTTGCAGCCCCGGCAGTGACGCCCGAGTGCCCAAGGTGCAGTGGCACCCACAGGGTCCGCAGCCAGGCCAGCCCAGCCCTGCAGCCCGCTCCTCTTCAAGCAAAGCTCCTGTGAGGAAGGAGCTCCCTCCCTGAACTCCACTTTGTCCTTCTCCTTCTCCTTCCCTCCTTGCTTTTTTCTTCTCTTTTGTGATCACACATTCCCATTTTCTGAAACATTTTCCACTGCAAAGCCGCACAGCGATCACATTAGCTGAGATGCTGCTCCTGCAGACATCATGCACAGGTGTGGTCCTTCGGTCTCTCCGGGCCAGCTGTCATTGCCGCAGGGCTGTGCAGGCTGAATCCCACACCCCCTGGTGCTGGTGGACTTACAGCGTCCTTTGCTCCCTGCAGCATCCTCCAGGCAGCCTGGCCATGCACAGAGACACATCTTTGCAGGTCCAAGGACTCCCTTTGCAACTGCAGGGCAGGGCTGGCCAGGTCCGTCCCGTGGCTAACAAACCACCAGAGTCGCGAGCTGAGGAAGTCAGCGTTTGGAGATTTCCCTACACACCAAGGCAACATGCTCAGTCACGAGGTTGTCGGGGCGCAGTGGAAGGGCAAGGGAGTTGCAGGGGGCCAACAGGCTCATTCCGGAGACACAGCAAGACCTCTCACTGCTTCCAGGAGAAAGCACCAACATTTTGCAGAGCAAGGGCAAAGATTCAGGTAAAGAAGGTGACTTGAACTGACTGAGCAAGATTGTCAGTCTGGAAGCATTTCAAGAGTAGGCTGTGCTGAAAATTTGGTCATTCCTCACACAACGCAGATCTGATATGCAGAATTCCATAAAGTAGGTTTGATCCTCTTTTAGAGAAAAATGTAGGTTTGGAGTCCAGAAACTGCTTTGCAAACCCACATTAATTCTTTTGCCACGGTCACTTAGGAAAAATTACTACAAAAGGCATTTAGAAAAAAAGAAGCACTCCAATTAATTCCTTTCTAAACAAGCCATTTGGGACTTCTGTTTCAAAATGGCTTTCCATTTTTTAAATGCCCTTAGGAATTTCATGCCACTGTATTTTTATAATTGAATATGTATGATGTGTTGCACAAAGTGACTGCAGAAACGCTCTGGTACACCCTCCAATGTTCTGTCTTTTACTTCTCTATTTTATGACTTCTTAAGAGATAAATCTGTGCTGCTCCAAACACAAACTGTTTGTTTTAACTGCTGAAACTCACTGCACCTTCATTTGTCCTGCACTGCCTTACCCTCAAAATGCTACTGGCATTTTGCACCCAGCGATTTGCCCTGGGAGCAAGCTC
This sequence comes from Larus michahellis, assembly GCF_964199755.1. Classification (NCBI taxonomy): domain Eukaryota; kingdom Metazoa; phylum Chordata; class Aves; order Charadriiformes; family Laridae; genus Larus; species Larus michahellis. The sequence continues at coordinate 53,745,679 of NC_133901.1, read as the reverse complement.
TCATTGCGGTTGGCACCATGCTAGCTGATCCGGAGCAGCATTGGAGTTTGGCGCTAACCGGCGACCTAGCACAGAACAGGACCTGCTGGGAAAAGATATGTTTAATTTATACAGCCAAAATTTGGAAATGCTGTCCTGGTTTCCCCTGGCTATTCCTTAAAAAGAACAAAAAGGAGGGTGGAGGTAGAACCAGGGGGAAGAATATATCAGCTACGGAGTAAACAGTTTGGAAGCCAAATATAATTGGCTGGTGAGTGCATATTGTGATTCACGAAGGGAAGGCTTTTTTTAAACTCCAGGAGCCACGGAGCAAGGACAGCCATGCAGTCATCTTCCTGTGCAAAACAAAAGCTCCGAGCCAGCGAGGTGCAGCACCAGCGTGCCGGGACAATGGGGACACGGAGCATTACCTCAAGCCTGCAACATGCCACTGGGTGACTGGCCTGGTGTTTCCACAGCCAGGCTATTGCTTTCAACATCAGGGTTCGGTGATTCAAGCCCCATTCCCTCTCAGGGGCTGTGAGTGCTACAGATCATTCCTATTTGGGGAGCATACCTTATCTAAGTCCATTATTGCCTCTGCCTAATATAAACACTGTTTCACTCCGTACAAGGTCTGTGCATTGAAAGTTTTCTTAAACCAAGGAAACCTGAAATAAATACCTCATTGTCTCGAGGACTTTATCACAGTGGTATGAAAGAAAACCAGTGTGTGACTGTTTTCCAGCAATAAAGTTCTTTCAGTCCCAGGAAGGATAGTTTTGATTTGTGAATTTATTGCTCTCACAGTTAGGACTTCACACTTGACCGAAGTAGCTGATATACTGTCAAGACTGATCTGGCATGCAGTCTGCAAACACAGTCTGTTTGTTTGACATGAAAAGAAGAGAGGGGGACTTTTTCACCCAATTTTTTATGGTTTTAACTTAGAAGATCTAAAAGTTTAAAACTTTGTCTTTTAAAGCAAAACAAAAAAGAAGATTCAACATCACCACGTTTCACAAACTTGTCTCCAAACTGCCAAAGTGCTGCTGTCAGGGGAAATGAATTCTGTTCTTGCAAAAGTCAAACACTGTTTTTTGAATGAAAAATTACTCTTACGAAATGTTCTTTGCTTCTTTCTTTTATAAAAAGTCCTTCAAAATTGACTGAATCTGAATGGAATGCTTTATTTCATTCAAAACTTTTGTCTTTCTTGTTTTACTTTCTGGCTTGCCATTTTGGAAGTGTTGACATACACTCGGAGCTGTAGCAGCAGAGAACTGCAGAATTTCCCATGTCTCTGGTGGCATGGGTCCTGGTACTAAATCACAGCTAAGCCCACCGCCTGCTTCTCTGTGCTGCCAAGGGGCAGGATACCAGGTGAGGTGGGTCTCTGGCTTTTCTCTCCCACGCCTATCTCTCCCCCTGTGCCTTCCCGATGGCTGAGCCCAGATTTTTGTCCCTGCTCACGAGGGTGTGCAGATGCGGGCTCACTGTTAGTGAGGAGCCCCTGACGCATGACAGAGCAACGTGGGCAACCCCAGACCATCCCAGGCTGCATTTTCTTCCCACACTGACGAACTGGGCTCCTCACCCAAACTCTGTCCCAGACAGTCTCCTTGCACCAGACAATGCCGATGCCAAGCTTCTCTGGCAAGGGGAGAGAGCTGACACAAGGACATTAAGCACCATGGCTCTGGCATAATTTAGGAGAGTGTCTGAGCGCCCCTGGCCATGAGTACAAAGCAGGGACCATGCTGGTGCTGCACGATCTCCCCTAAGATCAGCAAGCAACCTCTGCCAAATGCTCAGCAGGGTAGATGGCAAACTAAGTCTCTAGATAAAGACTCAAAGGTTCTTGTCTAAAACCACTGTAGTCCAAAATGCCCAGGCCAAGAAGCTCATTTGTCTGATTCAGACCAGAAGTCATCCTGTGGAAACACAGCTGAAGGGATTCCTGAGCATCCTGCCCATCAGACCATGCTAGGATACCTGCTAGGTATAACTAACATTTTGCATACTGTCTTTTGCCTGACTCTAGCAAGAGCCTTAACTCCAGCTCCGCGCCGGAGGGGCAAAGTGCAAACAGCCAAATTTCTTAAACTGTGTCTAAGCTGGGGGCAGCGAAATCCCACCTCGGCAGGGCGAGCAGGGTCCATCTGTCAGGCCTCCAGTCCAAACAGGAATCCCGGCTGGCAGCTTGGGTTTTAGCTGAAAGATGTATCAGGGCAGCATGGAACAACACAAGCGGTCCCTGGAGCAGGCAGAAGCACCGGGTGGAAAGGCTCGGGAGCACCAGTCCTGTTGAGGACGGACTCGTGACACAAAACAACAAACAGGGTGTCTGGCAAGCCCGGCGTAACACCCCAGGCACATGTGAAGGAAGAGTCACTCTAAACACAAGAATGGGACCAGATGAGTTGATTTCAATGGTTTATTGTAAGAAAGCTCCTTAGATTACGCAGATTAAAGTCTTCATGGAAACACTTCTGGAGACTGTGTGTTGCTCAGCTTCCTGCACAAGGCACCGCTTGGTCATGGCTATGTGGAATAGCAAACTTAGGAGAGGGGGTTTTATTAGTTTATTATTATTACAAGGCTACAGAGCTCCTGTGTCTCTATATCGGTTTCCTCTTGCACTGGAAGAAAGTAAATCTCCACTTCAGAATCACCCACAAGTGAAGGGTAAGACCAGAGGTAAAGCAAGGGTTAGCACTTAGGGGAGCATTTCCCCTCAGCCCCTGCAAAACACAGCCCAGGACTACCAGGCTGGAGAAGGGGAACAGCCAACTGCAGTTTTTCCCAGCTCTGGAGCTCCACAATGAAATTGAACAACCTGAATAATTGAGTTACTCAGCTGTGGGATCAGGGAAGGAGTTAAGGTTTCACACGCCAGCCTGGTCCTTAGCACAATTCTTTCACCCCAGTGGTGCAGAAGTCAGAAGATGAATGGCTGGTGCTGTGGTTGCATGTGAAAGCAGAAGTTCCCACAGTGTGTCCTCAAAGCTCTTCTGCAATCCCTCTGAGATCCTTCTTAGGAAGAGAGGCCCTTATCTGCCCACTGTGGTTTTCTTGGTGAAAAAGCTTTAATTTTTTGTGACTACAATCTTCCCAGTGAGTCTAAATATGTTGAGTGCCACTGCTGCTTTCGCCCTGAGCAAGGATTGCAAATTGAGCAATGAACCCTAGAAGTAAAAACCTTCATACTTAATGTTCCCTTCACAGCTCCCAGTCTCTTCCAGTGCCCACAGCCTTGCCAGCCCGTGCTCCAGCTCCTCCCCAGGGCAGCCCTGGGCTCACCTGCCTGACCTGCCTTCCTCAGTGACACCCCAAAACCTCCAAGCTGTACCAGCAAAACCAGCTTCAGTCACTTCTCCAAAAGCTCAGTAACACCATGAGTAAAGGAAAACTCCATCAGCCCAACACCTCACCTTCCCACACTTTTTTCCCCTCCAGGCATTTCCTGCCTACTGCCACATCTCCAGGGTTTCACCCAGGGAGGGAGGCAATGTCTAGCTGTGGCATCGCCAAGACCTCTGCCTGCGGCAGGGCATGGAGCTTCCCTCCGTAGACCACAGGGACAAGTGGGCATGTCCTCCCATTGCAGTCGGGGGCAGAGGAAGAGGGAAGAGGAAATGGTCTCTGGAGAAGCTTCTCTCTCCTTGGCAGCTGTAGAAGGAGCAACTAGCTCACACCAAATGTTTAACTTCTAGAGTGCTGACCTTAGGTATGGAGCATGTTGGGCACGCTGGCTTGTGACTGCTGCTCCTCCTGGGTGGAGAAGGCCACAGCTAAAATGCGCAAAACGCAGCTGAGAGGCCACAGAGAGCTGAGTGAGGGGTCAGCTGGTGGACAACTGGGAAATCACTGGCAGGAAAAGAAGGTGGGGGAGTGGCAGGCTTGGACTGAAACAGAAAAAAAAATTGTGATAAATGGAGGGGGGAAATAATTTTTACTATATTCAAAATCCAAGGTTTCCTTTTGCTTTCATGCTCTTTAACTCTTGTGATTTTTATCGTGCCTGTTTCTAAATGAAAAATCTCCTTTCAAAATGAAAAGCCAAAACCCTTCAGTTTGCAACTATCTGGGGGAAAGGGTCTGGTGCTTTAAAATCCCACCCTGTTGTTTTTCTTCCAAACTGCTTATCAAATTCAGCGTGATTCTGGATATCAATCCAACCACTCTGAAACAGGCTCTCGGTTAATTTACTTCCCCAGTATTAAAACTTGCTATTTCAGTTACCTTCCCTAACACGTCCCCTGTTTGTCCCACCCTTCTGTCCTGCTTTTCAGACCTGCAGCCCCATGGGACTGAGATTCACAGTCTCCAGGTATCCCCCAACAAGTGGGACCTCTCTGCTGGCTGTAGGTGTTCCTTGGTCCAAACGCTCTCTAATAACATACACATGATCATTTTTCAAGGTGCTGCTGGCAGCAGGAGAAGGCTCCAGTTATTAACTGTTCCTTTTAAAATTAGCAGCCCCACCACCTTGAACCCACACAGCAGACCCTGGGGAGGTTACCTACTCCTTTGTGTCCTCCTGAGGCAGCATTTTTTTCCCCCTGAATGGACGTGTAAAACTGCTATCATGGAGTGAAGTAACCGGCATTCATTTGAGGAAATACAGGAATCATGAATCTAAAGTATCAAAGCAGCAAATAAAACACCGAACTCACTGCACATCAGGCAAAACTCTTGTTCCAATGTTTTTGCCCCAAGACCCACCAGGGCCTTAAAAACATAAGGTCAGAAAATGACACGTCTATCCGAGCTGTCTCTGTTTCTTGAACCATGAAGACATCTGTGGGTTTTGTATTCAAGTATTCAAACTCCTGCCTGCAATCACAAGGGACACAAAAAGTTTGGAGGGTGTTAATGATAGCCATGATACCACCTAACCTGCAGGAGACAGGGCTCTGCACAGTGCCAGGCACACCAGAAGAAGGACATGATGGTGGGCAGCCCCGTCACCCTTGCACCACACTGCCCTGGCTCCTTCTTGCTCAGCAAGAAGAATTTGGACATAGGAGCACAAGGAGAGCAAGAAATCCGCCCAGGTCCTACAGGCAGTTAGGAGGAGCCCTGCAATGTGAGGGTAATTTTCATCATCAAGCAGTAATCATGTTTCCTTTCGACCCCTTCCCTCAGAAAAGGAAGAACAATTAAAAAGCCCAAAGATTTGGATGTATGAGCTGACGTTGCAAGCTTGCAACAAAAGCTTAAAAGCCTTTCCTTCACTGCAGATGTCATTCCAGAGACATTACCTGCCAAAAAAATAAACCACCAGTGAAACATTATGTTTTAAAATATAAAAAATTATGTTACATTTTTGCCAGAGAGACACCCCTTTTTTGAGTGTTTTCCAGGAGTTTCGTGGCTTATGGAGTCGATGGAGGCAGAAAATGATAATATAATTATGGCTAATGATTTAGGTGGGGAGAGGGGTGAGCAATTAATTTTTATTATGTTTATCAATATCTTTGGTCACAATGTCATGTGGAAAATGTTTTTTTTGTGACCCAGGAAATTGAAAAGCCATTTGTGGCAGCATGTTTGAGTAACATAAGTAATTATATATTTGTACAGGTTTTATGTGTTGCTACGATAGTTACTTCCTAGCATGTGGCTTATGCATTCTTGTAATTGTCTTATTAGGCCAGTTTGAGTTTCAAATAGCACCTATATTGCAGTGTTTAAAATGTTTGCTTTGGAAGGAATTATGGGACACAAAAACATATGGATCGCTTTATCATACATATAGAAAGCATACAGCAAAAAGCTGGCTTTCATTAGTCCATTAGTATGGATCTAGATACAGACTCAGTGTTGAGACTTGGTTATTCGTATGTTTATGACATTTAGGGCTGCTTTGTGTTATTGTGGATGTACATTCACTCTGCTGGAAATACAACACATCTCTCCACCGAATATTCCTTCTGGTAAATACTGTGAGACTCAGGATAATCAAAATCAGGGCTTGTTACCGGTGAAACAGATGTGCTTCCAACCAGCTGGTACCCCACCATCTCCCCTCGTCTCTCTGCTTCTTATCTCTCCTGCATCCTGTTGTTCTGCATTACAGTGGTGTTCCACGGCTCCAACTGGATGACTGAGACCTTCCTAAAGAGCGAGAGAAAACCAGCAAGGCAGACACGGTAAGGACAGAAAACCTTCTTGGAAGGCCTCTGACCTTCATTAACAAAAATGCTGCAGCACTGTGGATAAGATTTTATACGCTAGCATCCTCTCCCGTGCAAAGCAAACACGACACCGCGGGTGCACGGGGAGGAGTCAGTGCTTCAGCAGCTCTGCGTGGGTGAGCCCAGCCTGGCGTGGGTGAGGATTACTGCTCCCAAGGATAGGGCACCTCGTGGCAGTGGAGGGAAGGCTGGTGGATTCATGCCTGATACACAAAACAGATAGTCTGTCTTTAAACAAAACCCATAAACTTTGTCGTCATTCCCTCTAGTGGTAAAATCCAGAAGGAGCTGAAAACGTTTCTAAGCTTTAAGCTTCATCTGTCCTCTCAAACAAGACAGACTCATGCTTTCAATACTGTAGGTCATGGTCCCAGTCCCAGTGATGGTTCGAGTAATGTCATTTACAGGATCACACTGCCCTAGGAAATCTTTTGGGTGCTTCTAGTTTCCTGATAATATCCAGTAATTGAACGTCATACATCGCATTACAACAGCCAGCCTTTGTGAGGGCCCAGAAAGATGCTTTCCGGGATACTTCCGGGGAGCCATTGGCTTTTGCAGAGGAGGCAAAAAGCCAGCAAGTGAGAATTTATTTGGTGTTGAACACACCTCCATAGCCAGATTAGAGAAAGAGTGTTGCTTTACACCATCAGCTGAAGGGAAGCCTGCTGGGGCTGCGTGGCGAAGTGCTGCATTGGTTATCATACTTTCTTCTGGCAAATGCATTCATCAGCCAAACCCGCTGCTCCATGGAACACTGTGCTTGAAGGGCTGCAGCTGCCTCAGTTTCCCAGCACCTTTACACGATGCTGACAACAGCATACAGTCACCTCCAGTGGCAGGCCCTGGCACCAGTGGCTGCTGGCAGGGAGGCATCACAGCTTGTGGCCTCAGTATAAGCAAAGCAGGCAGGACAGAGAGCTGCTGAGCTCTGGATTCCTCCCTGGAGGCACGATGACTACGCTCACCTGAGCTACTGACATTTCCCTTGCACTAGCCCTTTCACTTGCAGCAAATAGATATAGTTGCTGTTGGGTATAATTACAACTGGGTGTTCCAAACATGGCTTGTGAACAAGTTTCCATGGATCTGAAGTTTTGAGAGTTAGATATCTTTCCATTACTAGTAACATTTGTGAAAAACAGAATTTGTAGGTACCACACACTTCATGGACCCAGATTTTAATTACTTTCATCTTATAAACTATTCAGCAGATTTACTTGTAAATTCTCAGAAAGAACATCCTTTGCCCATGGGAACAGCACTGAATTTGCAGAGGACATGCTGAGTTTCTCACGTTTCCCTGGGAGGCTCAGATCATCATTTTAGCTGCTAAGTAAAACTCTCTCTCTCTCTCTGTGTGGAGCCCCAGTCAAGATCTCTACGACATTCATGTTACCAATGGTGCATAGCGATGGTAAGATGGTCTTTGCCCTACGTACAGCATGGGCCGTCAGTGGGGTCTATAAACCATAGGCTATTTATCTTGTTCCTAACAGAATATGTATGATTAAAAAAAAAGCCCACAGCCATGTATAGAAACCTAATTAATTCTGTAGAGAATCCGGTCAAGGAGTCAGGACAATATCACACTGACTGGGTACCCCACCAACACAAACCAGTGGTGCCTGATGGGATTTATTCCTTTGGTAAGGCCAGGTTTCATTTTCACTCAGTCTGCTGTTTGGTTGGATTTGGGCAGAAAGTATTATTCCAGAACAGATCATTTCTGGTGACAGCATACCTCCTCAGAACACTTCAATGTGCAGCTCTGCTTCCTCCATTGCATCCGAATGGAAATTTCTTTTTGCAGAGTTTTGAAAAGCGAGATTAAGTGAGCTTTCCGTCAGTGTCCCTTTGCAGCCCTGGGGAACTGCGTGGGACCGTTTCTCCTGCGTAATTTCTAGTAACACCAAGGGTTGTGACCTCAGAAGAATCATCTTCTTTCCTTACTTTTGTTGCCTTTATCGGAGCAAAATTAAAACCTTTAACCCTCTGAGAATTTAGTGATTTCACACGCTTTGGCCCACTCTGATTTATACCTTTGTTAATGCGATAAACATTTTCCTGCTCTGTGACTGTTGGCCAGATTTTCAGTTCCCACTTAGCTGTCCCAGTGTAACCATCAATGATAAATGCTTTGAAAACAGGCCCCAAATTCCCCTCTGCCTCTTGCCTCGAGGGCAGAGTTGTTCTACTCGGTAAAATAAGAAAGACACCGTGTACAACTGGACTTGTACCTCTTTGATGGGTCATTTGAACTAATTCTTAGACCACTTTGCACACAGTCAGTGAATAACAGACTTTTAGTCCACTTGCTCTTCCAGTAAATTTAATTATCTATTTAATTGTACATTTTTTTCACATGATGTGGATCCACCTGATAAAAAATATTTTCATTTTAATTTTTTTTTTGGACGAGATGAAAATTAAAATACAGAAAACACACTGGGATTGACCCCAAAACACCTTTTGTTTCATTCTTGATATTTTTGTAAAGTATTTATTTTAAAGCAAAATAAATTAAACATTTACATAGAACATTTGTAATGAAACAACTAAAATGCTCTTCTCAGAAAACGCCTAAAGGAGATATTATCATTTTTTCATGAAGGGAAGGACTTGGGCAAAACAATTTTGTAAATTTGAGACCAATTTATACGTTTTGGTCACTCCGAGCCTACAGTTGCCAGTGAAACAATCCAACTGTTTGAGAAGTTCACATGGCTCTATTTACGCATCCATTCTGGTGGCAATTTTACCCCTGGCTCCCCATCTTGGGCTTCTGTTATTCGAAAGATCTTTGCCATGACAGAAGAAACAATGATCCTGAAGTTCACCACAAAGACTCACAGTCTTTGCTAGTCTGAAATCTCCCCCCATTCATAATTTATCTTACCCTCAAGCCCACTAATTTGTAAACTGCAAAAACAAAGACGGTGCCCAAGAACTGTGCAAGAGATTCCAGCTCTCAGAGCGCGCAGGAGTTCACCGAGTCCCCTGAGATAGCCTGTGAACTCAGCAGCACAAGTTTAATGTTGCCCAATAGCTTTTACAACTTACTTTCATGATCTTTTTTCAATGGCAATATAATAAATAATGGCAGTTTGGGATTTTTTTCCTTGCCTTTTTTTCGTTGCAACAGACAGAGAGAAAATCCATGATAAGCATCTGTTGTGGAGAAAAATTAAGTACAATATGTACACACAGAACACATATTAGTTTCCCAAATCGTCTTAATGATGGGCTATAAATATTTTTTTGGCCTGCCTGCAGGCATACTACTTTCGGCTGTGATCATGTCGGCTTCCACTAACCAGGCTGGATCTGTATTTTTAATGGACAAGTAACATAAATGTAGCTACAAAACAAGAGCTCTTTTTCCTTAGCACTGATCATAAGCTCCACCATATTTCACAAGGGTGTTGTATTACAGAAGAGTCACCTGTCTGACAGAGGTATAAAGCAGATGTCTTATTTGCACTGAGGATCTCGTGGCATTATCTTAAGAGTGCTGCAGGAACATGACGTTCTACCCAAATTGTAACTCAAGATGTTAGATGTTTGTACTCTGCCTCCTGAAAGGCTCTATTACGGTTTGGTTAGATCCACATCCTGTATATCCGACGACTGAGTGCCAAATAAATTTCTGCAGCTGCTCTGCTCCTCACCAGAAGCGGCTGCATTCCTGCACCACAGCAAATAACCTCTCACCCATCACAGAGCGCTGCTCTGAAGCTTATGTAGGTAAAACTCTATAGGGTGATCGGATGAAATTTGACAGAGAAGGAACTATCTGCAATGGTTGGTTAATTATATCATTAAATACTTAGCCACAGCTGGAATTAAGCAGTTGGACAGACTCTAGATAAAGGGGAATTCCAGAAAAGTATCATAAACATTTTGTTCCAACAACAGCATTTCATCAAAATTTCCAGTTCCCAAGCAAGTCTGAGGTGACTGCGCTTAATAGCACAAAATGTAGATGCTGCTAATTCTTGAACAAAAGTTGTACTACAGGGAGCAGCGCTGGAATCGCTGAGGTTTGGAGGTGGAAGAGAAGTGAACCAGGGAGGAATGGGATGAAGTCCATACAGTGAGGCAGCACTGGAAATGAATGGATACCGCACAGGAAGAAGAGCAAGAGCGAATAAAGAAAACGAGCCCTTCAAAGGAAACAAAGACATAAGAAACAAATGTTTAAAAATGGTAACATGTTAAATGAAACATGTTAAATGGATGAGTTATTCACATGACAAGATTGGTTCTGGATGTCGGTTTGGCAAGAAATTTGTGGATTTGCCTGAAGTTCAGAGCATGCACCTTTAAGTCCCGCTAACTTCAGTAGGACTATGCTTACACTTAAATGTAGGTACCTAATTAATTAGTCTGCTAAGACAAAGGCACAATGCACAGTCCTTGCCAATGGCAAACTCTTGCTGTCTGTCATGAATCTGGTATCAGGCAAACAAGCCCAGTTAGAGCAAAAATTCAATAAGGAACTTTGCAGCAAGTTCTGACAAAAAGAATCCAGGTTCATAGTTTTTTAATAAACTTTGTAACTTTCAAAGACCTTTACAAACTACTGGTTAATTAAAACTCCCATGATCCCACTGAAGTATAGGTAATTATGTGATGGTTCGGGGCAGGGAGAGAAAAAAGAAAGCTTGGGTTAACCCATCCCACCCAGTGACCTCAGCTGGAGGCACCTTCCTTGCCTGCAGGGCCTGGATTAAGCTGACTTGAGCAAGGGCCCAAGTTCCCTTTTCCCACACTGAAGGGGAATCTGAAATATGTCAACAATATCCGAGGACATCGGGGAAGAGAAATGAGAATGCAGTGGTGACCTGGAGGAGCTGCCTGCAGGACCAGGGCAGAAAGCACCGGGGGGCTGCTGATGGGCCTGGGCTGCTCCATCCCTTCTCAGCTGGTTCTCTCTGCTGAAGGACACCCAAGAATGATTTCAACAAAACCCAGCGGGTGCCCAAATCCCAAACCAGCTTCAGCTCAGCATCAGTATGGTGGTATCAACAAGGAAATACTCGTAAGACAGAGCTACGTCACAGGGAACAGTATCATGGACAAATTTGGCTTTGTCTGTCCGTAAATTACCTGGGAGAAAGTTGTAACTTTTAGTAGGGTAGTTGCAATTCCAGACAAACTGCCCACAAGAAGCAATGACAGTCAAGGGCTGTTTCATCTGGACTCACATATGCAGAGTTCTCCCCGAAAATGAATTTCAAAATCGCTGCCGCTGGTGGCAGCGTGCGAAGCAGCAGAAGCCCAGCCCAACTCTGAAACGCCAGGCTGAGCTGCCAGGGCTGGGGAGAAGTTTTTAGCAGACTTTTGAATCCTTTTGTCCACTTCCGTGGCAGACTCAAAAGCCTAAGTGCCCGCCCTGGGTGTGAGACAGAGGCAGAGGAATGGATTTTCCGCTGCATTAGAGAAAAAAAAGCTTTTAATGCAAAGATCCAGGTACGAGCTCTATCCATGACCCTTGCAGGGGCACTAAACTGTAAGGAGGGGGAGAAAGGCAGCAAACAAACCGTAGGTGAGCGACTGAATATAAAGCAATGCCTTGCTCAGGGGGTAAATCATGCGTCCAGGACAGGGGGTCACCTTGTTCTCTTGTGAGTACAGACCGTGCCTGCAGCGACCCTGGAGGTGTGCAGACCCAGCGCAGAGGTGTGAATGCCCAGGGCATGCCGAAAGCCGGCCCTGTCCCCAGGGCTTTGGCTGGCATGGAGACAAGCACACAGAAGAAACCGGCTCCCTCACACCCTCAAAGCTCTGAATGGGTTGAAAGGCAGCAGGAAATCCTGCACGATTCCTATGCTGGCAGGCTCTCCGGGCAGGAGAGGTGGTGGGGGAGGCAGTGGCCACAACACAAGCAGAGGAGCACTGCGGGCAGATACCAACAACCGCCCAGGAAAAAGCTGCCCAGCATTTGGAAACCATGCAGAGGCCAAAGAGATGGAGAGCCCAGAGGAGTGGCAGATGTGCGGTGTTTTTTGTAAGGTGCAAACACAGCTAAATAGAGGGCAGTGTTTTGATGCATAAAATGGAGTGGGATGCTATGTTAGCAGCACCCTTGGCACCCTGACAACTGGGACCTGATGTCAAGGTGCTCTGGGAGCAAGACCTGACAGCCTGGGATATGGGAAACCCAGCAGGGATATCAGGGCCAATATCTTGACCCTGGTGGAAAACACTAAGTGTAGCAAAGTTTTGGCCTTAGCTGGAACGGCCTAAGAGAACTCTGGACTCCAAGTCAGTCTGGACCTGATAAAGCTGGCTATTGCTACTGACAGCGGACCTGAAATGATTTCCCAGTGAATTCTTGCCTCCCCTCCCAAAAATGGGACATTATCCACCACAGGCTGAGGGGCAGGAGAGGGGATTCCCCTCCTGGAAGGCCAGAACTTGCCATATTAGGATGAACAAACTCAGCTTTTATTCTGTCTTTGTCCTTCTAGGAGTTTTCCTGATTGCAGTAGGTATGTAAATCCATCTCTGTCTGGTCCTTGTTGTAGCAGCAACCCAGGGGACACACCTTGGAGGGGAGCCCAGAGAGGTTCTGGAATCTCTGTCCCTGGAGATTCAGGACTCACCTGCTTTAGCAAGGGGCTGGACTAGATGATCTCCAGAGATCCCTTCTAGCCTAAATTCTTCTATGACTAATAATCCCCATCCTGACAAATATCAAATGATTCTCGTCACCTAAGCCAAGCTCAAAACCGGCTCACAATCTGGAGAACCAATGTTTCTTCCCTAACCTCAGATACTTGGGGAAAAAAAAGCCTTGAACTCCTGGAAGGGTGGAGGACCCCAGTTAGAAGCCATGGCATGCCGCTGCTCAGCCTTCCCTCCCCTCCCGAGCAGCTGCTAATGACTCACTCACCTCAGAAATGCTGCCAAGGGCCATAGGAGCCATAGGGACTGGGGGAGAATTCCTTTCTCTTCTGCATCCAATAATATTTGTTGAATAACAATGCTACCAGCTCTGAATCACTGCTCCTGTCAGCGGTCAGGTGGTGCACGAACGTGCTCCTTCATCGCTTCCAAACCGACCTCTTTGGCACGATGCTGGTACTAAATGGATCAATGATTGAAGTCCATTTGTCAAAAATCCATCAGGAGATTAAATCTAGAGCTGAGTGACAGTTTCATTTCGGATACTGAGCACATGAGAAACTTGGCTAGGTTGAAGTTTGAACAGAAGCGAAGCTGTCTGAACTGCTAAAAGAGGCCATTTGTCAGAAGGCATTTTGCTTGGGCCTCAAACAGCAAAATCTGGTACGTGTGATGGTTTTTATGATAGGCCTGCACTACCAGCATAGGAAAACAATCATCTGTGTTTTTTTAAACGGCTCCAAGATAAATCACAAGTAGTGTACTACTATTGATTTATTCACATCTCAATGGAATATTTGAGCTATAAATTACGGTTGAATAAACACAAACTGTGCAGAATTTTGCATTGTTTGAACTTGTCAATGGCAGGTCTTTCTTGTGTTTTCATTTTAATGTAAATCAAACTGTGAAATGTATGGATGCAATTTATTTCCAGTTATGTTTATTGGACTTGGGAATGACTTATTAACCAGGGGCTTTACTCAAATTCTCATTTGATTTCCGTGGATTTGACTGCCCAGCCTCTGTGGAGCTTTCATGGCTTGAGCAGTGCAGACCCTAAATCTGATACAAGAGACAACAGTGGTTTTCTCACAGTGCCCTTGTGGAGTCCTGGAGTGAGACTCTAATGGAAAGAGTACATCCTGTAGAGCAGAGCGCTCAGAAGAAAGGGCTGGTGTCTGGGTGAAATCCCTGCTTGGCTGCCAAGTCTTCCCTTCATTGCAGTGGGGCCAGGAGTTCAGTTTCTATGTGTAATTTAACTCTGTGGGGAGACTCGCCCTCCGCAATACACTGTAGATCCCCCCGGTGTCAAGGAAAAGACTGCAAGGATTCAAGAGAAGATAGTCTTTACACAATTTTGAAATAAGGGAAACAAACCCTAATAACACTAACCAAATCCAGATCAGTGAGGACAAAAAAGGTCAGTCCCAGGATGTGATGGTCTTTATAAGCAGTGGAGATGTTTTCAGCCAAAGTAGCCCATGCCTCTTCATGCCACGGTTGATGAGACCCTCTTCTTAAAACGGAACAGACACAGCAACTCTTGTCCTTCTTAGGACACAGGTTTTTCAGTCCTCCTTCAATTTCATCAGCTGAAAAATCCTGACCTGATATCTTGACAGCCGCTGCTCTGATGACTCTTCTCCAGCCCCACACTTCACTGAGTCCTCTGTGGGCCTTGAGGAAATCCAAGTGAAATCCTGGCTATGATGAAGTCAGTAAGAAGTTTATCCTCACCCTACAACAGACTTCCCCTTGTCACCCTGAGGAAGTCTCTCACTGCTGCGTACCTCAGTTTCTCCAGAGAATATAATGCCTTCCTGTTTGGCAGAGGTGTCATGAGGACAAACTCCTGGTGCCTGGGGACCACTAGCTGTGACGCTGATAACAGGCACAGGAAAGTTTCTGTGGGTCACTGGACACATTCCATTCTTATGACACTTGAATACAAAAGAGCGTTTAAATCAAAACATCACTGGTTAAAGTCAATTCTTAGTGAATGGCAGCCTGTAAATTTCTTAGCCTAAATTATTAAGAGAACATTGCATACTTTATAACTGCACGTTTGAAAATACTCATGGGGTCAGGCTCTCCTTTTAGCCCCAAAAACATAAAGTTGGAGTCACTGCCTGACTCCAAGGCAGTTACTCCAGATTTATTTCAGGGTAACTCTGAGCGGGATCCTGGGTTTTGTTTATGACTTTTCATTTGTATTTTGTGAAAACTTAATAAAAATCTTTTAAAACTGAAATACATGGTTCCATAAACCTCACATATGGGATCTTTAAACTCAACCAACTTATGAACTTAACCCTGACTTGTCTTTGTCCTCTTGGCCTTTTCAGCAGCTAGCACTCTTCAGCCATGTCTGTATTTACAGAGGTCAGAAAACCCTTAGATAGCCAACTCTTTCCTTTGCCTAAAACAATAACAGGAACGTATGACAAAACTGAACCACAATGTCTTGAAATGAAAAAAAAAAAAAGAAAGTGCACAAAATGAGGCTAGACAGCTGAGAGAACCCAACTTAATGCCTACAAAGTGGACAGCTTATTCAGGTTTAGTAGGACATGGCTTTAGATAACACTGGAACCTATTTAGAGGTGCTAGTACACAACTAGCACCTTTTTGTTAAGAGTTTCTGTTAATGCAGTAAAAAAGCTACATGTCCTGTCCTAGACGTCTTCCACTCAAAATTCTGCTTGTGACTGGTTCTATCCATGCTAGTGGCAGTTACGCAGAGATTTTAAGGCATGGGTTTTTATAATAGTCTATTCCAAAATGATCAAAGCTGGCCATGGGTTTTTCCACAGTGATTTCCACATTAGACCCAACGTGTTTGATACAATGTACATCTAATGCAAAGTATCTGGTTTTGATTCAAACGCTTTGAAGGAAAGAGAGTTCAAAAGTTACTACATCACCTAGCAACCTTTTCCAAGATTTGACAGTCCTCCCTTTTAAAAATCATTGTGTTTCTGAACATCCCAGTGCAATACATTGATTTCAAGGAAGTTTGCCCTGTGTAAGGAGAGAAACAGGCCTACAGAAAACTTTGAAGATTGGGAGGGTAGAAAGATTGTTTTAGATTCAGACCTGGGATAAGACCCTCTGGTTTAAACTCAATAGATCTGTGACACTTCATATCTCCTGAGGATCTGCCTCCTTGCTTTGCTCCCAAGCAAAAAAAAAGGTGTTGCAGGCTAAAATGTCAAAACTGCCTAAGAAAAATTTAATTAGTTGAGAAATGAGCAAACAGACCTCTCCAGAGGCTTTGAAAACCTTCACTTCAGCATTTTCAGGAGCTGTAGAAGAGTGAAGAATGAAAGGAGTAAAGGGCCTGATCTACATCCCTGGAAGCCCAGTGGCAACACATCCCAAAGAATTCAACATTAGATTTGGAAATGAAGAAGAATAATATGAAAAAGGTTAACTAAAGATACTAGTCAAATGCACAGATGGTGTATATTGAAGTACTCCTCAGTCAGCACCAATGGAGAAGCATTTACCTACCTCACAGGGAAATCAGCCTCAAAAGCACTGGGAGCTGCAGGAGAGCATCCTCTCACTTGAGTACCGGGAGCTGCTCTCCTCACGGGGGCTCACAAGGACACCCTGGGCTCACCTCAGTGCCCCTGGGCAGGCTTGAGCTCTGCAGCCTCCCAGACCACCGCGAACCCCGCCTGGAGCTGGTAGCGCTTCTGGGGGATGTGTCAGGTAGAGCAGACTGCCCAGTGAAACTGCTTAATCTTTGACAGCTGCAGTCAAAGGTCAGGCAAACAGCGGGAACCGTCTTCTCCATGTCACAGACAGCACCGTCTGACCAAGAAACCAAGGTCTTGATCACTCCGGCAAGCGCTTTCCAAACTCTTGTGTACCTTATTGCAAGCTCCAGCCTACCACTTAGTTCTTCTTAAGGGAAGACCTGACACAATGGGACCCTCACCTAATTCAGCACCACGCGAGCACATCCTAAATGGCTGGAAAACTGGAGAAGTGCCTATTTCAGAAAGAAGCTGATAACACAGAAACACCAACCTAGGGTATGGGAGGGAGCAGCGAAGCCAGCTGAGTCACTGATACTGGCCTGTACATTACTAAGCACCTTCCTTAATGATCTGGAAATAAAGCCTTGAAAAGGTGGAGCAGTTTTTAAGGTGGGATCATTTCAACGAAACAGAATCGACTAGGGATAAAAGAGATGCCTAGAGAAAATGTAATTATTGGAGAAATGAGTGCCAGGCATCTCCTGAGACCTTGGAAATATTAAATTTGCTCCATAGACTGGAGGAAGGCAGGCAAGGTAGGAAAGCACGGGCTTTACTGAAGACTACACAGCCAGAGCAGACAAGCTCAGCCTAAGCTCCAAGTTTTGCTCCTATGGCAAAAAAGTAGCAAATGCCATGGTTTAAGGTGCAACCAGAGGAGATATGATGCAGGACAGTGATGATTTTCCCCGTATCTGTAATAGTCACATGCTGGGTCACTGCTGTCAGTTTAGGTGTCTTTCAGAATACGATGCTGGATATTTGGGAAGCAAGCAGAAAGGAACCACTGAAATTATTTAAGGGCTGGAAAAAACATCATCCAACATAGGTCTTGAGAAATGTCATCAGAAGGGGAAGTCCACAGGCTGCAGCCCCTGACATTTCATCAGGAAATACTCTCCTGTAGCAAGGCATTTAAAAAGCTCCACACACTCAGCTTCTCAAAAAGAAGATTTAGTGGCGATTTGATTTTGGTGTCTAAGTATCCTCACATGTAGGATATATCAGTCACTAACAGATTCTTTTAATCTAGAATGGAAAACAGTAATACAAACCAATAACTGGCAAATCAAAGCCATACAAATTCCAGTTAGAAATGTAGCCATACTTTTTTTTTATCAATGTCTGTTGTTAGATGTTGAACCAAATGACCTAAAAAATTGGAGGATGTCTCCATCTCTTGAAGTACTCAGATCACAGCTGAAGCCCACCCTGGAAGAGACACTTTTTGCTAACACACATTACTGAACTCTGTCCAGGAGTAACTTTGAAAAATAAAGTGGCTCGTGATGCACAAGAAATCAGACTCGATGACTTCCTTGCAGGTTCAGCAGCATTGCAGTAATACCAGTGAGCTAAAGGCAACAGTTTTTTTCAGTCTTTGGCATGCAAGGGCAGGCAGTCAAGCATCCCCACGCTGCCCAACGTGTGGGGTCAAGATTTCCCCAGAAGGATAACTATCCCCATAAGTACCCCAGTGCTATCATAACGCTCCTCTCCCAAGCCTTCTGCAAAGCCAGTTTTGCGTTACAGTAGACTGACTTTGAGAAACAAATAATTGCTTCTCCAGCCTACGGTCTGTGGTCTGGTTTTGAATCAATCAGTGGAGCACACAGGTGGTGGAGGGAAGCATTCTAGCCCACGGCAGGAGGACTCGGCGAGCACAGCCAAAATAAGCTTTTATGTCCCAGCTGACATCTGTGGGAATGGACAGGTCTTTCACTGTGTGGGACATACACGATTTATACGACGGGATCCCTAAACACTTTAGTATTCATTATTTTTAAAAGAGGATGGATTCTGCAAGGGGGAGGGCATGTGTTTTCATACCTTGAGAACATTACTCCTTTACATGACACCAATATTTTAACTACTCATTTATTTTCTCTTGTCTAGTTGAACAGAAAAAAGAGAGGGAAGCATTTATTTACCAGCAAATTTTTATTACTTTTCTAGGGAATCAGAGAAGAATAACATTTCTTCCTCGTGTTGATTTTGTAAGATACTCCATGCATGTGATTTTTTGAGGAATTTTTTTACTTTTCTAAACACTGGTTCATGGACATCTAATCTTCAGCTGAATATGACACAGTCTTACAGAACTGCTGGGTGACATGGTCCAGACCTTAAGCCTTATATAAGTCAGGCTGCATTGCCGATTGAATATATATAGTTGCAATTTATTTTGTACATGCAAATTAGGAATATAATGAAAACATTTTAAATTATGAGGCTGAAACACCATTTTTACAGATGGCTTTTTCTGCCAGCGGGCAATTTGTTCTCCTCATATAAACATTAGGAAAATTTAAGCATCTGCTCCTAATTAGTTCCCTTGCACAAGTTACTGATGCCCGTAACTCACACTCCCCCATGCTCATTGCTGAGATCTCAAATGATTAGTTTGTTTGCACACTGCTCCTTGGAATTAGACAAAGCTGAAGACCTGGAATCACAGCTGTTCTCTCTGCACCAGAAATCAAACCAAATTTTATTGGAATGATGAAAATTGCCAAGATCAGATGACCCTGGGAAGCTAACGCAAGTTAATTGGGCCCCGGTTGACCCTAATGTAACCACATGAATTTGAGGAAAATCTGGCCAGTATTTGATTAATTTGTTTACAGAACATGTTGCTTGAATGATTTTTCTATACTAAAGCAGGTCTTCTTACCCAGGAAATTGTTTGTGTGTTTTATCCCTCAGCCATCATGGCTTCCTAACCAGAGTTGGGACAAAGCCATGATACATCTTTCAGAGCACCTTCAGCCCTAACCCTGCTCTGCCCTCTAACACCTGAGCTTTGGGTTTAGAGCAAATCAGGTTTTGGTTCTGGCCACGGTATAAAACTCTGTCACACTCATATGATGTGGAGAATCAACAGAGCCATCCAGCAACTCTTTTTCTACAGTTGATTAGAGCACTGTTTGGTTTAAACCTTTCCAGAAACCCTCACTCAAACTCATCTTTAATGTCTTTAATGATGTCACCAAAGGTTTATGCATTCCTTAAAAGCTTCCAGAAATGTTAGCTCTGGAAAGAATTTTCCTCAAACATTTTATTCACACAAAAGAAAGAGAAATTATTAGACTGATTTGGAGAGACATAAAACATAGATTCCCAAGCCTCCCTGTATTTTAGTATCTGACAGAAATATCTCATATGCCTTGTATCAATATGGATCCAGTTAACAAAAGTGTAGCAAAGCTCAAAAATTCTTCTGTCTATAAGACAATACAGCCACATTCATCCACAGTACACAATTATATTCATCAGCAACGTACTCAAACTTTACTTGCTTAAGAGCTAAACCAAAAGGTTTCCTATGTCTTGCATGGTATCTTTTGACTTTATTGTTCATAAAGTAGCACAAAGCAGAGCATTAAGAGAAGTCTAGTCTCTTTATGACTCTTCAAGTTTTAGCATCAATTAAAGTGGCCAGTCTTGTATACATTAAAAAAAAAAAAAAAGTGTGACAAAGATCTTACAGTCTAATGCCTCAGCTGCAAGAAACTAGATTTTAAAGTACATGGAGCTTTTAATTACACCCATCTCAGGGACTATTTCTTTGCAGTAGTCAAAACACTTTCCAAAGTTAAGCATCATTAAGCCCACTTTTAATACGGGTAATAGACCCCAAGAATGGAAGAATGGAAGGTACTTACCCAGTATCACCCAGCATACCGTTATTGAATACCAATTATTGAGAGCCTGCTTCAGTTCTCTCTTCACAGAAAATACCGCTCCCTTTCCAAGAATGCATAATCACCCATATGCTTAAGTCTTTTTCCAATGAAGGATGTTTTCTTCATCTTACCCAAACACTTGAATACAGATTAAACTAGGTATGCTGAAAAAACAAAGGCACCAGACTCAATGAAACCAGTTTTGTTCAGATTTGTGTCTTATGGATGAGTGACTTTGATATCTAAAGTTTTATTGCAACTGAGACATCTGTAAGGGTTTTTACCCATATGGATTCTCTCATTTCTAATAATGTGCACTCTTGTTCTGCTCTTTTCCCTACTGTCAGGTCCTCCCAACATAATTTTCTTCCACCTGGCCATCTGCTTTTAGAAGCTTACTTATCTTAGACATCTTTACAAGTCTGACAAATCTGGTGGAAGTCAGCCAATGAATTCAAAATGTGTCAAGGACACACACAGACATGCACACGTACACACAGTCCGCTTTTCTGCAAGAAATCAGGGCTCATTTCCCTAGACTCAATTGAAAAACCTAAAAAGATACACAAAAATAAATTTGCCTTCTACAAGTATTAAATCACTGCAATAATTAACTGCAAATTGGAGTGACTAGTATTTCAGTTTAAAAGACTCCAACATCGTCTAAGAATTTACTAGCATCTACTCTTGTGTTCATTAACACACCTGGTTAATACTCATGTGAATTCCGCTGATATCACAGTAGTCATATGTAATACCTGAACACAAAATCAGCCCTATTTGCTTTAATTAATAGAGACAGTAGGCCAGTGACTGCAGTGTGTAGAGATCTACTAAATATTTGGAATAAGAAAGAAAATGTACTATTTTTGCTCCTCGATAGACCAGGGCAAAGACCACCGAGTTTGTTTTTCAAGGATCTAAATAGTCTCGTGCTATTTATTTTCTCAGCAATGAGCTTCACCCTTTGTGTGCGGTCAAGTCTGCCTGGTGTGGAGTTATGAAAAGAAGTGGTTCTGATAGAAACGTGGTTCTACAGCAGCTCTTTACGTGTTCTTTGGTTGTGAAATCCAAGGGGCCATGCTGCAAACACCTTCACAAAGGGCCAGAATTTCAAAGTTCATATTCATCTTTGCACTATGTGGCAAACAAAAGTGTTGGGATGTGCTCTGGTCTGTGTCTATTAGATTAGTGGAAGTTTCTGTTACAAGAGCTTAACTGAAAAACACTGATTAATTGAGCACAAAATACTTTGTATGAAATACTTCCAGTTTAAAGACTTTTGCCGAAACATGCATTCTTGATGCATCTGCGGTCAGAGATTTCCACAACTGCCCAGTGAAATTGATTCTCTTACCATTTTGACAGCAGGTTGTCAGCAAAAATAACAGGAGCTGTCAATTTTGGTGAGCAGAAACAGTGTTAACAATTCTCCATATCACTGGAAATATCTCTAAATTTGGGGGTTGGTTTCATTCAGACTGAAATCAACTTTAAATATATATTTTGTCAAACTGGAAACCCAGTTTTTCTTCAGCTCTAGTGCCCACTTCCACCATGGGCTGGCCTGGCCAACCCTTTTCTTAAAAGTGTCTCATCAGAGGCAACATCAGTGTACCCTCTTTCAGAGAACAACATCAGTGTTTACCTATATTAGAGAAAAGAAAGCATTTGCTGCTGCAAGCTGCTATTCCACAGCCAAGAAATCCTCCCCCTTCTTACTTGGTTCTCAAGCAGTGCTTACTCAGGCAAAGGTCCCATTGACTTCGGTGGGTGACTGGTACACAAGTAGGAACTTCAAGATTTGGCCGACATATGTTTTGTAAGTAACCGCTAAGGGAAACGCAATTTGATCTCATTTCAAAGGCTGGCAGAACACAATATAGCATAATCACTAAAAAATCTAAGACAGAATTTCATCAAGCAAAAACAAACACTGTTCAGAAACGCAGCAGGAGACAGCCAGTCCTGAGTCTACAGTAATTGCAACATTGAGAATAGGAGTAAATTCCCTGAAGATGCTCCATACAGTAGCAAACCATCTGTCTAAACACTTGCAGAGAAGGCTCACGTTTGAAAACCCTGGATCTCGTCAAGGCCTTTGCCATTGGCTTTGGAATTGTAATGACATGGGATATTCACAGATGTTCTTTTCGAATGTCCCCTACTCCCTGTAAGCAGATAGATCTTGGAGACTGCAAAATGAACTACCAGGAAAGACAACAAAACCTTTTCCGCCTCCTGTTGCCTTTCTCTACAGTAGGGACTGAGGCTTCAAAAATCAATTAGCATTTTTCTGCTGATGGTCAATGGTAAGGAAAATGTTTCCTTCAAAGATTGACCATTGCTGAAACTGACCCCCACGTAGAATTTCATCAAGGCGCCCTTACACATGGCCCTGGACCACCAACCTTATCCTTCAGAACAAACATCTGTGATTCACAGCAACTCCAGAGAATACTTTCTAATGTACCTTGGGAAAATGATGACAGCTGTTGAGACCTAGCAAACACTAAGCCCTGGGTTTTTGCAGAACAAGTACAATTCGTCACTAATAGATCTGAAAACTCCAGCCCACAGCAGGGTCTTTAGTGAATGACACAAGTTTGTAAGGCAGAAAATAATTCATATTACAGTATAAAAGCAATGACATTTGAAGTTAAGGGTCAGCTGCCAATTCTCTTGTGAGCGCTATTTTTCAGGGCTTTAGAACTCAAATGACTACACACAACATCAAGTTGACAGTCTCAATGATTTTTCAAACAATGGATTAACTTTCTTAAGCTGATTTCAACACTTACAGAAGGTTTAATGGGAATTTTAGGAGTTGTGAAAAGAAAGCCCACTGAGAGGCTTACAAACTGGAATCTGCTTGTTCCTGTACTCAGCACAGTGTTCCGCACCAGAGAAGGCTTCCTCTGCTGCTGCACCACCGGGCTTCACCCCAGCAAAGAAAAAACCAAGACCAGGTTCATCCCCACAGTGTCCTGCAAGTGGCCCTCACAAGCAGATAGATAAAAATTGATGCTACGGGGATTTCATGCAGTGGGAAATCTAAACAGAATATTTCACTTGCAGTCAGCTTTCTTCTCAGCATCCAGCTGAACTTCTTATGTTGGGTTTTCAAGTCCCACCTGCTCGCACCCACCTGCATGGGCTCTCCTTGGTGGCTGGACTACATCACCCACGCTGCGTCGTACTCTCTCCCTGTAGTTCAGCTGCCACAGGATGATAATTTTTGATCTGATACACTCAACATTTTGCTCCATCTACAAAGCAAAGCTGTTGACAAATGTGGAGACCTTGGCTCAGGAAGAAATTCCAAACAGATTTTTGCACTTCATCCCAGGCATGCAAGGAAGGGAAGGAAGGGCTCTGCTGCTGGGCTACCTCCCATTGTCACCTGGCTACTGTCTGGCTAAACCTGCTCTGAAAGACTCACCTCAACCTCTACTTGCTGCACGATATTTGCTCAGTTTGGGGCTAGCCATATGACACCTATATATCAGTAATTGGTGGAGACAAATGTTCCAAGCATCCGCATCTGTGTTTCATAAAGGAACATGCGGATCTGATAGAGCCAGCCTGCAGGACCTCCCAGAGAACTGATGGGAACTGTCTCAGCTCCCCATGGGCTTCCAGGTAACTGCAGCACAGCATTTTCCCCACCTTGACAACAGGGAGCTGTCATAGCTGCTTTATGGCCCTTCTCAACGCAGTGTCTCACTGCCTCCCAGTTTTTATCGATAGTTTCTTCAAAACAGTGCTTTGAGGCAAGGAAGTCTCATATCCCTATTCACACACCAGGACAGCGAGGCCCACTTGTGATGGAAAGAAAGCACCAGGAGCCCAAAAGGTGCATCCATACGTCTGTTGCTTAGCTGGCTGAGCTATTCCCAGACTGGGATCCTCGAGGAAGGAGCATCAGCCACATCAGTGCATCTGCCATATAGTGGCTGTTGGAAGGCTGCAAGGTATCTAACAATTGGTGGAAACCTTAGCCAAGACACCATGGCCTCCTCTAAAGGCTGAGCTGGAGCTTCTTCCCAGCTTTACTCAGGAGCTCACTTAAAACCGCTTCCAGATCATTTGGACACTAGGTAAGTTTAGGTGCAAATGCATGCTCAAATTCATGGCTTAAATCTAAGCCAGACAATCATTTGATCATGTTGTCTTGGAAGGTATGTCACAGAGTGGAGATCTGGACCCAGGCTTCTCTCCTGTAAGTGGTCTTTCTCCCTGTAGCTTGCTTTACTCTTAGAGGCCTTTCCCCTCCCTATTTGTTTTTCCAGCAACAGCAAAAAAAAAAAGAGAGAGAGAGAAAAGAATAGAGCAAGAGGGGATGGAGAAGAGGAGGAAAAATAGGAAAGCCAAGGAAAAGCAGGAAAAGCAAGGAAAACAAAAATTTAAAACTACGTTATTTCTAGATAATGTTAACTGAAGAATTTTAAAAGATCAAAAACGCAAAAACTATAAAATATTGAAAAAATAACACCAGTACCCTAATATTTTTATTACAGCAACCTTTGGGTTAAAAAAAAAAGTGAGAAAGAAAACTGTGACCAGCTCCCACCAAGAGCCTTTAAAAATTTCTCATGACAAGGATTACAGCACATTTATGAGGTGGCCATTCCACATGCAATCAAGCCAACTGGCTTTTTGTGTTCCTAATAATAAAAAAGAGGTGCTGCTACACTAGTGTAATATTCCTGATGAGAGTGCTGAGATAAGCTTGCTTTCGGTCAGGTCCTTCTCAAATAAATTTTATAAGCTATGCTTGCCCCTTTTACACCAAGCTGCACGATCTGCTTTATATCTGCAATGGAAAATATGTTTATAAGAAATCTTCTCTACCCTGTTTTTATTTAACTTAATACCAGCATCAGTAGCATGGAAAATAAAGACCCAGGTTACATGCCAGGAGCCTTGGAACATAAAACCTTGCTGTGGGCCGATAATATCTCACTGATTCTTACGAGCCTCCAAGACTCTGTCCACGACCCCTCTGCAAAATAAACTGTATGAAATCAAAACTTGCACCCTTCTCAGAAGTCCAGTCCCTTCCTGTGGTGAACACTGCGATAACCAAAGGAATTCTATATTTAGGGACAGCACTTGTTCTTGACCTTCAGAGGATTGTTTCCATTGACACATGCTGAAAGAAAAGGGATAAAAATCCCCTTTGGGATTTCAGTTCAGATCTTACAGTTCTAATATGAAAATTAAACTGCCCCAAGCTGCTAGTGTTATAATACCGCCTGCTAAGTATAAAGCAGAAAGGGAAAAGTCCAGAGGACAATACTTCATTACATGGAAATTCTTTGAATCCCAAAGCCATATGGGACATTAAAAGCCTTGCCTAAATCCCTCTCAGATCAATGGAATTCAAGTGTTGTAGCAAACTTGTATCTGGAAGAAGAAAATTCTGATTTTCTGCATTTCTGAGAGCTAGGAGCTGACTGAGATACATCTGTAACTAGAAAAATAGCTTTTATTTTAGAGCAAGTATAAAAGCCAGGAGTCAAAATCTCTTTTAATCATTTAATCAGCAGCTTTCTCAGTGAATTAGGCTGCGTGCCCTCCTCCGGTTCAGTGAGATCTATGCTTCCCAGTCATAAAAAAATCATTTAAGACCTTTTGCAAATCCTGCATTTTATGAGTAAAGTTTCACAAATAGCTCTGGTTTGTGAACATTCCTACAATAGCACATTATGGGCGTCTGTCTTGAAAGTCTTGTGCTTTCTCTCTGCTGGAGTACAGTAGCTGCAGTGACCCCATCAAAACGTTTATAACTTACACAACTCAGCGGGTGCAAATACCTTCATGGACATACACAGGACATAGTTCATACAAAAATGAATTTGCCTAAGTTGTTAGTCAATCCATTATGAGAAACTAACAAATCTAGAGAGATGATGGCTTTGGTCCTGGAAAAAATTACGGGCAGAAAGAGAGAAAAGCACTATCACTTTCTTACCACAACCTCGAGTTCAAGAGCCTGTTCTGCTGGATCAGGAAAAGGACATGATCCCAAGCTCCCAGATCAGCAGCTGTTCCAGAAAGGACGTGACTCTGCTTTCGGGCTTTCTTGAAAACCATATTTGAAAAAAATTATTTTGCCCCATGCCATCCTCAAAGGCTGGTGGGTTTTTTTACATTACGAAAACTTTCCCTGGGACACAAAACCTGTTTGTTTTCTACCCAGACAGCAGAAGCCAGCATTTGGTAAAATATCGTAGTAACATACTAACTTCCCCGGCAATGTGAGTGACCCACTCTTTGTCACAAAAGGCATGAAAATGGCACAACATTGTAATGAAACTTTCAGAGCACCTCCCTAGCAGTTCAGGGGAGGGCATGCTGCAATTTTTTCTTCAATTCAGCTGGAACAGCTCACTCAGAGGAATAGCATGCTGTGCTTGTTGGCCTCCTTCCATTCAAGGTTATGAATCAGAGCTGTGTTAACGAACCCAGAGAAATCTCCTTCATGCTGAGCGCAGCAGAAGACCAACCAACATTTAATTGTCCTTGCTATTACTCTCGTCTGCTAGGCTCAAGGTAGAGGCTTCAAGCCCTGGGTGGCATGGCTATTCCCACGACACATTCCCCGTTGCACAGAACCCGTGTCCGGCACGAAGGCAGAATGGAGCATGACCAAGGAGTGTGAAGCAAGAGCTCTGCTTGCCATCACCTTGACTTTTCAATGTGCCGCAGAGAGATGTTGGTCATCCATTCTATTGCACCCTGTGGGTTCGCATAGACCTACCATCATTGTACCATCTGGTAATGATTTTCTGCAAGCAACAACATCATACGTTCTTGCCGGGAGTTTATATGAACTACATGGCTCCGGCTGCTCCAGATTCGGGAAATACCTTCTCTTTGGTAAGATCAGTGAGCCAAACCTCGATGTCAACGTTCTGCTCTTTTTCGTTGTACAGAACTCAGACCAGCCATGGTAAGCATCTGCCCCAGTCAAGATGCAATAAAATACAATCACCAGACCCTCTCGAGTTGCATAACGAAGGGCTTTTATTTTATGTCAAGCTTCTTTCTAGTAGCTTTTCCTCACATATGAAAGGATGATATGCAAATAGCTACACAGATTAAATGTTCCCTATGCAATAGTGGGCATTTCAGGAGACTGCGTAACCATGCTATGGTTTTTGTGGTCCTTTCCCAGCATCAGGCTCAGTTTCCCATCACCTCAGGCTGGGCTGGAAGCACCATGGCTGTCCAAAGCTTTCACTCTGCTCTGATCGCCTCTGATACAAAAGCAGCATTCACGCTGCAATAGTACAGCTGGCGATACAGCAAGTGAGGCTGAGGAGAGACAGGCACACAAAACCCCCTTCCATGCCACGGGGGCAGAGGCCAATCGTGAGGAGCAGCGAACAGAGTGATGCATGTTTAGGCAACTAGAGGTAATTAACCCTTGGCTAGTCTAACCAAAGGACTTGGTGGGCCTTCTGTCTCTTGAAGACTTTGAATCAACTTATGATAGCTCTGTTTTTAAAAAATGTACTCTGACTCTGCCACAACTCAGACCTCACAGATGAATCACAGGGTATCCCAGATGTATGCTATAGAGAGTCCACCCAGACAGCCATAAAAATCCCTATGGCCCTAAACACAATGAATCAGGCCTTGTTTAACCTACACCTGTGTTATTTCCAGGGTCAAAGCCAAACCGTTTGCACAGCTCCAACACATTTAAACAGAGTTGTGCCTGCTTATATCATGGGCCTGCATCCTATCTCCACAGAATATATGCAGGTTTTTTAACTTTTCCCAAACTTCTGAAAAACTTCCAGGCACCATGAAGCTTCACTTCTTCCAACTGAATCAGTGACTAATGAATCCTGGCCAGAATCTCTCCATTAAACACCCAGGTTTCTCGACTGTGCTGACCCATTTACACCCAAGAGTTTATTTTAACACAGGATTTTTTTTCCTCCTTCTCCAATTTCTTCCTTTTTTTTTTTTTCTTAACAGAATCAAAAAAAAAAAATGTAAGAAAGTCTCCGCTGATATTTGGTTACTCACCACATGCTGAGTAGAGTTTCCTGTTTAAAGAAGAGAGAGACTGTGTGTGTATGTATGCCTGTGTGTGTATGTGTGCGTGTGTGTGTGTGCTGGGGCCTTTTTATGGGTATCCTGGCCTGATAAACCCTTAGAAGAGCCAATACCCAGGCATGAGATTTTTCTGAGATATCTTGACCCAGCTAGCACCAAACACAGCTTGTGCACTGCAAGCAGGACTGGGCAGAGGTCCCAACAAATGCAAAACAATATTTTTAATTCATCTGGGGGATTTCCTGAAGCAAACCTTGGCATGGAAAGAGCAAACTGCAGTACAGCAAACATGGCGATGTTTGGCTTTGAGAAGGATTTAGCTGGCGATAGATGGCTTTAGTGGAGTGCAAGTTCTTCCCAAAGTTTGTCGCTGAAGCGGGGGTGCATGAGGTGCAATGAGAGAGCTACAGAGCATGAGAGAGAGGCAATTAATAGCAGATGGAGGGAATAAAGAACTGCTTTCAACAGGCCTCCAAAACTGTATGGAAAGAAGTGGGAAAGAAAGGCTGCAGAGAAAGCTCTCCTGCCCCTTGTAAGAGCTGCAGAAAAAGGGGCAGGGGAGAGTGGTGTGCCTTGAAAAACTAGATTTCCCAATATACAATATATACAACATATACATGACCCTGAAAAAGAGGGTCACATGTGGAAGGGAAGGAAAATACCAGAACTAAGAGTCAACGGAGACAATACTGAAAAAAATCCTTTCAAATCTGAAGGGTCACCATCCCTCACAATCTGATTATGGGTATTGTGAAATCTGGTGATTTTTTAAAAGTCCAGCTTGTGAAATCCCAGGATTTATGTGTGAACCTCATCCAGCATTCTCTCTCCGCTTCATGGAGACTTCTCGCCCCCACGCTTAGAAATGTAACTCACAGGTTACCTAAAAGCTCAGAAATCAGCTGCAAGGAACAGAACGCACATGTCTCCACTGTTGTAAAACTCATTTTAAGCCAAGCTCAAGACCTTGCAGGGCTCATTATTTAGCAGTAGTGGAAAATGGGAAGCTGAACTTTGCTCCCTTTTGACAGTCAGGGACTTGCATATCACTTTGGTAAAACAAAACAAGCTTGAAAACAATACGATTAGGTAAAGCCTTTTCTATTAATGTCCTAGCAAGAAATCCTCTATGGCAGAAACAATGTACTAATCTCTGATCTGCCTCTAATTCTATAATATCACTACAAGCACTATATTAAGCCTTATTGTTCCCTTCAGTAAAAGGCAGTTCTGAAACTGCATTTCTGGGGACAGCTTCACACAATTAGAGACTGAATAGCTATAAGCATGACTCCTGCAACTGGAGAGGAATGAGGATTTAGCATGGCCTTTCCTAAAAGACAGAAGACATGAGGATAAAGGTCAAGTACTTTGAACCAAAGGCTGGGGAAGAAAACCAGCTTCTTGCTACTGTAGGCAATGATACCGTCGTGTCTGTTTTGCAGATCTGCTAAGCTCTCTCATAAATGAATGCAGGGTGCATGTGGTAACTTGTATACCATTTTCTTACGAAGTTCCAGTATTATTAATTTGTTATACTTATGATTGTAAGTGTAGTCTAGAAAGAGAGTTAGAGAACAGACCCTAAAGGGTACTTCCACATTTTTAAACATGCATTTGTTGTAAAGACCAGGAGAAGGAGCAATATGAAAATAAAAAAAGGGGTTAGCACTCTTATTTCCAGCGCCTTGCTCTGGCTTTCACAGCTGCCTACAGTCAGGCGTATCACTGCCTTGGTGTCTTAGTTTTCCCAGAAATAATTGCACTCTACGGTAGGGAGAGCATTGAATCCGGCTACTGCTTGCAACCTGCCATGCATGTGTGAGGTATGGTTTAGTAAGTGATATTTACTACTCATAGGAAGGGCTGTATTTAAAAATACAAATTAATTTTCAGATATATACAAGACTATTGACATTGGATCCAGACGCCTCTGAAGTCACCAAATATATTCCTTGTTGACGTGAATATAAGCAGGATTTGGTCAAATACTCTTCCGCACAAGACACCAGTCCTTTCCTGGTGCTGACTGCCAGGCACCTCTGTTCTGCAGACTGTTCTAATCACAGTGCTACTGGATTTTGCACACATATTTTCAAAGAAAAAAAAAAGAAAGAATATGTCCTCTTCACTCTTTCAAGGTGCACTTGCCTCGGAGGGAGCACGCTAGTACAAAGGAAAAGGCTCACAGGTTTAAGGCTCATAATTTTCCTAGTAACGAATTCTAGTTTGGACCCCATTTGGAGGCATCAGACACTGGATAAGGAGTTTTGGCAGGTAACATGAGATTACAGTTGCTTCCTTGGGCAGCAGGAGGTAAGTCTTTGGTTTGTTCCATGGGAGGGACCAGAAAGGTGGCAAAGAGCCTCAAAACTTACTGGAATTAACTAGAATCAGGGATCATTGCAAAGCATCTTAAGTTCTTCATTTCCAATGCAAATTGGTCCAGTGCCACCCCTTCAGATGAAAGGATTTCCTATTTCTAATCAAAAGACAAAATCCAGAACTAAAGCAGAGCAAAAAGCTGCCAAAGTCTCAGCCAGTCCGCATCTGCCTTTTTCCTGTAGGTTCATCCAAAGCTCCCACAGAGTAATTGAAATATCACTATATAATGAAGCTTATAAAACTTTAATATAGGATTTATACTTTTTCATGTCTATTATTTCCAAAGCTTGCCTCCAAACTTTGTCAATAGGTTTCCCCAAGGGTATGGGTAAGGATCTCAGCTGCATCTGATTTGACTACATCCTAATGAAAATGGTGAGTCGATCAGTATCGGATATATCTGAGCACTCTCCCAAAATTACATCTGACATTTACAAGGAAATAATACTGTAAATTCAGCCTTAGGATCTAGTAGTTGCTTGTAAAGCAAGAATTGGCATTGGCAGGCTCATGTTGATCTAGAAATTTCAGGGAATATAAGAATTTCTTTGGCACAAAAAATCTGTGTCTGCATTGGCAGTAAATTTTAAGCATCCAACGTCAATCAGAAATGAAATTTCACAGCAATGTAATTCAATCCCACCCCTTGAGATCTGGCCAAAAAGGAAAACTTTTGCAAGTTGAAGAGTAGACACCAACCCATCCTCCCTTATTGCATAATGCAACCCAGCTCACATATGGTTCTGCTCAGTGTTATCAGACAACACAGAACCCTTCCATGAGCAGGAAATAAAGTCCTAAGGACAGGCCAGGGCAGTAAAGGGAGATTGGTGACAAGCTGCGTTGCCCCAAGCTAACTCTTGGAAGTAGAGGGCTGAACGCCATCGCTTCCTGAGCCAGCTGTCCGGCAGGGAGGACCAGGTTTTTTTCATGGTTTCATAATGCAAAGCCATTTCATCAAAACTGGTTTTCTCCCTAGTAAAGAGTTTTATCTTGTAAAGTTTCCAGCTTGAAGTTTCTTCCTCCTCCAAATTGCTCAAACTTTAACTTTTCAAAATAGCTTTTAATTTCAAAATTTAAGCTGATTGTAGTGTCTGGAAACCCTTTATAAATATCCAGAACAGAACAAAACATTTGACTATTATCTAAACAAAGTGCTGCACTTGACCCCAACCTTATTGCTCTTTTCCAGATTTTCAGTTCACCAATATTTTTCAGATTTTGACTTTCCGGCCTCTGTCAGGACAAAAAGGTTTTTCCAGTACTTTGGAAATCCTCACAAACGGAGAAAATAATTTCAAGCCTAGACCTAGTGCCATCCCCTTGCCCTGCTCCACCTGTAATTCTCAGTTTTGCCCTAGTGTCAAGGACGTTAAAAAGGTAGAGCTTTGTCATTCAAGAGCATGCAAAGACTGTAGCTGCAGTGGGGATAAAGGAGAGGGAACAAGAAAGGAGATGGTGCCAGGCAGATTGCACCTCCTGTGAACCTCAGTCCTGCCTATTTCTGTTTTCACTCCACCCTCAGTAAGCCTCTGCTGGAGCCAATGTGAGACATCTCCCAGCGCACCATTGCACACTGGGTCCTGGTGGCAGTTCCCTTTGTCTTCTGCACTTGATCCCACGTGGCTCAGCCGTGAAGTTCAGATCTCAGTTAGGGTCAGCCTCACTCACAGACTCGTTACTTGCTCTGGGTCAGATCCATAACTTTAGTGCCAATTCTTACTCAGCCAAAACTCCCAACTGACTCCCAGAAGACCTGACTGCAAAGTACGTCTCTGCCATCACTCATAGCTCTTGCAAAATATCCATGACCTTAGAAAAAACACTGGGTGCCCTTTTGGATTTAGAGAAATCCTCTTCTGAAGAGTTTCCATCCACTTCACCCTTGCCTCTCCAGCTTCAGTAGGACCTCTCCAGCTATTACAGGCCTCAGTGGGAGCAGGAGAAGATCACACAGCCACAAAAATTTGAAGTGCTTGTGAGGTCAGATTAGTGCTGCCTCTCCTTCCCTCTCATTTTGCTGCACTGGCCACTGTAACGGGCTGGAGAGCAATCTTCCAGCTAGAGACATACGAAGTAAGGAAATCCTGCAGAGATTGCTGTTCACCCACACCTGTCTGCTCAGGGGACTACTGCCCCTTGAAATCAGTAACAGACAAAGCTGGCAGAGGTGGGGATTCACCTGCCCTGGCTGTAGCCCTTTAGAACAAAGCGTATACCATAGGCTTCGTCTTCTCCCTCAGCAGCCGAGTTACCGCAGGAGAGCAGAGACTTCATCTCAAAAACAGCATCTCCTTGCCACACCTAGTAATGTCTGGGACAACAAAAGAGACAAGGCTTTAGGCAACACCCCGACATCACTGTATAGTGGGAAGAGAGGTGATGCTGAAGGTGCTTGTGGTGCACTGGGCCAGGGCCCCTTGGCTCCACTTGTTGCTCCTAGGCATGCCAAGAGAAACCAGCCCAGAAAGGGAAACAAACCCAACACCAAAGCAAGGACACCACTTAGCACAAAAACAACCAGACGAAGAGGCAAGGGTGGGCTGCACTCCCTGAAGGCACATAAAGCACGTTCACGCGCTGCAAACTGCACAGCCCAGCCCAGGGCGGGGCCACGTGGCTCAGACCACCGTCAGCAGACCAGAGGGCTCATCTCTGAGCTGCCACAAGAAAGGCAATCTATCAGATCTCCTCATTAAGCATGACTTTTTCTTACAAGCCCAGAGCTGAATACCCCATGTGCAATGGGACAGGGTGCAATGCAGCCAGTGTGAGCTCTGGGAACCATCTCGTGTGAGCAGGTCCTCCAAGGCAGGACAGTTTCAGCAGTTAAGTGTGAGGGGGAACAGGCTGTTTGTTCTGGCATCTCGTGCACTTCATTAAGCCAAAGAAGCAGCAAACGCTGGAAATGGCCTTTGCAGCTCTCTAGTGCCTCCATTTCTCATCCTCCCCAGTGCCTCCATTTCTCACCCTGATCTTTATAATGACTGGAGCTGTGTCTTAGGCAGGCTGAGTCTAACGGACTGATTTTCACCCCAGACATCTTAACACTACAGCAGATCTCAAGGCAGTGAGTGACTGTGAGTGCTCTGAAGTGCCTGTGTGAGTTTTAGAAGGAAAGAGTTCTATGAGACCTGGGTGTGGAGAAGTATGTGTTTCTCACAAATGTGGCCAACCCTACCGCCCCAAAACCATACATGAGATCCCCTGAAGAAGGCGGCTTAAAAATCACTGGATTTATCAGCATAACAGTAATGTTTCTGGGATTATTTTTATTTGCCTTCTGGTTTGGGGGCTTTTTAGATCATATTTATGTGTGTTTTTTTCTGCAACCATAAAACCTAAAAACCATGTTGAGATTTTTATTGTTCCCATGAATCCAGGAGCTGGAGGTTCACAGGATGTTCATGGGACCTACGGTAAAACTCATGAGCTAAGAACGCGTAGGCTTGCATGAGAGAGGCCGTTGTGTTGTGCTAAGCAAATTTAGTCCGTATAACAATATGTGAAGGGAAGCATGTGAGGAGGATGTTGTAAGTTCGTATGACGTGCCTGCGGGGGAGATGATGGGTACATAGGGGATTGTTGTACTTTAGGAGCAGAAGTTCATCTCTGGCAGGCATGTTTTCTGAAGCGCGCCTGGTTGGGGTTTTTTTGCAGAGTGCAGAAGTGCATGGACAGAGTTTGCTAGTGATCTGCCGGCTGCGTACAGGAGGTGTTAGAGAACACAGAAACTCAGGTATTTGAAGGCTACATGGACAAGGGTGTGACCAAGAACAGACACGAATGGAGTTGGCCTTTGGGTCAATCCAGACATAGATTTTTCTCTGAGCACAAATCCACTATAGGACTGCATGGTGACCCTGAATCCAAATCAGAGAGAGGATTCAATTTACTTTAATCACGTAGTGCTGGATGGCGGTGAATAAGCTCTAAAGCTAGAAGGTAAAGTACCAGAATCAGCTATTTTTGGCTGTTTTGTGTCCTTTCAGTCCTCAATGCTGGCAGACCCATGGCTTCCTCTAGTACTCCCACATGCTAATAGGGACCCTGTGACACAAATTCAGCCTTACACTGTTTGACTCTGAGATCTGCCGATATGCGAGCCACCCCTGTCCCCCAGGCCCTCCTCATTTCAGGTGCTCGCACGTGCAGCGTACCACACAGGCGCACCCCTCACAATAGCACAGCGTTTATCTGGAGGGGCAAACCCCGTCACAGCCTCACTGAGCTCCCGGAGCCACTGCAGCTGAAGCCAGCATTGTGTTGCTGCAGAAGGCAGGGGCAGGCAGCCAAGACCACCATGCCAGGCTCCCCTGTAAGCCCCGGAGACACGATGCTACTGAGGCTGCGCTGGAGTATCGGCTGCTCTGCGTCCCTGCTGCCCTGCAAAGCCCCACGGGAATCGGCAGCAGTGTCACAAAAGGAAACAGTCAGCGTTCACGACTTATTGTAATCCTCTAAAGACCACTCTATCTTTCAAGTGAGACTGCCTGTTCAAGCCCCAGAGCCAGGTATCTGGTTACCCTTATCTCAGGGACATAACTAGCATGCTATTATCAACCATTAAATTGTCCGATCATTTTTTAATATGCCGCCAACACAATTGACCTGGTGACCCCTCCCCTGCAGCGAATACCATAGGGAAAAACTTCCAGGAGACCCCCAAGAAACCCAGCACTCAGTAAACTGTCCCACTCTGGTTTTCTGGGCTGGCTTTACAGTGTAAACTGCTCAGTTGCGTCAGAGTCTGGCTCTCTGAAAGACCTGTTCTCAGAAATGCCTGTCTCATCTTCCTATCAAGATACAGTACTTGATCGTTTACCATTTTTCTCACAGTTTTCTGCCCGAGGGCCAGCAGCTCACTTGGAAGTTAAGTCCTAAATTGTTTTTCAATACCTATCACTTTACTTGGCGAATTCGGGTTTCTCAATTAGCTATCTTGGGGATTTTCACTGGGAGCACAAAGAAGTGACCACCAGGAACACAAAATACTGCAGACTCTCACATTACCCACCCAAGATTCAGTATGCTTTTAGGCACGCAGTAAAAAGGAGTCTGTTGCTAATTAATCACCTGATTAAGGTTCTGGGCTTGCAGATCTCATTTTTTCTACCGAGCCATGCTTTCTTTCACTGCCTGTCGACATCATCACTTGTCCAGTGTAAGCGCAGCAAGGTCCTCTTCGTGGGCATTGCTTTGGTGATCATCAGTGAAACAGTGGCTTCAGAGCCTGCTGACCTGGAGGATCACATGGAGATCTTAACTTCCACATGACGAACTGGTAGTGATAACTTAGAAATATTCCAACAAATACAGTAAAATAAACATTAGAAGAAATAAGACTTTTGCATATGCACAACACTCCCAGAAGCTTCATCAAGACCCTACACGGAGCTTGCAGGGCTGAACAGTGAAAAATAACCAAATTTTTTTATTACTTATTTTGTCATAATGTTCACTTCTGACCTTACTCTGGGAGCTGAAGCAGAAATGTCAAAAAGAGAGTGAAATTCTCCTTCAGCTGGAGGCAGTGTTGTTCCGGTCCACTTTAGCTTAGCCCACCAGGTTCAGAGCTGAATTTGCACTTCTCAAAATTACAGGGGTGGCCAGTGCCAAAGATAGGGAGGCAGAGCTATTTGAAGTAATTTTCCAGTGAGTTACTGTTTCACTGATGCAGTCATGTTACTGGCGAGCGCGGAACGGCTCTCAAGTGATCCCCTAAAACTGACAGGCAGCTGTTTTTCAGCATCAAAAAAATTTCAATTACAGCAAAATTCCAGGCATGACCCTTTCCACATGTAGTTTAGCTCCTATATAAATCC
The DNA here is from genome assembly GCF_964199755.1 of Larus michahellis. Lineage (NCBI taxonomy): Eukaryota > Metazoa > Chordata > Aves > Charadriiformes > Laridae > Larus > Larus michahellis. The sequence goes on along the minus strand of NC_133901.1, from coordinate 53,709,122 downwards.
TTTTGGCAGCATCAGAAGGGAGGAAAAGGCTCTTTGGTCCAACAGTTTAAAACTTATTGTTTTTTTTAAGTAAATACTTGATAACATCTATTTAACACAAGCTCTATGTGAATACGTGTATAAGGAAAAAAAATCTGCATGTGAGAGATATAAGACTATAACTAAAGCTGGTTTGCAAATTTCCGACTAAACAAAGTTTCATCAGTAAACACTGCTTCCTTGAACGTTTCATCTGAAGCATCTCACGTTTGATCAAGTTTTGCTGAAGTTGAGACAAAGCTAAGTTTTAAGAGACTGACAATGAAATAGCTGTGTGTTGCTACGCACCTCCAGATGACTTTCATTTTTCAGTCTTGTTTTCTGAATTTCCAGTACACAACAGTAAAGAACGAATTGGAAACTGAAAATAAGTGCACCCCAGAAAACTTTCCCAAGAGCCAGAAATGCTGATTTTTGGTCACGCTTAATGACCACATCTTCGTTTGTGATTTGAGAAGTTCCCATCCTTGTTCTTGATGCTCTAGAAAGGTGAGATCAGATATTACTGAACAGAGACCAATTATAATAATAAAGTATTGTAATTTCTGCCAGAAAAGTGAAAAAAACAACGAGGGGAGGGAGGAGGAATAAACAATTTCCCAAGTAGTTTCTAATTCTCACCTCTTCAGTATCACTGTGCAGAACCACAACAGCCTCTGGTGTATTAAACGGAAATAGCTGCAAGCTCTTTGTTTATTTATATTTCTTGTTTTTGACCTCTGACAAAACGGTCAGTGATCCCAAAGATCCCAAAGAAGAAGCTGTAGCCACTTGTTTGAACAGTGACTGGGAACTTAGAGGGGCGTGCAATTTAAAGCATATCCCAGGTACCGACTTTCAGAAAGCGCTGAGAAGTCATGCCTTGGAAATCAGCCGCATTGGAGTATCCTCATTCAGAAACTCAAACACCAAGGCATTCAAAATCACTACCACATGGGCTCTTTGTAGTCCTGAAAGCTCAGTCTCTGATTAGGTTGATGAATGAAAACGTGGTCAATTTTGCTATTTTTAGAAACCGTTTTCTAAATAATAACTCCGTTAATCTCCTAACCAGATACTGGAAAATTACCTCCCGCTTAGTTAATCATCTAAAACACTGATAAAAACTTCACTGTGCCTTGATCACTCTGGGAACTTCCAACACTACTTCACGCAGAGCAGCCTCAACGCTATCATTGTCACCCTACATCATATACGTACACATATATCATGTACACACACACATATATATATACATGGTGCTTGAAAGAGCCAAAAATATGCCAGAAGGCCATTCTGGCATTACAAAAAGTTTTAGAGGTATGTGGAGTAACTGTGAAACAGGAGAATCTTTTTCTTTCTCAACGTATCTCAGCATCCGTATCTGCACTTCTTAAATACTATTTCAAGCGCTGGCTGTGCCTGTATGTGGGCCTTGTTCTCTTTCCTATCTGGGTCATTAACTGGAGTAAGTCAGCTCATGTGCAAAACATCTGTTTTTCGGTAAAGTCCTGCTTTTCCTCGGCTTAACAGCTGCATTGATTGAGGCATGAAGTCGTTGCTGAATTGTTCACAAGCAGTGTGACACGGGCAGAACAGCAACCTAGACTCCTTTCCAACCTTGGTTGCTTTCTTTCTGGTGCCAACTCAGAAAAATTAGCATCGTGAATGATGGATAGCATGCAATCAGCTGCCGCCAGGACTATTACCATCTCTAATTCAATGAAGGAGGAGGTGACCCAGTCTTGTTTATACTATTGAAATCTGGCTGGAGGGCTTTGGCTAGGCTGCAAAGGCTCAGTTCAGTCCATTTGGGGATTTATGTCAGCATTTCACACGTTCTGGGAAACTTCACTCGCCATGTAGACAGTGCCTCTAGCTCCAGAAGTTAACCTGGGTTATAGAGTATCTATGACAACCACACCATTACCCAAGGTGGTTTCCATCTCAACTCTAGTTTATGGCTAGTATTTCTAGGGCACCATAGGTGTGCACAGCATGCTTTACGGCCACGCACAACATGGAATCTAGGGCTCAACTCCTGCAATCAGGTCCACTGCTAGGAGCTCTAGTGACCAGGCTTTGTCTGGGAGGGCTCTGCTGGAACATCAGCATCTGGGTCTCTGCGTCTTGAGGCAGAATGAGGGAAAGCCCTAGGCAGTACACAGAGAAGTGTGGGTCAGGGTAGAGGGATGCTGAGACATGAAACTCTGGAGCACAAAACACTTTGGTCACAGGTAGTTTCAGATATTAACTCCGGTGGTTGCTATTAAAAGAAATCTTCACCTAATTCTTTTTTAATTACATTAATGCCATTCAGCCCAACTAACACCTGGACTTGCCTTGTTTATGCCTGTCTCTCCCCATGGATGAAAAAGGAGACAGAAGCAACAAAGATCCTAATTTCAGTACCTCGGTTAAGTGTCTGTATTCGGGCTGAAATACTGAGGAACTTGGAAAAGACAGGATTCCTTTGAGAAAAATCAGTACAACTACAGATGCTTTCAGTGAAAGCAGAAACATGGGGCGCAGGCACAAACAGATAGGGCATTCCCAGGAGCTGTGCGAATGATAGGCAGAGATCTCAGCTTACCAGTATTTAATCTTATCAACCAGTCAACCCACGTCAACCAAGCCTGGCCACTGCAGTCAGGGGCTTCTTGATGCAATGACATTATTGCAGAGTTTCTTTCTCAGATGAACCAGACTAACCAGCTGTCCTGTTCTGGCTGAATTTGAACCATTCTGTTCCTCTCAATGTAAATATGAGCTAGCTGTCCTGTAATAGCAGGGCCTTTAACCTCTCAGGAAACACAAAGCAACTGCCATCTGGTCATCTGTCTCTCAAAGGGCACATGTTTAAGAGAGGAAGCAGGAAGACGAAGTGACGTATGACAATGCTGAAGCCCCAAAGTATCGGTGACCTCAGTGCTTTAAGATCTGGCTTTGCCCCACGTGCATTCTGTTATTCTCCCTTGTTTGTGGGGTTAGCAGCCACACGCACAATTACTGCTGGACTGGAGGTCCTCCCTCCTCTTCATTTGACATTAATGAAATTGCAAGCAGATATCGCCCTGCTTTGGCAATGTTTACAAAGCTGTTACCTTGCTGGGCTCCGGGTTCAGTGCCAAGCGGAGAAAAAGCCTTTGAGGTTGCATTTACTGTTTTACCTCCTTGGATAATGTTGTGTCTGCTGGCTGGAAGCTGGATACCAGTACAGACAGAAACAATTAGCCAAGCCCTTCCACATCGGGCACACGAGTACCTGCATGCTACCACAGCTTAATGGCATTTGACCTGGGAGCCTGATCCTCCATAGACAGCAACTTTATTAAGAACGGCTCAAGGAAATCCCCCTCCCAAGCTGTGCTGTGCTAAGTTGCCCTCTGCTCGGTCACTCTTGACAAATACTGCATTGCTCACTAGGCCTTGGGGCATACACACAAAGCCACTACAATGGATTTTACTGGCATACCCAGCCTTCTCTGCTGTTGGTTATTGCCATCTTTCAGCACAGTGTCGTGGGATGTTTGTGCAAAAGGCTTAAATATTCATCTCTCCGGAGGTTCATTTGCACTGTAACATCTCAGACTTGGACTCTACCTTTTTTAATACATTCTGTGGGATTTGCAGCGTATAAACCAACACAGAGTGGTTTATGAGAAGTTTCCTCTGGCAGCAGCCAAAGTTTCTTGGAGCATGGGAGTTTCTGTGGAGGGTGTGAGTTTTGCTTCTTGAAGTGTTTTTGTTGTTGTTGTTTGTAGCCTGCTTAGCCCAGATTTACATGGCATTTTATGTCTGAGTGAAATCTAATGCCCAAAATGAAACAAGCCATTTTCTTGGGGGAAAAAAAAGAGTCTATGTAGTTTTGATATGATTGGCAAATATGACATCAGCAGAGGGCTCAGGAGCTGCACATCCAAGTCACGGTAAAAAGGCCTGAATATGTGTGACTGCTCATACGTACTAATTGTAGCTTTCTTCACAACTGAGACACCTTTCCAGATTACTCAACCATAAATGGCACACTAAAAAAGGTCTACTAAGACATGACCCATTCAAATTGCTTCTATGACACCACTGATGTAGCATATGAAATTCTGTAATGTTATTATTCCTAACGTCCCACTGAAATGACACGTGCAAGCTGGGACATAAAGAAAGAAAAATGGCACAGTCAAAGCCTCAGAGACTGTTCAGGGCAGAAAAATTGACCTTGGAGGCTTGGAGCACAGGCCTAAACTCATTTGCACTAGACTGGCTGTTGTCTCAAGAAGCTTCGCTTGCAGATGATAAGAACACACACTGTCTCTGTCTATATGTACAGCAAACAACAGGTTTGTTGTACTACAATAGAGTACAGAAAAGACACTCTGGTAAGAGTCACTTGAGGCTGAATCCTAAGGGATTCAAGATCTGGTGGTAAATTTGTGCTACAAAGCCTGAAGTAAAACACCACTCTCCTTCAATGTAAAACACCACCTGTCTATTTCTGGATTTCGGTTGTTCTACTAGGCCGCTCCAATCCAACTAGTCACCTCTTTCTAAGGCCATCTTTGTCTATAAGTTTACGTCATTCTCTTCACAAAAAGTGAATTTATATTCTAAAATGAGAGGAGAAGGGGTAGAACTTCCCAAACAACACTTTTTCAGTTTTGTTTCCTGCTATGGGTAGACTAGCTTAGAAATACAGCAGTAGGAAATATTCACCATGAACTGTCATTGCAGCTGTAATATAGATTCATAATTTATATCAAGTTCCTCAAAGTTTGTGGGCATTTTCAAGTAATGCTCCCCTCCCCCAAACCAGAGCTGAGTAAAACTGGGTTGCTTTATAGCTCCAGGTCAGAACTGTAAGAAATCCCCTCTTTTGACCTCAAAGCAGTTGATTTTGAGTACGCTTAACCCTCAGACCTTGGGCATGCGGATCAAAACCAAAGAAATCATTTACAACAGAAACCCTTTCACCATGAATCTGCAGAGCTTTCCTTAGGAACTGAAGGAAAGAAAGCTGTTGTTCATTCAGCTTTGAAGTAAGAGCACAAATTGTTTAGGATCAGCTGTGTTAGAGTAGCAGGATACTGCAGTGGTTTATTAATCAGCCTAGGATCCAAGACATGTGCCTTCATTTCCCACTTGTAAAACTACATAATGTGATTTTCAACTAGTTCTTTAGTATACAAGAGGGATTACAAATGTGGTGTATTCTGAATACAAAACTTGCCACTGGTGAAGGAGGATTTTAACCTTGATTTAAAACAGTAGGTGCTACAAGGGCAGAAATAGTAACAATCAAAATGGGAACAGAATACTACATGGAAGTGCCATAACCTGTTTCTTCATTCATTCAAAGTTTTCCATTTAGGATACTAAGTCTCTGAAAAGCAGACCGTGCAGAAGCAACATTGCTAATACAAAAACTAACTTGACATCCTATACCTGATGTTCAGAAGAAAGAAAAATCACTACAGAAGGGTTTTTTCACACATTTGGATGAATGTTTAATTCTGTCTTGTATTCTACTTTCTATTACTAATTGATTACAGCATTTACATCAGCTAGAAATTCAAAAAGTAGGTACACTTACTGGGATCACATTTCAGGCAGGTATGAAAATAACAAAACTAGACTAGCGGAGAAGCAGCCACATCCCAGGACATCCACCCTGGAGTTACTCAAGACTTCCCTTGTGTTGCCTACCCTGGCTCAGAGCAGGGCAAGAGGACCAGGAAAGGGGCTAGGGTATCATTCTGGGAGTCTCCTACAGGGCTTTAAGGCTCACACGTCTCAGTTTTTCCTTCCCAGAAGGGCTTTTAAGCTCTTAGGACATCTAGGGTCTAACGTGTAAGACAGGATGAGTCTCAGTCACCACAGAAAAAACAACACTAGGAGTGTTTTCTGCCTTTAGATCTAAGGGCCCTTTCCACAGGTTCTGGGACTCGTTGTTCCATCAGGTTTTCAGCAGCTCTTGAAAGCCTAGGAGTAGAAGATATCTCTAGCCACCAATCCAGACAGATAGATGTTCTCTTTTCAAAACTACAGCTTCCATGTGAGAGAAGAAGCCTGCAGTGAGACCCATAACTCCATAGGAAACCTCAACCTTCAAGAGAGCTCTGTTAGGTCAATAGCAACATGGATGCAGGCAGTGGGAACCTGACCCTGTGTCATGGGAGCATCCTGTTATCCCTGGCAACTTGACTAGAGAAAGCAAGCTGCCCTGGGTATCCAGCAGCCCACAGAGCGAGCCCACTTACTTGGTGGGCTGCCTTTCTAACTGGCTGTATCCTCCGCAACCCTAATATCTTTTGTCCTGAGAATCAGCCTCCTGTTCAGCCTTTGCCCTGTGGGAGAGAGAAGAGGTCACCTCCAGACCTCATACCTCCGACAGACAAAACAAAGGGAGCTGGAAGACTCAATGGGTTTGAATATATATACATAAAAAAAAAATTTATTTTTTTATTAAAGCAAGCTGAGAAACTCAAGTGTTGGATGTGAAAAGTAGCTAAACTCTGTATTATCCAATCCAGACACACCGAAACCTCTGTCAGCTCCTTCCAAGGGAGAGGGACCATTCATTGGCATTTCCTGCACTTTCTGCATTTCTCCTAGGAAAAGGAAAGAATCATTGGGCTTCCCTGGATAACCAACTCCCTACAAGCCCTATAGCAGTGAACTCCTTGAGCTCTAGAGAGGATGTAGCCTTTTCACCTCTCACAGCACAAGTGAGTCTCCTCATCTCCATCTGCTGAATGCCAAACAGGACTGCTGCACTCATAAATATGAGCCCAGATTGCTTATGACACTCGTAGATATGAGAGTCATGCCCTATCAATAATAAAAAAAAAAAACACATTTCACTAGGCAATCTTCCTGTTTTTTCTTCTCCATTGTTTACACTCTGGAATAAACTATGTTTAGAAAAGGCCATGCTTCCCTTGCAATAACTTACCTTATTAAGATTACTGTTCCTTAAGCACCATATACCTCTCCATGGACATTTTCCCTCCAACCAGTAGCATGCTCCTTATCTGCCTGCTCTTCCAAACAATAAAGCAATGAGCAGGACTCGCTCTTAAAACAACTGAGCTCTTTCTCAAAATCATGCCTATACCAATGCTTTATGACTGAAGCTGGCCAACTGACTGGGAATGATGAAATAACTGAGTGAGCTCAAATCTGTTTCCCCAGCTTGATTGAATGGGCATCATTTTAAATGTTAACGACTGAAGAGAAACAACCTGCCTTGATTAGCTGTGACTGGGCAGAGTAGTCACCTGGGATTTTTTACTGGTGGATATAAATTCTACATATGCCAATTATTCATGGAGAGCAATATACTCATTTGCAGGTGGATTGCACAAGCATTTGCCAATGAAAATTGTCCTATTAAAAGCTCCTTGAATGCTGAAAGCGCCCAGCTGCTCTCAGACCATCAAACAGCATTTAGCAAAACAAAAACCCTGTGAAGTGACTGGTACAACCAACATCCCCATCCTCACAATTGCCTAGAAGCATCCAGCTTGGAGAGGGTCCACTCATGCCAAGCATGCTCAACTTTTGTACTCTAGTACAAAAAAAAGAGTTCCTGACCCAGAAAGCTTGTCTTCAGTGCTGCTCCCAGTCCTCCCCTTGGGCTGTGGCTCTTCAGTCTCCTTAATCAAAAGAGCTGATTGAATTCTGTTTCTCAATGAAAAATAGCTGGTATTAAATGGAAATTTAACAGAGATGGCTCCTCCTCTCTCTTTTTCTGTAAGAGGACACCATTCACGATCACAGTGTTAAGATCTGAAGACTTAAACACTCAAACGCAGTGTGGTTTGTGTGGGAGCACTGTAAAATTTGTGTGGGATAGCCCATAAAAGTTTGCTTTAAAGTGCCGTGCCAAAAATGGATTTAAAAGATCAGGCAAGTTGTATGGGAATGGTGGCAAAGAAATCCTCCTCCAAACCACTTTTTCCTTTCGGCCACCCTACCCCAGGGCTGGTCACCCCCACAGCACCCACACTCATGTAAAATCTGTTACAGGAGACAGAAGCTCAATTCTCATTAAAGTCAGCAGGGTCTTCTACAACCCTTCACAACCAGCATGTGCCCATCACCCACCCGTCCGTCCCCTCCACCGGGTCCACCATGCAGAGCACCCCTTGAAGCAAGCAGGAGTTTTGCCAAATTAAGATCTGCAAGTTCAAGCCCTGCATGTTATAAATAATTAGCCTTAAAAATATCCACACAACAAAATTCACTGCCTGAGGACTTGTAAATGTGCGCGGTAAAAATAATTCTCTTGCTGCCTGTAAAATGTGTTTCTTATTAGAGATCTCTCCTGACCCCAAGAGTGCCCACACTGAATTTCTCTCTCTGCCCCTCGTGCTTACACGCATGCGCACACGCGCGCACATACTTTGTTCATTTCTAAACCTGGCAGCTGTAGCAGTAACAGCAGTTGTAGACATTTTGAGTATTTATTCATCCCCCATATGTTGGAAAAGTCTTTGGGGTTTCAAAATGAGATCCTTTGCCCTCGTAGAAAGAAGAATAAATATATTAAAAAGAATGTTACAAATTTGGCAAACATCACATCACAACATCAATCCAGACCCTCATCAGAGCGCAGCGAATAACAATGTGCAGATTTTATTAAAAGTACAAGAATGAAAAAACTGTTTCCCACAACTGAGGGACCTAAAGCCAAAAATAAGCAAGCCCGAACTCTAGCTTTGCCTGCGGTAATGAGCTGTTCCTCCCCTGGCGCAGCGCAGATGACTGTTCGCCTCACCCTGCGTTGCACTCCTTTCTCTGAGAGCTGTCAGTTAAAAAGGAGATTGCTCTGACCAAAAAAGAAAACATTTTCTTCAGTAGCCAATGAATGCTGAGCCCCGCTCTGCCCCAGCTTTATATATTCTCTAAAGCAAAAATAACATTTTTATGGATGAACGCTTTTCCACGCAAGGTGCCTTCTGTTCATTTTCCCACTACACAACGGCTGTTCAGTTTCCACAAAGATGCAACATCACTTGATCTGAACTTTAGTCATTCCCGATCAGAACTAAAGGCAACTTATTGGCACAACTGGCCACGGAAGAAGCACACGTAAGTGACCGTGTTCTGGGTGCGGCGATAACCACAGCCATCAGCACCACAGCTCAAAGAATTTTTTGAGGAGAAGGACAATTCTTTTCACTATCCTTTGGATTGTAATCACGGAGATCAGGCATAAGAGGGAGACGTGGTCACATAACAGTGTAATTCAGAGTTTAATCCCATTCTTTCTACTTTTAACCGAGGATAGCATGAGGTCAGAATTTCCCTGAATGAAAATATGGAATAACTATTGGTTCCACTGACGCTGCTCTGACTTATGCTGATGGAAACAAAACACTGTCTGGCCTTAAGGCCTTTAGTTTTTGAAAAGAACTTATTAGAGGGGTAGAATGCAGCACAGGAGATTAAAAAAAAATAGAGTCAAGCTCCCTGCTCCACATAGTTTCAGCCCAAACAAGTTCTGGGATTGATGCTGAAGTCACAGAGTGAGCTTTCAGACCTGTGCTCTGCAAAAACTCAGATTAGGTGATTGCAGTGATTTCTTCTGGCCTTTAAAACTCCAGTCTATAAGATGAAACTATATAAACCAGGATATGGTGAAAGATCCTTTGCCTAGTTCCTCTGTTTTCCTTTCTATTTCCTATTTATTCACTTTGTCACTGCTGTACTTTGTCTTTGCATAAAACAAAACGTTCTTCAGCTCATGAAAGAAATATCACTAAGGCAAGACTCTGGCTAATAATTCCCAGCAGAACCCCTTGGTGTATAATACTTATTTATAAAATTTGACATTGATTTGCAATTTCGACACTTGCAGCAATTTGATCTCTGCAGAAACTGGCACCTTTACATTGTCTTCAGAGCTGGAGGGTGTTTAGAATCATTCTTCGGACGCTGTAAACCAAGATCCTTATCCCACAAGAGGATTTTACACAGAACTTTGACTGCAAGTCTGAATCAGTTATATTAAACCTGAACATTTTTCAAGCAGTCAGACAAGTTTAAATTCCAGTGGAGCCAAAACATTTTCAGCCATATAACAACCGGCTTTTAGTGCTAATAAATGTCATTTTCCTCCTGTCTACAGCATGTCACTAGATTCCCCCAGCATGAAATGAAACTGCTCCTAAAGAACGCTAACAGAGACACACAATACATTTTACCTCTTTGGACTCCTGGAGTTGTGCAGCCAGGGTAATTCAGGGGTACATTCCAACCTCTAGTGCTTATAAAGTAATTTTTCTTTGTCCTCAAGACCACACTTGTCTCTCTGATGAGGTCAAAACGATGACTGGGATGGAGGAATGCTTGAGCGCAGATCTCATTTCCATCATAGATGGGGCTGCAGGTTACCAGACTCCTGAGGGCCAAAATCAAAGAGGGAGCCTACAACGTTGTAACATCTATTTTCAGTGGCTCCTTTCAGCTTCCTCTGTCAATCCAAACACAGTTCCCCTAGCTTTGTTCAGACTTGGGCTCACTTCTTACCATGTAAATATATGACTCGCCTTTACAGAATCAACAGAGAGCATGGTTAAACCAAGATCGTGCATATGATGGCATATGGCCTTTGACTGCCTCTGGCCATCTGCTTGCATCCCCCCGCATATATGTATGGAGTCCCACATGCCAATAGCTCACACCAAGCACAGAGTGAAAACAGCTAGCAAAATGATGTAGAAAGTTTTAAGCTAGGAGACCCACTCTGATGAATGTGCGCCAAAGAAGATCCTCAACCGCATTGTCTGGGGATAAACAGATCTATGAGAAAATGAACATAAAGGAATCTAAATTGGAATGTTGCACTACCCTACTGAATGCAGCCAAAATTTATTTCCCCGTTTACTGTCTGTAGCCTGAGCTAAGACAACCATATTACCTCACAGTGAATTAACTAGCTTGGCTGAGTTTGAACCCATGTCTCACAGGACCTCGTGGTGAGCTGTCAAGAGTGTTGCCCCAGACATATTAACCAGTGTAACCCTATTAATGGAGAGTAAGCTATGACAGATCAGAACAAGGCTCTAAACACAGATGAAAAATCCACTGGTATCCACTAAATGCATGCAAGAAAGTACTGGTGATAAGACTACATAAGCTTCCAGGTGTAAATTCCCAGTAAAAAGATACTGTGGTTTCTGAAATACTAATTTTAATTATTAAAATCTTCTAGGCTCAGTTACTTTCCCAAAATCACTTGAAAGTTTGACCAAAATGTTCAGCAGCTTCTAGAGCACAAGGATAATGAAAGCCTTCTCCAAACTTATTTTCACTATTAAAATAGGAGAGGAAGGGGAGGTGGTGGGGTTTTTTTAAATACAAATGCAGTAAAAGTTTTCACCAAAATAACAAAAAGAAAGAATTAAAACTCTTCCTTGGACATGTGTATTACAGAAACTACATTTCTTGTCCTCTCCTCTAGTGAGGCTCTGAGACAGGAAAAACAAAGTCAAAACAGTCGTATTAATAAAGCCATGAAGCATAATTATTTATAGGCATGTAGCCAGTATTCACCTGCCATAACCTGGAACTGCACTATGTCCCCCGATAGTGTGAACCATGATCAAGTGGAGGTCACAGACAGCTTTGGGGGGTAAAGGAAATCCAGCATTTTTGCTCCTGTTTAAATATTCAAATAAAAGAACATGGCTCCAAATCGGGGAGGTGGCTCTTTTCACTGGCAGCTGGGGGGTTGGCTGGGGTCACTGTGGAATTCAAGACCATCTGAAGGTAATAGGCAGCACGAAGAGTCCTGGGACTCTGGCTGGACGCAGATGCTGATTCATCCCTTGGCAATGATTGCCCACAGAAGCCACAAGCAGCAGGGAAGCAGAGGAAGCAATACGGGGAGAATTATAAAATACCTAAATATTCTACAGAGTTAGCCAGAGGATGTGAGTTATATTGATCTTGAAGTCATGAAGTTCTAATTAGCCATTTCACGTGTCACAGTGAGAGCTATGAATTCAGGCAGGCACATATTCACAGAAATACTCTATTATACATTTTATGATTTCACCCTGAGGCAAAAAGAACTTGAATGTAATTTCTGAAAAGAATTTGAATGTAATTTCAGAACCACAGTGTACACATATATAACACGAAGCTGCCTTCGTGCCATCTCCTGATACTGTTGTATCATCTTTCTGCTGAGGAGGGGAAGCTCCTTTCAGAAACCACAACAGTCACACTAAGACAAAAGCAAGAGTTAAGATGAATATGTGTTGGGGGCAATTGGACAATACAGTCAAAAGTGGTTCTTAAAAGTGGTTCATGGGTCATTTTAGCCCATGATCGAAAACTTCTAAGTATGGAGAAATCTCAGACCCATCATTTTCAACTAAACTTATACATAAGATTTCTCTAAGTACTTTAATCGTCTGGTTTCTGTTGGGACTGGAGTAGACAGAGGTTAAAATTCCAGTCCAGATTTACGATATGCCAAATGCGGGTATTGCAACACTGAGCCACAGAGCGATATTTAGTTCAAGCGTTCTGAGTCCTAGTCCATTAAACTAGTCTCACTTTCTCTCTGACGCTTCCTTACATGAGAGAGCCATAAACAAGCACAGCGTGACAGCTGTTACCGGGTTTTATTTCCATCAAACCTTTTTCTTTGGAAGTTTGCAAACAAAAAACATTTTTAGCAAATGTCTCATCTTTTACTATTTTTTTTTTCAAAACCTTGTAATTTAGCAAATTTAAACTGTTTGCCAAACATTGCCTTGATTGGAGAAGTTGGTAGAAAGAGGCAGGTATAAGGGAGGCAGATAGTAATTGGTAGTGTCTGGGGAAGGGGAGTTATTTTCTGCCAAAAAAGTGTTCAACTCTCAAAAACAAATGTTTTTTGAGTTTCAGAATTTGAGGCAGATTTCTGAAAAGAAAACAAAAATCTCCATGGTGGGAAAAAGACACACTTTTTTTCACTAGCTCTACATGATTCATCAGCTCAGTTGCGTGTTCGATGAAACAATAGCCTGAAGTTCACTGTGCTATTAATTAGCCAGAGTAATGGGGGAAGGCTGTTCTAAGTGAAGCACCAGCATGTATAATACAAAATATACGTGGAGAAGGTCAGAGCACCGTACACGAGCAGGGTGTAGTAGCAACAGGAAACGTCACAGAGAAGAGATCTTCAATTTGGCAGAAAAATAAGGTATTATTAGGCAGGTCTCATGGCAGTGGATTGGGTAGACAGATAGCTCACATCCAGAAGTTCACGCAACATCCACAAGCCAATAAATCCTGCCAATAATTTACACAACCGTTAGTTCTGGGGCAGCCCCACAAAGGCACAGCCAGCCTGCTTGCAGGGCAGAGTTGGACAGACTTCATGAGAAATGGTATCTCTGAACACATTGCCTGCTTAGGTCACCCCTGTATTATCCGGAGTACTTTCCTGTTCTTTACAAATAGCTAACTTTTCCTCTTCCTATTTTGTTAAAATGTAAAACCTGTCTTTACACCCTCTGATCCCTTGAATAACCAAGCAGGTAACACAGCATCTGTCTGACTGAAATGCTTGCTGATCACTGATCACTGAGTCAACTGAATGGAAGAATTTGAGTGAGAAAAGGTACCTTAGTCAGGTCTGGAGTGGAACTTATCCTAAGAGGAGATGGGGTCCAGAATCCGAATCTGAATCTTTGAGATCCTACCAAAAAAAATTCTGCTCTCTAGGAAAAAGATCATTTCTAAGAAAACTTCATTTCAAATTTCCCTGTCAAGAAATAATGGTTCCCTGTAGGAAAATTAGAAAAAAGTGGGCACGGGCAGGGAGGAGGGTGAGAAAACAAAGACTCCCTTTGTTCCCCATCCTCTGACTATCCTTAAGCTTTTGTCAGTTGAAAATCAGCTAATTTTTTTTTTTTTATTCTAACTTTGCCAGTTGGAACAGAGCAGTGGAACTATGTGCAAGCATTACTTTCTGAGTAGAAATAACACTTCCACATGGAAATGAAATTATTTCCAAAAAAGCAGTTCAAGAGAAACAAAACCTGCAATTGCACCCTATTTCATTCTGGTGAAAAAGCTTAATTTTTGACAAAAAGCTTTTACTTTCATTTAAATGGTTTTCTAACCAGCATATCTTACAGAAGATATTTTAAAGATCTGTTTCACAAATCAGCACGAGCCTTGCTAGTGCTCATCAGTGAGGCACGTGTTTCTTTGTCCAAAGCTATTACCCTTACCCAAAGCTTTCTGCCTCAGCCCTCGAGCTGAGCAGCTTGCAACTGCCTTGTTTCATACTTGAATGCCTCATTTACACCAATGAAAACGTGCCAGAGCCACTTGTGTTGGCTCACATCATATTCTGCTCGGCACAAAAGAACAGCGGGCAATTTCACTAGCAACGGCAATGGCCACTAGCATAGCAATGGCCACTGTGCCTGCGAGACCCACGGCAGCTCCAGCCAGGGTCATTTACAGCCCCACGCACGCTCCGCCGCTGCTCCGGCTGGGAAGACCAGCCTTTCCATTGGGGCTGTTTTGCTGTGAATGTTTTGGTCTCTCCAGCAGGAGATCAGAGGCAGATCAAACACACAGGATCCTCCCGCTGAACAGAGAAAGGGACAGGAATCACCATGAAGCCACTCTGCTTATGGTCTGGGCGGGAAAGAGGCGCTGGGTACTTTCTCTGCAGTTATAAAAAGTCGGAAGCACAAAACGTAAAGATATAAATGGAGCGGTTCGCATGACAACGGGCAGAGTTTAGGTTAAGTGCCAAATTCTCAGTGCAGCGAAAATGCCAGCCTTCATGAGGAATAACTGCCCCAGCCTCAGACCAGATGCCACCCAAAGAAATTCATGGCAGTGCTCTAGCAGCGCAAAACCAGCCCTGAACTGCTAAGGGAGGCGCTCTTCACTACCAAGAAGTCAGTAGCAGGGCTGAGAAGTTCTGCTCGGGATCCCTGAATTAATCCACCTAACCCAGGGGCCACACAAAAGGCTTAGCTTTAAAGATCTCAGTTTCTAGCCATGCTGGAGACTGGGCTCGAAGCAGACGATAGGAAAAACATCATGAAATCAGATGGAGCGCTCTTAAAAATAGCTGCTCTCCATACCTCTGATTGAATGGACTGATCAATATCTTTTTTTCTCTGGTGAAAAAAATCATCCCTCAGCCAAGGCAGGGATTGTAAACTTTGCTTAATTTGGCTCCTGCATAAGGTCGTGCCACCATTCATTACCTTCCTCCCCTCTCTGCTCTGACATTTGCAAGCCCTCAAGCCTTCCTGTGTGACAGGGCTGGAAAGGAAGATACTCCACTGCAGCCTGAAACAGTTTCACACACCAGTCTTTGTCCTTCTTGGGTTGCCCTTTGGCACAAGAAGCCACATTATAATCATCTCCTAGTTGGGAGAAATATGCAGGAAACACCTATGGAAAATATCTGATTATTCTTTCTTATTTTTTTTTTTCTGAGGAGTACAGGGAGGAGGACTGTTAAATTGCCCATTTGCAGAGAGTATTTTCTAAAATGTCCCATTAATAATCCATCTCCTTTCCTAGCTGACCTGCTAGGTAACTCTCTCAGTAATGCAAATTCCTGAACTCTAGATTCTGCCATGCCAATCTGTGGTTGTTACCTGTGTTAAGACTTATTTATGAAGGAAATTAAATGGTAGGAACATCCTGGATGGATGTACTGGTGATCTGATTTCATTTCTTCCCTGTGGCATAAGTTTCATTACCAAACACATCATTACCCTCTGGAATTCATTTCCACGAGATCCTCAGGAGTGGGAGTCAGGAGCCAACTACACATGCGTACAAATAACAGGAACAACCACCGCCAGAGTAGTTGGAAATCACTTCAAAATGCAGAAGACATATCAGCCTGGCTGTACTTTGGGGAATTAGCCAAGCACCATTTAACAGAAATTAGAATAATGGTGCATCCTCTGGTGGTTTTTTTCCATTATTGTTCACCAAGAATTCTTCCATAATTTCTTACAACTTTTTTTCACATCATTTCATACTGGTCACTAGCAGAAAGAGGAGATGGGACAAACTATTTGACAGAACTTACGAACCATTTCTATTTCCTATCTATTTGAGTAAAAGCCACTAGCAGCCCTTAAAGAAAACATTGGCACCTAGATGATGTTGGTGTGAGCTCAGCTCTGTATATGACCAAAGAATCAGTGTTTAAATTGCTTCATCTTTGATTCGGGCACGTAGGTAAGCATTTTCCTGAAGAAAGGCCCCTGTGTCTCAGTTTCCCACTTATTTAACAAGCACAGTAGATTTGTCACCTCACAAAAGCTTATGGCAAGGAGAAATATGTTGGTTCCCAAAGGGTGAGAGGGTGCTCTCCACCTGCCACGTTGCATCCCTACAAGAAAGCAGAGGGAATCAGCCAAGTGTGACCAGTCAGATTTTGAAGAAAGGCAGGTTCATGGTGGTAGCACTAATAAATCCTCTCAGCCACCCCACTTTCCCTTCAGTAGCAGCCTTTCCTGGGACTTTTAATGGACTATGGTCCTCCTGTGCCAAGCAAAATGAGGATCTGATTCTTGGCTGAGAACCACTTTGGTACACTGTGATAATAACAAATAAACAAAAGATCAGTTTTAAGCCATGAATCCAGATGCACAGCGCAATCCATGAACAGCTGACCAGCTAGCTTCTTTCCAGAGCTGATGGGGTTAGGATATTGTCTTTTTGGAGCTGCTGATGGCGAACTCGGGAGGCAAAGACAAGCAGGATCTGTCTGGTGTTCAAAAGTTAGAAAGGAAAAGCTCTTTAGAAAAAGTCAGAAGAGCAAATGGTGTCTCCACGGCGGGAAGATAAAGTAGCGATGACATCCAGCTGAACTGGGTGTTCACATTCATGCCTGAGAGGGACCTGAATCCCTACCCCTAGATCCAAATCTTACCTAGGTCTGGAGGGCACCTGCCCCAAGGTCTGTGCCTCGCAACCACCTACTCTAAAGAGGGCGAACCAAAACTTGTGTCTGAGTTTCCCATGCCATGGGGTGGCCAGAGAGAAAGGCCAGACTCAAATTCTGAGCTTGATCCGCTTCCACAGATTAGATCCCTTAGGGAAAACCAGAGGTTCAGCTTGGTTGCTTATCCCAGCATCTGTGCTTTGCACAGTGGCCTAGAAACCGCAGCAAGCTTGGCTCCCCCTTGGCACTGCAAGATTTCTGCTGGAGTTAACGCTGGAAAGCAACCAGAAATGGCCACAAATCAAAACCACAAAGGGCCTGCTGCAAGTCTCACAAACCTTGGTTTTGCACCAAGCTCATGGCAGCAACATCACTGAAGCTATGCGTGATTTGTAGTCTGTAAGTGAGAACAGAAGCTGGCCGTTTGTGTAGAGAAGCTAAATCCCTTTAATTATTAAAACATATCCTACTGCTGTTGAAAATCCCATTGCCGTTGGAAAAAATACACTTGTAATAAATGTATGCTATACATCAAAGGCCTCTTTTGTAAATAAAGCATTCCATTTTATTTTTTTTCCTAAAAAAAAAATTGGCCCAGGGACTAAATTAATGTTTGATCTGTTATCTTAGAAACATTTTAGAGTGGCAGATTTATCTGCTGTTTACGTTTTTCCTCCTAATACAGCAATGAATTATTCTTGTTGATAGGGGGAAATGATTTAATATAAATGGTTGGAGGGTCCTCTTCTGAAGTCAGTGGGAGATCTGGCTGGGCAGGAAAGGAAGCATTGGAGCAGAGGGTAGGAAAACTCAAAGAAGCATTCCTGCAGCCCCAAATGCATTTCTCAGAGCACAGCACCCATGCAGGCCTGCCCCGTTCTGGCCCTCAGAGACAAACAAAGCTCAAGCACCATTTCCAACATGTACAATATTTTGATTGTGAAACGGGAACTGTGCAATTACATCTTACTTATTATGTGTTATGAATTCATGGCTCTTGCTCTAATAAAAACCTACCTTGGCTTTGAACTGCACCAAAAGAGGTCTAGGCACAACCTGTTCTGCCCCGGTGCTGCTGGCACAGTGGGATGGAGCCACTGGCATGGCCTGCAGCCCATGATGCTCCCGCATGCTGCACCTCCCCACTCCATGCCTGCAGCCCCAGGCACTGAGCCAGGCTACCACTTTCCCCCCTGCAGCGCACCACGGGGACCTGGCCAGCCCTGCATTTATGTAATGCTTCATAAGCGAGACCGTCTAAATAAACAATGTGAGCACAACATCTGCTGCCCAACCCTACCCATTGTCTTTCTGGAGAGCTTCAATCAGCAGTCCCCACTACCCAAATTCAAATTAATGTAAGGATATTGACTGCACATTTCTGCTTTGACCACGTTTTACACTGCAAAGTTGCAGAGATGAAATAACAGACCCTCAGGGGGTTACAGGGGAAATATGTTCTTGGAGGTCCCATGGACCATGGATGCTTTGCATCTTCTTGTTGGCTTCCAGCCCATTTAGCTCCTCTGATCACAGGGGAGGGGGGACCCTGTCATAGCCATTTCCAAGGTGCCTGAAGGGAAGGTGCCATCCCTCCCTTACCCTCCTCACCCCATTGTTGGAGCCTCCGGGGCACCATCTTCTACCTGGAGACTTCTGTTGTGTCCTGAATTTTAGCCACACGTGCCCTGCTCCCTCTACAGTCCCAGGACATGTCCCTGATGCGTCATTTCAGTAGGTCTACTGGGAAGATCTCTAGGTGTCATAAAATGCTTGGCTCCATCCTCGTTGTCTACTCCATCCCTTTGTGGTGCTGGACTGGCACAAAGGGAATGGATTCAGGCTAAGGACTCACCCCGTGCTTGAATACTGCCCAACCCTCACCCTGCCTGAGCTGGATGAACTTGAAAAACATAGACCGTAAAAGAGCAAGGGGAAATGATAAATTAGTTCTCCAAACA
This sequence comes from Larus michahellis, assembly GCF_964199755.1. Taxonomy (NCBI): domain Eukaryota; kingdom Metazoa; phylum Chordata; class Aves; order Charadriiformes; family Laridae; genus Larus; species Larus michahellis. The sequence goes on along the minus strand of NC_133901.1, from coordinate 53,690,207 downwards.
ATGATCTCCCATCTAGCTATGTCAGGCACTGATGGAACCTTAAGGCAGGGCAGGAATTCTTCTCAAGTAAACCACCTGAAAGCAAAGTGTCATATTAAGGGTCTCCAGAGAGTCAGAGGAGGACACAAGTATTTCCACCCGTCTCTATTCAGATTATTGATGGCTGGACAGGTCTGACAGGACCTTTCTGGAGATGCTGATCTCTTTCTTGACTACAGAGCCTCAGTGACTGCCTTAGGTTTGATGCCATTTACAGGGCTGAAGTTGGCAAAAAAACCCTCCAACCCCAAACGCATATTGCAGTGTGATCGTTGCTAACCAAAGCCATCAGCTGTGGGTGAGGGAAGCCTGGAAAGAAACCCTATACCAGGTTTCATGCATCATGAATGTAACCTGAATGAAACCAACCCCAGATATAATTGTTCCTCACTTAGGCCTTTTCACTCCACACTAATTCTTACAGTTGATATTTATAAAACTCTGTTACTCCCTGCCTGATCAGATCTGCAGACGAGGAGACTCTCCTGTGTGCCTTTGCCAAGTGTTCATACAGTTCCTGTCCCTGAACTTTCAAGTCATTCAGGCAACTCTTAATTCGATCTATAATAAATCCAGTTTTTGTTGGCAGGGCTTTGGAAGTACTCTGTGAGCTTTCCTCCTACCCATGGGGCTGAACTGAAAGAAAACCCACAATCTGAGGAGAAGAAACAAATGCAGAGATTGCTTTTGGGTAGCTGAGAGAGCAGGGTCTATTTTGGGAGTAACTCAATGAGAAATTTGTTTATGAGACTCTGGGGAGAAACAGAAGGTATGTGCTATAAACCAAAATAGGTCCTTTACCCTCTTCCTAAGTACTGCGTACTTGAAGGCCGCTTTAGGGTAGAAATGCATACAATCCTTGGAGACAAACCACAGGAACAAGAGTAAAAAGAAAAATAAGAGAGCTTTGCCCACCCACTCCCATAGCAATATCACTCTGTGAGATACCTAGCCCCACCCCGGGGCAATGGATAGGAGAATGTCTAAGCGGGCTTTGGTCAGGGTAAGAACCTCGGCAGTGCAAATACTGCTGCGGGTTGAAACACAGACCTACAAGGTGGAGTTTCAACCAGAGGCAGTTGGTGCCTTGTGTTCCTGGCTTCCATGGTTCCCAGGCTGGCTGGGGCCAGCTGCCTTCGATCCTACAAGAGATGCATGCAGGGATGGCCACATGGCTCTGCTGACGATCTGGCTATTAGATATTTCGTCAGGCAGATTGCACAATGATTTATGATGCCAAACACCCGCTAGAGAGAATACAGTGAGGTCTTCACAAGGGAATCAGTGGCTGGAAGTTTCATTGAGGTTTTCATAAAGGCTGAGTTTTTAGCTTCCTTATTGCGTTTGTATCACAAGCCTCACAAAGCAACCAACTGGCAATCCAAAGTATACATCCACATCAAGCCTATACACGTTTACATGTTCTGCTTCATATTACTGAGATTACAGACATCTTGGAGCTAAGCTCTGCATCAAACGTCTCCCTCTTATTCTAGACGAGATCATATCCTCACAGGAGCTTCACAGCTACCGGCAAAATTAGACCAAATTGGCTGGACCCCCCAAAAAAGAGGAAAAGAAATTAAAATATTCTAATGATATTTTTTTAAATGAAAGATCTCATTTTTAAAATGCTGAAACATTTCACATTGACTTTTTTTTAATACTATTTAGGTCAGAGTTTGTTTTCAGAATGGAAGTTTTCATTTAAAATTACCTACACTTAAAAAAAAAAAGAAAAAGGCAAAAAGTTTTTAACGTGAGCAAACTGACTCCAGAGCAACTTCACTGAAGTTAGATCTGAATTTTGCTGGAAATTAAAATATTTCCTTCTTTCCCCACTGTATCTGTTTACTACACCCATAACATCAGCTTAGCTCGGTCTCTGCATCAAAAGACCCACTTGCTGCTCCAGCCCTAAGTGATATTCATCCTTCAGCTATGAGTGAGTTTGGTTCTCTAATGAAGTCACACACACTCCATCGAGTGAGGTCACAGCAGTCACACAGGATGTCACAGCTCAGTCCTCTCATGATATACAGTACTCGATCATCTCTCTTTTCCACCCCTCCTTCTGCCAAGAGTGGCGGAGTTACAGGAGGGAAATACACTGCGTGCCGGAGATATGCAGCATACTGGGAAGGCCCTGATGGAATACTGGAGTAGCCCTCAGTCGTAACAAAGGTTCCTTTCCATTGCCCCAGTTATAGGCCATCATTGACTACGGATCAGGAGCAGCAGGAGCTGGACACCCTCCAAATCTGCTGAACAGAGCACCAAGACGCTGATTATAAAGGGGAAGTCTCCTCATGGCCTCTGCTTCAGCAGGACAGAGGCATCTGTGTGAAGGATCACACAGAAGGGTCTTACAGCCCCAGAACTGGAGGAGTTTGCACTCTGAGGTCCCTCTTCAGGCCCATCAATTACCCTTCATTAAAGGGGTGATGATTCTCTGCAAAATCTGATCTGCCTCTTGGGAAAACCAGAGCTGCAGCAGTTCACTCCAGAATACATTTCCACTTTACTGTTTTGCCTCGCCCTGTAGAACCAAATACATAAAATAATTGCGCTAGTGAGTTAGCTAGCCCGAAGCAGGCAACCTGGAGTCTACTCCTGCCTCGGCACCAGCAGGAGATTTGCCTATAAGATGCAATCAGGAATGAGGAAAACCCATCTCAGAAAACGGGTACAAGTGAGTATAATCAGCCTGTGCTCCTTTTTGCTGGCGACCTCTTTGTGCAAGAAGCCAGCCAGCTTGACTCTCAGATTCCAGCTGGATTTGCAGGGCAGATGGTTGGAAAGGAGCACGTTTCCTTCCCAGTAAAGGGGGTGCACGTGAATCGGGTTTTCTGTGCAGCAGTGAGCAAGGCACATGTTCCTTTTCAAAGCAGGACCGCACTTCACCAGCAAATACTCGCGTTAGGGAGCAGGAAACTGAAAGCAGCCCCGATGTCCTAATTATAGGCTGCTGCCTCTCCCAGCTGGAATAGCCATGGAAGGCCCTGCAGGAAGACCAGCCACCCCACAAACAGGGAGCCTGTCATTAAGGGCCAGCCAGTCCCGGGGCCTGCCATTCCTGCTGTCATTCCGCGGCTGTATTGAAGAAGGCAGGCTCTGTCTGCTCCTCTGTGCGTGCTCTGCGCGGGGCTCCTGGCAAGCTACCAGTTGAAGCCGTGGTGGGAAAGCCTGAAATTCTTCCTTTCCATCTACATTTCCCCTTCAGTTTCTCATGCTCTCCAGACAGTCACTCCTCCAGCTTTCCTTCCCTCTCGCCCCGACCCGCTCAGCACCCCAGCGAGGTGGTGACGGCGTTCTGCCAGACATGCTGAACCTGAAAGCATCCCTGTCTTGCCCGGCAGTCACCCAGGGAGGGAGGCGGTATTTATCACCACTCCATCGGCCGCTGCCAGACACTCTTGCCATTAAGATGTCAAAACAGGTTTCTCTCTGGAAATCCAACAGCCCTGCAGACTTACCCTTGCCGGCAGCAGCCCCAGTTGGACATCTGTTCCCTTTCAACCTCACACGTGCACTTAAAATGCCGGTACTGTCCACTTCTTCGGGGGATTAGGCTCCTATTAAAGCTGCCTTCCGCATGATTCATTGTTATCTCCTGGTGTTGATCTGATTTATGGATTGGCCTGTGTTAATTAAGGTCATAAAATTGGGAGCGGGAAAAGGCTTCCAGCACTGTGGTGCTGTTTAACATTGGGTTATTTTCCAGCCCCTACGTTATTTTGCAGGGCTTGGGAGATGGTGCAGCTGATGTCCTGTGGTCAGAAATGAGACTTCACTGGGACGAGCCTTTCCTGCCCTCTGAGCCTCGGGAAAGGAGGCAAGTCACCGGGAAGATGAAACCATCTCTGCTCAGCACTGGTGCACAGACACCAATGAATTCATAGCCCAAGCTGTTATTTTTCAGACTAGGCTTGTGTCTACGGCCCCAGCTGAGACTGGAGCTCCATTGTGCTATGCACTGCACAAGCATCTTATAAAGATTATGTGAACCTGACTTCCCCGGAAAGGGTGATTTCGTTCTCTGTTTCACTTTCCTCTTCCAGCCAACTTCATTACAAGGTTCCCATGAACTGGCTCAGAAATTCACTCGTTGTGGCCATATTAGCCACCAGGGACTTCATAAGTATACTCTTATTACACTTTTGTTTTAACATCAAACTTGGCCACTGTAAATCTGCTATGGCTCCACCATCAACCACAGCAAAATTGTTTTCTTCATGCAAACATGATGCAATCATATATATTTCCAGTGCCAGACAAAAATATTCTATGTCCCATAAATAAAAATGAAAAACCGAGCTAAATATTTCTATCTGAAAATTCAATTGAAAAAAAAAATAATCAAAAGCAATATATGAATAAACTTAATTCTTCTGTTAAGAGTTTGAAGACTTTACCAGAGGAATACTCAAGTAGGAAAGACTAAATACGGTAAATTCTTCATCACATCAAGTCTTCATTTAAAGAGCACATATCTTAAAAAAAAAAAGAAGGCAGAATTTATAGCCTGGTTGAAGGAATTTCTGGGTGAGTTTCTGTGACCTTTGTTATGCATGAGGTCAGATCGATTATCATAATGGTCCCTTCTGGCCATGAGCTACGAATCTGTTAATTTTAGCTCAATATCCTCTTTCTCTGGGGGCTAAGCTAACTGAAATGATATCACATTTTCCACTTTAGGACTAAAGACACACACACAGTCCCAACAGTTGAGCTGGCGTGCACTGCTGTATTATCGCACACTAACTTCTGTGTATATCTGAACCTTTATTCAGCTGGTTGATAAGTCACATTGTCCTCCTTGCATCATGAATTATTACTGATATCCCTGATGATCAAAACCAGACTGAGATAGTCCTTCTGCTCCACCCTCCAAGAACTAGAACATTTAAAAACAATTAAATATTCATCTTCCTTCTGACACAAATGTTTAAGTTCCTGTTTTAGAGTTCTCCTTGTATTCTATTTATGTATTATCACGGCTTATTTATGTATTTTACGAGGACCTGAAGTTCTCTCAGTCGCCCCCTTCCCATAGGTGGGGCTTTAAAAAAGAGTAAACAGAAACGGCGACACTTAGCAGTGCTGCAAAAAGCACCACAATGGTATCAAATCTATCAGAAGATAGATTGAACTATTTTGCAATTAAGCACACCAGCGTATTTCATAGCAGCAAGACCTCTCCGCGGCCAAGTAAAAGCCACAAACTTCATTTCCAGATCCAGCTGTTCGTATGATACAATGTTAAAAAAAGGTTCCTTTTCAACACAGATAATCCACCCGCAGTTAACTGGGAGCTGGCTATTCCGTTTTGGGCTCTTTAAACTGAAATTAAAGCATTTAGTCTTGGCCAGCCCAGCAGAAGCATTCTGCGTCAAGTCAATCTAACGCTCTTTTGCTTTCGGCCCCCGCGCCTCCCAGCTGTTGCACAAAGCGGGCACAGCACACCTGAATCCTTTGCGGGCTGCCCCCTGCATCCACTTCAAGATGTTTGATTCGACATTTTTCCTCACGGTACTTTCTGTGGGAAACAAATGAGTTATTTGGTCTCTCTTTCCCAACTTGGAATGAAAACTAATAGTGATATATGAGGATTTCCCTTGAGAGAAAACATCCAATTTTTGCACAGCGTCTATCCAAGATGTTGAACTTGGATAGAGGGAAGCTTTGGTGAAAGCAGAGAGGTTTTTAGCCCAGGGAAAATTATATAACGTTTAATCCTGATCAGTTCCCCAATCCACTCCTCCACAGGGACATCCAAAGAGCTGTGCTGGTACAAAAGAAAGGGAGAAGGAAGACACGTTGGGGGCAGAAAGGAGTGGCATGAAGCCAGGGCAACTTAATCCAGCTCTCATGAAACTACAGCCTCAGAAAGGGAAGGTCAAAATGGGGTTTACAACAGAAATGCAGACACAATATGATGATGGAGAGACATTCTGCTCTCCATAATATTCCTATTATCCTAAGCAAACAGAAGATGAGAATGAAAAGAACCACGGGGCTGTTCTGTTGTGTTTGTGTAAGAATGCCATTTTAATTCACTTTCACCAGTGCCTTTAAGTCAATTCTTTTTTAGACCTACTTTCTCATGTGAAATCTATATCCTGGCAATTTGGATCAAGATTGCCCCAGGTCAGACACCTGTAAAGCTGAACTGCAACAGGAAAGAATGGCACTTTTGTATTAACAGGCAAGAGACAATTCATAGTCATAGTTTTCCTGTTGGACCTTCAGGAGGAAGAAAGAAAGACTCGTCATGCAATTACAAATGTCCACATCATTATTCAATTTCTCATGACGAGAGATGAGTGAAGGGCGAGATTCCTCCCCCTTCACTCATCTCCATACCCACTTGCAGAGAGGCAACGCAGAGAGGCAGCTTCCAGGGCGATTGGGCATACAACAGATCCATGCCAAATCTGTCTACAAACAAACGCTTTTGTAGATTTAATCAGTTTTTAAAGACTTACACTCCAGGTTCTTTGCCTCTCCCAGACTTTGGTCTCCAAGATTTGTCTAGTAAGATTCCTGTGGCTTAGTCACTGAACTCTACAGTCAGGCAGGGGATTGGGAGGAGGAGGGAAGAGTCTGGTCATTTGCAGTTTATGCCAATATAAAACTACCATAGACGTCCTCAACACTAAGTAAAAACTTGCTTTTATCTCCAAAAAACACAGACAGTGCCTTGACCTAATGGTTCACAATGCAAAACATGTGCTGTGGGCTCCTAACCACCTTCATCCCAACCAACCCTCCCTTAGAGAATGCTCTAATATGTACCCACAACCCCTCGATGTTTTGCCAGCTGAGGTTAAGCATACAGAAAGTAACCTTAGTGAGGTGTCTTTATATCCCCCACCATCCCTGATGCCTGTGGTGAGAGCTGGGAGACCTCATTCACAAGCAGATGGGTTGGGGTGGCTGATTGGGTTACCCTTCCCCACCTTTCCACCCCCTCGTTCTCTCAGAGGTGGCGCCACTGCAGCATGGGTGGCTTAACTGCTCGTGAAACTGTTTCTGAACCATGATAGTTTACTGCCTGATGTCTTAAAGGCTTTTCCAGATGTGCTGGAAGCAACCTCCAAGGGAGAGATGAGACAAACAGCTGAGGACAGCAATTTCACCACACATTCCAGTTGCATCCATGGGTGCCTGTGACTCAACACCCTCAAGCTCTTCAGCTTTGCTCAGAGGCAAGGATCTCCCAGTAGACAGCTCAGCAGTGCTTGGGTTGGAAGAAGAGCAAGCACGAGCAGACCAGGCCTTGAACATGCCACCAGAAAGGGCAACTGGTGGCTCAGAGAAGTGCCAGGGACACTCTCCTTGCCCTGTTATCTTCCAGCAAACAGCTAATGCCAGCGCAGGAGGCAGCTGCAGGGAAGAAAGATGTTGCTGTTCCGTGCACGTCTGCTGCTGCTGCAGCCTGGAGGGTGTCTTCTCTTGCAACCAACCACTGGATTCTCTGAGCAATTCTGCTACGTTTCACAGCAGAGCTGCTAATTGCCTGGAAATGCTAAAGAATTATAGATCCTAAGGCAGAAAACATATATCAACCTTAACTCAAACAAAATTGCTGGATATTATTACATAAGCTGAAGCCCTATTATTTTCCCCATGCTAAGTGCCTCTTAATTGAAATCCCCGATTGTTTTTTCCAGGCCCCTCTCCAGCCCGCTACCCAAAGATTAGCGACGCATGTAGTAATGTGTTGTTAACATGCAACGGTGTGTGGTACGGATTGCCCACGATTATTTCACCAATTCCCTCTGTGGTCTGGTCTTCTTATTGAAGAAAAGGGTCTTGCCAGACTTAATTGAAGTTAAATAAGAAGAAATTTTTCCAGGGGCCACCCTCCACAAATTACAAATCACATACATGACACTCAATTTTGCAGCCCATAATCACATTAGCAATGCCACTGAACTGAACAGAGCTCCTTGGGTGAGCAAGAGTTACTCGCACAAAAAAAGTACTTGGTTACAGCCTAGGTTGGACCAACTTTAAACTGAAAGTTTCATAAGCCCTAGAACTGTTCATAATTCTGGGGCAAAGTTCATCCTTTGAAAAAAGTGATGCCAACTGTACGTCAGATGAGTGTGGGCTTTCTATTTAAAAAATGGAGTGTTTCTAACAACTTAATTCCACTGATGCTTTATGACTACAATCCCAAACATTGTTTTTGCAGCTGATGTATTAGAAATTAAATAAAACCCAGGAACCTCTGTAAGGACAAGTTGCACTGGATGGCATGCACACCTCCACGAGACACAATGAGAGACATATATGCTGAACAGAACAGGACAGAGCCAGTTCTGGTACCAAATACCATTTAATGTAGTTCAAGTCCACGGAAATGACTAGGCTGGGATTTTCAAGCTGAATGGAAAGTCGTGAACCTTGTTTCCAGTGTAACTTTCAGACAGCAGTGTGTCCTAGGGCTACAGGTGTAAAGCTTCAAGCAAAGGCTGTATCTTCTGTAGGCAACACAAAGCCTGTAGCAGCTTTGGGCTCACACAGAGGGGTCATTCACACCACCAGGAGAAATGCCACAACATTCCAGTTGCTAATGGACTTCATATGGGGTTTGCTGACCCACTGAGCTCCTCTCTCGGGCTTTGCCAAGCAGCCCAGCATCCCCAGTAGTCCTCCCATGCCACACCACTGCAAAGCCACACAAGTAGTGGGTCCTTTGGGAGTCAGCATCTAGTTCCTTTGGGATCCTTTTGTTCATAGACAATGCTGAATAACTGCGGCCACCGTGGCCAATATCAGTGACTGTATAGCTCCCCAGAAACAAAACCACAAGGTTTCAGACTGACTTGAACCACAGAGCTAGTCTGCACAATGAATGTCTGCACCACACATATCCACACTGTGTCAGAGCTGAAGGGCCCCTGGAGAGTCATGAAACACTTCCCTCCTCACAAAGAAAATTGACTTTTGTTCTTAATTCCCATTCTCCTGGGCTAGTTCTGGTTGCTCTCTGAGAGGGAAACCCAGCCCTGGCTCACTCTGAAGCTGGAACCAGGCCCCCACAGCGTGATCTCTCTTTCAGCGTGAATTACACGTTATGCTACAACTTTGACATTCCCTGGGGTTTTGCCATGCTGACATCTTATGTAAAGTGCCCAGGCTTTCAAAAGGGCTTTTCCTCACCAAAGAGGTGGCCAGAATGGCCAGGTGGAGCTTGCAGATAATCTCCTACCAGGAATGTCCTTCCCACACCCCAAACGCGCTCCATAATACTGTAAACAATAAGTAAAAGTTTGCTTCCTATGAAGGATTTTTGAAAGTCCTTTGGGACTACAGTACAGATCAGGACAATATAAGCCTTTGGGATCGCAAGTGCAGGAAACAATGAAACAATGTTCAATTTTTTATTATTTTTTAATAAAATGAATTCCATATTGTATTGCAATACTTCTATGAGACTGCATCTCAGCCACTCGTGGCCCTTAGCACACCCTCTTCACCTTCCCTGGGGACACCTGACATTTTAACATCAGCAAATTTGAACGTGATTTATTCAATTTCTTAAATATAGCACTTACCTAGTTATAAAATACTGACCCAATTCTTTTATATACAATAACCATTGTGCTTATGATGACTTAAGCCATGCGTATTATTTTTTAAAAGAATTATATTTACATGGAATGTTTAAGAAAAGAATTTCCCAGATTCCGGAAGTAGAAACCTCCTTCAGAACAGGAAGGAAATCATTAATTTTTACCTTAAAACCCAACAAGTGTAATGGTTTATTACCAGCAGGAAAACAGTGAGAGAGTTTCTTTTCAACTTGATGAGGTGAGTGTTTATATTAAGAGATTGTTCTGAAACTCCGGTGCCACCAGAGAGTGAATAACAACACTCTGATCATACCTCAACCCCGAAACATTTTACAGATGAAGTCAGTAATATTTTGGGATGAGGGGACACATGAGGCACAGTGAAAGATAGAGTCTTGCTCAAAGCCACCTCCGAGGCCAGTGGCAAAGCTGAGCATTGAACATAGGGCTCCAGTCCCTCACTTCTACTGGTCTGACCATGATTCCTTCCTCACTTCTAAAGCCTCAGTCACAAAGTCTTTCTCTATAGTGATTAATTCCTCTGTAACACACAGGACTTTAGGGACACATTCTGACATACTCTGAGGCTTTAGTACACCTTCTGCCTGGATTTTGAGCTCAGTACAAGAGGATTTGAGGAGATTGCCAGTAACTCATAACTTGACAGCATTTTGGAAAGTCCTATTTAGAAATTTAGAGAAGAGAATAAAAAAGATCTACCGCCCTGCTGCAGCACGACCACTGTGTGCTCACATCTATTCATGTCTCCCAAGTGACCTCATTTCTGGAAATGCCCAACATGGATATGCAGGGATCAGAGGAGCGTGATATAATAGGGAGTGTGTTTTCCCAAATAATTTCTGAATCACTGTGCTTGCAAAGCTGAACTGCTCCAACTCCAACACAAATCAAGAGGAAAACCCCACTCCCTGACAGACTTACAGGCTCCTGCCCAACATTAGGAGACTTGTGCCACTGCAAGTACCTCCTTTTGGCCAATAAAGTCTTCTTTGTGCTATCAGTGATCCTTTGATATATGTGAGTAACACAACACCAATACTGACATCCTGGCCATGTAATGATCAGGGAAGTGATGTCTAGCACCTTCCACATTCCTGCTGGTGATTCAGTTCCCTTTGTACCCTGCTTTGCTGCACAGCCTTGACAGTAAATAGGCTGCCCTACTGTGTCCCAAAGGTGGGGCTGCATTTCAACAGTGGCAGAAGTAATTCCTGAGCATAATCGTTTTCTTTTATTTCCAGGTTTCAAAGAGCTTTGAGATCCCTCAGAAGCTAAGGAGATATTACTCCTTCTATCCTTCTATAGAATATTACTCCTACAGACATGCACATACCCCTGGGACCCAAAGGCAAACGCAAGGGGAACTTCAGTCCTAGAACTGAACTCCAGCTGCATTCATCACCTCATCTGTTATTTGATGGACTCTTGCCAGTGGGCATTGTCAACAGGGGAAAAAAAAAAAAAGGAAGAAAAAAAAAGCCACTAACAACTTTCCAGCTAATATTTTAAGACTGTGAATTACACGCCATTTCCAAGAAAGGAGATGTATAGACATTTTGAGCACGTGTTCTGTCTTCAGCTGGACATGGGGGAAGGTAAGTCACTGTATGACAGGTCTTCCAGCATGAGCATTGCATTAATCAGTCAGGAGAGCTGGGGTAGAGGAGAGCTGCAGCCCCTTGAACCATATCTTCTCCTTTGGCAAATCCCCCCCTTCATGAGAATACAGCAAAAAGATAACCAGTAGGGAAGACGATTTGACATCAGGGTCTCCATTACATCCAGATATGTCAATGACTTTAAAAGATCTCCAGCTAACATGCATCAGTGAAAGCAAACTCCATGCTGGCGTGGCCCAACCCTGTGGCACATTTTGCGTACCTCCACTAACACCCATTCACCTTTCGTTAGGGAAATGGGAGGCACAGGCCCTGGTCCCTAAACTCAACTCTCAGACATCACTTTTAAAGAAGACTCCCCCTGCCTTAAGAGCAAAATTAAACTTAAAACCCACACACTTTCCTGAATGCTGGTATGCCCTAAAACAGCCTTCCCAAAAAAACCTTCCCAAACTTTTCCATCCCTCACTTGCTTCCTTTATTTAGTCACAGTTGGCCACTTCATACCAGCGAGCGGACTCCGTTGAATCTGGTGGTGGGCACATGTGTATGCAGTCACGGGCAAGTGCCTGTGCCCTGAACTGGATGAGCTCAGAACCGCAGGAGAGCAAAACTGTGTGTCCTGGACCTTCTGTACTGAAAAGGGCAACATATGATTCACCTAGCTTACAAAACCTTGGCATCTAAGTTTCTGGAGCAATACATTTTATGTTCCTGGTTTCTGTGAAGTAAGATGAAGCTACTGGGTGTGTAGCCAAATCAGGTATTGGAACCACACACTTGTTACAATTCCTCCTCTGTGGGATTAGCAGTTCTCAGAACTGGACACCAGCAGCTGGGGAGGTCAGCTAACTTGCACCCTCTGTATTTCTAACATCTGTGATCCAGTGTACATAAGATTCACCTTCCATAAGAACAGACAGAATTTGCACAGTTGCCACTGCTTACCCTTGGGCTTCAAGAAGAAGAGCACCTCCAGCATTTGCTCCTCAAAGCATCAGAGCTGCACATCCTCTTGTAGTGACTCACAGCAGCCTCAACCATCTGAGCCTGAAGCTCCGCAGAACATTAGGGACAGACATACCAGTGTGTGACTGGACACTGATTCAGAGTTTATGTCTGACCTCGTTGCCAGGACTTGGGGAAAAGGGGGAAGGAAGAACTGGATTGAAGTCAAGATCATTAATATCCTTCTACTTGAAGAACGAGTCCAGAGAGCAGAGGTAAGTAAGGTCAAATGTACATTAAAGTGGTGAGATATAATAGCCACCAGGCAAGGCTGAAGTCACAGGGCAATACTTGCCTTCTTTCCCCTCCCTCGAAACTGAAGAATTTTTGTCTAAGCTAAATTAAGTTTCTGGGCAAAGACTAATCCATATTTATGACCCTCTGTGCTGAGGCAGAATGAAGCAAGCTGCCAGATGCAGGGTGGAGGGGGCTGAAAATGAGTTGCTCTGGGCCTTCGGGATATGACCACTACTGTGCCACAGGACTGTTAGAGCTGCACAAACTGCTGGTCACCGCTGGGCTCCCTGTGATTTGCAGAGTGGCAGAGCACCCTTGCGCACTAGGGACTGAGATGTTTGGGACCTCTGAACCACTCTGCTGTACTTCTTCCCCACGTGGAATAAGGGGTACTCGGTAAACGGAGGCAGTTTGAAATGAGCAGTCCTTCTAAAAGTTGCTCCTCACAACCTGTTACTAGACCAAGAAGCCCCTTCCCGTACCACTGTCCAAATCTGGCTCCTTGTGAAACCAGTGGGAAGAATGTCTGTGCTTTCACTGGCAGGTCCCTGAGAAACCACTGGGAAATATATTTTCAGAAATACCTGCATTTTTCACAAATGTGGTAGGGACATCTCCATCTAGTGGTCTGGCCAGGGAAGAGAGCCTTACAGACTTCATGCTCCATTTCATCCTTCTACTCTGAGCAAGCCCGCTCTGTTTCATGTACTTCAGCTTCTCCAGCTGCACATTGATACAGCAACATTTCCCAAACTTCCAGGGGGTCCTGTTAATGTCAGAGAAAGGCCTGGATATTCTTGGCCGGACACTCCGCTGTGAGCTACAGCCCAGATTCCACCCACTCAGCTCAGCCAGAGCAGAAGGGGATCAAATTGTCATCTCAACATCTGTTTTGAATCCAGTAAGAGAGATGCTGTAGTGTCACACACACGCACACACACATACACACACACTCAAGTGCTTACAAATAACAGGCCGTGGTGACATCCAAGTGGTTTCAGAAGGTGGAGGTGTGAGCGAGGGGAAAATCTGGCTGTCCATCAACCCCCAACCACTATTTACTTGGCTCTCCTTAGCAGCAAGTATAGCAAGTGATAGCAAGCACTACCAACATTGATGCCCTTATCTCCTTAGCATCCCTAAGAGCCAGGGCAGTATTGCCAGCCTCACTTTACAACTGGGGAACCAAAGGCCAAGGGCAGCCAAAGTGAGTCAACCCAAGTTCCACACAAGCTAGAGACAAAATGAGGAGGTGAATGTCGGTCCTCTGCCGTTCAGCCTAGCCCGCTTGCTGAGTCCGCCCTTACTGACTCACTCTGAAGCCTGGCAGAGGGTCCAGAGCAAAGCTACGGCCCAGTATAAATGCAGTAATACAGCTTAATTCCCCAAGCTTTGTGTAAAGTAGTATCTCAGCCAGGGGACACACTCGGATACCTCAACAGGAGAGCTTTGTGTTGTCACCAAGTACGATGATGAATTGCCTGCTAGAAGTTAGATTTCATCCTGCGTGGCAGATGGGGAACAAGCCATAAAGATAGCTCGCAAGACTACGGAGGGGAGCGGGGCTGGGTCCTCCTGCTGACCAGGCACAGTGCATCCGCCTGACACAGGGGCTTGGCCCCCAGTGGAGCATTTTGAGGGGCAGCCAAAAGGGGAGAGTGGAAATGGATGGGGAGGTAGAGAAAATGGCAGGCACTTCACACAATGTAAGCAGACACGTTTGGGATGGAAAAAGCAGCTCTAATCAAATGGAACTCTGAATTTCCCTCTAGACACAGGGTATTAAAAATAATCCCAGCTGAACTTTACCCACCTCTCTCACAGCATCTCCCAGCTGCTTCAAAAATAAACAGCTCTGTCTGGGTGGAGCTGCAGCCACACGTCATCCTGGGCTCCCAACCTGAGTGCAGAGACAGGGAATAGATCTTCCCTGGCCCGGCTGTCCAGGGGGGTCTGCCATGCACAGTTTGTGACTGCAATGCCAACTGCCCCGAGGATAAGGCACAGTGAAATGAAGCACAAGGAGACGGGCTCTGAGGCCGTGAGCTGCTCCCACGCTGTGGCCACAAGCTGCTCCTTGCAGACCTGCAGCCCCCCAAGCTCACAGGCTCCCTCCCACCCTGCAGCCGCTGTGCTGCCCTACCCCAGCGCAGCCTGCGTTCCCATCCAGCTACCCGCTGGCCTCAGCCCACCTCTGGTGAGCACTTCATCCCAGTCTGCTCCCCCTCAGAAACCCACCACATGCACAAGCAGCCCCTGCTCCATTCCCACGCGCTAACACAGCGCTTCCAGACAGCCCCCACCCACTTGCTGGCACCCACACCTCCCTGCAGTCCTTCATCTTACACCTCTCTCCTTCCCACACACACACACCTTCCCATGAGCAGTCCTTGTCCCCCCCATTCTCACCCGCTTTTCCCCCAAAACTCCACCTCATGATGCTGCTCTGCCCCAAAGCCCCACATTCCCAGCACACCACTCCGTTCTGAGATGTCTGTCCTTCCCTCCTCTTCCCAGGCCTTGGCATCTTGTGCTGGTAGGTTTTGAGGTAATCCTGTGTTTTTCCAACAGTGCTGACAGTGTCGTCGTCCCCCACCACCATCCCGCCCCGGCACCCACATGGGGCAGCGCTTTGTCAGGTGTCCCAAGAATAGAAAGCATCAGACGTTCCCCCAGCATGCCAGGATATAACCTCCACGTGACAAGCTGGCAGGCAGCACACACCCCGCATTTTAAGAGGCTTTAGCACAAGTTACATAAATTCCAGTTCCCATGGGACTCTTTTTGCCCACAGACTCTCCAAAACCGGGACAGAAGTTTCACCAGGAAGGCTCTGGTGCCTGGTGGAGTGAGGGCCAAGATGGGGTGCAAGCTCACTGGAAGATCCAGGACCTCTCAATGACCATGTTTAACCACAGTTGTCACGGACTTTGCACCTCTCCTCTGGAGCTGGGCCAGCACCAAGTCTGGCAGCATGGGAGTCGGGGAACACAAAACCAAAGCTCTGTCGGTGCCAGGGAAGAGGACACAGTTTTGGGTCTGAAAGTTCTTGACTGGCTTTTGGGGTTTAAGTGGTTTATGTTGCAATCTCTACTGCTTTAAATTATCTGAGGTTAGTCAGGTATACAACATTTCCTGCACCAGGTTCTGATGATGGTCAGACACCAGAAAGCTTTACATTTTTTAACAAATTCTCTCTCAGGGACTGCAAGATCTAACAGGTACCTGGCAGATGACAAATGAGCCCATCCCAGGCTGGAATGCTGCTCTCCATCAGTTGTCTTTCTGTCCCCCACTCAGTCTAAAGACCAGGATCCCTTCCACCCTTGAACCCTGCCAACTTCTAACACTGTACAGAAACCCCCAGGGGAGGCAGAAACCACTGAGTCCAGCAGACTCCAAGTCTCTAGCAAGTTCCGAATTTTTGAAGGTGTTAACCTTATTTGAAAGGGGAAGCAAGTAACAGGGCTAGTCCACGGCAGAAATAATCAGACTGGGTGGGAATTACAGCTCCTTTTGACGGGGCCACACAATCCGCTCGGCAACAAACCCTTTGTTAATCTCCCACCTATTTCCTGCTGCAGCATTAATTGTCGGGCGTTACTCAGAGGGAGGCAGCAGGCAGCGGCAGGCTTTCCCTTCCGACCCAGCAAGAGCCACCGCCGCCTCACGGCGAGCACATCCATGCCACTTTGGAAAGCTCCCTTCCGAGGGACTTGGCCAAAGGACCATTTCCAATTCTGGCTGCTCTATTTCAGGCAGAGCACGTACACCCACCCTGGGCTCGATGCACCATTGCAGGCTTGCTTTTTTACTTTTCTCAGGTTCTATTCAGGCAAATTCTCCTTGACCTCCATCCTCTGCTATGTTTTTCTCAGAGAGCAATTTACTGATGCTCTCGGCTGTGCCGAAGCAGAGGAGCCTGCACTCTGCTCAGTCGCAGACAATCTCCAAGGAAGCCTCAGTCCGAGATGCAGCCACACGCTCCCACCCGCCCCATCTGCCATGGGTTCACAGTGGGAGGCTCCCAGCAGGGGAACCCCCCAAAAGAAGCTGCAGCCGTTGTTCCTCCCAAGCTGCCCATGTGCTGGAGGGGAAGAGGAACAAGGCTGGGCACCTTCCTGCTCCCAGGAGAGGTTTTTCCCAGCACAGACATGGTGAGAACTCAGCTGGAGTAGCAAGCCTGACCCAGCACAGGCGTGCAGAGAAGTGCCCGGGCTAGCACAGCTCTCCCTTGGTATTTTTAGAAATGTCTTTCTGGCATGAGTGAGGAGCTTTTCATGCGGAACGGACAGGGCATGGGAACAAAGCAGGCATGCACGAGAGAGACCCCTCAGGCAGCACTTGATGAGGGGTTTGGAGAACGTGACGGAGACTGGAAATCTAACGCTGGTGAGTTCACGAAGCGACAGAAAACCATCACTAACAATCATCTCCTTCGAGTCCAAGGCCTCACAGATGCTCCTGTCCCTCCTGCCAGCTGTATTCTGATGTGACAAATCCAAATTTTTAACATACCAGCGTGCTTTCCCCACCTTTCCTATATGGATTGCTCATTGTTCTCTCATTCCTCATGGCAGGCAATTGCTCCTTACAATGTAGATGTTAGAGTCACAGGTTTCCTGAAAGCCGTAGCACGGGCTGTGAAACTAAACAACACGTGCTGTACAATAAGTCATAAAGCATGTGTGAAAAATAGTTGACACAGAAGCTGCCATGGAAACCAGTGCTACCAGAGAGCACGCAGCCACAGAGCTCCCATTAAAGGCTGCAAAGTTGAACACAAACGCTAATCACTAAGGCAGAATATATTAAATTTACCCGCATGCCCCATTCAGTCTTCACAGCAAGTTAGCTGAAAACTGCGACCATTTCCGCTAGCAGCACTGGATGGCAGTTAGTAGTAATTAAATTACCAGAAATCTTCTCATAGAGAAATTCTTTTTGTCGTGTGTACCCTAGAAACTGTTTTTACTGACTAGGCACCGCTCTTCTCCCAGGGAATAGGTCTGTTTAAAACAGACTACAGGCATTTCCCAGGTTTGGGTTATATTCTCCTACTTGATTGTCTCCCAGCTCCCCTCAGAAACAATACCCTGCGAGCGAGAAAAAGCCCAGGCTGGAAAAAGAAACATGGTAAAACTAGATTCGGCTGTTCAGGCAAGATAAAGAGAGACACACTGAAAACTACACAATACATTGCAAGTATTACAGGCGTATCCCACACCGTGATCAAACCTGTGGTCCTTAGATACCAGCTAGAAGGAAGAGACAAAAAAATATTTGCATGTATAGACACCTTTTGACATCCCACAGGCAGAGGTAGAGGAACCTTGCCCTCTGTTGTGAATAAAGATCCCTACAGCCTTTCCTCACTCCCCAGCTGGGCATGTTTCTCAGATAGCCTCACTGGCTGGGCTTTGGACATGGGTGTTGTATGTTCTGATGTGATGGAGACACACCAGAACCCATCCCTGACGGCAGCATTTACAGCCGAGAGCGATGCTGAGCTGTCTGGTGTGGTCTGGATGGAGGCACAAGATGCTATTTCTTCCCTCTGCCACTTGCTTCAAAAGATTTTGATGTATCCAAGGGCCAGAGCTGTGCATTTAGAGTATTTTTCGTGCTCTCTCTCAGGGCCTGGTCTTTATCTCAGTGACTTCAGAGAGCTCCAGGATTGCGCTGTTCAGGCTATGAGGAAAGCCAGCTTTTTCTCTGACTCCACAAACATATAACAAGGCTTTTACTGACCTATAAAGGAAGCGTCTAGGCCAGAGTTGTCAAAAATAGGGCACCGGCAAACTTATTTCACCTTATTTTTAATCCACCTAAATACCATAGGTTGGAAAGTTCATCTAGTACTCAAATGTTTATAGGGATCTTACTTTGCTCAAGAGGCTATAGAAAGAGAAATGGTGGAAGAGAAAATAAAATCCTGATGAAGAAAAATTAGGACTGGTTAAAAACTCCTGATGGAGAAACATTAGGGCTGGTTGAAAAATTTGTCAGAATTCTTTTTCTGGACAGAAGTCAGATCCTTGAGTAAGTGAAATTTTTAGAGTATATGAAAAATGTGTGCTTTCTGTAGAAAATAGAGCCTTTGTCATAACCTTTTGACTGAAAAGAAAGTGATTCTGCCAGATGCTCCTGGCTAACCCTTTTTGGTTTATAGGTGAAAAGTTGCCTTGTTTCACAGGGAGATGCAAGAGGAAGAGGAAGGGTCAGGTAGGGAGGGGTCCAGTTACAGTTCTACAAGAAAAGATTTTAAAATAAACTACAGAATGAGAAAGGAAGAAGGATCCTGAACAGGAGATGAGACAAGAAAGTGTAAAATTAAAGCACAGGTTCAGATTTAATGAGGTGCATAAGAATGACAAAGTCAGTGCTCTTTTAATGTAGGAGTCAGAATAAGGTCTTTGGCCAAGACTGGGGCCTTTTCCACACATTCATCGCTTTCTTTAATGACAAGATCACAACCCATTTTTCCTACAGTGCTGTTCACTGCACGTACCTTGTTATTGTGCTCCAGCATATCAAACTACAATATGCACATTTTTTATGACAAGTAAAAGGTGTAAGCCTAGCTAACACAGATGGCCACATGACAGTCATGATGGGAAAAGGACAATATTTCCCATTAAACGAAGAGCCTTCAGTACATAAATACTGAAGCGTGACACGAGATTAAGCTGCAGCTCATCAGACTGGGTGCAGCTTTCCCTTAGACTCACTGAAATCCAAAGTTCTGCTGCTGACTCCACATCAGCCTAGGTTTGTTTCTTCAAATGAAGGCTGTGAATGCCATGGGTCCAAAGAAGGCATTATCTCTTCATTTGCTCTTTCCCCACATGACAAGATGGGGAGGTGGCTGCATTTCTGACATTTCCCATTTAAAGTTAAAATACTTCTACTGATGCTGCCAGGACGTATACAGACTAAATCATGTTAGGTCTACTGATGTCAATACAGTGGGGCAAATTTACACCAGTGGAACTTGTGACCCAAACTGATTTAGACCTCAGCAATTTTTCCTATGAGATAGACCCCAGAAATGCCAGTTTTATCTCCCAAGCTCGACAAAAGCAGCTTAAAGGCTTTCCCATCACACTCAAAGTGAGAGCTGATAAGGCTCAAAATCCAGAAATTGCTTACTTTACAACTCTAAGTCCCTTTCAAGCTGACCTTCTGCCCCGAAAACCTAAAACCCCTCACCAACAACTATATTTAGGCAACTAAAGAACTGGAACATCTGGGAATAATAACAGCAGTCTCACTTGGAAATGGCATTTATATACCATTGTCTAGAAAGCATCACCATGCTGCAAAAGCTTTACAAAATCCACTTTGTAGATTTCAGACGGGAAAATTACCTGCTAGACAATTTGTGGTCACCAGAGGCGATGAGTGACAATCACATGTAGGAATAATCCAGTTATTTAAAAAAAAAAATCTTAAAACAAGGCTCAGCAATGTGATCTAGCAAAAATAATAAGACCCTTTAAAAAGTGTACAAAACTTTCTTCAACCAGCATGTTTTTCACAGTCTTTTGAAGGTGTATTTCAACGTTGCCTTTCCAGCACTTAAAATGCAAAGCCATCAACAACTGACCAATGCCTGAGAAAGAGGAAATCAAACTGACGGGTATTTTCACCTCCCAAGCTGAACAGCATGTGAAAAAACAAACAAGCAGCCTTCAGGATCTCATAGTACTTTCTTTTGATTGCTTCCTTTTAAAGGGGGCTGCAAAGCTAAATGGAGCTCTGGGTCAATATTAGCAGCGTTAGTTGTTTGTCCAGCCTGCTCTTCATCACAGCTTGCCTAGGGCTATGCATGTTCAACACGTAAGTAAGAAAAATAACTAATCTCAGCTAAAAGTTCTTTGTAGATATCCAGATTTCTGTTGGTCCCCACTCTGATTCCTTGAGAATCCCTAAATGCTTTGGTAGCGTTGAAAAATAACAACTAACAAGCCTACTTCATACAGCCAGGGGAGTAGAAGCAAATGTGGGATCTAGCTTGACCCAACACTAGACGCTCAGGACTGTAAACTAGGTGCAGACATTAGCTGTTGGACCTCTGGATGTCCTCAGTAAAGATCTCTTTGCTGGACTGTCCTGTACCAGCAGTAGGTGATAATCTGCTGAAGCCAGTGGCTAAATTTGCAGCAAAGCACAAAAATAGCAGGTTACAGTTACACAGGACATCATATTCATTGGCTCTCTAATGCGAGGACATACTTCCTCAGGTGGGGGCTAACAGCTGTATCTGGATAGACAACCAGGACAACCCAGGCAATTCCAGTATGATGTGCCAATCCTAGCCAACATCTTCATGCTGTGGCCAAGAGTTGAGGTACAGCCAGTCAAGAACTCACTTGCATCGAGGCACATCAGTCGTGAGTATTTAAAAGCATTTGATGTATCATGCCAATACACGCAGAGATATTTGTGACCAGAATCTGACCTCATTTGAGGCCAATAACCCACTGCCTGTGGCTGAGCCACTCACTCAGATTTACGTCTCTGGTTCTGTCTGCCTGCAGCCATAGCAGCTCCATGTGATAATTAAATGCCTATTACACTAGTACAGTAGTACTAATTCCTGGATTAGCAGGAACATCTTAAATTTAGCAGCACAGCGTCAACACAGACAGCAAACAGTGTAAGACTGTGGGATTTGTTAGCATTTGCAAAAGTCAACACACAGGCACTTACATACCAACCTCTACCACAGCTGAAAGTAAAGGCTGGGCTCCTCAGTCCGACAGCACGACCACACCGATTACTGGGATCAACATTGAGGTCACTGTTAAGCTATGATCCAGTGAGCATCTGAGTTGCAAACCCCTTACTCTTTGTCACCATCATCCAATGCAGTCAAGGGAGTTTTGCTGAACCCCCATACGTGAAGTCAGCACCACCCCCAGTCTCTGTCCTCTCTACTCGGTATTTGGAATTTAGTCAGGAATGCAGGATGTCAGCCCAAGGAGATCCCCTGCAACTCCACCTCACTCCCACTCTCCCTACGCTCCACTTCCTCTCCTACCTCCCCATAAGTAGCAGCAAGTCTGCGAGGGTGGGTAAAAAACTTTTTGAGATAAGATTGCTTCCTTGAGGGGAACTCTGAAAGGAACCTGAGACATGCTGTTTGCGTGGAGCTTAATAAACTACGAAAAAGCAGCATTGTCTGGACAGCCCTGGTGTGCACTGCAAAGTGCCAAGCCTTCAGGGGAAGGGCAGCTCACATACTACTTAGCTGGTGGATCCAGGTCCACTCAGGACCATCTGTGATGTCCTCTTCAGCTCACCTTGGTGATTGTGCATCGTCTACGTGCTCGTTACATGCTTGGCAAGTGCCGAGGTCAAACTGAATTCCCACTGCCTCTCTGATTTCAGCTCTAGGCTCACTTAAAAACCCAGAGCTGTATCATGTAGCACGCATTCTTTAATTTTAAAATTAACTTCTGTGGGGACAAAAGGTGAAATAAAGTAGGGAAGTAGGACAGGGAAAGGCAAAGGAAATTGCTTTACTGGAACACATTTTATTAATTTTGGTACTGTCTCTTTTTCAGCTGGCCAAGTAATTGTCAAGGCTGTTTCAAATCCTGCAGAGGAGTTTGTGGAGACACGAGTGACATGCACTTGTCACGACTCAGCCAGTCAACTTGAGGTTCCCAAGCATCAGCCTCTGAGCCAACAGGACACTTCGTGACTCCACTAACAAAACCAATAATTAGAATTACAGAGAGTGACAGCTATGAAAAATAAACAGCAAGAAAGATTAAAGACTCCAAAGTTGCTCAACCAATGGGAGCTAAAGTTTATGTACTCAGTTTAAAAAAGACCTCTTAGAGCTCCCCCGTGGTCTTCTGGCAATTTGATTTAATTTAGTCTGTCCCTCCAACAAATAATTTTTAAATTAAAAGAAAAGAAAAGGGAAAAAAAAACCCAACCCAAACACTGCAGTGCATTTGTCCAGTGCTCAGACTTGGTTGATTACAGCTTTCTAGCTTCCAGGAAATCTTGGAAAGCTTTAAAAGCCAGAGGACTGTTACTGGATCTATGAATTCTTCTCTTCTGCAGATGTTTCTCCCTTTACTTACACCCTAATAGGGCTCCATAGAGGTAGGGCAGGAGGAGCTACTCCTGGTCCTGCCCCCAGCACCACTAAAGAAGTAAGAGGAGGACTGAAACACACACTTTTCAACCTGAACAGTGGAGCCATTATTACTTTTATCAACTGCTACACACAGGCTCAGCGATGGCTCTACGGATTCTCACTGTCCCTTGATTCTTACAAATTTACATTTCTGATCCTGTCAGTCAATGTTTCATATAAACATATTTCATCCTCTGATCTGTTTGTCCTCTGAATCACAAAGCATAATCATAGTTACAGACGGCAGAAATCAAGAAGAAAACTCATGAGAAAAGTTACCAAAGCTTCTTTGGCAAGGACGGCCAAGCAAACAAAGCTATGCTTTAAAAAAGTATGGTTTCCTTTTACCAGAAAAATAGGACTATGGTGTTTATATTGCCACCAGAGCAACTTCAGTAGCATAGTGACTGTAGAACTTTGCTGGGACATTGATTTAATAAATAAAATATCTCAATAAACCAACACCATTTCCTGAAACACCTGCTCTTGTCTGCTTCCTATCCAAGTTTTGGCATGATTGACTCTTGCTTAGCATTGAGATCTGATGAGATCATAGCCCAAAACAGTATGTTGAGAATTAAAGAGAGGAGTCAACCAACATCACCAGAAGCCCCAAATTCCCATTCAGGTCAACACTGGTGGGCTGCATGCCCTTTGGAAGTAATTACTGTATAGATGTTGGCAAGGCATTTAAGAAATCACCTTTTGTCCTTCAATTCATTTTTATCAGGAAAATAACCAGACAAGGAATGAGTTTCAGTTGTTCCAAGTCACTTATCTTTTTCTAGATTAAAATGGAATAAAAAGTAAAACGGGCATTTTTGCAGTACTTCAAACGCTGCTCTGTGCAGCAAAAAACAATGCCAACATTTTGAGTCAACATTACAACAATCAAGTCCCTCGCTATACTAATGACCTGCAAGTAAGTATCACTTTACATCCTCCTTCATATATTATCTCCCCTACACCTAATCAATGCCATTGTGATCTCAGTGTAATTTGTAGAATCCCTTATTATTTGTCAGTGCGAGGGGAGGGACACAGTCTTTGGGGACTGCTCCATAAGCCATGAGACTATGCATCAATTGGTAACATTTAAGGACTATTGCAATCATTCTTTACAAATTCCACTCTAATTGCTAGGCTGCCATTGACCATGCTGCATGCCAACAGTTCCCGGTAATAGGCTTCTTCACATGAGGAGTGAAAGAGATCTGGCAGTAAGTGGTAGGTAGTGTCAGTGGCTTTCCTGAGTAATTTCCTGAGTTCCTACAGCAAATGAACCTGTAAGACAGCTGCCTTAAAGTTCAAGAGGCATAATCAGACACAGATGTGAAATGAGGGCAGCTCTTTGGGCTCAGTGAGAGGAATACATCATTTTGAACACACTCCTCCATTGGCGGATAATTAGTTCCAATAAAATCGGGTGTGCACTGTTTGTCAGGGCTCTGAAAAGTCATTCACTCCCAGAACACAGATAACAAAACACTCTGCCTGACCCACCTGTGCTGTCATCGAGGTGAAACTGCTCGTGTTGAGATTATTTTTTTAAAGGTGTCTTATCAAAACAACTATTTCATACTCATTAGAAGTATTTCCACCAGCCTTTCTAACTACATCAGTCCCTCTCTGTCCAGTAGGTACAGCCCTGTCCTACTGCTGCAACCTGTCTGGGTTTGCCAAGGCCAGTGATAGCTGAGATATACAAGATTAAGTCCAGGTTTTCTGAAAAGCCCTCTCCACCTCTTCCAGTGATGGAGCATTGCAGAGTCAAGTCAAAAAGCCTTGGAAGATGGAGCACCCACTAGTGGGCACCACTGAAGGCCAGGCAGTATTAACCTTTGTGCAGGTTGGCTGCTCTCCAGTGAAAGCCACCTGGAAGAGCAGCAGAGGAGAGGCTCAGACAGACAGAATATGCAGCATCGTACTTGGAAGGCTGAAAACTACTGCTCAGGTGGAGCCTCTGCAAAGCAATTCAAGTGGCTGAGATGAGCATACCACAGCATTGCAGCTTTGCACCAAGGTGATTGTTTGTTTTCGTTGGGGTGCCTTTTTTTTTTGCCCATACTTAATTCAAAGGAGTTAAGATTTTGTCTGAGACTTGTTAAATCAAGAGGGAAAATCCCATTGACCACAAAGAATGGTGCACCGGTCTGTTTGCAAGGACACATTGTTGGTGTGACTCTAGTAGCATGAACAGACTGAAGATGCTTACATGATATTTACAGACTGGTTTACTCCTTGGAAAAACTCCTGAATGAATCCTGTAATGCTTCCCCTTTTTGTGAATCTTAATTACTTTGACATAATCCAATCAAAATGGCTCTGTCGAGGTTTAACCCCAGCCAGCAACTAGAACCGCGCAGCTGCTCACACGGACATCCCCCCTTTCCCTGTCCCCCCGTTTAGCCTCAGACGGCAACAAAGAACCACGTGCCACTCACTCGGGCCTTCCCAATATGGGAAGAATCAGAAGAAAAAGGCAAAACTCTTGGGTTGAGACAACGGCAGTTCAACAGAACAGCAGAGGGAAAAAGAAAAAGCAACAACAATAACACGGACAGAGGAATATACAAACATGATTACGGAACCGCCGCTCACCGACCGAACCTGGGATGCCCCAGCCCGCTCCAAGTGGTGACTTCCCACACCCTCCCCCGGCAGCTCATGGTGGGCATGGCTCACATGGCATGGAATACCTGTGTCCCTGCCGGAGCGTGCGGAGAATTAACCCTGTCCCCGCCGGAACCAGGACAGAAGGGTGGGGGAAAGAGGGGTAAAAAAGGGAGGGGAAAGGGAGGAAAAAAACCTCATGGCCTGAGATAAAGACAGTTTAATAGAAACAATAACAGAAAAGGAAAAATAACAGCATTAATAACAATAATAATAACGACACGGGTCACTCACTGCCCAGTGAATTCACCTTCCCAAGCAGTGATCGCAGATTCCCACCCCCCGGCTAGCCCCCATTTATATACTGAGCATCACATCTATGGTATGGAATATTTCATTGGCCATTCCATCCTTCTGTCTATGCTTCTATGGGAAGCTGAATAAAGTCCTTGAATGGTGTAAACATCACTTAGCAACAACTAAAACCCATAGGTATTATTGACATTCTTTTCACAGCAATCACTAGAAAGAAAATTAACTCTTTCCCAGCTGAAATCAGGACACTTACTAGAATAACCATATCCTTGAATGAGTATAGTCAATTCGTATTTGGAGACGAGCTGGATCTTACAGGTTTTGCTCATGTTCAGTGAGCACATCTTTCTGCAGCATTCCTCCTCCTCCCCTTCACAAGGAAGCCTGTAAGATCAGGCTGGGATTTTTTTGCCAGGCTCTCTATTCACCAAGCCAAGGCACTGTCCAGGCGCAGTACCCTGACAGTCTGATCTTTTCACTGTAGAGATAAATAAGAACAGAAGCTGCTGGCGTTCTCTTTAATCAATACTGCACTCCCTGAGGAGGCCAGAAGCCAGCCAGGATCAGAAAAGAGAAGCTGTGGTCACTGCAGGTCATGGCTGTATTTGCTTTCTGGCTTCCTTCCAAAGTAATACCTTTTCTTGGACCAGAGTTTATTTTGCATTCTGAAAATATTCTCAACAACACCATTTCCTTTTTCAAGTTATTTTTTGCACAGCCCTTTGGGAAACACCATAGCATGCTGGCCAGCGTGTGTGCGTGAGCGTGTGCATGCCTGGGTCTCACACCACCGCCCAGGACAGCCTCAGAGCTTTCCCAACAGCTTCTGACCCTTGCAACCTCCATTAAGTCTTGAGTGGTTGCTCAGTGCCCAGGCAGCTGCAAACATTACTAGTGGCAACAGAAACAGCTACTGGTTTAGTAGACCTAGGCCTTAACCGTATCTTGTCCTCTCACTCAAAACCATATCTTTTTTTTCAAATATCATATACAGCTCAGCCATGGCAACATCACATTGTGAGGTTAAACCATGCAGGATACCTGTCCCAGTGACTGAAGGGGAAGCAACCGCATTACTAACACCCTGATGACATTTATGCCAGGCCTTTCTGATATTGTTCTATGTTCACAGAGACCACGTACACCTTAGCCAAGGTCTTCTCCCAGAGATCAAACTGTAGATATCATGAAGGCAGTTGCAGAAAAGAGCTACATTCCCATCCAGCATCTTCTGATCTAGGATCTCCAGGTCAGTTGTCATAACTCTGCCCAAGCTTAACCAAAGAAGATCCAGTTTGCATCGCAGCCCTTTCGCTTCCAGTTCAGACACCAGACTTAGTGAACAGCCTCAAATCTTCCAGATGACAATAATGTTGGGTCACAGCTGACCAATCCTCCAGTTAGGAAATGGAAGATTAAACATCACTCGGGTTCCCCCAGCAACGAAAACACAGTGCATTTTCTTCAGCCCCATACTTTAGTTTCCCAGAAGATGTTTACCCACACGCTGACAGAGATAATGACATACTGCAGGTTTGGGGACTTGTCGTGAACCAACCGTAGGACAAACTTGAGGAGCAGATTGCAACCGCTTGGTGTTTCTGAAGGTGAAGAATGGCTCAGTGAGTAGGAGCAAAGGACGTTGATTAATCTTACTTAAAAATTACATGGCTGGCTTGTCCCTACAGAGTATTTTTGTTGTACTGGAAAAATAGCAGTTTGAAGCAAATGAGACATCACATTCTGTATTTAAAAATGCCTCTCTACATTATTTCTCCCTCAGTCACTATGGGGCTAGACCAGGCAATGCTTTCCATGGGTGCTGGACTGAATGTAAAAAGCCAGGGCTGGTGACGTAGCCACCGCCTCCTGAACAATGACCTGTTTCCCTTTTAGAAAAAAAAAAGAGAAAAGCTGAGCTTAAGCCAAAAATTTCATAGTGATCCAACTCTGACTCTGGCTTTTGGGTCAAGTATCAGGGTCAGCAGGGCCACTGTGGTACCTATTCAGTATTCTGCTGTTGGAAAATGTAGTTTTCTTGAACTTCAGATTTTCTGTTGAAAAAAGATGTCAGTAGAACTGACCCTGGTGAGAGGAGGGAAGCATGGAGGGAGTCAAGAAAAAACATTTCACTTCAAAAAATTCCCTGCATCCACTTTGTTCTTCATATCCTCATTTTCTTCAATGGACCATACTAACCTCCCAGCTGTCTCTTAATTTACTTGTAATGAGAGGGAGCGTGAGCTGCACCTTCCCTTATTCTTCCCTATTGAAATGACCCCTTTAATGCAAAGTGAGGAAGTATGCTGAATATTTCTTTCTATTTGCCTGGTGGTTTATGTGTATAGCACTAGTCCAAGTCATTGTACTGAAGAAAGAGAGCACAACCTCCCCCATCAGTCCAGGACACTGCATGGTCTCTATGCCTGTGTCACAGATGTCAGTATCAGAGACCTTTCCCTGGACACAGCTCTTGTCCCAGTTCGCTCTCAATTGCAGATCACTTGTGTTTTTCTTCTGCTCTCAACTCTACCGTAAACGTGAACTCACACACAAAATGATTTCCAAACAACTGTGAAGTGCAACTGCAGCAAAGGCTACCAAGCGAATGAGATTGCTTGTTTAGCTGCTCAGAGTGCCCCAGCCAGGCCAGACTAAAGGAAAAGAGAATAACAACTTCATCAAATGAGCCACACAGAATTACCACACCTCTTTGAGCGAGGCCATCCTTATCAGAATAGGCAAGCCCCACTAAAAGATTTAATTTCCTATGTCCGTGGGCAGTTTCTCAACAATATTAGAAACCTTTTGGTTTTCTTCCCAAAGAGTGGGTGGACAAAGTGGGGAAAATACAATTTCAGGAAAAAAATCTTCAGGACCACCGCAGAATCTGTGATCCATCAAGCTTTCTGAAATGAACCACTTCCACAGCATGTATCATCCGCTAGCCATCACACACGCTCTGCAGAAAAAGTGTCCCCCCCGGTGCAGATTGTCTATAAGTCAATGCCGTGCCTCCTTCACTTCTCACCCTCCCTGTCTCTGCATCCACACTGTGCTGCACTGGGAGCAGGGAAAGGGCCACTACGTGAGCGAAAAGGTCACACTTCTACTCATGGCCTCTCCTGGAGCAGCTGGGACTTCTCAGGATCTGCGGAACAGTCAGTTCCTTCTGCTTGATACCTATTTATTGAGCCACTGCTTTATCCAAGTGTACAGTAGAAGGTGGCCTTACTGTAAAAGCTGCTTTCCCACAGCACTCCTAAAGCTCGTCTGCCTAGATTTATGTTCCTTCTGTTAAATAAATGTAATAGCCCGTACCTCTAATGGTGACTAAGCCATGGTTGATTTGTGTTTCACTAAAGGTTTAGCTCTCGACAAACAAAGATGGTCGGATTATTACATATCTGATGTGAACTGGAGAGTAATGCAATGCTAAATGGCTTAATGAGCTGGAAGAAAGCAAGCTCTGCTTAACCACTGTTTTTGCAGGCCTGTTAATGTCTATAATTCATCCAAATAATTGGCAGATAGATGATCTATAGCAGCCAAGTAATTCTGGCCATTCCCACCTGGACAGTAAAAAATCTTGATGATTAAACAAAATGCCTGAATCTGTTGGTGGCAATAAATCCTTGTGTGTTGACACAGGATCTGAGCTCACAGAGTCCATGGAGACCAGGGATGCTCTACGCTGGCTAGATCCCACCAGGGCAAACTGTGGTTGGGCTGGCAAGACAAGTAGCTACAAAATTACCCTTGATGAAGAGGAGGTGGCAGAAAATAAAATGCTGATCTTAAAGCATCTGCTGCTATAGCTTATATACAGCTTTCTGGAAGGTAGAGCTGTGTAGCCTCCTTGACCTGACTGTGCCAGTCATCTTGTGAAGTTCTGTCAAGCCTGAGGTTTATGGAAAGATGGATGTGCCCCTGTGCCTCACAATTATCTTCCAGTGAGAGGAGCTTTTAGACTCTGTTGAATAAGACATGAGAAAGAAGTATGTCAGAGAAAAATAAATCCACCCTGATTTTAGTGTAGCCTCTTTCTTATGGCTACCACCCACTCAGCTTCAGAGAAATAAACACTGCAAAGTGGACACACAGCCTCCAGTACCCAGACACTGATGGGGTGCTCTGGGATGTATTAAGCTTTTTGACAAAGAACAGCAGCACCAGTGAACTTGTAAGGTAACAGCAAAAATACACAGAACTAAGCACTGCTCGTATGTGCTCCTAAGACACCAGAGCTGGGGTTCCCTTTCTGGCGCTGACCCAATACTTAGAAAAATGCTGCTGTTAGATGCAACACCAAGTCAGCTGTCAACACCATCTAGCTTCTGGGCCTACACACAGTTGCTAACATCTGCCTCTGAACAGATGATCTGAGCCTCCATAAACTCTGTTGAATCTAGTGACAACCGTGTGTCTCGGAGCAATCTGCAGTTACAGTTAATAGAACCACTCACACGCCAATCGTGCTAAGAACAGGGTTTGCCATTAGCAAGGCTCCATGCTTTAGATTCTTTCACGACATGTGACTGATGCTCCCTAACATGGAATTCATAACACAAGCAAGAGTTGACGGTGTAGAGAATTTCCCCTCTTCACCTCAATAAACTTATATTCTTGATCCTTGAATCATTCCAGTTATTTTTAGAACATCACCAGGGCCCCAAGTGGATGCAAATCTTCTAGGCATGAAAACAAGTAGACAAGGTCTTATGGGGAAAAAAAAAAAAGAAAAAAAAAAACAAGAGAAACAATTTGATTTAATTGTAATCTATTACTTTTGCAGACAGATGGAAACTAAGGTGTAAATCTAGGTACCTCCTCTGAGTTGATCAGTTGACATAGGCTATAAAAACCAGAAACAATGTCTTGGAAAACCCAAGATAGTCTTGATAAGAACTTTCATTATTGGCCATTGAATTAAAAAAAATTTTAAAAAAGCAACATTCTGTTCTCATCTGGCACCCTCAAAACAGCCACTAGAGAAGCCCATTCCAGAGTTACAACGGTGCAACCCAACCACCTTCATTTGCTCCCACACGTGCTGTTCAAAGCAAGGCTTTTCCCTGTTCTCAGCAGCACATGACTGTGCTTTCACAGTGGAAGGACAAAGCACCATGGATTTGATGTGCACTCTCAACATGCTATTATTTGTTTTGAAGAAAAATGCGCACAAGAAACCTCAAGCACTTCTTCAATAGATTGCAACTCTGTTCTCTCTGCATCTGGTTTACACTTGCTTTCATTCCAACTTATTTCAAGTTAAGTGTCCTGGTTATTAACTGGAACAAATTGCTCTCATGTTCCCTTCAGCTCAGTAATCAGGGGAAGATTTCACACTCATAAAAACGCATTAGATCGTTGTGATAACACTTTTGGGGGAAGGGGAGTTAATAAGAAACTCCTGCCAGCTTGAACACATTGGATACTTTCTCTTGAGCTAACGAGGGAGGATGTGCTCCACACCTCCAACAGAGGGACTCAAGCTAGTGCTGTCCACATGAACCACCAACAAAGCATAAAGAAATGTCCTGTCATACTTCCTAGCTTTGCTTTAAACAGGTCCTTCTGACAAGGAAGAGTAAGGGAAGGAAGTTGCAGCTCACATGCCCTTGATTATAAGTAAATCGAGAGACAGCTGGGAAGTTAATCTCAGATGTCGCATTTACAGACCATTGTCTTTGATGCAACGCATCTCTCCCTTGTGATATACTGCCTTCCTGTAAGCAGCTGGGAGTCCTTTAAAATATTGCCTTCCTAAAGATGACGTATGCAGACAACAGGTAGCTATTTGAAACACATTTTGGTATGCTTAACTCCAAGGAGGCACACAATCTATTGCTGGGCTGTTCCATGTAATCACGTGCAAGACTGGAGCCCACAGACTGCTTCCGCAGCATCCACGTCAGGTGGAATTTTGCTGTCAACCTCAGTGTGAGCCAGATCAGGTTCCTGAAGGCTCCAGCTGCAGCTCTCTCAGCATACTAAACTGATCTCCAGGCTCACTGCTGCTGAAAGGGTGAAAGGGTCTTGCTGACCCTCCCCACTGATAATTTTCACCTACATTAGTGAGCTGAATCAGGTGACAGATGGACACAGCAGAGTTGGCAGAAGAAAGGGGATGAGATGACACAGCCAGGAGCATGAGCAGGAGACACACACACACACTACCTCTCAACAAAAGTGTGTTAACGAAAATACTGTCAGAGAAGACTTCATGAAATGAGGTAAAACTGAGAAGCAGTTGCATAACAGCAATGTAAGCCCAGGCTGATGGTGGAAAAAAAGCCGGGAAAGCAGAGTAGCTTTGCTCCTGTATTCTTTAGGCGAAACAGCTAAAGAATAGGCTGTGGGACAGACTGGACCAGTTTGCTGCTCTACCAAGTCTGCATTTAGCTGACCCACCTCATCCGGTGGCCACAGCACCAGCACTGCCCGCACAGGGAGGGTGCAAACACCCAGTCGGCAACAGAGGGGTGCACAACAGCACCCTGTTCACCCACAACTGAAAACTAGCTTAAATCAGCTGTGAACAACTGTCTCCGATACAAGGGTCCTAAGTGCCAGGAAGGACTATTCTGCCCTGATTTACCTACCACCTGGTTGTATTAGTTTGTCACAATCTGATTATTCAAGCCTTCAGAGAGTTTAAGAGCATGCTGTGTTCCTAGTTGACAGTATGTTTAAGAACATGCTCTGTTCCTATTTGGCACTAGGTCATTATTGTACAATTTAAGAGTAAGAAGTTGTCAGGCTTCCAGCAGCACACTGTACATGGGGGACGATGTTTTTTGTTACTTAACCATTGTTTAAGTTTAAATAAAATCTTAATTGCAAATGGAAAAAAATCTGCCTAGTCAATTAGGCCAGGTCTGCTCTGAAGAGAGTTTCCAATGCCTGTTCTGAGTTTCATAATTGGGTAGTTCAATCCAGTCCAGAAAAAATTCACTGGAATGAACAATACGAAAGGGCTTGCTCCAAACTGTTACCAAACTCCCACTCAAGACACAAAATCAGCTGGAGAGCACCATCTATTGGCCAGAAAAAAATGCTGTATTGCTATCTTTTTGCCTTCTGTAACTGGAGGCCAAATGTGGCTTCACCACGGCTGAAGGCCCTGTCTCCGATGCCCGGTGGGATATGCCCAGCTGCCACACAGCCCTGCAGGGAGCGGGAAGGCACTCGAACCCACTGCCCACCTAGACACCCCGCACAGGGGCAGCTCTTTTACACATTGGGCAGAAATTTTGGCTCCTGAGGGGAGGACAGTCCGGGCAGTCCCAGTGCTTTATTTCAATGTCATTTTCCTCTCTGTTTGATTACTTCATGGCATAACCAAACTATTGGTGTTTTCTGATTCTGACATTAGACAACCACTGAGCCCTCATCTGAAGGTCCATCCCACAGACCAGCAGCATCCCACACCCCTGAAACCTATGTCAAACTGGCACCTGGCCATTGTCTCTGCATGGCGCTGAGCAAACGCATCAGCCCCTCGGCCTCCTTCTCCCCATGCACACAACAGCATCTTTGTGTGTGTCGCGGTACAGAAGGGGGAGGAGAGGACAAGCCTACATCAGTGCCTGTATTTTTGTGACACTCCATCAACAGTCCCATAGAATGCTGGCTTGTCCAGAAAGTGTATTTTTGACCACAGAATTCTGTTTCTGAAGATTTCTACTCCAAGCTGGTCTTATCTTTAGACTATCTCTATTTAGATGCCTAAGTTTAGATTTCAAGGGTTGGCCTACGAATCCTGCTTTTAACACAACTCCCTGGGGAAGACTTTTTTATAGCTAGCTAACACTTTTGGCCAGAGAAGCAGGAAAGAAGTCTTAAGTAGCTTTTCACTACTTTTTGTCTAATTGCCATTTGTGTTTATTAGAAACACCAAGAGGGCATAAAAATGAAGTTAATGCTGTCCTTGCCCCCAAGGGAGGCTGGCCCAGGCAAGGTCCAACAACGCAGGTCACCACCATACTCCATAGCACCGGTGCTCCCCTGGAAGAGCTCCTTATAAGTCAAATAGGTTGAAAGGTCTTGCTCAGTGTCCACCTCCAGCAAGGTCAGAAGGACCTGGCTGTGGTACAGACATAGGGGAGGAGCAGAGTCCCACAGCAAAGGCACTGCTGCGGGTAACCCGAGTTCAGTTTTCCAGAGGGACACCAGTGGTTCAGATCCTGACTGACCATGAGGAAGGCTCTGCACTGCCCGAGCAGTCACTCACAGAGGGAATATCTCCATCATATGCAGGTCTCTGGAGCATTTCCAGCTCCAGTAGTTTTCCAGAGACTTTTTACAGAAGCTGCACAGAGTAAAGTTGTATAAATAAAAGTTATCAGAGATAACTGAACAAAACTATCAGTGATATCAGTGAATTAAATAGCCAGTATGGTCTGTGTTTTGGGTTGAACTAAAATTCAAGTTTCCTGAGAAACAGAAAAGCTGTTCTGGTCAAACAGAATACATATTTCTTCTAGAAAGAAATCTGTTAGTGGGGTTAGAGGAAGGAGGTGGGAGGCGGGCGAGAGGCAGTTCATAGTTAAATACTGAGTGGGTAAAAACATCAAACTTCAGAGCAACCAAAATTGAGAATCCAGTCAGAACATCTCAGCTCAAATCAAACCCTGGCTGAGAAAGTACTTAACAGTGGCAACAACTGTAGCTCCAACATTTCTGGAAAGATCTGCCCACCGTACCAAATTTCCTGATCTAAAAATGCAGGATGAAACAATATAAATCTAACGGGACTTCATGGGAGGGAGAGGGGTCTTCTTTTGTCACGGCTCTTCCCCATGATCTCCATTCAGACTGGCCCAGGACACAATAATTAATGTGGCAGCACAGAAATGGAAAGGAGGGCCCTGGTAAACCACAAGTGCTCAAAAAAATCAGCAGCAATAAGCTAAGCTCTATGGTAAATTTCTGCTGCAGAGTAGAGAGGAGACGATTAAATCAGAAGCAAAAATTACGGCTGACAAATAGCTTGATACACTTCAGAGAAAGATAAATCAGCCTGTTAGCTACTGCAGAAGAGGCAGGCAAGGGAAGCTCCAGCAGACAGCACCCTGTCTGAGCTGCTTAAGTGGAATTCCCCTGAGAGAAGGCTGGCAGGTCTGAGGTCTCACAGCCCGGAGCACAAATTGGAAAATAATGAAGCTGGTCTGCTGCGATTGCTAGAGAGGTGACAGCGCTGCAAAACAAAGGGATTCTGGAGCCTGAATTAGGGCAGTGGGAGAGATCAGCTTGCACATACGGCAAGGGGTTGGGTTACATGTAATTGCTCCTGTGAAGAGTGGGTGGTTTGCAAGTGTTATGACAGCTGCAGAGCAGAGGATGTCTCTGCTATGAGACAATACAAAGCTGGACCAGAAAACAGGGAGGCACAAATCACCGAACTCTCTAACGCAGGGCAAGTACTTTGTCCCAAGGCACTTGCACTATGCTGGCACTCCAGAAGCAGACAAGTTTATCAGCACTTAGGTTCATCCGTTCATTCCCTCCCTGCCTCCAAAGAGCACACAGTGGCTGTACACAGACAAAGACATAAACTGCAGGGCAGCTAGCAGGTCCATTCACTGCACAAATCCATGCATATGAGTGGGACTTTATCTTCTCACAGTTCACAGGGCAGGGCTGGAGGACAGTCATTTTTCAGTCTAGGTCCGTCATCTTTACTGGGTTTTCATACTCATCACTTGAAAGCAAAAAAGCTTTAATTGCATGTTCTTAACATGACAGGTTGTCTTGCCAATATAATCTGTATTCATAAGTTCCCGGAACTGCACTGCTAATTACAATGTGATTTTACCCTTTAAATGACTGATACGCAACCTCACCTTTAACTCCATCTTTACATCTTTTATCTAGCAATGCATTTGGCAACCAGTCCCTCTTGTCTGCACTTTCTATTTAAGATACTTAATACAAATGAGCCAGCAACAGGACAGCTAGCACATTCCTGCACTAAAAGCTCCCACGCACACAAGAGCCAGCCTTACGTCTTGCTGCTTTTAAAAAGGGCACAGTGCTCACAAAGCTTCCCCTTGCATCCCAACAAACTGGGCACCAGTACCTTGTAAATGCACACTCAGGGAGCCTGGCAAACTGCCCACGGCCGAAGCATGAGCATGGCCTTGGGCTCGGGTGGTCCAGCTGGCCAGGGACGCTCAGCCTGTGGGCACTGCTGCTGCCGCCGGCTCATCAGCCAGCCCCACTCACCGTCCAGCAGGACCCCGTGTGTGCTGGTTTCTTCCCTGTTGGCATCAGCGTCCAAAAGCCTTTGGAAATGCTTCACACTGGATGAGTTTGCGGTGCAAGCAGGGCACGTTTTCCCCTTCTGATTTTATTCTACTGAGTCCCGCGCAGTGGTTGATCTCCTAAACTATATTCGGGTACCACTTGGCTTTCCTGTTCTAGGGAAATGGGCAAGTGAAAAAAGGACTTGAGCAAAAGGGGAAAAAGTTGTCCTAAAGAGCAGGACAGCTGTTAGCCTTCCCTCTGCCAGAGGGGAGCAGGACAGCATTTTTAACACAGAGAGCAAGGCAAAACTCCAGCTTAACAGCTCCGTTTTGACACTGCAGCAAGAAATGTTCTTCCACAGTGCTTTCCATACCAAGTACTGCCATGGAAATGAAATGGAGACCCAAATCCATCCTCCTTCCTGCCCCGGTGCCCAGGATTCCCAACATTTGATACCTGTGTGGTCATTTCCTACAGGCTGCTGTTTGGCCAGTCTTTGTTCACCCCCCTCCTCAGCCCTATGGTCACTTCCCCAAGGATATAAGCCCATTACAAGCCTTAATTACAGAGCCCACTTTAGCTCAGCCTGGGCAGACCCAAGTGCTTTCAGCACAGGAGTTCTCTCATTTCAGTCCTGGGGGAACCTACTTAGACAACCAATGCCACAAAACTAGTAGAGCCAGATTGTGCCTTGAAGGCTTGTGCCCATGTGGGAGCATCACTGAGCTGCACATCCTGGGCAGAAGCTGGAAATGCGATTCTCCAAGAGGAGGTGCAGTCCTTCCATGGACTGATAGCCATCTCTGCTGTACTGAAAGCACTGCCCCCTTCCCTCGCTCAGTGAGGGTGGCTTGTGCCTGACAGGTCCACAGAGCTCTGAAAGTAAGACCTAGAAAAGCACTGGGGAAGGGACAAGCAGGAAAAAAGCACTAAAAAGATAAAGAGGCTTTGTATCTGCCCTGCTTCAACACATGCTTCTTTACAAAAGCAAGACCAGGTATCTCCAGCTCATGCCCTGAAAGAACATCTCTTGGTTCGACTGATGTGCTTTCTCCTGGACCTGTCTTTGACGCAGAGCAAAACCATGCCCCATGCACCACAAACTTCAACTCTGTCAGGAAATCGAGGAGTAAAACTGAGAACGATGCTACAGAAACACAGTATCTCTCCTTCCACACCTCCCTGTCCTCACAGAAAGGGCAGACAGCTAGCACAGTGGCTTGCTGCAAAAGGAGGCAAAGCAGCGCACACCAAGCCATCACTGCTCAGCGCCCAAGAGAAGAGGCACTCCTGCGCCAGGTCACTCCTGCACATACTGCGTGGCAGGGGAGGTGAGCGGGGGACCTCCAGCCTGGGGGACGCAGCTATACACTCTGGCAGCCACTTCTTTCCCCCCGGTTGCCCTTTTATTTAATCGCACTATGGTGGCTCACATAAGTATAGGAAAAGCCTGTTTGACACTCACTAAAGAAAAATTTCCTTGCCTCTGATTTAACAGATCTAGCGTTTTCAGCAGAGAGGATCAGGCTCTTTGGCCAGCTGTCACTCCCACTTAGTTCTCTGAGAGTTTACCTGAGTAAAGTCTGAGAAATTCAGCCCTTCCACTGCAACCCAGCATGCACAAACCATGGGCAGAGCCACAGGAGTGTTGTCACTGATTTTGCTTGAGCCGTGATTCCACTTAGTTTTCTATTGAGAGAGGAAAGAGAAGCCCCCCCCGCTTTCTGCCCGTGCCCCATTCTCACTAGTGCTTGCACATTCTCCAAATCTATAGCACAATTTGCACA
Source organism: Larus michahellis (assembly GCF_964199755.1). Lineage (NCBI taxonomy): Eukaryota > Metazoa > Chordata > Aves > Charadriiformes > Laridae > Larus > Larus michahellis. Next base: position 53,652,571 of record NC_133901.1, on the reverse strand, counting down.
GGAGATCTTTTGTTATTTTTCCTTTCCTGTAGTAGCACAAATTTAACATGGAACAATCTTGGTCTTTTTGATGTCAGATATGACTCATGAGATAGACACTGGCTTTACTGATTAATCTTACTTACGCACATGTCTTATTTCTCCCCTATGACTTGCCAAGAGCATTTATTTCTGCTACACTAGGAACAAAATCTCAGCTATGTCTCCGGAGCATTACATATTGCAGACTCTGTCTCTTTGGCCCTCTGCATTAATTTTCTTCAAATGACACCAAGGGGCCAATATGTTAAGTTTGCACTATTGGTCTGACAAAATTTTGGCTTCTATTTATAATCATTTGTGTAAAAAGCATTAGTTTGGGTTAGCTTAGACCTATTGTGGAGGGAATTGCTCTAGCACAGATCATTCCAAAATTGCTTTCACTTTCTGTACTTGCTGAGGTTTGTGTTTTTGATGCAGTGTAAATTGTATCAGGGATACTGACAACCCTCTGACGTGCAATTGGAGGTGTACACTGGAAGCCTCTATTAATCCTAGATTTGGTCTCCTGTCCTTTTTAAGAGGATTTCTTTATAGAATTAGGTATTGATCCTACCCTAGTTATTGAAGTTGATTCACAGCTGCATGACTCTACGGCCTGCTGGCATAAAGAGTCTAAAATCAGATGAATACTACAAGCAGCAATAAACTAGATGCAACAAGGGCAATTACAATTACATACTAGGGATGGAGATTTCTGAGCCCCTCAGGACCCCTACCCCAGTGTTTGACTATCCTTACTGTTCTCTTTCTTCATCATCCAGAATCAAAAATCAAAGATTACTCCTCACACAGTATTCTCCCAAGTTTGGGTACATCATAGTTGTATGTGACCCATGCTACAGGGCTTCTGATGTTTCTTCAGGCTGACTTAACTGCAATAAATTTAGCTGTCATTAAGTTCTTTGATATTTAACCTGAATTTTGTTTTTAAAGTTGTCATAATACTTCTGGTTATAAATGAATGCTGTCCCCAGCTACTCGACAGGGAGAAGGACTGTGAAGCAGTGTATCTTCATCCAAAACATTCAGAGAACACAAAGGTTTCCGTAACAGTGAGAGGTCTAGGGTGGATCCCACTCAATCAAAGGAAAAATACCCTCTTCTCTTCATGGTTATTCATAGATATGTTGAAAAAGCTCTTGCAAGCTTCCTTTTGATGCAGGAGCTATGAGCTCCTAGACCAGCCAGATCAGCCTGCTCATCTTGTGGACTTTTCCAAGACAATTCTTTAGGATCACTCCTTGGAGCAACTTGAGAGCATAATGAACCCTGGAAAAGTCCTGTTGCTGTCAGCAGCCTACCCCTGCACACCTTATCTCCAATCATTCCTTACAATGCATCCAGCAGTTCTGGCAGCACTGTGTTCCCTACACATGCCGAACCACAATGATATGGATACACGGTAAGACAGATACTTCCAGGACTATCAACCAGCGTACCTGACGGAAGGGGAAAACCTGCACAATGCCACCATTCCCTTACACAGAAAGGATGCAAATAACCTATCAGATAAAAATCTTGTCTCTGTAAACCAATCATAGATCTACTTTATATTATTTTTGCAGAAAGATACAGGAGAAGAGGCATGCCAACATCCTGAATGGACTGAGCAAAGACATATATTTTAATGCAGAACTTACTGGCTCACAGTTCCTACTATGTGTCCCAAAGGCAAGCATAGCAATACCTTTTATATATACCTAAACAAAGGTAATGCTCTGCTTTGCTATAACTAACCAAATGGCAAAATACAAACCAGAGCTCTTATGTCCTAGAATTATACACTGTATACCCTACCATGTAGCAAGTACTAAACTGAATCTGTCTTAAGTTACAAACATGGGACTATTCACCGAGGAATTTTGATCTGAAGTTTTGGCTTTTGATCACTTCACAGGTAACTAAGAAAACAAACTGATGAGGTAACTGATTGATCCACGTTTGGGAAAAAAATACTGTGCTGATGTATACAGCAAGAGAATATAGCTACACAAGAACCATCCCTTGAAAAAACAGACCAGCACGGACAGAGTTCCAAACACCTCATCCCTTCCCTTTTCCTAGCTACATTGTAATCATATTTGGAAGCTTCTGGAATTTAGGAAATTTAAGGTTTTATACATGTGCTTATGAAAAGCCCAACAAATTTTTGCAACTTTAGCTGCATCTTGCTGTAATGAAAAGCCTCTTAGAAGAGGGTCTAAAGAGCCTGGATCTGCTCCAGAGAAATCTATGGAAGGTTGCTTATGGGTTTCAACCTTCTAGGCTCAAATCTAAAAAGATTCATTCACACAAAGAGCCTCAGTGAAGCCAAATAACTAGGCTTAGCCTAGGCTGCCCTGAGATATTTTATTACAGATGAAACCAATTCCCTTTGAAGATAAGGGAATGCTTTAGTCGATAGACTCTATTTTGCCTTTGGCTAGATGTGTGTAAATCTGGAGTAATGCCATGACGTTCATAAGAACCTCTCCCCAGATTTACAGTGATGTCACCAGGAGCAGCATACAAGCCCTGGTTGATTGAAAACGAGTACTGAACGCTTTAATTGAAACTGAATCATAAAGTAACCAGTGGGAAGATATTTTCTGAATTGCACTTGTGATTAGTTTTAATTTTTATTTTAATTTGTAGTTAATTATTAATGTAGCCATTAAAGTCTAAGAATTCACATAAATCAGCATGATTTATGTGAGGAATTGACCATACCTAATTAACTCCAATTATTGGTTATTAATTATTATTTTTTCTGGGTAACCAAGCCCAGAATGCCCATAGTGCATAGGTAACCAACCCTATAATGCTATAGGGTGAGCCAGAAAGTCTTGTCTGCTTTGAAAATGTATAGATATTTGGGATTTGTAGCATACTGAAATGCCCACATTTACTTCAGTATAACTTCCCCCAACTCAAACACATCCAAAATGCAGTGCAGGGAGAATTATGTTTTTTCTTAGGTAGACTTTCAATATCTTGCTTCCAAAACATTTGAAATTTTTGACCAAAATAAGCCAAAAACATATATGGAAAGAGAAAACTTCAGGCATAACCCCATATTCTTCAAAAGTCTCTTGTTCTGGGAGAAAAGCACTTCTGAGATACCTTTTTTCCACACTACTCATAATGCCAAACCATTAACCCAACGGCAAATATGTTAGGGTTATGCCATACTGTTAAATGCTATTTAATGTAACATTAAGAAATCACTTGAGTTCCTGGCAAAGTCTACTCATTCCTTTATAAATGTTTAAGGCTCAGAGGGACCATTATCATAATCTAGTCTGATCTTGTGCAAAACAGACAGCCAAGCATCAAGAGGGAATATGTTGTGGATATTGTTAGTAGTGAGGCTTTGTATATCCAGTCTGGACATGGAAGACTTCATGGTGCCATTTGGAAGTTGCACTGTTCTTTTAGTCTTAACCTATAAGGCTAAATTGGTGGAAATTCTCAAGGTAAATTTATTTACTCAGCCTTATTACTTATTACTCAGCCAAATTTATTTACTCAGCCAATTACTTATTACAGATTCATGTAATCTTAAGAAATTACATGATACAGAGCTAGGATTATACGACAGAATAGCCACTTACCTCATAGATGATCTTCACCTTTTCACCCTACTCTAACTTGCATCCAATACTGCCTACCATTAGATCATGGCCTCCATCAACTGCCTCTAGAGGCCATTACCTTTCAAACCTCCCAACACATGTAGTTAAATCCCTATGCTGAGCAAGGTCCCCCACTGAGGCTCACCTTGGGTCATTATGACACAGAAAGCAGGCTGCGGGGGCATTACTATTTCATCAATGATGTCAGTAGCCAGGACATTTATCCAGATCCTATTTCATTCTCCAACAGGCTCCTTGCCTCAGAAGATGTTATGGGGTCAGATCTGTGTAAAAGTCCAGAGCTGAGAACAAGGAGAACACCAGCCTCAGAACAGGTCAGAGAGGGGTGGTATCCAACACATGGTGGCACAGACAATAGCAACATGCTGTAAAGCAGCAGGATGTCTTCCTGTTATTCCTAGAACTGATATTCTGGGCCTAATCTGTAATCCCAAACTTTACAACAGTCTGATCAGCCTCTTGGCCTCATCTTTCTCTCACCTCATGCCCTCTGGATCTATTTAAAACAGTCCAGCTAAAATGATTTTCTTGGCCTGTTATTTGACCATGTCACATGCATCAAACCAGAGCCAAAGGCAGATCCAGTTCAGGCTGTGATTCAGGTTTGGTTTTAAATCAAAAGAATGCTTGTGCTTTGAGTAGATAGAACATTAACAAGTAACAATAATGTAATAGACTGTAATAACAAGTTTACTTTGGAAGAACACAGTCACAGATGAGTAAAAAGAAGAAACTAATCCCGTGGGTGATACGGGTTTAGAATTAATATAGTATTAAAACAGTTAGACCTTCAGACATACAAACCGATCCAAAATGCAGCAGGGTTTGTTTGGCACCAAGCTTCCAACTTCAACTCCATGCTAACAAAAATCAACGTTTTATATATTTTTGTATCTTTCCCTAACTTACATAAACCAATTTCAACCAATTTAAAGAGCAAAACCTTCCCTAACTACCAAAGTTCAGGCGCCTCTATTTTTTGCAGCTCCAACATTTTTGCTAAGACATCTCCTACTTTGTGACATTTTAATTATTCACAGCACCAGCGCTCTGCAAGCGGAACATGCTGTGTATTCTCCACTCACTCATTCATTAGTTTTAATTAAACCCTTTAATTTTATTTATGCTGTCATGGACTGATTAACAATTTGCAGCACAAACCAGGAAGTCTTAAACAGCACCTTGAGAAATCTTCCTTGCTCTAAACAGAGATCTGCTATAATAACTACAGATCTGCAGGATTGTGTTCTGAAAGGCAAAAGGAACCACATCAGCAGCTTTCCCAATGCAATTTTCTTTTAGCTGTTTAACAAAACGTATCTCAAGGCCTTTGGTGAAAATCACAGATGATGAGGTGTCCAAGGGATTCAACAGAATGAAACTGCAGACAGAGACTGTGAAAGTTGCTTTATTAGAAGCAGTATATGGCTGAGCTGGAGCAGAATGATGCAATCAGAACAGTGGACCAAGTCCCACTTCAGCAGTGACTCAGGACATTTTTAGTGTTGCCAAAAGGATGAAAGGCACTGTCTGGAACTTGTTAAAGGATAAATCCAAGCGACTCTAAACAGGGTCTTGATAGCTGTAAGTTACACGTTATATTATTCTTTTGAATTCCTGCCATCCATTTGAAGTGTCCGTAACTTGCACCTTCTGACAACAGACCTTCTATCTCTCAAGACCTTCATCACAGTGATCTCAGAGCACCTGGGCCCATCAGCATATGTGCTATACCTCACATTAATTCAAAGATTTAAGTCCACTTAAAACAGCCACCCATATACCTATGCACTGCCCTGCTCAGCAATTAATTCAGGTCCTCAGATTTCATAACAGCCCTTCTCTCACTCTTTACATCTGTTCTTTTCTCTACAGTCCCCCTCCACACATTTCCTTCTACCCCCATCTGCACACCTCAGCTCTGCTTCTCTTTCTCTTTCAGCAGTGTTTCATCCCTCCTACCTGACTGGAAAAAGACTGCCTCAGAGCATTATTTTCCTCCTTTCCCTGCTAGGTGTAGCTGTGCTCACCAGCTGAGGCAAGGCAGATACAAGTCTAGAAGAAGAAAAAAGAGGCATCTCCATTGAACAGAGCTCATTGAAAGATTTGGGGAGGTTACCCAGAGCTCCTGGGTGCTTTCTACTATCCCATGTCCCTTCTCCATGAACCACCTTTATTCCTGACAAAAAAAGGAGTGGGGGAAAAAAAGAGGTAATGGTACCCCCTCTCCCCCTTTGCTGGGATTAACTTGCAGGGTTTTCAGCTACCTGGTCCCTGCTTTAAAAAATTAAACTTCCAAGTCTCTGCTCAGTACAATATATGCCTTATACCACCCTGGGCTACTGTCGGCGGCTGTGGAGCCCCCAGATAAATACCCACATTTTTCTATGGTCTTTTCGTGCAACCTAGCAAAATGCAGTTTAGAGATAAGGAAGCAGTCCTACCGTGAATGAGGGAGCTGCGCATTATCTACCCCTTATATGGCACAGGATCCAAACTGCAATGGGAGGAGCTAATGGGGTAAAGGGGAGAGGGAAAGCCTCTTCAGGGACCACAACCCTCCCTACATAGCCACCATCATTAAGTCAATCCCTATTATTTTGCTTATAGGCTTGCAATTAGGGAGAAATAAATACAGAGTAAGGCACTGACATTTCATCTTCCTGGCCTCTGCTTTGAGTACAAACTGAGGCCAGACGGGGAAATCTGTTTGAGTGTGTCAGTCTAAAGAGGACTAAAACAACACAACTCTTTATCCTTTGGCACAGCCTTCAAAATCTACTCACACAAGAATTCAGCAATGAGCTATTTATAGAGGCTGAACTACCTCCAGGCCCTGTGCAGAAGGTTGTCCCAGGGGAGCCCAGCTAAGACAAAGCGGAGCAGCACAAGCTGAATCTGCCTGCCTCATCAGGAAGGTTGAATTTCACGCTGGCCAAGAGCATTCTGGGCAACAAATGAGGCCTCCCATAATGTATTCCAATAAAAACAGAGGCTTTAAAAAGAAATCAGTGTTTTGTTCCCTTCCAAGACACATAAATCGTTTTAAATTGCGCAATTTTAGAAGCCTCTGTGATTTCTTTTAGGCGATGCCTCCCTCTAGTGTTAAAGCAGGCAGGTGGTTGCTACTGGCTCTGGCTCTGTCAGCCTGGTTTTTGAAGAGGTGAAAGATTTTTGAGTACTTGAATATTTCTATGCTTCTCTTCCTGGCACTATCTGACCGTCCAAACATGACCTTAGCATGTCTCTGCCAAGGAGCTTTAGGAATCATCATACACTGCAAGGAGACCCAGCACAGGTCATCAGCAGGTGAGAGAGCAGCAGCCCACGGCCGGCAAGGTAAGATGGCAGCAGACGATCCTGGTTCTGGGATACGAGGGCCAGAGCCTCATCATAAACTTCCTGCTGAACAGCTACGAAGTATACAAAATGTGAAACGCCGGTTTGCAAAGACTCCATAAACTTCCAGGTTTAACTTCCCTCTTTGTCTGCAGGAGCCTGATGCAATTGCTCTGGCAACATCCCAGTACATGCTTACTCAGTACTTAAAACTAGTATCCATTTGTTTGCTTTTTATATGGGCTTTTAAAAGTGCTGCGTACATACTGCTATAAAAGATAGATAGCAAACGCACATGTGAAGCAATGATCTGGCTGCAAGTTCAGGAACAGTCCTCTACGAGCTGCCACAGATTTGGCTAGAAAATCACTTTTTTTCTTCCTCTGGAGAAACATACAGCCCAAATAAGCACAAACACAGCACTTTCCTAAGAATTTTGTATTGTCAAGAACTTCCTTATGTGTAAGCCTCAGTCCAGCAATATTTGTTGGAAATACAAAAGGTGAGCAATCTGACCACAGTAAAGTAGGGGGAGAACCCTTCACTTCTGGAATTTGTTCCCATTTGCGGTCATGATTTTTCCAGGCTAATAGTGCATTAGGAGTAGATGACTGCATTTAATTTCCTAAATGCACCACAGCAGGGAGAGAGAGGGAGAAAAAAACCCCAGTTTTATTTCTCTGCAATATAAAGAGTAAAAAATATTGCTTGCCACCAACTACACAATTATTTTCAAAGAGCTCAGCATCTCTCTTAAGTTGATATATTATCTTTATTACACTGGCATGGCTCTGAGAGATACTTGCCACTCAACTTGCTGGTACAGAGATACAGATGCTTTATTACTGTGGATGGAATTCCCATTTCTGCCAATGCTGCCGGCAATTCTGTGCCCTCCTGAGAAGTAATACAGCCCCTAAATCATTTATTATCTATTTTCATCACAACTTCACAGTTTTAGCGTTTTGTTTTAAATGCACTAAAAGTGTCAGTGTGCCTCAGTGTATAGCATTTTCACCACCAGCACAGAAACCTCCGAGGGTGTTGGCTCAGCCCCAGAACTGATACTTCATCAGGGAAGGACAGAAAACTAGAGAAGCTAAACTGATACGCACCAAAATCTGCCCCTGACGTCTGTTTTTTACCAGAACAGTGCTGCCTGTGGGCACCAGGGCACTCCATACCTGACTAACTGACCACTCTAGCATAGTCTTGGGATTTTCAGCTTCTAAACTGGCCTCAGGCAGGACAAGTGTATCCAGCTGATCAGCTCAGCCACGAAAGCAGCATTTCTAGGAATAGCCATAGCACAGGGAAGCACACAACTGCTTAGGGAAGTTTTAGGTGGAAGCTGAGGTGTCCATACCATTGCAGACCTCTCAGCAGATAAGGGGAAGTTTCTTCTCCTGAAATTCAGCCTCAAGATTTTACAAAGCTGTGTTTGAGGCTTCTTCCAAAATTCCTTTGGGGTCTTTCCCTCCACTATGTTTTAACAGGCCAGCCCCTTATTTCAGCACCTGGGGTTGTTTTTTTTATTTTTTAACCTAGTGCGTTTCAAGCTACTTGAAACGTATTTTTTCATAGCAAGGGAATTAGTCCCTAGAACAATTAACCAAGTCACGTAGTGGATTTTCTACTGTTCAATGTTTTTAAATCAAAATGTGATGCCTTGCTAAGCCATCTGTGCTACCTCAGCTCCAAGACGCAGGCCTGATGGAGGAGTTACTGAGTGAGAATTTTTGTTGTGTGCCACACAGGAGATCAGAAAAAATGATCTAATGGTCCTGTCTGGCCTTAAGCTCTATGAATCTATGAATAAATGAAAAACCTAGGCCTAAGCACTTTGGGACAAGGAACGTCTTTAAATATTTAGCAAAGCACTGCATCCACTGGGACTGCTCCATAAATAAGAGTAGCAGTCACATGCCCGAGGCTCAGCCATCTCAGGTCACCTTAATGCATGTAAACACTTGTGTGATGAGAGCTTGAAGATGTCCAAATCCTGGGGTCACTTAACTCTGAAAATGTAGTGGTTCAGATTACTTTTTTCTTAGCTGGTAAGTCCGAGCCTTTCTGTGCAGTTGCTCTGTTGCAATCAGTCCTAGTTCACGTACAGCATTTCCTCAGAACGAAATCCATAAATATGTTCTGTCACAAAGCCCTTCCTTAGCCTTCAGTTTGGCAAAATATATACTAAAATCTGTGGAGGAGAAGCCTAATTGAAAAAGCAAGACTGTCAGCAGGGCACACCCTTAACAGCACAACCAGGCCACTAAAGGGCTTGAGAGGACCATCTCCTGCTAAGAACCAGGGACTTACACATGGCAGGTTATTACTGGGTCCACTGGGATGTGTTTCTCATAGAATTCCCAGGCCATGACTCTCAGAATAATTTTTTAGAGTAGGATGGACTAAAAATTAAACCACTGCCCCTTTCCCTCTCATCACTGACAATAATTTACAGAAGCTGATTTTTCATTACCCAATTCAGAGTCACAGAAACAAGTTGCTTCCTTTCCGAGTTGTTATTCTATTTGAGCTTCCTTGGGAGCCTGTTTGCGTTTCCTCGCAGCCCTCCAGAACCGACAGCTGAGGTCTGAGCTGCTGCTTTGCACGGTCTGCCGGGATCCTTCCCAGTAATCCCGCAAGGCTGATAGAAAGGGAAGATGTCCACGCAATTTAATTTCCCAGTCTTGCTAGTTCAAGTAAAAGAGCATAATTACTACTTGTCGAAAGCTGCCAGAACCAGCTCCAGCAAGGACTTAGTGTCAACACTAATGCTTGCATGCGAAGGGGGTGAAGATCATGGCTACATTCACAACATTAAAAAAACCCTAACCAAACAAGCAGAACTACTCCTACCCAGCAAACCACACGGCCAGAGTGGTTTAGCAGAGTAGCGGCACTGCAGCTAGCAGTCATCTACATGTAGAAAAAAACTGAGGAAAATTAAGGTAAACGCAATGAAATACTGCACTAAAATACCCAGAAACATGGATGCATGGGACTCTGCCAGTGACTATGTGAAAAGATCACAAGCCATGTACGAATGTAGCTGAGAGCAGACTTGAACTTTTGGTTCACCGGAGGTTAATTTCTCTGTGAAAATGACTGCATTAAAAATATTACTTCAAAGTAATTTTGTTTTTTAATACGCATCTTGAACTTTTACAGCCTTTGTAATGGACAGTGCCAGGCATTAGCTGAGGCTGCGAACAGGTCGAAACCATAGCTCTCACCTGCTTAAGCAAAACGATGTGTTGAGGTAGAAAAGGTGAAGAAAGGCATAATGTTGGAAATGCATCAAGGATGGACCACCACGGAACCAGCTTTAAAGGCCTACAGAATCTATCCCTGCTATGACTTCAATGGAGCCACGTTGATTTTCAACTGCTGGGAGACCTGGCTTCAGCAGACTTCAGTCGAACAGCCTCCACACACACCACCTGGGAGCCTGACCCAGTTTGCAACAGACTAGTTGCACAATAGGCTTATTATTTATACATCATTCCCAGTGTACGTGGTGTTTCACAGACAGATGACATTGATCAGCCTCTGCCTGAAGGGCCTCCCACATTTTTATATCATGGTTTGAGAACACTCCCACAAAGATCATCTCAGTCCCATATATCCCCTCCTATACAGAGCACAACAGGGATCTTTATAAGCAAGCCCTCAATAAGGGATGTCTGGAGTCACAGTCAGGATCCCAGTGTAACTGCTTTGTTCTGTGAGTACCTGCCTTGAAGCAATAGTATTTAATATTGGATTATAGCCTCTTTCTTTTGGACTCAGTATTGACCATCTCCCACTTTAGTAATCTGGTAACCCACAGAAGTCTGCTAACATATAAGAAAATCTTCACTCATTTTCCTCTCAAGCTTGGAAAAGAAGCAGCCACTCCTCTCCTAGCAAATAATACAAAGTTCTTTTACAAAGTTCTTTTTTTCTTCTTCCAGGACAAGTTATCTTTTCCCCTTCATTAATCAGTTTCTGGAAAACTGAGCTTACCACTCAGTTTAGTTTTGACAACAGCTTGATGTTGCTCTGTCCTTAAATGCCCCCTTGGTTGCTGCCTTTCTGACTCTGCTGGAAGACTTTGCACTCCACATTTTCAATTGTTTCAGCAATTACAAAGCACTGCTCCTTGAATTTAGAACATGGCAACAAAGGTTAAAAATAAGCCTCCTTATTCTAGTCATTAAATACTAACTAAAGGATATTTGAAGCAATAGCATATTTCAGAGCAAAGGAAACAAAAAAAGAGTGTATCAACTAAGCACTGTCTTATTTGCCTGCTGACCTTTTGGGTCTTGGCCTTACAGACCTTACAGGGTCAGTTCTGTGTTTTCTTGAGACTTCCAGACATTTGGGGGCTGGAGAGAATAAGGGAATGGAAGGAAGTGAAAGGAACATCTTCAGTCAATGACCTGTAATTGTAGTTCAGAATAAAGCCAGGCCACCAATAATTTTGAGAGTTATTCATTAATACTCACACCAGCGGATATTAAAGGAAGTGGTATAGCGTGTCATAGAGAGCTGGCAACATGGAGAACTTGGAAGGATACAGTATTTTACTAAAACTGTCAGCGGTGGTGATTTATGAGAAAAAGTAACAAAATTCCTAGTCTTGGAGCAAGTGTGTAGAGACTCTGTGGGTGTGTTAGGTATGCCACAAATTTGGCTAAAAAATGTTTCTGTGATGTTTGAAATGCTTGAATCACCGGGTACTTCATTTATCAATGGTGTTTTACCCCAGCAATGTGGGCTCCATCAAGGCACTGTAGGAACACAGCTGAGAAAATGTCAGACAACCAATGTCTAGAGAGACTAAGACTTTCCTGGTACGAGAGTCCAGATAAGGGCCACCAAGATGAGAAGGGACCAGACCATCTCCCCTGTGAGGAAAGGCTGAAAAGAGCTGGGACTGCACAGCCTAACGAAGAAGGAAGGGAAGATCTCATCAATGTGTACAAATACCTAAAGGCAAGGTGTAAAGATGGCAAAGCCCAAATTCTAATAAAAGTTACCTTCTTTCCTTGTACACCCTAACCTACATCCTTAAACTTTTGTGATTAAAACATTACATCTAGTCATACACAAACACCATCTCTGCTATTCCTCTGTTAAACAACTGTGACATTTCTGAGTAGTTACAATCATAATCTTCTACAATCAGGGTGACTAATCAGTAGGATCTGGGACTTCTTTGGATCACAGGTGTACTATAAACGCACTATCATTACCAGGCAAGCTTTCTCTCTCATGGTCTGCAGCATTTTGCTGAAATTAAGCACAAGTTGGCTAAGCTACCATGACTGTCACTTGCTTATATATGCCTCGTCTCCACCCTTGAATAATTTACAAAATAATACTACATTTTTAAAAATCTGTGTCTTGTTTCAAGACATTCACTGCAAAAAGATGGCATTAAGAATACATGAAGCAGGACAACTAAAAGGCAATTGAAGAAAGCAACTCTGTGGTCAAAGTGAATCACAAATTGTCCCTGTTAAACTCTATCTGCCTCAGCATTTAATTAGCAAAACATTTCCACGTATATTCTACCATGTATTTATCCTCTCACAGCTGGCCCAAGGCTATCAGCAAGTAAATTCAGTTCTGCTGCCCAAAGGAGAGGGAGCTGGGTCCAAGACTCTCATGCCACTGGAATGGGAATATAGAATGACAAGAACAGATGGCACAGACCGTGAAAGGTGCCCTGAAGAAAATCTAGTGTTCTGCTTTTGTCACTACCAGAGAATTAGGAAGAAAACATAAAGGCAAGCAGAAAACAGAACTAACTGCTGCTACAGAGCCCAGCAGGCAGGAGAGCTGTAGCCCTTAAAACATTGCTCCTTTCGACAGTTGCTCACTAGGTCTATAAGCAATCCTGCTGCTATATCCCAGCTGTGTGGCACCCTTCTCTTTTTTTTTCTTTGCAGGAACCTTGAGCAAACACCATTTGCTCAACAATGCCTGTTTTTCGAGCCCTGGGCTGATCTGCAATTGCATGTCCTTCCCCGAACCTTTCAAGGGACAGACACCTGACGTGCAGGCAGCTCAAGGGGGGAAAATGAACTTCTGAAACGGTCCCTGCGAGCGGCTGCTGTGTGGCGGTGGTCTGTGGCACTTCTGCCACGAGCATCGATCCCCTGCGGCCTGGCCAGCCCGAGGTGACCCATGGGCCTGTGGGCAAGTGGCCCAAGCCGGGCCCGCGCCCGATAACACCGGGATAACGAGGCGGCCTGACGGCAAAGGCCTGCAGCTGCCAGCGCCCTCACGGACGCCGGCCACGGCAGCTCATCCCCAGCCGGCGGGCGGCCGCTGCTGGCGGGTTCCCGGCCGCCCGCCCTCTACCCGCTCCCCGCCGCCTGACGGGCGACGCATGCGCAACCGTGACGGTCACCGACGCTGAGGAAGTGACGCAGCCGTGCTCGGCGTGGGTGGGTGGTGCGCCGGTGTTGTGCGTCGGTGAGGTGTTTCGGCTGCCGGGTGGCGAGGTGAGTCCCGCGGTGGGCCTCGGAAGCCGCCAGTGGCCCTGCCCGTCCCCTGCCCGGGCAGAGGCGTTGCCCCCGCAGCCCCTCGCGTTTCCATCTCGGCCGGGCCTTCGGGCCAGCGGTCCTGTCCCGGCCTTGCTCTCGGAGAGCGGCGGCGAAGCACGGGAAGGTGGGGAACGGTGTAGGCGGGGGGCGGGCGGGCGGGCGGTGTCCGGGGTCCCTCGCAGGGAGGTGGCCGGTGCGCGGCCTTGTCATGTTGCCTGATGCAGGGTCGGACCCGGTGCGTGCTCGGAGCTGATGGAAGGAAACGCTGAGCCGTGACTGGGATCCACGGCTGCCATGGTGGGAGAGGTTGCTAAGGAAGCCCACCCGCCTTGATAGTGTCTTCCTGCAAGTTAGTGACAGCTCTTTCTCACCGAAGTTGATAAAAATATACATCCTTTCAGAAAACTGTCTCACTCTAAAGGCTCCAAACAATACCAGTCTTTGTAAGTCACTCCAGCGTCAGTTTCCTAACAACTAAGATGCTTTATGTTCTGCTTCAAAGCTGAATTGTCAAACTACAGCCAGCTGTTCTCATCAGTGCTTTCACTAGCAAGTCTTATCCTGTTTCAAAAACTTGTACTTTTTGGTTTGGGATATGCTAAGTTGCACGTGTTTTAGTTGTGTTATAGTCTTCTGGAGCCCACATTTGCACACAAGAGCTCACTCTCCTTGCCAGAGTGATTTTGAGAGGTGAAATTTGAAAGGAGAGTAATTTTTACAGGTTATTTTATTGGTCTTAATATCAGCGTCTTCCAGGAGTATTCCATATAGTTGCCTTTAAGAAGTTTTGGCCACTTTTTCCTTTCCATTATGGGAATTAGCACGGAGAAGACTTTTGGGGGAGGACTGATGGAGGAGTAGACTACTAGGTGTTTTAAAACAAGAATTTCTCATAAAGAAACATGCCTACTTTTATTTAGGCACAGCCTCCATGAGGAACTTTGTGTGTGTGTGAATGTTCTTATGGTGATGTGGCTCTTTTTTGTTGCCTTTGAGCAGAAGATGCCAACAGACAACAGCCATCTGCCAGACAGTATCCAAGAACAAGACCCTGTTGCTACTTCAAGCAATAATGGCCAGCATAATGTTGAGGAACTGGGAACTGAGCAAGAAAATAGCACTTGTGACAGTGACCTGGATAATAGTATTGGAGTTCCCAACTCTGCCAGCCAGTCATCGACTTCCGCGGCTGTTCCTTTGGAGGTGCCCAGAAGAGGACAACCCCTTTTACAGATCAACAGGCAGCAGATTCAGTCCATCTCATATAGTGCACAGGCTGCTGAGCTCAAAGGTCTAGGAGTTGATGTCTATGACCAGGATGTATTGGAGCAAGGAGTTCTTCAGCAAGTAGATAATGCAATTAATGAAGCTAATAAAGCCACAAAAATAGCTGATGCAGAGAAAGAATATCAGTCAGTGCTGGATGACATAAGGTAAATTGTGTCCTTTCTTACTGTTCCTTTCTGTTACTGACTATCTAATGAGGCTTGGTGTCTCATGTTTTTAAAAGCTGGAAGACGAAAAGATATTTTGAAAGCACTAGAGCACATGTACTCTTCTGAGTAACCCACCGTTTTTTAAAAGGTGAAAATATTTTTCACATTAGAGCAATGCTTCATTGCTCTTATTTGACTAATTCAGTCACGCATCAAGGCTGTAGAGGACAGCACATCTCCTTTTTCTGCTTTGTCTCCTACATTACAAACATGCATGTCTGTTTTCTGGGCAGTGGAGAACTGCATTGTACTCTATTATTCAAAGTTATAGTCAGAAAAAGTGCCAGTTCTTCGATTCTCTATGCTTCATGGGGTTATCTGCCTCCTGTTATGTGTCTTCTGTAACTTGTATGACTCCATATCATGAGCGGACTACAACCAAAACAACCTTATCACAAGTTTTTGTATGAAGTACTTAATGACACCTTAAAAGAATCAAATGCTTAATTAACATGATATAGCGATAGTAGAAGACTTTGAGGGATAGGAACCACAGACCTTTTGAGTTTTGAT
Source organism: Larus michahellis (assembly GCF_964199755.1). Taxonomy (NCBI): domain Eukaryota; kingdom Metazoa; phylum Chordata; class Aves; order Charadriiformes; family Laridae; genus Larus; species Larus michahellis. Next base: position 53,637,001 of record NC_133901.1, on the reverse strand, counting down.
CTTGGATCTCCCTTTCTGTTTTTGGTCTCATTGTAGAGTTACCGTGTGAACTACTGCAGGTAAATAATACTACCCATGCATCTTTCACTGTATTGCATTAATGTTGGATTTTAGTGCTCAAGAGTTCTGTAGGCCTCCATTACCTATGTGAACTCTCACATAGCTCTCTTGTTATGCATATCCTTAATTTTATGCACTTCATTAATTTTCCAGTTTGGGTGTGGAGATGTGAAACTAAGTTAGTTTGCAAAACCGGAATCTAATTTGAGATGTTATGTAGCAGAAGGACGTAATAAGTAATGTGATCATTGAGAGGAAGAATGAAGCAGTGTAACTATTGCAATTAGATTATGTGGTTATTGAAAGTGTGGTACATGGCACTGTCAATTAGTTGATATTTTCCTCTTATTCTTTAAGGAGCATCCTATGATTTTTTTCTTACTGCTCTATTTTCACCTTTCACTTAAAGTTGTAAAATGAGATTTACATGGAGGGCGTACAAATGGTTTCTGTGGGTCTGTAGAACCTCTTCGGTATAAGATGTAATGTGCAAGTCTGAAAATTGATTTTGGATGAAATTAGAGAGATAGCTGGCTTGTTGAGCAGAGGGACTAACAAAAGTAAAGATGTGTAAGTAGAGCGTGGTAGTGTAGGTTAAAGTCCTGTAACACGATGAATGCATGACAAGAGGTAAAGTCAGGCAAGAAGTGGTTTTTGAGTAGTTGGCACAGAGTTCATGGTAGAAGCTGAATGATTCTGTAATATACACACAAATTTAATCAGAGGAAGGAGAATAAAAAGTGGTTGAAGTTTAAATCCCACAGTCCTGTTAAATAAAGCTTTGTGGAGGAGGACAGTAGTGGTAGGTGTCAAGAGACCCTAGGGCCAAGGAAGCAAGAGCCAAAAGGTGGGAGATGTGCGAAAGGATGGTGTACTTTGAAGCAACAGAACTGAAGACTGAGAAGGGGGACAGGGTGGTTCAAAAGTGTTGATAGAGAATGGAGGAGATGACAGTGATAGCTGTGGAGCTGGTAGAATACATCTCCTAGAAGAACAGTGGTAGAATCCAGATTAGAGCTCGAGAGAAACTTGGCCCAACAATTTCCTCCCTGACAATTGCAGAGACTTACATAGTGCTTTTCTTTGCCTGTGAGGTGAATAGTGAATAACGGCCACTTCACAGGTGTTGTAAAAAGTTTTCTTTGACATTTTCATAATGCTAATTCGGGTATCTTTATGACATATTCTGCTATTTGAATCAAGAAAGCTAGTTTTGTTGCTTCTGACAGTGGAGCAGTGGCTTCTTCCTTGCAAATGACTTCAGCAGCAGAAACAGATGGTATTAGCTTATAGTATCTGGTTCAACCTGAATTCCGTATTGTATATGGAAACGTGAAAAATGCTAGCACATGAGAAAGGGAAGTTCAATGTTGGTGTGCGTTTTAATTCTTTGAGCTCGTCTGTCTTCCTGAAACTTTATTTGTATCTTGTAGTCTGTTCTTTGTGTAAAAGAGACATTGTAAAGGTAAAAGAAAAAGGCTTCCTTATATAATGGCATCGAAGTATTAACATGGGATTTCCCATTTAGATTTTTGTTTTGCATTTTGTTTACCTTGAATAATAAAAACAACCACTATCATTTGCTTATTGTCATCATCAGACTTGTAACTTTTGACTAGTAAATATTGCAGTGGTTTGTTCAGTTTCCTTGCCTTTGGAATTTTAGTATTAGCAAAATTTTGTTTAAAAATATTTTATGAACTACGACTTTTTAAAGTGTTTAGTATTTCCAGTGTTGTTTAAATATGAGGTGCTTATTTATAAACTTACCTTTAGACCTTTTTTAATCTTACTTTAAATCTTCTGGAATTTCTAAATTGTCTGAATCGAGAATGTGCTGTTTTTGTTACCGGAGTTAACTAGTACATTGCAATCTTCTTGTTTTTTTCAGATCATGTACAACATCTCTGAAACAAATAAACAAAATTATTGAACAACTTTCACCTCAGGCTGCCGAAAACAAAGATATAAACAGAAAACTAGATTCTGTAAAACGGCAAAAATATAACAAGGTGATGAGATTACGTTAATTTCCTGCTGACAATACTTAGATTGTGCTTTGGTTTAAGTCTTGGATTATGTGATACAATTCTTGCTTAATTACATACTTCAGAGTCAATCTATAGTTGCTGTTCCTTCTCCTTTAAATGGTTTAATTTTCTGCCAAAGAATGTAAATAACCGATTTAAATATGTGAAAGTGAGAACTGAATTGTTTTTTTTTTTTATTTTATTCTAAATTCCAGGAGCTGCTCAGAAGACTGATTTGCATTAATCTAATTAAATCCCTCCCAGTAGTATTTGGAGAATTAGCAAAGCATTGTTAGGGCATATTCAATAGTTGACCTAAACCTCAGCTCTCTTGGTCTTCGTTCCTTACCTTCCTTTCCTTAATCCTCTTTCATTGTCTGTGTCTTTCTTGTACCAGTACACATCATTCCTTTCTGTGAGCCATTTTAGCTCGTTGATTTGGCAGAAACTTCTCCTGCTTTTTTCTGCCAGAGTAGTAAGTTAAAGGAGCTAGTCGAGTTAAAGGAGCTTATCATTTTCCTTAATGATAAACCTGACTGAAAAACTTAATGTCCTTTGCCCTCATATGCTTCTTCCCAGTCTCAGGCCATTTGCACCGACTCATTCAGTTGTTTGGTTTTTAAGCTTGATCATTTCAGCAGCTTGGATAACACTGTGCTCATAATTCGGCCAATTAAGAGAGTGAGGGGGGACAGTGGCATGGGACTAGGAGTAAGCCAGGTGGAAGTAGTGGGAAGAAATGCATTAAACCAGACTTACCACTAAAGGGTGTTCATGTAATTGGACACTGTATTTTGCTTGTTTTCATATTACTTGAAGTTATTTACGCAAGCATTACTTGCAGGGGAAGTTCAAACCTTGTTGCAAATTCATCGTTAGCCATCTCTGGCAGTCCTTGAAGTGTGAGGATAAATCCCTGTATGAAAACTATAATCTCCGAAAGTGGTCCTAATAACCTCAAGAGTGTTTTGGAGGCTGTTTGGAGGCAGACAGTGTATTTAAAGCTGGTCTTGAGCTACTTTTTTGCATGGAGAAGTGCCTTTTAGTACTCTTCCTTTTGTAGTATTTTAAAAACATGGTTAAAGACAACAGAATTCTTCTGTTATTGAGACAAATGGGAAAATAATGACTGGTACAAGACAGCTATTTCCTTAAAGCTATCATACAGGGAGTGGTTTATGATATAAAGTACTGTTGTAGCAGGGATAATAGTGCTTACACGGGAGATAATATATTGTACCATACATCAATATACTTAGCCTTTATGGTTTCAAAAGTGCTACATGAAGACATGTGCGGCTAGTGAACTGTTATACACTAAAAAGAAATTGCTCATTTTGCCATGAACTTGATTTTTACTGAAGTATGTGTCTCTCTTGTTAAGGAAATATTTTCAAAGCATGGAGTTACAAATGTGGAAAGTTACATTGCCTGTGTCTTTGTTTTACTGGTTGAAATTTCTTGTTATGTAAATGAAAGTTAGTAACACAAAGGAATCGCAATATCACCAGTAAGTATACAATTGAGGATATTACAATTAGGTAAAAGGTGTAACAGAAGAGCTAGCTATGAATTATTTTCATAGCAGTAATGAACTATACTTATTATAGCATCTGTAATGTTGATCTTTTTCACTTATTCACTTTGTATTTTTTGCTGTTGAATTAGCTGTGACCACTCCAGCATTAACTGTGTACAAATATTTATTAGGATGACAGACTGATTTACAGTTTCAGTTTCTTTCTAACAAAAGATTCCAAAACTTCTGGGATGATAAATAAATCTTGTATCTGTTTTCAGTGGGTTATTAACCATTAACCCAGTCTTGCAAATCATGAGGAAATTTTTTGGTGTTCTCTGTGCACGTCACTAATCTGCTTGATGGGCTTCTTTCACTAGAATCAACACATTTATAAAATGACCTTAAAAGATGTACAGAAAACTGCATAATGTGCATGTGAAATTTGTGCATATAAACAATCTGATCTTATTGTATGCATATCGTAAGATGATTGTGCACACAAAGTCGTGTGTGTCCTGTGGGTTGGAGCCCTACAGATATTGTGGTGACACGTTTTTTTTTTTTTGCACTTTTTTTTTTATTTCGAATGCAATACTGTGAACATTTGAATGTGAGCTTCTGGTGGAAAATAATGCAAATGTAGTCATTTAAGTCCTGTTTAAAAGGATAGCAAGTTTATGAACCGGTTTAAAAATTCAATTATGTATCTACTTGTCATTCAAGGAGCAACAGCTAAAGAAGATCAAAGCAAAACAAAAGCGTCTCCAAGCAATTCTTGGTGGAACAGAGATTCTTGATAAAGTAAATGAGATTGAATTTGAGGAGGATGAAGGTATGGGAGAAGGTTGAAAGTTCTGTTCTACTTTTATGTAACGCCTTTTTTTGTTTGAAGCTAGTTTACAAGATCTTTGCCAATAAGGAAATAAATTTCAGTGGTTTGCTTTCAAAGAGAGAGTTAAGAACACTTTTTCTCTGCACCTGCAGACTTGCAGATCCTGGCATATTCATGTGGGAAGTTTTAGAAAATGGATGTTAATCCATGTTCAGCTCAGTAGGGATGGCTGAGGCACATTAGAGTATTGGGCTTAATAAATTGGAAATCCTAACATTTTTTCACAGCTAATTTGATAAAAATGACTAACATCATGATTGAATTACATTTTATATGCTGGATGCTATCAATCAGCATTAACAAAATTGGTTTTTCTTACTGTTGGGAAGTATCAGTAGAAATGGAAGGAGGAAGTGCTTCTCTCTTTCAGGCTGCACTGTGATTTTGAAAATAAGGTTTCTTCCAAAGCAGGATATTTGTTCTCTCAGTGTTTCATTAGGTGTGCTTTCTCGCTGCTGTCTGCAAACTGAGCTTGGATTTTGTAACTCCAGCCTGGCCGTCTTTGCCACAGTCACTAATCTGCAGTATTCTGCAGGGCAAGTTTGAAACCCATTGACTTCTGCACATCATCTTTGGGTTATATTGTTATTTGCAGAAGTATAAACTCTGCGCCTCTGTGCTATTTGTCCATTACAGATGTGGCTAGAGTGGGTTCCAGATCTCACAGAGCTCAGGCTTCTTTCCTGGTTCAACAAATCTTAGAGGAGTCAAAACCAGTAAACTTTGAAAAGTAGAAAAGCGTCTTTAATCCTTTTTCGTTGAATGGGTTCATGCAGTAAAACTCAGGCACCCAGTGTGATGAAATGTAACTAGGAAGCGAATGGACCCCAAGACAGAAGAAATGGAGTTCAGCGGTTCCAGTAGTTTGAGAAACGGAGAGGGCGGAGAGGGAGGAATATCATGCCTGATGCATCATCATTACTTGTTAAACATGTTTTGGTGATAAATACAGTGCTTTAAATGGGACCATATACAGTAGTGTGTCATGCTGGCAATTCTGGTACAGCTATTTTGAAATTTTGCGCCCTAATAATAGATTTCAGTTTGGAATTCCCCTTCAGCTTCCTGAATTCAAGAGCTTTTCCACCTCTTTGGTTTCAAACACAAATTATAGTTTGTGTTAATATGTTTAGTAACTGTGTACACAGTCGAACTGAAGTGCTCTTCTATGGAAACATGCTGTGCAGCCAATCTGACTTTTAAAGTCATAATCCTAATTTTAGTATTGTAGAGTGGGAAGATGGGGTTTGTTTTCTTTTTTCTTTTTTTTTTTTTGAGGCATGTGGGAAGGCAGTCTTTTATGTGTTTTGTAAGATTTGTGTCTGTCCTGTATGAAATGTCAAATTTCAAGCTTATGAATAGGACTGAAAAAATGTTAAGATAGTTTTTGCTGCTGTGTGTTCTTTCAGAAGTATTCGTGTTTTTGTAGTATGTATAATGTCTCCTATATAAAGTTTGAGAAGTAGTTTGAAGTAAAAGTTACAGTTGGACTTTTTCAGCCTTCTGTTTGTTGGGTTTTGCCGTTTTTGAACTTCAAATATTATGTGAGACGGTAATTTGGGCTTTTAAGTTATATATATAAAAATTGAACTGAATGCATATAAAGCTGGGGGAGGGGGAAGGAGGTAAAAAACCACCCTTGTTCCTGTGTTTGAGTTATTCAGAAGGTATTAAAGATGCTGAATGTTCTGATTTTTGTTGTAGAACCTGGTCCATCATGTCTTGGGAGTATGCTTATGCCTGTTCAGGAAACAGAGTGGGATGAGCTTATTCGTACTGGCCAGATGACTCCATTTGGAACTAAAATACCTCAGAAGCCAGAGAGGAAGACACGACGATTAATGCTAAATGAAGCATCTGATTTTGAGAAGTACTTAGCAGACCAAGATAAGCTGTTATCTGAAAGAAAGAAGTTATCGCTTCACAAAGGAGCAAAAAAGAAAGTGCAAGCCAAAAATGTTAAGAGCAAAGCTCCTGCGTCTACTACAAAGGAAAAAAAGGGTAAAGCCCTGTCAAAAACAGATAAGCGGTTAAAAAAACACCTGAGAAGACTTCAGAAGCATGCCCTCCAGATACAGTCAAAGGCAGAGATTCCAAGAGAAAAGAAATATCTTGAGGCCAAGAAGTTCAAGCGTGAACAGGAAGATGACAGTGGAGAGTCTGAGTATGTACCTGATGAGGAGCTCTTTGATCCAGAAGCAGTAGAAGAGGAGGAAGAGCAGGCATCTCCTCATGCTGAGAATGATTCTGATTATGAACTCAGGAATTTGTCAAGAAAAAAAAAATACTTGGTGAAGAGAGATTTTAAAGAAGATGAAGATGATGCTGACTTCTTTCCAAGCTCTGACGAAGAAGAGCAGACACTGGGGAAGCGCAAAGTGAAGAGATGGCGAGATGATGGAGACGAAGACTATTATAAGCAGAGACTAAGGTTAGTCCTAGACATTTTTATAAGTAACACGAACAGATTATGTTGAACACACAAAGGGCAATGTCTGTAATACATGGCTAGGAACTAAAGTATGGAAAACGAAACAGTCAGAATAATCATAACCTTCCAAAAGAAATCGGACATACCGCTGAATTACAAGGACTTTACTGATAGATTTTTCTGATTGTTATAGGTCCTTCAGTAATAAGCTACTTCTGTATCAGTGTGTGTGTTTTTGTTTTCAGAATTCTGAATGTGCCCAAAATGGAGCATATAAAAAAAAAAAAAAAAAAAAACCCACGTATTACTTGGCAGCTTTATGCTTAAGTACTGCCTTTGTTTCTAGATCATATACCTACCTTTCAAAAAGAGGAAAAAAAAAAAAGCCTCTGTTTGATGGGCAAAATTACAGTGCAGACAGACAATGCCCTCCCTCTTCAGAAGGATGGCACTTTTCCACTGTGAGAGAAATCTTTGGTTTGGGATTGGGTGAGATGCTTAGGTTTTGGCTTTAAATTATTAACTGCTAGTCAAAAAGAAATCATTTGAAGAAATTATAGTTACATACTATTTCTGTAGAATCTGTTAGTTTATTGAAATCCGATGCAATTAAGTATAGTTTATAAGGCTAACAGGTTTATTTGAAATCAGTATTAAAAGGATCTTTTGAATTTAACCTTGCAAAAACTTTTATGCCAGAAAGGACAATATCTATATTATTTGATTATCAGCATATGGTATCTCTTGTATAACTTACATTAGAAGACAGAAGTAATGAAGACTGAACATTTATACGGCTCTTAGTCGAGTCTAAAAAGAGCTGCTCTGTTTGACAGTGATGTTTTCCTCTCTTTGGTCTTGATGAGAGTGAGGGTAAAAACATCCTTATTTAAAGAAATAGTGACAGTGGTGGTACTAGTGGTGTTTTCTGTTGCTATGATGACCTAAGGTTGTAAACTGAGGAAGGTTTCCAAGGAGAGTCCAGTATGTTGAGTGGAGAAATACACCTAAGAACACAAGTTATTTTTGAAAATGGCAGGTGAAACATCTTGTGCCAATCTGTGATTTATGAAATTTATATAACCTGTGTGTTGATGATCTCTCTGTAGCTACAGTGTGCTCTTGAGACGTTTTCTCTACTGATAGCATAGCTGTTGAGCTCCTAACAGTAAAACTGAGCAATATTTCCACTTTCACAACTGTCTGGAAAACATTTTGAAGGGGCAACAAAGTGACATGTAGTTTGTTAAGCTGTTAAAATGCGAACTAGACATGCCAGTCAAAAGATAAAGATCACTAAAATCGTTGTTTTGTTTTAATTGTTCTTTAACCACTGGCGTGTTGTCCCTTTTCTAGTATAAGGGTCGAACTTCATATAATGAACTTCACTTTGTTGATAGCATGCGTATTTTCAATTAACTACCTTCAGTAAATGTCTTTCAAGTACTTTTATAGTCCTCTAGAAAAATCACGGGTTCCAACTTGAAAACAGCTGCTCTAGAGTGGAAGGAGGAATATGTATTAGAGCTATCAGTGAAAGGTGATTGATGTGGTGCTAAGGCCCAGCAAAGGAACTCAGTTAAGGCTTGGGAACTCGAATTTTACACTTCTATGGAAATATAAAATCTTATGGATTTAAATGAAGCTGTATCAGAGAAGGGGTCAAGAAGCAGAGGTATAAACACCATCTCTTCCTGTGGTGAGAGGTTGGGTTGCTGTGGAGGAAGAGGTATCTTCTGATAGCATAGGTACTGACAGTTGTAGAATTACAGGTAAAAAAAACCTCAGGTGGGATGAGCCCAACTTCACTTTCATGTCCCAGGTTACAAAGGCAGATCAGGAGCTGATATTGAGGCAATAGGTTTGCTCTCCCAGGGTGCTACTTTTCAAAGTTAAAGCATAGTTTATTGCTCTTGAATAGAACATTTCAGCAAGAGGCTAATCTGAGCAATGTCCAAAGGGTCAAAAAGAAATATGTTTTTTATTGGATGCATTAACAAAAATTAATTGTACTTAATTGGTAAAATATTTACTATGTTATTGAATAAAACTGTACTCTTCACATTTAAATTAGACCAATATTAAATCATTTTTAATTCAGTGTTTTCATCAAGAGTAATTTATTTTGATTGAAAGTTTTAATATGACTCACAGTTTAAATTCATTCAAACACGTTTTTTAATAACGTTAAGATTGTGACAATTTATCCTTAGCAAAGTCATATCATAGACTACATTTCTTTTGGTTACTAAAGTTACAATAAAAGCCTAAATGAATTTTAGAAATATCAATAACTGTAATTGCTACCAAAACACTACATCTCTTAAAAATTTCATAGCTACAGTTATTGTGGCTGTTAAGCTGCAGCTGTCCACATTGACGTTTTTATGCTGACACCCCCAGGTAATCTTCATTATGGGAAGTGCCATGAGAAAATAAAATGTAGTGAATTAAGAAACATATTAAGAATGCTATAGAAATGCTGTCATTTGCTTACATTTATGTCTTGTTTCATGTCAGTTTTACTTTTGAATGCAAATAAATGGGTGAGATTATGGTATATTTTACCCCTGAGAGAGGCAGGGGAAAATCCTTTAGGATTACTTTAGTCTTCTGAACATCTAGTCTTGTGCTTGGTGCTGAATACAGTCCTGCGCTCTTAAAGATGGAAAATGAGTTTCCTTTACATAAAAACTTTTCAGAGATGGGACTTGAAGAGATTGGTCTGTGTCAAGGGGATAAGATGATGATGTTCTTAAAGCATGATAATTAGCTAACTGCAGGACTGCGAAGCATCTCTAGGACAAGAGACTGTTTTCAGCACAGGAGCTGGTGTTATCTGCAGTAAACAGGGCAGGCGGGAGAGCACCCAGCTCTTTCCTTTCCTCCTGAAGGCAACTCCTGAAGGCAAGATGTGATCAGTGGAACGTGAAAAGAGAATTCAGCTCACGTTCTCACTAATTTCAGTTCTTTTCCCTTGCGTGGGTCTTGCCTTTCTCTAGTTACTGTTACTGGAGCCATGTTGCTGTGCAGACACGCAGAGCAAAAATCTGTTCCAGAAAGGGTAACGTCTAAGGTGAACCATAGCTTTCAAGAGTAATGTAGCAAGGAACATCAGGGTTATGGAGACTAAGGTAAATAAGTAGGATGCTGTCAGGCAGCTAAAAGATAAGTTTCAGATTCAGTGAAAAGTAGCATATCATCATTCCCAACTGTCCTTCATGCTATTACCAGCTGAACCTAGAGGACTAAGTAATCAGTCTCTAGGATGGTGCTGGGGGTCTTGGAGACTTGATCTGCATAAACAGGTATGTTATGGATGTATATTTTTGTCATACTCAACAGTGACCATCTTGGTCTAGAAGTATTCAGAATTGGTGCTGGTGGAATCTTAACCTGGTGCCTCCTGCCTGGTGGAATGGTGGTCAGGTCATGGCAGAGCCAGTTTCTTTGAATGGAATGAATGAATTCACTATGGAACGAGTGAGGGAACACCTGTTTTCACCTTTTTTTACCTAGGACCACAAAATAAAAGTAACCTTGTATGCCGATTAAATGCATAGGAAATAAACCTTTTCTGTGTTTTCAGCAAGAAAAACTGATGTATGGTTTTCTTGTATTATTCTCAAGACTTTGCAAATGTGAAAACTGCGATTTGTCAGGATTGTTATTTTGTTTTGCATATTAATCCAAGTTTTCCTTTGCATGTATTAAAATCCAGTGCGTAAGTATAACCAAGTAATTTTTGCTGCTTATAATATATGTAGTTAATGTCTTACAGTATTAGTGATGTCAATAATATATCTGCATAAAGTAATATCTTGGAATCAAAACAAAAAATTATCAGTCTTATGGTCACTATTCCCATAGCAGTTGTCAGTATGCATTTGCCTGCTGCTTCAAGGAAGGAATTACATGTCATGTTACAGGAGATAAGTGCCATATCTGTGTCTTCTTCTGTATTCTGTATAGTTCATGGAGTACAGTTGTTTGAATTCTTCAGTTACTGTCCAGTGCTCAGAGACAAGGCTAGGAAAGCGGCTTCTTTCCGTGTCTTCCACGTGACATCCAAGCAGCTGAGTAGCTGGAAGTTGTGGCTATCAGTGTACAAAGCAGTTGAGAGAAAGAATCAAATCAAAAAATAAAATTTGCTTAAAAATAAGTTGTTTTTTCTCAAATCAGATCAGTTTTCGTGTGCTAGCTGTCTTTGAAGTATCTGAGTCACTGAATCTCTTGATGTTTCGGAGTTATAAATTAAAACAGGATTAAATATTACCTTCCCTAAAAGATACTTTCTTAGAGCATCCTAACTGCTCTTTAAAATGACAAAGCCGAGACACAAATGAAGATATATTTTGGCTCACTCACTGAGTACACCTTTCATTCGAAGCTCAAGTGTGTAATTGTCTACATCAGTCTTAATTTACTTATGGAGACTTGTGGTACTAACTGCATGTATTTCATCTGTTAGGATGTACCAATTAAATCCACCCATATAGACCATAAAAAGTTAGATCAGAAAAGTAATGCTGAATGCTTCAATTTAGCAAATTAGAATAATCTGTAAGGGATTCTTAGCTGTCTAAAATAGAAAACATATTGTGCTTCACAAATGCAAACTATATTAAACACTCAGCTTGGTTCCTGACTGTATTTTTTTTAAAAAATCAAATTGTTCTCATTACTGTTTGGGATGGAGAATTTCTTTCTAGGGTATTGCAATAAATGGGAAATGGGCTTAGGATCTCAATGCATTCTTATATTAAGAAAGATTTAATTGTATGATATATGGCTTTCATACTGCGCTTTCAGAATGAAACTGTATTTCTGTCAGTGACAGTGGACAACATAAAATAGATTTCTCAAAGGTCATGCTTTTATTTTCAAGAGACTTGGTGGTATAGTAAAACCTGTATATTCTGGTTGTTTAGACATACTAATGGTGTTTAACTGAGGTGCGTATGGTCAATACGTTATTCTGTAGTTAAGTGAAATATGAGCTATGTTTCTCCCTCCAAAGTTTGACTTCTGGGGAAAGGTACAAGAGCAGACTGACCAACTGACTGATGTGGTCTAGCAAATGGTGTTTGCCCTCCCATTGCTTCAGCCATTTACATATTTACACTATTTTAAAGAAAACAATGGCGCTTTAGTGTAGAATATCTTAATGCAATGTCTCACATTAACTTCACAGCCTTTCAAAAACTGAATAGCATCTTCAGACTTTGAAAGTTTTTGGTGGTAAAAACAAATTGCTGCTTTTTCTTTAAATGCATAATTGAGGGGAAAAAAACCTCCAGACCTTTGGAAGAGATGTAGTGCCAGAGCCTTCAGTACTACAGCTTGTGTAATTATACGCTTCAGTAAAGTAACAGATACAGTGTGTATAAAATAAATTTTTCTTAGGAAAATCAAGTATGGGATTTATTAGTTCAAATTCTAGACATATGTATTTTCTAGGTAGCTAATAATTTTAAGAGAAAACCCAACATTAATCACACTTCTTGCAGAAAATGTAGTAATTATATTAAGGTGAAGCGCCTAAATTCCTGGATAGCTGCAAGCTAAGCTCAGAACGTTTCTTCTTGGTTGTTTCTGGATCACTTTTTCTAATGTACACTAGAGGGCAATGTCTTTCTTCCCAGGGGAGACTGAAACTCCAGTGTTGGCTAGTGGTGATTCGTATTGGAATATAGAATCAGAAGCAAACTCGTGTACAAATTATTTCCCTGATTGAGTTTAATATGGATTATTTGTCTAGCTGTCACTTCAGAAGCGGTGCAGTCTACAATTGTTTTGATTTTAGTGTCGTAAGTAGAAGTTTTCCTCCTTGTTTTGAGTTTTGTCATGACCCGCTCAGATAAAACAATCAAGTTCTGATGTGCCTTGGTTCCAGTAACGACACAGTCTGAAGCAATGACTGTCAGCATTTGTGAATTTGAATCCTGCGTCTTTATCTGTAACTCAGAAGAATAATTGACCATCTGTGTCTGATAGCACAACATGGTGGTACTGAACAAAAATAAATGCTTTTTTATGCTGGGCCTCTAGAATGTGTCATATCTGCCTGCTGGACTCCAGATCATGAATGTTATTTTCCTAAATCAAAAATTTAACAGACTAGTCTAGGATAGATATTTCCATTCCTGTGTTAGGATAACTATATAAAAGTATCTGTGGGGAAAACTTTGACACTGTATATATTTTTAGTAAGTTCTTTTTTTACTACTTAACTGGATACATGATTTCATATAATGAAATAAGAACAATCCAATAATAAACATTAGCAAGTCATCAGTTTTTAATCAGAAAACTGAAGATTATCTTTGTCCATCCTATGGGTTTTTTCCCCTGCAAATGCTGCTTTTTCTCTCCATTGTGATTTTTGCTTATGAAGACTTCCTGTGTTAAGAGATTAAAATATATTCCAGTGAAGCTGGCACTCTAAACCTGTCCAGCATTGTGTTGTCTTAGTTAGTTTTTCAGTGCAATTATTTTTGGCAGTTAATGGAATTTGTGTATATTTGGAGATGGTGGTATTTATTTTCACTTAATAAAACAATACCACAGTTCCAAGATTGTGACTGGTTCCATAAAGTCAGGATGTGTTTTCCCAAAAGATGCTGGTGAAAAGCTGATCTAGAAACCTGCCATAATTAGCTTTCTTTCATGAGAAAGGGTGTATGATTGTGATGTTTGTATATGAAGTGTTGAACTCCTTCCACAGTTCTCTTGTTCCTAACCCAGGTTTTGTTAAACAAGTTTCCGAGAGATGCAGAAACCTTTAAGTGGAAATTTCAACAAGTAAGTGGTCAGGAAGACAAGAGAAACTCTATTAATGCTGCAACTGGAGAAAACACAGCTTGAGCTTAAATCTTGTTATGAGATTGCAGATCCCGTGGAAGATGATTTTGAATGACCTAACAGCAAGAAGAGTCTCTCTTAGTGTTTTCACCTTATTTCATACCGGAGAATGAGAATAGTGTCCTTACAAAGACAGGCATCATTGGTTTAGTTGCCCCAGAACTGCTTATGTAGTTAAAAAATACAAGGAGAACAGTAGACCTTTGTTGCCTGATTGGCTGGTTTTTTCCTCCACTTATGTGTTCAAGATAGAAAACTTGAATCAAATTTGATTTAAAATGGTTTTAGCTAAGAGGATTTTTCTCTAGTGGAGAAGGCACTTCTCATATCAGGCTGGAAGGAGTTACGATAAATGACATTGTGCCAGTCATGCCTGCTCTTAACATGACAGAGCTAGATAGCAGCATGGCTGAAGTCTTAGAAAGTTGGAGCAATGCTTGAGATGACGTTTTATGGTGCCTTCTGGTTTGTTTGCCAGGTTGGAAGTGCGAAATGTCAGAGATGGTAGCTGTCTTACAGGCAGTTCTTTGAGAGAAGTTTTAACAGTGACTTCTGTCTCCCTTCTTTTGGCTAGTTAGGTCAGGATATAAATCAAGGTAGTGAAACTGATTAAGTTTCTGTAGCTGATGGTAATGTCAGCTTTAGGCCAGAAATTAACATTTTTATGATATTGCTTCTTTTTCCTGACACGGATAAAATTGGGCTGGTAGTTTGAAAACATAAGGCACTCAGCCCATAAGCTTAAAGCACACTGTATTGTCCGTAGCAAGGCTGGAAATAAAATACAGTTTGCACGTCAACCTCTAGATGCAGTTTATCTTCAAATGCTTGAAAGCAATGCAGAGCTTTACAGAAAAATCCTGATTAATAACTTTTAAAATTAAAAAAAAAAAGAGGAAAATGTTAATTTCCTCATATTTTTAAATAGTTCAGAAATCCTTTTTCCCAGAATATGGAGTGTGTTTTGGGGAAGAGGGTTGGGGGTTTTGTTTTGATCTTTAGAACTCTGTTGATCCATTTTCCTGTTCTTTTTTTGGCTGCTACAGAGGCAACCTAAGCTAACAAGAAGCTGTTTGTGTAATGGGTAAATGGTAAAATGTTACCAGGACGGAAGCGGACTATTCACTCACCTGTGATGTTTGTCATGCAGAAACTAGAGGCGTACTGGAAAGCTGTTGCATCCTATGAAGTCCTTCTCCATGCAGTTATTGCAGGACTGTTCTGGAGCGCATTCTCCAGGGTTTCTTCAATGCAGTAGATTTCATTGCTAAGTGGCTTAACTTACTTTTTTTTGGCCTGAATTTTCCATTTGCATCTTTTCATACCATCACTACTATTTCTAGTTCTTTGGGACCTGAACGATTTTAGCTTTCCTGTTCTATATTTCAGATACTTCAGATATATCAGGTCTCCTTCAGCCTTTTTCTGAGACGAAATATGGCTGCTTTTCCACTGCATCTAGAAGAGTAACATAAGAATGTTTTTCATCTGTTCTGTAGCTTGCCAGTTGCTGTAGGGATTTTGTTGGTTTATACACCACATTCAGTGTGCCTGCAGTGAACGGCACTTTCATGGGAGAATTCCAGCAAAACCCAAATTGTCAGCAAAGTGCTGTGAATTGGTTAGTACATACCCAGCTAGCAGTAGCGTACACTTTACTATTACAGGTGGATGCTTTTGGGTCACTAAAACACAAGTTCATAGTTTTCTTGGATGTTGAAGATTTCTTTCGTACCTTTTCAAAAGCAGGGGAGAATGATGGGATGGGAAGGCAATTCTCTAACCTGCCTAGAGTCCAAATAAGATTAGACTGCAGACCACAAATCACTCTGTAATTTTATAACCTCAAAAAACTCATTGCCTTAATAATGACCGCTTAATAGATTTAGAGCATATCACCCCAAAGATTGTGATGTCTCCAGCTGAGTCCTCTCTATGAGATTAAACTGCTGCGCATTTCTCTATGTGAAGGAAGTTATTTAAATATTTGGTTAAATTAATAAAATAGCTTTGGAATACCTAAGCTTTATTCATATTTTTGTGGGGTTTGTTGTGGAGGTTTAGGAATTTAAGGTAGCCAGATTTTTTTGATGGTGTCAACTGTTGATTCCATTGAATTAGTATTTATGTCTGTAGAAAATTGTAACTAACTATACTAATTAGCTCTACTATTATTATACTATTAGCTATACTAATACCAAAGGATTACAATTTAAATCATGACATCAGAGAATGCATTTTTGTTGGGTTTTTACCTGATGGAAAAATTCAGTGTAATTTTCATATAGTATCTTTTCTATGCAATAATTGTATATCGACTCCTTGTATCACTCTAGGAGGTGGCAAAAAGAATGTTTGAAGGACAAAGAACATCAAACAGCTGAAGAACTTTCTGAAGAAAGTGACACTGAATTTGAAGAGGGTTTCAAAGTACCAGGATTTCTCTTCAAAAAGCTATTTAAGTATGTAGTGTGTACTTTATTTTAATATTGTGCTGCTGTATGGTGTTAATAATATTGGTAGTAGCAGTTATGGTGATTTCTGGGTGCCCTTTGCTGTAACTTTTACTTCAGTGAATGATGCTTCAGCTTCTACTTCAGTTGTTTCTGTAGGATTATTTCATTTTAAAAGGCTCCAGCATCAAACCTCAAAGAACCTAATTTATTACAAGCACAAGATGCAGTTCCATGAAAATACAGATGATAACTGGCTGATGTGAATATTGTGAATGCGTATTAGTTAAACTATGAATTGAGAAACTCTCCTTGTCTATTTTTATAAATGTTTTCTCTTACTGATAAGTGCTTTCTTTTAATTCAAGTGTAGAGTGGTAAAATAACTTTGGAGAACAAGGTGTTGGCAAGTTGTGATAAATGAAAACAAGAAATGTAGGTGTTTGTGATTGGGTGGAATGAGTGAAATTTTCTGCCAGCAAAAAATATGTAGAACTTTTTCTTTAAATAACTACTCAAAGTAACTACTTATAATTCATATTATAAAATAGTCTTGAACATTTTTCCCAGTAAAATTTTAAAATATGAAGAGTGCGTTCGTAATTCCTTTAGTAGGTGGAAAACACTCTACAACTCATTCTTTCATCGTTTAATGCTGGATTTGGACGTGACTGCTTTCTGTTTCAGTTTTTTAAGACCATGGTGCTCAGTGATACTTTCAAGTTCATCACAAAAAGCTATTTACAAAAGGCAGCTCAAACAATCTAGCAGCTGACAAGTTAACTTCGTCCATAATCTCTCCCTTAACTTTCATGCATAATAGGCTTGAATTCGTTTTTGTTGGCAACATTTTGCACAGCAGGAAAAACATCTTTTTCAAAAGCTAACTCTCTAGAATCTTATAATTAGTGTAGTAGAAAGCCCTGGTTTATAACGAGTGTGCATGGTATCCCTTCCAACAGGACCACTTAGTCTTAACCTCAAAGAAATTATTACTGTTGTCCTGCAGTTACTTCAGGAGGAAAGCACTAGCTCTGAAATGGATTGAGTTAATGACTTGGTTGCCAGGACCATACACAGCCAATATGTGGTCTCCAGTTGTTTATGCAAAGGTACTGCAGAAGTAATCATCCTGAGAACGGATGTGTGGTCTGAGCAACCCGAAGGGAATTGAAATAAGGCGGACAACTAAAAATTAATCTTGGAGATATCAGCCTCGCTAATGAAGGGTATCCCTGCAAGCATGAGTCAGTTGGCAAAACTTCCTAAGTGGTTAGAAAGATCAATTGAGTTGAATGATTCGTCTGACTTGTAACTTAAATGCTGAAATCTCCGATGTAGGTAGGCCCATAGTCAATAGGCATTAAACTTTCAGTTCTGAGCAAGTTCAGTACAAAATGTGGAGGTATATTGACCCAAGGAGGTGTGTATAGCTGTATACTGGAAGTGTTCCTCCTGTATTAGCTGAATTGAATTCTGAAAACGTTAGCTCGCACCAGAAATAGTAGACCCTTCTTTGGTAAGCCTGTTAAAGTGGACTGTCTGTTTCTTCCCTGTATACTTGTCTGCTTTGAGGAACATTCAGCAAAAATACAATTGGTGCTGCTGTGGAACAAAACCAAACATAGTGAGCAAGACTGACTTACAAACATTGCCTTATACTGTCTGCACTTAGCCTGAGAGAATGCTGTCTGTATAAACAGGAAACCAGGTTTCTTCATTAATTGCTTTCAGTGTGTGATTTCCCTGATACCTCTGAAACGCAATTTTATCTCGGCAGCAATGCAGCTAAACGCTGCTAGCTACTGTGGTGAATTTTGAGGGGTGCATCACAGCATGATTGCTCATGTGAAGTACAGTCCAAACACAACTAGTTTGGAAGACAAAGCGACATTTTTATTTTACTTCTGTGGTAATTTGGGGGTAAAAACCAAAATATTAAAATTGGTGCAATGAAAGCATAAGATTAAAGAGATTTGATTATCTCTCCTTACAACTGTAAAAATTATGGGAGGGAGGATTTACTTTAATTTTTGCATAGTTGCAATTATTGCATGTTTATATGATTATACAAAGAAAGCACCTGCATCTTTTCCATTTTTAGATAACCTTAGAGCAAAATTCGTCACAAACTTAATTCTCTACTGTGAAACTTTCTCAGGAGAAGGAGGAAAGGGAGAAAGATGCTTATAAATGAGGCTAGCTTTTAAGCCCTGGATGTAATCCTAAGAAATAATACAAAATAATATCAGGAAGTTCTTGAATGGTTGTCTTCTGAAGAGACATGCTGGACATTAGTCTGGGGGAGCAGCTTCTGAGTGGAATTAAGGTTCTCTGCAATTCTTTAACATTTCCCTCAGAAAGTGTTTTGTCTTTATGAAATGTCGTAATGGTAGCATCGTAACCCAATTATAGCTAATCCCGCAAGCCATTTCATAGTTGTTTTTAGATTGCTGCATTTTTAAGGTGAATTAATTTCCAATAAAAGGGGTTTTTTAAGGGCTTCTTGGTGTAATGCATTTGAGACACCAGCAGATAGTATGATGTCTGAACCATTAGATGTGTTCTTTGATCATCTTTTTCTAACTACTCAAGCCATTTGTTTGTCTCCGTTTAGCATTCTTTAAATCCATGCAGAGGTCCTCATGAATTGATTTTTAATAGTACTTAGTAGACACTAGTGTCATTAGCTGTCAGTAGTCCTAAATATTACTTGTTCAAAGAATGAAACAGGATTTTGAAATGCACACAAGACAATGCCCTAAAACAATCACTACTTAAAAAAAAAAAAGGGGGGGGGGGGTTTGCTCTTTGCTATGCTCTGCACTCCAGGAATGCATGCCATCAAGAAAATGTTATCAGTAACCTTGTTCTTCTTAAGTTACAAGACACAGAAGTGCTGAAACATGTTTTGGTTTTTTTTTTTATTGTATCTTAAATATACTGTTTCTTCATTTCTCTCTGTCCTGTTTTCAATTTAACCCATACATGTGATGTGTTATTCCTGCTTGTCTTGCTATTTCATATCCTTATAAAAAAGCATGTCCTAAAGTGATTCTCAGTGCAGCATCTTAGCTCCACCTTTTTAGCTTCCCACTGTAAGTCTTGCTTTCTAGTCTACATCTTTCAACTGGAATGTATTTTACATTGTTGCTTCTACAAGTTCCAGTGAATGACTGCCCTGATACTCTCACATAATAGTGCTCTGCTGCATCCCATTCACTGAAATAGTTTCTATTGTTTTGCCTTCCAAAACATTTTGCCTTTCTGGCTTTTTTTTTTCTTTCATTGGAAGAGACTAAATGTTATTAAATGAATTTATGTGAAAAGAAAGCATGCTTTGGCAGATGTGATCGGTTTTCACAGTGGAGTATAAAGTCTGTACCCCTTACAAGTCAAGCTTTTCCTTCAGTTCAAGGTATATGTTCCGAATAATATAATTTACTATATCCTTACATGTCATCTTTTCTGAAAAGATAATGCTTTGTTAGAGTAGCTTTCCAAGTTGCTTTTAACACTTAAAATATACATGAAATAAAATACCCTCTAATTACCATGACTATCAGTTTAATTAGAAATGTTTTAGTGTTGCATAAAGAATGAAAGTCACATGTAATGTCTGAGTGCATCAAAAATGTATGACCTAGTAAATACAACACTCATGTAAAACACACATCCAGCATATTACTGTAACTAGTATAAGAACCTTGCCAAATGATTAATTCATGAGTACTTTCTGTTATGATCTGTATTATCAAACGTTTGCCATCTTCTTTTTCCTTGTTTTAGGTACCAGCAGACAGGTGTTAGGTGGCTCTGGGAATTGCACTGCCAGCAGGCAGGAGGAATTCTGGGAGATGAGATGGGATTGGGCAAGACCATCCAGATAATTGCCTTCTTGGCAGGTCTGAGCTACAGCAAGATCAGGACTCGTGGTTCAAATTACAGGCAAGTGCTTCTCTGCAGACTGTCAGTCTGTGGAGCTCAATTAATATTTCATCAGATGTATTGCTGGTGGAGGAGGGTCCTGTGAATTATTAATGACATTTCAATTACAATATTCCTTTAATTCTTTTAGTGGGGGACATCAAAGGAAAAATTTTACGAGACAATGGAGCTGTAGGGCAGGAAAAATTAAACATGTAACACTTTTAATGAATTCCAGGCATTGATGCTTCATTTTGCAGATGAGCTGCACTAGATATTTTGGGTCAATACAGTGTCTAAGGTTAGCTTCCACAAATGGATTGTTTACAAACTCAATTACATTAATATCAATAGTTTACACAATATGGAATTTTAAATTAGATGTAATACCTTTAGTTCCATTTATTAAATTTTACATTAAAATATTTGTTCTGGCAAGCCACCAGGTAAAAGCTTTACAGGAAGTAGCAAGCTGATTTGCAATGAAAGTTAGAGTTTCTGATAGGCAGGGAATTATCCATGCCAAAAAAATAGCAGTAATAGTAAAAACACTAACTTATACAGAGGAATTTCCATCTACTATTTTTTTGTTGTTGCTCTTCAAACCTATGTTAGAGTGACTGGCCTTTCTTACAAGATCTCTTACGCTTTTTTGTTACTGAACAATGCTTTAAAATTCCTTCTTCATGGGTGAAATTACCGGAAAAGATACTTGTTGTTGTCCTTGGGTTTACAAATGCACGCGTGAATAATACTTGATTTTTCTAGTTCTGTTGGCCTGTTTACCTGATGTAAATTACTACATGCAATTAAGCAAATATCATAGTACTACGCTAAACAAAAATAATTAACCTTGTATAGAGGTATACTTAAATTACGTTCAACATGTACATGAATTGTAAAATAATACTTTAAGGAGAAAATATTACTGTCTTTTCTCCAGTTGCTGCCTACTGTAGCCTTTATATAAAAAAAAGCCATGTCTTTGATCAACTCAGGTGAGTTGATTTACTTTGATGTGGCTGCCTGATTTAAGGATGCTACTGTAGAGATTATTTTGTGTAATTATGTTCCCCGCCCTAGTTGGAATACCACTGAACGGATGGAAATGCTTCAGGAACATCTCTTGACATTGTTACACAGTTACAGCTTTAAGACCTAAGGTACTGCAGGGAAACTACAATAAAGCTTTGAAAAGGCCAGAATATAATTGCACACCTAAGTTGCAGTGTTCTTTCTGCATATAAGATAATGTGTTCAGTTTCATTTTTTTGGTTGGTGCATGTCATTAAGTCCATCATGATAGTAATTCCATGGGAAGAAACAAGGTTTAATTTTTTCATGAAACTTACTCTGATTTTGTTTGTGTGCTGTAAGGCAGT
Source organism: Larus michahellis (assembly GCF_964199755.1). NCBI lineage: Eukaryota > Metazoa > Chordata > Aves > Charadriiformes > Laridae > Larus > Larus michahellis. The sequence continues at coordinate 53,615,440 of NC_133901.1, read as the reverse complement.
GGGTCTAAACAACTTGATCTTTGCATATTCAAGTATTTTCACCAAAGGCACTTTGAACTGGGAATACGGTAACACTGGCTAGCTAGCTTCTATGTGAAAACCATCTAGTCTAGTAAGCAGAAGACCTTCTGGTCAGTCTAGCTGAGAAGTAGGCCTTAAGAGTGGACATAGTTGTGTTGTCAGCATGTTTAAACGTCTTCCAGCCTGGCTCATATCTCATTACCTTGATGTGTAGGTGAGGGTGGTGTAGTGTACTACTGTATGAACCTGGCACTGCGGGCTTTCCCAGCCTTAGCTGGCCTTCCGTAAAATGAAGATAATACTGGCATTCTTGTGCAGAATTGCAAAGATTGTCATATTTGGAGGCACTTGAGTATTAAGACAGTAGGGTCACTTTTGTTGATATTCAAAATACTCAGCTTTATTTTCTATCAGTGAAACTTTCTGCAAAAGTATTCTTTCAAATAAGATAAATAGAAATTTCCTTTTGTAAACAGCTTCCAATTCCAATTTTCTGATTTTGAAGGAGCCTGAAGACTAGCTGAAGTAAGGAACTACTTGTTAAGTGGAGTATAACTTTTACAAAAATTAAAATGTTGTCTCACTTCTAACAGTTCCTGAGCCAAACAGCTGGGGAAAGACAAATGTCAGGTGAGGTATCATAGAAGCGTCGTGGCTATGGTGGTGTAAGGATGTGAGGGAAGCAAGACCTACAGAGGGGAAAGGTCTATTGTTAGACAAGCTGAAATAGTTGTAACAAGCAAAAACTTTCAGACTAATGGTCCCTCCACAAGAAAAAACAAAACAGCAGCAAAGCTCGAGTAACCCATCTCTAGCCTGTATCTAGGTTGAAATCTGTTGTTGAAACCTGTTGAAGGGCTTGGGGGTCCACAAGTTTACTTCTTTCCAAATACATTATTTTGTTTAATAATGATGTTACCTTTCCCTACAGACTTTACTTCATTTATTTGAGAGATCAGATGAGAAACTCTGCCATAAAGTTCATACACTGATTATTTACTCATCTGTGCTGCTCAAGATACTGAGATGTAATCATAGACGTTAAACATCAAGGCTCAGTCTCTCAGTGGCAGAGAGATTAATTTCCATGGTGATTACATAAATAAAAATCCATTGCCCCAGAAAATTTGTATTGCTCTTGCTGCCCCGTTCTTTTATTTTCACTAGGATTTAGTTGTCATTTCAGTTTGATTTCGTGCATGGCACATAGAGTTGGTTATAATGCAACATGTTTTCCTCTGCTAATTTTTTGAGTACTTAAAGATTATAAATCTAGTATGACTACAGCTTCCTTTTTCCTGGTGGTAAGTTGCAGGAATAGATCTTATTTGCAATTCTAATCACATCCAAGTGACTAAGAACTAATAACGGATACTTGCTGTGAATTTGGGTTTTATAAACCAGCAGCAACAGAAGAAGAAAAGGATTTGAGTATGTTGGTCATTTATGATATTGCCCATAAGCTATTACTACAATGCAACTGTGAAAAAGGGACAGAATACACTATGACACTATTCGGGGTAGGAACAGGGCAACATTAGTACCCTGGCACAAGGCACCAGTAAGACTTTGGTTTGAAATGTTATTAGTGTCACCTTTGTTCAAGGAAAACAAATATAAATTGCATGGGCAGCAGAGCAAATCTGTTGCAGGGATGAGGAGAATGAAGGATGGATGCCTCCTCAGTGTAGCAAGCAGAAGCGTGTGGTTTGTTTAGTTTTGTGAAACAGCACAGACTGTGAGAAGTTAGATGACCCTTTTATATAAATAAATAACAACTCTCAAGAGAAGAATAAAATGTTGGCTAGTGGAAAGCGGTTAGAGGCAGACTAGACACAGAAGAGGTTTCACACAACTGAGTGGAGGGGGAGTGGATTTTCTGAAAATTGATCACAGGAAGTGTGAACTCTTTGTCTAAGCTGAGGGGAAAAAAAAATGGGTAAACCCAGCATATGAGCTTGTTTGATGACGACCAGGGGAATAAACAGAGGTAACTTGTTAATACCCATGAAGAATAAGAAACTAAGGTGTTCTGGGAAAGTTGCCTTTTTTGCTATAGATATTCTTAAGAGCAGTGCCTTTTGGTATAGATATTTTAAAAAGCAGTAGCAGTGGTTATTTTTATTCATAGCATTAGCTTAAGCTGGTTTTTGCATCTTCAACTTGGAGTGCTGGGAATTTTTTAATTGGACTATGTAAGGTTGTTACATAACTTTTTTTTTTTCATATTGAAAGACATAAGCAACATCCAGGTTGTCAGTCTGCGTATGTATAAGCTTTTAATACAGAATATTATTTCTTAATGTCAGCTATTTCTAAAGGCATTAACAGTGTTTTTTTTAAAGCAGAGTATTGCTGGTGTCTGGCAAATCCTTCTTTATTGCTATATGTATGTGGTCTTGAATGTACACCATGATCTTTTGAATTGTTTATTTATTATCACTTGAATAGTCAGCCACACACAGATGAGTATGTAGTAACTGTAGCCATTTTCTTGTTTGGCTGTTGTGCAAGAGGTTTTTCTCTTCTTAACTTTAATACACAGAAAGACTGTTTCAAACGTCCTCAGTAATTCTCAGAAACAATCATATGATTATGAATAAGAAACTTAGGAGACAGTGTAAGCCCAGCTCAGACCTCAGCTTCCATGGATAATGTATTCTGCTGCTTTAGAGTCCTTGTCTTATCTGTAAATTATGGTGGTAATAGTGCAGTATATTACCAACATGAAGCAGAACACCTGTGTGTAAGTCCATTTGTGAGACACGAGCTACACATTCTTTTTAATAGAAGCAATAAAATAGTTGTTTGTTAATGATTTCTTTTCTCTTATAGAAACAGCAGCCACCCAAACCTGATTTGTATTGCCACACGAGGAAGTTCCCTTATGCCTTATTGTTTGGAGCTTTTCTATTTCTGTGTTTATCTTGATAGATGCATCCATTAACTGTTCAGTGGATAGATTCTTATAGCAGTACCCCTTTCATCTTCCTTTAAAAAATAGACTTCCAGAAAAACAAAGTGCCAGTTAATTTCCATAGCTCTCATATTACACTTGAACTATAAAGTGTGTCATTTTAATATGTGTGTATTTTAATGAGCCACTTAATATAGAGTATTTATGTCATGTTAAACTTTTTTTCTCTTGAATACTTTATTTTAGGTACCAGGGATTGGGTCCAACAGTGATTGTTTGTCCGGCTACTGTGATGCATCAGTGGGTAAAAGAACTCCACACTTGGTGGCCTCCATTTAGAGTCGCCATTCTACATGAAACTGGTTCTTATACCGACAAAAAGGTAACAGTTGACATCTGTTTTGTAATTACAGAAGCTCCTCTTGGAGGAGATCCAAGCTTTCTTCCCTTTTTTTTTTTTTCTTTTGTGCTTGCAAAAAAAAAAAAATCCCCTCTTTCTGAATGTTTCTGCGTAAGCTTGTGCTCTTTCTCCAATTGTTTTCAAAGAAGAAAAAGGTCGCTGTCTTGTGTAGATTTGTTAGGAAACTGGACAAAAAGGGGATGACACAAAGTACATTTACGTTATGATATAGACTAGCATTGCCTGAACAAATTAAACATAGTAACAGGTTTCTTGGTTGAGCTCTGCTTGTACTGTAGTCCATGCTAGGAGTTCATGACTAAGACTGTTTGTGTACCAGATATGTGCTTCTAGTACTGGTGAATTCTTTCTTAGCACTTTTGTGCATCAATATGTCATTGATCTAATATTCAATATGTTTTTCTTGCACAGGCAGTTTCTCTTCAGTTGGTCGGTATGTCAGGTGCTATCACCTAGTCTCATTTTCTTTAATAACAGTGTTAACTTTGTTTTCTTTTTTTCAAGCAGTGCCTTTCCTGTCTTTTAATTTTCTTGTTCAGCCTCTTAATATGCATGTAGTTGACAAGCCGGACTTGTCTGAAGCTTCAATCCTTGGTACCTTGCAGGAACAAAACAAGGAAAACTTAGATTTTTGTTTTCTCTTGGCTTCGTCTTTCAGATGCTTAAATGGATTTTCAGGATTCAGCAAAGCATTTTTAAATTTCTCTTTAAATATTTATTGAATTTCTTGTAATAACATTAAAATGATATGGTGCTTAATTGCACTTGATTAAACGTATTCTGAGGTAATTGATGCAGTTACAGTACATGGCCAAAAAGGAATAGCACACTCTAATGTGCTAATAGCTTCCTGTTGTTCAATTAACTTGGTATGTTTTCAAGCCCTAAAAGTCTGTTGACCTCAATAACATGCTCGCATGTCTTCCTAAATTAAATCGTGTGTGCTTATTTTGGGGTATTTGTTAATTAATGCATTTGACAGACTGGCTCAAATTTTTCCATCTGCAGGAATTTTGTCAGGTTTTCAGGACTTCACCTTTCCATTGTCCTCCCGCAACTGCTTACTTGACAACTTTTAAGGAATTTGTATACCATACAATCGCTTTAGATAGGCTCAGTTCTCTAATTCTGCCCTAATGCCTCATCGTCTGAGAGCTGCAGCAGTATGCTTTAAACAAGAGTCACTGCTGATGTGGTCTTCACCTTATGCACTTTTCTTTTGTAGAGGCTTCTAAATCAGAGAAGGGCAAGCTTTTGACTAAAGTTAAGTTTAAAAAAAACTTTAAAAAAAAAAAAAAAAACACCACCCCATATCACATCAAATACAGGCCAGGTGATTTACTCCAGCCTAGAATTTCTTTTCAGTGTACGTTCTTTCTATGAATAAGTTACTGCTGATCTGATCTCTTGACAATTCCATCTTCCGATAACCTGTGGCATTACAGGAGACTGCATTGCATATATTAACTTTATAATACTCATCCAGGGACCGTTCTGCCCTTACGCCTTGGCATAAGGCATAAACTTAAATAAATTTAAGAAATAAATAAGAAAATTATCGTTAAGCTGCGTAAGAACATAAATTTGTTCTTTGATAGAGATTAATTTTACATGGCCAAAGGCCAGGTAGCTGTGCACCTGTGCTCTCAATGTTGCACAGACCTGTTTGGAATTAAACTGACAATTCCGGGATTCGCCTGTTCTGTTAGTATATCATGGTTTATCACAAAGTAAATCAGAAGAGGCTTGTGTTGGACAACAAACTTGCAAGAAGACAGGACTGGGAAACTGAATGTTGTTCTTTGCTTTGGAGTAAGAAAAGTTACTTCAGCCTCTGGACTAACGGATGTTAGAAGGGTCTGAACCGATGGAAGAACATAATTGTTCCTCAAATTTTAACTGGACATAGGACAGTGAAGATCTTTAATGGATTTTTGAGGAATGCATTATCCTGTAGTGCTTGGCCAGCAGGTTGTTCATGGTGAAACAGTATTGCAGCTTGTTCTGTAAAGGCCTATAAAAGAGGGACAAATTATTTCTAAGGAACAGAGAAAGATTAATGTTAAAATTCATGAAGGAGAATTTTTGAGGAAGAGAGTTAAGCAATGACAGGTGTCCCGTAAGGCAAGACAGTATTTCATAGCAGAAAGAGGCAACAGCTGAAGTTTCATTTGATAAAACTTAAGTTGATCTTTTAGGTGAGATGCATCTACATAATTATTACCATAATATTGTCAAGAATCCTGAAATACTGGTAAATACTAAATCTTTCAGTACTGGTGAAATTACATGCTTTTATGAATAGGTGTTTTCTGTTGCACCTGCTGAAGTACCCAGCCGTCAATGCAAGATCCTGTCTCCCAGTTCTTTAGACTTGCCCATAGAAATATTTGCTTGACAGAGAAGAGTGAGGAGCAAATCCATTCCAATTGTTTTATCATAAATTGGTACTAGGCAATACCTTGCACACGTTTTTGGTCAGTGACAATTCTTTAGTGTCATAAAAAGATGCATGGATCATTACGTTGGCATATCCTCTCTTCCCAGTCCATTTTGATTTTCTTTGCAAGGAACTTTAGGATTTTCCATAATAAATGGTATTAAATAACAGCCTGAATTGTGAGTACCAGATTGGCTGCAAATCTGGTCAGCCTGTTTCAGATGAGTCATTGAGATGTACTGCTTAGGTATCTCTGCTGCTATAGTACTTGTGTAGGTTTTTAGCATATGTGATGCTTCAAAAGAAAGACTACTTCATTCCTTTGCTAAAATAACAATGGTAGACAATTTTGGCAGTAAGGGAGAGAAGCGTAAAGTTCCAGTTTTACCCCTTGAAATATGACTGCTCATTTAAAGGCCTTCAGCTGTCCACAAGGGAAGGCAGGTTGGTATTTTAGATGGTGGAAGGAAGACATAATAGCAAGTTGGATAGGTTTCTAAGACTTCAGAGCTAGTTAAAAGCATTTGGATGAAATGTAAAACTTGCTTTTTTATTATTGTTGTTTGCGATCACAGAAGATCATTTGGGATTTGTGTGATCGTAAATGTGCGTAAGTTGGAATCAGTAGTAAGAACCAGATTTAAGTAATAGTCTTCCCCTATGAAGTCAACTTTCAGTTTGAAAAACGTACAGCATTTGTGTCTAAATATGTCCTGTGGTGCCATCTTAGGCTATTAACCTCCTACTATGGTTTACACTCAAATCTGATGTAGCTTAAAGTGAGTTGTAAGTATCAAGTGCTTGGAGATCTCTAAGGATGAGAGAAAATAAAGAAGTAAATCTAATGTAGTGTATCATAAATACTGTTTTATTTATGGTATAGAACAGAAGATAAGGGGAAGAAAGCTCTGTAAGTGTAGGGGCAAAAAAGCCTCTGTACAAAGAGTTGTCCTGTTTCAAAACTTCTGATGACACATGAGCATTTGTAAATCATAGAATGTAAGAGGCAACATGAACTTTGGTTATCTTGGTTTAACATAGCGCGTATGGAGGGAGGCTGTATTTTTTAAGATCAAGGCTGAACTTCTAATTTCTTGGTCTTCAGAAGAGGTATCACTGATCTTAACAATTCTTGATGGTGGTAATAACATACCATCTGTAAAGCTGTAACTTTATTTTCCCTTATTCTTGTCAAATGCTGGACATACAATGCAGCTCTCAAAAGCAATTGTCAGTTCATGATACCTGAACCCGTGGAACCATTGATTTGAAGACAACTTTGCACACTGAAGATTTTAGACCTTGTACCCTGACAGTAGAGTACGGAATCTACATGTAAAGAAAATAAGCTGCAGAGTTTACACTTACTGGTATGACTGCATGTGAAACCTCTGTTTTAGCCAAAGGTTCTAATTCTGAGTTAAGGACCAGACTCAGATAAACTTAGTATCGTGCCACAAGAAGTAGCATTCTTGTTAAACATGTAGTATGTAGTAAGTGCTTTAGATCTTTTTATTACAACTTTTACATTATTAAACATTGTAATGTGTTCTTTTGAAGCCTCTTCATGGTGCCATTTAGATTGTTTTGTTGGGAGGAGGGAAATAATAGCGGTTTTATAGGTTGAATTTATGGATCTCTGGGCTTAATGGTTGGTTATGCGATACTGATAAGCCTTCTTAAGAATGCATTTTTGATTCACAAGTGATATATGGTTGTGTAAGTGACTATATATTATTTCTGTAGGTTCACGCTTGCCTTAAAGGTATCTGAATGTTTAGAGCATTTCATAGTTACCACTAGTCTAGTTCTTTAAGTCCAGTCTTAACATACACATTTCTATTTAAGAAAATTATCTTTTTTAATACACATTATAGAACAGTTCAGGTCCTCTTAAATATTTTTAAAAGACTACTTTATGCTAAAAAAGATAAGCCTTATTTCTATAAGCATGCGTCAAAAAAATTGTCCTGTTTTTGTAGCTTCAGAAACAAACTTGTAGCTACAGCAAGGTACCAACAGGAAAAAAACATTTTCTTATTTCCTTAGAATAAATCATAAACGTTTTAGCCTTAAGAAATGGTGCTTGCCAAAAATCTTCCCATCTTTGTATATTACATGTGTCCCAGTGAAGACAAGGCAACACAATCAACTTATCACCCTAACTTAGGAGAAAATACCGTCCTTGAATTGTAAAGGCTTGAAATAGCTGTGCTGAACAGAACTTCAAGATCAGAATTACTCTACTTGCATGTTCCTCTATTCATTAGCATCTTTTAAAGGCCAGAGTTCAGAATTTGAAAGCTAGATTCTGATGTGTAATCTTTTGGCACTAAGATTTATCTCTCTTAAGATGATTTTGGGGGGGGGGGTGGTTTTTGCATTGCTTGCTTCCTTTCTCTCTTTTTTTTTTTTTTTTTTTTTTTTTTTTTTTTTTTTTTTTTGTAGTTTAACAGTGCATGCCCTGAAATCATAGAATGGTTCGGGTTGGAAGGGACCTTAAAGATCATCTAGTTCCAACCTCCCTGCCCTGGGCAGGGACACCTCCCACTAGACCAGGCTGCTCAAAGCCCCATCCAGCCTGGCCTTGAACACCTCCAGGGATGGGGAATCCACAACTCCGCTGGGCAGCCTGTTCCAGCATCTCACCCCCCCCGCCCAGTAAAGTATTTTTTCCTAAAACCTAATCTAATATCTTAAACATGCCTGAATCTAACCAAACAGGAATTGTGAATTAAAGAATACATAATAAAATAGCATAAATTCTGAAATGCCACAGCCTCAAAACAGTGTGCATCCAATATTAAATCTGTTATCATGTTTTAAAATATTTAAAATTATTACAAAAACTGCAATTAAAGCAAAGGGAACCTCTGAGAAAGTACCCAATGCAGTAAAATGAGTTAATAAGTGTTGTAGTGTGAGTTGATAAAATTGTGTTGTTGTATTTCTTCATTGTCAGCACAAATCCTTGTTTATTAAAAATTTAGCTTGAAGGAAACTTTAATTAATTACAAGTTCAGTATATCCTGACTAGGATTCTGCTGTGGTGTGTTTACAGTGAATGGCCTTCATGTGCCTGTGTTTCACTTCTGTTCTCTCTGCTACCTGACAACGTGATTTATGGCTGTTGTTTCTACTAGTCCACTGTTTGCCCTCTAGGAGGGATTGGTCTCTTGAGCCTCCATAATAACAGCAGCACTTTCACAAAACATCTTTTAATGACAACAGTGTAGCATTCTGTAAGTCAGGCTAATTGCAGACATACCCTATTAATTGCAAAAACTAGGAGAGGTTACATATTTTACAAGCTTTTAATTTGAAATTGCCCGAGATGATTTGTCTGAAGTGTGTGGGTAGAGATGGCTCCAATATTCTATGACAGGCCGTTGCTGAGACTCTAGGACATGGCTGCAGACTACAGGCAATGTACCAGGTAGAATTAAGCTTTGGATGTCCTCACCTGCCTAGAAATCCTGCTCTGTCCGTATCACAAATTGTTCTAAAGATTGCATATTCTCTTGAGAATCACGATGTCAACATCAAATAACATGTCATAGTTTTATCAGGAGATGATAACCAGAAGTAGAAATTCTTGAACAGTTAAATGCAGAATTGCTTTTTTGAATCTTAGGGTATGTCTGAGCACAACATTTTACAGTAAGAGATTGTGAACTTTTAACCCCATCTGCATCTTTGAGGTGGATTTTTCCCTTTTGTTTTCGATGGTTTTGTTTTGTTTTCTTAAAGGCACTTCTAGTAATAAGGGTTTTGTCTTTCCTTTAGCAAATTCTGTGGTGGTTCTATTCTTTTTTTCTTTTACATTGGCTATGGTTGTTTTATCCAGAATCACCTCCCAGCCCATCATCTTCTGTTTAAGTCTTCTAGATTTATGTGGAGGATAAATGCAAAAAAGATGAGTCTTGAATACTGTGAATGCTGTGGAAGGTGATGTAGACTGTCCCTTCCCTACATAATTTACAGCTATAAAGGCTAGTAAAAACATGGGGAAAGGATATAACTTACAAGAGAAACACAAAATGTGAAGATTAATAACAAATATGTCAATCCTGTGAATGAAAAAAAGGTTGGACAGAATTTAGGATTAACCAAATAGATTTTTGTGATTGTTGTTCGGTTTTTCACTTGTTTGATTTTCCTCTAATGTTCTAGATCTTGCATGCAGTACACAAAGCTAGGTCTGTGAGGTGAATGTAGGAGAACTTGAAGAAGCCGGTTACTTTAATCAAATTTAATGTTTGTGTTTCAGGCATTGCCTAAAAAAAGCAAATTAAAAAAAAAACACCTCACTGTTTCCTTCTGACCAGGTTTCAGATCAAATTCTGATCTGTTATACCACAGCATTCAAGTGCTTCATGCTTTTACAGATGAGCTAAGAATCATATAATCAAAGCCTTGCCTATACTTATTTTCTTTTCAAAGTAAATTATATATCTGCTTTTTCAAAACTTCTTGTGTGTACTTTGCACAGCAAACCTGTAGTTCAGTAGGTCTGAGTTTTCTGTCTCGCGGTTACTGACAACATGCGCCTTTTGCTTTTAGGTGAAACTAATTCGTGAAATTGCTTCATGCCATGGAATTTTAATTACGTCTTACTCATACATTCGACTGATGCAGGATATCATCCACAGCTATGACTGGCATTATGTGATTCTGGATGAGGGTCACAAAATCCGAAATCCAAATGCCGCAGTCACACTTGCATGCAAGCAGGTACTTTATCAAAAACAAATGAAATCTTGTAAGTGCTGGGTGGGAGGTTCCAAAATCTAATAGCCTATACTACTTTATGATAAAAATACACATTTGGCCATTAATAAAGAATAAAAGCATAAGTCATAATGGTCTATACTGGACTATTTAATTTACTTAACGTTTTTAATGAGTTTACATCAATAAATTTATAGAAATATGGTAGAGGAAAAAAAAAAAAAAACAGAAATGTTAAATTGTGTAGTAACTTACCACTGGAGATAAATATCAAATTGCTGGTGTTCATTTTCTGCTAACAGTTGATGGACAATATATGCAGAAAGCTGTTTATTTCAGGAATATGAATTTCAGGAATATTTCAGGCCACATATTTTAAAATGAGAATTGATTGATGGTGAAATTGAATATCCTCTGAGCCTGGAGGGAGGTTACACCATGAACCATGAGAATAACTTTCTTTTGGTTTTGTATTTTTTATTAATAGTTCCGCACACCTCATCGAATCATCTTGTCTGGCTCCCCTATGCAAAATAACCTAAAGGAGCTCTGGTCCCTCTTTGACTTTGTATTCCCAGGGAAACTGGGAACACTACCTGTGTTCATGGAGCAATTTTCTGTTCCAATAACCATGGGAGGATATTCCAATGCCTCTCCTGTGCAGGTAAACGCATCAAAAATGTCTATTTGTTTGAAGGAAACTGTTATGTTGTTTCAAAACTGACTTTCAAATGTACCTTATCCTGTGTGTTCTAGATGCTAACGCAAAAGAGAGTTGCATGTGTTTTACTGCTCTGTGTGTGTGAAAAGAACTATGAGACCATTCCATCTGTATGGGGTTATAATTTATACACGAGTTTTTCTTGTCAAAAGCCCAAAAGTTTAAATCATTACAAGTATTATTTGATATAAAGTACAGAAAAGCAAGTTGGGGTGGGAGGTGACTGATCTCATATTTTGATGTATTTAAATAGAACTTTCGTGTTTGATATCAAGCTTTGGCAAATTATGCAATAGAGGAATTCTTAAATCCAAACTGAAAACTATTCTCATTGAAAAAAGCTAAAATAGGCATTGGAAGTCTGAAAGTAGATAAACTATTTAATTTTGAAAGCAAAAATTATTTGGAATATTATTTTGAAGAAGTCTATTAATCTCTGTAGTTGTGTTTCTCAGTATTTATGACTTTTTTCATTTTTCAAATTAGCTGATAGATAAATTGTCTGCATAATAATCTGCACACTGTTTCATATGAATGCTAATAAACTTGTTTCCTTTTAAATATTATTTGTAATGTTTTACACACATACATTCTAAAGTTTTATTTTCTTTTTGAGTTTAAGTGCTTCCCTTGTCTAAAGCTTAGTAATTTACTAAATTGGACAGCCAATTTGTTTTTTACGTATCAATAATTTATTATATTCTTTGTTTTGCTTTAAGAGAAACGAAGGTATTTTTAGCCATTATGTACAGTTAATACCCAACTCACACATCCATTACCCATTATAGAACCATATGCTCCATTTCAGGCCAGAGTGACCTTTAGTTTCTGTGATCATGGGGATTTTCTTGTACTGTTGGGTTTTGGTTTTTTTTTTTAATAGTCTCAAGCGGGCACTAATCTTCACTTATTGTCTAGTAACCACGATTGCTGCAGGGTTCTTTTTTGATCTTCAGTATGCGTATTGGCAGTTTTTCATGAGGATTTTGGTTTTGCGCAAGCTTACATTTACTACATAGATTGTTTTCTAAAAGAAATCTCTCATTTCTGTTCTCTCTTAAATTCCACTAAATTAGGAAAGATAAATTAGCAGTATAGAGAGACTTATTTATTCAGTGTTATTGTTGCTAACATGAATTTTATTGCAATTCATGTTGTGGTGAATAAGTAACTATAGATACACATAAATCATAAACCATCTGATTTTACAAGGACTTTTCTATTACCAATTATGGAAATTTGCTTGTTGATAAAATTAATACCAAGAACCAAAATAGAGGTTTTGCTTTTTCTTCCTTTTTCAGGTAAAAACTGCATACAAATGTGCCTGTGTGTTACGGGACACCATAAACCCCTACTTGCTGCGAAGAATGAAGGCTGATGTAAAAATGAGCCTTTCCCTTCCAGATAAAAATGAACAGGTTTGCTTATCTTTACTATTAGATCTGAGCCCTCTTCCTCCCCAAAATCCAGTCTTTCATGGACATTTAGAAATTATTTCTGCTAATAGCAGATGAAATCCTGTTTTAACTAAAGATAAGATATAGAGCTTTCAAGTTGCATTTTCTTTTCACACGTTTTCTGAATATTAAATGGTTGTAGTCTTGCAGGGACTATACAAGTACACTTTCATCTGAAAAACAAAGGATATATGAAGTGCAGTCAGGTCTGTTTAATACTGTCCTCGTAGGTCACAGGTGCATACGGATTAGTTGGCTGTGGAGTGTGTCCTATGGTGCATCTCTTGGACACTTCAGCATTGTTTCCTGCTGTAAAAAGGTTAATTTGGGTAGAAAATGGTAGAAAAGTACTTGATGGCAGTTGTTCATATTGCAAGCTAGCTGGATCTGTGTAAATTCTAATACATTTCCAAAAGACTAGCCTTTTGATTTAAAACTTATTTTCTCTACAAAGAAGTGGGATATTTTTTTAGGAAAGTAGAGGAGGTTGAAAAGGATTATTTAAACAAATCAAATTCCTACAAATACTCACGTCTAGTAATTTTTAGATTCTTCTGCCACTCAGGTTTCAGTGCTTCAGGCTTTCTTGTCCTCTGCTTGTTTTTTTCCTTCCTGTCTCCTCCCTCTTAAATAAAAGTAGACATGGCTAGTCTTTGTAAGCCAGTGCTGAAAGGTACATAATAAATGAGTAGGCCATACTCAAATTTATGCTGTGCAGTCTAGTGATCTTTTTTTAATCAAATTTTGAATTTTTATATACTTTAAAGAGTCTGGGCTATTTACTCTTGAAGATTGCAATCATAAACCGGTTAAACAAATTTAATTTTTGTTCGTATCAATCACAGGGCATTACATAAGTTTGACTTACGGCATAATGTTGGGTGCCTTGCAGGACGTGAGGAAGTGATTTTGTTCCATTTTAGCCCATGAGACCATCTAAAAAATCATTATGTGCTCGCACTCGAAGGCTAATGACAGAACAGATTACGTGTGCTAACCTAGTTTTCCCATGAGGTTCTAAGAATTTGCATGTTGTAAGGGACTTAACAGACACAGAAAGGAAAGCGTTTCCTATAAACATAGCTTTGAGAGAATGCTAACATTGCACAGTTACCTCATTAAAACTGGAAAATGGCAGCACTTTGAAAACTAAAGCAATTTGAGGGGAAAACTTAACAACGGGGAAAGGGGACAGAAAAACCCATGAAATCCATCTTAATGATTATGTTCATTCTCTAAAAAGTCAAAGCTTTTTTTATTCTAATTACTTCTATATAGTATCTTTTAACTTAGTATTTCAATATGTCAGATATCTGTGAAGCTTCACTGTAGCACATCATAAAACTTTAAAATTTACTGTATTTGAAGTTTACAGGTTGGGCTTGAGCAGTTCGTTTGTTTGTTTTGGTAGGTCCTCTTTTGCCGTTTGACAGATGAGCAGCGTCAAGTCTATCAAAATTTCATCAACTCTAAAGAAGTTTACCAGATTCTCAATGGAGACATGCAGGTTGGCATTAATTAAGGTTAATGGCAGGTAGGGTTTAATGGATAAAGTCATGGACTGACCTTCGCATTCTTCTAGCTGGATTCTGAGCAGAAAGGGAAGCAAACACGCTGATCTCAGTTCTGCTTTTGTGGATGTCTGCTTTTAACTCTCAGAAATGTTCCATGGAATATATAGAGTTAGTGATCCTTTTGTAGTGACGTGACCAGATAAAAATAGGAATGGAATGGCCTTTGCAATGTGTTTGAGGTGCTGGGAACAAATTATGGCTTGTTGGATGAGCTGCTGTAGGTAACTGTATGTGTGCTTTTAATCAATTGCAAAAGTGAAGCAAAGGAAAAGAGGAATTTGTCCTGAGAGTACAGTTCAGGTATGATAACTTTGTGATGAAACAGCTGATGATTTCACAGAGTCTTAACATATAGCAGAGCAAATAGCAAGCATCCTTTTTATTGTTTAACTAGTCACTTCAACATCTTTTGCCTCCATCCTCACAACATAAGTGTTGAAATTGCTGTGGCCAGGATGACAGCAGTAATTGAAATACAGTTTCAAATGCCTGCTGTTGCCTATCTAAAAAGTCTGCTGTTCCCTGTGACTCCTACATTGCACACATCTGGTCCATTTGACTTCTGTATGCATGCAGTGGATATTTTTGAGTCCCATTTTAGCTGCAGGATACAGATCTACTGTTAAGAGGAGAAGTAACATGTCTTGGTTATAATACCTCATTTCCTTGTCTTGTGAACTGTGAAATCCCTTCTCCCCTCACCCCCAGTGTCTCCAGTTAATTGTATGGTCAGTACAGCCATGTATATTGCAGTGTCATATAAAGCAGATATTGACTTTATCACTGGTTTGACTTTTTTATTTTTCCAGATCTCGCAAAGGTATAGTAGCCAATTTTTTTCAGGTGCCTAGCCATTTTAATTATCCCAATGAAAATTATTTTAAGGAGCTTGATCTTCAAGGGGTGGCTTGTACAAGACCATCTGCAGAAATTTCTCTAAAATGTTACAGCATGAGCTATCATATTTGCTAGACTTCTGAAAATTTTGAACAGTAAATGTCAATGCTTTTATTAGATGCTTTGTGATGACAGCAGTGAATCCCAACAGAAAAACAAAAACCCCACTGTAAAAACAAACCATAAATTATGAGCAGGCTCATCCAATTTGTAGTGATAGAAGATTAAGGGATTAGGTGTTTCAAGCTAGTTCGCTTTTATGAGTGCCCATTATATCAGAAGAATAAATAACACTTGTAGTATTATTGAATTAATAACTGAACGGAACCCTTCTAACATGGCATCAAAAGTGGTAATTTTCAGCTTCATATGTTTGTTCAAATATGTTTACTCATCTGGTCTTTGTTACTATGCATTCTGGTGGGTCTACTTGCATGGTAACTTGCTATCCTCAAGGTCTGTCTTAAGTTACCTGCTAACGTGGCGGGAGTTGGAAGGAAGGACACAATAATTTCAAGTAACAAACTTGGTGGAATTTTTCCTTTTGAGTAGGAAAAGTTTGACTATGAGTTACAGCTAGGGATTGCTTTTGCTATTGTGGAAATTGTTGCAGAATTCTCTTAACATTGTTTTTTTCCTAAAACTTTCCATGAAACAAATATTACCGTCCATTGGCTTCTCTAAAGAGCAAACCACTGTGAAAACCAAACTTCTTGATGATGACTGGATTAATCAATTGGTGTTTATTTTTCTCAACCACAACCCATATAGATACAAGTATTTGTCAAGAAAACAAAAATATTTTTCTTCTGTATTCTTTAGATTTTCTCGGGACTAGTAGCTTTGAGAAAGATTTGCAATCACCCTGACCTCTACTCTGGTGGTCCCAGGATTTTGAAGGGTGTACCGGATGCTGAAGTGGAGGAAGCAGATCAATTTGGATATTGGAAACGTTCTGGAAAAATGATAGTAGTAGAATCCTTGCTGAAAATATGGCACAAGCAAGGTCACAGAGTGTTGTTCTTTACTCAGTCAAGACAGGTAAGTTCACTAATTGTTTTTAGTTTTAGTTATTACTAAAACTAAAAAAGTGCATGTGTGTGTCCCAACAAAACTTGTAATTAGAACCACCTTTTGTAGTCTCCTTTTAAGAAAATTAACATCTTATTGAAAGAAAAACCAAAATTACTAATGTCTTTGGAATAATTGGAGACCAGTTCCCAAGTTCAGTAAGTTTGATTGGAATGACGCAGCATTGCACCAGGGTTGCCTAAATTCAATATACTGGGTCAAAGCTTGTATCAGTTATACCCATATATAATACCAGGCCAAAGCAGTGGTGATATATTTATTGTCCCCTACTGTGTAGTTTCAGGATAGAATTGGTAGTCAGTTTGTTCTCTCTGTTTAGTGCATGTGCACATCAAATCCTCGGGTTTGTGTGCTTTGGGCCAGCAGCACAGACAGTGGCCTTCATTTGTTTTCCTTATGTATTCATAATTTTGTCTTGTTTCCATGGATTCCCTTAGCATGCTGCACCATTTACCTCGTTAATTCTCTTGAGACCATGGCTCTGGATTTCCCAGTTATTTTTCTGATCATTTAAGATTCACAAGTTCTTGGTCTTCATCTTGTCTGTTTGATTGGCACTGCAGTTAGTATCAGAAATTCTTATGACTTGATCAGACAGTTGCTCAGCCTTTGCGTCTGGATTTCATTAGATTTTTTTCCATCACAACAGATGCTGCAGATACTTGAAGTCTTTGTGAGAGACAGAAACTATTCCTACCTCAGGATGGATGGCACCACAACAATAGCTTCCAGACAGCCCCTTATAACAAGATATAATGAGGTGAGATGTTGCATCCCACACACTGATGCCTGTTAGTGAGTATGGTTGAGTTCTTGCATTCCCTTTTGGTCTGTTTTTAAATATACTACTTCAGGTTTGAGACACAAAGCTGGGGAGTTCAGTCAAAAGAAATCACTTTCTTTCTGAGAGGAGAAAAAAAAGTCATCACTTTTTTCACACTTAAGTTGGGTTTTCTGCTAAGAAAAAAAGCAGTTGAAAAGGAAGGGGGGGAATTCTATTGGACAACCGTAAATGAAATTTAGATCAAACTACTTCTCTTTGTCAAAAGATATATTAGGCAAACAAGGACGTGTATTCCTTCTCTTGGCTCCCTTTGCATCTTTGCAAAGCATCCTGATAATAAAAGAATCCAGGAAATAAAAAAAAAATTATCTTGTAGTTTGGTAATTCTTGCTTTAGTAAATTTTCTCTTTTGTTATAGGACAAATCCATATTTATTTTTCTTCTAACAACTCGTGTTGGTGGCATTGGGGTTAACTTGACTGGTGCTGACCGGGTTATTATTTATGATCCTGACTGGAATCCCAGTACAGACACACAGGTGAGTTTGGTTCATTACATTCCATTTACCAGCTAAGTTGAAATAAAACTGAAGATGGAATGACATTTATCTCCTCCAATAATGTTAAAGCAGTATGTTGCTCTTCCCTAAGTTGCTGTTCCCAGCAATGGTTGCTTAGGGTGCAGTTCCACATTACGATTACTCTTGTGGCAAAGCCAATTTAAGTGGTTCCCACCACATCCCCTTTATGCTGTTATACCTTACCGCTCTTCAATATTGTTGATTCATATAGTCTGTTTAGAGTGTAGGCAAGCAAACAGCTGAAGTGGCCTGGGTTTTTTTGGTTTTTTTAAATAAATAAACAAACAAACTAGATGTTTCTGAAGGGAGAGTATGGCTGTGCAGGCTCTTCAACAGGCTTGACTGTTCATGGTGCAATACAGGGTAAGAAAAGGAGAAAGTGTTGCTTAAATTGGCCTTGTCACTAAATAATGATACGTAGCTATGCCCTTGGAAGCTGCTGTTAAGCCAATACCTTAAAGAAGTTGTTCTTTATCTGATGGTGTGATGAGACTGGTTTATCAGATCCCTTAACAGTATATGGGGCTTACATGTTTGAGAGGGAAAAAAATGGTTTTTAATGGAAATCCGACATGCAAATCTGAGATCTGCAAGTGTGTAGTCTGGCCTAGAGTGGTCTGTTTTAGTGGTTGGTTCAAGATGAAAGCTTTCAGCTAAGAAAAAGAAGAAAAGTTCAAAGGAAAGTGTATATTAAAGCTGTATTGTGAAATAGATCCCTTTTGGAATAAGTCTATATAAATTACATATCCTAGATGTGCTGAGTTCTAATTTAGACATAATTTATTTTTTGAGATTTTTTTGCATAGATTTCTTGGTACAATTGGAAATTTGTCTTACACATGTAAACTTCCTAAATTGTTTTCCTCTTCTGCTGAGTTAGTTGTCCTAATGCTGTAGAAATGCCACAGCTATGTAACTTCTTGAACTATTTATGAAATGTCCAAACTAGGTTTGAAACGGTGGTATCGATAGCTGTCTGTCGAACATATGTCTAAGAGGCTAATGTCCAGTAACCAAAGCTTTTGTGTTCCAGGCTCGGGAACGTGCTTGGAGAATAGGCCAAAAGAAGCAGGTGACTGTGTATAGGCTTCTCACTGCAGGTACTATTGAAGAGAAGATATACCACAGGTCAGTCAGAACGGTCCCTTGGATACAGCCATGTGCTCAAGAAAATATTTGTAGCACATCTGAGGTGGTGTAACAGTGACATACCTGTGCATGTACATACATGGCTTGTAACCCTCAACTGTGGCCATGACGGTCACATCACGAAAAACTGCTGAGTCTAATATTCTTCTAATATTAGACTCCCATCCATAGGGCTGTGCTGCTGCCTCTCTAGCTCCAAGACCCGCATGCCAAATATACCTCAGTAATCTGTTCCAGCAGCTGTGTCCAGCACATCCAGAATTCACTGTAAATAAGAGAGTATGAGGTATAGTCAGGAAGAAATGAGCCCCTTATTCAGAACGTGAGATTCAATAAGTCTGAAATGCAAATAGAAATCAACAAGTTCTTTATATTGTCCTTAAGATATATAAGGATGTATGTGGTATGTACATCCTTTTACTACTCTGCAAACCCAATTTGATTTTGTTTCCAAATCATTCCAAAGTTAGAGAATTAAGTCCCAAGAACACCCGTCATATTCACATTATTTATTCCAAAACGTAGCTAAAGCCTTAAAGTGCTTTTATTTTGAAATTAATTAAATCTTTTTATTTTGCTTTCCCATTCAGCTTTCTCAGTAGTTAGCTTCACTCACATGAATTCCAAATGAATGTACTTGGGAATCCTCTATTTAGGCATTACTCTTTAAAACTGGAATATCCTCTTTGAAAATGCAGATGAATGAAAAGCTCTAAATAATGAAATACCAGAACTTAGTAAGTGCCTTTTTTTTAATCTGTTTTACCACGTGGACACAAAGCATCCGCTGTTGGTTGGCTTGCGTCCCTCTGGTACATTTCTGTTTGAACAACACTGACCACATCAAGGAAGTGGGCTCTAAGGGTCAGGACATCAAAAATTCGTTTATTTCCAGAACAGTGCAATGGACTTTGAACTTCAAGTTGTCTTTTCTCTTTGCGTGTGTTTTACTTCCTGCAAATATGTGATCATCGTTGCAGGAAGCTATGAAGCTCAGTTAATTCTTAAAAGCTTTAAAGATGGATGCGCTACAGTAGCTGGCACCTATGTTTAAACTTAGGTTTTGCCAATTGGATTTAAAAGTAGTTTCCCTGCTTAATGCCAGTAGAGCCAAAACCATGATAAAAACACTTCTTGAGAACTGATTTCCAGCTCTATTTTGGGATGTATTTTTTGCACAGGAAAATAGTGCCTAGAACTTGCAATAAAAGCTATCTAGTACAAACATGGCACAGAAGTAGATTTACTAATAGGAGAAGACTTTGTGCGGACGAGTTCTCCCCCAAATTTGTTCCTTTCAGTCCTCTGCAGATGGGCTCTTTTTTTCCCTTCCTCTCAACCACAAGTCTGATTTCTCTTTTCAGTGGTTGTCATCCAGTCATCGCCATCAGACTGAGCCACTCTGCTGCTTTTGATTCTTCCAACCAATTGAACCATTAAAATGTTGTCGTTTTTTAACAAGCTCTTGGTTTTCTTTCAAGGAGCTTTCTGGCAGTTTTATTGTAATATATGCAAGCTTTTCAGTTTTAATGGACAAAAAAAATTCTAGCTGTGAAGTTATTTATGGCTTAGTTAAAGGATTCCTCATAGGACATTTCAGGATGGTGGTTACCTGTTGTGTTATGGGGTTGTTGCAAAACAATAAATCCCTGCATTTAACAATTTAGTTGGTTGTTTGAAAGTTACTAACTCAAGATTGTCTTTTGGAAACTTAACATCATCTTCCCACTGCTTAATTGTTCTGCAGGGTAACATTTGCACTTATACAGTCTTCTGTTTAAGTACTGTATTCAGTACTTAAACATAGCTAGACATTGTTTCATGCATAAAGTACTTTTTTTTTCTTTTTTAGACAAATATTCAAACAGTTTTTAACAAACAGAGTGCTGAAAGACCCTAAGCAGAGGCGCTTTTTCAAATCCAATGACCTTTATGAACTCTTTACTCTGAGCAGCCCAGATGTATCTCAGGGGACAGAAACAAGTGCAATCTTTGCAGGTACACATTTTTTCCTATTTGTTTAAAAGAAAAAAAAAATGTTTGAAGTGTTTGATAAATGGATACTAATTTCATTCATCCCTCAGGTACTGGTTCAGATGTTCAAGTCCCAAAACACCAATTTAAACGGAAACTTGAAAAGACACTGGATAATGACACTTCTAAGGGTGATCTCCATCTTACAGAAAGCAGCTTGCCAAAGTACAGCAAGCTATCCAATTCCTGCTCAACCACCCACGTGACAGATTCTTCTAAACCAATAGAGACAAGTGAGGGAACCAAAGGAAATTTTGAAACCTTTGACCAAAATAGCCATGCAAAAGATAATGCACAAGCAGCTACTAATGTAAGTTCGTTGAATAATAGCAAGGACGAAAGCTTGGAAAGAGCTGACAAATCTGTGTCCCAGTCATTGCCAGGTGAGGCAGGGTCTTCAGAGAATGCCAAATGTCTCAACGCCGTGGTGGCTGATGAAGTACATGGAGCAGATAATGCAAATGTCAAGGGAGCTTTTAGCCTTACATGTGGTGCTGCTGGCTCTTGGGAAAAGCAGGTTGCTAAAACTGAAGATGGGCAACTAGATAATAATCATTATAAATGTACCTCAAAAACAAAGCACAGGGTAGATATGCTGTCACATGAGAGCCACAAAGATAAGTCTAAAAAGAAACATCACAAAGATGCCAAATTTGAAGGAGAGCGCATTCCTCATCTAGTGAAACAGAAGCGATACAGAAAGAACAGTGAAGAGAAGGAGGAAGACTCAAAGAAAAATGATGATTACGTCTTGGAGAAACTTTTCAAAAAATCAGGTAACTATTGTTATTTGGCTGCTCAACATTATCAGACTATTTAAACAGAGGTATATAAAACTTATGCAAGTGAGGGAAGGGGCAGTTCTGTTACTCTGATGGTTAGAACTACAACACAAAACGTGGTTTATCTGTTATTGTAGTGAAGCATTAAAATGGTCGATGTTGAAATGCTCCAGTTATGATTGTGCTAACTACCTCGGCACAAACATCTCGGAGACATCTGCAGCCTTCCAGAAGCACATGCAGTGTTTCTTCTGGAAATAAGGATGCAACCAGCCTTCATTTACACAGCGGTTACGCTTCTATCTGTCCTGTCCATAACAATAGAAAAAGATCGATTTACCCACATAATTGCCAAGTCTGTTGTGAATAATGACCTCATCAGCACACCAGAAGTGGTTTGCTGTCAAATTGATTGCTTAACTGATAGAAGAGGGTTCTCTTATTAGAAATGACTATACTGAAGTGCTGTATATAATATATAATCAACCTGAAAAAGGAAAAATGTGATTGTGGCATTCAGTTAAATGTTGAATGTTTAATTGTACAGATAACCATGTAAATTAACAGATGTTCTCCTTCACCTTTTCGTGTACCTTCTGGTTTTTAGGGGTACACAGTGTTATGAAGCATGATGCCATTATGGAAGCTTCCAGTGCAGATCATGTGCTGGTGGAAGCAGAAGCAAGCAGAGTGGCCCAGGATGCCTTAAGAGCCTTAAAAGTCTCTCGACAGCGATGTTTAGGAGCTGCTTCTGGTGTGCCGACCTGGACAGGCATGAGCGGTCTTTCAGGTGCACCATCAGGAATAAAGTAAGTTCAGTTCTCACATTGCTTTTCCAAAAATAGAAAAGTTCCTTAGGATGCTGTGGATTTATCTTTATTTGCACTTGGTATTTGCAGTAACATGTATCAAAGTGGAATTTCATGTTTTATATTTAATATTGACGTGAAGGCATATTACAAGCTTAGGAAGTCCATTCCAAAGTGCAAAGTACAAAGAAAGCATTCTTGTTGCACAGTAGAGGAAGCGACAGTCTGGCAGAGGGCTCTTGAGAACCCTAAAACGCAAAGCCAGTCAGTGTCTTTGGCAAAACTATCCTAATCATTTTGAGAAGGATGTTTTATGGACTTACTTCTTCTGTGGGTTTTTAGGAGTCGGTTTGGTCAAAAAAGAAACTCCGTGCTGCTTTCTTCACATTCCACTTGTGCATCACCTGCGAAAAAGTGCAAGGTAAGAGACCCAAGCTAACATTGCTCTTTTAATAGCTGATATATGTGAAATGTTCTGATTTATGCAACAAATCTGATTTATACTGTAGATGTGTCTCATACCCATTTGTTGTATGATTATGTAGAATTCCAGAATTTTTAGTCACACATTAATTTAATTTTTCATCTTTTGATATAGCATCTTGATGAAGTATAATTAAGTAGAGCAGTCACAAATTGCAACATGGTCTGGTTATCTGTCTCAAGACCAACAATGCTTTTCTTTTGCTTCCTAAGTTTTAAAGTTGAGACCAGAACACGTTGCCTCTTTATTGTGTATTTCAGATGACTAGCTTCTGAGTGCTCACATTTGTTGTTTAAGTCTGAACAGCAGGCAGAATTTGTTTAACAGATTCTGTGGATCTCAAAATCCAACTTTCTCCATAGTCTGTATGTTTATTTGCAGGATGCAGATATAATGAAGAAAGAAAATGTGAAGAAGTGTAGTTCCAATGGGCATTTTGATGTAAAATCTGGAGAATCGTCATCCAGTGCACTAGACTCTTCATCTTTATTAGCTAAGATGAGGGCAAGAAACCACCTTATTTTACCACAACGGACAGGGAATGAGGGAGATGAGAATCATCAGCAAGCACCCGCCCCCGCCCCGGTTTCAACAGAATACGATGAACTGCTCGTGGATGTGCGTAACTTCATAGCGTTCCAGGCCCGCGTGGACGGCGAGGCTAGCACTCAGGAACTACTGCACGAGTTTGAGTCCAAACTGCCTGTGGCACATTCCTGTGTCTTTAGAGAACTTCTCCGCAATCTCTGCACCTTCCATAGGAGCCCGAACGGTGAAGGTGTCTGGAGGCTAAAGCCAGAATTCCACTGACCTTTGTCAAGGGAAGGCACCTGCCTGCGTGCTCAGCCACCGCTCTCCTTTCAAAGACTTACTGTTTATCTTTTAAAATGAGGAATTATTTCATATTCATGATATAATAATTGACTTGAGCAGTCAGTGGTGCAGTGCTTGTTGCAGGCTCAGAGCTAACTTTATTTCTGATTTACACTATTTATATGGAAGTGCCATCTACCTCATAGATGAAACAATACAAAATATCAGCACCTTTTATTTAAAAGAAATCTTAGTGTAAATGGGATGAAGAATACATACTGACTTTTTATTGCAATAAGAACCATGGGTGTTGCTGTGGGTTGTAAGACTTTTATTTGATTTCTGTGAAATTTGGAGAACAACTTCCTCAATTTCCTGTATGTTACTTGAATGGTCATGGGGCACACAGTGTACCATCAAAAAAGAAAAAAAAAAAAAAGAGGAGGAGATGGTAGTGGTCAGCCTGAGAGATTCACTTGTACCGAAAAGTGCATCAAAATCATTGTATGACACTTCCTTCAGTAGTGAGAATTTTGCTTTAAAGTTGGTGCTTTTGTTGTTGCCAGCATCTAGCATATGCAGTGTATCTTACATCACTACTTAACTTGGGAAATAATTCTACTGCCACAGAGGTTTAATCACAAAAAAAAGAAAGCCTGGCAGGATATTGAGAGGAATGACAGTTGATATTTATGGAAAACTTATTATATTATGGAAAACCCATTTACACCGTAATCATGAATTCGGTTACAGTCCCATACACCACTGGCAATTGCTTGGTACGGTATTTCTTAGCACTGAGGTGACAGTAGTTGTTATGTTTGTCACAGGTTGTGGACTGAAAATTGAAATCCCATGAAATGTTCATGGATCTCACTGTAATTCATGTCAAAAGCTTTCCAGTTCCCTGTTAGCACTTAAAATGTTATACCTTGACAAAGGCTGAGTGTTAGTTGGTCAGAGGGGGAATGGTTTGACTGTATTTTCCTAAATGTGATCTTCCACGTGAGTCACAGGTTATATCTGCTCTGCAGATAGGGAAAATCTCAGTCTTCCTGACAGTCAGACAACTTCTAATATCCATTTCCTTCCAAGGAAGGAAGGATTGGATTATTTGTAGCAAACCCAAGCGCTACATTGGCTCTGTCTTCAAGGTACTAGCTTGCTACATAAGGAAATCTTAAGGGGGAAAAATGGATACATTTTGAGAAGAAAACCAGGTTCTTGCAGCAACATTAAATTACTGTATGGCTTAAACTAGGAACAGTTAAATATGCCTAATGTCCTTCCTATCCCTAAGCTATTGAGAAAAGGGAAAGCTGAGCTACTTTTAGGGTTTTGTTCAGCGTGAAAGTATCTTGTTTACTTCAAATGAAAGTACAACTATGGAAAGATGAATGGTGAAGCAAAAGTACAAACTGTTACTTTGTTCTTGTAAAGAAAGTCTTTAAGATACTTCCAATGGCTTTTTCTCTTGTTTTGCTCAGTGCTAAAGGATCTGTAGAGATTTGCAAAAAGCGGTGCCTCGCTGTTTCAATAACTGCTCAGTTGGCTTTTTGCAGACTGGAGTTGGAGAGGGCAGATAGCCCAAGAATCTACTTCTTTTCCTCATGGCATTTGAAGGTGGGACTGTTCCACCATTTCCTGACATCTGTTTTTCTGATGCCATTTATATTCACTTACATTCCCTCTTTCAGGAGAAAGATGAAACCAAGGATCTAGGCTGCAATTACAGAACACTTCAAAAACTGTAAATCTGTTGATATGACTTAAAATGGATCAGTAAAAGAGTAAAAACAAACCAATTTTTCTGTTCTCTTCAAAGCTACAGAGAATTTTAATTGGTTTTGGGTGTCCTGCCCCCATGCGTTCCTGTGCCCCAGGAACAGACCAGGAGTTCAGCTCTCAGCAAAGCTGCTGCTGTCACCTTAGCTGTCCGTTGTGGCCTCCTGTTTTATTTGCTACTTCCAATCCTAAAGACATAGTTCCTATACTAAGGAAAGTTCACAACTTCTCACTGATCTGTTAATGTAAATGGACTTGCATGTGCTTTTTATAAATCCTTGGCTTTTATGGACTTATTAAAAAAGCAAAACCGAAAGTCTGTTCTAGAAGTCTTCTTTGGGGGCGGGGGGAAGAATGGGGTGAGGGAGCGATATTTTCTTGTATCATATGGCTCTGACTAAATGATTTATATTATCGAGTACACTTCTGTTCTTCATACAACTACAAATTATGCATCCTAGCAACTAGATTTTTTTTACAGTACTAGCTTTTGTTTAAAAGAGTGAATGAATGTTAGTATAATACTAAAAAAAAAAAATTTTAAAGCATTTAATCTCAAAAGTGTATGTGATTAAAGGTCTACAGGCTGATTTATCAGTAAAAGTCCTGGAATATAATACAGCTGCTATGCATTTTAAAGTAGAAGAGCTATTTCAGAATAATCCTACTTTTATTCCATAGTGTTATCCGATTTTTTGTTTAACTTTACCTGTGTAAAGTGAATTCCTTTCACATCTTCAAAGAATATCTAAAACAATTCCTGACTAATGATATTGCATACTCAAATATGTTTACCATTAAATAGCTTATAGATACGTAATACTCTTAAAACCTTGTATTTTAGTCTTATCAGTTTCCAAGTATTCAATGCTGCAGTTGGTCAGTTGGTAGTTGCTACTTTATTTGTTTGTGATTCCAAAAATCACTCATGTGGGATGCTTGTGTGTTTTTAATTTGTTTTCTCACCTCAGTAAAAAGGCGATAAAGAATGATCAAAACACAGATGTTAATTTAGGAATCAAGTTGAAAAAAAAAATCATTAAATCTTACTAAGGAAAGACATTTCAGCATGAAACTGAGTATAGTCTTTAAATTTAAAAAAAAAAAAAGTATACTGCAAGGAACTACTGAAAATTTCTTTATGTAAAGATGCTAAAAGCTGAGCACCATGCTACTCCAGAAATGTCGTGCCAGTGTAGATGATGTGACCTGCTACCCACACAGCTCAGCAGACAAATGCTGTTGAACAAAAATCTAGAAAGGTAAATAGCAAAAACTTGGATTGGTCTGTGTTTGTGGCTATGTACGGTGTTTGGGTAAAACATGCTGCACTGGTGTTTTAATGGCAGAAGTTAAAACTTATCATAATTGTTCCTTCTGGTTTCAAACTATATTTGTAGAGAGGGAGGTAAAAAAACCCTCTTGCTTTGTCTATTAAGATGTTTCCCCCCATCCTGTCCTCCTTTTACATTCTTGCAGGTGTTTATTCTCCTGTGTTCATCCTTTTGCTGAACACGTAAGTCTTGTATAGCCAACTCGCTCACCTCTGGTAGAACTAAACTCTAACCTAGAGAAAAGAGACTCTGCTAAAGTTGTAGGTGTTTGACTCTTCTGAACAATAATGATCCGCCACAAAAGAAATGTTAGCAAGGTGCTGAATGGATAGATTGATAGAAATGACGATTAAAAATGAGAGTATTTTTAAATCCATAACTTCATATTGTGGCTCAGCCTCTTCTCAAAGGGCTACACCATGTGGAGAATTGAGTCTACTACAGCTAATAAATGTTGTCCTCCCAAGTAAAGCTGTAGAGAATTGAGCTTTCATATCTGTAAGTTTTGGCTTCAGATGATAGTCACCTATAGACAGTCGTACTCAAGTCACAAGGTCAATTTTGCTTTTGATTCCAAGGTTGCTAAACTTGGCTAATTTTGACTGTCTTCTACTAGTGCAATTCTCTGCCTTACAAGAAGCTGCAACTGAAAGGACAAGACTTTCAAAAGGACTTGATGGGATTTTTGTTGTTCATAAAGTCCTGCAGCACTTCCCTTTGAGCTACTGAGTCATTAGGACTAAGAAGCTTCCAGTTCTTCAGCTGTTGTAAATGCAGCTCCACTGACATGGATAGGCTGATGCTGCTTCCTCGAGGACCTAACCTTCATGAGAGCCAAAACGCGTGTTATCTGGGACGCTGCGCGTATGTGATTGAAACAGCTGCAGAATGTTAGCCTTTCTCCAGTTTCTGTGTGTTTATTGACACTGCTGTACAGACAGGACAGTTAGAGGTGAGTTGCGTTCCTGAAGAGGGATACCTGTTGTACACAGGTTTTTGGTTGATTTTTACAAAGAATGATCTTGTGAGCTCCATTTTTCTCTGAACTCCAGTTACAATGTGAGAGGTGCTTTTCAAAGCACACGGAGATAGGTGATGGCAATGATTTTAGAAGCCATCTGAAGAGACCTTTGTGTGTTGATTCCCCAGTTAAATTTATGTATAAAGTGCATTTGGTTATATTGATGTTAGTCTGCAATTGAATCAGGGCTTTTTTCCTTATCTACCAATTAACTCTGTTTGATAGTGAATGAATACTGCCAGGACTCATAATGCCCCATCACTAGTGTGTAAGGAAAAAGCTCTTCACAGAGGGAGAACATTTTGCCTTCACTAAGACTGAGCAGAAACACAAAATATGTTCCATAAACAATGATACTACTGTATAACAGTGTGAAAATGAGAGGAGAATCTTCTTCACAGCATCAGCAGGGAGGGAGGAAATTTTGCAATAGATTTTCAAATGTTACACATTGAGATCTATCAAAAAAAAAAAAAAGTCCACATATAATGATATACCATCAGTGACAAAGATATCTAGGCAGGCATCGCGTAACTAGAAAAAGCTGTGGGGAAGTTATTGCTACAGGATGTATCCTTCCAGGAAACCTGTCACTGGAAGCAGTAATTTAAGCAATTAATTTGACAAAACAGTCTTACAGAAAACAGTAACTTGACTAATGTTCTTTCAAAAGGGTAATGCTTTTCTCCAACATGAAATAGTTTTATTTTTAGAAGAAGGAACTGGGTAGATGAATAATAAAATTTGTGAGATAATACCTGACTTGCATTTTTTTTTTTTTATACTGCTCTGATCGCTACGTCTAGTAACAACAGTTTAAGCAGTTTTGTCACTTGGAGGAAGGAGGTGTTGAGGAACACCAAGGATATCTTGGTGGTTCAGCAAGGAAGGACAATGCAGTGTCTCCTGTGCTGGTGGTGGCTGTGGTTTCTCAAATGATACATAAAGATGATGAAAAGACTCGATGTGGAGAGAACCCCGTAGCAGTTTTATCCAAACTTGGCTTACTCCTAGTGTATGGCGAAGTAATTACCTAAACCATGAGGAAAAATTAGGAAGGAATTAAGTTAGGTAGCGTAGTCACTGAGATGGCTTAAAATGCGGAGTAATCTACCTGTTTGGTCTTTTAGGAGCAGGGAGATCTGGATTCTCCTGCTATAAACCTCTGGGTGACTTTGGACATGGTACTATACTGCCTGCTGCATTGGTTTCCCCATCTGACGGGTGCGCCTTTTGGGGAAGGCAAGAAATCTTTCAAGTCCTTTGGAAGTGCTTCAGGAAATGACAGCACAGTACAAAAAAGTCCTAGTTGGGAAAAGAGAGGTAATATGGCATCTTATTGTCTAGCTCATTAATTCAGCAACCGTAGTTCACACAAAACTATCATACAAAATTGCTAAGAGTACAGTTTTTTGAAGGGCTTGGGTAGGGCACATGCCTTGGAGTCAGGATGTGCTGGCAGCACTTGGGAGTTTATCTCCTCTGGGAGAGGTATTTATATATTAGATACATGGTAAAAACACTCTCTGCTACTTAGGGCCATTTATAATTTCCCTGTTCCAACATTCAAGCTAAATGCTGAATATACGCTTACTAACTCAGTGGCTCTCTCCATCCACCTGGCCCTCAAGGGATTGCTATTCTAGGCGCTGGGGTGACGTCAACACTCCGACTTCACGCAGCATGGCTGATGTAGTACAGTCCCGTTCCTTCAGCTGAGACTTAGGAGCTGAAGCTTTTCTTAGTAATTCTTAACTTCGGTTGGTGACCCTGGTTTTACTGTCTCTACTGTCATTACAAGTAAAGAGAAGTCTGACATCTTTCACACAAAGGCCATTCCTCTTTTCTTTCTTAAATGGGTGTAAGACAGCTGCTGTGAAGTAAGTGAAATACCCTGTGTTCTTGCTTCCTGCCTGCAAAAGCCAGTGAAGGCTGCGGTGCATCGTTGTTGTGTTCAGGGAGCAGAAAACTACTCTTCCCCGCCTCCCGCGGAAAAAGAGATGTGTCACTAAACTAACTAGGAACTACAGAACCTGCACAGAGAGTGTACAAAGTGTCAGGCAGCTGTGTTGAGAAAGAAGCAACTTCCAGCCTGCTCTATCCACTAGTTCCCTATTATTTGCGCTAATGTGAAATTAACGGGAGAAGGGAGAGCGTATGCTGAGCCGAGCTCTTTGTTTCTGAATGGCAGGGTTGGACTTGCATTTAATCCGAACTTGCTAAGGTTCTGAAATGGACAATGAAAGCTCCCAAGTAAATGTTGCTCTGCCCAGTAATGATAGCATGTGATAAACGTGCCTTTTCAATATTGTTGTCTCATATTAATTGTAATGTCATCAAAGATGATATGGCAGTCCACATGATAAATCCCACCATTCTTACATGTAAGCTATACCTGAACGCCTGATGATTTTGAACTCCTCAGATCCTCCAAGCTGTTTATGCAGTCACTTGAGAGAGGGAGAAGGAAAAGCAATGCCAATGCTGAACTCTTTAGAGAATCCACCTGAAATTTTAAGTCGTTAACGATCTATCATAGCTCCCTACAGATTCCCTGCTTTTCCTGTGCTCCCAAAGCCACACTGCTCACAACATGTAAGTTGAGAGAACCTTTTTTTATTGTACAGATCAGGGAGGTTGAAGCCTTGCACTAATTGCAAACCAGTACGTAGTATCATCAGTGGAGCTATGACCAACTCCTGCATAAGGCTTACATAAGTGGTGAGTCATGCAGTCTTACGAAAGAATAGGGAGTGAGGCTTTCATTATGTTGTTTGCCTAATCAGAAATATGAAAATAAAAGAACACAGCACTCAGTGGGTTACGTTTGGCTAACTGTAGGCTGGAATTTCTGCAGTTGCACTACTACGATGGAGGCATTTCATTGTTTGTGGTCCCAGCTTATATTAAACAGAGAGGATTTTTTCATAAATCTTTGCCTCTAGGGCAGAGTTAAGGTTGTTTGGGAACCCTAGCTTTGTGTTTCCAGACATTAATGTCTGGAAGCAGCACCATGGGAGTAGAAATGGAGGTATATGCCTAGGGAGGATACTAGGAGTAAATGAAGAGGCCCAAGGGCAGGGTAGGGTTTGTGAGGATAAGCATGCAAAGAAGCAGTGGAGTGGAAGCAAAGCTTTTAGGATGACTGAAAAACAGTCTAGTGATGATTTCTCATATTTTACTAGTCCCTTTCCATGCTCTCAGGCAGGTAGTTGAATGGGTATTACTTTATCTAGCGCTGCTGTCAGCCATGGGCTGAGATACCACAGCCCTTAGAAGACAACTGGAGAGCTTTATGTGCAGGAATGGCGCTCTTTACACCGGTCTGAATCACCCATCACTGCTACCCATTTTCCTCCGTCAGTCCTCTGCAGCTCATGTGGCAAACTGAATCAGCAAGCTTGTCTTCTGGGGGAAAAAAAACCATAGCAATAATTAACCAATTTTTTTTCAAACATGTGGCTACACTAGCTGAAGGCTGGAATGAGTGACAGTAAAGGAGTCTGGAGCTGAAGAGCCATGTGGCCAAGTACCCTAGGAACTTCAGCTTTAGCGCAGCAAAAGGTGAGTGCCTGCTGTATCAGAGCTGTTTGAACAATCCAGATTAAACCTTTTTGTTTTTTTTTTTTCTTCAAATGGATAATTTGGGAGCGTGTGGAACTGTATGGTCTTTGTCGCCACCTCATTCCCCTATGGGCCCACATGCTTGCTCAGTGCAAGTGCTCCTGCCTAACGCAGCGTGCCGAAGCAGAGGAGGCAGAGATGTTTCTATCTGCCCCACAACCCACCTCCCTTTGCTTTCCTGCCTGGAAAGGCAACACGTGGCCCTGTGGCACAACCAGAATAGGCACTGCTGCGTGAACCGTCAGGAACATAGAACTGCTCCTCAGTAAGCTGCCAGACTGCCTTAAAAAGGACTAGTATTCAGGATGCTTAGGGGTTGGGTTGGTTTGGGTATCTTTTTTTTTGGGGGGGGGGGGGGGAGGTGGAACTCCCTTCACCAACCAAAGGCGGGGGGAAAGGCAAATTACTTAAAGCTGCTTTGGGAATTATTTAAGCCTTTAAAATGGCTTTTCAGAAGGCGTGTGCCTCCCCACGTCCCTAACGATGTCGAAGCCCTGCTGCCCTGCCGTGGCGGAATCCCGGCCTGTCCCTAAACCCCGACCCCGGGCAGCCGCGGGGCCGGCGCTAGAGACGGCGGTACCGGTGGGTACCCGGGGCCCCTCCGGGGATCTGCAGTGCCCATATCAAAGCCTTTTTTAGTAAAGAATGAGATTTTCACAGGCGCGCTTTTCTTTGCAGAGACTTGGGCTTCCCCTTTCACCGGCAGCCGCTCCCCCGGCCCGCTGATGTTAACGACCGAGCGGCGATGCCCCATTGAGCCTTTATAGGGCCTTAATGGCCCGGGCGAGGCGCGGCCGCCCGCCCCCGGGGGAAGCGGCCATCAGGGCTGGCTGGGCTCCTTGCCCCGCTCACTCGCCTCGCCGCCCTCAGCCTCAGCGGGCCGGGGCCGGCGGAAGGGCCGCTGCCTCCTCACCCCGCTGCGGCCACCCGAGGCGGCCTTCCCGAGCCAGCGCCGCCGGCCATGGCGGCCCGCCGGCTGTGGCCGTGGCTAGGCCTGGCCTGGCTGCTGAGCCTGCCGGCGGCCGGCGGCCTGCCCCTGGCCCCCGGCCCGCGGGACGAGGTGCTGGCGGCGGCCATGCAGCGGCTGCGGGAGGTCTTCGACATCGAGGAGCTGCCGCCCGACGTCCTGCCCCGCAAGAAGCCGCCACAGTTCATGGTGGATCTCTTCAACAAGGTGGCCGACGCCAACGGCATCACCCGCGCCCCGGGGCTGCTGGAGGGCGACGTGGTCCGCAGCTTCGAGGACCGAGGTGGGCCTGGGGCGGGGCCGGGCCGGGGCCGGGGGGCGGCGGGGGCCCAGCCGTGAGGTGAAACCCCCGCTGCGGGGTCCCCTGCCCCGCCGTGAGCAGGCCCGGCGGCGGCTGTGGGAGAGGCGGGGGCCGGGGTTGTTTTGTGGGGGTCCTGCGTTGTCACTAAGGGGGAAGGGGGTGTCTCTTTCCAGTTGTCATGGACCAGTACCACTTCTATTTCGACATCAGCGCCATGGAGAAGGGCGAGCAGATGCTGAAAGCCGAGTTCAGGGTCTTCAAGCTGAAGAGGACACACCGGTCTAGAAGGGCTGACATGAAACACTTTTGCAAAGTAAGTGGGGAAGTAAGCTGTCAGTTATAACATTTACTTGTGCTTTACGTTGTTAGTAATACTGAAAATGAGGAGTGCAACCGCTTACCACAAACCTGCTTTACTTTTATTTTCATTTGATGGTCGGCCTCAGTTGTTCTTTGCCTCCAGCGTGCAAAGAAGTAGGCGCAAGGTTTTGGCTGTCCTTTGCACAGTATGGCAGCGCGCTATCCCTAAAGACGGCTCCGTCAGACCTCTCTCAAGCCATACCGTGCTTTTCTGGGGTTTGAAACGTTTTGAAACTTAAATCGAAATTTGTCTGCTTGAGCCACTCAAAAAAAAAAAAAAAATAGCGATTTGGGATCCGTAGGAAAATCGTGCAGGTGAGGACTCTGATGTCAGTTGTACCTGTTCCTTTGGCAAAAGGCAGGATCAGACATTTTGCAAACCTAAAAGTAAAGCTGTGGAGGAACGGAAGACTCCCACAGTATCAGATGTTCAAAAGAGAAAGAAAAAGGATGATCAGGATATTCTTCTATAGTATCAAACAGTCCAGTATCCTGTCTCTGAACACATCTAGAAATAGGTGTATGTACTGATACTTGTTTTTCCCTTAAACCGCCCCAAACCAACTTTTTTGCTTGGTCTGGAATGGTAGTACAGTTTTCCAGCTATGATGTGTCAGAAATATTCATAATCTTCATTCTCCTTGTTTTGCTGGAACAATTGTTTTCATTCTTGTTGTTTTGTTGTATTGTTCTCATCAAGGTGGAAGTGTATGAGCTCTTGGAGAGTGGAAGTAAGATACAAAAAAAGCATCTCATTGCATCAAGATTATTGTCCCTGTACACAGAAGGCTGGGAAGTATTCAATGTCACACAGACGGTAAGCAGAGAATTCTGACTTCATTTTAATTCTAAATCTCCATTTAACTTCCTCTGTAGACTTCTTTATTTGTTAGTTTCAAGATTTGTTTTGTAGATACCCTTAAACTATAGCGGTATGTGAATGCCTTTCCATAGCAAAAAAAAAACCCCGAAAGTGGTTTAAAACATACATTTTCCTGGGTTTAAATCTCTATTCTCAGACTGTTTTTCATTGCCAACGCTTTATAATCAGTCTGAACAGCATGCTTGGATGATTGGCTGAGTTCCGTCTTAGGTCATGATAGCTCAGTTTGAGAATGGCCTGGCCTTATCTGTTAGTCTGTGATTATAACAATTAGATAAAGTAAATTTGCTTGATTGCGAGTTAATTTCTTCGAATGCCATGTTTGTTAGATTTAAATGAGTTTTAATGTTATGGAAAGTCTGGAGAGTTCATGTTGTTCTGTTATTAAGATTGCTATGAAAAATAAATTCCTGGATGAAATCAGAGAGGATATGTTTTAATGTTAATTTTAATTCCTAGACTCATCTATTCACTCGTAGATTCTCTGAAATTAATTATCTTCCTGTAAAAGTAGCTTTGGGGAATGCATATGGTTTTTTGTATTTTTAAATGTTGAATTACTGGTTTAAATATTAAGCTCAATTGAGTCTCAGCTATACAGTTAGCTCACTTCTGTTCTTATGCTCTCATAGCTTGTTGCCCGTTCCCTTTTCCTAATAAAAACATTGCTTAATCATAATGCTGTAATAAGAATATCGAAACGATATTTTTTCATTTCCCTTTCGTTACCAGGTTTCCAAGTGGGTTGGAAACAGCAGCTCCAACCATGGCTTTTTGATAACTACCACACATGTATTCAACAATAGAATTGAGCACAACCTGGTTAAGTTTGCTAAGAGCCAGGGCGCTTTGCAGGAGAGTAGAAATGCTCTCCTTGTCCTCTTCACCAACAGTAACAAACGGAGGTCTTCCAGCTTTGTACCCTCTTCCACAAGTAAGTTTGTTCTGATGTAGAATATGAACTCCCTGTTCGTTTTCTGTTATCTTCTGCTGCCTCGTGTATACCTCATCTCAGTATTTACTTGCAGTGTTGAAGAGTTTTGCAAGTTCGTCTTTGTTGCTTATCAGAATTTCATTCGATAGTTCTTGCTAGTAGGTCACCCACCATCTTAAGTTGCTTCTCCCCTCAAAAAAACAGTGTTTGTAGGAAATATTCAGGAAGCCTAGGGTGGGATCTGGTATATTTTGTTTGTAAGCGAGTGGGAGTTCTATTTTTTTTTAGTTACTGTTTATATTATTTTTGTGGTGGTGAAGTTTGCATGAAAATTGTAGATTAGGTTTAGGCAAAAAAAAACTCAGTGACCTGGAAAACTTGGTGAAAATGCTGGTAAAGCAACTGTAAGTAGAGTTATTAAGCACAGCTTTCAAGAGTGGAAGAGGTTGTTAAATAAGCAATTTAAACCTCTCTGTCCTTGGCTTGGTTTTTAAGCACCTATTTAACTTCAATGACTAATTAGCATTGTGACTAAAGGCTGCTTTCATCAAAGACAACGCCCTCATCCCTTAAATTACAAAACACAGTGTTTTACCTCTCCCACTGGTCTTCCAGTAAAACCAACTGAGGCTGGATTTTAGAGCCTGATAAATGCAAAGAGCAAAAGCTGCGAGAAGGGGCAAAAATTATTCTGTTTTGGCTTTGCAGGGTTTTCAGGTAAACGATTGCATTTGCGCATTAGAAAGAAACTAGGTAGGACTTGCACCAATATTAAGAAGTAGGTGGTGAAATTGATTAAAAACAAAAATAAGGCTGGCCTGTTTATTTTTGTTTTCCAAGGAAAACTTTTATAGTGAAATCCTGCATTCCGATTTAATGAGCATCAAGCTCCGTATGGGATGCTGTGCCAGAACTGAGAAATCAATACCCTTTTCTCAATGAAGAAACTCCTTAGACCCCCCTGTTTGTGGTCAGTGAATCTGCGCAGTTTGTCCTTCTACCAGCCTGTATATCAGTGGTTTTCAGCCTCTCTACATGGATCTTAAGGTCTCCATGGACATTTATTAAGGCTTCTCAGAAGGTACTTTGAAAGCAAACCTATTGTCAGTAAGCTTCATTTTCTAGCAGAATTCCATAAACCTGGTGGTAATTTTTTCAGATCGAAAAATTGAAAAATATTTTTAAAAATATTACTTTATAGGAGCACTGTCTGTTTTGCAAGTGTATGGGTAGCGTTCCTGCGAGGAGAATACTGGAGAGAGAAAAAGTCTGTGATCTCCACGCTCTGTTAGCACTGCTCAGCTTGATCTGTGTTGTAGGAGTGGCCGTGTAAAGGTTGTTAAAACCATTCCGACCAGATCCAGCTCTGAAAAGGGCCTGTGGAGTTCACAGAATGTATTTAGTATATCATTGAGCTTTTCCTTTGTATTTCTTCTGAGTTTGGGACACAAAATGAAACACAAGATGTGGCAGTTTTTGAAATATGGCTGAAATAGCAATTGAAAACACACACACCCCTTTTGGTACTTTCACAGTTGAATGTAATTTTTAAATCTATCCTGAAGACTTAGATGAAAATTTATGGAATAGGCTTTTGTGCAGAATACTGTACTTGGGAAATTAATTTATTTTCGGAAAGATTAACACGCAGCTTCCTTTCAGAACCGGAGATGAACTCTGCCAAAAATGATGCTTCACGTGTGCCTCGTGAAACTCGGATCACGGAAAGCAGCAACGCAGGCATGAGCAGGAGACCCCGAGCTGCTGCAGTCCCTTCTGCCAAAAGCCAGGTAACAGCCTGTCATCGAAGGGAGCTCTACGTTGACTTCCGTGCTATTGGCTGGTCAGGATGGATAATTTACCCGAGTGGATACAATGCATTTTATTGCAGAGGATCCTGTGTCTTCCCCTTGGGAGAAAGTCTAAATGCAACAAACCATGCTACAGTTCAGTCCATAGTCCATACCCTTAAACTGTCTGAAGATGTCAGCACGCCCTGCTGTGTGCCAGATGAACTGAAGTCCCTCAATCTTCTCTACTTTGATGACAAAGAGAATGTGGTCCTTAAAAATTACAAAGACATGGTGGCAACAAGGTGTGGTTGTCATTAGGGGGACCCTTTTTACCTTTTTTTGTCTGCAGTTGGCTTGCACCTGGATTCAGTTCCCCATTTGCCATTACCAATGGAAATGGCATTTTAGATTGCAGATCAGGAGAGTCAGAAGTTCATCTGTGCTTCAGATCCTTCTCCTCTCATCATGGCTGTGTGGAAAGGTGTTTAAGGATGGCTTTTGAAGAGCCATGGGCTTCTGGAGGGTATGCTGATCTGCATGGAGAGTTCTTTGAGAGCCTGTACACCAGAGGAAACCATTAAAAACAGGAACTTGCTATGTGAAGGAGTTAAAACACTCTTAAGATGAGTGTTCAAATTAAGGTCTTGTTCTGTATATTGAGGCACAGAATTTCCTATGATTTAACAGGCATGGTATCCTGCCTCAATCCAGGACGGGGTGCAGGTCTCAGTTTTGACTGCATGATCCAGTGGGGATGTACACTCCTACATAGACCTTTCAGCATAAGTGTTTGCCCAGAGCTAATCTCAGAGGCCTCTACCATCTGCAGCTCGTGCATTACCTGGAAATGCACTTATCGCACCAGTTCATGCAGAGACCTCCTTGTAAGTCCGCCTGGGGCTTGCTGGCCGATCTGAGGGAGCACATAGGTCAGCATTTGTCTGGAAACCAGGAATCTTCGCTTCAGACTCAGGGCTGCCACCTCTGTATGATCAAGCATCAACTGGTCCTCCTCTTTGTAAAATCATTCTCTTCCACCGTGGTCTGCTGGTGGCTGTTGGGCAGTGTGTCAGCAGAGAATTTATACAGGGGCTGTTCAATGGGATCCTAAGGTTGGGTCAGAATCCCCATAGTTTGGCAGGATGAAAAAAGACTGCAAAGCTTTGGACGTCTGTGAGAACATGCTGGATGCTGACCTGGTCCTGTATCTGAGGCAAGTTTGATGGAAGGTACGTCACTGATTCCCTTCCATTCCTTCTTGAAGAACAGGACATAGACTTGCAAGGGGCGCCCTGACCCCCGTTAATGCAGGCAATCAGCCCATTGCAGTTCCTCAGTCAGCTCACTGAGTTGTAACTTGAACCTGGTTAGGTTTCTTGTCTCCATGAATCATGGAAGGAGGTAGACTTCTCACAGAACATGACATCTCCCATGGGTAGAATGGAGAATCTTTTTCGTCCAATGAGATTAAAAAAAAAAAAAAAGGTATTTATGTACATGTTTTTCTTCCTGTAAATACTGATGTGTGTAATAAATTTATTTTATTTAAAACCCAAACACTTGGAGTATATTAACTTAATCTGTAATATAAAATGTTAATTTTCAAATAAATGTAACGTAACATTGGTATGGTTTTTGGTGTTGTATTTGAATGTCATGAATCGAATACTTTTCCAGAAGAGAGGATGTTGCCGATGGCTTCAGTGGGCACTCTATCAAGTCCTCTGACTCCATGTCAAGGAGTATAATGGATGATCAGAATAAATGTGTTTACCTTCAGGGAGGATCCAGTAATTATTCCTGAAGCGAAACTTGCATCGAAGCTTCTTGTAACTCTCACTTGAGTTGGGCACAGAGATTAAAGCCCTTCAGGTTTGTCACATGCGGCGTTTATAACAAAGGCTACCTCATGGAGGTCCTGAACTTAACATACCTGAGATGACTTCCATTTTCTTTGTGTCTGAGACCTTGTTTTCATGTATGTTGTAGTATCTTGGGATGCCTTCATTAAAATTCCACTAAGTGAGAAAGCCAGGACAAAAGAAATACTGTTATTTGCAGGTACAATGTATGGATGAGAAGGCTGGGCCCCGTATGTGTAGGCCAGGCTTGCGCTTGTTGGAACTACAGCCGGGGATGGGTGGAGTAGAGGAGACTGGGTAAGACAAGGATTTAGAAAGAAAGGGTGGCATGCATGGGTCGGTGTGCTGAGAAGGGCGTTCTCCTGCCTGGATGTTTCTCTGTGTCCTGGTTTGAGGTAAAACAACCGATTTTCTGTTCAGTAATTTTACTTTACAGCTAAGCCTCTTCTAACTAACCGAACTCTTTGCAATTAACAGCACATTGTGGAGACACTGTTCGCTTTCAGGGTGGTAAGACCTGATTGTTCTAATTTATGCCAAGGAACAGTATGCAGAGAGGCTCTTGCTTATGCTTGTTGCTATAACAACTACGGTCAGCAAACTTTGTTATTTGCCCCGTTGGAGGATTGGAAACAGAAAAGCGCAGAGGGGTCACACCTGTGGGGAGGAGCGGACAGGGCAGGTGACCCAAAACTGACCCACAGGGTATTGCATCCCATCTGCCTCATGCTCAGTATAAAAGCTGAGGGATCACAGGGTCAACTCTTTCTTCAATGGCTGACGTCTGAGGAGGACTCTGTCCCTTCGTCTGCCTTTGATCCTGATCTGTGCGTTCCCGAATCCAGTTCCCATCCATCGCAGAGTCCAGTCTGGGACTTTCCTGGTGCCTGCCAGTGGACGTGATCATCATCCTGTGTGCTCAATACTGGTTTTGCATATTGTATATATTTCATTACTTTCCTTTTTATTATTTTGTTAATATTTTTATTAAAGTAGTTTAGTTTCTTCTAAGCTCATGAGTCTCTCTCTCTTCCTTCTCTCCTTGGAGCGGGAGGTGGGGGAGAGCATCTGTTGTTCGCCTCAGTGGCCAGTCTGTCCCAAACCACCGCACTCTGGAAGGTTGCAGAGGCTGCTGTAAGTATCAGCAGAGCTGCGACTTTCCCATGTCGGAACAGCTCCAAGAGCAGGTCTTGCTGCTGGGAGCAGCAGTTAAGGCAAAGGAGCTGGTGCTCAATCCAGGCTGGAACAGGCAGCGGAGAGTTCAGGAAGCTCATGTCTGTTAGGGACAAAAGGCTTGATTCCCCGTAGCCAGGGAAACAGGCTCTAGTGGGGCTCCTGTATTTCCATCCAGCAGACCACATGTCGAACTGGTGGTGTGTGAGTTACACACGTGGAGGCACAGGGACTACAAAAGTGTTCGTCCTTTCTGCAGAACAGCCCACCATCAGCCATGCTGACCACACTGCCTTGTGTTCAGAATTCCCAGATAAATGGACAAAATCTTCCTCTGCCAGTATAAAACTACTGGGGAGGCGGGGGTGTGGGGGTGGGAATGTGTTTTGATCTTGGTACATGGTAAAGTGGAATATAAATTGGGTAGCAGGGTGGTGCTAAGTGCTGCATCAGCCACACCCAGCCGTTGGATCCAGGGCCATTGGCAAAGGGACCTTGGAAAGCATAAAGGGTCATAATCTCGCTTTACTGGTTTATTTCCCAGGCTGCTGTTTTGCACTTTTCCCTTCTCGCTGCAGAAGTATCTGTGTTGGTTTAAGTCTGTAGGAACCACAACTTGGGAGTGGGAAAATGTATCTACAGCAAGAGTCCAGGCAAGGTCAATTCTGAATAGTGACTTCAGCTGGTGCTGTCCATGCTTCTTGTGGTGGGGGCCCAAAGAACTGAAGCCAGAAGTTTTGATTGCCAAATAACGCTGCGAGAAGGACCGTATTTGGATCGGACCGGCTGAGGCAGGTTCTGCGCCCAACATGTTCCAGTCTTCTGTCTGTGACGTGACAAATGCTTCTAGCACCATCAGCTGTGTATCATAGAATCATAGGATGGTCTGGGTTGGAAAGGACCTTTTAAAGGTCATCTAGTCCAACCCCCCTGCAATGAGCAGAGACACCTTCAACCAGAATCAGCAGTATCCTTTACTGCTCAACTCAGAATCATCCATTTTTTCCAGGATATCTTAATCGGTTTCTTCTTGTTTCAGATGCCAGAAAAAAAAAAAAAGGAAAGTTTTCTATTGAAAAGCAAGTATGATTAATAAATAAATGATGGGCGCACTGAATATTAGCTACCATAGTGCTGCCCCACAATAGGTGAAATATGCACAGTCAAGCTAGGAGCACTCAGTAGTTTTGCACACATTAAATTATTTTTTTCTGCGCCACTCAACATAGTCTCATTATGCCCCATTAAACCCTGATAATTAAAACAAAATATATTGGAATTGTTTATCCTGGACTTTGTAAGGAAATGAGGTTCATAATAATGCCAAGGGAAAAAATTTACACTACACCAGAACTTGTAATTAGAATAACAATTAAGCACAAGTATGATCCTTTTTTTTTTTTTTTTAGAATAAAGGTGCATTTTCTTGTTATTCATTAACTGAAATAAGTAAGAATTTAAAAATAAGAAATGCTACACTTTGGAGTCTTTGTTTAATCAGAACATCATACGTCTAGGTGGCATACCAAAAAACAACAGCTATGGTTTTGGAGGGAATAGGGGTAGTGTTCAGCATGGACAGTCTGGAAAAGGGCTGGTGACACAGGTTATGTGTTGTTATATCACGTTGCATCACAACAGCAGCAAGAGAAACCAAGGCTGGTAGCAAACCCCGTTGTGATAAACACTGTACCAAGACCAACGAGGAGCACGCCTGGCCCTGAAGAGCTCTCCATGTACACAGCAGAAGCAAAAAGGAACGATTGCACTTTTTATATGCCGGATGCCGCCAAGAGACTGAAATTTGGAGGTATACAGAGGAGGAGTCCCACGTTAAAGGACTGAGAGCCTCGCGGCATCTTCCCCTGCCTCCAGCTCCAAGCCTCAGCACGGGCACAGCTACAGCAGGCGTGGGGTGTCTGAGGGGGCTCAGCTGGTGGCTGGAAGCAGAGTGCCCCCATGGTGGTGCATCTGTACAGCGCTCAGCTCTGCAACCCGGGGTCTGCTGGCTTGGGTCTCTGACAGCTCATGGCTCTCTCTGTCCTCTCCATAGCATGGGATCGGTGTGATTCTCCAATACACCTCGCATTTTATACCCACAGGCACACGGAAAGCAGGATTTCAGAGGCAGAAGGATTCAGACAATGACTAGGAAGAGAATCCAAGCCCGTGTTAAAGCTGTAGGGTTATGCTCAACCCCGTGATAAAGAGTTTGGCCCAGATTTGGAACCAGAAGAGGTCCAGGTACGTGCAGTCGTGCTCATTATTGTGAAAGATGAGGAAAGCACTAAACCTGGCCCCAACAACACTGCAGTGGGATGGTAATGGTATGTTGGGAGGGAGGGGGGCAGCTAACGGTAAAGAGCACACATCCACAAGAGATCAGACTTCCACAGTCTCCTGTTTGTAGAAATGT
The DNA here is from genome assembly GCF_964199755.1 of Larus michahellis. Classification (NCBI taxonomy): domain Eukaryota; kingdom Metazoa; phylum Chordata; class Aves; order Charadriiformes; family Laridae; genus Larus; species Larus michahellis. The sequence goes on along the minus strand of NC_133901.1, from coordinate 53,573,278 downwards.
TTGTTTTAAGGGATTTCCGTGGTGCTTCTGTCGTGAGTTATAGATAACGGGAAGGGAAGGTGCGTCTTGGCACTGAAGCAGGGGAGGGACAGGCTGGGGCTGTCCTGGGGCGGGTAAGGCAGAAGGGACGGGCTTGGGGAAATTGGCCTGGGATGGTTTCCTTTGTGAGGGGGGAGATAAGTTAAACGTGCCTGCCCTGAGGAAGCTGGAGCACAGCAGTGCTGTAAGCAGCCAAAAAGCCTCTGCTCTCTTCTGTCGGCTCGGCACAAACCATGTTCAATAGGAGGCATCCCGTCAGAAACACTCCGAGTTGTTTCCAAACTGCCTGGGGTAGTTACTGTGGCTCCTGTTCTCCGTGTAGGAAATGGGGCATTCACATGCTTTACTTGAAAGATCCATGGAGAACAGTATTTCATAGCCCTGGAGCTTGTCTTCTGAAAAGAGCGGAAAGAAGCTGAGTGCCTATCATAACTTCCAGGGCTTTCCCACAGGTACCGAACCCTCCAGATTGTCCCCAGTCCCTTTAAGATCACACATGCAAATATATAAATGTGTATTCCTGCGGATTCTTTCTTATGTACCTTCACGGGCACATACATTCATGTTCAGAGGCAGCCTCCCTCCTGGTTCACCCCAAACTGCTTCCCAAAGGATGGTGCTACTTATCCGCAGCTGAGGTGGAGCGCTGATTTGGGAACATTGCCATATCCAGAGGGTGCGTTTCAATGGCTTTGTGCAAAACGATGTCACACCTAGGCCATTTCTCCCCTTCTGGCCTCGAGCATAGCTCACCTCCGGGGACAGTAGTTAGCAGGTGTGAACTCACCTTTGGTGAATGAGACAATTGTGCCTTAAAGCGGGTAATTAAATGTTTTCCTTCTTGCTACAGGGTTTATTGCTAGAAGCCATTCACAGGTAAGAGAGACTGCTAACTTGCTGTTGTCACAAGGATGTGTGCAGCTATAGATTCGCCAGATACTAACTGCCCTAATTCAGAGCTAGATCACAGCCTGTCTTGGCTCTGGAAAACAAAAGCTGTAAGTTTTGCCTGCAAGTGGGAAAGTGACCTGTCACTGGGAAGTGGTTGGCCTTTAACTGAAACCATGATTTGGAGATGCTGTAAATCCAAGCCTCATGACACAAAGTGGCGTTATGGCATAAATCCCACCACACTGGTTCTGATCTGCTCACAAAAATCTTGCTTCGTTGACTGTTGGGTTAAACGGAGTTGTCAGGCAGCATAAAACCAGTGTGTGTACTCAAAAATCTGTATAGACTCCGTACTGTGATCGACTGTTTGTCCACGTCAAATTTTCTGCTGAATGTGCTGAGCCAGTCTTGGTGTCCAGGGAACTGTGTCCTCAAAAGCCATGGACAAAAGAATTAAGTATAAAATCAAACTAAACACTGGGCCAGCTTTCCTGACAGTGAAAGCCCTATAGGCCAAAGTGCTGCTGGGAATAAACGATCTAAATTTTCAGAAAAAGCAGTGAATTCTGGGTCTCCACTGCCCCTCCAGGGATTCCCATTTTACTGCTGAAGTCCAGGCTGTACGTGGGAGGTGTCAAGGTTTTTGTGGTTCAAAATCAGAATTAGAACAGATGATGTTGCAAGAAAAGGAATTGAACAATAGGAGTTAAAGCTCTGATTTCTTGACTGTAGAGACAGACACTTGCTGTTAGAGCTAAGACACCATCTCTGGTTAAAAAACCAACCAAATGTAACTATGTTAGATACTCCACTGGATATCTAACTCAACTAGATCAACTGATACCTTCTGAGAATTGTTTCAGTTTATTTAGTAAGGTTTATGCTTTCTGTACCGCAACTATTACTAACTGTAGCTAGTGACTTCTACCAGGATGAGGTTTTGACCTGGACATTAGACTGCTTCTCATGGGCATGGGCTGATCGGTGGCTGAGACCTGGAGAAAATGGGTCTGGGATTCACTTCACCCAGCTTCAGATACCAACAACACAGACACCAATGTGTGATCAAATTAATTCCACCCTGAGTGGGAGTCCTGGAGTCCTACGAGAGCCTGGTAGGCTTAGAGCTGGACGGCAAGGCTAACTTACCCATGGCAAAACAGTGATGACAGACACGCACCAAGTGACATTTTCAAACTGGCCTGAGAGATTTGGAAGCCAAAAATTGCCGTACAGGTGGATGGGAGTCAGAGGCTTCAGCCCACTTGCCATTTCCAGCTGCCCACCAGCTCCCTCCCCTGGAGGCCGCTGCCACCGCCGATGTGCTGCGCTGGAGGTGGGTCCACGGCCACTAAAGTCACCATCAGGCTCCTCATACTGGTTTATAAATGCGACGGCTCAGAAGCTGTTCTAAAGGCAGCGGTCTTCAGTTCATGGACAGGACAGGTCATGGGCACACACCAGGACACCAACTGCCTCTGTGGGTCAACACGTTTCAGCCCCACTTCTTCCCTGCAGCAGGTACCGCACAGAAATGCGCAGAAATATTTTTCCCCATTGCATGAGAATTTTCAAGGTCAAGCGGTCAAATCAGCTTTCAGATTTTTGCATGCCAAAAAGAAAATTTTGCTAATCTTTTTCTCAGAGTTCCATAGTCCTTTATCCTAATTCCAACAACATAATTTTACATTTGTAATTTGAAATAATTTTAGGGTTTTCTTCATTAGAAGTCCCTTTTGGGCATTTTGAAAACTTCTGTTATTTTTCAAGCAAAATGGCGAAAGGCCTTTTTTTTTTTTTCTTCTGTGAACAGCTTTAGCCTTCAAAGCTCAAAATTTAATCTTTAAAAAGGAAATAAATAAACATTCAGAACGGGTTCATTCTCATTCTGGGCAGCAAGAGATATGTGTTCTGAGACTTCTGATTACAACTCAAATGCATGTATAAAATGTGAACATCAACTTTGAAAGTGTAAATGTAACACGCCTAAGTACAGGCTAAGAAAATAAACTTAATTATAAAAAATAAAAATGAAGGTCTGAACATTACAAACCCTAAATAAACTTCAGAGAATGCCAGCAGGGTTCTCTGCTCCCATCCAGACAGGTAGCATGAACAAGCTGATTAAGAGCATGCCTATGGCCATTCCACTTCTGTTGTCGCTTGGATGACAGCTCATGAATATATCACTTGCTTCTTGAACAAAGCCAACCTTATGTATAAGAAGTCCATCAGCTCCTCAGAGCTTTGTGCTCCTCAACACCATCCAGCCTTTCCTTCTTCACCACCTACTGTCATGAGATCAGCACTTTGTGGCAACTCCCATCTGTCTGCACAGAAGCCCACAAAGTAGATTATGCCTCTTAGTTGATGGGTAAGTGACTTTGCAAGTTCCATGATGTGTGACAACCTGTTCCTGTTCCAAGTCTTGTCTCAAGCCTTCCAGGTTTATTTCATCAAATGCTCCAAGGTGCCTGAGACAGTGATAGGACCTGTATTTTAAGGTAAGAAAATGGGACAGAGGGCATAGGAAAGGGTGGAGAAAGGGCTTGGTGGTCCTGCTTTAAGAAAATATGTTGGGAAAGATAAGGTTCATGAAGCTGGAGGTGAAAGGCTGAAAGGCTATATGGATTCTCTTTCTGGGTTTTTTTTAGAATGCTTTAAGACCCTGCCTTTAAATTTTGCATGACCTTGCACTGCTTTGTTCTTAAGCCCAAAGAATGAATTGAGATTTCCTCCTTTCCTTCATTCATGTAATATTCAGTTTGTTTAAATGGTTCCCTCTTATTCTCTGAATCAACAAATCTCTGAACATCAGTGAACATCATTATCAGTGTTTCAGTAATGCACGGAGTATCCAGATCCTTGGAAATAACTCCAGAGGGATTTGGATGGAGAAAGGCCTAGTCCTAGTTTCCCATTGAATCAAATATCAAGCGGTGGAGCAGGAATGGGCTTGAACACAAGCATGGTTACAAGGGTGGGCTGAAGGACTGCGGTGTCACACATAAACTATGTCACCACCCCCCATGAGAAGAAGAAAAAAGGAGAAAGTTTTAATCCTTTCTTTGTGCTATCTCACAGAATAAGCACAAAGGTTTGTCTTGTTGCCACTAAGGTAAAGATTTGACTTTATTCTGCCTGGCAAAGACCAAGGCCGTGACAGCACCAGAATACCTATCCAGCTAGCATAAACATGGCATTGGACCATCTCTGTGCTCAGCTAGAGATCTGAGACAAGCTTATTGTGCCAGCAAGTCAATGACCCGGTCTTGTTAACACAAGGAGCTGCAAAGACAAGAGACCATGTCTCTGGAAAAGGTGAGCTGTTGTCAGGATTTCTAAAGTCCCAGATAACAGTCAACACCTTTGAAAATCAGGTCATTGTTTTAGTGGCTCTACATGGATCAGGAACCTAAAACTGGGCAGCTATTTTTGAGAATATTACATGGTTCCCAAATATGTTTTGTAAGAACAAAGGAGGAATAAACAGTAGTACAGCTGATGTATATTTCAAGGTCCAGTTCCTGAAGATTTCCAAGCATCTGATCCCAAATAAACTAGTAAGTCCCTGGGAGAATTAGGATCGCCCAAAGAAGGTGAAAACTTAAACCTGAGATATCATGTGTCTTTCATTTTTTAACTTTGACCTCCACAGCTCTCAATCTTCCAGTAGCTCTGGATACCTTTTAGGCAACACGAAATCACTTTTCTGCCTTTCACCAGGGTAAACAATGTCAATAATCACATCACCCACATTTATGTGAGATCTGTTCCATTTTCAAAAACACTGGATTCTGGTAAGCCAGAGCAGCTGTTTCTGGAAAAGGACTTCTCTCCAAAGGTAAGGTCAAATGGTTAAAATATTAACTTACACGCTCTGAGTTTACTGCTCTTTTCTGCAGTAGTTGCCCATTATGGACAACCTAAGTAAATCGATTAGTCTTTCTGTATCTCATTTTCCTACCTTCAAGTAATGCTACTACTTTTTCTCACTTTTACAGCTGCTCCCTTGGAAGTCTTTTCTCACAGATCTTGGTTAGAAGACTCATTTTAGTGGGAAAAGAGCACATCTGGGAAGAGACATCGTTATACGACACCTTCGTTAAAAATGCCAGACAAATCCCTGAAAACCAGTGTTGTTTTGCCTCAACAAATCCTGCCATAGTCTCAGCCTGCGCTCTCAGCCGCTTCAAATGGTAAGCAGCGTGGGGACCAGGCGTAGGTTTGGTAAAGGCATAGCTCTAAGCAGAGAACTGTTGCTGTTGAATAAGGCTCCTGGCAGACTAATCCTCTGCACTGCTAGAGGTGCTACAGGATACCTTCTTGTTCCCCATGGAGAGGGAAGGCAAAGTATGGTTTATGGTCTTGTGTCTTCTGCAGGTTTATACAGGTCTGGCTTTAGGACGATAGCCCTGGCCAGCTCTGAATGGAACACATAGTTCTCTTAGACACGATACTGTATGGCAGACGGGGGAGAAGATGTGTGTGTATCTACTTGAAGCTTGGTGTGACCTGGGTTGAATGAGCATAATACTTGTGGGGACATAAATCCAAGAGGTCATGGGATCAGGCCTGGCACACTGAATGACTTCTCAGTGGTATGTAATGCAAGCTAATATTCTTCCCCTCCCAAGCACTTCCTCTGCCATGTCCTTTCTGTCCCAACTCCAGTGATTGTTCAGCCCTGACCCAGGCTTTGATTGGAGATTTTTCTCTCCTATGTTGCATGTTCCCATATCTAAGGATCATGTAATTTCAGTCCAAACAGCATCTCTCAAATGAGAAAAAAAAATATATCCAGTATATGTAGTCCCCATTCGAGGGGAGGGGGAAAAAAAAAAGAAAAGAAAAAAGAAATGAAGGCTTGCTTTCATTATAAGTGGGACCAGGAATGGAAAAGTCCAATTACCAGAATGCATTTGCTTTGTACATTTTAAACCTGCTGTAGCTAGTGTAACCGGCACGTGCAGTTGGGTCTAATTGCTGCTTTCCAGCTTGGCCTAATTGATGTTCTGATTTGCAGTCACCTACCTCTACGAGACCATGTTTCATTACATTTTACCCTTGCTCCTGAAATCCTAAAATCCCCATGGGGAGAAATAGATTACAGCAATCCAGAGCTTTTGTGTGTGAACTGACAATTCTTTCTCCCCTGTACTTTTCTCCGTCTACACGTGAACAATGAAAATACAGTAGGTTGACAAAGAGATGCATTAGTTACCCCAAAATACTTCTTATTTAGGCAGGCATGACTGCTTTTGAACTCACTAGGAGTTTTACTTAAACTCTGAATTAAAACTGCAGCAGTATAAAATCAGCTCAGAGGTATTTTCATAACTTAATTGGGTTGTTTATATTACAAAACTGTTATTCTCAGTCTTAGCTTACAATTACAAAGAAAAAGTTCTTTCCTGAAGAATATGTCAGTATTTTCCATAGAAAATGATTTAAATAAAAGCTTTTGAAATATGGAAACCTCATGTTTTTACCTTTAAATAGTCATTTTAGTCATCATAAAAAAATCCCTCTAATGTCTCCTGCAGCTTTGATTTCAAACACGTCACATTCTTCATTAAAGCAATCATTGTTAAAACAGAGGGACATAAAGCAACATAGGATTTATTCCTTCATTAAACTGATGATCCGTATATGAAGCCAATTAACATTATGAGTCTGGTGAACATCAAGTGTAAAGAGGTTACAGAAAATTAAAAGCAGTCACCTTGGTCTTTAGATAAAGAAAGAACACTTTTACATTATAAATTATAAGAGTGTCCAAGCGGGACAAATCGGCAAATTTGGTTAATTGGAAAATACATTTTACTGCACATGAATTAGGGTAAAATAACCTTTTAGCTGCTAGCCTTTTTTTGTGGTCGGGTACTGGGAATCATGGGGAAGGAAGTGTTTGGACACAGAAAGACAAGGGAGCCATTTCATCAAACTTGAGCCATTCAGACCTGCCTGAGTTTTACAAATGATCCCCTCAAAGCTGGGCACTCTCAGAAAACGTCCATTCAGTGAATTTCCTCGTCAGTTCAGTCCTGGCTTTTATTGTCATGGGAGAGAAGTGAGAAGGGGGGTGTGTGTGTGTGCACGCAGCACAGGAGCAGTTCTGCCTTAAGATAGGCAAAATGTCTATCCAGGATTGTATTTAATTGGACTTTTCCTTGAAGACCTAGTAACTAATATTGATGTAATGATAGTTACAGTAATAATAACAATAATAGTAGTAGTAGAAGCAGTAGTAGTAGGTAATAGTAGTAGTAATAACAGTAATTTAAAAAGTGTATATGAGAGAGACTTTAAGGACTTTGCATAAAAAAGGATTTTTTTCCTGCAATATTGTAGTTCCCCTCTGTATGTTATTTCATGCCTTAGCTTGTTTTTAATGCTTGCCTTTGGTAGCTAGGTGAGAGGAACTACCAGAGAAATAGCCTACTAGCCATGATCCAAAGCAATTTATTGTTTGGGGTTGGTTTTTTTGGGTTTGGGTTGTTTTTTTTGTTTTGTTTTGGGTTTTGTTTTTTTTTTTCCCCTGTAATCCCAGCTTCCGAGGAAAGCGCCTACAGAAAGGGGGTTCCGGAGATCCCCAGAAACAGCGCTGACAGCAGCCGTTCCCCGGGGCAGGGGCTCACCCGCCGCTGCGCCCCCGCGGGACGGGCCCGGCGCGGGGAGGGGGGGGGCCGGGGGCGCGGCGCGGCGCGGCGCGGCGGGCGCTCTCCGCGGTGCTGAAAGGCGCCGCCGCTGCCACCGCCCCCGGGGCTGCGGCCGCCCGAGAGCGGCGGCCAAGACTCCGGAGCGCTAACTTTTAATTATGTCAACCCCACGTTTCGGGCATTAAAATTAAACATGCACGGAACTGGCGAGGGGTGGGGGATTATATATTGCTTAGTTATCTCCTTGTTTTGCAGCTGCCGCTCCTTGGGAGAAAGTTGAGCCCTTGCCCGGCTCAGGGTACTTCTGCTTCTATTTAAAAAGCAGCGACTTGGAGCACTTCCCCCTGCTCCATTTCCCCCGCTCTGCCTCCTGCAATGCGCTGAACTTGCAGGCTTCAAACTGCTGGGGAAAGTGAGTCTTGGAGCCAAAACGGCAATGCAGCCCCCTCACTAGAGCAAGGCCTGAGAGCACCATAATGAAGTTATTATTATTTTATTAGGGGTTCTTATGATAAAACGCGGTCTCTCACGCTCTTCCCGACGTCAGAGAAAAAGGAAAAGGTACTTCTGTCTCTGTGCAAAGGGATCCTCCAGTACTGGCCCTGCGTGGATTTTAAAGCTCGGGGTAGGGAGGCTGGCAGGGGAGATCCAGACAGTACTTCTGGGTTATGTTCTTCTTTTTAAGATTAATCGACCTAAAGCTTGTGCTGCTATTTTAAGGAGTGCAGTCGGACTGAGAACAGTGGTCTTGCATCTTGCTCAGTGCTGTAAAAGCCGTATCAATTCATAGTACACTTTGCTGTTCAGATGCTTGCCTGGATGGTAAGTCAATATCTGTTGTCAAACAGCGATATCCCTAAAAGCACTTATGTATGTGCATACATGTAAATATATATATATATGTGTGTGTTTGTATATATAAACATGTTTGAATGCAGCTTTCTAAATCTATCACTAGCATGCTAAAATTATAGGCAAATGGATAAGATCAGATCAGATCAAATTAATTTGGATCTCGGGCACAATTAATTTTTTCCTTGCTTTGCTAAAATAATGCTTTACAGGATTGAAATGTAACTTCAGCTTGAATATACATTAGGGGAATTTCCTCATCTCTGCCTAGTGTGAAAGGCAGATAGAGCAGGAGATATTTCTAAAGCTTATTAGTGTTTATTTAATGAGATCATGTATGCGGAATAACTTTCCAAACACATCGTCTCTTCTAAATCTCTATCTATTTCTGCACCTGTATCGTCAGTATCCATCTCCTTTGCTCTGGTATGAACGTGCTATGTCTTTAAACTCCCATCAGATCTAAGAGAGCCTGTGTAGATTTGCTCGCCCTTCCTGCACAGAACATTACAATGTTTATAAAATATTAAATTTGTGTAGTCTGCCGGAGAAGCAATTGTTCCAAAATAAAATCAGCAGTCTAGACGAAACATAGACACCAGAACTTATCAACAGTTGTCTGACTTACATCTTCTGATGCATCTTGAGTGGGTCATAATACCAACTTTATTTTCAGTGGTGCATAAATTAATTACACGCATTTAATAACCAAAATATCATTATATTCCCCCTTTAATATCATAAAGGCTTTACGCCAGGGAAGCACTTAATGTGCAGGGGGCCATAACAGGCTATTATCCTTGTGTAATGCTATTACAGAACCAATTATGCGCCATTATACTTGCTTTTTTTGCAGTTTATGTGATTTGATCCAATCCCGCGTCCCTGACTTGAAAATTTCATCTGGGTACTTTAAAGTCTAATTTTCACCCGGGCTGAGGCAAGGGCCATCTCTCTCCGCTGAGCCTGTGTCTCGGATGCATTTTAAAAGTAATTGCAAAGGGTCCCGCCGCATATCATTTGCAGACGGGAAGCGAGCATAAATCCAGAGACCCCTCGCTGTGAACAAAATCAAACTTTGCCGTGGTACGATCGCTTGGAAAGGCGAGGCGTGTGCAGAGCGGCCCCCCAAAACCCATCCGGCGGCAATTATCGGCGCTTTGTCAGCGCCGGGGTCCCGGCGGCGGCGGGGCAGGGCTGGCCCGGCGGGGGCACCCCGGGCTGGGGGGGGGCCGCCGAGCCCCGGAGCGCCAGCGCGCAGAAAATAATGGGATTTTGGTGCTGCTGTTCTCATTCCTGGTGTTTGCTGAGAAATGATGGGTTTTTTCTTTTCATCTTTTTTTTTTTCCTTCCCTTTTTTTTTTTTTCCCCTGCTCTGCACACCACGTGGGCCATTTGTAGGGCCCAATAGACCTATCCAAGTTACTCACTGTAGACAGCGCTGGAAATAATCAGATTAAGGCCAATTATGCGTGAGATTATAAAGGCAAGTGCTGAGAGGCAGAGCATGCTGTAGACAGATATAAAGACATCTGGCCACTTCCAGAACTCCACAGAGCCCTTCTGTCTCTGCAGCCAACAACTCACAGCGCCTTATTCCAGTGCAAAATACCCCCAAACCTTACTGGTGAATTTTACTTCTGTTCGGTTTAGGTATGGATTACTATTTCTATTTGCCTTCTGGATTTTTTTATGTGACTGCATAGAAATTTGAATATGTTTTTGTTTTTTTTTCTTGCCGAGGACTTTGGTTTTCAACCCAAACACAGCTCCCAGTGTGTTGGATGCTTAAAAAGAAGACAGCTTTTAGGTTTTATTGCTGTTTCATTTAGGCAGAATAATTTAGAATTAGGTTTTTTTTTTAAAAACGGTTCGTTCTTAGCTATAAATATTTTTTTTTCTCTTTATGCAATTATTTGATCCGGAAAGGAATATCTGAGATAATTAGATGGATGGATGGATGGATGGATGGATGGATGGATGGATGATAGATAGATAGATAGATAGATAGATAGATAGATAGATGGATGGATGGAAGGAAGGAAGAACAAGAGATAGATACACTGCTATTCGGGGGAAAAAAAAAAAAGGAAACCAAAGAGAAGAAACAAAGTTTTACTGATTCTGATTACTGTGCACCTACCACGGAGTTTTCTGCCTTTGGCTTTTTCAGTTCGTTGCATAGGGTTAGACACTACTTTCTCTGCTTCCTCTGGGATGGGATCTAGGATTATCAATGAGTTTCTCTAGGTGCTTTCTTCTGGTTATTCACCTATGCTGTTCTTTCCCTCTCTCTCTCTCTCTCTCTGTCTTCAGGTCGGCGGGAGACACTTCGGCGGTGCGCGGCTGGGGAGCTGGTGCCGTTGCGTGGGTGCAGGGGGTGCGCGGAAGCCCCGCGCCCCGCGGGCTGGCCCCGGCCCCGGCTGCCGCCGGGCTCGCAGCGGCGGGCAGCGGTCGCCCGCCCAGACGCAGGGCCATGTTCTACTTCCACTGCCCCCCGCAGCTAGAGGGTGAGTGTTGTCGCACAGAGACGCGTAAGTACAAGAGGTGAACTTCGGGGGTGCGTGTGTGTGCGCTGGGGACAGAGGGAGAAACTGTGGCCTGACTTGCTCCAAGGCTGCCGGGGTACAGATACGCGCTGAGATAAGATGCAGATCTATAGAGACTGCTAAATATAAAAGCGCATCATCTATTGCCTTGAGAAAACACAACCTTCTCCCCCCCTCCCCGCGCCCAGCTTTCCCCTCTTGTCACAGGATGGAAAGAAGGATTGCATGATTTTTTCCCCCCCTTTTTTTAATTTGATTCCTGTTGGAAAGGCCTTGTTTTTACACCCCCACCCCCGTCATTTTGCCACCTGCCTCCCCTCTGTGGATAGCGATCCCGCATTTGAGCCTCAGGCTACGAAAGAGATGCTTTTCTCCCCTCCCAGCACAGATGTTGGTGTCATGGCTGTAATCGGGACACTTTCAGGACGTGGTCACGCCTCCTCCCTCCAGCCAAAGGGACCGCATAAATCTTTAATGATATTTTACAAACATTCTGCGGGAGGATGGGGAAAGATGGGGCAGGACTGAAAAAAAAAAAAAAAAGAAAAAGCGGAACATAAATGTTTGGGAGGATTTTTTCTTTGTGTTATTGATCGGAGGGGTTTATTTTTTTGTTGTTGTTGTTGTTGTTTATTAGTTTCCTTTTTTAAAAATATGGTAGCTTTCGGGATTTCCCCGTGTCACCCCCGCATATGTCCAGGCCTCTCTGCACCCGCTCCCTCCGGCCAGAGCATCCCCGGAGCTTCGGCCGCGCAACTTCAGCTCCGGGCGGGCTGTCCTGCTCTGCCCGGGCACTGCACGGCGGGGGGAAGCGGCCCGTCCCGGTAAAATCCCCCTGCCCCGCTCTTTGCAAGGGCATCACACGACGAGCAAGGGGCTTTCCCCGCTGTAGAGCTGCCAGGAGGAGGTGGTCCAGCCGTTTCATCCTCCTCGGGGGAAGGGTCACCTTCCCTTTAAGCTCGTCGGGACAGCGGACTCAAGCCGGATGGAAAATTCGCTCCCCAAAGTTGTCCCCGGCCCGTCCGGCTTTGTTCGTTGTTTTTTGGCAGGCAGCTTTGGAAACGTGCTCTTGTTTGGTTGTGTGTGTTTGTTTGTGTGCTTGTTTCTCCGGGGGCAGTTAGGGGCCGGTGCCTGGTTTTGGCGGCCCGAGCCGGGGAGCGGTCCGGCGGGCTGCAATCTCTCCCGGTGGGGGGTGCGGAGGGCGCCGCGCCGGGGCCGGCCGCTCGCCTCCCGCTGTGGGCAGCAGTGGGGCCGGGGGGTGGCCGGTCTGCTCTGCTAAAGGGTGAAAACAGCGTAGAGCATCCCGATTAAAAAAATAAATAAATAAATAAAAATACCCCTCGCCCAAAAAAACACCCCACCCCACCCCCCACCCACCCCCAAACCGAAGTGGCAACAGAAAAGCCCTCTTCGGCCACGGTTTTCAGTGTGTTTAGGCGCCCGGGGCGGCCCAGTGGTGCTAGAGAGAAGCGACCGGGCTCTGGGGGTCACCAGGACCGTATTTTATTGTCTACTGAGCACCTCCCAGGGCCGCGGTGACCGGTCCGTGTTTATATTCCAAATGATGCCGCAAGACGAGCGGCGACCCTGTGCCCCTGTGCCCCGAGGTGTGGCCGGCCCGGCCCGGGGTGCTCCCCCGGGCAGGTCTGCAAGTAGGGTCCTGGAGACACTCGGCAATGCTTCTGTGGGTTTGGGCACCTTTCAGTTCCGTGGGGTTTTGTTGTTTTGGTTTTGGTTTAGATTTTAGGGTTTTATTTGGATTTTTTATCCTGTTTTGTCAGCGAACGGAAAGGGAGTGAAGCATTTCAGCCAGGGCCCCAGTGATGCGTGACTGGGGGAGCCGCCAAGGCCGGGGTCTGCTCCGCGGAAGGTGGTTTGCATCCTCGCGGATGCCTGCTCTCCCCCGGCTTCCGACCGGGGACAAAATCCCAGTGCCCCCATCTCCACCTCGGGTCCCTCGAACCCCCCGTCGGAGAAGGGCAGGGGGTTCCTCCTCCAGCCCCGCTGCCGCGTCCCGGCCGTTCAGCTGCGGCCGAGCCCTACGAGCACTCCCGCCGCCCCCGGTGCTCGGCGCTGTACGAAGCCCCGGGTCCGTGTTGGGGGTTCACCTCCAGGGATGAGGGCGAGCACACGGGGGGCAGCTCGGCCGCTGCTCGGAGGCTGAAAACTGCCAACGGCCCCAAGTCCTTCCAGGCACGGGGCGGGGTTCCCCTTTTACGAGCTCGATCTGCTGTCACCATGCCTGGGTCAAAGCCTCGTCTCTTCGACCTTTTAAAACACAAAAGTCCGAAAAAGACCCTTTTCCCGGGGCGGGCTGCCCCTCACCGGCTGCCGGGTGAGCTCAGGTCGACAGGGCTCCCAGGTGCCGGCAGGACCCCCCAGCCGGCCGAGCTGCTGGGGGCTCCGCGCCCCGCGGAGGTAGGGCAGCGCTCCCCGCCCGTTCCCTCCCGCTCCCGAACGGCTCCGAGCCGCCGGCCCCGCCGGGGTGGCCCCGGCTCCCGGCCCTTTTGCCCCCGCCCCGGGGCAAGGCGGGGGTTGCTGTTCCGCGGCCCCTAACGCGGCTCTCCGCCCGCAGGCGCGGCCCCCTTCGGAGGTCACTCGGCCGGCGACTTCGACGACGGGTTCCTGCGCAGGAAGCAGCGCCGCAACCGCACCACCTTCACCCTGCAGCAGGTAGGAGCCTGCTCCTCTCTGCCCCCTGCCCCGCACCCCGGTAGCCCCCTGCCTGGTCCCTGCCTGCTCCCTGCCTGCACCCCCCGGCCCGGCCCGCTGCCCCAGGCGGCCCCGCTGTCCCCGTCCCTCGCTGAAACCTCCCTGGGGCAGCTGGACGGACACCCCCCCCAGACGGCAGCTCCCCGGCCCGGCCCCCGCTCCCAGCTGTGCCCTGCCCCTGACAGATGTTTGCTCTCCTCCCCTCCACCAGCTCGAAGCCCTGGAAGCCGTTTTTGCTCAAACCCACTACCCCGATGTGTTCACTAGGGAAGAGCTGGCTATGAAAATCAACCTCACGGAAGCCAGGGTGCAGGTAAACATTCTGGGGAATTATTTAACTCTCGGGTATTCAAACTGGCAAACTTTTTTTTTTTTTTTTTTTGACATCATGACTGCAGAGTGCACATTTGGCCAAAGAACGCAAATGAAGACGATCTGTCATTTTCATGATGCACTTTAATAACATCAACATAATGTGGAATATTAGATTAGGTTGATTAATCGGTCATTCATAATTAACTAGTGATAATGTTCTACACTAATTTGTCCGCGTCTCCAAGGTACTAAATTACATCAATGCACATCCATTTCCTTGCTTTTGGAGGGGGTGTGTGTGGAGAAAAGAGCTGAGACGTGATTCTCCAAAGCAACTATGACCACTGTCAAGCAATGGGGTTAGTCAACGGCAGGGAGCTCAGCTGCCAGGAACAAATCTGCACCTCTTCAACTTTCCTCCCTTTTGCCTTCTTTCTAAACACTTAATTTAGACAGCTTAAGAGCCTGCAGAGCAATTCCCACACCTTTAATATGATCCAATAAATACCATTGGCCACGATTACTCTCTTTCAACCCCCACTCTTTTCCTTCCTTCCTTTCTTCCTTCCTTCCTTTCTTCCTTCCTTTCTTCCTTCCTTCCTTTCTTCCTTCCTTTCTTCCTTCCTTCCTTCCTTCCTTGCTTCCTTCCCCCCTTGCTTCCTTCCCCTCACTTTTTCTCCTCCTTTTTGTGTTTGATCCAGGTGTTTTTCTGTATCCAAGGGTTAACTTCATGTGTGTACATGCTCTGCTAAGAGCAGCAGTCCTGTAGTTGTCAGAGATGGATCCCTAGACCTCTGCAGGCATCCACCACAGAGTTACAAGCCATTTTTTGAATACGATTATGTATTAATTTTATTTATGGGGCTTTTCTGCATGCTGTTTTTGTATTTTTTTTTTATTTAGGTGCTCGGGGTTAAGACTATGCAAAGATCTAATTGTAGGAAATATAATAGCTTGCCTTTTGTTCCCTAGGGTCATGTTAGTATCTCTTAAAACCCAATGGCTGAAGAGAGATAATGGAATTCACCGCAGTAAATTGGGGATTGTAAACAAATTATTTCTCCTATAATCAGATTATGCGATCCTGATTATTAAATCTGAACATGAATCATTGGTCATATGCGGGCAAATTAAACTGATTATTATTTGGAAATGAAAATCTCCTTTTGCCACTGCATTGTAGGTACTGGTTTAAAAAAAAAAAAACACAATAAAAAAATGCCATTTTGGCTATTGGCGCCTAAAGACTGAACTGCAAATTGAGATAAATGGGACAATTATTGAGCATTCAGAAGTGGAAGATCATAACTTCTTCCTGAAAGGTGCAAGGGTGAGATAGGGGTGGTGACAATTAGATTGCTGAGGACTGGTGTTTAGCCTTGTTGTTGGCTATTATGCAAACAGACAATAGATGCAAGCATTTGTTTAGCCTGCTTTCATGCAGGGACACGGGGAAACACAGAGGATGGGAGATATGTTTACATTTATACCCCTTGCTCATTCAAATATGATTAATGTGCTATAAAGCAGAGTCTTAATCGAAGATGATGTTGTCAAACAATAACTAAATAGGGAAATAAACGACTTCATCATGCTCTTTCCTCAGAAGCAGGCGAACTGTCAGTGCAAAGTCATTAAAATATGATAATGAAAAATAGCTCAATTAAATGTTGTTATAGCTGTGACCTTCATTCAATTAAGACGCAAGAAAGTGTCTGCATTTTGCTTTGCATTTAACCGCTCTAAATTTAGAATATAGATAAAATCATTATTCAACGTTTGCTGATATGTGCAATTAAAAGACAGCTAACTAAAATGGAGTTGTAGGAGGAGAATAATAATAATAACAATCTCGCCTATACTTGAAGTCACGTATTAAAATGTGGATTTCCTGACCTCAAGAGAGGCTTGGCATTTTCAACCTCAAATAAGGCGCTTTCAGAGCATCAGCTCCAAGGTAAATGGAAAAAAAAAGTGTTTGGACTAAAAGTCGGGGGATAGAATCAAGAACACAGACATTTTTGTTGAGTTACAGGGAAAAAAAATAAGTTTTGGAAACCAGTGTGTATTAAACTGCAGAATGATCTTCCAAAATTAGCATCTACCACCTTTTGAGTCCTCTAAATGCAGACTGGGCAAACATGTCATAGAAATAACAGCAAGTATCAGTCCTCTCCAGGAAATGGGCTGGATAAGACGGCCTAATGCATACCTTTTCATTTCTGACCTCTTTGATTCTAGCAGCAGCTCATTTAAAGACTTACATATGGTTTCATCAGAGTGCTTAGATACATATTTAAGTCCATCCCTATACAAAAGGCTTTATGTTAAAAGATAGAAATCAGTGAGAATTAAATGTATGCATAAAGGCAAGTACACGTTTAAATATTTTGTTAACTGGCACAGTAACATTAAAACTTTTTTTTTAGCTGTTGTTTTATTTTTAACATGCCTTTTGAATATCTTTAGACATTCCTGGCTTGTTTTCTAGACACAGAAATATTCCATATACAAATGTAGTCCTAAGGCTCAACTAGAATAACAACCGGGACACAAAATAAGAGGAAGTCGTAGCCAAGCTTCTGAATGACCAATTTCACTACAGTAACAATTTCCTTGCATCGCATTGGGCTAAACAGGGTATTCAGCCTGGATTGTTCTCCTGCCCCAGGTGTGGTTCCAAAATCGAAGAGCTAAATGGAGGAAAACAGAGCGGGGTACTTCCGACCAAGAGGGCTCTAAGGAAACCATGGCTGAGGTGGCTCCTCCTGCGAGGAATTTAAATTCCCCTTCTCCAGCAGATCAAACCAGAAATAAAAAAGAAGGCCTGGAGATCCAGCAGAGGTGAGAGTAATACATATTATCAACTGCCTCTCTGGGGCAAGCATGCATCATACATACGTACATACATACAGACTTGCCTGCTGCTGAGCCTTCACCCACACAGTAGCATCTTCAGGTACAGTCTGAAGATCATTAGAAGATGAGCTGTCTCTTGTGCAACTCACTGCTCCCCGTGGAGATGCTGGTGGTTGTGGGAGGCTCATGTTATCCAGGCTTGGTCCCATCCAGTTGGACGCTGAGACACCGGCGTGTTTGTGTGCATGCACACATGCCGTCTTTGGAATCAGCTAGTTCTGTTTTTGTAAGGAAGTTTTTTTCTCTTCTCCATCAGCCTGAGTCGAGCAGTGGGTCCTACAGGACCTTTCTTCCCTTCCTGCCTGCCGGGGACTCTTCTCAACACAGCCACCTACGCACAAGCTCTATCCCATGTCGCCTCTCTAAAAGGTAAGTGGCTTTGTTTAACTTCAGGGATAAACTCAGAGCATCTCTTCCAAGCTAAGCGGCATGGTCCCACTCGTGGCAACGGGGAAACCTTTGGGAAATGATGGATCCTTCTTTCTGTTATGACTGGCAGTAACTGCACTGACCGATGCTGCAGGTACAGGAATCTTCTGTTGTAATTTGTAGCATCAATTGTGGCAATGCTCCTTCATTTTACTCAGACAGTTAGTTTTAGTAAGGTCAGGGTTTGTCTCAAGGAGCAAGGCAGGGAGGGTTTGCTCTTTTAGAGTTTTCTTTGCATATGCTTTTTTTTTAAGAGTCAAATTTATACTAATAAATTAGTTATACACATCCTTTTGCATTATACATTACCTGGCACCGTTACTGATGCCTCATCCGCTCTTCGCATGCGGTTTCCTTCGCAGTACATCTCTGCACAATGCCAGACCTTCCTCTGCTCGAACAGTAGGTCCCCTTTGAGAACTTGAATAAAGTGTGTGCAGGGGGACAGGGGAGGTTACGAAGTAATTCCTGGGACCCAGGCTTCGGGAAAGGGTACCTATCCTTTTCAGTTCCCAAAAAGCAGCAGTGTGCAGCTTTTAAAAATAAATCACCAGCTGATCCATTAGCTGTTCCTAGTCTAACAATTTGTAAGACTAAGGGTGTAAGCAGGATGAATTCGATTTATAGATTTATAGGATGTAAAGCCTCATAGCACTGCCAAGCACAAAGTGGCACATACATTTACTCTCCGCCCCAGTAGGGTGCATTTTTGAGGAACATTTCCCAGTCTAAGACCCTCCACTACGAACACAAATGTTCTCTTAGTACCTCTCGTTGTGTTCTCTGGCATTCCTCATGCTCTTCATGAGTATTTCCAGTTAAATCAGCATTGCCAAGGTGTACTCCTGAAGCAAATGCTTGACACAGCTGAGTTTTGCATTAAGTCCAGTGTCCTGTCCCCTCTTCCCCCTCCTTCCAGTCTTTCTAAAAAAGCTGAAGCCAGACACACCAGACAGCTACTGCTATTTTGATAGTTGTGGGACCTGTGATTTTGAAATAAGAAAAGCCATACAGGTGTGACCTGAACCCTAAAACTTAAAGGATGACTGTCAGCCTAAACCCTGTAAAAGAGCAGTGGCTCTTGGACTGCGTGAGTCCCCTTCATCTCCACCCTGGGACAGCGAGGTCTTGGGGCAGACACTTTCGACTTCTTCCATCGGCTTCTTCCATTGGGCAGGAGCAACCTCTCTGGAGTAGACACAGGCGAAATTCTGGCAAAAAGATTGTTCGTTGTCAAATGTAGTCCCGGACAGGTTGAAAGGTGTGGACATGGGGTGGTGTTCGGTGAATAATTCTGGATGGAAGTAAGGGATTTTTTTCCTTAAAATTTCCATTTAAGCATTTTCAAAATTAAATGCACCAATATGTTGTTATCGCTTGTTTCATGCTTAAATGTAGCTAAATTTTAGGAAAAATAACCCCAATAAAAAGACGCCAAACAAAATGAAATAAAAATGAATGAAAAAAAAAATGTCATGAGGGTGGTTTTGTTTTTTTTTTTACTTTTATTTATTTGGAAGACTTCCAGATATTATTTTCTGTGATTTTACAGCTCAGCCACTAAATTGAGAAATTAATAATTTGCTCCTTTTTGCTTGATTGCAGTTTTAAAATTTAGGGGCAGGACAAATCCTATTCCTGAATCTCTTGTAGAGATACTTATTATATAGTCAGTTGCCCAGGCTAAGACGCAGTGTCCCTGAAAAATTGGTCCCAAATGTAAATATAGGGGTTTTTGTAATTTGTATAGGGAAGGTCAGTTCTCAGATGCATGCATATTCTCTTGATGAATGTTGTCAGCTACACGTGCAGTTCATTGCTGAGATGCCCAGTTTCTGTTTCCTGTCTGGCACTGGAAATCTCCAGATACGTGCAAGAGGACCGGGATTATGTAGTATATTTTGTACTATATTTTGATTTTAAGAAGTCCTCTTATAGATTTGCATACCTGCATATCCACCTACCAGGAGCTTTGTGGAGCTGCCTACGCCTGTCAGCATATTGTTATACTTGCAAGGAACTGGTAGACTGAGTTGTTACTTTGAGGGAAGATCTTTTTCTTCTGCAGCTGGGTCTCAGTAAGGTCAAATTTTGGCTTTGAGGTTAAGGGGGAAGAATTTGTTTTTCTGTAAGGTGGCAAATTTCATTTATACAAGCAGAGAAAAATTGTAGCTTCTTTCTTGTGGTATTTATACATGGAGTATTGTCTCCTCTTTCCTTGTCTCACCTCCACAAGTTCCTATTTCCCTGTTTCTCCAAGAGCAATTCACTTGGGCTGGGGTAGGGGCTATGCACAGCAGACCTTGAGCTTCAGTCTCGTTAACTGTCAGTGATGAACAGGATGATCTCTAGAGGTTCTGAGCGGACCAAAAGCATCACGGGCCTGATTCACATTTTGTTTTTCTTTGGTATGGAAACACCAGGTAAATGATGGTTCATCTAAACCAATGTATTGGAGAGCACAACCAAGTTCATATCAGTCTGGAGGAAGAGATAATGGTTGTGAGAAGGAAGGAAAGGCTTGGGAGAGACCCAGTGTTCACAAAACCTTTATATGACCTTCTTCGTCTTGCTCCATTCAGTTTGTTTGACTCTCGTTTCTCATTTCCCCCTTTGAGCTAGGAGCTGATTTGTACACTTCAGGCCTGTCAAAGAACTAACTTACATTTAGGTGGGCATTAGTCTGTGTCCTTATGTGTCTTGATGAAGTGACCTGAGCCTCTCCCTGGAGAATCTAGTCCCATTTTGCAGCAGAAATGCCAACAGGACTCTGCCACAGTGATTCTGAGGGCATAGGACTTCATGCCACATTAAATCACATCAAACTCAGCACAGGGTATGAAATTCTGAGCTCTTTGGTGTTTGGATTGTTTCGATAAGGAGAAATTCAGTAAGCAGTAAGGTTTTCCAAGATTTTACAAGTTTTATTGAAGAGTGACGTGATCAAGAGCTCTTCCTGCTATCTCTCTTGTGCCGACTAGGCTTTGAAACTACCAGGAACTCTTTGTGCTTTTGAATGCAGAATAGTTGCTCCAGAATCAAAGCACCATTTCACTACCAATGGATGCATGACCCCGCTTTCTTCTATGGAAAAGTCAAATTATAGGCACCTCCCCTATATGGATCCCATAAATAGATATGTTCCCACCATTGGGAGAACAATTCTGGCCAGTAAAGGGAATCATACCCTTCAGTAAGGCTGTAAAAGGTGCCTGCAGACAAATGGGCACTCCCAGCACATCAGGTACTACTGGGAAGTCTACGTTGTTTTCTTATTCTAGCGAGGAGATGAGATGTGCTTTGCTGGGCTTGTGAGCCAACACTTTGTTGGTGTCAGTGAGTAACATTTGATTGATGCTTTAGAAGGAGACAATTAAAATCAATAATCAATACCGTGAATAACAAGTGATGATGGTGATATAACTAATTAATAATTATTTTATGCTCTCAGGGACTACTTTCATTTTGCCACCGGAGAGTTCTCTGTCTTCTGTAAAGAAACTAATGCCTCTCTTTCTCCTTCTCTGACTTTGATTGCTTGGCTCCAGACCCAGATTTCCAAGGCTGCTGCTTAAAGAATCTAGGGCATATGGTTCCTGGGTCTAATTTGTGGTGTAAGGATGTAATAGTTGATGATGAAGTTGGTCTAGTAGAGACAAGAAATCTCAGGACAGCCTAGCATGGGGCAGGGACTGGGCCTGCAATTTTGCTTCTGGAAAGACTGGGCAGTGCACTGTAGGCTCGCCTCATGCTTTGTGTGGCTCTGCAACTCTTCAACAGGCAGCGCTCACCTGAACCCCACGTGTGCTGCTTCTAGGTAAATGGGGGATTTTTGTTGGAGCATGAGACTAGGTCTGCTCCGATGAATGAGAAGAAGCTATTCTCCCTAAGCACGATGCCCCATGAACCCTGCTGTCTCTGAAACTGAGATTTTTTTTTTTCCCTCAAAGGGATGATATTACCACTGCAGGATGTTCTGTGAAGCAAGCAGGCCGGCTGTACAGTAGCAATCAGAACTGTAATTCAGAGCATAGACTGTTCCAGAGAAGAGTGTTTTACCACTGGACAGTTTTTCTCTGTTTCTATCAAATATTGTCTATTTAGTAATAGAACAGACCTTTTCCTTTCTTTAGGTGAGTCCTCTCCCTCTCTGAAGTTTGGCACTTTGGAGGCTGTACTTAGTAGCAAGCATCTGCTAACTACCATGTCACCTCAGTATATACTATTTTTTTCAGGAAATACAGTTTCTCATTTGAAATATTAGCATCAGATTATAATTTCTGTGGTATACAGGGTTTCCTGCTGCAGAGTTTTAGTTCTTCACCATTGTCCATAGTCATGAAGAAGGTTGGCTTGCATAGGTGAAATTTCTGGTGTTTGTTACTCTCTGAAATTGTCCTAATTTGACAACTATGCTACTTCATTGTGGTGACTCCGACATTTCCATGATCTTCCAAGATGAATCACTTACTGTAAACCATGCATCTGCAGTCCATTTAGTAGATTTAATTGCAGACCTCAAATATGAAGGGAAAATACTTGTTTTATTTATGGGCTGTATAACAATAGAGTCATCGGGAGAAGCTAGTGTTCTGTGCAGAGAGAGACCTCAAAGTACCTTCTTAATGGATGACAGCATGAATGCAATTCATTAATGTAGAAGATGTTATTAATGGGTGTAAACAAGAATCTCCGGTTTTTAGCGGAAGTGTTGTACCATTCTGGTGGCTGAGGCCAAGAGTGTGTCTGTTACATTCCACTGAAATTTCCCCAGACCCTGTGATGAGTGCAGTGTATGAGGAGAGAAATAATTACACTTGCCAGGGAATTACTTTCATAATTCACTCACAGCTCTGCTCTGTGCAAGTTATAGCTCAGTTGGTTTTCACGGCACCTCCACACCACTGATAGAGAAGCAGGATTGCATTATGCACATCAAAGTGGATATTCCAGGGCAACATTGATTAGGTTCTTTTATGGTTTGTTGCTGCTGTGGTTGCTGTTGTTCATATTAGGAAGGCTGAATTGCAGTATCCAGGAAAAACCCACAACAACTAGAACTGCACATCCATTACATTTCAATTTCTGTTATGGAAAGACGAAGAGAATTTGCCCGAATCCATTGGGCAATTCCCGTTGCCAAGGCTGAGAAAAAGTGTCCAAGGACCTAACTTACCCTTGAACTGGTGTTTCCTGAATGGAAGTGCCACTGCTTACCCTAAGACCAGAGAACAGGAATAAAAACTTTTGGGGTCCTTTATTTTTTCTGTTATTCTTGATTATGGACTTACTGACCTTTCTTATGTAATAAAGCAAATAGATCAAGTGGGTTCTGTTTGGCATTTCCCTAGTTTACCTGCCACTGTGACTTTTGAGAATTTAAAATATTTCTTTAGTTTGCTACAGATGCACAGACCTTGAGCAAACGACTTTGATTCCTGTACCACAAGTCCCCAACTCTAGCAGGTAGATTTTTTTTTTTTTGGTCTTTATCACAAATATTAGGAAATATGCAGCTACTAGGAGCCCTAGGAGCCATGGGAAGGAAATCAGTGCTGGATTGTTCCTTCAGGACAAACCTAGATTAGGTTAGCGGACTTTAGCTGGGCAGGGATTCCTATTGACCCCTCTTGGAGTGACACATGTCAGCAGGATTTAGGGTCAGATTGTGTATTTGATAAGAAAGGGAAGAGTGGTAAACGGTTGCTGAGCTGACAGTATTTCAAAGGACCGGTTGTGTTCTCCCAGCTTTTGTGAGCTTTGCTGCCAGCTTTCATGTCCAAACAGGCAAGGTCCTGGCTTCTGAATTATTTTTTTGGAACTGTACTAATGGCACAAATAAAGGATGATGAAATCCTCCAGTTTCAGTGTTGAGTTATTTACACAAAAAGGCTCCTGCTAGAGCAACTAAGCCAGATCATCAGCTCTTTGTTGTTTGCACTGGGCACATAGCCAAGGAGGTGTGAAATTATAACATTTAGACTCTTCTGTCAGCTCTGAAGTGCTCTTCCAGCCTCTGGGTAGTACAGGGTGTCTTCCACAATTAACCAGCTTAGGCAGTAGAAAGAGGAACCATCTAGCACAACCTCAGCAGCCTTGAGGCTACCCTAAATTATACTGGGAGCATCTGGTGCCTCCTCATTTCAGGCTTTAAGTTCAGGCTTCGCTTGTTCTTCTGGACCTCCTGATTAAGAGTTTGAAAAGGTTTGGATAAAGATAGTTTTGTTTTTCCTGCTCATGCCTCAGACTTCAATAGACAGTGTTGGCATCATATATGAAGAGCAAGAGGGAGGTCCCTTTGAATCAGCTCTCACTGGTAAATTACACTATGAACTCGAGGTTGCTCTTGACCTTGTGAAAGTGACTTCAGAGTTTATGAGGTTTTAGAGCTCAAGCAAGCCAATGTGACTGCTATTAGAAGAAAATGATGCTTAATTCAAGCGTGATATTTTTGCTGCAAATGAAACAGCATGCATTGACAGGTGAAGATTTTAAATGGGAATTTTTCCTCTGTTCCCTCCATGTCAGGTTGCTGTTCAGCTGTTCACATCAAATGCTGATATGCACGAACACTGCAAGAGGAAGGCAACTGGGGTTTTGCATTTTAGTGGGCGTATCTATCAAATTCTGCAAACTGTTAAAATACAAAATATGCATTTTCAATTCTTGTTTATCAATATGGGCCCCACTCCCACCCCACTCTTCTCAGCTGAAACTAAACCTTGGAACTACACAAAAGGGTCCGCAACAAAAATTGTAGATCAAATATCATTACAATTGAAATGTGATGTTGGCAGAGACAAGATAGAACTAATTTAATTTTTCCTGTCAGTCTCTGTAGTAGATCAATTAAACTGCCAAGTGGATCAAATATTTCAGACTGTATTTATTACATTAAGTATTTATGTTCAGGCTGAGCATTTAAAGTATGATCTCATATAGGAATACAAGGAGGTTCAGATCAATTCAGCAGAATTTGCTTTAAGTTAATGGAAATCTAATTGTGTATTTTAATTTTGTGTGCGGGAGGCAGTAAGTTCCTGAAAGAAAGAAAACTGTACCCTGTCCATATTGTAGCAACCTGATCCACATCCCATTAAAGTAATATCAGACTGTCATAGATGTAAGCAAAAGCTGGATCAGGCTACCCTAAGGTTAACGGCTTAACCCTCACTGATTTTGATGGGATCTAGGTGCCTGAACTCCTCCGAGGATCCCAAATAAGTAGGAACGATTCCTTCCTTCCCCACTGTGGGCTCAGGGTTACGGCAATAAGATGTAAAAAAACGTTGGCGTCTGCTATACGTGGATGCCTCTTTCTTGGTGAAATGTCACATCTCTGTCTGTCATGGGCTGACTGACGGGCAGGTGGAGACCTTGGGCTCCTGAGACTCCCATTGTTTCTCTTGGCTTTCGTGCCAGCAAAGTCCCATACTACCTGCAGACACAAGCAATTGCAAGGTAGATTCAACCTCCCTTACAACCTACAAACAGAGCTAAATCCTACTCTTCTGTATTCTACCTGAATAGACCCTGGAACAAATTACACTTGTTACTTCACATTTTTTTTGGGTGTGAGCTGTTGTTTGCAAGTGTTTTAGCATCAGTGAAAATGAAAGGAATGGTTTATGGGTGCCTTATTGCTAGAGGTAGCCTAGTTTCCACCACAGGTAACTGAACCCTCAGGTTGCAGAGCCACTAGGTAATATCAGGTCTAATTATTAAAAAAAGAGCTTAGATTGGTACTGAAGACTGATAAATATTTTATCCCTCTCTAACAATGGAATGAAAATGATTCTTAGGGGACGGAGCTGATTCTTTTCCACTTCTCCCCACCTCCCACCGCACAGACAATGTCTGTGCTCGATCCCGCGTTAGGTACCACAGAGGGGCCAGCCCTCCCCTCGGCCCGGCAGCTGAACAGCCGTGTTCCAAAGCCTCATGCAGTTTCTGTTAGAAAGCAGCGGCGCAAAGACAGCTGATGCACAGGCAGGCCCCCGTGCTCCCCCCATTGCAGAGCTGAACCTTAAAGGAGCGGGGCTTGATAGTAATGAAAAAACAGACCTCTGTGAGGCTTCTGCAGCTAAAGACCTGCTGCAAACTGCAGGGACTCTGAAGTACTGGTCTTCCTCTCCTCCCTCCTGTTAAAACAGAGGCTGTCTAGCATCCCTGAAGTGTCTGTGATTCAACAGGGCAAAAAATGACTTTATGAGCATCGTTGGTGGTGGCAAAAACTGTAAGTTGTGTTACTGAGTGGATTTTGTGATAAACCCTCCTTCTGACCTGCTAAAAGCAGCTGTAGAATTCAAGATTGATTGCTAAAAGCAAAAAATGGAGGATGTTAGTCAAGTGCTAAGACTTACTTGTGCGATTCATTTGAATGCCTGGACCCATGGAAATGTTGGTCTGCTGTCATGTGCTCTGTCAGAGGAGTATTACGAGAAAAAAAGACTTTCCAGTTACGTTAATAACTTGTCCCTTGTAGATTCTGTTTTTTAAAATGCAGAGAGTACTTTTGTCCTGAACGTTACCTGCAAGCTGCTAATCTCTGACAATTGCTGTGGAGAAGTCTTGCCAACATCCTAAAAGCAAACAACTGTCTGCCTTCATCCCTAGCAGATGGGTGCTGACCCGTTGCTACCGAGAGCAGAAGTGTAAAAGAAAGACTACCTGCTCCCTGCAGGTTATTAGTTCCATCACTTAGTCATGAGCCATTTAACTCAAACATTAACTGCAGAAATTAAAGCAAGTCCTTGGCCTGGAAAGATCAGAGGAAGACATTGCATCATGTCAGGATGTGCGCGGCCGGGCTGCTTCTTGCTGGGAGGTAGCATATCAGTAAAGGACAGGCTTTTGCCAGGGGCATAGAAGAGGATGTGAAGAAGAGTTTCTGTGGCCTCTGAGACCCCTCTAAAAATGGTGTGACCCAACAGTTTTCATCAGAGAGCAAATTAAAGTAGTAGCTCAGCCATCCCACCCTGCCTCCCCTCCCTACGCCTCTGACACATTCTCCTTCATTCAATAGATTAATCTAAGCCAGGTAACAGGGTGGCTTTTTGGATGGACTGCGCGTCCTGCCTAGTGGTTATCCTACACCTCCAGGTGTACTTGTTTGGGAACTGGACCAAGTCCCAGGATTATCAAAGGTAAGCCAGGGGAAGAGCCTCCAATGGTCCAGCTCAGGAAGGCGACTGGTGGAGTGAGGACTGCCTCTTGTCAGTGGGTTGCATGGGAGCTTTTTTGGCTCAAAGGGAGAGGAATATCCTTTTCACCGTCTCTCCAGTGTTTTATTGCCGGCTTGGAACAGCCCATGTTTCCCAGATGACAAGGTAGAGATGGTCTATCCCGTCTCTTCTGGTGGAACTCTTAAGCCATGTCAGCAGCAGCAGTTTTATGTGGCCTTGTCTCACTTCTGGAGGCCATTCTCTTCACGGTGTCATCCTTAAGCAGCACAGACATTGGGTGGATGACAGTAGAACAGACTCCTGCAGGTAGACATGATGCCAATAGTTGGCAGGGCCAAGGAAAAGCCTGTCTCATCTGACAGTGAGATAGGAGAAGGTCATTAGTTCCTGCATAATAGCCAGGATATTTTCACCTTTCTCTCTGCAGTAATCTTTCAGGCATAGATAAGGGATGGGAACCCCACACCCATCCAACAAATCCAGCTGCCCAAATTGATCAGGCTTCAGTGTGCAGGTGGAGGGCAGGGGACACCTCCAGCATGGGGCTGATGGTAGCCACAGGGCAGCAGCTTGGTATGAGAGCAGGGGACGAGCTCAGCTTTGCATATGGGGAGATCTCATGTGTGATGTAAACTTCACTGCTTGCTCCTGACTCTGCTTGCCCTCACTCACTCTGTGTGACTCACAGTGTAAGGTCCGTCACAGTGGGCCTCAGCAGAATGGGATCTAGCTTTTCTAGCCCTGATCCAGAGAATATCTATGCACCCACTAAGGGTCAATAGGGGAGGGGGTTGTTGCCATTCGAGACGCCAACCCCATCTCTGCCCTCTCCAGATGGACCATGGAGGGGACAGTGAGACAGTCCCCGTGACCTTCCCCATCCGTGATGGTGCCTTGTCTCCTTCCTCCTCAGGGAGCCCGCTGTGCTCGTGCTGCGTTCCAGACCCCATGGGCCTCTCCTTCCTGCCCACCTACGGCTGCCAAAGCAACCGCACCGCCAGCGTGGCCGCGCTGCGCATGAAGGCCCGGGAGCACTCGGAGGCTGTGCTCCAGTCTGCCAACCTCCTGCCCGCTGCCAGCAGCAGCCCCACTCCTCCTGCCAAACCCAGCCCCGAGGGCAGCCAGGACAAGCAGCCCTCTCCGTCCAAGGAGCACATGGAAGGAGAGAAGAGCGTATGAGGTCGGACTGGTGCCGGCGCCCCGGCTCAGGGCAGGGACCTGCCGCTGGGGCTCTGCTGCGGGTTGAACTGCAGTGTGGCCATGCCCCGGCAGGACGTCACAGGGCCACCAGGGACCCGGCAGATCTGAGTGGCCTCTCTGGCTGCCTTTCACGCATCCTTGCTTTTCTTGCGCCGCTGTAGGGTCATTCCCCTGATTTATCGGCACTATCAGTGTTTGGAAATGTTTGTGAAACTGTTTTTAGCCCCTCCTCCACATCCCAGGGACATCAAAATGCCCAGGATCCTGGCTTGCTCCTGCAAACCTCAGCTTCCCATCCCGTGTGAGATGGAGGGCTGGCAGCCGTGCAGCGCTTCCAGACGTGATGTCTGAGGTCCAGGGCAGAAGAGGCATCCAGGCATCATTTACCCCACTGCGCACAGCAGAGGAGAAGGAACACGCAGGTATAGACCAGCTTGGCCTGCTTCTTTCTGATGGCATTTGACTTCAACAAAATATATGCCAGGCAAGGTGTAAGAGAGCAGAAAATAGAATGAAACTCTTCATAATTTTTTCCCCTCTCTCTTCTTTTCTCCGAAAGCAAAACTCTCCATGGAGTAGATTACTGGGAAATTGCTGAGATCAGTTTACCTGTGAATGAAATACTTGCACTAGTCTCTATGTGAACATTAGTCTGTATTTCTTGCCATTCCCTGGGTTAGGCATAAAAGACACGTGACTCCAGAGCACCATTCATAGCTTCAAACGGTAACGCTGGTATTTAATGGAGAGTGCAGTTATGTCTAGATCTGCACAAAGATGAGGTAATTAGCGTCATTCTCTTGGAAAGAAAGACTGTAAACCAAAATAATCCTGCATTGCAACACTGCAACTCTGTCCTTGCATGTTGTGTTTTTAATAAAAAGGAAATATAACTTGGAAGGCTATTCCTTTATGCCATCCAATATCAGACTATTCCATTCACTGAAGGCTTGTTGTAATGAATCTAGATATGAAAATGTCTTAATTACTACAGAGTGGCCACAGTGCAAAGGAGAAATTGATGCCTCAGGCAATACAGTCTTACCTCTGACCCAAAACTCCCCAAATCAAAGCAGACTAAGATCTGATGCTCTAGAGCAGGCATTTTTTATCTGGGGTGACCCACATTTTTTCCATGGGAAACGCAGATGCAGATTTAAACTTAGTGACACAGGCTTGCTTTTCTTAGGTACCTTTTTCAGACTCCTTAGAATTGTCCACAGATGTCCCTGGAGAACAAAGTGAAACCACTGCTCTGAGACTTGACCAAGCAACATGGAGGCCAGTGGAAAGATTCCTGTCAGCTCTGAATGTCTTCAGAGCAGGTCCTTCATGAGAATGCTGCCAAGGTCTGTCCGACTGCCAACAAGAGGCTCTGCATTACAACCCTAGAAGTGTTTTAACCCATGGGCTGATTTTGGCACAGAATCTTAACTAGCAGAGCCCATGGGTTTCCACTTACCAGTGCAAGTTTTTTTCTGCCACTCCTCATGCAGGGCTGATCCTGCATGTTGTGCTGAGGACCTCCTGCAATCTGCTGGCATCTGCTTTTACACTAGGTTGTGTTTGGCTTCACACAGGATCTGAGCCTGAGGATGTATTTGGAAGGGCAGTCCCAGGTAAGCAAAAATTTCTCTACCTTACCCGACTGATCTCAGCCTGTGATCTCAGTCACAGGACCTGGGACTTCTCACAAGACCCTCCCATACCCCCAGTGCACACCTTGGACACGGCTTGGTATCAAAGGTATTGAAAGGGTGGAAGCCCTGGTCTTCAGGGGGTGGCTCCGTAGCACCAAGCACCTTCATTGCTCCAGGAGTGAAGGGTACCAGGCATCCCCCCCCGGAGGGTAGGATTTGTTTTTTCTGGAAACAAGCCACTGGGGAGGGCAGTGCTGGGTCTGTCCTTGGATCCAAGTACAAACAAAACTCCAACAGGGCCCATATTCATCAAACGGAGTCATTTTGCTTTACTTTTGCCACACCATGTGTTCTTTTTGGCAACACTGAACTGTCCTGGCTGTGGGGGGAACGTGCAGTAGTCTGTGATCTGCCTTTGCGTTCCGGCCTCAGGGGTTGCTCTGCTGAACTGTAGGTGGAGGTGGCTTCCCTGGCTGCAAATTATGGCTTAGTTTAAACAGCAGCAGCAACCTTTTTCTTCCACCAAAATAAAATTGCTGTGTGCTTTGCTGTGGGGAGTGGTTGGAGAAGAGAAAATCACTGTTTTCTTAGTGATCTTCCCAATCATAATTTTTTTTGTGTCCACCCCCCCAAAAAAAAAGACTAAAAAAAATATTCCACTCCAAAGAGGCAGGACCAACTTCATTTCAACATAATTACCTTGCATTCAGTTGAACTTCAGCCCTTCTGTACACTAACTCTTCAATCTAATTGTTTGATTAAACTCGTATTTCCTCCAGAAAGGTACATAAATAAGTGAATTGTTGAGCAAATTAAGAATACTTAACAGCATTGCATCTGAAAAGTAGTTACGCTGATTAAATTTTCTGTCCTTGAGGATTTTCAGGAAATTACTTTTGATCGTCAATAACACAATTAAGTAAACTACACGCACATTAGCATGAATAATTGATAAGAAATTATGTATTACCACGAAGCACTGATTTAATAATTCATGATGCGACACTCTAGTGACTGTGCAAAACTGGATAACATCGACAAGTCTGCCTGATGTTGCTGGAAATGCTGCAATTACAAACAAGTCCATAGTTTGGTTGTACAGTAAAGAAAAGTATCTGATGCATGCTGTAATTTCTGTTTGGTTAATACTTGAATAAATTTAGAAAGAAGACCCTGAAAAATTCCTGTGCTGTTTTCATTCAGAT
This sequence comes from Larus michahellis, assembly GCF_964199755.1. NCBI lineage: Eukaryota > Metazoa > Chordata > Aves > Charadriiformes > Laridae > Larus > Larus michahellis. Next base: position 53,542,680 of record NC_133901.1, on the reverse strand, counting down.
CAATTTTTCCGTCCAAGCATCTGCTCTCACACCGACGACTGTCCAGTCCTGCTTAGACCACAGAGATGTCAGAGTGGGGGACGCTCTCAGATTCACAGCTGGAAACTGCTGGGTATCTCGCAACTTGCAAAATTAAGGGGCTCAAAGTTTTGCAGAGCCTTCTGTTAGGAGCAAAGAGGCATTAGCACCCACTTAAGCCTGAGCCCAAAGTCTTTTAGACTCTTCAGTGTCTGATGTGTCTGTGATTATAGTTACTCAGTATGATTTTGTGGGTGGTTGCTCTAAGTCAGCCATAAATGAAACTTTCAGATTTGTACGGTTTGAGTCTGCACCTCGCCACATTAAACCCTAGGCCAATTTGCCAACAACTCTCGTGACTTCCCTAGGGGAGGCAGATACATATTTGCATTCTCGTTAGCACGTTGGGGAAACCAGAGCATGTGAGCCACATCTTCCTCTCAAGTTTTGGCATGAGACTTGTCTGCTCAGGGCAGTGCAGCCCAAGGGAACATGCTTGAGGTCACTGAGCAGTAGCACAAGGCCAAGAGCAAAACTCAAGAGATCTGTGTCTCAGTCGTGTCCGCTTCTAGCCACCAGACCCCCAAATAGGCTGCCCACTGTGGATGAGCCACCTACCTTCTTTCTGTGCTATCATATATCAGGGCTATGCCACTTAAACCACTCCTGTAATGGCCATCTCAGTAGCTCTGATTAAGTCTGGCATTTAAAAGTTTATAACTCAGCTATAAAAAGTCACTCAGGCTGAACCCCAGCGTGAGAGGCCCAAGCCCAAGGGGATGATTTACATGCGAGCTGTTCCAAAATCAGCCTGCATGATATTCTCTCAGTTCTGTGAAGGAAAAATGGAAGCCCAAGGTTTGAGGGACAGATATAAGACAAAGATGTTTTGTTTAACAGCATACTGCACTGTCACTAGATCCCATCCAGTAATTCTCTGTGAATTTCCATACCAGCATGAGCCAGGCGCAGCATGAACGGCCTCTGTGCAAATGTCAGTTGCATTATTCTGGCAAAGCATCTCCAGGTCTGGCCTGTTTTCTCAAGAAATCACAGACATTCACTATGCCCAGACTTCCCCTTATCCCCCACCTTCCCTGCACGGGCCATCTGCCAGCATCCTCACCCACAGCTCTGTGGAAAGCCTGCAGTCCTGAGTCCAGCTCTGGTGTTGACTCCCTGCTTATGCTGTGTCCCCGCCGCAGTCCCCCTGCCCGGCGCAGAGCCCTGTCCCAGTGCCCAGCCCAGCCCCGGGGGGGGCTGCAGCAAAGCCATCCGGGGGAAGCCATGCTTAGGACTTGTGTGCGGGGTTATTGCGGTGCATTGGTCTGGGGTTTATTAATGAGGGTTGATGAAAAAACACCAGGCCATGGGACCTTCTTTATAAGGTTGCGTGCCATCCTCTCAGCTCTCCATGCTTTTTCTCTCTTGCACATCTACGTAGGTCTCCTTATGCCTACATACCTTATAGCAGGAAATGTGAATGCACCTTCGCTCAGTTACGCCGTAGGCTAGTGCTTCCTACACTGCATGCTGGATAGTAACGAGATTGTTAGGCTAATTGGCTCTTTATTAAGAGTATTATTTACAATAATGCTGAAGGCCATGTGGATGCAGAAAAAGATCCTGGTATACCATTAAACTCTTCCCTCTTGCAGTCAGTGTCCTCCCCTCTGTGTTCCCCACAGGTTGTTGCCCTTGGCCAAGTTTGGGCTGACCTTCTCTGCACCCCCCGGAGGACTCCCCCGTCCTGGGTCAGGGCCAGGGAGAAAAGCCTGCTGGTAGGGCCGCATCTCTGAGAAGTTTGCACTTCTGCTGTGCGCTTAAGCTTTCTGCTTCCCTGCAGCAGAAAGAAGCCAGCTCAGCGCGGGAGGAAGTCGTTTGCTGCTGGGCAGACCACGAGGGAGCAGGGATGGAGATGAAATGCTTGTGGTGTGCTGCTGTGGCACATTCTCCCTCTAAAAGAGCTGTTGTTACTCGATAAAGATCCTGTTGTGCCTGGCTGTTTGTGCGATGGAAGCAGTGTGTGCAGCAAGGGAGGAAGTGAGAAGCCCTGAATTGATACCTGAGCTCCAAGTACATAATTCAGACCTCTCCCCTGAAGAGTTTGACACCCCTGCCATAAATAAAAGAGCAGTGGAGTACAATAAACAATGCTTTATTCTTTCCAGTTAAAACCTTCCTTTGCACTGTAGTAAGATATCGACTTCAGGTGACCATATTACCGCAAAATATGACCTTTTCCTGATACCAACCAAAGAAACCTTTACATAGATCTGGCCAGTGAGAATGAGAATTTCATTGGCATATAGCAAATCCAGCCTTATTTGAGAGTGTTGTGTCAACAATATTTTAATAATCCAACCACAACGTCCTTATTGCCTGCCCTAAACTCTCTGCCACGAGACAAGTAGGTGCTGCTCCGCTGTCTCAGAAGACTGAGCATCATTTTTTGGAGCTGTGACAAGTCTCCTGTGGTAAACTTGTGATAGTTAAAACTCACCAGGATTTAAAGTATTGGCCTGCATAACTTTTCCAGTATTTAACCTTGATGGCTTCTTCTGCAGATGGTGCTTTTGCGATACTGCTATAACATCTATGACATGAAGCAGAGAAGGAAAAAAACATGACCACCTCTGTAATTTTAGCCAAGAAGAGTTCTCACGTGCAGAGCAACAAAAGGCACCGCTTTTCCGAATCCCTTCCAGATCTAATGCACACCCCCACCTCTGTTCTGATGGGCCTGGAGGTTACTTTGCATCTATATTTTCTCATAAAAGGTGACAGCAACATTGAAGCTGTTTCTGGTTTTGGACAGTTAACAGTTCAGCTAAATCACCCTATGGTCTCCTGGAGCACCTGAGACTGCGAGAGCTCTGTTTGTACAGAGGAAATACCCACTTCTCCAGGCTGGTCTAATGGCAGGGTGGTTGTTGCTGCCCTGCTTTGTAAGCCCCAGCACGGGCCAGGTACTGCGACATTAATGCTGTGTACAGGTGGACACCTGGAAGTATGTCATCCTTCAAAACTTACCCATCTTCTGCCTCATGGATGGCCTGGACAAATACAGCTCATTAGCTGCTAAGGTCTATTCTGGTATGCGAGTTCCTGTGTGCTCTGAGCACTGCCTTTCAGACTAGCTGACCTGAAAGGTCCCTTCCAACCTAGGCAATTCTATGATTCTATGATCTCTGATAGCATGGTCAGAAAGCGCATGTCGAGAGCACCCTGGACACAAACAACCTGAGATGCTGGTCTTTGGGACTGGTCAAGGCCAGGAGAAAACTTTCAATTTCTAGTTAAATTGTGTTTGCTTTGTCAGCTGAACTGATTTACCTTTCGGTTCTCCTGCTTGAGAATTTTTGTTTATTAAACTCCAGCATTCAGCATTGGCCCTAGAGACTACCACTTTGCTATAGTGGCAAATTTATTAGGGCTCCCCTAGGTATTGAATAGGCTGAGTTTTTTTATTGTATGCACACAGCTTCTTTACACCCGCACTGTACATGAGCCGATGTGTTAAATAACATCCAAGGCCAATTAACTGAAGAAGCCCATCTCTGCAAAGAAGACTCCCCAGGAACCTAAACTCTGCCTGTTACAGTACGGCTGGCTCACCCTTGCTCTGTCGTGCTGGCTGAAGCCATCAGGTTTTGGCAGACACTTGAGAACCAAGATGCTGCTGTGATCACCAGTCCTTGGCACAGCAAGGGATAGAAGCATCCCTGGGAGTTGTTCATTTTTATTAGAAATATTTCTGTAGCAATGCACAAGAAATTGGCTGCTGGCAGGGAAGGAAGATGTACAGGAGAAAAGAGCTAATCCTATTTCTCCTCTGAACCATTACTTGCGTTTAGAGTTACACCTAACTGGGGCTGAGCCAGAGGCTCTCCAGGGAGGATTTCATAATCACAGTCCAACAGGGGTCAGAAAGGAAAGTTTCAAAATCCCACTCAGAAAGCCAAATACCTGAACACTTCTCCCACGGGGCTGAACCTGGGAGTAATCCAGATCGATGTCGCAGCTCGCTGCTCAGACAAATAGCAGAAATTACAAGCAGCAAGGCTTTTGTGTGTGTGTGTTCGTGTTGGCAAACTCCAACTTGATCTCTTTTTGATGGGGTTTCCCTCCATAGGATCCAGGACCTGCGTTTAGGTGAGTCAGCTTCATGCACCCCACAGAGCCTTGTCTCTGCCAGCGAAGCCCAGGGTTTACTGTGCAACAATTTATCTCTACCTCCACCATGAAGCTGTGGGACGGAGCTCTCAACCTGGGTCCAAACTGGAAGAAAAGGAAGGAGGATGCTTTCTTACTCAAGTGCTTTCCTACAAGTGAGCCCTTTGTGCTGTGCCCAGCCATCCCGAGACCTACATAACTCTTTTTTTCAGTGCAGACGTACCAAAGGCAGGTATTTCTTGCTAGGGCATCCCTTTCTTCAGTAACTGAACCAGCTTCCCTAGCTTGGGATGCTTGCTGTCATGAGCCATCTGGGACCCCTCAGTGCCCCTGTGTCACCCTGCTGCTCAATGCCACTCTGCCTTGGTTGCATCACACCGTCACCAGAGATGAGGAGCAGTACAGCTGAAGATACAGGTGATACTCTTTGCCCCATGCATCATTAGATACAGGCTGACGTTTTCTTTTGAGGTAGCATTGGTTGGATTCAATTTGTTTTGTTAAAATGTCATAGGTCTGCTGCTCTGTGCAAATGTTAAGTGCCTAGAGAGCTGCTGAGGCTGGGAAGCCTCTTGTTTATGGGAAACTCTGGAAACCTTCCAATTTCCATCCAGTTCAGATCAAATCAAAATTTTAAAACAATAACCCAGTGAGTTAAGAGCTATGCCTTTGCACCAGCTCAATGAATCAGATATACATGCTAAAATTACTTTAGTCACACTAGCACTTTTCTGTTCTGCAATACACTGTTTGCCAGACATTGTGAAAACAGGAAAGGCGTGAATAAATGAGAGTCATTGATATTAATTAGATTTTAGAATTACATTTATGAGCCAGGAAAGGAGGAGCCAAGGTACTGGAGACACCTTGTACCTGCTACCATCGCATGGGCAGGTGATTTGGCTTTGATTGCATAGTCTCTGTCTCTGGGACTTCCATGTGCCCAACTGAAATGGCTCCTGCCTGTCAGGGTGCATATACCTGGGCCGCAGTTTAACAAGGCCCATAGGAAAGCAAGCCTTAGCGCCTGCTGCAGATGGGAGTTGCACTGGCCAGATGTTTCTTTCGTAAATGATGACACCTGTTAAGCACATTGCTCTTCCTTCACCCTCTGCCCCTGCCCTCTGCCTGGGACGCTGTCTCTTCCTGAGCTCACCTCCTCGCATTTCTATGAGCAGGAGGGAGCATTTTGGGCTTGCTAAAGGTGAACCGGGAAGCCCTTGTGAAGTGCTTCTGCCAGCAGAGACAGCAATAAACAGTAAGGGGTAGAAAAGTCTTTGAACAGCCCAGTGTGGTATAGGAGACGATGGCTACTGTGTGCTGAGCTAGTTAACAGCATATAGGCAGCAATGTGAGCATTAATTTGGGGGAATTAGGAGTGAGTGGGGGTTTAGTTTGATTTGGGCTGGATTTAGGATTAGCCAGAACAAAAAGCATGCACTGGGATCTGTGTGGTTTTATCTATGGCCCCTGAGCATCACAGGCTTCCTCCAGCTCAACGCCATCAGGCATACATGATCTTGGCTGACAATGCTGTTGCAGCAAAAGTCACATGGCTAAAAACTTTGTTTTACGTTTTGGGTCAGATTTATTTACAGGGTGGTCTTGCTGCCATGGTACAAAGCTCAGTTTTACTGACAAAGCTGTGCCCCCTGGAGTGCTTCAAGCGCAGTATGAATACACCATTGCTCTTACATTAGTGCTACTCTCACAGCGTGACTGTGGCTGGAAGCTTTTCAAGGACCAGGCTGTTTGGGTTTTTCAGATGAGAAGTGTAAAGATTGACAGGTGCAAACCACATTGTTAGTGTCCTACTGAGGCATGATCAGATAACCTCCCTTAGTATACTCCAGGGATCAGATATTGCACACCACTAAACATGCCTTGGATGCCCAGAAGGATATAAAACTACAACCAGGTTCCTCTACCACTTGAAACCACAGTCAGTTAGCAGCGTGAATAGCCCTCCCTCAGCATTAATAACAAGACCATCGGCTCAGAGCTGGTCTCACGGCAGCTGTATCCAGAGACATGGACAGTCCAGCACAAGAGGGAGCGCCACAGTGGCTCATCGGTGGCAGCCAGCGCTGGGAGTACTTCTCTGCGACTGGACCAGAAACTATTTTCCCCTCACATAGGCATTTTGGTGATGGTGACGTCTCTTCCTCATTCCAAACTGGACAAAAGAACCCAAACCCAAACAAACAAACAAACAAACAAACCTAAAACAAAAAAAAGCCAAAACAATGTTCAGTGCAACAAACCACAAAGTAATAAACCAACTTGGACTATCGTAAACATTTTGACATTTGAAAACTTTTGCTTTAGTTTCAGCTTCTTAATGAATGTTTTCTTTAAAAAGTTCTTTCAATCCAAAGAAAAAGTCTAGGACTGTTTACTTATGTATGAGGACTTCTCAATAATCTTTTCAGCAAATTTCCCAGGTCAGAAGACAGGAGTTGAAAAAGAAACACCCCAAATGTGCTTTTTAACCAGCAGTTCCGGTGTTGTCAAAGCAGCTTTTTTTTTTTTCTTTTTTCTTCAGAGAAGCCGTTTTATTGCAAAATTCCTGCTAAGGTGCAGTCATGTGAGTTGGCTGTGTCAGTAGGATTTTGGGCCAGTACTCCATCTGGTATTTGGTCCTGCTTGGTTTCTGTTAGGGCTCATCTGGTTGCTAAGAAGTTTACCATTAGTCAGATCAGTGCTAAGGGCCAGTTATTCTGCTGGTCTGTGGCTGTCCTGATGCCAGGAAAAGCATTTTGTGTCTCGGGTTGATAATGCAGTGGTATCAGGAAGGGGCGGGTATTAAGCAAAAGTGCTTCTCCGTCCCTTTTTACAGTCCCATCTGGCGCAGGTGGGGGCACTGCTCAGGATTCACCAGCTGCACCACCTTTAGCAAAAGGAGTCTGCTGGACCACTCGCTCCTCCAGCAGGAGAGATGGAGGTATGGGGGCATCCCAGGTACACCCCTTAGTCCTGGAAAGAATATGGGAAGAGGTGAACGTTCATCTCCCTGGGGTAGTGGAACATGCCAGAATACATGGGAAGCCCAGGGGAAAATGGAGCTCCCTTGGGGCAGACCCTGCAAGTAACGGGACACGCGGACTGACAGCTGGGAGATGCAAAGGACATTTTAAGGGCACTATTTAGATCACATCCAGACACTTCAGTAGAACATGAATACTATATGTATAACTATATATAGACATGTAGATATACCTAGATACATCATTATATAGGCATACATCCCTGTATAGATGTATTACCAACAATAACATTGTCTTATATCATAATGCAGTATGACATTCTCCTTTCATTCCTTTCTGACTTTTCCTTTTGGAAAGTTCACAAAGCTACAGCCAGTTTTGGCATGGAATAATTCTGAAATGTTTTCATCCACATTTCTTGGGAAGGGATGCAGTCTCGGGAGACCTGATCCAGGCAGGCAGCGCTTGCCAGCAGAAACTGATTCTGCCAACAGACTTCCAGCAGTCTCAGTGCAATCAAAAAAAGGGTCTCTCCTGGGCCAGGTCCAGTTCGCATCCACTGCAGCTTACCAACGCTGGGAATAGAAAGAAGGATCGCTGTCTATCTTAGAGTCTGTCTGTGCAATCTGCGGCCTGTCGATTTGAGGAACATCCTGAAGAAGGCCACCTTAGCTCACCTGAAATGCTTCATGCTGTTGGTGACAACACTGGCGTTTCCGGCATAACAAAAAAGCAGGGGTTGCCTTTTTTTGTGTGCTCTGAATGCTGCCTTTCCCTATGCCAGCTTTAAGCTACTGGAGGAGCAGTTGTGAGAAGATGAAGCTCTGACACTGAATGCCAGCGGGCAGAAGTGTGAACACACCAGGTAGCTCCGGGACACGGGAATCCAAGCCAGAAAAGGGAAGAAGCGTTAGCCTGTCAGACAGCTTGACTTTGACGAGCCCTGGCTTTTCAAAGCACGTCTCCAGCTTTGAACATTTTTCACTTTTTGCTGGAGTTCAAATTCTTTCCATTGCTAGAAGGAGTTCAAAGATTGTTCGTCCTTCTCACAGAGTTTTCCCCCTCTCCTTCTTTCAAAGTACCCCAGGTCTCAATTTATTCAATATGGACTTTGACATGGGAAAGTGCTTATCTTTTAGCACTGCAAGCTGCTTCCCCAAAGGCTTGAGTTAAATCTGCTTTAATAAAAGCACAGAGCTTTACGCAATTGGGACATAAATGATTCCTCTTCTGCACTATTGAAATGCTGCTTTCTAAGTATGTTCAATAGCATATTAGAAACAAGTCTCTAATTGACCATAGAGTACTGAAGACCTGACTATCTAATGTAAAAAATCCACATCATGAAAACTTTGAGAATATCAAAAAGAAGCGAGGGAAGACCACAGGTCATTTTCATCTATTCCCTACCCATTTAAACCCCATAACTACAATATTATTTTTAATATCAGGGGACAGTGGTGAATGTAAGATCATCATAAGACCAGAATAATCATTCTAAAGACAAAATAAATTAATCATTGACCTCTGTTGTTATAATGAGCATTTAAAAAAAAAAACCACATTGAAGTTCAATTTACTCGAGTGTTCCATGTTCTTTCTACCTATCTCCTGTAAGGCTCTGAAGCAGAGTTTCTTTAATAAAAATGACTGATGAACACCAGTTGCTCCAAATTACATGTTTGTATGTATCACTAGAGGCCATGTAATCCATCATGTACAGTATCACCAGCTTCTGATGTGGTTTTTGAGTGAGACAGAGGATCAAACTTAGAGTTCTTTACTCAGAAAAGAAACAGAGTATATCCCCCAAATACAGATATGCAAATCTGTCAATGTGTTTCTGGTAAAAATATAACTAGCAAACAACTTTTCTGTTTATGGTCCGTTATATTCAAACCACAGTAACACTTTCACTGTCAGCGAGGCCTGCTTGGCTAGTCAGGTATCAGAGCAGAGCAGATCTAAATTAAATTGCCAGCCTGGGCAAGGACTGAGCCAAAATCACTTTGAGAAGAGTCTCTGATGTGTTTCATAATGCAACGGACAATAAGAGAAACTGAGGAGAAAAGTAAAACCGTCACTGACAAGACTTTGGAGACTACATCCAGTCTGCAGGACTGGTTAGTAATGAAAAAGACAAATTACATGAAGTTACACACCTGGTAACTTCCCCCAGGTGAATGGGGCACAGGGAATGCGAAAGCCCTGATGTCCTCTGAGTGGTGGCAAGAAGGTGAACCTCTTCCAGTGCTGCTGGACTGGGTGCTGGCACCACATCCCCAGGGTCCTCTGGCCAGACTGCTGCCCTAGCACAGCAGGGAGGGGCGGAAATGACCGCGGGAGTCCTGGGCTAAAGGTGTTTCTTCCCAGCCTTCTCTTCCCTCTCTTTAGGAGGGGGAGGAAGGGGGAAGAAGCCACGCATACAGTCATCTCCTGAATCTTTTAATTGTGTACCGCATACCTGCACACACAAACACACGCTTCCATATTGTCAACTTTTTCTGACAGCATAACTGGAGACAAAATTACAATGAGACATAATTACAATGAAATAGCTGTCTAGAAGTCATTCCAGTATTGTAAAACAAGTCCCATTTATTTTTTTTATTAATTATGAATAATTACCTTTCCGCAAATACAGTTGCATTGATGGAACATGCCAATGACACACATTTTCTTGGACAGATGACTTAAGAAGGCACTGAACGCCCAACGAGGAGTTGATAAAAATCCACACTTGTAGGCCATTTCAATTAAAATGCACTCTCTAAAACAAATCCAGCACTTTGCAAGAGGAAATCTGAGTTCTTGGGACAGAGCCATGGCTGCGGGATGGCAGTCCAAGTCTGCCGTGTGACAACTGGACTGGAAGGCGTTGCAGTTGCCCCAGAAGGAGAAGGAGGTTCAAAGGGAGGTGGTTCTGGCCTTAAAGCCAAAGACTAGGGAAGTCATGTTTGGGCTCAGTCACATCTGCCGTGGAAGAACCACCCCTGTAAATGAGCATCACGGCACCCAGAAATGCAACATGCAAAAAAAGCCCCATGCAGGAGAAGGGACCAGCGAAAGCAATGGCCCTCTGTTCCCTTCAGCCTGCTGTGCGTGCAGAGAGCCTGCTGTGTTCTTTAGTTCTGACCACCGGCTGCTGGCAAGGGAGAATTCAGCTTAGTTTGCCTCAACACCTCTTTAACTTGTGATTTAATGTCACTGTCATTTGCATCATGAAACAGTGCTTTCTTACAACTGTTTTCATGACTATTGCACATTTCCCCATAAATTTCCTCCCCCCAGAAGGAAAAGGTCAATTTACAGCTGTCATTTTGCCTAGTAATGACCTCTTCCATCCTAGTTTCCCACAGCAGCAATGGAAAAAAAACAAACCAACAAATACAACCAGAGAAGGGCAAGGAAAGAAAAATATTTGTTATCTGAAAAGGTGTCATTTGGCTCTCTTTTAATGCACAAACATTTTGTGTTGACCATCACAGGTAACGCTGCTCTCTTATACTGATATGCAAGTGGCAGTTTTATAGGTATATTTTTTATATATCTATATAAAAATAATGTATTTTATCTATATATAGGGTTGTTTATGTGCTTGCATGTGTGTTTGTACACACACACACTCCCACAGCCTAGCAAGAAGGTGGCCAACATGTGGTCTAGGAGACAGGTTCATTGATGGGTTCATACTCAAATGGAGTCAACACCAAGGCTGGGACCTGGAGCAACACTTGTATAACATCATTCACTCCCTGTGGTAAAATGCTCTAGGGAAAGTTCTGGATATATGACGAAAACCACTTTCATATTTGTTTTCAAAACTCCCCAGTTCTGTGTCTGTTTAGCTGCAAACTCTCTAGGGCAAAACTCCCTCTGGGACACGCACGAGCTTAGAGACACAGTCCGCTGTGAATGCAGCTCCCTTGGCTAACAGAAAGGATTGTCCGAAACAAAGAAGTCCTACTTGAAACCTATTTGGTATCCAAGTTAGGACTGTCTTCTTTTCAGATGCCCCCATTCCAGTTCGCCTTCACAGTAGAGTAAAAAACACACCTGTCTTTCCTTGCATACGTAGAAGTAGTATACTGGAGGATCCCATTCTCCACAGCAAGAGTTTAAGGCAGCCCTCAAAAAAAGGGTGCAGAAGTGTACACATCTACCACACAAATGACAGTTAAACAAGCAAAAGGGATTTGTTTTTTAAAACAGTTGTCTATTTCTCTTATCAAATCACCTTTTCTTTTGTATCTGTGCACAGATACTTTGTATCCACAGGCTCCCCTTGGAAAGCAAACTTTTATCCTGTCCTTTGAGAGCCTGCCTACTTCTTGACTTGTTAAGGGCATTTAAATTTGTAATGTCAAACCAAAAAAATGGCTTGTGCACTCTGCTAGGCTTTCAGATTACATAGGTTCGGTCTAAATGTACCATGGAAAACCTTAATAGATCTATTTATCTATATTTTAACATGTAGATGACATTCTGCTCTATACTGGATAGACATTACGCTGTATACAGTGACAGCAACAGAGAAGCGCAACATGAATAGCACCATGTCAGTTTAGCAAAATATATGTGACCAAAAAAAGGGAAAAATATTCATAATAGGAGCAATTTCCCTTAATTCAACAACTTGAAAATGGATCCTTGTTCCTGAAACACTCTTGATCTTCAAATTCTTTTTTATTTAATTCAAAATGAGCCCTTTCCGAGGGGAGACTGCATTTTCTGAGTTCCAAGTCAAAGCGGGTTTAAAAATTTTACTGTTTGCAGAATAGGATCATAGGATAATTTAGGATGCAAGAGATCTCAGGAGGCCTCTGCATGAACCTCCTGCTCAAGGAGGGTCAGCTCAGAGGCCAGCCCAGGTTGTTCAGGGCTTTATCCAGCCAGGTGTTGAAATTTTTCCTGTTTATTCAAATATGGGCATTTGGCTGAATGTGCTCAAAACCCAAACCAAACGAGTACCAGCTTCTCCATTTCCACCCCACACCTCTGCTGCAGCTGTCCCTGCCAAATGACAGAACGGCAAATCTGACACAACTCTGCATAACAGGTGAAACAAACCTTAGAAAATCATTAAGGGCCAAATTCAAACCACACCGAAATCAATCAAGAGATGTCCTTAGTATCTATCTAGCCTGTCTAAGGGAAATATTTTAGCAATTAGCACTGACAACAGGAACTGTCTCATGGGATCAGGACAGGTTCTGAACACACGGCTCTCATCAGGGACGGAGGAAGGCTGGGAGCCAAGTTCAGGTTGGGAAGGAGTCAAAGCACCACGTGTCCTGAAAGCAGCCTCGGTCCTGGGAAATAAAGACCCTCCTGAAGAAAACCTCTATCATAAATATTAAAACTGTGAGAGTAGGGCAGTGCCTGTGTCCCATCTCCATGTTGCATTTATTAGTTAAAGGCTTGATTCTCCCCTTTCTTTTCTGGAAGTCAAGAGTCACTTCACTGAAAACAATCCTGTAAAACTAGCCTGAGATGTGTATCAGGCTGATTTCTTCCTTAGAGCTCCCACACTTCAGTTTTAATTGGGGAAAACAGTATGAAAATGAGACAGAGAAAAAGGAAACCAACATCCAAATATAGATATTTATATGCAGGCATATTACATTCAATTTTTCCATCTTTTCACCAAGGTTCTCTCTTTATCTATGATGATAAAAAAAAGCCTACGCAACGATGAGTGATATTTTGTTACAGATCTTTCAAAAAAAAGTGATAATCCAAAGAAGCACTTTTTTAGAAATTAATACTTTGGATGTTTTGTATCTCTTTTTTTTTTTTTTTTTTTAAAATCACAGAATTCACAAGACCAAAATTAGGTACAATGTTTTTCAGGTTTTAAAAGTTAGCACTGTATTTTAGTGGGAGCCTGAAAACAAAACAAAACAAAAAGCACTTCAATTATAATAAGCAAAGGTCTTCTCATCCTAACAAAAAATTAAAAGCTGTTATGGGATTTCATTCAACCTTGCTCCTTACCGAAATATTTCAGGCCAAGTATCAAGATAAATTGAAGGTTTAAGTTGCATTATAAATAACCTCTGACTCTAAGGAAAGTTATTTGGAGATTATAAAGAAATATGAAGAATTCAGCAGCATGTTAGTGGACACTGCAAAAGTATATGAGAAGTCTAGAGCAGCTGTAACTGTATTCTGGTTGTTTAAAGGTTTTTTGACATAGTATTGCGCATCCAGTATACAATCTTTTTGTCAATAACATCTGGGCAATCGTTGTGTGCAAAAAATGAATCTTGGGTTGATGGCATAGTTGTAGCCATATGCTTTCTACCTGTCAACATAGTTCAAAGGCAGTGAGTGAGGAAAGTTTGGTAGATGTGGCACCTGTCCTAGGTCTCATCGGACGGACAGGATGGATTTATACGTTTTACTTTGTGCCATATATCGTGCAACACATTTGGGCAGAAGGACACTTGCTTTGGCAATCCCAGCCATCAAAATGGCAAAGCAGCAGCAGCAGCAAGCAGTGGCTTCATTCTGTCGTATTTATTTGTTTAGCTGGCATTGCCCCTTCATCTCACTGGTAATTTGGTGCTTACTCAATATCTCACTTCTTCAAAGTGATCATCACCTCACATCTCTCAATGTGGTCAGATTTCATTTTCCTTCCCACCCAAACCACAACGAGATTCAGACATAAAGTGTTGTACAAACATCAAATCTGCATGTGCTTTTGTGTGCATGTGTCTGTTTGAACGGTTCTTAAAAACACTAGCTGGCCTATTTTGGTACTTCAGTTTTCAAGATACTCCTTCAGCAGCAAAATCATCTAAATCAGTGAGGGACACTATGCCAGTATTTGGGGTCGGGCTCATGTCCTTTCGTAAGTGAACTTGAGTTTCTTCAGCATCTTGACTGTAGGAGTAAGAGGCTGGTTCAATATAGGGCCGAGTATCCACAGATTCAGTGTATCTGTAGTCCTGCTGCCCATCTTCTGGTAGTTCAGCTGGTTCTCCTGGTACAGCTGGCATTAACCAGGTAGGTTCAGAGAGCTGAGAAGATGACTTCAGCACTGCTACAGATGAAGCTGGCAACGGCAGCACTCTAGGGTAGGAGGCATAGGGAGAATTCATAATTTCTGAAGAGGGGGGTTGGTATAAGTTCCCTTCCGAGGAAGGGACTGAGACTTGAACATACTTGCCAGTTTCTGGGTCATAAAATGTCTTTAAATTGACTTCTGCTGGTAAATCAACTACGTAGTATTGACCAGAGTCAGGGTCTTGAAGGAGTTTACGCTGGGTTGAAGAGGGTGAAGGGCTTACTGCTGATGCACCACTGGGTCTTCCTGTGCTGGTTTCTGTGGGAGCAAAAGTTGAGTGAGGGGCAGGATGGAGAGGAGAATATCCCAAGGGTGAAGGAGATGCTAGTGTCTGTCCAGAATGAGATGGCTTTCTCCCTACAGCATCTTCATGCTCACTCTGATGTTTTTTCTGCTGCTCTTGCATTTTCTTTCTCCTGCTTGCCAGCTTTTTGGCCCGCCGCAGAGCCTTTTCTGTTTTTGGTGGCACAGCAGGAGGCTTGCCTGCTGCTCTCTCCCCAAGTCCCCTGGGCTCCAGGCTCTCAGCTTCCCCTGCAGAACTGGAAAGCAGATTCCTCCGTGCCGAATCAAGTATCTCTTCCGCAGACATATCATCTTGGCTCTTTAGTGCCACGTTCAGCAAGGCAGGGTTTATAACATCCTCTGCCTCTCTAAGGCCAGAAGTTGTTGGTTTGTCTGACGATGAACTGGCAGCAAGAGAGTGCATGGTGCTGCCTGACCTGGGGCTTGTAACAGCAGAGCATACAAGACTGTCTAACAAATTGGGTGCACCTTCTGCATGTAGGATGTCCTCTAAAGCTTCATGGAATACAGGAGAATACTTGTGGTCCTCTGATATGGAGCCAGTCACAGGGGAAATTGTCTCCCTAGTGATTATTTTTTTAGCACAAGAGCCACCTTTGCGATTAGATAAATGATGATTCTTGAAGTAATTTGTCGTTCTTTCTGCAGGATAGGTGGGGTTGTTTTGTGCTTGGTCATTTTCCAGACCTAAATTTGGCTGTGTTAAACTATGTCTTGCCTTCCTAATCTGGGGCTTCTCTTTCCTTCTGCAGACACTTTTCTCATTCATTTTACCAACTTTATTTAACAAAGCACAAGTCTCTTCATCTTCTTCCATCAGCCTCCCTAATGAAGAGCTCTCTGTATCTTCCAGAAGACCGGGATCCAGTGTTGCTGAAGTAGATCCAGGCTCACTAGCCTCTTTCCCTCCATCGGTTGCTCCATCCCTCACGTTCTGCTGCCCTCTGTGCCTCAATGCCAACCAGCCTCCCTCCTGGGCATGCAACCTGTTTCGGTGCTTCTTGTTCCGCTCTGCTGGGGACATAAACCTACTTTCCATTTCCTTATAACTGCTGCTCACTGTATCATCCAGGGAAAAGGATCTGAACAGGGGTAGCTTGACGGCCCTTATCACCTGAGGTGACCTGAATGTGTTATCTTTGATCATAAACAGACTGGGTTTGGTTGAGCTTGAAGATGGCGGTGTTTGTGGTTCTTCAGACCTCTGAATGGACATGTCCCTTATACTGTCGGCAGCAGAATCCATGGTCTTGGCGTCTTCCTTTTTCTCTGTCCTTAGTTTCTCTTTCATCAAGCTCCTCTGTTCATTCCCAGTAACCTTCCCCTCCTTCTTCTCTGCTGCACCAGTATCAGAGTTGATACAAGCATAATACTGCAGTTCATCTTCCCCAGCCTCTTTCCCTCTCTCCTTGTGGCTTTTCTTACTGTCTGAATTCATTTCACTCTTAGTCCTCTGGCTTTCTTGAAGGATTGCCTTCTGCATCAGGGGCACTGGTGGAAATGGCTCCTCCTGAAGTGGCTGCTCTACCGTGGAAACAAAAGATTGCTCTGAAGAACTAGTGCTTCTTTTGCTGTGTGCTTCATGGCCAGTTACCACCATATTGTTTTGGACGTCACTGTAAGGCACGTCCTCTGCTGGTGAGAGTTGGTTTGGGATTGTTTTGAAGGTGAACTCTTCATTCTGATTAGCAGCCTGTCTTTCATTTTCCTCACCCTGGACGCTGGGATTTTGCATGGGCTGCCTCTCTGTTGTACCTGCACTCTCTCTACTGAATGGTTTCAGTGCTGGATACTGCAGACGTTTCCTTAAATCAGGTTCATTTGATTCATGTCTGAACAAGGGGAAGCTTTCATTACCCCTTGTGTTTTTAACCAGACCTTCATGTTTTGAATCTTCTGGCTGCAAGTTGTCTCTAGTTTGGTAAAATAAAAGGTCTGCTGTTGTCTGGGGTGAACTCAAAGTCAGGTAATTGTCTGTAAAGTGTCCGGTTAAATCAGTTTTATTGTCCTTCTCAGGTACACTGCCAGACAATACAGAGGTTATATCACTTGATTCATCTTTCTCTGCAATATTTTTGTTACTTTTTTCTTGTAAAGTTGAGAGTGAGGCATTCATTTTTGTACTCTCCTGTATATTTTCCCTAGCTTTATTTTTCTCCTCCAAGGCCTTTAACAGGGGAGAAGGGGTATAAATTCTTTTAACACGTTTACGTACATCCTTCAAGTTGAATAACAGACTTGATGCTTTTGATTTGTAACTATCCCGAGACGTGTAATCTCCAAACATGCTCTCTTCATGGTCTCTCGCTGACGCGTTCTCAGTGGGAGGAGGTGTCAGTGGGATCAGCTCGCTTTCCACGGGGTCTGCCTCCTGTTTTGGTGGTATGATGGGTGTTAAGAGTTCACTGATGTTGAAAGAGGGACTGATCGATCCAGGGGAGTTTACCTGTGTAGCCAGAGGAGTCACATCCAGATCAGGCTCAGCACCAGTCACCTTTTCAGACAATGAAACCATCTCATCACTGGCTGTGGACTTCTCCTTGGAAGTCCGTCCCCTCTCTGCTGCCCTTTTTGTAGCCCTCTGTCTCCTCCAGGGTGGACCCATATTGCCCACTTGGGGACTGAGGGCTTCCTCTTCGGTTAAGGTGGCCAGGGGTCTTCGTGGAGGCGGGCTGGGTGCCTGGGACATAGGTGAGGATGAAACCATCCTGTAGGACACGGACTGAGGTGATACAGAGGCTTGGGACATGGCACAGGGGGAAAGCTGAGCTGGCATTGGGGGTGGTGGCACAGGAGGGGCTTCAGGGATGGGGGGTGTTTGGGGATGGCCCTGCTGGGTGGGGGGTGGAAGTGGAAGTGCCTGTGGGACAGGGGGTGGCCGAGGAGGACCCTGGGGCGCATGGATCCTAGGGGGGGGACTGGGCGGAAGAGCAGCAGTAAATTCTGTTTCTGAAGTGAGGGGACCCTGAGGTACACAAACAGCAGGGAGAGGGATGCTGAAACCAGTTTCTGGTGGAGTTGACTCCCTCGGAAAATCTTTCTCCTGCCTCTTAGCAACAGTGGTTTTGACGGGTGGCAATTTATGTTCACGTATGTGGGATCCTTTAATAAATGGTGCTTCTTCCAGGTATGTAAGACCTTCATTTTTCATTTTTATATCAACAAATTCCTCCTTTTCAGTCAGTTTTTTGTGATGAACATTCCATGATTCAAAAGCACTATTCTCACTGTGAAGAAAATTACCTTTTTTTGCTGGCTCATTAACTGTCATACTTCTGTTTTTTAAAGCCTTTTTAGAAGAACGGGAAAAATTTGACTTGGCTACTTTTGACATCTCAATCAGCACAGGATAATAACCATCAGTGCCACAATAACTCAGGTCTATCTTATTAGGTCTTCTCTGTGGCTCATGTTTGCCACTGAGACAGTGGCTACCTTGACTACCGTCAGAAAATCCAGAAAGTTCCTTGTGGATGCTTAAAATGTCTGTGTCATCCCAGCAAGCCATATCATTTCCATGATTTAATTTATATTTTTGAAAGCTATTAATGGGCTGCTTAATGGCTATCAGGGAACCTCCTGACCCTTGGTCTGCAGTCTTATCAAATGTCTTAATCAATGAGGACACTTTTGAAACATGTTTATTGTTCCTTGGGCCAGGGACTGGCAAATTCAGCTTTTTTCTTTCTGTGGCAAAGGTGTTACTTTTAGCAACCCTCTTCTCCTCTGGAGCACACTTTGGTAACTGCTGGAATGTGGAAGCCCATATTGTATGTTCATTGTTTTTTGCCGTTAGCTTGTTACAGACATTGCTTTTCTTGACGGCGTGGTTTAACGTCCCTGGGTGAAATTTAGCAGAGAACTGGAGGGTGAAGTCAGGTGAAATGGCAAGATCCGGTTCATTGTAAGAGTCTTCGAGTTCTGCTACGCACAAACTTTTGAAAGCCCGGTCTGTGAGGCTGCTCACCTCTCTGTCTGTGTCATCCAGGAGACTCCCAATACTTGAGGAGTCACTATGTCCTTCTGTATGTTTCTTATTTCCCTGCATTGTTCATGGGAGTCATGAATGAATTATCCAAAGGAGTAATTTCAGGGGTCAAATAGGCAGATGACTGTGTGGGGTGGTTCCAGCTGTTTGCAATTCACAAGCACAAAGCAATTCCTCCAGACGGTGCTGCTGCACGTCGATTCATCTTACGGAATAGCTGAAGGAAACTTTCTTCTCTGCAAAGCCAAAAATCATAAATTATCATTTTTCGATATTAACACTATTAGACAGAGAGTATTTTCCAGATACATCAGTCACTGACTAATTTGCTCCTACATGCATTCTAAACAAGATGCTAGCAACACAATAAACAACATGAAAAATAATTGTTATTTTGGTCAATTCAAGTAGCTCATGGTAGATAGTTTAATTTCTGGAAAGTGCCATTAAAAATAGTGGTTTTACCTCAGATTCTTTACTTAGGCTCTTAAACAAGGATATAAGAGCCAAATTTCAAGTACTTCCCTTTCCATACCTCCAACCATAAACACTTCCAAGTGCTATGCATGTATTTAGCTAAGAAGGTTAGCCATGTTTTGGCCAAGAGTAATAAAAAGGGAGAAAACTTACTTAAAAAAAAATGTCACTGGGTACATCATTGCATGCTATGTCCAAAATGAAAGAAAAGTTGATAAAACTTACTTGTCAAGATCTCATAATTATAATTTAAAATATTTTGTGAAGAATAAGGTTATTATAGAGGATTCTATTCTCACTTATCTGCTAGATCATGACTGCGGAAAATTAAGTCTATAGAGATGAACCTGCTTGTATCAGACTGGAGTTTTGCTGGGACAATTACCCTGAGCAGAACCCTTGTTTGAGAAAGTAGAATGGCACCACAGGTAAAGAATATGTACTGTGCATTAGCATGTTCCAAGCAAACATTGCTGGGGTAAAATCCTTTAGCCACCCATAACCAGGTACGGTTGGGTTGGTATGTTGAAACTGAAGAGGCTGCTAATATCATCTTAACCAGCAGAAGGCAGGAGTGCCTAGGGGACTCTAGCAGACCCACTAAAGGAGCACAGGAAACATTTGGTTTCAGTTCCAGAACTGCTGAGATCAAAAGGTAACCCACTCAACACAACTATAAAATATCACAGCCTTCTGTTAATCCCTGATTCTGATGCACAGTCAAGGCCCACAGCATTGTGGGTTTTGTCTATCTCCACATCAGTCTGCAGACAGGATGGGGGAATCTTTGGATGAAAGAAGTATAAGCAAAATGGACCCTTCAGCTATACTTGAAATTTCTACACTAAAACTCTTTAAAGTTTACCCTGTAAACTCTTTAGATACTTATTCTCACATTCAAGGGCTTGGGCAGCTTATTGACTAAACTACGGTGAGACACAGTTTAAAAGCATATTCAAGAGCTACCTAAAAAGAAAGTCCTTTTAGACTCCTTAAGGAAAGTCTGATCTGTATCTCCATTTCCTAGGACGCTTGCATCATTCACTAACTTCTGATGAGCTGAAACACCTCGGTTCATATCTACAGCAGTTTCCAGCTTTTATACAAGTAGAAGCTGTCTCCATCTCAAGCTTGGATCCGCTGTAGAACTGAGCAATGAAATCCAGATCCAGATTTCAGACCCTCCAGCTGTCCAAATCCATGATTCCATTTGTCCCTTCTCAGTGAGACTCTTGGAAAGGGCATGGTTTTTTCCCTGTGATGAACCAGTGCTGGTCAAAGTATGAAAAGCCAGAGGAACTGCGCTTAATCAGTTAAGTTACTCAGGCTCAGTTATTTCTTCAAATGAGAACACTTTTCACCTTCCTTTTCTATTTAAAAACTCCTCAACCAGCCTATTTTTAGACACAAAGTATCATAGTGAATTTTGATTCGGTCCTTCCAGCCATGCAATTCCAATGACTTATGCAGAACTACAATAGATTTACACCAGAAATAAGACAAGCTTAATAGAACTTCTCCATTTTACTTTGTACAAAGATTTTTCAAAAGTGATTTTCACTCCCCTTACTGCACATACATTTTTGTGTATAATGCAGCAAGAAAAAAAGAGAAGAGAAATGAAAGGCCATCCCATTTTTGGTTTTGATTCTTAACTGTTATATAAGTGGGAAGCACAGGTACATACCTGCCCTGTAATTTTGCTTCTCATCTTTAGAACTCCCTTTCATGCTTGTATTTGGCTCCATTTCTGACCATTTTTAGTGAGGAGGTAGAAATAGTCCAGTGGTGTAGATTTGACAGAAATAGTGTCCCGGTATGTTTCCGCCCTTCAGCATTTTTTGATCTTGAGTGAACTCTGCAATTTGAAAACAAAGACATGGGTTTGCATGATCTGAAGATTGTCTCGTGCTGTATTCGTTCATTTATTTGTTTATTCACATTTAACAAACATTTTAGGGGGGTTTTACCGATTTCTTACCAAAAAAGACAGGTATCCATCACAGAGAGACAATAATTAGATACCTTGAGGGTTTGGCAGCTTGCGGAGTGCAGTCAAGTTCCTAGCAAACAACTATCACAACCTCCAGCACTCTCTGGTAGCCCCAGCAGGGACTAACAGCTGAGTGAGCAATGGTTTCCTGGCAGGCTGCCCATTGCAAAGGCTGGGTGATGTCTCCAGGCTAAAAAGAGGGGTTGTGCCAGATGACTTCTTCCCTGCTGTTGTCTACATCCCTGCTGTACCACTCTTTCATAGGGACTGCAGAGGAAAATGTGTGCCTCCACTCCATCTGTATATGACTTCCTACTGCCAACAAATACAGAGAGACATCAGTCTGGTGGACTGGGAACTAGTGCAGCTGAGGTCTGAAAGACCGCCCTTTTCACTGTCCCTGTTGTAAACGAGAGGAAAAGTGGACAGCTGGGATGATGAGGGGCAGTAAACAAAAAATCTTTTTGCTTCCATGCATCAACCAGAGTCAAGAGATGCTAACGGAAAGCTCGGCTATGGTGACCGTGCATTGCTGCTGTCCTTTTGCCGTGGAGACCCCCAGGGTTCAGGCTAGTTTGCTTAATCTTTGCAAGAATATATCCATTTCCTACAACAAGACCTGCCTGGCCCTGAGGTAACGCAAACAGCACGTGCCTTGAGGTAATGCAAATAGCACATAGGTGCAGATACAGCAGATTTTCCTGAAGCAAGGGTCTCCTCTAAGGAAGCTTTTGTGTCAGCCCATGGTATTCAAAACACATTGGCAAAAGTGGCAACAAGGGCTCATCCACTGGGATGGTCTCCTACACTTACCCGAGGAAAGACAGTTGTCAGTGTTAGTTTAGGGACAAGCCTGTACCAAGCAGAGATTTTTGTGGTCCGTTTAAGATGTCTGAGTAAAAAAATGGTAAAAACAAAGAAAAAAAACCCCAATGCTATGTCTGGTTGCAGCCAAATGTAAAAGGGTATCCTCATTGCAGAGATGTGTACTCAGTTATCTCCTTGCTCAGAGGTTAAATTACAATTTTACTGCATCTGTGGTGCTCTTAACTGTGCAAAGCCAACGCAGCCGTGGGAGATTGTGATTATGTTCTGGCTCACTCATCGTCAGGGCTGTTGACTAAATTCCACCAACACAATGTTTATCAGTATTTATTGGTGGTGGTGCCTGAACTAGGAGGAAGCTTGGCTTTCAGATCTTATGGACAGAGGTCTGAAGAAACATCTTGTCCCTTGTAAGCTGAGAACATTTGCTGAAAAGTGAGTAGGGTAACAATAAACATGGAGATCATGATGTAATCTCAGCACTTATTTTCCTAGATGGAGTCACTGTTACAAAAACAACTCAGCGCCAATGGTTAAAAAAAAAGAATAGCGACTGTCACTGTCTCTGAAACCCTTGTGAAGATCCTTGTCTTGCCTGGCTGTAATACTAGCACTTGGGCAGTGTAACGTTTCGAGCTGGAAAAGCTGTATCTACAGCAAGTGTTCAAGGTGCAGATCACTACTGGGACTGGATGGAAACAGCAGCACTGTACTGGTTTAGCTATCCCTTGTATAGGTATGATGGCAACTTTTGAACTTTGGGCAAAGAAGCTGTTCATGGCTGGTTTAATAAACCGGTAAAATACCATTTCTTTACCATTTTGGACAAACATGGCAGCCAGCAAGCAAGGTGCAGTGTTTAAGTTTAGGTCAGGATTCAGCTAGTTCAAACATTTAAGGATGTTTGAATTTAGCCTATTTTCAAGACAGAGGAAAGCAACGCCGGGCATTTGGAACTGCTTGAGAAATGCTGAGAAACATGTGAGGTATCTTCAGTAGGCATCATCTGATATGAGCTACCGAAAAAGCTTGCATGAATGTACAGATTTCAAGGAGCTTAATCAGAAACCAACCTCCCCTCTCTCTTAAATAGGAAGCTTTTTTCAGTGGCTCTCTTAAGTGCCTAGCAAGTTGTGATGAGAAGGTTAAATTACAGAGACTATTCCTGGCCTGGCACAGACTGAATGTCAACTTTTTTCACTAGACAGGAGGTGGGCAAACAGCAAACTTGGCTGGAGTGTGTGACATCACTGCTGCTGCAATATATAAAGGGCTGGTTGGTTCCCCCACCCGTCTTGGGCTGGTATTTGGCTGAAATGTTGTGCCATGAGACATCGCGGTGGCATTTTGGCAGCGCCCTTGGGAGCCGCATAGCAATCTGGAGTCAGCAGCACTGCATTCCCCTCGAGGATGGGAAGAGAAGGGAGAGGGACAGAAATTTTGTTTTAAATCTTTGTGAGCTGGTTTCTTCACATGGTGCTCTCTATACGGCATCCATCCAAAACTCCAGCCCCAAACTCAGAGCCCTATGGTGACTGCTGGCTGAGGTTTATTCAGAGGCCTGCTCTACTTTCACACATGCTGCTGCTTTGGGCTTCCAGGGGTTCATCATGACAATGAGTAGTTAGTGCTTCGTACCATGGGAAATAGGAGAATCCCTAAATAATTGATGAAATTTTTGCCTAGGTGCATGTTTGCTCATGGCACACACAGGAGCACATAGTCAGATGAGAGGACTGGTTGGAAACAGGCCTGTTCAGCTATGTGTCATCAGGCAGAGACAACGCTCCCAGCCGATGGCAGCTCCTTGCTAGGATTTTCTAGACAGAATATCACAGCATGGCAGCAGCGATCAGTATGTGAACAGCTATTGAGTGTGCTGCTGTCAGTCAGTGGGCATGGCACTGCTGTCTTCATGTCGCATTTAGGAAAACAGACAAAAAGGTGTCAGGGAGTTAAAGGTCACCCTATGAGTCCCTGTCAGAGACAAGAAGCCAGAAGAATGACCATGAGAAATGAACCCCCCCTGTAGTCTGGTGTAGAATACCTGAACATCCCCCCAGACAGTGCTGGGCTGTTTGGACTACCAAGGGTATGTGAGCTGCTCACATTGGGCTGCATTGGAGCCAGATCTGCCCTGCTGCCAGGGCTGCTCCAGGCACACTGCCTCTCTGAGCAGCCCCTGGGGCACATGGGGCAGGATCACAGCACCCCCACCAAGGAGGGGAGCTGCCTGGTAAGAGAGACAATGGTGCTCCAGCCACATTTCCCTGAACTGTCAAGAAAGGCAGCTTCTGGATTAAGATAGTCATAAGATGAAAGCTATTAGCAGGAGTCTCCATTTCCCTCGTTCAACAAGATCACTTTCACCTGTGCTTTGTGGTCATAATGGACAGCCAAAGTGAATTCTCCTGCCTGGGGAAAGGGGAACCACTTTCACGGAATCACGGAATCTTCAGAGTTGGAAGGGACCTCTAGAGATCATCTAGTCCAACTCCCCTGCTAGAGCAGGATTGCCTAAAGCACATCCCTCAGGGCTGCATCCAGGCGGGTCTTGAAAATCTCCAGAGAAGGGGACTCCACAACCTCCCTGGGCAGCCTGTTCCACTTTGCCCAAATACAAATACCTGCTCCAGCTGATGGAGAGTGGAAGACTGGATCTGTCCTTCTTAGGGTGAAGATCCCAAACACTGACAGAAATGACTAGGATAGAAGAAGGTGACCTCAGCTATTCCAGCATCAGATATTTGATCATTGCTGTGGAAAGCAAGGTGAAGGAACCATGTGTCTGAACCAAACCAATGTAGACTGGGTCCATTCCCTTTGAGGATTTGGCCTAGCAATTGTGTCTCGAACAGCTTGTCCTGGGCCACAGAAGAGGAGAGACTGTTCTTGACTTTGGGCCAGCTTCTGTTCTCAGTTACACTGGTATAAATCTAGAGTCATTTTACTGACGTCAGTAGAATAACTGAGAACAGAATTGGTGACTCTACGTACATCTACTTCCTAAGCCGACACTGGTGCACTATCCAGAAGGCTACATAACTAACTGCAACCACAGTAAAGTGAATTCCGATGTCTCTGAAGAGCCAAACCTCACCCCCGTGTGGCATTCAGACCAACGCGCAGAGGAAAGGGATTTGGAACTGATACCATATTCCTGTGCCATCAAATCATGTCCTCTGTACAATTCTGATTTTCTAACCTGTATTGCTTGCCACTGACAATAGCAGTACTTTTGGGATAAAGTAATTTTGCTCTTTTCTGCAATATTCACTAGAATACCTAGACCTAAAAGTGGTGTGGTAGATGTGCAGTTCCAGACTGGATCAGCAGAGCTGGCTGCCAATCTGAATTGGCATCCTGTGGACAATATAATCTTTTGGAAATGCAGTTGTGTGTGTGTGTGATGGGTGAGTGTTCTCATTTAGGTTGTTTGTGAAATTTCACATGGAATAAAGATTCTGAAGAGAAATTAACTTATAAATTTCAAAATTTCATTCTAAATTTTTTAAAAAATTTTTCATTTCAGATTGTTTCACTATTTTTACACTATAGGCCATGAGAAGTAACATGTAATATATACCATAACAGTTAAAAAGGTATATTATAACTGTCCTTAAGTCAGAGACAGTGCATGCTATTTAACATTAACTGAAACTTTTAATTTTATTTTTTACGTCAAACAATACTCTGATGGTATTGCAACAGAGAGTGTGATCTTGTTTTGAAATTTCCCTAAGTAAATATTCCAAATGATAAAAAAAAATAATTTCCAATTATCTTTCTAGTGGAAATGTCATTAAAATGAATATGATTGTGATTTTATTTGTTTAATCAAACCAATTTTTTTCTGAAGAAAAGACAGCCGAAGTTTTTTTCTCCCAGTGAGCTCTACTGAAGCTAGTGCATCTGTTGCCATGGGAGCTGCAACTGGGGACACGTCAGACTCACAGCTCAAGGAAGGTCAGCGCAACCTGGTGGAAGTATGAATGCAAGGAGGGAGTGTACCTAGCTAATGACCGTGCGCTAGGTACCCTGCTTTGTGTCCTTTCCCCAGAGGATGTGAACCTCTTCCAAGGGCCAGCTGGAATGCTTACCTCTTCAGCTCGGATCACAAAGCTTCAAGCACTGGGAGGTGAAGACATCACGTGAAGAAAAATGGGAGGAACAGAGACTGCTTGCAACAGCTATGGAGAACCACGGCAAGTGTCTCTACCTTTCCCTTTCTGGTTCAATGGCAAAGACCCAACAGTTATTTCCAGCTGGTCTCTGGACTGCCTTTCCCACAGTCCTCCAAATGCCCCATCCTGCCAAGAGGCCTGTCAAGTCTGGAAGAATGAGATGTCTCTCAGAATGGCTTGTATCTGGACCGAGGCTTTCTTGCAATTCCTGTTCACACCTTCCATTACCTGAGCCCTATCCACTGCCTTTGAAGAGTCAGTAACATGCAGACAGGGTGGAAGAAGTCAAAGGCACAGAGCGTGTGACTAACACAGGCAGAGGGCAGGTGCAGCACTTGACAAACAGCACAGCTCTAGGAGAATGACAAGGCAAAGGGATGGTGCTCCTCCCATGACCTGAAGTCAGCACAGACAAGTGACATCTAAGCAACTGAACCCAAACAGTGCATTTCTTGGCATTAAATGCCTGACTGGAAAAGGCCACTGCCTGTAACTAGGTCGGTCATTATACACTGAGATATTTATACAGCTCCCCAGTAATATGGTACATGAACACCTCGTGGCTATTTATCCTTACAAACTCTCACACTGCAAGCAGGATTTCTGTCTCATTTGTAGATCAGCAGCTAAGGCCCAGATTCAACTGACCAATTTGCCCAAGATCAAACAGGGTACGTGTGGCAGGGCAGGGAACCAAATCTATGTTTTCTGAATCACACAAGAAGAGCTTAACTTTTGTCAGTTAAGGCAAAAGTGTGCCTTCCCACTGCCCTTCACAGGGCACAGTACTTTACCACAAGCCTCTGCAAAAAACACCCCTTCAACTGAATATGGAGCCGTAGCTTGGCATTGTATTGTATTGTGAAGTCCATCCAGATTTGCAGGTGACTGACTTACTGCAAAGGTCTCCACCCTGCCTCAGATTCTTGATACCTGTATCTCTCTCTGAGATCATGAAGAGTCAAGCCTTTCTCATAGTTCAAGGTGACAACTGACATTTCATTAGTACAGCCCCCTCTCTGAGCACTGACAGGATTTTGGCTGATAAGACAGGTATTGCCTCCTTTCATTTAGTCTCAAGGAGGGCTTAGATGATGAAAGCTTCTGAGTTTTCACTTCCTGAGTGTGAGAAAGGAGATTTTCCCACAGTAGAGGGAAAGTTGTAAAGTACCACAGCATTGCAATGGCTAGAGATGGGAGATAACGAAGGGGGAAGGGAAGAAAAATACATGGACAAGAAAAAAGAAAACAAATGGCTTGGATGCCTTGTAAAGGCACATGCCAGACAGTGCCAGCCCCTGTCATGGGAAAATTGTAATGATACCAGCAAGTACGCTAGACACAAGAGGGAAGCAGGTATATTCTCCTCTGTGACCTACACAAGGAAATCTGCAGCTACCAACCAGCCATGCCTCACTTCTCTTTCCAGGCTGGGGAATCTGAAACCATCCCCTACTTACACTGCCCTCCTCATCAGCCCCAGCACACCGATACCATCTGCACTGTCAAGTTTACGCTTAGACCACTTAAGCTCCTTGACAAGGGGAGTCTGACCCACACCCACTCACACAGGATACAGTCTCGGGAGATAACAGGCTTGCAGAGAACAAGTATTGTTCTTTTACTGGTAGTCTCACCTTCTCCCTTCCTTTAAATCTTCTGGATATTTCCAGGGTTTGGAGAAGGATTTTGCTGAATCTGTTTTCTATAAAGAAAATAATTCAAGCCATTTGTATGTGCTGGGTTAAAAATTGTTTCAAGTTCTAAGCAGTTTTCTCACCCACTGAATTCCACGGGACTTAGGGACATGCAATATCCTGAAATACCTGTCTTATGTTACCAAAGACAAATAGGTGTATGTACCAGGGGGGGAAAGAGAAAGTGGAAGCTTTGGTTTTCAAGGTTTTCTGGCTCAGGCTGCAGGAATAGAGCCATTTCTTACTTACACCTTGCTAAAGCTTTCAAGTGCAATCAAAAGAGCTCAGTCCTTGAGCAAGCAGTGTGGCAGGGAGGGAAATACACACATATACATGCCAGAGCAATGACTCAAGCACACAACCATTCATTCACATCACATCTTTCCTCTGATGACAAACTGCTCCTCGACCATTTGTGATTATAACAGAGCCATTCCAGTTGAAGGACAAAAGCTGTGGCTTGCCTAACTTCTGCCTGCTGTCTGGAAGATGGCCATGGGACAGCTAGCCATTTACGGCAGGACTTTGAGAGGGCAGGGGAGAGCCCACTCACCCTTGCCCTCAGGTATTATATCTGGAGGCCATACTATTTTCCTCCTTTTGAGAAGGAAAATCCAGCCAGTGGTCTTGTCCTGAGCAAGATGGAAGCTCCCTCCAGTTCCCTCTTCACTCTGCAACAGTGGTGGGGTTTTTTTCCTGGGAAATGCAGACTGCCTCTTCCTATTCGGAGGTTGATTCATTGTTATGATTTAATGGCGTGTCCCCTGGGCAATTCCTCATTCTTTTACAGTTAATGCTAGGTGTTTCTTGTGATTACTCAGTAAAGGACATATGCAAAAGGCAGGAGGGAAAATAGCAAGAGTTTTAAGCAGAATCCACATTTGTTCCCTGAGAGACAGGTCAATGACTCTGGCTGAATCAGCCCCTCAGCAACCTCAGCGATGCTGTCATCACAGTGCTTTTCCAGCCCCCCCAGACCCTCTGAAGAACCCTGAAGGCAGGCAACAACATCATCCGCAGCTCAGTGCTGTCACCAGCCACTTCTTCTTCCCCAGCCCATCTCCTCAATTCTCCTCCATACCCCAAGTGGTAATTCTACCTACTTATCTATGGCTTCATTCAATTCATAAGCCTAGTCAAAGAATAATTTCTCAGTTTTGGAGAAACAGACTAAGTCCTAATGCTGCTACTTCAGAGCAGATTAGTCAAAACAAAGAGTCTCAGTGAACAACAACGTCATGATCAGGAAGGCTGCTCCACTCCCCCAGCACAAACCCTGGGTGCGGCTTGCAGGGTGCAGGTCCCTCTGAGCATGCCTTTGCTTCTGCACCAGCATCCCAGACAGTCCTGAGCACTTACTCCAATTTCTACACAATGCAGCCCTATGCTTTTTGTGTTTACACAAAGGATGGGGAGAGGGACACACCTCAAACACATCTCAACAGAACACAAGCCATCAGAAGTGTGCAGAATTGTACAAGGGTCTATAATGAAGCTGACAGGCAAGCCAAGCTGACCTTAAGGTATGACAGCTTGTGTCTGATCCAGGTAAAGGTGATAGACAGAGGCACATCTGAGACTAAGAACCTGCAGTAGCTGTAAAATGCCAGATGCTGCCGTTTGCTGACTCTGCTTGTTAAGGTGTAGCCAAATGTTAACCACATGCATGTCTGTTAGAAGCTTTTCAAAAACTTGCAGGGATTTTCATCTCTATCTTTTCTAAGTGGAAAGTATGAGTTAGGCAGCCTTCCTATACCTGACTGTCATAGCCCGATCACAGTTCCCAAAACAGCCTCAGACATAGTGTGTAAGCAGCAGGGAAAGAATCCCTGAAACTACTGGGATGTAGCTATGAGAGAGACTGAAAATAAAGATGCATCACTATTTGACCTGCTTGGCTCCTAAAAAGACCGGTCTGACTGTTACCAGATGATTTAGATTAATCATTACCGGCTTATGCCTTCTTGTATATCATTATTTGCAAGCACAGGAGATGGATGATAAAGAGACATAGGACTATAATTAAATATCTGCTTTCTATGCTTGTCCAAAGAGGATCATTTGGCAGGTGAACCCAGGAGAGAGAGAGAAACCTTACTTCTGGGGAAGGGTTGTCCTCTTATGTCTTCAACGCTGCCTCAGTTTCTCTGAGGCTGCCAAGGGACAGAGGTCTGAGTGGCAGTCTATCTGGTCATACACACTTGAAAGCCATAAAAACCTGGCAAGCAGCAACATAGTCGCAAAACACCAAGCTTAATATACATACATAAATATATATATATATATATGCACGCACACCTCTGGATATGTATGTATAAGCAATCACTGACCCACCCAAAAAACATATGTAGGCTTGATTGAAGAGGGACAACCCTTTCTCAAGGGTAAAGGTCCCCGTCAGTGCTCACATGCAGCCCCCGCTATGGTCCCTTTCCCCACACACCTGTCAGCTGGCTCACAGACCGCTGCTCCCAAAATGCGACACTACCTCAGGCAGCGTTCGCTGGCTCTAAAAGCAATGGACTCACCCGCCCGCCTACAGCAGACAAAGCTCTGTGTGACCTGGCACCCCGGCCGCAGGAAAGCCAGCACAGCGAAGCCTGCAGCTCAAAACCACTTGCAGAATTTGCCTCTGCCAGCAGCTTTCTGTGTGTGTAAACTCGGCTAGACGAAAGAAAGGAACGACTGGTACAGATGCGCGGTATTTTCTCCCAACCTGGCTCATTGGGTTAGCTGGCTTTTTTCCTGGTCTTGGAGGGATTTACATTTTCGTGGGCCTTTTGCACAGCCCTAGTAATGCAAGCACAGACAAGACAAACGTTTCAGAGAAGCAGGTAGGAATAAGAAGCTAGAGAGTGAAACTTCCGCGAGCTTTTGGTTTGTGGTGCAGGGATGCAATTATACTTGCATACCTCCACTCAGCTGTGGCCTTCAAGTTCACTGGTGAGTGCCTGTTACAACTGTTTTGGTAACCAAGTTGTGAATATGTATGTAAATACCTTCCTAGTGATAAGCATGGAAGGATGGAGAAATTTTGTTGTTTGGGGGTTCAAATATACCGGGCATCTTTTATTTGTTAGTATTTTCCACGGGCCTTATCCTTCAAGCATGTAACCGAGGACATTTGCTTTTTACATGGTCTGTTCCTTGAAGAAGTGAAGGAGAAGGGCCACGGATTTTGATTCTGTTCAGAAAGCTTACATCTCCTTACTTCTTCTCACTTTTCCTTCTCTCTTGCCTCCCTCCCAGCAGTGGCAGAGGACTAGTGAGGAACCTGCTGGCTGATACCTTACAAAGTCAGTGTGAATCAGTTGCTTTGGCCTGCTGCTGGAAAACTTCTTCCTATTCAGATTTAATCAGATTCCCTGTTCACAGGCCATTTAAAAAGCATAAGCAGTTTGGCTTCTCAAGCTCAATTTTAATTCTTTCTGTTCTTATTTTGCTCCTGAGTTCTGCAGCTAGGCTAACAAAATGCAGATCCTTGGGATGGCAGATTAAGAAGTTCTGCAACAACTGGACTCAGAAAAGCTTACGCCATTTAAGAAATTTTCCAGTGATTAAAATTGGATACAAGTCATAGTCACAGTCATTTATAGTGGCCTCTCAGCACTGCCTAAGTATTTGAACTATTTTACTTTTTCAGGCTCTGTAGCATACTAATTGCTCTCTATAAAATATTTAAACTATTCTCTTCCTATTTGTTCCAAAAAAAGAAATAAAAATTACTTCAAAGCCCTATACAAATCACTAAAGTTTTTAAGAGTATCTTATCTGTAGGCAGTAATCATCTGGAAAATAAAATCAATGTGTATTTGCTTAAAGTTGCTTACAGCACAATGCACAGGACAATTAAATGTAGCTTCATAGCAATTTAGTGGTCTTTTAAAAAGATCATACCCCTGTACCAAATAATTATATGTCATAAGCAGCAATCACTGCATACAAATCTATATGTATGTCTCTTTCCACACACAGACTTTCAGAGACAATCCTACATTTTTCAGAGCAGAAAAAAGCTGGACAAAATGAAAGGACTTTCCACCTCTAGTCACTGAAAAAATGGTATAAATGCTATTTGATTTCTCTTATCTGATCAATTACACAACCGATCCTTGAGCGCACACACATTCACACGTTCAGAGACCACCACTCTTCACCATTTCCCTGCTTTAAAAACACCCATAGGCTTCCCCCTTACCTTCTGTGCTCCAGCTTCCTGGTCAGGGACAAGGCAGGGCTGCGCTTTCTTCCCTTAAGTCAAAGCCCCAGCACATTTTACAGCAGCCTGCTTACTATTAGCACTTCCCATTATTTATGTGTTTCAGACTCTCTTTCTGAACATGGTTATCTTAATAGAAACAACCACTGAAAAATAAATAAAACAATAAAAGCAGAGGAGCTAACCCTCGAGCCCTCGCAGACCTGCCCAGCCAGGTGAAGTGGAGTGAGCAAGGAATCCAAAGTTAGTAAAATGTATTTAAATAGTTATCAGGCAAGGGGAAACCAAACAGAGATCATGGTGGGGAAGAGGCAAACATACGTATTGGAATAACCATGCGGTGTCAAGTAACAGACAGATGAAACAAACAGTCAGCAGCTATTTTTACATTCAGATTCGCCATTGGTAATGCTTCAGAGATAACTAATACAGAAAGTAATGCTGTGCGATTGGCTCGCTACTGCCAGTGATTCAAACCTTAAAGGACTGCATTTTTGCATCTACAGGTGGGAGTCAAAAGGTTTATTAAGGTCACCATTAAAAATACTGTGTAAAACATATTCACATGCGTAACACATTACTGTCCTACCAGTGCTTTTTCATAAATAGCTCATTTCATCATCAAGGCTGGACAAATGAATCCGGCGTTCTTGGAGTAAGGACCCCATTCCACTGTCCTTCCAAAGCAAACAAGATCAGCCGCCCTCCTGGAAGGCACATGCCAGCATTGGATTTCATTTGGCAAACTGCAATAGGATGTTGAATAATGGGGGAAATATGCCATAAAGTCAACAAGCAAAGTTTTTGTACCGCCGATATAAACAGCGGGTCACACCCTGTGCCATGCTGAGTGCACAGAGCTTCTTACTGAAGTCACGGGGCTCTCTCGGGGCTCAGCATCACGCTGGACTTTAGCCACAGCCTGCTGCAAAATGAAGAGCAGAATCCCCTGTGATTACAGCCCAACTCCTACTTCCACGGCAGAGCAGGACTCCACATGAGCCCAGTGCTCATTTGCATTTTAAAAAGAGCTGCTAATTACATTGCTACAGCATGAGCAAGGCAACAACCATGCGGTATCTGCTGCCTGAGAAACTCCAAGCATCAGGAAGCTTGTGATGAACTAATCCTCCCTGTGATCCAAGAGCAGTTGAAGCTTACCGGTCCCTGGAGGGACAATGACCTGCCTTCTCCAAAGCAACCTTCAGCTTTGAATTCCCCACCTGTGAGAGGTGTATCGTTCGCCTCAGATCCCACCAGGAAGATTTTGCAAAGCCCACTCTGCTAAACTCCTGGTCTGGGCTTTTGGCGCTCAAGTGCTTCTCCTAACTCATCCCAAACTGAACGCTGGTCCTGCCAAACATCAGGGCACTTTGGCTAAGTTCTAGCCCCAAACTACGCACTTCCAACAGCTACTCACACCTTTCACCCATGAGAGCATTTATGCACAAAGATCTGCTGCATCTTGAGTCATGGCACCTACAAACTGAGACATCGGAGAGAACTGGCGCACACTGAAAAAAAATAAAAATGTTTGGGATGAAAACAGGGAGTGGAAATGTAGTTTTCAGGCACCCACCACCACTAATGTCTGTATACGTGTGTCTGCCTCTCCCACACATTTCTAAAGAGGGGTGGAATGTATTTCTGGAATACTTGTGCTAAAAATAAACCCATCCCTGCTGTCTATGAAGAGAGGCAGGTATAGCCCTGCTTTCTGTAAGCCCATGAACTTGTGAACTGCTTAGAGGATGAATCGCAACTAGAAAGACCCCTATGGAAATCGCAACTGCTAGTGCAGGAAGGGTGGCTGATTGCTTGGAAAATCCAAACCAGGCCTCTCATATGAAAGCAGCTGGGGTTAACGCTATTCATCACGATGAATGTGCTTTACAGACTCCAGCTTTGAAAGGGCTCAAATCTTGGGATAGGCATTATGCTTATTCAAATATGATGATAATAAATACATATATTTGCAAATTCAGTGCTCAGATGAGACTCTGGGATCAGATGGCCTGTCATTAAAATAAAACCACTTCTGGGGAAAATTACTGAATAACACACAGCAAACACAACCCAGTGGCACTTAGATGTTGTTATCCTGCTCCCAGGATATTTAAAAAGCAAAAATTCCTGCTGCTTCCTTTCAGTGGGTGTAGAGCAATAACAGATCACACTGAACTTTTGTAGACGGCAATTTGGATTGAAATTCTAAGTTTATATGAAAAGAGTACACAATTTGCACAAATATGTCAATGGAAAATGAACGAATGTAGGTATAATGAAATCCATCTTTCACACACACTTGAAACTTTGCATGCTTGGCAAGGCTGAGACTACAGACATGAGAGCCTTATGCAAGAGCAGTAGTTTTCAGCCTTTTCTGACTTGTATCCCATCCCTTAACACTTTCTCCAGGGAAATAAATAGAGTTCTGCCCTACTGAGAGAGACAGTTTTTTCCCTTTGTTACCTTAGCGGCAAATCCCAGAGAAGCAGTATGCAGACCCCGAGGGGTCAATGGACCGATCACATGCAAAGAGTCCCTGGTACATGGAAACCAAAAAGTGGAACTGATTACAAACAGAAATTAAAACATGCCACCCCAGTCTAGGAAAATGCAAGAATCAAACTGCTTCAGTTGTAGAAAGTAAATGGTTTATAACTCTCATGGCATTAACAAGCAAGGAGCCTATTTAATAACCCATGAGAGCTATGTGACTATATTGAGTTTTAAGTTGCTTGTTTACAGCACTTTTCATCCAGAAGAGCAATGCAGGTTCAATTCTTACCTGGCAGCGACAGACTGAATGATTTTTTGACTGTTACCACAGTCAGCGCAATAACTTGACCTCTGGGCACCGGACAGATGAGTGCAGAGCATCGTCCGGACAGAGCAGCCCCAGGGTCCTATCAGCTGAACAGAAGCAGTGAACCAAGGACTAGAACATGTCCCGCAGCAGGACACCACCTTCAACTGCTCTGCATGTTGTTCCCCACACTTGCAGGTAGGTATTGTTGTGCCTCACCTGAAGCCTCGCAGGGCCTGCATTTCTCTGGGGGTGTTTCTAGCACCTGCATGTCTGCTCCTTGATGCGCCCAGGAGCATGGCAGCAATAAGCGAGGAGTCATTGTGCAAACCAGATGCTGCTCCACCTGCCTCCTTGGGACAGCCCAAGCCCATCCAGCTTGTTTTCCAGCATGGGGGCTCCACCTCCATGGGACGTGTATAGATGGAGTGGTGGCTGCCAGTTCTATCCCATTCCTGCAACATCAGCAACCTGGACCCAAATCCCTTCCTTCCATGCTCAAGCTGATCTGACCTCCTCTGATGACGGAAATACTCTCTGTTTCTGGGGAGGCGGCACACCACTTGTTCCTCCTCTTGCAATCTTTGCATTTCACACCTTGCTGAAGGAGAGAGGACTGAAAATGAGTTGAGGTGTCCAGTTTTGCATTTTCCTCTAGGAGGCACTGGACTTGCCTGAGCGTACGCACATTTTCTGCTAAATGTGAAAAGCATCACTGCTTCCTCCTGCAGCTGGATTTTGTGCAAAAGCTCTGGTAAGACCTACCCCCCTTCCCTTTCTGTAGGAGGCAGCAGAGACCTGAGGGTCCTACAGGAAGAAGGATTGCTATAGGTATTTTCTCACCCAAAGGGGAACAAGATCAAGGTTCCATTTTCCCTCAGCACCTCCCGTTAGCCAACACAGGCTGTGCCTGGTATCAGGTGAAATGACAAGTAGATCTCTGTCATATTCCTCTCTGCCTTTATCCTATCTGGGTCCAGCCCCTTACATACCCAGGTTTGAACCAACTTCTGTCCTGATAAACCCAGCTGAGCAGATGTAGCTGAGCTCAGAAGGGTCCCCAGCACCTGAGACCAGTAGCAGTCCTGCGGCCTCCTCCCTTGGGGACATTTCTATACCTTGCTGGAAGGTCTGCTTATCCACCTCTAGCGCAGAATTTGTGCAATGAGATAGGTGCAGGACTCATCTACAGCCTCTCTCCAGGGCTACTCCTTAGGGCTCAAACCTTGTCAGTAGCTGGAATTTATTTGTCCCAACTCCAGGGACTCCTAAAGCTCTGACAAGGAGAGAAATTCTAATTTTTGAAGTCCTGGAGCTTTCTCTATTTAGCCTTATTGCAGCTTTGAATGAAGCCTGGCAAAGTAAAAATCCTCTGCAAAAGGAATCTCTGGAAGACATTTCAGCACGGTTCAAGCAAAAAGAAATATTTTCTTGATTTCACCTTTCATAATTTTATAGCATGGTCTTTAATATAATACAATATCAAAATTGCTTTCATCCTGCCCTCAAAAAGTAGTAAAAAATACTATTTTCTAACAAACAAAATGCTATAGCTCTTCTCTGAAATCAGATTTCTCAGGAAACCAACAAACTTTGCTACATTTCAGCTTTGACTGCATTTGTGATCACTGACAAACATTGGTTCCATCATCTCTTTGTCCCTCTGTGAATATGACCTTAAATTCAATTTTAAAAGAATTTCTACAGCCTGATCAGCTCTCCCTGCTGCTGCCCCATCAATACCACCTAGACTCAGCTGACTCAGAGACAACTCGTCTGGATTCCAGCCCCAAACACTCATCCTAAAACTGGGAGGTGCCCCCCCATGGCACCAGACTGGAGCTCAGCAGCTCTTTTAATGGCTTTCAGGGACAGAAGGTAGTCTAGAAGGACTCTAAAGACACTGTCTCAGTGACAGTTTTGGCAAGGATATCAGTCACAACCACATCCTACTTGTTTCCCCCAAATCAAACTGACTTTTCAGTCAGGAGCAAAATCTTGCTTTTGCCAGTAAGACAGCCGCCTCACATACATTGATCATATCTGCAGAACCCCAAAACGATGTTTTTGTGTAACTGTTTCGCTATTAAGCACTCTGCGAAGAGCAGAACACAGATGTGATAGAAAAAAATCTTATTACAGTAAGTGTTTACACCAGAAGATGGCTAAATTATTCTACAAGTAAGGGTTTAAGGTCCTGCAAAGCACTGTTCTGTATCTAAAATAGCTAAAAAAACATGTTAGGTACCTATCTGCCCTCAGGGCACAGATTTACCTTGGAAATCTTTCCCTTCCCATCAGGAATTGTCAGTGAAATGAGCAGGAACTGACAACACTTTGCAATTTGGAGCAGAGGTTCAGCCCATCCCAGGACTTGCAATAAATCAGTCTTTCAACTAAAGGTTAAGAAATGAGTACACTTGTGACAGGTCAGATGAGGGGAAAAAAAAGCCTGTAAATAGTCTGAGTGATCTAAAAGTTAGTTCTCTTTAAAAACATCATATATAAGCCAGTGACATTTAGAGATATTAGGACAAATGCATTAGGTATTTATAAACGTAGCTACAATACATCTAATTTAAGAAAAGAGGTTGGAGGAATGTGGTGTTACTGGCCTAGTGTAAATATTTCTTATTTACAAATCACAAAGCAAAAACCGGAGACCACAGGCTAATTAAAATAGCTGGACAGCAACGATGGGAAACATAAGATGCTATTTTTAGGGGATCATATGAGAACGCAAGCAGCTAGAAGTCTAGTCAACCCCGAGGTGTCACATGGCTGCTCTGAGTCCTTTGCACTGTATCACCCCACTGCAGACAAGGTGAACTATCTAGCCAGTGCGGGTTTTGTTCCAGCCCCCCATGCCCCCATCCAGATTTCAGGCAATACTTTGCATTTTACACAACACTTTGGATGAATTTCCACGGAAGTTTCCACAGGACCACTGGCCCTGTCCTGTGCCGGGTTCCTTTGCAACTGAGGGAGGGGTTTTGGGGCAGCGGTTGCAGGATTGGCTCCCCCTGACCCTGGGAAATACCAATGTTTTTACAAGAGGAAATTGTGTTATGCTGCAGAACAGCTGGTACTGCAGAGGTAGCTGCGGTTCAAATGTGGGCTTATCTCTGGGTGGAGAGGGGTGAAGAGAGAAAAGATAAAATGTTAAAACTTGTTATATGGAGTTTCATTTTGTGGTTTGCAGAATACACTTGCTGCAGGCCAGGAAGAGGAAACAGTGAAGCACAGCAGAAGAAAATATGAGAATTTTATTCCTCAGCAGTCACTGAACTTTCAAAACATATCTGCATTATCTCAAAAATTCATAGCACTGCAGACTATGTTCAGAAAAATACTGGGGTGCAAAACGTCTACGGGCTGGAGCACTGGTGGGCAGTGAGGGGAAGGCCAGCTTGGTTTAGGAGAGAGGTTTCAGCCCAGATGTGAATCAGACAGGGAAGGAATTTATATTTGCACTTCCTCCTTCCCAAATCAGCTCTCTGCCCAGCTCAAAACCCTTCCCAGAAAAGGAGCACTGGAAACCACAAAAGGTTCTGAAAAATATTTCAGTTTTGCATATCTTGGCAGAAAATGGGCACCACTAGTATGCAAGGCACAGCAAACACCATTGCCTAACCCGTTTCCAGTCTGCTAGCGGATCAGAGCACACCAGTTAACTGTGAAAAGCAACATAGCTTTTTGCCTTTTTCCCCTTCTGATAATCCGAAGAATTATAATACTGTATTTCTAAAGTGATATGACATTAAGTCACGAAGAGTAAGTAATCTAAAATTGGCATTCAGTAAAACAGGAAGCACTAGAGAGAGAACTAAAAGTTTATGCCCAGTCTTTCAGAAAAAGCCAATGTGTAATTGTTCAAGATTTTGCTGAATGTCAGGAATGGAAGATTAACAAGCCAACAGATGGTCATGCAGTGAGATTATCAGTGTTAGCGGGAGGAATTCACGCAAACACAGAAAGGCCAAGAACAGCTAAAAAGCTGGCCTGAAAGATAGCAAATGTGCTTCTCTGCAGAACGGTGCTAAATAATAACTGAGAAGAAAGGAGCCAAATGAGGAACAGAAAGCAACCGCTGCAGAAAAGCGAGAGAGCAGAAATGCGGTAATCAGGAACAGAGCTCAGTCGTGCAGATTTGCCGCAGAAACCGGTCCCAGCTCCTCTGCCTGCAGCACACCTGGGCTGGACGACACAGCCTGGGACCTGGCTACAAGGTCCTTGGCACGATCTGCCCAGGGAATGGGGTGGACTGGAAAACTGGGGATGGATCTTCGTTCTTTCCCTGTGGCTGAACTTGGAGAATAAGATCAGAGAGATACCTCGAGCGGGAAGACAACATCAGAGAAACCCCTAAGAATCCTCCAGACCTAGAAACTATGTTGCAACCCCTTAATGAGGATTAACCAGATGAGTCCCAGGTAATCAGAGACGACTCTTAGCAGTACAGTGATTCCTAGGACTGAAATTCACTGTGCCAAATGTACTGAAGTGGCTGGTATTAATAAACTGACAAATGCAAACAAAAGAAATCTTCTTTAATCTCATTCCATTAAGGAAAGGGCATGTGGTTTGAATTATGATCATATAAACCACTGACTTCAGGCACTTTTTAAAGGTTTGTAGTTTTCAAAACTCATTAGAAAATTTATGCTGTCAGATATTTGAAGAAAAATATAATGGGAATAAAAAGATAAATATTGTCTTTTAAAAATTGTCACAACTGGTTTCCTTTAAACTTTACAAAGGCATTTTAGGCAAAAAGAGAACCATAAACCAAATAATAAAATTATTACTGATGAAAATTCTAATCCTGCAAACATGTATGTGATTAATTATCTTCCTGCAGAGATCAGAGGTCCTTCTCTTAGGAACAAAACTAAACATGTTCGCAGAATCAGGGCTGTAAGCAAATCCATAACTTCACTTGTACAGATATTCTCAGTGACTTCAGCAGAAGTGTTTACACTCAATGTAGCGCACAGACTGAAGCATTTAAGCACTACAAGCTCAAAGTGCATTTTTATTGCAATCTTTTTGTTACTGACAGAAAGTATTGCTGTTTCAAAATACAACACTAAATCCCAAATCCAGGGCGTATCTGAAATCCATTAAGAAAATGACTGTGTATGCAGGCAGGCCTGAACAAGGAGGCAAGGTTTGATGCCTCCCCTGATAACACTTTCAACAGCGTCCGTGTCATCTAGGATCACAAGTCCCATTGATTTCAATATTCCAACCCTGCCGAAGGACAATAACCCCTTAGACCTTTCAATGTCATGCATGGAAGCTGGATATTTTGGAAGTGGATGTCGACTGCAGAAGCAGCCTGGCAGATACAGCTGAGGCGGCTCCAATCAACAGAAACCCTTCCAGAAACATGAGTGGGAGCTGGAACATGCTTTGTTTGCTTATTGCTTTAAAGACTGAGTTTGTGCTGTCCTCACAGAAGGGATGTAATGAGACCTTGGACTAGTCTTTTTCCAGCCTAGTTGAGCACGACAAGCATGAAACATCTTAGTAGAAAAAAAAAAATATCCCTGTAAATACTGAAAGCATACAGATTTTTAGGAAAACAATTGAAGAAATAAATGCAAAACTTCCACGTTAGTAATGCAAGACCAGCAAATATGAAGAAAGCAAAGAACTGGTGGTGCAAATAGAAATTAGTAAAAATTAAACGTTATTTAAACAACAATATTTTTACATTATTCAACATTAGGTGCTCTGATGTAGGGTTAATTCCAGTGTCCTGATTCACATTTTCCTTTTTACCTTTCACAGCTTTACCATTTATTTTGGCATCAATATAAAAAATGATAGTCACCACATTCTCATAGTTGCCTTCAAAAATAACTTGCAGGCTCACTATTTCCACAGGATACTTCATATATAATCACACAGTCCTTATTTTTACTATTTGAGTTACATTAGTTTGTGAAGTCCATGAGATTTTAATATTAGTCATCAGGTATATTGGGGTTTCCACTGTGGCCAGTACCAGAGTAAGCAAGTGCTTAACCTTGCACTCAGAGAAGATGATCTATAAATCCAGATCCCATGTACATCCGGTCCTGTTGCTTAAGACAAAAAACCCCAACAACTGTCAATTTGAATAAAATCATGCTGCAAATTACATAGAGATTCACATCAAATCCTTCTATTGGAATGCTTTCCAGATCTCACTTTATTTAAACAACTACAACACGCTGCGTAGACATGTTGTTAGACAGATTCAGAGTAACTAAACTATATATACACTGGGAACCTATAGAAAAGCCAGGAAGAGAATCCAGCTCTATCCTCTTCCAGCATCATGGACGATTCATCAGTTTATGCTGAGTCCTAGATGGGGTAGCCTCCAGGGGAAGATTTTTATTAGCACATTCTGCCTTCTGCAAATTACTATTGTATGATCATAATGCCTTTGCGCTTTTGCCTACCTACTGGTAGTATTTAGAAAGTGCCTATTGCTCTTGAGTCTAGAGCTGCATAAACAACAACAACAATAATTAATAACTTTTGCAATTATCTTCTGCCAAATGAAATCTCATCTTCAGCTTCAACTGGATACATTCATCTGTCTTAAGTTGTTGTCTAGGGTTGCTATGCACTATCTAACTGTTGGTATGTTCCATCCCAAAGGTGTCTCTTTGGGAAACTTTGAAGCTCTATAAATAGAAGATATTATTATTATTATTATTGGGAGGGGGCAGGAATGCAGCAATTCACCCTCAGGGGACAGAGACACTCAAGAACACTTGTTTCAGCATTCCAATGCACGGATGGTTCACGATTGGTGACGTGAGGGAGAGAAAAGCTCTAGTACAAAATACCCTGTATGAGCAAGAAGATGAGATCCAGCGGATGGAATCCATCACACCCAATGCTGGCCTTTTACAAGTTTAAACCGGCCATCTAGGCTCCCCTTCTCATCAGTGGAGGCTAGCAGGCACCTCTGGGAGGTTTGAAATGCTTTTCCTCCCACAGGCAGAATCACAGTCTCAGGACATGGTCCTCCCCGCAGATGAGCGGGGAAGCCTTCCTGGCCGGCTTAGGCTGGGCACCAAGAGCTGGGACAGCTGGACACAGGTGGCAGGACTCTGGCCCCCAGAAAGGGGACTGAAACCCAGCAATGGCTGAAATCCCCAGAACAAGGGAATACAAACAAAATTTGAGGAGATGTAAAGGGAGTGGGGATACTGGGAAAGTCCTAAAAAAAATAAGAAAAGAATAAAGGGAAAACTAGGACCAGTAAAAGAACCGGCGTCATTGTTTTTCATCTAAACTTTGTGGGTCTGGTCCTATTTCTGTTGACTCCTTGTGAATTTTCTAGCAGAAAATATGAGCAGATCCAGATTTTCTAGGATCAGATCAAAGGTGCCTAAACAAATTAAGCATTCTCCTCTACGTCCCTTCATTTCAGCCTTCCTAAGCAAGCTGCACTAAGCTGTCACTCTGCCTGAGAAGCCCTGTGAAAGTCCTGCTGTGCTCTCAGCACCGGGCTGCCTTTGCCGTGAGCTTTTGCTTTCAGACACGAGTGTCGTTCTTGACCACCGCAAGGCCATGGGATTTCAGAGCTAGGCTAAAGAGAGGAAGAGAGAAGGTGGGCGCTGAAACCAAATTTGAGCAAGATGGGGTGCCATCCCCCGCCAGCAACAGGTTCACAGAAGCAAAGGGTCTCACATTTCACTTCAAAACCAGTCAGGAAACAGGGTTTCACCCAGAAAGATGAACTAAAGAGATAATGGACCCAGTGGTCCTCACAGAGCAAACCTGCCCATGCCGGTGCCTTCCTTCCCCCACGGTGGCTAGGAGAAGGACCGTGTGAAATGGCAGGGCCGCGGCGAGGGGTGCTGAGCAGCGCTAGCAGCGATGTCCCCCGGGACTGACACCTCACCCGCCTCCCTTCGCCTCACAACCACATCGCTCCCCCTCCTACATTATCAGGTGCCTAAAGGGCCTTTCAGGCAGAGCCCATACTGCTGACAGGAGAGACAAGCAAACCCTGCCTTTGCCTACAAGGACAGGTGCCGTTTTCCAGTTAAACGAGCCTTTAAGTCTGTTTCCTTTCACTGTGCATTTGACAGCCCTGGAAAAAGTGCACGTCCTCAGCTCCCAGTGTGCTGAGCACAAGGGCTGGAGGATGGCGGAAAGGGTGGCAGTGGCTTGGCCCCGCTTCAGCAGGTCTCTGCCTGGAAGCAGTGAGGGGGATGAGTACTTACAGTTCAACTCTTCATTCATCAGATTAAAAATTTGCCTTAA
Organism: Larus michahellis; assembly: GCF_964199755.1. Classification (NCBI taxonomy): domain Eukaryota; kingdom Metazoa; phylum Chordata; class Aves; order Charadriiformes; family Laridae; genus Larus; species Larus michahellis. Next base: position 53,499,652 of record NC_133901.1, on the reverse strand, counting down.
CCGTACCTCATTCTTCTCCAGAAGAAGTCCAACAAAGCAGCTAGGGCAATGCAACCTGCCTCTGCCCAGCCGCTGGCAAAGACAACCCCAACTGACCTCTGTCAGGGAGCTCAGGGATCAGGTAAACACTCACACAAAGCACTGGAGCCAATGGTCTGAGCAACAAGGCCTGAAAGGAGGGTGGAAAATCAGTAGCCATGAGAAGTGGCCATTAGCAATTTAGGCTTCTGAAAAATGCTGCTAGTTAGAAGATCTTTGATTAATACTACTAAAGACAAGAATCCTTGCCCACCTAGAGCTAGGCATCTGCTGCCTAGTTAAAACGCCAGGATGGAAACTCTGCAGCCTCTATCAAAGGGCCAGATTTTTTTGCAGCCCTCTGTAGGGGCTGCCCTGTCCACACAATGGGACAGGCCACCAAACCCATGTGGATGCAGGTGCCACAGTTCAGCCCAACCTTCCTCATAGCAGTCTGGCATCTGTCGGGAAAAAGATGCAGGGACATCCTTTGTGCCCCCATTCAACTTGCCTTTCTGCCAGGTGATCAGCATAAACCCCAACCCTCTCCATCACACAAACCCTATTATTTAGCGTCTTGCAAGAATATCAGAAAAAATATCCTGTCTCCAACTGTGGCCAGTATTATCTTTCCACTGGTATTCATTGTGTGGCCTGTAGTTCCTCAACTCTGGAAATGGTAAAAAAAAATAATCTCTATCAGTTGTCTTTCATCTAGGCTGAAGAACCCTACTTATTTGATCTCTTCTCATGGAAGAAGATATTCTGCACCTTTCTACACTTCTTCTCTCTGTACCTTCTCTAATCTACTCTTACAACCTTTTTGAGGTGATGGTGATTACCACAGACAGTATTCAGAATAGATTTACATAGGGACACAGTCCTATTCTTGATCCCTTTCCCAGTCTTCTGTTTGCCTTTCTGACTGCTGAGCACGAAGCAGACAGTTTGGAGGCATGAGTCTAGCCTACCAGCACAGAGACACAGACATCAAAGCTAACACAGCAATACACTTTAGCAAAGCATCTTGGAAACCCCTGCTCCTTTCAGCTCTCTGCCAGGACGGCCTCTCCAGGCTACCCCATGAACGTGTGCTGCATCCACAGCAGAGTCAAGGCCTCAGTAACGCCTGATGCCATGTGTGAAATATACTACACAGTTTAGCTTGTCCATGTTCTCATTAACTACCTCCATTTCCCTATGCCTGTTATTAATCCTGGCAACTAGCGCTAACAAAAACCTATTTCTTTTTCCAATGAATTTGCCATTCATTGCCAAAGCCCCACAAATAAAGAGCACTGAACTTGTGCCCATTAATTTGCATTCAGTGGAAACTGAAGGAGTCCTTCAAATGCCTGAGCACAGGGACAAAGGAATGAGTCAGATGAGGAAAGATATTTGCAAGTACCTACAACATAGGCTGGCACTGGTCATTTCAGGGCTTGATGCTACGATCACTACGAAGGACGGCACTCTGCCAGCCTTTGATGACTTAGCTCACAGGTACAAGATGAAATTGATTGGGCATTTCTAGGTCCATATCTTAGTCCTGGAAGTGTTTGCAGAGTTACGAGTATTTGGTCTAGATTGCACCGAACTGAATTCAATCCCACCGAATGTCTTTCTGTTGGCTGCTGCTGGGTTTTGGGTTACCCAGCTAAGACAGGTGACAGCCAAGTCATTTGAGGGCTGAGGTGACACCTTACCAAATGAATTTTGCCAGTGTGTGGTGCACTGGGGTGTGTGCTACAGGGACCTCAATGTGGCACCCGTCACCCTCACTCTGGAACAGGAAGGTATCCAAGCATGGCAAGGGCAGTGCTGTTCAGGGGGAATCATCTGCACCAAGCGGCTGTGTCCCAGGGGCTGCAGCAGATCAGTTGGTGGTGGTCGTAGGTCTCTGCACCACAGAGACATCCTACTGACAGCTGGAGTCCCACAGGCTCACGAGACCTACGCCCACACATTGTGGAAAGACACCTGGGAAAACCTTCCCCTAGAAGTTCTTGCATATCTGTCACGTTGCTAATCATTTTATCCCAAGAATTATCTGTTTGCCTTGAAGTCAGAAATGCCTTCCATTTGTGGAGTTAATTCACAGTCTTAACAACACTAGAAGGCAGGTTTTTGTGGTCAAATATATTGCCACATTAATAACTTCAGAATATTACATGAAGCACAAAAAGAAAAGAAAAGAATAAATTAACAGAAGAAGCCTGCATGGCACACTAGAGAATTAAAGTGCCATTTTATTACACACACCTTAGAGTTAAAGTTTTAATTTTCTTTTAAAAGATAGCAATATATCATTTTCATGCTCTATGTTCAAAAACACTTAGAGAGGATGATTTGTTCATTGTTGCAATCTACAGGACAAACAAAGCTGTAGTCAAGTGATGTTGACCAAATCCCTGCAACTTCACAGTGATAACAGAATGGTTATTATTGTTTGTATTCATTATTGCTCTAATAAGGGACTTTTCTCCCAGGGTCCCGATGTACAAATGAATGAGTTTTCCCTAATCCCTCGTGAGCTGTTAGGTAGTCTTATTTTACAAACGGGTTACAAAGGAGGACACTGAGGCAGAGTGGGGTTACTGGCCTTATTTTCACAGGAACTGACTTTGAAACAATTCCTAGTTAGTGGTTTGGCTCGGGTCAAAGTTCTAGCTCTAAGTCGGAAGCAGCTCCAGGAATTATTCCCAGCCCCCTGGTTGGGACATGCCTCCCTCTCCCTCTCCAGATGTATGGCTGCATACATCCATACAGTACCAGTACAGTAAGTGCTGCCACTTGCGGGTTTCACTTGCTCTGCTGAGCCGGCACTAAGGAGCTTTTAAAAGTGGAAAGGCATTCAGAGGCATCTTTTTCTTTTACAAGCTGCAGACATTTGCCTCTTAGAGAAGAAGGTCACCAACCAGGCATAGAGATCTCGGTGGATATCACTGCAGCACAGTTTCGAAATGGCTCCACGATCCAGCAGCTCTCCCCACTGCCTTATATTGCAGACCAGCAGAGCTATATTTGGAGACAGACACAGGGGTTATGTTCCCAAGGGCCTCTGATGGAGTAAGTTCAGAGTGTGTTCTCATGATGGACGTGCACACATGTGCCCTAGCAGAGTAGAGGTCAGCCATCATTCATGAATATGTGGAGACCACTTACAGTCCAGTTACAGCACATGCTAGTAACACGTGTTCCCCACCCACCCACCCACCCAGCTTTCTCCCTGGTAAACTGCTACATTTTTAATGTCTCCATTAGCTCTTGGAACAATTGACAGCTTCAGATCTTCCCCTGCAATGAGCTACAATGTGGAAACGCCACACAGCTTGCTTTCAATCACAAGCCAAAAGGCTAAAGCTTTTGAGAAGAGATTTCAGTTTCAGAAGAGGAAGCCTGCCCAGTCAATGCTACACCTTTAATATAATTATTAATTATTCATAAACAACTATAAATTCACCTAGCTCCTGCAATACCATTTCTCCCTGGAAATGCTCTTGCTGAAATTGCCTGTAGGTGCCTGGATTTTTCTCTTTCAGTGCATCCACACCTAAGGCAAGGTGGCTGGCCCTAATGCTTCTATTGAGACTCAATAGATTCAGTGTTTCCTGCAGACATGCCAGCTTATCCCCAAAACATATCAAATTTTATGTTTCTTTTAGCACAATAAATGATTCTTTCATTTAAAGACAGAACAGTGCAGTTAAGTGGTTTCTACGTAAGGCAGTCAGACCTCAGTCTTCCAAAAACCACCTAAGTCCACATCTACAGCTGCAGAAGAAAAACCTGAAGCTGGCTGGTGTTGCAAAGGTTCAAAGTGCCAAGCAAATAGAAATAATATGAAGCATCTGCTCTCCTGAAATCTTGTGTTTTGAAGAGATGCTGTCAGCCCCACCAGCAATGAAAGATGTGCTCTGGTTAGAGATAAAATGATGTTTCTTTAAGTGCCGTGTGTTTCAGTCTGGGAGCAGAAAGTCACCCAAGGCTCTTAATTGAAACATCACTGACAATTACCATTTTGTTATCAAAAGTTGGCTCAGTCTTAGTGGAAAAGCCCAGCTACGGAGAGACACAAGCCTGTCCCCTCTCAGGTGGTTAAGCTCTGCAGAGCTATCAGGAATAGAAAGAGGTAAAATCATACTTCTGTCACTGAAGGAAGCCATGCACACAGTTTGAACACCAATTTAAATCAATTTAGAAAACAATTTTGTTAAAACAGATCCGTCCCTTGGTATAGTTACTTTGATTTTAGCTTGACAGCACTATTTTGGCTAAGGGACTCACTGAAGAAAGAGCAAAGCAGGTCACTGAAGCTGCAATTACACATGCTGTGCCGATTGCCGTCAAGCCAGTCAGGACATTACTGCCCAGCAGTTTTCTGGCTTAACCTTACTGCCCCATCTTCCCACTCCAGATCTTACTGGCTCCTTTGGATTCCCCAAGCCTGACTCTGCAGAAACAGCACAGACTGAAAGTCATCGCAGTAAGAACTTACACTTCATCTTTCTCAAGGAACTGGGTTAGGGAGAAACCATACATAATTATGTTGGCAGAGCAGATGGGACAGTACGCCCCTGGGTAAGTAAGTAGCGATATGTGGTAACCCATACTCTGTAGGAACTCAGACCTCAGCCTGAGCCCCAAGTTATACCGCTTAAAACTTTGCCTGTTGTTTTGACTTGCTTCAATCGTTCATGACAAACCTTTGTATAACACACGAAACCTGCAGACACATGTGCTCCTGTGACAAACTACGTTACACATTTTTCACCACCATGTATCAACTGAATCATGCTAACTGGCCATGGGCTCATTGCTGCAGCATACAGCGAATATGATGTAAAATGTGTTGGCTTAAATTCCGGTCAAATGAGTGATGTTAGACTCATTTAAGTTAAGCCACACTGACGTGTATGGACATATTGTTTGAAACCTTGCTGGCATGCTTAACCAGTAGAAGCTAGAATGCTCTGGGTTCAGTTTTAGCTAACAGACACATCTATCACACGTGGTTTTTTTAGTGAACCATTTAATTTGAGCTTTTCGGAGGCACCAGTATGTACCCAGAGGTGGAGAGAGATATTTACTGATAGGGAAAGGAAACCAAGTAAGAGAGATATTTGTGTGGTAAGCTGTGGCTAGCTGAAAGTGATAAGAAAGCTTAATAATTTTAATCCTAAACAACCGTTGCATTTGAAGTTAGAAATGAGCCTAAATGCTCATTTTCATCCTGTGGTAGTGTCAACTGCAGCAAGGCATTATAGGGAACGCTGGCTAGCCTTGGGGTAGTTGGGTAGTTATCTCCCTGTTGCTATTAAGTTCCTTTCTTGATGGTACCCTTCCCAACTGGGACACGGCATGGCAATGAACTCTGCTTCCAGACCAGGGAAAGGGTCCTCCATCATGCCACACATACAGCCTGTGGGTGCAGGCTGCATAACCCTGTCACCCTGTCAGAATCTTTCTGATACTGCTTTCAGTTCATGTAAGGTTTATCCACACTTTTTTCCAGATGAGCAAGGAGATAGCATCCTTCCTTTCATTGTCTCCTCTCCCCCTTCTACTCTCACAATTTCTGCAGGGATAACAAGTGCTCTTGCTTTTTCCCCACTTGGGAGCAAACAACTTCCCATCAGGTGCACTTTGGACAAATACATTTCAACTTATTGAAGCCTTTTGTAGGTTACCATTCACGGTTATACTCCATCACAACAAATGAATGACAAACTCTCATAAACATGAAGGAAACCAGCACAAGAGCATTACCAAAACCAGCTCACTGATATAAATCTTCAAGAAAATTCTGCTGCAGAGAAATGTTCTGGCAAAAAAACCCTAACCTCCACACATTGAAGTGTCAACCCTTCCCCACACAAGCTAAGAAAATGGGTCACGAATCCCATCAGTCAAGATACCCACCCACTAAAGGTCTCCATTCAGTCAGCTAGGCACACATAAAAAAAGATAATTATGATATTTAAATGCAGCTGGATGTAGGCAGAGAGTTTTATTTTTACAATCCTACACAGATGGAGAGAGCCCTGGGACCACTGAATGAAGTCCTGACCCTCAGTACCCAATCTATCTCCTGGATGATTCTCCCAACAGCAACAGCAGCCAGGGGAGACCTTGATGATGCAACTTCTTTCTTTACTGTGCTTACTGAATGGCTTTAGTTTTCGAGTAAGACTACAGTACCAAAAATGCTTGATGTAGGTATAACAGCGTGTGCTTAGCTAACATCTGGCTTGATGATTTCATAAGGGAAAAGGCTCTGTGAGAACATACCTCTGAGAAGGGGTGAGCTGGGGGTTGTGCATGAGGAAAGACTGCCTACATCATGCTCCCAGAGCAGGGTCTCCAGGCAAGGCACTTCCAGCTCTCTGCTGCCTGGGCCATGGGGCTGGTGCTCTGCAATCAAGTCACTCACTGCGCTCTTGAACTTCGACGCTGCAGGCAATGCCAAAGCAAGCAATCAGACCTCACCCCTTTATCTTCATGCTCACACTTCAAAGTCCTATTTTCAAAAAAAAAATGTGAGCACTTTAGGAGAGTAAGTCCCAATGAAAATGACTCTTTGCAAGTGGCACTAAATCCCTTTGGCACTTTCAGAGCTGTATCTTGACCTCTGCTTGTGCAGTATGGCCAGCAAACCCTTTTATCCAGCTGCTGACAGCCTATCTGCAGAGCACAGCTCCTCAGGCTCCTAGAAAACATTCATTTCTAAACAGGACTAAGCCAAAACTGACTAGATCTACTGTTAGCAATAGACAAGCTCTAAGGAGGTTAGGCAAGAGACACTGGATCTTCTTTGCTACCAATGCTCCCGTGATTTCTATGGCTCAGGAAGGAGAAGGTACTGTCAAGACTCCATGTCAGTCCCTCAGCATGGGAGAGTCTAGTCTTCTCTAGCATCCTTCAACACGACGATCTCAAGATTACCTACAACCCAATTTATTTCAGTCCTTCCAAACCACAATGAGTCCAGGAGCTGAAACACACCAGGAGACAAAAAGACTCTCCTCTAAATCTTCCCTGTCGGGGATTTCAGAGGGAAATGCGAGATGCACCTATTCCATTGTGGTAGGAGAAGACTTTGAGGTGTGCAGTCTTCATATCTACGCTGGGAAGTGCAGGGCATGCCCTTTTCCTGAGGGGAAAAAACAAAGAAAGTATTTTTGTTGAAGACTAACAGATTAGACATTTCTGCTGTAATCCCACAGAGTTCAAGAGAGATTGTATGTGTGCTCAGAGGAACGAGCAAATCTTTGTAAATGCTGATAGACTGTAAATAAATAAATGAAGTATTAATCATCACTGCCATCAAACTCTGGGAGAAATCTATCTTTGTATTATTTGGATGAGGCTCTGTCATTAGTTCAACCTTGCCATTTTTAGAAATTATTAGAGTTTTATAGCAGGTCTGAAACTCTATGCCAATGAGACTGTGATTTTAATGCATATTAATGGGACAAGTGGGGGAGGGGAAAGGAAGTTGGTGTGATTCCCTTATAGAGCAGAATGCTAAATAAGAAGATTCCAGCTGTGCAACAGGAAAGTTAAAATGGTTTGTTTGGATCATTAATATTGCAATGAAAACTAATTAAACCTAGAGCTACAAGGAGGAGCTCATTAGAGATTTGAATAGAGGCAGCACAGCACTCAGCAGCCTCCAGTTTTAGCAGTTTCTTTTATCACACCAAGTGGGATAGCAAGAGTTCACTGAACAGACAGAGGAGAGCCTGAAGAGCCAGGGAGATATGGATGCCCAGTCCAGGGGATGTAACTGCAAGAGGTACCTGACTGCTATAGGCCTTTTTTGGAGAACGCTGTGTCAGTTTTGTAGCTCTGTAGAATGAGTCAAGCCCTTTTACTGCTTGGGTCTCTGCTCAGACTAACGTCACTGTGCTCTCTGCTTTCACCTTCAGCTCCGGCCTTGTCTCCTGCAATGTTATGACTTTGTCCCCTTGTCTGACCTGAGATTTGAAACTTTACCTAAAGCTGCTTTACAAAATATACCTACTTGTATATCATTGGTCCCTCTATGCCCACCCCCAGCCCTTCATAGTCTGTAGCTTTAGTATGACCCTCAGTTTTGCATTTCGTTTCTTCTTTACCATGCCATGCAGCTTTTGCTATTGCCAGAGAATGTGTCCCTGCCCCTGCTCCGTGAACATCAGCATCCTCCTACAGCTATTTAACCCTTCTTCCTCAGATACTATCTTTCCCTCCCCCATGGCCTCCCTACATCCCAGCCCCCACAAAATCCTGCTTACAGCTCCACACAGAAGCCCAGTGATACAGGACTACATCAAACTCTTCCTTAGACATTTGTCTTAGGAGCGAATAATGATCAAATTGTGCCTCCCTAAGTCTTGCATCCTTGCAACCTCAAGTAAATACTGCAGCCCCAACTAAGCTGTTGCTTATCCGTACTAAGTCCTAGTAACGGTGCTTGATTTCACCCCAATAAAGGCTGCAAGGATGAAAGAATGAACCTCTTAATGCTGATCATAAAGGACTCTGGGGGGGGAGGGTCCTCACAGATGAAACACACCTTGTAATTCTATTAATCTTGCCTAAATGTTGCTCAATTGGGCTCTTGCTGGTGACCTGGGAAATTTAGAAATCCTTTAGTCATAGGGGAAACAAAATAAGATACTAAACCAGTGACACACTGAACTGTAGACATGTAACTCAGATGAGAATTTTCCTTGATGAGTTAGATAACCAAATGCCAAAGAAACTCCCTCAATTGCAGGGTCAGACCATTTGAACATGGGGATCACTGAGAACCCTCCCATTTTCAAATCACTATAGCAGATGCCAACTCAGTTTTTTATTAATTTGTCTCTATCTTTGGGGATCAGGGAAGTAAATTTTGAACAAAACCCTCTGCTGTGTTCACTCTTAGGAGACAGTACAGCCAAAGAGGTTGGCAGGAAAAGAAAAAAGCTCACAAAAGGAGAAAATGGACAATTAATACTGAAGATCCCAAGAGATGAGAATGGATCCAAGCAAGTCAGCAAGACACTGGCTCCAGCCCAGCCTGCATTTCCAGGCAGGTGTTATCAAGGCATGGACTTCCCTAGATAGCCAAGGAGAAGAAAACCATGGAAAAATGCTGTAAAAGTAAAAAGAAAACACTGGAGATGCAAAATTCATTCTCAAATATGACATCTAGGCATCAGTCTACTCCATCTATGCCAGCAAAGACCCTCAGAAATGCCTTTGCTGCAGCATTTCATGGTGGGGGGCACAGAAAGTTGTTGGACAATGAAGTATATTGCACACCCTGCAGATGCAAACCCGTTGCACATCCCCAGTCTGTGCCAGCAATCTCGGGGAGCAGGGGCTTCTGCACAGGCTGAAGAGATGACAGATGCCTCCTGTCTGCTTAGCACTGTGTAACAAAACAAACCAAAATGCTTTACAGAAAGGCTAACAGGGAGAACCCCAAGCTGTGTGCTATAGGAAGAAACAGCCCCAGAAGCCTCTGGGGAGTGAAGACCTGTGAAGACCTCTCCCCCTGGCATCCCAGGAGTGGATGGTGACATTTAAGGATACTCATCACCAAAGGGGGATGATTTTGATTTTCTGTGGCCAACACATGCATATGTAGATGTGATCTCTTCCTTACTCCTCAGCCTGCAAAGTCTTGCTTTGCTGAACCCATGAAGAGACTCGGTGTGCGTAGGCAAGCCCACAGAGAGGATAAGAGCCCAAGCGAGACAAAAGTGTACTTCAGATTGTCCTTGAACCCGGGAGTCCCACCCTAAATTTAGATGCACGTACATACACTGCATGTACACACCAGATTTATACAAGCCCTGCAAAATTCACACCAAGACCTGAGGTAATGTTATCTGCACTGTTTCCACTTTTTCCCTGGGGAAGAAATAGCTGAGTTTGTGGTGATGGCACTTTTTCCTCTTAATAGACTGCAATCCTGAGAACCTACATTCCACTTCTTTTTTTCCTCTCCCTCGTACTCCCCCTTAACCAAAGTCCTCAACAGCATAGTTTTGGAATGACAGATATCTGCCCAGGCTTGAGTGACTGCAGTAACCTCACATTCCCTTTTCTGGTGCAGCTTGCATAGTACAAATTCACATAGTTCAAAGTCAGCTCTTGAATACTTCACATGCTGGTTCTGCTCTTTCCTCCCCAGACATCAACACCTTTAAGCAACGCTGTGTTGCCACTGAACTAGTCCATCTGATATACTTTTGCTTGACAAACAAGGACAGTGACAAACAAGGGGGAAGGAAATCAAGAAACAGGTTATGGCCAAGGACTTGATTTCCGCAGGGCAATAAAGACCAGGGAACACATTAACTTCACATAAACTGTGGTCAATGGCCACCTCGCATTTGTTGTCCATCATATAAGGCTTTTAAAAACATTTTCAAATAAATCTAATTCACAAAGTGCTTTACACGAGGGAAGCTGGGGAGTGGGAGACTACAAGCTCGATAGAGATGGACAATACAGGGGAACGGCATCTACCTGCATCTGTGGTGTTTCAAGGATTTAGTGGGAAAGGCTGTTTTGTTTCAGACCCTTCCCATAAGATTATTTTGTGATGTGATGCAGGCAGATGTTAGTAACGTAGTCAAAGTTGAATGTTTTGGCTGTCACTTGATCACACATAGTGTTGATTTTACTAGCAAAGTGACTGGGCACTGAGATGCTGTTTCTGCTAATTGCCCATCATTAACACTGCCTGCATAGGAAAGACCTCAGGCCTGATCTGTCAGAAAGACAACATCGGTTAGATTCTCTAACCTAATTTAAGTACCTTAACTCGTAATGTAGGTGCTTAAATTCCTGTTGAAGGAGCTAAACCAGAGCTTTACATACCTAAATCTATATATAAGTGCTTAAAGAAAGCAGGGAGGTGACTAGAAACTTACTTAATTCTCTCATTTGGGGCATCCAGATTTGGATTTTGGTGCTCTTCTTACACATTTGTCGATAAACATCTTTCTACTCACTCTGCTTGGTATGCCAGAGCAAGGCAGGCACAGCCCCGCCATGCAGAGACTGAGATTTTTGAGAAGCCTCTGTCAGGGGCTGAAAGCTTTCAGCTTTCCACAGCACCGTCAACAAGAGCAAAATGACTGTCTTCATTTTGGGGGAATCTGCACGGAAATGAATGATGAATGGTTGTTTTATTTTAACTTGGTGTTTATGAAGATTGCCTAATGACTACTGGTGCTTTTCAGTGTTTGTTAAGTGTAAAAGGAAAAAAAATCGCATAATTCTAATCCCAAAGCAGGACAATTGGTTTGTTTATGCCTATTATATTCCATTAAAGATGCAATATCTGCTTTATCTCAAGAGATGTTCCAGCTTATTTGTGCTATCTTACCCTTAGCGTAAGGACAAATATTAGTTAGCACCAAAATGGGATGCAGTTAAGTCTAATGTCACGTCACCAGCATTGCTCATATTATAAATAAAGTAAGTGGCAATTACTTTGAGGCAGAACTGGATAGGTTGTTCAAGTGGCTCCGCTTTATGCACATTCAAAATTTTCTTCCAACAGCAGGATTTCAAGAGTATAGTGCAACATGTTCATACATCTGAGGAATAATATAAACATGCTGTAGTAACCTATTTGTCCACTATTCATGAACCATCACTGCCCCTGACTAGCAGTCTGCCATCAAATGATTCCCTTTTCATTAAAACAAACAAACAAAAACACTCCAAAAAACCAAGCTGAACATTTCTGCTTAGAAACTTACAAAGCTTTCTTGTGGAAGTTACATATCTGACATTTCATGTCCCCTCTTTTGACGGCTGAATGGACTAGCCAAAAAAAAAAAAATAAAAAAAAAATCCCTGGATGCATCAAATTTTTGCTGTGCCAGCGCAATAGATCATTCTGTCCTCTGGTTACAGAACATCATGAGAATGCAATTCAGTGGGTGACTCAGCCAAGAGAGGATAACAGGGACATGAACTACCTGAATTACAACTCTTAGAGGGCACTGCATCTACATTCTCAAAAAGGAACAACCGGTGTTTTTCAGGAGTTCATTGCTGATAGAAGCTCTACCTTTCCATATTTGTGGCACATTATCCTGAAAGATTTATTCTGTTAAAAGCCCTATTTTACACCTAGGAACAGAAGAGGCAAAAAAATTTCATCCAGATCATCACCCATGTCTCTTAGCGGGTCATTTGGAGGAAACAACCTGCAGACTTTTGGCCATAAAGAAACCAACTTCTGCCCAGGCCAAAAGCAGCAATGGACCCTGAGCCTTCTATACATTGCCTAGGCACTAAAGCTGCAAAGTGACTTTGGAAGAGCATCGTGTACTTATATTGCTCTGTACCTGTAGCATTAGGTACTAGCTATGAGCAGTGTGTTACGATAATCTTATTATTTCCTGAAAATATCCATTACTGAATGCATTTGTCAGTTTTATATTTAGATATGGCCCAGAATTTCCTACATGACTGTTTTAAATCTACCAGCTGGTCATGTCAGCCATGACCACTTACACTTATTCTCTCCTTAATGAAGTTGAGGGATTGAGATGAGTTAGGCAGACGAACAACGGATGGTTTTCTTCCTACTAAACTAGAGAGACATGAGTACAGTTGTGCTCTCTGAGAGGTACCTAAATGTAACTGCAGTTAAGCACAATTTTAACAAGAGAATGCAAAAATATCTCATTAAAAGACACATTCTCTCCTGAAATCCTCTATCAGAGCCAGATGCCATGCCTTTGACACCATTATTTTTGAAATACTACTAAACCGCTTAAATCATCACATAGCAAAGAGCTGCTTCCCCCACATTCAACACTCAGCACAGCAAGCGACCTTTTTGCTACCCGCAGAGGCCAGCAAGTGTAGATTCTCCTGGACCAACGTGGGGAGAAGCCAGAGAGGAAATCCTGGTGTCCTGCCCTTCCTCTGTGAAACAATGAAGCTGTTCATTCAAACGCCTCCCTAAACTGCAGCTGTTGCATGGAAAGAAATGGTCTCTATGGCTGTATTAGCAAAAATGGTTAAACTAAGTTTCCCAGTTTTCCCACCACCTCCAAAACTGCATCCTGTCCTATGCAGGACTCAAAGGACCTATTTCACTTTCCTGACGTCAGCATAATTAAAACAGGACAATACACACATGCAGACAAGAGCAAAGGACCAGATCATCTCCACTACAGCAACTGAAAGCAAGGGCAAATCTGTCAACTCTGCCACCTTCTCCTCCCATCCACCTCCCTTGATTCTTCCCTTCAAAGCTTAATCAGTCCATTAAAAATAATTATTACAGATGGGTGATATATTTTTGCTATCCTCTTATTGTTCACCCTTAAAAAAAAAGGATACTTACTACCTCTAAAAACTGTTAGCATCCCAAATACCTTCAGAAGCTGTACAATTACAAGGCAAATGCATCAAGAAAAGGCAAAGCTAAAAAACAGGAACTGTGACTACCCCAGGTGTCCTGTCTTGCTCATTTCGTGTCCTGCTTTAAATTAAGTAAGTACTAATACATAAAAACATAAGTGTTTTAGAAAAACAACAATAGAAACACTCTGTTTTGGCTATGGTGCCATTACTTCCATATCATTTGACTTCCTCATTTCTTTCCTAGGCACCCTTATGTTTACCATTAACATAACTATTTATGTTCATATTCTTATAAACACTGGCTAAATATTGTGCTCCATCTCCCGAGTCAGCAGTAGAATAAATAGGCTGATTTTCAGAAGTACAGAGCACCTCTCGCAGAGCAGGAAATGATGCTCTCTGTACCTTGACAGCAGCAGCAGGAGGACACAACCTGAGAGTGACTGGGATCTGCCTCCCAGTACTGAACGCCTGTGAATTGCCAAGGTCTAAACATAATTTACAAAAAACAAATGCAATGACAAATCAACTGCTAAAACCAAATCTTTGCATTAGAATCACATGCTGTCTGAAGAGGGCTGAGCAAAACCTTGTGCCTTTGCAGTTACTTCAAAATTTCTGATGGTTTAACTTCCTCTACAGTATAACTCTATCTCCAGATTTCAGTATTTTGGTATTTTTTTTTTTTTTCAATAACCACAATGCCCTTGGAAGTGTTTACCACATTTACTGATATAAATCACTCACGGTGGCTTCCCTTTGTTAAAGTTCAACATGCTTATACAGAGTACAGGTGGACAGAAGGTGCAAGAATATTGGATGGGAATTGGACATACTTTAGTCCTTTTTTCTCTTGCTCTGAGTTTTGCTGGGCACTGCATTTTTCTCCACCACCACACATGCCACCTTCAAAAAGTAAACACCCAGCCGTTTTCAGAGGCTGCTTAGGAACTTTCTAAGTCATCATTATACACTTCAAAAGTATTTTAAGACACAGATGAGTGTATCAGAATGTGCAACAACGACAAAGCTGGGCTGCCTGGGATGTTTTGTTCATGCTGTATGAAAACCTACATAGTAAAAATTCCAGCAGTGCTGCCTCATTTATCAACACAAAGCCCTCTGGTGAATGAGACACTTGATAATCAGAGAAGCAGACAGTATTATCCAGTGAGTACTGGAGCCATCATTTAGGGTCACCCAGTCCTAAACTCATTGCTCCGAGAGCCAAACTCTCCCCCAAGGATATCTTTAATCAGCTTTGTGGGATTGTTGCTTCCTCCCTCAGCCTCCCAGCTCTTCTAGCACCTTTCCAAATGCTACAGTATCTCCACCGTGACTTACAGTGCTTCAGAGAATATAGAGTATGGGGAGGAATATCCTCCTCCAGTAGCTCATTCAGATAGACTTGAGCAATGAGACAAATGCAGCGTAGAGAAGTTTTCCCACAGGATGCCAAATGTACTGAAATCCACGTGCTCTGTGAAGAGGGTCTCTTCTTTCCCTGAGCAGACTCTTAACTCCAGCCTGGAGGGGACCTGTACACAGGCTGTTAGCCAAAGCCAGACAAGGAAAACAAGCAGACACCTATTTCCCCAGCCAAACTTAGCTTTCTGATGGAGTTGGACCAAGTGGTGAAAGGCACCCGCCGATGCACATGAGCAGCTTTGCTGGGATTAATACAAGTTTGTTCTGTTTTTAGCACAGGGGACAGATAATAAATAGGGCCTGTTAGTTCCACTGAATGATGGAAATAAGGAGATATATTGAACAACTGCCTTTTTTGCTCTGCCTCATTCATCATGCATTTCAGATGAGGTGAGGATCTGTTCTTGAAGTCAGGTGGAGAGAGGACAGGGAGGACTGCCTACCACGGGACCACGTTACTGAAGTCTGTACTATCATGGAAATATGCAACAGGTTGAATTAATGTATCTTATATCTGAAATTTCACATGGTAGCCCAAAATAGCATTTCCAAAAAAGCTCGTCTTAGTGCAATACAGTCCTTGTAATGTTATTTTGTAGTGTTTCCTAGGTGTGTGTTTTGGTTTTAAATAAATAAATAAAGAAAAATCCAGATTTGGTTCTCTGACTTTGTAACTGCATCTATTCAGGCATCAGCAGCAGAGTTAGACTATTGAATTTTCCATATTGTAATAGATATTTTCTATTCAACACAAGAAATTCATCCACGCAATAGAGAAGGACACATAGTCAAAAAACCAATAGGTTATCTGCATGGGAGTACACACATTTTATAGACAACCAACCCAAAAATATTGCAGGATATTTCCAAGAGGCAATGCAGGTGAGAGACAGGAAACCGTAGGTTCTCTGTGGCATGTTTCCCTACAGCAACAAAGCGCGTATGATCACACTGTCTGTGTTTGTGTCCCTCAGCCCTCCCAAAGGCATCTGAACATGCTAAACAATTTCAGGGTTAATATCTTTTCCTGTTGGTGAGGTTTTTGTAATTTTAAAAGAAACTTCCCACCTGCAAAACCCTCTGAAAGATATCAGAGCGGAAAAACAATCCCTTTCGGGTGAAAAAGCAAGTCAAATCAGATGGTCTCAAGTTGCTACTAAAACATGAACAGGTTCTCTTGAAAATAAAACAAGATCAACCTACAAAACAAAACAGAGTCTGTGCCTGTTTACTATTATTTGCAACCTTGCTTTTGGAGGAACATAGGCCTAATTCTCAGTCTTCTCAGTTCCTTTGACTTGTTAACCTTCTGCTCCATGTGTTCCCACACTCATCCTTCCCTGTGACTCACAGACTACGATGTCTCAGGCAGGATCCTGACCTCTTTCCTATTTCCTTAGCTAACTTAAACACTTCCCAGTCATCTCAAGCATGAACACAACCTCCTACTTCTAGATTCTCTTCTAACTGACACGCCAGCTGGTGATTTTATGAGAAGCTTGGAAGAGTCTTTATTATTAATCTTTTTAACGTAACTAAACTATTTTGTACTAGACTATTTGTCTCCTCCTTTTATAAACATTTTATACAACAGGCTACAGATCAGGCTATGGTTGCCTAAGACAAGACAAGTCAGATGACAAGTTTCTGTAAAACCATTCCTCTGAGCTGGGGCCTACAAATACATATGAGGCTGTGGACTGTGTTTAAGGGTCAGTAAAGGTAATCCTAAGAACACAGCTATAGGTCTAAAGGCACTAGCTGGAGACTGATACCTGCCCTAGAAAATTTTTAGCTGAAACCAGAAAGGAATTGAAATCCTCTGGTCTAAAGCAGAGGAAGATGGGAAAAAATGCTGCCATTGCTGATGCTCTCTGTATGCCAGCTGGAATCCCAGCTTGTAGGAAATTAACAGTAAGAGACACAAGGAAAACACTAGAGAGACACTTGCTGCAATGGTCACACAGCACAAGGTCCAGACAGGAAAGAAAGATTTCCAATGGCTTATAACACGGGTAACTCTAAACAGATCTCCCCCTGGCAAACACACAGGGAGAGTGAAAAAACATACCACGCTGAGTGTAAGACCACCTCACTGAAAGCCGTGCTACGCTGCGTGTAGGTGCCAAAGCTCTCCAGCTGAAGGGTATCAGTATGGGAAAGCACAGAGGAGGAGAGGAACAATGAACGCTCCCGTTGTCTGTACTCAAGTCTGAGCTATACACTGTGTCATCAAGAAACAGTATCAGTAGGTTCCCCAGGATCCCAGACCTGGGATCAGTGGCAGGAGTTTGAAAAACTCAGCCTAGAATGAATTTGACTGTTTCATGCAAATACCAGATATGCACCTTTCAAGCAGAAAGATTAGATTTGTAAGTTTCCTACCAAAACCTTTATTTTCAACCCAAATTTATATCTACCTAGTGGTGTTTCACCTAATACACTCATTGCTATATGTTAACCCAAAAGACATACAACCTCCCAGAGTGATGTGCAGGTGCCTTCCTTCACCATCGAAGGCCTTCTGTTTTAATACCATTTTTCCCTGTTGTAGCATAACACAGAATCAGTCTAGTTTAGAAATAAAAAAAAAAAAAATAAAAATCTTCTTCACTGGGAAGCAAGGGGTAATGACACATAGTTGCAGACCACCTGAATGAATAACCCAAATATATCTAGTATGGAAGAAATTAAGCTCAGTAAAAGTTATAACTTCCATGAGGGACACCACACAATTTTATAAACCTAAGAAGAGAGCAAGACCTGGGGCAGGACATCTGCAAATTAATAGACTGCTCAGATGAGCCATGGACTGCTTCAGCATTTTCTTTCTTGATGTTGCATGGAAGAGACTTGAGTACACGTCTCAAAGCTTTTTCCTCATCTCCTTGCACCTCTCTGAGTTGGCAATAGCACTAAGATATTGTCCCTCAAGTAAAATCAAGAAAACATGTTTTTAAAATGTTTACAGCATCTCTGTAACATAACACATTTCTTCACGTTGAAAAGGAAACAGAGAAAAAAAAAAAAAAGGAGCAAGACTGAAATGTTTGTTTCCCATAGTATTCCTTAATGTCGAGGGAGGAAAGCGCTAAATAACTGGTGCAGGCACGTTTCCCTTTGTTAACACACCCGACATCTGTGATTCTGCTGTTTGCTGAGATGTGGAATCCCTCCCAGTTGTCCCAGCAGCTCAGAATCCTGACAGAGGAGGAGATGGAGAAAATAGCAAAGGAAGAGCAGCTGTGAGTTTTCAAACATAGTTTCCATTTGTTCCGGATGCCCATAGCAAAGAACCTTGATTTTTGGCAGTAACCAGCCTGAACATGTTTTCTTCAATTTGTTCTGTGATGTGACGTGACATGTTAATGGAAGGCAGCACGTCCACGCACACCAGGCTGCCCCGAGGTTGACTAATCTCCATCAACATCCATCAAGCCAAGCCGCAAACGTTTTTAACCTTTTTCTAAGAATCTTTTTCAATCAGACTCCAAGACTTTCTTTGCCACACTCTGAAAGCAGATTTTGAGCCTGAGTACTGGATTTGTGTGATAATGAGTTCTCATTGAGAGCTGTTAATGAAACAAAGGAAACGGCCCCTTGATCAGACCAATGAACCTTTTCAGCCCCAGCAGTGGCCCCAGTAGAGGATGCTAGCAACGGTTACATATAGGTCAGTCAGTAACAGAACATCCTGGTCAGCCTGAAGGGGTTTTTTTGACTTCTTACTTTGAGGCTGACATGCATCCCGTTGCATTGGAGTTTCCTCTTTCTTTTCAAAAATTGCCATTATTAAAAAAGCATTCCTTTCCCCAGTTTGATTTGTCCTGCTGAATTCTTCATTTCACGTTTGCTTTCTCCCCCCTTGCTCATTTCTGTGAGATTCTTTAATTCATTCTGTCTATAGCTCTGTTGTGGTTCCTTATATTGTTGCCACACTGGAAGTAATCTGAATTTTCTCCTCTCTGTCTAATGCCTCAATTTGCTACATGCTTTTGCTGTAAGGACCTACTCTCACAAAATCATGTGGTTAGTCCTGGCTCAAGCAACTAGCCCCAGTGAGAAAAGAGGCACTGCTATGTGGGTAGAGGCTTTGGAGAATGTGATCCTAAATGCCCAAATCCTTTTTTTAGTTAAGCAGTATAAATCAGGCCACCTCCACAAACACAAACTGTGTTACACCAGGTAAAACAAAAAGGGAACAAGCACTTACATATCTAGTTCCACAGAATCTTTTAAGAGGATCCCCTTTCTGAACCCACTACAACTATCCGGGTACCCGCTCACTCCTAAGCTGCTGCACTGGTCTTTGCTTTGTCCCGCTTAGTGCAGTTTGATTCCTTTTTTTTTTTTTTTTTTTTTTTTTTTTTTATTTTGGGACTAATTCCACAGAGAATCAAAGTTTGCCAGAAGGACAGGTTTCTTTTGAACCTTGGGTGGAAGAGAAGGAACATTTTAGTGTGCTTCTAATTACAGCCACCATGACAGTTCATATGTGTAGCAATAAAAATAACCATAAACCTACCTAATCATTAAAGTAAAGCAAACAGCTCCTCTCTGTATCATCATACACAGGTACTGGAGTTGCTAATAAACCAGGAAGAGCACTGAGGCACTGGAGGAGCATCTTTCCTATCTCCACAGTTTCTTAAACAACTTTAGAGGCATATTTTTATTAAGTATATGCAAGGCAGATGATCTTAAACCTCAAAAAGAGTCTGTATAATAATTGTGTGCTCTTCTAATGCTCTCCAAAGACCTATTCAGAGTCCATTCTGAAAGACAATAATATATCAAGAACTTCTGCAAACTTCCTCCTAATGAACACATGCCAATTTGAGACCAAGAATTCTGGCCTCAGAGGACAAAATAACCACTGCTCTTAGTCTCTGGGTGTTTTGCTACTTTATTTCAGAGTGATTCAAAATCTAATTAAATTTCTAAACTCTAATGAAATTACAGAAGAAAAATCATTTAGGATTATATTATATACAATTACTCACAGCTGAAAATTACAGTTAGCCTCTTTCACCAAGATAGGGTCTCCTGAGAAATCCTTGTTATTCATGTAACATATAAATCTGACATTACTCCCACTATTTACAGGTCGAAGGTAAAAGCAGAATTAATTAAACATATATATCCTGCCCAGTGGCGGGATGGTGGAGTGTGGGTAATAGAGGGAAGGTTGATAATGATGACTATGCTTGAAACCACATATCTCAGTTTGGTCAAGAATCAGAATAAACCCACTACAAAACAGGATTTTATGAAGCCTGACTTATTCTGAATCAGTGCTTTCCCTCACTGGAGGTATGCTGTGAATGAGAGTAGTGATGCATACATAACCAGAAGTGCTCAGTCAGCTAGATGAGCTAGCTGAAGAATTTTGTGGAGAAGTAGCAATGGAATAAACCAAGCAGCTTTAGAGAGTTCAGCCAAATGCTCAGATGTTTAGTTGATTCTCTGAAATACAAAAGCCCCCTGAGACCACTGACTTGGCCTGGGGGGAGCAGGAAAAAGAGAGAGAGAGAGAGAGATGACATTCATGTTCCTTCCATGAGAGGTTCTCAGGAACCTTGGAGCATGGGATCATTTGCAGATGAAACACATGAAGTATGGAAACATTGGAGTTTTCTTATGAGAATCCTGATATCTTTTCCCTCCCGCTGATGCAGAGATTTTTGTTTGCTTGGTTTTGGTGTTTTCAACTCTGATCTCAGAGAGAACCAGGAACAGTGAAAAAGCAAAAACGAATTACACACACATGCATGTGTGCACACACTCACAATGGGTCAAAGCATTAACAAATACTTTCTATTACATCTACCACACTCAGTCAGTTCTACCTATGCTTCCTACAGTAAAATAAGCCAGGAATTAAGGCCACCTCAGAGGGTACACGGGTCACCTTTACTTATATTTTCAGTGCCTCAAGAGTCTTATTTGTTGGCTAATGTTTGCTTATCCCTCCACAAACACCTGGAAGTCATAATCACGATTTTTCACTCACAGCTTGTCAGAGCAACTAAACATCTGTGAACATCTCATTTGCAGTATTTTTTCCTCCAAGGTGGCCATACACATGCAGTCGCCAGCATTGCTTATGGTCTAAAATAGTCCCATCAAAACCAGACTTCTGGAAGGAGAACGTTACAACTATAATTTACTCAGCAAAACATATGTTTCACCCAGCTTTAAGATGTGAGATTCTGCTGAGACCAGATTGCTCAGACATTCCCTCACCAACAGGAGGAAAACGAAATACCCAAGAGGTTTTTTTTCTCTTAAAACTTCTCACTCAAGATGTGTGTCAGATTATTTTGATTGGAGTATATAAGCATCTACCCGAGATGATAATACCAGGCAGCAAAGAACTAATCTAAAAGAGAAAGGCAAATCAAGAAGCAAGAAGTAAAGGAAATACAGAGTCCTCTGCTGCAAAAAAATGAGGCCCATGTTCTTGTGTTCTCCACCTCCGAAGGATGGACCTGAAATGAGTTGAGAGGAAGGGGTTCATTTATCAAAAAGCATTAATATTTACTTGTATGTTTTGCTGTCATTCCATTTTGGAACAGGCTAAGCTGTTTGAAAAGATGAATTTTCCTTCACTATGGTTCAAAGAATAAGCTCGACTCCTATCAGAAGCATCATCTGCCAGTAAGTTCCTGCTTTTCAGTTCCTACTATGTCAAGACATTTTTCCAAGGTAGAAGTTATTTTCCAGGAACTGACTTGCAAAGGTTTTGCAGCCATGATGAATTTCTTCCACTCTGCTCCTGAAAAAGCTGATTTTGAAAGGGAAATGTTCAGCCAAGTACTCCTCTTCTCAAAACATTATGATGACGTTCATGTTGAGATTAAAAAAAGAAAAAGCTGGCAACATTGAGAGAGATTGCCTTAGAAGTTTCTCCTTCAAAGACAGAAAACCCACTCACATCTCAATGGATTTAGAAGACTTCTGCGGAGCCCAATTCACTGTGATAGAACTTTTTCAATTTTGTAAAAATAAATGTTAGTATTTAAAGCTCCCTTAGAGAGCAAAACAGCTGAAGTAGGCTGTGACTGTTGTCTGTCCACCGTCTCCACAGAACATTTTCAAGCAGGGAGTTTATTTGTATGTTGAACTCAAACCCAAAAAAGGGAACTTCTGTTTGCAAATGTAACTACTCAGGATGTGACTGTAGTTTCACAATATAGTCACATGACCTGCTTTGTTTTTTTTTTAAAAAAAGACACCACAGACGAGCTAAATTCAGAAAATTTTGCTGAAAACACTCAGTTGTCAAAACTTCACAATGACCCTACTAACGAGCTGGATATCAGTCCTAATGTCATTTCTTCTTCTCTTACGTAAGTGATCTATCATATTTGTTTTCCATTCTTCTTAAAAGCTTTTTTTTTTCCCTGAACTTGGTGGTATTATTTATTTCCCAGTCTAATTGTATGTATGTTGTTTAAAACTTTGTTTAGAACTCTGCTCCCTGGAGAAAGAACATTTGTTGAGACAGTGGGGTATTTTGCTGAGTTTTCTAGCTAACATGTCATAGACTGAGTGCTAAGGGGTCAGCTGTGTGCAATCCAGAAGAAACCATGAATTTACATACCTGCATTTTTGCAGATGAGACGGCAGAGCTGCTGAGCATCCTTGTTTGGCACTGTACAGAAAACTGTACTTCAGTGGAGCATAAGGAAAAAGTTGATCTGTGTGCATGCTATCTGCAAGCTACTTTTGATCTCTGCGACTCTCACTTACAGGACTTCAATGCTCCTGACTCAGGCTGCTTCTGATGCTCCCTGCCAGCCCAAAGCAGGGCTTTCTCATCCTCACAACTTGCCTCTGACTTCACAGTTACTCACCTCCACTTTGTGCAGGGAAGAAGTGGAGGTCATGGACAGGAAGTGTCAGCAGGGGTCATATTAACATTGGGACTAATGAGGGGGACAGAGCTGGCAAGAGCTGCCAAGACAGAACTTTACTTGGGTTACCGTGGTCTCTGAGACCTTAGGTAAGGGGGCAGGCACCCTCTGGTGGCAAAATCCTGATCTTTACCTAATGGACACCTCCCACGCCACCCTACTTCATGCAGAAATTCAGAGAAAATCATCATCTACCCTTGGGGAGTCCCACAAGGGCAGTTTGCCCCACCTGAGTCATGCAGACTAGCTATTCCAGCTGGCATCCACTGGATATCCACTCCTGCCTCAGCTTCTGCAGCAAAGCTATCCATGAGTCTACAGCAGTGCACTATCCTCTTGTCATCCTTCTCAGGGTATACATAGCAATTTGTCTCGCACTATCTTTTTTTCTTGGCCCTTGAAGCCCTCTGCACCTTTCTATAGACACTTCCAATATTCCAGAGAACTGTAGACTGTCCAACACACAGGACATGCATAACTAACTGTTCTTATAGATGTGAAGGAAAGTCAGCAAGGATTGCTCCCTAGTTACAGACTAGTTATTGGTCAGCAAACAAATGGCATGAGTCTCATTAATTGCAGTAGCATCTGCCTAGAGCAAAGAGATGTAGAATCAAGAGCAGCAGGACATGTTCCACAGCAAGAGGCACTTTGCAATAGATACAAGGAAAATGCATTAATTTGCTTCCATGGAATGGTGCAGGCAACGGCAAATCTACAGGCCTTGGATGGAGGGGTCCCTGGCAAGGACTGCAGCTCAACAAATTCCTGTCTCCATGTAGGAGTGAATCCTGTCCTCATCTATTACTACAGAGAAGGAATTTGCCTCTAATTTGAGGCCCAAGGAAGGACCCCATTTGCCTGGGTGCCAACAGCGCCTGTCTTAGTAAACTTACACCTGGCTGGGAATTTTGCTACACTAAATCCCAGCCAAAATTTACGGTTTTTTAATAATGGTTTTCAGGAATGGTTTCCAGCAGGATCATTGCCTGTAACTGCTTTGTTGTCATGGGCATTCCTTATTTGAGTCTGGAGTTGCTCAGACACCCACTGTGAGCCATCCTTTTTTTCCCACCCTACCTTTGGGTTTCCCAGATCATAGAATGGTTCGGGTTGGAAGGGACCTTAAAGATCATCCAGTTCCAACCCTCCTGCCCTGGGCAGGGACACCTCCCACTAGACCAGGTTGCTCAAAGCCTCATCCAGCCTGGCCTTGTGATACTTGCTTCCTTTCCCATTTGCTGCCTCAAAGATAAATGGCACTGAACCCCTGGCTCCTGCAATGCCACAAGACCAGCCACTATCTGCTGCAATGAGGAGAAACCCAAGATGGGGGAGGAAGGGAGAAGAAAGTCACATGGAAGCAGGAGACAACAAGCAAAGGGACGTAGGCAAGTGCTGTGCCCTGAGAAAAACAAGGCACATGTTGCTGTTTATCACTGCAGGTTGTGGCTGGGAGTTGTTCACAACATCTAATAAGGTGGGGAAAGTGAGCTATTCCTGCTCCCTGATTGTATGCCCAAGTTGTGCTCTGCACCACTTTCCTCACTGTGCTGACCTATGGGCATGGCACTGCGTGAGCACAGTTATGTGGCAGAGGGCACAGGGAGAACAGGACATCCCTCGGTGTGGCTCAGAAGCTGTTTTCTGCATAGACCAGCTCTGCGCACAGCAGGTCTGAGGAGGGCTAAGCCTGCCCAAGGGTACGCTGAGATTGCAGACCAGGGGCTCCCAGCCCAGTGTATTTATTTGCAGGTCCATCATCTGCTCAGCAGATGCACCTTGATGGAGGTAACCGTGCTGGCAGAGGACTGCAGTGGGCAGCCAGAAGCAAAAGCTTCCTCAGCCGCACACCTATCTCCAGCATACCTCACTGAGCCTGGCTCCTCAGGCAGGCTGCCGTGGCAGATGCACACTTACTCCATCTCCGTCCCACCACCTCTAACGTAAGACCTGTCTAGTCTGCAGTCTCATCTCCGGACTCTCTACCAATGACACTCACACAGAAACATTTCCCCGCCAGCTGGAGACACAGCCCGTGCCTCTCACCAGCCCCCTGGTGCAGCCAGAGCCTTGGGGGGCATATCTCTGTTACAGTACCTGAGCTGGAGCCAGAGGAGAAGTGAGGAAGCACCATGAGTTGCTTTGAGACCCTTTGAAAAATGATCCATGAGTCACTCATGTATAGATATAAAATTAATCTGCAAGGCTCTTCCACCCAGAAGCAAATATTCTCCAAGTTCAGAGGGTTTGTTCAAGGCATGGGAATGAGTCTAAATCCAGTATGTGGAGATAAGGGGTCAGAAAGCTAGCACTGGGACTGGAGTGCTGCACAATCTGAGGCATCGTTTCTAACTCCTCTGCACTAGGAGGTTTGTGTACATCCCCAAAAGATCTAAACTGAAGAGGGGATCCAAGTCAAACAGTGACACAAGTGTATTTGACTTGGTCAGTCCACTTCTTTCCACCTAAAGAGAAACCGAAACAAACAGAAGCTGGCTATCTAACACAGTCCTCAAAAGTAAACGGTACTTAAGCAGCATCCAGTAAATGATATTAAACCTTAATTAAAACCATATTGAAAGTATGAATTGAAAATGTTCTAGTCCTGTGGGTTTTCAGGGATTTCCCTCCCTCCCTTTTTAAAAAGAAACTAATAATTTAATCTCAATATATTAAACTGACCTACATAAAATATTCCATGTAAAATATTATTTCTGCCATAAACCACATAATCTGTCACTGGTTTAATTCCATTAGAAAGCATACATTAACGTCTATGTATTATGATCATTAGGATAATAAAAGTAATACAATATCACTTTTATTATGTTTGAATTTAAAACATTCTTCATATGAGCACAAAGAATAATTAAGGAGAAGGAAGAAAGGGGGTTTTTTTAAATTTATAATGAAATAAATTCACAGGCGAGAGCAAAGAGACTGGTTTTTAATCTGGAAAATCAGGAGCTATGCTTTTTACACCCACTGTGAAGTCTTAGACTTTTTTTTTTTTTTTTTTTTAATTTCCTTTTCTTTGTAACTTTGATTTTGGTCATTTAGAATAGCCAGCTTTTGGGATCATATCTATGACTTGATTCCCCACCCCTCCCAACTCCCTTCTCTGAGTGTTGTGGGCTTTTTGGAGAGAAAACTTTTCTGTTTATATAAAATAAGTTTCCAGACATTTTAATTATGAAGAAAAGTTTGGCATAAAAGGACTTTCAAGTCAGAATTATAGCTCCCAAAATACATTTTCTTTAAAACTCAAGATTTTTTTTTGAGCTCGTCACCAGATTTTTGAATCTTGATTTGTAATTTATGAAAATTTGGGATTAGAAATGTGATTAAGACCAGGAAATAAAACCAAATCTGGTGTGAGACACCCAATATATCAGATTTTTCTGACATAACCACGGAAGTCCCAGAGCCCACACTCAGCTCAAGAAAGAATTTCAGCAGTTGGAAAAGCAGACTCGAGATGGGTTTCGTAAAGGTACCAAAATGGCTGGTTTTGGAGTGAGAGGACTGTGCTTCAAGTTTAAAAGCAATCATATTTCTAGCATTCATTTTACTGGACAAGAAATGAAAGTACAACCCCCAAAACCTCAAGAAGAGAGAATTATTTCTCCACAAGTGGAGGACAGAGAGGAGAGGTGAGCTGGGACTTATGATGTTGGACACCTTATAGCAGTAGGAAAATTGGATGTATTTAAGACCTTAAAATCCCACTCAAGTTTCAGCCAGATGATACTCCCTCGCAATTCCCCACTATGGTGGGGAATGCCTATGAAACGACAATGTTGTGTGCAAAACGACTATTTTCTCACCAGGTCCCATATATACAGTCACCCAGGCAGTGGATTGCCAAAGAGCCAGAGCCATAGGAGAGGACTTCATGTTCTGCCTGAAGCATGTACAGGAGACAGAAATTTCATAGCATACTGTTTTAAAATGCAGGAGTTATATCTGCCTTTAAAGCCTTCTCGTGTTCCGGGCACCTCCTGCTGCTACACATCAGTTACATCATTTAGAGCTACTTGCAAAGACTTTGGTGGAATATCCTTGTATGCTCATCCCTGAAAAAAATATTTGAGTGTACATTTTTAGCAATTTCCTATAATAAGCAAGCAGCATTAAAACTAAACATGACTTCTCTCCTTTTTCTTGACTTTTTTTTTTTTGTCTTGTTTCAAAAATGTTGAATCTGTTTCCTTCAAAAAGTGTATGGGAATGAATTCTTTTCTTCAAAGCCACTCCGTTCTGAGGGTCTGCACACTCCAAGCATCAGGCAGCACAGCTCAGTGGCTTTACAGAAAAGGGAAGGGCCAGGAAAGTCTCCTTTTGATGAGCAGGGAATTTGGCATGGGAGTCTCTGAAAAGGTTGCTTCCAGCCCATAGGTTTTCTTGCTAGAGGAAAAGACTCTCTTCTCTGCCAGCAGTAAGTCACATTTTGAAGACTGGAACTACAGGCAGAACTGGGACTCATATTTTCTGGAGTGGGGTGCTGGGGTGTGCCATAATCTCTCCTGTTAGCACCTATATTAGCTTTACTGCATCCATAATCTTTTTCTTGATTTATAGCAATTTCTCCTGCATACAGCTCTCAGGTTTGTAGTGAAAAAACTCTAGAATGGAAACAGTGCTAAGACAACATAAAATCTTAAAAATGTATTTTCTATTTGGTCCAAAATCTGGCATGTAGCGGCCACATTCTTAGGATGTCCTCATTAACTTGACTGATAACACTTCACTACTCCAGGATGCCTCAGATCCTTTCTTAAGCTTTACCAGGATCAACTATTCCCTTGGAAATAGCTTGATATGGCATTCTCCTTGATGTCCTAACAGGCTAAAATACTTCCATTTCAGATTTTTGGAGAGCAAAGGTCTGTGCTTCTGGAAACTCAGAGGAGGAAACAGGTGAGTTCAAGGTGAGATTTTTGCTTCTAGACAGGCACTTAGGGACGAAGTAAATATAACAAAAATGAATGTTCTTAGAATACTTTACATACTCTTTATGTCTAAAAGATAATAATTTGGTTGTGTGTTTGTACTTTGCCTAGCACAGTGAAGTCCTGCCATGTGACTGTGGCCTTTAAATGACTTTTAAGTTAATATAATGGAGCACAGGGAGGCAAGGGCCTGAACACAGATCCTGAACACAGGCACTCTCCTGTCTCACAGATGAAGGTGGAGCCTTATGTACACACAGTGATGCAAAAAAAAAAAAAAAAAAAAAAAATCACAATATAGTTCGTAATTAACGCTTAAAAATTCTCCTGCTTTCTCCCAGTGAAGACTTATAGAGGCAGAATAGTTGGTCAGGGCAGGAGGCTGGGTACTGGGAGGTGGAGATGAAGCTGTGCGTGTACAGCTATGGGAAGCAGGAATAAGAGTTTGGCAGGATACAGAGTGGCAAGGGAAGGGGGATGGGAAACTTCACTTTGGGGGGAAAAGTAGAGCCCTAGCTCTAAAACTCAACAGAGACCTGTACGCACCAAAGGCTAAATTTGTTCATTATCCTAAAATGGCATTAAGCCCCTTAGCCACAGGTTCACATGGTTTCACGGTGTGCAGGGGGTTGATAGAGTAGACTCTTCTCAGCTGCCTAGTCTTGTTCAGCATTACCAGCCCCTTCTGAAGACCAAGCATAATTTTTAATTTTTTATTTTATTTTAGGAATGCATTTAAACTTTGGCAACTTTATGTCACGTCTGAAACGCAAACACTGTATTTATTACTTAGTAGTGTATACTCACTGGCTTGTTTTCAATTTTTGCAGATTTCACATATCTTATTATAGGAGTTACTCTGGGAGCGTTTCTAGCAATCGGTTTTGTAGCAGTAATAATCTGCTTGATCAAAAAACAAATGATTGACAATGTTTTTGGAGGTAAGAAAAAAATACTCCTGATTTCTTATCCAGAGATCTAGATCTCCTTATGTTCTGATACAGCAGATTGGAGCTTCAGTGTTAGGAATTATTTAGGTTCTGGTTTTCTACAGCTCTGGTTTTCCTTTGAAGAACTACTTTAAAAGTGTCTGAAGTACTGGAGTCCCTAGAACTGCGGATTCATGTTTCACATTTCAGTATGACCAACTCTGCTCTTCAGCTTTACAAGAGAACTAGAATTCACTTCAGCTTACTATTGGGGTATCTTTTAGAATAATTAATTTTAAAAACAAAATTCTGTGTGTTCAACATAAGTTAAAGAACCTGTTGGATTTGCAGGATGGGCAAAAGGCTTGCCCACACTTCCTAGCCAAAATTACTATTTATTTCACCGGTTCTGGACTTTCCCTTCAAATGTGACTGTCTGACTCAGATACGCAGTTTCCATCAGAGTACATTGCAAAACTCCCTATAACTTTTACACTGTGACTGGTTTTCAGGTTGCCCCAAGAAAACATTTTTTTTTCATCTGAAACAGGCAAAAGCTCTTTGATCTAACATCATAACTGCTGACAGCAACAGCTTCTTTTGACTTTGGACCAGCAGTTTACAACCCATGGTTTTGGGTTTTGGATTCAAATCCAAAATCTTAGACTGGATAACACCCATTGTTCCAGTAGACAGAAGTTAGTGACAGGCAGAATTTGTTCCATTGGCCTCCCCAGAGGCAGTGCTGGTTCACGGCCCTCCATCCTCTGCACAGAGCCTCTCTTACTTGACGGGACTCCAAAGTGCTCCACAGAGCACTGTAGAGCAAATATTGGGATGATTTCTTCCACTGCTGAAATAACAACTGTCGTCTATGGAATGAGATAACAGCACAGAGTAACACTCAACTGCAGTTGAGAAATAAAAAAAAGCATAGCAAATACAACAGCAACAGATAGAGGCAAATGAGGAAATGCAGAGTCCTAACAGTCGACCAGAACATCAGTATAAGCTGGGGTATTTTTGCAAAAAAGAATCATGGGACTTTGCTAGATCTTTACAAGCTAGGTTTCGCTTGTCAAGAGAGGTCTGTGCTCTTAGAAGCACATGAAAATTTGCCGTGGAAGGAAACCATAGCAGAAACGGAAACAGTGAGGCAATCTCATGAAACATGCGGGGAAATAATCCTTACTGAAAGAAGAGGGACTATAATAACACAGTTTGGGGACTGAAAGCATTGCTTTCTGTATGGCATCCCCACAGTGAATTTCTAAAAGCACCTTTCCAGCTCTGGTTACGTGCAAAGTGCCAGATCTCACAGTCCACTTTTAAACACAAAGAAATTCTCATAAATGTAGCCAGTTTCCACCACAAAAATGAGCCAGACATTGAACAACGAAAATGCAGTGAGAGAACTCAGTCAGGTTGCTACAGCACAGGACTAGGAGCTGCTTGTCCACCCACTGTATACAGAAACATTTACTTCTGGTGGCCAGATCTTTGTGTTGACCTTCACACGACAAATGAGAGGTAATTTCCCAGCATCCAGAACTGTCTAACCCTACTAAGTCAGCAGTGCACCGTGACACACTGCTTCAGCAATAGTAGTAAGTAGTAGACTTTTACTTAGCAAAAAGGAGAGCAGAGTGTTCTTAACTCTTAAGCTTGAAGTGAAGTAGCCTGAGCTCTCTGGGCCCAGTACTGCCACAGTGAGCTCAGCCTATCAGTCACGACTTGATTCCCTCCTATTTACAGTAAACACTCGTCTTTTAAAGGACAATTTTGCACACAGACTCCCCAGGTACCCCATGAGGATACAAATGACAATATAATGCCTCTTCCTGAAAGACAAATGGCCAATGCTTTCTTTCGTGGCACTGCGTAGCAGGCCTAAAGGGAAACTGCTTCCACCTCATCCTCACCAAGCATCTGCCTTCAAAGTTGTTTCTTATGACACTCTGGGGATGTGCTACAATCAAACTCAAAATAGCCAAAAATAGCAACGACACAGCTCTGAGAAAATTGACATGAGATATTCCAGTTGCAAGAATGAAAAAGTGCTTTAGGCAGGTTGCATGACACTACTAATATCAAAGAGTTTTGCCGCAGAAAGGATGGATGGATCTTTAGCAGCTGTAACCATGTTCTCCTGGTTGCATTCTCACAACTTCTGAGCAGGCTTATCACCCCTCTGTTCCTGGTTTCTTAACTAATGGCATTTTCCTGTTCTCTCTTTAGAGTCAGATGGCAAAATGGATAGAAGGTAAGAGTCATTGCCCCACGTCTTTTCTGAGGTGGCGTGATACACACACTGCAATGTTTAACTCCTCTCTGTCTCTGTGCATGATGCTTCTCCACAACTGTGATTTGAATAATAACACATAACACACGTGTAAGCCTCTAGAGAGCCATGACACACAGTGTATCTACTGTATCTGCACGGAAAAAGGAAATTCCTTCTAACAGGGTTTTGACATTTAAGAAATAGGAAAGAAATCCCAGCAGACTGAGATTCTCTTTAAAAAGAAAATCCTTCAAACACTTTTGATTAAGCTGTTTTTTTTTTTTTTTTTTTTTAGTTTGGTCTATGTATTATAATTGCAAACTCATTAAAAAAAAAAAAACCCAAACATTTTTTAGGGATAAAAGCCAAGGCATTGTTTCAAAAGTGCTGAAGTTGGAGGTTCTTTGACATTGCTAGAACGTTTCCACATTTTTTCAGAAACAAAGATTTTACTGTATTGTCACATAGTCACAAGCCCTTTAGGTTTAAAAAAAAAAAAAAAAAGAAAAAGAAAAAAGGAAAAAGATGTAATCTAGGCTAAATACTTCATCAAAAATTTCCCAGTTATTGTGTCTGGATCTCAGTTTTGAGAACACCCTTCGCTCCAGGCTCTTACAGGTCAAGGTCATGCAGCGATCATTCCTGCTGGAAGGGATGCATTTCTGCCCTTCACCTTCCTCCCCACTATCCAGAAACAGATCATTTTAGGTTTTGAGCACCTGGTGGGACCACGGGCAGAAGAGGCAATGCTAGACTACTTAGGCAATAGGGTAGAGATGTACAGGAGCAGGGACTCTGAAGGGACTCTGGACTGCATGTTGTCTGTTGGCTCATGGTAATCTACAGATGTGGAGACTTTTTTGTGTCCCTTTGAGACATTTTATAAGTGACTAAAAAACCCCAAACATTAATTTATCAGAATTCTCATGAACTGAAGACAACAGCTGTACTCAATGACCTAAGAAATGGCTTTTAGCCTCTCTCAGAGAGCTGGATAGAAGGATGTTCCTATCAGAGTCATTCCTCATAAAGGGAGCACAGCATATGTAAACACTCAATTGAAGATCAAAGCAAGGGCACCCCTTGCAGCAAGTACTTCAATGTTTTGACTGTCCAACAGAGAAGGGCCCCAGCCGTGAAGCATCTGTTATTTTCCCAGGAAGACGCTTCCCCAACATAACACAACTAGCTGTCACAAAATGTTTCCATTCTGGTAACATACTACTCTCTTACAAGACACTGACAATCTCCGTGTATTAACCTAAAATAGATTAGGACTATTAGATGGCCAGAAGAACAAACATAGAATACGCAGTAAACTTTCTGGTGTATTAAGGATAGTAGAGACAGAGCAACAAATGGGAAGGGCGTGAGAAAGAGCTAGGCTGAAATAGAAAAGTCAGACGCCAGAGTCAAGAGAAAAGGGAATAAAGGGAAGAGAGGGACAAAGACAAGAAGAGACACAGAAAGCAGTAGATTTACTGCCTGGATGAAATGCAGATGGTACAATCTATGAACTACTCCACACTGAACTTTTCTGCCTCCCTTTGCTGTTTATTATGTGTGATATTTTCCTTCAGAGACAGTTTGAACATCTATGATACCATCCTCTGATCTTTCTAGGGGAAGTGACTGACTTTGTCATGGCAGCAAAATTTAACATCTTTAGTGATGACCTTACATTCACCCCTTTGATGATTCCTCATCCCAGTCTACAGGCGTTTGCTAAAAGGTAGAGTGAAGTTTCCAGTTTCATGCCAAAACTCTGGTCTTAAGGCTGGAAATGTGACACAGTACACAAACTCTTTGGCTTAGAGCCACCAACGCTGATCAGTGAGAGAACTTGTAATTCCATAATGTTTGAGGGCAAAACTCTATATGTTAAAGATTAAGTAGAAAACAACTAGAAATCCACTCTCACTTCTTAAAGTTGTACTTTTCAATTCTACTGTGGCAGCGAGTAATTTGCTACCAAATCTTTCTTCTCATTCACTTCAGGGCATCTCTGTATTACTCCTTGGTGACTCATTAAGGGATTCTATAATGCAGGTGTTAATCTGAGGAAACAGTACAGCCTTCTACCAGTCTCAAGGAAACCTCTGACAGTAAAAAATACTACCAGATCATAGCAAACATTTAAAAATGCCCCAGAAACTAATCCTTAGTAGGATTAGTGAAATGCAGATATCCTCAAGATAGCATCAATTTTTAGTAAGGAAATATAAACGGTGCTTTGTTTTATAAACAAAGCTATACTTTTCCGCATCTCAGATAGATAGCTGATGCAGAACTAGCTTAGTTGGTTTTGCCTCATCATTCTGCAACCCAAGCAATCTACTCACAGAAAATCAAAAGGAAATAAAGCATACAGGATTCAATGTACTTTTTTATCTTTCCTCCTAACCTTCTTCAGGGTAGGGCCTTTCCAGATGGTAGAGTTTGTGTGGACATGTTAAACTGGCCTATACTTAATGGGAATATCTGAAAGGTTGGAACTGGATCTTTATTGCACAAGTAATAGCTGAAGTATGTGGTAGCCTTCCATAGGCATGTCTTTGTTTTGGGACCAAGCTTGACCCAAAGAATGGGGTTATATGCCATGTTTTGGGCTTCAACACTCTTCTTCTAACTGGCTGTGGTTGTATAAATCTAAAAGAAGATTTATGGCAGGTAGCCATTTTTAACAACAGTAACCAAAAAAAAATCCCCCAAACCCCACAAACACAAAAGCCACCCTGGGTCTTTTCCCGAAAAGAGCAATTAAATATTACTCATGCTGAGTACTTGCACTGTAAATGCTGCAGTATTATAAATACCAAGGAGATTCCTCAAGAAAATCTAAGCTGCATGTTCCTTTTTATCTGATTTATTTTTCATCATAGGGATAGTTTCCCATTTGTTCAGGTCACCAGCAAGACATGTGATAATTAGGTCTAAACTGATTTTAGCTACTTGCTTCAAATTCCCTGTGGATTCTAATTCATGGCATTTTTAGGTCAGTAGCTAGTCCTGGAAAACACTTTGATAAAGCAAAGTCCATTACCTGAAATCACCCGGTTCTAGATTTACTCCAGCCAATAACCCAGACATCCTGAAACCCTCAGTGATAATCAAGACACTACCCCTTTAGGATCGGAGAGGAGAACTGGGGATCTGGACAGGCTGGATCGATGGGCCAAGGCCAACTCTATGAGATACAAGAAATGCAGGGTCCTGCACTTGGGTCACAGCAACCCCAAGCAATGCTACAGGCATGGGGAAGAGTGGCTGGAGAGCTGCCTGGCAGAAAAGGACCTGGGGGTGTTGGTTGACAGCCATCTGAATATGAACTGGCAGTATGCTCAGGTGGCCAATAAGGCCAATAGCATCCTAGAAATAGTGTGGCCAGGACTAGGGAAATGGTCATAGCTTTGTACTCGGCACTGGTGAGGCTGCACCTTGAACACTCTGTTCCAGTTTGGCCACCTCACTACAAGAAAGACACTGAGGTGCTGGAGCATGTCCAAAGAAGGACAACGAATCTGGTGAGATGTCTGGAGAACAAGTCTGATGAAGAGCAGCTAGGGAACTGGGGTTGTTTAGCCTGGAGAACAGGAGGCTGAAGGGAGACCTTATTGCTCTCTACAACTACCTGACAGGTTGTAGACAGGTGGGGGTTGGTCTCTTTTCCCAAATAACATGTGATAGGACAAGACGAAATGGCCTCAAGTTGTGCCAGGGGAGGTTTAGGATGGATATTAGGAAAAATTTCTTCACTGAAAGGGTTATCAAAGATTGGAACAGGCTGCACAGGGAAGCGGTTGAATTACCATCCCTGGAGGTATTCAAAAGACGTGTAAATTTGGTGCTGAGGGATATGGTTCAGTGGTGGACTTGGCAGTGCTAGGTTAATGGTTGGACTCAAGGTCCTAAAGGTCTTTTCCAACCTAAATGATTCTATTCTATTTTCTACTTGACCAGTGATGATTATTACTGTTTTTTTCAGGAAAAAACCTTTATCCAACTGATAAAGCATTCACCAAATTCACCTTCAGCCAAATTTTGTTTTAAATTTCATATCGTTATTCCCACAAGCGTCTCAAGCCACTCAATTTCTCTCCCTAACTGGGACATACTCTGAGTGGATGTCACACAGCACAGTAGCATCATTATCGATAGAGTTGCTCAGCCTCGTACCAGTTGAAGGCCTCAGTGCAGATAATCTTTTTTTATGCTAGAACCTTGATTATCTGGTACTGAACCTAACCAACACATTTGAAGAACAGGTTTCCACTAAAATCAGGAAGCATTCTGATGTGTCCTCCTTGATTCTTTGCCAAATACTTAAACCAGAAGTGTTTCTACACTGACATGACACTGACAGCTCATTGTAAAATAATTAATAGCATTTACTTTATTTAGTCAGGTATGTAACATTAAGATTTAAACAACCAATTCATAATGGGATGCCCTTAAACTCAATGGGATATTTACTAACACTTGAGAAGAAAAAGAGGCTTGAGGCAAGCTTCTGTCAGCTAACAAAGCAGTAATCTAGATGTCAACTGACAATTATTTAATGTCCTCTTTTTTAATTAATAGCCATGTCAGTTTCAAATGCCATCTTGGTGCAAGCTTGGTAAATTATAATGCCTAAAAATTTCATGCAAGTTTAATGTATTAATAAAAATGTCTGGGCACATTTAATGCTAGCAATATTTTGAGTTAACTACACTGCATGGCAGCCAGATTTATTTTGACAGAAGGAGACAAAGAAAGAGACATACAAAGACAAGGAGAAGGATGGAGAGACAGAGAGTGTTTACTAAAAAGGAAAAGGTACATATTTTAAACCTGCTGCAATAACAAAAAGGAATCTGTTGCCTCAACACATCCTGGGCAACAGCGTACACCAAAACTCCCCATGCCACTCACTGGGTTCTACAGGCCCCCACATAAATCACTCAGCAGGAGATCAGGTTTTAAATGCAAATCATTCTGATGTTTGATGGAGGAGAGAAGGAGCTTGAGAGCTGCATCGGCCAAGTGCCAAGCGTATCAGTGGTTTTCTTTTGCTACCTAAAGCAGCATCTAGATGTTCTTTTGTATTTTCCCCACTCGACTTCTTCTAAGGGACAGACATCTCTTTCCTTTGCTAGACTATGCTTGGGAAACACAAAGTACTCTTGAAAATGAGAGCATTCTTTAGGCAAATCGAGGAGGGCTTGGAATGTCATCACACCTTGAAAGCCTGCAGTCTCCTTATTGTCTAACTGTGAAAACACCACCATGGGTTAAACAGGAGGTGAAGTCATCCACTTGGAAAATATAAACATCAGAGATGGATGGCATGAAAAAGACTAGGTTTGGGCAATCATATGCAAGTTTGAATATTAAGCTGCAGTTCCTTCCAACTAGAAGAACTGTCTCAGCCTAAACATTTAAGCAAAGAACATTTTCCCTAGCATTTTGTCACATTCAGGTCTGTAGCCAACTGCACTGACAAGCAGAGATGGTGAACAGGATCTGATCTAACAATTTCATATCCTTCAAACATGTTTAAAGTCAGATAGAAAGAAAAATCTCTGGTTTTGGAGAGGACAGCAGTTCTTTCTGATCTAAATACTCCAAATTGGCCTGTAGTACTGTGAATTGTAGAACACATCATTTACCAAACAGGAAGCCAATTGAGTAGGTATGAGTCATATCACTGATATTATCAGCTGCAAATGAGACACAACCTGTCTAATCACCAGAGTTTGAGCTAACAAATGAACTTAACTGGAGACCTAGTTTTGATGCTAGGGTGTTTGAGAAAGCCACAAGCAGGAGTCTTTTGGAAAATGGGCCCAAAATCTACAAATCAAAATCCGTACGTAAATACACATGGAAAGAGAGACTGTAGCCTTGTCTGAATATGTCCCTGGAATAGTGGTGCAGAAGGAAAAAGGATCAAGATCTAGAGCACAGCTTGCGCAGGATGCTGGGCACTGACATGCATTGCAGCGACTCAGATACTGCATCAGCTAGTCACACGTAACACTATACATTCACTCCGCAGGCGGCGAGTGATACTGTCTCAGCCGCCCTACTAGCCATTGAAATCATATCTGCGAAAGATGGAAGCGCATACTGCTGCTCTACTATAGGCAAGTTCAGTTGCAAAAGTACTTGAAATAGCATGATGCCAAAAATAAATCTGCAAAGGAATTATCCAGTTCCTAATCAGAGTAACTAGGATGTCTTCTCCACAGAAGATTTTTATACAAAGAGAGCAGGAAGAAGGGACTGGTATTGGTTGCTTTAAGCCATGCTACAGCAACTTTTGTGAATTTTAATTACTTTGCAATGAAGTAATTCCCTCCTGTGGAAATTTGTTAGACTTGAAGACAGATGTTTTCTTTGCACTGAGCTAACTTTAAGAGAACATTTTCCCCAGTAGTAAGATATCTCACTTCTCAGCCTCGAGAGATACCTGGAATGAGGCTAGTTCATTCTCCACATTTCATTCAAGCTATGGCCTTCCTGCTAAGACCCCCATTAAAAAGTTAACATAAGATTTGTTTGGACACCTTTGCAAAGGGAGGTGAAATAAATGACTCATTACACCTAATACGTGACCACTGAATTGTCCATCACTACAACGCACTAATATTGTCAACTGCAGATGGATATGAAGAAGCTCACATTCTCCTAGGCATAAATTCTATGTCCAGCACGTACCCCCAGGAAATGGGTACTATAGCATCCCTTCTTTATCTGCAAGTTTACAGTCTCCACCTTCCAAGTTTCCTATTGCTTAAAGATGCTCCTTCAGTTACTTCCATCTGTCTCTTATCTTTCTGATTCACCTCATCCAACACATGGAATGCAAGCAAGAAATACAGGCATAGGAAAGCCATTTTTAAAGCACAGTCACTGGTATTCTAAGGAAAGCGTTTGAGAGTTACCAATCCTACCAGAACAGGAAGTCTTGGTATAGAATGGTTTGAAAAGGTGAGTTGGCTTAGCCTGTCACACAGAGTCCCAGCTGCTTGGTCTCATCCTAGTCTGGCCTTTGGACATGTAACAATGAAGAATCCTGATTTTCAAAAAGTACTTTCTTCTTTAAATGTCATATATGACTCTGTGCCATTCACTCAAACTGCAACCGACTCAAATTGCAAATTCAACTCACTAGCCTTGTGAAAAAGAAAAAAAGAAAACAAAAAAGAAAGAAAAAACCCCAATCCAGTGACTTATGAAGATGCTGAAGTCACATGGCCAGAAGCCATTCAAAACCATTGGCACCTGATGGGTCTCTCATGGGCAGTCGTTCCTGAAGTGTCTCATATTTCTGCATTAGCAGAAGAGTGCCTGGAACGGACTGAATCCTCTAAGATATTTATCAACAGCAAACATAGAAAACAAGAGCTTCAGCTGTCAGAAACTAGAGCTGCCAGAAAGACACCTGGCAGAAGGCTGCTCACACTGCAGCTCGGGTGGGCCTCCCTGGCACAACAATCACTTCACACAGTCCCACAAATCTCACCCCAGTGTATCCACCCCACACCACCAGTTACCTCCTTTTCCACACTCAACTCAGCTTTGCCCTTATTGTGTGCAGCCATGGCATTCCTGCCAAAAAAAGAAACCATTGTCTGGTCTGGAAAGAGCAAGATCCAGCGGAGGGATACGGGAAAGCAGAGAAAAAAAAGCACTGGAGAACATACCAAAAAGCTTAAAACTCTATCCAGCTTTCACCTGCCTATGAACATCACTGTAGCAGATGGAAATGGCAGAGCTCTGTTGCCTCCTAGTCCATCTATTTTCCCATCTCCATTATGGCTATCTTTCCCGGTGCCTGCTGGGCTTTCTTCACACCTCATCTGTAGCCTGCAGGTATATGTTTCTTCTCATGCGGAGGACTACAGATGGTGGTGCTTATAGAATACAAAGTATGTCACAGCTCCCGTACCTTGCAGACCACTGCTCTTGGACAGACTGACTGCATCCCTGCCCTTGTTTTGGGCTGTCTGAGTACACTCTTTGGCTTTGAGTCTTCATCGTCCCCAATTCCACTCCTGTGTGCCACAAGCATCTTCTGGACTTGCAAAGGAGGCAAAACTGAGTTTCAGTGCTACAGATACTCCTTACAGGAGCTGCGATCAGTGCAAAGTAGCTTCCTCAGGCATGATGATAAAGCAACAACAGAAGTGAAGAATGAAAGGGAAAAAATTAGCCATACCCTACATGCACCCCTCTTCTCTCTAAATCCTCAGTAATCCAGACAACTTCCTGGATTTCTTCAGTAAGCCTCAATTTCCTTAGAGCCACTGAGTTGCCTGCATCTGTTTTTGTTCTAAAACAAGCCTCTTTTTTCTTTTCCTTTCCAAGGAATATTCCTTTTAAGTTTTGATGGTCAATGTCATCTTCTTGGATCTGGAAAAAAATCAGTCATGTAGAATCTTTGACACCTCTGGGGTCAAAGACTTGAATATTTTTCTCTTAACATCCCTCAGCTATATACTAAGCTGTTCTTTCACTTGCCACTCTTTTTTTCTTCCAAGCAGCTCTTCACAAGCTCTTTCATTCTGCCAGCTAACATATTCTATGAACAACCCAATCATCAGGTCAGCAAAGTTTTTCTAAGTTGTTAGAGGTTTACAAATAAGGAAAAACAGAGCTAATAAAGACACTTAGCCTCCTCCATTATCTAAATAAGCCTTGCAAAATCAATCAAAAATTAATCCTTTTTGGTCTGCTTTGACTGCAGAGCCTCCATATTGCCCCCATGGCCAAATATCAGTAGAGAACAACTATGGGGAGAATGGGAGTGGAAGACTACTTGGGCTACAGTCCTCTTAGTCAGAGGTGCATTTGCACTTCACTAAGGAGCAGACACCACCTGCACAAGATGAGTCCGGTCCTGCTGATACACCGGGGCTGGCCCCATTCCTTGCTCAGTGCTGTAGGGATTAGTGGGCGGCTGATAGACTGAAAGCTGCATTCATTGCTTTAGGTTTTCTCAGTAAGCATCCTAGGAATGGAGTTTAATGAAAAATATTTAAAAGCTGCACAAATGCCATAATAATGCATGCTATTGGAAATAAACATAAGTACGAACACAGATGGCCTAAACAACTCCATGTGTGTTTGTGTAAATGTTAAAAAATGAGCAAATGATCTCAGCAGAAATGGCTGTCTCAACTCCTTGCACATACACACTTATGGAAACAAAACGTAAATACCCATTCTGTGTTGAGGCAATGGTCACCAGTGACTAGAGCAATAAACTGCCTTTTCTACCTGGTTCTGTCACTGTCCTGTCTAGTCGAACTTGTTGTTCTGAACAACCTTGGACAAGTTACTTTGGCTCAGGTTACCCTTTCCATAAAATGAAATTAATCTTTATATCACACACTTCAAAACCAAGGACACTAAGCTTTGCACTGTGCTGGAGACACAGGGCTTTAAAAAGCAGCACTAAGATACTCTGTAGGCACTTTGAGGCTCAGTTCCTCTTAGCACCATTCCCGAATGGAGAGAATACTTCATATACAGACACACACGCACGCAGAGACAGTTTTTTATATATATACACATACATACAGCCCAGACTGTTAGGGTGAGATTAATTCATTAAACGCCTTTCCAGGATACAGCATACTTCACTGATGCCAGCTACCAGCCTGACAGGCAGAGCCACGCTCCTGGCTATTTTTTGCTCCTCTCTGGCCACTCTCCACATTCCCTGGGAGAGCATCTGGCCCAGGATGCCTGTGCCCCCTTCAGATCTGGGGGCTGCAATTGAGGTTGACCTTTTCGCAGCTGACAAACAGGGAGCAATCCTTACTCCTTCCTACCCCTCTGCACAACTGTTTGAGGCTAGTCTTGAATAGCTTTAAATCGTTTGATTGTAAGAGTTGATCCCAAACCTGCTGAGTCAGGCGAATGCTTTCCTGGTAATACTCAGACACCTGTTGGAGGCAATTCCTTCCACAGCCATCGTGGTCTCTGCTGGCAAATTTGCTGGTGCCACTGATTCCAGCAATAAATGAGTAACTCTACCTTTCCCTGGAGCTGCTGCAAGTCTGGATAAAAAAAAAAAAGAATGAGAAATGTTTCTGGAAGAGTACCCTCTTCATTCCTGTCAACAGACACCCAGGGTAACTCAAATATTAGATGCCATCGAGCAGAGAGCCTCCTGCTCCCAGGCAGCACCCATCTGACATCCAGACTGAGTAGCTTTATGTTGACTAGGGCTTGTCAGAGAGGTGACAACATGGGATTAGCTAGGAATGAAAGCTGCTATCATATCTAAAGGACAGCTTAAAAGCAAAAACAAGGCCTCCTGACACAAGAGACACAGAGTGACACGGGTCTTAGCCAGAAAAGAACAGCACCAAATGAGAACTCCTGCATATTCTAATTCACAGAATTTGCTGTATCCCACTGAATTTATGCACAAGGTCACACTAAACATATACAAAAGGAATCACTAATTTCAGAGGCTACTAAGAGCCTTTTTTTCAGTGCCTTCTTGGAAAGTAAGATTATTTATAGATCCTTTTTTAAGATCACGTATATAGTCTGTCAGATCATTTTATTTCAGTTCCCTGATCTCCTGCTCTCCAAGAGTTCTGCCTTGAAGGGCCTGTGTTAGGTATCAGCAAAGCTGTTTGTTTTTCTTCTGGTTGCTGCTTATAACCACCCACCTCCATATCCCATGTACACTTTAGAGCCTGGTGTCAGAGAGCAAATAGCAAGCTGAAAGAAATATGGAAATATCACACAAAGAGATGCTGATGTCTGCCTTGCAGACTGCAAATGCTTGGGGATCCACAG
Source organism: Larus michahellis (assembly GCF_964199755.1). Classification (NCBI taxonomy): domain Eukaryota; kingdom Metazoa; phylum Chordata; class Aves; order Charadriiformes; family Laridae; genus Larus; species Larus michahellis. The sequence goes on along the minus strand of NC_133901.1, from coordinate 53,457,933 downwards.
AGTATTTCTCTGGGTTCACAGAAGTTTATGGGCTTAAAGGCTTTCCATATAGGTTTAAATTGGGCTTAAAGACATTTCACAGAGGTGCACAGCTTCAATGGAAAATTTGTATGGACTTGTAAATGCAAAAAGACAGAAAACCACTGTCTGAAAAGTAACTAGGTTATTTTTTGTGCATTAGAAACAACACCTGGCCCACTCCCAAATCTGATTTACTACATAGACATTGAAATGTTTGTGCTGGCACTGGAGAGGTGGAGGAAGGGACTGAGAGCTGCAGACAAGTGCTGAGGAATAACTACCTTTTTAGGTTGAAATGCTGTTTTTATAGTGTTTATGAACTGGTTCCTTTGAGTGAACTTCCAGAACTCCCTGGAAGAGAGCAAAGCGTGGGATCAACAGAGTGTCCCATCCCCAGAGACAGTCCTGCTCCACTTCCCCCTCCCTCTCAGCGCAGCCACATGTCCTGGTCATGCAGTCACACATCTCCTCTGCCTCAGGGAACTGGCCCTGCCAAAAATCTATGCGGTATAACATAAAAATCATTTTCAGAGAGATCAGGCTGTTCTGTTCAAGGACATCTGTCACAAAGGAATTAGTGAAATATTACAGCCGAGGTGCTGAGAAAGGCTAGACCATCCTTTTCTGCAGCACCTGGCATTGTCAACAGCGGGAAGGCTGCCTGAGAGCATCAGCAAGAAAGCCGCACACTTTAAGTGACTTACTGATTACGCTGGGCAACATGGAGAAAAGTATTGGCGTTCCAACCAGTCTCTTCTTTGCTTTTTTTGTATGTAGAGAATTGAGTTACTTAGGATTAGGCCACAGGCAGGCAATCACTTAAGAACAGCACTGAAAGACAATGACCTTCCCAGCAGTTTCCTGCCACCTTCTTCTCCTCCGACACAGGCAGGGGAAGGGATCAAGTGAGCATCCCTGAACCTAATTCATTGCTGATTCACCCCAGTTAGCTCAAATCACTTTGCAATGGCCTTGTTCTGCATTAATCTGTTGTCATAGTCAGAAGAAGAGGGAGAAGGGTTTTTTTAATGGTTACAGTTCCAGACAGGAAGAAATTTGTATAACTTAGTTCACATGCTTAAATCTGTGTTGTGTGAAGAAATTTTGACAAGTTCATAAGCATAGCCCATATCAAGTCTCCTGATTATGTTTTGAAAGGCCTCCCCTTCCTGGGAATGAGCTGCCACAAACAGTTTGGAACAAGTTGAAAAATCTTGCTACATAACCGTGATGTCCTGGATAACATCAGAGCTGTGTCACTAAAAGGAATTCCTTGTGCCTGTGAAGTGCCAGACCAGTGCAGGCAAAAGAGAGCCGAGACAACTCCCAGGTACCTCCAGTGTGGTCACCAGGCTGCAGGAGAGCAGGCTGAGGCTGGCAGGCAGATATGAGCTAGGTGCTGGGGAGTTTGCCTCCTTGCACTCTAGCAGACACCTTCTCTGGGTGCCCTGGAAGCTCCCCGAGGGCTGGGAAAGCAGGCAGTACAGAAATTTAGCTGTGAAAGTGCTGTGGGCTGGTGCAGGCATTGCTGTTTTGTAGAGCTATGCTGACTCACCCCAGCCCCACACTAGAGAAAGAAATAAGGGAGGAAATAGCAGAAAAAACCCAGAGATTTCCCTTTGATTCCAGCCTATATATGCCTTACCATATGGTCTCCCATGGACTGCACGCCCCATTCAAACTAGAATCAGGTCTTAACTCATCATTACAGACACTAACAGTTAGTGCAGTGAATTTCACATGAAGAGAAAATTTCAGCACAGCTTTTTAAAAGACACGTGTGACAAAGTTTCTCTCGGAGGAGGAAAAAAAAGACAGGCAAATTACGAGAAGCCTGCCAAATCTCCTGTGAATTCTTTCTTTAGCAAAGTCACCAAAAAATGCTTAAGTAGTATTGAAGGAAACGGACTACAATGGATACCATTTCCCAGTGGAGTCATGAGATCTAAGAATATAAACAAGTTGAGGGCTACAAGACAAGAAAAGATCTTATTTCCAAGCACTGACGCTAGATGGAGTAAAACTGAATAAAAGATTAACAGCAGAGAAGAAAAGAGAAAAGATTAAAAGTTCCTGCATTTCCCCAGCTGCTAATGCGTTGCTTCTTTGAAGGCTCATCTTTGATTACTACTCTGAAAGTCACAATTAATATCTCACTTTTTATACTTTGCAGGTCAAACATGGGATCAAGCCAAAACAGGTATGTTCTGGTGGAAAGGGGAGTCTAGTGGAGCAGGGAGATGGAATGACAGTACCAGGCAGACACATAGAAGCTGTAAATGCACATCCACCTAGATAAAGGGAAAGGCTGCACAGCAATAAAGGCTGTGGGATTACCCTGGATTCCTACTGACAGCCTAGATCTGCCTGCAGGTCTGCCAGACACTCTCCATCACCTAAGGCAAGTCATTTAAGTGCCTTGTCCTCCAACTTCCCAGTTGTATACATGGAATACCCTAACATAAGGCCCAGGTATACTGCAAGGCTGTCTACATTACGGCACAACTATGCTGCAGTGCAGCTGCCCCCCCATTAGCAGGTACTGCAAGTAGTGAGCTCATGGAAAGATGCAGCCACAACATGGATCCAGGAGCTGCTCCCCACTCACATGATGAGGCAATACTGGGAAGCAGCCCAAACGACAATAATCCAGAGCGTACTGTGAGCAATTCTCATAGCAGGATGCTGCCCTAAAATGCATTGCTTGCTGCTAGTGGATTCCTACCTGTCAGCGAAGAGGGCATCTGGACGTCACCACAACAGATAGAATTATACACTTGTTCTGTTAACTCACTTTGGAAAAACAGGTATCTCCAAAGACACAAAGAAACTTCTAGGAAAATAAAAGTTAAGTGGGAGAAACTTCATGAATTTAATTCTAGCAACTCCATTAATGATTTTCCAGAATTCCTATATTTTTTATCTGGGAATCCCCCAGCTCATCTTTTATAATGATGCTATGGATCATTCCAGACAAAACCAAAGCCAGAAAGTCATCGTTAACCTGTGATGTTCCTTTCTTTTCAGAGACGACATCAATGTACTAGGAAAACAAAGTACAAATGATCAATAATCCTTTTGCAATCAACAGTTACCTGGCCTGAGGATCAATAGAAGTCTCTTGCGCACTGTCAGGAATCTCACCAATACTGATTCCTTTCTTTGTTCTTTAATTGAAAGACTGATTGATTGATTACAGGAAGAGCTTATGGTGCATGCTAACTTCAATCACCTGCACACAAAGAGCCTGCAATCCCCCACAGCATGTATATGAAGGAAATGTATGAGGACAATAAAATAGGTGAGCTCTGCTCACTAATAGGTCCTGTTTAGTCTGTGATAAGTATATGTTTAATTTCTAAAATCAGTTAAGTACAAGGTAATCAAAAAGGTAGTCATACATTTCAGCAGCAGAATTCGTGGTCGTGCACATATTTCAAGTTAGGTAAATAATGACTGAAGTAACTTGAAAAATCATTCAGTTGAGGTTGAAGCAAAACAAGGCTTTCCAATTTTTTCAGGAAATCTATGTTTTGTGTTAATAGGAAAACATTTCATTCACGCAAAAGTTATATCTTTTTTAGCTTTAGGACTGATGTCTTTTGTTTAACTGTAGGTGGTAGTGTTCATTTCAGCATTTAAAATGAATTGTGGTCATTTAAAAGGAAGAATTCCTTTTTGAAATAGTGTTTTTCATGTTTTGTTTTTAGAACATTGAAACGAAAACAGTCTTGTATACTCAAAACAAAAAATTTCTGGACATTTGAAACAAAACATTTCATGTCAACATTCTACAAACAAGCTAATCTAACATTTCCAAAATTCGTCCATCCCCACTTTTTTAGTATAAAACAATGCACTAAGTTCAACCAGAATTTATGAATAATTTGTCTCCCAACCCCTTCGTTCTTGTTCTAGCCTTATATTCTGTCGAATTTGATTTCATCAAAATTGCTTTGTCTGGCTCCAATTACAAGCTTCTTACAGTGGGAGTGACAAGAAGAAAAATTAGAGCTTTGTCTCAGAACATTTAGAATAGTTTAAATAATTTAAAATCGTTTAAACCCAAGATACTTTGTAAACACATCCCAACTTTTACCAAAGCTGTGAGCCTGTGGCTTTGGTCTCAGTTTAGAAAATAATGCTGCAGACTCTATTCTGTTTAATCCACTTCTTTCAAGAATGCTGTATTATAACAGATGTTGTCATCACAAGGTGCAAGAAAAGCAGGAAGATTTTTGTGTTTCGAGCCAGGCTTTCCTTTCAGCTTGTGAAAAGGGAGCAGCAAATGTCAGCTGCGGGTGCTATGGGAGCACTTAGCTACCAGCAACGCCATGCTGGGCATCCTCTGCTATTCCCGCAGCTCCTGCCAGGAAACCCAGCAGGACTCAAAGGCTTGAGAGCCTCAGGTAGAAGGCATGCACAACGTTAAGCAACGTCACAGTATTTCACAGGTATAGCTGTTGTGTCGTAGCATTACAGGATGACTCCAAGCAGGATGTTACGCTATTTTATTGTGACTTACAAACAACCACTATCCAGATGCAAAGACCACAAACTGTAAATAGATTGGGTCTTCCTAAACTTTTAGCTGAGGCCAATGTCTATAGACATATGGATGTTTTTTATCTCCCATCTAACATACATTCCTCAAGTTAACTTTTAAACCAGTGTCTGCTCTCTGTTATGCCATGTGCCGGATCATAATAAATAAAGTCCTTTCCAGTTCTTCACTACTGCAATATAACAGAAGTTATCAACGTAACAAAAAAAAAAAAAAGGCAAATGTTAGGCTGAAGTTCAATCTAGAAATTCTGTGTATTATTAAGAAATAGCACTCAAAAAAGTCACAGAAACCAGGGCCTCCCACCCAATAATCAAGTTTCAGACCGTGAAGAGCTGCAATTAATCCTACACATTAAAGGCAGAGCTGATGTGCTGAGTCAGGGACTTAGAGTCAACACACTGTCAGAGCATCAGAGCAGATACATCAAAATGTTGTCTCTATGAAGAATAAGCTACTGTACTACTTGTAACTGTAACTAAAAGGATTTGGATATGGTTTTGTTCTGACTTTAGCAAAGCAGGTAATTTTATGTATGTGCAAAGGAACATGAAAACTGGATGTCAATTTTTCCACACATTTTGAACAACAAAATGTAAGGTTTATTTTCAGAGAAAATTGATACATTGGAATAACTTTCCTGGATTCTTAGGTGTCTGTTACCCAGTTCAGCAACACCGCAGTTCATTAGCAGCACTTGCTAACAGATAAACTAAAGCAGTAATGTGATACTTGTAAGTAATTGTGTGTGTGTACATGTGTAAGTGAATAAACCGTCTTGTAAGGTATCTGTTAATTGATTTGCTTCCTTTAGTACCATTTTAATTAAGAACTTGGAACAGAAGAGCGCATGTGGTCAGGGAGGGAAGCTATTACCTTCCCTTATTTGTGTGAACAAATGTTTCTTTCACATCATTTCAGTACACTATGGGAAATAAAGATGAAAATAAACAAAAAATGGTAAGTTACAAGCAGTAGAGGAGAAAGGCCTGGAGAATTAAGTTTAGTAATCTTGATTAGGCAAATGTGCTGGGGTGGTGAATAGATTATGGGTTCCTGAAACCTTTTGATGTCTGTCTTGGCTCCCTGGGTGTGGGAAAAGGATGGGCAGCACTGAGACAGACAGCCTGGGACGAGGGACTCCCATAGCTGCTGCTTCTGCTGCTAAGGAGAGGTTTGGGCACACGTAATAACTGCCACCATCGCACAGGGCTGCCGTGGCAGCAGCAATCGGTGCCTCATAAAGCCTAACTCTCCCACCCCACAACTGCAGCAGCCAGCCTGACTCTGTACAGACAAATGAGGCTGATGCAACCATTTTGCCAGCCCGAGGAGCTGCTGGTTTTGCCCATTCCTACAACCAGCTTTTGCAGCTCTGCTTGCAGCATCAGCAGCTCCTGAATTCAGGCCAAGCTGCACAGCACTGCCTGGAAATAATCAGTGAAGGAAAACTAGATGAAAGGGGAGCATTTTGGAGGCATTCAGTCAAAAGACAAAAGACACTGCTAGCTCCACTAATTCTTGATCAAAGATGCGGCCCAGGCAGTCCACGACCAGCACAACAGGCATCTGTGCTCACTTATTTGCCTGTCCAGCACAGGTTACACCTGCCCATGCTGAGCACCCTGAGCTCTCCCTGAGCTCACTGGCATTCCCCTGAAAGGACAACAGTGGGAAGGACTTTGGAGTTGGGGTTTGGACACATACCCCAGTTACGTCATGCTGGATCTGCAGTGTCCTCACAGCAGATGCACAGCAACATAATGATGCTTGTGAATAGAGTTATTCAGAAGTGGAGTCTGTTGTAGACACAAGAAGTGAGCTAAGAGGTGCATACACAGCATGCATTTCTAACGAGATAACGATACAGCATTGGCTTTAGTTACAACGCATGTGCCACAGCAACAGTGGGATCATTCAGGTCAGATCCTGTTGTCAGCTGCATCAGTGCAAATTGAGACTAACTGCAGGAGTCACACAGCTTGGTGCAGCACTCGCTCACATGGTAATAAATCAGGCGAAAATCCATTGGACTCAGTACAATTGCATGGGTAGAAAAGAATTGCCTGTGGGAGGAGTCCTGTAAGTCAGACCTCACTGATATAAATCTGATCTGAGCGGTGTGAGGAAGAGAAGAGTCTGATTCAGCTCCTCCCAAACAGAAAGGATGGCAAATGTCATAATAGTCAAAACAGTCGGAACCTGAATCTTTCTTGGCCTCTCTCATGTCTGTAAGTGGAAAATCAGATTGTTTTAGTCAAGAGTATTTTTTCTGTTTCTTATAACTGCACTTAATCAATTGCAAAAGACTAAGACTATTAAAAATGCTTTGACTCACGAACCAAATATGGGAAAACACAAGCAAAGGAAAGTACCTATCTAGCAAACCTGATAAAGAAAGGATACAAACAGGACCTATAGAGCCTTCAAACTTCTGTACTCGTTACACACAGGGAATATTAGAATAGTCAGCCTAGGCCTAACTGAAGTCCATCTTCTCCAATAGCCACTTTGCCACAGGGGCTAATAGCACACATCTAGATGAAGCCTAAGAGCATCACAAGCATGTGCCAATGCTCTCCTAGAAGAACATACCACCCTACAGCAAACTTCTGCTTAGCGTCACTAAGCCAAAAGTGGTCCTGTTGAATTTAATATCTTCTGATGTCCTTTCCTTCCATAGTCACAAATGGTTGATTCCGTAGATACTATATATTTATACATAAAAAAATCACAGAGGCCCTTGCCGCCCCCCGTCACTACATCAGTGAATTTTCATGGTCACTACTAACACAGCATGAAAGCAATTCATGCACTCCTAAGAAGGCACATCCACTCTTTACAGAGAGGGGAAATGAAACATGGAGCAGCCCAAGTGCTGCGCCAAAGGCCAATGCAGGATCAGCAAAGCAGAGAATACAGACAGTGCTTTCCAAGTTCAACGTGGGTGAGCTAATTATTAGACCATCATTCTTCTTTACTGCTGCCGCCAACAAAAATGCTGGTTTTGGAATGGTTAGGTGTTAAGTATTTCACCTTATTGAATATATACAATCTCGATTCTCATATTTCAGACTTTAAGCCCAAGAAGAACCCTGTGCTTTCACTCACAATTGCATCAAACAGGAGCCTTAGCAAAGTCAGTGACATTTCACTTGGGTTAAACACTGTGTGGACTAATAATGAGCCCAAATGCGAACTGGTACAGTGCACATGTTCTGTCTTCTGCATTCAGTTAAAAAATATGTCGTCCCAGCCCCGTAATGCATGCAGTGCTCACAGGAGGTTAGCGATATTTCATTTCCATCCCTCACACCGCTGCTGATGGCAGTCTGTCCTGATGCAGACAATCCACAAGGCCTTCCTTTACAGATCAGATTCTACTCATTGCTATCAGAAATCTTTCTGAGTCAATGGGCAATTAAAATAATTACCTTTAATCATATTCTTCAATTAGTCCACAGTACTGAGGGAGGACTCACAGAGTTGGGACCAGATGCAAACGTATTCTGTTGTGATTAAAACTGGCTGAAATGCTCCAGTGAATATAAAACACAGATTATTCACCCCTTTTGGGAACAATCCCTGTATGTTTTAAGCTGCTTGATATTTAAACTCATTACAGTGACACCAGGGAAGCAACGGAAACCTGTGGTGAGTGCACAAGGGCTCCTGCAGGGACCTCTTCAAAGGAGCTGCCACCTTGAAATGCAAACAAAACACAGAACAGCTACTTGCAAGAAAAGACTGCTGCGTACTCACGGGATGAGCAGTTTTATCAGCAATTGGCAAAGCAACCGTGAAGGCCGGGCAGGCTGGTTGGTGAATCTGCCCCTCACACACTGGGTTTCTCCTAAAGCTCTGGGGCCTTGCTATTCCAACCCAGGTCCCTCTTTGGGAGGCTATTGGCACCTTTTTGTCCTGAGGGAGGGCTCCTGGACTCAGGTCTCAAATGCTACAGGTACCTGTCTGTTTCCTTTGGGACTCTCACCGCCGGAGGCTTCTGCTCTCTCCTGTCAGAGGGATGCAATGCTCAAAGTAGAGCTGGAGAGGCTCTGAGGTGCCTCAGGGAGTTCTGGTGTGAGGAGCTGACTGGATGTATTTGGTATGAGACTGCGGACAGTGGCAGGTTAGCAGGGACTTGGCTGGGGATGCCTGTGAAATTGCTTTTTCAGATAAGCAAACTGATGATATTAAGGAGAACTAAATATAAGAGAGAACTAACTGATGTTGGGAAGGGGGAAAAAGTGACTGCACAGGAAAAGGCAGGCTATGTGAACTTAAAATCGCCTTAAATCACTGCTTTAGCAGTCAGGAACAACAGAAAATGCAGAGTGCTGCCAACAGTCATTATATAACTTAAAGTTTTGCACTAGTTGATACTCTACTTGAGACACTACGTCTTCAAAACATGTGGCTGTGGCAACCTCCACTTTAATATAAAATATACCTTGCTTTTGAGGCTGTAGAGAACAGTTAGAAGCTCTGCTCTCTGCTACATCATAAAGGCTCAGAAAATGGCGATCAATAGTAATAAATAAAAAACCCAAAAACCTCTAACCTGGCAGGATTATTTTGAACATGCTTATGGATTTTTGATTTCACAGGATTACGAAGACAAGTTTAGTAAACAACAGGCCCACACCTGCTTGCTACCGGAGAGGTAGTTCATTCCCTGTGACACGCACCAAGTTAAAGAAGATCCTGGCTTACAAAGGGCAAAAGCCCCACATCTCCTCTCAAAATTACTCCAAGATGTAGTGCAGTAAAAGCGCATATTGCTGGGGACTCATATGTAAATGATTTCCACTAGAGACTGGCAGAGGTGCATTAAAGGTGTAGAGTAAATGAGAAGCATGCATCGGCATTTAAATGTATATCCAACTACTAGGCAGTGATGATAGTAATGAGTTTGCCCATCTCTGTTCCCTTTCCCCCTACTATATTGAGACCCCTCTTAAATTTACCCAACAAGATCACTGCCTTAGTCCTGCATCCCCTACATAGAAATGATTCCTACAGTCGGTTTTCCTGACTACTATCATCCAGATACCAATGCAGTACATTCATAAATAATTTAGTTCTAACTGATAATATTTTCCAAATAATGTTAATGAGACAATAACTCAAATCTGGTTCCTGTTATATAGCATGATCTACACATACAAGAGGGTGCAAATGGAAAATTATTCTTGAGCCCACATGATACAACATCTACAAAACCAATAGACTTTTCATTCAGTTCTATCACCTGCCAGGCTTTTCTAACAAGATGATGAAAGTAGGCAACACTGTACACAGAGTTCAAAGATTAAGATCAAATTTTGACACCTTTGCCCTGTGCTTTTCATGAATCAGACTGCAAGACACTTAGATCAGATATTCATGAGAGGAAGAGCAAAAGACCTTATTTGGCACCTCAGCACCAGCTTCATCCCCAGTCTGTGCCCAGACGGAGCAGCCTGCAGCTTGGTGCACCAGCACACATCCCACCCATGGCTCTTCGCTGCTCACGGTTGGAGCTTGAAGCTTGAGCCACAACAGCACGATGGCCCAGCAACACACACTAAAATTAGAGCAGTCTCAGTGCATATGCCGAAGCCTTCTCCTAAGGGAACATAGGCTTGTGAAGTGTAGTCCCTTAGGCACACCACATTGAAGGGTTTAGGACACTCTTTGCATTCATAGTGGCGCACAGCTACAACTGACTTTAGTTTACCCATTGAGCTTAATGTGAACAAGATGAAGCTGTGACTGGACCTTCTGTGTGAGCCATAAATGCCTTCCCACCATGACTAAGGAAAAAAAATAAATTCATCTCATGTCTGTGATTACTCAGTAAGTAGAAACTAGTCATTGGCCTAGGAGCATGTGGTTTTTCATGCATCCTTCTTGCGGAGGTGATGCTATTGAGCTGAAATGGGCCAAGGCTTAGAGCGCATGGGGAAAGGAGCAAAGGGTGGCTGCGACTGCTGTGAGGATTGTCTGCAGCAGGAGCGAGGAAACCACACAGGGGTCAGGGTGCATCCAGAAGCTGTACCAAGCCTCCAACCAAATAACAGCTGGTAGTTCTCTGCTCTCAAGCCTTCCTACTGACTTATTTATTATCTCCTCCTGCGTAATTTGTCATAATCTCTGACTCGTCAGGCCAATTAATCATGCTTCAGAAAAAATGAGATTTCTCACAAGGAGATTATCTGTCTCTGACAAACAAGGGATAATTCAATTAGCTTCCTTTTCTAAACATTTATTAACTGGTTTTGGTAAATTAGTCCTTTTTGTAATTTAGCTATAATTTAGGAAGATTTAGTATGTCATTAGGCACACCGAATTCTGTGTTAATATAACATTACGGCTGAGATTTTAATTGCCCCAGAGTCAGGAACTGTATACATAAATGGCTTGATTCCCACATGGTAGCGGCTGATAGGAAGTACATAGGGCTCCACAGAAATTCTCCTTAAAAATCCCTTCTTCCATGAGTTAAGCACATGCATAAGGACTCTGGAGAATAGAAGGCTTTCTCTCACTTGGGTAAGAACTCTAAGAATTCAGTGAGAAAGAGAAATATTTACATATTTATTTTCAGAATTTGTATATACTACAGAAATTTGTAGTATACATGGATTTAACCCTTCTCACAGTTCTCAAAGTTCCTATTTTCCATACTGCAATTTGCTGGGAAAATCCTAGTATCTAACAGTAGTACCTGACTGCGTCCTGTCTGATGAAACTTTCTCCTCTGTTTCATTCTGGATTATGCCTTTTAGTCCTTTTGGACACTGCCAATTGATACTAATGTAATGACATTAAAGAAGTCGATGCAACTTCATACTGAGAGTAAAAATCAGCCTCTTCCATGCTGGGGGAAAACCAAGAGAAAATCAAAGCAATTGAGTTGTGTGGATCTTAAAAGGCCTAAGACGAGAAGCAGATCCAATTTAAAAGCAATGTTAATTACTTTATCATAGCAGGGCCATATAGACTTTGCCTAAACTGAAAGTGAAGGGTCAGCTTAAGCAGGCTAATCCCTACATACTGCTGGCTGCAGCCCAACCGTAGTGTGGATTCAGAGCATCACAACTGATCACTAGAACAGATGAACTCTAGGTATTTCCTGGAACACCCGCTGGTAACCTGCCCACGGCAGATCCTTTCAGACTTTGTGTTTGACAGCATGGATCCACCATAAAGTGCTGTGATTTGGGGAATCTTTTCGTTCAGAGAATTTTGGACTTCAGGCCAAGCCAGCCTCCTCCCACCAACATTTGAATAGAATGGCCAGTTTCTATCAGAACTTGACAGAAGGGCAGAAGCCTCCAAGACAGTTACAGTCCAGCCCGCTTCATGAAGACAAGCAGCTAGAAAAAGACCTGATTAGCCCTCTCTACAGTGTGGATACTAGTGCCTAAGAAGACACAAAACCCCATTTTAAGCTTTTCCCAAGGCTGGGGCATTCTCTAGATCTCTCTTTACAGATTACCTGACACCTAATTATAGCCGTAGCCTTATTTAGCTAATAAGTCAACCAAGCGCACAAGACATATCTGTTGGGAAGCAGACTTCACTAGTTCTGCTGCTCACAAGACATATCTGCTTACATTTGAAATACACATCTCACAGCAGAAGTAGTGGGAAAACGGCCACAATTTAAGACAAACCAGTTGAGCCCATCAGACTGGCACACGCAATACACGCCAACTTTGTGGTAAACCACATTTAAGAAAACAGAAAGGTTTTTATCACAGGCAGCTGCCTTTGTGACTCTCAGCTGAAATGATAGGTACCCATTTGCAGCTGAGCTGACCAAGAAAAGCCTCAAAGCAGCAAGATCTGATTCTCTACCTGTCTTGAAAACACTCATCACAAGCACGACCAGGGAGCTTATACCTCTGGCAAAAAGCCAGATGTTGTAACCACTCTGCCATCACACCCTCACTTAGGGAAAATAAGAACTTTCCTTAATATTATTTTATGGTTAAGATATTCCGGGACTCATTACATGCCATGCTGCTCACTAGTTTAAAGCCATAAATTCATATTTGAAATAAACTGTATAAAATTGAAGCTTTTTCGTGAGTTATTTCAAGTGGTAACAGGAGGCATTATTCTGCATTCAGCAACACACCAACAAAGACTGGGAGTACCATGGTGGAATTATTGCAGGACAGAGCAGTACAGACAGGAGGAGAGCACACACCATGTATTTTTTAATTTTAAATATTCCTATATTTAACTACAAACCCAAACTCAATAATTATTACCATTAAGGGCTTTATTAGGCAAGGATTGCTCTGGAGAAAGCCCAGCTGACCTCAGTGGGAATGTTGCCCAAGTAAACTTCCCATTGGAGTATGCAATACTGCTCTTATGCTCACACTCATAAGCATTAGCGAAGCCCAGACCCAAACCTGAAAACTATTTCATTAGCTCTCAAAGGTGTCATTAGCAACAGAGGTGAAGCTTTAAAAACTATTGGGACAGGTTCCCTCTGTCCCTTTTTGGTCTGTACAGTGTCCATTAACACTCTGCTAGCAGCTGGGAGGAATTCACAGCCCTGGGCTGCAGTGTGCATTAAGCTCTTTTAATTTTTCTCCTCAATGCCACTGTGGGGCATAGAAAAGGGGGTGGAAAGGTAAATGTCCTGGGGAAACAGGAGTGTTCACAGCAGACGTAGAGCTGTGCCTTTGAAAAGTGTTGGTAGGAGACACATAGAAGGAAACATTCAGTTCGATGGGCGTTCAGCAAAGCAAGGCTGACATGTTCAGATACCACAGTTAGTCTGTCAGACTCCCAGACTTGGCGTTATCTCAGGACAAAGTACGGTATTAGGGGAGACTCAAGCCGGAAAACCGTTCCGCAGGAATGAATAATGGAGGGGGTCAACTCCCTACTGGTGAAAAAATCCTTAGAGAAGACCTGCAGAGTTTCTATAGCTGCAAACAATGAATGCTATCAGAATACTGGGCAGAATGTCAATTTTTTTCTGATAAAAGTTGGATCTCTAACAGTTGAGGTTTATAATATTTTTCGATTAAGACAGCTAAGAGGGTCACAATGAAAATAAACTGCAAAAACTTAAGGAGGACTGCATTACATACAAAAATGGAACAAGATTTCTTAATGCATGGGGAATGGAAAGTATAAAATGCAAAAGAGTTTGTTAACAGCTCTAAGACCTGAAAGATGAACATTTTTTCTGGAGGGGGGAGAAAGGGGGTTGTGGAGGATGGGAGTTGAGTAACTAGGTCCCTGATAAGAGAACAGTTCTTCATTGGCGTTAAGACACACACGCACATGGAAGTCAGAGACAGGCTCATGAAAGACCCAGAAATAAACTCTGGCAAAACATCTGGAATCTGCCAAGAGAAGGAAGTCACCCAGACTTGACTGAAGCTCACAGAGTGTAGGCTGCTTGGATACTGTGGCCACGATAGTATACAAAAACCACCGTAAAGAAATCAAGACGGGAACCACCCGTGGAGCTCAGAGACCAAAACAACAGTACAGGTCTCGGCACACAAGCCAAAACTATGCCGAGTTTAAAACTACGCAAGAGCCATAATTCTTGACAAGACGGCAAGCAAGGCCTGGCAAGTTCAACGATGGTAACACCAACACTGCTGTTTCTGGAGAAGTCTGCATAGCATGGCTATAAAACATGATTTGGCTAACAGCTGTGGCATGCTTACTAATTTTGTCTCTGATACGCAAGCCAATGTAATGCCAGGAACAGTGATATTAGCACTACACTGAGGATAAAATAGGTCAAAGGCAAAGCCCATATAAAGAAATATAAGAATTTGATGTTTGGACAGTTAACAAACTGGAAATAAGACAATTGTCTAAGACTTGGTGAAGAAGGAAAATCTTGTAGCTGATGTTAACGTAGTAAGCCTGATCAAGACAGAGCACTCGTCAGAGAAGGAGTGATCATAACACCCAGAAGAGGCTTTAGGGACACCTTTCAGGAAATACAGCGGCTCTCAGAGTGCTGAACAGCCCTGAAAGGACACAATTACTCCATGACACAGGCCCCCAGGAAAGAGGGGGCCACAGGCCCCCTAAAGCAGAGGAAAGCTTAGGCCCTTGTCGCTGTGAAGGGAGGGAAGAAGTATCAGTCCAGTTGTTGAACATCTGTTCTGGTTGCTGTACGGGGAAAAACAGACAATTCCTGGAAAGACAGGAAGTCCCTGAAAACAAATGCTGATATAAGCAAAATCAAAGTACGGCTCAGGGTATTACCATTTTTTAATTTAAATGTTAAATGTGCTTTTGCACATTTTATTAATCCACAGAACGTGCAGCATTTAAAAATGGAAATATCATAGCTAGAAAATGCTACAGATGTTAGTAATTAGCGGCACATTACTCACATTTCATTGTAAAACAGATGTGTGTATTATTTTAATTATAATGATTAATATAACATATGCCTTTGACATATATATAAGCATAATGTTTTCTGTGAGTCAGTGCTTTAAGTATGGTTTTGATTTTATTTACTTTCCTAAGTTCAGTGTCAGAGAAGGAAAGTATATTTGTTACATGCTAAAAGATCAAAAGAAGCAGAGAAAGTCTCTGTGTATTATCGGAAACCTGTGTTTTGACGGTATGCATTTGCAACTGGTAAATGGAATGTTATGAACTCCAGCTTCACTCAAATTACTTCTCTTTAATGATGATATTTCCTTACCCTGAGGCTATACCACAAACAATTATGGAACATTTTGGAGCCTGCATTGTGTGCTATTACTTTTAAAAGACAGTATCCTGCTTCCCCTTTTCCCCTACAATCTTTCTGTTTTCAGAGAAACATCCAAATACACTCCTTTTTGAAAATTACTTGCATATGCCATGGCTTGTATTATGGTCATTTAGCACTGTGGTCATTTACTCTATGGCTAGCTTTTCTTTTCAGTCAAATTGTTGACTGCCTTTGCACTGACAGTCAGAGAGTAGTCTGTATAAAAAAAAATAATAAATCAGATTCAAGAGCAGAATCACCAGCAGATATTCAACAAGATACTAATATACTTTATGTGCCATTCAGGCAGAATTTAGATGCTTTCACCCATCTATCCTATTTAATTTTAGAGGTTATGTAGGTTCAGATACAGCCTTCCCTAAAAAACAGCATGGTGTCTATTGTGAATCCCAGAGAAGGAAGGAGCTGAGTCCTCCTCCTTTCCATTGGTATCTCTCCATAGACACTCAGGTACACACAAACCTTTGAGCCCCTCCATCAGCCTGGTGAAGTCAACCCCAAGGGTGGGACATCCAATTTACACCCTTCAGCAATAACTCTCCGAACTGGAAGGCCTTTGCTCAACATCGGCTGTGGACAACATAAATTTTGATAAAACTGCTGCTCCATGTAACAGCCTTGCTTTTCTGAAAATAATCACACAGACCCATAAAATGCAACAGAGTGGTACTGACTACACCTATGGAGTGATCCTTCCCCTGACCAAGGGAGGATCATTTTGGAGAACCTGAAGTGCTTCACCTAAAAGTGATGCACTGACCTTAGTATTACAAGTTCCACCCTCTGACATCCCAACCCCCCACCCCCCTTTTCCATTTTCTCCTGACAGATCCCCAAAATAAAAAGTGGATGACATATTGTCACGGACCACCTTCTCAAGGGTGTAGTAAATCACCACGGTGGCAAATTAGTAAATTACATCCTTTTCTAGCTGCTGTCCAACAATTTCCAAAGTAGCCTGAAAAGCCCCCATCCTGCTGCAGCTACTGAGACTCAGCAGAGACATGAAGCCATGGATAATTAGCCTAACAGTATAAGCTGGCTTGTGTCAGCTCTGCTGCTGTTCTCAGTATTGCTGTCGTAAACTTTGCTGGCAATTTCCCTGAAGTTTTTCATATCTGACCTTTTTAAAATTTCACATTTTATTGTTTAGATTGCCATACCACTTCTGCCATTGCACTCAGACACTGCTTATTGGCACTCTCCATCAGCAATCTCCATCAAAACCCTCCACTCCTATTAATAACTTTTGACAGACTTTAACCATCGGACTAGAAACATTCTATGCATAGGCTCTCCACCAGGAGTTGGGGTTTTTTTTTCAAACTAAGCAAATACTAGTCAGCCATTTGAAATTAAAAGAAAAAAACCAACAGAACAACCAAAAAAACCCACCAGGGAGCTTTGACATCTGACTTAAAATCCACACAATAAACTTTTAATACCTTCACAGGTGGGAAAAATCTTTTGTCATGTTTCCAGAGGACAATCCTGAGTTCAAAGCTGTCTTACAGGTTTTCTGTCATTTAGAAAGTGTAGAGGAAAACCCCTTTTTGTACTTACACAGAGGAATTTCACGGATGCTCACTTGTAATTCTGCCCACGTCCCTGCTGCCCTGCACAGACTATTGTTCCATGTAGCCATGGAGCCAGCAAATCAGACCAGACACAGCCAAAAGGGATCTGGCTGCTACTTCACCACATCAAAATCGCTAATTTTAATGGGTCAAGACCTCCCCTCTTCCATCAAAAAAGTGCAAATAATTTGGTGCCTTTCTAAGGCCCGCGGTTGAAGGAGTCGTCTTCTCCCTGCTTGGGCAGATACATGAGGAACTTTGTCTATTGCCTTCTCATGTAAGGAGAGGAAAGCAGGAAAAAAAGATCTGATTTTTTTTTTTTTTTAAATTAAGTAAGTAGTGCAAATTTGAGAGTTTATACAAAGTAACTTTTCAGACAGAAGAAATACAAGCTAATTTTGTGATATGGCAACTCTACATCTTATCCACATGGCCACAACACTGCTAAGAAAAATGTCTATGTTTGGTTAAAGGATGTATCCAAGCATACGGTATGTACGGTATGCAAGATGTGGCTTCTCTCATATTCTCTGCAAAGAATCATTTTACTAATGGCACCTGAACTTCTGTACTTTAAAAAAGAACAGATATAGCATTTCTTTTGCTCCTTATTTTTACCTTTAAAGGAAAGAAGATGAAGAATACACAATATTCTGCACCTGCCAGCTATGTGGAGATGCCTTTAACTTGCTACAGTATCAGCCTATTTTTCACTTAAAGGCAAATATTATACATCCTCATTTACAACATGAAAAAGAATATATCCTAAAATATTCACTATTTGAAGGACAGGAAAGTCAAATATTTTGTTTATTCAAAGCTGTGCCAAAAAATCTTCAGAGAGATCGTCTTAGAAAAATAAGTGAGGTAACTTTTTAAGCAGTTCATGGACCTGTTGGATACTTGCAAGGATATTTGTTCATTATTTTACCGCTCAGCAGGCAACATAACCACTTGTCTCATCCATAACTCCTCCTGAAGCTCAGAGGTCCAAGTTTGACCACTATTCAACCCTATATAACATACAAAATTGGACCGGAGTTTACTGATTAAACTGTCTCTGGTAAAGATCTTTACTGAGAAATTCCTTAAGAAACAGTAGGTTTTTACTTCTGTTTTTAAGTTTAAAGAATCTTTTTAAAAGTTAACGGCTGCCAAAGTGTAGCAACACCATTCCTGACAACAGAGCAAAAGGCAGGCACGTCTTCCAGGGACATTCCTGAGGTTAGGGAAGGATTCCCTGCTTTTGTGACAACAAACTGAGCTGTGGGTATGTGTGTGGGTACTTTGTTTCCAGCCTGGAATGTTTTAAAAAAATGCAAAACACAGAGATGCAGGATTTATTATCCAAACTTAAGAAAAGCAGAAACAGAAGAAAGTCTTGGGGACATGGTAGAAAACGGAGATAAGAGAGCAAGATGCTATCTGTGTCTGAATTACACAAAGTAGGTCGGAGACAAAATGTTGTTATTCCTTGGGATGTGAAGAGCTTAAATGTCTTTTCTGTGGCCTGTTCAAAGATGCAGTATTTTTACTAAGGGAGACAACATAGAGAGTGCATAAAACAGTATCAAAGAAAATAAGGCTAGAAGAGTTCGTCAGATCTCTTTCAACATCTAGTGCAACATCCTTCTGAAAAGCTGATCAGCTCTACTTAGACCATTTCTGATAAATATTTGTCTAATCTATATTTAAAAACCTCTCATAAGGAGGGCCCCTTACCTCCCTATTGCAGCCCTTAACGAACCTCATTGTTAGAAAGCATTTTCTAATATCTAATCTCACTTCCTGCAATTTAGATCCGCAGTTTCTCATTCTACTGTCAGTGGACGTGGAAGGTTGTTTATTCTTTCTCTTTGCAAGAGCCTTACAACACCTGGAGATTTATTATGCTTCCCAGGCCACACTGAGCAATCTTAGGCCATGTTTTCTAGAGCTGTGATCTTCCTTGTTGGGCTCTCCTCTGGGCTTTCTTCAGCTGGTGCTTATGTTTTTTCAAGTTTGTAATTGCTTTCCAGCTGTGAACTTCAGCTCTTTCCAAAGGTGAGCTAGCAATTTCTAAAGTGCGGATAGTAATTTGGTTCCACTTGTTAGATAACAGAATTAGTATGAGCTTCACAGTCAATTTTCCAAACAAACTTCCTGGAAAAGGCAGATTTGAGATGTATCATAGCTCTGCAGGTAGGAATGCATAGGAATAAAACATGTAATTTCTGTTAGGAGCAATATTTGAGCAGTTTTTGTTCATATCTCATCCACCTCTTCACCTTAATTCACCTCCATCCAAAACTTGCATTCCACAACCATTCATTTCACTGCTTGAACACTACCTCCATCTTTCTCCTCAATCCATGTGGCTAGATAAAGGCAGATCAGAAACACCAGATGCAGGCAAGGGGCACGTTTCTTGTAATATTTCTGGCCTGAGCAGAAGCAGGTAGGCCTAAGGAATTTATGGGGAAGCCTTTATTCTTAAGACACATCAAGGCTAAATTTTCTAAGTTGGGAAATTTGTTGAAGAAATGTTTGAAAACTTAAGACAATAAATCCAAACACAACCATAAAAACGCTAGACATGTACGTTATACCTTCTGATATTACTTTACTGCTTTTGTCGTGTGACTTCTCATATGAGCCATGCATTAGCAGTCAACAGCAGTGTCTGTTCAAGTGTCCCTGTGCAGGTTCAGTGATTTGCTCATGGTCAGCTTCAACTCACAACGTTTTCCCTCTGTAACCACCAGGCTTTAATCCTATCAGGGCCACATCCAGTACCGTGGGAGCCACAGAGCCACCCTGACCCAGGAGGAGGGACGTGCTGGCAAACGTCTGTCTCTTCAGCCCAGAATGAAGTGATCAAGGAGCACGTAGTGTGGTTGGGTGACATCAGTGAGGGTCTGAGACACAATATCTTGCTGAGGCAGTGAGGGCTACAAACCATATGAAGCTGGAAAAGTCTCATGGGAACATAGTACTGTGTGTTTGCCCTGCCCATACTACACTCCATTAAGCATTTGCTATCAGCCACAGTCAGAGAGAGGGCACTGAGATAGATAGATCATTGCTTTCTCAGTAGAGTCATTCTTACATATCCTGCTGACAAAGAGGCAGTGGAATGTCTCTTAGGCTGAAGATCTGGAGACAAATTACGGACACAAAGTTTTAAATACACTGCCAGCACAGGGTGTGCGGAAAGCACAGACCAAATTCCACGAGGCAGGAGAATTAACAGATTGACCATGTCCCTGCAGTCTTTGTGAGAGGCTTGTGCTTCCTCAAACTTGGTCGCAACACTTAACTGGGGAGACAGGCAAACCAAAACAGAGGATGGCACGGTGCATTGTCAGGGAAACTCTCAGTGACGGTGTGGTGCTGGAGTCAATGCCCATTCTGAGCCAGGCAGAGCGGGATCAGCAGGGGCACAGCGGGTAGCTCAGAGCAAAGTACTGTCAGTGATGCTTTAAATGGGACAGGCGCCTAATGAGAATGCATAGCCAGAACATATTAATGCTCTGAAAAGGCTTTGAAATCCATCTTAGCATGACATTTGCTCACCTACTGCCAGAAATAAGGAGAGCTAAAAGCAACATTTTAATATCTTTGGAGAACAGAACTGGAACTGCAATGGATTTTTTTAGTGGTCCTCAAATGACACTATATGAAGCTGAGACAATGTCTTTTTGCATGAAGATGCACAGTAAGACATAGCAAGACTTAATCAGGTTTCAATCTCTTGCACACACCTAAGGATGCAGAAAGTACACGTAACAGAGGCCCTAAACACTCTTGCAAAGCATCCACAAATCTCATGTTTTCAGGATTAGCAGTGCCCTGCAAACTGGAATAATCAAACTTGAAGTAAGAGCTAAGAAAAACATAATAAATCCCCTGTGCTTTTACACAGTTCCAAACATAATCATGGAAGTAGTAACAAAAGCAATTTTCCTGAACTAAAAAAAAAAGTGCTCTCATTGAAGAAAGAGAAAATGGAAAAAAACACGTTACAGTATCAATAGTAAGGACTTCACCTATCCAGGAAAGCATGGCTGCACCACGCAAAACATCAGATCCTACGCAGACACATCAGTATCATTCATAACTGTGAAAGAAAAAGGAAAAGATAACAGAGGAAGGATGCCGAACACTGGAGGAAAAGAGAAGTTGGGAACAACATCACCCTATCTAGCAGCTTGCCAATCAGTCAGAAATAAATGGCAAAAAATAAACCAGCATTAAAGCCCCAAACACAGTGTAAACATTGCTTGACATCCAGAGACCTAAAAAGCATGATGCTTATATTTTGGAAGCTCTTACGTAGCGTCTGTCCTGTTGACGTGGAGCTGGATCCACGAAACAGTATTTCCCACACACCAGTCCACAAAATAGCCATGGAAAAATACCAGGGTAGAGTTTTTAATCCTAAACCATGTTGTTCAGAAGCTCTGGACTGTTACAGTTCAAAGTTAATTTGGCCCATTAAAGGGATGGGAAAGTTTGGATACAGATCCAAACTCCCTCCATGTTTGGCAACACTGAATCAGTTTGGATTTTATCCATTTCTAATTATTTGTAATTAGGATTCCTTGGGCCATGGGAGCTACCAGCTGCTGGATTCTGAAGAAGACCTGGCCATAACTCACATCTCTGTGATAAGGTTCAGGCAGGCAGGTAGCATCTTTGCATGCTGCCTGGATGAGGTGTGGGAAGATGATAAACTATAACTGCACTGATCAGTTCAGGTAAAGAAGAGAATTTCAGAGATACAGTGTTTTGCTGTAGGTGGGTAGCAAACTCCCCTACGTCACTCAGAACAAGCACAACTCTCCTTAACAACATATCAGGTATGAAAGCAGGCAATCAGCCCACCCCAGACCATCTACACAGTGAGAGCTGCAGTCTCACAAAGACATTTCTCCCAGTGCAAGAGCACAGCCAAAGCAGCCCTGCGGGAGCTGCAGTGGGTGCTGCTGTGTCCCGCCACCGTACCACAAAATTGCTTCAAGGGAAAGCCACAATGCCGCTCACAGGAATCCTGCGGGAGTTTTTGGAGACAGATTTGGGGATGTTGGTAAGACCTTTTAATAGAAGAAGACAGGTTAAGAACAGCAGTCAGGGAGGGAGGACATGACAGCAAAAGCCTGTTGTTATGTCTCCTGATAGATGCGACTTTGCGGAGAGGCAAAGGGGATCTGTGCAGCAGGTCTTGCCCGGAATGACTGAGGCTGATGGTTTCCATAACGCAGCCCCCAGGAAGCGAGAGGCTCCCAGCTCTGCACAAAAAGGCAGCCTGAGCTGCCTCAGCTGCGCCGGAGTGCTGAGTAGGCATTTTCTGCGTCAGAGCAGACCCGTTCCGGCAGGAAACGAGGCCACGTAGGTGCTGCCAAAGCCGAGAAAGCCATATCCTGCGGGTCAGAGGCTCCGCTCGCATGCGTCAGCACACTTCCAGAGAGGCTAAGGGAGGTACACTGGCTTACGGAGCTGTGTGCCTGACCCGCGGGTGAAAAAGGGGATTGTACTGCACTTTCATTTGACCTCTGGGAGTTTGGGTGCATGGGTAAACTGTGACAGTGTCAGGCATGAGGCATCAACAAGCCTGAGTGAACGTTTTGCAAAAGAAGAGACATCTCAGCTGCTACAAATGAGTTGAAGGGATGAAAGATTTTAACAGTGAAATAATGCAAACCACATAATTGCAACCTTTCATGCAGGTTGCCCCAGTTCCATTAGCAAACCCTTCCAATCCAGGCACAAAGGAAGGTTACAGATCACCCAGCTGCGGCCCAGAGTTTGGAACCGATTTGCATAAAATCATCCAACAAGTCATCAGCGAATTTGAGAAGATGGGAGGTCAGCGGTCTATGTTTTTCCACAGCTCACTAGCCTGACTAGTGCTGTTTGGCCCATAAGTATATCCCAAGAGATTCGCAAAATGTAGATTTGTTTAGGCATGTTAGGTGCTGGGTTGCCTAGCGAATGCAGCTGGCGGTACATTAGTGGCAAGAGAGAGACCCATGCATAGAAACTTATGGGTCCTGTTCCTATCTGTGCAAAGAAAAGCTCTCCCTTGGTAAAAAAACCTAAAAAGGTAGCATCACCTGAGCCTATTTATGCAATGACAAGCATAAAAGACTTTCAGCCTAAACCACTTTACATTATGAAATCTAAAAGAAATATCCCTTTAAGAATAAGGAGCGCTTTTCATGTTCTTATGTTAATGAAGAATGAAAGTGGGGGAGAAATTAACTAAATAACACAAAAGAGAGAACCCACAACACACAGGAAACTGTCAAAGGTGCAAGATCACAAGCTGCAAACCAGAAAGAAAACGTTTTCAGTAAACTGGCAAGCACATGAGACTGGAGAAGCCCAAATGTGCCTCTGACTCTTCTTCTATCTATCTTCTATCATGGGCCAATACATAATATGAAGCCTTCTCACCAACTGATTGATTTAGGTCTGTCCAAAAGCTCATTAGGCTTCTTGATGCAATTAAAGGAACTGTTAGTGCCATCAATAACTGGGATGGGTTGATAAACAACAACAAACATTGATACTGATTCTCATAGTGCATCTTTAAGCTCTGGAGGGTCCAGACACTCACATGAGAGCTTATGCAGTCCTTATTGATATCTTTACATCGGTATTTTGTATACACCATTAAAAGATCAATAGACTGAAGGAAATTATGAGACACATGGAGTGAGGCATGACTTAGCCTAGCGGAATTATATCAGAAGGTCTAAAATGTCCATCCAGCTCAGTATCTTTTCTCCAACAACGGCAAGCAGCAAATGCTTTGGAAAAGAGTATGCAAAATCAGTCATCCCTGGTTTCCCCCTCAATCATCAGTCCAAGGACTTCCTGAGATGGAGCTTCCAGCAGGACCATCAAATTAAGTAATTGCTCGTACAGGGTTTTTTTGTGAATTTGTCTGTTTCTATACGAATTTGTTTATCTCTTTAATAGGATTTCCCTTTGCTATGTTAAAGGAGTAAACTCGAATCTACAAATCTTGATTAGCTCCCCAGGTACTACAACTTTTAACAACTCCCTCTGTTTCCTCATGTCTGCTGATTGTTCTGTGCACAAACCAGACCTGTCATTCTCTTGCAAGGAGCATCTGCTGAACGGACACTGAAGTCTCTCCCTGAAGTAAATGAGTTACATGATATTAAAGGCAGTGTTCAGTCTCATAAGGATCAGACAAAGCACACGCTAAATTTTCTGTGATGCTTAAAAGCAGACATGTAGTATCCTGCCTAAGTGATTAGTAGGAGAGGGGTGGAGTAGCTAAATATGTACTAATTGCCCAATTCAGGGAAGCAGGAATGCCAAAGTGTTTGTATCATCCACACTTCACACAACATGAATACCAAAATCAGGCATAATCCATGATACCTACTGGTAGAAGGACTAATCCCATGTCTCTGGAGATTTGTGGTCGTTCAAATAATAAACACTTTCAAAAGGAGCAAATGGGAAGGGCAGGAGCAGACGGCCAGATGCCAACTTCCCTTGTCCTTTCTGATCTAGAACTATAGTGCCATTTGGCAAAACAAGCACAGTAACCTTAGGGTGATGCACCTTAAACTGCTATAGCAGTTACCTTAGGACTTTTTTAGAGGGTGAATGTCTGCGGTCAGCAGTAGTGCTGCCACAGCAGAGGGTAAAATCCTCCCAACACCAGAACAACATGTGTAATGTCCTAGCACAGGTGTCCAAACAGCCAAAAGCATCCACCCCATGCCTGCTGAAGGGCCACTCCTGCCTGCCAGATCTCCTTGTCCCCAGGCTGCCACTAACAGAGCCCACAGAAAGGGGGACAGCCGTTAACTAGAACTGATGGGAAATGGTGGTTCTCTTCCAGTTAAGGAGTGGGATGAGGGTAATGGGCGAGAGGGCCTGCAAAATTTCAAACACCTCCAGAAAAGCAGAGAGGATGCATAGCACAGCCTTCCCCGTCCCACAGCCCCTAGCTGCCAGAATCTCTCACCCGCTCGCAAAAGAGGCTTTCTGTGCTCAGAGAGGGGACCTTCCCGCTTACCATCCGCACAGTTCCATGTCCTTTGGGCAGGGGGATCACAGAGACTCCAGATGGAGCACCCCTATCTAGCCTTAGTGCCCCCGCAGAGGACCGAGGTCGGTGGGGAGAGAAGAAAGGGAAAGAAGGCGAGAAAAAGAGGAGGAGAGTTGAACGGGGGGCTGAACGGTGGGAAGAGCAGAGAAGTAGGGAGGGAAGGAAGAAAGAGGAAAAAAAGGAGGAGAAAGGGGAGGAGATGAAAGGCAAGGGGAGAAGGGAGGACCGGGCGGGGAGGAGGCGAGAGGCCGGGGAGGAGAGGAGGGAGGCAGCTCGGCAGAGAGGGAAGGGACGGGACCCGGCGCCCCGCGGGCCATGCGCCTCCTGGCCACGGCGCTGGCCGCCCTGCTGGCCACGGCCCCGGCCCCAGGTAAGCGGCACCGCGGGCGCGCAGCGGCCGGCGCCCGGCCCCGGCAGCCCCTTCCCGGCCGGGACGGGGCAGCCCCCCTCGGCCGCCTGCGGGACCCCGGGCTCCGCCTCGGGCTGCCGCTCGCCCCTTGGCGCCGCGGAGCAGGGTCCGGGTCCCCCCCGCACCGGGGAAGGGGCGGCGGCGGCGCCCGAGGCTCGGGCGGCGGGAGAGGGGACAGCGAGAGTCTGGGGGGAGCCGCCGCCCGGGGAAGCCCGGCAGAACCGCCCCACTCGGCTCCGCTCCGCTCCTCCGCACCCGCCGGGCTCTCCCCGCCGCCCCCCCACGGGGTGGTCCCTCACCGCCTTCCCGGGGTCCCGGCAGCAGCGCTTCTGCACAGCGACCTGACCCGCAACTGCCTTGTCACAAAAGGACCCCCTTCCCGTGCAGAAGTTTATGGAAATGTGTCCTCTGCCGCCTTCTGTGCCAGGCGGGACAATGTTTAGCTGCACCGAGGAACTGCAGGCAAAGTTGAGGCAAAGGGAGATTCGGCATTGCTTTTTCCACGGCTGCCTAGATGCTATAGGCATCCAGTGGAAATGGAACCCCTAGTTCACTTGGAAAAAAACCTCTGATACTCAAGACCTTTCTGTCTCCAAAATCAAGGGTTCATTGGCCAGTGTCACGTCCTAAAGCTGCAAAATGAACAGAGAGTCCAGATCTGAACTTCAAGGTGCAGTGAGGGTTTGGGAGAGGGAAAACCCTATTAATTCAAGATTAATAAAAGAGCTGGATTTGGATCTTCACCTCAAAAGGGCAGGAGATGGTGGAGGCAGAGGTTTGGTTCAAGTCCATCTTTAGTCACTGCGGAAGCTTTCTCAGAGAAGGAGCCTCTGACTTGTGAAATTTGCTGACAGA
Source organism: Larus michahellis (assembly GCF_964199755.1). Classification (NCBI taxonomy): domain Eukaryota; kingdom Metazoa; phylum Chordata; class Aves; order Charadriiformes; family Laridae; genus Larus; species Larus michahellis. The sequence goes on along the minus strand of NC_133901.1, from coordinate 53,431,662 downwards.
TCCGTCCAACTGAAAACAGCTGCTTGCTTTTGGTGATCTTGCTAGCCAGCTCGTAATTAATTTCATTTAAACAAAGAGCTTTGCCTCTTCCTGGCTTATCTGCTCTTATAACTTTTTAATTGTAGAGAACTCAAAATTAAGCAGGCTTTGACAGCAACATTGTTTCACAGAACAAACTACAAGGAGGCAAAAGCCATCCGATATGCTTCTGGTCATGCAAATCCAAGATCAGAAGATAACTACCCTGATGGCATGCCTCTCTAGTCCCTTGGCTATCAGCAGGGGCTGAGGAAAAAAGTCCTCTCAGACCTAAAAGTTGGGTTGTAGATTCTGCCTGTCAGTCTCCATGGAGGAAGGAAGAAGGGCTTGCGAGTATCACAAGTGAGCACTATGGCTCCCTCGGATTGTGAGCAGTAGTGCACAGTACTCCTGAGTGTCTCCACTGGAGTAGCTGGGGTTCTTCCACAGAAACACAGCCACGCTGAAACAGCTAACCAAATGTAAGGATCCAACAGCGACAGTGGGGCCTCTGCTACTGTTCCAGCACAGACAGAGGGGACAGCCCTGGCACAGACAGGTTTCTGGCTGCTATAAGTATCATTTGTTGATTCTGACAGCACCATGAAAGTGGTTTGCTATCTAATACAGCAGACAAAAAAGCTCAAACCTAGCTAATACCTGGAATTGAACTGGTGTAAGCAGAAGTCGACTATCTTCAAAACAGGATTTTTCAAAACAGAGCGTAGTCAGCAGTAACCCCCCCTGACTCCCCACAGGCTGGTGAGAGGGGCAGGTGGAGAGTACCAAAGAAACAAACAGGTTGGGGGCAACTAAGTGAGCTGATTGCAAACAGAAGAGATGGGTTTGATGAGTAAGCATACTGCAAAGGAATCCTCAAGTCTTTGACTCACTCTCCTCCCCTTTTCTATAAATAGTTTCCCTTTCCAAGCAGAAGCAAGACTAAAACTCTTGTGGTAAGCTCCACCTGAGCAGCTACATCACGCTATACTGAAGGAAGGCAGGAGAAGAAAAACAGTGATTCCTCACTTCAAGCAGCAATCTGAAGTCTAGAAGTTCAGTGCTCTGTTGGCACACAAGCCTGCTCTCACGTTGTGGAGGAGTCTCCTGTCTTGGCAAGGAGCCCATTACAAGGGTAAACCTCATGCTGGGGCTGATCCAGCGCTTGCTAAAGACAGGAGGAACATTTCTACCAGTGTCTGGGAGCCCTGAATGAGGCTTTTCCTTTCCACATAAGAGGTAAATGACTTCTTTCCTCCAAAATATACCACTGTTTCTGCTCCAATGGCAGTGGGAAGATGGAGTCAAATGGACACTTTTTATGTTTTATATAAAGCATCACCTGACCATGTTCAACATAAGATGAGATCATGGTAAAAGCATCAGGAAATTTCCAAAACTCTCCCCATTGCTGCACTTGTACAGCCACACCAGTAGGAACTACAGAAGAAAGATAAGGAGATGGGTTCCCGCTGATTAGACAACATGAAGGATGCAAAATTTGATATTTCCTTATAAAAAGGCATGCCCCCAGAGGAAAAGTAGAAGCCTTAGGTATAAAATGCCAATGTCTGTATGAGTGTAAACAGCTAGAAAGGAATCAGAGACTCCACATACAATGCTGCTTTATCTTCTTGCAGAGGCTTCCATCATCACCATATCTGAATTCCTCTGTATTTTCTCTTGGGTACTTTTTGGCACTATGTTCTGCCTAGTTTCGAGTTAAGCAACAATTCTTTTGCCTTTTATTTTGGGACTCTATTCCACAATTAATCCTAGCCAGCTTTTTCAAACGAGAAGTTCACATGTCAGGAAAATGACATAATTGTTTTTCTTTACAGTTTTCATGACATGTTCATAATTTCAGTAGAAAAAGGTTGTGGTTTTCATTTACCCAAACCACATTTTTATGAATTATTTATTAAACATTTATAGCCTAATTAATTACGAGAACCCCCAGAAGTACTGAAATTCTTAAACCTATTCCTTATTTACTGAGCAGCACAACCTTCCAAATTTAATCTTATTTCGATGGCAGAGGTGGCCATCTTATCTTTACATCTGCCTGGAAAGCACTAAGGTCAGGTAACTCCAGCAAGTAATAACTGAAGTTTCATGCCTGGAAAGCTTTTAGTGGTTTTCAGCAGCCTTCATTTTAAATTTCAACATCCCGTTCTACTTGTGTGCTGTCTACAATCCAAAATAATCTCTTGCTTTGGCACTTAAAAGAATTGCACACACAAACATCATGCACACATAATTGTATCAATAATCTAGGCCGTGCTTAGCTGTAGTTTCTTAAAGAAATTAAAAAAAAACCCCACACCCTAAACTTTCTTTATACAAATTATTTTCTCCTTCATAAAGAAAAAATAATGTCTACTTAGAAAAAATACACCATTCAGTAGAGCTTTCTATTGAAATTACCCCAAGGAATTATTAAACTATTCATTTTCAGAGGGTTCTTCCCAAAAAACTGCAATGTAACTTCTTTAATTTAGTGGCTTTACTTTAAGTAAGGTGATAGAATTCACCACTAAATTGCATGGCTTCACTGGGGCCATAAAACCAGTGTCTCTGTCTCCAATACTCCTTCAGAAATAGAATGGAAATACTTGACTTGCTTATTTTGAAGATAAATGTATGTTTGTGTTTCAGGAGCTGATGTCAGACAAGAGTCTCTGCCAAAATGCTCATCCCCTTTGTTAAAATGTTCCTAGCTGATGTGCTAGAAAAGTGTCCAGAAATGAAAAAATCATTCTCCCAGAGTTGCAATTCTCATTAGTATGAGAATCTCATTAGTACAGTATATTCACATAACAGGAAGCTTAATATTCGTATTTTAGAGGACATTTCACGCTTTGCAGAGTGCATTTCAGGGAGTGCTCGCTCACTGTTGAAATATGGTTCTCTCTCTAGTGGATGCCATCAGACCAGTAGATTACACATTACAAGTCATTTAGGGAACACATTGCCACAATATACCATTGGTCAAAAATAGATCAGTCTCTAATATGACTAATAAGAACATTCTTAATGTACATTAGGAAGGAAATAAAATGAGTGTTGATTCCCATGCCTCAGAAAATCAGTCCAGCATAAATCAGTTAGGTCAGGAAAGAAAAATCTTCCTCTAATGAACTGCTATGGATTTCTTTCAACCTTCACCTATCCTGGACATGGTTGGAAATAAATCAGAAAGACAAACAACTGGCCTAACTGTTCATGCTGAAGAACAGAAAAACAAGAGTCAGAAATTAACAGAATAATGGAATAATAATTTGTCCCAATATAATCTCATGCAATATTTTGTCATGCAAATAATGCCATATTAAATTGAATTTGAAGTCAGAAAGACTAATCTGACAGATTTAACGCAGATTTGAGATGACCATTTGATTATATTATTTAAAACAGAGGCAATGGGAAACTGTAAATTGAGGAGCTGGTTATGGACACGCAGGGAAGTTGGCAGTCTTTCAGTGATCAGCTAGGGAACAGTATCACATAAGGTTTGTACAAGTGATGTCTAAAAGAAGTAGACAGAAGCATGCACGTTGAAGTTATGCGATTTTATCAAGTTAGCATAAGATTGGGATAACATGTAGAAAAAACTCAGGCCCAAGTAACAAAAGTGGAGCAGAATGTAGTAAAGCAAAGTCACATACTTGGGTGTTAGCAAGAATTTCTTTGATGCACTGGGAACTGAACCATAAATGACAAAGAAGGGAGAATGTCCAATTATATTATTTAATTGCAAACTGACATATCATGATATGTGAAAATATCACGAAAAAGGACAACATAATTCTGGGATATACCAGGCAAGGTATATCCCAGTCAAATCTGGGAAGTACTGTGACTATTTCACAGGACACTGGACAGCTTCTTTCCAGACAGCGCCTATAATTTCAGTCACCCACATTAAAAAAAGAATTAAAATAATTACAATCAAACGCTAAATTTAAACTGAACCAATGCAGAGAAGGGCTCCTAAGGTGAACAGGGAAGTGGAGACACTACTTTACTTGAAGAGACTAACAGAGCTTGACTTCTTTAGCTCAACAAAGCAAAGGCTGAGATACCAGATAATTGCTTTCTATATGGAGTCAGGAAGCAAGTGCTAGAGAAGAAAACACTATTTAAACTTAAAGTTGGCACAGGCACAAAGAGGCATAAGCTGGCTATTGAAACAGTTTAGGCTGGCTATCCTAAGAAGGATGCAAGTTGTCAAAAGAGCTGGTCATGGAACAGCTTTCCAAAAGACATTCTTGGCTCTTGCTCCAAGCTAGTTTTAGATTAACACTTGTTCAGACTGACAAAAGATTTTGTGATGTTGGGCCTTATAGGTGGCAAGGTGTCCACTTCAGCCCTATCTTATTAATTAGCGACAGCAAGAACGCTAGAGCAGATGCACTGAAGGAGGGTTTCATATCATCTTTAACATTCGCAAAGAGACAGTAGATGTCAGGTTCTAAAAGCTCATTGAATTGCTGCACACGGAATGGATGCCATCAGTTTACCTGCAGCGGACTTGCATGCTGGGACAGATTATGGTGCTGTTGTGCCGATATGGAGGATTCTCACCATCTTTTCTTTCCTTTGCAGACGTTTGTGAGGCTTTAAATGTGACAGTCTCTCCGGGACCAACAGTGCGATACTCCGAGGGAGATAATGCTACCCTTTACTGCCACATTTCTCAAAAGAGAAAGACAGACAATTTGCTGGCTGTGCGGTGGGTCTTCGCTGCATCACCGACCCAGGAGTATCTGATGATCAAAATGACAAAGTTTGGGTCTGTCCAGTATTATGGAAATTATACTCATCATTTCCACAAGCAAAGACTGCATCTTCTTAAAGAGAAACATGGAACTATGTACAAATTTCATATTCTAAGTCTCCAGCAAACAGATCAAGGACATTACATATGCAAAGTCCAGGAAATTGGCAAACACAGGAATAAGTGGACAGCATGGTCAAATGGCACAGCAGCTACTGAAATAAGAGGTGAGAGACAACTGATTTCAATTCTGTCATTTTTCTTGTGCCACGATCCCTGTTTTTCTTTTCTTGAAAGTTCATCCACAAGATATTGGAAGTTAGGTTATTTTTAAGTGTTATATGTGGACAGGAGAAGAAAACCTAATACTCAGCTTCTTTACTTACACATTACAATTTAAAAACTATTAAGCCCATTATAAAATGTAAAGAAGTGAGAAGATTGGTAGATTTGTAGAAGACAGTCTATATTTCCTTTGCCCTTTACCAGAATAACAGTAATTAGAACTCCTTTACATTCAGCTACAGGTTTCTACAACTTTCCTAGTGGGAATAAACAAATGCCATTATTATTTAAATACAAAGAGACAGAAACAGAGAGAAATTAACTTATTTTCTGAAGAATATGCAGTGGGTCTGCCAGACATAGAAACATTAAATTTAAGATTTAAGTTTTTCCTCTCGCTTGGTGTTTTCATTGGTTTTAGTTCCAGCCTAGCAGCAGTTGGTAAGTAGGATTTCTAGTATAATTTCTGTACTTTTGATTTTATCACTTGTAGCCAGAAAGCAGAGCTAGAAAAGCAGTGACCAGCCTGCTGGTATTGAACTTCAGATAAAGAAATAACCAGCAACAAGTGAGGGTTTTGAACAGGCCTTCTCTTTGGCGTGGGTCAGCTCAAATCTACCACCACCACACCCACACTTTCAGAGATCGGTGAAACTGGCTTTTAGAGAACAAAGTCCTTTGAAGAGGTGGTTGAGCTCAGCAGTTGTATCATTAGCAGTAGCTGGCAAACTAGCCCCCTGCTTGTGGCTTTATAAACAGAAAATTGATTTCACACAGGTGCACCTCTAAAGATAATGCCAAAAATCGAGTATGACTGTTTAGTCCATCAGTCTGGAAATTCAAGAGGTTCATCCAGCAATCACAGAAAAACTTGTGTGAGAAAACTGTACTTCACAAAGTTTCTGCCATTGCTGTTGATGCTAAATTTAATGTTGTATTTAGACTGCAAAGGTTATTCCTGTAGCTGGGAAACCCTCATCCCATTTATCCAATTTATGTTTTGGGGAAAGTGGCCCTGGCTCTCCTCTGAAACCAGTTTTGCTTAGAGGGAACTCTGTGGACTACAGGCCTTTTCAATATAGATTCAAACACGCTTACATAGTCTTAATCCAAAGCGTGTTCTGTCAACGCCAACTTCACTGGTGTCATTCAGATTTCTGTATCACTTTTGGATAATACACACACCAGGGAGACAAACGTGACAGTAAAAATTAATCTTTGTGAGTGTATGATCTCCTGTGGGTAGCTGTCAGGTACCACAAGCTTTCATTTTGATCTATCAGAAGTACAAGAACAAAGATGTGAAAAACCACAATATAAGAAGAGATAAAGAGCAGTTTCACATTGATCAGCAATGTTTAAATTTGCCTTAAGAAATCATGGCATTAACATAATGTAATTAGCTGATTATTGTTAACAATGATGAAAGACAGTAACGATCCAAAGCTGAATTTCTGTTTAGATTAGTAGCAAACACCACGGATCAATTTTAAACACCAGGAAGAAAATCCTAGTCTAAACTATTTGGACTTACTGGTTATGCAAAACTTGCCTGGAAAGCCTCTAAGACATTCGTATGGTATTTCCTCTGCTTCCTAGTTGCAGTCAGAAATACAAATAATGACAGAGCAGGACCCAAGTCCAAACTGGAACCCTTACCTGTCTCCAGCAGGGAAAGCCCACCCCTCCAGAACCCAGACCCCAGCTGTGTGTATTACCCACGCTTCTTTTGCACAGAAGACCAGAGAAGCAGGACTTAAAGGAAAACTTCACCAAAGCTCGTTAGACTCCTAAATACTAATCACCAGAGCAATCAGTACCACAGGTCAGAAATGTAATCCTGCAGCCAAATGTCATCTGTAATCCTGCAGCCAAATGTCATCTGTAATCCATAACCTGATATCCTAATGAAACCAAAGCCTACATGATCACACTATCAACTAGTCCGCAGCCTTTTGAATCCATGGCCTGATTTTAATGAGATAACAGTCTTAAAGATATTAAGGTTGTACAAGTCATGTGAAATTGGCTGCAGGGAGGGAGAGAATATCTGTATGAACTTCCTCACTGAAGGAAAGCTGTAAGAACAAAAAAGGTAATTATTGTTCTTGAGCTGCCATGTGCCCAGTGACCTTCCACATCGCAGTCAGTAATTGGGTCTCCTGGACATACCACAGGAGGAGGAGGCCGGTACTAAGGTGGTCGTGGAGAGGGGAGCCGCTAGGGTACGTGACACAGAATTCATTAGCTTCACAGCTCAAAGAACAGTTTCTTGTTTGATTTTTGTTGCTGTTTTCACTCTTGTTTTTGAATGAGGAGGAGTAAAAACACTAGAGCCCAATATCTCCTGATCTCAGCCATCTCAGTCTCTGGAGAGCATTAAGTTCTACAAGCACTGACCCCATGTTGGGTGGCTGGAGCTGAGACACAGTGGTTAGTCTTGTAACCACACAGGGATATGAAATGAAACTTTATTGCATGCATGATTTAGCCCTACAAGCTTCAGGCATTAGCTGGCTTCATGCTCAGCAGTTGTTCTTCCCTGCTGTTCCTGCGCTTGGCTAGGAACTGGCTCTTCTGCTCTCCCTATCTCTTCCTCCTTCACCCCTCTAGATTTGGCTGAAAGGAGAGATTCAGCCACTGTCAAGAAGGAACCGGTAAGCAGGAGGACCGATCACCCCAGCTGCCTCAGCCTCTCAGCTTTGGGAAGATGCAAAGCTGGTGACTGGTGCAGGGAAGGGAAGCCAAAGCTCTCATCTCAACATACAAAGAACAAGTACTTCAAACACTGTGCTTGGGGAGAAGAGGAGGAGAGGCTGAGAGTAACTACCAGGTGTTGTTACTTCCAACAGCACCTCGAATGGATGGCCAGGGCTGAAGCTTGCAGGCCTACAAGCAGGGCTAGGAGGTCACCATACAACCCCGGAGTCTCCTAGGGGATAGACCACACCTTTTTCCAGTGCTTTGGGGAAGAATTTCTGAGGGTAACTTGAGGGATGGGAGCTAGAGAGGGCCAGCTCTGGTGTCAAGATGCAGAGAGAAGCAGCGAAGGAGGAAGGTACTGTTTCAGCTGGGGGCTTACACTATACTGACCCTTCCCCTCAAATCCTCTGCACCAGACCAGATAGCTGTCTCCAAGAGTAGTACGCTGAAAGATAGAGTGGATAACAAGTAATGTGCTTCTTGCATGAAGGACTTGCAAAATAGACAAATAGATGTACCCAAGGAGTGCAGAACAAGTAGGAGGCTTGCAGGGGAGGAAAAAAACAAAAACCAACCAAACAAAAAAACAAAAACAGAAAAAAAAAGAAAAACTCAGATGAAGAATAATTTTTAGGAAATTCCTGTGATAATGTCACTTCATAGGGCAGGCCAGCATTTTAAGGAGTGTTTTCTCATTCACTGAATGATGGAATTTCTTAAATGGCTGTAGTGAAACATGGATTTGTCAGGAGTGCTTGGAAAGGGAATGACATGTTCCAGGTAAAAGTCAGCAGAAGAAAAAGCAATATAAAATATTGTCAGACCACCTGTCATACCCCTCCTCACAAAAAGCCACTCCGCATCTTTCATAGCTGCTGAGGCTATTGCTAACTATAACACAGGAATTTCTCATTGCTCTTCCCAGCTAAAGCGTGGAGCTCAGATCAATTTAGTTATTGCAAAGAAAGAATACCGTAACTTTTTAGTTCAGCCCTTCGATACTACATTTCCCCCTGATTTTTAGTACGATTTATGAATACATAACCAGAGTGGGGATTTGAAACATTTTCTTCTTTCTCACGCTGTCTGCTCAGCTGTACTGCTGCTCTGCTTCAAACGTAACCCAAAGCAGAGCAGGAAACCCAAGACACGGGAGGAAGGCAGGCCCACCTGCAGACTAAACACACTGACAATACACCCTGTGGGGATCTAAGGCAGACACCACCACCACGCCACCCCCCCAAAAAGAGTATTTGTCCTAAATTCTAAATCCAGATCAAAGATACTAAAAGACATCTGAAAAATGCCATAGCAACTGTTTTACTGCTAAAAGCCTCTTTACTGGAAGCAAAGGACTGCCTTAGCTAGCATTCGGCTAATGCAGCGTGAGCGCACAGGACTTGCCACACATGGGAGGGAAGGCAACTCTTTTCAGAGCGGTGATAAAGTCTCCAGTTTCCCCAGTGGTAACACTTGTGCTTTTCAAGGAAATTTTCTTCCAAGCACATTTTGTATTTTATATTATGATCAGTTACACTTTTTATTGCAAAGGGATTTACTTATATTACAGTTAGATCCAGGATGCAACAAAAGGAGCAATACAAATTGCTTGAAGCATTTGGATACTTAAGTTGTAGTACTTGTGCTTTATCAAATAAGGTAACAGTATTCAAACAAATCACAGTTGCTGTCTTGTCTAACATTTTGTTCCAGTTAATGTGTCTGCTGTTGTGCCCAAATTCAAAATAGCTATCTTTATGCTAAAGCACCAGGCAAATTTCTTACAACCGTGCACATCAAATGGATGCAGAAATAGCATTTAGGTCCCTTTTTTGTTCACTCAGGAAGAGGAGGTCACTGTGCAAGGCAGAAATTTCCAGAGGGAATGGAAAAGGATCATTCTGCTTCAAAATCTGTCTGGCTTTTGAAGCAAAAAAACCCTGGGGCAGTTCAGTACACAGCCTTCGTCAGGCACCAAGCATAGTGCTAGTCAAAGCAAAAGACCTTACCAGATTACAGCTGGGTCTGTAGTATCTACTGCTATTAACTAATATTCAGATCTTGTTATTTGCTAGCAAGTTTGCATGTGTGAATTTTTGTAGGCCATTAAGAAGTTGCAAATACATTTTCTTGCAACACATACATTTCTACAGCTAAACATATTAGAATTGTGGAAAAATAATTGAGTTACAGGCTACAGTTCCTTAATGTGGAAGGATGGCAGTTAGAAGTTTAGCTACATATCTGTCTTCTTTAGGGACATAAGAAGTATTTTTCAGAAAAGGAGCCTCATCTGATGGGGATGGAGTCCTTACAGTCTTCCGTTCATGGATTCACGTGTCAGCTACATCAACTTTGTAGTGTTTTCAGAAGGCCCAGCTGAAATTTGAACTGTTGCAGTTTGCCCCTTGAGGTGTAGTGACTACAAGACATCAAATAGGATTTATTAAAAGTCTACTGTTAAACCTTGGTAGCAAACTCAAGAGAAGTCCACGTCCTAATGTTGCCAAGACGTGTCTCCTACTCCAGCCACGCAACATCTTCCCTCTAAGCTAAGGCAAACCTTTTCCCCTTCACCCATCTTCTTATCAAAGGCATCTGTTCTTTTCCTGGGCTTGTGTGGTCAATGTTAGCCTAAACCTAAGTTAGTGATCTTCATTATAATACAGAATACACCAGAAAACAGTTAATTTGAGGAAAAAGAGACATCAGAAAGATGTTTCTCCCACTGCCTTCCTATCAGAAAACTCAAAGTAGTGAGTAGTCTTCTCAGAACAATATGCAGCACCTTCAAACCATCATTTACAGTTGAGTAATCCCTCAAGCCCACTATGGAAGGAGCTGCACATCTCTTAGGAAGGGCAACACACGTTCCAAATGGATTACAAGCCGAGAGAAGACACTACATGTAGGAGGACAAACATAGAAAATTAGGCAGTCTGACTATAATCCTACTGGCATGAACACAAACAAGTAGAGACCACAACAGTCTGATTTGTTGGGAAGTTTGTGTCAGGGTTTCCCATAGAACAGAGTCTGAGATCTATTAAGTATTAGTCACATGTGGCATTTTCTAACAGTAAAAGTGTTGCAAGATACAGGAATGCAAGATTATTCCCCCACCACCACCCCCCCAAAAAAACCCAAAAAACACAACCCCACAAACAAACCAAAAAAGTACAAAAGCCTGTTTTTCAGGGAAGGTATTCTAAAATACTTGTCAAAAATATACATGTGTGATGCTTTCATGTAACAGATGAGTAGATTTGTTAAAATATTCAAGTTGCGCTTCACATGATTCATCACAACTACACAGAAGATTTCACTAGTGCTGAAAGCAGTTCCATATCCATTGAGTTAGCCTCACACCTCACATCCCTACGGGGCACTCCTTAATGGATTCCCTTTTCAGTAGGAAATTTGTTCTTTAATGATTTGCCATGTCAACCTGTCTTGGATGTTCAGTCTTCATTGCCAATCTGGAGGACATCACCAGACTCCCACTCCATTGCCAGCAGAAAAAAATCATGGATTAACATAAGTGAGATCATCTAATCTGATGTCATCAAAAAATGTCAGCATGCATAAACAATCTGGCTGAGGTCAGCAGAGAGGGTTTTGAACAGTGATCCAGCAGTCAGAACATTTGGGTACTAGTGCTAGATTGTACAGCTGTTATGATATTGACATTCATCAATCTGCCCAAAGCTCTGAAAGTCTTCTCCTCCTCTTGAAACAGAGACGACAATTCTGTGCAAAATCTGCAGCTATTTTCCCTTTTAATTGAGTTAGAGCATAGTCATTCAGTCAGGCCTTTTTCTAGGCTACAAAAGTGAGCTGGTACAACTTGTGGCCGCGCAGTCTTTCTGCGCAGGAAAAGACTCCCACCCATAGTCAGGTGAATTACACCAGCTGAGAACTTAAGCTGTTCTGCACAAAAATGTCAGTGGCCATTGTTACAGCAGTTTACGTCAGTTAAGATGTTCAGCCTAGTCTGTTTCTACATCTAAGCCAAGGATACTGAGGGTAAGTAGATGAATTCTGCTTTCCAGCTCAAATATGCAATTTCTGAAGCATTTGGACATGCTTCAGAAAGTCCGTGCATACATGGGTGAGTTCTTTCAGATAGGCAGGTATCATACCCATGTATATTTAAAAGGCAGGGCATAGAAGTCAATTTTCGAGGGAAGTAAAAAGAAAAACAACTCATGAGCAGTACTCTCATTTGGGGTCTCTCAATGTGTTATTTGGGTGCTGTTGTAGGAATGGCAGGACAGTTCAACCTGCCAAGGGACATCCACAAGAGTTTTGGAAGGAAGGCAAGGACTTTTGGAGCAAATCCGGAGCCTACAGAGTCAGTCTTGAAGCTGGGGCAATGCTATCACGTTGTCAGAGATTACTTCAGTATCAAGCATTGCTAGAGTGACTTTCCTGTTTTTTAAAAAAGCTCTGTCTAACGTGGCTGGCTCCGAGTCATTCTCAGGAAGCCTTCAGAGCTGTGTCCTTCAGTAAAGCTACTGCTCTTCCAATTTTTTTTTTCCTTAACCTCTAAGACTTAGAAATAGACTCCAGTGTTTAAAATACTTCTTAATAACTACAAGAGAAATGAAATTCCCATTCTCTTGAGCAAAAGTTGTTCACATCGTCTCTAAAAAGTAGCCTGTTTTGGGACAGAAACACAAATTTCAACCCTAGAGGTACAAGTTCTGGGTAACTGAGAACACAGAGTTGGAATAAAGCCAGCTACACACAGCATTATTCACAGGTTTTTCCCTGTGGAAAAAAAGCCACTACAGAACTTGCAAGCACACAGCCACCCTATTCTAAGGCCTCGGCTCTTCTAAAGCACGTTTCTGTTCTCTTGCTGTTCTTCACTGCATTTAACTTTCAATTGAAGAGTCACACATTGCATTTTCCCAGAATAAGATGACAACAGGGAGGCAGTCTCAAGCCATATGGCACTCATGGGGGGTGCCAAACCAGATGAGATTTGCTGGAAGACATTTTTATAATTCTGTTTTATAACTGAAGTGTTTCATTGAAAGGTAATTATCCTGTGAGAGAAAGCAAGATCCTTGTGCACTGAAGTCTAAGGCAGAACTGCATTTACTTCAAGAGGTCCCAACTTTTTGTCACACATTTTCAGTTCTTGTCATGTCATCTTTGGTTTTTTGGTTTTTTTTAGTGATTTCATCAAAATCTTCTGATGATCCCAGTTTCAAGAAAAACCATGAAGCTTGGAAGTTTTTTGAAGGTAAAGATGCATCTAACTGCTACTGATTCCATGCAAGATGTTAGTTTAATCCAATGCTACAGGACAATTAAGGTGTCCCAAACAGGACCAATTTTGCTAGTTCATGTGAAAACTCAAGCCTTCCCTGAGAAATCATCCTTCAGAGTACAAGGGGTGCTGGAGAAAAGAGAATGGAAGGCTCCAGCTTCAGTCTGTCATATATTTGTTATGGTCAATGGGAAAATAACCTATGCCTGGTTAATCATGCAATGCAGACCCTTATTCCAGAAAGGTGCTGAGCGTGTCTGAAGAGGTACCAAGCACTCTACACTCCCAGCAGCCTTAGAAGCTGCTCACTGAACATGCTTTGCACTGCAAGAGCAGCTTAAAGCTCCCTTGAGTTTCCAGGCAAGCGCTATTTTCTGTGTAGATTAGAGGGCAACCGTTTCGGGAGACTGAAACGCAGAATTTGCATGCAGTTGGGATTCCCTCCCCCTCCTCCTGCCCCAATCCAGAGCACCAGTGAAGCGCCAGCACAACATTTGCAGCCGCTGCGCTGCCTGCCAGGCAGGACTGCTCGTTTAAAGGACAGCCTTGATTCTGTGGGGACCCTTGCTGTTTAAACCACAATTTACAAACTATATTGTTGTACTGCGTAAGGGGAACAAAGCACAGAACTGCAGGTCAGGGGTCTAGTTCCAGCAACGCTATTTTCTGCAAGAACACTTGACCTCTGAGGCTCAGTTTCCTCTCTGTAAAGCCGGAGAAAAGCCAATATACCTCCCTAAGGACATTTCAAGACATTAATGGGTAGAGCATCCTTAAAGTACTCTATTTAGAGTTCTAGTAAAAGCAGAATTAAGTCATTAAAAATTTCTCCATCTGAACAAAATACTCCACCTTGATTTGCCATGGTACAACTCCTGTCACCTCCACTGGGAATGTATTATGGCACCTAAATGAGAGCCATGAAGGGAGACTGAGGCTGTAAATTAAAAAATAAAAAAAATTTACAAAAATTTCAAGCCAGTGCTGCCACAAGAAGAAACAATTGCAGACTTCCTTCCTCAGCTATTCAGCCCTCCCACCCCTCAACTTTTCTTGTTTTGTTTCGTTTTTAATTAAAAAAAAAATGTACAGCTGTTTGAACTGGGAAATAGTTCAACTGAAGTCCTCTTGTTTTCTGGTTGCCCAGCGAAATAAAAAAAAAAGGAAAAGAAAAAACCCCAAACCAGCCCTTTCCTCCCTCCTGAAAGTAAGCCATCTTAGGTGTAGTTACACCTACTTGCAGTTATGGTGACTTCAACCAAATTTTAGACTGATCAGGATACTATATGAAAGTTTCAAGAGGGTTAAATTACTTCTGAACTATTACCCTAAAATCTTTTGGGCTGGGGTCTATTTAGATCTTGTAGATGTAACTTTTTTCTATCCTGTAAGCATGAAGCACGCAGTTGCAACACTGACCATCATCTATGCTTGGCTTTCAGATCTGTACGTGTATGCGGTGTTTGTGTGTTCAATAGGAATCATCAGCGTCCTCCTTTTTACACTTGTCATTCTCTGTCAGTCACTTCTGAACAAGAGGAGATCCACGGGTGAGTGAAGTGTCATTTTGCAAGGCCCTTGCCAAAGAGGGAGAGGGGGGAGAAGGAGAATGCAGAAAAAGCAGGAAAGAGAAATATCTCCTTGCCTTGATTTTAATTTAAAAAAAAAAATGGTAGAAAAAAACATTTCTGCCAGCAAAACTAGAACAAAGGCATTTTGCTCCCTTTGAATCACTATTTCACTTTAAATTTGCTTTGGACTTTTCAAAATCTTTCAGCTTTGCATAAACATAAATTAAACGTTGTTGGAACTTCTTTCGAAGACAACCAAGTGCTGTATCATTAAATTGCATTCCAATCAGATCTACCTAGCCTTTTACACGAGCGACATTTCTGCAGATGTTTAGAGGGGTTTCAAAGCGGTCTTACTCTGGTTTTCCTCTTCCTTCCCGACTAGCTGTCAATATTCTTGGGAGTAGGGCAGTTGCTATTAGCACTCTCATTTGTAGCATTGTTTGAAACAAAAGCATCATTTCATTATTCAGATCTGTCTTTTCATAATAATCTTTCAAGATCAAGGATTACTGTTTCATTCTTCTCTTCTTCAGAGAAGGTTTCTCAAAGAAGCTACATCTGAATGAAAGCAGCCCTGTTGTAATCAAAAGTGCTATTTCAGATCCGTGGAATAACCAGTGCAGGCTCTACTTTCATTTTGGTTTAAGAGGGGTTTATTTGGAGAGCTCACACAAGCTGTGAGGGTGAGATGCCAGCATGCTTAGCAGCCACCATGTTAGAGGAGAGCGGAAGGACCACCTCTGACCAGAAGCTTTCAAAAAGTGGTTAGTGATTTATCCTGGGAATGACAGGAGAGAATCGTGACTTTGCTGCCTCTTCAGCACTACAAACATACCCTGAAGGAATGAGTGACTCAGATACACAAGGGAGAAGACATGTAAACCAAAAATAGATGTATATAGAAGTCCTTGCCTGACCACAAACACATTTCAGACTGTGGCTCTTTCTTCCCGGTAGTATGCTTAGTAGAGTAACTCTGATTCTAACTGAGCCCAACAACTCTGCTTGCCAAGAGGAAGGAGCAAGATCAATGTTATTCTTCCTACCCTGTTAAGTGATGACAAAGGTTTTGTGCCAAGGGAGTACCCACACTTAAATATGTTGGTCATGGTGAGTCACCCTGAAGCCACAAGCACTAGACACACTGATGTATCCCATTTTTTCTTTAGCAGACATTCGGCTAGATTTTGCTTCTGGTGTGGGTGATTTATACTGCTGTAAGCATACAAGCGGCTTGAAGAAAAGGTATCTTTACATTGAACCAACACCAGTTAAATATAGAAGTAATACAGAATACAATATAAAATAAGTATATACAACAGAGAAAAAGTAATTTCTTCTGAGTTGCTAAATCCCTTCTTCACCACCCTAATATCTGAATAATTGCAGGCTTCACCAAATTTTTATTTAGATTTTGAACATTACCCAGTAAACACTGGCAGCATTAATCCTATGGATTCAATGAAAATGTAACACAATTAAGCTTAGACAGGCACCCAGCATAAAACAGATAAGATTTTCAGGCAAGCCTTTCAGCTAGGTCCACTTGAACAGAGTATTTTCCAGAGCCACATTAATTTGCTCAGCATTCAGTAAAGCATCAGGGAAATAAGTTTCTGAAGCAGTAGTGGAAGATGTGTCAGTGACTGACACAGTCTCCACTAGCCTCATATTGCTTTTTCTCCCCCTGACTGCTGGGCCACGGCAGCAAGCTCAGCCCTGAAGGTCTGCCCTGGGGAGCAATAGCTCCCTGGGAGATACTTTCCCCACTCATCCGTATGGGCATGGGGCACAACAGCCCCCTCCTCCCTCAACACTCTTCTACCCCTTCCAGAGGCACCTTCCAGGAGTTAGGGTCTGGCCACAAGATATCCACCCTGTCAGTCAACAGCAGTGCTCTCACATTCAGACTGTTAGAATAAGGCATCTCTCCTCAAAAAGTATTATCTTACCTCCTCTCCATCCTCAGCATTCTGTACCTCCATCCTGGGTTGGACTAGGCAGATCCTAGTATTCATGAGAAAAGAGCCTGCAGTAAAATCCTGAAGTCCGTCCTTCCTTGAGGAAGGGAGGAAAGACAGCGACAGCAAAGCAATCCTCCCTCTGCATCACCACAAACCTCCACATAGGCTCCAGGCGCAGATGCCTTCCACCTTCAGCAAGATGGTCGCGGCATCATCTTCCTCAGAGGTTCTTCCAGATCAGGGGCTCAGGACAACCAAAACTAACTCCTTACCTCACCTTGCTGGGCAAATTTCCATCAGGGCTTCTCCCTGAACCTCTCCAATCACGCCACCCCTATCACAGGGACACCAACAACTCCCACCACTCCAGCTTCCTCCCATAGTTCCTCAGCCTTAACACCTCAAGGAGGATAACCTGCCCTGCCCTGCCCTACCCCACCACCACATACAGGGATTGGAGTCAGACATCCAAGTACAGGGAGAAGAGGGAGGGAAAACCCTGCCTAGCCCTCTAAAAGAACAGCCAACCCTGGGACAAAGAGGAACTCATACCTGAGTTAAAAGTTGGGATTTGCAGTAGGTGAAGCTGGAGATGATCCTTCTGGAGCATGTCTGTGAAACCTGAGCAGATCCTGGCCCACCTCAAGGCTCTCACATGAGAAGGGTAATGCTGAATCCAGTTCCTCACCAAAGGAGCTCCCTCAGTTTGGTTGCACTGTCACTGCAGCTGGGGCTGGCCCCTAGCACAGGGCAGCTATGGGCTGCTGTGGGAAGCAGCAATGGCTGCTTCTGGCAATGCTGCTGTGGTTTTGGTAGAAGCCCGTGCCCATTTGTTACAGGAATGGTTGCCCTTCCTAGTCCTTGGTTCAAAGTCTTGGAGTATTTACTGTAGGGCAAAACAAAATAATACATACTTAGAGATGTTCAAAAGAATGTCAACAATGTACGTGATCATCCCCTTACTCCCAGCGGGTCAGGCCTACTCTTCACCCGTACATCCGCAAAAGGCCAGTCAGATGGGTGGAAGCACTGCCTTGGCTGGCTTAGACATGGCCCCTGCGCTAGGCCCAGTTCCCGGTCCTCACAGCTCCCCTTTCCTTAGGACTAAAATGTACCCTCCTAGGAGCTGTGTAGCTTCCTTAGAATGGGAGAATTTAGGTAAGACCAAACATGAAAACCTTCCTGTAGAGAGGGGCATAATGATGTAAGTGCACTGTTGTCTGGTTTTCATGGCCTTTTAAAGAACAGAGAACATGAAGGGAAGGGGGTATCTATGTTTTATTCAACTTCCCATCATGGCTCAGGGACGCACCCTCTTTTCTTTCTGACAAATAAGTTGGCAGTAGGTTGACAAGAAGAGCCAGAGACTCTCCCCCTGCCTGCATGTCCCCACACTCAGCACGCGGCACAGTTTGGGCAGAGCGCAGAAGCCACTAAGCCACAAAAGAGCATCTTAATAACCCTGGCTCCTAAAAGGCTGCGGGGAGGGGAGCTGCCCTTGCTCAGGACTACTGATTCAAAGCAACGTGAAGCAGAAGGATTTATACAGCTCACACGCACAGCTGTCAGAGACGGGATAGTGGCTGGACTGGACCTCTGATCTGATCCCAGGAGGCAATCCCTTTATGCCTGAGCCCGCAGTCTAGCTTACATTAGGAACAGCAGTGGCTCCTGTGGGTGAATGGTTTATTTCAGGCTTCTGGAAATAAATAGAGGCACCACAAGGGAAACAAAAGTCTTCAAAGTAAAATTACTGGCCTGCTGTACTTTTCCTTAGCAAGCTGTCTTTTGGCTGGGCTGACCACTGGAATGTGTGTTGCCCAGCTCTTCCACAGCAGATTTTTGGTGTTGTTTGATACATTCCTCTCTCCCACGCCTACCTCTGTCTTTGAGTCGGAATACATTTTAATACACAATATAGTGATGACCAGCAGCTCTCCCAGTGTAACAAGCTGGCAGCTCCACAGTCTCAGCAAGACAAGTCTATCTGCAGTGCCCAATTGTAACTCATAAGCCATGTTGGTGTGAAGCCACATTTTCTTTCTTTCTCTTTTTTCTTTAACAGTGAAGCATTACCTGGTGAAATGTCCCCAGAACAGGTAGGAGATTACACTTCTCTTTACTATAACACAAGGCACCAGTTCTGTTTTTGTTTTGCTATGTATGCTGAAGAAGAGTAATGTTTTCCAAAATGCCTACAGGAGGATAAAGGGTCCGGGGTCCATGACTCATGAATGTGACTGCAAGCCAACATCTGCTGTGTGTGATAAGGGAGATCTACCTGGGCAATCTAGCTGTAGGTCCTGCAGGTCTTCAATGACAAGCCTCTCCTTGAGGCTCTGAACTGCTTTCTGGATGAGCTTGCTTTCATCCTGCGTGACTTTCTAGGGTTTCCCAACACCTCACCAGATGGTAATGACTTAAACCGTGCATATACATAGAACAAACCACAATGTTACCCAGTGATTCCCGCACCCAGGAACAGGGAGTGGGGCTCAAAAGCAGATTTGCAAGGCCCACAGTCCATTCCCAGCTGAAGACTCCAAGGGACGGGAAAAATTCAACTTCTGCTGCAGTCATTAATCACTGTCCCTTTAAATACCACTGACTGCCAAAAGTTTTTGACTGTGTGGTGCTATAAAACTGATTTCCAGTGTATGATTTTCCTGAGATATAAATTGTGCTGGAGCTGCAGCAAAAAAAAAAAAGATGACAGAGTATTTTACAAACAAAAAAGATTAAAGAGGGATGCCTCATAACAACACAGAAGAACATCTGTTTCCCAGTTTTCAGTGACATAAAACGTGTGTTTCTAGCCTTGTAGTTTAAATCCAATATCACTTGGTATCACAGATACTATTTCTTATAGTATTTTTTAAAATCCTATGAGATTCAATGCCAAGTACAGCATACCCTAGGTCCTCCAGTAGCGTAATTTTTAGTGCATTCTGATGGCATTATTGCTGTGTTCAATCTCACCAACACTTGGATGCAAGTGAAGTCACAACAAAGCAACAGAGAGGTCAGGAGAGGCCAGTACAAACTGAAACTTTCATGTTATTCATGGAAAGATCTTTGTTCTGTGACCCTGACCAGCCATTGCACCACACCAAAAATTTACAGAGACAGCTCAGCAGTTTTCATTTTTCCCTGGATGCTTTCTCTTTCCCCTTCTTTATTAGCTGCTGGGACAAAGTTGGAATTACAAAAACAAAAAAAGAAGGGGGAGGGGGAGGAAATCAAAGTAGATTGGTAGACAACACAAGAAAAGGAGAGAAATGAAACCCGACTGAGAAGATGAGTGAAAAAATGGAACATGGCAGTCAGATAAAGAGACTTGTACTACAGAATCTGCCTCTCTGTGAATAGTGGTAGTAATACTACCGCAAACACTAAACTTAGGAGGCTGAATAGCAGGGACAAACAAGCCAACATGATTTCTTCACTGTAAAACAAAGTCTCCGAAAGTGAAAGTAATGCATGACTCTATACGGATAAAAATATGGTTTCATGTATTTCAGTGTGACAAGATATGCTAATGAAAGCCCCGATCCCACAAATGCATGTCTAAAGCGCATTGGCTTAAGGGCTTTAAAATTAAATAGCTATGAAAGTGTTACCAGCATCATCATTTTTGTTATGTTTCACACTTGGTACCATTTTTTTTTCACCCTCTGCTCAAAACATCAACCATTAATTCCTTTGAACTAATTTCTCTTCACCTGCACATTCGTTGTCTTGGAACTTATTCAACACGTTTAGACCCAAAACTCAGTGTCTAAATATCCATTAGGCCAAACCGATGAACTAATTTGCATGAGACTCCTGCCAGTCAAAATGACTACACTGTGCAAAATTCAGCCTTTATTAGAGAGGCTCAGCTCCAACTCCCTTAGTGATATTTCAAACTCAGAGCGGAATCCAGTTTCAAAATTACATTAATAGTCCGGTCTCTAAGAAATGGCTGTACTCCCACTGCAATAATACCTAAGTATCTTAAAATATTTCATGTCTTGACATCACAATGGTGTTTTTACTTAATTGGAATCTGAAGCACAAATGGTTAAGTGATTTGCCCCAGGTCTCACAAAATGGCCTTGGTAGAAAAGAAAATTGAGTCCAGATTTTCTGAGTAGAACAAAGCAAATGTTTGGGTTTTGGTTTGCTACTTGACCAATAACAAATTAAGGAAAAAAAAAATGAGTTAACCAAAACCTATTTCTTTCCCACATTTTAAAAATAAATACCTAAATAAAAAGTACAGTTATTTTGGGTTTTCCAAACCACCTAATTCCCTTTTCTGGGGTTTTCTTTTCTTTAAATATCCTCCTTCTTATTATATTCCTTGTTATTAGATCATTTTGTCAGTTTTCAGATCCAGAAATCCCCAGGAGGTGTAGCTTTGAAAATAGGAATATTTTTTTTTCTCTCTTTTATATTTGTTTTTGGCCTGAACTGTCCAGTCCATTGGTGACTGCTCTTCTGGAGACAAATAATTTGTGGTGAAAAAAGTGTTTACCTCAAAAAAGCTGTCCATCTCGACACTTCAGTTCCACAGTGCCAACCTAGCGTCGCAGGAGCAAATTCTGCCAGACTAAAGCAGAACCAAGTACCCAGTCCATCCCTGGCACCTTTTCACACAGCTCCCTTGTTTGGAAAATACCAAAGCAGCTCCCAGTTCACTCAAGTGAATTTTTTGTCATCCC
This sequence comes from Larus michahellis, assembly GCF_964199755.1. Classification (NCBI taxonomy): domain Eukaryota; kingdom Metazoa; phylum Chordata; class Aves; order Charadriiformes; family Laridae; genus Larus; species Larus michahellis. The sequence goes on along the minus strand of NC_133901.1, from coordinate 53,410,351 downwards.
TCTGCAGACCTTTGACAAGAGAAAATAGCTGACTTAGATGACAACAGGAAAAGTCCCAAATCCTTGACTCTAATAAGGATAGTAAAAGTTTGCCAGCTCTTGGGACAGCCACAACCTCCAGGGAAACTGCTGTCCTGGTGCCATGATTGCTAGACACCTTCCACAGGTTTTCCCCCCAACTCCTGTATTTTTCTTGCTCTCTAAAAACTCATTAGATCCTTCAAGAAATGCACAATCTGACGCTGTTGAAATAGAAGCCAGGAGGCTGGAGGAGGAGCTGGAGATAAAAAACTAACTTTCCTTTTAGACATAGAACAAGACAAGCTCACAAAGAAGCAGTGTTTTGGAGCCAAGGAATCTTTTCTGAGCTGCCTTGTTTGGTTTGAGGAGCTCAGTTCTAAGACAGCAAGTACAGTTATTGTGTCTCCCAGAATTAGTTAACCCTGTACAGCCCTGGCATTTAAATGGAAAGCGTAAGCCACAAATACATTTCTCTGTAGCTTCACTTTTTCAGTGGCAAAGCAGGAATAATAACTAATGCAATGAATTGACACTAAGCCTTTTTATATGTTGTGCTTAAAGTAGCTGTGTTAGAATAATAGTATCTTTAAGCTACACATCTGCCTTAATGACCTTGGATATTAAAACAAAAAAAAAACATCAAAAAAAAATCATTTTCATCTCCTTTTTGGTATTCTTTGTTTTTTTGCAGTTTGCTGTGTTTGGGCAACAGAGACAGGAAGGACAGTTACATTTCCTGCTGGTTTTAAACCATTTCATGTTTTGATTTTAATATAGAAACAAGTGGTTGTTGTGGGATAGGTTCACAATAGTGCAGGCAGACTTTGAAATTATTTTACTGCAACCCTCAGTTTACATAATTTATGTGGTTTATTTGTAAATCATGAAAATATTTTACCTTTTAAACACTTTAAAAAAAGTTTGGTGGCAAACCTATGTTTTGGACTGACTAGGTGGAACAGAACTCAGGAAAACCAGCAAACCAGAGGCTTTTTGTAATCTATGCAAGTGTAAATCCAGAGTGATTTTACCAATAGTAGTGACAGTCATTTGGATTTACAGCTGTGGAAAATGATAACGTCTGTTATTTTGTTATTCTTGTGTGAGCAATAGCTGAGACATCTTAACTTTCATTAAGACTTTGGCCCAGTTTGAATATTTTATTCTATTAATATAAAGAGAATGTTTCACTATGCAAAAGAACCTGGAGAGAAACAGCAACTTGGGACAAATGATTTAAAATTCAGTGAAATCCGTGTTGTCAGTGTTATGACTATGAAGATCCTGGATGGATCCCATTGTGTGGTGTAACTCACAGAACAGAAAGGTCCCCCCAGCCATGCTGCATTAATCTTTCCAGGGTGAGCCCATGGTGAGATGCATCTGAGCAACAACTGCTTACCAAGTCACCTCCACCACCACAGTCATCATAACTAACTGCTATACACTCTCCCCCTACCCCAGCTGTAAGTTAAGATTTATTTCATTACTGATTAAGCCAGTACAATTTTATTTCACGTTAGTTCCAAGCTAGGAGGACCTACACAGTCAGTTACCACAGCTCAGCTGACACATGATAACAATTACTGCAACCTGACTGCGTATCCAAGCCCTAAATATTCAAAGCAGGATATACTACCTCAGACTTTGGGAGATGCCAAGGGTAAAACTTAGAGGATGTTAACTGTAATAGTCCGGACACAGAAGCCTTCTTGGACAGCAGTCTGTTTACAATATGGCTTGTAGACTTCCCTCATATCTATTAGTGCTTTTTGAGCATGGACATACCGAAGAATGTCTGAGTTTAGAGTGTGGGGCAAGGTTTCTCCAATTTATATGCACTAAGCTTATAAAAAGTTGTGGGTTTGTGAGCTGTCTGAAGACATGCTGCATGCTCTCCTGGCCTGCTGGCCCCTCAGCCAGTCAGCCCAGAAACCGCATCAAAGATTTTGCTTTGCCCTATACTTCCCGTGTGAGCTTACCCAAGTCACCTAACCCGTCTGTGCCTCTGCTCCTCCAGGACAGAAGGGTGCAAGCTCATCTGGGGTGCAGGAATGGGGCCATACATGTTTTTAAGAAATAGGTGCTATGAAAAGAGTCTTGTTTAAACCTGACGCTTTGCATTTTCTGTGCCAGGACAGATCAGACTCCTGAGTTTCTCAGCCAGGCTGTATGGTTGAAAAAACCCAGACCATTTCCCACCCCTGTAAGCGGTTTTTCAGTACACCCCCAGGTCACAATACAAGTTTTTGAGCAGGGACTCCACAAGTGGCAGGTGATGTGTTTGCATGAACTCACTGGACAAACGGTCTTTCCATCTGTTGCCTTCACTTTTCCTCATATATGGGTCTCTGCTTTGCAGCTCAGGGGAGACAGTTACCAGTGTGACAAGCATGTCCCCTCTACAGCCCAAGAGAATAAAGAAAAAGAAGGAGAAAGAGAAAGTGGAGCAGCCCCCAGCCATCCCAGCAAAAGGTATGAAAACAGAGGTGCAGAGGGATTTCTAATCCTCAGCACAACTGTGGAGGGACAGCAGAATGTGGAATGTCAGGACTCTGCCACTAACTGTGCCTGTGGGGTGACCTTTGCTGGCTCCCATTGGTGGGGGAAGAAATGGCCCGTGCCTGCTGCTGGGACCAGGGCGCACACCTCCCTGCAGCTTTAGCTGTTGAAAAGCCAGTCACCGACTCTAAGCAAGAGTTCTCAGCTCCCAGTAATCAGAGGAGAGGAACCTCTGTAGAAATATTCACCCTGCTCAAAGAGAAAATTTAAGTTAGGCATGACGAAATATCATGTTGAGGATAGACAGAGGGAAACCAGCACATTGCACTCTTAAAATTGCTGGTGCACTTGAGAAGTTAAGCAAGCTGAGCAGAAAAAGATCAACCTCTTTGGCAACCTCACTTTCAAAGAGGATTTGTGATTGCCTCTGGGGTCAATCACACAAACTTTTGGGCGTACTTTCTGAGCACTACTGCCAGTGCTGAGCCACTGGGAGGGAGGAGGGAAAGGACCTGAAGGTTTACTGTGGGTTAGATCACAAGTGATCAAGTCTCAAGAGGTATATTTGCTCTGGCTTCTGCACACAAACAGCATGTTTTGCATATCAGATTCTTTAGTCTTATGAATTTTTCTAATTCATAAGCCCTATGCTTCATTGTAAAATATGTTACCGGAAATACAGTTAAAGTACATGTATTTGCTCTTAATCCACTATTAATCTGTAATTTATAAATTGATAATGCATATACTAAAAATGACAGTGAATCATGATAATATGAAATGATCCCTTAATATTTATTTCCATAGCTCCAATAGCCAATAATTTTACTAAGCCCAAGCTCTTGAAACCTCAAAGAAAATTGATCCTGGTAAGTAACTTTATATGACACTATTTTCTCCATATTCTTCTCTTTAAATACAATTGCTGTTATGCTGCCAGAACTCTAGGTTCAGAAACTATAAATTGGCTAAAAAATCATACAAATCCTTTTTTTTTTAAGTAATACTTTTTCAAGTGATAAATTCTCTTGGCTCTTTTCATTTTGAGCATTAGGTTACACTGGGTTATGTTTCCCAGCTTTCTAGCAGTCATAGCGTCTACAAATTGAGCCTGTTCTTAAATGAAACCTGCTATTGATTCTCACATGCTTCTGGCAGCTGTTGCTTTGGAAAAAATACCGGTTACTGATACAATCACAACTGTACTGGTCACGCTGCTCTTGAGACTTTTCAAGTCAGAAATGGGGGCCCTGGTTCTGGCCTACGGTGGTGTAAGTCAGGAATAACTGAAGTTGCAAGAATGAGTTGTATGTTTATAGCTCATATTAAGGAAAAAAACTCCAACTCATATGACAGTTTCTGTTGAATATGTTTCTGTTTGAAAAAAGCCAACCCTGCAGATAGATGCCAGACACATCAAACAGATGGAGAGATGTTTCCCTTAATTACAAAGCAGTACCTGGACAAGACATCCAGGGATCATAGAGACAAGAGTTTTATACCAACTACCTTCAGCTGCCTATATAAAGAGGGTGGTCTACTAGATTCCCTATATAATCAATAGGAAGAGAGATGAGTTAGAGTTGGAGCCTGATGCTCCTACTAGTTCAGACTAGATGCTCTGAATTGCCTTTGGGGGATCTTTTCTCCCTTCTCTGGCAATAGAAGGAGCCCAGAGTGACTAACTCCCTAACTTAGGTGAAGGAGGGTGCCTAAAGTTAGGCCATGTGAATAACCCAAATGCCTCTGTGATGGCTTCACTTTCAGATGAGGGTTAGCATCAGCATCAGGGGATGACAGCCGCCCTTTGCTGCACGCTTACTGCATTAATCACTGCGCCCAGGCATATGGCTCCATCAGAAATCAGTTAGTCTTCAGCCCTCCTAGGAACAGCTCTCATCAGTTAAAGCACTCAGACTCTTCCTGCAGGTCAATAAAGCACATCAACACATGCTGAACTTGAGGTAAATCTCTTTCCAGATGCTTTTTCTCTCTGGAATAAATCCAAGGATATGGGCCACAAATAGCTGTTTGCTCTTCCCTTTCTGCTACATGACCCCAGTCAAGGTTCAAACTCTTTGGAGGTGAGCAGGAATAAAGCCTTTTCAAACAATGAAATTAGCTTTGTTTTCCCTTGCGTGACTGCAGATCTGCATGCAGCCAGGAGACTCGGTTTTAATGCCTTGCTGTCGGACTCGAGTCTGGCTCTGCTATTTTCCCTTTCATATTTCACCTCAGAGTGCACCTGGCGAGACATCTCAGCCTGCAGAAAACGCACAATCCACGGACATGAGTTAGTTTTAAGTCAAAAACTAAGCCAACAGATATTATCCAAAGGATTTTCAAGAACAAAACTCACCTACCAATACTTTAAAGGGCCAAGTAAACTAAACCCATGTCAGTCTATAAGGCACATTAAGAAGCTAAGCAGGATACTCCCCAGAGCCATTTCCCATTTCTGTTCCTCTTGCCTGCCTTTACAACACAGTTGGTTAAACCCCTATGTTTTACGTTCTTAGAAAAAAAAATAAATCACTTTTTCTGTTTTTAAATGATTTTTCAGTGAGGAACTTGAACTAATTGCAGTAAAAGAAGTTTCAACAGAGATAGAAAATTGTGATAATTACAGAGAAAAAAGAAATATCAAATTCATCTAAATGAAACATTTTATTGATTTTCAGCATGCTTGCCTCCCCATTTTTTTAATTCCCAAAAATTTCTCAGATTTTAAGTTTTCAGTCTGCTTTGGGGCAAAAAATACTATCGTCATCCTGCCATATCTCTGCAGGATAAAAGACTTTTTCCTTTCCAACTGTAATTATTGCACAGCTGGTGTCTGCACTAGGTCTTTTTTCATTGATGGCACATAGTTACTAGGTAATTGTCACTGCAAAGACAGACTCATACTGCTGTGTTTCCAGACTTCTTCTGCAGCTTCCCTGTGCAACCCAAGGAAGGTACTACACTGAGGCACCAGGAGAATATTCTAGAAAACCTAAGCAAACAAGCTAGAGTATAAGGGAACATTACAAAATAATTCCAGTGTTTTGGGAAATTTTTTGTAATAATCTAAATACCAGGAAAATTATTTCCAGAGGACATGTGCTTCTGGTTTCTTGAAAGATGTTTATAATAAGCTGGAGAATTTCTTTCATTGTTAACGTGCTAGAGTGGGTTGCAGTATAATTTTACAAGAATACAATAACCTGGATAAAATATGGACATAATCTCAATGAAAATTAAAAAAAAAAAAAAGAGAAAGCCTAATATTATGTTCAATTGCACAGCCTCGAGTAAAGCCTTTTAAAAACTCTGCTTAAGTCATATTGCTTTTGCTTTAGCCAGAATAACAATTCTATGCTCCCCTTGTTGCAAAAATATTCCCCATCAGTGTCATTCTCTATTAGCATCAATGAGAAATGTGTACAGATCAAAGGAAATAGAGATGCTGAGATGAAAAAAGGGATGGTTTTTATAGCATGCAAGAAGCACGGAGAGTCGTTAGGAAGAAGAAAATTCCAGGGGCCCGCAAATTCTGCTCTCTGAGGGCTGTTCTACTATAGCCTTAAGTACTTAGCCCTTTGAGTTGGTAGAGATAAATCTTATGCTTCCTCAACCAAATTTTCTGGTAAGCTTTTCATTGCCTCCTAGAGATTAGTTGTCATAGCCCACGTGTGTCAGTTATAGAACATCATCTAAATGAGCAGGTTTCAGTGTCTTTTCACAAAGGTTTGTACCACCAAGCTTAGGAGCTCCTGTGTGATTCACTGGAGCCAATGAAAGGATGTGAGAATTCAGGTTAAACCAAATCCTGCAATCTTTACTTATGGAAAATTTTCGTTGACTTCACCATTGTTACACTAAATTTTAAGGGGAGGAATACCTGCACAGATAAGACAGGCTATAGGGAATCTTCCTGATTCTGCTGCTGACTTATGTGGTCTCTGCTAAGTCATATAATCGTCCCACTTTGAAATCAGCTAAATATATCCTATATTACACAGAATCACAGAATGGTAGGGTTGAAAGGGACCTCTGGACATCATCTAGTACAACACCCATGCCGGAGCAGGGTCACCTAGAGCAGGTTATTACAAGGCCAGATTCCCTTGGGCTTAATTCTTCAAACACATTGTACATGTGCACACAGTACATAAGAGTTGTCTTCTGCTGTTCCTACACTGACTAACGTCTTGAATAACCTTTTTACTGGAGTGTATCTGGCTTCTCTTGCTCCCCACCACAGAACATGTAATGCTCCTGCGTGACTTCTGAAGCAGAGTGCTTTCAGTGACCAGAGCTGAGCTATTTAAGAGAATCCTTCTACTTTCAGCTCATACAGCATAGACAGCATTGTTTATCTCAGCATGGATTGGATCACTGCTGGCCCAGCACCATGTGATTGCCGAGATTTTCCTTTGATGACGATGATGTAAAAGCTACATCGTCAGGAAGGGCTTATGGTTATCTAAGACTGAGGGAAATTTCTGGAAGTCATTTTGTTAACTTTGAGTGAAAGTATAATCTTTTGCACTCGTTCTGCCTGCCTGTCTGCCTTTTTCAGGCACCACAGCTTCCCTGCTCCTGCCATGTCCACAAAGCAGAGGGGTGTTGTTTTGAACAGTAACTTTATGTAGGTTTGACACCTGTGGAACTGAGAAGGCTGTGGCTTGGTCTCATCATCTGCATGTACTCAGCAAAATCAAGCTTTCAGCATTACACATTTAGCTCAGTGTCCTACACTAGTGTATACTCCTGAATCAAGCAATGAAGACAGGTGTTCTTAAAGCTGCTCAGAAGCTTAAGTTTTCTTCACCTGAAAAATCCTTTTGCCTTTTTAGATTTCAGGAGTGCATTTCCTGTTGTACCACAAACCAACCAGATCCAGTGTATATCAGAACCAGTGACCCTGGAGTCCTTTTGGGAAAGAGGACTAGATGTGCAAGTGAATTATCTGCAGTCTGATTATCACGTCAAGAGCTGTGAAATGTAAAGAGTGGCTTTTGGTTTTTGATTGCTGGGGAGTTTGTGCCTTCTAAGCCACACTCCAGCCTGCTGTCCTGCAGCTTCAGCCTCACAGAAACCTGGGAGCAAATTTACACATTGCAGGATTGTACTTGATGGATGGACTTTATTTTTTTCCCCATCTTCTTTCTCATCTTACAATTAAGCACTACGTCATTCAAAACAATCTTATATCATATGCATCAAGCTAGCTAGGAAAGGTAGGTTAGTCAGTTCTTTGCACAACTAGTAGGATTCCTCATTAGTCTTAACCTGTAGGTACCATTGGCCCTTTCCTTGAGAAAGAAAAAGGAAGTGAAATACATTACATTACAAAGGAAATAATTTGTGGATTCTGGATCTGGGAACAATCAGGTCTTCCTTTCTCCTGGACAATTTTAAATTAAAAGCTATGCCACCCTCTGTTAGAAGAGTTGTTTCCTCCACAATATGTAACAATGGGTGATGATTTACGTTTCCAATTTCTTAAGGCATTATTGATCTCCACAGACTTCAAGTAACATTGTACATATGATATACAAAGAAATGGTGAACACTTTTTTCCTTGACTCCGTGTGATTCTTGAATATTTCCATCCAGTCCACATAATTTCTCTCTGTGAGATGAATATTCCTGTTTTTTTTTTTTTTCCACAGTCTCTCCTTAGGATGTGAGGTGTCCATAGGAACATGAATATCATTTACACATTCAGGTTGACACTCAGAACACAACATATTCAAAACTGCTGAGTTATGCCTGCTTTCCCATTCAGATTACAGGTTGCTATCTTTACTCTTAAGAAGGAACAGTTTGTATAAATACATAAAATCTCTTGCTGGAATTGTGCCGAGGCTTGTGTATTTACAAAATCCCATAGCAGATGATTTTTGTGTGATGACACATTTGGAGTAATAAAAGTGTCACCAGAAAACTGAAAACCTTTAATTACTTCCTTGGGCCTTTTTGAAGGATAAGAAGAAATCAGCCTGATTTCCAGCAGTGTTGGTTTAGAATCTAGGAATAACTCTGCAACTGTAAAAGGAATAAAGCATTAGCAAAGGTGAAAATGCTCTTCTCCAAAAGCTGTTAAAACACCTCTGCCAGGTATATTTAATTCTGCTAATGAAGAAAGATGGTCTGGCACACCCCTTAGTGTCCCTGCCTGCCCTATATTTGTGGGATTCTCTTTCTTTAAAATAAATTCATTCAACAGGATTAGTAAATTATCTTTGTCCCTGACTTTGTTATCATAACTTCTGTGGGATTCAGTAGTAAAATTTTGATGCAATACTGAAAGAGGCTTCACAAATTGTTGTAGATATTGTTTCCAGGGAGTCTGGGAAGTATTTTTTAGTCTAGCTAGTAAAAAATAGACATCTTAGTGAAAAGGACCTGTCCTTTTTAACTGATAGTGACACTAAAAGTCGTATTTCCTACTCCCCGTATTTTCCAATGTCATATTTCTCAGCACTGAGAAGACAATGGCTCCCTTGATATTTCAGCGCTCTTACTGGCCAGCAGTTGCATTTCTAGCAGATAACTCATCTTGCAGATCTAGCTTCAGTTTTTCATGAAGGTCTGCAGAGGTAATTTTTGAAGCTCCTCTCCTCCAGGGGAATCTCTGGCTTTCTGCCTGCAATCAAGACACCGACATTGGTAAACATCCGAAGCTCTAAAGAGGAAAAAAAATAAATCTCTCTCTTTCTGACTCCTGAGTAAAGTTACTACCTTGATGAGGGAGTCATCCCACCGAAGTTCATAGGGTTTGAGCATAAAGTGTATCTATGGCCCTGAGGAGCGCTACTGATTTCAGTACAAGACAGACCACACATCCTAGAGAGAGTGGTTTTCCAGTGTATACTAAAAAATAGGACTATCAAAGGCTAATCCTTTTCTCTCTGAAGCTACAGTGAGTTTTCTCACTGTTAACTTTGCAAAATCCTGCCTAACCCCACTGCTGTCTGCCCCTGCCCTGGTGACCCAGAGAAGGGAATTGCAGCCTGTCCACCAAACGTACTGAATCTTGCTTCAGCACACTCTTGCCTTCACCTCCATAACTGACCCTCCGGTGACAGACAAGCTGGCAGCCATAAGCCATTGCCTCCCACAGTTTCATAAAAGAGATGCTTATGAAAAAGAGATATGCAGAGGAAAAGATGGGCTAGCCCCTCTTCCTTAGGCTGCATGCAGTATGCAGTTTCCTCCTATCTGGGCATTCATGCAGAGAAAAGCAACACTCTGTCCCTGTGGCCAAAGCCCATCCAGTTGGCCTGGAGAGTCCTGTTTAGCCACTTTCTGACAGTGCGCTCAGGCTGTGATACAGGGTGCTCCCGAGCTGTGCCATCTGGACAGTATCCACATTTTTCCTGTGGAGCTCTTTACCAAGTGTGAATACAAAACACGATGTTTCTCAAATATGAAAGGGAAAAGGCCAAAGATTTGAGTTTGGCCTTTGCAAGAGAAAGGGAGAGAAAAAAATGGTAGTTCCAGCATGTGCTTGCTAAGAGCTACTTCATGGCACTAGGGTTTAGGGCTGCTTGCTTTGTCTTGTGGAATAGCCTGAAGAGAAGTGCAATTCCTAGAGACTGGATCAAAGAAACTTCACCACTACCTCTGGACTCTGTACCTTTTTCATTTGCATTTCCTACAGCATCCCCCTGGCACCGCAGTGTGCACCCAACATCACAGCGTGGCCAGTCCATTGGTGGCAATTTGCCATGTACTGGCAATCAGACCAGCAAACCTATGCATAATTGGCAAGGTTTTATCCTTGCTGACCTAACACATAACACCCATAACACAGGGCATGCCAGTGAGGGTGGGGTTTCATTTTCAAGTGTTACTGCAGGAAAACTGATTTACTAAAAATATTATGAAGTTCTGACTGGAACTTGGGACATATACTTACTAATTCCAGAAAAGTCAGAGATGAAAAATTCAATTTTGTCTATAAACATAATTTTCTTGCCCTGGTCCCATGTTACAATCATTCTGCGTCATATCCCGAACAAAAACATGCAATCGTATAGACACTGAATTCCAAGGCAAATGTCTGCAGCAATAGTTACTAAAATATTTACGATTGAAGTGAACCGGGAAGTGAGCCCTTCTCTGCTTATTTTTGATAGTAAACTAGAATCAGGGGAATTTTTTTTATTTATTTATTTTTTTAATTAGAAATTCACATCCATTTTGTCATCTTTGTGATAACTGGTGTGGTCATGGAACAGTGAGATTGCAGCAATCCATAAGTGCAGGTTGGCATCAGTTGTTTTTCCAGACAAGTTAAATTTATGAGGTGGTTATTTACTTGTTTTCTTCATAGCTAATTATAAATTTGGATAGAAGCGTTGTAGTTAAAACTTCAAGAACTTTCAGTCTGACAGTCTTCATGGTAAACAACCTTGAGGCTGCCAAGAAACAAAGCAGCTAAGCCTAGGAAGAGCAAAATTGACATTCCTGGTAATTATGACATAAAAAAATCATTAAAAACCCAACCCTTCTACGTCCTTTCTAATACGTTTATATACTGGACAAACCCAATAAAAACAAGACTAGTATACACATACTTTAGTCTCCTTTAAATATTCACATTGTAGACTTTGCAGACTGTTTATTAAGAAAAATGTTCCTATAAGTGAACTCTTTCAAACAATTGCCCTTGGGAAACTCTGTGACTGGAATAAACTAAAAATCAAACTGTAAGAGATCTGGAAGAGGAATTATTTTGCATGTGCCAGAAGATATGCTGGAAAGTGATGACTATTCCTAATGTATATTTTGCAAAGTGTGTGATCCTAAGATGCAAAAACAGATATACGAGATAAAGACTGTATCTAGAAATGTCACTTTGGAACAGAATTCTATTTGAAGAAATCATTCCAATATTATTTTAGAACAATGATGTAATTTTTCAGGAAAGGCTGTTGCAGACATAGAAATCCCAATGACCTCCTAAGTGAGAGCCAGGATGGAAAGAGAGGTGCATGGCCAGTCATTCATTGTCTTTTCCTCTTCTGTCCTAGTATCAGTCCCACCTATAACATCAGTTATTAAAGTCATGCTATTGTTCCAAAAAGGAGATGGTGGCAGGATTTCAGGTTTACACTGCCAAAACGCTATCCAATCCAAACGAGAGGTAAAATTGTAGAATTAGTTTTCTTTCCCTGCCTGTTCAGAAAAAAATTGGTTTTGGACAAACAAACCAGCAAGATTAAATTAAACATATGGTTGATAAATGAAGTACAGAAGAGCGTATAGAAAAAAAATCCTGGCTACCATAGGTACTTTAAAGTAGTGTTGGCTTCCATGCACTGTTATTACGCATCCTTTGCTGAAAACTGTATACCCTTCACAATTTTGAACCTCCTGTGTGTTTCCTCATATTTTCAATCAAATTATTACATACTAGAAATATGCATAAGGGAAATTATTCTACACATTTTATGGTGTGCTGTTGCTTGTAGCAGTAATTGAAGTACCTTTTCCACTTATGAAAGTACTAATTTTATTTGGTTTTATTGCTTTCCTAGATGCAATTATTTATTTAGTGTGTTTTGGCTTTATTAAATTATGTTTACTATAGGAACATCATAAAAATGTATGAAAGCAACACATCAGCCACTACTGCCCAATGACCTGTTTTGGGGAATCTAGTGTTATTTTTCATATCCAAACATAATAGAATAAAGTAAGAATAAAGAGATAATCTACACTAGAAAACAATGCAATTTTGAGATAATATAATAAAACACCTGGACAATATGATTTCATAAATCTTAGTTCTAAAATTTACATGAGCTGGGCGTTGGGTTGGCTATTTTAGGACATGTAGCATTTTCTAAATGGAAACATAAGATGAAATACAATTAAACAGCAAAGGGGAAAGCATGTACAGATTTAGCTTGCCCTGAGCAACTGATTTCTCCAGAACAATGAAAACATTTCTACTTCAAAAGATGCACTGGGTCAGTCTTAGAAAATGAAGAGTTTTACTCTGGCAGTGAACAACAGCAGGTTTGTAAAGTTTTATGAGATTCATTTTTGTTTTCACATGCAGCGTATTAGTCTGCATTTAGTGTCTGAAGTGACACCCACTGAAGTTGGCAGTGAAACTCCCAGTGCCTTAAAATAGAGACTAGGTGTGCTGTCATAGACAGAGAATAAAATCTTCAACATTTGCTGGTGGTGGTGTGATGTCCAGCCCCAACTTAGATTCTGCATTTAACCTCTGTACTACCTATTGAATAGCACATATAGTTTTGAAATCTCAAAAAGAATCTTTAACTTATCAAAAAAGGCAAAAACAACTTAAGTGCCCAGAAACTGAGGCTAATACTCTCAGGCTAGAAAGAGGGGAATATAAAAAATAATTAATTATCAGAGCAATTGACCAAGAGTTTTTTCTAACTCTTTAAGCCAAAGCCAAGATAGGACAGATGTCTTTCTGAACATTGTGGTTTAGTTCAGTACCAATACACGAACAAAGAAAAATAAGTGATTTTATTTCTGTCACATACAAGATCAGGCTGGGATCCACAGGAAGTCCTTTTACATCGTTACACCAGAAAATGCAACAAAAGCAGGAAATCCATGTTGTCAATAGTGGAGCATTTGATAGTGAATGATAACCAGAAGCTGAGATCAAATAGGACTACCCATGCAAGAGGGGGAAGGAGGGAGGGAAGACCATGTGAATAATCAAATGCAAAGATGACAGTCCTGCAGTTAGCCCTGCAAACAGCCTTACTCACATGCACAGATCAACTGGCTTCAATGACACCACTTGCAGCAGCAGCAGCTGCACAAAGTATTTCAGGATCAGATCTGCAGAGAAGAAATAAGATTAAATTAATGCTGGAAAAGTGTAAACTGATCCACCCAGAGGGAAACAATCTGAAATGCAGAGTGTGAGCAACTGTCAAGGCAAAATGAAAGGATTCCAGAGCAGTACAAAAGACAGGAAGCAGGGGAGCACAGGGACTGATTTTAGAGGATATTGGATGTTTATCTTTTTATCCAAAAGACAGTATAATAATTATTCAAGCACATTTCAAGGAAACAGGAATAATTTATGTTAAATCAGAAAGAAATGAATAACAGTAAATAAAACATAAAAGGAAACTCTTGACATTGGAAAATGTTGTCAGTTTCTTCATTATAACATTTAAGCACTATATGGAAAAATCTTGGTTTATGAACTTTGAGTCAGTTTTCAGTTTACAACTGGTAAAGCCTTTCTTGGTCTCAGAGGTTCTTTTTCTGTAAGGTATAGTCTTGTGACTGCAAAAATTTGCATGGCTGAAATGTTTTTTTGTTTTAATTGTCCTTTTTAGGCTTAAACTTGAGGACACCAGTTATATTCAGGTAGTCCACAGTACCCAAGAAGATTAAGGACCAAATTCTCCAGTTCTTCACTTGCACAGGGCTTTAGCACTTCCCCCTTCTTCAGAGAGCACAGACTTTAATCTTCTGGAGATGAAATGAAATCCATTTCAAGTACTAGGGCCCCACGTACAATTCAACAGAAACTCTTTTGTTTGTTGCTATACTTTCTGAGGTGAATTTGATATGAACAACCCACTCTCAACTGATGAGCCAACACACACAAAGGAACACGAGAGAAGACTTTCCTTCCTGTGCCTGAAGTCCCCAATAGCAGCAGGCAACTCTTCTGTCACCCTCGTGACATTTGTTCAGTAAATTTTCTTGATAACGTGTCTCTTAGCTAAGTTTTATAGTTTTAAGTCTAAAAGTCAACCAGTGTAATACATCAGACAGCTTTGGTGGTATGGCCTTTTTTGCTGCCTTCTACATATTTTTAACATGTTTTTTGGTTCTGTTAAGAAACATAATGAGAGGTACTTTGAGTGGCTGTGATTAGAGATGTAACTGGTCCAAGGTTTACAGCTGGGAAGTAAATCTGGCATATATATTTCAAATTGTGAAATCTGCAATAACTAAAATTAAATTGGGAAATTTAGGATTAAAAAGGCTGAACATTTTGCTAACACACATCTTTCAAATGAATTGTCAAATTAAAATGTTTAGTGTTTGAGAAACAGGAGAAATTGGTAATGAACTTGAAAATCCTACTATTTCCTGTTTCTTGTTTTTAATACTATTCTTGTTTCATCTTCTATGAATTAACTCTAGTGCAGACTAAACTGATTAAAAGCATAGTAGAATTGGCATGTGTGAAAGAAGAAATACAGCCCATTCTACAGAATATTTAAGGCATCTTTTACATTCAGTGGGAACAACATTATTAACTGTAATTCTTTTGGTTCTGTTTTTCTAGCCAAAAATTGCAGAGGAGAATTTAACATACGCTGAACTTGAACTTATGAAGCCGATTCAGGAAGCCAAAGGCATTCCCAGTACGACAGTCTATGCACAGATACTCTTTGAGGAGAACAAGCTGTAATAGTTCATGCCTGTATAAATGTCCTTTGTCTGTGTTCTATTTAATTCTTGCTGTGCTGTTTATTTATAAAAATCATACAAATGTTCTTATTTTTTTATTTCCATTCATGCACTTCTATTTTTCTATGAGACTTTTAAACAAAATGTAGTTGAAAGTAATCATAGAAAAGCAGCTGGTCTACAAGTGACATCCCAGAGACACCCTTTGCAGTGTTCGGCCCCCCTGTTTTAAATGGACTGAAGTTCTACCTGGGGCATTTTCAATACTAAGTATTATTCCTTCTTTAACGCTAATGTGACGAGTCCAGCTGCAAACATCATCATCTGAGCAAGCCTCAGAAGGACTAGTGGCAGGATCCGTGTACATCAGCCTGCTTCTGAAGACAAAGACCACTGACCAGGAAATTTGTCAATTTAATGTTTTTCCCATCAGAAAAATATTAATTCAGTAAAGCTGAGACTTTTTTCTATAGCAAAGGAAAAGCTAAAATTACTTTTTCTGCTATCCAGATATAATTATCAAAAGAGTTGGTTTTCTGTGTTTTCAAATTCCCTTTCTAAATGACTTTGTATTTAATAACTCATGTTACTTTTAGTAAAGTTCTTCTTTGGTGCTTGAAATCAAACACTTCAAAATAATCCAAAGGAAACATTCATAGTTAAATACCAATGATTTGAGGAAGAATATTTATAGCTTGGGAACATTTTCCAGCATTTGGTATTTTTTAGATTCTGATTTGGAATAGGAAAAATTTTGATAGCAAGTAAGACTTCGACACAACCAGGACACTGCTTTTGGCCTTGATGTAGATTGGTGCTCCCAAACTTGCAAAAGTTTCCTCCTGTGGCCTACGTTACTGAGCTGCTGATCTAGAGGAAAAACTGTCACAGCTTCTCCTCTAGTACGGAGCAGACTCTGTTAACACACTGCTCGCTCACTTTGGAGTTCTTTCTTTGGAAAGACCAGGGCTCAGGAGATAGGGAAATGAGCCTAAAGTAAGAGCACAAAATACTCATCCTTTCGTCACCTCTTGATAACTGAGAAGAGATTCTTCTTTTTCCTTTGACACACATTCATGGAAAATGGGCTATTCTGTGGCATCCTGGGCATTTCAGTTGTAAAGGATAGGCAGACTGGTGTTTTCAAACTCCTAAACCTTCAATGCCCAAATTCCACCAAAGGTCAGGGAGGGTTGGGTATGCAACATCTTTCAGCCCTTGAGAAGCTTTGCCCTTCAGTAACATCAGAGTTAACGGAGACATAAAAGCATGGGCTCTTAGCTCACTCTCAGACCATGAAGAACTGATACTTCCCATGTGCCAGGTCCTCTCCTGGTCTGGGAGGAAGTCCCTCAACAGGCCACACCTTCAGCAGTATTTGGTGCTGATTTTGGAGGAGCACTTGCAGGCCTTAGGTTTTGAAATCCTAACCAAGGTGATCCAAGTTGCTTCCTCCTTTATAGGTCAGGCCTTTTTAGTGATACAGCAGCTTCTCACCAGGGCTCAGAGCACAGCTGGGAACCATCGCAGGAATACTCATGCCCTTATTCCTGTCACTGCATGGGAGCGTAGGAGAGGAGGGCAGGGTGACAATGCAGGGATGAGGACATGCAACAAAGGAAGAGAGCACACCACTGCCTTTTGCAGGTTTTCACCAGAATAAGTGAGTCTGCATAAACTGCTTTTTAACTTTTTTTGAAGAGGAGTAGAGATTAGGTAACATACATAATCCATTACTGTGTAGCCAGGATGTGTAAATGTAAAATTCAGTCACTTGCTTCCATGTTAGATAAATGTCTCTGGTATAACAAAAGAATTGAAGAAAAGCTTGTCAGGCTGGCCATTATGTACAGTACTAATTCCAACTCTAGTCCCTCATCAAGATAGTTCTTTCCAAACAAAGGCCAGCTTTTATCAATAGGTTTGCTAGTAATTATTTGCATTTTTAATGTTTGCATTTGTGAGCTGTCAAGAAAGTGTTTGTTTCACCTTTTCATTATCCAAGGAGTTTAATCACCCACCAAAAGGGCATGGTATCTATCCTTATTTTCTGATTGGGTGATGGATTTTCAATGACAACAGCAATCAACTCATTGACCAGAAAGAAATTGGTGCTAAAGAGTCATCAAACATTCAGGGATCAATTTTGGAACAGCCAGAGTTTGACTGACTATTCAGAGAGGACAACTCTCATGCAGACAGCTGTAAGGAAGGCCTTAGAAAAGTATAGAACTTATTAGTGATTCATTTGGAATTAAAAATAGAACCCTAACACATTAATGAGTTGACCACTTAGGTGTGAAAACTTTCTAAAGTTTGGTATATAAACATTCCTTTTACATACAACGGGCCATTGTGCCCATTGTTCAGAAAATCCTCTACTGTATGTTTATGTCCAGTATTTTAATGAATAGCATTCTTTGTGTATCAATAGTCTATATAGTCTTGTTTATGTTTGATATCTAATTCCCTAAAATAATAGTTAATTAAGCTAAATAAATTACCTATTTTGTTGAGATTCATTATCTTAGTCTGTGTAGGATTTATTGCTTGCTAGAAAACGATTCAAGGATATGTGTTTATCTCATACTCAGCATTTAGACAATCCGAATAGGTAGGAATTGAATTTTTCATTCTGAAGAAAATTCCGTGATTTTAAAATGTTTTCCATTTGTGACCAACTTCAGATGACAGCAGAATCCTGAAAGGCAACAGACCAGCTGAGTGAAAGGAGGCCAGAAATACTACTTAGGAGAACACCCATCTTCCTGAGTAGACATTTCCTATGCTTTTTCTTATGCAGTGTCCACTCAGATTTAATAAAGTCAGATCATGTCATTGGAGAAAGAAAAACATCATTCTTTACCTTCCAATTAATTGTACATCTTTAAGTATCAAAGCAACTCACTTGAAAGACTATGGAGAAGAAAATTTCACTGAGTATAATGTGCTTTAGTGGGAGAAATGCAGAATAAGTTGGATTTAGCTCCTTCTAACACGAACTGCCAGGCTGAATTAATCTCTGGCCTAACTCCCTCTAGCTTCAGCAGAACAGCAGCAGAGCTGAATGTGGTCCAGTGCTCTTTTACGGCAGGAGCTCCCATGAAGACTCTTAATATCTTATTAAGCAGCAGTTGGAGTCTGCTGAGTCATACTATTTCGGTTACTCCTCCTGTTGTCATTGGTAAAACACAGCCTAGTGCTGAAATTTTAACAAATACAGCTCTATTAGCTTCACACCAATTTAGTATCAGACTGTTAAATGTTAATGTACTGCACCCTATAGCTTTAAATAGAATTAAGAGATGTTTACAGCTTTGGCTAAATGCACCTTGTTCCTCCACATTAAATTTTATTACTAGAATCCTCCATCAGCAAATAGGAGTAAATCATATTAGTGTCACGGGCTGTGTGTGGGTTGATTCTGCAGCCCAAGGAAAAGGTGTTTTATTACTCTTTATTACAACTTTCTAATTGGTAGGTGTGGTCAGAATGTCATTATCTCTGTAATTACAAGCAAATTATTTGTTTTAGAATAACTGTAACATAATTGTGGGGTTCTCTTCATTAAGACGTTCAATCAACTTGTGTCCTTCGCCAGGGTTTGGCCAGGTTCTGCTGGCACAGCAGGACTCAGACCAGATGAGGTCTCATTTGATGTTTGATTTGTAGGTCAAATTCAACTTTTTGAGGGCTTCCCCAAAACAGCTCTGATGAGTGACATCAGGGTGCAAAGATCCTTTTTGGTTTCAGGCTACCCTGCCAGGGTAAAACATAAAATTCCACTGCATAACAATTACTCTTCTGAGTTTCCTGCACTAATCTGAAATATACTCATTTGGTGTGCTTTGTTCCACCACCTGATTTGACTCCATTTTATTACCTTGGTTGGGAGGTAGAGTAGATCGAGAGAATGCACGTCAATAGAAGACTCCGAGTTTGTGTTATTCCTCTCAGAAAAAGAAGACAAAATGGAGATGGCACAGATTTTGAGATGTCACCTAGTCTATCACCTGATGTCAAGGCTGGACCAACTCAACCTGACTTAACCTGGTAGAGGCTGATCTAACCTCTTAGAAACTTACCATGATAAGGTTCCATACTCTCCTCACCACCCGTTTCCACAGCCCTAATCATTCAAAATGTTTCCTAGCATGCAGGCTGTATCTTCTTGCCTTTTCCCCAGTAGACATACAGAACATCTTACTCTGCTCTTAACAGTGTTTTCCGTATTTGAAGACTATTGAAGGGACGGTCAAAAAGAGAATTGTCAACCTCAGTTCTGTCAGGCTTTCCTCTTGTAAGGAACAAATGATTTCCAATACTGCTTCTATGGAAAAGATTAACAAATTATTCCACAGAAAACAGCCCAGGAAATTCAGGGAATGGTTAGATTAGGTTCAGTTCTGAGCTGGCTTCCCAGATTGCATTCTGAGTGCAGCCCACGCAGGAAAATGCTTGCTGAAACACCTGAACAAAACACACCATAGCTCCAACACATGGGTCTCAAACAATCTCTCCCCCAGGCTGCCCCAGCTCTTTCAGCAAACTTCACAGCAGTTTCACATTCCAGCATTTCCACTCAGAGTCTACATGCTGAAGCAATGTGCCCTACTGACTGCAGAGCCATAGGTAGGGCAAGAATCCTACCTGTCTTGGCACCGTATTGTGTCAAATGTCTCTTGTTCCTCACCAGCATTGCTGGATTGTTTGCAAACCCCACAAGAGGCTTTTCAGTCTTTAACCACCCCAGTCAGAAATGTTCTGGCAGCCCTTTTTGAGCCTCCAAGCTGAGAACTGCTCAGGTTTTCATTTTAATACATAACACCACTAGTCACTGCAATTGCATTTCTCACCCCTGTGCAGGACCTGGGACTGTCTTGTACCTCAGAGCAGGGAAGCAGGAGGTCATATGTACAGAGGCCCCAGGCAAGCTCACTTGGGTTCTGGTCCTGGCTAGGGAAAAACTTTGGGGAAAGGGACTTCTTACCTCCCTGCCTGCCTGTTTCCTGTGCCCCTCTTAAACGCAAGCTGTTGAGTCAAACTCAAACTTTCCGTCTTGGATTTAATTTGAGTTGTTAAGCCATGTTAAAAATCCTGTTTATCTTGTCTGCAGCAATATTTTACCATAAGGAAGAGAATGAGAATACAATGGTGCATTAGGGCTCTGTACATGGAGCTGCACGAGACAAGATCACCTTTGGGGGCTTTTGCCTTCCTGTTCTGGGCTGGCATGGTCTTAGGCACAATTGTCGGCAGATACAACACTTAGCTACCCACAGCCCCACGTCTTTCTCTGAGAAATTAGCCATTGATCCTTTCGGATTATCCGCAGGAAAGAGGAGTCCCCCAGGAACTTCTCTGACTGCTAACAGTTCTCTCCTGACAACACAGGGGAGAGCACAGCACAGAACCAGAACATCACGTAAAATATACAGAGCAAAAACCACATGGGGGTGGGCAACAGTTATCACTTTCAAACATGGTAACTGGACATGTGTCCTCCACTTACCATAAAAGCAAACAAGGAGTCACCGGACACTGTTCAGGGATGCTACACCACTTCTTCCACCTCTGATGCTGCCTGCTTTGTGCAGGAACTAGAAGGGAAACTGCTCAGCATCATCTGTGAAGGCATTTTTCAGGCAGCCAGTTAAACAGCTTTACAAATCTCATTCCCCTGCACCACTCCTGTGGGAGACAAGTAAGTGGAGAATCCTGGCCTAAGTACCCAGATTGGAGAGGATCAACAAGGTTGACAGCCAGCCATCATTATTCTATATGGCACCTCTATGCCTTAACTGGTCCTGCCTTGCAATGGCACTCCGCTCTCATGGGAACACGTGCCCTTCAGATCCTTCAGGCAAATATAGCTATGCTCACTTCTACCTCTACTTCCTCCTTGCTTGCTCTGAAAGAGCAACCAGGGGATAGAAGAGCTCTGTCCTGCCAGGGAGCTAACTCAAAAGACAAAATTAGTAAATCACTGTGCACATGACGACAGCAAATGGCAAAGGCCACTCCTATGTATCACTATAAAAAATAACATTAATTGGGATGCTTTGCAATTTCCTGTACAACCCATAATTAGGTTAGATAAGAAACTAGCAGTGTCTAAGTGCTATAAATGTCTAAATTAAGTTATTTTGAAAGTGCTTGGCACTTTGACATTTGAGAGTTCAGAGTAATTGGAGTATTGAAATAAAATTGCTTCTGTTATTTAAAAGGTCATTATCTTCTTCGGGTAGATATATGAGGACTATTTTCCACTCTACTGAGCCGTTCTATTTGGTACAATTAGACCTGCTTGAGTAGATTTCTAGTGGGCCTCCTCCCACTTATCACAGTCCCAGCACTGCCACAGGGAAGGGCCTGTAAATATACAGCCCAAACACAAGAGTATATATTCATCTCATAATCGGGCTCTGAAGAGCCAAGAGCTGCCTGGAGCTTCAGACACCCACCACGAACACCACAGGCTGCTACATCCATCAAGGTGGCAACTGAGTCCTTACACAACCAAAGTCAACAAATGTCAGGTTACAGGCAGAAGCCAGCATGCCAGGCAGACAAAGGCTTTGGAGCAAATCAGGATTTCACCTTCCCAACCAAATTACCTCAATCTGGCAACAACTCTCGTTCTTTCAATAACACTACTGGAATCCCTTGTTTACAATATGCATGGTCCCACTCTCACAATAAAGATACACCTTTTCCTTGCTTATCAGATCCGGTGCTCTGCAACTGTGACAGTCAAAGATGGGCACTTAAATGACTACACTTTGACTGCATTTTATTTTGGTTAATCCAGTGGTGTCAGTAAAATAAGGGGGTATAAAGACATAGACATTGGCAGAGGAGATTGAGCTTGTTACCACTGGGGATTGCCACAGCCAGGACACTGGGGGGAGTGCACTGAGTACAGGAGTGGCTCCCACTGTTCATTGCAGTGGCTTAATCCCTGTGCTCCTGCCATAGGAGCTGAGCATCCCACCAAAACTGGTGTAGCTGTAGAAGCATGACTCTTTGTTGTCCCTCCTGGACAGGGAACAGCTGTATGAAGGAGAAGCGAAGTCCCTAGAGCCTCCTGCCCAAGCTGAACAAGACAACAGTTTCTGACCTGAAACAGGAAAAGTTCCCATGCTGTTGCTGCAGTCACCCACCCAGAGACAGCTTCTCCCCTATCAGTAAGAGCTCACAAGGTTCTTTCCACCACAGAACTCACCTGACATCCTCAGCTCCAGCCACCCAGCCAGCACACTCACCGTTGCTCCCTCAGTGACTGTCCTACACCAACAACCCTCCAAATGCATAGGGTTGCAACACTTGAGCATGAAACACATTAAATGATCACTGAACACAGGTGCAGTTGTCCCCATCACAAGGCCTACATTTGCTCAGTAATCATTACAGCAAATATTACTAGTGGTCACCAAGATTCCAATGTACTGCTGAAGGCTGCCTGGTTCTGGAAACCAGGTTTCCATAAGACATTTAACTCCAGCTCAGGGAACAAGAGGGTTCCCTTTTAAAAACTTCATGCGGCAAATTTCCAGGAGCCTCCTGACGCTTGGGAAGAGCTCTGATGACAACCTGTCTGTAAGGCAAAAAGCACAGGGAAGGCTGGCATTCCTCCACCAGCCCTGTTCCCTCTTGCACTGCTCCATCAGCCTGGCTGACTTCAATGACAGTAATTGCTATGCATATGTCTGAAGAGTGACACCAGTAATGCAACAACTAGTCTCATCCCTAAGTGATGTGTGTGACCAGAAGCAAACAAATCACTCCAGCTACCTGGCTCAGAGGTGCTTCATACCAAGGAGGAGGAGACAAGAGAGCTGGGATCAGGTCCAGAGCTTTTCTGGGCTTCTTTTTCGACTTCCCTGGGATGTTGCTCCCAAAAGATGTGACACAAGCATGACAGGCTGCATTTTCATGCAGAATGGAGCATATTCCTGCAAATTATTTTAGCTCATATGGCTCTCAGATAGCTTCCCTTGTGACAGCCATAGGTGATCCTGAATGAGATGATCTTCTTACCTATACCCTCCCGTAACAAGCTTTGAGATGCCTGTATGAAAAGGACTTGGGAACAGTAGCATGTGGTGACAACCACAAGGAAACTTTCCCATGGGAGTTACAGATTAGTTTGCATGGATTTCTCAAAAAAGGTTTGAGAAAAATTCTTTTTTAAGGACTAAAAGGTCCTGCAGTGCACAGGCAGCTCTGCAAATATTGCTTCGCTAGCGTTTATTAGCTAACGGAAAGCTACAGAAATCAGACAGTATTTAATGCTCACTGTAACATTTATAAGACTTCTATTGCCGAAAAAGGAAGCAAGATGGTCTGAGCAATAACCAAATAAGTGTGATTAAGATTTAGGGTTTATGGTCCTCGATTAAACTGATTTTTAAAGTCACATAAAGGTTGTACTGTTCTACATTTCTCCTCTTGGTTTCCCTATGGGTCAGGGTTAAGACCGTGCCTTATTTCTGCATTTCTTATCCTAATGGGATTGGATTTCTTCTAAGGGTAATTCTCACCCTGAGCTACTCACCCCTTGCAAAATTTCGTTCTGAGATAATTACAATACTCTGGTGATGTTCACACTGTGCCACTTACAGTAACAATGGAGTTATGCTGAAAGTATTTGCTATGGAATTGCTCTACTTGCTTAATTTTTCAAGCATATTCTAGATCTGCTACCCCCACATCCCATGCAGCCATTAGAGAATCAGTATCACACCAGGATAACCACCAAGGAGGCACCACTACTGTCCCTCAGCTAGCACTATGTCTATGTGTCAGTGAAAGCTACCTCCCCATCTAGAGCTGACAGAATTTCATGGACATTCTTCATTTACCAAATAAACAGGAGACCAATATGGATATAAAAGTAGGTGCTTGTAAGAGGGTTGGTATCACAGCTAATTGTTTCAACCACATATTATGAATTTCTAGCAGGTCACAGAGACTTGCCTGCAGAAAAATGACCAGGTAGCATTCTACCACTATCACAGACACTGGCTGCATCAGACCTAGGAAATTTGATGACTGCAAGGGGCTTACATTTGTGCCTTAACTCTGCAAGGAGTGGTGCTTTTGGAACTCACAGTATGCACTTCTTTCCATGACTTACAACCCTGGGGAAAAATCCTCTAGAGCTAGAGAAGAAACCAAAACTTTCTCAAGCAACCACTGCTCTACAGCAAATCATTCCTAATCAGAATTTTCACCAGGAGGAAATTGCAAACCATTTCTATCCAATTGCCTTTTATATTCTCCCAAATTACAATTCCCTGAACATTAGAACAAGCTCAACACAGGAAGACATTAATTCTTAACCTGCTGACTTCCATTCACACATGGGCACTCTGGATTTGTTCTCTGTGATGAAAAACAACAGCTGATGCACCTTGTCCTTCTCCTGAAGATGTAAGAGAACTGACATTACGCACAAGGAGATGAGCCCGTCAAATCCATGCATGGCTAGCCTAAAGCTGGCCCTCTTCACATACCAAACAAAGTCAGGTTGATGTCTAGAGCACCAGAGCCATTAGTGCTGCAGTCCAGGCTAAAAAGGTGCCAGTCCCAGCTCTAGGAAAGGGAGTACCTCCCATTGGCAAAGACAGGCTGCACAAAAAGGCTAAAGGAAGAGACACAATTAGCATGCTACCAAGATGACAACTAGGTAGGCTTTCATGGCTCTTAATCACCTTTGTCATGGTTCGGTAAAGCTGTATTCACAGTTGACAGGAGTTCAAGTCTTACTGTCCATGTATCCAAATTGCAACTTACTTTTAAGGAATGTGCAGAAGGAAGAGGAAAGAAGTAGTGTGCTTAATTTGTTGAATTCAATGACAATTGATCTTTCCCCGGTCCTCAGGAAAAGGAAAGATAGGCATGGTCCACCTTTGCTTCACAAGGTTACTTTGATTACAAAAACATTGGTGTGTTTTGGCCTGTTTTCAGTGTACGTTTCACTGAGCAGAGAAAGAATAGTATTTGAGTCATCAAGTCACACACTTGGAGTTTAAAAAGGCTAATCAGCCAGGTCACCTGTGTAGACACAATGCAGCTTTCCTTGTATGTCTGCATCATGAGCTAACCTCTAATTACTACATTTTCCACAGGCAATTACCTCACTCACTGTGGAGGTTAGACAGAGCCACGTGGTGGGCTGGGGCGCGGGTCATGTCTCAGCACTCTGT
Organism: Larus michahellis; assembly: GCF_964199755.1. Taxonomy (NCBI): domain Eukaryota; kingdom Metazoa; phylum Chordata; class Aves; order Charadriiformes; family Laridae; genus Larus; species Larus michahellis. Next base: position 53,385,188 of record NC_133901.1, on the reverse strand, counting down.
AAGGAAGGAAGTTGGTTTGCTATAGGAAGTCTTGCTCATTCAGCAACAAAACTCTTCAAAGGAAGAGTCATGAACAAAGCAGTGCCCTACAGAAAGAAAACAGTTGAAGGTGCAGTTAGAGGAAGACGGGTAAAAACCTGTCTTCTACTGCAGATTCTTCCCAATGATGCTGGCATGTCTTTAGTACCAAGATATAGCAGCTCCTCACAATCCTCAGTCTCTGGCTGTCCAGTGCAGCACATACAGGGCTTCACTCCTGCAGTGCTAACCAGTCCCAGTGCAGTGGAAATCAAGGAACTCTCCTGGCTCTGTCTGTTCAGGGGCGTTTGGTGATATGAACACAAGGCCCTTCACGGCAATAATGTCCTTCATGTTCTTCCTGGCTATGCCCTGACCCAGTCTGCAGTATTCAGGAAGCTGCTTTGCCTGAGTGGCTACTCATCCCTCTTGTGTGTAAGATAAGGTACTCAATTTCTTTACCAGGTCAAGGAGGGGCAGGGGAGAGAGGGAGTTATCAGTTTAGCTCCTTCAAATTCTCATAAAATGTTAAGGAGCTTAATTTTTCACACTTCCTCCATCTCCACTAGGGACACAAATGGCACTTCACTACACTATGGCCTCAGCCTTCTTATATGAGAAATACCCACTTCTACCATGCAGGGTGATGGTGAATATAAATCCTGAAGTACATCGCATATACTGATATTCCAGAGAACATCGGGACAAGGCTAGGAAAGGCGGCAGTGAAGGAGAAGAATGAAAGAATATGTTGACCAGCTGTGTCAGATCTTCATCCTCACCCATTCCATGCATTTTGCCTGCCTTGCTCACTATGTAAAAAAAAAAAAAAAAAGTCAGAGATTAAGAAACTAAAGATTGCACCATAACACATGTTCACAGTGGGGCTGGATAAAGGCACCACTGCCAACCTGAGAATTCCTACCTTCACTCTGCAAATAAAATAGCATTTCAGAAGGCATGCATACCTTTTCATGCAGATTCAGGGAAAGAGGAAGAGTAGGAACAGAGATATTAACATAGATGTATGTTAGTAGAACAAAGATACTGCAACAAACTCAACAACTGTTTGAAGCTTCAGTATTTTCTGATCTCATGGTATTAAAATTAGAATATGTTAATTTTATTAAGCTACATTGCTCTCTGGCATAATCAAGGCAGTTTTATTTGCTAGCTATTATTTGTGAAATTCAATGTATTATGTCAAATTCAGTATCTAAAATAACATTTGAAACAGAAAAGTTTTCCTAGGACAAATACTGCAAAATCTCATTGTCTATGTGCATGTCTGTCAGTGTCTTTCTCACAACTTCAGAGTCCATTCTCTAATTACAATCAGACTTGATTGCAGGGTCAGTCCAACAACTTCTTTGAGATTCACTCCCCAGCCATAGGTTTCCAGTTTCTTTAATTTTTTCATGTTCTGAAGGGTAATTTTCTGTCTATCCAAAATGCTGAAAAAACAAGAGTTCTTGGCTATTTCTTCCTACCCATCCACAGACCAGCAGCAGACTCTTCCCCAGTCATCACCAACGAGGAGCTTGGAGGAATTTCTTGAGAAAGAAAAAAAAAAAAAAAAGAGAGAAAAATGTTCAAGAACAAGATGCGAATACGATCAAGGCTTTCTCCTGTGCGTGTAGCAATTAGGAGGATGCAACATTCCAGGGGAGTACGTTATCTTTAACATTAAATTTGAAGAACAATGGTATAAAATAGACAAAGATTTGTACTTCAAAGACTGAAGTCAGAACTGAATCCAAATTTTCCTGGAGTTCAGTGGGTTAGCTGTAGACAATCTAGCCAGATCACAAGCTCTTAACCTTCTTTGAGGCTCTATGAATGTTAAATAATCTGCTGGCTAGATTCAGAATTCAGACTTGTTAGCACATAATGTCATGGCTTCAGCCACTGAAATCTCTCCTTCATGTAGTGTCACCAACACTAACGAAAATGACCCTCCCTCCAGACTTACCCACTTTCAATGCATATAAACATCACAGTCACTAAGTGCTCTAAATCTGAGTTTGCAGAATATAGGAAACATTTTAGCAACTATCAAAATGCCAACACTTTTTGAGAGAAAGAGACCAACAGTTTTACAGTACATCATAACTTCCTGGAGTAGGAGACAACAAATATTACAGCCAGATGAAACTCCAGGAAGGGTTTGAGTAAACTAAAATACTGCTGGCTGTGCAAACTGAGTAGAGTTTAACAACAAAGCTGGGCAAAAGCTTCCTGTTTACATTGTATCTCGAACAGCTCCTAGTATAGTGGTTTTTCTATAGTGTAGAGACAGTGGAGCAGCTACTGATCTATTCTGGCCGAAAGCTGCTGTTTCTCCTGGGTTGTGTCCTATCTGTCCAAAATCCTTCACTTAATACAGTTAGCCAAGCCAGCTGCCAAAGTGACTGCATTTGGCTAAGAGAGTGATTTGACTGAGATTTAAAACACAACAACACAAAAAATCCAACAACAACAAAACCCAAACCACCAGTAATAATACAAAGTTCAGGATAAAATAAAAAACCCGCCGATTTAGGGCAGAGCGATGGAGACCCCGGGGCGGGCGCTATGCCCTCTGCCGCACACCGGCTGCAATGCAACGGGCAGGACGGTACCTGGATAGAGCCAGTGCTGTCACTGCTGGGCTGGTCTTACTTGGTTTTCCAGTCAAGGCAAGGCTGGGATTCAGTTCCCGACAGAGAACAAGATGTTTTCCACACTTGTTACCTGTTGTGTGGTTTAAAAATAAGTATTTAGAAAGTGTCTGGGGGCAGCATGGATGGGATTGTTATTATTTACGGTCAGCAAGTTGTTAAGTTGAGAATAAATATATTTAATCTCAGCCTGTGCTGTTGCAAAATAGGCCCATCCCAATTTAATTTGTGGCTATGATAGTTACATGTGCTGACGTGCGGCTGTATCAATTGTGTGCTAAATTGGATTTGTGTATTATTGCTTTCTAAATTGCATGCCTAGTTCAGCAAAATTGTTCATCAGTTTTCACTGGCTCTATGCTTAATAAGATGCCCCACAATACCTTGCTGCCAGGATATAATACAGCCCATAATTGCCTAGTAAAAAGAAATTACATAAAGCCCTGGTATTATCAACTTATCTAAATCTGCTCATAACAGAACCAATAATTAAATGCTGAGAACATTTCACATACACACACGCATACACACACCCCTAACAACATAACTCAATCATAGTTACTTTGGTCTTTTCAATTACTGTGTTTTGTATTAATTTTATTTTCTTTAATGCATAGAATGAGATGTGGGAATATTTGGCCATTTAAAATAATCCTGAAGTCATCTGAATAAGTTTAAGGGAGCATGTAACTGCTTTGATTACACCTCTCAACTCTTTAATAAAGAATGTGCATCCTTATGCTCATGTGCAAACAGGTGCGTGTGTCTATATGCATCACCAGATGCCTGGGGTCAGTGCATGTCTTCTATGATCCTCCCTGAAAAAGGAGTATTCTGTTGTGCTCCCATGGGTAGCTTTTAAGTCCTCATTTAGAAAACTATTTAAGATATAAATTTTAAAAACAGCTAAATTCTCAGTTCATTCCAATGCATTCCTATGCAATCGTATCTGAGTAAATAGGACATGAAAATATCTGCCACAGGAAGTTACAGACAAAAACTTAGGAAATTCTTAAAACAAATTGGACATTTCTACACGTAAAAAGAGCCAGCAAAATGACTACAGAATACTAAAAGGATTTTGGAAGCAATGCTAAGTCTTTTGCTTTGACTTACAGCAATCTCTGATTAGAGACCACAATAAAACCAAATATATAGCTACCAGAGCCAGACTGTCTCACATCTGGCATCTCTGGTGTTCTTGCACCTTCCCTAGAAGTGTCTGTCTCTAGCTACTCTGAGACATGACAAAAGGTATGATGGGCATCCACTTTGGCATTTCCAATATGGCTCCGTATGTATAAATGTTTTCAGAAAGCAATCTAAGTAATGTAGATGCCAAGTTCCATGAACAGCACTTCTGAAGATCTCAGTGGTAATGGCCAATTACTGTATAATATCTTTTTATGCAGATGTTACATCTATAGCTCTATATTTATGCAAATTGTGTGCATAAAATTGAAGTAATAGAGAATGCGTGTAATGAGGACCACAGCAAGTAAGTGGTATAAATTATACATACTAACACCACAATTCCTTTCTCTTATGAAATGTGCTGCAAAGAGAACCAAGCTGTGCTATTTAGGACGTGCCTTTAAGGGTCTCTGGCAGGTTTCAGCTCCTGTATTTGTTAGAACAGAGAAGCGAGCTTGAGTTGTTTTTAATACCAGTCAGCACTGTAGCCCCATCATCTTATTAACCTCAGCTCTGGGAGAACTCCAGGGTATCAGCTTCAGCTTGGCACGGCCTTGAATAAACAGCTCCATGCACTAGGGCCTGCTGCTGGCCTCCCACCAGTTTGAAGAGCCTCTGACCTCATTTAAGGTGGAAAAGACAACAAACTTTCCTGTTTCATCCCAGTGCAGGATCTGGCACTACCCACTCTGACATTATACGAAGATACCTTAGTACAGGCCATCAGCAAAAGTACCAAGGGAATGAGCTTTCTGAAGCCAGTATAGTTCGTTACTTTCATAGGCTTATGCAGAAAGGTGGTCTATCAAGCTTGACAGAACACGTGACAGAGCCTATGAAGAAGCTTTCAGCTTCATCCAGGCAGGATGTGCACATGAGACTGGTGGCTCAGGGCTGCTCTCTGTCTCCAAGGTGGCTACCCACTACTTTGCTGCTGGTTAGAGTACACTGTAGCAGTCACCTGCACCATCTCCCATTCACACACCCTCTCCTTCCTCACAACCAAACAAAGTCTGCAGGACAGTCACACTGCAGTTCACAGCCCAACCTGCGGCCATACCCATGTTGCCAGGTTCTTCCATCATGCCTCTCTGAAGTCTCAGTCCAGCAGCTTGGCCTGGGGTATTGGTGTAGTCAGTCTTCCACAGCTGTGCCAGCAAGGAGGCAAAAATGGAGAAAGCATGGATTATAACAAAACAACAAGAGAGAGATATGGATGTCTGCTTCCCAGCAAGAGGTGGAAATTGGACTTCTAACACCAGAAGAGGATTCTACAGTGTCGTCTCTCCCTCTGCTACTGTACTGGAGGGCATCATGCTGGAGAAATGTATGCAGGGAGCTGGTGGGGTTGCAGGGCTGACACACTAACAAGGATCCCAGTAACCCAGGAAGCTCTCCCACCAGACTGGGGGCAGAATCAGCAGTGAATTCCTGCTCCTGAGAAAATGTGACTTAATAAACTGAACTGTGAATGAACTCTCAGAAACCAGACCCATTTCTAATGGGCAATATAATTTTTACTTTCAAAATCACACCAGAATGAAAAGCACATTTTCAAAACTCTTCCTGAATGCCAAAGACTCCTCCATTCAGGAGGATAAAAGCTGATAGGAAGAAAATATTTCACTCTGATTTTCAGCTGTGCTTCCCTGTTAAGAAAGCGTTATGGGCTTCTAATATCTCTGTCTCTCCATGTAGGATGCAAAATTCTGCCTTTGGTCTGCAATGAATTAGGATTCCCTTTCCTCTTCCCCTTCCACCTACCCTCACCACTCCATCTGTGCTTCCTGTGACGACGATGCTGCGTGTGTCCCAGTCCATCACTTCCGCAAAGCAGCAGCAAACAATACGGCTTCCGGGGCTGCAGCTGGTGTTAACGCTTGCAAGAAGCTGGCCATTGACTGTCCACAGATATAGGTAAGATCCAGCACAAGAGATAATATCACCCTGTAACAAAGCAAGAAGCAATGTCTCAAAATCCTACAGTCATCCTCCTCACAACTCTTAAGTGTTGACTATAAATTACAGTTGCTCTAACCTTTGTTTTGCTTCTGGGCAGATGATGACAACCAGAGAAAGTAAAAATAACACTTTTTTTTCTCGTGAGAAATTCTGACATTTTTATCTCAGATTTAGCAAGATAATGCAGAAACAAAGAGGGGTTTTTTTTTTGCTTTTTTTAAAATGAAAACATTTCTTTAAATGTTCCCTTTCTATTTTCCAGAAAATCCATGCTTTTAGTAAGAAAGCAGACCAACAAACTCACCTAACTACTGTCAGGGACAGGGACTGTGCACAGGCAATGCCTAGCACAGGTTCCGGGCCAGGACTAGTAAGTGCTCTTTTAAGTTTTACAAATAAGCGTTCTCTTAAACAAGGACATGGTGTTCACCTGCTTAGCTGCCAAGCCTTTGGTGATTTCACAATCCTCCTCTGCCCCTCACAGGGAGCTTAATGTCATCGCATTTTTAGACTGTTTTGTGTCTGACCAATGACCACCTCAGCATTCAGTGAGCTGCGCTGCTGATGCAGAAAACATCCTTTGCAGCTGAACCTCTCCTCTCCCTTCCACGCAGGTGCATAGTTACCTGTGCACAGACTGCACTGGAAGGAGCAAATACACAGGTAATCCTTAGGGGCCAGAAACACAGAACCAAGAGCCAATGCTGCAATTTTAAATGATCTTATCAAAAGTGCATGTTGATCAAGTTAGTAATTAAAATGCCACCTAACCTTTCTATCCTTGATGCATACTAAGAACCAGCTAAATTAAACACCATCAGCAAAGTCATCTGATTCTGGCAAAGGCCATCACGTCCTTAAATTAGCAGCATGCATCTGGTTTAAATCAACTAACACTGTACTTCACCCATGCCTGGTTTGGGGCCAGAGCTCTTCACACTCCAGGGCAGAATTCTGAAGATAAAACAAGGATAGTGCATCCGAAACAGACTTGCCAATAATTAAAGAGATTAAATTTCAGCTACCTTATCTGTATGAGAGTACATAATGTCCAAGCATTTCATAACGATCCACAGTGTTTTTCAATTCTAGACCAGGGATTTAAAACTAACTGAAATCATTAGTTACAGTGAGCTTTTACAATCCTTCTTAGCTTATAAACTTTTTGGGACAGGCTTTTTATTTTGTATCTACGTGATACAAACACCATGAGGTTTGGATCTATAAATGGAGCTTCTAGGTGCTCAAGCATATAAACATAAAATATTCAATATAAAAAACAAGCAGCACATAAAGTGCTGTATAGGGTTCTTATTTCACAGAAAAGTATGTGGTTCAGAAATTTGTTGTCTTTAAAACGTTGCTTCAAAACATTCTGAATTTTCCAGGAAAAAAATACTTGTTACTAAACATGTAATGTTATGTAAATCAAAATATTTAATTTAGCACAATGGAAACATTTTGATTTTATCTTCATGTTATAATATATAAACATATTGACAAAATTTAAGCAAAAACATATTTCAGAATTAAATGTCTTGTTCTGCTAATGTCAAAAAGAATTTTTTAATTTTCATATGGACTGCTTCATCTTTTTTCCCTTGAAGTTTCAGTCATACTTTCCTAAGGGTTTTCCTCCTTTAAATGAAAAATCAGTATAACCATTTGCACTCCAACAAGCTGGAGAACTGCTCTTGGATCAATCACCAGACTCTTCCTGGCATAAACCATCTTGGTTTTGGACAGCTGCAGAAGAGGAGCTACCAACTAAAAAGGCTACTGTCAGTGGTGGGCTGGTACATAGAAAGGAGAGGACTCTCGGGGTGTGCCAGCCCACCCACCCATTTCTGGATGCATGGCACTGGCCATTTTACACTAACCAGGACCCCTGGGGCTGGGAGCTGAGCTGGCACTGAACAGACCACTTAATTCCCACCCTCAATTACTAACCATCAGACTGCATGGTTAACAAAGCTCTGATATGAGATGACTCTTTTGGCACAGACTAAGAGTAGAGAATGTCTGCCTAGTTTCTTACTGCTATGAACTTGATTTTGACTCTCTTGGTACAAGCTCCAGTACTGGATCCAACCTCAAGTTGACTGAGCAGGTGGAGCCCTGCTGTAGTATATTAACAGAGATAGAAAATACAAGTGTGCAAACAATATCTTGGGGAGGTAGAAGGTTGGGGGGGGGGGGTGGAATTCTCATCCAGAGTGTTTACAGTAAAATCCAATACAGAATAATTTCCTATAAACATGAATGCAATTCTGGCCAGGTACAGACCACAGAAGACTTATACCCACTGCTACCAAGAGCTCCCTCCACACCTGAGAGTAGAAGGGAACGCAAAAAGCCAACATTGTCACTGCAAAGGTATAAGGTAGTTGTCAGCTGAGGCAGAAGAGCGAGGTCTAACATGCCTCAGTTGACCTGGCTCACAGCTGCATGAGTGTCAGGAGAAATTAATGAAATAATGGAGGCAATAAGGTTACGGGTGAGCCAAATCCAGGAGCTACTAGGGTAATACTTCATGCTCTGTAAACTAGAAGTTGTTTAATCCTGCTATCTACCCATCCAAAGATGCCTCTACTTAGCCATGCAGCCTATGATGTTGCTGTTAGTGCTCGCCTCTCATCATTAAGAACACTATTAGCAATCTCTGTAGAAAGAAAAAAATCAATGTATCAGACTCTCAGGATGTTTTTATGTTGGGAAGAGCACCCATTAAATTATCATGAAATGTTCATGGATGCCTCAGAGGAAAGATGATAAATGAAGATCTTACTGTTGAATTGTTGATGGCAACAGAACAGAGGCTTGCCCCGTGGGCAGGAAGCTGGTTTATGTACGTCAGCTTGTTCAGGTCCCAAATGATGCAGGTTCTGTCATCAGATCCACTCACAAAGACGCTGTAGGTCACAGATGCAGCAAGGCAGGTCACTGCCTGAGTGTGCCCATACAAAGCCTGGTGGGGGAAAAAGCAACCAATAAACTACAGCAGAGGGTGGCTGATTTGCTAGGGAACCACAGGCCTACTGTCATTTGCTTAGTAAGAACAAGCAACTTATTCTTTGGAGAACATGAGGGGAGAATACCAAAGGATCTTATAGAAGCATCCTTATCCTGAACCCCTGTTGAGGAAAGTTGAGCCTCCAAGAGATTATATGACTTGCCCCAAGTTGCACAGTAAAACTCAGGGCCCTCAGCATACATTTCAGACTCTATGACAGTACTTTGTGCTTAGCAATAAAACATAATTTTTCACTTCAGTCCATGCAGTTTTAAGTAAAACTTATGCTTGGAAATTACTATTTCTCAATATTTAAAAACCATTTTGAAATAAAACTCACCAGGATGTATTTCAGTGACCTTCTCAGTCTTGTCTTTCTGTTTTTCTGAAGAAGTACTAATATTTTTCCAATTTTACTTAAGAAGAAAAACAGCATTTGGAGAGAAATTTTGCTTTAAAACTGTATAGGAATTCCTTTCTCTTTCATCATTACTCAACATTCTTTTTTTGTTGTTGTTTTATAGGTTCCAGAGACACAAGGAGTGCCGAGTTTAATTTAGCCTTATTTAAACAGTTTCATTAAAAAAGACTACACTTTAGGCAATTTAATAGCACAGAAGTCATGATTGAAGTATACTGATGACAATTGTTTAATGCAGCATTCTCAAGTGACAGCAGTATACATTTCTGCTGCATAACCACCAATGACAGTAAAGCCTGTTGGGCAGTGAAAAAGTCCTTCACAGCTTTCCTAAAAAGCCTTCCAGGGCTCAATTTTTAGCTGCCTTACTGTGAAAAATCAGACCCACCAGTTTTAATGTTGGTTCTAACAGTAAATGCATATTCCCTGCTGACTTTCTCTACATGACATAATTAGCACATCTTCAGGGTCTGTCTCAGTTCAGCATGGAGCAGGAGAGCCACATGTCCCAGATGATTTTTGCAAACACATCTCATACTCTTTTCCAGTGTGTGACTGTCAGACTGAACTCTTGCTGGCTAACACGTGCTGCCACTTGCCAAGGTTACTAGGAACAACAGTATTCAAACGTTAATCCACTGGTGAAGAAGCCGAGCTGTAGCAGGCTATATACTACTGAAGGTGACCTGCAACTGCAAGGGATGAATTTCAGCTTGTGATTTATTCCATTCACAAGAACTGCCAACTAAAAATATTGGCACAAAATAGTGTCTCCAACAGTGATTTTCAGAGGTCAGAAACACTCAACTGAGCACAGAAAAGGAGGCTCAACAATAGCTTTAAACTGGCTGTAAAATAGTCTCTTTACAAAGAACTGGGCATAATCCAGTGCCTGTGCTCAAGAACTGCACAAGACCTCTTCAAAAAGGGCTGGGACAAGGCAGGTTCAAGGGCTACAAATTTCCTCTCCTTCCTCCAAAGCATGAAAGAAAACATGCCTACTGTGACAGCATCCAAACTGCCAAGTCAACCCAAGCTAAGCTCCTGCATGACTTTTAATAAAACCTTTTTTTTCTTTTTTAAACCACAAAAGATCCTACCTGGAAGTGAACTGCTTTAAATACAAGCTGAGTGTGGAAGAGAGGGCTAGACCTGAGCCCAGTTATAATTTCAGCTTCAATCCACCAGTGTCTCAATGCATATTCATGCAAAAACAGTTGCATGCTTTTAGCTCTCTGCCGTCTTCTCATCATTGTTCTGCAAAGACTGATAGGTTTTCACTTAATGAGAAATATCCTGCAGCCTATCTGCAGAAAGAACTGTGAGGTCCATCTCTAGAGTCATATCAAAAGACAAAAAAGGACCAGCTTCACTGCAGGAATGCTTAGTGATTGAAAACTTAAACCAAGTTTGACCATCCAACTTAACTGGCTGACACAGACATAGACACTTCACACTTCACCTTCCTGAGAGGTCTGTGTGGCAGACACAGCGTGGCTTGCCCAGGTGCTTCTCCCACTCTAGTGTTTCATTTGGCCCAGAAATTCTGGGGGCTGGATAACATGGATTGCTCTGCTCATGAACACTGAGGGAACTGGTGAGTTGCATGGATCGATACCGAAACTATTATGCTCAATCTTTAGTGTTCCACAAAACTGTGGAAGCAGCCCCTGCTAGAGAGGGAAAATGACTTTTTCTGCTGAAATATAGTTTCTGTACTTTACTACATTCCAAACCAGAATGTGTCAGTCCCATGAGACAGCTGGTAAGTGAATAGCATCCACTTTATAGCACATCAGCTTTACTTAAGCAAAGCTTACTCTCTCAGGAAAGATGATACAATTTTTTTGTTCAGCAGAAAAAGCAGCCACCATGAAACACTGAATTACATGAAAGCAGCAAGTAATTCACTGGAAGACATTTAGGATCATAGTTCAAATTTACATCTATGCCAGACAGTCATCAAAAAAAAAAAAAAAGCCTCTGCTAGCAAAGAGTGGTGAAAAAACACAGCATTTGTCATTGCATGATCTCATGCCACTTTGTGGACTTTGGGCAATACCGGATTAATCACAGTGGAACACATCAGCAAAGCTAATTTTGGATTGTTAAAGACAAAGACATTATACTGGAGATAAGAGAGCCTCTTCAAACAGTTGCCTGAAACTAAAACTGAACCTCTGACTGGTATTATTTTGATGTTCATGAAGATTACTGCTTATGCTTTTCTCTACTGCTATTTCTTCCATTTCTATATCCATGTCCTGGTTTGCAATAATAGGCAACAGAATTAAAAGGTCATCAGTGAAGATCTTGTCTCATATTTCTGGATTCTTCTCAACCAGGAAACACTATAAACTTCAGACAAGGGACTGCTCTAAGCAGTTTCCCCTTAATCTAAACACACAAGAATTTCAGATAAATGGAAATCTAAATACTGCTCTGTCATCCCAACAGACACTGAAGTTTTCACATCATTTAATGACAAATAAAATATGTTTTGGCTCAGGGTATGGAAAGCACTGAAGTATCATCTGAATATCCCTTCAGAGTAAACAGAAGAAGCTCCTAACATTCAGAGACCTTTTTGCTGATCAGCAAACACTTTATTAGTTTGCCTAAAAGTAGCAGAAAGTTTTGTCTCTTATTTTCTTAGGGAAAAGGGGGGTCTCATGCTGCCTTTCAGATATGATAGAGGTGTACTCTAGCTTTACTTGTAAAGCTGAGAACTCACCATAGCTGAACCACACAAACCTGCATGAGAATTCACTTTCATAAATGAAATAGGATTTAGACAGCTGCCTGATGACTACAGAATGAGCTCCAAAACAACAAACACTAAAGGATTTTAGACAGCGAGGACACAAACTATATCATTCTTACTGGATCTATCCCTACCTCATGGAGTAACATAAACATTTTAAGCTCCAAATTCCAGTCGAGAGAAAAGAATCAAGAACTTTGCCTATCTGAGTCTTCATCTGGTAAGTTTGTAGGGTGTTTTGGAGATCCTGTCCATTGCTCTAACAGCCCAAAAATAATTATAACCATCTCCAGGTAATATTGTTTTTTGAAAATAATCCAAGGGTTGGCTGCACTTCAAGTGAGGACAGCACATGCCTTATCTTCACTGTTTCTTTGATCATGATAAACTTTGGAATTGTGTCTTGGTTTTGGCCGGACAGACCAGGACAAATTGCTACCAAAGGGAAAAAACCCAACAAGCAGAATACATAACTATAAGCTGTGGGTATAAGGCATATTATCAGCTCCTGATCTGATAACAAGTTGTCGCATGGTTCCAGTGATTATTGGTTTTTTCTGCATTCTTGATTCATGCAAAGGTTTTTCCTCTGCCAGTCATCTGAGAGAAAGAAACAAATCCTTTGGTTTTCATTATGTTTCTACAACAAAAGAGCCACAGTACTCACCTGTCTCAAGTTCAGACATTTCACTTTGTCCTTGACCAAGGAAAGTTCCCAGACACACACAACCGAGCTTGTTCCAGATGTGATTATGGTAGTTGCTGAAGGACACACAGCACAGAGGCACTTTCCCCAGTCCGCCATGCACTCAAATGTTGTCACATTCTGTACGAGAAAGCAGCTTTCAGATAAATGCTCATCTGGTGATACCATGCATTTATTAAAACCAAATGGCAGATTCAACTTTCAGAACTGAGCCTGCATTTTTTCAAATCCAAAGTTTATCTTTACCAGTCTTTCTGCTCACAGCACAACTGCACAATATGTATGTGCACAGGCTGTAGTTGCAGGCAGCTGTGCCATCCTCCAAGGGCCAAACAAGAAAGCTGGACAAAGGTCAGTGTCTTATGTCTGAGCAGACCCACGTCCCAATCCTTCTTGTGACACAGACTTCCTAGGTAACTTCAAGCAAGCTCATGCTGCCACCATATAGTGACAAAATGCAAACATTCAATGTAGATTAAAAAGGAAGCCCAGGCTGTGACAGCCACTGCTAACAGAGTTATTGCCAGGCTCCGAGACCCTCCTTTTACTTGGACTGAAAAGCCAAAGCACTAAATTCCATTCTGTGCCAGCAGCGCTGTTAGGAGCCCCCAGGCTGGCCTAAACCAAGCTCAGGTCTATTACACACTGCGGCAGTTACAGTGCAAACATCCTTCTGTTCACATTCTGCATTAGCTCTCTCCCACACAACAGGGGACAACACTATGGTGCTAATGGTTCTGGTGGACCTGGATGCCACTGTCACAAAAAACATACCACAGACAGAACAAACCTTTACCTACTTACAATGAGGACAAAAATTTCTTTTAAGCTCATGTCCAGAGGCACTGTTGACCCAGAGAGAACTCAAGTTGGATTCCAAACTACTTCTTACAGTGACTGTGTAATCACAGCAAGAGGGTCAGTGACACCCTGACTTTTGAAGAGGAGACAAAACAAATACTTTACACCTATGGCAGGACTATGAATTGCTAAACACTGATTTTAAGTGAAATCAATAGAGAAAACTCCCAGTAATTTTACAGGGAGCAGAATGTAAAATACATCTCATGGCTTTTTCACTTACATTGACTATGGGTACGTCTGTAAAAACAATGATGTGGCTTGCACAGATACCCAAGCCAGTATCTTGATGAATGATGTATTCTGCTATTCTGGTACCCAAGCTAACTCAGATGTCTTTGTGTGCCATAACATTATTCCAAATACATCAAAAAATCAGTGTGTTTGTGGTAGAGGAAGAAACTGAATCTGTCAAGTACCCTAACAAGCAATGTGATGACACAGACCATTGATTTTTAACAGCAAAGAAGTAAGAGTATTAGCTTTCTAGACTAGAAGACATTATTATTTTGAATGAATGCACTAGGCTTAGCTTGGGAGCCAGAGGGGAATTGACAGATGGTCCTATCTTGATTCCAGCAGAAAGTTCTGCACAATGAAATTTCTCATCAGGGGCCAAGAGACCTTGTATTGTCCTTACAATCTCTGAAATGAGGTTTCTCCTTCATTTTGGCGGACAGCACAGTCACTGGAAGGAAAACTTGAGATAATTTAGAGCAGAAATGCCACATTTTTTAGCAGTGTAGAATGACTTTGTATTCTGTTGAGATATCCAACTTGAGATTCCTCAAGAATCTTGACTGTGAGAAAGTCCTGTACAGTATCCTCTGAAATCAGCTCCCCAACAGCCTCTGAAATGTGTGCCCAAGCCACCCCCAAAGACCACAACATATCATTAATTTCTGGAATGCTTAATCTTTTTCTTATTTACCTTCTCAGAACCATAGTTGCCAAAGCAGCAGGTGAAATCCTCAAATCCCCAGCAGAATGTTTTGCTCCAGAGAGGAGGAATCAAAACTTTATTCTTTTCAACAGCCAGAATGCCTTTCTCAGTATGAACAATGTGCCCAATAGCTCCCTTGGGATAGTCTGGCAAGACAGAGAACATACTTAATTCTGTTGGGTTTAGAGCACTTACGTTAACTTTCCTCCTTGCGCAGGTTGTGTGGTGAGGCTGGCAAATCCTACAACTGGGCTCAGTGCTGTGGCCAGGACCACAGACATAAACCCACTCTTCAACTGAGATTCCAGACAGAATAGTGGAAACTCTCCAATGGACCACATAAATCCATGCAGAGGGAGTGACGTGCTCCAAAGGAGAGGGTTTAACAGCAGTGTCATTAAGCTCCTTTTCATTGGCAGACAGCCATATGCCACGAACTATGGAGGATGCTGGGCATGTCATCAACAGCCTCTCTAGTACAAGCTGTGGGAGCCCACTGTCCCCACACATGTGTGTGATGCAAAGAACACCACAGTGGGATGAAAAAGTAGACACACTGAAGTTTTCCAGGCTTCTTCATGGTAAGAAAAGTAGCAGACTAAGAAAAAGATGAAGAAAAAGAAAAGATTTTAAGATAAAGAAGTGAATAAAGACAGTATTTACTTTGCTGTTGAATATAAAAAGAAAGAATGAGAATGGAAAACAGTGAGCTTTATGTTTCAATTTAACATATTCAGAATGTAAAAGAGAGAAAAGATTTAAGTGTCTTATAAAAAAAATAATCTGGTTTGAACTCTACAATAGAAATTTAAAGATTTCTCCTGTGTATTTGAGTGCTTTCCATGACCACTCACAAAGCACACGTATACAAATAACAATTGGCAGAAGGCATCCTAAATGTACCAAGTCATACAAAGCTGCATGACTATTTTTGTGCTCTTGAAAATCCAGATTCACCCATCCAATAATTCTGCACTTATTAGCTCAGAGAGTGGCACACAGCCCCTGCAGCACCTTTTATTATAACTGGCGAGAGCTTCAAATTTTGCAGGCTACTCATAAAAGGAGGAAGAATTCCACTTGAGTGAAGTGACAGTACAGTCTCTCTTCCTGATGAACTTTTCCCTTGGGCATTCCTGGATGGATGTGGTTTCGTGAAGAGCTAGAACAAAGGAATAGCATTGAAAAATGTATCTGTTTGCCAAATCATGCAGGAGAGACGTGTTTAAATCCTTAATCATAGACTCTAGGACTGTCATACATGAATGTCTTCATTAAAATAAAATCTTACCCTTCTTACATTTTCATCAGACTACATCCCTTCCTCACAGAGATAGGAAGCTAATCTCAGCAGTTCAGGAGGAAAGAGAAAAGTATAGGTGAGACTTTGAGCTGCCTTTATTTGACTGTACTCATTCCCAGACTAGCGGTTACTCGTGTGACTCTACTGTAGGTGCAGAACTCAGATTTGATGCCACAGCTGTACAGCATACACCAGGAACAGCATGATTACAAAGTGGAATCACACACATGAATATGGGTGCATACTGATGTAGTACACAATATGGAGAAGTCTATAGCCCATCTTTCAGCAGATTAAAATCAGAAAATGCCTCTGTTTTAAGTTTCTATTCTTACTTTCCAGTTGAAATACTACAAGATCAAAATAAATTATGCTCTCTGCTCTCATGATAAAGTGGTACCTGCTTTGGTATCTGTCCAAAGTTGCTGATAAAACCCAGGATGGTGCTCTTAATAAGAGGATCTTTAATGTTGTTGAGGTCCATCTTGTCTCCGTAAAAATAAGGGTGATAGGTGTTAACTGCCTCCACTGCAGCTGAGCCATGTTGCTTGTGGCCAAAAATCAGATCTATCCAGTGATGGAGGTGTGCACTGACATAGTCACTTTCCAGTGCCTGAAACCAAAAGAAAATAAATTCAATAGAGTGTATCCATTACAAATGCATTATCACTTTCCATCCCCTGCTGGAAACTTAAATTGTCTGCAAGTGAATCTTCACACTTTCAGTTCCTCCACTACCATCATCCTCACAAAACGTGACCAGAGATGAAGGGTGGATCCCCACAGGAAAAGGAAGGACAGAGTGCAGCATGCTTGACTTTGCAGACACCAGGAGGAATGTCCTCAGAAAGAACACAAGCAGGTTCCACCAAGTAAAGTGCAAGCACTTCACAGATCTTGGCACATCCTCCAACTTCCAGCACACATTAAAGCCTGTGCTATCATGTCTTCACCAATACTGGTACTGACACAAGGTGGCTTAAATGAGTAAAACATCTGTTAGCATTTGGTACCTCCACTTTGCTCTATAGACAAACACAGGTACATTAAGGTACTAGTCTATTTGTAGAAATATGCCTTAGTTATGAATCATGAAGAGAGACATATAAACATAGGCTGGAAAAAGAGATTACTGGCTTTGAATTACGCCTGAAGGATACAGCAGGAGAGGCTGCATGCCATGAACCAGCAAAGAAAGTGTAGAGCTTGTAGAGAAATGGCGAGGGGTGCTGCAAGCTAAGACAGGGAAGGGGGTTTGCAATAGTAGAGTTGGGGCACAGTAGGGAAGCTGTATGACAGAAGCTTCAAGCCTGCTTGGGTCTGGTCAACAAACATTTTGCTACCATCACAGGGCTTAAGCAGGGACAGTCACAGCACCAGATTTCTTTATGCTGGAAAAACTTGGGGTCTGAACTTTTTTCCTCAAAATGAGAAATGGTTAACTTTGATTAGATTTGCCACCCATAGTGACAGATGTGTGGATTAATGGGACCAGAAGAAAGAATTACTACTGGAGAAGACTGTAAGAGATGCTACAAGGCAATACATCCACCCCAACATGGGCTCTCTAGAAAGCTCAATGTAATTGTAGCAGAAAACTTGTGCTTGGAAGACCCAGACACCAAGTTCATAAGCAGTGGACACAAGTTTGAGTTGAACCTTTGCCCACCTCCAGGTTAGCCAGCCTTTCCCATAAGGCTTCACTAAGTGCTACTGCCCCTGCCATCACCTGCCTCACAAAATTTTTGTGCATTTCCAAATAGCCTTGCACAATGATTCAAGCAGCAGTGCTAAGCATTATTAAAAATACTTTCCTATCTCCAACTCATTTGACTGTGCAATACTCCCTGATGCTCAGTTAAAGGTCTCCCAAGCAGACCATCCCACCCAAAGCACAGCAGAAATAAACACACTAATGGGATCCAGAACAATGGCTCATTTCACAGAGCAGTTAGCCCAGTACAGCTGGTTTAAATGACCCTGCCCACAGCTGTAATGATCTCAGGGCAGCTCAGAGAACAAGCACAGCATAAAATCTGTCCCCTGCAAACAACAGGAAAACACTTTGAACAGACTCAGAACTAATCCTCATTAATAAAAGCAGCTAGTCCATGAATTACAAACTGTAAGTTTTGCCTGGCATCACTGCCAGAGCAAAACAAAGCAACTAACAGAGCTGCAACTGTGCAGCCTCTCAGAGTATTTCACTGAGCACTACGACAAGCCCAGCCAGGGAGGGAGATCTTGTGGTCTATGGAGGAAGTAAATACATGTCTTTAGTAGACTAGATTCCTAACTTATTAAACATGAAATAGGGAACTACTCAGAGCTTTATGTCAGGAACAATTCTTTGCTCTGATGTTCATTAAAGCAATAGACAAACCTCAGAACAGTGTTGACCTGGATATGTTTAATGCACCAAACTCACTGTGAAGCCTCCTAAAAATGACCATGATACCAGTAACAAGTATATCCAATCTTGTGGATGATTTCGAGATCTTGAATTCTGAAACATGAGGGTTTTTGTCTTCTCTGAACTCTTCACTGCAGGGTTAGAGAACTTTCCCAGGCAGGCTAATCAACTTACTTTCCACAGCAAGGTTTCTTGAACTCTCCTGTGTAATGTCTAGTACTAGCTATGGTTGGAGAGAGAATATTGGACTGACTGTACATGAGGCCTGATCAGGTCTGGAAAATCATTAAGAACACAAATCTATAAAGATGATCTTTCATTTGCTAAACTGCTCCTATTTGAGATTTGAATTAATTTGTAAAAGCGTGGCTTATCAGATGTGCCAATGTTGTCAAATAGTGCAGCTTACTGGGAGCAGATCTGTAGAAAAGAACAGATGGTAGAGAGGGCCCAGTATCCACATTACATGCACTGTGGGGGCTTTACTTCAAACTAGATCTAGTCTGCTCCCACAGGCTGAATGCCACCAGCATCTGGAGTGCACAAGTGGAGCGCAGCTTTTGGTTTCGTTTCGTCCAAAACAGATCTAGTTCACACAATCTGAGACCACTCTGCAATGACAGCAAAACCGTGCTATGCAGGGCTGACTGACAGATTCACCTCCAAATTGCACCCTCACTCCAAAATATAAGGGAAAAGCATATGTTTCCCATTGTATCTAAGTGTATTCAGAGTGCTCACCATTACACAATCACTAAGGAGCACAGCTTAATAGTTTACACTCCAAACAAGCCACAATATGAGAGACAGCATTACTCCCGATGTTTTTCTTTAAAAATCATCAGCGTAAAATTGCAGCAGCTTTCAGGCATCCATGGATTTCTGTCTGCAGCATCTCTGTGAAGGAAGGACAGTTTGTCTTCTCCATGTTTGGGAAACGGGAGAACAGAGACTAAGCACCTTAGAAGGTCACAGAGAGAGCATGAGAGAGCAGGGAAAGGAAAGAGAGAGCCCTCAAACCTATGTGCTTTCATTGGAGTCAATGGGAAACACCAGGGAACTGTTGCATGTTTGACACCAGTGGCCAAAACCTCTTTGCAGTGAGTAGCCCTGAGTTGCTTCCCTGAAAGGGAAGGGACTGGGCACTCCCTAGGCTCAACTCTTCACTTTAGCAAGGACTGTACTTCAAGCAGCAAGCTTGCAGCGCACACAACACTTACAGAAGGATCTCCTTCCTCATAGCGTCTCTTCCGTTCCACTGCCTTTCAGTGTGACTAGAGCTCCGAGCCTCTAAATCACTCTCTAGGCAGCTTCAGAGATGCCTGACTCAGTAATACGAATTACTGTGTATGTACAGGAGCTTAAGCAGTCTGAACAGGGCTCTTAATCTCTCTGCATCTCAGGATTTTGGTGTACTGGCTGGGGTAGAGTTAATTTTCTTCATAGTACCTAGTATGGGGCTATGTTTTGAATTTGTGCTGAAAATAGCGTTGATAAATACAGGGATGTTTAAGTTAACTGCTGAACAGCGCTTACACAGAGTTAAGGCCTTTTCTGCTTCTCGCCCTGCCCCACCCCACCAGTAAGTAGGCTGGGAGCACACAAGAAGCTGGGAGAGGACACAGCTGGGACAATTGACCCCAACTGACCATATGGGTTGCAAACAGGCAGGGGACAGAGTCAGATTGAAAAATAGAAGCTAGGTTCTGGGAGAAATTCAGACACCGAACAGTGTTTTCTTTCCAAGTCAGAACAAAAAGCCTAACCTCAAATTTTCTCATGTATTAAAATCCTGCTCACCCAATTCTAAATTTGGAAAAATTACAGCCTTTTATTTTACTAATAATGAAGTTATATTAGCTATAACAGCTACATCACACCAAAAGTATTTTCAGTTCAGCCTGTATATCTAATATAAGCATTGCAATGAAAAGATCTTTTTGAAATGTTTTGATAACAAAGACAGAAAGTTGAAATGACTTATTGAGACATTTTCTTGTTACTACTGACATGCTCCCATTTCAACCTGTCTAGTTTTCTGGTGAAAAACTCTTCCATACGTTTTTTTCCCAGGCAGGTCTACTCACTGTGCCCTTGTCAGACCAGTAATACTGGGCTGTGATCTGAGTTACACAGGTAACGGCTACAGAAATACAAGGTAAAACAACAAGAAGATTAACATAGCTTCTACAAAAGGGACTGATTAGTTCCTGAATATGCTGTAAATTCAATGTACTGGCTTAGGTTACTAAACTGCGTGGAAGCACACCACCAAGTCAAACTACTAGGCATGGAGACGCTTGAGACCTGCTAATAATAGTAAGCAGCTATTCTCCACACCACATAACTTGGAACCTCATTAATTCACAAGCTCTTATGTATTGAGGCAGGATTCTGGGGCAAAAAGTGGTAGATGACTACTTTCAATCACATTTTCAAAATGATTGAAAACAACTTTTTAAATAAGTATATACACAAGTTATCCATTTCAAAACAGGTAAAGTAGCAAGATAGAGATTTAACTTCTTTTAAATATTTTTTGCATTATTGTTCTGACACAGGCCTAAAGTCAAGTGTTCAGGTCATGAATTCGCAAGAGACACTAAAGGGAGGCTCTTAATCAATTAAACCAAAAAACAAAATATCTCACTATATACTCAACAATCCTAAAAAAGAAACAAAGGCAAGACTACTGCACGAAAAAGTAGGCAAGCACAGGCTCAGGTCATATCCACATTCACTCACAGGAGTAACCTGAGCATGTGTGAATGAGTCCAGAGTTGAACAGGCTCACTCTCACACTCAGTTATTCACAAGCCAAAGTGTTTGCAGCATCAGGAACCAGCAGAGACAGCATGGGATGCAGGTGCTACAAATCACTGTCTTGTCTTTGGAATATAATGTTTAAACAATTAATTCCTTGCAAGATATGCAGATGATGCATGCTACCAGTAGCCTGTTCTCTTAAAACTGGTTTAATAGAAGAAAATTTTCTTCAGGGTGGATTCACAGCCCACAGACCAGCTTATAAAGGATTTTTTTTTTTTCCAACATGGATAAAAATGGCATTGCCAAACATGGGACTAAGACTAGATTACTGACAGCATCCAGGTGGCTGCAGGGAGAAGGAGATGTAAGAGGCCAGAACAAGTAAATCAGACAGATGTGTAGGGTCTCAAGAAGGAAAGGAGAGACACTTTAGGTATGAGGAATTAAACCACACAGAAATTCAAAATATAAGGGTGTGGGGAAGGGGATTTGTACGTAATGCCAGACAAGGAAGATGGTCCCCTTCCAGTTGTCTCTGTACTAACTTGAAACAACGTATCAGGACATCAGAAAGAATGATAAGAAGATGCAAAGGAATGCCCAAGAAAAGCACATAAAAGATTTAGTAGTATGGACAATCATAAAAAGGACAGACTCTGAATGCAGCACAGAAGTGCAAAGCAAGGGACATGAAAGTAATGTTAACTTAATGGGAGCATTGTGGTGGCTGTCAATGGTTAAGTGAACAGTGGAAAAAAGAATATTTACAAGACAAGAGTAGGACTCTGGTTTTGTTCAAAACAGGAAGAAAAAGTTACGGCAAATAGTGAGGAGGCGGAAGACAGGATTTAGGAACCAGCATTTCAAGACATCAACTGAGGAAAAGCTTATTTGGACATATCAAAATAGAGAATATGGTTGTAGCCACAGGTTTGGATGCAATCACCTACAAAGAGATTATAGAAAGTGAAAGCTGAACCCGCATAGTGTAGGAGAGGTGAGAAGAACCCACTGAGGCAGAAACTGAAGGTACACATGACAAACCAGGATGATGCAATGCCTTGAAAATCATGGGCTATTTGTTCAGTCCCACCAACGCTAACACATATAATCATCACACTTCTTGTACACAGCAACAATCTGCACACACTCACAAATACAGATTTCCTTTCGCTAGAGGAAATCTGATGAGATAATGGAGGGGCATTATAGTACAGCCCATTCCCTTTTTAGCTCTAACAAAAAGAGAGACCTGCACCAAGATATCCTGCTGCTAAGTCTGCGTTCAATGCAACAACCTTCACACAGAATTGCCTTTGCACTCACTACTACATAGCAAGTGACATCATACAGAAGTAAGACTTCTTAACTATTAATAGATAACACTAATTTCAGTAAATCTCAGGACCTTAAAGCTATTTGCTTTCAAATTGCCAAGGCTGACTCCATTAAAAGCAGGAAGTCACATGAGGTTTCCCCCCCCTAAAATAAAAGAAAAATAATTGTAGTTCTGGCATGACTCAGAGATGGAGCTAGATAGTTTAAACAAACACACAGCTGGTTAGCAACAACATGAAACTGTACGAATATAAATGCCATGTGCATCTATTATGTTATGTTCACATATACTTATGGGCTGAGACAGGTCCAGGCCACAGACCTAGATACAAACCTCACCTGGTTTGGAAAGTTGGCCTTGATTCAGGGTGAGTTGTGAGGCAGACAAGTAGATATACAAAGTTCAGAACCCAGCATGAACTCCGCAAAGGCAGGATGCGCTTGGATCTAATATTTTGGTTTGTGACTCTAGCCTTCAGAGTTCCATTTTCAGTGGGACCCATTTCAGCATTTTGTCACAAATCTTGATATTCACTGACCTGTCTGTGCAGGAGAATGAATTTATGGGGGTCTCCATCCGCCCAAGGAGGAAGCTGCACATCTCCCAGCACTGTTCCATCCTGCATGCAGCCTGTAGGAATTACAAAGGGAGAATTAGAAACAAGAATCACACACATTGCAAATAGGGACAACTTTTCTAGAACACCGAAATCAAAGGAAATTGAGGTGATTTCCACACATGCAGTTTCAGGTTCTACATCAAAAGTTTGTATTCTTGTAGCCTTATTTTAATAAAAATTGATCTGTCATTGCTAGAGAGCCTCATCAGTCCGCATAGTCCA
Organism: Larus michahellis; assembly: GCF_964199755.1. NCBI lineage: Eukaryota > Metazoa > Chordata > Aves > Charadriiformes > Laridae > Larus > Larus michahellis. The sequence continues at coordinate 53,361,981 of NC_133901.1, read as the reverse complement.
GGAACCAACGCTCAAAATGCGATCTGGATCTTTTCCCTTGGCAGGATGCTAGAGCAGCAGGGGAGCACTGAAGTCCCTTCTAGAACTTACCAAGTTCAAAGTGATTCTCATTGGTTAGGAACTCTGGCAAGTAGAAGAATTCAGGGATGAGTTCCCTGACATCACTCATGTTGTCCCTTGATGCCGATTCCCATGTGCTCTTGACACTGTGAAACATCCTGTCTGCAACATCAAAACTCCCACCCTGTGAAATGGAGACAGACAAAAGACTTCAGTGTGAATATTCTGTTAAATAAAAAGCAGATGCAGAATCTTAGCCAATTCTGAAATAATCACCTCATCACATGTTTGATTAGGTGATATCTCAAGATCTGTCCCAGCTCTGTGTACTATGATCTTATATTAGGGACTGTCTTAGTCCTGGTTTGTAGATACGTAGGTTGCGAATACCATAAAGCTTGGAGTCTTAGCATAACTTGCAATAAGACAGAGACAAGTAGAAATGATCATGGGCAACTTGAGAATATCGGTGTACCAATTATTAACGTTTCTGAGGGCAATTCATTCCTTTCATAGAATCACAGAATAGTTTGGGCTGAAATGGACATTTAACAGTCATCTAGTCCAACCCCCCCCTGCAATAAGCAGGGATATCTTCAAGTAGATCAGGTTGCTCAGAGCCCTCTTCTACCCGACCTTGAATGCTTCAAGGGATAGGGCATCAATCACCTCTCTGGGCAACCTGTTCCAGTGTTTCACCACCCTTATTATAAAAAAAAAAAAAAAAAAAAATTAAAAAATCTTCCTTATATCTAGTCTAAATCTACCCTTTTTTAGTTTAAAACCATTACCTCTTTGTCCTATTGCAACAGGCCCTGCTAAAAAGTTTGTCCTCATCTTTCTTGTAAGTCCCCTTTAAGTATTGAAAGGCTGCAATAAGGTCTCCCTGGGGCCTTCTCTTCTCCAGGCTGAAAAACCCCAACTCTCTCAGCCTGTCCTTAGTCTCTAATTCTTCTACATGAGCTTTTGACCTGATTCCCCCCGCTTCCTCACCAGTCTCTCTGAACAGCCTGTAGCCATTCATAGCCACACTCCAGTCATGGGATTTGTCCCACCAAGTTTCAGTAACGGCAACTAGGTCACAGCTTTCTAGAAGCACAGCGGCATCCAGCTCCTCCTGTTTGTTGCCCATGCTGCGTGCATTGGTGTAGAGACACTTTAGCTGGGCTGTCGTCTGTGCCACCTTCTTAGTGGAACACTCCTTAATTCCCTTGAGGTATGCCACTAGTGTTTCTGTCTTGGCTCCCATTACATCAGGAGCCCCAGGCTCATTTCTATAAGGCTTCAGGTATGCTGCAGTGTAGCCAGCATGTCTCAGAGCAACAGGCTGAGGGCCCTCGCTAGCACCCCATCCCTCTAACCTTGGCATGTCATCCCACAGGTTGTCACAGGCAAGCACGATATTATCTCCCTTCCCCCTTCAAGCCTGGTTTAAATCTCTGTCAGTGAGCCCCGCGCATCCCAAAGTGATTTGCAAACGGTGGACACAACTTGCATGTTTTCTCTTCAGTTGTGACCCAAATAGTTGTGAACAATCTTATGTACAATTCTCCTGAGAAAAACCTTTGGAGCAGCAGGGGGTACCACTGAAATAACATTCATCAGAACCAGGCAAGCAGGAAAGGCCCAGTGGGCAGGAGGCTTCAGGGACTGGTCATTCCATATGGGAAGAAGGGACAGCATAAAGAGGGGAAAAAAGGAAGAATATCTGGGTCCCAAGCTGAACTGGTATGTAAAGAAGGAGAAAAACTACCTCACATCTTCAGATCATTTGCATATATTTAGTTTAATTAGAGTCAGACACTAGATGAAAGCAGCCTTATTAGACCAGGCCATTCTGAACTAAGGCCTCAAGTAGAAAGAAAAGGAAAATAAATGAATGAAAATAACTCACCAAATGAAGAGAATTTGCCTTACATTCTAATGGGATTTCAGATACTGTATGTATTTGTGAAAATCCACGTTCACCTTTACATATGTATCCCTACATCGAGTATGAAAGGATTTATTTTAACATAAAATTTCTACAATAATGGAAATAACCAAACAGACAGTTTTTGGAGATCATCTGAATGAGTTTGTCAGAATGAATAAGCTGTTTCAGAAGAAAATTGACTTTTTAACTGTATAAAGTGACAGAACCAAATTGTTTCTCAATACCTGGCTCAGGTACTGGCAGGAGTATAGCTGCCCAACTGCAGTATGCTCCCAGACTAATATAGGTGTTTCTCATTGGGGTTAATTAATTTGGATTATATGTCATGGGACATAACATTACATCCCACTGCCAGGGCTCAAGAGAGATTGCCAGAGATGGAACAAGTATGTTTAAATAGTTCTGCAGCGCAACGAAAATGTATGAACGACTGCTCACCCTCAACCATTCAATCATCAAAGCTGTTTCACTAGGCAAACAGAACAAGCCAGCGGGATTGCAGACTGAGAACAGTAAAACCCAGAGGTGGTGCAAGAGTCAATCTGTTAAAGAATATGAGTTGCAGTCAGGTTCTGTCTGTGGCTGACCTCTTGGGAAAACTTGATAGCTTTTGGTTAGTTTTCTCTCTGCCTGTAGACTGTTGCATGTGCCAGAGGAGGAGGATGCTGTCGTCCTGCACAGTAACAGTCAGCTGAAGCTGTGAACTGCAATCTATTAAATATGAAAATAACGTCTAAGCATCTTTATGCTGTAAGGATGGGATCCCACTCCCATGGACCAGATAAACCCTGAGCAGCAGTTTCCACATCACTTTCTGATGGTAAGAAACCATCAGACCCCCCCATTTTGACCCCCTCATTGCACATCTGTAATGCAACTCCTTTGGGTCTACAAACTCTGCTAAGCCTGGGAACTGCAAGTCAAGAAATAACTTTTGCCATATCTTTTGTTTGGGAGAAACTACCCTCATGGATAAGCTATCAAAACACAGAAGTCAATAAACCTTAAGTTCTGAAGCCCCATCTCCTTGCTTGTCTTTTGAAATAGACTCCCACTAAAAGCCAACACATATTCCAGATGGAAAGGCCCTGACACTGGTGAATTCTGACCAGCCTTTGGTCCAGCCTCATCTCTAAAGTGACAGCATAGTTCTGCTTTACTTCCTGGAATTTTATGTCCTTCTTCCTTAAACCACTGACAACTGTGAAGCCTTCCCACAGCCACTCAAGAGACTGAGTGAAAAAGTGGCTAATCACATGAGGAAGCCTAGCTGGAGTTAATCTGATGCACAAGGTCATCTTGTTCTTGATCATTATTAGGCAGGGACCCTCGGAGTCAAATTCAAATTGAAATTAAAACAGAGTAGAAAAAGGGCTATAAATAAATCAACAGCTAACAAGTATCTCATTGAAGCATATTAAAGGGCTTTGTATATTTAATCTGCACACAGCGCGCTGTGTCTGGTGGTGATTGATGCTTTTTCATCTTTTTTTGCAGCTTTTATGAGAGCTGATGGTAATCTCCTGAGAAACAATATGATTTGTAATAAAAAGATTACCTGTATTAAATAAAAATAATATATACATAGGAAATGCTGTTAGCGCGACAAATCTGGTTAAAGATATTACCACCACGAAAAAATGTGATTTTTTCCCTGGCTGTCTAATTCATTTTAGGGAAAAGTAATATCTTTAAAACTTAAGCCTGTATTATTTATAAAGGAAGCAATAACTGATTTTCCCATTTCCTATATTAATAAATTTATTTGCATATATTTATATCAGAATTAATGAGTTTTCTCTCTCTATGAATGCAAAAAACTGCACTGAAAGGGAAAAAGAGAATCAAGAATTGCTTTATGCCTTTAGAGTTGACAAACTCTTATGGCTTTTCTATAGCTAGATACAGTAAGTCTGTTTTCTTTCCTTTCAGTAGAGGCCTTACGCTGCCATCAGGAATACCAGAAAAACGTGCTTTTTAAAACTACAGTTCAGCAGGGTATATACAAAACAACTAGTCAAAGTGATCTCTAGAGAGAAGATAAAACTTTCCATGTCTATAAAACTAAGCATCACTGATCTTTGGTAGCACTTTAAACCCGAAGACCTCGGAGTCTTGAGCCAGGCTTGATGAGGCTCTGAGCAATCTGATCTAGTTAAAGATATCCCTGCTTACTGCAGGGGGGTTGGACTAGATGACTTTTAAAGGTCCCTTCCAACCCAACACATTCTATGATTCTATGAAAGTGTTTCTATGAGGTGCTTACAAAGGTGCAAAGACTTACCATGTGCCCAAAGATACTGAGAAGTAATTACCTGCACACAGTGGTTAAATGACTGCTCAAGAGTTAGTGACACAATGAAGATTAAGAACCCGATTCTCTATAGGTACCTTTGAGAAGTAAATACCAGGAAAGAAGATCAGCCTGCTAGCAGTGGGATAAGAATTCAAAGGGATAAAATCTGACTTGAATCAAAAGCAAGTGCCACCAATTACTGAGGGAGTGGGGTCCTAGAATGCCTTTCCAATGAAGACACTAAACACAGAAATGTTTGCTGCTTTTTTGTTGTGCTGAGACCAATTTCTGACAGGAATTTTAGCAGGTACATGACTAAGGTGAAGTGGAAGGTACCATACGACACCTGTCTGATGAGCCAGCTTTTAATCCATTCCAGCACAATATGCAAAGCACATACGCATTGTTCTCCAGAGTCAGATCTCAATACACTTAAAAAAAGGAGTGAAATAATAAGGTTTTGTATGCTGCTGTACCCTTCCCTTACTAGAGGCAATGCTTTTTCACTGCCTTCCGTGGTCAAGTGCATATCAATTGTTTGACTTGAGAAACAGAATGGTACGCCAACATGAACTTTTCACAAGGTGTGCACCCAAGTTGTTGCATCTCCTTGTCATATGCATTGAGACTGGAAGTTTGCATAGCTTTTCCATTTTTTAAGATGCTGAGAAGCTTTCACAGCCCCCAACTCAGCACCCTTCCAAGGTCTTGGGTTTAGGAATACTCCTTTTCCAATCTGGTCTTGACTTGATCATACAGTTCTCAGGTCTGCTGTTTGCCTGACTGCATCTCACAGTTAGCAATTGCTACGCCACTATAGGACCAGTCACCTGAAGGAAATGACAGCAATGAGCTCAACTCAAGATGCTGCAACATAAGAATGAGAATAGAAGAAGTTCAACAGTTTCAGTGGATCTACATCCAGACAAAATTTTGAGTTCTTCAGATCTCAGCAGCCTTTGAAGATAACTGTCCCCACAAAAACGCTGGTTACCCGCTAATCACACATAAACACAGTAGCTAAGCAGCTATTCAGACTGGGAACTTGTTATGTATGAGAAGTATGTCAGTGAGATACAGCAGCCTTTGATGTTTACAACAAGAAATAACGGCTCCACAGTCATTCATGACTGCAGCTAACATATGGCTCACAGAGTGTGATGGTAACCATTGCCTCAGGTGGTTCACTAACCCATCAGCTACTGCTGGTAACAGCCAATATCATAGGGCTTATTACTTAATTAGCACAGCGCTTTATTTGTATTAGTTCATTAAAAAAAAAATGGAAAAAGAAAAAAAAAAAGACCAGCACAACAGCAAAGAACTTGGAAAGCTGCAGGATGCATGGCCAGCCCTCACCGTACGTACAACAGTCTGAGTGTGAAATATTCTGGCCTAGCTGTCTCCCTTACATTGCTTCATAAGGACAGGCAGATTTCAGCAAGACATTCCTTAAAAAATACACTTTTGAGGACCTGTCCTCCTGGTAGACCCTACTATAACACAACTCATATTACAGAGATAAGGGTAAAAACTGTCTGCTACGGCCCAAGTGTCTGTGCTTGTGTGTCACCAATGGCCTGCGCTGAGGAGGGCTGTCAGAAAATTTGGTGCCCCTGTATGCTGACCAGTTGGAAAAAGTAAGCACAAAATTCAGTTTCCATGACATTCAATTCCATGGTGAGTGCTTTTGGCACCATAAAACAGTGCCAAGTTCGGAACAAGCTAAAACAGTATATACCTTCTAGAGCACTAGATGTAGTCTCACCCGACTTCTCCTTCAGGGAGCTGGTCCCATGACCCTATCATTGCCAACCCATCAGAACCTGTGTGTCCTCATCTGGCCCAGGAATGCTCTTTATGCAACCACAGCCAGCTCCAAGTGCATGCCTGTAGTCACTTGCCTGTATGGGCACTTGGGCTCAGAATACCTACCATGAAAGTCTCATCTGCCCTGAAGTCAGAAGCTTATGTTCAGACAGGTAGTAAAACATTGTCTAGGTGTTTACATGCCTCAGCTCTCACAAAATGCATCACAGGTCCAAAACTAAATAATCCTTCTCCCTCAGAAAAACAACCCACAAATTCATCAGGCAATCAATCATGCTCCCATTAAGATGTTTTCACTGAATTCAACAGACATAAAATAGAGACTTCAGTAAGCCCAGAGTCCACACAGAGTATACAGAAAATACCAAAAGAATTAATCCTCCTTCATTACACAGCCACTATAATGTGCTACATGGTTCAAGACAAGGTGTAGGAGGGGAACTACCTTGTCCCCTTACCTGCAGAGAACAGAAGGTCTGGGTAAATGGCTCCATTCGGACCAGGTAAGACGCCACTATAATTGCTGATGAATAGTGAGTACAGTAATGGCACTGGGCTGACAGGTCTCCTGGAAATTGGACACAAATCAGATTTCAGTGCAAAATATCACTATTTCAAACCCATAGCATCCAGTTACCACAGCACAACTAAATAGGGAGCAGGTCTTTAAAGCAGATGTGTTCAAGGATCTTTGAGCAAAAGTACACCTTGCATATTTGCATTAAATGTGCACAGTGACTACCAACTCTTTGTCTTCTTTTCTTGCCTTCCACATTTCATTTTCTAAAGAATAAGGCCTTTAACTTTCCAGACCATCCCCTTCTCCATTAGTACAAAAAAGGTCTTGATCTCCAGAGGTCAACAGCCTCAACGTCTTGTTTCCTTTTCTTACAGTAGCTGTTAGCTAAGCTGCGTGCAGCAGTCTCCTACTAATGTGTGCAGCTTAGCTAACAGAGCAGTCTTTTCTAGGGAACGTTTTTTTTCTCTAGCATCGCTTCCTGCCCAACAGAAGACAACAGAAAGCAGCAGTACAAGACACATAAGGCAGCACTTGCAGGACTCATTTCTCTTTGAATCCTCAACCAGTTTGTATCCAGAAGTGAGAGGATCTTCTTGGCATGGTGGTTCCCATAGCTCAGCTCTGGAAAGTTTTTGGGTGACCTTTTCCAAGGGATTCACCATCATCCGCAAAGGCCTGAGGGGACTCAAGCCTCTGCTGCCTGTTACTCTCCTAAAGACTCACCCTCACTCTTCTCCACCTCATTGTAGCGCTGAATGAACTTGCGTTTCCTCTCCACAGTTTGTGCTCCCATGGGTTTTGACAGGTCCCGAAATGTATGGGGATTCGAAAGGTTTAGAGTCTGAAAAGCAAAACCAGCAAAGAGGTGGATTTTTAGATCCCTGAGTCATGTGACACTGATGACAGCTCAGTAACACTGGGTAGCAGCAAGGCTGTGTTGGAAGTTTGACCTATACAAGAAGGCCACAGACTCAGTACCAAAACTCCCATCTCCAAAACTGGAATGGGACTTGGAAAGAGAGGGGCAGCATATGCCACTGAAAGGACAGCTTGGAAAAAGAGCTTCACAAATAAAGGACCTGTCAGGTTGCAAATTGCTTTCAAGGCTTTTCTGTCCAAATCTCCTTGTCAAGGGCCACAGAAGCCTACCTCAAATTTTGAACCCTTGGTCTAGACCCCTCTGTTTCAATGGCATCATACAACATACCTTAGTATGGGTGCTATCATAGAAAGTACTGCAGCAAGCACTGACCTCGGAGTGATAGTCAGCGAGGACCCATGGAAACACAGGATACTGCATGTGATCGTTGTAGCTGCGACCAGCCAATGTGTTCAGGTACATGAGGTAATCAAAGTTGCTGATCTCCCTCTTCTATCAGGAAAAGGAAACAAGCATTAAAATTTCCCAACTCCACCCCTGAAAACCATGCCTCAAAAGGTACCCTCAGAGCCCTGTAGTTCCTAGGTCCACCAGGACAGGAATTATAAATAATGTAATCAATCACCCACTGCCACTCAGGTCAGCGCAATCTCTCTTATACAACAATCCATTCAACAGAATCTGAGTCTTCATTCTGGCTCTTCTTCAGACAGGCCATTTGTATTAGTCTATAATCACCCAGTGCTTTTATGCTGTATTTGCGTAACAGAGCACTTTTTCCCCAATTTAAAAATGAGCCAAATGCATGCAATGTGTATATTGGAAAATCCTGGACAACTGCCTCTACAGAAAAGGCTGCACAAAGTGCTAGATATAAACAAGAAAGTATAGATTTCTTCAATGTGCCTTGGGTCACCAAGATCAGGGGTACACGAAAGTAAATGCATCTCTCAGCTCTGCAAAACATCTTGGAAAATGAGAGGTATGCTGATTTAGTTGTGCAGATCATCTGTGAACTGCCATTCAACTAGGTGTCCCTCTCTTGTCTCAGTTTAAAAACGTGCATAAAATCACACTTAATCTGCCAGACAGTAGCACCATACGTTTCACAGCAGAAGCAAAACTTCTGCAATAACCAGATGTAAATACTCTGCTCCTCTTGCAAATAAACTCACCTCCAGCAGTGAGATAACAGCTTAGGCCTCGAAGTACATACATACATATGCACATATCTGTGTGCAGACACAGGGGCAGGTGCTGATGTTCTTTACTTAACCATACGCAGCCAAGATTTATCTTACCTGCCACTTCTGGAGCATTGTCTTCTCCCCTCCTGAGTGTTTCCTGCGGGGAATAAACATTTGATTGAAACAGCCTGCTTCATAACAAGAGAAATTCTGTACGTTAACATCTGTGCTCTCTTTGTCCCCTGCACTTGTCCCACAGAAATGAGAGAACACCAGGACTAGAATAATGTTGAGATTTCATCATTGATCAAATAATTCCAAAATCAGAGTGTCACCGGTTAAGTTAGTGCTGCACAATACAAATTTCATTGCTGCTTTTATTAGGAAGGAAGGCTCTGTCTGATGAACAGGGATGGCCTAGCTTCAGGTGGCTGATGAATTTATCACTGTCAGTTACTCTCCCTGTGACATGCTGACTCTCCCTAAGTTACTCACCAGTTTGCTCCTGAATGAAGTGCCATTTAAAGTATGACATCTAATTAAGAAAACAGAAGGAAGTAGGGTGGTGCTAAGGATGGATTCTGTTTGCTTTAAGACATAGCTGCAAACTGCAGTGCTGATGCCACATGGTAAACTGCAAGAATTCAGAAGCTGACTCACAGGCAAAGATGATGCCCCTGAAGCAGAGGCAGATGGACAGCTGGGGACAGCAACCTCCTCAGGTGTTCTGAGGTAAGCCACACTGCTAATCAGTCTGTGCTCCTGGTCTCATCCCACTGTAGAGCTAGAGCGCTAGTGACAGGTACCATTAAGGCTGTCTCTTTCTATTCTGAAGCCTTATTCTCAAAGGCTTATGCTTTTCTGAAGCATTCTGAAAATACTAGCTTGAAAACAGAGGTGTCTCAGTCTCCATATCACAGATGTTTCTTTTTGCATAAAGAACTTTGAAACTAATGTAGTCCTTTAAAAAAATTTGTAAAAATGGCAAACCATTTTTAAGTAATAGATTAAATATAGGTTTTCTACTTTCTTTGTTCACAAAATGAAACTTTTTAATGAAATTTTAAACAAATAACCAACCAGATGAAGGCAGATTCTAAATAGGGGAATGCATCTGAAAATGTTAAAGGGTCAAAGGTTCTGAGCAAATAAAAGTAACATTTCAACTGCACTGAGCTAGAAGGTCTGTCACTGTCTGAAGGCCATGGACTTGTTCTTGTCAATTCCTAGAAACTGAAATGAGACAAGTGACAGCTTCTGGATTAAAGAAACTTTTGATCTGCCAAAGTAAACAAGGTTACTGACACGATACCATACTGGTGGTAGGAGATGCTTTTCCCTGTGAGTGTACAATTTTAAACTAATCCTAAAGTGCCAGCTCAGAGACAGGATTACTGACTTCCTGAAGTGTAAGGAAATCAGTTCAGCCATAGATTATAAAACTGCTACAGGAATAACTAGGTGCTATTTTGCACTCTTGTGCTCTGTATTGGAAGACGCTAGAAAGCCACAAATACCAGAATGGTCTATGATCATTGCAGTTCTATTAAATTTGCACTGGTAAATTCTCGTAAAATATCTCTCATGATTATGAATTATTAGATATAAGGAAGAAATTCTTTACTGTCAGGGTGGTGAGGCACTGGAACAGGCTGCCCAGAGAAGTTGTGGATGCCCCATCCCTGGAAGTGTTCAAGGCCAGGTTGGATGGGGCTTTGAGCAGCCTGGTCTAGTGGGAGGTGTCCCTGCCCATGGCAGGGGGGTTGGAATTAGATGATCTTTAAGGCCCCTTCCAACACAAAGTCATTCTATGATTCTATGGTTACTTTACTCCCTATTCACTCCTGAACCAGTTAATAGTATACATAAAGGAAAAACACTACGGTTTACTCAACACAGTATTATATTCCTTGCTTAGGCACTCTCTTCAGAGAAAAGTGTGTATCTGAGGGAAGAGTTTTAAATAACCTAAGTAATAACCTATTCCATGAACAAACACGAAACCCCGGACTAATTCTAGCTTATGGTCTACAACTCCTACACTTTGTTTAGTTCTCCTGCTAAGCATACTAAACCTAACAATGACAGGCTATATTTATAGAAATCAGTCAAAACAAAAAAGGTGTAGTTTATATCTGATATGGGAAAATAGGATCTTCACTCTTTGTCCAAAAAAAATGAATAGGTTATATGATGGTCTAATTTGTAAATCAGAAGTCCATTGACTAGCATATAGTTATGGTGGTTTTGCATGCCCAGTCTGAGCCACACATAGCTCAAGAACGTAGGAATTTTAAAGTAGAAAATATATCATGAGTGCTTACCCGTTACAATTCAGCCCTCTCACACTATATGTAGATTTCACAGAGCTTTGCCCCACTGGCCTTTGAAAGGTCTCCAACAGATTTGGAACTCAGAGAGAGTATCTCAAAAGGATGGAACAGGATCAGAATTCCTGGCATTATCTGAAGTGTGGTTGGATTAGGGAGTTTGCCACAGAGGGATCAGGTTAGGTTCTTCCCTTTCCAGAGGGGCAGGCTCACTAAGACTGCCCGGGTTTATTTTGGATTTATGGCTGAGTTAGAAAGCAGGGGGTTATGTAATGTACAAACCTGCTCAATCCATCAGCCCTCCCACATTTTAAAGTGAGATTATTATGTAATACTATACACTGGACCAAACTGAGCCAGTCTGTGCGTATGTTATGCAAATACACATATGTTGACTTGTGGGTGCCATGACCCTCTAGTGGAACTCTTGCTCTGCTTGTCACAAGCCCAAAACAGCTAATAAAGACTCTACAAGGGTCAAAACAATCCTCTCTCTGGCTGAAGCTGGTTGGAAGCTGCTACATAATTCAAAGAGGTTGATGAGTTCACCGCGTCATGAAAATACGCAAGGCTAAATGTAATCACTCCCTTGTAAGAGCCGTCCTTCTGGGTCTCAGGGGACCAGGCAGCATGCTCCGTCCAAGACCCCAGAGATCTGGAATTCTGCATTCTCCCTTGTCAACTCGTAGAGGCTTAGAACACGAATCGCATTACAGGCAGCTCAAGCCCTCTGCTTGGTAATCAATCAGCATTCCTCCAGACAACACCTCTCTAGCCAGCACAGCAAAAGCTCAAAGTAGATCAACCACAGCTATCCAACCACAGTAAGTGCATTTAAAAATAAATAAATAATCAAGGGCTTGCTTGAAAAAGAAAGAAATGTTTTATAAATGTAATTAACTAAACTTCAAGAGAGAGTGAAGTTATGTAAAGTCAAAAGAAGTACCTACATATTCGTCTACATCTAAATCTATAAGGTATTTGTAGGGCGCTAGCCATGGCAGAATCTAAGCATGATGTGTACTAATGATGATCCACTTTTGGCTACGCTATACATAAGTGATTTATTAGTCCCTCTTCCATTAACATCAGACTATGATCTCACTCTTGTGATAGCCAGTGCTTTCCATTTGCTAGAGACAGGTGGACCTCAACCCATTTGGAGATTCATTGCATATGAGAGAATCTCAAAGAATAAGATTTTGCCCCCACTGAAATTAGTACTAAAATTCCAATAAAGTTAATTGGGTTCTTAGACTTCACAAAGCTGCTTTCATTTTCTTTTTGTCTTCCATCCTCCAGACTTCATAAGTTTGCAAATCAGTGTTAAGGCTCTCCTAAAACCATGTTTCTTAAAAAAATCTTTGTAATTACCAGAAATATTGTGAGGAAAATCCTCTTCCTGGTAAGCTACAACCTAGGTCAAAGTCCTACTATTAGAAGAGGAAAGAAGAGGGGAAAAAGGGATGTGTCACAGCACACAAAAAGATGTTTCACAGCTTTTCTTGTGAAACCATCAAGTCTCTCTCAAACGTCAAAAAAGTGTTAAGTTAGATTACTTTAGAATAAAGCTATAGTGTCCTCCTTGTTTGATTGTTCCAGTCCACCTTCTGGGTATTCTTGCTCTTTTCTCAAAGAATACAGGTATAATACAAAATTTATAAATAAGTACAATATTAAAGTAGGGTTCCTTGAAGTAGGATGTCTTGAAGGGGCTACAGAGGGAGAAAGGAATCTCCCTCTTTTATGGAACACTGTTTGCACTGTGTGTATTCACCAAAGGGATAACGTTTCCACTGCAGACACACTTCAGGTCACAGAAGAAAAACATCATGTACATTCAATTAATTTGTTGAGGTGAGCAGAATGTAATCTCCAACCCTGGAATCAGGCAAGCACATCAACACTATCAGCTTCTTTATGCCAATAATATCCCAGATCCATTATCAGCAAGAAAGGGACCTCAATGTTGCATCCCCTGTGAACAATACCTACCAGAAAATACACAGCTATTTCTCTTTCATAGTTCTTTTTTTTCCAGATACTATTTTGAAATTATTGCAACCAGTTACTAAAAGCTTGAGCTTGGTAGCCCCAGACATAGAGACAAATTCCAATAAATTCACATCTTACAAAATGGAAATTGTTGTACCAACTGTTTTGAAGGGTCACAGATAGATTAACATGAACTGCAGCTCATATCTATCCTCTCTGCTGCACTGTTGAACGAGCCTTCCCTCCTGTGTCCGTGTCTATGCGATACCGAATGTGCTAAGGATGGTATCACAAATGTTGTGAGTGCATGCAGGAGATACATACAAGTATCTCACACTGTGTTACAGCCAAGTAAAATGAAATAGCCACATGACTAAAATGGACAGTTAGGACAACGTTAGAAGCTGACGAACAGCTTCTAACCAGGTCCAGATGCTTTTTCTTTCTGCATAATTTGAAATCTAACATTTCAGGCACTGCATGCCGTTCAGTTCTTTTCCCTCCAGCTTGAACATGCATGCTGGAATCAAACATTATGCTAATGATCTCCAAGGACATAGCATTGCTGTTGCTTAGGAACAGAAGTTTCACAGGCTCTGGAAGGAGAACTGAATAGACCCTGGAGCTGGGGAACTCCTTTTTGCCACTCCTCCTCCTCCCTGCACACTCACATACACAAGTTTCTTGAAGGGCTGCCACTTTCTGTCAAGGAAGTATGATTCAGCATTTGCAGGACTGTGCAAAGGAAATTGTCCTGTGCTCCCCACTCACAGGTTTATTTACAGACTGAAAGACCAATTCGTTACTCAAAGAAGAGTAGACAGAAGACGACTGCGCAGTAACAGACCATGAAGTTTCATCCCACACTACTGAAAAAAACAAGAAACTTGCGACATCTGTACCTCGCCTTCTAAGTCTTCCTAGCTGCTAGCTGGTAAGATTCTATGCAGGGGGGCAGTCTGGCAGAATTGTTAAATGAAACAGTATTTTTGTTTATTCTTGGTGGGCCTTGGTTTTATAAGTGACCTTGTTTTGAAGTGATCTAGAAGAATAAGAAAATTAAGGAAGGAAACCTCTCTCTATCTATTTGCTCATGGCAGGATTTAGTCCAAGCCTTCCTGTTAGCAAGGGACTGCATTTAAGATGGTCAGTGAATTAATCTCTGTTCCACAACAGGTTTTATCCAACAACAAAGAAATGGTAACAGGCTTGTAAGCAGGGAAATAAAAACGTACCCTAGCTGGAACTGCTTGGCTTCATGTAAAATCATTTCACTGCATGAATGCTGGTTTTAAGCTTTATATAAAAGTATTTCCACAGAGCTACTCCATGGGTGAATTAGAATGTGTCACCTCACTGCTTTCCTGCCCCAAGAAAGCTGTAGGGCATGCATAGCTCTGCTGGGCTTCGCAAGCCTGCTCTGCAATACACAGATTTCCAGGAGGAAAGATAGAGGTAACTTTTCTCACAGACTAGTTCAAGATGGGATCAAGATGGTTCTGTACAGCTTTGGGTGCAGTGAAGTAGGAAGCAGCAACCTATGGGAGGAAAGGAACAGGCGGAACCACAGAGGAGGAGGTCCTGAAACACCCAGTGTCACAGGCAGAAGGCCTGTTCTGCTCCTGCCAGCCCTATGTTGAGAAAGGAAGAAGAAAGGTTCAGGTAGAAGAGACTGCATCATCAGGGTCCAAATCTGTATTCTTCTAGAATCAGATCTCCTTCTTCGGACAGGCTTAAACTACAATGGGTCATGACTGGACCCTGTGCAAGTGCTAAAGTGCTCCAATCCTTTCTTGCCTCAGAGAGACATTGACAGTCCTAGTCCTCATGCGCAAGGTCTGTTCCCTCACTACAGCTCCCAGCAACACAGAGGACCACAGACAGCACAATGCCCTTGACACACATTTCCTATTAACTTCTGTATCAGGTCAGCCTCAAAGCTCTGGGCCTCTGAAACACTCCTAAAGCTCTGAGGTTAGCCCAGGGCTTTCAAAAGACCAATCCAGACCAAAAATTTTACCAAGTGTGGATAAAAGGGGGAAAGAGTTTTCTAGTCACAGTGCTCTTTAGTGAGACCTTATCACATAGAAATGCAGCACCCTGCCCTTGGACAACAACTGGCTAGCAACTCAGAGAGTGAACGCGGCAGTGGGGTGCGGGTTCAAGAGAAAATGAGTAAAGACAGTTCTCTCTCATCATCATTTTTTCTTAGGTAATAGGGCAACACAAGTACCTCTCCCTCTGCTATCCCAGGAGATACACTGTGAGCATGAGATCAAACAGGCATAATTAACATTTACAGCAAGGAGGGCTCCTGCAATTCCTGAATTTTTAATATCAGTGGCTACGGAACTGGAGCCCTCTTATGCAGAGCTGAAGAAAATGAGACGTGGCTAAGTAAGCTCCATTATCTCCAGCTACAGCCCTGTGAAATACTGATAATTAGTTTACAAGCATGCAGAGACAAGAGAGTTATTCATCCCCTTCAAGCTGTCTACTGCGCTGTGGTGTTTCTGCAGAACTCAAACACTAATCCCTATCTTTGGGACTGAAAATCACGTTTTTGTAAGTTTTAAACATAGCTTCCACTTTTAACCCAAAGGAAATAGCACTTGGAGAGTGTGAGCACTCCCTAGGGACTCATGTTTTCCTGATCAGAGCATCTTAGAGGTCCACAGTAGTATTAAAAAAAAAAATATCACTAAATGAGGTGGTTAAATCTCCTTGAAGCCTGGGCATCACACAGAGAGATCTGCCTTGAGGAAAATCACACTGATGTGTCTGTTTGGACTCCTTAAAAATTTCAAAGGTCCAGGTTCAAACTTTGTTACAGGTTGGCAAGGTTTATTGACAGAAAAGCACCCAAAGCCAAAAGGTCAAACCACCGTTATTCCTGACAAGCCTCCAGCACTCAACCGTCTACACCAGGCTCCCTCTAGTGCTCCCAGGCAGGCACAGCACAGAGGGACACCAGCACTGGGAACCAGCATTAACAGCCAGACTCAGCACAGGATGAATTTTTGTCCAGGTGGTATTTTTAAGAAAGGAAACTGTTTGGGATCAATGTTTCCCCCTCGGAATTTAAATGAAAAGTAACAGGAAAAAAACTACTAGGAACTGAACAGATTTTTTTTCTTTCTCAGAGTTTTAAAGATGTTTTTAAAAGCACTTTAAAAGAAATTATCATTTTGAATTTAGAAAAAAAATATGTATTTTTCCTTGAGGCTTCCTTTCATTTTTTTAAAGGGCATACGTGGCTGAGAAACTTCCAAGTTCACGGGTCAACTCATCCAACACAAAATTCAAACAAAGAGAAAGTTGGATCCAAAAATCACCAGTTTCACATCAACTGCCGGAAGCAGTAAGTCTCTGCATCCTCCCAAAGCGTGAGGAAGCTGCCCTGCAGATCTTTTTATGAAGCATGGTAGTCACCCTCTGTGCACCAGTAAGGGACTTAGGATGTCCTGAATCAGCAGTAGGGCTCTGGCATTTCCCATGCAGCTGAACTTTATCTTCAGAGAACTGCCAACAAGAATATTGCATCAGATCCTTAAAATGAGTGAATTGTGATTAAAAAAAACCCCTATTGTTTTGATCTCCAGAACTTCCTACCTACTCCTGGGCGAATTATTTAAGCTAACATCAACAAAGGTGGAAAAAGTGCTTAATTTTCCACCGTAGAGTACTTTGCCTCAGTTATCAGTCTACATTATGGAAAGAATAGCATTGATATTGACCCTGGGACACCATAAGGTTAAATAGAGCAAACAGCGAGAGGCCTTCAGACATAACAGTAATAGGACCCTGTAAGTGCTGTGGGGGTGACATACACAGAGAGATTTAACTGTTTAAATATTTTTATACAAAATAACAAAGATTAAATTTTGGAACATACCCTCTGGGCAAGACTGACCCCACTGTGCTGCTTCCAGGATTTTCTGAAGCATCTGCCTCATTACAGAGCTCCCAGGAGGGTGGGTGGTAACTGGCAGAGATCCCCCTTGCTTTTGCATTATTTTTGGCTATGGCATGTAATTGAAAAGGAGCCTGAGCTTCCCCTTCATGTATTTGCACATGATTAATGAGTAGCCAAAAAGCCTGAAGGGTTTGTAATGAAGCCTTTGTAATAGTGAAACGTATTGTAGACAAATCCATATTTTGTCCCAAACAATCATTCATCAAAGCTGCAATTTGACTCTTCACAATTAAATGCCAGAGCACCCAGACCGTCCTGAGATTAGCCAGCTGTAACCCATGCTCCTCTCTGCGCTCTGGCTGAGAAGGACATTGTCATCCATTTCCAGGGAATCAGCCTATTTCCTTTGTCACTAGCCATAATTAGCACCTGTATTTGATGGCCTTCGATTAGTGAGAGAGAGATAGCCAAACCTGAGACTACAGTGGACTACCACTCATACAGGTCTCAACTCAAAGCACACAGCATATGCTGAGCATCAGTATGAGTCAAAAGTCTGACCAGAACACCTACACGCATTTTTTGAGGGCAGGGCATCTTCACAGTGGGAGTCCATCTATCCCACAGCATGGATGAAAAGACAAGGTTAGAGTACCCAGAGTCTGTCCTTGAAAGTACAGAAGATACTCGTCAAGGCCTGGTTTTGGTTTAATGTGTCATTAAGCAGCACTGACACAGACCCCCCGTTCCAGTCTGCCCTGCAGGTGATATGTGAACTGCAAGCAGTCCTGACAAATTTGGAAGCCCACTATGTTCCTGAAGTCCTGGTTAAAACAAGACCCTTAATCATTTGCTTTAAATATTTGATCTTTCAGTAGCATTCAGAGCCCAAATCTCAGGTTCGTTAAACAGGATGTTTAACCAACCTGTCAACAGATGCCAGGCCTGGAAAGAAGGCAACCTGTTAGTCTGGTAGAATAAGTACAATTTTGGGTAGCTTCTTTTAGTGCAATCCCTAAGGACTGCGTTGAGACCCATAATACATTTTGCTTAGGTCCTCAAATGGCTGATGGCTAACAACACATTTCATTCAGTTTCATTACATGCTGAGCTCAAATTAGTATTTAGGGTTGAAAGACAGCAAGTTTCTCCTACTTGCAATTTCACCCTGTGATGCAATATAGGTGTTACAATGCAATAAAATTATATTGTAAATTATTAGAATTTCACATACTCAAAATATTTTCAGGAAGAACATTCAGAGTTGCAGCTCCAGGGTTGAAAACTCCTGACCTTATAAAGAGACTTCTAAAGAGTCCGGTGGTCACACGTTAATATATAACTAAGCAATTATTTTGTTTTTAATTAGGGAGTAACAGCCACTGTTTTCAAAGGCTTTACACTGAAGTTCCCACACTTCATCGAGAGGCTGGTGTGTCTGTCTGTCTCTCAGTGGACAGATGGCCAAGGGGAAAGCAAAAGGTCCAAAAGGGAAGAAGATCACCTTGAAAATTGCCAAAAATTCCATCCGTATAACTCTTGATGGAGGACGCCGTCTTGACTTAAGCAAGATGGGTATCACCACCTTCCCCAAGTGCATTCTGAAACTGGCTGACGTGGATGAACTTGATTTGAGCAGAAACATGTTAAAAAAGATTCCAAGCAGCATCCAGAAGTTCCAGAAACTGCGCTGGCTGGACCTGCATAGTAATCAGCTTGAGGAGCTGCCCGAGGCAATAGGTACACTTCAGAACCTTTTCTACCTGAATGTATGCAACAACAAGCTGACCACCAAAAATCTGCCAGAAGGGTTGAACCTTCTCAAGAACCTGCATATTCTCAACCTTGGTTTGAACTGTCTTGACAGTATTCCTACCAGTCTTGGGGCTCTAAGGGAACTTACCGAGATAGGTCTCTTTGACAATGCCTTGACCACCATCCCAAACAGTGTGAAAAAGCTCCCCAAGCTCAAGAAGCTGAATGCAGAAAGAAACCCTTTCCCGGATTCAACAAAGCAAGTGGAGCATGCCGACTCCATCAAACGTGTAGAAATGCTCCACTTAGTACAAGAGAAAGACCTGTGCTCTTCTTGCCTGAAGATGTGTACGGATGAGAGGGACAAGCTGAACAAGTTAATGAACGTGACACCCAGCTGCTTAAAGAAGCCAAGTTTCCCTTTACTCCTTACACCCAATTCTACTGCAAAGGATAACCAAGAAGAATGGAGATTAAGAGACAATCTACCAAGGCATTCCACAGACCATGTCCCATGAAATCCAGCCCAAACTAATAAAAAGCTGACCTTCTTCCTCCTCCCTTTTCCTGCAGTTCTCTTCCTTTAAAGATCTATGCAGTTTTAGATGCAGCAGATCTGTGTGGTCTCTAAATCAAAATCCAACTAAAACAGATCTACATTTGGGAAAGGGTGCATTTGGGAAAGGAAGGACTATTCCCTAACGTATGTGCCTGTTCCTACATGTTGTCCATGTTTGGGTTTTGAGGGTTTTTTTGGTCTTTTGTGTATGCATGTGTCCAGTGAAAGAATCTTCAAAAAGTTTTTCTGGTAACTCCACTCCCACTTCTGAGCCCCAAACATTACTCCTGTTCATTTTCAGAGAGTGAGACACAGTTAAACTAGTCTCAGAAAATACCATTTGGAGGAACAGGAATATACCTCAGAACTTTCTGCTGCTGGTAGTTGCCACCAACCCCTCAGAGCATCTCAGATAGGCACTGTCGGTGTAGGAACCATGAGCCCGTTCCAATTCAGCAAATGCAGTAGATACAAATATTATGCTCAGGAGTAACTAAGCAGTGCAAAAAAAAAAATAATACGCTAAGAGCTAAACAGCCAGTGATCCTGTTTGCCACCAAGGTGCCAGACTCTGCTTAAGCAAGTTCTCTGGGATTTTGTGTGCTACACTTGAGTGCAGTGATCTCTAACTTGCACAATAAAATCAACGCCACTATAACATGCCAAAACATCCGTGTGTACATCTATCACCGCCTGCTCTAACCACACAATAAAGAAGCCATTACACAGAAGCATTATGGATTAGCTCTAACCTCTCTTCACTGTCTCTTTCCCACACTAACCATCTGTGTAGATTTTACCAATAAAGTCACATTAATGAGGTAATAATTATTAATCAACTATGCATAGTCAGCTACTCAACACATTCTTCATGTCTTCATACTGTGGATACTGCACACTAGAATGCTTTTTGGCTTTTTGGGGACACCTTTGAATCTTTAAAATAGGAGGCACAAATAGGTAAGCTTCTAGATGCTTTTTTTAAAGGTGAAATTGTTATCTACAGTTATCCAGTGTTTCATATGTTTTGGTTTACCTTATATTCAGGGACTCTTCTGTTATCCCCTTTGACTTCAAAGCAGGTTGGAAAGAGCAAAATCTATAGGAGATATGAAGGGTCACATTACAATTATTTAAATAGTTATCCGTATACATCACATGTACATATAACCTATGTCACGTCCTGAAGGACACCACATTTCACTGACATTCTAACTCAGGACAAAGCTGCAGGACAACACAGCAAAAGCACACATTGAATATTAAGGAGTTGCCTATGGGCTGGATAAAAGTAGTTTCTTTCCCAAGTAGGGCCTCAAATTGATATATAGTGCTATGGACTTATGATCAGGTCGTTTAAGGTTCTACTAATTAAAGCCAGAGAATAAGAACACACTGCCCTGGTTTCAACTGGGATAGAGTTAGTTTTCTTTCTAGCAGCTGCTGTGTTTTGGATTTAGTATGAGAATAATGCTAATAACACATTGGTTTAGTTATTGCTAAGTGATGTTTACATTAGCCAGGGACTTTTTCAGTTTCCCATAGAAGCTGAGAGGGAGCATAGACAGGACAAACTGGCCAAAGGAATATTCCATACCATAGACGTCATGCTCAGTATATAAATGGGGGCTGGTCAGGGGGCAGGGATCTGCGATCACTCCTCAGGATGGGATGGGCAACCGATCACTGGGTGGTGAGAGTGACTTGTGTTGTATTACTTTATTTTGTATATTCTTTTACTGTTGTTATTATTATTCTCTTCTGTTACTGTGCTATTAAACTGTTTTTGTCTCAACCCATGAGGGTTTTTTTCCTGTTTCTCCCTCTTCTCCCTACCTTACTGCGGGAGGAAGTGGGGGAAGTGAGCAAACAGCTGCATGGTCCTAGTTGCTGGCTGGGGTTAAACCACAACACCCACTCAGACATTTATCTAGCAAAAATGGCAGAACAGAATACCAACCCATGTCTCAGCCATTCCTATTTACTTTCACTGGGGGTTTATGTTAGACATATTAAACCCTTGAAATATATAGGTTTGGTGACCTTCGTTTGAGCGGCAATACAGGGAACTGAGAATCAAAACATTATCTTGAACTGCCTCTGCAAGATTCCCCCCAGAAATGCTTGTCAGAGCTGAGAGACAACAAAGATAAGGGCTAAACAAAGCAGCTGGGCCTGGGGGAGAACCTGGTGACTCTAAGTAGCCACACTGCACAGCCAGTTTAGAAAGGAAGAGTAGATAAACCTGCATTGACTTTTTAAGCAATACTCCATTTGAAACTCTTCAGAGATTTCAGGAGCAGAAGGAGCTGCTACGATTGTTTAAAAATTAACAAACAGTACCAATCCTCAGTCTGGGCTGCAGACTTTACCACAGAAAGTACTACGTATTGAAGTATTTTTCCTGCATAAAGGACAGCAAAAGCAAACCTGAAACAATGGCCAGAACTGTAGTAGGGAAAAAAAAAAAAAGCAGCGCAAGAGAACAAAGTGCAAATTAATTACTTCATAGTCTTACAAGTTCCATCAAACAAAACAAGAACATAAAGAGAAATCTTTTTAAAAGAAAAATCCCATTGATAAAAGTTAGCTCCGCACCAAAGACATAAAGATGGAGTCAGAGAGAGAAAGACTTTTTATTCCTAAAGAATCTCATGACAGACACTTTGTGTGTTGGAAGAAAGCAGGAAGAAACCTTTCACCCAGCACTGTGAGGTGAGATGGAGGTGGCTCTCATCTCAGTGAGAGGAAGCAGCACAGCTACAATTGCAATTTGCTGGGATGCAGGGACATAATATACACTGCTGGGTGCTAGAAGAGTCCTACACATGCATTAGCTCCCTTGATAAATCAATGGCTATATAATGCTCTGAAGAATTCCCGGGTCAGCAAAAGAAAGATTTGATAGCTTTGCTTAAGTGTAACCCATTAAAGACCAAGGAGCTGCAATTGAAGAAAAAGCCCCTGGAGCAGCAAAACACAGACATCTGAAGCCAGGATAAATAGGGGTGATAGAGCAGGAGTGTCACCTGGGTGTTCACGTGTTATTATGAATTAGTGATTACCTCTTAAATATCTTATTTCGGTCGCTGTCATGGAAGACAAGAAATCTGGAGTAACCATTTTTGAAGAATATTTCCAAGGCGATCTCCTGGAAAGGCAAATCAATTACAGTGTGAAGAGCTGCAGAGCAAAGCCCAGTGCTGCAAAGAGTCCATCATGGACTGTCCAATTCTTCAGGACTTTGGAAAAAAAAAGCCTTGACTTCATATCAAGTGTGAAGAAGTGTAGCAAAATATGCGTAATATTCCCAATTTCCCCAACTGTAGGAATGGTCCTACTGGGTTGACTAGGAGTTCAAATGCTTCTCTGAAGCAAAACCAAACTCCAGATATTGGTTCCATCACCTGCCTCCTCCCTGCTGGTTTTGAAGCATTTTTATCTTGAAATCTCGGTGTGATTAACAAGACACTAGTAGCATTAACTTCTAGTTAGGTGAGAAAGATGACATGAAAAGGGGATGCTAAATAAGCATTTTTTTTTAGAAAGCAACCATACTGGTTTCTAAACGAATAGTGAGCTCAACAAGAAATGCCAAAATAATTTCTCTTGACTAGAAGCAGCAGAGGAGGAAGGGGAGTTTACAACATTTCTCACTGAAGCTTTAAAATAATCGAAGTAGAAAACTTTGCCCCCTTTTTTCTGCAGTGTCTCCACACATTGTTATGTTGGGCATTTGCATATAACCCTGTTATTTACTCAGTGAGTGGTCCTTTTTTCCCCAAAGTTGGTCAAGTAAAACTATAAATATCACATAGTGTCTGGGAATCCAGACATGAGCTTCAATCCAAATGTGGCAGGTGCAATACAAACCTAGAAATACACCACAATGGCAACTGCCCCATACATGATTCACAAATGAAGTACAAAGCAGAAAGGTAATATGAGAGCAGCTATGACAATAAACAGCTTGCAGCATTTGCTCTGAACTTCAGCTTTCCAAACCAAGTCTGATCAAGTGTTGTCATTACAGAATTGGGCCATGTGGTTTCACAGTTTTTGCTCTGAGCTGGGCTATGTGCATGAACAGGAGATCAGCTCTGTGAGGCACAGGAGCTGCCTAAACAGCTGATCCATCTGCCCTGCAGGAAAAGCACAAGGAATCAGTTTTCTTCTTTTTCTGCAATATTGTTTCAGAGTAGTTTGTGGCATGGCATCCCCGTGCAAGAATTTGAGAGCTTGATATAGATACCAGAGTTTTCAGTTCATTAATTGAAACAAAGCAAAAATAAACAAAGAAAAAAAAAAACACCGAAAAAACCCCACCAAAATAAAACAAACCCAGAACCAAAAAGCCACAAAAAATCCTCAAACCAACAAGCCTTGTCTTTGCCCTCGGTCCATTCAAAGACTGTTTTTACTCATCTCCATTTTATACTTTGGATCACACAAACCATTTCCATCTCACATGTTTAAAAAAAAAAATCCATGCACACACAAACGTGAATATATAAGAAGCCAGCAAGATTCCACTGGTGACTTTGATGCTATTCATGAAACAGAAGAAGTGCCAGTTCTGTTGCCCAGATTGCTTACCAGTCATGTAAGAAAATAAACCTCATGCAGTTACTCAGGAGACCACTTAACATACCTATACATTCTTGCAGAGCGACCCAGCCATTGAGATATGCTATATCCTGAAGGAAGTCTCACCTACTAAAATTGTCCATTTTGCATACATAATTAAACATAAAATAAACCAGGACTGAGTCACATATGAGTGCCATACTACATAAGACCATTATCAGCCCCATTTTCTCCAACTTTTGAATTTTCTGAATGATTTCTTAATTCCCTGTTGAATCTCAGCCTTCCAAAAATGGATTCAAAACAACAGTAACTAGTTATGGCTGCTTCAAAACTCCATATTTTTGTCAAATGAAATCTGTGAATTACTATTTTAGACTTTACCAAAACCCTCCAGAGCAAGTACAGGCTCTAGTGCTGCAAGGAGCTCTAGCTACAACTCTTCTGTGATTCTCATCACAGGCTCATTTAAACCAGACAAAACTAAAAGGGCACCAGGCCATCAGTAATGAGCAGCTTCTCGGTAGCACACCTAAAGACACAGAGGATTCAAATCCTCTGCTCCAACTTAGGATTCATTTATTGACTCACATGCACAACTTGAAAATTATTCCAAGAGGACTGTGTACACGTTACACATACCCATAATCCACTGATGTCCTAAACTACTTAAGTCTGTGGGAGCTGAGTATTACTGAAAGTCAGACACTTACTGGGAGCTTCCATCAAAACTCAGGAACTTGACTTCAAGTCTTATTTTCAAAAACATTGAGATAAACTGTGAAGTTGTGAACAACTGCGATTAGTTGTTAGACTTACAACTGATGAGCCAACCACTCCGGTAAGGGTCCTTAAACACTCTTGTGAATATAGGAAGGAGTTTGTATTACCAAAGGCTAATGAAGCAACGATGGGCGTAAAAGCATTTTGGGACTCAAAGAGATCTCAGCAGTCTTAGTAAAAATTGTGCAAGTAGTTTTCAGTCATACGTCATTATTGCTGTTGCAGCTGTCCCTCAAATGACCAAGCATGTTAGTTCCTACCTGCAGAAGAAAGCGCATCAGATGAATCTCTTTGATATCATGATACGAATAACGGGAACACATCTGATCTCCCACAGCATGATCTTTATGACATAAGTTGAAAATAAAGGGATCACTGATGCTAGAAGAGAAAAATATAAAGAAAGAAATAATAATTTGAAACAAAAAAGATCAAGAGAGCCTTCATGAACATCCAAGTCCTCACTAAAGAAGAATAAAAATACTAAGAGATAGCAAGATCAATTGGGGCATACGTGAGTTGAAAACAAAGCTAAATATTGAAGGTGGACTTTGTACTGGTTCCCAAAATAAAATAAAGAGCTTGTGGAGACTAAGGGTAGGTTTGGAATTATTTTAGTGCACACAAATAGGCAGACAGCAATGTTTTGCACACACTGAAGTCTAAGAAGCAGCAAGGGAAGGAGCTGGGTGGGAGAACCTAAAAGCCTGGGTCAAGGGCAAGCATCATATGGGCATACAGCTATTATAAACAGCAATTAATTGGAAATAATAATTAAGTAATTAATTCATTGTTACATTAATCGTGTACATGTACTGCAATTGCTATCTACAGCGTTGACCATAGAAAATCCGTTAGAAAAACAACAACCTGAGCTTTTATTGGACCCAGTCTAATTGATCCTTAAGTCACTTGATCAGATTGACTGATATTGGACTTAGGAAGAATCGGATGCAGAGCAGACAGTCAGGGAATAAAAACACTGAGTTACTCACTGTCCCACTGGGCTTTGCACATGAGCACAATATGCACAAAGAGCTAAGTCTCACAGACTCATTTTCAATATTGATTAGTTTCAATAAATCATGAGTCAAAGATGATAGCAGTGTGCCAAATATTAATTATGATTCTGTCTTGGAGAAACAAACAAAAAACTTATGAGACAATGAAGCTAAAGGCTCTTGTAATGACTGTTCCATATGAATAAAAGATGGGAGCCAGTCAGAAACATTAACAACACTTTAAAAGAATTGAAAAAAGCAACCTATGTGTTAGACTGCCCACCATCTCCATCTGTTGGAGCTGAGAGTTCTTGTTGCACCTCCAAAGCCTGTCAACAAGCACCTATGTTAGTTATGTTAAACAATTCTGTAAACAGATGGAAAGGATGGCAAACTTCTTGCTGTGCTAACATCCCTCTTGAAATGCCCCCTTAGTTTGTGCAAATTCAAGGTACCCATGTGTCAATACTGAAGTTAATCAAGCATATCTCTAGGAGGATAGAATGACTTACCTGGACAAGCAGTGGCGTGTACAGTAGACTTCTTCTAAAGGGGATAAAACAAAGCACTCACAGATGTAAAAGTGCTCTTTGCCAAAAAGCAGCACTCCTTCCAATGCCGTATGTCCCTGCACAACTGCCACAGAGCACTTGAACGTGACCTAGTATGGAAGAAAGTATAATGAAGCCAGGAGTGGGTAACACAGGAGACAGGGACAGCAGGGAGCAAGACCCAGTGATGCAGAAGGACATATGTTTGGACCAAAACAGCTGCCATTTTGATTGGGATGCAGCCACAAAATCACCATATGAGTGATAGTGCATGCCTCTGTGGAACTAGTAGTGGAAGGGTCTGATGCCCTCTTCCCCCAGTAAATCTGTTCCTTTCCCATCTATCTGTGGCTATATGACGAGCCTGCAAGTGTTGCAGGAGTTAGCACTGCAAAACTTTGTTCGACAGCAATACTTACTACACAGGCAGAGGGTTGAAGCACTGAAGAAAGAAGTGACTTACAAAACATGATACAGAAAAATAGTGGCATTTAGTAAATATATGTCTATTTAGAATACGGAGAAAAGGCAAATACTTTGATTCAGATCCCAGTGAAATCTATACTTGAAAAAAATCCTGCAAAGGGATCCCAGGGAGCAATAAGCAAGGACAGGATTTAATACTCTAGGTATCTACCTCACCACATCCAGCTGAATCAGCATACAATGGATTGAAGTCTCAGTAACACGAAACTCCTTTCATTGGCACTTTTCTTTCCTATATTATACAGAAAGCCAATCAAAATATATGATTCTATGATTCTAGTTGTCTTAAAGACGAAGTTAAACATTCTGGAATAGTTTAAAAAACCTCCCTTGGCATCCTAAGACTCACTTTCCTTTTCTTTCTCCTGAGCAAATTAACTTGGCCCTTAAAATAGAGGAATTTCTAACACACAATTTAGAAACATTGGGAATTTTTCAAAGTAATTCTTCAGTCATATGCCAGATCATAGAAAGTTTTCTTGGGAATTGACCCGTTTTGATAAAGAAAAAAAAAAAAAAAAAAGGCTTTTTTCTGGAACAGTTTCTATGGCAGAGAGATGGTGTAGAAAGGAAAAAGACCAATACGGAGACCAGAAAAGCCCAACTACCCATAAAATTGCGTGGGCTGCGTGGAGGAAGCTTAATGTTCTGATTTTAAATCAAGCAGTAATTCAGTGCAAAGAGCTTCCACAACATTTAAAGGCATGAAGTTCCTTATTTTTCTTGTCTGTTGATTCAGTCTTCTATATACACTCAGCTCCAAAAGAGCAGTCCCCCGGTTGGCACAGTCAACTGGGAGGATCAAGGTCAACTCACTGCTGTGCCCAGTTTGGACCAGAACTTTGAACACTAGGTACCTCCTCCATTCCCACGGAAGGAGGCAGGAACCAATCATCAGCCTATTGGCCCAGTTTCAGATGAAGTACTCTCTATTTGCAAAAATCCCTTCAAACATTCATACTACAACAAAACACTAACACTCCCAAAATCTTAAAACACTAAAACTACCTTACATACTCACTGCTGAGCTCCCCTTGTAAATCAACACAATTCTGAACTACATACAATCCAGAAACGAGTGTAAAATATTGCAAGCTGATTTCATATGAAACTGCAAGGACCAGAGTGCTGCAGGCAGAGGGATTGGATCTGAGAGGTATTTACATAACAGGAAAGTTTGCCGGTTCAGAAAACTAGTGCAATGTTCTTGAAAGAACTGACTGACAAGTATGAGAAGTGTCACAAAGTCTGTTTTTTCTCTTAAGATCTCAATGATCTTACCTCTACCAAACTTCATAAGAACAGAAGTCCTGTATTATTTTTTGTGCATGCAAAAGTGACCCAGAAATAGCGTTGGTTCTATTACATCATGTAAAGTCTACATGACGGTATATAGAGTAAGTACGGTTCTCCTTTGCTTTTTACCTTTATTCCTATGTCACTATTTCTGGAACCACATCTACAACCTTCCATGCCTCCATCCCAAAATACACACAGGCTAACTCAGGTGTGCTGAAACCTGCACTGCTACAGGAGCTTTCAGTCTTGGCTGCAAGCATAACATAAATAATAAATTCACAAATAATTGAGATCAAAACTTGTTCCTACATGTTTTTTTAATTTTTTTTTACTGAAAAGCAATTATTTTACCAACAAAATGGAGGGGGGATCATTTTGAAATCACTTGAGTACACACAGAAGGTTGTTTTCATTCTGGGACTGAAAAAAAACAACCATGGAGATTTCTGTGGATAATTTTTGATGAAAATACCTTGAATCTCTCTCTTTCCCTTCTAAATTATTTCTAAGAGGAAGGCAGCGTTTTTCCATCACCTCTCCTGCAGATCCCACAGGAATGCCTGTCTCTGCAAGGATATGACAAACTCAGAACTCTCTGAACTGGAATGCCTGTGTGTGTACGTGCCATTATGTGGTTAGAGGCATGTATACCTGCGCTGAGAATACTGGAGAATTCTGCTCACATTAGAGAACCACAGGGTTTCCTGAAGTAATTAAATAGCAGAAAGATTACTTCTTCCTGAAAGGAAGGTAACTGAATGTTGAAGCATCAGGCAGTTGTGTAAAATTGCTAAAATGGACACAGGTTGAAATCCAGACTTTAAGAAATCCACCTCAGCAAACCCAGCCCATATGCCCGAGATCACGTGTGGTTTTGGGAGGTGCGTGGATTGTGAAGGGGACCTGCTTATGATCATTAATATGGTCTGGCATAAATAATCACTTTGTTACTCCGCCTAAGGCAGGACCAGGTCACGTTAGCAGGCCTTGAAAGGGGAGAGAGCATGTACTACTTTTTCTCAAACCTTAAACTCTAAGCCCCAGTACATTCTGTCTTTTGTACTATACCACCAGTAACAGTCATCTGTGCCAAATCCATTTCTTCAATTTTATGTTATCACCCCCAGTAGAATTAAATACATCTGCACTGTTAGAAATACTAGAGCCCTTGGGCTGAGTCAGTTGTTCTCATTTAGGGAACGGGGCTCATTTTATTCCAGGTGATTAATAAAAATCTGACAAAGAGGTGTACAAGAGAACCCCCACCAGGACAGTCTTGTACCTACAAGTCTTGCATTGAAACACAAAGAAGCCTGAAATTACCATAGATTAAATAAAAACTTTCCTTTTCTGTCAAAACAGAACAGAATCCAGTTCACTAGCCACTAGAATCATTAATCAATGAAGCCAACATGACATAAAATAGTTGAATAATTACCTTCCAAGGTATTGCCCAAAGCCCTGCGTCTCTCAATTGCTGTGTTCATTCAGATGTATGAGGGAATTAAAGCTAAAGGCATGGGATTTTTTACTTGTTTTTCGGAAGAGCTGTTTGTAAGTGTTTCAGTTGCGTTTAAGCAAATAGACATAAAAGCATATCTGCCCTGGAGTTCGAGAGGCAGATTTCCAAAGGAATTACATGCCTGAAGATAGTCTTTACACAGTTTTCAAAGACACTGGAAGAGGTTAACCATCGATTTCTGCAGACTCTAGGAGTGTTAGCATGGCCACTCCAGGGAAAAATACAATGCAAGGAAATTAAAGTCACAAAACCATGTCACAGGAACACAATTACCCATACCACACAATCACCTGAGCATAGCATTTTTACAGAATGGGTACAAAAGAATGGTACTCCAAATCAGTTCAAAGTCCATCTAAACAACTATCCTGTGTCTTAGCAACAAAAGCTTAAGGAAAGGGTATAAAAAACATGCCAGGTATGCAGTGATTCTTGATCTTCATATACCTTCTCAAACAGTGGCTTAGGGACTTCCTGAAGCTCCTTCCTCCTCCTCATTGTCACATCTCATGTTTCGCTATAAACACTCACAGCTGTCTCTAGTCACTTGCTCAGCAAAAGGTACAAAAACTTTGCATGATACACATAAAGCAATGCACCCAGGTAGCACTGCAACAGGAATCATAGAGATGAAACCTGTAGTTATACACTCTTTCTGCCCTTTCTGTGGTGTATTGAGGAATCCCAGGGTGCATCAGCTACAGGACCTGTAGCTACAGGACCTGTCAGTAAAGCACGGTCAGTGTTATTTAGGGCCACAGAGTTTAAAAATAACTAGGACTACATGAAATCAAATACATTGCTTTCACAATTTTTACTAGGGAAAAAGACATGTTATCAGTAAGCGAGAGCAATACAGGTCCACTTCTCTGTGCCACTCACAAGACCTTTCCTGCAATGACTGTGTTTGCTTGTGGTTGAAGTCTCATCTTACTTGGAAACGATCACACACGCGTCTCATCAATCACAACTTAAGAATACATGACAGGTTGCTTCATTCTCTCCAGCTGCTCAATGACCAAAGGAAACTAAATCTACCTGACCTAGTCTTTAGGGGTAGGGGCTCTAGGCTCAAGTTTGGTCACATCTGAACTGTTACAAACATTGGATCAAATTTCTTCTGCTCAGACTGAAGTGAAACCATTACAGTTGCTAGAAAGAAAGTCTTGTAGTCACAAATTTGCTTTGAAAGACCCAGGATACATTCCATTTTTTCAGGTAGCCTCCATTCACCTTCCCTCCCTTATTCCGCTGGAGGAAAAACCCCATGCAGGTGGTGTTTCTTCAGCGTGCGCTTCCCAGGTTTTAACAACTTCCCAAATGCCGCAAGGAAAGAATATCAGACATTTAGCAGAAAGGGAGGGACAGCAGAAGAAAGTTCTTGTCTTGTACATGGTCATGGACGCTGGGACTGCTCTTTGTCCTTGCTTTTGGTGATGAAAGCTGCCATCTGTCCCGGCCCGTCGCCAGCCTGAGAAGCTGGCATCTCTTAGCTGATGACAGCATCTGGAAGCCAGTTCTAATAGGATTGTGCTCATACCTCTTGCACACCCAGACGTCTCTGTCTCACTCCAGGCTCCTCTCAAACATAAAATGCTGCCAAAAACTAATATGAGCCCTTAACTTTTCCCTTAGGTCAGTTCACTCAAGTTTATGCCCTTCCCACTGCTCCCATGACTCTCTCAGGAATAACTACAGCAAAGTCTGCCTGCTCCTTACCCTGCTGCATCATTCTACAGAAAGCAACTAACTGTTAGGGGATCAGCTGTGCTTGCTTGAGGTGGTAGTCAGGACCCTGGGGTTTGTCAGGAGCTCCGCAGAGATCTAGGGAGCAGCTACAGCCTTACAACTGAAAGATGTTTTGGTTTTTTTTTATCAAGGCAAAAGCCTAAAAAAAATCCACAAAGCAGCAGATATGAAGGGGAAATACTAGGAGGTATCCATGGAGCGCAAGCAGCATGGTGAAGGAGCACATCCAGAAGAGCAGAGATCTGACTAAAGCTGCTCTGATTGTTGGGTTTTTTTGTGACACAGCATGAGTCAGATCCTGTCCTTTGCACCTACTAGCACAATTTTTCATTGAGCTGGGGTAGGGGTAGAGTGGCATGGGCTGGGGAAAGGGATCCCAGCAGCCTCTCTACTGCAGCAGAAACCCAGATAGGGAAAGTCAGAGGAGTAATCATCTGCAACACCTTGTCCTTCTGCAGGTGCTCCCATCTGAACAAAAGAAGAGTTTCAGCACTCCTTCCTGCAGTGAGGTAGCCATTGCAATCTCTGCTCCTGCAGCGGGAAGAGGAGAAACTGAGGTGCAGAAAAGGGAAATGGCTTGTGCCAAGTATTTAGCTTCCTAATCCTCTGGTTCGACCACAACAGCTAGTCCCTGTTCCCATTGCACACCAAGCACATGTAAATTTCTTTACTGCTGCATCCTCACACTGGGATAAGGTGTAACACTGCTTCCATGAAAACAGGCTGCCTTGCTGTCTTGCATAGCTCTGAGGTATGTGCAATACCCCTAAAAACACTGGCTCCACCAAGTGGATGCAGAGCTGCCGCACCATTCTGCGGGTCCTAGATGTTGAACCTTACAGCTGCTCCCTCTTTCAACTGAGCTTGTTCTTTAATCAGCTCCTTTCTCCCAACCATGGATTCTACTCCCTCTAGATGATTTATGGTAGTCCCTTCTATTATTGTCCTTGGCACCTCCTGTGCTCTCTCCAGACCCTCCTTCAAGGAAAGACATTGTAGCCAGATTTCTGCTAGGCCATGCCCACTTGTTAACTTCAGATTCATTACCCCAGCTGCTTGGATTTCTTACCATCTCAAATGACTTGCTGGCAAACAGAGGTTTACTTTTCTCCAAAATTCAGAATTCCCACACCAAAATCATTCCCCAAGCCTTCCTACGCTTTCTTCATCTATTACATGCTAACCACACATTAACAACCTGGCAGGACTACTTTAGGTTTGTAAAGATCAGGGATGCAATCCAGCAGTTGGGGGCTCAGGTTGCAGACGTAAGAATCCAATCTCCCTGTCTCTGCTGGTAAACCAGGGTTATTTAAAGGGCTGGCTCTGGCTTTTGGTAGGCAAGTTGATTAGGTCAGAACAGGTTCCTATCTGCATTTCTCTTGCACAATTCTGCGGCAGCACATGTTGTATAACACCATCCACATCACATACAACCTCTCCTTCCATGCCTGTGGTGTGTACAGTCTCCGTATACTGAAGATACATGTAAAATGTATAACCAAGGAGCCAGGGTATAACACAGTTCAGCAGCTTCTGAGAGGACAGCCCTGAAGGTAACACCTGTAGATCTGCACCTGCAGTCTGATATATTCATATAGTGAATTGCGCACATTGACTTCTGTGTGCAAGAAAAAACCATCTTGTGCACATACACATAGATACTACTTTACACTACTGGAATTACAACACCAGTTCCAAACATTCAGCAATGAGGTGACTCCATTCCCAGCTTTGAGTTCAAAGTCACATTTTTCCCAAGCACACCAAGAGCAGTCCTTTTACCCAGCTTTTACAAGTAGTCTGTAAGGGAGGACGTGAAACAAAATCTCAGCTATCAGCTCACCATTTTCCTTTAGTCTGCAAACAACGGCCCTGATCCTCCATCCCTTGTGCCTAGACTCTCAGCGCATGTGTGAGCCACAAACATCTACAACTCCTCTGAATGCCCACTTACTTCTTTATGTACCTCCATAGAGCCAAAACACAACAATGGCCCTCTGCGTCTTGAATTTTACCAGCACTGGTGCAGAGTATAGAAAGAAACAGGGAAAGAACAGTAAGGAGCCTCATATAACTGGAAATAACACTACATGTCAGGTAGGGTAACTGCAGAGGAGAGACTGGGACTCTCTGGGCAAGGGAAATGAGATGAGATCAAGAATCCTGAGAATTGGAGGCTGTGCTATGTAGGTGAGAAGAATGGGACAGATAACTCAAACACAATAGGAATGCAGGGGCAGCTGAGAGGGGCAAAACAGCTGAAGCTAAACTTCAAGTAATCAGGAAAGAAACTGTGCTCACCACAACACGCTGTCCCTTCCAAAGGCAAGGCCAGGACATATGGTGGAGGAGATTTGAGATTCTTTTGCAACCTCCTCCCTCTACAGTACAGGACCATATCCAGGATCATAATATACTCCTATCCCCTCCGGTTGGCACTTCGGCAGACATCATTATAAAAGCCTGAAAGGCACTAAAGGTGTTTTCTCTGGCAGATGTCAATGTGATACCCACAGCTTTCAGCAATTCTGCTGCTGGCCTGCTATTCTTGGGAGGTCTGATAGAGGCTTCTATTTTCAAGCTTTGGGAACGTCACACAATTTAAGAACGCATTATTATGATCTACTATGAACTACATAGTCTTATCCTCAAAAGTCAGCCTGAATTCAGACCCTTTGTATATGCATTATGTTACCATTTAACTAACAGAATTAAACACTATTTTTTTCATAGAGCCTGCTCAGGATGGGCATATTCTAGTGATAAACTAACACTGTGTAAGGAAGATGACTGGAATCTATAGCAGTCCTGCTAGCTGCAGAACACAGAGGGTGCCATTATATGTATTACAAGGATCCTGGCCAGAAGAGACAGACTTATGGGTCAATACAACTAAATACTGCTTTGAAGGTATGCATTTGGATGTACGTACCTTCCACCCTATGTACTAGTAAAGCAGAAGGGATAGTTTTATGGCAAAATCAGCAAGTGATTGTGTCATTAAAGGCTATAATTGCACAGATTAATTTCTTGATTTCTGGCATTTCCTAAATTAAGAGTATTTGACTTTTAAATCTGGGACATGCATTCCTCTGTGGGTAGTTTAGTGTGTAAAAAAAAGCAACAAAAAAGGACATGTCCAAAGGCTGAACTTTGCACAGTCTGTGTGTTGTTCAAACACAGAGTATGAGTGTTCCCTCATACAATTAGTCTCCACTCTGCCAGAGACTAACCTTCACCACTCAGTAGCTTCCTTCCTTAGCCTATACTAAAACTGCATCCATTTGCTTTCTCCTTTATAGTCCCTTTCTCTCGCAGTCCAAGTGAGAAATACATTTTGTTTAATACTTAAAACCAATTTCACAGAAATGCCTAGAAGTATTTTCTAGTCCATTTTGCAAGCAAGATAAAACAAAAGACTAGATATTAGCATGACAACACCGCACCTGTATCCATATTCTCCTGATCGAACTTGCTGAGAATAGACTGAACCAACGTCAATAGCATTTGATCTACTGCTTCTGCAAAAAGCCATCTCACATATCTGAACATGTACAAAGGTGTCTGTTTAATAGTAATGCAAAAAAATAGCACTGAGTGACATTATAAAACAATGACCACTTTCCAGAGAAGTGCTATCCCTGTGTTCCAGAAATCAATCTAATATCTGCCAAAGCATCACAATGACTATCCTGTGCAGTGCAGTAGGTAAGATGGTTCCAGTTGCCTGCTTAAAGTGCAAAGAGCTCACAAGGCAGCCATTTACAAGGCAGGACTGCAGCGCACTAAGTGAGCGCAGGACAGCTAATGTCACCCCCTACTGCTTTTTTTAATACTTCTGTCAGCGCAGCAACACAGTGACTGCTGCTGGAAAAAAAACATGCTTGGCATTTCTGACGGCTTCCTGCAGAGTTACATGGAGAGGAGACAGACAGCCTGAAGGCTCAAAATGAGATCAGCACACGGAAAACGCCTCACATTTCCATGCTTGTCTCCTTCTGCTGGGGAGAGGTATGGGCCGGGGGGGGGGGGGGGGGGGGGGCGCAGGGGTGGGAAGGAGGAGGGGCAGGGAAATGAGTTACGATGAATTATGATGAATTATACTCTATAAACAGACACTGAGGAAGCCATCATGTTAGAGTGCACGAATGTGACCCCTGGCCACTTGCAAAGCATCAAGAAAAGCTGG
Source organism: Larus michahellis (assembly GCF_964199755.1). Classification (NCBI taxonomy): domain Eukaryota; kingdom Metazoa; phylum Chordata; class Aves; order Charadriiformes; family Laridae; genus Larus; species Larus michahellis. The sequence goes on along the minus strand of NC_133901.1, from coordinate 53,326,547 downwards.
TGATGGTATTGAGACATAAAAATAAAATAATTATTTCTATACCTATGTACAACTATCACAGCACGGTGATGGCTGAGTTTAAATACTCCAAGACTGACTCTTGACTTCCACTATAGGATGCTAACTCTGGGGCCAACAGGGGGAATGATGCCATTGGAAGAAACAGGTACACTGCAAAAGATCAAAGAGTGAAGCCAGGTCTACTCATGACAAAAATCTCTCACAGTCCTGCGGAAAATGGCTATGTGCAGTGAATAGCCAACATCAAGGATTTGATTTGGATTCACCATTGTAGGGACTATGCTGAAAGTGAAGGGCAGGTTGCTGACTTTCGAGCAAAGAGATTAAATTGAGAACACCGGATGAAAGTAACAGATTCACCCCTATTTACTCCACAGCTTGTCTCCTCTCCCAGTGTTCCTGAACCTGCCTCTTCCTTATGCCGGGTAGAAACCTGGGAGAAGGGCATACAGTCCAGTACAAGAACAAAGAAGGAACAGCACCGTTTTGACTAAATGACACACAACAGAAACATCAAACAGGAAGTAGGGAAAGTCTCTATGGCCTTAGAGGGAAGAATCTGTCCAGCACTCATGGGGTGGCAGAGAAGAAAGAGGCATGTGAAGGGAGGAAGAAAACATTTTCTAGTATTCAGCAGGAAGAGATTTTAACTAGCAACCTATGCAAAATTGGCACACTCTTCCACAGGTAATAAATAAATTTGATCCAGGCACTGCTCTGAGCATGAGTAAAGGTGAGAAAGCAGGACAGGAATTCTCAGAGTCTCATAATTTACCATGTCTTAGGCAAATTCAGACAATACTGTCTCACAGGTATGAGAATACCTTGGTCGCATGCCCAAATTTTTTTCTGTTACTTCAAAGAGTTAACGGTAAATGCTCTTCAAGAATAAGTCTATATAGGAGCTCATACAGAGGCTGGAAAACTGCAATTGCTCTAAGGAACAGGTAGCGATGATGTTTACTGTAGCCTGAATCCACCCGAACCCCAGGCTGAAAGGAACAGATAGGCCTCCACATCCAATTCACCCTCTAAAATGCCATCTCCCCAGAGAAAGTGTTGTAGTTCATCTTTCCTACCTTTTCACTCTCTGTAAACTCCTGCAATATAATTTGTCTCTCCACACACAATTCAAAGAAGTCTTCTGAATGGAAACTTTCATGTAGAGCAGGGAAGAATGTTAGCTGGTTACAATCTGATCCCTTCTTATCCATCTCCCTTTCTGCTCCATTTAATGTCAGCTCTCCTATATCAGTAATAAAAGAGATTGCAGTTTTAGTGGCAGTCGGATGACATCAAAAGCATTTGCAATTTAGATTTTCACCCAATCTGTTCTACCTTGGGAAACAGCATTATTTATCTACCAAAAAAAACAGGCAAGAGAAAAAAATCTGTCGCTGCTTGAAAAGGATGCTTAGTTCAGGGAACCTAAAACGGGTAGCTGCACTTAGTCACAATTCAAACTAAATTCCTATAATCGCTGAAGATTTAAAAATATTGAACAAATTTATTTATTCTCATTTCCGCACTGTGTTGGGCTGTTCATCTGACAATCAAATAATTTAAAAAAAGAAGAATCTGTTCACATACATGAAATCAGGAAAAATTGAAAATGGGAGTCTTTTGGGGACATGCACTGAGCAGGATCTTAAGAGAACCCAAGGACACACAATCTGCTCATATCTTGCCCACGCTGTGTCCCAAGTTTTGCAAATTCATGCCGTGCACACGGTCAGGGTAGGAATGATCAGGTTTCTGATTGAGGTAGACTGTAACCACTCTCATCCAGAAACTACGTAGTACTTCAGTCTTGTTTGGAGTCTAGAACAATGAGCTCCCGTATCACTTGATTTCTAGGCCCTACCACACTATGAAGTATACAACAATACTGCCTATTTCCAACAGTGTACACTAGAAGCTTGACTTGGAGCAGCCATACAGGAGGCTGAAATCCACTACCTTAGACTTGGCTGACATTTCCAAACTACAGTTCTTAATGTGTTGGGTTTTTTCTCCCTCCTCTCTGAAAAACTGGTAACTTCTGTATCGTATTTCACCACGTCCCACCCCATTCTTCTACTGTCTCACATAACAGAAAACCTGGGCTTGGAAAATGAAAAATGTTGACATACTGGAAAGATCTGGTTCTATTTTGAACAGTGAAAAACAATTTGACAAGTTAATTTTCTTGATGATTTCCTTTCACTCTATAATTTTGTCCACATTCTTGGAAAGTTACAATTCCTATTACCACTTCTCCGAGCCATGTATCACCTGGTTTTAAATACTATTTCAGAAGTAGAACTGAAGTGTCTACTAAAAGTGGGGAGAAAGTCTGCACTTTTCCTTCTCAGTTTAAGCAGCTGGAAGCTTTCCAGGTGCTCAAGAATGCCCAAAGGTTTCATTTCAAGATAGCTTTTTGCTTTCAGGTCTTACGGGTTGCAACAAGAGAGAACAAATTCTGAAGACAGTTTATATACCACCTATAACAATAACATCAGTCTTTTCACAGATGTTCAAGTCACTTTTTAGCCCAGACCACTGACAATAAGTTGTTTGGGTTTTTTTACTAGATGATTTCTAGATGAAATTCTGACCTGCAAGTCCATACACTAACTCTAATTCTCTTTGGCTGCTAGAGTCCACTCTCTTGATGATTTAGTTTAGCTCTCAAAGGTTACCTGGATTCACTTCAGCAGTGGGGGTTGTTTCATTTCTGTTTCCTAGGAGAACCTGAGAAGAGACTAGGTATGATTAAAGTGGAATATGCAGGCAGGTAAACATAACTTAGAACCTCGTTGCAGAGAAAAAACAGATTTAGAACTACGTTGCAAATAAATGCCTTGGAAATTCAAAGAAACTAATTTGAAAGGGCCCAAAGGAACAATTAAATGTAGGAACAAATGTCAACAATTAAGCAAAAGGACTGTTGTCTTTCCAAAGACGACCCTGCATGAGGCCAGTTCTGGGATAAAAATCATACCACTCAGGTTACAGGAAATTGCCAGAATCCAAGCTTCCCAGAAAAGCTGAAAATGTCCTAGAGAGGGGAACCTACTGATGTACTAAAGTGCTTCAACTTCTGGTTGATAGGATTTGGCACATAGACACTATAGAGAGTAGTAAATACGCCACACATACAATTCAATGCTTAGTTCAAACCACTCTAATTCCCCTTTTGATCGTCCACCAGTTCTAGCAGCCCTAGTAAGCGTAAGACTAAAAGACAGTGCAGCCTTCTAACTGGACTCTGTTGCATACATTGGGAAGTGCTATACCCTTGAGATATTACAAGCAGAAAAGTATGGTCGGGTTATGCTCTCATCTGTCTTGGGACTTCTTATACCAGAAAAAAGGGAAAATCATTCTGTTGCTGCTCAACACGTTGCAGTCCCTCTTACTCTCTCAAAAGCAGACCCGTTCAGTGGGTTTTCTATGCATAGCCCAGCATATTGATGAGTAAGGTGACAAGAACCAGAGGAAAGAGGTGATGATAAAATCTCCAGCAACTGCTACAGAAATTGTGAACCTCCTGTAAAAGCTTTCTACCTCAGTCTTCATTTGCATCATTGTCGCTCGGGTGTTCACATGCTGAATCCTCCTCCTCATTCGTGAAGGCCCTTCATAACAATCAAGAATCCACCGTGGCTGTAAGGATCGTGATGCATGTCCCCACGGGCCACTTCCGTAGAAAAGTTCCTCCTCAAGTATCATCCAGTCCTTGGCTGCTTTGCTGTAACCACACTGCAGCACCTGTGGGACAGAACCACTTTGTGCCACTTTTTGCACACTTCCCTCCTCCCATCCAGCAGTGGCACCACTCCAGTGATTCAGGGGGATCTACTACTGCAGACCCAGCAAACATAGGTCCAACTGTCTACTGAAAGTGTGCTGTGGGAGATGTTATCATTCAAACTAAGATACAGTGACAAATATAAGCATGCCACAAACTTCAACCTCCTTGAAAATGGCTACTTTCACTAGATTTTCAACTCAAAAGCAGTGAACCAGGAGAACAGCATCACAGAGGTTTTATTCACTCCAGATTTTCCCTACTGAACATTTGTGTCAAGTGGCAACAACCGTGCTCACTGAAAACACAGTCTGAAAGTCTCAGTCAGAAGTGTACTGTCCTCCCTCCAAGCATGGCATAAGTTCAATTATTTATATTTAGAAGGCGTGTGCAGGGGGCTGGGGGGTACTAAAATATCAATTTAAAGGAGAGAAAAAGTTAGAATTTCAAAGAATGAAAAGCTTATTGGTCTCTGATGGCCAATTCTGAAACAGAAACGTAACTGTGAGATTTTACAGGCTATGAGCTTGAGACCACTTGAAAAGGTTTACTGGCTGCTAAGAAAAAAAGGTCAAAGTCCTCAGTTTCATTTCTGCCATTGTAAGAGTGGAATAATTTGTTTAAACAAAAGAAAAAAAGGCTCCTGAAGATAAAATGAGGATCTGCAATCTGATTGGTGAGTGATGCTGTATCACACTTCAGTGGTGATGTCAGGAACAGAGTACTGACTCATTAAGTCTCAGCATTTCTTTGGGCATACTACTCATCTCACTGATGAAATTAATGATTTCTCAGGGTAGTCCAAGAGCATCCTTTCAACAACAGGAAGCTGTTGCACAATATTCCTGTTCTTTACCTGTATGTGGTTCTTGTACAAAGAGGCATACAGCTCCTGCCCAATTCTTCGGTACCGTTCCATACATGACACAAATCCCTAGAAGAAACATCAGAACATATTATACCAAGCTGCTGCAGGTGCAAACTCTGTGATGGGCAGAAGCAAGCATTAGCTGCTCTGTCTTTCACAAGAATAATTAGGGAATATTAGGGAAAAGCCTGTGTCTGTGTGTTTGATGGCTATCCAGACAGTATAGTGATGAGGCAATCATCTGAGAGCAAGTTGCACACTTCGACCAGGAAGACAAACATTTTAACAAGGGTCTTTAGTGGAGCTATTCAGAAGGAGAAAGAAAACAGCAAATAAAATTTAAGGCTTCTCCTTTTGGAGCTGAATTAGTTAGTAATGCAAGTAGCCTAAATGACAATTATCTGTTTTAAAGAGCTTGACTGAGGTAAGGATCTGTAACAACACACCAGCTCCTTGCTGCATAATAGAAAGTGTGAACAAAGGAATGGTCCATGTCCCCCTTTTTGCAGACAGGAAACAAACTGTTTCCAAAACATTTTTGAGATTTAGGAGCCTAAATCCTATGGCAACAAGTGATTTGGAGGATAAATACACTATTTAATGGGATTGAGATGCAGAGATGTCTGAGCTAGCTCTACAACCAGAAACTTGTAGAGCTGTGCCCGTGCAAGACGAAACCCGTTAATAACTGCATCTGCTCAACCACACAGCACAGACATGCCCTAAACCCCAGTGCTACTCAGATGTTTCTGGAAATACATGTTTTCTAAAGCAGCCTCACCGAACTCCCTGGACACCTTTCCTTTCCTTCCAGAATGCACTAGACTCACAGAACAGTGAACCTACATTAACCGTCATTTCATCTGCTGTTTTATTGGAATGAACTTCTCAAGTGAAGGGTCTTTGTGCAAGTACAAGACTGATGAACTGCTGTCGAGAGATTATGAATTGCATTCCCCACTCTGCAGATTGTGATGTGATCTTCAGCAAGACATTCAATTGCCCTAAACCACCACCTCTCCAACCACAAAACAGAGACTATAAATACTAACGTCAGAGTTACACAGGCTAAGATCATGAATAATGGTCCAGTGTGGTGGGATCCTTAAACTCAGGGAGTAGGAAAATGAAACAGGTTTCATTCTCTTCTTACCTACTTCACCAAAACCTACAGGTTTTGGGGTCACAAGGTTCACAGAGACAAGACCTATACAGAACACAAACCAGAGAATCTCAAGCAGCATGAGACTTCCTTTTCAAAAGATCAGCAGAAACATTATTAAACTCAATGAAAACTCTCAGGTGCCAAACTAATATCATGCAAATAACATACAATCTGGGATATTCACTATCATACTAATTTCTCAAATTCACCTGTTAAACTTTAATCAAAGACAAGCTTTCAGCTTTGAAAGTGCTAGGTTTGTTCCCCCCTTTCTCCTAGCCATCTATGAAATTCTGTGTCCCAAAGAGACTTGAAGTATTTGTTCTCATGACATTTTTTTTGCCCAAGCAGAAAGACAAAGCATATGGAAAGGCTGTGTGTATAGTTGAAGCACTGAACAACTGAGTAAGCTACTGGCTTGTTTTATCTTATTGCATGAAGGCAATTGAAGAACCAGCACAGGACTCTCCTGTACGAACAGGCTGTCCATCGCTCACAAGACTGTTCTACAGTCTCGTAGCTCAGACTTTTCTATGCAAACACAAGGACAGCTGCTTCATCAATTTATTTCCTTGCTCGGTATCTCTTCCTGTGACTGCTGACAAGTAGCTACTGGGAGTTCGGTGTCAGAGCCTTCTTACTAACAGTCACAGGTAAAAATTCCCCTGTTTGACAGTGTATTTCCTGGAAAAAAGATTGTAGCTATCCTATTACAACTACATGATGGCATGTCTGATCTTCTGGGCACGCTTGCTTTAAAGTTTCCCAAACCTCAGAAAGAGCAACTTTTTTTTTTTTTTTATTGAAGTCAATGGTATAACACATTGGGACCTGACTCAGGATGATGCTCCTAATCGCTACTGAAAGAAACAAAATCCCAAAAGTCACAGTATCCAAATAAACCATAAATATCTATTCCATGTGCCAGCCAAACATGTAGGAAGGATTCAGCCTCACTTGAACATGATTTTGAAGTCAAAATAAGATTGCTTTCCCTTCCCAGGAACTTACAAAAGGTACAAAGCCATGAAATAAAAAAAAAAAAAAAGAAAAAAGAAAAAAGAATCAGAGTGGCCAGCCATTAACTGCATTACAGAGAGTAGCAGAACTATCTGTTCCTTTCATAAATTCTTGAGGATTAGAGGTGGCAGAGAAGGCAGAAGCTGTTCGGAGATTACACAGGAGAGGTCAGAGTCCTCCCAGTGCCATTTGAAGGCTCTCATGCCCACCCGAGCTTCGCTGACAAAGGTGAGACGGCTATGAGCCGCAGCATGAGGCTAAACTAGCTGTGAAAGTCCCAGCCTCTCACTACCTAAAGCCACAGATCAGATGGGTAACTTTTAAATGCATTGACTGTGTCACGCTGGCAGTGATTCCTCACAGCAAACTGTCTGGCTGCTGCTTGCACTGTGCTATAATTAAGTTAACACACAAGGTCTATGTGGTGTGCCGATTACTGCTGGCTGCCAGCCAGGTCTGTATCCCTGCCGCGAAGTCACATTTATTGGTGTTTCCCTGCAGGAAGCTCCTGTTTTACACTGATGAAAGTCATTACATTTTTGTTTGTTTAAAGCATCATTAAACCTGTAATCACAGTTGCGGCCTCACAAAACTATTCCATAATTCATATAAAACTCCCATAAAGACTGACCTAGAAAGCGACAGCATCTCTGTGCTGTTGAGCTGGGCTCAATACAGGAGAAGGGCTGATTTCCCAGCTCTATGTGGGCATAGAGTAAAAGCCTTTCAGAACAGACAACTAATTCCTCCAAGAAGCAACAACCATTTCAGATACCCACAGGCCATTCAAGCCGACTCAGTACTCTACTGGCAGCTGTTTCAAAGTTGCTCATAGTCTGTATTTTGTTCACGGCCACCAATCAGACCCCTAAGGTCAAAGTCCACATCACAATGATTCTCACTGTCTTCACAGAACCAGCTCCTAACCTTTGAAACATATGAAGGGTCCTAAGGAGGAAAAATTCTGCTAGCTGCTTCTGGTGAACTGAAGACTAACCACTTTGGCTTCTAAATGAGCTAGCCATCTTCAACCAGATGAACATGTCCCTGATGATCATCCCCACAGGAAAACCATCTGGTTGTAAAATGAAATGAGCAGTTAACAAAATTGGAGATGACTGTGATTAGAAAAAAAACCAAACAAACACAACAAAAAAACCCAAACCAACAAACAAAACCAACACCTGAAAAAGATATCTAATAAACATGGAGAATATAGACCAGGCTATTGTTTATTAAGTGTTCAGTCAGAACAATTACACTGTAAGGTTTAATGAACAGCTAGTCCAAACAAGTTTCTAACAAATAAACATTTTCCATTAAAAATTGTAGGTGATTGTCTTTTAAAATGGCAACTCTTTATGCAGTAGATTAAATACAATAGTGCCACAGTGTAATATCTATCTTGAACAAAAATAGTAGGCCAGCTTTGATAATTTTTATATTGCATAACATAATAAAAGGTTTGAGTTTCATATGCAGAAAAGCAGGTGTAAATGCAAGAAATATGACTTGCATTCTAAGGAAAAGCAGACTAAAAGACCATATTGATCCATCCTGGACTAAAAATCTGAGTATGATACCATATTTTAAGTCTTTTTTTATACAGACTTCTCTACTTTGCAGCCTTAGACAATCACATTCTAAGTAGAATCAGGTCATTCTACTGCCTCTGATTCCCCAGCAAATATTTAGAGCTTGAAAAGGTGATGGAATTTACAAGCTATTTCCCTATTAAAAAAAATCAAACCACAGAATCAAAAAACATTTCTCCTCTTGCTGCCTGGAGACCTCATGCAAATAGGAGAGAAAATGATTAGCTTTGGGGAAAGGTAAAACCAGCAAGGAGAAAAATGCTGGCAAACAGAGAAATTAGCATGCCAAAAAAAATAGAGAGTGGATTTTCTATAATTTCTTTCAACTAAAGCAATCAAAAGGCTGCTTGTAATAAGAAATGATTGAAAAGAAAAAAAAAAAAGGTTGAGGTGTGACTTTTAAGTTAACAATTCTCTACTGAGCTCTGGAAAGTTTTATGTCTGATTTTTTAAATTATATATTTTATGTATATATATAATCACTTAGGACTCCTGCACCCCATAAATATTCAGGCTCGCCATAATAAACTCATATTGCATGATACAGACGCTACACATGCCACAGCTCTTCCCTAAATAAACATTATGCCATTGGAGCTCTGCACTCTGAGGCTTTCTTTGGGGAATTAAAGAACATATATGCACACAAAAGTACGTGCCAAAGCTCTTAATAAATAAAAATAAGCTTCAAGACTAAATAATTTTGGACTTGGAAGACCCAAAGGAAAAGCCCAGATGTCCAGACCCCTCACAGTGCCAAGTGAGCAATCCCATGGATGATAGTGAGAATACCCACATACTTGTTTTGCAGCATGTGTTTTAGTCATCTGTTGGTGAGGACTAGAACTAGTGATATTAGTCTACTACTTTAGCTCTTCTGAGCAAATAAATATTATAAATATATAAGCACACACAGTAAAAGCATTCATATAGCATCTTAGCTATAAGAAAAATACCTACTCTTGTACAGTACTTTTCACCAGTACATCTCAGAAATCTTTATGAAAGAGGTCAAAGTTTTTAGCTTACAGATGGGGAAACTAAAAACAAGTGAACTTCTGGAACATTCTGCCGCTAAGACTTGGTTGCGGGGAAAGGGTGGTGGTGATGGGGCAAACCCAACCTGAATTAATTTGAAACAGCCTGATAAGCCCACAAAGAGGATGTATATGTTGACAGCATGCAGTAGCGGTAGGGGAAAACAATTTGACAAACCAATTTAGAAATCGCTTCTACTCTTATGTTCCCAGTGCCAGATTGTATTCTAATATAACTGATTTACCAGACATTAGATCTTATATCACAGGAAGAGTCCACATACCTTATTCCCCTAACCTGGGCTTTTACAATTCTACATGGAAGGTTTTTCGATCTAATTACAGCTATTCAAGCAATCACTAGGTTTTCAGTAACTACTTCACGGGCATAGAAAAAAAGAACAGCAGGTAAGGAGCTCTTAAGGACACAACAAACTACGTGTAAACAGAATCACAGAGTCATGGAATTTTTTCAGTTGGAAGAGACCTTTAAGATCAAGTCCAACCCTTAACCTAACACCGCCAAGTTACCACTAATCCATGTCCCTCAGCACTACATCTATGTGTATTTTAAATACCTCCAGGGATAGTGACTCAACCACTTCCCTGGGCATCCTGTTCCAATGCTTGACAACTCTTTCAGTGAAGAAATTTTTCCAAATGTCCAATCTAAACCTCCCCTGGCGCAACTTAAGGCCATTTCCTCTTGTCCTATCGCTTGTTACTTGGGAAAATAGACCGACACCCACCCCACTACCACCTCCTTTCAGGTAGTTGCAGAGAGCGAATAAAGTCTCCCCTCAGCCTCCTTTTCTCCAGACTAAACAACTCCAGTTCCCTCAGCCACTCCTCATAAGACTTGTGCTCTAGACTCTTCACCAGCTTTGTTGCCCTCCTTTGGACAAGCTCCAGAACCTCATTGTCCCTCCTGTAGTGAGAGGCCCAAACCGAAACACAGTGTTCAAGGTGCAGCCACATCAGTGCCGAGTACAGGGGGAAGATCACTTCCCTCGTCCTGCTGGCCACACTATTTCTGATACAAACCATGATGCTGTTGGCATTCTTGGACACTTGGGCACACTGCTGGCTCATATTCAGCTGGCTGTTGACCAACACCCTGAGGTCCTTTTTCACCAGGCAGCTTTCCAGTCACTCTTCCCCAAGCCTGTAGCATTGCTTGGGGTCGTTGTGACCCAAGTGCAGGACCTGGCACTTGGCCTTGTTGAACATCATACCGTTGGCCTCAGCCCATTGATCCAGCCTGTCCAGATCCCCCTGTAGAGCCATCCTAACCTCAAGCAGATCAACACTCCTGCCCAGATTGGTGTCATCTGCAAACTTACTGAGGGTGCACTTGATCCCCGCGTTCAGATTGTTGATAAAGATATTAAACAGAACTGGCCCCAATACTGAGCCCTGGGGAACACCACTTGTAACGGGCCACATATGCAAATAGTCTATGTGACAGTGGCAAAAAGTTCGTGCATGGCAGAAACAGATTTGATGACCCTGATTCAAGAAATCGCTGTGTTTCAGGATGCATATACTTTGCAACTTATATGTAGAGGTTTTCAGCTACTGAAGGGGGACAGATTTGCCTTTAATAGAAACATTTAAGATATAAAGATACAGATCATATATATGCATCACTTGGAACCTAAAAGTGGCAATTAAACATACTTAAAACCACTATGGTGATGACTGCAAGAGGGAAACAAGAAATCAGCATCATTAGAATGAGAAAAATTACATGATACTAACATGATACATGCTTCCCATCTTGACCCAAACAGAAAAGCTGCATTTTTGATGAAATGGAACACTAAGGAGATGCTGTTTTATAAAAAGCAAATTGTTCAGTTTCACTTACGCATATATTTCCCAGCGGCTGAACATTAAATGGCACCCACCTGTGGTGCAGCATTGCTCCTCTCAGCAGCCCCATATCCCAGCTTGGTCCTCTGGACTGCATGCCCTAACCAGCATGGCTCTCCTGTCACTGATGATGTGACTTAGGGAGGAGACACTTTCTTACAAAAGCAACTGATTTTTGCAGTCACCATCTAAAGCCAATCTTTTTTAATGGAAAATTCCTGAAAGACTATGACTTACATAGCTCCAGAGACAGATTATCAGCAGTTCAGTTTTGAGCCTAAACTCTTTTGAGGTGTAAAAACTATCTTCTTGTATTCACTTCAGTTCTTATGCTCTGCCTTTTTCCACATATCTAACCAGAATTTCCACTCCTGACATGCACAATGAAAGCCCAATACTTCTGGTCCTTTCCTGCTAAATCACAGAGAATAAGTCATCACTCTTCATCAGCCTTGCAAGCAGAGGATAGGATTACAGCTAGCGCAGCAGTTTTTCAGAGAAGCAGCTGAGTGTTATAGTGAATTACTAGACCTGGGTGAAGTCTTCAATTCACCAGCCCTGTTGTATTCAGACACTGGGCCAAAGCACGTAACATCTCCAACTCAACTACTGCTACTAAATCTAACATGGTGAATCAGAGACCAGGTACACCGCTACCCTGGCAAACAATAAGCCACCATCTTGTGACCAGACTACTTTTCAAGTAATTGACTATGCACTAGGAAGCGAGTAGGTTCATCTCATAACAGGAAAAATTGTTTCATTAGTCACCAGGTAACAAGCATTAAGCTAAGGCAGACAATGTTTTCCTTAGTAGATTAAAGAGCAGTTTGTCCTAGTCCTTTGCATACACTCTCCACACTGAGGGTTGTTTGCAGGCTCTTTTGAATCACAAAATTGTTTATTGCCATGTGGATTTTATTGTTGCTTTGCCAAAATTCATTTAGCTTTTCAACAGACTGTAGTTCCAGCAGTTAAGTGTTGCATGGAAGCTTCGTGCCTCAACCCACTAGGAGGCTAATGCACAGTGCCAACTGCTCCTAAGGATCATGGATGGATTCCTGGCATTGCCAGTTGGTTGGGGAATAGCAAACTTAATGAGAAAAGCCTCCATATTTCAGTGCATCATAAATGTACCCACACACAGGGGTGGGTTTCAAGAGGATAAAGCCAAAGTATGGTGTACATGTGATGAGACTTCCACACTGTATTTCTGAGTTCAGCGCAGGCGGCACAGAAGCAGCTCTACTTCTACAGTAAATATGTATTTGTATGTACATATGTGTGCATGCACACACACACTTCAACAGATGATACTACTGAAGAGATGAATTCCTGGGAGAACAGATAACTTGTCTCCTAATAGCAAAAAAGCACAACGGGAGATGAGTCATGTTTGTTCTTTAATCCTCTCTGAGAATCATTTCTGACTTTGGGATAATTCACTCATCCTCTTGAGGGCTCAGTTACAGCAGAAGTATTAGCTTTTACCTCTAGCGAAAGGTGAAGGTCAGACTTTGGCATTATGGGCAATAGCAATGGGGTGTCTTGCCCTCACTTGTTCTGACTTGACATTTTCCTATTTCTATTTAAAATGGTGATTTTCTATGACGTTCTACAGGTGTATATAACTTAGGGCTTTATATTTATCTGAAAGCCTCATGCACTGATGTTTTCTGATTACATTTGAATCATGGCTTTTATTTAAGAAAAATGTGCACTTCTAATCCTTTAGCTGACAAAAGAATTCTGTAAACATTAGCATATTCTTAGAGCTCAGAGTACAGAATACAAAGAAACACCTCTTCCCTGACCCCTGAAATTATTGGTTTTCCTAAAATGACAAGCATTTAGAGGTGACAAGATTACTTTTGGAGATTTTTTTAGTGCCTGTAGAACAATCCTGGACTCCTCAGGCTACTCTACAGCAGAAAGCATGAATGGAACACAGACAGGCACAACCAAGCTTTATCTTTAATTTGGCTAGCAAAACAAGAAATGAATGGTCACAGACTTGCGCACATGTTAGCAACCTATACCCTCATTTAGGAGAAACATTTAAGTTCACCTTGCAGAGATTTCTAGGGTCTCCCCTGATTTCCTGTTCTCTACTTGCATGTACCACCATCCAGTTCATGCTCTTAGCTATTTTCTATCCCTACTCTCTGATAGAAACTCATACTTAATTTTCTGGGCACCCACACTCCCATGTGCATTTTATACTGCTCCCTGCATGAGATGAGACATCATATATAACCTCATAAATTGTTGATATGCTAATTTAGTCATAATTATTCTCCTTATAAAGATTTATAATTATAAACAGCATAATTGAAAAAAATGCTGTATTTGTCTCAAAAAAAAAAGAACAAATATAGAACTTAAAAAACAATGAATAATGGAAAATTATTTTCTTATGAGAAACTGTGGATGAGAATGTTGACTTCACCCAAAGTTTTAAAACAAAAATATAGGTTTGATTCAGTTTAAATTGCCACTTCAGGCTTTTGAATCAAACAATGTGTATAAAGCAACTTAATTCAAACAATTTCTTTCTGAAATTATTATAAATAAAATGTTGCAGCAAAATTCTGGAAGAAAGCATACATATTTGAACCAAGAAATACGAAAAATTATTTGTCTTTCTACACATTCAGTAGAGAGAGAAAAATAAAAGTGTGTTTCAGTAGCTAGCACTTGTTTCTAGGGTTTCTCCGCAACCAAATAAAACTCTACTTTCATCCACATTAACACCATTCAACTCATTTGGCATCCTCTGTGTTATGTGAAAATAAAACTCTGCAACCAGCAGCTCTTGAAAGATGAGATTTCAATGCCAACAGCTTTAAACATCAAACTCCACCCACTGAAATCCTATATCCAAGCTTAAACCTGAACCAGACATTCTCTATCTTGAAAGGCAAAAATATATTTAAAAAAATATGCAGGAAACAAAGGAAAACAGCTTTTCCTACAGTGTGTAATTAAATGAAGGGACTTCACCAGCACAAGACGCTACTAAATTTAAAAGCACAGAAAACCTCCGTCTGAATAGTTACCCACAAGAAGTTTTGGAAGGAATATTATTTCTTGTATTTCAGATTTTAAGATGAAACTTATTAACCAAGAAAGGAACAATTTTGCTACAATAGATTTTCTACTGTGCATTCTGCTGTCACACACCATCTCCTGTAGCAACTGCTACTGGATTTTTAGGGGACAGATTGTGGGGTGAATGACCTGTGGCTCTGAGTCAGCCTAATAATTTGTATTCATCATCATAAAACCTTTATATTCCAACTTGTCTGCTAAACAGTTATCTTCAATGAATGTGGAAAGTATTCCTGTACATTTCAGAAAGTTTGGTGATTTGTATTACACAAAATTAGATAGCTCTGCAGTTTTCATGCAGTTCTTATCTAGTTTCTTGACCTGCTCAATTATTTCTTTATGATCTTGTAAACAATCTGAAAATGATAAATAAGCAGTGTGTCAGACATCCGCTTAAGAGGACATAAATTTATTTGTTCAAAGTTAAAGAAACTTTTCCAGCTTGTTGCCGCATACTGTAATTTAGCTTTGAGCCAGTTATTAAACAAGACAATAATATTATAATGGAAATTGTTTAATATACATCATTAATAGTAAAGTGCCTGCTTTTATTGAAGTAAAAAAAAAAAATGTGTGCTATGAGCAGTTTTGAAATGAATATTTGATTCCAAACTTCCCTTGTGCATTTAATGACATGCTAATTTACATTTTAATTACTTCCTAAGAAATCAAAGCATTTGTTGACAGAAGAACATAATGTCAACTTCACGGTGCACTGTTGGTAGATAGTTAATGAACTTAATTAGATAATTAGTGATGTTAATTATCTTTCTGTTATGAAGATAAAGATGTTACACAAATGATGCACTTTTCAAAGAAATATCATTATATGTTTGCTTGTTTTAGTTCAGTTAACTTGAAAAGCTGATAAAAGACCAACTGAGTGATTGGTAAGAAAAATATTTAAGTAATAATTGTGATTATGTTTCAAATATTTCTATCTTCTTCATTTCACCTACTGTGAACTGTACCTGGAGTACTGTGTCCAGCACTGGAACCCTCAGCACAAGAAGGACACGGAGGGCCATGAAAATGATCAAAGGGCTGGAGCACCTCTCCTATGAAGACATGCTGAGACAGTTGTGGTTGTTCAGCCTGGAGAAGGCTCCAGGGAGAGTTTACAGCAGCCTTCCAGTACCTGAAGGGGGCGTACAAGAAAGCTGGGGAGGAACTGTTTCCAAAGGCATGTAGCAATAGGACAAGGGGCAATGGCTTTAAACTAGAGCAGGGTAGGTTTAGATTAGACATTAGGAAGAAGTGGGTGGTAAGACACTGGAACAGGTTGCCCAGAGAGGTTGTGGAGGCCCCGTCCCTGGCCAGGCTTGATGAGGCTCTGAGCAATCTGATCTAGTTGAAGATGTCTGTGCTTACTGCAGGGGGGTTGGACCAGATGACCTTTAGAGGTCCCTACCAACCCAACACATTCTATGATTCTATGAACTGCTAAATTGAGCTCATTCCTCCTTAATACCAAATTAGCAAGCCCTTTTTGTTCAACACCGCTCTGCTTTTCACTACCTCACATACCTCCCCACCTTAAACAACCACTCTCTGATGCAGCGGCTCTGCTGAAGTTTGAAAACCCAGTGGTCAGCATCAGCCTTGATTTTACAGTCAGTTATTGAAAGATGCTATAACAATGCTGGGTTTAGCTGCTAGTGTTGCCGCTGACATCTTGGGTGATAATATCGAAGACTGTAAACTCATGTCTGTCAACTTGAGATAAAGCTTCTTTATACAGAAGTCAAAGCCCACTAACACACAGCATTTTTAGCTAATGCTGCTTTTATGTCATAGAATGGTTTAGTTTGGAAGGGATCTTAAAGATCATCTAGTTCCAACCTCCCGGCCATGGGCAGAGAACACCACCCACTAGACCAGGTTGCTCAAAGCCCCATCCAACCTGACCTTGAACACTTCCAGGGATGTGGCATCCTGGGGTTCAGTCTTCTCTTCCCTGACAAGAACCTAGTAATACATCATCAGCCTTCCAATTCAACAAACACTTCTGCTTGGAAAGCCTTGTTTAAAACTACCCTCTAAAACACAGACTTGCACACAGACTTTTGCACACAGACATCTTACCCAAAAATTTGTGCATATGATCTGTATATATTAATTTTAAACTGGCCGTTTCTCCTCCACACCTAACTCAAAACTTGTAAAGGCGGCTGCAAAAAGCGTTAAGCAGGACTAAGAGCCAGGAGCGAATGAAGCCCCCATGCCCTTTCCTTATGGAATCACGTGGGCTGAGAGCCCTGCCCTAGGAAAGACCAATTCTGTATCCATGATGCAGCTACTATTTGTACTAGGTAAGTAAGTCCTAGCACAGCACAAAACACTTAAACTCCTGTAAGTGTTGATATAGAGATTCACACTTCCAGCACGGAAGGAATTTAAGCCTGTAGGTTCAAACTTCCACTGAAGTCAATGGAAATTTTATGTTTAAATACTTCTCAAAATATAATGCATCACCACCACATGTGAATCACTAGAGATACTAGGTATACTACCTGTACTTATCTTAAGAATGAATGTTACATGTGAAACAATTTTTTAAGATATTTTTGCTGGCTGTGAAATTTGAAGATTGAACAAGTAAGTTCCTGTAGCAACAACACTTTTAGTTGCTGGCCTAAGAGAAGCCTGATGAATAAACACGTGAGAAAACTAAGAAAATAAATTTTCTGTAAATCTAAATCTAAAGAAAGTCCTAAAGACTTTGAAATAACATGTTGTTTGAAACATGCCTCAGTCTTTCTCAGACTTCAAAAGAAACATTAACTCCTAGAAGAGATTTGAGAGACTGTCTTTCTCCCTCTTGGAAATCTAATTATAGAGCCAGAACTAGACAGACAACTTTCAGCGGAGCTTGCCCAAGAGACATTTGCTATTACTTCAACCAAGGGTACCTGTTGTTAGGAAACCATGCAGAATTCAAGTGGTCCTTGGTCGTGTCACTATCTTCTAGCTCAGTGATATGAGGAGGACATACAACTCTCTTTCCTAAATGAGTTAATGAATTTGCAGTTTTATTTTCAGCAGATACATCAAGACTGCTTAGCCATCAGTATAAATAAATAAAATATTACATTTTTTAAAATTAAGAGGAAGAATTTTCTAGAGGAACTGAAGTAGATTCCCTATCTGACAGTGATTTAAGTTACAGTCAAGAGGTCTGTTCTTGGAGCTCCTGACTTCAGAAAGTTATCCACAGAGACAAAGGTGGCTCTCGCTGACACATCGATGCAGGTACCTTTTCAGATTTGCTGTGGATTTAACAATCTGCCTGTTGCTTACAAAAGTAAGCACAAGGCTCTTACTACAAAGCCAACCAAAGAAAACCAAATCACTCCCAGTCAAGCCAAACTTAGCACCTAGTGTTTTCTGGTTTGTAGAGCTACACCATTAAATGCTTTTTCTTTGCTGTTAGCTCTGCAGTGACCTTGCATACACTAAGGGCAGCAGAGCAGAACCATCATGCTGCTCAAAATACCTTAGAGTTCAGAGGCTGCACTCTCCCATTACTTAACTAGGAGGAATTCTCTCACAATGACAGAGTGACAAAACCAGCACAAAGGACGTCAGATGGTGGCTCTTTATAACTGACTTCACAAGCGTACGTTTGCTGGCCAAAATCTTACCGTAACGTTTCTGGTTTTGCAATTACAAATTAGGAAGTCTGTTAACCTCTTCATTCTGAAGACTGAGATTAAAAAGACTTTTTAATTTCATTCTCTCAAGGTATATAGGCCCCTGGCATAGAGGAATGTAATTAAGGAACCAAAATAGAAGAGGACAGGCATGATCAGGGCTGTTGTAAAACCCAGAAGGCTCTGCATTTCTTGTAAATAACAACTATATCTACAGCCCTGACGCAGCGTTGTCTTACAGTAGTTAGAATTATGCTGCTTGTAACCTTGCTGAGGCACTCATCCCTTAGGAAGAATCTCAGGACACTGCCTAGAAGAAGCTCTTGACTGATTTACAATTTACTGAAATGTGATTGTTATAGCGGTCCCTTGCTGCTCTTGCAGTTTGTGAAGATGACAAAAAACAATCAGTCATTGCTAATCTAAAAATTTAATACATATCCTAGATTCCGAGAGCGAAACTGGAGGGGAGGGGAACAGGGGGAGGAATGGAGAAGAAGGAAGCAAGAGATCAAAAGGCTTGATTTGAAACAGGAAAGTCAACGATTTGGAAACCTTTGGCACTGTATTCATAGTTTCATAGATCTTCCTGCTGGCAAATTTACCCAACTCTCTACCTTTAAGCTTTAAGAAATCTGACTTCATACAGTGCTCCTCTTGTTTCTGCATGGCTACCCAGACTTCCAAGAAAGCACAACATAGCAACTACTAGAGCAGATCGTCATTCTACTACCAGAAACGTGATCACGCTCTCCTTTCTGAATGATCATGCCTTCCAGACAAAGCCCAGAGCAGAGCATGAGATACCAAAGTGGATTCAGAAACACAGGGAAAATGCAGCTGCATTTGATTGCTAATTTTGACATTTGCCACCAAATAGCAGGGAATTGGCTTCACTGATGCTGGAGATCGTGAATGTGAGTACAACAGAAAGACAAGGCCTGAACCTTTGCTGGAGTGAACACTTTGAATTTTACTGTTATTTCCAGATTGAGGATTGGGTCTCAAAAGCACTCTTGCTATCTTGTAAGTGACAAGAGGAAAAAAAGTTGATAG
Organism: Larus michahellis; assembly: GCF_964199755.1. NCBI lineage: Eukaryota > Metazoa > Chordata > Aves > Charadriiformes > Laridae > Larus > Larus michahellis. The sequence goes on along the minus strand of NC_133901.1, from coordinate 53,307,353 downwards.
TTTTGAGGGGGATGTTTTGTATTTTTGAAGTTTGTTTTGGTTGGGGTTTTTTGTTTGGTTGGTTTGTTGGGGGATATTTGGGGGGTTTTTTGGGGGGTTTTGTTTTGTTGTTTTGGTTTTTTTTAAAATCTGCAAACGCTACTACTGCTTCAACTTCTTTGTTTATTTTCATTCTATAGAGGAATCAAATTAACAACCCAGTAACTAACCCATTTCTTCCTTCTACTGAGCAGAGCTTTGAAATCCTGGCTAGATTACTAAATTTTGCTCAGTTAGGAATAGCTGTGCTTACTCCTCAGTAAATGCAAATATTTTTCTTTTACTATGGGATTTAGAGGCTTTGTCTCTCACTGCGTAGTTCATACTACTCTTCCTTTTATCGCCATGTTTCAACCAGGTGCCTATTGCTGTAGTACATAGGTTCATAACTAGCAGTAGTGAAGACAGAGGCCAGTATATGAAGATTTTTCCCAGAAATGAATACAGAAGGCACCTGAGACACCACAAATGATACAAAATCACATTACAGCACCTTTAGAATGACTACTAAAGTGAGGTAAAAAATACAAGTTAAAAGCATAAATACCATTTACTTTTAATGTAACTTGTGCTCCTAACTTCCTTTGATATTGAAAATCCCACCATATACCTTACTTAGATTTCACCTCTCTGAAAAGTGCATCAAACTATTTCAAAGATAGGCTGGAGGGAAAAAGGGGGTGAGGGAAAGCAAAGAACATTTGGAACTGTAGCTTCACATCTCATTGAGAGGAACAATTTATCAGAGCTGTGGAGCTGTCAGTCCTTGACATGATAAGGAATAACACCAAATGAGTAATGTTTCCTCCAAACCCAGCTTCTTTAATTACAAGCCGCTTCCTTGCAGAAGAGAGACAGAAGATGCAGAAACACCAATTTCATGCACTTGTGCCTGAATAATGTCTCCGTGCTGCCTTTTCCAGATGGCAACCTTTTCACTGGAGGAACTAATGATGTGGGCATATTTAGGGAAAAACCAATAACGGAGTCTTTAACCTTCAACAGCAAAAAGCATGTTGTACAAAATGTTCCTTGGGATACATTTACAAATATCAATTACATTGCTCACTGAGGTGTAATCAGCTGTAATAATCAAAATTAATTTTAAAAAATAATTAAACAGACCCCAGGGCAAATAGTCGATGCTCTTGTAATATGACATCACAGTCTACACATGTACCTGGGAAGAACTTGCTCACTCTGTAAGCAACAAAGTGATTTTAAGGAATTAGAAGGAAGCTGTGGCATGTTGAGAAAAAACCTGTAGCTCAGTAAGGTACTGTCAGACACACTGCTTGTATACCATAGCTTTCCTGATCAACACACCTGGAAGTGAACCAGTCATCACTGGGGATAAAGATGCAACCTGCTACAGCTTGAGCTAGAGGGTTAAGACTCCCTAAACTGATGCTGTAACAGACTCACTGTCTCCTCAGCAGGAGGAAAAAAAGACTTTAATATGTTCAGCACTGCAATAACACAAGCTCAGCCTAAAGCTCTGAATATTCTGTCAATGCACTGCTGCCTTATGCTATAACTGATTAACCTAGCCCTAACACACTTAAATAAGTAACATCTAACTGGTGCTTTTTATTTGTGTTCTTGACAAATGCCCAGGAAAACCATGGAAATGGCCCTCTCTCTCAGCAAAGGAGGAGCTTACCCATGGAAAAGATTGTCCAGCTTCATTTCTAGCAGTGGGAATGCTGTATACCCTCCAAATCCACCCCTAGTTCATATAAGCACTTGTCTCCTTATCTCTTGAGGCTAAACTAAAATCTGGACCTTTAATACTTCATATTAAGTAGAAAATGACAGGACAGTACTATGGTAACACCTGATCCTTCCTACTAATTCAGTGTCTGTAGGACAAGGTTAACATAAGCAGTGTAAGTCAAAAGCAGCAACAAAGCTAGCATCTCCTCAACTTCCTCTGGCCCAAGCAGAGCCATGTATGCACAAGCACACTCGGGTTCCTTAGGTTTTTCCTTTCAAAGTGCAATAATTAGGCCTCATGCAAAAAGTATGCATTAATACATTATACATTAAGGCTGACAACCAAAGTTCTTCAGATCAATGACTACTTCTTAGTGATTATTTCTAGCAGACTAGAAAAGGAACCTTAACTGCAATAGGTGTCTAGTTTACAATGGAACATGTCAAGAGACATACTCACAAGCCTCTCAAGTCCAGGCAAACTCTCCAGAGCCAGGAAAAAAAAAAAAAAAAAAAAGCAGAAGTTACCTCAGATTTGCATGCCATTTCCTTTGTGTTTCGGCCAGGCATCAACCTAATAGCTGAAGAGAGGCTTTCACTCCAGGAATTGTGCTTGCTCTGTGATAGGCCTGGCCCTGCTTTATTCTGGAGAATCTTCTTTTCAGATGCTGTGGGCCAGAACAGAAAAAAAAGCTTATAAGTCTTGATATTGAGCCTGTGGGAAGGTAGCATGTTTGTATCCACGTTACCCAAAGACGCAACAACACGGCAGTGCCTCACTCCAGCTGGCTTGTCCTTCTATTTATAAGAGGAGCACTGAATTAACTTGTACTTCTCAAGTCTTTAAAAGCCACACAGAGGTCTGCCATAGACCAGTATCATTATACAGACATGAACTTTGAATCCCTGCAGCACTACACACACTGGGATGCCATTCTTCACCCAAATATTCTCCCCTCTTAAATTCGCTGATGGGATACAATTGTCTATTTCTTGCAGTACAGCACAAACCTTACAACAACCTTACAACTTACAAACCTTACAACCTTACAAAACCTTACAACTTTTGTTTTTTCAAAAAAAGCAAGTGTAGGGTCCTGCACCTGGGGAGGAAGAATACCAAACACCAGTATATGTTAGGGGCGGACATGCTGGGAACCAGCTCTGAGGAGAAGGACCTGGGGGTCCTGGTAGACAGCAAATTATCCATGAGCCAGCAGTGTGCCCTTGTCGCCAAGAAGGCCAATGGCATCCTGGGCTGCATAGGGAAGACTGTGGCCAGTAGGTCGAGGGAGGTAATTCTCCCCCTCTACTCTGCACTGGTGAGGCCACAACTGGAGTACTGTGTCCAGTTTTGGGCTCCCCAGTTCAAGAGGGACAGGGAACTACTGGAGCGAGTCCAGCGTAGGGCAACCAAGATGATTATGGGACTGGAGCACCTCCCTTATGAGGAAAGGCTGAAAGAGCTGGGACTCTTTAGCCTGGAGAAGAGAAGGTTGAGGGGGCACCTGATTAATGTTTACAAGTATCTAAAGGGTGGGCTTAAGGAGGACGGAGCCAGGCTCTTTTCAATGGTTCCCAGCGACAGGACAAGGGGCAATGGGCACAAGCTAGAACATAGGAAGTTCCGTTCAAATACACGGAAAAACTTCTTTACGGTGAGGGTGACAGAGCACTGGAACAGGCTGCCCAGGGAGGTTGTGGAGTCCCCTTCTCTGGAGATTTTCAAGACCCGCCTGGATGCAGCCCTGAGGGATGTGCTTTAGGCAATCCTGCTCTAGCAGGGGAGTTGGACTAGATGATCTCTAGAGGTCCCTTCCAACTCTGAAGATTCCGTGATTCCGTAACATCACCAGACGATTACAGAAGGGCTGGGGCATGACACAGAAAGAAATCAGAATCCTGGATGAGAGAAATTAAAGTCTGCTTTATCTAGTACATGATGTGCAGAGGACGGGTATAACCAAGGAATCAGCAGCTTTCCATTAAGCACTACATTTACTGCAATGTCTTTGCTTACTACAATGGGTGTTCCATAAAATAACAGAGACCTATCAAGTGTTGCCAAGCTTTTGTCATAATTTCTTCCCATAAAGGAGTGATCTCCGTTATCTTCATGTCCCTTTCTTTGTCATTTCCTTTTACAGAAAGATCCATTTTGTAAGTGTCCTCCAGAACCTGCCGCCTCTGAGAAATGAGCTGCTTCCAGATGATTTCTACTGTTCTCAGAATCTCCTGACGAACTAGGAAACAAAACAAACTGCAAATGAAGAATCATTTTTTTATGTAATAAGTCAAGCAGCAGATAAAGCAAAAACATCTCATTTGAAACACCATTAGTCCAGAGTAACTGCTGGAGTCAGTGGACTTGCTTCATTTTATCTACTGCCTCTGTAGGTTCTAAGCCAGACTAGTTACTCCACTCTAGAAAAACAGCAGGACATTTCTTTTGCTATATTTCATCTCCCTGAAAGAAACAAGTGGGAGTGACAGATGATTCTAACCGGTTTCTGTCTTGGAAAACCATTTAATCAGAATTTTGATGATCTTATTATCATACATAGAGTACTAAAGCATCCTGTTGCCAAACATCATTAGAGTTAGTGAGGGGAAGGTAAACAAGTTGTGAAACAATTTGACACAGCCACAGGATGCTGTACAAGGAAGTGCTGAGCTGTTTTGCTGTATTTCCCTGCAAATCAGGCTTATTTGATTGCGGGAGGAGGGGGAAGGGGGAAGGGAGGGAGCATCACTCTGCTGTAGGGTTGAGCTGACAGCCCCCACACTGAATGCTGCCCAAAAGTTTTCTCCACTGTTTCTCTTAAAAGATCAAAGTGTTTCTTCCTGTGTACAACAGATAGACACAAGCTCTGTATAGGCTGTGAAAAAAGAAAATAAAGCTACAAATATTATGTAGGTGGGAACTAATACTGGCCACAACATAGGGAAGTAATCTCCAAACTGATATCTGTTGCTGCTGAGGATGTGGGGTGTGAATCTTTCATAAAGAGGTATGACGCCAACAGAAGTCCTTTTTAGCACAACATTCCTTTCTCTATGCTGTGCCGGCAGTGCCTGGACACCAAAGAGGCAATTAAGTATCACTCACACAAGGTGCTCTGGTAACTGTTTAGGCAAGGCACTTTCCTGCTCTGTAAGCCAAAGGCAACATGTGCCATAAATTACCATCATCTGGAGTAGGCAGGCTGCCCTTTTCCTCTTCACTGGGTGCAAGGAAAATTTGGTGATAGGAAGCCATCTTTGGTTTTGCATCTACCCCAAAACCTTCTGGATAGCTGTGACAAAAAAAAAAAAAAAAAAAGAAAAAAAAAAAAGGAGGGCATGTGAGGAAACCAGACTACAAGCAAACTGAGGATAGTGAAAAAGCTAAATATCTACATATTTATGTAATAATATATATTAAAAAAAATATAGATATAATAAAAAATATAAATTTCTATATATCCACTCCTACTCAATTAATTTAGTAAATCAATATCCCCAGGCTTGAGGACTTAAACTAATCACCTGATACTGAAGAATTTACAGGAAGCGGGAAATAAACCACTGCCAGTCAGGTTTTCAAAGTCAAGGAGCATTCATCAAGATCCTATGGATCACTCTTGTATGTGCCTTATCCCTGCCCTTCTTAGTGCACTGTATCATCTCAATTATCTGAAACGCAGGGCTGTATTGGCGTAGCCAGATTGCATACAGCATTCTTGCACGTCCCCGAGCATCTTGTATGCTGTCTCTTTGCTTTGAATTTCTTCATTAGAAGTATCTTCCATTATGTGGGAAACACTGCCTTGCCGTACCCTACACCTGAACTGCTTACTTAGACTGAGTTCTTTGCACCAATGATTGTTCATTCAGTTTATAAAGCACTCAGCACAAAAAAGCTGAAGACTTTAGCACCGTGATGTTAATGTCACATAGATGTGAGTATAATTGAGAACATCACTGCAGCCAAAAAGAGTTAGTGCCACTTTGGGGTGTGTGTCAGATAATTTACCAGTCAGTGGGTAAAAGACATCAGGAATTTCAGCACATCGGTAATACTTACAATAAATGCGACAGGCTTAGTTAAGGCACCCAGACAACATGGACTTGGTCACAGAAGTGCTGTCAATAGTATATATATTATATATAACTACTAGTAACATACTACATTCTTTCAACTGTAAACAGGCACTACTACCTGGGTGAGTCAAATTTCTTTGTCATGAAAAGTTGCCATTTTTATTTCTGATTTTCTTTTAAATACCGCAATATTGATTACCTGGATCTGCTATGTTTGGCTTTTGCATAATACCAACACTTCTGTAGTTTATTTTGTTTTAAATATTTATGCTTTTGCTACATACAAACAATCCTTACCCTATCTCAACAGTTTTGACCTGGAAATTATTATCTGACTGGAATAAGAACAATGAAGAAAAGACCTCTGGAATTGCTGCTCATTTCTGATCTGATACTGTATTCAATTCAGACCATCTAAGCAGCACAGAAGGCTTTCATGGGAACAGCAAACATCATTATATTGAATAAACTACTAGCCAATGCTTGCTTCTTTTGACAAAACAGTGTTGTCCAAAATAACTCCCCAGCTTACATTAGCAAGAGTACCTCTGACACATCACCTGTAAGAATAGCAAACAGAGTGGGTATGGATGTTCTAGCCCTATCCAAGACAAAGGCAAAACTCCCAACTTCAGTACGACCAGGACTTTGCAGCTCAGATTCAAGTAACAACAACCATAACATAAAAATGCACAAGATCCATGCACAGTTTTAAATACGTTCTAAACGTACCCCCACAAGAATAGCTGCTGGATCAGAAAAAACATCTCCCTAAATTAGTCCATGCAGATGTCTCGGAGAATGGCCACCTGCATGCTTGTGGAGTGATTCTAGCCCACATCCCAGAAAGACTTCCAGATTCTCATTTTAATGATGGGCTTGTGAGCCAACTCCACTGAAATCAGTTCAAGCTTGTTAACTGCAGTTACTACTTGAAAGCAAGTAAGCTGCTGGAAATGCTGGATGAGCAAAACAGATACACACAGATGTTTTGGTTAATAAAGAGTAGCAATTAAAACTATGTGCAAATTTAAGGGTTCTGCTTAGACAAACATGCAAGCTTGTCTGGATGTCTCTGAAATGAAACACCTTTTTCAAAATGAAAAAAATGGAATTAAGTGTTATGTTATTACCATCCACTATGCCTTTCTTATTACACCTACAAACAGACATGCTAGTCTGCCTCTGTACAAGAGACATGGTAGGAAATTTTCTGCTCACTAGTATTTCAAGGAAAAAAATAGTCTTCTGATTGAAGAACAGTTTATCCCTTCCGCTTTCTGGATGAAAGACAATCCATTGCCTCATTAGTAACCTTCCTCATTGCACATTAGTAACCTTCCTCTCCTCCAAATTAAATGATAAAAAAAAATTACATCAAAACATTTCTGTTGCTGTTTTTCATTTTTTAAAGTCTATGAGGAAAACAACCATCTTTCCCCAAGTGGCTTTATTCTGCCACTTCAACAGACACCAAATAAGAGTGGAAGGTTTGCCCTATTTAAAACAGAATGGTGCTTTAAACTCCCAGGGCACAGAGTCCAATGGGTCAAATACCTGCAGGATACAGTACGTATACTACATCTGAAGTCCTTAGTCTAGCTGAATTCAACTCAATTTCAGCTTCTAGTGATTCCCCAAAATGGATATTGCCTAAGTTTTGTGAAATCTCCCCCTTTGCACCCACCCCCATAGATAACAGCACAGAGATGTAAACAAACATTATACTGAGATGAACATTTGTACCTGCCCGAATTCAGTTGGCAAAGGCAGTACATTAGGCAGACGACAAAATTATTATTTGAATTGTAAGTTGCAAAAATAATGTCCCACTGCTCCTGCAGGACATTGAGAGTGTTCAGGACATTAAACTGTTCAGGCAGCGATTGTTGTGGTCTGGATAAGCAGTATAGGATGGCTCTGTTTAGACAGCTGTACAGGGCACTGAGGAAAACTTCCTTTTGAGAAACGGAGCTCTCTAAGACCTGTGAAAACACAAAACAGCAGAGTACTTGGCTTCCTCAAAGAAGTCTCTCCCCAAGGATCCACTCCTCTCAATTTAAGCTGTTGCAAACTTATTTCAGCAAAATTCCTGTGAACAACCTGTTAGATACAAATTCAATTTTTCTGTATTTCTGCTGAAGTCCATGGAATTGTGGAAGAGATTAATTTATTCCTGTTCAGCAACATGTACATAGCCAACAGACAGTGACACAAAAGAGCTATCTCTTTGTTAAGCTGCACCATCTAGCTCTGATTGTCATTTAGAGCCATTATGTGCTCATGCAAGAAAACAGGAATAATCACAATCACCAAATAGATTACAACCATCTTTTTGAGAATTGCGGTATCATGACCTCATTGTCAAACAGCACATTACAACATGTTGATAACAGTTGGAAAAAAATTTCATATGATTCACCCCCATAATCTGTTTCGCAATGAAGATCAGGATTTGCTTGGGGTCAGCAGCAAACATTCTACTGTTCAGCTTTTCAATCAGCTTCTGAGCAAAATAAGCAATATTCATCATGGATACAGGTGCAGTTGATTCTGAAGTGCCATGAGGCTCACTGCTCCCTGGAAAGGATGCAAGAGAGTTGATTATTCCAAAAGAAGCTGAAATGCAAAAAAAAAAAAAAAATACAACATGTGAGGTTCCCAGAGCTGAGAAGGAACAGTCTCATGCCATGATGTCTCAGAGTTGGGACAAATCTAAGAAAAATCTAGGTCTAGCAAAAATACCTTACTCAGACTGGAAATGATGGCTCCATGCTAAGGACAGAACCAATCTCACTAAAATACAACCATCAAGGACTACCATGGTTCAACTAATGACTCAGAAAGGAGAGCAGCAACAACTAAGTTATCAGGGTTGTTTCCAAAAATGCTCAAGGATAAACCTAAGTTTATAAGTACTCCCTTTTTGATGTTCAGAATATGTTCTCAAAAAGAGGGAAAATAAGTGAAGAGGCTCTCTAGAAAAATGGTAAAACTACAGTAATTTATGTAAACTGGCCTACAGCCTGATGAGCTGGACTGTCCTTCCACCTACTGTTTCCAAACCTTTCTAGCAATTACAGGTACATGCTAAATACCAGCTAGCTAATGATCTGATCCTCACCACCCACCTCTTGGTCTTGTTTTCCCTTCGCCTTGACTGGTAACACAGAAGACGTCCATAGCAGACAGCAAAACTTTTGTCTGAAAATGTCTCTTCTGCTCAGCGGTGGCATCCTCTGGATAAGCCTATATAGTAACCGTATACACATTAGTACAGCAAAAAAAACAGCCAGGAAATCAGACTTGAATTCACTTTCAGCCTTTATTCAAAGGCTTTTTATTTCATTGGATCTTTGTCAGATTATACCTGTCAAAGATCCAGATTCAGTAAAAGTTTCGGTCAAAGCAGCAAGTAGAAATTACAAGAGACAGTATTACCCAAGATAATTCAAAATGCCCAACATTTCCCTTAAACACCTAAGCACCGTGTTAGGAAGAGGAGGGGAGAAACAGCACAAAAGTAGTAAGGACAACCACTCCACCTCATATGCACACCTTAGACCTTGGTGTGGATATATGCAACTTCTCAGCTTGCAGCAGCTGTTATCAGTGACAGCTAATCCACAGTAACATGTAAATGCAGAGATCTGGTGTACTCCTCCGTGCAAAGGCAACGTGGCACCTCTCATACAGAGTTCAGCAAGTGTGCATGTGTGCACAGTTACTGGGCAGCAGATAAGATGGCAAAACCTCATAACCTAGCTGGGAAAACAGGAAATCTTACATAGGTCTACTCCTTCTAGCTGATAGCCATCACAGTTGCCCTCTGCACACTGAACACAAACGAAGTTTTTCACAGGGACAGAACCTATGTTCACAGGTGGTTCCCAAGAGAACTTGCCCTCAAGGAATTTCAGGTCCATTCACCAGGCTCAGGAGTCGGATAGTCAGAAAAGCCATCATGTATTTTAAACTGTAACAAGCCTTGGGATGTTACTGTAAAAACCTTTAAGGAACTGCTATTCCACAAGATGATTTACCTCATAACAGTTGCAGTCAAACTTATGTTCATTACTATTTGTATTGGTAAGCTAAATCTGCATCAGAACTCACATCTGGGACACCTAGACTATTGATAATTTGGAGCTGAAGCCTAAATTTTCCCATTTTCCCTTTCTCAGACTACTCTGACTCTTTCCGGTGCTTTGAGTATTTGAAATCCATAAATCCAGATTTAGCTGCTACAGTTTCTATTAGTCTGTTCTAAAAGTGGGGACAGTTGGTTTTGGTTTATTTGAGCAATGAAAAGAAATTGTTATCTCAAAAAGCAGTACGCAGGAATGTTCCATGTGAAATCTTCTGTTCTCAACAAATTCAAGGGCTGCTCTAATGACAAGCAGGTATTACTCAGGAAAAAGGAAAATTTTTTCGTGCCTTACTTCAATGTTAAATATTGCCTGAAAAATGCCTTTGTTGTTGTCTAGGGGCAGCATTTTCTTAGTTCACATGAATGCAGAACAGGCAGAAAAGGCTTTTCTTCATTGTTGAAAAGGATGGAATTCCGTTCCACTAAATAGGCTGTCCAGACTTGCCAGGATGTAGTGCATGCTCTCTGAGAGCTGGAATCCCAGCCCTATCCTAGACTCTTGAAAGTGCTGACTGAATACACCTCTGTCACTGCAGTTTTTTCACTAGGCCACTAGCAGGATACCTCCTGTCCTTTCAACCCCCAGTGCAAGGTAGAGCAGCAAAGCCTGATGATTACAAGAGAGACCTCAAGAAGCAGCTCAAGCGGATGCCCTTGTTTGTTTGCTGGAATGTTGAGAAGACTGTCCATCAGGAGGACTCGCACAAAATCCCACACTTGTTTCTTGGCAGGGTGTGGTAGGAGCGGGAGAGAGGAGGGATCAACACAGCCTTTCCCTTCAGCAATGGCTGGACCATCAGGACTCAAAAGGCCTTCAGAGCCTCCCTGTGGAAGCAGACAGTAATGCATTTTAACTCATAATCTTTAAATTGATTTTTCCTCCTAGCATCCCACCTCTGATCTGAAGAGCTTGTGCTGGCTCAGATGCACATACCTTGGGTGGTCCAGAATGGAAAGCAACCATAGCCAAAGTTTTCAAGAAGTCAGGACAGTGCCAGACAGGGTCCTGAGTATAACTGTGATAGATCAAGCACAGAAACTGGATAACGTTCCCTGGATAGGCAACCTCCCAGGAGGCTTCTGCATCTGCAATAGGCTGAACACAGACAAATGTGCATCTAGTTAAGGCAGCATTCCTCTCACTCATATAAGCTCATCTTTTCTCCTCTCTAGGTATTCCTAAGCCACTAAGCAAACATGACACAGCCACAGAGAAGTCAGGCAAGGCACAAGCAGCCAACTCCTAGCTTGTAGACTGAAGATACGCCCAGTCAGAAAGGTGGCAGATCCTCACCATCACGAATGAACAAAGTGGGTAATGCAGTAGGTAAGATCCATCTCTGTGTTCAGAAGTTCTTAAACATGAGCCCATCACATCATCTGCTATGTAACACAACCAGGCCAATAGCTGTGTCGACACTTTGAAGTCCCTGCTCACTATTACGTTCAGTATTGCCCTGTGAGGGCAGAGGAAGGCTAGGGGGCCATTCACACTGCACTGTCCTTGGAACAAAAAGCTTACCTTGTCCACAGTGACTCTAACCATTTCCAGCAGTAAAGCAGCTGCCTCTGCACACAACCCAATTTTGAGGACATTCTCTGTAAGGTGGTTCTGCAAGATCCACTGCAACATAGACTCAAGATCTTTCTACAACAGGAGAGATGTTTCAAGAAGAGATAGGAATTATATATGATACATCAAGAACGATGCCTGCTATCTTCACATCAGAAAAAAAAACAAAACATCTTCACCTCTAGCAGCTCCTCGCTCTCCTATTAAATGTGTTTGCCCAGGATAACAGGAATGGATTGTCCTCTTCTGAAATGTACCTTTGGCACTGCCACAGCAAAAATGCCTTATGGCTTCTCAGGACACTGGGTGAAAGTATCCAAATCCACTAATTCTGAGATTTTAATGAGTCTTGACAATGTAAGAACAGACAGGGAATCTAATCTGAATTACCTTTTAAAGTACAATAGTTAAATAGCATTTAACACCTGCATGAACAAGTTTCTTCCAAACACAAATTAAATTAAGTTAATTTACTTAATTTTTAAAGTTGGAAAGTTTAACTAACCAATACAAAAACTAAGTAGGCTTAACTTGCCTGAGAATCCTCTCATAGAAATGACTACAAATGCCAAAGCAGTAAAGCAATAGCAGCTTCACGCTTGTCCACTATTTTTTTCATACCTTGGCTGCTTCGGGTGGCTCAAACTGTGGAGCTGCCAGAAAGAGCCCTGCCACGAGCAAGTAGATCTCAGGGATGTGGACATGATCAGTCAGACATCTTTGCAACACAGAAAACCCAAAAATCAAGAAGGAGCCATTGTCAGGCACTGGAGGTCGAGTTTTTAAATTATCTTTAAAGGAAAAGAAAAGGAAAACATTTTGAAGTAGTATGTAAAAATAAATGCCATATCAGAGGAAGGATTACAGACCCAACTTTAACCTCATTTGTTTGTGTCCCAGGCCACTCAGTACTCCGCTATGCTGCAATATCAACAGTTTACAAAACTTTCTCAGGCTAACAGATATTTTTTTCCTACTATCGCTTTTACTACATATTTTTTATTTCTGAATTCTTCTTCCTTTCTCTTCCCTTTCTCAGAACCACAGGTCTAAGTTATCAAAAAGCAAGGTGAAAAAATCTTAAAGAAATAGAAGGTATCAGGGCACAAGCCGACATCTGAACACCTCACAGGCTTATCAGCTAGCCTGATTTTATGCAAGACAAAAAGGCCTGTCTCCCTGCAATGGGTAGTCAGAAATGTCAACTATCATCCAAGGGAGAAGCAATGCTTTCCGCTCTTCAGCACAGAAAAGCTGAAGTACTAGGACAAGCTAGCCCCAGAAAGTATCAATTCTTGGTCTACTGAGATCAGTGGGAATTCTCCTATCACCTACATCAGTGATCTTCTATCACTGAGCTGGATCAAGGGATTGTTTTGGAACCATTAAACCAACACATACCCATTAGAATACTCAACTTCTCAGAGCTATTTTCCAGCCAGCGCCCAGCTACTATCCCCTCCTTGAATTTGTTCAACAGTAAACGATTGTGGAGGAAACACAGAAGTAGCTTGATTCCTAGCACAACCGTGCTAGAGTGCAGGTAGCTCTGTGTAAACAGCAGAAACCAGTCTGGCCCCAGCGCCAAAAACGTCTCCTCTTGTTCCCTAGGACAAACAGGGAAATGAAAACACGTGAAAGGAGACATGGTGGAAGACAGAAAGGAGATTTTATTTAACATTATCTCTGAATGATTTAGAAGCTCAAGTTTCTCTAGAAAAAAATCTGAATAAAGGCATACCGCAAAACAGAGTTACAAAGATTTAACAACAGACTCATCCACACAGTTCAAGCCACTTAATTTCCACTAAATCCAATTTTATATTACTGTCAGACAAAAAAAGCTCGTTTACATGAAGCTTCTTCTGAGAGCCTGTATCAATAACTGAGGTCAACTACATCACAGATGTAGTGATCAGATGAGATCTTTCAACCTATGAAATTAAAAATTCTGATTTAAATTTTGAAGTCCAAGATATGTTAACTGATGAAAATTCCAGCACTATGAACTCTGCCTTTCAGTTATAAAAGGTAGAACTACAGTAACTGCATGTTCATGGGTCCAATAGAGGGATGCGAGTAATCCCACATTAGAGTGAATTTATTTTCAAAGACATCTTCAACCCTTGCAATGCAGAAGAATTAGCAACATCCAAGTTCCTTCTTTGAGACATTTTGGGAAAAAATTAAGCTTTTTTTCAAAATAGATATCAGATGTGTGGTCTGATCACACATCTGTGGGAATGCCAGATAAGCCACTGGAAAAAATAACTCTGAATCCAGTCTGCTCTTAGTTACTATTTTGTTGAGACTCATCATGTTTAGTCCTGGTCGAGCACCAGCAAAGAGGAAATCTAGAATAGAGACACTTACCTATGCCTTCCTAAATTGTTTCTACTTACTCAGAGGACAGATGAAGTTTTTCTGAGCTCATTACATCTAACAGCATCTTCAGTAACTGGTTTCGAAGCCAGATTGTCTTTCCAGATGTTTGGCTTAAGGCTACAAATATCAGAAAGTAATAAAGAGTAATGAAGAGACAAAACACATGTTCCATTGCTTTGATGAACAACCTTGTTTGCACCAGATTAGCCCAGTGGAAATACTTATATCAGTCTTTTGTAGAGTAAAAAGACACAGACATCAGGATTTTAGACATAAGAATTCCTGCTAAAATCAGAAGTGACCAGTGCTTACATTGTCAAAGTCCTCTCTTTACTCAAAACTCATCCAGACCACACGTTGAATAATAATCCACAGGAAGCAATTTCAGGTTAAGTAGACAGGGAAATGTAAACAGGCAATCTGATTTGTATTGCCTAGCTGTGATGTCTATATATATATATATATATATAAACTACAGTTATCAGTGTGTCCTTAACATAATATATTGTTTAGAGGTGCAATATCCAATATAGTCTCAACTGAAAGGCCACAATAAAAGAGCCAGCCGACTAGAAGTTCACAGATATTTTATACACACAGTCTTTAAAAGGTGCAGAGCTCCATATTTGGTAGAACTGTAAGTGTAGCAAAGTGTTCACAGAAAATCCAAGATGCCAAGTGAAATTTTATTCCTTGTAACAGCTCAGTACACTAGTTTTGGGGCAATTTCAATTTAATGGTCTTCATCTCTGTGCATATCTGTGAAATACAACATTGTGTAGGCTCTGGAAAATGCAGCCAAAGTACCGCTGGCTTATTAGCAGAGAGGGGACAAAAGGAGATCTTGCTTAGCAGGAGGAGGATCTTGGAACCGGTCAGGCCTTCCTGGATATATACACAGTAACTGTCACTTCACTGTTATTCACCTCAGCCCTTTGTGACAATATAAGTTTTCCCCACAATTTCAGGTCACCTCAATGTAGCCTGTCCCTTTCCACATAAAGTCATTTGAGTTGTATCTCTTCCTGCCACTGGAGGCAGAAGCTATATGTTGCATTTAAGGTTCATCATGCCCTGGGGAAGAAGGGAAGTACTTTAGCTATCTATCAAGGACACGCACCAAAGGTAGCTCCTCACCTTCATTGGGCATCTCAGCCACACTGTCTAGGCAAATCTGATTTTCATCCACAGAAGAAGGTTTCAAAGTGTAAACAAGGAACAATCCAATCCTTGCAAAGAAAGAGGGAACTAGTTTTGGTCAGCAGAAAGACACACATTTATTTAATTACTTTGAGATTATGTGCAAATCTCAATACTTATTAATGATGACTGTTAACAACAACGATTGGAAATTCTAACTGCTGCAGAATTAGAGTTGAAATAGGAATGCAAAAGTTCATAAACTAGGAAGCAAATAAAAAGGACATCTATCTACAAATGCAAGTAATATCTAATATCATCTGCTATGGAAACATTTTTTTCTTTTTATCTCTTGATTTTAAAGGTCTTTCACCATGAAGAAAGCAACACTGAGTTAAGCACCCTGTTCATACAAAAGATTCTGAACTGCCTGTGACACTCATATCACTGTTATCACCACTCGGTTTCCAAGCACACAGAAGAGAGCAGAGAAACCTCAGCAGGTACTCAGGGAGGAGGACTGGCAATCTCTTTTCATCTGTAGTTTGCTTTAACACATTACCTGGTTCTAAGAATAGACAGATTAATGTGCTCTACACACTTAGTGAAAGTGCATAACCTCTTGCCCACAAGAAGGACATTTCCTAAGGGACGGAACACCACTTGTTCTGCAGGAACAGTCCATGCAACAATTCCCATTAGATGTGTCGAAAGTCTGGGACCATCAGAAAACCCAGCACCTTTCAGCGCTGATGAGAGCCCGCCATAGTCTCTGCTGTCCTGGAGCTGGAAGGATAGGGACTGTCTTGATCCACTCGCTCAGCCCTCATGGGTGCTTACTGACAACCAATCAAATTACCACGGAATAACAAATCTTGATATTTTAAGAAAAATGCTCATTCACACTTCTTACCACATGGCAATTTTGATACACTAAATCCACTACTCACACCTGCATGAAAAAAGAATAGGCTAACTCATACAAGCCCATGCTAGGAACATACATACACGTAATTCCACAAAACAGCTGTCAAGAAGTAAGTTCACACATTAGCTTACTCCGCAGTAGCTACTTGAGGTGCTTGTACTCTTCAACAGAGTTAAAGGCTGACTGCAGAGACCACAGGTTTGACATGCAACTCTGTTTCTACATTTTATTTGGACAAAGTGCTTTAAAAAAAGAGCTGCCATCTGAGCAGTGCATTTCCCTAATGTTAGGTGGCTGTAGACAGCACTGTGTGGACCTTCCTCAGTTCATAGGCTACAGGCCAATTCCCAACTAGATTGGGAATATAAAAACGGAGCGGTGTTTACATTCTGTGGAAAGCAAACAAGGATTTAAGTTCTTTGCCTCATGAAATTCTGGCTAACATATCTTAACTGTTTGAAATTCAAGAACAAAAAGGGATATAAGCCTTTACTGGGATTTACTGGGATATAAACCAAACCAACAGGATTAGGCATGTAGTTGGCTGGGGCGAAGTTGCAGTGACTGCAATACTTTAGGGGCAGGCTTTAATGAAACCAAATATTAAGCACAGACTTTGAGAAGTCCCAGTCATACCAGCAGAACTCTTTGTGTCGTCATTCTAAGGGTCATCACCCAACCCACCTTAACACAAATATAAGGTTGGATTGAACTCTGTTTTGAAGGCATGAAAGAGTTTTTCCATCAGTGGAGATCCTGAAGTTGACAAAGATCTGGGGGGGCTCCTACCAAAGACGAAGCAAGGGAAGGTGTACTATAGAGCTCTCTCCAACACTGGCAGGAGTATAGCTCATCTGCAAACTGAGAAAAAGCTATAGACTTGAAGGTTACCTGAGAACATCCCTTGTGTTAAAGTATCCTTGCAACAGATGGGAGAGAATAGTGCAGGCCACAGTGATTCTGGAGTTACTGATTTCAGGATCATTGAAGAGGAAAGTGATCTTGGACACCATTTGCACCTGGTAGGCAACTGCAGCATTCTGACATCCATCTCTGTAAAAAAGCAGAGGGACTATTAAAAGCTTTTACTGGAAAGAACCAAATTTGCTGGGTTTCAGCTAAAAGGATTCTCAGGTTGCACTGATACTTTGAACCTTTGGCTTTTAATGTTGCCTTGGCAACATTTCAAACACTGTCAGACAAATTGAATATGTGTCAGCAATGGAGATCTGAAGATTTCTTTCTGTTCTCTACCCTTCCCATCTGCCCTCTCCCCTAGAAACTCCTGCATTTCATCGCGTTCAAAGAAAGCAACGTTATTGAATTTTCAAGCATGAGTTGGTGATAATAAATGCTATTCCTGTAAAACTCAGCAAAGGACACCACACAGCTCTGCAAAGGAGGAATCTAGCATCCTGCTCTACTCAGCCCCTCTGCCATGCTATGTCTCTTCAAGTACATTTAGTTCTAATACAGCTGATTAAGAAAGTATACTGTTATTAAAAAGTCTTCCTGGGTTGTGTTTTGGATTTAAACACAACTTCAATTATAATTTATTTTTTGTCAATTATTATTTCATACTCAGTTCAAACATTCAAATTTCCCCTCCCCAGCAGACATTTAAACTTTCATTGTACAGCAGCGGTTCCATGTGAACCAGGTCACCAGAGAGCTTTTCCCAAGTCTGGCCCCACAGTCATCTCAGAAGGTGACCAAATCACTAACTCCAGCCTTGAAAGAGCAATATAGGAATGATTCACTCCCAGAATCCACTAATTCCAACTAGGATTGGACCCTTCATATCCACCTCGCAGTTCCAGCTTCATGGAGGTTATAGATGAGCTTGTCCCACATGTTTCTGATTCAAACACTAGCTTGTATACCTGGAGGACTGCAAGATCTCCACAAGATGTGAAAAAAGAGCAAGGTCAAGATTTTCTGGTGCTTTCATCCAAAGCTGAAAGACAAGGGAAAGCAGAGTTTTTACTGCTCTGCTGAGCTGAGAGGACAGTAACCTATGGCAGAGAAGCAATTACAAGTAGTTCAAGGAGGATAACATCATAAACTCTCAGTTGTTTTTGCAATAACAACCTGCAGACACTGGGAAATCCCCCCTCAGTGCTGCTCCTGAGCTAGCCCTCCTGAGGAGCAGACACTCAGGGTTTGCAGAAGCACTCCAGAAACTGCACCAGGGCACAGTGGGGAGCCATGGTGACAGAGGACCTGCCATTCCAGGAGCTACCACCTCCTCAGGTGACATGGATCCAAATATTTGATCCAGGAGGTCCTATGAACAAACCTCATATTATAAAGCCATCTTTAATACAGCCAAAACCCACAAATTAAAATCAACAGTTTTACCTCAAAGTTGCAGAGAATGTACTGGAATGCACTATAATTTTTGATGACTGAAGACTCAAAGCCAAGCTCAGCTGTGCCCACTAGGGAGAACATTAACTGTAAAATCCTGTTGTTTAACAGCTGTGTCTTCCTCTTCAGTAGATATGTCAGCAACTGGAAAAAAGATTTAATAAGTATCTGCTAAGTATCAATCTGTATATGTAATCTAACATACAACACTTTTTTAATTCAAAACAAATGCACAGTTTACTTGGCTGTAGTAGTCATACATACATACATGTTACATAAGCATTATGAAGAAAGCGAGGATTTCAGTCTAGGCATAAAATTTTGTGCAGTAAGTGAAAGGGTAAGTTTTTGAAGGAGTTTGACAACTGTGGCATTGAACAGGAGCAAAATACATGCCATAGTATGTTTAATGGAATTTACAAAAAGCAACATACAAATATAATTGTAAATAACCACAGTAGGTTTTCTTCATGGATGTATTCTTAGTTGCTTGCAAATAGTGACAGCTTAAAAAAAAATAATTAATGTTGACCTCTTCAAATGAAAGACATTTGTGTGAAGCTGTCAGTTTCTCAACTGAGTCTATCTTTGATTATTCAATTAATTCATGATACAGTGAGAAAAACATTCAGAAAGCTACTACCTTTTGAATAGGTTGGCAGAAGACGACATTCGTTTGAAAATACATAAAGATACCTTTTTATTCATTGACTGTTTTTTAAAAAAAAAGATTCAGACAGCCAAACAAAGAGCAAAACCACTCCATTGCAACACAACGATCAGTTACGTGGAGAGAATGCTATTTAGCACAAAGTCAAAAGGAACAGCTAGTACACAATCTAAAGGCTGGCTTTCACCCACAAGAAAGGGCTGGGCAAGCAATATCTACATATGATAAATATATTCATATGAATCAGGATCAATTTATAAACAATTCACAAATTGGGAAAATAGAAAGTTTATAATAAATCATTCATGAAACCCTAGTGTTAAGAGTATCATCTGGAACCATCTCTGTTAGAGTCTTCTCTGTTCCATAAGACTCTGCTCAGCCTATGCAGCACAATGTAAATGACATTGAACTGAAACTTCACACTTGAGCCTTAACCCATCCAACATTACATATATAGTGCTTAAATACAACCAAACTCTTCAGTCAGTCAGCAGATTTCACGTTTGAAAGATGAATTTAGGACAGACCTAATCAATGAAATACAGACAGCACTTATTTATATCAGCACAAATTCCTAATACACAGTGAAGAGTGAGCCATAGGAATTAATTGTCAACCCTACACTGGGCAGTCTGTAATGAGAAATCTTAGGCTGGATGAGCCAAGGGGAGGAAGCAGACCTGCCTGAGCAGTGGTATCTTGTGGGAGCGACCAAGTGTGTTGGTAAAAGTTGAAGGGTGGGTCACTCACAAATCTTCTGAACTGGCTTATTCAGTTTACTAGATCATGTCTGACCAAGAGACATCTGTGCTGACCTTCCCATCAGCAGATATACTCTTATAGAGGTTCCCAGCGACTGTAAGCACAGGATTTAGAGCACTATCCTATATCCCCCTCAAAGATCTCATAACTTACAAAGTTCCAACCAGAAGTGCTAATAGCCAGCTTGGCTCATTGCCGTCGATAGGTTTTGGGATAAGGTTTTCCAGCCGAGAGACTATAATCAGAATGAATGAACAAAAGAGTATCTACCTCGTATCCATGCATGTGCCTCATCAGTTTTTCACTCATTGGGCTACTGTTCAGGATGGAGTTCAGGACTTTGACGGCTGCATACATGGTGTGGTCATCACGGGCCATAGCAATGAGACCCAGGAGAATGGCAGGGCCTCCAATGAAGTTCAGGCTAGTAGCTGCTGGAGAGGACTGGAACACTCTTACCCCTAGGAAATTGCATCATTACTCTACCAGCAAGTTACATGGACTAAATCTGTTATTGGACAGAGAAAGGATCAACTCTTAAAAAAGTATGAAACACTAAGGCATAATGCATTTACCATATTGGCCCACAGCAACTGACCCAATAGTCCGCAAGGAACCCAAAAGGTGTCCAGCAATATTCTTAGCTAGGAATACTGGAGTTGAACTGTCCCGAGAGTTAATCCCAATCTGAAACAGATAAGAGACATTCTAAGAAAAACTGTGGTGGTACTGAGGAGACAAAAACCAAACACTGCGATACTTTAGATTATTTTATTACTTTTAGACTATGAAAACCTTTTTTTCCTTCGAAGTCGATTGTTAGGACAAACATTCACTTACCTAAAATATCCCACAACCCCATTACTTCAACATGTCAGTAGGCCTGGCATTGGCAAGAATGCTAGAATAGCATGTGAAAGGTCATTAAGAAATCACAGACTGAAACAAATTATCATTAGACCTGGAAACTATGGCTTCTCCTGCTGTTTCAAGAAAGGTTTTTAACATTGTGTTCATACTGTCCAATCTATTCCTCCCCACAGATGAAAACAAAACCATGAATAGAACAGAGTTAAGGAGGTATGTAACTAACACAAAGTCACAAACTTTGCTCCAGGAAACCAATCAGAAACAAGAGAAAACATGTTTAAGACAAATGAAGGAAATTTGTGACCTCTTTGGCAATCAGCCGGCCATCCACTTCATTGTAGGAGCTCTTTATATCTTGGACCGTAGTGAGAGAGGAGCACACGGCATTAATTCCAAAAGAAATCTTCTCTTCTGCCACCAGAGGTGTAGGATTATGATCATTGTACTTGTCCTCACCTAAAACAAGGGAGACTATAAACCTCTGAAGGAATTTTGCATGCTCAACGTGGCAAGACAGAGAGAGGCAGATGAAAAATAAGTAGAAGAAACCAAAATTTAAATAGGAATTTTTTTTTCACTTAACTATAATCAGAAAAAAACCCCTCACTGTTTGCAACACAGTCCATGGCATCTTGTCAGCGTAAGCACCAATAGGAGATGTGCTTGACTTGTCCCCTGTGGTTACTGCTTTGGGTAGATCCTACGTTCTCTTCTAGTACCTCATGAAGCTCAGAAAAGTCCAGAATAAGCCTTTCACTATGCACACAATACAAACAAACTTTCTGGGCTGAGAAAGCATTTCAGAGGCCTTCCATGTTACTGGGAGCTTTCTCAGGGGTACTAGGAGCAAGGATTCATGTGGAAGAAAAAAAAGACAGAGGCAAAAGTTCAAAGCTGCCAACTGACAACATATGGGAAGCCTCTAAAAAGTACCAGGTTCAGTAGCTCAATGATTGTATGAAATTCTCAGATTCTTTTCTATAAAGAATTTTTTATTCCTGCTCATACTTGGAAAAATTATATGTACCTTTAAAAGAAAAAAAAATCTTGTATTTTTGACAATTTTACAGACTTTCAAAACAGTTGATTTATGAAACTGTTTACTAATGCTGGTGACATAGCCCTTATACTGCATGAAGATTAACTAAAAGTAAGTGCCTCAAGACTGTGTCACCTATTTCCCTTCCAGTAGGACATGAACTTCTGGCTAAGCCTCCACACGGCTGCTGCTGATTAGTGAGAAGCAATAAGATATTGGTGAGATGGGACACAACACTGCTGAAACAATTCAAACTGCTGTTTGCAACAAGGTCATAAACCCATTTTCAGGAAAAAACCATAATATTTTGGGGGTTTGTGCTGAAACTTTTTCTAAGTCAAAATTTCCATTAGAAAACTTTCTTTGGGTGTTTTAACGGAATAGGGAGATGTTAGGTACCACCTCCCCTCCCACCACCACCACCCCACCACCCCAAAAAAAAATAAAAGAAAAAAAGAATGTGACGCAGAAGGGGAGGGGGGTGAGCACCCCAGACTTCATAAAGAATCAACACTTCAAAAATCAAATCCTTCTGACTTCTATTGGTGATATTTTTATTTTAGAGCTGTATTTTGATATAATTTCTCTTTCAGCAACTCCTTCTCATGCTTGACTTTGAGATTTTTGTGGTTTAGATTGACAGCATTTTGAGTGCTTTCAGCCACTCTTTTCACTTTGCTTTAGGCTGGAGCATCATCAGGTGAAATTATTCTGCTCCTTTCACATGGGAGATGACCATCCCATTTCGTTCCGAGCTCTAGTACAGAGGTGAATGAACTACTTGTTGAACAAACAGTAATCAATAACTGAAATGTTTTGTCTGCCTGTTTAATAATTTAAGCTAACAATACACTTTAGTTAAAAAGCCTCTTCATTAAATGGAATGTAACTTATTCCCCTACCCCTCTCTCCCCTGTGCTCTCTCCTACACTGCAGGAATTTGCAATTAAAGATGATGATGATGCTTTTTCTGCTGTGTTTTTCTGTAGCACCATAAATGCAGAATGTCTCAGTTAAAGCTGCTGCTATAACACTTGTCCAACAGAAACTGCAATCTTACATCTCCTCAAGGACATTTTATCCCTCTTTACTCTCCAGCTCTCTGCGCTGCTTAATTCCTGCCCTTCTTTTCCTGTCCAATTTATAGCATGTTACAAGATCCTCATATTATCTTACTACAATCTTGTACAATACTCAGTAACACAGAGTTCCAGGCTTTTAGAGTGAGCTCTAGGCACAGCTGGAATACTAACAGCAGATTATCAAGCTAAAAAGAGCATTGCCTTGACAAACAAGTAGTGGTGGATATGAGAATTATCACATACCTTGAAGCTGTACTGCTTGGAAATTGCTACAATACTGTGGGCCAAGCTTATTAATCACTTCCATGGTTTCCACAGAGATGGCTTCTTCAAATAAGTATGTAGGGCCAAGGCGCCAGGTCAAGGTGGACTTCTGTTTCCAAATTCGAGGAGTAGCTATGTATCCATAGACATCAATAAAGGAAGAAGGTTCCATGGAAATACAGCTACCTGGTAAGGGCTGAAAATACTGCATCTGCAACAGAGGAAGAATTCACTGAGGGGACCTGATACACTCAAGATGCCTTAAGGTCTTGTCCCTGCAAGGTACTGCCTGCCCCCTCTTTCCTCAATGAAGTCTCAGTCAGCTGTGCAACACAATTATCAACGACCATTTAGAAATTGGACTTTCAGAAGTATCACAAACATAAGCATTTTGTAAAGTTCAAGCCTCCATTTTGTTCAAAAAACACAGTCAAAATAATTTCAAGTGTTCTCAAAGAAAAACCCTATCTTGACCCCAGACTTATTTTTCCTGTTCTAAACTTTCGAAACAGAAAGCCAAGTTACAGATAGCACCTTGTACCATGCACCTAGAGAATAAACAGTTTTTGAAGTGTAGAGTGTTGAAATGCATCAGTTAGCTTCAGTGAAAGTGACATACTTTAGGAAAGTGGACTATTCCTTTTTGGTATCAAAATAAGGATTCAGCTTCCTAAACTGAATCTATAATTTCATTTAAATGCAGACAGCTCTAGTAGGAAGCAGTTGGATTTTTTTTTTTTGGTAAACTATATTTTACTTCAGGGCTTAGCCCTGCCTTTAACTATTTGTTGTTAGGATGACAGATTCCTAGCATTTACTGATCTCTGACTACTGAGATGTAGAAGACAGGGATGGTCAATATTAGGAGGCAGGACTTGATACTTGAGTGAACAAATATTAGGCTTGATACAACACAGTAACCCACCAGTTCCACCACCCCAAAAATCACTTTTGGTAATGTTAACAACCTTTGTGCAATTCTAATTCCTTACAAAATTTTTCTTCACTGCACACATCAGGATGAAGGCTTGCATCATGTCAGACACCCCAGCACTGGGACCATCTTTTATTTACTAAAGTCTTGTTTTATTTATTATGAGCTGCTTCATCGTATGTTAAACACATTTGCTGTGAATTCTTTAATCAATTGCAATGCTTAGGCCTAGTTTTATTGATGACTTTCAGTCTCATTTGAAGGAAGGCAAATTAAATTAAATTTTCATTCTTGAAATGGATATAGGTCCCAAAAGGCATTTAGAAGACAGATCATTTTTCTCAAGTATGGGAAAGAGAATATTTGGAATTAAACAGGTTGCTTTTACAAGGCAAGTATAAAACACACAAGTGAGCTTTGCATGTGTTGAGACTGATTTGAAATACGGGAACAAAAAGGAAGAGACCAAGGTTACAAATTTCATTTAATAAAAGGATTCTATTCAAAAACAAAACCAAAAAAACACTACACCAAACACAGCTGCAATAGAAATAGGCTGCATTTTCAACATTGCCAGCCTGAAGCATTCAAAATACAAAAATCAAATCTTTGAGATCAGCTACAAGACCAGGAGCATGATGATAACCATAACACAAAACAGGGGCTCTTCTCATTTATCCTGTGGATTATGAACCCTTCAGGTGCATTTGGATTGCTTTCTTGTGATATCTCATGCAACCTGAGAAATTCACTATTTGAGAACTGACTCCTATACAACAAGAAGATCACAAGAAATGGCACATTACAGGAAATACTAGCTACACTAATATTTGCAATTATATCATTGGAATTTACAAACTTCTAATTGAAACATTTCTTTCATTTCTATTAACTCAAAACAGAAGTATTATTTTAATTCTAGAGCTATATCACACACTGAACAACTAACCTGAATGAATGCCTAGAGTGCCAGCGGGAAGAAGGCCACTGACTCACCAGCTGATTGTTCAATGGGTGTAACAGGAAGAGGAGAGCTTGAAACAAGCCTGTGTAAGATGTTTGAGGAAACGCCATCCATCTTGGAACTCTTGCAAAGAGCTGGCCAGTCACAGAAGTTTATTTCTTTATGACCTTTCCACTTTTCCAGGCCTTTCTTCAAAAATGGAAGCTCCCTATGTAACTCATCACCTTTGCGGTTTTAGCCTAAATCCAAAGCACCTTTGGTTTAGGGTTCTCTGATCACAACTTAATGTGATGTACTTTTTATAGATGACAACTTCTGAAAATCTTGGGTGTAAACTAAGAGATCTTCAAAATCACTAGCCAATTCAGAAAAATTTTGTCCTAAGGGTACAACTGAATTTCATCAACATAACCCTGAGCTACCTGCAAACTAGGTAACCCCAACTCTCAGACGAATGTCACCACTCAAAATTGCCCTGGTTATCTGCATGCGGGGGTGGGGGGTGGGGGGGGAGAAGGGAACTAGTTCAAAGCATCAATATAAGCTGATAACATACTTCCAAAAAGCAGCACAAATACGCCCTGATTTGTATGGATTTCTGACTCCACTCATGCACGGTACGGAGTGGCACGTTATACACACAAATCATCATGCTTGGAGTCTCTCAGGTTAATACCAAAAAGTGATGGTACGTGCATGGGGAGATGAAAATGAAAAAGCAATGAAAGGCAAACGTCAGGCACAAGACCTATTCAGAGAGCCTTTACCTTTGCAGAACCAAGCATCTGACCATTTACATAAGCTGACACAATGCAGTTCTTCCTCGTTTCCTTAGCAACTGTCACTGTGAGATGATGCCACTGGCCAGTGACCAGCAGGTTGCCACAGCCAAACTGGACTTGCCCGGGAAATGGGGAGGGATTTAAGACCTCACCCTCAGGTTCCATGATATCTGTAACAGCAAAAACAGGGGGCAGTCAATAGAAAGTCTCTCTTGCCTTCCCTTGCCTCTGGAACACAACTATCAAATGTGACACAAAGAACATAACTCTCTGTAGGTATATAGAGTGATTCAGTGCTATTCTGTGCAATGTCTTTAAAACATTCCCTGAAGGTCTATTATCAGGACCTAAGACTTGCACAACTCTCAAGAACCCTCACACACACAATGTGCCATACTCATAAATAATACCTGCTAACTGCTTCAATGCTGCAAAACTAGACTGAACTAGGACAAAGCCAATATATTCTAAGAGGAGAACCCCTCAGGATATTCACTGAGTTAGCTAACACAGAAAAAAATTCCTAGAAAATTCATGAGAAAACTCTGTACATGAATTTGTAGTTTTTAAGAAAAGAGGCAAGCTGGGATTTTTAACCTCATCTAAGGGAATCAGAACACTCACAGAATGTCAGCTGTGCATGAAAAATCCCAGTTACTATTCCCACTCCATTTTCAACCTCCTCTGCAATTCACATTTTAAGTACCTACTCTACTCAATAAGGAGAAAGGGATAAATGTCATCAAGGAAAAAGATTAATAGGCTGGCATGACAGAAAACATTCTAAAAGTGGGGGGAGGAAATAAGCTGTTTGATTAGGAAGCTAGATGCTGCCAAACTCCTCAGTCCTACTCCCCAAACCTCCCTACTGCCACACAGAACAGGCAGGGACCAGCTGATTCAAGTCCAGTTCCCACAGCTGCACACAACCATGTAACTGATATTCCAAAGTTTTCCTTAGAATATCTATAAGTTTTATCATATATTGCAGGACACAAAATAATTCTCAATGGCTACAACAACTTAAAACTGAAATATGATGAAGAACTACAATCATAACAGGCTGGCAGAAGAAAACCAGAGATACAAAGTCTCATTAATGTCCTGGGTACTTCTAAGAGGAGGAGATTTGTTAATGAAAAATTCCAGATAATCAGAGGACACAGCACTGCAAGCTTGACTGAGAAGAGCCTTACCGAGTGGCTGGAATTCCACTTCTTCTGTGGAAACGACCAAAGAACGGTCCTGTGGGAAGAAGCTTACTGAAAAGCAAATAAATTCTTGCTCTGTCCTTGACATGTGCCTCACAACCGTGAGGAAACGGAGTGGGTGACTGTTGTGCATTAAACCAAACTTGCTAACAAGAAACCAGCAGGAGAGCGTCAGGCCACTTGAGGGAGGAAACATTCTGGTGCCTGTAGAAAGGAAACAAAAAGGCAGTAAGGAAGTGGGTTTCCCTGTGCAGACGTTAGCAAACTGATTTCTGTTTCATTTGTAGCCTAAACCATATAAGAACCATCATTAGAATATGAGGTTTAATTTCTGTTGGTTTATATTAGATTTCACTCCCTCTCTTCAATAACATAGAAACTGCACATATGAGTGTGGGCACACGTATAAATGACCTAAAATTGACTAAAAAGAAATGACTACTAGATCTCCATGCCATAGAGCTCATCAGTTGAGAAGCAATGAGACAAAAACAAGTTTTCTCAAAGTTCACAAAATTGAGGAAGCAAAAAGTACAGCCATTTCCTAGTTCACCCAATAGAGTATTTTGATCTACAGGAGTATATCCTATTTCATGTCAAGTGATAGTTTCTATTCCTTCCATGGGAGATTACCCTAAAATCTTACTTGGCTCTTACTCGTTAAGAGTGTTTTCTTAGCAGTCTGCTTTAAATTTGTATTGCTAATGTTAATGCTAATACATCACACTATTAAGTTGCGTCTAATACTGTATTTTGGTGAGCAGTCTGAGTTACACAGTTTAGAGCTGGACTGGGACGCAGAGATGGAAGTGTATTGAAATAGCAGCTTATTTGCTGCTATTTCTTAGAAATGTTGAATGCTTTCAGTGGGGATGAAAAGTCACTGCTTTCAGGAAGCTGTAGGTGAGTCAGAGCGAATTCACCTAGAATTCACTTTGAATTCAAGTATTTGCTTTGAATACTGTGTTCAGTTTTGGGCCCCTCACTACAGAAGGGACATTGAGGTGCTGGAGCATGTTCAGAGAAGGGCAACAAAACTGGTGAGGGGTCTAGAGCACAAGTCTTATGAGGAGTGGCTGGGGGTGTTCAGCCTGGAGAAAAGGAGGCTGAGGGGACACCTTGTGCGCCTCTACAACTACCTGAAAGGAGGTTGTAGTGAGGTGGGGGTCGGTCTATTCTCGCAAGTAACAAGCAATAAGACAAGCGGACACAGCCTCAAGTTGCACCAGGGGAAGTTTAGATCGGATATTTGTAAAAATTTCTTCACAGAAAGGGTTATCAAGCATTGGAACACGCTTGTCAAGGGAAATGGTTGAGTTACCATCCCTGGAAGTATTAAAAAGACATGAAGACATGGTGCTGAGGGACATGGTTTAGTGGTAACTTGGCTGTGTTAGGTTAATGGTTGGACTTGATGATCTTAAAGGTCTCTTCTAACCAAAAGAATCCTATACTTCTATGAAAGTGCTTACCTATGCCAATTCCTCCTGAGACAGACTGCTCTACGCTGGGTCCCATGACAGTGGCCAAGGTAGGGAAGTATAAACACCTACAAAAGCAAGCAGAAACATAAAATCATCCCTGAAAGTCATCAGTGACTTAATACTGCAGAATCACCATTGCAAGGCAGAGTCTGTGCTATCACAATAAGACAATTACAAAACAGGTTGTCAACATTACTGCAAGGAAGGCAGCAATAGGGCACAAGAATTTACTAAGATAAAGAAAGAAGTGATCAGTTGCTGTCTCCAGAATAAGGGCTTGGAGACTGCAGAGCAGCTAAAGAGAAAAGCAACAACAGCAATACCCATATCCTTCCATAGACATGTCAAACTCCACAAATGACGGAGCCAAAGCAGTGTTGCGGAGCTGGAAGTTTCGAGGTGACGTCATGGAGATGAGACTCATTGCAGTTTGGAGTGCCAATGCAGATCCCTTAGACACCCAAGGAGAGCTGCTGACAGGCACAACTGTCTGAGGATCAGTTTTATTGTCCACCATGTCCTTTTCTGAACCTGCAAGATCAACATAGTGCCTGACCACCTCAGTGTCTGCAATACTGTTTTTGATCACAGGTTTACCCCAATTCAGTTCGTCACTGCTAAGAACAACATTGCATGCTCTTCAAATAACACATCCTCAGCCGCCTGAAGAAATCCTCAGCAACACACAAAAATATTGCACTGAAGAAATTTCAAAATGGGAGGCTGGGAAGAGGGATGAGCTTACAGAAGTGATAGCCATATTTTCTTCCCACACATCTTCAGGCAACTCCAACTTCTCCTCTAGTAAAAAAGGTTCCTGACCCCTTGGTTCCATTTTTCTTACACACAGACCATTCAATTCTGCCATAACAGAATGGTTACAACCAACATGTGGGAAAGGATCTGAGGAACAACTTCAAAGAACACATAATCCAAATTTGCACCGTGCTCTATCAGGTGTCTCATAGGCATGAGACCACTTTAAGCACCAAATACTACTATTGTAGCCTTTCATCTGCAAAATATGTTAGAACAGAGAAAGGACTTAGATAGAAAGTGGCCCATATAAGCAAGGTAGACTACTAGGATATTTTAGGGATTACAAAAAGCAGTGCTTTTTATTCACACCTTTATTAGATTTCTAGCTATAAACCACAGGGAAAGCATGCTGCAAACCCAGAAGTTTGTGGGTTTGTTTTGTGGAATATGATTAGTATTTGTATAGATTGCTTCCATGTCTGATCCAGCAAAGTCTAAGTATATATCAGCATCTGGCTTCAGCACACGTATTATAATTTGATCTCTGCTGGTCATCAGATCAGCTCTCAGTGTTGGTCAAGTACCACCCAACCTGGGCAATACCTAGTCTAAAACGTCCAGGCATACTCCACCTTCACCGTGACTGCCTTGAAGAACCTACTTCAATAGGAGTATCCTGTCGTTACAGGGATATCTATAACCCAGCTGCTGTATCAGCAACCGGCTGTTCATTGTGTGCTTACCTTCGTTCCAAGCTGTGTTAGCTGAATCACATGAAAGGGCAGTGGACTTGTTTTTGCTGGGCCTGGAAGGTAGTGGTGGAGAACCTCCCAACCAAAGAAATTGCCTAACATGAAAAAAAAAAGAAGAAACCAACCAAAAGAAGGAAAACAGTCAAGCCAGACACCCTGGAGTCACAGCAACCATGCAAATACAGCTCAGCCTTCTGGAGACCAACTTTCTTATTGGATACCAGATTTTAAAACCATCACAAATAAAACAGAAGGAATGTGTTCCATTGTATCATCACAAATATTTGTTTTGCTTTACACTCCCCCTTTCAAGGTTTTTCTATTGAAAAAAAATCAAAAGTTTATTTTCTTCAGCTGTACTTTTGAATACTACTAATTTTTCAGAAAAAAAAAGTCTATGTTGGGTGTTTTTTTTGGGGTGGGGGTAGGTGGGGCGGTTTGGTTTTGGTTTTGTTTTGTTTTTTAAATAAATTCTGTTCCATTTTTTAGTAAAATAAATCCAATCTTCCACTACATATTCAACTTGATCTGCACTCTGCTCTCTATTAGCATTTGTTAGCATTAAAGAAGAAGGTACGTCCTCAAAGTAGGAACAGCAGACTGAGAAACAAGACTACACTTTTTCTTTCTGCATCTGTCATCGACATGGATCAGAGATAAGAAAAAGGTACTTTTACTCTTCATGAAACAGCTTCTCCACATGAATACCAGGGGAGTTGTTTTGCAATTACTTAATTAGTTACCATACCTAAATGGCTTTACAAGCCCTGCAGAGATGACACAGCAGAACACTACAGGCTCTTACCATCTTCATTCAGTAAGTCACTCAAGTATATACCCCGGGATTAATATGTGAGTAGTATTAACTGAAATTGAAACAAAAGGCTAAGAGTCTTGCCGAATTACAGCACTACACAAAGTATCCAATTATTACACAAACCTTGCAAAAAATTTGCACCACTAAGGCAAATTGGTTCCATTAGATACAATCTGATACCTTAACACATCTGGCTCAATAGCCTGTGATGCAAGCTTCTCAAACACTCTAGTGAGGGGCAGATGCAGTGGATGGCTCTCATTGCGGAAGGCATCCTGACAGGAAGTTATGATGGTGCTCAGCAAGCCAGATCCACACATCACCTGGCGACTCTTCTCTGACTTCACCAGAGACTGGATATGATCAACCACAGCACATTGGATTTCCTGGGAAAGCTGAAATAGACACAGAACTGAAGTCAGTGGAACTAAAACTGTACACAGTGATCTATTTATTTATTTATTTTCAATTTACAAACCTCTGAGGGTAAAAATCTGTCCCAGAAAATAAGCCTCTAAGGCCAGAGGCTCAAGTGCAACTGCATGCCTGTTCTATAAAGCTCCACACTTGAATAGTGTGAGTATATCCTTCTGAGGAGCTGCTCGGCGATCCACAGTTGAGCTTTCCTGCCACAACACTACGGTAGTGAAGGAAGAGAACAATCGTCTCTCATTCAAAAGAAGTGACCACCACCAAGGGCAGGTTATTAGGCATAAGCTCCAACAGTAACACAGTAACTTTTGAATATATAAAAAAGATTAAGCACATGGAGAGTGATATTAATAAGATGTACTCTTCGTTATAAAAGCACTGTTCTTAAACAAAACTGTATCTGGCAATATCAGGAAGCACTTAATTTTAAACACTTCTCTGTGTGTTTTGCTGAATTGAAGTTTTACTTCATTATTGCTTCTTAATGTTCTTGAAGTATCTCAATGCTCACAAATTATCTTTAGAACAATTTGTTCCCAATTAGGAGCAGAGCCTACCTCATTGACCTAACTAGATTTCACACAGAAGTAGCTGTGCATCATATGTTTAAACACAAGTCTTACAAAGATTAAATGTTCCCCACCCCCAAGAGCTCTTTGACTTTCTCATATGCTCTTCTAGGAAATAATTATGCAAACTTTTAAAGAAAAGGACAATAACTGTGCCAGACATGCAGACAAGGACATTGACATTTGATTTTATTACATGAATAAGAAGCAACTTCACTGGATTCAGAATAAACTGGCTTAAGTGTAAAGAGGAATTCAGCTCCTTTGCATCCAGACCAAACTCAAAACCAGTACAGGACAAATCCAAAGCCAATAAGCAATTTGTTTTCAAAGTGCTCAGCAACCAAAAGCCCCTGTTGCAGCACTTAGACAATAATACTAGCACACCCAACACAACATACATATTGTTTTTGTAAACTCAACTACTATTTTTGATACCTGAAGGGCAAGTTTTGTGTAACATTTTCTTCTCCCTGAATTCATTCCCAGTGAAGTTTCAACGTGCATCTCATTATACACAGAAATCATCCCCCAGACTGAAGTACACTATTCTTCACAGAGAGGCACTTACTGTTACAGTGCATCAAAGCCTCACTTATAACTTTATGGATCTTTAATTACTATTTTACTCCATTTATGACTGGATGCAGGAAAGTATCTGGATGTATAAAAACACGTGAAAACAAAGGACACACGTCTTGACTAAGCGAAACTACGGGTTTACTCCAAAATAAATCCAATACAAGCATAATGGCATACAAAAAAATTGATTGTTTTCATTAGCTTAGCAGCTTTGTCGATACCAGTATTGCCTTGTTTTGAATAAAGTGTGCTGTTTTCGTGGATCTTAGTTCCAGTAAAATGATATTTTAGTGGAAATATTAATGGTGGCCAGGAAACCAGGCTGTGTGTTTCTATATGCGTGGATTGATTTTCCTAACATGTATTACTTGAACATAATACATGAATCAGGATATTGAAGGTGCAGTTAGAATGTAGTTGGGCTCACAGCTCTGCCTCAGATTACAGTCTTAAGGGCAAAATGTCACCCAGCAATTTCCCCGATCTGTTCAAGTAGTTCCCTGATTCTTGCTCCTAAGAGCCCAGAGTTTCAAAACATGGTAGCTGAATTTCATTCACTATTATTTGTCTTCAAAATGATTATGCTATGTTTAAGATGAGCAAGAACTTTGAACCTCTGGCAGCATGTTTTCATTTCAAATGGATGTTAATTTTCTTAGGGTTTGGAATGATACAGCAATAATACTATGTGCAATTGCAAAAAGCAAACTAACTTTTCA
The DNA here is from genome assembly GCF_964199755.1 of Larus michahellis. NCBI lineage: Eukaryota > Metazoa > Chordata > Aves > Charadriiformes > Laridae > Larus > Larus michahellis. The sequence goes on along the minus strand of NC_133901.1, from coordinate 53,274,274 downwards.
ATCTCAGTAGCACCTCTCACTTGAAAAGCTAGTAGCCTTTCACAGAAATTTAGAATTAACTTCCTAACATACCACAGAGATTTAGTTTTACTAACGAAGAAATCAAGGCATTGAAAGTTAGCACTTTCAAAAAGTTCCAAGTGACCTACGATTTTAAATCACGCTTTCAAGAAAAAGCTAGACATCCATCGGCTTAAAACCCATTGTCTGTAGAGTTTGAGTCACTTCTGAAAATCATCTGTGCAATATTTTTTTCCTTAAAATGTTATAAAAAGTAAATAATTCATAAATTTATCACAGCTCAAATTCCTTATGAATAGTTCCTAGCCACAAGCACATTCCCATTCTATCACAGTATTTTGTTGATTAATTCTCATCCACTGACCTTAACAAGTGAAACTTACTTTGCTGACAGTATGTATAACTGGTTTTACAAAGATACAGAATAACCTATGTTCATGCACTCCTTGCAAGACAGGGGAAAAAAAAGCATAATGAAATGCGTGAACTGTTTCTACTTTTCCAAAAACATGACATAGATAGGACTTAGTTAAATGTCTCACATAAATTATATCATCTCCAACAGGCTTTCCACATTTCCCCTTGGTACGGCTTATGTGTAAGAGAAGCTACAGAGTTTTCCTCGTATGAATACCAGGGGTACTATTGCCTTCTAGAGAAAATATACTAGCAAGTCTTGACCATTTGAAGCCAGGCAACAAAATCTCTTCATAATGTTAACAATCCTTTTTTTAGTTTTGGTGGTCTGACAGCCCTCTTCCTCACAAAATTACATTTAGTTGCAGTATTTTTTTCCCCACCATATTAGCTGAATGCAGTGTTTCCTTCTCATTTTTCTAAGCTACCGTGCAGTGTTACAATATGATGCTCATCAGACACCTGAGAGGAAGGGAAAGCTGTTTCTGTGTGCCACCTTACAAATGATATGTTTGCATGAAAAAGAAGACAAAGTAGAAAATGATCTTCAATACAGTTAGCCAGAGCTTCTTGGCAGAGTTCCCATCTCTTCAATCCAGGGTACATTACCAAGACTTTAGTGCAACCTCAGAGACACTGGCTGCTTTTTAAGGAGAAAGCGAACAGCAAGAGAAAGAGGACAAATAAAAGGGCAGGCTGTGGGGTTGGAAGCACAAGAGGAAAATTGCTTGGTCTGTATAAACAGTGAAAGCTTCAGAAGCTGGCTGATCAATGAAGAAGCAAACTTCTTACTGAAAGCTCCAAAATAACCTTGGAAAAGAACATGCAGGCTGCCTGTGCAATTTTCTTTTTTTTATTTTTTAAAAAAGTCCTGCTGTAATCAGAACAGGCTCAGCAGAGAAAAATCCCCCAGGAGACAAAGCTGGAGCAAAGCCCGCAGGAAAGTCTTCAGAGGAAAGAGCTGACCTTCTGTTACCAGCCCAGACTGGAGGACCCACTGCCAGGGTGTTTCTAATCGCCTTCTTCCTACCAGAGTTCTGGTCCATTCTCCTTTCCTTTCTCCCAAAGCCTTGGCTGCACAACCCAAATGGGAATGAAGCTCTAGCCAAATACCCAAAAGAATTTCCTTGTGCAGATAATGCAGTAATTTAGGATCTCACTGTGATAGTAACAGTTACATTAGGAGTGATATTAGTAATATATGTCTGAAGGCAGACAAATCTCAAAAGACACAGTCTTCTGTGGGACATACTTATGTCAGAGACCTTTTCAGTTTAGAAAGAATTTACATTTTTAAGAATTTTTGTTTTTAAGATGCTGTTAATATCTCTAGTGAGAGCAAATAATTTAGGCAAAATTTAAAACAGAGATAAAGGTCTTTTTAAAAGTTGCAAAGTCCTTATTGATGCACAATATTTTAGTTTTACAACTGTCAATATGACAGCAGTTCATCACAGGAGACACATAGATAAAAACAGAGAGGAGAAATCCAGCTGTGGAAGCAATAGTATTATTTAACAAAGGTATAGATAATTTACATAATGAATCATGTGAGGGGCTTTTTTTTGTCCATAGTCACAATAAACCTGCCAGGATGATGACACAGAATTGAATCATGCCTTGATTCTCTTCCCAAAAGTTCTTTTCTTTCCCTTACCCAGCCTTGTCAGATTTTGGACATCTCCTTATCTGACATTGCAAACAGAAAAGATCTGGCATTACACTCTGGAGTCTTAAAAGCTGCAGTTCCAAAACGCCAGACAAGGATGAGATAGGTATGTCTGAGGGGAAACTTCTTTCTTTAAAAAAAACCCTGTGAATATCCTGAGCCACACACCTGAAGCTGATGTTAGCACGTCTCACTTGTTTCTTAATTTTTGAAACGTGTGACAATGCTATCTTTAATCACTGAGCAGGCAGCATATTAATAAAAGGAAAATCCACCTTATATTCGGTCAAATTGTATGCAGTTTGATAGGAACTGGATTAGTACCAGTCCTGGGCATGAACATGAGCAATATTCTCTAAATACAGTCTACTTACTCAAAGACTGTCTCTTGGGGGGGTTTAAGGCTTTTAAGCAAGTCTTCATACCCATATGACATTAAAATGATTTTTGATCATACCTAGGAATGGCAGTAATATACAACCACAAATCTATTCTCCTCAGCTTTTAGTTGTCATTCTAGACAGTCAGAAGAAATCGCTGAAGTGCAAGACCACCTGTTTTACTGTCTGCTACTGTTTTTTCTATGCTGACAGGTTCAACATTGCTTCACTGTTTGGGTCTGACAAAGGTCACTGAGGAGCAGCAAATTTGGCAGGAAATAGATATTATCTCTGAGGGTCAGAATCAAAGTACATTAATTTTATTGAGTTCCATTAACGTTTCTGTAAAAGCAGTGTTTTCTTATTGCCATTTCTGTGAAAGCAAAGGATTTGCACATGACCTGAACTGATTCTGAAGATTTTTCCACATTACTTCTGAACACCGGGCCTAAAAGATCTATCACAGCACTAAACCAAGCAAAAACAGATTAGTTACTACCTGTCCTTCACCATGGCTCATAAAAAACGTACTATTCGATTCAGGCTTAAACTCAGAGCAAGAAACCTCTTCAGATTTTTGAATGAAAGTCTACAGTAAAAAAAACTCCATCCACAAATAAATTATTTCATCTTTCATGTAGTTGTTAAACACTGCTGCACTAAAAGAAGGAATAGTATTCTGTTTGTGACAGAATATATCTATTTAAAGGGAAATTCCTTCAGTTATCCTTCACCAAGTAGCTCCCCTTCACTAGCAAATGAGGTCCACCTTTTGCATCAGATCTTGCCTGACTCCCATGTTCCAAGCAGCATCTCATTCACAAGGGTTCATGCAGTGGTATAAGTTATGAGCAATGGTACTGAAATCCAGCCTCTTCTGTCACTACCTGGTAGCATCAGTGAGCTGCCCACGCTACAGGACATGAGGTTCCACTCACTCTCTCACCCACTTTTAAATAGAATTAATCAGAAAAACTCTATTTTTCCTCTACTCTTTTTGTGGGTCATTTGATGAAAAACTCTTCAGGACATGTGTTAACTCCTAGATAGAGTCTGACTCAAGACCCCATATAACAGGGAGGGTTTTTTTTTTTTTAATTGAGGCAATCCTACTCACAACAGCAATACTAAAAAGCCACTATCAGTATTAATTTCTTGTTGACTAAGAAAAAAAGGAGTGAAAAAGAAGAAGAAATGAACACACTTAAATACATGACTGAAATTGCTGCAATTTGTGCTCTAGCCCTTCATATTTTTAAGAACACTGCCATCTACTGAGGGTCTGAGAGGCTTTCTCTCTCATACAGCTCAGCCCTAGAGCAAACTCCAATAGTTTCTTCATGACGTTTTCGTCCAATTAACCATTCTACTTGTTTTTCAGAAATTAATTACTGTAATTAACAAAATCTCACTAGTTGCTGGCTTGGTTCTGCTACACAAAGTTGGAATGTGCTAGCAGTTGGTTGTACTCCCACCTTCCATATCACTGGAGAAACAATCTGGTTTTATTCCAATCCCTCCATATGTACTTAAATTGTATTCAAGTATTTTAGTCCAGATAGCAGATATAATATCAGCAATATACTTGTTCAAAGTGGCTATGTGTATGGAAGGTTTGACAAAGCAAAGCAGATTCTAAGCTGCATTGAAAGTTTATGGACTATTAGGCCTAAAGAGCCAGCCTGTTCTGGTTGCTGGCTCCATTAGCAATATTTTAAACAATTTTCAAGGGACTTCTATGCCTGTACCTTTGTAGTAAGTATTCGGGAACCAAGACCCATGCACTGCATCAGACAAGTATAGAAACATTTAGTCAAACTGATAGCCAAGAGCCTTTGTTGTTCTTATATCTGTTGACTCAGTGAGATTTGCACTGTTCCTCCTGCCAGTGTTATAGGTAAATTTTAGTACTTCCACATCTGCAAAAAGTAAGCAATTCTTGTAAATGAAGCTACAGAAAAGCAGCAGACACTGCTTAGATGGCACTTTGATATGTTCAGACTCACCTGAGAGTGTCCCTCTTTGTACAGCTTTGGCAGCAACCTCACCATAACACAGACAGCACCTGGATGTACAATGGCGCAGTCTCCCATTTCCCACCTGCAGGAAAAAGACACATAAGACTTATCATCATAATTATCACTAACAACAGTAAGGAGGGTCCAACAATGTTCCAGCAGAGTACAGCATTAAACTCTCCTAGCAGTAACCAGGCTCAGATTTGAAACCAAGCAAACAATACAGATGACCTGGAACAGCTGGAAGAATCCTTAGAGTAACAAAGACAGGACATAACCTGTTCATGGGCTCACAATCTCAGGGACCTGCATAGTCAAAGATGTGCAGCAGCCTCTTTAAACAAACTTCGCTTTCAAAGGTACTTGCAGTACAGAGAACAGACGACCAGAGGGATATCTCTGATGCATCAGCCCAGAACTAGAGCTGTATTTTCTATTTTCTAGCAGTTTGTAGCTTTGGTCAGACAACACCTTCAGTACTTTCAAACCATAATAGCAATAAGCAAAGTTGAGACAGTCTTGATGAAACCAGTATGCCACCCTTTCCTTCCAACACCAGAATCTGCCTAACTAGTAAAAGAAGTTAAACATCTGTGATTCCCCATCAGTTTTCATTTTTTGCCATGTACCACCTTTGTACATTCAGGCACAGGAAGGAACTGGGGCATCAGAGTTATGACACAGAAGATCTGTTTATGCCATGATGCAGGCTAGAGGTTAGATGTATCTCAAAGATGAAGCTACAGCACAGCAGTAACTCTAGTTTTGGCACTGCAGGCTCACCACGTTCAGAGTATTATCAGCATTTCTGAGTGTACCTCTGAACCGGAGATGTGATGTGCACTGTCAGAAACATCTGTCCCAAATAGATCTCATGAGAAAAGCACAGGCAACATCTAACAGCCATAATTACACTGAAGAAAAAAAAAAAAGGCACAATATGCTCTGTGGACTGTATAAAACAAAGGGTTCAAGTAAAAGAGTGCGCATAAAAAAAAAAAAAGCTTTTACAAGGGACCTGAAGGAGGGTAAAAAGGCTGTAATTAAGATTTTAGCCACCTCTAAAAAGGCTCATCTGATACACCAGAGCAGGTAGTAATGTGTAGCACACTGCCACACAGTGACAAATAATTCTTACTGCACCCTCAAGAAAGATACTTTTAAAAGAAATTACCTTTTTACAATATTTACTGTGTAATAAATCAAAATCAGATCTGGTATAAATACTTCCTGCAGCAGTGGCTCCAGTGTGGACACATACACCTGTACTTGACATGAATGTGGGGGAGTTTTTAAATATTAAACAGGAAAATAGTACACACTGAAAATACTTCCTACAATCTCCCCCAAAACACACTAAATCCAGTCCCACCAGTATCAATAGGATTGAAATTTCAGTCTTTTTTCCTGCTGTGGCTGTGCTCCCAAGAAAGCTCATTTTTAGCCTAAGCCACTGTATCCAAGGACTGACTTTCCAAACTTCCAATTCAGTTCAAACTTCCATCTCTTGCACTGTAAAACTATGTTGCCAGGCAGTGTGTTCATTTCTCCTAACACACAGCAGTCTTCCTAAAGACTTAGGAACTGAAGAAATATGGTTACCTCCGAACCTCAACATTTTTCTTTCATGTAGAGAATTTGTTTTTATAACCCATATAATGTACAGTAAAAGTAAAATGTGAGCTAACAAAATGTAAATATTAGAAGACAATAATATAAAGCGATCCTTTAAAAAATAAATAAGATCATGTAACGGTTAAGACATTGCCATAACTATAAGAAGATGTTTTCTTATATTTGAGCATTTTGGCAGGTTTAGCACTCTCCAGGGCTGTTAAGAAAGAACAAAGAAGGAAAATCCAGAGTTCCTGACCAGCATTGAACTACACCTCAAGTTCCCTGCCAGCACCGCACGCTTGCTGCCCTCTAAGATTATCATATAAGCCCTATCTCCAGCCTTTTCTGTGGTTTTCCAAGAGGCCCTCATTTTCTGGCTTGTCTTCATACAAGAGCTGTCTCCGTGAACCACCTCTTCATTCCTGCAAACATCCCATATCACACACTCCTGCCTCAGGGCCATCCAGTCAGCCCCATGATTGCACTACATCTACACCACCAGTATCACGGTAGGAATCCCAAATCTGCTCTGCACCGGCTGCTACTTAAAAGTAAGACAAATAAGAGGGTCTGGAGACAAAATGAGATGCCACAAAGAACGTGAAGAGCCATTAGCACAGTGAGTCTGTGATAACAGCAGCTGCAGCAGCCATTCTGCTAGAGTGGGCACGAAGAGGGGTTTCCCTCCCAGAGACTGATTAGCCTCAGTTAACACAGCTTGCAGCAGTGATTTCTAATCACCAGGAGCAAAAGGGAAGACAGAGACCCTATGTGTTACAGAAGGTGTTTCAAACATTAACGCAGGAGCAGGAACACAGAGGGCTGTTTTTCAGATGGGAATGAAAGGGTTGATTCCCCTGTGGCCCAGCAGCTCGCAGCATCATCGACCACAGGACAGTGTAAAGGGCTAGAATATTATCCAGTTAAAATACTGATTTTCCTGTGTCTCAGTCACAGGCTCACATAGGATCACCTCCTTTCCTCTTCTCTGGGATGTTAAATACACATGGCAGGATGAGGCACCACAGGCCACCTACATTGACTGCACTCGAGTTCCTTCTTTCAAGTTGCACAGCTCCAGGCTGAAGCTGTCTTCAGGAGGAAGTGTGAGCATGGAGTACAGCTAAGAGGAAGCTGCATCAGGGGAACCACGGGCTTGCAGGAACTCTGGGAACTTGGTTTCTATTTTTATTTTAAGAAAATTTACTTCTGGAAAAGGATGCAGGCTGTGTGGCCTGAAAATTGATAGCTTTCCCATACATGTTCCTCTGAGGTGTTTGTGTACACTTGTCCTGGACACTCTCCAGCCACCTCTGGCTTCCCTTTGTGCCTTCACTTCCCAGAACCAAAGCCACACTGCCCCAAACCAGACACTGAACTGAACGGATCCCCATTTACATTACTAATTTCTCCACAAGTGGTATTCATTCAGTTACTGCACAGCCTCACAGCTCAGCAGACAAAACAACACAAGTACCTAGGAAGCCTAGCTTTATGTTTCAGATCTATTAACTTAAGACAGACAAGCAGAAGACAGAGCCACACCCTTTCCAGCATTGCCACTAGTCTACTCTTTCTCCATCTTCCCTCACCCTTCCTTATACAAACACTTAAGCTATAGGCTATGGAATTCTCACAACCACGACCATCCATACACTCTCCATACGTTGACCCACATTCTCCCAAATGGGGCCATAGATCTACTTTGAAAAGGGTATTCATTCCTCCTGAGCCACCGAGTCCTCCCCCCAGCACCAAGTATCTAACCAGAGTATTTTCCAGTGTAATTCAGAAAATGGTGATAGGGAGCAAACATTTCCACGACTATTTTAAAATCAGTTGCACAAGGAACAAGGAAACCTACAGCAGGTCTTTCCAGTTGCTTCAAACAAGTGCAAATATTTGTTCAAATACTCAGCCTGCCTTAGTACTCAGGGAATAAAAGTTCTGCTGACTTCAGTGACTGCTACCCACAAGCAGCAGACCTAATGACTTGGTCTTTAAACCTGGAAGACAACTGTGGAATAACGTAAGGGCTGAAGGAATCTCACAGTTATAAACTTAACCTTTTTAAGCATAACTCCAAGCAGAAACATTTTTGAGAAGAGCACTGAGAGATCCAAGATAAAGCTACAAACACATGAAGGGGCAGAAGATCTCACAAGTTACAAAATGCAAGTTATTAAGAATTGATTCGCAGCTGACAGCTACTTTGATTTCTGGTGTAGTCTTTCCTTGCTGCAAGGGATATATATTTCAATATAATCCTTCATTATATGAGGCAGGCAGCATTACTATTCATTTTCCAGTTTTCTCTATTTCAGCTGTATGACTAAATGAGTGAGAGTGTGTGTGTCTGTACACATGTGCCTGGACACACATGGGGGAGCATTTAAAATAACTTAAAGTAGCTTTTATTTTTAATGTATCAGGTGATGGGAAACAGCTTTCCACATAACTGAAGAAGTCAAAATTCATTGGGGCAGATTCAAGCAGAGACTAAATGCAAGCTTCAAGTCCCAGCAACCCTTTCCTTAGAGCCCAGTCCTGCTCCCACATTGCACGTCTAAACCTTCAGAACAAACTCTGCAACTCTCAGGGTTGTGTGTCCCACTGCTCCACTGAACACTTATGGCCCAGTGTTTACCATCATCTACTTTTCAAAAAGAGGTGATTTCTGCTGTTTGGAGGGCTGGAAGTTGGAACTATGACACCGATTTGTTTGTTCTAGGCAGGTTATGTCACACGTTATCTTAGTTTACTACCATATAAAATGCGATACCTGTCTTACTAGTATATTTCCTGTAGTAAATAAAGACTTACTTCTCTTCTAGATTTCCCCATAACCTATGGGCAGAGGCAGGTAATTTGTTGCCTGGTCTTTTGAAAGCAACAGGATGCTCTTCTTGAGCTTGGGGTCCCTCCTGATCATCTCTTGATGCCTCTCCCATCTCTGGCTTTCTCTCCTCCTTGAAGTAGCTCTCCAGATGGAGAGTTCCTTTGACCATGTGGTCAAGAAAATTCAGAATCCATATGCAGTTCTTTAGCCACATTGGGAAAGGTTCTGAAGAGCAGAAAGCTGCATCCAAGAATTCTCCAAACGTCCTTGTCCTCTCAAGGCTCAGAGGGATTTGCCATTCCCCTTGTGTCCAGAAGCATCCAAGTGACCCAAGATCCTCTGCCATCTTTTCGAAAAGACCATTCCTCTGGAAGAAGTTGCTGTTGACAGGGTCCAGGTGCAGGGCTGCTGTTATCCCCTGAAGCGTGTAGAAAACAAGCTCCAGTATGCAATTCTGTCCAACTGCTGCCCACAGCCCAGATGGAGGGTCCTGCAATGCACCTTCCATGTCTGAGAGAAGGGACAGGAGTCCATTGAATCCACTGCAGGTTCTGAAAGCTGAGTGGCTCTTGGGACTCTCCAGTATCCTCAGGAGTGACTACAAACATTGAGAAGAAAGGAGACAAAAGAAGCACTTAAACCAGGGGACAAAGAAGCTTTAGAGTATTTTAAAATTCCAAGTTTGTACCAAAATTCTTTCACTGAAATTTCACTCTGAACAAAAAGTTGTTCAAGGTAAAGGTCACCACTGCACAACTTTTTTCCTCCTCCTTTCCCCAATGTCAAACAACCAAGAATTGAATGCACCCTCAGGAGCAATCCATGGAGTCAGCCTGACAGGTAGGGAATCGCACTTACAGGGATAGGCAAATAAATCAAGTTTCCTGCATTAAATATCCTAGTCAGTTTGGCCAGAAATAGTTTCAGACCTTTGGCTATTCTTTCAGCAGTCTTCTGAGACTTCCTCAAGAAATCTGCCTTTGCCATAAATAAAAGAAAGATTCAATTGTAGATAACCTCATATAGAAATTGAGAAGGCACAGCTCTCTATAGGCAAGTTTTCCTACAGCCTTGGATATACATGAGGAACCACACTAGACTTTTGCTCATATGACTGAGCAGACCCTTTCCAAAAAAGCAGCGACAAAGGATGGCCCAAAGAATACTGCAAGCAGCAGTCTCTCCTCATTAAGGCAATAATAATTCCCTTTCTCAGAGGAGGTATTTTTAAAGTTTGCACAACACTTTGGAGAAAAAAGCCATAAAGAGTCAGATCCCAAGATAATGAAGTCATTAGATTTTATCTAACTTCAATGGGTTAAAGCAGGTTGTAAGTGAATGCCACTTGACAATATTACACATGAATGCTATGGGCTTGCCATTTTAAAACAAATCTAGAAAAGTTATTAAGAGTTGTAGTGGTGGAAGTAAAATCAGTGAGAAAGAACTTGTGAGGAGGCAGTCTACTGTATTTGAATGTAATCCATTTTTGGTATGTTGCATAATTCATTTTGTAAATATGATGCTCTTTCAGGCACCAGGGACCTTTCAGGTTTGAGGCTGTACCTTTTCACGTTGGAAAGGGCTAATTTTACATATAAAGTTTCCCAAGAGATATCCAATGAGAGAGGTTCACTTCACAATTTGCTGAAGAGGAACAGATTCTAACATAAATATATCTCCCTGTAACAGGATCTAGGACTGTGAGAAAGGGTTGCCAGAACTGGAGCGGGAGGGGGAACTCTATTACTGTCATTCAATTTTGTATGATAATGTATCAAACCAGGCAGAGACTTCTGAACAGGGAGTAAATTTAATAACTCGGAGTTGAAGTTATCAGGATGGCTTTAACACATTTCAGAGAAGGTCAACAGTAACCACATTTCCTCCAGCTCTAACTCAGTTAGAATTTAATCGCCTATGAGTTAGTATTCCTCTGTCACGAATCTATAAAACTGATGTCTGCTGGAAACCCCCTAACTCAGTTAACGTTAACAGAATTTATTTCACATTCCATTATTTGTTATTCCTCATAATTGTCCACGTGCCATGCTGGAATACAGCAGTGCTAATTGCATTTGGGCTCAAGCTTTAAGAGCTAAATATATATTAGCAAATCAATCTGAATTTATGTGTAACACAATCACAGTCCCAGTCGATGCAGATAAATTCATTTGCTTACATTATGCTTTAATATAGTTATCATTTGTCAAAATTAAACACTGAATCTGCATTTATTTTCATATTAGTTTGGACACCCTACTCAACTTTTCCACAAATATTGTTAAAGTTTACTGTTTCAAATCAAAGCTATAAACTTTGCCACGTTTTTGTTTTTTTAAAGTAACATGGTTCTTTTATCACACAAGCAGCTGCTGAAAGGTGAATTCAGTTCACACATAGAGAAGGTAGCATGAAACCTTAAATCAGTGCTCACAACACTACTGCTTTTCAACTTGATGCCTATGAACTAAACCAAAATAAAGCACACTAATTCATTTCCCCTGCTTCATTACTTATGGATCAGACCCTCTATAAACATAGTAGAGGCTATGAATAGTTTCAATTTCTTCCTGCAAACATTCATAAGACTCCTCCTTTCCATCATATCACATCTCTTTTTCCATGACACTTGTGTGTGCAAGAGATAACAAGATTAAGGACAGCAAAATTTCACCTTGTGAAAATTATCAGAATCAAACCATTCGTTCCATGCCTACCCCACCCCTTCCAAATCTTACTCCTTTACCTCTTCTCACATCCTCCCTCCACACCTCCTCTGCTTCCATTCACATTTGTTTCTCCTTTCTCTGTGACATTATATAGAACTGCTCATACCACTGTGACCTTTACCATTTCAATTTCTCCGCCCTGCATTACGATTTAAGTCTTCAAAATACTTCACAATCTGATACTGAGTGACAGCGTTGACCACACACACATTGCTAAAAATCAAAGTGCATAATATACCAAAATCAAAAACTGGCCCATGGTTCTTTTTTCTTCTGCACTTACCTTCTTAGAAAAAAATCATAGTGCTAAGGGTGAGATTAAGATCAATTTGCTACAAGCCAAGCAGTTTCCAAGAAAACAGCAACCCTGTGGGAAGCTACATTAAATACCTTCAGCAGATCCAGTTTCAGATGTAGTTCCCCTTGAGTAGAAGAACAGAGGGCCCCTATAATAATGCTCATATACTCTTCATAGTTGATGACTGATAGCTGCTCCAAGATGCTGAGAGTAGCACTCCTATAGCACTCATCATCCAAAAATATCTTGATATATGGCACCATTCCATAGTCCTTCAGAACAACTGGGGACAGATATGGTATCATTTGTTAAACTGTGCTTTACTTGTCGTTTTCAAAGGCAGATTTTCAATGTTGGTGTGAAGTGACACATTTCTACAAATACAGCAGGAGAGGCAAGACGAAGAGCTGGTTAAGCTAAAGATGACACAAACTGAAAGGAACAACTAGGGATAAAATGACTGGATGACCATGGTTTCTAATCGTCAGAGATGACAGCTTCCCAATATAACAATGAATGAAAAGGAAAAGATGCCTTATTAGTTTTCAGCTTAAACATCTCTTTAGTTTATGAAAGGGACTGTTTGATAGTGGATGACAACATATTTGGGCTGTGTAAGATGCTGCAAACCTGATGACGCTAGGATTCAAGAGTGAATTAAGTGAGTGGATTCCAGTACTCAGAAGAGTTCACTTCTGTATTACTGTGTTGCACAAGATTCCCCACACGTGCACCTCTTAGACATGCCAATACTAAATGTACGAGTGTTACTCAGCGTATATTTGATCCCATCAAGATTTCAAATAACAGACACCATGGAAGAAAATCTGGATGATCAAATAATACACAAAACTCACACACAGAGTTTTGTTTTCCACAAGGTAAATTTGCATTTTCTATGTTAACACTTCAGGAGTATCAACATAGATAAAGGAAGCAGGGTGACTGCTGGGATAAGACTGATTATGCAGCATGAGAACATCTTTGCCACATTTCTTCCTGGTGCAACACTGTTATCCCTAGACTTCTAGCTTTTATCCTCCCCTTCTCACTGAAGCACAAGAGACAAAATTTGTTGGTGCTCCTTAAGAAGCATTGTGGCCATTTACCACCAAATATCACAAAGGTAATGCACTCATATGTCATATCTTACCAGTGTTCCTCACAGACCCCACTGTAAGGGCAGCCACCATCTTCAGCATAACAGCATTTAATTCCTTCTCAGTGCCTTCTTCCAGACCAGGCTGATGGGTTCCAGCTGTCGGTATATTAAAATTCATAATACAATTTATACAATACATAGTTAACTGTAGCTAAAATATATCAAACCAAAAAGGAAAACCTGTTCTCCAGCAAATTCTACTTCTCTTAAATATAACTTAGAAGCTACTTGAACCTTAAAATGAGCAACAAGATACAGACAAGGTATCATCTAATCAGGGTCCAGTCTGGAATTAGGAAACACAGGTCTGATTCTATGCTCTTCAGACCGTATCTCTTGCATAACTATAGACAATACTAGTAATAGTGGTGTTTCCACTTCTCAACTGATGTAGAGTTACCTGTTCAGTGATACCTGCTAGGGTAGGAACACACACAAATAAAAGAACATTACAGATTATGAGCTATGAAGCGGCAAAATATTATAGCAACAGGGAGTACTTAAATACCTAAACTAAAAGTGAAGAGCAGAAAGCCTCCTGCAGGTTCAAAAGCAAACATTTTCCAGGATCAGACAGTGTAAGGTAGGTTATTTTTAGATCTAAAAGACTTGAAGTTTGTAGGCTAAATTTCTGGAAACCAAAACAGAGTAACAGTGCTCACTTTACACAGTGTCTTCCCACCTGCCTCCTCTTCATCTGTGTGTCTAAATTTACAAATTACATAGCCATTCAATCACTCATTCTATAGAATTTAGATCACCAAGTGATCTGACACAGTGAAATTAATGCAAAGACAGAAGTAAGCCCCTATGCACCAGCTTATAACCAGAAGGTGAGTTTTCAAGAACCTCGGTGTTTATCTTCACAATCCTTATCTAAGTACTCTTGTACAAAACTCTAGTTCTCTGGTGTCAAGAATGCAAATCTAAGTGTCCTTGCAGGTAATGGATGTCCGCATTCCGGAACTTCTGTTGAAATTCATATTCCTTCTGTTGCTTGGAGTAAATGTATATAAATAATTCAATGGTCCTTGCTGCATCAGAACTTATAGCTAGTACTTTGGGTCCCTCCTTCTTTACTAAACTACTATTGCACTGAAATTTAAAGGCATTTCCCAATTCATACAGCACAGAAAATGTTATTGTGCATTTTTCTTTCTTTAAAATAGCATTTATAAACTTTTATATATGTGAGCCTGTCCCTTAAGACAGCTGTACCCCACAGTTACCACACCAGGACTATTATCTTCCTGTTTTCATAACAAGAGATAACTGTATCAGATGACAATGAGTGGCAGTAATTGTGGGTAATATATGGCCAAAATTCAAGAAGCTGTTTTCCATCATTAGTCCTCAGGACTAAGTTGTTACTTTCAGAGGAACTAAGCACTGTGGAAAACTCTTTCTTTCTCTACTCTCAAGCTGGCATCCTAGAGAATCTCAAATTGAGACTTGTTTAAACATGTGGGCTGAATGGTACCTTCCAGAAAGATTCATCCACAAGAAGGGCCGGAAGGAGGATCCGGGGAACTACAGGCCAGTCAGTCTGACCTCGGTGCCTGGGAAGGTCATGGAACAGATCCTCCTCAGTGCCATTACACGGCACATGCAGGAGAACAGGGTGATCAGGCCCAGTCAGCATGGGTTTGTGAAGGGCAGGTCATGCCTATCAAACCTAATATCCTTCTATGATAAGGTGACCCACTTAGTGGATGAGGGAAAAGCTGTGGATGTTATCTACTTGGATTTTTGCAAAGCTTTTGACACTGTTTTCCACAGCATTCTCCTGGAGAAACTGGCTGTTCATGGCCTGGACAGGTGTACTCTTTGCTGGATAAAAAACTGGCTGGATGGCCATGCCCAGAGAGTGGTGGTAAATGGAGTTAAATCCAGTTGGTGTCCAGTCACAAGTGGTGTCCCCCAGGGCTCGGTGCTGGGGCCGGTTCTCTTTAATATCTTTATCAATGATCTGGATGAAGGGATCGAATGCACCCTCAGTAAGTTCGCAGATGACACTAAACTGGGCGGGCGTGTTGATCTGCTTGAGGGTAGGTTGGCTCTGCAGAGGGATCTGGACAGGCTGGACCGATGGGCTGAGACCAATGGTATAAGGTTCAACAAGGCCAAATGCCGGGTCCTGCACTTGGGTCACAACAACCCCATGCAGCGCTACAGGATTGGGGCAGAGTGGCTCAAAAGCAGCCCGACAGAAAAGGACTTGGGAGTGTTGGTTGATAGCCGGCTGAATATGAGCCAGCAGTGTGCCCAGGTGGCCAAGAAGGCCGACAGCATCCTAGCCTGTATCAGGAATAGTGTGGTGAGCCGGACTAGGGAAGTGATCATCCCCCTGTACTCGGCACTGGTGAGGCCCCACCTCGAGTACTGCGTTCAGTTTTGGGCCCCTCGCTACAAGAGGGACATTGAGGTGTTGGAGCGTGTCCAGAGAAGGGCTACAAAGCTGGTGAGGGGTCTGGAGGACAAACCTTATGAAGAACGACTGAGGGAGCTGGGGTTGTTTAGCCTGGAGAAGAGGAGGCTGAGGGGAGACCTTATCACCCTCTACAACTACCTGAAAGGAGGTTGTGGAGGGATGGGGGCTGACCTCTTCTCCCTGGTGACAAGTGATAGGACGAGGGGAAACGGGTTCAAGTTACGTCAGGGGAGGTTTAGATTAGATATTAGGAAACATTTTTTCACTGAAAGGGTTATTAAACATTGGAATAGGCTGCCCAGGGAGGTGGTGGATTCACCATCTCTGGAGGTGTTTAAAAAAAGGGTAGATGGGGCACTTAGGGACATGGTTTAGAAGTGGCTCTTGTCAGGGTAGGCTAAAGGTTGGACTCGATGATCTTAAAGGTCCCTTCCAACCTCAACAATTCTATGATTCTATGATCATACACTGGTGAAGGATAGCCCAGAACTGTTTAGGCTAGTGAACAGAACAATAAACAGATAAGATTTCAGAGAGGACGCAGCTTAGTATGTCATAAACTTAGGCCAGTTGGCTTGCAGACAAAATCTAGCTACCCAGTATATAAAATTTATAAATCGACTGTAGAAAAAGATTCATTAATTCCTATCGACCTACTTCAACAATCATTGTGAATGACATTAAGTCGTACCCGACTTCCTCAGGATCTTGGCTTGCTTCCTCAAAAGTGCCAACAGTAGGCCTAAGAGCCCAGAGTCACGGAATATGTCGCTGAATAACAGGTCCTTCTGAGTCATGCTGAGAAGGCACCGGAGAGCTGTTAAGGTGCAGAATGGTACTGTGTTTTCCTTTATCAAATACTGAACCTTCTTCAAAATTTCATGGGGGACATATGAGAGGTCTAGCACTATGGACTCCACCAGTCTGAAGAACTGGACTTGGACTGGGTGTGGTTTGAAATGGATTATGTCTGTAAACTGGTTGATAGGTTGTAGTGTCCATTCCAGAAGAAAGAAGTTCACTGTGTCCCAGGCCCATATGGTACCAATTGCCTCCAAGATTCTTCCACACAGGTGCTGATCATTACTTTTCATGAAAATGGACTGCAACACCTGAAAAGCCTGAAGGTTTTTCACTGTCATTCCTGTGAGATAAAACCAGGTGAGATCATTTTTACATCAATGTTATTTAACACTGCAAGCACCATAACTATGATGTTAAATCATGTCTGAGTGTGGAAATAGGAGTCATAGACATGAGGGATGTGATTGGGAGGCATGTTCTTAACCTTGGATCACACCCTACAGCTGACACAGTCAGTTCAGTTTGATGTAGGTAGCATTCAGACTCCAGCAGCATTAAGCTTCTGATGACATCAGAAGATGTCATCTCATATTCTTTCCTCCATCTCACCACACGTAATGAATAGAGCTTCATTTTTCTATGACCCACCTACATAGCCACATATATATGCGTGTGTATATATATATATAAATGTATATACTGTACCAGAAGACCGTGTCTGTTCAAAATTAAAGTGCGGTAATTGCGGGTGTACAATGTTGCCAGAAACTTTCAGTTCAGTTTTTCCACAGGTTGTAAGGCAAGTCAGCATGTCCAAGATCTCATCCAGATAGGGGTCTCCTTCATTTTGCTGCAACCCCTCACACCTAGGAACAAAGTTTAGGACAGTCATATGCTCATGCCATAGTCATACAAACATTTTGGATATATCACCAGGTACTGAGTACACAGGAGCTACCGAGTCTGTTTTACTGTCTTCCTGTCTTATTTCCGTGACTTGTTTAAGCATCTTATAAACAGTAACTCCACCAGTAACAGTCCCCACCATGTGGGACATTCTGAATCAGAACAAAACTTACAAACTGAAGAAGAAAACTGAAGTGACACTGTAAGAGTCTTCTAAAGAAAAGGAAGATAAATGTTGGAATTTAGTCCAGTTATGTGTACTTTAAAAAGAAAGTAATTTTGTGAGAGATCAAAAAATTAAAGCAGATACTTCACATTAAAAGGTAGGCAAACAGTTGGCAAGGTAAGCAACTGGCTAACTGAGATAAATAACAGAAAAATCTCAGCCCTTAGGAAGGGAAAAATATTGCATTGCCTGAGCTTTGTGAATCAGACATGAAGGTGGTATATCTCTCCTACATAAGGAAATAATTTGAACTGTAACCCCATATTTGCCATAGTTTAGACTGAAGTGAGAGTCTATCAAAGGGCAGCAAGCTGCTTATCATGTTATCCTATTCTGTACTGCTTAGAGGGGTCAATTCTTAAGGAAAACTGAAGCACCTGGGCATGTATTAGTGTCAGAGCAATAGACTGATACCAGAAGTTAGGAAGATCTCAGTAAAAAACAGAACAAATATGTTCTATTTTAATCTAAACAGGAAACCAAGGGACGGGGCAAATGCTAGTATCCATTTTGGCAGGAAAGAATGCAATCAGCAAGATTCTTTTTACCTGAAAAAGAAATTCCAAACATCGGAGAAGGGGAAGCCTGGTCACAGAAAACATTCAGGAAAGAAGCTCTCTGTCTATCCCTTTCTGCCAGTATAAACTGGGAAGGGAGACTAATCTGTGCACCTGTATGCTATCTTGGTCTCTCCAGCTTAGTTACATCCTTAGTTAGAAAGGATGGGGACACTCATAGCCCTTACTTATAAAGATCAGGTGTTTCCCCCCTTATATGGATAGAATTTCATCAGAAATATACATCTCAACACAGCTTATTTATAAGGCAAAGCTAGACAATCTATGGTAACTAAAGAAAACACTGCCAGAAAAAGACAAACCTTTTTCCAATTGTAGGTTAATAATTTTGTGCCATCCAGAGATCATCAGAAATCATACTCACCTACAGATATCTTTGGATTCATGATTCAAATTACAATCCTCTAGATCCAAATTACAAAATTACATCACCCCCAGTCTAACATACTGGACAGGGACCAAAGTTCTTGCACATGTTGGAGAAGTACAAGAAGAGGCAAAGCCAGAACAGAAGCAACAATAGATTGAGAAGATCGGGAAATGCTCTCTTCATATGATATTGAAGAAAACGAGAAAAAAGCTCCTAAGTGCTTCTGGGGAAGTGGTATAAGGTACTGTTTTGACATAGCAAACTCAGAGCCTGGTTAGACAATGCAAGGAGGCAAAGACAGTAAATGATTCCACTTTGTACTTTTGATTAGGATAACTACTGGGGATTTGTGCTGATATGTTCATATTCATCTCAGTTCTGAAGAACGTAACTATTTAAGTTTGGGTAAGGTTTTTTGTTTGTTTTTTGCACAGCAAGGAGATCCACTTTCCCTCCCTCGCTGTCTGCATTCCTGGACCAAGAGTTCACCTTAACTGTGACAAATGTCTCTGACCTACACCCCCTCTAATACTAATTGACGAAGAACCTTTGTCTTGTGTTCGGTAAGTCCCTATCCCACCTGTAGACTAACTTCTCCTACTGTTAATTTCCATTATGGTTTCAGCAGAAGTAGTTACGTACTGCTTCCCTTTCTAAAACAGCAATGAAAGACCCACTATCAGTGTCTTTATCAATGGCTTTGCAGGCACGCAGGATTACCTATATGATTCATATTTTAAAAAAAACCACCATGTGTTCTGAAAATTAAATTTTACCATCCTTTAGAAGCCAACTAAAAACATCTCTACTTACCTGAGTATAATTTTTAGCAGGAGTTGGTAGCCATCGTTATTTTCAAACTCTGTTAACAAAGCTGATGATATGGGATAGGAATCTTTCACAAAGCACAAGACAATACTAGCAGCTTCACACACATCACAAGCAGGTATGGTATCAGCCAGTTTAAAGAGATTCTGAATAGCTATTTTAATGCAGTCCACAGCTGTGGGGAAAAAAAATAAAATTTAGCAGGCATTTAAGAACTGACTGTCTAGCAAATTCGAAGTTACTAACAAAAATGGAACAACAAGTTTCCAGAAAAAGTTATTTCCCAGTAAAATAGGAGTCCGTTAACTCTTCTCCTAAAAAGACAAGAGGATATAGGAACACCACACTCATCTCAGAGGCTACGTGAAGAACATTCCTGGTTTTAAAGTATGCATGCATTTCTTTGCTTAATCCCCAGAAGCTGATTCAGTCTCAGGAGTATAAGCTTCCAACGCATCCACTCTCCAAAATTCATATACTGTGAATCCAAGGTAAGTGGAGGCTGACACGTTTAATTGTCTTGTACTAAGTCAATCACACATTCTGTGCACAGTTCACAGATCAAGTCTTTGCTCAATAAGGCATATGTAATGGGGTATACACATCTTGCTCTGAGCAATGAAGCCTTGTCTTTCTTGTCTGATCTGATGTCCAGTCCTTCCAGGCCAGCTTCGAAATGTCTAAACAGTTCAGTACTCTTAGAACTATTATTCCTCAGTCTTTCAATCTCACCTGGAAAGCCAATTTTTTTTATTTTAAAATAATAAAAGTACCTATATGCAGTTATTCCATGACAAGGAATACCAATAGTAAAGTGTGGATTATAAAACTATATTTTTTTCCTTCTGAGAAATTGAGACTCATGGCCTTTGCACTTCTTAATAATAAAAAAAAACTGCTTACTCTAATAAAGCCTAGAAGAAATGAGGATGTAATTCAACAAATCATGATATTGTCCCAAAAGACACTGTTCCTCTTGCAGTGCCCTCAGCCTTATATTTAGAGTGTGCATGAGCCTTAGGCTCACACATTGAGTCACACAACTTAAAAAAACCGTAATACATCTTGTCCTTGCCTACATTAGTGTGATCAGGTGGGACTGGCTTTTGCCTGTAATTTTATTTTTTTTGTATAAAAAACTTCAGTTTTCAGATAGCTACCAGTGCTAAATAAAGCTCCTGTCTAGAAAGCCAAAAGCCCATGCTTTGCAGTTGACTCCCTACCAGATGATGTAGAGATAAAAAAATTTATCTCAGGGAGACTCTTCTTGAGAATTCATTCTCAGTGGAGCTATGAGAAAAGGAGAAGCAAAATTACTAAACCAAACCTTGTAAGTACACAATGCTGGTTTTAGTCTGAGCCTTTGAAATAGTTCTCAGCACACGGCCTGTAGGTATTTTCCATGAGTGGCTACACTGGTCCCAGAGGGAAGCAGTTGCTATAATTAATGACTGAAGCTTATCAGCTGCCAGAAGTTCCTCTACACCTTGTTCCTCTCTGTACATGTTAAGCATTATCTGAAAAGAAAACAAACATCAGCTACAATAAACACCTCTACAAAATATCTTGGAGATGAAGAAAAATCCATTGGGGGAGGCGGGAAATCATAGTTTGATACTAATACCAGGAGAAAGGATGCAGTGAAATGAACAAGTAAAACTACCACTAGGATATCCTAGGATATTCTCAATGGACTTTTTTTTTTAAACAAACAAATAAGAAATATAGTGGAATCATCTCAGTTTATTTTATACTGTTCTTGATGCTTCTTCAATGGTTTTCAGTCCAAACTTACTCTTTTTAGCAGTTTGAATCAATCACTAGCTAAAAGCTTAAGATCTGAGTACTCAGGACAAATGAACTCCCAGAGACGCATCTCACCTTAACAAGCATTTCCTGAGTTTGAGTGTCATCCTCGCTTGTCTCTCCATCATCACTGGTTTTCTTCAGAGGAAAAGTAAAGAAAAGGTACAGGCACTGCATCAGAGCAGCTGGAAGGCCAGATCCAATGATGTTGCACATAGTTCTCTAAGTAAGGAAAATAAAAATCAGCCCCTCTAGAAGGTGACCACAGTTTCCTTGGGTTTCTACACACCAAATGTACGCATGGCAGTTGAAAGAGCTACTTGAGCATTTTACTCTTACAAGTGCTCTAGGACACACAAGTGTGTCAATCATAGAGCATGGCTGTACAAATCCACTGGACAGAAGTAAACACACTGACTGTGTGTTGCCATAGCTGCTCCCAGGACTTCCCACTCCAGCTGAACTACAGCTTTGACAGTTATTTACTTACTATGTCCTGCATAAGGAGACCTACAGTCAATAAAGCAAACAACCTGCAAACTAACTAGCAGCTAAATTAGCAGTACATCCCAGGCAGACAGTGCTGCTTTTATCATTAGTTCACAGAACACCCTGCAGCGATAGAGGCCTAACATGTTAAAAGCATGAATTCTCCATTCCCTCCTTGACCCAGCATAGCAGCAATTTAGCTATAACGCCTTTGCTTTTGTAACATATTGAATAACTACACACACACTTCTAATTATAGCTTTTATAAATGCAAGAGACACCATTTCTCCACAATGTTTCTCAACACTTAGTTTCTTCCCATCTTCACTGCGGCTGTGTACAACTTACAGAGAAGTCCCAGTGTGCTTGCTTGGCACACAACAATTAAAAAAAAAATCAGCAGCAAATTAAACAGAAGAGGGAGGTTTGTGATTTGAAGTTTTGTGAGTGTGTGTGCTACAAAAAACAGCAACGTCTTAGATCTGTGAAAAACCCAAACCTCATCAGAAACTTCAGGCTGTAACTAACTATAAATAATTTTATAAAACTCCTTGTGACACAGAACATGTCCACTAGAAGCTGACAGTAAGATTTTATTTCCATGTACCTGAATAAGGATCAGCTCAATGTCAGGGATAAACACACCCCTGACACCCATCACCTGGGTATACTGCTGACGCCAGTCTGCATCTACATACAGTCTGATGGGTGTACAAGCAAATTTTGTGAAATGCTTTGAAATGCTTCAAAGTGAGCAGCTATCAGGATGGAAAATCCAACTACTGTATTACCAGACAGACAGATCCTTACTAGTCATGGTTTTGATATGTTAGCTGGAGTGACAAAGGTTGAAGATCCACAAGGGGGGGAAAAAAAAAAAAAAGAAAAAAAGATAAATCAGAGCAACATGAGAAAAAAACAGCTGCCTGATGATCAAAATAAAAAGGGTATCTGAAAGCACAGAGCGCTTACTTCCCTCCTTTAAAAAAACCTAGACTATAAACCTGGTGGTGTGTCATCTATCTGACCATATACCCTGGGCATGCTGAATCACAAAGCATTGGAGATAATGCAAGCATTATGAGACTTAGGTGTTCCACTGTTGATTGGCTACCCAGCTTCTCTGAAATAAAAAGGAAAAAAACAAAACAAGACAAAACAAAAAAAACAACCTTTGTAGACGTTTCTCTTACCAAGTCAGTCTGTGAGAGCAGATACACTGATTTCAGGAGCAAACGGCCATCTTCTGCTTCCCCTTTCTGTTGCAACAATTGCTCCAAAGCAAGACGAGCTTCCTCTGTTACCACAAAAACATTAAACTTCAATTCCTTAATGAAAGATGAAAATACTGCATTGATCCTTTCTTAACAGATCTGACAAGTTTAACAAAGTTACAGTAGCAGGAGTCCACTGAAGTGAACAGAAGGACATAAAAGGATTTTTATCCAGCATCAGGCTCAGGTCAGTTCATGTAAACTATGTGTTCCAAACTGACAAGCTTCACTGGGAATACCAGCTCAGTTCATGAAGTCTGCCAGCTGACCAGTGCTAAGAATTTACAACAGCTATGAGGAAAGCCATGTGTGGCTAGCAGTATTTTTTTCATTAAATAATGCACCTCAGAATGGCGTGTAGCCTACTCTTTTACTGCTTAGCTGCAGTATTATACATTTCCAGCTACAAAAGTTCCAAAAATCAAGGTCATCACAGCATACAAGGCCAGATCTTCAGTGCAATCACCCAAAACCAGTGCTAGCTCGCACCTACTAAAAGATCTGGCTTGCCACACTTAGCATTCTCCTGTTGCCCCTTTATTGCCCTAATTGTAAGTACAGAGGACAGCTGAATGTCAGCACATTCCCAGAATAAGTGGATGCAGTAGTTACGGTATGGGATCATTACCTGCAGGTTTGCCATTGAGGTTCCTCTTAATTTCTTTTGTCAGAAGCTTGGAAACCTCACTGGCTAATAGCTGAATGTTGGGGAATACGATTACTCCAGCAGACTGTTCCCAGGCCTGAAATCCAAGTGTAACTGTTAAGTCTTTCTGATACAGCATGTCTTTGGTAGATTGAGAAGCACTAATAAATATAAACAAACAAACATAAAGCTAATATTGCCCTGCAAATTTCCCTCCCCAGCCAATATAGTCCATTAAGCAGCATTTGCCAGACAGGCAGGAGCCTGACACTACAGATACAGAAGTCAACCTGGAACTACTTTTTGAATCATGTAATGCACGTACTAGAGAGCATTTACATTATTTTCTCCATTTAATACAATCAAAACAAACATAAATGTTTGCCATAGCCCCTGTGTCACTAATTATTTGTATCAAAAAGCATGCTAGTCCTTTTTGAAATACAACACCCTCTACCCTGAAGAGGTTATAGCTACAGTTGTCCAAGAATTTTTCAGTGAAAGTATATCCTTCTCCAAAAACTTGCCTCCCCAAAACTGAAGTTAATCATAAACAAAACCCAAGTTTTCAATGAAATAAAAATTTAAAATAAAAATTGTATTTTCGCCATTCAGTCAGTCATTGCACAGTCTCAGCTACTTAGAGACTGAAGTGGGACTGGAAGTGCTGCTCTCATAGAGCATTTGTAACAGCTCTGTCAAAAAGACACCACGGTAATACAGGACTACTGCTCCCAGGCATCAGTATACTGGCCAAGACTCACCTGAAACTTAATGATTCCTTTCAAGTCAATAAATTTATATAAAAAAACCTTAATATCACAGAACAAACAAACAAGCAAAATCCTTTATGGTTTGGTTGTTTGGGTTTTTTTTAGTTTGGGGTTGGAGGAGGTGTGTGGTTTTCGTTGTTTGTTTTTTTTTTTTTTTAAATACATTCATAAAGTTTCTGCCTTGCAATTCTGCTCTATTTTAGGAGGAAAGTAAAGCTCATAAATCAGCATTTCTTTCAGGACAGAAATAATCTTTGTTGCAAACTAAGGAAATAAAAGAAAACATGAGGAAATGAGCTGAAAAAACAGAAATATTCTAGCCCAAAAGGCACTAGGATGTGATTTTGCAGCAATATGTGTTGCCTAACCCATCTGCCTATGAGGTTAAGATGTAAGCTGCCAGGCCTGGAATGACAACCCTGCCTGTCCGGGAATTTACATTTGTTGCGTGAAAAGGGGCAAAGCGGTTTTAGCAGAAGATAAACCCCCTTGCGTTCTAACACTCCTCACCGAGGTGGGAGGCTAGGTGCGGCTAGGTTTAAATTCTGAGTGATGCCCAATTCAGCACTATCAGTCCAATCGCGTTTAATATGTATTAAACTATTACGATTTGGATACACTAATAGTGGACTGCACCTTCAGTCTAGTCGTGCTCATGAACTAGCACGGCCACTCTCCAGTCTTTGGTCGCGTTCACTGAGAAACCAAAACGACTAGCTACTTAAAAAAGTGCAGTTTATTTAAACAACAGATATATAGGTTCTTAGGATTGCCGGTGATAAATACACTGTCTGCAAAGCACGTGCAAATGAAAGTATTGTTACATATACAAAACGCGCGACAAAGTTATAAACGATACAGCCTGGCTTTAAATGTAGAAAAAGAGAGTCTCTAGAGAAATTTCTAAGTTTCCCGAGGAAGCACTCGGTATAATCTAAGTCTTACCCAAAGGCGTCCCTATGGGGGGGGAAGAGAGGCTCAGCCCGTCAACTGATCCCAGAAGTCAGTGATGTAATTCTTTATGATGGTGTCTTCCCTGGGTATCCCCCCTCTCTTGGGCTATTTTTATACTATTTGTTATCTTCAAGGTGGAGTTTGAGTGACTTTAGTCATACATACTTTTATCATGATTGGTGTAAATTTCTCTCGCTTCACAATTAAAGGTATAGTTTACGAGAAATTCAGGGCACAGACTCAAGAAGGAGTGGTCGCACCTTGGAGGCGGGTAGCCTTCGGGATGGAGGTGTGTTTTGGTATTATAATGACATTATAATGAGCAAAGTTCGCACAAAGGACAGCATTTCATCAAAATTTGACAAAATGTTGGCTCTGAGCATCTAGCGGGCAGCTAATTGGCAGCTTCATGCCAGCTGCGGCTATTTTCTACCTCAGAAGCCTCTTGATTTTATACTTTTCCTTAATGTGTGAACAATGCTGTACTTTTGTATTTTTCAGCCAATTTAGTATTTATTCCACAACATTACAAGCTAGCTTACAGCATGAGTACAGATCGGTGCTAATACAGGAAAAGATGCAATTCTAAAATTCTGAGACTATGACAGTAAATGTTTACCAGTTCAGGATTTCTAAACATTTCCTATGCTATAATAAGCACCCCAAAATAGGAAGATATAGTCCTAAATGCATAGCTAGCCAAGGAAAATAAATGTATAGACAAGTTTATAAACAATTTATAAATAAGTTTATAAATCACTTGTTCAAGAATGGACAAGCAATTCAATGCAAAACTGACAAGTGGAACAACAGCAAGACTTGATGATTCCCTGTCTGACAAACAGATCCCCTCTCAAATACTTCTTAGCCTTGACTCTGGGGAGGAAAAAAATATCCAAAAGGAATAAAAAATATTCCAGTAGGTTAATACTATTGCACTCAACTGGCCTCTGAGGTTCATGTACTATTATTTTTATAGAACATCCAAAGCTACACACATCAATATATTAGGAATAGTGCAGCATTCATCTCTAAATACCAGGCTGAGACACCTCTGTTCCCAGCAACCTTGCAAATTTTCTTTACAAAAATCTCCTCCTTCTAAAAGCTCAGAAAAATCAAGCTGTAAGGCCAGATGATGAAAGGAAGGTAACAAAAATAATAAGACATCTGTTCTCCTAAAATAATTTGGAGCAGACACCCCATAATACTGTCTGCCAAGAAATCAGTACAACTCTTTGTGAAAGAAGTTGTTCTATAAACATTATTTCCTTCCCTACCACCGCTTTCAATTACTTGTTCTTTCTTTGCTGATGGAAGCTTGTGGGCAAGCTATTTCTTTCCCCAAAGTGCCAGCTGTCTATCGGCAATAAGGCCAGCACTACTTTTTACTTAATTTTACTGCATTGACCTCTGGAACTGCACCCAACTCTCTTTTCTGGGCTACAAAAGAGTGAAATGCAATCACACAGTCTGCCTATCAACTAATTTTCAGTCAATCAACAATACAAAAAAAACCCCAACATGCTGGTTTTTTTTCACATGGTGACCATAAATGATTTTCAGAGACCCTCAGTTGCAGGAACAAGGTCCACCGATTCCTACACTTCTGATAGAGAAATGAGAGAAGAACTGGAAAGACTAGAAGCAAGCTGGGCAAACACAATGACAATAACCCCACAGCTACTTAAGAAGATACAATGTTTGTCATTAAGCTATACCCTTTTTCAGAAGAAAACAGTGATAAATTCCTGCCCCTCTGCCTCAAAGAACAACACCCTCTGAACACTTCAGAAATAACTTGTTATACTCACTCTTCTGCTAACAGAAAGAGCAAGGAATATTACAGAAGTTCGGACCATACTCAGCAGAGAGCAGTTGTCAAACGTTCATAGCAATGCTACCATTGTGCAAATATTGTGTGAAGTCTAACTCACTACAGATCAGGCCACTAATATTCTGATTTAATTTCATAGGTGATCTATCTGTGGGTCAGACACCAACCTCTAGAATACACTCTCGTTTAAGAACAGACCTAATCAGTTCCATATTCATCTTTAAACCTATAAAAGATCTGTATCTGGAAGAATATCAACCTGACTTCATTCCAGGATGTCTGCCTTCAGAGGAAACTCAAATAATATGGTATCAATGTAATCTGATTTTATTTCTTCCTCTTAAGGCTGTTTCTACATGTTTAAGACTCTGCCACAAGTTCCCTGTGTCTGCTGTTGCCATCTGTCCTTCCTATTCCATACTTCATGGAGAGATGCTAGCTCAAAAGCCAGACATGTAATAGAACATTCTGATACTTTCTGAGATACCAAGAAGAAAGATACAGAGGGCACATTAAAATGACTCCCAGCCTAGGCCTGAATCACAATCTAACATTTTCCTCCTACACCTTTTCCTTCTACATCAAGAAGTATCCATAAATAATGAGCCTCCACACCCCAGATGGCTCCTGTTAGTGCCCTCTCTCTCTCCAGGCAACTGAGTAAGTGCTAAAGCACTCTAAGACAAAATGAGAGAGATGCACTGGCATCTGCGTGATCAAACAAGGAAAGGAAAAGCAAGAGATGAAATCCTCCAGGGAGGGCAAAGACTTATGCAGAGTCCCCTGTTAAATAATAGTAAGGTAGTTTCTGTAAGAACTTCATAATATGTGCCACTCAAACTGAGATGCATTTCCCCAAGCCAGCTCAGAGGCTTCGCACAAAGCAGAAGGCTGGTACATGAAGGGCGTAAAAGTCATATGAAGAAGGACATGATGACTCAAAGCTAAAGGGCCGGATCGTCCGTAATGTACTCCTAAATCAATGATGCAAAGACAAAATGCTCTAGCTACATATCTGAACCTAAACGCCTACAAAGCATTGCAAAGCTCACTGATACATGTAAGAAAAGTGAAGGGGAAGAATCTCTCTTAGACCACAAAACCAAGTGTTAAGCTAATGAGAAATTCACATGTCCATTCTGAATATATTCAGAATGGACATATAGAGAATTTAAAATCCTGTCTTTGTGAGCATTACTGCAATCAGAAAGTAACTTTCTTCAAACCTAAAACATGTGAAGTTCAGCCCTACAGAAGGGAAACTCATGACAGTTATGCATATGCACATTGCCAGTCCCTTAGCAATACTCAGCTGGCCTCCTGGGCAATAGCTGTCCTTTGACCCACTGGCACTAAAGTTTATTTCTCATGTGTCATGATAAACAAGCAATTTCCTGCTTTGCTGTTCAATTTTTAATTCCTAAAACATCTAGATTTTATAGCTTTTGTCACCTTTGTTCAGTAACAGTTTCCTCAGTCCTTTGAAAATTTCACTCCAAAAAATGACCTTCAAATGGAAGGCATTCTTGTTATTCATACTTAGTTAATGATCAGTAAATCTGAAGTTATTCTATAGAATCTCGTCTTGCCAAGGTTTGTTTATTTCATCTTCACTATATGGTATTCAAAAACTAAAGCCGCAACAGAACTCAGAAACCTTGAGATCTGAGAATTTCAATTTCATTGTGAATTTGAGACAGGAAAACCTCGGCAGGAGAACATCACAAAAAGCCTGCAATACATTGCTTACAAGAAGGGGAGGGAGCACTTTGGAGAGACAATAGCAAAGCCTATTTTTGTTGGGATGAATTTATACCCTTAAAATATTAAGGATGTATGTTTTACATGGAGCTTCAAGAAGAAGGAAGACAGGAGGTCTGATAACAGCTCTAGGAAAAGCAGAATAGATGGCTTTTGCTCCAAGCAAAAAGGCTGTATCTTGTAAACAAGTTGTTTCTGCTGCCTCAGAAAAAGAACAGTGCAATATTCAGCAAGCCGTTTAAAAAGCAGATCCATGGAATAAGGTGCTTCTCTACAAAAAATTGTCAGATTATCAGTCTTGATCTGACTTTGAAGAGCTGAAGAAGGAACGCTGCCCCTTCTCAAAGCTAGAATTTTTGTGAGCTGATAAAGCAGTGGTGAGCTCCCAAGAGAGCCAAGTATGCCCCAGCACATGTAGTGCCATATGCAGAGAGACAGAGATTCATTTCCAGTGACAGGCATGTACACAGAGCAACAGCTCTTCTGCTCAAATATAGCCTTCGGTCCAGGAGGAACACTCTTCTATGCAAACAACTCCAGAAGCTGAGAGGAAGTGCTGAAAAGTGAAAGCTTTGTTCAGTAATCATAAAATATCTGTAGGGCTATTTAGACTAAATGAGAAGGTTGCTTCTGAAACTGCAGGCTATACATTCACTGCCTTTTCAGACTCTTCCATTCATTTTGTCTGCACTGCCTTGGAGCAGGGAAAACTTGTGCCCCAACACAGCAAATTTCACCATAGGTATCACCAGATCCTACCCGCAACTCAATTGGTTGCATCACACTGAGACAAATGAGAGACCTGCTTCAGTGCTGCTGACATCAGCATCTACACCAATTTCAAAGTCCTGTTCTGCACCAGGACTTACAAGCTTCACAGGTTCACGCTCCATCCAGCTGAATGAAATATTTATTACTATATGGAAGCTATTCCTGCTTTAGTCTCATGGACACCAAAGATTTCATGGTCCTGTGCACAGTGATTTCCCTGCACACGTAGTTAAAAATGTCCCTGTCACTACAAAATACCACTTTTCATGTCCCACAATGCTTCATATGAACAGAGGGACCACATTACTAACTTTTTTTTTTCCCCTCACCTACCCACTGACTTCTTTTTAGAAAAACAGTTCAGCTAGGTAGGGAACAGATGGATTTGAGTTTGGTCACTCACAAACGCCAAAAACTCACAAGAACAGATGGCTGAAATATGCCATCATTAAAATAGGTTTTCACCAAAAAGATTTTATTTTCTTTTTGAAGGATTTACATAGTAAGAGAGTGTAAAAACGCAGAATCCATACCCATGAACATCCAAGGTAATTCAAGAGAAAAACAGTTCTTCTGTACTGCAACATGGCCACAGTGCACTTTAGATAGGCCAGGTTTTCTGCTCCTCTCAGTATAAGCTCTGCCATTCTGTCGCTGTATGGTCCACTCAAACAGTTCCCTGTACATTTTGCATATTCTAGCGAATAAAACCAACAATGGCTCTCATCCATTACAGAGCTCTTCCAGTTTCACCTTTCAACATGGCCATCTCAGAAATTGTTGGCTGATGGAAGCTCTAGGGCATGGGTTAGGGCAGCCTGCTAACTAAAGCGCTCTCGTTCTCAGTTGTGTCCTTCACCGACAGTACAACTTTCCTCTCCTCATGCCACAATTTCCTTGTCTATAACACAAATCCTCTCTCAAACACTAAAATTAGATATCAGCACTGTCATCAACCCAAAAATTCCATCTAAAGACTGTAACCCTGCATTTCCCCTAGCTGGCTACATGCCACAACCACATTTTCCCAGACTGAAACTGTGCTCAGCCCCCTGCTAAGTAATAAAATAGATGAGGCAGACATGAAGCGGCGTCTTTGAAACATGCCTATCTCATCAACACATCCCTTAACTCCAAGAATAGAATTTAGCCATTCATGAAAGTAAAGCAGTGCTTCCCCACATACTTTTCTCATGTCCCCCCCATATACTTTTCTTATGCTAACATAGCAGGTTACTTAGACAGAAGGAGGACAAGAAACTGTTTCCCCAGGATCCCAATAAAATAACAGTTATTATAATCTAAACAAAGGGATCATGCTCCAATTAACTCCACTGGCAGTTAGGGTGACCACAGAACAGATAGAGCAACAGAAACTCAAATTTACATCCTTAGCATCTGCACCAAAGGCAAAAAGGAGAACAAACCTTTAAGAAGAGGGGAAGAAAGTCCAGCAGCCTTCTCTGTTGCTCCTCTGGGATGAGAAATGGAGCCATCTGCTCATACTCTACAAACTGTCTGCCTAGAATCTCCCACTGGAGGGTATGGCTCTGGAGTGGCTTGTCCTTGCTGTGTGCAGGCTGTCCTGGCACTTCTGCTTTGTCTCCATCATCAGGGCTTTGCTCTTGCTGTCCTGCTTTGCCAGGTGAATCCTCCAGCTGCCATGTGAGTTCAGCTGCTGTCTCCATGCTGAAATGAGACCTGAAGTTAAAGATACTGTGTTATTTACAGTTAGCATCATCTCTTACCAGTCAACTGATCCAATGAGCCTAGACACTGACCATCTTAACTATTGGAGTTGGGGAGTTTACAAGTATGGAAACACTGGCAGCCACTGACTCTTTTCCAATTCTGATAGCAAAGCACTCTGCTCCTGGACAAGTGCATTACTATCTTACAATCACACGACCCATGACACACGTGCGCATATGCTACACAACTCATCTGGGCTTTGGCAGGACAAGCTGGTAAACCATGAAGGAAATCCAGATCCCAGCCTGAGGTTTGCCACCAAGCCAGATCCTCTCCCTATACTTCAGTCACCCCAATTGTAAAACAAGTCATAACTGTTCCATCATCAGACCTGGAACAGAAGAGCACTACCTAAGAGCAAGGTTACATGTTTCATTGAGAACACATGCTAAACTAAGCTGTGCATCTCTGATGCATTCCCCAACTACAGTGTGGCTGAAGCACTGGCTGGAACAGCAGCTGTGTAAAAAAGCCAAGGAATCCCCACATGGATGTGCTGGTCCAAATAGGCAGCACCATTCATCTCTTCTATCCTGCATACGTACAGCTCTGTTCAAGAGGTAAGTATTTTCACTACAGCCTTACCTGTTTTGCTGATCCTGTAAACTGAAATGGATATGCCTCAATGAAGTTGCTTCTAGCAGCCTGATTTCCATCAAATTGAGCCTACAATGGGTCCATCTTGCACTATAGGTAGAGGAATCCTTCTGGTACCCTCATCTCAACTCCAAGTCCTCTCCTCTACTTTCCAGCCCTGTTTTCATCCACAGTCTTCTGGGAGGTCAGTGATACAGCGTGGAATTCACAGCAACCCTACTCCTTTGCCATCTGTGAGCTCACCCTGCTACCCAGAGCCTACATAATGACAATGCTTACAGCAATGGCAATTAGGCTTCTCCAGTTTCCATCAAAATCAGCCATGTGCTTATTGGTGTCTAGGACATCATCTCACTACTCAAAACATGACACACACAAATTATCATAGTGTGGGCAGGCAGCTGAGGAGTTGTCACCAAGAGGAACATAGCTCATCACTTTACTTACCAAATACATTGTCTTTTAAGAGCCTAGAAGAATCTTTAACACATCATTACACTTCCTCAAAGTAAAACACCAATGTACCTCCATTTGTAGGAAATAGGTTCCTTCTCTACAGTGTCTCTTTGATTGCCATTCTAGCTTGTCAATAAAAATGCCAAAGCAAATGTCACTAAAAAAATAAGTCAGATTTCCCGCTCTACCAATACATATACCCCTTAAAATAATTTTTTAATAAAACTATTATGAGCCTGGTTTAGAAATTATGAGCCAACACCAATACTATTTTGGATTCTCTTCGTTTGCCATCCATTAGTTGTGCAGCTTGCTTACTGCTTGAGTCCTGCTCACTCCAAGCCAGATGAACCAGTTTCACTTCCACACTCACACAGTAGCTCCATATTGCAGAGGTGAAGAGGGTGACATTATCTTGTCACTGTGCACCACAGCACCTGCAGCAAGCTGATGGTCCCTGCAGACATGCATGCTTGGATGCTGATTATGATCCTTCACACCACAGAAGAAGGTAACTTACTCTACCACAGCCCATACTCCATCCTTCTCTAGGAGATGGAGAGCTACAAAATTTTGATCAGTCTCCAGGGATGTCAGTCTGGAACTTCCTCCTTCAACAACATTTTGTGTTTCACTGCTGTTGTTTTCCTTAATTATCTGTGTTAAGACAACACAGCCCGGTGAGCAGAAAAAGTGTGATGACTCTCTGTACAGAGTAAACAGGAAGACTGTTCCTCATGACTGCGTGGGAGTTACATTTGTCATATGTTATACTTAACCCTGGTATGGGATTTCAGCCCACTTGACTCATTGTGAAGCTGTACAGTGTGTTAAGAAAGCCTGGGTACTGTTTTAGGGGTTTCAGTGAGCATAGTTCAGAGTTACTTTTTCAATGAGGCTGCTCTCGCATCCCAAATGGCACCCTTCCCAAAGGAAATCTCTCACCTTGCAAGCTACTCTGCTAAGCCTATATCAATGCTGAGTAACAAGTAACTCACTCCCAGTGCCTACATTCACTTTAGTCATTTGTATAGAGAAACCCAAAACCCTTTATAGAGGCATTTTACAGATTGTGAAACTGAGGCATGGAGAAATGAAATGAAGTGCTTACGCTGGCTCAGAAGGTCAGCGACTGACCATCAACATCGCAGCTTGAACTGTACTGCACTGAATGGCACCGCAAATGTGATTACCAATTTTCTCTCTTTCTATTCATAATTTACTTACGAGGCCTTTCTTGCTGGTGGCACAGCTAAGGCAAGCAGGGCTGGTGACTCAAAAAATTCTCACTCTACAGATCTACGTAATGAAAGAATACTTTTCCTCTCCACAGATACTATTAAAACCAGATATGCACATGCAACATCATTAATGAAGACCTTAATGTAACAGACTATGTAAAACATTTGAGTTTACATGGAAATCTTTAATCTACAGAAGTACATGAAAGCAAAATGAGGATTGTGATTTGCCTTATTTACTGCAACTGTCTAGACAACAAGAGGTATACTAGAATAAATATCAGTCCTCTAGTATTAGTCTTGTTGTCTCCACTTGCACTATCTCCTTTATGTATTCCTGCTCCTCATAGCCTTTTCTTGCTTCTCGCATCTACAATTTCATTCAGACTTCTAAATCCTTTGCATTTTCTGTTTTTCTTGGAGGATAATTATCCTTCCAGACCAATCACAACATCACAGGGTCTAGCATTCAAGTATCTTTGGTATTAAGGATGGCTTAGATACTTTGAAAATACCTTTTATGTTGGCTCTCTACTACATCCCACCATTTGTACTGATCCTCAGTGTAAATTAATGGCTTATTTTAGTTTTGATAAGTTATAAATATTACAATGATACAAAAAGTAAGTCTAAATAATAAAGATTTTAAAAGATATGAAAGTGAAAATACATCAGATAAACCTGATGCTATCATTCAGAAAGTAGTGTCAGGTAACAGAGAGGAAGTGGAACTTATTCATGTATTTTCCCTTTTGTTCTAAATGAAGCTTGCGTGAAATCACACTGCAATGTGGCTACGCCTTTTCACACTGGTTAAGACAAAAAGCAAGAAAAGCCTGACCAAAGCTGGCAGAAGGACAGGCAGAACGCTGGTACTAAAAGCGTACTGGCTGAACAAGCATGACTTTTAAAATTACATCTTAATTATATTTATCTGGAATTAACTCCCCCAGAAGTCCAAAGAATGATCCCATACAGCTACAAAATCTCAATCTGCACCAAGACCAAGAAGTTTGCTTATATATCTAAAATAATTTGTTATCAGAGAAGAATCTCATGACAAGATGGTTGACCAAAACACAATCAAGTCTCATACCAAATTTCAGAGTATGGTCCACTTTTTATGATAAGTATCTGCAAAAAATGTCAGATATTTGAGCACATATGGAAATCTTTAATCTCCAAAAGTATATGAAAGCAAGATGAGGACTACAATTTGCCTCGTTATTTACTCCAACTGTCCAGATGACAAGAGACATATTAGACTAAATATCAGACCCCTAGTACTAGCACTAACTGCCTTAAGTATTCCTTCTCCCAATAGCCATTTCTTGACTATTAAAATTTAGGATTCTGGTGACTATCAGAAACACACAGCTCACAGCACCCCAAAAATCCACTGTGTGATATCTCTTTATACCTCCTTCCTTTCCTTGTCAGCCAAGATAAGTCTGCTCATTAAACAGTCATACCAGACAATCATTTTAAATGTTAATAGCAGGGATTCCACTACCTCCCCAGGAAAGCTGTCGGATGTCATAACAGACCCAAGCAGTAGAAGGCATCACTTGTTTCTTTTATGAACCATCTTATCTCACAAATTCCGGTTCTCTCCCAATTCAATCACCAACTCCCTCTTTGTGGATTACACCATTTTGCTCACAGGAAATGACAGTACCTCAGAAAGAAAACTGTGCCAGATGCTGTCCATCTACTACTCTCTTACCTCTGTCCCTCTTAATCACCTCGGTTCTTCCTCCCTGAACCCTCTCTGCTTTTAAATTACCTACACCTATCAGTCCTATGCCTACTGATCATACTTGACATATTTTATGAGGCAAACCTAAAAACGCCACCAAAACCATTTACACTTTGATGTCACTCTATTTACCTTCTCCAATACAAGGACTGCAATGAATTAAAACATGTTGTAAAATTAAATATCCTACCCATCCTTGCCAGGTCCATTTAATTGTAAATTTTATGGGGAGGATATTCTCTCATCCTAAGTTCTGGCACAGCGCTTTAAAAATAGGAACCTAACCTGGCTGGTGTCTTGAAACACAAATCGCTGACAAAATACAAAGAACAGAGGGGTTTTAAAACACTTGCCAGCTTAGAGAATGTTGAGTATTGTTCAAAGAATAAGTCCTATTTCGGTAGGACATGGCCCCTACTTTTTCAGCAATATAAATACCATTTCATCTTGTTTCAAGAAGGTTTGACATTATTACTGCCAAAGGAGTTGCATTCATTTACATTAGCACTTAATTTGTCCAAGCATACTTCTACTTTTTGAGTACATCTAAGTTGGACAAGGCATTTCTGCAGTACAACCTCACAAATCGTTTGTTCATTTTCAAACACTTAACTGCATTTCTCTTTATTTCTGCTTGAAGACCATCTCCATGCAATCCAAAAGTAGCTATAAAACTGACTTAGGCTCTCCCTCATGTACCCACTCTTCATTTTTTCCATTTTAAAAAGTAGTTTCTAAATATCTAATTGGGAACAATTTCTTCTCTGACTTGCATATACCCTTACTGCAGGCAAGAGAGACGCAGAGATATTGGGTATATGTGCTTCTGAGATGTGGTCCTCCTGGAAGTGAAGTAATGTCCCCACCTCAAGAGCAAACAGAATGCTTCTGGTCAGTCACAGACAACATAGTTGCAACAAACTTGAACAAGACCAGGGCAATTCTGATCACCTCAAAACAGCTCATTACATAAGGACGTGCAGTTAAACAAAATCTAACAAGTCTCTACCAGCAGCAGCAGCAACAGATACACCCCTTATATCTGCAATCCTGTTATCATTCCTAGATTAAAGAATACAAGCAAACCGCTCATCCTTTTTCCTTCTTGTACTGCCGTTTAGGGTGAACTTTGGCTGAAATCTCTGCTGTTTGAAAATGATCCTACCACAACAAACCAGTTGCAGATAATACTGAGTTTCCTTCAACAGTTAACAGTCTGTTCCTTTTGTTTTCACAGCAAATCTCTTGACATACCTGGGCTCCTAGATTTGGCAGCTCCTATTGCAGTCAAAAACCACATGCAGAGAAATAAGCGTTACTGCTTCAGTCCTACTAGGCATCTTGGTGCATGCAGCAGCTCCCACTCTGCTCTTTAAACTTTCCACTGTGAATCACCTGATTAGCTGCTGCACTTATTTCCTGAGGAAAGCAGAAGTGGAGAACAAATGAACCACATGCTCAGGACCTGCCAAACTCCCAAAGCAACTTAGTAGAATTCAGCTTATGCACAAACCTGGCAGGCATTGCGTGCTTCTCCCTGGGTCAAGAGTAACCAGGCATTTCCCTCCATACCGTATCCAAAAAGAAGAGGGGTGGGGGGTGGTGTTATTTCATTTTGTTTTTGAATTTAGGGTTTACCAAACTACAGGAACACAGCACCACAAAACTCATGCTCTCTGTGCAACCTGTGCCCAAAGGACAGGCAGCAGTTGGGAGTCCTTGCTCAAATGCAGTACCCTTAAACTAAATACATTTGAATGCAGAGGTGAATGCAAAGTCCTCGACCT
The DNA here is from genome assembly GCF_964199755.1 of Larus michahellis. Lineage (NCBI taxonomy): Eukaryota > Metazoa > Chordata > Aves > Charadriiformes > Laridae > Larus > Larus michahellis. Next base: position 53,237,075 of record NC_133901.1, on the reverse strand, counting down.
CTCTATGAAAAAGGTCAAGGCGGCTGCTCAGATCAAGAGGCAAACAAGCACTGTAAGCTCACTGACAACATAAAGGAGCCTAGACCAGCTATGGGGTTGGGGGAAGGCTACTTCTCAGTTGTCTAGCTGCTTTTTTGTTCTCCCTAATAACACACCTGAAAGGCTTTATAATTAGTTTCTAAGAGGAGATGGAGTTCAAACAGTTTTACACAGGAAATACAAGTGTTTCCTGAACTGCTTCTCCCTGAGACCTTGAGAATCAGTGGAATCATGGCCTTACAGTGACTGAAACCTGAGGGGGTTTTACCCTAGGTCGTTAAAGTCATCTGTTTTCTGTTAACATCTACTTCACTCAATGCCTGAAAAAGTATTCAGGAGGAAAAATAACTTTATCTTCTCAGTGTGAACCTCGCTGAAACACACACAGGCCTGGCTGCGCTCAGCACTGCACCAACATGGCTGCAAGGCCTCTAGGCAGGTCTGACACAGGCTGAGCAAGCTCACACGGCCTGCGAAAGGCTGTGCCAAGACAGCCATGAGGCTCAGGCCTCAGGCCATTCATGTATTAGCTGATAATTTCCCAATCTAGCCAAAACTATAGTGGTGAGATGAATGGCAGAAACACAGAGACACAGAAAAGAATACCAAGCCATAGAGAACATCATTGCTTTCCCTTTCCTAACTCAGAAGCAAGCCTTAATGTGATCCACTTCCACTCTTTTTGTGTCAGTTTAAAACCACAAAACAGAAGGCCATTAGCAGCAGCCCCTCCATGCTGTTTCACCAGAGAGGCTTATTTCCCAGTGATGCCCCCCTCACTAGATGCTATCACGACTCAAGCAGTCATACAGTCATTAGTATATTTCTAATCCACACAGCAGAAGCGGAAGCACCATTTCTCTTTTTCATCCTGCACAAACTGCTGATGGGGCTGAAAGTCCAGTTTCAGTACGCCCTCCCACTTAATCTCTGCTTCACTGGAGCGGAACAGCTGTAACCAAATTATCTGTAGTAAAAATAACTCAAGGGCTAAAGACAAGCTACTAGCTAATGTAGTAGGAGACAGTGCCACAATGCCCTTTGTCAGTTTGGGTCTGTTTATATTACCAACCCCTTGCACTGTGCCTCAACCTACAAAACCAGAGGGAAAAATCCTTCCTTCATTCTTTTTTCCCTAGTCTCACAGGGGAAAAAAAGGCATGTCTCCCACATACTTGCATTTGGATCTATGTGCAGGAAACCTAGCTCACAGCAACCCCTATCTTGGTCTAAGGTTTCTAGAAAGGGCATTAGGAGCTAGCTCTACCAACGCTGACTGGAAAATGCCATCTGATAGGGGCAGCACTCTGAAGCAGATAATGCACGGCCCAGTGGAGATGAAATGTCCTGCCTGAGCTGGACGTAAGTGGGCTTCCTGAGGCAAGGATCTGGAGATAACTACAAGGTCCACCTGTCTCACAGCATGAAATAATGTCCCTTATGTGGATTCTTATTAAATACCTCTCTTCTTTGCCATTCTAACCTCCACACACAAGTGGAAAAACCCTGTTTCATGCCTTTGTAGTAATGATACTACCCGCACAGAGGTATCTTTGTGGTCCAGAATGGCTAGAAGCACAGCATTTCTCCAGCTTGAAGCTGGAGGTCAACTACTGCACGTTTCTCCTGAAACCCAAGTTGCAGTACATTTCAGTTGCATTAGATTCATCAAATGGCCTGACTGGTTACACCAAGAGCAAACGTGTGTCCTCTGGCAATTGCAGTGCAGTTGCCATTGCCTGAGGGGCTGATAGTTTAGCCCCCCTGCAAACCCAAATGGGATGGAGCTTTGCCAAAAAGCCTGTATTTTTCCCTTCAACACGTTTTTCTCCTTGAAGACATAAGAAATAAAATGCAGGTGAGTTTGCTGAGACAATACATTTTTTTGCTGCACATTCATAACCTTCAATCTAGAAAAAAAAGCCAGTTAAATGCATGTCCCTTTCAACATTGCAAAGCGTCCAAAAGTTGAGCTAGCTGCCAGGTTTTTTTTCCACTCTTCATTTTTCCTGCTAAAATCCAGCTATCTTCTTTCTTTTTTGTCTTGATAAAAAGAACATTGATTAAAAAATGTTCATCAAATCATTTTTCATTTCTTTAACATCATAAAGGGAAGCGGCACTGTTTCATTTTCCTCCCCTCTTTTCCATGGCAGAGCAGAAGCTGACAGAGAGACCGCAGAGAAAGGCAATGCAAAAATTTAAACCATCTGCTTAACCGTAATTTTCACTCATCTTTTTTCTCAGTAAACCTGGAAATCTGCAGTGAAGGAGCTACCTAGTTCAGCTCCTTCAGCAAATCTTCCCAAAGAAGTGAAAGCAGCAGGCCACGAAGCGGAAAGCCACAGGATGGAGAGCTTGTGCAGCTCATCTCCCCTCTCCCGGCACACACACAGGGAGGCCTGGGGACAGCCACCCCACCTTTTTGGCCAGGTTTTCCCTGGAGGACAGAGCCCCGGGGAGGCGGGAAGCAAAAGCCACTTTCTGCTGGTGCTGCCCAGCAGCCCTGACCTGGGGCAGGGCCCTGGAGAGGTACCTCCCCTCCCGGGGCCTGCAGCCCCCAGGGAGCAGCACCACCTCTGAGGAAAATGAGTCAGTGCGTAGTGATGCACAGCCACACTGTGCAGATTGTAAGGTAAAGTGCATATTTGGACACCTGCACAGATAACTAAACTTCAGCTTTAAATTAAATGGAGCTCATGCTGATAAAGCCATGAGACTGGTAGCTTGTAAAGATGTATCTGTGAGGCAACGTTTCCCGCCTGTTGCCTGACAGCACTCTTGGGACCACAGCGCTCTGGATTGGGAGGCCTAGTGATACCGCTCTGGGACTGTGACTGACAGGCTGTAAAGAGACAGGGCAGTTTGCAGTGTCGGTGCTGGAGTAAAGCTCCTAATTTCTCTCAGGGAAGGAATCCATTTCCTTCCCCTGGTGGGCCTGCAACCCGTCCTTGGTGCCCCCCAGCACCCAGCCTGCACCTTTGCGCTGGTAAGGTTTGTTTAGTGCTAGCAGTATTAGGTGATGAGGATAATTTGTTACGTGGAATTCTGCTATTTCAAAATGTTTCACTGGAAATTGGAACAAATTCCCTCCATCAACAAAAATCTGTGAATCAAAAAGCGATGTTTTCCGATGCTGCTGCTGTTTAAACAGGAATGAACCAAAGTATATCCAATAGCCTCATCTTAGAGGTCAGACTGGAGCAGTGGTTTTCAGCCTTTTCCAATCTGTACAATCCTGAAGTAGTTTCCTATGAACCCTCACACAGCAAGGATGAGCCTGCTCCTTCACAGCCCCCCCCGCCCTTGCTCATTTTTTTTTTTGTCTCCTTTAAAAGTAGTCAGTGGTGGGGAGGGGAAAAATATCACTGGACTATATAGTCACAGAAATACCTTAAATAATTTTAAACTATTTTTTTTTATTTTTATTATGTGCATAACTAAATGCCACCAAAATCATTCCAGAGTTAGTAAAACAATATCAGCTTTTAAAAACACAAGAAAAAAGAAGCTACATTTAAAAACTGGTTTTAACAGAAGTGAAAACATCCCTGTTTGAAACTGCCAGACCCAAACATCTTGATCAAATGAACAGAATCCCCACCACCACCTCCTGAAGAAAAAAAAAGTTTCAAATATGAAAGTTCCTCTGGGAAGCTGCTATTTTGATTAAATGACACTACTGACTAAAAAATTTTGTGCAGGAAAATTTTTAAGGCAGCTTGACTGAACACATGATCTCCACACTGGAAGGCATGTTAGTCTAATAAGATTGAGGAAGTTGCAAGGCTAATGCAAAATATAATGGCATACTATTTTTTCCCCTTCCTGTACCTCAGATTAACTTTCTACTACAGGATACACAGGAATTCATTGTTTTCATGATCAACTCAAAAATTGCAAAAGGATCATGATACAGAAGTTCTGCAGGAAAATTTTTACAAATATTTACAAAACAGAAAGGTAGACTTTAACACATAGTGCTTATCAAAAAATACCACTCTCAGACACAGCCTCAGACAAAAGCACAAGATATACTTACATAAATATATATTGACCAAGAGCTATGGTCTTGAAAGATTTACTCTTCTCACTCTCTGTGCAGAAGAAGCACTGAAACCTCTGCAGACAACACCACTTTCTTAAGTCTCAGAAATTGGTCCTAGTTCCTGTTTAACACCCCTCTTTTGCTCTCCGCAAGGACATTGTGTAGCTTGCACAGCCTATAGCCTACTCTCATCGTCATTTTAGAGGAAATAGTGATCCCGAAGTTCAGACTAAACAAATCAAGCAAAATCCTTGCAACACAAGTGTGAGAGCAGACATTTTTCTATCTCTGATATGTCCCCTACTAACTACTATTATTTTTTCTTTTGCAGCTTCCAAGTCTATTTATAGAATCCTGCTCCTGTGACCTTGCTGTCCTATAAGCTGTGCACCCAGAGAGACTCTGCATGTATCCAGGAAGACTGCTTTCTCACAGTGATAACTACTCAGGTACCTTCAAATACCTAATAAGCATACTTGATGAGCTGTCACACCCTATTCATGGATAGACCTAGCTTTTCTACAAATATTCTTTTAGCTCTTTGAACTAGACTCATGTATCTTCCACTCTCTTTAATTCCTTATTCATAGAACTAATACTCCAATTGCATTTGGTTGCTAGCTTTTGTCATGTCATACAAAACACCACACAGAATGAATGAGGACAAACTAGTCCTCCAAACTAGAATGGGGACAAAAGCAGTAGTTTGCTGCCTGGTATGCTCTCGTTTAAAAAACAATTCTTGAAGCTGAGTAGCTTCCCTGGGGACTGTAGTTTCCTCCCCCCCCACCCAGAAAAAGACTGCTTTTAGGGTGTTAAGATGACTCTGTTCTAGGCTGGTAAATAATAAGAAAAATCTCCTTAATTTCCACTTAATTTATAACAAGATTCTACATTAGTGTTTTATTTTGTGCTACGAACTTGACCTATAAGGATACACAAAAAATTGCTGCTGCTGCTCAGTAGAGAGGTAATATTAGACTTGAAATTAAACCCGAGCACTAAACATGTAGAAATACTTCATTAAAAAAAAGCAAAGTAGAGCAACAAGAAACTAGTCATTGGCCACACGATCATTTGTGAGGTCAGTGTATTCATCAGAACTTGAAAGCATAGCTTTCAAATTTGAAGAAAAGGCTGCTACCACTTGGAGTAAAGGACGAACTGGTAAAAGAATGCAGTAGTTGCCTTGCAAGAGAGGCTCACCAAAAGATGGAAGTGCAACAGGCTCCTCAGCAACTATGTGTCAGATAGGAGTCCCTTTTGCTGTAATACCTTTCCAGGACTGGAGAGCAGTGGGTCAGAGCTGACAAACCGGCAAATTCCTCCTGTGAGGGTGCATGTTAGGACGACAGTTCAGACACAAGGTCTCTAGGGCTTTCTCTGCCTTGAAGAATTGCCTCTCTGTAAGCAGGAAAATGTGAATGGCAGGCTTCACGGGGAGGTCTAAGAAGGCTTATTCAGTAATAAAAGTTGTTAAGCTGTCTAAAAAACGATGCCAGTCATGAGGTGAAATTTAAATAATTGTTTTGTATCTCAGTGCATCGGTCACTATGCAATGCCTAGAGGAATGTGCAGATGCCCCTAACTTGAAGGAAACAGACACCTACCTTGTAAAAGTTCGGGACCAACACACATTCAGAACGTAATCTGCAAGGTTTGTCCCCTTCATGCCAACTACGTAGCAACAAACTAGTACCAGAACCTGAATTCAGACCATTGGCAGAGTTACAAGTGGAAAAAAACTGACTAAAGTCAGTCCTATGGCTTGTTTTTGTTTTTTTCCTGCATAATGGGAGGAGTAGCTTAGAGATGGGATCCATCTTAAAAGTCATCCTGAAAGCACAGATGACAAGTGTATGACTAAATAATTAATGTAGAGAAGCCAGACTCTAGTAGTATTTTTATTTCTAATTAAGTTCTTATCCTTTCTCATTTCCATTAAACTTTTATTTTCTATTTTTATTTCTTTTTGGTTTTGCTCAAATGAGATGAGAATAAAGATGAAAAATTCAAACAGCCCGCATTTGCCCAATACAGACATTCCTGCCAGAGATATTCAGAGCTCTGTTTCCCATGCACGTATTCTGTCCATACAGACCATAAATATGAAAATGTATCTTACAGCCTTTTAGCCTCTGCCTGAGCTCCAAATATTACCTAGTTTGTATGTCTCAGCGGTAACATGGGCAGTCTTAGTTCTGAGCATCTTTTATGTTGGCACCTTCCTCTCTGAGCGTCACAAGGTGGCAGCACAACAGAAGAGCTTTCAAGGCCTGCTGTTACATGAAGCAGCAGAAATATATAACTGCAGGTACACAGGTCATTTTCATGTTGTAATTGCAGCTTCCATTTCTTTTCCTCAGTCCACCTTAAATAGTGAGACAGGCGAGTATCACAGCACAAAATATAAGGACTTACTTTCCTGTTTATTTACTTTCAGCAATTTGAGCATTTATAGGATTATATTTTCATATTCCCAGCAGCCTCTGGAATGGACAGGTTTCAGTTGGGCACCCAGCAGAGAAGCCACTTGGAAAACAGTGTGTACGTTGGTCCTCTCACTCTAGGGGCACTGATTATAAAGGTGTCAGCATGTAGCAGAGCAGATAAAAGACTGTGAATGAAGAATGGACCTTTGGTGGGAAGCAAATTACTCGTAAACTGGGTTAGCTTTGGCAAAGGAAAAAATAAGGGATGTTTAATAGAAGAGGGTTTTTCCAATACTTTCAAAATTAAACTAGTTGATCTTTTGTTTTCAAAAGGCATTTTTTTATTTTGAAAATAAATATTCATTTAAACAACAAACAAAGATATTAGTAAGGCTAAATAAAGGATAACATAAAACAGAATATCCTGAGACAAATGGCATTTGTGGGGAGTAAATAATTTTTAGAGGGTTATTTGATTGCTTTTAAACAAAAAAAAGTCCTATTCATACAACTTTAATGAACAGTTTAGTTCTGTCTCTGTAAATCCAGTGATATAGAGCTTTTCAGTACTTGGGTTTTCCCCCCCTCCCCCCAAGCTGTAAACTCCCTGCAGGAACACAAGCTTAGGAACTGTCTTGCTAAGGATTTAGAACCACAGGGTTCTAATTTGATGCTACAAATTTTTTATTTTCAAACAAAGTATCTCTATGCAGGCTCATTACATTGCAGCTGCTATGAGTGGACAACCTTCACAGGAGATCATATCTGAGAATACATTTGTATAAATACTCACAGTTGGATAGTCCAAATAAGTCTGCTCCATACATTAACACAGGGACAAGGAAAGGGAAGAAGTATTTGTCACCTTCCAGGAAACATGTATACTTGTAAGTGAGATGCCAATTACCAAAATTCAGACCACTTATATTAGGATTATATCTGCTCTAAACTGAATTATGATTTTAAAAGACTATGATCTCTAAATTATCCCCTCCCACCCCAGGAATGCTGACATTGTTTTAAAAAAAATAAACACCAACAAAAATGCTTTTCACATTTTTCGTTACATTTTGATCTAAAACTATTTACAGGAAGAAATTTTCAGGTCACATTTTTGCTTAATAATTAATATTACTTATATTAAACCCATTTTATTGGACATTTTTCTTCCATACATCTTGAAAATTTTATCAGAGAGGACAGTACTACAATCTCCATTGCACAGGCTGGAAACAGACATTAAGAATTGAAGTGACATATCCAAGACCACATTGCCAGCCAGTGGCAGAGACACAGATATTACCTGGGCCTCCAAAACCCAAGTCCAAAAGTCATTAATAATTACAACTCTATTTTAATTTAATTAATGTCTCTCAGTCTGCTTAAGATTACTTGAAACAGAAGAAAAATGGGCCAGTGTTAAAATAATAGCACATTTGAAATTTTTAGCTCACTTCATTTTTCACCTAGCCTCCAGTTTTCACCCTAGTTTCATTTTGAATCAGATCTGCCTAAATGACTATTTTTCCCTGAGACAGCAGGAGGAGATACATTCCTGAGGATGCTAGCCTCAGTCCCCAGTGTCTAAAATATGCATGCGCTGCTCTTTGGTTCCTGCCACTAAAAGAAAAAAAAATTCTGTTCTGCAGAGATAGCATTTAAGTTTTAAATAATGCATTTCTGTATCTCCTCTCTGAATCAAGGACCTCATTTCTTCTAGGCACATAGATGACAGATAGGATAAGTGATTGCCAGCTCAGGTTGCCATGTTTTAATACAGCTTATTCGTGAGGTCCTGCAACTCCTGACTAAAGGATATATTGCTGTTACTGTTCTCAAAAGTGCAAGGAAGGTCTGTAGGTGTAGAGTGAGCAAAAAAAAAAAATCAGTAATCTCTCCAGGCTTTCACATTCTACCTGTCCCAAGAATGTCAAGAAACTCAGACAAATTTTGTTGGGAGATCTGAGCAAGAGCAGACCGATGTCAAGATACAAGTGGAGGCATAACTGTGTAGATAACACAATTAGAATCAGAGACCTGGACTGGACAGCACAGTTAACTGGGACTTGGTCGTGTAGCTTCCTTTGAAGTTTAAGGCTCTATGCTTTGCTTACATAATGCAAAATCCAAATAGCGTGAACTACTCCAATAAATCCTGATCCACTGTAATCCAGCCATGTTGAAAACCTCTGAAGACAGATCTCACATGCTCTGCGGGTATCTGCCCCAGTGCTGCACCACCCTCCCACTGAAAAAGTTTTTCCTATGCTCCAGTCTGAGTTTCTAAGCTGAAATCTGGTGCATTGCTTTTTGGTTTAGCATCTACTACTACCAAGAAGCGTTTGGTTTCATAGTATTTGAAGCTGTCTTTTAACTAGTTGTAGGTTGCTATTAGATCCCCCATTAGCCTCTTAACAGATTAAACAACTCTGTTTCCCTCAATCCTTCCTTTTAGGTGATGCACCCTCATCTTCAATCATCTGAGTAGCCCTTTTTCAGATGTGAAACAGATCTCAAGACAAGTACAATTCGGGAACAATTTATTTGTATTTACCTTAATTCTGTCACTCAGTATTTTATCTGGCTGAGACACAAGTTGCAGTGTCATTGCCATTCCAGATTGGAAAATATCTATTAGATCTTGTATGGAGCAGAAACAAATAATTCAAAGTCTCTGATCTGCCCTTGGATATCTCCAGTAGATATTACAGAAGGTAAAAAGATTTCTGTCTGCTTCATTAATAAAGCTATCATCTAGGCACAAATTTAAGATAGGCACTGGTTGTCCATACAATTAGTATCCATTCTATACGTAACTTATCTCCTTACCCTGTGAAAGGCAAGTGAGATGCAATACTTGGAGCCACCTTGTCTCAGTAACCCTATGTTTGCCTTCATTACTAAAGAAAACATTGCTTGCAGACATGTTTAGGAATACTGCAAGAGAATTTCTGTATTGAAGGGGGCATATAATCTCCATTCCTGGTGTAATAAGGATGATAACACAAAGGTTGGAACAGAACATAAAATTTACAAAATTAAATAAGAACTAGGAACGTGCTTGGTCTCACTGTTTATAAAGTTTAGAAGAGTCCAGCATCTTTGGATTTGTAAGAGATTTGTTGTTTTTAAGAAAGTTCTTATATTCATAATCTAAGTCTTGCCTGCCTCCAGTGTATGAAGGTGCATCCCAAAACAAAGTTTGAAATCTTTATCAGATCATTCAGAATTGTCTAGCCTTTCTTTTGTCACTTCTTTAGTTGCACTGCCTAGTAACTTCTTGGAAGTCAGAAATTTCTGTTAAAGATTTTGCTTCTCATTAGTATAATGCATACCCTAGGCATGGTTAGAGACCATTGTTTATAACAAAACCAGAAAGGTCACATCAACATCTTTGATATTAGTCAAGTATAAACAAAAAAAGGGAAATAAAGTACCAAGTCAGGCTTTCTCTGTCTACTATGAAGACTAACATACAAGTCTTAAAGTGCTTTTGCAGGTCACTTAAGTAAAATACCTATTCTTCCTACTCAAGGGGCACTCTTCTCAATAAAGTCAAATGACTTTCAGGTATTTGGTACAGTAGTAGGAGAGATCTTGCATGGATATATGTACACTTTGTGCATGTTCATTACTGCAAGAGAGAAAAAATTAAAGTCATCTTTAGCTGCCAGCAGTATGTCTACTTGGTAAGTTTCTCGCCCCACTGAAGTCTATGATAGCTGTGTTATAGCCTTCTCTCAAGCTGCAGCTACTCTCTAGAGATTCTCTCTTACATTCTGAAGTGAAAGATGAATTACTCCTGACCTATTTGTGGAACGTGACTAGATGGGAAGAGATACCTGGAAATTGCCTAGTTCCACTCTGCAAAACAGTCAAAATTATTCTTGTTTACAGTCTCCACCTTAACCCCTCATTCCTAAATGTAATTCCATGAGATCATAGTTCTCTCCTCTCTTAGTAGTCTTGATGTGTTTGGCATATTCACTGCCTCCTCCGGGAAGCATTACTCCTGGGAAGCCCAAGATGCCATTAGGCTTACACATTTTCTTAATTTTCAGCCAAACCTAAAGAAATTGCTCCATTTCTTATCTCTAGGCCTTAGATAATCTCTGAACTAAAGTTTTTCCTGACCTATTAATTTTTATCGAAAATACCACTGAGCTTCCAGTTGTTTTCAGAGCTGCTCTAGACAATCTGCACAGCCTTCTCCATCCTGCATCACCAGCTTACTGGTCACTAAAGGAAATAAAGCCACTGGTTACTGGCAGATGAATAGCCAGTAGTCCTTTTCACCTGGAAAACCAGCTAGCATCATGATCAAAATGTTTGAACTGGTGATCACTTAGTCTGGAAGCAAGGGTCATATCAAACTGTAATTCCTTCTGGTCATTAGATACTTGAAAAGCTGTCATATTACATCCAATCTTCTTCAGCAGAATTCCCACAGTTCCTGGATATATAATTATTCTAGCTTGCCTTGCAGAGGCAATGCTGCTGCAGTTATTGATCTCAAAATGCACACCATGGTCCGTCTTGTTTCTTTGGACCCTTTTTCATCAACTCCATTTTATACCATATGAGAGCAGATCGTAACGAAAGTAGCAATCTAAATAAACTGGATGTGGATTTCAATGGTGCCAGAGGCCAGGGTGATTAGATCTTGGGCTTTGATCCAGATGCATCTTGCTGATGAGTAAAAAAATATATCAATCAGCTAGTTACAACAAGTCCTTGGCCTGCATATGGAAGCAGAAGATGAGGAGGAGGAAAAAAGGATATGCCATGTAATAATTGGTAGGTGACAGCATGCTGTGTGTGCAGCCTGGGGAAACAGAAATCCATTCAATCCCCCCCACACAGATTCAGCAACTTCACTGGCCCACGCACTCTTCCGTCTCAAGCATCTGACATGTTTCATAGCCTCCAGCCATCAGCCTTGGCGCCAACAGATGAATCATATCTTCTGTGAGCGTCCCTGCTGCAGTAACTTATTATCATTATCATCCACTGCACTTAGATAGCATTTGCCAATCCCAGGTCTCAAAATACTGCATGAAGGTAGATGGGACCTGGGACTGAATAGCTTGCTTGTAGCCATGGGAAATCAGTTGGTATTAAGGCTGGAAGCCATGCCTTGCTGCTCTCCTTAAATCCCTAGGCCAGATCACCTTCCTTCATTACATGTGCTTAGCAATCAATAGTAAACACTTATGATATACAGAAGAGTTTTTCCACATTCCAAACAGGCCACAGATAGTTAATGAGCACATTTATTTTTAGATTCAGATAAGAGACAGATAGTAGTGCTTCCCTAGTACTTGGTTAGTCATCTGATTTCTGTTTCTAGCCTTGTAGATGCTTATTGCTCTATGATAGACTGCCATTCTAGATTTGGACAAGCAGAGAGATATAACCATGAGAGGAGTGATTTCCAACAACTGGTACATACCTTGACATTGTTATCTCAAGCCATCAGGGATGCCCCTCTTACCTCAGATCAGTCAGTCATAGAAGTCTTATTGCCTACAGCCCAGCAGCTTCCTAAGTTTCTCTGAGAAGCCTACTAAATTAGGCCACCTTTAGCCTAGCTCTGAAATAGGATGACCAGCAATGGCTATTTGCTCCAAAGGAAAAAGGAAGGACAACACACCAGGGTAGAACATAGTCCCCAGAGTACTTAAGTAAGGAGAAAAGACTTAGAAATGACAGTCAGGAGTCCAGATCAAACACATTTATGATGATGAAGCAAGTCTAGGGTCAAGCAAGGAAAACCACCTGCAGCTCATAGCCAGAATTGCATTGGATGAAGCTTACCAGTATCAGACATAATCCAGCAATTACTAGGTAGACCCACAGCAACGAGGTAGGTACAAGGTCAAGCAGAGAAAACAGTCCAGACCCATACAGCAGCATAGCTGAGCTAGAAACCAATATCCCTACAAGATAGTTCAGGCTATAAGTAAAGCCCCAAGCCTGGGCTTAAATAGAGCTCCTGGGCCTATGGGAAGAGGGTGGTGGCCAGGTGAGGTTGGTTAGGGCTGTTAAGGCTATTTATGCACTTCAGGGCCACAACATAGGCTTTTGTAGTCTTTGTAAAGCGTGCTTAGGTGTAAGAACAACTCTGCTGCTTGCTGTGCGTCCATTTCAACTCCTTCTGCACCTCTATGCAAGTATTTTTCTGATATCATAACCCCAGGCTTAAGTACTAAGACATAGATGAGTTGCATTCTGAAAGAGCAGGCAGGCATTACTCAGAATTGCTGGTGCAAGGACTCAGTCTGAAGCTTCAGCACACAACTTTGGGGTAGTCTCAAGCTGAGGAGCCTGCCCACATGCCTTTCACAGCATTTCTGTCTAAATTCTCTGATCAGGGTATTTTCAAACTCCCCTCAAGGATACCTTTGCTAGGTGAGAGAGGAGAACTGGTATCAGAGAACTGTATCTCTGTTTTCCTCAGTTCTGCCACCCCTGTACTTACCAGCTTTTATTTAGCAATGAAATATGGGGTTAATATATCCCTGGTTGGGCTGGGCTAAACCAGTATCCTGTTTGTGTTCTATGTGACTGCATATTCAGGGAGAGACCTGATGCAAATACAGTGAAAGTAAAACTTTCACAGATTATTCCTCATTCTTCACATCTTTACAATCCTTTCCCTTAAGTAAAATTACTGCACTAAAATAATTGTCCCTAGAAGAACTGCCAGATGAACTTCAGTATACTTAAATTATGTACTCTTCAGATTGCAATTACTGTCCTTCACAAACAATTAAAGTCGTCAATACCATTGCCATTTGGAAAGAGCATCTGAGTCAGACAAAACTTGATGTAGGGAGAATAAGCTAAATCAGCCATTACTCAATCTTTTTTTCCCCTCCTGCATCACCATGGACTACTCTGAGCTCTGTCACCTTTTACATAGGGGCTTTTTATACAGAAGGGTATATGTTCAAAAAGCCTCTTGCCAACTGTATGTGTTGAAGGGGCAGCTGGCAGTGGTGTGGGACAGATGCAGATGAAGAGTTGATTTGGCTACAGATAAAGTGCATTCCCAGCCTTGCTCTGCAGGCAGGGACCTTGTGGGATGTGCTTCTGTGAAGTTGGTACAGCTGAGGAGCACACCCCCTGAGAAGCTAGCTGGGGCATGGAAAGAGGCTGTGAAACCCACAGGAGAATTAAGGTAAATACACACCACTGCGATATGTTGTCCTAATTACCCTGCTCAGTCTCAGTAGTTCAGTACGCAAGCTTCAGAGATTAAGCATTCCCATAAGGTCTGGTTCCTTTAGACGCTTGCTAGGCTACCTTTCTATTGGACCTATTCTCAGTGTTTCTTTTCAGAAAGTACTTCCTTAAATTGTCAGAGCAAAGCACTGCAGCCAGCATGGGAACCACTAGCTGGAGGTGACTGTTTTTTTTTTTTTTCTCTTAGCTGGCATTTTTTTATAGCTTTTTTTTTTTTTTTTTACCCTGAAAAATAGTTTATTTGCCCCAAAGAGTACATCTGAGAAATTCAGGTCTGAATTTATTGTGTTTAAGCTAGGGAAAAAAAATGGGAAACTTCTAACTTTAAAAAAAAAATTATTTAAATGCTGTTTCTCTTTTGAAAATTGCTTTAAGAAGGGCTGGAAATGTTTACGTCTAAGGAAAACATTTCAAACAGGATCAAATGGAATATTTTTGTTTACACTGAGTACTTTTTTATTTAACCAAAAAACCATCAAAGTTAGTGTATAGGGTTGAACTTGGCTGTTATGTGTTTGAATGTTTTTATTTTACCCATGAAAATGATAATTATTTATATAGGTCCCTATATAATGTCTTTCCCCAGAGAGGAAACCAAGCTTTCATGGGAAATAACTTAGCAGGATGAAGTGTCCCATGTTTCCCATGAGGTTAAAAGTTCACTTAACTTTATCTCTTGTCATGTTTTACTGTACACACCTTTTGGCTTCCTGCTCAAACTGCAAAATGACGTGTATAAACAGCATCAAAGCAGACAAGAAATGCTAAAAATATGGAGAGAGAAAGAGTTCTGTTTAAATGGTTGTTAGGAATGCATTTTTGATCCAGGGACTGTGTTGGTCAAAAAGGCAGAAGCATAGCTTCCCTCTGCTGATGCTCTTGATGGCTAACCACAGTATCAGGTAGCTTGCTAAGCTTGTTGGCGAAAGGATCACCAATTAGCTGTTCTTCACTGTGCTGGAGCCCAGCTAATACAGATCATTAGTGGGGAGATAACTTCAAGAGCCTGTGTATTCAGAAGAGACAACAGTTCAGATCCCACTTCTAGCCTCATTTACAAGTGTGTAAATCTGACACAGCCACCATGAACGCAAAGACTTAAAATCACTTCTAAGCAGCTGGTTCCACCAGCAGCTAAAGGTCCAACCCACCTCAGTCACTGTTGCAGCCTGCACACTGAGAAGTAGAGCCTCTGCAAAGCGCCAGAGAACCTCTTCCACTATTGATTATGACCTGATGGCCAATATTCAGTATCCAAGATATGATGGATATTCTTGGCAGAGGAGGAAGCTGCCAATCTCAGATGCTTTTTGTCAATGCAATTCAGTAATACAAACCTGCAAGGTGATGCTGCAGGGCATACACATTGCTAGGGAGGTATTTACCCCCTTTTCTACACTGCAGAAGGACCTGCTAGGCAGACGGGGATGGTGAGGAAGGAGGTTGTTCTAAAAGCAGCCCAGGTGCAGGATGTGTAAATTATTTGGATTCAGTTTTCATCCAAGTATCTATTTATAGATACTATTTAATAGTACTAACTATTTCATCAAATGTTTGTCCTTTGCTCCCTCCGTTACTGACTGCGGACTTTGACTCCCCTCCACCCCCCCAAGGAAGGGGTGAGGGAGAGCTTAGCAAGGAGTACAAATAAAAATGATAGGTGCTAAAACAGAGTGATGGCATTCCCCTGTGCGCATCCCGCCAGGCTGTCAGTGCAGGCAAGAGAGATTTTTCTTCCTTGCAGAGAGCAGTGGGTCGTTTCTCAGCTGCCCGGCTCCCACCGGAATACCCCCCCGGGAGGGATGCAGCGCTCAGAAGGCAGCCCTGCACGCCGCTGCCCTCTGGACCAAAGCACTTGGTATTCTAACGCACAACCTTATCAGATGCGCAAGCTTCTCGGCGTGTGCTTTGTGCCCTTTTTCCCCCGTGGCTCGGGCTTGGAGAGAAGATTCAGCTCCTGATCTGATCCTTGTCGAGTCAACGCGTCTGTTGAGCGCGACCGGAGGAAGATGCAGCGGGGGAGTGCGGGATCAGCGCTGCTCCCTGAAAGCAGCATATTAATAACACTGATGCATGGCCAATTAGCAGAAGGAGCCAGGTCCAGCCCTCGTGTCTGCGTGCTAGTGATTTATCGACAGTAATTACCGGGCCACTTAATGCCTAGTTTGGATGGGAATTAATTCGAGGCCGGATAAATAATGCATTCGGGTTTATTTAGCCCCATGTGAAGCGTCACCCCTGAGCCAGAGCTGGGAGTGAAGTGGCGCTGGAGCGGAGAGCGGCGGGCGCGGCGATGCGCGGGGCGGCGGCCGGGGCCGGGCGCTGAGGCTGCCGGCAGCGGCGCGCCCAGCCGGGAGCATGCTGAGCCCCAAGATCAGGCAGGCCAGGAGAGGTGAGTGTGCCTTCCCGTGCGCCTCGCGTTGTGGGCAGAGGGGCCGTCTGCCGGTACGGCGAAACTTCCCGGCGGTGGCGGAGACACCCGCCCCGAGCTGCAGTGGCCCTCCCCCGGCAGAGCGAGGCTGCCGCCCCGCTGGGCGAAGGCTGCCCTGGGGAGGGCAGCGGGAGCGAGCGGCGCTTGCAAAGGTTCGTGGAGAATGAAGCGTAGGAGGAGGGGACCTGTGCTTGTGTTCACCAACGTCGTCTGCAATGTCAGGGCTGAGCAGCAGGGTTAATTCAGAATTTGTACTCCGTCCTGGGACTCGATGGAGCCTTTGCACCCCTGTGGTTGTTGCTAATGCTGTGTTTATAATGCTGTGTTTATAATGCTGAAGTTAATTGTAACAGCTGGAGACAGTTGTGACGAGTTTACCTGCAGCATCTTGGAGAAGTAGTTAGCTGTTGCATGTTATTACTCCAGGGCTGGAAGCAGGAGGTGGGGCAAGTCGTTCTGTCTGAGCTGTGGACAAGACAAAGGAAGGAAAGAAGGAAAACCTGCCCTGGGTTTGCAACAGCTGCTTTGAGCAGTCGTTCAGACCTGCGAGGTGTAGTATGCAGCGTTAGTAAAGCAATCAGCTGGGGCTGGGCACAGCCGGTGGCGGAGATGCTCTGGCAGGGGATGTGTTGTGTGATCTGCTGCAGCACCAGCTCCTCGGCTGACATGGCATTTGTTGAGCATCGTTGCCATTCGCAGCCTAATGACAGTCTCAGGGGGATATCTTCCCGCCCATCGGAAACAGAGGCTAGATTAATGTCATTTAGGAGCAAAAGCAGGCACAGTCAGAAGAGTATGTAAAGATTAGGTTTTTCTTCAGCCATGCCAGCATTATAAAATAGGAAAGTGCCACTGGTTCTAGCTACTGTGATTCTGAGACAAGTACTTCCATCCAAATGTCACTTTGCATCATATATATGAAAGCAGTATTACGCACTGAACAGTCCTCAAAATACTAACAGGCCATTAAAAAGCTGTTAGTATCTTGGAAGGAAGAAGCTTCCTGCCATCTGTAGGTGTCAGGATCAGATATGTACAGCCTCAGCCACAGTAAATTCATCCATATTTATTTAGTTAGTTTTCTAAAAGTTCAGCAGGTCTTTTGTAGGTGCTGTGTCTTCGCCATCCCCCTTCTAAGGGCTGTCTAATCTTCCAGTCTTTAATATATTTGTTATGCAGCATTCCTGTGGGCTACTACAGCTCTGATGAGACAAGCTAAACGATGTGACTAGAGTGGTACAGAAGTCTGTCCTAGTAAGGAACACAGGCTTTCACAACTGCATGCCCGTCATTCTTCCGCTTTCTTCAATTCATCTGGAAGAGACTAAATTGTACGTTAATACATATTGAAGTCTAGTTATGGGACAGATATTATTCTAGATTCCTGTGGGCTAGTAATGCTTGGGGAGCAAAATGTAGTGTACCTTTGTGATTCAGTTTCAATTTATAGCAGTATATGTCATTCTCTTGGGGTTTGTTCTGTTTGGTTCATTAACTGTGCAGTGGTAGGTTTATTTCTGAGGGAATTTAGAACTCATGAAAAGAGCTGGCTTGATGGGTTTTGAAACTTCAGGACTTTTCCTACTTTTGCAATGCCATGGCAAAGCACTGGTAGCCTCTTACAAAAGTTACCAAGTAGGACGTAATCCTGCAAGGTTCTTCTATAGCTCATGTTCACAGGAGCTGTAAATAAGCAGTGCTGAAGATGCTGAATGCTTCTTGAAGTTAAGTGTCCCACCTTGTAAGACTGAGCTGAATGTGAAATGGTAGTTCATGCTCCCTGGACTCTCAGTTGGGGTTGCTAATGAAGGTTCAAGTGGTGGGCAAGCAAAGTATCGAGAAGGCTGCAAGAATCTGTTGCTGACAATGAGCATGAACAAGGGCAGGAGATCTGCTGCAAGCTGCTGCGTGAGTTTGGCTGACTTTTCAGAGTAGTGGCTCTTAGCTCTGCCATTGAGGACTTAGTTGTGTAAGGGAGGCAGCATGACTTCTCTGAGCAGACAGAATGAAGAGAAGGGGCAGGGAAGGATACTCTGGGTACAGCCTGTGGTTTCACTTGAGTGTGATAGGAAGCAGCAATAAAGCTGAACCTAGGGTGTTCATGTATTTGGTGTAGATTTCTTGTGGTTGAATTACTCAAACCACCTTTTTGTGTGTCCAGATCCTTGCTTCTAGCTCTCTGCATCTGTGCAAATAGGAATGCTTCATCAGCTCCCCTTGTTTATCCAAATCTCTGCTGAGAATGTACCTTTACACCTTAAACTCGTGACATCTGATACTGTCATTTTTGTTTGACTTGTGGATGATCCTTAAGAAAGCTCCTAGGTTTAAAGACATTCAGGCTTTTGAAAATGCTGAGTCTGGACTTCAGCCTGACAGCTGGGGTATAGTTCTTAACATCTGTGAAAGGTATGGTAGAGAACAAAGATAATTTGCCTTACTAGAGGTAACTGTCAAGTGTAATGCAGCCCTGGCCGTTCCCGCAGCAAGCTTGCATCTGTAACTCAGAAACATACATTCTGAGGTACACTATGTTTTCATGAGACCTAGGAAGGTGTAAAATTTCACAGACTGAAAATCTTAATGTGCATAAATGGGCCTTCTGGAAAATCATTCATCCTGGCTAGGCCTGAATGGATTTTGCATTATTTTTTCATCTACAGTGTTTTACGTCCAGCAATTGGCAGAGTCCAGGATTCTGAAATAAGTGACTGCAATGGAAAACATCTATTTTCACATCCTTTCTATGTGATGGGGCATAGAAATACTGCCTTCCAGAGTGGAGGCAACTTTCAGTATGGAGACCAGGGAAAGCAGTTTTCAGACTACATCCTCAGTCTCAAAGAATGCATTTTTGTTTCATTGTTTTTAAGAGATGAAAAAAATTGAAAGAAAACATTTGCTCCTTGGTTTTAAAACTCTCAAATAGGTTATACCTGCCCAGTTGCATTTAAATTTGCTAGGAAATGGAAGTTGGACTGACTACAAGCTAATGCATTTGTTTTCTAGTAAGTGGTGTGATGGGATTGCCCTCTACAGCAAGAGCGTTAGCCTGCTGACATGATAGATTCTTCACACTATTCCTGTCTTCAGCTAAATCTTCTCTCCTTACTGGGACTTCGTACTAAAGGGTGTCTGACATTACGAATTGTCTGTGCTTCATTGACCTGTTATTTCTGTTTGTGGCATGCTCATATGTATGTTACAGTATGCTGAAAACTTTATTCACAGTCATAATAATTAAACTTTTGTTTGTTTGTTTAATTAAAACTTAGAGCCTGGAAAAAGTGATGGGAGACATTTTGGCTAGCTAGCCTGCTGCAGATGTACTGGTTTTACCTGAGTTATCCTTCAGCATGGCTGTAGTAGAATAGAATTATTTCCCTCTGTCTTTTTTCCTTCTCTGAGACTTGTCATAATTCAATTTTAATGAAAAGTGGGCTTTAGCATACTTAAAACATTTCTAAGGATTTTGTATAGTAATGCTGCCAGGAGGGACTTTAAAGGGTGGAGTACTATTACAGCTCTCTGGGAGTGTGCATATTTACAATGTAAGCTTCATGTGCTTCCAGTGAAGACAGCTAGGTTTTAATATTCAATGCCTTTGCAGTGGTGTCATTGTATTTTTAATGAAAGTGTTGTGTCTTTGATTACAGGAGCATGAATACCCTATGTTTAAACTGCTTTCTTATGGCAGTAAGGATACATGATTGCATGATTTCTCAATCAATCTCTGTCCTAACGATTTTAGAGCTGTATGTGTTTTGCACATGCCATATTTCACAGGTAACATTTATATTCTGTGGATTAGGGAAAAACTCTAAGCCACATATGAATTCCAAGGCAGAGCAAGGACTTGAAATGAGTTTCCCAAGTTTAATGTATGGGAAAAAATACTGGATTATTCTTCTTTCTTATTCATCAGTTTTCACTGTCCACTTTCTGTCATCAGAACACATCCAACTCAGTAAGAACTCACCGGTTAAGAACAACTTAGACATATAAATGCAACCCTGCAACTTTATTTCTTGAGTAAATGGAGGGCATAATAGGATGAAGATACTGGTATGAAATTGCGGGGGATGCCTCCAGGAACTTTTTTCTGTACCAGAAACATAGGGTGATTGGGGATCCCTCTAGAGATTTCTTGTCTAAAGGAAATGACATTATTAATCACTTCTTCTAGAGAGTCTTAATCACAGCAGAATGCTAGCAACCAGTCATGGCTTTCAGGAGTTCTCATCTATCCTGAGTTTGCGAGACCCAGGAATAAACTTTGGTAATGATGAGTGACATCTAAGAAAATATGAATTAGGCAATTTTAGACCAGTGGAGGTCACCTCTGACTCTGTTAGAAGATGCTGCTTGTTCAGAGTCCTATTTGGGCTGGCTAGTTAATAATTCTTCAGTATCACCAACACACTTCAGGTTCCAGGAGTTGGACCTCATCTAAGAGGCACCTATAGCCCCAGTAGCAGGCACAGGTAGCAGGTCAATCTGTATGACAGGCAGAGCTGAGATGAGGCCCAGCAAGGGAACAAAAAACAATGGTTAAAGGAGATTTCAACAAAAAGGAGAAGAACTAACAGTGTGCGATTCAGTTTTTGAAAAAGGACAAGGCAGAGAGAAGAAACTAGAAACAGTGAAATAAATATATTTCATAGGGACCCAGAGGCAGCTGAACAGTCCTAAGTGCACTCGGACTTTTCTGTTTACCAAGGCATCAGCCCTCCAGCTTCTGGCTGTTCTCCAAGTCCTCCACAAAGAGGAGGCAATTCTGCTGCCCCATGTACAACAGGAGTTCACTATCATGTTTCTATTTCCCTCTGTCATTAGGGCCGAACTGTTGCAACCTTGTCCCCCAACTCCTGCAGAGGCCAGCACTATGCTGCTGGAGCAAGTCCTGGATCTCAGAGACTGCTCAGTGCAGATAGCTCCTCAGACTGTATTCTGTTAAAAGTCATGCTGTGTGAAGAACCCTCGTTTCACTGGGCAGTGAAAGGCAGAAAAGGGGAACTCCCCCATGTGTCTAGTCACCCTCATCAAACCACAGCTTAGCACCTGCAGCCTCTTAGCTGTGCAAAGAACACCAATGGCTCCACAGCCCCACGCTGCAGCTCTGGTTTGAGGTGCTGATGATGCACACAGCTATCCCAGTGCACATGGGAGGCCAGTACCTTGGCACCTCTATCTTACCAGGCAAAAAATAACACCCAGCTTCCTATTCCTAGAACCAAAGTAAACAGCCCTGGAACTGTGAACTCCTCCAAACACTTCCCTCAGCCCCTGAGAGCCCACCAACATTGCTGGGAGCACACCAGCCCCCGAGGCAGTGAGCAATCAGTGTGACTAGCTGCAGCTGGCATGGCAGAGCCACCATTAACGAGGAACCCAGCTGTGAGGGGGAAGTTCGCTACCCTCCTTTCTTAGATGAGTGATTCCTTAAGGCAGGAGGCAATTTTGGGAGCTGAGCTTTAGAAAGGTACGTGGGTAAAAGGCTAGGATAAAGTGCTGGTAAATATGATTAGGTTTACGGCTCAGTTTGTGAGCTGGTGGAGGAAGGAGTCTGTGAGGTACTGGGGAGGAAGAGGTGGCCCTGCCTGTGGTGTAGGTTGTCTGGGTTTCATCTTTTTCCTTTAGAGAAATATGAGATGAAGCTGCTGAGTTGAGTTTAAAGTTCTATGGCAATGGTATTGGGGCTGGAGCTAGTGCGCTGCTGGATTAACTGCCCTGAAGGCAGCGGGAAGAAGTAGGCCCAAACTAGAGGGCAAAGTGCGGTAGAGAAATGAATGAAGAGGGAGCTGGGTGTTCCCTCTCACTGTGTGGAGCCCTAGGGAGGTGAATGAAGAAGGGAATTACTTCTTGGTACTAGGTCAGTCTCCTAGCACTGTGCTGCTTTGGCGCAGGGGTGTGTGGCAGCGAGCTGCATTAGCAGCTGTGTGCTGCAATTACTTTGTCTCTGTTGTCATGGTCTAGTGGCCATGTGCATATACAGAAAGGGTCAAGAAAGTGATATTTGTGGGATTTCTCCAGAGAGAGGTTCAAATTCCCACTCTTGCTTTGTGGTGTGTCCCATGAAGAAGGACTCGGGCTGTTTAAAGGTGTAATCCTCTCATCTCTGTAGAGATGCCGTCCTCTTTCCACGTAGGATTCATGGTGTGTGCTGAAGTAAGTGTTACTCTTAGCAATAGCAGCTTTCTGTCCTTGTCTGAAGGCTCAGGCAGGAAATCACTCTCCTTAGGAAAAGCCCTGAAAAGTTTGTAGGCAGGCACTAGTTTATTAAGCACAGGCAATCTGAACTTGAAATAACAAGCCATGGCCTCACCTCCTGGGAAGGGGCCTTGAGGGAGAGCAGTAATTCAGCTCAAAGGGTAGCTGGGCTGCTGGAGAGAGAACTTGCGGGGAGGGAATTAAATATTAAAAAATTAAAAAGCCATAGGGTCTCTTAATTACTTGTAAAACACCCACTGAGTGATTATACGGTGAAACTGGCAGGATTGTAAAGAGCACAATGGAAACACTATAAATGCTAGCACCTTTCTCCTGAGAGGACAGTCACCTGCTTACTTTTAGTGCCTGTATAAATGTATTCCTCTTCATTGCAAGGTTACTTTCAGAATGACTTGTTTACCTTGCTAGCTTTCCGTTTACATGTGTGGTAACTGACAGGCAAGCGCAGCAGCATAAGCAGCTTAATTTGTTTTTTTCAGCTCCTTGCATTATGGGCAGAGGTAGTTTCAGACAACAATAAAGGCACTTGCACACTAGTGGGAAGGGGAAACCTCTTGATGAAGCTGTAGTATGATCTGTCTGGTGAGTTGGAAGAGGAAAGGATCTATGCCTAGACTTTGCCCAAGCATGCATGTGTTTAAGGTATTTAAAACTAATATGGGGGAGGGAAGCTGCTGCTGATAGTCCTTCTAATGTGTGTCCCTTGTGCCCAAAAGGCAGTAAATTGGTCTTTATGAAGAGCTAAAGAGAGAAGATACTAGACCTTTGATGCGGTTGAAAAAATTTACTTGTCTATCCTTCCTCTTAAAAGCAGGTGTTTAAGAATTATTTACGCTTCAGTAACATAGTCATCCTGTGAACTGGTATTGAAGTCTAAAGAACAAACCTATGGTGTAAGGAGCTAAATAACAAGGAAGTTGTATATGTTGGTTCTAAGGTGAGAACTGTTTCTGTGGCAGGGGAAAGAATTGGGTTGATCATGATCTCTTTGGGAGAACTGTAGGCACAGGGTCAATATTTATTCCTGTGCAGACCTCCAGTTTAGGGGGAGCCATCCTTACCTTATTAACGAGTGACATCTTGTTACAAATACTTATAGCTAGATAATCTGAATTGGGTACTTGGGTTCAGAGTATGAATTAACATAGGAGTAAGCATTCCTGGATTTCTTCTGCCTTTGTCCCCCAAATCAACCCTGGTGTTAGCGCAGATCACCTGTTGTGCAGAGAAGGAAGCAGGCTTTGTTTGCACACTGAAAGTAGGTACAACAAATGGTCACGTTGAACTATTGGTTCAGTACTATACCCTGAGAAGTATAGGGGTAGGGTAGGAATAAATACCTTCCTGATGTTTGGATGAGGGAAATGAGAAATACAATCTTATGGCCAAATTCAGGGAAGTTTATTGCTGAAAGTGGCTGGTCCATGATATCGCCTCAGTTGTATATCCAGTTGCTGGCAAAAGGCTTTGACAAAGTTTTCAGTACTCCTGATTATTTTTTCAGTCCAGAATAATTTTGGGAAGTGATACCCCATGACATGTGATAGACAAATGTCTTTGGTGCTTGTACCAGTGATGCTGGCAGCCACTGCAGCATCTGAATAACCATGTGCTTGGCATGGGACAAGTGTTATTGTTTATTATAAACACATGGGTAACTGGAGGACGTATGACTAGCTTGAGTTGTTATGCTGCAATGGACCTATGCTTGTGCTGCAGCCTTGACCAGGACTTTACGGTGCTTGGTGCTGTAAGAGCTCAGGGAGTCCTAGCTCCAGTCTCAATGTTACCGTGGTCAGCATTTTTTTTGTTTGCTCTGCAGGCCACTAGGGCTGGGAAGGCTATTAAAAACTTAAGTCTTAAAGCCATACCCGTACAGAGGATTACAAGAGGCTTTTGCTGATTGCAGAGGGAGTATAAGGTATTCATTCAGTCTCCTTCTCTGACCTGATTTGACTCACTAAAATAGCAGGAAGAAAAAAACATGAGATAACTTTCTGCCATTCCAGTGAGTAACTGTTCTTATAAAAAGGTCTCACCTTGTCAGTGAAGTGTGGGAACATAAGGCTGGGTGTATCAACAGAAGGAAAGAGCAGTGTGGGTGTAAGGAGAAGGGAGTAAGACTTCCCTCTTCTGGCAGCAGTGAGCTGTAGCTCAGCATGGTTGCCCGTGGCACTACGGAGCTTTGCCAGCAGCAGAGATGCCTTCAGCAGTGCTTGTCAGGTAGGCAGTTCTAACCAACCAGATGGAGATGATGTACATCTTTCAGGAGATTCTGCCAAGGTTCAGTGGGACTGGAGAGCTGGTGCTTGTGTTTGCTAGATAGTTTTGTAGTCCATCACACATAAGAAGTGGGCATGCTTTATAGCGAATACCAAATGGTTATGACCTAAGTACTGATCTGTCTCCCGAATAGTCTGCAGTGGATCCAGTTGGGAACTATCAGAGGATGGTGCAGATAAAGGGACCTGAAAATTAAAATACAGTCGTTTGCTGGGAGCAAGTTTCTGTACTTGGGCTGCCTATCAATATGGTCTATAACTCTGATTTTGCAGTAACGGAGGACACAGCAGGTTGAATTTGGGGCTCTGACCCACTGGTTACTGAGTTTACTCCTGATCAGCAAGAAGAGGAGGTAAGAATATCATTGAGTGTCCTGTCCCACTCAGCTGCCCCCCCCACCCCCCCCCAAAAAAAACCCAAAAAATTAATGAAATGAATCTCTCTTGGTAATGAAGCTGAGCTGAATCTCCATGTTCTATTGGTGTAGCTTAGTGTAAATCTATAACGGACTGGCCCTCCGGCTTCTGTGTATCCCTTTCAGTACTTCACAAATACATGAAGCATGTGAGTATTACTTGAGTGACTAGTGTTCAGTTCTTGGAGCTTGTAGCTCTCTAACCCTGCCTCAAGAGTACAGAGTATTACCTCATTATTCTTGCCTTTTGTGTCTATGTTCGTTGACTTGGAGAAAACTATGCTAAATGGGGTGCTTAAAATATGACCTGCAGCAAGCTATGCAAATCTACTTCCTCCTTCTATTTCTAGGAGGGAGAGGAGGCCACTGTTAGCGAAGAAAAAGTTGTGAGCACAATGAAGGCAAATTTGAATGGTTGTGCTCTAATGTATTTTGTGTGCTCTGTCATAGAGAAGCTAACTCAAATTGCTGCATGAGTTTGATTTTTTTTGCTGTAGTAAAGTATCTGATACTGGAAGGAAGGCATAAGCATTGCCGTGGGATATCATCTCTTGAGAAATAAAGAGCAAGTAGTTACAGTGGTAAATAAATGATGTCTTTATTACTTGTCCTGTCACTGACTTTTTTGCAATAGTTTCTCTTACTTGTTCTGTATGCATTGTTATTCATACTGTAATGATGCAGCCATGCTGCTACTTTGGATACACTGGAAGCAGTAAAACTAGACATGGGAATAGCTAGGTTCAACAGCTAAGACTTGAACTCTTCAATGAAGAAAATAATTATAATTATTAGTCCCTACTACTATAATATCTAAAAGCATCACTATCTACTGTCAATTCTGCCAAGCATGTGCCTCTGTCCATAGCCTAAACTACTGGGTCAGTAGGCTGATCCTGGCCATCGTTGTCATTTGGAGTTGTTAGGGTTGTCTACATAAACATCCATTTTGGTTTGGATAAATGGCATGCTTTTGGAGCAGGTCTCCTGATCTTTCCTACCTACCGTGCTTTGGTTGGTGTTTTAGCATCATTTTGGATTACTTTTGAATGAAAGTGCACTCCATATGCAGTGTGCTTCTATGGTCAATCCAAATAAAATCACTGAAATAATGTTGTGTAGATGGTGTGTCTGTGGTGCCAGGTGTTCCTCCCTACTTGTTCCACCCTACACCCAGTGTGCTGTACTAGTTTGTAATATAGACCTAGCAAATTCCCCAGTTCCACAGAGAAGATGCAGGTTACCTCATGTGAATGCTGACGGTTTTCAGTGGTTTCCCACAATACATTGTGTTTTTTAGAACAAAGTATTTCTCTTTACTAGGTGGTAAATCAGTAGGTCAATTTATTGTAGCAGAAAGAATCAAGCCATCTTGGCACTTATCCATGATCTGATGCTAGGGTTTGACAAGACTGGCATGGCTTTGTATACTTACAGGGCACTCTTGCGAACAGCTGGCGGCAGGTTACCTGCAGAATTTTAGGTTTATTCATTGACAGGTGCCAACCCCCCCCACATATTCCCACAACCTGGGGCAGTAATTCAAATGCTTTTGAAAATACAAGGTTAAACTCTTCAAATGACCGGTCTGCAGAGTTGAGACCTGCTGGCCTTTTTGCTGCTAGTGACAGCAAAATAAGGCTGGGACTTCTTTGTACATAGGTCAAAGGTCTCCAGAGGTTAATGAGGTCTCCAGAACTGGAGTGAAATGTCAACCAACAAACCAGTGCCCCTTTACCTATATGACAGCAGCAATGGATTGACAAATTTCTTACCAGTTCTGGAGTCTAAGAGGCTGTGAATTTGTAACAGTAGTTTGAAGACAAATGTAAATTGTTCTTCAGGAGTAAAGGGCTAAATTATCCCACTGACTATGTGGGGTTTTTTTCATTGTGTGGTGTGGGTTGCATTAATTATCAAATAGATATGAGTTTTCCTTGACTTGTGGAAAGGCCCTGCGTTAATATATATCAGTATGTGCTACTGTAGTGTGTTCTTTGATTCAATAAAGACAAGACCAGGTCATCTGTTACCATATTTCATGGAAGCCTTGAACCTTTATGTCATTTTAAAAGATAAATAAGATTTAAGCTCTTTCTTGTATTTCTTCAGCCTGATCCCCTCCGCTGCCTTGTTTAGGTGCACTACCTGCATACTTTTGCAAAGTAACTCTGACCAATAAAGCTGCTTTTATAGTCACATTGCACAGGCCACTGGAGTATAAAATTATTTTTCTGATTTAGAACATGCTTTATACAGGGCTGACTGTACCTTTTTAAGGGGTGAAAGGTCATAGCTGCTATCTTCAGTGCTGCAAAGATAACCAAGATTCATTTCTTCATGCCACTCAGGAGGCAACTGCCCTCAAATTAGTGTGGTTTTGCCTCTTGGTCCTGACTGTGTTCTGTAAATGCTGTACTGTAGGTAGAAAACAGGCATGGGTTTTCTATATGTTCTATGAAGGAAATGGTGCATGCTTATGGAAGACTGATGCAAAGATCTCAGCTAGCTCTGATGGCTCTAGAAAGGCTATAGGCAACTTTAAATGTGTGTTGCTGTGCCTGAGCTTATGGCACGGCAGGGCGACACAGCTTTCAGTACGAGATGCAGCATGTGTAGTACAACAGCGTTGTTCTCGTGTTGCTAACCTGCTAGCTAGCAGGAAATCTTGTCTCCAGTTCTGCCAGATACTGTCAGCATGCCCACCCTTAAAACATGCTGGTATGGAGAATGTATGCAGTTTACTTTTATTCTTCAGAAATCCGTGGTGCACGTGCAGTTCCAGTCTCTTTTCCTTTTGCCAGTGAAAGAGCACTGACTCATCTGGCAGTGCAAAAGAGATAACAACCCTTATAAAAAAGCAAAAGTCTTGAAAGCAGAACCTTCAGCTTTTGTTCTTAGGAGTTCTGAGAGGGGATGAACCTGTGTTCTGGAGACAGGGTGCTCCTTCATGAACAAATCTAGTTTCCCCAGTCCATCTGTGCTCCTTTCTGGGGTAACTGATACATCTTCTGCTGCAGTGTATAGTTTATTTCTTGTCAGAGTCCTTCAGACTGGCTCAAATTCTCTGACTGTAGCTGCGCTCTGTAGCTGAACTGCAGTTTTTAGTTATTCCCTATCCATCTCTTTGCTCTTTCAGCTCAAAAGGCTGTCTGTGTGGTTGGTGTGTTTTTTTCTTTTTTTGTTTGGTTGGTTTTGATTTTTGTTTTTAATCAGAATGTGTCTTACCTATAGGTAAATATCTATAACCAAAGTTTCTGCCCTTCAGGCAAGAACTGAAAGGTATTTTACCCTGTATATGTAGACAGTTTCTAACATCAGTCATCTCTAGTCTGAGAGTGAAATTGTAATAGTTTATGTTGGATTTCAGATTTATGAAGTGGCCTTCGGGAACGCAGTTGTTTTTGCAGGAACTTAATAATATCAAGTAAATATTCGTGCAAACAGATCACTTCTTCAGACTGTCAGAATCTTTTCTTGGCAAGGTTACCTGCTCTGGCACGTGCAGTCTGGTATCCCAACATTGCAGAAAATACAGGTTACTAGACAAACATATGTAGAGCTAATTGTCTCTCTGCTTTTCCTTGGGTTGGACAGTAAGTGCCCTCCAGAACTGCTTCAGTGTAATGCATGTGTGGTTTCTCTTGGAACAAATTATGGGTTTCCAGACCCATTTGTTTTTCTTTTCATTTTCTTCAGCAATATCTGATGGATGGACATGAAAAATAATTTTCCACAGCAAAATATCCTTCCATATTTTTGTTTTGGCTGAAAGAAAACCAAGACAAGGGAAGGAAGTACAATGCAGCAGATCATCTTGGTCTATAAAATGTTATGAATAGACAGGTGTAGCTTTATTAAATAGAAGTAATGGAGCACAGCCTGCTCTTATGGTAGTGTTTCTGAATATGGTAAGTGTTCTCCAGGTCACAAAATGTGAGCAGGCACATGTCT
Source organism: Larus michahellis (assembly GCF_964199755.1). NCBI lineage: Eukaryota > Metazoa > Chordata > Aves > Charadriiformes > Laridae > Larus > Larus michahellis. The sequence continues at coordinate 53,207,995 of NC_133901.1, read as the reverse complement.
GTGTCGCACCCTTTTGTTTCTGTACGGTTTGCTACTCTGTTTGACTTAAGGGAACTAAAAGCCCTTGCCAGTCTCTTGTAGCTGATATCCTTCTGGTTGCCTAAACACATCTCATCACCAGCCACTTCAAACATTCTGCCTTTAATTTTTTTGCTTATTGTGTTTCAAGATGCTAAATTATCAGATTGTGTTGAGGAAGTGTCTTGGTTTCATTTGTGCTCACTGGCTGTGGTATCTTAGCAATCAAATCCGAATGCAAACACAGATGTGTAACGAACACAGAAAACAAATCTAAACCAAGTATTTTATTTCTTACAATTTGATGAGAGGAAATACAGTATGTCTTTCTAAGGCATATGACTCTTGTGTTTTCAGTACATCCATTTTTCAGGCAAAGTTTGAATTAAATAAAACAACTGAGAATATTGTTTATAGTATGTGAAACCACTTCCCTTTGTGGCTAGTACTTTAAACAAAGACTGAATCAGAAATAATACATATTGTCACAATGTCATTAGACTGAAGAAACACTAGAGCAAAGTGCCTTCACTGTAGGACAGTTTGTCAGCCAGAAACAATTATAATGGCTATATTGATTTAAGCTAACTGCCTATGGAATTTAAAAAGATTACAACTTTAATTGATATTGAATTGCATTGACTTGACTGATTTCCACATCCCTGATTTAAGTAGGTACTTATTGATTGCCCAAATCCGGCAAGGAGGCAGGTCTGAGTTGCGGAGGAACTCTTGTAGGAGCGTATGATGCTCTGTTAATGGGGCAAGGAGGAGAAATGGAGAAAGAGTAGCTTTAGCCAGGGCTGAGTTGGGATGGAGATAGGGATTGCTATCTCTGTAAGGAATGGCAGTGTGACTCCATCTGATTTGATCCCTCCACTCCTTAGGATAATCTTTGAGTTTACTATTAAAGACCAAGCGTGTTACTATTGCAACCAAGTATGAGGTTTTGGATGGGGAGCTTATTTAGTGTAGCCCAGGCTTTCTTACAATGGGCATTGATCGTCACCCCACTACCTTTGCTCGTATTCCTCCTCCCATATTCATCTAGATGTGAGAATTTACATATGTCAGTGCCACTTCCAGTCACAGGGGTATTTTCAAGGTCTGCAATTCTGATTTCTCCCTTCTAATGGTTTGTCATCTCAAAAAAACAGGCTTGGCTAATTGTTAGTGCCACCTATGGTGCAGCAAGGATTTGGGTCTGCCTGGTCTGTTGTAGTCTTGCTGTACTGTGATTGCCTTGTTTCCCTGCTTCTGAGTGGGTATGTCCTGTTGTTGGCCCTTCAGTACTGCTGCACTGTGCAAGTGAATCCTGTACCTTTTCCAAGGAGAGCTTGAAATCCTTTCTACATTGATTTCTGTTTAGAACTTATGTGTACGGCTGAATCAATAATCAATGAAAATGTGAAAAGCAAAACCAAACTGTGTGGTGTTATTGAAAAGGCATTACTGGATCCGAACTCTAGAGCATGGTAAAGTATTTGCTGAGTTGTTGTTGAGTCTGATTTATTGATTTTTCTTCCTTATGCTCTGCTGATTCCATAATTCTGTTAAATAGTTGAGCACTAGGAATATATATCTACCATTAAGAATCAGGGGCTTGATGTACTGGATCGGATTATCAAAGCAGATGTTTTGATCCCAGTAGTATGAGATACCTGCTGCTTTAAAGGCAGGCTGTGCTCATCTGTGAAAGTTTTTGTCTGACCTCTATGCAATTATTGTATTCTGTGAAGCATGCAATATAAACATCAATGCTGTTAATAGCTATAAATAATTCCTCCTTCTGAAAATTTCTATCTGATCCCTGTTGTTGACTTACAGATGAGGTTGCTAAGTATCTCCCTAATGAAATTAACTATTGCAGTCATGACTAGAAACTCTAAGGAAATGGAAAGCTCAGACAGCATGAAGAATTAACAACCATAGCAATTGACTAAGACATGGTGCTGCTTAAAATAAAAATATGGAGATACACATTCTCTAGTGACCGATTACAAAAGCCTTAACTCTTCAGTATAATAAATAATTACTAGGTAGAGCTGTACAAATAACACCAAAAGGTGTGTGAGGGGAAATATGAGATAACATATGTTGGATTATTCCAAAGGTAGATGTTTGATGTCTTTTGTGAGGTCTGTGTCAATATAGATGCTAAAATAAAGGTAGTAGGTTTCTGGTTAAATAAATCTAGTTTCTCTTGGGGGTGAGGGGGGAGCAGAGTGAAGTAGGAGAGGGTTTATATGACTATATGCAAGTCAGGAAAACTGGAAACTGCTGGGAGTTGCACACTTAATCTGGAGAGTGCTGAAGTGCTTTGGTGTGGAGATGATTGAGGTGCTTACTGAAGTATGGATTTTGGAATTATTAGACTAATTGGTTAGGTTAATAGCCAAGATGTTGCCTTAGAAACATTATAGTTCCATTTGGAAAAGCAAATTATTGGGATAGTTGTTCTTGTAATAACATATGTTGTAACATGAATGTGGAAAGGAACCCGGGCAGCCTAAACCAGATTACAGTTTGGTCCTTGTGGCAAAACGTGGTCTGGGGTGAGGCAGAGGTGGTTCCTTCAACTAAATCCTTATAGGCCTCTGCAGTAGAGATTTAAATGTTAAAAGTCTGTTTTCTTACTACGTGCATATGAAATAGGATCCTCCATTTCTTGTCAGTGATGGGGGGCGGGAAGAGAAGTTGTTCTGGTATTTTTCATAATCATCTGCTAGAGGGCACTGTGTTGCCAGAAAGGGATATATTAAGGCATAAGGATCTTAGTTTCATGGTGAAAATCAGTTCTTTATATGTTTTGCTGGAATGAAAATCCCTGTCTGTGATGACTCATAGTACAGTGAATAAACTTAGAGAATAAGCATGGATACATCAAAGCCTGATTTTAAGTGAATTCTGTATTGAGGTTTTTTTTTTAAAATTCTTTTGGCCATATAAAAATAATCAGAATTGAGGAGTGCTGGGTTACTTCAGTGAACCTGAAGCTCGCTGATCACTAATGTAGGACTAATGCTGTATATGAGCTCAGGTTAAATTCAGTAAGGTATTTTAGCCAAAAATAAGGGAAATGTAATTCTGAAAAAGCTATGATACTCCATCAGCACTACTTATAAAATTTCAACTTTTTAATTAAATTTTAAAGTGAAACTAAAAACAAAATAAAAACAATTTCTTACAGAAAGAAATAGTTATAGGTTGAAACCTAATTTCTCTTGATTGAGGCACAAGGCAAAACCTGTTATTCACAGTTGTCTTGAGAGTAGCAGAATTTTCCTTAGCAGTTCAGAGAAACAGAAAAAAATAAATCCCTTCTGCCTGTCAGACAGGACTTTCACTGAGTCTGAATTTTAAGATTAACAAAGTGATGCCGTCTTCTGCCTATAAAACTGGTGAGTTGTCAGAGGCCAAACTGAGTGCCTGTGGAATGGTTACAGGAGAGGTAAGTGGGTTTTTGAACCGGGGGGTGGAGTATATGATACTATAGAGGTGGAGATTGCTGTCATTGAGACTTTTTGGTAATGGATGATGTGCTACCATTCAGATCTGCCCCCTGCTGACAGAAGTGTTCAGCGTGTAAAAGTGCTGTTTTTATATTTCTTTATGAAGTAGAACATGATGGCCTGACTGACAGGTTATGGGGAAGGTCAAAGTAGTTTTTATCACAGACGCCAATGTGATTTCCCTCTCTGGATTACACTGAGGACGCTTTCCAAAGATTTGACCTCAGTCCCTTACCTGCCTCTCCTATTGCAGTTTGCTTCATGGGACAGAGGAAATAGGATTAAACTTAATATTGCTATTGTGATTTTTTTATTATTATTTTTTATTCACAAACCATGTCTTCCACTTAATTTTTCTTTCTTTGGCATATGTTGTCAGTTCTGTCACTGTGTGATGAGGCACCAAGGGCAGAAACCAGAGTGAGGTGGTAACATCAAGGCCACATGTTTTAATTGTCTGAACACAAAAGAGGTAAAACTGGACAGTACTTTGAGAGGCAGAGGGTTGTCCTTTGTTGTGACAGGGCGAATTAGCTGTAGTGTATCAAGGATGCCTGAATAAGAAGCTTGCCTGTTTTTTAACTGCAGCAGTGTACATCATTAATGTAAGACGTCAGTGATGTAGACTTACTGGTACTGGCCTGTGAACTGTAGCCCTGTTTCAAGTGGGCAATTGTAAATTGTGCTTTAAGTTAGTTGAGTGTAGAAAGTGGGAGAGAACATGATCGTGTTAGCATTAATGAAGGAAAATGGCATGAAATATTAAATAACAGTTATTATAAGATACTTCATAAATCCAAAGGAAGTAGAGGTGGAAAAGACCTATGAGGTTATCTAACCTATCCATTCTAGAGGACTGGCTTGCTGCCTACAATATATAATCATTATATACTACATATACAAAATCTGGTACTCCAGACTAGCTTTAAATGCCCCAAGCTTCAGTACTCTTACTTGCAGGCATGTGGGAGGATAAGAAGAAGGAAAGGGCAATAGACTTCAGTTCTTCTTCTGAAACCTTTCCTGATATTTACACTTTTTTTTTCTCTATTTTGCCTTTTTTTATTTCCATTGTGTTTTTCTGCTTCAATGTCAGAAAACCCTGAAGAGTGAGGTGACTTTAGCCATTCTGGGTAGCTACTTTATCTATATGTGACTCGTCCCTTTTTGAATTTTTCTCAGTTTTTAATCTCTTTTGGTCTTTGTTTTCTTTCCTGTGGCAGCTGGTTTCACTAGCTAATCACCCCAGTAGTGGCAGTGTGTGGAATGAGAATATTTTCTTATGCTCTCTCCTTCTTCCTTTTCTGTCCCCTGTCACCAGACTTACATATCCTCACTGGATAAATATCCCTTTATTAGAGAGCAATATCATTATTCCCTTGTAGAGCTGGAAGGCAGTAATGACTTGCCACAAAGAAAGGTAGTATGAGCCCTGGTGGAGGTATCATGTAACTTAGAAGGTTGCTAGAGTAAACAGTACCAAAAGGTTGATGTTTGTCTTGTCTTTGACTCTCACGAGTTTGAGTGTACACCCTGAAAAACAAGTACCTGCTCAAAGAAGAAGCCGGCATGTAATAGTCTGTCAATGTCTGAGAGGTATGGAACAGTTACTTAGCCTCTCTGCATGTTCTTATCCTTATTTCTTTGTTTCATTTACTCTGTAATTGCTTTTTCAGCCCGCTCAAAGAGTTTGGTGATGGGTGAACAGATTGGGCCTCCTTCCAGACCTTCTTCTCCAAACCCTCAAGAACGTGTGCTGAAGTGTGGCTGGCTGAAGAAACAAAGGAGCATTATGAAGAACTGGCAGCAGCGGTGGTTTGTGCTGCGTGGGGACCAGCTCTTCTATTATAAGGATGAAGAGGAAACTAAACCTCAGGTATGACTAGAGAACTGTAGGGCATGTTGGTTGTGACTTCTACGTGGGTCACAGTTACTGCTTTTATTGACAGCTCATTTCAGTTGCTCTCCCTTCTAGCCAAAACCATACACACTTAAGGAGGTTCAAAGGCAAGAGACGTTGCAGGGAGACTTAGCTACTACCGAGGCAAGTAGTAGAGCTTGAGAGAAAGTTACAAGGTGTTTATTTACCCACTAGGGCATGCCGAGCTCCAAATGTTAGTATGGTCATCAATGAGACTGGAGTTTGACAGGAAGAGCTGTGGAGTTCCATATTACTAAGGCAGAAGCGAAAAATCTTGCTTAATCAGCTGGGATTCATTATCTCCCAAATAATCCATTGTTCATCAGAGAGGTGAGCTAGCTGGTATGGGTAGAGTAGGTATTATTACATGCCAGCAAGTAGGACTTGAGAATGGGCTGTAATGTGTGTTTCAGTGTGTTTTATGTACACCTGGGAGTTATTGCTTTTCTATGCAAATTTTGAGCAGAAAGAATTTACACAAGGCTTTGTGCTGTGTCTGGAAGGAGGAGTGTGTGTCTGACAGCAAAAACTAATTTAGCAGACCGGGGAACAATGTGACCCTTCTACAACGGGGGAAAAAAATTAAACTCTCTGAAGTTTACCTTTGTCAAATCTTCTAGACTTTGAGCATGAATGCAGAGAAGAATACTTCTCCTGGTGGAAAACACTGGTTAAGTCTTGCTGTGCAATATGTGTTGGACAGTGTCATAGAACTGTCCCAAAGTAGACTGTGGAAAGAAAACAGACAGAGGAAAGGGAGAGGATCAAAGTTTTTGGGAGCTAGCAAGAAGAGAAAAGGTCAACTAGTTGTTAGATAATTTAATAACAACGACTAAATGATAATTGAATAAATTGAACAACAGTAGGGCTACTTAAAATAGTAAGTTTAGATCAGCTGTATCAGTTTGTCCATGGGAGAACAAATGTGTGCAAGAAAGCTTTCCAAAGCACGTTTATTCTTGCAAAGGACTTAGGAGATTCTCGTTAACTATGTACCGAGTAGCTGTAGGGCACTTTGCTGGTGATAAAGGGTAATAGGCAGTGACTATGCAACATTGCCATGGGCACATGACATGTTTAACTTGTAACTTTTTGGTGGTGAGTATTTTAAATATTTCTTCTTAAAGTGAACATTGCACAAGTATGTCTCTCTTAAGCCAAGTATTAAGTAATGGAATTTTTGACTAACTTCTTGCTGCTTCACATACCTTTTGTGAGTGTGTTGCTGGTCTAGTACCAATTTCTTACAATTAAATGTGTTTCTCTAAAACAAGTTATAATGAGAGGACAGTGCTGCTGCACCTAGGGTGAATGCGGAGCTGAGAACATTGCATTTGTCAGTCTGGACCAGCATTAAATTCCGGATGATTTTCTGCTTCTCTGACCCTTCTATATATACATCACTTAGTAGGGCAATGTGTTACGCTACAGGATGGGATAAAGCTTACAGCTAAGATGAAGAATTTCTTATTCAAGTTCTTCAATATGCCTGTAAAATATTCTTGACGCATTTAAGCTAAGGGCTTTCCTAGTTGCTGTAGTATATTATGCAGCATATTTCATGTAGTCATTGTTTAGACTGTCAGGCCTCTAACCAGAGTCATTGATCAGAGGGAACATAATTGAATAAGCCAGACAGTGTCCCTGTACTGCTGCCTCCTGATGAGTCAGTACAGGCATTACAGAGTGACAGACAGCTGGTGTAATATCATCACCATCCACGCTCTCATTATAGCCTATTATTAAACTGCTTGATACAGCTGCGTGCTTAACTGTTACACATAAATTTCATTGTAGAGTGAGAAAGGAAATGAATTTTCCCCTGTGAGCCTGACACATGCATGGTAGATGCAGGAGCATGTTGGCTGCATCTTATGTCTTGCACTTACCTAATCAGAGATTTGATCCATCGTTATGGATAGCCTGCTGTGTAAAGGCTAGAAAGGCTTGAACTCGATGATGTAACCTGTTGTTACTTAGGACTCTGCAAGCAACAGCTGGATTTTGTGCATTTAAGACAAAAGCACCCTATCTTCCCATAAAATGCATGGGGAGAGCTGGTCATTTTCTGAACTGTATCAGTGAACATGATGAGGAAGGAGCTGCCTCAGGTAGTCATGTTGGAAGGAGTTTCTTTGTCGCCATACATTTATCACTGGGGGAAGCCATTTTGTATAGGATGATAGAGGACCACATCCTGACTATTCTTGTATCAGTTCCAGACTAGGATTTACATCTGACTTCAGCTAGGACTGTACACATCCCAGAGGTTAGATGTGCTTTTGGAACATGTAGATAGCTGTTGCTTGGAATCTCTGAAATGAAGGGACAATGGTACAGGCATGCCCACATGGCTTAGAAGAAAGCTGTGACTCTTGAAGGTCTTTGTTACAGCCCATGTAGATATTTTCATCAGTTGATATTAATCTCTAATTTCCTTCAGCTCTAAAGATATTCATGCTTCTTTTAAATCTTTCTGTTTTAAATATTAAGTATGGTCTGTGAGCTTGTGTGCAAAAACTAAATCAATAGCTTCACTGAAATTCCCATTGATCTTCTTCTACTTGATTATTTATATGTAGCCTGGAAGACGGTCATATTCTTACTGTTTTCTGATGAAGTCAAGTGAGATTTATGCCGTAATGCTTCAAAAGAGAAATCTTAACGTCTTTTTGTTTGTTGATGTTGCATTGCCGATTTTTATGAAAACCTGTGTTTCCGGGTCCTTAGTGGGAATTGTAGATATTCTTCCTGTGAAAATAATGCTGAAAAGGTGGAGCTGTAATCTGATGTCAGGAGAATGGCAGAGACTTACTGGAGTGAAGAGGAGTTATTCTGTGGCCTTAATGGATTGAATACTGTTGAAGGCATGAGTGTTTGTGTGCCTTATGACATAGTTGCACAGTCCATTCCGTCAGACTGACCTCTGTGCCAAAGGTTAGAGAGTGAACTTGCAGCCTTTGCTTTTCTTCAGTATTTTCTCAGGTGTCCCCATGAGGAAAGGGGGAAGGGGAGGATTGACCTGCAAAGAGCTTTTGATGCTCCTGTTTACTCTGTCAATATATGTGTGGGGTTTTAAAGTAGCTTTGGGTTTGTTTCTATTCCCAGGGTACGAGGTAGCATGCAGCCCTCCCCAATTTCCAGGGGAACAGAAACCACTCTGCAGTTAATTCATTAACCTTTCGTTCAGTATTGACTTGGTATGATGAAAGGCTCTAGTGCATCTGCAGTGGCCTTGACTTTTGCAGCTCTAGAAAACAGTAGAATTTTCTAGAATGTGTTCTGGCCACTGGACTCTGAAGATTATGTTGTATATGATACTTTTCTGTATCCTTTTGGAATAATTGGTGATGCATTTGCAATTTTGTAATGTTGCCTTTCCAGTGTTTTCCTGTTATCTTTGGAATGCCTTCAGCATGTCTTCTAATTTCAGTGAACCTGAAAGTCAAAATGTAGGACAACAGAATTGGGAGGGAAGGGTGCTGAAATTTTATTCTGTTCTGTTTACTTGTTGTTTTTCCTTCATTTTAAAACTTACAACCATTCTAGATAAACCACTTGGTATCGACTTTAAGTACCCTCCTTTTTTACTGTCTTTTTTTTTTTTTCTCTGTCCTTTTTTTTTTTTTGTTGTGATTTGGCCTGGGATTCAGAAATGCACACCTGAGGGCAGATTTGAGCCCCACTGTTTCCCCCACTCCCATCTTGTAAGCATTTGTAACAGTGACCAAAGTGCTGTGTTAAAAGTAATGGTATAAGAATTAGGATAATCAGTGTTCTGCCACCAACTGTGTTTGTTGAGGGGCTCAGTGAAGAAAAGGAATCTTTCCACTCATGTTTCATGTTAAAGCTTTTCTTTACCAAACCCTGTCTCCACACAGCCTGGTACAGGGCAGGACTTCTCAATTGGTCTTGTTAGCGAGGACTACAGTAATACTTCTAAGGTATGAACGCTTGTCCTCTTTAAGATTCTTCCTCAAAGCAACAAGGCCTTGAAAGGGTGCAAGGTGATGCTATCATCAAAAATTGGATTTGAACCTTCAGCTTACTGTAAAGTCTGTAACCTGTTGCCTGCCCCTTGAGCTTCTGAGCCATCTCAGGCTCCCAAAGCCTGAGAGAGGGAGGAGTAACTTACTTGTGAATTGAAGCTTGTTTCTGGGGCATGCTTTGGCATATATCAAGTTAGACCTTGGGGAATTTAAGCTGATTTAATGCATCATTAATTTACTTCCCAAACAAGATTGCTAATGCAGTGTGAGTGGATGGTGGACAAGGACACGTCAATCTATTTAAATTTAGTAATGTCTTTCTACCGGTGACAGCAACTGTCAGAATTGATGCAGCCTCCCTGCTAAGATGAATTGTGGTTTTTTTCTACCTTTTCAGCTCTGTTTATTTAGAGTTCTCTGTTGTGTGCCAGGCAGATTGGACAGCTGTGAGCTAGATATGTCATTGCCCTCTGGAGAAGCGTTTTGCCCCCTAAAAGGGCTAGTTATATAAGATAGAAGAGCTCAGCACAGTTCCTGGCAAAGAGAAATACACATGAAGGTGATCTGAAGATCTTTGCTATATATACACCCATAACCTTACTTTCCAGAGACGGGCCTAAGTTGCAGGCTTTTCTTGTTCTTCGCAGGTAGAGTCAGCATCCCTCAATTTTCCTCTCTGAAAAATCATTCTTCTGGTTCTGTTATTTCCCTACTCTTCTTCCAGTTGTTATGCTACCAGCTCAACTTGCTGCAACTTCATTGCACAGCTGAATGAGGTGCACGCTGGTAAGGACAAAGTAGCTGTACTGGTGTACAGTCCACATTGCCACTGTGGCTGCAGCAAGTCCTTCTGCTGCCCCGTAGCTGTGGTTGGTTTTCTGTTTGTTTTTTAAGTGGGCTCTTCTACATACTGATCTTTCCCTTCTCCATTTCATCAAAGATGGTTAAAATGAGAATAAAACCCAAGTCACTTTAATGAGAACTTTCTACAGAATATATAAAATCAAATATGTTCTGAAAAGGATCAAAAAGGAAGTGTGTCTTGACTGGGAAATGCTTTGGTTTAGGGTGCCAGTTCAAGCAATTTATGCCTCTGTACTCTCTTCTAGAGTGAACATCACTCTCGTGTACCAAAGGTGCGTCTCACTGAAGGGAGGACAGGTCACATTGCACCATATGGTGCATCAAGCATGGAGAAAGTCCATTTGTTTAGTTTTGTTGCAGGAGAAGGGTGACCTGAGGCAAGAAAATTACAACCTCTGGAAGGCACTGGAGTGTGAGATTTTGGGTTAACCCTTGAACTTCATCACTGACTTCAGTTTCCTGCGGAAAGATGGGCTTTCTGAAATTCCTTAATTTGACTGCACTTTTCTGTGAACAGCTACTGCTCTTCACTGTAAATACAGTCTGAATCTCCTGGTCTGTATATACTACTGTACATCTTCACCTGGCATGTGTATCATTAGTTTTTGCCTAAAATATGTGTGACCTGCCTATATGTATTTGCTAAGTTTACTAATACAGGCTGAGGGAAAGAACCCCCCAAAAAAGCATGCCTTTTTCTGAAGTAACACAGGGCTTTAGTCAGAGTCCTGGGTTCTGCTTGACTATAAATGTGAGGTGTAGGTAACTGTTTCAAATGGGGATTTACGCTTGCTTTATACTATTGTATAAGGAAAGTCTAACTTTTATTTTGTGCTGGCTTGGAGACACTACCCAGTTTGAGACTGGCTAGTTTGCTTACAGGGCTTCTTAAGAGAGGACTGTACATTAAAGCAGGGGGAGAGAGAGAGTTACTGCCTCTTTAACAACTTTTCTTTCTACAAAATGTAAATTGGTCCTCAAAGGAAAGCAGCTGTTAACATTTAAGAGGATTACATCTTCTGACAAAATGGCTATTGCCAGCTTTCAAATGATACCTGAAACTCTGAAAATCTGATCAGCTGGGATCAACTGATATCATATTAGTTCTTAATGCTATATGTACATTTCTAGCTTGTGTTAAGAAGCTTGTTGTCAGAACTGGAATGCCAGCTTGTAAACCTCCATGACTCGGAGCCTATTTCCTAGCTGAAGCATTTTCCATCTCAAGCATTGCTGCTCTGGTAATTTATTTGTAGTAGTTCTTGAATGTTCTATGTTCAAAGAAAAGAGTAAAACTAAATTCATCTACATTTAATACAAGCTGGCTCCTTGGTTTATTACAGTGGTTTCTCCAAACAAAGCATCTGTAGGAAAAATGTATTACCAAGGGGCAAAGCCAGGGAAGTTATGCCATAACAGATGTAATGAAAAATAACATAACTGGCTTCTCTATTTTATGGAGAAGATTGAAAAGGTCATATGATGGCTTGTCTTTCATCAGTTGAAATCCTGGATTGTCTATCTCATGAGACACTAATTGTATTACTCAGTAATATGGATCTGGAAGCTGACAAAGAGAATAACTGGGATTTGTTTTGATTACCAATGTTATGATGCTCCAATCTGTCCTGGATTTGGCTGTTGCCCAGTTGGTTGGAGAGAATGTAACTGTGCATGTTTACTAGAGATATACATGAAAACAACTGGTTGAAACAACTTCTTTTTCTGCTCAGCCAAAAAAAGATGGTTTGGACCCAGCTTCCATTCCAGGGCAGTTCTGTGCAGGAGTAGAAACTGTTTATTACACTTTTCATGGCTTAACTCTTTAGAGTCCCAATTCTTACTGCCTTTTATCTGTCTTATTGTGTTTATGTCCTAGAGAATGTTAGCTGGACACGCTTTATAAATGTCAAAGATTAAACTAAAAGATGTGGAAAAACAATGAGGTCCAAATAGCATGTTCGTTCTTGTTATATCAACATTACTGGACAAGAGCTTCCTGTGATCTCTTTTTCTAGCTTTTCCATAGATGAAGATGACTTTGTTCACATTGAAGATACTATACCACCAGCTATGCACCGAACTGGAATACATTGTGTTAATTATGCGTGGGCTCAAGGTGAAAAAGAATCTGAATTCTGGCAGCATTTGAACTTAGGAAGTAAAGGGACTTAGATTTCTTGTTAGGGAAACTACGGTCCCTTGGATTAAAAGGTGGTCCTGTTGCCTTGCAAACCTGCATCAGCTGCTGTTCTTCCGTATCTTCCTGGGAACTTCTGTGTACTGCAAATCTCTGGAAAACAGGCCATTTTCTTCAGTTACAGAACTAAAGATTTAGAAATAGAGCTTCAGCCACCTCATTGCTGCAGGCTGCAACCGGAAGCTAAAGGGTGAAGGAAGAGTAGATGTAATGTGAGATGAAGCTTTTGCAAGGGATAATTAGTTATGGAAACCAAGGAGAATCACCTATGCATGCTCAGAGTGTTATTCCAGAGGAAAGATCATTTAATCGGAAGTGTCCAGTGTGAGAGAAAGGCTAGGTGAGGCAGGTGCATGACTAGCTCAATCTTTTTCTTGCTTAGAAGGGTGGAAAGGAAATGGACTCAGTGGAAGGGTGGTGCTTAACTTTGCTGTGTCTGTTATATTTATCTTCTTTTTCCTTACCTTGGTCATGGCCTTTCCCCTTTCACTGGTGTTTGTGTCCCTTACAGGGTTTGATACTACTGCAAGGTAATCAGGTGAACGAGCTGCCACCTAATCCTGATGAACCAGGGAAACATCTCTTTGAAATTGCCCCAGGTAGGCCAGCATTTCCTTGTACTTTACAACATAACATCGTCTCATTCCCATTGGTTGTCATTAATGATAATTAAACTGTACTGATCACTTCACTTTTAAGCAATTCGGTATGCTAGCCAGATTGTCTAGAGACTTGGAAATGGAGCTTGACAAACTACTCTGTGTTCCTTGTTTTGGATATAACTGCTGCCGTGGTACCTCATGAAAATAGTAGTTGAGATGCATCATGCTCCTTGATTTTTCGGTTTGGCGGGGCTCCTTGCCTGGAGTGCTGTGTGGTCTCCTAAGCTGATGTGGTTTTCTGGTTATGGGAGAAGCTGACACAGAGCACAGCACAGAATTTGTAGAAAAAGAGTGTGCAGTATCTGAATGTAATTCCTTTCATGTACAGTAATGGGGGGGGAAACATTTCAAAATGTATCACTTTCAGATAAAAGGTTTAAGAGAATAGATGACCTGCCACAGAAGAGAGGTTGGAATTTTGTTAGGTAGAAAATCTAATGGTCTGTCAGCATAGTCTTAATGTAAAACTTTTGAAATCCTTTTAGCTCCCCTGTAAATACTTCCTGTGGCCTGGCTTGGTATCTCGAGGGTATACTTAGAGTTAAGTTCCCTGCTGCGGCATAGGAGTATTAACTTTATTTAGTTCTGAGCGCAGTTGGGAGAGGACCGTCTCTGAGCACAGATTTGAATGCAGTATATTTTGGAGGTAGTTTCAGGTAGCAGGATCTACAGAGAAGAAAGCTGTTGCACCACTAGCAGTTTAAGACCAGTGGAGTGAAAAAGATGAACCAGGTTAGTCCTTCCACAGCTATCTCCTAATAACCTGAAGACCGAGTTCCTGGAAACAAAGAGGGAGACAAATGTGACTATGGTAAAAATTACGTGAGTGTGCTGGCTTAGTCATGCTTTACTTCACAGCCAGTTTCTCGTGCGTGGACTACCTATCCATGCTTCTTAGTATTGTCTGGTTCCCCACAGTGTTGATGCTGTTGATAGGGTAGACAAAAGTTATTATTTTAGGCTGCCTCTTTTTTTTTTAATGGAACGGACAGCACAGGGAATACTAGTTGAGTGTTACTCTTGTGGAGGCAGGTATGCTTTTACCAGTGTCTTTGGGGTCTTTTTCTTACCCCCTAATCAGGCTGGCTTAAAATGCCTGTGTTGCGCACCTCTTGACACAGTATCAGGCAGTGGAAGAGGAACAGGCAGTGCTGCAAGGTTTTCAACTACAACAGCAGGCAGGGTTTTGCAGTAACTCAGGCACAGCATTCTGTTTGACACAGAGGAAACTACCTGGGGAGGAGAGATTTATTTTTGTTTTTTTCTTCCTTATCACTGCACACTATCTGTTAATGCCATCTCCTTCTTGTACTGCACTGTGCCCTCATAAGCAGCAGGGCATTGGGCTCAGTGTTACTTGCATGGAAGATCTCCTAGGAAGTGGCATTTGGTGCCTCAGTGTGACACATCTTCTGCAACATTTTCCAATGATTGTGCACCATATGGTTGTAGAAGGACTGTGGATCTGGGATGTGAGAGCACTTGGGTTGTTGTGGTTGTGAACGGTCCTATGTGTTCAGGCAGTGATCTGAAATCATTAACTGAGACACAGACTGGCCTGGATGAGTTTCCTGCAGATTTGAGTTTGCCCTCTGGTTCCAGGTGGGAAAGTAGTCATTATGCACTTCTTCCCTAACCTGTCAGGTTATGTTACTGTAGCCTGCAGAAGAATTGTCCTGAACTGAGGTAGCTGTTGCTTCAGTGGAGTTGGTAAAGCAATGCCATGTGTCTACTTGAAAGAGGCTATCCAGAAGGGTGGCAAAAAAATGACACTGTTCACAGCATAGTTGTGAATCCCAGGACATTTGTGTTCAGCTTGTGTTTTTGACATTGCCCTTCTCTGTGTTCCCTGGAAAAAGGATTCAGCCTTAGTGCACCACTGTCCTGCCTGCAAAATTGAGATGTTTTCCCTACCTTGTGGAGCTAAATCCACTCATGTTTATAGCAAGCTTAGTTGCTACATGGATAGCAAGTATTGAAAAATGCTATAAATAGATAGTCAATACAGAATGTGACTCGGCACAG
This sequence comes from Larus michahellis, assembly GCF_964199755.1. Lineage (NCBI taxonomy): Eukaryota > Metazoa > Chordata > Aves > Charadriiformes > Laridae > Larus > Larus michahellis. Next base: position 53,192,804 of record NC_133901.1, on the reverse strand, counting down.
ACGTCACTGGAGAATGTGGCCTGAAGATTTCCTCATTCTCTTCACAGTACACTTATTCTGTGCTGGTTTTGGCATAAATGCCTTTTCTTTTTTGCATGTGTTCTGAAATGGCTGTTCTGCATGGTTGCCAGCCAGCAGAACACCCACTTAGTGAACAGCTCTTAAATGGATGCCAGATAGGAAGGGGAACACAAATGATCTTACAGGACCCAAATAATTATTTTCCATCACTTCCCATCTTTCCCTGTGTTGGATGTACAGCCATGATCATATCTTTGCCCAATTGTGCCTCGGTTCTCCCCCCGTAGACTAGGACTATATAGTTGCTATAGGGATGATGAGATTTTTTTTTAGTCGTCTTAACTAAGTTGGGGATCTTGTGAATACAAGTACATTCCGTAGCTGTAAATATAGATAGGGGATTTTACTGTGCTTGTAAGCAGCAGAACTCTAACAAAATTAAAGTGTGCGTTAATTAAAGTGTTCATTAGTTAAAGTGCAGCATTCCTAAAATGTTCCCATAGTGTCCTGATACCAGTTTAGCTGGTAGAGAGGAGAGGCTGAGATCTCCCAGCAAGGAAACGTCCAAAGTTTTCAAAAGTCTGTGGTACCAGTTACCTCCAAAAAAATACTTTGAACTCAATAGGTAAGGCTTTCAGCATTCTTGTTGCTGGAACTGTTGCTGGGATCTTCCCACCTTTCCTCTTCTGCAGGCTGTGTAAAGCTTGGCTGTGGGAGCTGCTTCCTCAGAGTGCAGGGACTAGAGTAACAGCATGTCCTGGTGCTGTAACAGAGCACGTATTGATTTTTTGCTGAGTAACAAGAACTAATGATGGGCATTGTGTATTATTCATGTTTCATCAAGTTCATTTCTAAGCTGTATAGTGCAGCTGGGAGAAGGGTTAACTAGGGACATGAGAGACTGCAGAACAGTTCTACAGTCAAACCAGCATTAGATCTGGTGTCAGGGCTTCCTGAAATACCTCCTTTGGCAGAGATGCTCTCTATCCTCTTTTCTGGAGAAACTATGTAAATTTCTGGACCCTTTTTAATCCATCCATGCTTTTCTCCCTTACAGCTAGTGAAGTCCAAAGTGGAATGGCAAAATAAGCTGTAGGCTCAAGTTACTCTCATATTCCAGTGCCTATTAGCCAGGCAGGGGGGAATGTTTTTATAAAATTGCCAGGGTAGTATGAGGCCAGGTGCAAAGCTTTAACCATTTGGTGTAGTCATCACACAGCAGCTGGTATTTCTGGATAGAATTAACCACTGTATGTTGCTTGGGAGAGGAGTCCAAATCTGGTAACAGAATCAGCAGCCGACTGATTACTAGGGGCAGCAAAAGAACCATGTGTTAGCCTGGGGTTACAGTGCATTTCAGAGTGGTGTGATGCAGTGTGTAAGAAGCACAGGGATTGATCTCTGAGAATGTCTTAAGGAATATTTATGGCTTAAATGCTCCTGAGGTCTCACCTTTTAGGAAGCTGATGCTTTTAATGTCCTGTGGCAAATAGTCTGCCTAGTTTTATTCTCTGGTCTTTGCAGCACTATGAGATTTCTCTGACTCTCCAGGGAAACTTGAGTGTCTCATCTCACAGTGCTGCAAAGGAAAAGGAAGGAAATGGTAAAAAGGTTCAGAAGTTAGTAGGTGAAAAGCGTTGTCTTTTGATAGGAATGGCAAGAGTTCTTACCAGTTGATTGGAGAATAGCTTTTCTTTGTAGAAAACTTGGTGACTTTTAAGAAGATTCTTCTGTTCTGCTTCAGAATGGATTCAATTGATCTTTTCAGGGAGAGTAAGAGGGAAAAGATAGAAATGTGAAAAAAGTTTTCCATGCATTACCTGCTACCTCTTTGCTAACATTGCCTCCTGTGAGGCAGGATACCCAAGTTTCTGTTGCACTGGGTTTAGAGTAGGAACCTCAATCTGCCACTTGCATAGTGGGCGAGTGTTCTCAGTGGCTACTGTTTGGGTTTTGTGTTTTTTTTTTTTTTTTTTTTTTTCTGGGAAAGATATTTTTGCCTCATTTTTTACTATGAAGTCATTCTAGAGTAATGCTCTTGTCCAAAGAAAATGTGCCCTTTTCTATTTCAACAAACTGGTATGTTATGGTTGAAAGCAGCCTTGCTGAAAAATTCCTGGCCAAAGCTCATGGTACACATCTTGGTGGCTCCTTATCCCTGATGACGGCTAGTTTGTGTTTCTTGCTACAGTGCTTTCTGCTAAGGTTGACAGTGACAGCTCTTAGCTGGGTCTTTCTATGAGAATGAGTGCAGTTTTCTGTTGAGTTTAATTTGATTTCAGTGGAAACTGCTGCTGAAGGTGTTGATCTTGCTTTCCCCCTTTCCTCTGGCTTCTTCCCCAATACCTAATCACATCTCTCACTTCATCTCTTATGACTAAAATACAGTTTTCAAATCAGCTGGACTTCAGGTTGATCCAACTAAGCTTGATGAAAACTGCAACTTCAGGTTGCTTTATGTGCTCCAGTTGAGTAATGTCACCAGCCCTCTCTTTAGCGAGGCGGTTCAGTTCTCTTCAGAACTGTCGTCTCAGGCCTTTTGCAAAGTTAGAGCAAAGATAACTGCCTATGTTTGATTCACATGTAGAAGGTTATTTTCAAAACTTTAGAAGTCAGAGCTCTTTAATTGGTTTTAAAGACTGAACTCAATATATGCAGCTTGCCCTTATGAAAGGGACCTGCATTTAATAGTGACTCCTTTAAAGTTGGACTAGTGGTTGCAGTGTGCCAGAAGTTAGGCTGGGGCAGATTAGAATGCCTCATCCTGGAATTTTTGTGCAGAGTTTAAAATAGAATAGGGTTTAGAATAGAAGCTGTTTCACTGCCTTGTTTGTTCTATAACAAGGAAGAAATCAAGAAAGGCAGAATCAGAAGGTGGGAGTCCTAACTCTTATAGGGACAGTAATTGTTGACTGATTGTTCTGTAGGGAGCCCGTCAGTGTCATTGGCAATGTCTCACAGAGCGGTTGGAGTGGCAGCCTGTTTGTCTTGTCCCAGTAGGGTGAATGATGCCTACAAAGCAGTTTGCTCTGTGGTACACTTCTGCATCTCAGGTGATCAACACCAATTAAGTCATTTTTGTGGCCTTTTTATCTCAGTTCCTGTTGAGATGGTGTGTAATTAAAATACCTGGAGGGGAAATTAGAAATTCAGACATTAAAAATTATTCCATGTTCTCTATTATTCAATGCAAATTGCAATTCTAACTAATAGCAGGAAACTGAGTTTGCTGCTGGTAATTAAATTTTCTCCTGAAGTCTACAGCTGATAACTGACTGCATGTCTGAATACATGATGATGTTGATATTTGAGGGTTTTATTTAGGTTTCTGGGATTTGGCACTCAGCACGTTGACTAGGGAAGTGGGAGCAAAATTAAGTAGTTCTGCATCCTACTAGAAAGAACAAGACAGTGTAGTTTCAGCAGTGTGCTGTAGAAACACATAGCAAGTGAGAGCTGTGGACATCACAGAGCATCCATGGCATTGCATTGACCTGCAGGAGAAGATTGATGGTCTTGGTTTTGCAGTGGAGGGCACCGCCTGATCTGTGTTTAGCACTTCTAGATGTCTGAAGTACAGCTGTGGGCGTGCAAATATTTGTATGTCACTAGAAGTCGTAACTGTCTTTTGGAACAGGAGATAGACTTTCCATTTACTCAGGAAGGAGAAACCTAAAATGTGTTCTCTGAACTGTCTTCTGGAAGGACTGCCCAGAATGATAAAATTGCATGCTGCCTTTGCAGTCACAGAGTCTGGAAACTCTTGTTTATTATTACCTTATAGCTTGGGTTGAAGACCTTTAAGGTAGTAAAAAATCTTAGCACTAAGACAGTGACGGCTATATCTGGTTGGCTTTTGCCAGCGGCAGAACCTCTTTTTACATGCAAGATAAGTGCAGCCTGAGACTCTGTGGAAGTGTGTATCCTGCACTTCTATGTCTGGAAGTTGATACATTCTTCTGTATGTTCTGCTTGCTCCATCTGCTCCTGAGCTCTAGATGGTGCTGGTTCTTTCCACCTTGTGCTTGGGCACTTGCTATCAGTTGTGGCGTATGTCCTGCATCACTTGAGAGTGAGTTCATCCTGTAAGAGGAAATTAGCCACTCTTTATTGTTCATTGGTGTCTCCTCAAAAGCAAATCAGCAAGCAAGACTTCCCTAACAATGTTATTGCCCAGCCTGTGAAGTTAATGCTGTGCTCTGTAGACAGAACATAGTATCTCATGATTTTCTGCACATTTGTCCTGCCATGAGCATCTTAGTCTAAGATACACAAAATGGAATGCTTTCAGCTGCTGTCACAGATGCCAAAAGCAAGTCTTTGAAAACATTCAAGTTCTAATTATTTTTACCATTTAATCTTAAGATGAAAACAAGATTTATTTGTTATGAAAGAGCAAATCACATTCTATATAGACATGTGCAGTAATGACTGTGTGGGAAATCCTCTTGAACCTAGGCTTCCACTGCTTCGGGTTAACATGCTGACCCAGGGGTTACTAGCTATTTTGTGGCATATGTCTGACTGTTTTCTTCTTCCTCCATTTTGAGCCTGATAAACTTATTTTTCAAAATATCTATCTTCAGGCTTTTACAGTTTTAATGAATTGGCATTTGTCACTTTCATCTGAATGTGGGGCTGAAGAAGTTTGATCAAATCTCCTACTGCATTGCTGCTCAGAGATCTGCTGGAAAGACCAAAAGATACTAATTGTCTTCCTCAGGGTAACTCCTTTCCTAATGGTACTGAAATTCTTCTATCTCACTGAAAAAATATTTTGTGGCCTGACCAGACCTTGACAACTTCATTTAGCATCAACAGAAGTATCAGCCAGCTGCCAGTACTTCTAGTCTTGTTATATAAATGGACTTTAGCTGAACAACTATTACTTGAGTAAGTTAATGGAGGCCCTAGTTTCCTTTGTGCAGATATTAGACACTAACAACTCAAATCTTCTGCAAGCAAGGTATCTCTGCTTACTGATCTCATGATCCGTACTTTTCCTGAACACTTGACTGTACCATGACAATGAATACTTCTGAAAAGTGAACGTGAAAAAAGGGACTGAACTTTGCCCTCTGAATTCATGTAATCTTACTGATTTCAACGGTGTTGTGTCCAGTCTGGTGGTGTATCCCTACAACTTGACCAATACACTATTGCCTACTTAAGGTGATGACTCATTGCTGCTGAAGGTCACCCGACCATATCCAGACTTTGGTACAGAAAGGTTATTAGGCTCCTCTTTCCCCCTCAGGGCTACGAGGCTCTCTGATAGTTAAGAATGTTTTGGCTCACCTTATATTATCAACTTAAAACATCTTGAAGGGCATCAGGAGACACCTGCAACCCATAAATTGCTTTTTGCTTTGTTTTTTTTCCCTAACATATGCAATGCCCAAGGCTTATGTTTGCATTTGGCAAGCAAAGATCCTGCTTCATGAAATAAACAAGATCCTGCCTTTGTTTTGTTAGACGTGTTTGATCTATTCCAAGTTATACTGTCTATATCCCCCAGTGCTGTGGGGCCCTGGGCAGTTGAAAGTAGGCCTGGAAATGGGCTGTGACAGCATACGTGTTCTGCTATCCTGGAATTTAGATCTCCAGGAGAAGCTCTGCATCTGATCCCTGATCAGTAGCACCTAGCTGTCTTTAATGCACACACTGGCTTTCAGTAAGAATGCTGGTTTTTACAACTTCAGTTGCAACAGCATGAGGCCTGCTGGGAAAGGAGCATGAGGCTTAAGGAGTTTCATGAATACCTTTTTCTGGTAGTGCAGATCATTAAGGCAATCTCTGACTGGTTTTGAGCAGTTTTTCGTAACCCATTGTGTTCCTCAAAGTCAAATACGTCTGCATAGCATTTTGTGTATGTTGCCCTTTGGGTATAGAAATGGCTCTGTAAGATGATGGCATATTGTTGCGGGAATGTACAAGGCAGCATTTGATCCCATCGGGTTGGCTTTTTAGTACAAATTAGATAAGATTTTTGAACTCTTCCTGCTGAGACATTCAAGAATAAGCTCTGCTATTGAGTATTCTGCCTTAAGGATAATATATTAAGCCCTAAGGCATGTGTGGTTAGTAGAGATTTTTTTTTTTCAGCACTTCTGTGCAAGAACAGCTTTGTTCCATAAAGATATACTTATCAAACTGTCAAAATGATCAGTTATCTAGTACCTTCCCTATATTTCTTGCTAATTTGTTGAAGATCAAGTCTTTAGTGCTGTCTTGCAGCTTGTGTGCTCTGGTGCTGCTGTTGCAGGTTAAGCTTTATTCAGCCCCAGAAGCAGCTGTATTCCCATTTGCAAGAAGGATGGGTGAATTCTCCACAATATTTATGCAGTGTTTGGGATCCCCGAGGCTAAAAAAGTACTCTAGGTTAGTAGATTACCATGATGAAGTAAAATAAAATAAGACACATTATATACAGCAGCGTAGTTCATAGCACACAGCAAATTCTAGCAGTGGTAAAAATAAGTATTAGAGGTCAACATCACCATGAAGAAAGAAAACACCAAGCTAAAAGAAAACACCAAGCTAAAAGGAAGTTTACTGCTTAGGCGCCTGCTCCAACAAATGTTTTACCAGCTCAATAGTCTTACTGAGGTGAGTTGATCTCTAAGTCTTGTGGGATTGGGTCCTTCATTTGAAGTCCATCTGATGTTCCTTGTGTAGTTCAGTGGGTTAATTCTTGTCCCTAGCTTATCAAGCACAGTTATGTTAAATTACAAATATAAGGCATTTTAGGTTAATTTGCAGGGTTGTACTGGCTGTGTTAGCTGGAGATACAGTCAGGGTTGTTCACTTTTTTCCTTTAGTGTTCTCAAGGGCTGTTTTCCTCTTTATTTTCTGTACTTGAGCTTTTAAGGGTCAGCATTTGTGCTGAGTGCATTTTCGCTAGCTCTGATACTAGGAGAAGTAAATTGCTGAATTTTCAATGGATGGATGATGATTCTTTCTCTGTTGAGGTGGCTAATTTTTTTTTTTAATACTCTCTGAATCCTGAACCTGTTGGTGGATGAATGTATCTGCCTGCAGAGTTCATGCTTTATAATAGCAAGAATAAAGAAAAAATCTCTTTGTTTCTAAATGTAAAATTTTGTGGACAAGGAACAGTAATTGCATTTTTTGTGTACCTGCTCTGCTCATGCTGTTGTTCTTATAGAATTGGTGCAACATCTGCAGCATTTAGGGACTGGTGGGCTTACTCTGACTTCCTACCTGCTTTAAGATGGTGTGGATTTGATTTCTGTGATGTGTGCAGCAGGTGCAGGCTATGCAGAATGTAGAGAAACACATACATGCTCTGAAACAACATCAGTCACAGTGCATCACTGAAAAGAGAGCAAGAAGCAGGATTGGTCTCTAAACCAATGCAGGATGGTACATAAGTGAAAGAAACTGAAATATTTGCTCCCCAGACTGCTCCAGAGGGAATTCTGACACAATTTAAAAAAAAAAACCAAAAATCAAAACTTAGCTAAATGAAAGAGAGGGAACCATCATCCAAAAATACTGACAATCATATAAGGCACCAACTGCTGTTGCTGTTGAAGTACCTGTTAGTGCTGGTAGCTTAACTGCTCAGTATAATATGCTGACTTAAAAAATACCAGCTGGAAGTTATTCTTGGGAGCAAAGGTAAGAAAAATAAAACACATTTCCTTTTCACACAGCCCACACAAAAGTGTGTGGGGGAAGGGAGGCAAAGATGATAACGTGCTGCTCCAGTATCCAAAAGGAATTATAATTGGGAAACTGCTATGGGGGGTGTTTATGAAACTGTGTCTTTGAAAGATGCATTAATGCCAGTTTGAAGTGGCAGCTGGCCCGCTGTCAAACAGCTGTGAGGGTTCATAGGCAAAACCCACTTTGTGTTTGTCTGAAATGCTTTAGGGATAACTAGTGTGCTGTCAGTGAGAACCAGTTTGCACTGGGCTTTCTGAACTTCATAGGGATGAGGAGTAAATATGGCAAAAATGTAGTGCCTAGGGCATAATGCTTAAGATTTATACTTTGTTAAATAAGTCATCGTGCTATAAAGTAACAAGACCTTAATGTTACATTACAAAAGCTTTCTTTAGCCTTTTGCTACTTCAGGTATTTCCAAAGTATTGTATGATGAGTGGCGGAGGAAGGCTGGGGTGTTGAAGTGACTTCCATGCTCTTTTTTAATGATTTTCAGATTCTTATCTTACACGCATGCCTGTACTTAGCCTTACCTCTGCATAGGGTCCTATCAACTTGGTTGCTCACACAATATATGCCTGACTGTGAACTCTCTGATAAGATTCAGTTATATTATGCAGGAGCTTAGACTAGGTCATCACACAGGTCCCTCTTGGACTTGATGCTTATCAATAAATTTTAAAGAACACAAGTTACCACAGGGAAACAAATTGGTCTGACTCCTGAATCTTTGAAAATGCAGCCTCTGAAGAATGATTGCAACATGAAAAATGGTAAAACATGAAACAAGCAGAGCAGTTTATTTCTCTGGTACAGCCAAGAGAAATACTGACACTAATCACATAAAAAAAATGGAACACGTGCAGTTTTATTACTTCAGAATGTCCCTGCAAAGTAGAGTGGCAAACTAAAGAATTCATTTTGTATGTTTTAAAATTAATAAATTATAGGAATATCAGTCTTTTTCCATCAGTTCCTGTTGTTCAAAGAAATTCATTAAGTGAGGGATGGATGTGTAATCTTTGGCATGTCCAGGATGTGCAGGATTTTTTGTGATGCAAGCTCTTCTAACAGATAGGAGCCGGTAGATGCTTGGATATTGGATTTATGTACATTTCAGGACACTGGCAGAAATTCCTCCTTCCTGATAGCTTTATGCGCTATAGAGAAGTTAATTCCACTGAATTCGAGTAACTTGAACACAGCCTGTTTGATCTGGTTAAACTTTTTTGGCTTAAAGGGAAAGTATCCTGACAATTTTGATTGAGACCTAGTTATTAACCAGCATGGTTGTGTTTCACTTTTCTGTGGTGTTTTTTTTTTTTTTCTGGGAATAGTTTTAACTGCCTGTACTAGTTACCTAGGTATAACTTGCCTATAGGGCATGCATGAGTATGTCTAGATGTATCCTCTGCTATGTATTTTACATTGCACTGCATTAATAGACCTAAGCTATGCCAGTAAAGAACTCAAGTTCTGTGTTTATATTAAGGACACTAGAAATTATGTTGGCTTTATTATTTTAGCAGTCTGTTTCTAAACAGTTGTAAAATGACAGATCTTGAAAAGTACTCCTTATTACTACAAGTACCTGAAAAAGCTGTATTTTTCACTGACATTTTCTGTCTTATTTTCGAAAAGATTTTAAGAGGAGCTTGACATAGTGAACACTGAGAACAAGTTACTAAAGTGTAGCTAATCTGTGTTGAATTTAGTGGCATTACAACAACTTTATTGTCATAAGTTTAATATAAACTTCACAGCATCTCTACAGTACCCATCACAGGGACTCTGGTCAAAGTGCTGTTGCATAAAAGCAGTAAGGCAACTGGAATCAGGACTGTGTTCTGTTTCGGGTAGTATGTTCTGATAAATTTAATAATCCTGATTTTCTTCAAGCACTCTAATTGAAATGGATGTGATTTCTTCTATTAGAAAGACAAAGTTCAGGTCACTTGTAATTACAGGACTCTTAACAGACTCTAAGTGTTTATTTTCTCCAAATTTGTGTCTTCTATCTCTGTTTTGGCAGGTGCACAGCCCAGTGCATACACGTTCTCCAAAGTCTGGCTTTGAATCTCATCCAGAGGAGGTAGATGTATTTGTAACTGCAGGATTAGGTAGTGTATTCTACATCCGTAAACCATTGCTCATTTAATTAAAATCCATTTAAGAAGATGTTGATATCCGTGCCTCCATGTGGTACCAAAGATGCTATGTATCATGCTGAACTCGTGATGCATTGTTGTTAGTTCTGGGGTTTGTCTTTAATCACCAGCTGTCTGACACTCATGAAAACTTGAGGTAGTGGGCAAGAGGAATGTGAGATAACAAAGAAGAGTTATGAAATCAAAAGTATACAGTGTTAAAAAGAGTGTCTGTGAGGCCATGAGGAAAGACAGTTATAACCAGTCATATATTCTTTGATTTGAAGGGTCATTGTACAAACTGTGCTGCTTCCCCCTGTATTTGGAGTTATGGATTTTAATATGAGGATTTATTGGCACACTGGCAGCTGCTAACTTGAGAGATGAAGAGCCTTGTCTACATGAGGAATGCTGTGCTGGTATAATTATGTCAAAAGAAAGCCTGTACTAGCATACTAGTGTATCAAGGAGAAAGATTACTTTTCTTAACACAAATACAAGTGTCTACAAAGATTAGCAGCCTTCTAGCTGTGCTGGAAGGCACAGTTGTGTGCCACTCCACACTCCACAGAGAGCATAAAGGCTTGGCTTTGAGACCATGTGGTCTGTATATTAATCAGAGAGTCAAAATGATGCCTTCTGGGAGGGTTCAGTGGAAGATCTTTTCCAGACTCAGTTTCCTGTGGTCTGTTTTGAGTGGACAGACTAGGGTTCAGCAATTTATTTCTGTCCCTTTGTCCGTATAGGTCTTGAACATGTATCATCAGTGTCACATGTTGCTGACACTGCAGAACATGAAAGAGCGCATCCCACTTTTAGTTAGCTCTGTGTCCCAAACACATTACAGCAGAGAATAGAGAAAGTTAGTATAAATTGAAATATTTTGCCTACGATCATTCTTGGTAAGAGACATATTCCTTCCCGAGCCCCTGTTCTGAAGCCGGTGGGGGTCTGTAGAAGGTGTCATAAATATGGCTGTGGATCTGTAGGGTAACTGTCTTTCTAAAGGGAATACATAAGGATTGGGGAGGAGCAGTGAGAGGTAATTCAGTGTCTTCCCCTAGTAGTGCTTTGAGATCACAGCTGCTTCCTCTTGGAAAGCTCAGTTCAGCCTTCAGTTGTAATGTTAACAACATTGCAGCATTCTGCCTTGGTCTCAGTAACTTTGATGAAAATAGGATTAAGCTACGCATAAGGAGTTGTTTCTTAACCACCTCCACCAGAGCACCCCAGCCTGTAGGAATCCAAATATTTTCTATCCATCTCAGACCTTCTTGCCATTATCTTAAGATTCTGCAATCAGTGAAGAGTTATGTCTCTCTGTGAGCCAAAGTGAAACAGTAAGGACATCACCTTTGCCAGGACTAGGTGCAAAAGATTCATTATAAAGGGATTTTGCCCATGGGTAAGACTGAATATTCAGGGATTTTTTCATTGCTTCCTCAGTACTTCAATGCCAGAACCCTAAGAGCTTGCTAACGCTCCTGAAGTAAAGACCTGGGGATTTACTCTCTAGCACAGTGTGGTTAAAGGTGTATTGGAATTTACAAGCAAGCTTTCTTCATTTGTTGATTCTTGCACCTAAAATTCTTCTATTTTGAATTTGCTTAGAAAGCTGTGAGCTTTTCACGCACAACAGATGGTCCATTGGAATTTGTGGGATTTGTTTTTCATTTAAACAAGTGCTTTGGATTGTAGAGTCATTATTTGAATGGAAGAAATAAAGAAGGTAGATACCTGGGAATCTCTTTTAAAATATGATCAGTGCTATGGAAAAAATGTCAAAATGCCAGTGCAAATTATTGTCACATGAGTGTCAGATGGTATAAGTTCAGATGCTGAACTTCTCTTGCGATTGCAGTGATTGGAGGGAAAAGAGGAGGAAACAGACCTAGTCAAATCAGAATAACTTTTCATAAGTTCAGTATCTTGTGACTCTTTCTGGACTATAAACTGTTTAATAGGATAAGGTTGTATCTTCTGAAATATCGTGCCTTGTTATAAAGCCTAGCCTAGCCTGGCTAATGGAAGTATGTTGTTATATCACCTGGGAAAAGGCAACGTGTGAATACCAAATGTATACTTCCATGCAGTACCTACCTCTCATACAGTCTAGTGATATATCTACATCCGAGTCATGTTCTTCTGTGCCAATATCTTCCATGAGGAACAGATGAACTATAAATTGCTCCTTTAAACTGTGAAGGTCTGATCTCCTCTCAGCAGGTTATTTGTCAGAGTCTTACCAGCCTGGAGAACTGGAGTTTGCAAAAACATGTCCTTCACAGTTTATATTAAAGGCATTAGAAGTGTATATTTGGAGGGTTAGGCCTTTGGGGGCAGGGGATGAAGGAGACACAGGGGCTTGGAAGAGAAGAACGGTTTAGACTTGCCTGTCTCAGGGCAGGTAGCGTGCCAGTTTTACTAAAGAGTAGCCCAGAAAACTCACTTTCTAGTTTTAGGGTCTTAAAAGAGATGAAGTAGGTCTCTAAGGGAGTTACAGTATTTAGAGATATTTGAACTGACTGCAATATACTCTTCTACCTGTGTTGTTATATTGCCAAAATATTCTCTTTTCTTCCTGAGATCCAATGGCTATTAGGAATTCTGTGGTGGGTCACAGGGTGTTCCCACTGTGGCCTGGCAAGCCACTTTTAGTTGACCTTCACTATGTATTTTGGTAATGAAGTAAGGGAATAATGCAGGTTTAATCTGTTTTCTCAAAAAGCATACTTGCCATTTTAGAAAGACTCTTAACTTTTGAAGAGGAAGTCTGCAGTTTACCAGCTCCTTGACTTGTAGATTTTTTTAATTATATGGGGAAGCTCATAGTATAAATAACTCTGCAGATTAGACAAAACAAGCTTTTATTGGCCAAACTTGAAAATTTTAACACATTCTTCTGGATTTTGAACACGGCTATTGGCATAAATTTTCAGTTCTTCTCAAGTGCATCTCCTTTGTACTGGCTGGCTCAGATATGTTCTCTGTGAAACACAATTTGCCTGTTTTCATGTTAATGATTCAAGGTGTTGCCAACACTTGTGTTCTTCCCACCATTTTGTGCCTTTTAGGGAGGTCTTGAGGGGGGAAAAAAAAAATTAAAAAATTTGTAATCCTTGCCTTGTGTCTTAAAGTTTGAAAAGCAATATTTGCCCAGCTCTAGAGATGCAACTCTGACACATTTGGAAATCACTAAAACCATTTGTCTCCTAGTAAGGGAATGAAAAATAAATACCTTCAGCCACCGGTAAACTACCACATCTGGAATGAATCATTGAAATAAATAGCATATTCCTCTACTCTCTTGCAATTTTTATCCCTTTTTTTATTGTTTTGGGTTTTTTTCCCTAGAATGTAAGTGGTTGGCTTAACTAAAATGGAAATCTTTACCTGTGGTTTCCATATCTTCAGCTCAGTCCTTAAACAGGAAAATTCATTATTCGCACAACAGTGTTTAGCAGCCAGCTTTCATTTTCAGTGTCAGCCAATACACTATCAAATTTCTTAAGAAATGGGAGGGAGTGTAAACTTTAAATCAAGAATTTCAGATGGTGAAGCCAAGAGCTATGGCTGGAGAAAAGATGTGCAAAGTGTATTGGTTATTCAGAAAAACTTACAGTACTCAGCCTGCACCAGTTCATTTCACAGGGTAAGTACTTGGTGTTTTTGAAAGATCACACTAATTGCTTAGTACTTGAAATCAAGATTTAGACATTGAACTCTAGGCTCTTGATTTTGTAAACCTTAGTCTAAAGTTGGTATGTGCAGTTTAAGGAGGAAATATGCATGGTTAACCATAGATCTAAAAGGTCAAATCATTAAGAATTATAGAAATCATACTTTGAACAGCTCCTGCTGTGCGGAGTGAGTTATACATATTAACAGAAATGAGTCTCAAAAAAAATCTTACTGCAGAGTAACCGGGCTTTGTTGCTGGAAAAGTGCAAGTCATATCCATCTTATTGTAGGAATAGGCTAATACCTATTGGAAACTTTCAGTGTGTGTAAATAGAAATACATTTTATATAATATTAAAAAAAAAAAAAAAATATATAAAATCTCAGTTTTGTTTGACCCACACAAGTTTGGCTGTCTCTGTGTTTACTGTCTTGTGTTGAGCCTTCAAAACCTGTAGGAGCAGAGTTTGTATCCGTTTCAGATATACGTCAGGGTCTAGAATGAGAGTTTCTAGGGTTGCCTTTATATTTAGGCAGAAGATCTGGGTGGCAGTTCTGCACTCTTACCTTCATTAGCTGGCTGCTGGGATGATCTGCCTGGGCCTGACTGCATTCAAAAGAGGAACTAAATGAGGTTTAGCCATTGAAGAATCTTGAATTTCCCATGGCATGACAGATCTGATTTCTGCATCTCCCAAACATTGTCCAGCTATCTCAAAATGGCTTTTTTTTTTTTTCATCATCCCCCCTCCCCCCCCAAAAAAGGCTGTCTGGTTTGTATAGATGTACTAATCTGCAGGCTAGGTCTCCCGCTAGCTGCTTCTGTCTGGCAGTATTTGGACTGGCAGTGTGTTTGATAACAGATACATATTGGTTTAAGTTTTAAGAAACAAAATGCTAAAGCTAGAATGACAATCTGTGAAGTATGCTGAAGGTATGTACAGCATGTATGTCCTAGCTTATATGGATTTTTCAGGTCATAAAAGAGGTTTTATGAAAGGGATAGTCGTTACAGTATTTTACTAGTGATTAGGTCTCTACTTAATCCCATACATCTAATTGGTGAATCGTTCCTATATTCCCACTTCCATTTCTTTGGTGGATTTATCAATGAACAGCTGAACAGCTCTTTAGCTACAGAGAGATGAGTTCCTCCCCCGCCCCAGGCTTTGTGTTTCCTAAGTATATTGCTAAGTCTTTTACTCTCGAAACTCTGACATAAACATATATAAAAGGCACCAATACAGTGAAGATTTTTTTTTTTAAATGAATCATCCATTTTTCTATGAACCGGTATTGAAGAACTGCTTTGTTTTGGATGAAATTTATATCTTTCTGTGAAATTGAAAGTGTGAATGGTTCATGCATATGCAAACTTTGGATGGCTTTCTGAAAGCTGTCAATATTGGCTTGTTTTATTGCTGAACTTCACTGTAACTATTATTGCCATCCAGAGCAAAAGTGAGGGAAAGGCTAAGTGCTCTTTAACTCCATTTTATGTAGTGATGCTCTCGGATAATGTCACATTATGTCTGTGTAGTAACAACATCAGAAGCTTTGCCTCCCTCTTGCAATGAATGCTTCTGAAGATTATTCTCTTAAATGCACAGTGATGATTATTGCAGTAAATGAATCTCAGCTGTTTTCATTTGGGACCGTTTAATTCCTTCATGTAATGTAACATAAGCAAAAGGGAAGACAAACTTTTTGTCAGTTTTCCAAATATTTTGTGAAAAGAAAGGGGAGTTTAGAATTTTAATCTTTCAGTAATAGGAATGCAAAAATTCATGAAATGCTTTACTGAAGCTGTCAGTTTGTTTAAAGCATGTGTGTTTAACCCTAGAGCAGCCTCTCTTTGTCAGTGTGAGGTGATGTACATAGTAGTCCTAAACCTTATAAAATGCTCAAATTCAGCACCTCTGGCTAGTCTTAGGGCTTGCTCTGAGGTGTAGCATCTAGTAATAATCCCTATGGAACTGACTTGGCTGCCAGGCTGCTACCAGCCGGAGAGCGGGGTGCTCTCCACACGTTTTATCTACCACTGATCTGACAGCATCGTTAATAAACACTTCGTGTGAGTTTTCCAGAACTTGGAAATCTTACCCCTGCTAGGGGGCTCTCTGAAGTTTGCTTTGTATGAAATGCAGGAGTGTTGCCAGGAGAGTGTCCAGCCACTCAAGCAGGTGGTTTATGTGCCTATTCTCTGAGATCAGATCACCTTCTATCCGAGAAGAAATAGAAGTATCTGCTGTTTCACAAGGGGAAAGTAGCACTATGCACAAGAGATGAATTTCTAAACAGCTATCAGCTATTAGCATTATTTGACAAGTGTAGAGGCTCTACAAAACAATTGAGATGAGTTCTCACACCTGTCTGCAAGAGAGGCGAGTTGGTACTAGCGAAGCCAGAGTATTGGATTTCCTTCAGTTCTCCTGCAAGAATATCTTGAGTTTCCTCTAGCATGCTTAGTGGTGATGGGAAAGTTTTCCTGCCCTATCCACCTTCCATCCTGTGTGGGATTTGGTCTTGTTCTGTTTTGTTTTTTGTGCTAACTAATGAATGCTTATAATCTGGGATGGCTCAAGTGTGCAGTAACAGCTGTATACTCTGCAGGAGGACCTCTTTGTAGCACATTTTTATAATCTTATTTTTAAGATGATGGGAGATCCAGTACACATCTATCCTTTATTTTATTTAGTTTCTATCCTGAAAGTCTAGTCTGAAGAATTGGTTCAATCTCAAGAGGCTGGGGTACGTATGGGAGCAGGAGCTGCAAATTCTCATCAGTTCTCAGGTTCAGGCCGTTTCTGGTATTTGAACTACATTTAAAGATACAGGTCCCTGCTACCACCCCTGTTCCCCTGCACACCACCCAAAACTTCTCTTTGTGTATCTCTCTCCCCTCCCACCCGGACTCTAATTTGTTTTGTGCATTGCACACTGCTGTCAAAGAGCATTCTCTTCTGCATTGCCCAAACTGGACACTATCATTCAGTGTCTTGCTTGTGACCTCTTTAATGCTTGATCCAAGCTTTGCAAAGGCACCCTGTTTGCCTGTGAGTTGCTGTATAAAACAAAGCTATGCATTTATGCTGCAATGGTTAGGGCATTGCTGCTTCTGGGTGGTGGGTCTTCAATAAGCAGGGTCCCTGCTGGTTTAAGTGAAGTGCTGCAGAGTCTAGAAAACAAACACTGAATGATCAGAGACCCAGCAAACATCTGTTTGTTCTTTCCTCATCCCAGAACAAAACTCTTATCTTGTCTTTGTGGCTAGTGATTTAGTTAGGTTAATGCAATTAAAAGTAAGTGTTTAAACAAGTCTTCTGAATATTGCTAGAGCAGCGCTGACCTTTGCAAGAATGCAAGGTCCCTGTAACTCTCAGTACTTACAATCTCTGCAGAGACTCACAGAGTTACATGGTTAAGTGTTTGCTCTTGTGGGGGGAGAGTGTATTGTGTGACTCTGTCCTGTGCTGACATAATTTTGCAAGAGGTGAAATGGCCTTTCTACTAGTATCTTTTTATGCATACCGAAGGTTTACATTTGGCTTCTGCTGCCCTCTGGCCATCCGAAAGCAAGCATCTGCCACTCGCATAAAGCAGCCTCTGGCGGCTTTCATCCCTTCAAAGGGGCGAGTATAATTAATAAGCCGGTGAAGTTTAACGGGCAGAGAGAGCCGTGAAGCGCTGAGGTCTGCTCCAAGGCCGGCTAGAAATACGGGCGACAGAGGCGGGGAGCCCCAGGGCACCAGCCTGCCGTTGCCCCCTGCGTAGCCTGTTGGGAGCCCGGGCCCGGCAGCCCCCGCTGCCCGGGATGCTGGAGGCGGCCCCGCCTGGCGGGGAGCGGGCTTGCCGGGGCTGCGCGGGACGCTGTCACCTGCCATGGGGCTATGTTGCTGCAAAGGCTGCGATGAGGAGCCCAGAGGTAACTAACTGCCCCCTCAGAGGTGACAGGGAAACTGAGGCGGCGGCCCCTCTCCTTCCCCCCCTTCTCTCCCGTCCGTGCGGCACAGCTCTGTCCCGGCGGGGCCCGGGGCCGGCGGCTGCGGCGGTGGGAAGCTGCCCGCTCGCAGCCCGGGCGAGCGCGGCTCGGGAGCCGCCGTCCAGCCGCTTCTGCAGCCCCTGCTCGGCGGCGGCGGTCGGAACTGCCTTCCGCTTGAACAGGACGAGGTAGAATGGGAAACGGGGCCATTTTTCCCTGCGATCAGTATTCAGTGTCTAGTCCTTTGGAAGGTGCCATCGCTTCTTTTGTGGTTCATTAAAAAAAAAAAAAGAAACCCCAAACAAGAAAAGAAAACAGAAAAACCCTAAAAACTATCTCTGTGTGTGATCTTATGCTTAAAACGCTATTCATTGTTTCTTCTTTTTCTCTGCTAGCAAGTGAAGTGGGAGAGGGAGCGGTTGTTTCTTTTCTTTTTCAGGAAAGTTGTTAACGTGTCAATAGGATTAGCTGACAGTCTTTCCTCATCTGTTCTATGTCCTGATGGACTTGAATACTTCCTGAAGTGTCGAGCTCCCGGGAGTCTAGAAGAGGCTGGTTTAGAGGCAGAGAAGCAGTGTGCTGATCCACGTAAGGCTACTGCAATTCTCCTGTCTCCATATGGATTGTCAGTTGCTCCCACGGTAGGTCCTGCATGGATTTACCTGTTGAGACGAACCCCCGACATCCTGTTTGCTTTGGTGAAAGTTTGTAGTTTGGATTCAGGAGGTTTAAGAACAGGTAACATGTGAGCACCATTAGCAGTGTTTGTGTGGAATGGCACTGAAAAGAACAGTGGAGCAGCTGAGTCTCACTGTGCCTGCTATCATAGAATAACACGTAAGAAGGGACCTCCAGGGAAGACCAATCCCAAAAAGAAGTGTAGGTCTTCTTGGTAGAAAGTGATTTCTTTCAAGAATTGTGTTCAAAAACATTAATGTGCTTGGAGTTACTAACAGGAACTCGTAAATATTTTAACTGTTTGACAGCTAAAAATAATTTTCATTCAGTAATCAAAAATCCTCTGAAGTTGGAGTCCTGAGGAAACTCTGGGAAAAAGCAAAGTCCACACTTAATAACAACTGCACTGATTCTAAAAATTGTTGCAAGTTAGCACACGCATTTTTGTTTTGAGACAAAGAAATTGGTGGAAATTTGGTGAATGTGAGACTGCTGTCTGCATTGCAGTTGTATCAGTGTGAAGTTTATCAATATACGTAAGCTTTGTGAAGTTAAAGAATGCAGTACAAAAATAAAGCTAGATGAAAAGTACGCTCATCTGAGGTAATATCAATACCAGTTATATTAGAAAGAGAGATAAACACTGAAATGAATTTTCCCTGTCAGGAGTAGGGAAGGTCAGGTAAAGGTGTATCTAGTATTTCAGTCTCTTACTGAGTTAACTATGCTCAGATTCTCAGAGTGACATCTGATGAAGACGTCTTGCTCTTCCTTCTAGAGACAGGCTCAGGAAAAAAAGCTTTGAGCAAGATACCCCTGAATTTTGTATTTGAAATGCTACGGGTTTTTTCATGTGCTTCTGTTTTTAATCTGTTGGGGAAGGCAGGCTTAGATTGGGGGTTTGTTCCTGGGATAAATCCATCACCTCATTCACTTGAGTGAAATTGTACTTATCTTCTTCAGGAGAGCTTCCACAAACAGTGGATGTTTCAGCTAGCATATTGCGTTCAGGCTTGAAAGAACAAAGCATGTTTGTGTCAGCTTTGCCAACGTTGGTGAAGCCACACCATTCTCTGAGAACTGGTGTGATTGAGATGGATATTTGTTAAGCTGTACTTTGCCTTTGGGGCCATGTGGTCGTCAAATTTCCTGAAATCTGAGCATGTAACACCAACAAACATTTTGAGGATGCTGTGATATGTATTCTTAACTGGGACCAAATTCAGCTTTGTGTGGTGCTGCTGAAACTCATTTGTTCCTTGGTGCTTGGTGTAGGCCCCTTTAAAGCAGTAAGTTTGTTTTCCAGTGCTTTTCAGATACTCCTAGATTTATAAAATACATAGAGAAGCCACTGATTGGGATTGCCCACGTTGTTTTTGCACCGTGTTATTTCTGTGGCCTCAGTGGAAGTTTTTTCACTCATTTGCTGCTGTGGCATGGTTTCACAAAAGTCATTGTATGTGGCTTTAGAGAATGATTTAGGCTACTGTTGCACTGACCTTGTGACCATGAGCTTCAACTAGTCCTGCTCTGCGGTGAGAATACTTTTGGCAGATGTGGGAGGTGTGGCTGGGGACCAAGGTACTGATAACAATATGTTTGGGGTTATTGTATTTGCCCTATCAGCTTTTTGCCTTGATAGGTTTTTAGCACATCAGGCACAGATAGGGCTAACTGATGAGTAGATCCTGCTTTCTTAGAAGAACTGGCAGGCTGAAGTGTTAGTCTCCCTGAATGCAACTGTTTATCTGCAGCTAGCAGAGACAAGCTTAATAAGGGAGTGAGAGGCTAGGGATATTTTGGGCGGAGACCCACATTGTGTTCACTGTGGTAAAGAAGCAAATCAAACACCAGTAGGTTCCACACTGGGGCAAACATGGAGAACTCAAGTTTTCAGCCTAACATTATTTGCCCTTCCAATCTTGTCTGATGCCAGCTGCCAAGGCATGCTTTCTGTTATGAAGGTGCAAAGTATCTAGGGCTTGTCAGACAGGGACCACGGGTTAATGGGGCTTATCTGAGATACAAAAGCTGGCTAGGTTTTTTGATGATGGTTGTGCTTTGTGTAAGAGGAATAGAAAGGGAAGTCTTGAAAACTTGCATCTGTTGGATGACCTTAGCACCATCCACTGTAGGAACAAAAAGGGTAAGACATTAGAAGACCATACTTCAGAAGTATATCATTCATCACGCCTATAAAATTTATTCAGTATCTTCCAGTCTGTGATATTGGAACACTTTACAAATGTGGTCTCAGGGTTCATGATACTACCTCAAAATTAAGAAACTAATTTTCCTGCTTTAAAAAAAAAAATAAATTAAATTGTTTCTTCTATCTACTTATTTTTATGGATTCTTTTTCAGCCTTCATAGTAACTATGAAGATACCTTGTAACAGAAGACCAGCATGGGTTCTCACTAGGAACATTGAGTAGGTTTTGACAACTTGGCTCTTCCATGCACAGTTTTCTAGGCTGTGCGGTCATGTGAAGCACACAGTAGCACAGTGCCAGTATTTTAGAGTTATGCTGTCCCCTGATGAAACAGCATGTGTATAAATAAGTTTGTGCGGTTATTGTTTTGCGCTTTCCTTCCTATGAGAAACAGTTCTTTCCTTTGTGTGGTGAGACATAAGCAGTGTGAAAGCAGCCTGTGTTGGATGGGAAAGTATATAAAGTTGGTACATGAACCCATTCCTCACTTCAGTGACTTGATCCTTTTACATGATAACTATAGGAGCAAAAAGGACTTGGGAATTTTCTGAGAATTCTGCATCCATTTCAAAAACCCAAGATGTAACAAATGGCAGAAAGGAGGACTTCACAGTCTCCTCCAGAATGGGGGAAAAAAGTGAATTGGGATTTCTGTGAGTACAGCAGAGAATGTCACCTGCATGGATCTACAGCTGCTGTTCCCTAGTGTGACTGACCCAAATGTGCGTCCTCTTCCTCCTTCCCTGTACCTATAGCTAATAAGGATGACATTTGGAGGGTATATCTTGTAGTAGGGGCAAGACTCTAGTTTGGTTATTTTTGATGAAATTCTAAAACTAACCAGAAACTTAAAAAGTTGAAGAATTTGTTTTAAGAAGAAATATTATCCTGAAGTTATCTGGTTAAATACTATTTGTCTAGAAATTTTTCTATGACTGCTTCTGTCAGTGAAAGCAAACACTAACCTTTGACCTAACGTAGCAGACCTGTTGTTGTGTTAGTTGATAGAAAAGTACTATTAGCCTTTATGGTCTCTACTACTTATGCTCCAAAGAGGAAGAAAATTAACTGATAGTGTTTCAAAGGCTTGATCATGTGTTCGGTCTTTTTTCTGATTTGCGGTCTCATTTTTTGGCTGATCATGGAAGATATTGGCTGGTTGCTAAGCAGAACTAGTTGCAATTCTTTTGTTGAAATAGTTACTTAAAAAGACTTTTTAATCAAAAGTTATATTTCTACAGCTTTTGATTGCTGTAACTTGGAAACATATCTTTCAATTAAAAAATAAAAAAAAGGTTTCTTTCTTCCCATAAAATTAATACTTTGCACCTGGAAGTGATGAGTACTTTTGGTTGTCATTGTCACCCAAGGAAGTAAATGTCACTTTGTGTGATGTTGGACCTTGTCCTCCAAAAACGAGCATGTGATGTTATTAACTGGAGTGGGATACAACCTTGCAGAACAGTAAATGTGGGGCCAAAACCAGAAATGGGGCTACTGACATTCATCTGAAGCAGTGTATCACTGCTTGTTTGTGGAGGGTAGCTGTACAGAGGCTTTTTAATGTATAACAACTGTATCAGCTGAGAAGCTTAAGCGGTTCTTTACTCTGCGAACAGCCTTGGTGCCCCTTCAATGAACTCCCTTTCATAGGTTAAACTGCCTGCTGCTTTTAATCTGTACACAACTGAAGCTAACACCTGAAGATTTGATAACATCTGCTGTATACACAACCTCTGGCTTGTATTTACTGTCAACAGAGTCTTGTTACTTGTTGATCTAATTTCAAGCTCTCATACTGAGAAAGCTCATAAAGGCAGCATGGACCCCTGCAGAGACATTGCTTCTGCTCTCTGTTACCACATCACTCACTCATAACAGGAAAGCTTCCTAAACGGCATCAAATGGGATGTGTTCTCTCTCCTCCAACTCATTTAATATCGTCTTTTCTCTTTTTTTCCTAAATACAGTGTCCATCTATACATAAGGGCTTTCAGCCTGTCATCCTACCACAGGTAGAACTTGTGCTCCTTGTTTTTGGGACCTGATGAAGTGTACAAACTTGCTGTTGTTTATGTAAATGTGTTGTGGGAAAGACTTCTTGAAGCTAATGTTGCTAATTCTTTTCAAAGGGGTTAATTTTATGAAAACACTGACTTCAAAAATAAAAAGACGTTATAGAACTCTGTACCTAGAGAATACATAGGTACTCTCCATCCCTGACCAAAGGATTTATGAGCCTTTCTTGACCTCATCTAGCTTTTATCTAGAATATCTCATATAGAGGTCTATATGAGTGGCTTTGCAAGAGAGTTGAATTCATATATATTAAGAAAAAAAAACTACAGTAGGCAAGCTGAGGGACGGAGAAATAAGGAAACGTGTTCAAGAAGCCAGCTGAAGACTTGGTACATGCAGGTTTCAGACTGCTAGAAAATTATCTTTTCCTACCTGTTAGTGGTTATTCCAGCTAACCAGATCCACTGATTAATTTCCATGTGTAGAAACAGCCTTTTAGGTTTTTTGAGTTTTGATTGACTTGTCTGAGCTATACCATTCTGAGACCTTAGGCTTATAGCATGTCACAGCTATGTCAGGAATTGAGGTTTCATGGAATATTGTCTTTTTTTCATAATCGTAGCCTCTACCTAAACACCCACAAAAGTTTGGGAGCACCTAATCGTATGCAAGTAGCTGTCACCCACACTACATATGTGAAAATCATTATCAAGGGTTTTTGTTTTCAATTTGGAATGTTGAGTTGTTATATCTAGAGATGTACAGTGTGACAGACTTGGACATGTTTTACTGGGCTTGCTGCCTGAAACATTTGAAATAAATTCTTGGAGTACTGGCTGCATTGGTAGCTGCATCTTATGTGGTATTACGTTGATTTATATTTTGTGTTTTTTCAGAGCCAACAAGCAACAGCAGAGGCCAGAGCACAAGTGAAAGGTAGTGGTTGATGTGAATATTAAAAAAAAAAAAAAAAAAAAAAAAAAAAAAAGAGAGAGGGGAAAAAAAGATGATGAGAACTAAGTGTTGGTATGGAAACATGGGGCTGTAAGAATTACTTCAAGAGGTCATCTTACCCAGCTCCTCTGCTCAGACCAAATTACATGCGTGTAAACCATCTCAGATAGGTGACGTAGAGCAGGGTCTTAAACTTCTAATGAAAGATTCCACAACACAAGTAAGCTTTCTATTCAGCTTCTTCAAGGAGCACTAATAGGAGAAACTCTCTCCTAAAGCCTACATGAGTCTTTTGTTAAAGTTTATTTCTCAGTGACAGCCGTTAACATACTATGAGATTATCAGAAATCCCTACTTCAGTCTCCTAGACTAAGCAAACCCACTGTTTTTCATCTTTTCTATGAGTTTTATTCTAAATCTATCATTCTTCACTGATCCTCTCTGGTATGTCTGTCCATGCCTCTGATGTCTAAACCTAGCTTGCCAGCAAAGGTGAAACCTCACCAGGACAGAGAATATGGCAGAAAATCTGCTGGTTCTGTTAATAACTTTCAGAATGAATTGCCTTTCTGCAACAGTTACATTATTTGGTTTGTGGTTCACCCTACTGAAAAGCTAAACGAGGCAAGCCTTATTTTTTTTTTTTTTTTTCTCCATTATCTTCATTTTATGGTACAGGGAAGGAAAGTGACTTAGCAAATGCTACCCAGCAAATACTCAGGAGAATAAGAAAATAAGTTTTTGTTTCCTGATGAAAGTATTGAGAATAATTTGTTGTTTACGCTGTTGCATTCCTGTATTCTTCTAAAGGCTGTTTTGTTCAGCCTGATATGACAGTGTTGTAAATTTTTCATTGACTCAAAAATACACGTTTTCACCGGATATTACCTAGTCTAAACTTTTTTTTTCTAAAAAAGAACACCAAACCTCAGTTATTTTATTTCATTTGGATTTGAAAAATCAACATTCAAGTATGCCGTCTTAATTCCCCTTAACACAAAGCAGTTGGATATTCAATTTCAGCAGTTTTCTAATTAGTTCTGTCACTTGTAATTTTGTCCTGGACCCAAAGAAGTCATTGAAACAGTAAAGTTAAGAAAATATGTGCCATGCAGCATCTGGATTTTTTGGTAGAAGGAAGATCCACCAGGCAGTACTCTTGAGACCTAAAATGACATTTTAAACAAAGGGCAGAGACTTATGTTGTGTGGCAAACACAGCAATTCCGCTATCTTTCCTGCTCTAGAAGTGCCCAGTACCCTGCACACTCTCTTATAAATGAGCAATGGGAGATCAGAGCAGGTTAGATGTTTTGTGTTCATTCTCTTCTCAAGCCACATGTCCAATTTGGTCTGGAGCATTTACGTTGCTATATTGATAAGTAATAGTATTCCTGAAAACAAACACGGGTAAATAATGGCTATTGCTGATTAGGATGATGCAGAACTCATTCAGTTCATATAAATGAAGCAAATGAGGTGCCTGGGGTTTTTAACCAGCGTACAATGTGGAGAAGAACCCTTTACAGCAGTATGGGAGAGCTGAGCAGAGAGGCGGTGTTTGGAGAAACACAGCGGCTAGAAGCTGGCATAGCGAGCTTCCCACCCCCCCAAGCCCCCCAAATAACAACTGAATAACAAAAACCGAAACCATAATCTGTGTGCCAGGCACAATTCTCAGACAAATGACAGTAATAAAACTCTGTTTGGGTACCCAAACCTGCTCGCGGAGCAGTTGTGGGCTGTGCTGAGCAAGGTCCAACACTGCTGGGATCCCCTGCCACCTTCTCAGGGAGGTTAAAAAACTGCTCTTTCTTCCCTAAGCAAGTAAGCCATGAGTGACTCTGGAAGCAGGGGAGATCTCACCTACGCAAGTCAATGTTGCTGGGAGTACGTTGGTTGGTGGTGTCTCACCTGCTGCTTCTCTCAAGGGACCCTGGGAAATGGCCTCCAGGGTTACCATAGTCTGCTGACTCCTGCAGGTATCCGTCAGCAGAGGGGACTCTGCAGAACAGCCTTGTTTGTGTTGCAGCCTGTGAATGACAGTCTTGTGGAAACTTCTTGGACATGCTTGCTGACTTGAAGGAGTTAATGCTTCAGTTTCATACATTGAAAACAGCTGTGCTTGTTGTTATCAACTGGTTTTACTGTAATTAATATTTGATACTTTGTTTGAATGTTAACACTGGATGCCTTGCATCTGTTGTAGGTTTTTGCTGTGAGCAGCTGCTATAAGCAAAGGGGGCTTTCAGCTCAGTTACTGACAATGTTTAGGGATGGGACTAATTTAACAAAACAAAAACAAACCGTTTGTTGAATGTTTATTGGAATAATAAACAATGCTATTTTGTTGATTTTTATTCTCAGGAAGTACATTAGCAAGTATAAATCTAGCAACAAAAGCAACATTTTTAAGGAATAACTAAGGTTTTGGGCATCTTTGACTTTCAGAAAGTTGTCTTATGGTATAATCAAGGTGATTATGTGGCAGTTCATTCCATATAAGAAAGAATGTTGCTTTAAAACACACCCCCCACCTCCCTAAACCATTTCCATAAGGCAGGCTTTTCCAGCGTTTGAATAGAATAGTGCTTAAGTCAGTGCTTTTTTTGCATCATTAATGTTTGGGTTATCCAAGAGGTTTGGACCAAATGCAAATACAAATCCTTTGTGAATCAACAGCTATTTGGGTTTCTGATACTGGAATCAGCACTTTGAAACAAGATGGTAGTCCGTGTTCCAACAAATATACGTTTTAAAGCATAAAATAAACTAATTATTAAAGAGAGCACAAGGGAAGAATGGGAGAACACTAGGTGGTGTTATAGTATGGTAAGTCTAATAATTGTTTTGCCTTTTTTTAAGTATCATGGAAAAAAAGTTCAGGAACTGTTCTGTTCTTTGGGATATTTTGTATTAGCAAATAGGCTCTTTATTTCACTACTTTAACAGTTACCTGTTTTACTACTGACTTTAATTTCAGCAGTTGCCTCAGTCTAGGCAGTGAAACGGTGGTCTGGAAGGTAAGTTTTGCAGCTCTTGTGTAATCAGTGTGCTTCTGAAATGAGTAAGTCGTTAAACTTGTTCTTAACTAAGAAGAGGGCATGTGATATAAAACATTACAGCAGATATGTACTGTGGGGGGGACCCTATGGCTTCATTTTCTATTCTACAGTTGGTAGACGCTACATGAGAAAGTGGACTGGAATTTGCCATAGCTTGACCCCATAGACAGGACTGTCCTCTTGCTCTTACAGGAATTTCTTGTCTTAAAAAGTTGGTAGTAAGGAGAAAGAGTTCACAGTGTGCTCTCTTTGACAGAGGCTTTGGCAATAACTGTAAGTGACTTGAGTAAGCTTTTGGGAGGACCAGGTCCTGTAAGAGAAAAGTTGATGAATTGCAGTACTGTTTTGGGAGCAGTTGGGGTTGCAGGAGAGGCTCTCTGCCCTCCGACAGCCTTTGCAGCAAAAATGTTCTCTCTAAACTTTCAAAGTGCGGTAACATCTCTGAGTAGAAATGGGTATTCAGTCATGCTGTGTTGGCAGGTTTAATGAACTGAGCAAGTGAATCTGGCAGGGAGTTGAGAAATGAATGAGATGAACTATTTGAAAATCTCCTTTTAAATTAACTCAGTTCTAACAAATCTATAAAAAGGCCATTACACTTCACTTGGGAAGTGTAATGTATGTGCTAGTTCATTAATAACCTGTGACACTGAGCTAGCAATTGAGGCCTCCACGTTACCCAGGAGCACGAGGTACAACCCTTGCTTCCCAGTGATTTTAGATATGGCTCCTCTTGCTGTGTATCCCTGTAGCGGGACCAACTGTGAGTTGGTCATTTACTGTGAGCTGGCCATTACCAACGAAGTGGGTTGGGCTTTGCTACTGGTATCATGAGGATGAGAGAAAAAAAATGCTTTTATGAAGGATTTCCCCCCCCCCAAACCTTGTTCAACATCTTGTTGTTGGATGGGTGGCAGATACACTTCTCCAGTTTGAGTGGCTGAGGCAGTATCCTAGCAGTACCTATGATGGGATAGCCTTGTCTCCCAGCACCTTTTGTTTATCAAAACATAAATCAGAAGTGCAGTTGATAGGGGAAGTCATTAAGTTATCTCCGTAGACTGTAAAGTCTTTTCTACTGAGCGTTCTCTTTTTATGAGGTTGCTGGGATATGCAGTGACTCCATAGTGAACAGCTGCCGTCAGAATAAGAAATGAAAAAGGCCATGTATCTTGGCCTTTTCACCTATACCCATGGCCTCTTCACCTATATTCTTGCCATTGAGATGCTGTGGATAAAGACTAGAATACAGAGGGTAAGAAGATCTAAGGAAGTCTAATGGTTAGAGCATTGGTTTGGGAGACTTGAGTTTAGTACCCTGCTCTGCCTCAGTCATCATTTTGACCCCAAGCCAGTTGCTTAGTTCTGTAAAGCCTCGGTTCTTTATTTGCGAAAGATCACTAATAATGCCTTGGATTAAGATTGAACACTAAAGATTGTGATATGCTCAGATACTGTCATAATGGGATCCACATTATTTTCATGAGTCTTATCAGGTTGTATGTTGTATGAGTAAATGTGTTATGGCATGACAGTCAAACAACGCTTGAAGAAATATAATTACATACCAGTAGCTGCTCATTTTATCAATGGTAGGCAATTTAGAATACATATTGTTTTACTCCTTATTTGCTGAAAAGTATTGTCGTTGTAAATACAGTCATGCCATTTTGCTCCCCATATTCAACAATTTATAATTCTTTGTAAAGTTCACTGTGGATATGAAAACTTTTTATACTTATGCTTTATCCAAGGGAAACTTGCACTATATATTGAAAGGTTTTAGAAAAAAATCAGACTAAACACTGGGAGAGCGGAATAAGAATAAAAGCTTTCTTTTTCTTGTTACCAATATTCTTGTGAACTTTTTTGAATATCTGATGATGGCAAGAAATTATTCCTCATTTTAGAGAAGTTTCTTTGACTTTTCTGATTAGGCATTGGTAAGATTTGGTAGTTATGACTTGTGAAAATGGTTCATAAAATCAGTCCTTCCCTGCTGCCTGCCTCTCCTCCCTCAAGTGCCAGCACAATAAACGATTCTGTCTAGTCACTTTTGAGAAGACACCATCTACACATACTTACATGTAGCAAGTACAGAGAACATAGGTAAAAAAATCAGATTCGGAGATCTGCCCATATAAAATTTCTTGGAGTCATCTTCTTAGATATGTTAAACATTTGAAAGTACTGGCGGAGGCATGATAAGTTGGTTATAGCTGGCTCAGCACCAAGTCCTTAGAGTATTTTGGATATGTTTGAGACATTTGTTTTAGTGTAGGTAATTGGAACAAAAATTATAAGGGGCTACAAACCTGCTTCTAAGTTATAGAAAAAGGATGTGAAACTTAAGAAATAAAATAATGTAAGGAAGTTTATCCTTATTGCTTTGAGTGATATACCAAAATCCAAAACATAAGAGGGTGGTTTTGATTATGTGAATAGGGTGTGTTGTTTAAGTAATCACGTTTGTGTGCAGTTAAAAAAATCCAAATCCAAACTCCTGAAGTAATTTCCATAACTATAGTGAAAATGGGCTATAGCAGGGCTGTTTTCTGCCCTGAAGTGTTCTACACCTCACACTCTAGGGTGTTAGGTGCTTGAGAAGTTATCTCTGTGCTCGTAATCCCCATTCCTTTCTCTGATTCTTTGCATCCAGCGTGTGCAGCCTACAGCCAACATCCAGCACCCTGCCCGTGTAATCGGTGAAACCCCTTATGCCATACTGCTAAATTCAGGTCTTTCTATTTAGCTTGCTTTTATGTCTTCACACTTTCTAGCTGTATTTTTTTTTTAGGGTGGAGTTATATAAATGTTACTATTGGACTCTCTAATGCTTATCCTTTGACTTTAGGACAGTGGTCTATTTTTTGAATCTCATACTCTTATCCCTGTCAGCTGTACTGTCAGCACTAACAGCACTTGCTTTGGGGATGGGTCTTGTCCTGTGGCAGTTGCTGTCTTGCGTACCCCAGACTGCCCCCAGTGACACTTAGCAAGGTACTCCAGGGCTCCAGTAGGAACTGAGTAGGGAGCAGGGTATGTGCAGTTTGCTTCCCACCTCAGTCTGCTGCCGAAGATGTTTTCACCTTGAGCTGCTCTGGGTACAAAGGGGGACATTAGGTTGAGAGATAGAAAAGCCCTGGCTGAACCTTTCCACTTTACCACTGTCTTCTCATGCTCTCTGAGGACTTGTTTCCTTCCCATACAGAGGGCAGCATCTTCCTGAAGTTAAAACTACTTTAAGCACCTCTAAAAAGGTGGAATCAGGGGCTTATTTCCCATTGCCCACAGCATGTAGGCCTTTTGTGTTTAGCTCTTGAAGTAAAGCTTTGAAAAATCATTGTTTTGGCTTTCTGTGTGGGAAAATCTGTGTGCGCCAATGTGTGTGCCTTGCTGATTAGCCCACTGGGTCAGGCACCCCTCTGGAGTGAAGAGTCGAACTGAAGGGCGATGGGAGGGAGGGCTTTGGCTCCATCAATCCCTTTCTGTCTGCAGCTCTCAGGAATGCTGAGAAATCATATGCAGCATTGTTCCCCCCAGCATATTCTCATGTGCTTTGTCCAGCCTCGCTGTAAGCAATTCAAGTGACAAGCATCCAGCTCTCCCTTGGGAGGCAGAAAATAGTTCAACCATCATTGTAGGGAAGAGAATGAGATTGCAAGGAAATGAGGGGAATCTGCTTGAAAACTGTGAAGGGGCTCTTAGATGTTACCGTCAGGGGTTTACCAGTCTGAGCCAGAGGCAGACTTGGGCAGTTTTGTGCCTGCTGACAGTGGCACTGACTTAGAGCCTTACTATGTGTTATTTTACGTTGTAATTTGCTTCATTCTTGATTCTGGAGATCCAGTATTGGCATATATATGGTAGAGAGAGACTTTAGTAGAGGAGAAACACGCAAGGGAGAGTGGGATGTGAAATCTTCTCTTGAAGCAAGGGGGCTGGACTAGTTGAGAGACTTCTTAGGCAGTTGTTTAGGGGGCTGGAAGGGGTCCCTGAGCACACTGATGTGAGATGCTTTGTGAATTACTGCTTTTAAAGACCCTGGTTCCGTTCTTAATACCAGATGTGTGTTGCTAGATCACCTGGCAGTATAATGTGATTCTGATCCATAGGACCAATTCATCAGTGACTATATTGGGTTAGGTAGAGCACATAGTAGGGTTTTATGCTTGTGCTTTATGCCTTGTATTGCCTGTGGGAGCAGACTGTGCCCGATCTGACATAAAATCTTCAAGAGAAACTTACCCTTTCATAATATTTACTAAATCTGAACACGGCAGACAGAATTGGTACCCTTGTTTTGCACTGTGCCACAGGGATGTTTTCAGATATGATGGGAAATGCCCTAAAACTTGCTTTACTGCCTCACGGGACAGCAGCCTTGTGAGTCGCTTGGCATTGCCCACTCCAGTTTCCCACAACTCTATATCCTCTTGACTACACATTACTGAGCCACCCATGTGAATTCATGGTCTTATTAATTAATCAGGTCATTCCTCTTGCTCAGAGCATCCCAATAATTTATCCATACTGAGTTGTTCAACCTGTCAGAGACCAAAGCTGGTGTTACTGGCCGACTTGGTTAGTCCAGGAAGGGCTTAAGAATCATTCTCTTGCATTTCTCTGATGCTGTAGATGAGCAGATGGTAGTGTAGAATTGAGCAACAAACATTTGAATGGAGGAATACAAATAAACCTTTGAAAGTTTGTGGTTTCTGCGGAACAAAAGTAAAGCGTACGCTGATTTCATGACTTTGAAGCTGATTAATGCACATCTCCTCTCCTGCTCTCAACACTCCTTTCTGAATTATCTAAAACAAGAGGAATATCATACTTGAAGAAGTCTCTGCAGCAATAGCCTTTCTCTGACAATGGCTAAAACAAAGCATGATCAAGGCCTGTTTTCACTGACAGTTCAGTTTCCCTGAACAGAACCCTTGCTGAGCCGTTAATTATCAAATTATCTGAGTCTGTTGTTTTCTTTTTCTGAGAATGCAGCAGTTGCTAGACTGGATCTGACCCAAGGTCTGGTATTCTGTCTCTGACAGTGGCTAGCACCAGATGTCTCTGAAGTGAATGGGCTCTGCAGCAGCAGGTGGGAGCTAATCTACCCCTACAGTAGATTTTATCATGTCTTTAGCAGCTAGAGATAACTTAAGATCTGAAAAAGATGCTTGAATATTTCTGCCAATTGTCTGCTGTTACACTGAAGTGATCATTCTGGATAGTCTTGCTAGCACTAGGAATGTACAATACCTTTGAATCATAAATTTTGTGGAGTTTTCTTTAGTCTCTTTTTTTTTTAAATTTCTTTTGTTTTTAGTTGCCCATCTGTTGTGGTGGCACAAAGGGAGCACTGCTCCTGTTTACTGAACTGTCAGTTCTTCCACTGGCCTTTCCTAGCTCCTCAGGGAAGTTTTAGCTGTTCTTTGGTTTGGATTTTTTCTTTTTAAAAAGCAGTGTTCTTCTTTATTGAAGCCAGCTTAGCTGCAGTGATGGTAAAAGTGCTGCTTGCTGTCTGCTGTTCTTGGGGGCTTCTCTGCTGAACAGTGTTAACCTCTTGTTGCCTAGATGCAGCCTGGCCACTTGTGGAAGTATAGGCAACTTTATCTCCTCTGGTCTTTTGTTAGCTGGAGCTCAATGAAAAATAGCTCCATTTCTGTAAAGGTATTGTCTGTATTTTACAGAAAGGAAGACTGAGGCAGAGATCAAGAATGTAATTCGGTCAGCTGGGATTTGAGCCAGGGAGTGTGGTATCTCACGCCCACCAATGGGCACTACTTCTTCAAAGAACAGTGTGGGTTTGAGACCTTGATCTGTTAGTTCAGCTAAATATGAGTGTTAGATGATCTGAGAATCACCAAGTCTAAGAATGGAGTAGCCTTGCTGACTATGAGCACTACCCAGTTGTCATCACCTAGTGTAGGTCAGGTCCTGGAAGCTAGAACAATAACTTGGATTTCTGGAGTTTGAAGAGACCTCCTGCAGCAGCTGTAAATCTGCAGTTGTCGAGTGCTCCATTGATTCAGAGCAACATAAAGGTAGAAAATCATTGATGCCACACATTACTACAGTGTTCAGGAATAATTCAGCTGGAGTACAGGTCGAACCCATTCCTATTTAAAGGTGAGGTTGCTGAGACACTGAGCAGTTAAGAGATTGACCTTCAGAAATGCAATTCAGAACACCCACTGAAGTCAGTGGAAGGTAGGAGGACATGGCAGCTCTGAAAAGCAAGACTTAAGTGACACAGTCAAAGTAGTGTGACATGCCCTTGAAAGACCGTGGGAGAAAACTTGGGATTCCTGTCTCCCAGCATAGATCTACATTCTGTAGTCTGTCCAGAAAAATATGTGCTTAAATGCAATGCTGATAGATGTCTTAGCTGTGTGCTTTGCTGAGTGACAATGCAGGTTTGTTTCTATCTGTTCAGTTGTGGAAGGAATGCAGAGCCCCAGAGGAGAGAGGAATCAATGAAGACTTAAGTAGACTAATCTGAACAAGTCTCTTTGCTGCTTTTGAGAATCAAAAGGTGCACAGACTGTTCATTCATGGGGTGAATGTGTGGGATAAGTTTTGATTAAATGAAATATACTGAGACAATTCTTCAATAGCAGTAATGTACCAGAGGTCTTGGTGTCCTTTTGTCCTGGAACACTGGGAAAGTTTTGCATTGAAGTGAAAAACTCCTGAAATAATTTTCTTTTGTCTGTTTTTTAATCTCCTTCATACTGTGCATAAAAATCCTTTCTGGGATAAGGTGTAACAAGGCCCTGAGGAATGGTGGTTAAACCATCAGGGTAGGTGGCAGTCCCTGAAGCTGATGCCACTGAGTGAGCTCAATAAGGCATGTAAGTATAGCCAAAGAACAGATCCAGAGGCTTGTCGCACATTGGTTTTTACTCCATCTCTTTCTTTTTAGCTTCTTTCAATCTAATTGCATCAGTCCAGGTTTGGAACTGAGCAGAACTGGTATGCAGGGCATGAAATGGTCTGTGCGTGTGGCTTCTTGACAAAACCTCTGCTGCTGTTAGCCTTCCAGGTAAGCCATAGAACACTGGGATGCAATATTCATCATCCCAGGAGGAAGAGTTTACTGGTCCAAACCCTGTGTCATGTAGTAGCGCAACAGATTAGATCTGTCCTCTGTCAATCTTAAAGGAAAACCATTGTTGAGGCAGCATTTGCCAACTTGGTTCCCAGTGAGGCAGTGTGACTTGATGATGGGATGGGAGGGTATGCTAGTCTCAGCAGCCAGTGTGTGATCTGCAGGGGAGGGGTTGATATTTTAGTGGTGATTTTCTAAGAGATATGTGCTTTCAGCTGTGGTGTGACTAGTGTTCAGTACTGATTCTATAGTGAAAACTCTTCATGTGAATAAATGTCATGGTCATCATCAAAGCCAGGGATATGAGGTCTGGTAATCTGTATTAAAAATAATCATAGAAAGGAGAATCCCCCTTAATGCGTGATTGGGTAGGGGGGACAAGGGGAGGTATGGGTCGTATAGATTTCTCCTGAGGAGGAGTCAGTAAGTTCTGACACTATTTTCTAGTGTCAGGATGTTGTGTCCAGTCAGATCCTTAAGAGTAATAGTTCCAGTAGTTTTCTGTTCTGGCAGACCTTTTGTTCTGTTCCAAAACCTAATTGCTAATTGGAATCAATATGAACTAGGTAATAGCTTTCAACTGGAGCATCCATCACAGTCTACTCCTCAGGGAGTTTCATAATTACTACCACAGGAGTGGGCTCGATGTTTTGTAAGGTGTGGCAGAGCTAGTGTGTTTTTGCCTTGTGTGCATTTCAGTGCTTTCTGTATCACTAAAGAGGATGAGCCTCAGAAAATGCAGGGGAGGATATCCTCAGAAAAAGCAGGAGAAGCAACAGTTGTTTGTACAGGTTTGAACTGGAATGGAATTTGAATCCATGCAAATGAACTGGGAAGCCTAAGACATTGCCACACAGTAATTGAGGTCCAGCTTAAAATATGTTACAGGGAGGAGATGTAAGTTTATGTCATAACTTTGTCCATTGCAATCCCCAAATATAACCATACCTATGAAATTCCCCTGAGATACTAATAGCTATTTAGTCTACACTGAGCATTACAGATATTGGTGCATCAGCAGCAGCATCAAGTTTATATTTGCAAGCCAAATACTCTGGTTAATTTTGTGCAGCATGTCAAGAATGGCATAGAACCAGTTTATACCCTAAATAAACTGTGCAAATGGCTTTTCTTTTCACAGCTACTGATGTTTCCTTACCTACTGCAATATACGGGTGGCAGCTTCAAAGCAGCCATTCTGTTTCTACAAACGGATGTGTCTGCTTAATGTTAGAGAGAGCATCTCTATTTTTATCCTTTGGTTTGTCCAAAACAAAGGAAAAAGCTCCCTCATGTAACCTCTGCAAGCACAAACAGAGGATGTATAAAAGCATATCTGAAGTCTCTGTTGCCCTCCTTGTGTGGAGGAGGGTCTTCTCTGCAGGAAGATGGTGCATTTGTTGGGCGGGTGGAATCCAAATCTTAGCCCACAGGTCCTTGCTCTTGGCAGAAGGTCCAATCTGATTGTCATTAGAGGAAAAAACTTGTATTACCTTTCATGGATTTGGAAGAATGGTTAAAATTAGCGTCAGAAGGCGGCAGCTGCTCAGAAGACTAAGCAGTCTTCTGCTGCTTAGTCACTTCCAATCTCCCCTTTGCATTCTTTCTCCAGTGCATCAAATGCAACTTTCTCATTCTTTACTCCTTATGCACAATTCAAGCTCTTTTGTCAAACATTTCTGCACATCTAGTTTCTCATCTTGACATGATGAGCTCTCTTAAAAATAAGAGGAAAGTGAGGTGACAGAATATAATCCATCCTCAGTGCTCTTCTGCAGTAATCATCATAAAATCTGTTCTCTCTTCAAATAAATTTGTTGTTCTGCTGTTAGTATTAGGATAGAGCTCTGTGATCACTGGCTATCAAGTTAGCGCACCTTAAACTCTCATCCTTTGCAGAGGTATAACTTATTGATGTACCTCTGATGAAAATGCAAAGTCAAATGTGTTAGCTGAAGAAAATGCAGTGGTGTGTTAATACATCTCCCTTAAAAGTGGAGGCTTCTAGATAATGACTGGTAACTCCTGAAGATGTGCCAAGTAGATGGTCTGACCACAACTTCAGTGTTTTCACTTAATCGTTGTGTGTGCACTACAAGAACAGCTTTTCTCTGTTTCTTTGAGGCAAAGACATTCATTGCCCCAGTATAGATGAAAGTAACCATATCCATCTTTCCAGATTCACCTAAACTGGGAGGAGGAGTAGACACTGATTTTTAGTTCTAATCTGCGTTTTTCTGGTTTGTTTGAAAGTCGCTTTCAAGTAGGGAGCTTGTTTGGATTGCTTTGACTAGGGATAGCCTCTTTGGTTTCCTTTTTTATCCTTTTAATGCTTTGTTTCCAGGGAAGCCAAGGTCAAAAGCCATGATGTTCGTCTAGAACTGCTGCTTATTGAAATGAGGCACTGTTTAAGGACAGTACATAAATTCTGCTCATCCAAAGTGTCTGCCTAGGATGGGGATAGTTGAAGGGGCAGTATAAGTTGTTTTGCATACAAAGCGTCTTCAGCCCCTGGCAATACTGATAGTGTGGTAAAGGACTTTCAGAGCAAAGTCAGACTGGTGCTGTGAGGTAGTACTTGGTGTTATGTGTCAGCCTGCTCACAGTGCGTGAATGTAGGTAGGTTTTATGCTGTCTCATTAGGGAAGAGATGTATTCAGTTCTGCTGTTAACTACTAATCCACTTTCCCTTCACAGCTGGATTTGTGGAGGGGGGAAAAAAGACAAAAATTCTCAGTTCCTAAAAAAAATTCTCACCATCTAAAGTGTATGGACTGCTCTCACTTTATAGTTTCTCTAACATCTTAATCAGTTATTGCATCTGGGTAACTTAAAGTGCCATGTGAGTGCTAACTAACTGTCATTTTATTGATGTTATCCTAACGGACTGGCTGAATTGTGTATATGCAAATAGCTGTTGTCATGATTAATAGGACAGAACTGGTAGTACTTCATGATTGGAGGAATAAGGCTGCTTATTTCTGGCAGTGATTTTTAAATTATTTTTATTTTTTCCTTTAGCATCCATGGTGAGGAGATGAAACTTTGGTGTTGAAACCTTAGGCCTTAGCTTGTTATTGCCTTGAAAAAGTTCAGACAAATGGAGCCTATCATAGTCTTATGATCAAGACAGGTTGAAGTATAATAAGAATAAAGTTCAATAAGTATACTTATTGAAATATTAATTGTTGATCTACAAGTTGAAACTCTATCTGTAGCCATTCTAGGAGGCAAACTTTCTTAGCAATGCTTGTCAACGGGTATGCATCCTCATTCTGTGTAGTTGATAGTGGGTTTGAGGGTAGGTAGGACCAGCAGAGCACATACCACTTGAAAGGGATGACTTCCCAGGTTTGCTCCAAATCCAATGAGCCTTCATCAAAAGGACTCTCTGAGAATGTAGATGTAGCATTACTTAAGGACCCTAGTCATTGCCTACAGCCCCATTATGCTTAGCACAAATGCCAAGGAAACATGCAGTTTATAAAGTAAATAGGAAATGACTGTGTAAATAAATAAAAATTAAAATGCTGGAGAAAAATGGAGAAATGCTTCTGCAGGCCCTAGAATACTTTATAAACTCTGCTTAGAAGTGAAGGCTTTTAGCCCAAGTTAGGCCAAAAAGAAGCGTTGAAGACATGACATGCGGGAAAGGATAAGTGTGTTGTATATGGCAGTGAACTTTTCACCTCAGTATCCAAAACTGACTATAACCTCTAGATTAAACTGGTTAAGATACTCAGAGAATATAAAAATTGTGCTAAAGGCTAGGTCTAGTAAGTCCAGAGTGACAAATTAGGAAGTCTTCACATGACAATGATGGAAAGGCTCTGCCCTGATGTACTGTCCCTGTGGTGTTAAATTCCTGTTTCCACTCAGGCTCCCTCCTGCACTGGTTTAAAATCTTCCTAGGCTTCAGCTGTTATTTCTAACAGACTGGTTGCCTCTTAGTTTATACACGTTAGACAGGATACATGCAAATATTCAGATGTTGCATGCTCACTACATTGCGAGTCAGCAGCTGCAGCAGAACAGCTCTTCTTAGCATTGTGCTAGGCTTGTTTTCTGCATCGTTAAGGACAGTTCTTACCTTTCTGTAAGACCTAGGTCTTCCTAGATACATCTCATGAGTGCCTGGGCTTGCACTTTCTGACCTTAAAGTAGAGTAGCATCAAAGTGTTTAATTTGCACGTGATTCTTACACTATTTGCTTGTACTGGAGCTTTCCTACACACTGTGTGGGAATATAAGGTCTACTACTGTCGTGACATTCCAGTTTTAAGGGGACACCTTGAGATGAAAAATTTGAATATTTAGTGACTAATCATTAAATAAGGGAAGGAAAGCATGATGTCGTTATGCCAGTGGTATTCTATTCTTGTCTGCTTTATTTAATTTGTTCAGTGAACCCTCATGGTTAAGTCAAAATTCTGTATCCAGCTAATGGTACTCATTGGGTTGCTTGCTTTCACTTTGATACTCATTTGAAAAACGTTTGAAGGAAATTGAATGTTATAATATAGCTGTTTAGAAGAAAACGTTCACACATAACGTGAAACCTGTAAACTGTGGACAGTAGAACAAAATTGTTGTAATTAGAAGTAACATGTTGTTAGTTTGTTCTTGAGCATAAAAATGTGATGCACTAAGACTAAATTATATCTGGGATCTGGGGGCTAAATTTTATTTTCAGTCTTTTGGCCTGACTCAGCCATCTGTAGACTGTTTAAAGCTGCAGTCACTTAAAAATATGCCTGTCCCTGCAGTGATACCCTTGTTTCCTAATCCCAGTTCTCAAGGGCATGTTGGATTAGCTTGAATAATGAATGTGTCTAATTGAGGGGAGTTGACACTGGATGTAGCTAATACAAAATAGGGTTGGAAACAGAGCGTGTGTAATGTAACCTTTCAGAGGACATACTAATTTTTCTTTTGAAATGTGTGTCATGAAATACTAATTTTTCTTTTGAAATGTGTGTCATGAAATACTAATTTTTCTTTTGAAATGTGTGTCATAAAAGACCATTATTACAGGTGTTGACATGCCATGGTTCTTAAAATCCCATTCTCTGAGACATCATGGATGCTGAGGCTGGATTCAGTTCATGGATCCTTGTTTTCAATTGCTTGGTAACAGAGCGAGCAGAACTGATGGTTGTACTCCGGTCTGTTTTCTGCAGCCGCGTGTGGAGAATGGCCTTTGGTGCCTCGGTTTCCCACCTTCCTAACATCTTTACTCAGCTGCTGCTGTTTTTCCATATAGGTAAATCTCAGTTCTCTAAAGAGATGAAAGCTTACAAGAGGATAAGCTTTACATGGTAGTGAGTACTGTTTACAACACAGCCACGATGAGGCAAATATGAGTATCAAAGGAGCTGGTTTAAAACTGTAACTGTGAAGAAAGGAGGTGATGTGGTGGGATTTCAGATTTCTGGTACCAGTGCTTTGGCCGATGCAAGTGTCACTATTACAAATGAAAACAAGAGGTGGTAGAGAGCCTCGGTTTTGTTTTGTAATAGCTTTTGTTTGTTTCTTCTCTGTTGACTCAGCAATGTGTGACAGCTCATGCAGAAAGTTGTTTATTGAATGTATTGAAGGTTTTGCTTTTTTTGAAGGAAAGAAATGAGTCCCTTTTGCCACAAGAGGGAGAGCATGAGAAATGCCAGAGAGAGGAAACTGCACTGTGACAGTTCTGCTTGTGCCTTCATTTTAGGCCCCACAAAAGGATATAGGGAGATTTTTGGAGCTGGACTCCTGTCATTATGCCCATACTTAGTGTAAAGCACAGATGCTAGAGATGGTTAAAGTCTAACTAAGCCTTGTCTACTCAGTGTTGCCTAGTGCTTCTTGTATGAGTTGTGATTATCGCTCAGCTTGAGATGTACATCACTAGGATTTTATGAATCAAACTTGCAGACTAATTCATTCAGCGAGTCAGTCATAGTGCTGGAGTTGGGGCTTGGATCCCAAGGAAGAAATAACATCAATGGTTAGAATTCATTGTTGCTTGTGTCTGGTTGGCAGCCTATTGCTAAACCCATTTAAATAAATGGATATTGATTTTTAGTTCACTTACTATCCAACCAAGTCATGCTGATGTGTTTTTAATGTATTCTGACTTTAGTTATGCTGAAGGCCTACATCTATTTAACTGCATTGGTTTTTCTGTCAATTTAGTTAAATCTGTATAAAAGTGAGTATTGACAGGCTCTAAGTATTTCATAATAGGATTTTGCATTTTAAGTTCATTCTCCTATCAGTTCAGATTTTATCCCATGTTCAGGTTTTCACCTGGTCTGCAGTGATAACGTTTCCTGAGTTTATTTTTTATTTTATAAAATCCACCACAAGAGTCATTGAATATTAACACTGTAAGAATGAGCACTTCCAAGTCAAGAAATAGCTAGCCTAAAGCTGCCTTTTGTTTTGCTTTCTTCTCCTTGCTGCAGGTGTGCTGTTATAGTAGTAGTCTCAATCACCTAGTCATTTTGTCTTATAATATTCTTTTTTTCTTTGATAATAAGTTTAACAGAGATACTTTCCAATCCTCTAATACTGTGATTAACTTGCAAAGTCCATGAAAGAAAACTGCAAAAGTTAGTTGCACACACTTCTCGGCTCATCTGAG
Source organism: Larus michahellis (assembly GCF_964199755.1). NCBI lineage: Eukaryota > Metazoa > Chordata > Aves > Charadriiformes > Laridae > Larus > Larus michahellis. The sequence continues at coordinate 53,152,615 of NC_133901.1, read as the reverse complement.
ATGAATGGAAAATAAAGCAGCGAGTAGATCTGCTGGGAATGTGTATGTGTGTGTGTGGCTGGGATTTGCGTTGTGGGTAGTGCATGGCACAAACGGAGCAATATGAGTTCCCACTCCTGGCTCTATTGATGCCTAGTGTGCAACCATGAACACACTGCTCCCTTTGCCTGCAATTCTCTGCCTGCCTGTTCTCTAGTCTGCTCTGATGATAAACTCTGCAGGGCATGGACCATCTCTTGTTGTGGTCTAAAAAAGCCGTGCACATCCTCATTATATACCACTCCCTCGGTAGACTATTTTTAGTTGTTGTTTGTCTCAACCAGTTGTTACTTCTGTCTTGTAGACAGTGGAGACTGTCAGCTGCATGTTTGGACAGCACCTAGCACTTTGCAGCTCAGAATTAGTGAACATCTTCAGTCACTACTGTGACTATTTCCACCACAACTTTATATTTTAGAGTGATATGACACAATGGAGTTCTGATATGGATAAAATTTTATCTGTGGTATCTGTGTCAGCTGTTTCAGTGGTGGTGTTATCAGCCATTCCTCAGTGTATCTCAGGCTTTGAGTTCATAAATTAAGTTGAGAGAGGTAAAGTTTGGGGCATAATCTGCAGGGGCAAATTGCACACTACCAGTGGTATGTAAATAAGCAAGTTGAATTCAGTTGTTTCCTGAAAACTGTGGTGGTGGTGGTGGAAATCCACTTTCTTTAGCCAACTAAAATCTTCACAGTTCATGCAGGCATATTAATTTAGGACACTTCATTCTGTATTTAAAACTTTTTTTAAACTCTCAGGACAGCCTGAGGTTTCAAAAAGATTAATCCAGGGATGCCAAGCATACACCACACAGGCCAGAACATTCCCCTCCCGTCCTGTTTGTTGGTGGTTCTTCAGATGTGGGCAGGAAGTGGGTCGAGGACTGGAGGGATTATTCTGGTAGTCCTGTCCCTGCTGTGCTCCTACCCAGAGGCTCCATAGATTTTTCCCAGCATGTGAATAAAGTAAATCTTTCAGGTGATTAAAATTCTAACAGCTCCTATGTATGCAATAAGGGCGCATCTGGTGATATGTTGGAAAGGGCAGGGAACACCTGCATCTGACTCAATGTGCACATCCCGTCATGAGATGTCATCTGTCCCTGTTGTGTGACACTGACCTGTCATGTGATAAATCTTTAATGACATGAGTTATGAGTTACTGTGTTTGTGTTTTGGTTTTACCTCAGGCAGAGGGAGACTGTGACCCTCAGGTAGTTCCCATGCTGAACAGCTGAGCAGACAGGAGACGGCTGTGACTCCTGGCTGCTGCCCTTGCCTCTCTAAGAGCTCACCACGTGCTCAGCAACTTTAGTGCCACAAACTGGTGGAGTTAGTTTTGTAAGGTAAGGGGCACGTGGATAAGGAAAATGGTGTCATGGCCTCAAGACAGTTGAGATGCAGCCTATGCTTCATAAGCTGAAGTTTATAACAGACTATACATCTGTTTGAATTATGAACCTCTACTCCAAATAGACTTCCTACTTTTTTTTTTTTCCACATGGAAACAGCTACCCATTTTTATGTGAGCTTATGGGAAAATCCAGTATTTGTCCAATTAGAAATAGTTCTGAAACTGCTCAGATGGCTTCCCTTTGAATGGGCGCAGCTCAGCAGCCGAGGCGATAGCAAGGGATTATGCCAAAGACCATGAAGAATTCCAGCTGTGAGCAAATGTGAGCAAGCAGCCTCTGGGTACCCAAGTACTGCCCCCTCCCAGCTATCGTTTCTTTCACAGCTGTGGGAATGCTTAAAAATTATGGATGGCTAGGGAGGAGGGGAAAAAAGATCACAGTGACTTTCAAATCTTTGGCTGAAAGCCAGATACATTGCTGTGGGCAGAGATTCAGCATTGCAACTGCAGCCATGAGAATGACTGCAAAAATGACTGGGGTTTATTTTTAAAGTGTACTTAATTCCAAGTTTCTTTCTCAGAATGTGAAGCCCTTGTTGGCATGCTGAGGCCCAGCCTGCCCTTTCTTACTCTCCTGGCCCCGACCTGGTCTTTCTCATTCATTCCCTTCAGCTGTTATTAATAGAGATCGCTTAGTTTATTTTTCATTCTCTTTCTTTCAGCTATTCCCACTCCAATTTCAGTGCTTGAGGAACTTGAGACAGCTGAGATGGAAGTGAGGAAGCTGGGGTGGATAGCGGGGTTAGATTGCTGTCTCCAGATGTTTACTTGCCAGGTTCTAATCCCATTGCTTCCCCCACATCATTGGGGAGCTTTTAGGAAGTTGACTGCAACAATTGTGGTTAGTGATTGAGAAGATTCCGGCTGGCCTTCCTTAGGTATCAATTTGAAATGCTCAGCCCATGTAATTTGCTGTTCTTTTCAGTGCAGGTATCTCTTTAGGTGCTGGAGTTGAGAGCAGTGAGTATCCAAAGCATGTGAAGTATCCTTGCTAGGATTTCCCTCTGTGCATCCAAAGAATGTTTAGGTTTAGCTTGTCATCAAAAAGAATATTATCATTAGAGTTGGATTAAGGGAAAGAATTTTAAAAACTGAAATTACTCAGTAGAGTGCTGCAAGTTCAGAGAATTGTTTGTGTTAAAAGAATGGGGGAGAAAATTTTAACTTTATTTTATAATATTGTTTTCCATATGTCTTTGAATGGGTGGGAATTGGGGGATTTTTCACTCAGAAGGGACAAATTTCAGATTAATGGAGAGGCTTTTTTTTTTGATCCAGAATTGGTTATGGGATTGGAGAGAGTTGTTCTGATGAAAAATATGAAACTGTGTCTTTTCATGTGTCCTTAGTCTGTTATTGGGACCCTGTCTACTTGCAAATCCTTGAAAACCCCTGGCTTCAGTGTACAGATGAATGACGTCTATGGATGTGGTAGCCTACATCATTCAGTGGGGCTGTTATTGTTATCCTTAGACTGCTGCTGGTGAGGCTCTATAAAGAACATTAAAAGACTAGCCCAAGGAGGATGGAAGGGCCTGAGACCCAGGATGTGGATTCATTGTGGAGTATCAGTGACATGCTGCATGTTCATGCTTCCTGCTGAGAGGTATCTTGATGCCCTGAATTGCAGGTTCCTAAAGCAGACTGTGCAGCTTAGCAGAGGCAGCCTTGTTGCTTCTTGGCTACTCACAATTCCGGTGCTGGACTGCTCAAGCTGAGAGATCCTCTATGCCAATTTAGGATTGCCACACCTGTGGGAATGGAAAGTTTTGTTAGGTTTGCCAGCTACCCTGAAAAGTATCTGAGCACTAAAGAGACATTAGGATAAAAGAATGTATTTACTTCTCAATAAATACTGACATTCATTCATCTATATTTTAAATAGTTTCTAAGAAGATCCAGAGAAGACTTCCTGCTATTTGTAACTTAGCAAAGAATTCACTTTTCATGCTATTTGGGCAGAAATGTAAACTGCCTAATTAGCTTCTGTGATGGTGATGGCCTGTGGGCCATCATCCATCCAGACAGTAGGGAGCATGTGTTTACCACTTACCTGTAAACATAGTAATTCGTGTCCCTTAGGCCCACTCCTTCCTGGTTCAGTGGAGTACAGCATTCAACACAGCTCTTAAAACTGAACTAAATTTTTGTATAAAGTTTAAAATAGACATCTATATTTTACATAAACGTATAAGGGAGAGGGATGAAAGAAATTGAATGTAAGGGTATTTGACTGAGATTAGACATAATGTCAGACAAATAAGTTTGGGGATAAACACTACTAAAGAAAGTTTTGAGGGACAGAGAAGTTAAAAAACCTTCATTCAAAAAAGACATAGACATCAGTAGTCACTTATTTGATTTACACTGCATTCCCTACTGTACAAGGAGATTGGGAAAGCAGAATCTGCTCACAAGGAATGAGATGTGTAGATGGAGTAAGGCTGCTAGAATACGAACCCAGAGTAAATTTAATATTAAGCCAGCAGTGAGAAGGTGTCAGTCTTCCTAACTGTGACTCAAGAGACAATCTCGTTTTTATTAGGAAAAACAGATTTGTTTGTTGCACCACATTAATTTGTTAATATTGTAGAAATTGAGCCTTTGAGGTTCATTTTTGTCATAAACATGCAAGTGGTGCGTATATGTTGTAATGAATGGTTTTAATAAAGTTGATTAGGAACTGTGTGTGCCTCACTGCTAATAACACCAATCCAACTGGAGAGGCTACAGAGATGAGCAACTGTTGTTGTGGCTTCTCACAAGGGTTCCCTGCAGGCACGGAGCAGATGGGAGGTGGGGGAAGCATCTGAAAATGGGAAAAGGAAGCAGGGAGTTGGGGGAAAAGATGGATTCCACATTCAGTCTTTATTTTTCTGTTCTGCTGTTTTCATATATAAGCCCAGTTGCTTATGATGGGAGAGATCTTGCAGGAACTACAGGTTCTAGCAGACTCGTGAAAGGGCCAGCTAACCATTCTCTCCTTGCAGCTTTGGCCTTTGGTGCTCCAGGTTGTTGTCTTTCAGACCATTTTGGATTTTTTTTTTTTCTTTTCTGAATTATTCTTAGCAACATGGCCCTGTTGATGTTTTCACATCCCTTCTGATAAGTTCAGTGTCACCTGCTCTTTTTCTGCTCACTTTCTTGTCTTGAAGCCATGGAGTACTGCAGGGAAGATGCTTCAGACTCGATACGCTGTCCAGGATGAGGGTCAAGCTGAGTTGTTCCTGTTGTATATTCTCCATGGTTTGAGGTTTACATAGTGTTCTCTGGGTTATTTCTGGGTAGTGTTTTAGATATTGATGCTGAGGTTCATATCAGGGAAATGTGAAATGGCATTAAGAAATGTGTGTCAGTGCAGGACAGTAGGGTTTACACCTACTGATGACAACTCCGGAACTGCCTGTCTGGTTGAATAGCAACTCTGCACGCTTGAAAGCAGCAGTTGATTAAAAAAAAAACCCTATAAAGTATATGTGTAGGAAGAAGGGGTAGAATTTGTTCTGAGTCACGTATGTAGTTGTCCTAGCCTTGCCAAACTGTTTACGTTAACCTGCGTGTAGGCTGTACAGTAGCACAATAGCCAGTAACAATTTTACTGTAACCTTGCTTTTTCAAAGGTAGATCTCCAATCCTAGTCACCTACTAATTTTGTTAAAAGCTAAAACTTTGACAGAAATCTGCTTTTCACAGAAATTAGAGTTTTTCCAGTTTTAGTAAAATCGCTTAATTCAGATGACAGCGGCAGGGAGAGTCCTGGCCGTGAGGCTGGAAAGGTGTTCAGCTGGGCATACAGCAGGTATGACAACATGTTAAATTCACAGAGCCATGTAATGTGTTGGAAGAGGATTGATGTGAGGTCTCTTATTTTGCAGCCTAAACTGTGCTTTTTTGCTGCTTTTATCGCTTACAAATTCCTTTGTAATTAGCCATTCCCTGTTATCTCCAGTTGTTGCCAGGATTCATTTTTTCCATAACGTACACATTGTTTTCACATAAGACGTAGTTTTTAATCTCCTGTGGTTATTTTTGTCTTTGTAACCTATCTGGGATTCTTCTTGCTCTACTTCTGTCACTGCAGTTTGCAACACTTTCACTATCTTCACATGCTCTCACACTTTTCTGCTCTCAGATCTTTATGAAGAAGTTTGAACACTAAATAAAACATTGCAAGATGTGTTCTTTAGGGAAAAAGAAATGTTGGATGCCTCTAAATGGAGTAGATATTAATGCAAACAAAAATCTAGATACAAGACCTGAAGCACAGCTGAAACTGGAGCCTCATGCTGTGTGTATTGTGATGAGAGATTTAACGTGTAGTGAAGAGTTGACAGACTGAGGTTTTTTCAAGAATTTAACATGATTTTAGAGCTGTTAGTACCAAAGATGTAGCCGTGTGGTACAAAGTACTGTTCTGATATAAATTCATTTTGATGTTTCAAATTTATGTAGGAAAAAAAAAAAAGAAAAAAGAACCCCCCCCAGGCTGTAAACCAGCAAGCTTTATTTTGACTCAGATACGGTCTGCTTATATCATTACAATTTTAGGTTTGATTAGGTATCTTTTCTCCTGCAGCTGGCATAAAGCTGATGTAAACTCTCTATTGTGTGCTTTTGCTAACTTGACAGAAATGTGATTGTGTCCATGCCTGTTCTAGCTCAGTCATGCCTTATTAAGTGATCTGGTGTCTTAGAGCCAGCATTAATTGTTGTGGAACCTCTGCCATGTTAGGCAAGACAGAAATAAGAAGTTGTCTTCTTCACTATTTTGCACATGGGGAGCTACTGCAAAGGGAACAAAACCATGTTGCAGTTCAGAGCAGAACTGGCCTCCTCTCTGAGCTTCCTACTCTGCTGCTGGCTGTTGCATATCCCTTCTCAAGGTTAGTATGCTGCATGATACGATAATGCCTCTTTGAGAAGCCCTTCGAGTTTTCAGTCTTTCTGGTAACGTTCATGTTGCAGACAGCTTGAGTTACTCAGTAAGGAATTCAGGAGTCATGGAATACAGTACCATAACGAAATCCAAGCATGTTGCCCCTGCTGCACTTCTTCACTTGTTTTGCAGTCTCATTGTAGCAACCCAGTCCGTTTTGTCTGAAATACTTTGCCCTTTATAAACCACACTGTCTCTGAAATCCATTGTTTACCATTTTACTGATTAGCGATTAGTCGTCTTCCTATTACTTATATTCTTGCTTGGAGGAGGGGTCTGGCTCAGGCCAGTAATTACATGGATTATTTCTCTTTCTTTTTATGCCTGCTTGTAAAACAGAGATTATGACAAGATTAAGCTTTACAGTCAGCTGGAAATTTTGCACTTAATTTTGCACTTGATCTCAGTGTTCAAGGGTCTGTCAAGCCCTAATTATCCTTTAAGGTAGAGTTAGTACCAAGTAGAGAACACAGTTTGGTGTCTACCCAGCAAACCCACTATCATGTGTGTAAGGTTATTACAGTAAAATTAGGAAGCCTAATTATTAGAAGTATTGTGTGAGGTCCTGCAGGTCCAACCAGCAATCTTACCTCTGTTTTGTCAGGTCCTGGATGGAGTGGTCCAAATGCCAGGTAGATCTCCCAGAGTTTCCAGACTAGGAATTAACCACTGGCCTTAAGGAGTCAGTCTGGGGGAAGGGCTGTAGAGGAAAGTGCTGAGGAAGAAGGTAGTACTTTAGAGGACAGCAGAAAAGACCTGAAAGCTAGTTCAGATGGAGTAGTAGGTGAGAAGGCTCTATGTCCTACTCACATTACCATCTTGGAAGGATCAGTTGCAGACATACTTCCCTTGCTCCCCTCCCTAGGCAACCCAGTCAGACTCAGCAGAATTCACTTGACTCCTTTCTATCAGGACAGAAAAAACTTGGGCAGCCATCAGGACCAGGTTGGAGTTGCGGATCCATCCTGGACAAGGCAGCCCTTCCTGCGCAGTGTGAGCTGCCAGCCTGTGAGACACAGGCAACCCCTGTGCAAAACAGTTCTCTTTTGGCAAAGTTACAGGCAACTGAAAGAAGTCTTACAATGGATAATGCTGGGCAGTCATAAGAGGAAGCAGTGTTCCCAGCCTGGCAATAATGCAAAATGCTGTGTTTAAGCAAGAGTTGAACACAGGGAAGTCAGACAATGTCAGTTTTTAACCCCACTTCTCTTGCTCAGTGGCTTACCATGATATGGCTGTTTCAGCTTGCTGGTCTGATACAGAGCAATACTGTTGCCTGCTCCTTCTGTGGCAGTGCTGTGGACACAGTTTCAGGAAGGGTGGCTGTGGCTGAGCACTGGCTTCTGGAATGGCTTCTTGCGTAGTAGATAGGCAGTGCACGACAGCATGTCTGTTGTGCGCTGTCAGCTGCTGTACAGGGAGGCATCCTGTTCAATGTGCATCAAAATAGGAAAATCTGAAGCGTTCCCAGCTAATGTGCTGCTCACTGTTGCTCTAATTAGCGTATCAAAAAAGATCTAAGGAAACAAGATGACTCCAGAAAGTGTTTTCACACTGGTTGGCTGCAGCAACCTGTTCAGAACTCCTAAAAATAGCCACCTATGGATCAAAGCCAGGAGTGCTAGAATTGAAAATGCAGGCATCCTAGTGCTGTACTCTGAAACCACACTGTGCACACATACTGCAGAAACAGAAAAGAAACAGCAAAGCAAAAAATCTAGATGAGGAGGAAATGTCTTGTTTCCCTTCTCCATCTCAACACCAGCAAGATGCTGGTATCCTAGGGAAGACTATCAAACTCTACTGTCTTGGGCCATCTTGTCTAGAACTTTTGCCAAATACACTTGCCTAGTGCTTTTGCCAAGAAAGGTTGGGCCAGATGATCCTTGACGTCCCGTCCAACCTGCTATTCAGTGATTCTATGATACTAGGCAGTTCCAGAGTCTGAAATGCAAGAATAAGCTGCTATTAATGTTATTCCTCTTTTTGCCCACTTTTATTGAGGGTCTGTCTCACTGCACTTCTCCAGTGAGAGTGCATTAGTCATCATCACTGTAATGCTGGTCTTGAATATCAGAAGCCTTTCCTACATTCATTGTGCCTGTTGGGGATTGTTTTGGTTCCACTTCCACTAACTTTCTCACTTAGGAGTTGTACGCACAGGACAGGAAATGGAAAATCTAGAAGTAGTTTATAAAAACATAAAGCAAAAACCAGCAGTTAGGAGAGCACCCTGTAAAAGAAACAGTTACCTGAATTCCCAATGCTGCCCTGCACACTTTTTCAGAGGTATGGTGCTCAACAGACAAAAGTCAGTATAGCACTGCTGACTTGAATAGAGCAATGCTACCTGGAAAGATGAGCTTGTAGGGGACTGCCTCTTTCATATGCAAATTTACAATCAGTCCTGGGTTTTGTGTCCCAAGCCTCACCCAAGTCCCATAGCGGCATGTCTGTTCTGTGGTACAACAGGACATTGCTGTAGATTTATTGGCAGCCTTGCATCCATTTAAAAATTAGAGGAAATACTTTCAGTTATGCATTTAGAGATGTTTTCTTTCTGACAATGACATCGGTAACCCATTTTCTACGGTCATCTGTCCATTTTTACTCAACAGAGATATAGGCCTTTGATCATGGTGTTTTCCTCCTCTAATCTATTGCAACAATCTCCAAAAGAGACATATCAAAATTAAGAGCAACAGGAATAGTTTCAGGTGTACGCGTGGGTCCATGCACTAAGAAACTGCCTAGAGCATGAGAAGAGATGATTGAGAGTTGGGTACAACAGAACTGGATATAACTCTGAACAGTATGGGCAAAACAAAAAGGGAATAATTCATTATTCAGGACTCTTCATAACACAGCAGCTAGTATCACTTAAATGATCAGAATTCCTGTTTTTAAAATGAACAAAAGGGATTGTTTTTCTTCACAGTTCACAATTAAATTGCAGCTCCCATACTTTATTATGGGAGATAAAACCTAAATGGCTTCAGAATGGGATTAGGCACTCAGGAGATAACAAGTCCGTTGGTAGCTGTTACTACAGCAGTAACATATGGATATATGTATACTATATACAAGAGCAAAAAAAACTCCAGTCTTGGCTTGTATTTTTTCTGTGCCTTCTCCTCTACATCCAACTCTGATCTGACTGAATATGTCTATTCTTCTGTTTTATAGTTTTGTTTCTTGGTTTTAACTAAAATCTCAAGTGTGTATAATGTTCTGAAACTTTTTTAGCTTGCACCATTGCGGAGCGTATGATATACCCTGAACTAAACAGTTAATCACTGATACTGGGGGCTGGACTTGTGAATCAAGATGATCCAGGCTGGGTCCAGTTTTCTGGTATGTTTGATAAACCCATGGGATTCGACCCTTTTGAGCAAGTGCTGTATTGTATAAATGCGTGAGGCTTTTGAATACCCCCTGCTCTGGTCCTTCCTCCATCCTGAGACTGCATCCCCCTCCCTCCCTGCCTTGGGGGCTGCATTATGTGCTTGACGTAAACCATTGATGTCTTGTTATCGAATCTAATCAATACTGATATATCTGTCTAAATATTTAAATTCTCAGTCTTTGGAAGAGTATTGTAGTAGGAAAGCATCCTTTATGGCAGCTGTAGGGAGCAGTTGTCCCCACTCTAAAATGGAGATTGTCATGGTGCAGCTGCAGATGTGGTGACAGGGGGGCTAAGTGTGTTACCTGGATGTTTGTTGCAAGTGATTAGCAACAAATCATCTTAATCTGTTAGGTGAGGATATTTGCATTGTCATTACTGGATTTCAGTTAATATCTCAATTCCTGGCTCATCAAATCTTTTTGAGTGTTTATCACTGCACTGGCTTCAGGTATGTTGGGATGGTTTTCTGCCATGCAATGGGAGAGAGAAACATGGAGGAGTTAGAGCGCAGTTTAAAGCAAAATGGTGGTGAATTTGTATAGTACATCAAGCCTCACATCTGCCATATTCAATATGAAAGGTGGAGAGACTATGTTTCACTCCCTAGGGACAAATGAGTAAAGCAAAGTAATGCAAACTCAGACTAGTCACACCTATGGACTTGTGTACAGTAGAAAAGTGATGAAGATGCTGACAGTCCTTATCAATGAGGTCGGTCGTGTGAAACGTTTTTTCTGGTGGGTGTTGATGGATCAAAGCAGTTCAGAGCACGGAGTGTGCACGTCTCCTCTCCACAACGTACTCCACTGGGAAAGGAGCTGTCTGAGACCCTGTAAGGCTGTCAGATGCAGGGCCTTTTCTCAACAAAGAGGAACTCTTAGGGCTTAATCTAGATACCACTGAAAAAAGTAAAAGGGGTTTTTTTTGCTGTTGCATGGGTTTTTTCTATTTTTATTTTTGCATTACTTGCTTACATTTTTTTCCCTAGGAAAGTAATGATCTCAGGGGAGGAAATCTGGGAAAAGGTAGCGGTTTAGGCTTCTTAGGGAAAATCAGACAGAGAAGTTCAAGTTACTTTTCAGCAAAGCAACAACAAAAAATTAATTTTGGGTTATCCCAAGATGGTTTGCTGACTTTCGAAAACCCAAATGTTTTTAGTTTATTTTTACATCGATTTCTATTGTTTTTGCCTAAACTCTTCTTTTGCTGTAGATCAGCTTTTAGATGAAACATACTTGTCAGGAAAAACATTGAAATACTTCATGCAAAATGTAATATTTGAGAGGTTTTAATTTAGGCCAAATCCATTTGCACTGAATTGAAAAACGGTTCCAATCTCCTTGAAATACAGCTTCCATTTCTTCTGACTCTGTTCTGTTGTGGAGATGCTTCTGTGGGTAGCAGTGTAGTTAAATTACCCTAGTTGCACCAGTCTGAAGCCGAATGTACATGAGGTTTTTGTTCAGGTTGAACTACAGGATGCATTATGGTAGCAGATCTACAGCTTTGTTAGTCTAAGCTGAAGGTGTATTAGAATGATACTTCAGTCTGTGTACTGATATCCCTCTGGCATCACTGGAAAAGCTCTTCATATGAATCTAGCCCTGGAGCTCTGTTATCAAGCCTAGAGCCTCTTAGCTGTGGTTGTGCACAGGAAAGAAATGGGGACAGATCCTCAGCTGAGGATAAATTAGGCTTTGCTGACATCATCAGAGCTGATTGACGACTTCTACCTGCTGAGAATTTGGCCCAGTATCATGTCTGTATTTTTTTGTCCTGCTGCACCTTGAAATACAGCCAGGTTTTGTTTGATTGAATAGACCTGTAGTCTTCTTGTGACAATTACTGTTGTAACTGCCAGTTCTGAAGAGAAGGTGTTTAGCTGCTCTCAGCTCTGGTAGAGAGAAAGGGAAAACAGAACCATTAAGTCGCTGCTCTGAGGAGGCATCATCCAAACAGAAGGGATCCTGGCCTGAGTGCAGGACTAAAGAGGTGGTCACAGGCAAGCATCAGTGTAATGCTTAAAGGTAGCACATCCTTCGTTTAGGAGTCTTATGGGAACCTGCACTGTTTCTGTTTCTTCACACTTCTACATGAGAGACAAGTTCTGTCTCAGTCTCTGCCCAGTGGAGGGATGTGAAAATAGAAATACTGAAGTATAGTACCTTGGCACTTCAGCCTGATTGTAGCCTAGAATTCAGATTCTGTTCAAAGCCAGTGAATTTCTGAGGCTGATGTAGTATGCTTGAATGAGCTTAACAAGATGATCAGGACCCTGTTTACCAGTGTGGCTTGCTTAAAGCAGTGTTCCAAACACCCAGGGAAACAGGAAGAAATTGTAGTTAAAGGCAGCTTTGAAATTCAGTATGTGGCTGATTTGCAATTTACCATTTTATTCCTCTTTCCCCTTGCCCCTATAAAAGCCTGGGGAGGTTTGCATGGTGAGGCTGGCATTGCTGTGTTGCATTATGTATGCTTGAGGGACTGTGGAGAGGCGATTGTGTAATGAAGGTGAAAATCAGAACTTACTCTAGGGAGTAAAAAAAACTTTTCCCTTAACTGGTGCTCTCAGGCTTTCATCCTCTTGATTGCACACTTGGGGCAAGGTTGTGACTTGGTTACTAGCAGTGCTGGAGGAGACTGTCAGGGGGTTGTACCCAGTGGCTCTGGAGCTGCTGAATAAGGATACCTCACAGAAGCTGTGCTGCTAGCTTATGTTGCACCTGCAGCCTTTCTGTTCAGTTCCCATCTCTCTGTCTTCACTTTCATTATCCTGTTTGAGGTGGAGAGTACAGGTGTCTGTGCTGAACTTTTTTCCTAGTAGAACTGGGAGCAATATTGCGCCTATTTCCTGTGCTGAGGACATAAGCAAAGGCTCCTTCCCCGCTCTTATAATGTTTTCAAGTTTACAGTAATTCATTCTGTCCCGTTTTACCTACTGTGTCACTAAAAGCCATGCCTTGCACCCAGTACCAGCAGTAAAAACACTACTGAATCAGTTTGCTGTATCAGTATCTTTTAAATAAGCACTATAGACTTACCACTTTGTCCTGTTCAGCTTTGTTAGTGCTATAGATATATTTCTGTCCTCACTTGTTTCATTTCCAAAGTGAATTAAGAAAAAGGTAATAAGGCTGGGGGATTTCCCATTCAGAAATACATAGGCGTGAATTCATATGCTGTGTCTCATTATGTATGCGTTTTCCCTTAAAAGCCCTAATTCTGAATACTATGATTATGTAAAACTTGCAGCTTTCATTAATAAAAAGCATGTCTCTTGGTGCTTGTGGATTTAAAATAAAGCTACCAAATAGGATCTGTAAAGGCTCAGAAACCAGAAGATAAATAGTAGTGAAAAATTCTGTTGGTTGGAAGCCAGTCTCATGATTTTTGGTGGGCTGACCTGAAATTTGTGCATGCCTGGAGTGGCAATGATTCAGAAGCCAGATTGTGTGCAGGCTGGTTGACAAACAAAAGTCGCTGTTACTTTAGAAACATGTCACTTAAAAGTCAATTAAGATAAAAATGCCTTCTGGAAGCTCTCAGTGGACTTCATGCTACATTGTAATCTTGTGTATCAAGTGTTTTTTCAACACATCACCCTCTTCAGCTTAGGGAGTTCAGGAAGTCCTGGCAAACAGAATAAAGAAATGCAGATGTGTACTAGGGAAATGGCATCTCTTCCTCTGCCATCCTCTGCCCTGTTAAACTAGGAAAGAAAAAAAAAAAAGTAGGGCAAATTCTGTAGCTTTTATGCAGGGAAAGTCCCATCAACCTCAGCAGGAGACTTGGCTCACGGAGAAGTACAGGAGCCAGGCCAAAGTTTGCATTCTGATTTTTAGGAAGTTAATATCACATGTTCACAGACTAATGCCACAGAGCTTTGCAAAGGTGGCCAGTGGAGCAGTGAAATGCCTGTGACTCAGTGGAAGTTTGCTTGAATGTGACATTAGGAGTACAGCCAGCAGCACTCGAATATAGCCACAACACAGGCATAAATTCAACCCCATTCTTGCTATGGGGTAGATAAGCATGAAGGGTCTTAGTGTTCTGCAGATGAATCATACATAGCTCATCAGTGAGTGCCTTGATTTAATGAAGCCATAGTATGTTAATGTTAACACTACAAAAAAAAAAGCTGTAAAGTTACAGGCAGCCATGCTAACTAGCTACAAGCATTTAAAAGCCTGGGCATGAGCTCCTACTTGGCTATTCTGGCCATAATTAATGATGACAGGTATGTTGGAAAAATAATTATTTTGCTTGCTTTTAAAGACAATTACTTGCTCAAGGCAAGTGAGGGGGTGGGATTTATGTGGCTGTAATAAGTGTATGTAGATGGCATCTTCCCAGAAGAATATTGTAGCCACAGGATCTTTTTAATTGACCTGAGATTCTTTTGTTCTGCAGATACAATTTATGTATGTGGTCACAGACTAAAATGACCCTACTTGTTTTAGGGAAGGCTGAGTTCTAAACTGCTGAAAGGAAAAAAGGCTGCTTTTATCAGCCCAGTCAGCAGCAGATAAAAATCTCTCTCTGTCACTTTGTGGGGGGAAGAAATCTTTTTTGAATAGGTACCCTGCACGCATGCTCTTTCCATCTGATAAAATAGAAGATGGGAGTATGGCAGTGGGCTGGAGTGAGTATTACTGCATTCATCTGGTATCTTTCCTGTGTCAGGGCTCGCATAGCACAGCAGCTTTTGTCTGGCATGTGGCCATGCCATTCTCTGATGGCCACCTGCCTGCTCATTTACCATGATGGGCTGTAAAGCCTTGGTCCACTTCCAGCCCAGACAGTGGTGAAGTCAGGGAGGGAGTGGCTGCTCCTCCATCGCCTGCCACTGTAGAGCATCATGTTACTGGGTGATGGAGGGCAACTGCTCCACCTCTGCTCCTCCTCCTTCCCCACCAGTCATTGGCATCCCCTGCACTGAAGGGCTATGAGAGCTATATTGTCTTATTACATAGGCTGTGACCAAATGCTTTAACAATAAGGTAGAGTCTCACTGCCTTTCTCTCAGAGTTTCATTCTAACTTGGCCCAGGTGGGAAATAACAGCAGAAAGTCCCCCAAGGCTGTAATTCAGTGGAAAATTCTGAAATGTGGCCACAACTAATAGCCTTTAATAGAAAGCAGCAGGTTTTATGTCTGTTGTCAGTCACTCAACTGTTCCTCTAAGGGGGTGAAATCCGCTTGGGCCACAGAAGAGAGAAGGGGAACCAAAAAAGTTATATGCTGATCACTCATGTACGTTCAGAAACATCTCCCTCTTATTCCCTTTTTTAATCCTGTTGTGGTTGTACAGAAGTCATGAATCCCTTTCTCCACTTCCCATCTGTAAGATGGGGAAGGTGATGCTGACTTTCTTAGTAAAGCATTTTGAAACCTGATACTGAAACTTGTTACAGAAAACACAGTATTAAGAGTCAAGGTGCTTTTCTCTGCACTAGCCAGCCTGCTGCTGGCAGCAAAGGTTGTACTCTGAAGTCAGTCTCTGTGAATTGGGATCTGAAGTTGGCGGAAGGAGGAAGACGAAAAGAGGAGGGACCCAATAACTATATATTAGTGTGGTTTTGGAGTGATGATACATAACAAAAATATTTACATTTCTTGCAGTCCCGGTTGTATGTAGTCCTTTCTAAAAGCATCACTAAAGGAAGCAGACTGAAAGCTGGGTGAACGATAATGTTTCAGGGTTTGCATCCAATTCAGTCTATTCTTGGTGTCTGCAAATTTTTGTCAGGGTACAAATTTTCACCTGATCTCTGTTTGGAGAGCTGATTAAGGAAAGCTATGCCTGAGCAACAGAAAAATACTAGAGGATGAAGAATAAATAGTTCCTCCATCATGAAGATACGAAGTCTTAGGGTTTCTTAAAGTAGGTTGTGGCAGTAGGAGATGGAGAGTGGAAGAGAAGGAGCCTGTGTTTCATTGCCCTGGATGAGAGGCACAAATGTTTGTTTGCATCAGTTCAAAGTTCTTCCTGGCAATTGCATGTCTAACAGGAGAGCAACCTCTGCTTTTGGCTCCAAGGGCAGAGTGAGTTGAAAATGAGGCAGAATATGGGGGTACTGGAGGTAAAAGCAATAGGGTTTTGTGCAAGGTCACTAAAGGGCCAGATACTTAGGCAGCTGGGAAGGATTATTGCATTAGTCTAAATTTGACCCTGTGTTAAACTGGCAGAGAAGGGAATTCCCTTGTGGTGCTGTGGTTTTACTGGGTATTTCTTTTGTGTTTTTTTAATTTACTGTGAGCAAAAAGGCAGACTTACTTCAGCAGAAACTCCAGCCTTGTGTGTCACTGTGTGTGGGGCACATCTGCTGGCAAAGAAGAAGCTGAAGGATAAAGGGGATATTCCAAGAGCTGTTTGGGCATGACATCTTTTCCCATGTACTACACAATGACAGCAGGAAGAATTGTCATGAGGTTCAGGGATGAACTTAGAAAGTTCATCGTGACTGCTGAGTTTCTCCTTCAGAATAACCAGATTCTAGTGTAAATCTTTGTTTGGGGTCTCCTGGAAGGAATTATCAGTGATGGAAAGCCTGCCCTCCCCAGACCCACACATCCCCCCACCCCTTCCACAACTTTTACAGATATCCGTGGAAAGATTTGTGAGCCCGTAAATTGTTAGATCTGAGAGAAAGTCTGAGTCATCTTTGATGACATGAGATTAGGATCAGGCATTGTTTCCAGATTAGATATGGTGTCGATAGGCTTTACAAGACCAGTTCCTTCCATACTCACACATACAGGCGTCCCCCAGTCTTTGAGGGAGAGATGTGTGCCAGTCTGATCATGGATGGAACATCCACATGTAGTAGGTAAATGCATATTGACGTGTACAAGATTTTTCCAGCTTCTGAAGCAGATGGTATTGGGCCATCTCCAAGGACAGAGATGTAAGTAGCTCAGGCCCCCCATTCCAAGATCATGTGAATTCCCCAAGTCCAACCCACAGCCGGCAGTGTTTCACCGGTGGCAGTTGGCTGTGTCACTGACTCAGAGGGACTCTTTTCGCACCTCTTTCCTTTCTGCTGTTCCTCTCTGCTCCATACCTGCTTCAGTACCCTTTTGCTCAAATAGGTTAACATAATTAAGTTGACTTGAGCTTAGCTTGACGTTTGCTATGGAAGAATTGTTTGTGTGTCTGAAAGCTTCTCAACTGATTTCCAAACTGTCTAAGGAAAGAGCAGAGACTTGGGGCTTTTTGGTATCATGGTACAGATATATCACACCTATTGAGCATCATAGGATTTACGAATACTAAACTGTGGCGAAGATTTTCAGATTGCATGCTGAATGGATTTTCCTCGAGCATGAAACTTGGCTTTCCAAATAAAAACCGTATTTGTGCGCTAACAAGAAGTGGTTCAAGAAAAGGCCCTGCTATTAGCTTTCTGCTTTGTGGAAGGCACAGTTTATACAGTCTTCACCATAGAGTTGTGTATTCTTTTACTTTAAAAGAATAGTACTAGTTTTATTTGGGTCACTTACTTTGCTAATCTAGAAAACTGACTTCAAATACAGCCAGTCAATAGGTTATTGGTTACAGGTTATAAATGTTCTCCCTTTCAGATAACTACTTACTTGCATCTCAGTGCAGTGATGACTAGGAGCTATCCCAAAAGCTGGAAACAGTAAAAGCCAAGAGCTAAAGCACCCGTGGAAGTATAGATCTTTTGCTTTTATACATTTTCCATGACAAGTCCATGAGCTTTTAAAAGAGTGTGTCCCATCTTCTAGTCATTACACATAGGAAGACTTGAGGCGTAGAGAAACTGATGTGCCCAAGACTGCGTAGTTTAATTTCTGGCATTGTCCTTTATATTCCAAGGAGTGAGGGTAGAGGTGTTGCCTGCCCAAGAGATATGCTGTAGTTGAGTGAATTAAAGGTAGATGACTAGGAGGCGGCAGACATGGATAAATGTCATTGCCATTAAATGTACTGTCCCAGCTTTATGGAATTAGGAAGGATATGAAGTGAGTACCAAACTGCCTTAAGTTCTTCAGAGAGGCAGCAGAAGCAACAAGAATAAGACTGAATTTCCAGATCAGATTATCTTGGGTGAATAAAAGCAAGAGATTTTTAGGTGGCCTTTGGTCCTAAAAGCAGCCAGGCAGAGTGAAGGAAAATAAACAGTTGTAATCATGGAGGCTGAAGCAATGGGGTTAAGCACTTGTTCTTCTTTTAGTACCTACTGCCTGAAAGCCTCAAAGATATGTACATATACAAACATGGGTGTATTGTCACCCCATTTGAAAGATAGGGAAACTGAGGCATAGGGTGGTGTTCGGAATCAGTACCTTCTGATGATTTCTTTAATTGTTTAGAAGGCTTCATTTTTTTTTCAGGAGTGCCTAAGAAGCAAATGAGGGGATAGCCCAGTGACGTGACATGGGAGATTTATAGTGATACCTTTTCCACTCTAGACAAGAACTGGTTAATAGAATCAGGTTTTTATGTTATCCAAACCTGATGTGTTTTTTTTTTCTTTCCTCTCAACATATTGCTGGTTGCTGTAGCAGCTGAGTAATGCAGAAGTTCTGCCTGAAAAAAATGCTTCCTCCTTATATGATACTGTACATATTGTCATGGAAATTGTCCTCATTTCCCCCGAGCACACTTTAAATAACTCAAACGGCAGTGCTAATGAGCAGAAAGATATCTGCAATCCCCACCGTGCAACTTGACATACTTTATCCCACTCTGAATTCCCTTTGCTCATCATTGAGCATTTTAAAGATCTGGGATAATAATTTGCTTCCTCTCTTTGGTCCAGTCATTTTGCTCTTAGCACTTGGTAATAAAAGGTCAGCTTTGGCTGAAATCTTAGTGTAGCAGCCATGCCGTTTTTTACTGCCAAATATCTTAAGAAAAGCAAGTGTCTCCGAAAGGGTAAGTCATCATATTTTTGGTGTGTTTAGTGTTGTCTGGTTTGCTTTAAATCACAGTAAAGGATTTATTTTGAATTAACAAGCAGTGGGAATGGATCTATTCATGCTGCCGGTCAGTTAGCACAGGGGGTTTTATTATGCTGGGTGCATTTTTCGTTCAAGATACACTGTATGTTATTATCTTGCATTTTACATTCAGTAAAGCCGACTAAGCGAGAGAATGTTTAACCCTTTAAACATGGAGCATATGTTTTGCACAGGGATGGAATCCCTAAAGCAGAACAAAACAGCAACAGAATGTCTGTGTATATTTGTTTTTGCAGATGAGTTTAGGTAGGCAGCTGAGTAATTCTCTAGTATTTTAGTTTCTCTTGTCCAAAAGGAGCATTTTTAAAAAATCTACACTGAAATAATAACTTACAATAAATAATTCCAAGTGAAGGAAAAGCATGTTTCCTTTTAGTATCTTTGCTATGTAGGGCTACCTGAGTGCATGATTCCACATAGATTTTCAGCTCAGTATTGTGAGGTTTGCTTTGAGAATGGCTGTGTGGGCTTTTCTAGGAAATGTGATTGTTCTACCTTCAGGCAGATAGAAAACTCTTCAAGATAACACTTTGCCTCTAGCATTATAAAAATTGACAACATAATAAACTCCTAATAGAGAAATACATTCCTTGTATTTTTCTTGTTCCATTGCATGTGTCTTTATTGTGACATTTGTTATCTAGCCAGCAGTCCAGATGCGGGATTTGCATAAAGGCAAACAGCAGTGATTTCTTGTAGCTGGGACATGCATCAGTTCCAGGGGATCTGAGGAATCTGACTTGCTTACCTGCCTAAGCATTTGTGTGTATATATATATATATATATATATATGCATTTCTCTAATTCCTTGTTTGAATATAAATTGGTTCTAAGGCATAGCTAATAGCTAGAAGGTGGAATTGTATAGGTTTTCATCCCAAGTTTAAAGTTGAAGAAAGGGTTTTGAAGAAATGCAAATTTGCTTTCTTTAACCTACCTTTGTGTTGCCTACTGGGTTTCTATTTCAAAAGGGGATTGCACAACCAGAACTAGCAGTTGGGATGTGAGAATTGAGTTAAGCTGACCTGTAGCCACTGGTACCAACTTCTTAGTAATTTGTTGAGCAAAATGTGTGTGCATGTCTGCAGATTTACACAGTCCTTCAGGAATTATTAGGAATAGAATCATGTCAGCAAAGTTTTTATTAGAAAAAAGTAGAAAAGATTATAATGAATTCTTAATTTGCTTTTGCTAAGTTTTTTGTCCTGTTTTTTTTTTTTAGAATTTTGTTTTATGTGCGTACATATATATACCACTTTACAAGGGCACATAGGACAATTTTTGCTTCCTCTTTTTGCTCATATGCTAGGGGCCCTCAGCTGACCAGTGCCTCTTTCCCTTATAGCACATGCCACCACAGTAGGAGTGTCTCTCTAGACAGACGCTGAGGAAAGGTGCCTGCCTTACCTGTGTCTGCAGCAGGCATTGCAGGAAAGGGCTGATGCTACAGCCAGGAAGGGTAAGGTTATTCTGGCACATGCACCTGAAGATAAACTTGCCCAGCCCTGATGCCTGCTACAAGAGCAGTGTGTGTGCCTCCTGCTGAATGCCTGCCCCTTTACTGTGAGGTGTTCCCTGCCTCTCTGTGGTAAGAAGCTGTGATTTATTAGATGCACAGCAGCCCCTTTAGGCTTAGAGCCCAGCTTTAGACATCCAGCACGAGTCAGTGTGACCCTCTGAAGGTTACAGTTTGAAGCTGAGGAGCAGTCACTCACTGCTCAATCCTGTCCCTAATCAGATGATCCTTGTTGCTGCTTTGTTATGATTTGACATTCCCACTCGCCTAGGGGCAGATGCTGTGCTGATATGGGAAAAGGGCTAAGCCTCCAGAAGTAGCAGGCCAGGTAGGAGGTGTTGGTTGTAGATCTAGTCTCGGTGGTGCTGCGTCTGTTGGGAGCTGCCTAGCCTAGAGCTCAGCCTTGTGAGAAAGCCACATAGAGGCAGTGAGGAACTGGGAGCAGTAACTTGGTGACCAGCCTGTGCAAACAAGAGAGCACTGTGACGTGACCGTTCCTAAACCAGAATCAACATGGGCATAATCTGAGCTTTTAAGAGATGGCTGGGGGAAGCTCAGCCAACAGCAACCAGTCATATTCTTAGTGAGTCACTACCAACGTGAAGATTTTCAGCTAACTGAACAGCCCAAAGAGCATCTTAGTGCGCCAAAGAGGGTAGAGGGTGTTGGCTGTCTGAGCCTGCTTCTGCCAAAATTTTTCTGATCTGTGACATCCATTTAGCTATCCAGAACACCTCCTGGTTCAGGCACGCTGGTAGCGTAGGGATCCTGCTTCCTTCTGATGCCCATTCTAGTCTGTGCTGCTAACCTTTCTCCTCTTGCTTTCAGGACAGTCTGGGAAGTGCCAAAGCATGAGGGGAGAACCTGTGTGTCTGGCTAGGGAGTGCTGAGGTAGTTGGGCATCTCCATGAGCTGTTTAACAGCAGGATATCACTAATGCTGCTTTAAAGAGGCTGAACTCCTGTCACTTTTTGAGCCGCTTTCCATCTAGTTATTTGAGGCAATCCCTTCTAGATGTCTTCCAGAAAGCACTTCATTTGCAGAGGTTTTTACTGTGATTTGGGTGAGGAGATCCTTCCCAGTAAGTAAACGTGGTCGTTAAAAGGTATTAAATGATTACAGAATGCCCTAGGCATAGCATCCAAAGTGCAGTTGCATAAAAGCTATAGTAGCGACAGGATCCAAATGGATCTGTACTTGCTGCTCTCTGTATCTTGAAACAGGGAAGGAGCAAGCCAGCAAGAGCAGTGATCTCTTTCTCACAGGTTCAGATGGCCTAGGGACAGGAGCTGGGCTGTGGATAAGTTCATGGCCAGAAATGTTGGTTACATGGGAAAGAAAAGTCCCAGATAAAAACTCCTGATTCGGCCTTGAGAGGGGACTTGCCCAGATTAATACAGGAAGTGGCCAGCAGAGCTGGGAACTGTGACCTGATTCTCTGAAGTCTTATAGCCTGAAACCCCAGGCAGTGCAGGGTTTTTCCTCATAGCTCTTTGGACAATGTTTGTACCAAGTTGTTGCTGAAGCCTAGTTCTTCCCAGGTGAGCTTTATTTTCACCAAGATCCATTTTCTTTTCTCACTGGTATTCCAGGCCAGCCTACAACGTATTTTGGATTAATTCTCTATTTGTTTTTGTGGTGGTTGAGAGAGTTTCCAGACACCTCCGAAATGAAACAGCCAAGCCGAAGTACAATGTTCTCTCTTGCTGTGCATCCTTTGCTTTGCAGACTGTTATGCCAATGGAGATTTCCCCCAGGGTTCATTTGGTGATGTATCCTTAGCTTACCCTGACCCTCTGGCAAAACCTACAGCAATGAGAGATTCTGGAAAGATACACGTAAGGGCTCCTTTATTTCTCCTATTACCAGTTGTAAGCACCATTACACTCCAATCAGTTACATCCCCCCCCACGCACCTTGAATAAGGCATCAAAACAATGAAAATATTTATCAACCTCTGCAGTGTTGTTAAAACCCACTGCTCACTCATATGCCCTCCCACAATAAAATTTCTGTTTTCCTTCGGCCATTCACTGGGTACTGGCTCAACATTACTCAAAACTGGGCTATGAAATGTCATAGAGTCAGAATTGTCTCTGGTCTGGCAAGTCACCATTGAATTTTTACCTGTCCTTTGATTTCTAGTGAGGGAAAAATAAAGTTTCAGCTCCAGCAAAGCCTTTTCCTCTTTAATTCAAAAAAATTAATAATGAATGTTTTATTGCCAAGTGGTCCTTATTTTACTGCAGCTGTAGATTTACAGGACTTCAAAGCTGGATGATTAAGGCGCAGTTTTAGTTTGTAGCCAGGCAAGCCAAACAATCTCAACTTCAAAGGAGGGGGTGTTCTTTAATGTTGTGGGCTCGCTCTTTGTGTTCAGCAAATGGAGCTGCTGGGGAAAATGCCATGTGCAGCAGACAAGTGATGTGGCTGCCACTCCTGGGAGGGAGTCTGTTAGCTGCTGCCTGAGAAGAGCAGCCCACACCCAGCAACCTCAGGATATCTGAAGGCTGCTGATTAGGTGACTTTGCACGATATCAACCTATGAGACTTCCAGCGTCTGCTTTTAGTGTGTTCAGAGCTTCTGTCTGTGTGGACCCCCAGGGGTGGCCATGCTAAAGGCAGGATTTGGGCCTGAGCTCTGTTGCCTCTCCTGCTCCCTTCTGTCTGTACCTGATTCTTCCTCTGCTCTGATGTGCTCGCAGGGTGGGTAGTTTTATATGCATTAGGGAAGTTGAGAGAGTCTATTTCAGTGAAAGGAAGCATTCAATCCATACAACATTGTGTGTTTGAGCGGAATAGGTGTCAGGACTGGAGATGAGGATGCTCTGCATCTATGACAGTCATGTTAAAAAGGAGTCATCATGATTTTGCTCATATGTTAATACTTTGTTCAGTCAACGATACATCACCAGTTGAATCTAGCAGGGCTGGCAGGGTGGGAAGAGGAGCTGGATAGCTCCATCATTAGACAGACCTAAACCCAGAATCATGGTGGTGTGCGCTTTACTCTGAAGCCCAGGCAGTGTGACCTGACCCTTTATATTTTATTAAACTCCTTATCCACATATCTGGTGAATGCCCCCGTACAGAAAATAGAACAAAAACCTCATGATGAGGCAGAAAAGGGGGCTGTTACCTCTTGAACCAGTGAGAGTAGAGACTATTATTTTCTAGGACTTGTTCCTCGACTAGAAATCAGTCTTAAAAACAAATAATGTCATTCCATAGCTTTGAGATACAGCAAGGCGCAAACATGCTGTGGTGAAGTGTCTGGGATCAAAGCAAGGCGTTCGGGTAGAGGATGAGCCCACAGGCAGTCTGGATCCTGGCTGCACATTCTGCCACTTTGAGCGATCAGAGACTCTAGGAAACAGTATGCAGGACTCCATGGGCCTGGAGATATGAAAGGAGTTGGCAGGATACCACAGAGATGCGTCTGTCGTTCAGCAAATGACTTCCAGAGCCATGTGTCTCTGGTGCAAATAGCCCTCATCAGTACTAAAATCTGAGTGGAACTGGGGCTTTGTCCAACCAGTATCTAGGCTTTTGTGAGATCCAGGCCGCTCTCTCCACAAGCCTCTGGGATTCAGCAGCCAGAGACGCCAGCGTTGCCAAGAAGCGTAGTGCTCGCGAGGCAGAGTTGGCCAACACACTGCCGTGCTCTCAATGAGCCATGCGTATGCCGCTGAGAGAGTGGTGACTTCAGCTCACCAGTTAAAGCTCTCCAAAAAGAGGGGGTGCCAGGCAGCCACTGGGGCTGCTGAGTGAAGGAACAGCTTTTTGAGACACAATACGCTCCTAATTTCTGTTGTGGCTTTCCCATTTTGAGAACACTGCTTTGATGAGAAAGTGGCCGGCTTTCCATTCTGTGCTGGGGGAATAATCTTCGTGCTGTTTAGTTTGTTCTCTCTCATTCTTCTCTTTCTGCTTTCTAGGGTTGGCACTGCCTTTGCAGTTGCACATGACTGACCTCCCAAAAAGTATTCCTTGCTTTATGAGAATCAATGTCTGATTAATCCAGGGTGTCTGGATGTGGTAGTTCTGTTTTTCATTCCTGGGTCTGCTAGTCGCTAGCCAATATCATACTGGAAATCATTTAGTGTCTCAGTATCTCAGTTCTCCACTGGTATGTAGGAATTTCTCACTATGGAATGTGAAGGCCTTTTTTTTTTTTTTTTTTTTTTTTTAAAAAATACAGAGATGGCATTTCCCCGCTGATGTACAGTATAACCTTGGAAAGTAATTTTACCCCCTCTGTGCCTGTTCCCCCAAAACACTAATGTTTAACTCTGTGATAAGCATATTCCAGCAATGGAACACCTTTTTTGATTTCATTTAATGTATTTTTTTAATAGGTAAAGCATACACTGAAATCACTTCCGCTCACCTATACTTATCATAAGGTTGTTTTGCCGTTACTGTGTTGTGACTATTCCTCATCTGAAAAAAAAGCTGTGTTGGATATTTTTAATTGAACAGAGAATAAACAGAACTGGACTGGATGAAGCTCATTTTAGGATAAGGGTTATGTTATGAAGAGCTGTTTTTACTGTCTGCCTGCTTCTGAGAATCAGCCTTGACTCGTATTTAGACATGGACAGGACTAGAATATCTGTAAACAGGAGCATTTAAGGCTTACAGATGTTTGACTATGCATTTGCATATGTGCTCACTCCTTATGATCATTTTTTATGTAATGCTTTCATGCCTAGATACCCAGATCACCTAACTTAAATGAAACAAGGCAAGAGAATTATTAAATCTCTCTGGAAGGCTAGAGGAGCTGTGTCTGTTTGGCAAGTGCTTGGCAGATTGGCTTCAGAGACTATGGATTGAGTTGTCTCTTAAAGAGAGATAACAAACAGAGATCAGACTGGCAAGGCAATAATTTACTGCTGTCTTGGGTTCTTGTTTTCACACTGTGGGCCGTTTAAATAAAAATAACGGTAACACGTAACCTTCCGTGTCTTTAATGCTAGGCTTAAAGCCTAGCTAGTGACTGGCTGCAATCACAAGCCATGAAAGCTTATAGCTCTGTTATTTTTCCCCTTATTTTAGGTTGGTATGCACTTTTAGGGACTTTCAAACTCGCCTGGTTGCTCCCAATAAAAAATGGGCAAGGGAGGAGAAGGAGGCACTTTCCATGCTCCCCCGATTCCCTCTGTTACTTGACTGGGGCTCAGACAAATCATAAAGCCGTCACTGATTTTTATTTTTTTTTTTTCCCCCTAGTCTTGCAGACCATTAATACAAATAGTTCTTCCATTTCCAAACCTTGTCCTCCCTAGCTCCCTGCGTACCACAGCTTAACTGCAGATACATAATTCATTATCTGGAAAGCTGCTGTTTTAATGTAATATTAAACAGGCAGCATCTCAGCAGGTGTCCCCAAGGTAAGGAAGGCAGCATGCTGCTGGCAGCAGCTGCTGGCTTCAGGCTTATCAAGATTTCTTTGTTTTGAAACAGAAGCTGGAAGGCTTTTTAGTACAGCATGTCATTGGCTGAGCAGATCCTGGTTTCTGGCTGTTATCCTGCCTTTGACTACAAAGACAAAAATTCTTATAACACATGCTGCCTGCAATGGACGCATACAGTTCTGCGCTCTCAAGAAGGGAGCAGGATGAGGAGAGGGAGGAGGCTCACAAGGCAGAGACATGTGCCTATTTCCTGCTCTCATTTTTCTTAGTGGACCAACTGGGCTAAATGTATCTGTGGAGCAGGCCCGCTGATGTCAGCATTTTCAGAATGGGCCTCATGCTTCTATAAGCATAAAAGTGCCCAAATAGGTAGCCTACAGAGAGCATTCCAAGCAATGAGGCTGATATTCCACCAGTCTCACACAAGTGCTAGTACTCAGTGGCCTAAGTCTGTGTAATTAGATCTAATTTGTATAGTTAATGTCACTCTGGCAAAAGAAGCTAAACTGGCAATCCTGGCATTTGTGTTTGAGTAGTATATCACAATGGGCATTGAGCAAGGCTTTTTTGTTCCTTGGGAGAACAACTTCATCTTCCGTATTTGAATGTCAGAAAATATGTTGGTGGCTGGATTTTCCCAGAATATGTGGGTCCTAAACTGGCATGTGTAAATTGTATGTGGTAAGCCAGCTCCATTTACCTGGTACTCGATTTAGGCTTATAGAAAGTGGAGATTTTTCATAAGGTAACATTTCTTGTTCTAGAGATAACTGAAGTGTAGTTACGGAGTTTGGCTACCCAGTGTGAATATCTGTGCTGCAAACATGCTCTCACACCAGGAGAAAGTTGCAGTATCCCACCTGGTTGTTCTATATACCTCTGTAAGACTCCAGGACTTTAGGGGCACATTCCTGTGAGTTGTAATCATAGAGTCATTTAGGTTGGAAAAGATCTTTACCATCATGAAGTCCAATCATAAACCTTAATGTAAGGTGTAAACTGTAGTGTTTCCTGAACATTTATCTCCTTTTTGTGCTCCTTTGTGGAAATTGTTTTAGTTTGCCTTGTTAGTAAAGAGACTCTGTCTTGCTATGACTGTGATCTAGCTTTGGTCAGCAGCCTTTGCTTGAAGAACGACAAAGACCTGCAAGCTATCAAAGAGCATAAGATGATTTGAAGGACCTTCTGGAAGTGTAGCTTCACCCTTAAAAGGTGACAATGTGCTTTGCTAAGAAACTGTGTGTGCTGGCATAGTGGAGCAGAGGCTGCTGATCCAGGTTTTCAAATACAAGGATTTCTCTTCTGCTAGCTAACCATTCTGTAGGAAGACTACCAGTACAAAGCGCTTAGACTACAATGCCATGTAGATCTATGAAGACCAGCAGAAGTTCAAGGATTTCTGCAGGAAGGAGGTCACATTACTGGGGTTTGCCCCAGTCCCCGAGTACTGAGATGTACAGACAGGAAAGCTCGTACCAGCCTAGAAGCAGGTTGCTGTTGTCTGGAGGAGCTGGACAGCAATGTCAGTGGGTGATTGCTTTGGTGCTGGCGGGCTTTCCGTGCTGTTGGAGCGGAAGCTCGCAAAGCAGTACTTGAGGCAGTTCTGCTGTGTGTGATGAGAATTGACAATAGTCCTAAACTATAAATGTTCTTTTACAAGTAGTCATCCTGTACTGTGATGTGGCCTCTAATGATATGCACCTGGGCTTTATTGTCTGCTTCTACAATGCAAAGGTGACTATCTTAGCTTGTCAGAAGAGATGCTACCTATGTGCAGGCCTTTAGCCTATCACGGAGGAAACATACAAGGATCAAGATGGGATTCAGTGGGATGGTACATCTGTAGTATTTCAGTATGCTGTAGTGGCAGTGAATGCTGCAGACAGGACTTCCACTGGGAAATCCATTGAGACCCAGAGGTGTTCAACACTCCCTTGAATTTCAGTGGGAACAAGTCCATCAACTGAAGATGTCTCTCAGGATGAGTTGTTGTTTACCTAACAGCTTCTTTTAATTTCTTGCTTAAATTGGAAAAAAAATCAGCATGTTTTTGAAAAGTGAGGTTACATCTGCTACTGATTAACCACTTCAAAGGAACTTTTGTGGACTTTTTGATAATGCTATTAACTGACAGGAATTTGTCCATTGCCTATGGGTGGAGAGAATTAGAATTGATTTTTCTAGGTGTTGTTCTGCTAGCAGTTCACTGACAATTGTCCTAAAGCACAAAGAATCGAGGCCCCCACTTTTTGCATCAGCACAACCTTGAGTCCATTAGCCATCCGCAGTTGTGTTCTGAGCAGTGGCAGTACTGACCCCAAGTGACAAATATGAACTTTCCTTTTTGCCAAAGAGCACTGTTGCCACAGTGAAGAGTGCTATGGGTTACACAGTCATGTTTAGGAGATTCATTGGTTACCCAGTGTATAGCCAGGTACAGGAGGAGACTGCTATAAAACTGTTACTCTGTG
This sequence comes from Larus michahellis, assembly GCF_964199755.1. Lineage (NCBI taxonomy): Eukaryota > Metazoa > Chordata > Aves > Charadriiformes > Laridae > Larus > Larus michahellis. Next base: position 53,124,418 of record NC_133901.1, on the reverse strand, counting down.
CAAACTGTAACAAGACCATGGACTTAGAATATCCCCGAGCTCTTAAGTTTGGATTTACATCAGTGGTATTTCCATCTACATTGCCTGATCATTTATATTGGCAAGGGTTTTTTACAAATTTGCCAACAATTTGCCAAAGGCCTACGGTATATATTCTTTTGCCTTTCAGTCCCTTTTCTGCATTAATGCAACAAATAGCTTCATTTTGGTAAAAACAAAGTCTGCAACTGTTGAATCCTTAATGATAGTCCATTTATTTGCTTCTGCCAAAAACTGTGCTTGTAAAGCTTCAGTCACTTCACTGAAGAAGATAATATTGTTTGTAATTGGCTTGAATTTCTGCAGAACTCTGTATTCAGTCTACAGAGAATCGGAGTCTTTACAGGCTCAGCTAAAAGCGTAAGCTGTAGCAACTGATGGCTTTACCTCAAGTCTCCTTACTTCAAAGTCCAGAGCATTGGCTAAGATGGGAGCTACATAGTCCTTTAAAGATACAGAGTGGATGTCTTTGGTTTCATGGTGGACCAACTGCAGAGGAAAGAAAAAAATAGCCTTATGAGGGGCGAGGAGGAGAATATAGTTGGAGAGAGATTTATTTAGAAAGCATGAGAACCACTTCATTCCTATTGGTGGGCAGACCTGGAAAATGTGAGCACGACAGTCCCAGAAGAATGCAGAAGCTGGATATTATCTCTCCAGGATGAAGTTGTCAAAGAAAAATAGATCAGACTTTGCTGTTCTGATGTTGTGGTAAGTCATTTCTCATCAGGAATTAAAATTCCCCGCAACTCTTCTCTTCAATCTTAAAGATTTGAAAAAAATTATGAGAATTAGAAAATTACCTGTGGTTGCATGGTAATGCATAAAAATTATCCAGTCATTTTCATTCAGATATTTCAAAGCATGAAGTATCATCATCTTTGGTCAGGAAGGAATTTCCTCCCTTATAAATAGCGTGTAAACATAACCACAGTTGGAATATATAATTTGATACATTCCTCAGAAGCGTTGAGCACTTGCTGCTTTGGAGAACCACATGGAACTGTGTGGCTTGCTTTGCATAGACATGTCACTATTTTCTGAGTTTTTTGTACATACTCTTTTGTATCCTCAAATTCATAATTGCCTTATTTTAGATGTGTCTCCTGCAACGTGTCTTAAGGGGCAGGCATACGGCTTCTGCCAGTAGGCTGACCTGAATTGCCTTCCTGTGAGTGTGTGGCTTCTGCTGCCCTGAGAAAAAAATTCATTTCCTTTCCATCCAGACCAGAGGACAGTGAAATGACCAGGAGTTCAGCGTAGCCCAGGCAGTTCCACGCTTCATCACTGTTAACGATTAGGCTCCCTAAGAGCTGGTGACATGTTGTACAGATTTTGAAGAGGGGGTTCATGAGCTCTTGAGCTCAAGTTTGTGCAAATGGAAGAAGCTGAACCACAACTATGCCTGGCCTCCCAGCACCTTCAGATTCTTTTCCAGTAGGAACTTTTTTTCCAGTGAGAAGCTGGTGCCAAGGTGGCAGATGCCTCTTGTCTGGCAGGCAAAACAGTGTTAGCGTCAGCAGAGGCAACATTACGCCCTAAATTTGTCCACTTTGTCAGCAGATATTGCTGTAAGAGGCAGTGACCATGCCATTGCACACTGAGAGCTTTACCTTTTAAAGGTGAAGCTTCAGCTTCTTAAAGCTGCTGCTATCTCTGTTATGATCGAGGTTTTTTAGTGAACATGTTCAGTCTGCACAGTAATCCCCTATCAGGAAACGTTATTTGAGTTCAGCCACAAGGGTTTAATTGAGCAAACTGTTACTTATTTGACAGTCTAACCCCTGAGGCATCGTTGGACATAATTAGAATATCGGTACTCTAGAAGTCACACTTGGGATGAAACGCGCAAGTCACAGCAGAGGCGAAGTGGTATCATGCAGCTCCTAGCAATTGCTGCTGTAGTAGTTGCTCCTCATGTTAATTATTGTTGATTGATTTCTTTTTGGTATGGTTTTGCTGGCTTACTAAACTAGCTGTGACCTTGTTGGAGACATTTCATCTCTTGCTACTAGCTAATAGAAGCTGATACAAACCCCAAAGCATTAACAGTACAGCTTGCTTATAGGGATACTATACACAGTTGGTGGCATGTTTCACAGGCTCCCAAAACTCTCTAGTGAGGGAGGCAGCATGATCATGGTTAACGGCTCTTCCCTTTATAGATCAAAGAAATTCTGGGCAGGAGCTGGAGGGAATAGTGCCTGAGCTGTGTTGGTGCAAGGGAGATGCTATGTCCTAGAAAAAAATTACGTACTTAGCAGTTGGGTATTATGCCTGGGCCCATCTCAACCCTAAATATTGGGCTGCTGCAGGAGAAATGGTTCCCACAGTTGTGAATTCACCTTACCCAAGTTAATGTGGCCACAGTGAGCAGCACATCCTAGGAAGAATAGTAGTTTCCTCTCTGAAATTTCAAATTATTGAAAACAAGGAGGCATGAGAGCATTGGAGTACAATTACAATAAATATGTTTTTAATAGCAGAAGTGTAACTTAAAAATGACTGAACTGTTTTTTACTGAAACTTCTCACAACTCAGCCTAAAGCGGATGAAGCACATTTAAAAAAACCAAACAAACCCCAAAAACAAAAAACCAAAACCAAAAAATCATCTGAAGTAGACTTACCATTACAAAGCACTGAGCAAATGAAAACGGGTTTTATAAGCAGGGGCTTAGGGTGGCATTTGTGCACAATGCTACTTGACCTTCCTTTAAGAGTACTTCACATTCTTTCTCCCTTCCTCTTATCTTGCATCTTTTTTCTGTTTGCTGTGGTTCCTGGAGTGTGACATCACTTACCAGCGTGTGGCCTACCTGGAATATGAGTTTGTTTATTTTCAAGGTTTTGGTTTATTTGAAGTGACCAGTAGCATTAACCAATTTAATAGATAAATCTAGAGTAATATGGGTCACACAAATATCAAGAAAGGCATCTCCAGGCAGGAGTTAAAAAGCACCAAGTTAGCTTGACCTGATGTCTAAAAGGCCAAAGATTAAACAAAATCTTCATTTCTTTCGTATAGTTTTAGTAATCATAGACTTGATCCTGAAAACTGAAACAGAGCATTAGCCTTAGGTTTTTAAGGGTTTTCTGTAGTCCATGTTACCACTACAGAGAAGCTGTAATGCCTCTGTTCGTGTTAAGTCTTGTCAGAATTTTTGCATAAGAAACCACAGTTCTGAGGTCTAATCTCTTTGTTGGTGCTTTTTTTAAAGCAATTTAATGGTGTCTGAAACCACAGAAGGCATGGGAGGGGAGAACAGATCACAAGGCCTTTGGATGAGTTTATAGATGGCAGTAGCTTTAGAGTGCCTGCCTTTGCTTTATTCTCTGGGATAAGGTCTAAGATCTGGGATCTAAAAATTATTTAGGGACTCTGCAAGGACTTTTAGGTGAAAATTTGGTGACCTTCTGCTTGTAGCTTGTAACCTGGTGGATTAAAAAGCGTTTAAGGAAATCATGCATTTATATTTGGCTGAAAAGTCAATGAGATTGCTTACAATGCTTGTAAATCCTGCCCTAAGAAAATACGGACCATGTCCATTTATGAGCTGAACTTACTCTGTAAAATAAAAGGTATTTAAGATTTAACTTTCCTCATTAACACAACCAAATGAAAGCTGAATGTTAGAATCCCCTCAAACTCATTCCGAACTCTGGAAATAAAACATCCTTGAACTCTAATTGTGCATGTTTTTTTAGGAAAAATTGCCATTGGGTTGTCCATTGGAACTGAGACACAATAAATTTATTTTGATTCAAAGATTGTTTCTTTTATTTGTGCGCTGTATGATACTAAATCCCCAAACCTCATTTTTTTCTTAATTTTATAAGGTTTTTGAAGTGTGGTCATGAGTTTACTCTCAGCTTCCAAGTCAACTTCCAACTTGGGTATTCCATATATAGATAGATGGGTAGGTGGATATGGGTAGAAAGATACAAATACAAAAATCATAGCAAACACACATCACTGTTTACTGTACTACTCAGTTCCTCACAGATCATACCCTTGTAGATCCTGACAATTTTCCTTGTTTTTATGTGTCACTCATTGACTATTTCAGGTTTTTCTTTCTGCTTTTGCTGTTCTCAAGTAGTGTAAATGGAGCATTTCAAGATCAGTTTTGCATTCACAGCAAGTTTTCCCTTCTATTAAAACAATCACCCAGAAAAAACAGCAGAAAACCAGTAGAGTTGTTATTGATTGTAGCAAAGTTTAAACCGCATGCTGATGGTAGCTTAACCCAAGATTCAGGTATGACAGACGTGGTCTATCTCTAGCATTCAGGCTCTTGGAAAACTTTGGTTGGCAGGGGGACAGTGCTTAGGATAGCATTAGATGGATTCAAAGGCAAGGAGTGAAGTGGAATTAGGTTTCAAGTGACTATTCCAAGCACTCCTAACGACCTTTTGTTTACTCACTAATATTTCTTTTGTCTCTTTTCATAATCCAGAAATCAAGACTGGGATGTTGTTTTTTTTGTGTTTGTTTTTTTTTTTTTTCTTTTTCCTGCTGTGCAAAGAAATATTCCCCCTAATAGAGCTGCCCTTAATCTTGACAGAATTCATCTACCTCATTTTTCACCTTTCTTCATTATCGGGAAGGTCTTAGAGCCCTGAATCTGATACTCACTGTTAAGGCAATCATAAAAAGCAGGTCAGAGAAGATGAATCATTGCAGTTGTTCTTTTCAGCTGTGGGTGCTAGTTTTTGTCCATTTGTCAAGATCTTTGTTGCTGCTTGTCTGTAATCAAAGGCTTCTTGTCGCTACTTGCTTTAGTACTGAGGGCAAACATGTCAGCCGGGCCTTGCGTTACCCACCAGCCACCCCTTTCATAATTCACCCTTGAACTTGCCATTTGCCTCCCTGTGGGCTGCAGCGGCATGCACATGGCCAACTACAAATTTCACTCTTACTGAAAATACAGTTCTACTATCCACACCAAAGCAATACAAACATGTAAATATATACACATACACAAGCATTTGTAGTTGTATAAATTTTCAGTAGGGTTGATGTAATGACAACACACAAGCACATCGGTAAGCAGAATGATGTAAGAAATGGGTGAAAGGCAAATAAGATGGGAGGTGGAAGGAAGGGGAATAGTCTGAACAAAAAAAGAAGCTGCCAACTTCAGCAGAACCTGACAGCAGCTGTACTTGAGAATAGAAAAGTTTCTCCTTTTACATGCATTGGAGCAGGAACATCTTCTATTAGGAATTCTAGTCCTGTTCCCCTGAGCTTCTGTTTCCATACAGACAAAGGGGGATCTAAAGCTTAGCTCCAGAAATGTTGATCTTAAGAAGGGTAAGCTTGTGTGAATGAAGTTCAAGGCAAACAAAAAGGGAGAGATGCAACTGAACGTCTGTTACAGGTTATTTGAACAGGAGCACAGGGCAGAACAGGTAAATATAGCATAATGGTAGCCTGATACTTTGCACTTTCCAGTGAACACACACCAGACTAAGGATCGTGAAAAAAGGAAGAATTTTCAGTGAATAGGATTTTGAAATGTGGATTGTGATTCCTGCTGCTGTTGCAGCACTCCATCTGACCATCAGCAAGTCACTTAAGCCCCATTCTTTCAGTGTTTAATTTTCCCTGTTGTGGGGCATGGGGGAGAGCTGAAAGGAGGGCTGTTATTAAGGATTAGGAGGTGGCATGTTATTCTGAGGTGGATACTATAAGGCTGACACCAGCAGCAGATGGCTCCGAGGCCGTATGAAGTGCAGTTGCACAAACCGTATGAGCAGACAGCATATGAGAGCAATTCTGCCAGCTGTAACTAGTCTGGGCCTGGAAGAGAGAGCGTTCGTGCAGTGCAGCTAGGGGCCTGGAGCTATGCTGTTCCCTTGAGGCAACGATACCTACCACTGTACGTAAAGCAACTTGATAAAGATACCTTGACACAGGAGTGGCAAAGTATTGAAGTCAGCTGGGACCTGCAGCCCTTTTGGTGGTAAGCAGTAGCAAAACAAGTTCTATAATCTTTCTAGGCTGTTACACTTACTGTACGTACTTGTATGGTTGCCGCCACCTTTCCTGCTCTTGAAGTTGTTCAGTTTCTGTACACTTGGGAGTGAGGCACGTAGCGCTGACAACTTGCTTTGTAGAATCCTGTGCATCTTGTCCAACATGCACTGGAAATCTGTAGCAGAGCAGGCGGCTGAATGCAGGATCCACTCCCTCATCACAGGTTAGGGCTGAAGCAGATGGACTGTTCGTCCCCAAAGTTAAGTCCCTTGCTTCTGCCACATCTGTTGAGGTGCTTGCACTTTGTGTTTGCAGTTTTATTTTTCCTTGGATCTGAGATGAAAGTAGCTTTGAGCAGAAGGGCTGGAATTTCTGCCCGTGGTAATCCCGAGCTACACAGAGTTGGTCCCTGAGGGCCAGTCTTGTTTGTATGGGAGCTCAGTTAAAGATGAGTGAGAAGTTCTGTTCAAGGGAATGGAAAGACAATGTCTGTGTTTAAAATTGTTAGTAGAGTGTTCCTCCCTACCATGGTGCTGTGTGGCCAGAGCCCTGTTCGATTCATGCAGTAGAAGTAGCACTTGTGCACTTCAGGGTTGGAGTCTAACAACAACCATAGTAAGGTAGAGGAGAGGTTTGAACGCAGTATCTGGATGCAAACTTCATATTGCTGTGAGAGGCAAAACTAAAATTCCATATCCAAGCGTTTCTAGGCAGGAAGGTTTAAAATTATTTTCCTAAAATAATTCCTAAAGACTAAGGTGTTTGAATTGATACAATGCTTGTGTTGCCAACTCAAATCCAAAACCTGTAAGAAGATCCTGGTTTGGGTCTTAGCCCAGAAAAGAAAGCATTTGTGAATTTTGGACAAAATTCTGGACTTCTGAAGAATGTGCATGTGGCATTTTTTCCTTGTTTGTTTGTTTTTTTTTTTTTTTTTAAGAAGATCTAAGTGTTTGAATTTAACTGTTTCTTGTTCTTATGACTACTAAGACTCAAAACCTGTTGGATGTTACAACAACATAGAAAGACGTGTCTGAACCCTGCCCTTTAGGCTAGTTGCCTCAAAGATGTAGTGAAAGGAGCCAGCCATGTGTGGAAAGGAACATGATTAAAATGTTATTTAAAAAAATAATAATAGTTTATAGGTGGATCTGCATGCTCTGACACTGCATATTCATGTCATGCAAACATATGAGGCTTTTTCTAAGAAGCAATGCTGAAGTGCATTCTTGTTTCTAAGCTAGTCTCTGTGTGTGGAGTTGTCTTCATTTGCACGTACTGATGCGACTAGTCACTACTGACTCTCCCACAGGCAGCTTGTAGGGTCATGACCTTGCTCCTATTTAAAGTTTCAGCGGGGAAAGCAACCACAGAGGAGCTTTATGTAGTTTTTGGCAGAGTCTCAGGTCTAGCGTGTGTAGGATTCTTTTTTTCCCATCCTGTTTTTACTTTTTACACACTCAAATAGAAGTATTAATGTTTTTTCCCCAAAATGCTTGTGTGAAAAAGGCCCACCAAGCTTTAGAAGGCAGCTGGCTGGTCCAAAGTAACATCCTAGGGGAAGGGGAGTTGTAGTCAGGTCCCTGTGGTACAGTGATTCAGTGGGAAGATGCTGAGATACCACTTCTGCAGAAGTCCAGTAAGAAGTCATCTTCTTCCTTCTCTGCTTATTATGCTTTATATGGCAATATTTGTATGGGTTAGTTTACCAGTTCTGACTAAATTTGTGGTCTGTAATTAATTCTAAGCTAAGATTCTGGTCTCTTCTTGGCTCAGGTGGGCAAATCTCAGCTGGGTCCCCTTAAATTTAAGAACAGGATCTGTCTTTTATCTTGACCAAACTCAGTTGTTTGCTGGTGGTGTGATCCATACAGTACATGTTTTTTTGAGACTGTTTCATTTCTTTGAAAAGCTAGTTTGAGCTCAGGCTATCTATCTGCCAGATCCTGAACCCCGGTTCCTGATGTATGATGAGGGCTGTGAAAAGCCTCTTTCTTGCTATCGTATCTCCTGTAAGATATTTGGTTGTGAAAGAGCATTGGCAATAGGTCTGCCAAGTAACATATAAGAATTAGACCTGGTGCCTCTTGCTTTCACCACGAGGCCGAGTACGTTGGTAAAAGAATTAGGCTGTGACAGGACTTCCACTGGCTGCAATTTCCTGCTCTGACAGTTCTGTATGCAAAGGATGAAGTTTGTCCTTCTTGCAGTGGAATATGGTGGGGCATTGATCTGTTCAGATGCCTGCATCCTAGCCTTGAGCTAGAGAGCTGTTCTGCTTCATATATCTTAAGGAATATGAATCATTAAGTAAATTCAAAATGGGAGACTGTCCGAGAGGATTCTATGAGGAAAGCAGTAGAATTTGGATACATGTGGGGAAAAAGCATCGTGTCTTTTTTTTCTTAAGCTGCATGCCTAGTCTCAGGTGGCTGTTACTTTACTGAAAGACTTCCTCGGTTTCCCAGTTCCGTGAATTGCTCCTCAAAGAGCCACAAAATCCTTACCAACACTTGTCATTTTACCCCTTTTTCTTTCAAATCAGCATATGATCCATGAGTGTGTCTAGGCCAGGAAACAATTAATAGCAAGAAAAAGTACTTCCTTGGCTTGCAGGCAGCTCCCAGCTTGCTCCTTTCACCAGATTAGTGAGGATTTAGGAGGTGTACATTGTGTGTACGCTAAATCAGTTCTGCAGAAACCACCACATACCATCATCCTGCTCTTATCTCTGAATTCCATAGACAGACAATCTCAGTGGCTCAGCGCAGGCTGGCAGCTTTAGCTTTCCAGTAGGTACTGAAAGCCATGTAAGCGTGGAAATGACAGTGACACAACAGCTAGGATGTTATCTCTGTAGCAAAGTCAAAGGCAGTTTCCATGGTGATGGAGAAGCTCCAGGCCGCTAGTGATGCAGCTGCTGTGTTGGACAGGATCAGTAGCCTTTTTGTATAGAGGCTGCTACAGTAAAGCTTTTATGTGTTGTACCCAGCTCTGGAACATAAAATGGGGTGAGGGGACGATTTGAACTGGCTGAAGTGGATGCTGACCTAAAAAGAAAACAGGAGAAGAAGGGTGAAAATGCTGTAAGTCTTGGAGTAGGCACAAGTGACGGATGTATATGACAGCTTGAGTGCATTTGATATTCTGGTCAGTACTTTCCTGAGATATTGTGTGCCAAAATTTAATAGCTCCTTCTGAATTTGGTGCAAAAATCAGAATAGGTCTTTTTTTCTATATTGACACTAGAAATTCCCAGGGACTTGAGGAAAGCAGATGATCTTGTGACTTCTGTATCTCAAGCACTGAAATGTCTTATGATTCACTTGGTCCCTCTTTTGGGTAATAATCTCTCAATACCTCAGCACGGGTATGTGGAATTCATTTTGCACTCTTTCTGCAGGGTCTTACAGCCCGTGCTTACACTTTGATTATTGCTGGGGCAGCGGGTACAACGTTGTCAGGTTTACATGCTGGAAACACACATTTTGCACTTCTCCTTTGATCTTATACCAACCTGTGCTTTGTGACTGCTGCAGCACATGAGTAGGAATTGCATGTAAAACTCTTCAATTAAAATAATCATCTGATCATTTTGACCCAGACTTTTGGTAGTTTTAAACATTGGTTACTCTCTTCTGAACTAGATGCTAAAAGAGATTTGTATTCTGTCTTTCAGGTGGTGCAGGGGACCGGGAAAAGATGCCTGTCAATCATGAGACTTTCCTGCTTATGGCTAATTCCCAGAATGAAATGGAAGATTGGGTGAAAGCCATCCGACGGGTTATATGGGCTCCATTTGGTGGAGGTATTGCAAATAGCTCACATGCACATAAATTAAAACATTTGCCTCAAGGTAAAACATATTCTTGTGATACTAGGATACGTGTAACACTGTAAAATCACTGAGATGCCTAGATAAGCTCTTGATTGTCTGAAGTGTTTTGTAGCAAGGGGATTGGGTTGATTTTTTTTTTTTGCCAAGGGATGGAAGGGAACGGGAGGGGAGGGCACATCCAGATTGTATAACTGACTCTCAGTCAGAAATGGGTGAGGATAATAAATATATCCCTATTGTCAGTACTCAGTTTTTTACAACTAATTATGAACTATTCTGTGGACCTTTCTTACCCTTATGGACATAAAGGAGCGTGTCCTTTATGGAGGGCAGATGCCCATCCTTAACCTCTGTACAACCAGAGGCAGCAAAGCTTTTCATATAGCTAATGTAGAGCCCAGCTGAGAAGACAAAGCTTCCACTGGCTTCAGTGGGGGTGTAGCCTGAGGAAGAACAACAGGGTCAGGCCGAGTGAACACCTGTAGGATAATACAGCTGTTGACAATTCCTGTACTTAAAATGAACAAAAAGTCCAGACTCTCAGTGTTGATATTATGCCACAGTCTTCAAATTCTCAAGTCAGTAGATTAGATAGGAGGTGTTTTTGTGGTTTAGCGTAGAGCAAGGCTTCACAGATGTTTTCTTTTGGGTTCACTGTTGGTGACAGCAGCTACTGGCCTGGTACTGGACACTCTACGCTTTGAAGTGCCTTGTGTGCTACTGATGGAGTTCATGCAAATAGTGGTATTGTCCGCAGATAGTGATATCGACCTCTTTTGAGAGGTACAGATAAAAAAGGGACAGATTAGGGTTAGGTAATACAATTACTTTTGCTGAAATTAAATTACCAGTTTTCCTGGATCTGGGGGGGTGGGGGAAAGAGGAAGTGACCTTGATGCAATTGAGGGAGGCTCAAAAACCACAAGGTCACTAAGAAGGACCTAGTGTTTGTTAGTAACTTTCATCTTGGTGGTTTGTTTTGGTTTTGTTTTTTTTTTTTTTTTTTTCTTAAGAGACTTTTACAATTTTGAGTCTGTTGTAGCAGCATTTGGTTTGTCTGGAGGAGATACAGTCTCTACTGATGAAGTAATTTTTTCCTTGGTCCTTCTTTCACTTAGCAGAAAGGGTGTGTGTACAAAAGGTGGCTTGTACCTGATTCTGAGAGCTTGCATGCAATGCTGTTGTGCTGGGGGCAGAACAAGACCTTTTCACTAGTAGAAACTGATCTACCATGATTTCTCATTAAACATGAGTATGTGCTTGTTTTGCTTTCCTTCTGAAGTCCAGTCCGCAGTGAAGGGTCTTTTAGACTCTGAGCTCAGTGCAGGTCCCTGCAGCTCCTCCAACAGAAGTCTCAGAATCTCTGTGGCCATTTGTGGTGGGCCTTACATTGTGTATTTTACAGCTTTACTATGTGCATCAAATAAATACTGTGAAGAAAAAGGAGACATTGAGTCATGACAAATGATACGCACTCCAGCAACAGCCTCCTTCTTTAGGGCATGATGTTTTCTTTAGGGCATTGCTGGTATCAGTGCAAATTTATCTTCTTTTTTGTCAGTGTCTTGGAATAGTTCTAGAGCAAGCATCTTTTTTTAAGTATTAAAATAATAAATAGTTAAAAATCCTAAGATTTTAAAAACAAAAACATGAGGATGGCATAAAGGCAGGGATGGATTTCTTTTTTTTTGTTTCTTTATTGGGGCAGTATTGTCCTAATTAATCCAGTCTCTTTCTGTACCTCTAAACTTCTCTGCAAAGCTATTGGATAGCATTTTGGTTTTTGTTTAAATGAGGCAGATACTCTTACTCTTACATTTGATTTCAGGAACTGGGGCTTTATGAGATATCAAAAAACATAGAATGAAATAATGAGAATGTGGGAGCAGGCAGTGCAGGGGACAATACAGCAGCTGCTCTTTGTTTCTGTTTTCATGTACTGCAGATTTGATCTGGTTCCATCAATGTCAGGGTAAAGGCTGCTTCGGCTGTTGGTGAGAGCTGGCTTAAACCCTGTAGGAGGTTTGTAGGGTTTGTAGAAGGGTTGAAAAGGATTGCAATTGTGTATTGATATTTCCTCTATCTGTGGATTAAAAACTGCCTAAGAATACGGATACATCCTGGGCAGTCTGCCCGGCCTGAGCTCCCTGCCTTAATACTCAAATTCATCAGTCTAAATCTAGCTTGGCTATGTCTGCTTTGTAGTCCAAGCTGCATGAACAGATTATTACGCTATGGTTTCATTGCTTCTCTGAACTGACTGAAGTGCTAGCTGCTGTCAGGAATGGTCTTTTCCTACCTTGCAACCATGTGTTCCCACCACGTTTCATTCTGCAAATACTAGTCGTTATGCAGCTGTGCAGTAGGAAATCACCTGGCAGGAAAAAAAAAGCGGGGAAGATTAGTTTGTAGCTTGATTGGCTCCCTGGCCCTGCTAACTGCTGGACTAGTAGTCCCAACACGATGAGGACAGTGGTGAGAGCTGATCAGGTGAAGGAGAGATGATGGGGTAGAAGAGGGCATGCTTGTTCATTCTGACTGCAACCCACACATAAATTGGCTTAAAGAAACCATGGAGCTGCATCCTTAGTCTCTTTGCACTTCACAAAGTATTTATAGAAATGTTAATAACTAGGAAATAGTTAAGATGTTCAAACCATTGTTTCCAAATTGTTTTAGCCTGTTTAGGGAAATGATCAAACTTACTAATCCTCCATCAGAATGAGAGCAGGGCAATTTTTCTGTGAGTGAAATCTGAGCTTAGCTCAAATGTAGGAGGACAGTAAACATAGCTGTCTCTGTGTTTTAATTGAATAATTTGAACTCTGCTTTGCTACCACCACTAATTTGAGAGCCAAGTCTTATCTATCGACACGTTTTAATATATGAAGCTAAAGGGATGGGGGGAGGAATTAAAAAGCAGGATTCATTATTAATATGTAAATATCCAGCTCTGGAGAAGGTTGATATGGTGCAAAAATGAATTATGCCAAGATAAAAGAGGAGGCTTAGCCACACTTTAATCTTTGCTGATATATTGAAGAAACATAAATCAAAAAGGTTGAGGGTATCTTCTTACGTGTTGATACGGGCACATGAACTATGTTTAAAGGTGAACAGCAAAGGCTTCTTAAAATAAAACAGAAAACTCCCCAAAGCTGCTGAGGATCCCAAATTATTAATAGGAGACACATTCAGGCTTAAAAGCCATATGGAATGTGTGCTTTGAAATACACTTCAAATGTGGCCTTAAAATAAAATCCTAGAGTTACTAAGTCTTTTGAAGATGAGCTGTCTTGTTTATGGGGAAAATAATTTCTAAGAAGTTTCCCTGAGTTTCAGGCTCCTGAATTCTTGAGTCTAGTCCATCTCATTTGGAGCAGAAGATTCTGTAAACTGAGATTTGAGAGTACTCCGTATGTTTTGATTATGTCTTTAGGAATTAAGTTTGTCACAGTGGCTTGATAAAAGTGAGTTTTGAAGCATATTCTGGCAGAGGGTGATTAAAACTGTTCCCCATGATCCTTCTTACCTCCATGATGAACAAATTTTGCTCTGAGTTTACACCACTGAAAGTTTATCTGGAGAGTCCTTCTGTGCCCTACAGTCATGCTGTTCTGCAGTTGCTCTTTAATATGGAGTGCTTGTAGCAGTGCTGTAGCGCTAAATGCAAAGGGTTTGTGGCCATAGGCTTGAGTGAGGGCGAGCCTGACAGTGTCCTCTGAAGGTGGATGCATTGAAAGTGTTGGGTGTAGTGGGGGGGGAGAGGAGGTCATTCCTCATTCTGTACATGTGCAAAGGGGCTTTACTTCTAGTCTGAAGAAATACAGCTACTTTAAGGAAATCCCTTTACATCTGCTCAGCTCTCATTTGGCATGGCTTCCTTATTTTTGTCTTGCATCAGATGTAAAACATAATGTGTTTAGGACTGAATTTTGGGACATGAGGTACAAAAGCTGAGTTTTTTGGTACCTGAGTTGAAAGCCAAGTGGCATAACTCTCTCTTACAGCTTAGCACACGACCAGCACTGCATGGGGACAGAATCATTCTGTGTTAATCCTCTATTATGTTTGTGTTTGTTTTCTTCTGTTTACATATTCTTTCTTGCCATGAGCAGTTCCCTGCTCCTCTGCCAGAAATGCATGTCACAGCCCCTTTCTTTCTCAATTACTTTATCCTAATTTCCCCCCCTCCTCATCCCAGCCTTTCATCAGTTCCTTGTGATGGACGGGAGGTGAAGCAGTTGGAAGGGATGTGCTTCCCTCAGGCAAACATGAAGAGCTTTACCCTTTGGCAAAGTAATTATGCTGAAAGAGCTCCACAAGTGTTTTCTCTGTTTAAGAGGAATAGTCACTTTTTAACTGGCGGGCTCTGAAGAAGTGTCCACTGAGGAAGTCACTCTAGTATCATTAATTCCAGTCCACTTATCCATATAGATAAACCGTGATGTGTGGATTCTTTATTCTTCTGCCAGCAAACAGTGCAGAGAATGGTTTTGCTGTCAATCACAGCCCTGTGCAGACCATGTCTTGTTATTAGGGGAGAGCTGCAAACTAGGGGACAAGTCTCTGAATGGTAATCAAAGAATAGCCCTACACAGGCCTAATTAGGGATCCTGTTTTAGATGAGTAAATGTCTTTCAGATGACATGTGTGTGATAGCAAAACATGACTGTTTTGAAAGATAAGATATTGCTGTTAGGTGCATGTCCACCAGGATGCCAGACTGTTTAGGAGCTAGAATATGATGTTAAATCTTGGGAGTCTGTGGTTTAATTTCTCCTCCTGGAAGATGGGGATTTTTCAGTAAGAGAATCATGAGCATAGAATCATGTCAGTGAATTTAGGATGCTAAGATACCCCAGTAATGAAGAAGAGAGAGGTGGCTTCTATTATATGCTCAGTGTGAAGACAGAGAGGAGGTTTCTGCTCCCTGTCTTGCTAGAGGGCTCCCCCAGAGTGACAGTCTCAGGTGGGATTCCTGGCTGGGCTAAGAGGAGCCCCTTCACTAGGTGGTGGGGTGGGCTTCCCTCGTGCAGGCTCCCACAGGTGTGTGGGGAGTGGTGCTAGGTGTTTGTTGTGCCTGATATGGGCTGCTATCTCTGCACAGAGACAGCTGGCGCCTGATGCATCTTATCAGTGTTTGCTCTTCGGTGTTGTCTCACACTGGGAGATGGGCCCAACCAAGGGAAGAGGAAGAGAAGGATGATGAGGGTTATGAGTTTAGATATCTGCCCAGGACTACGGGATGCGTGAATCATCTGTGAGGAGGTGTGGTTAGCCTTAGCCCAGGTAACAGTATGGCAAATAGAGGGCACTTTACACAGAGTAGAACTAAAGTAAGTTTTGAGTGGATCTTGCTGCTGAAACTGCTTACAACAGAGAAAGTTTTAAGATCTGTTTTTGAGATCTGATTAAGTTATTTTTTTCTAGCTTACCTCTGTCAGATATATCTGGGGCTTCTATTACTGCTTTATGACCAACATGTTTTACCATCATGATGCAGCCCTGAGGTAGGGAAGGGCTATTGTCCTCATTTTTCGTAAAGGAGGAATCTGAGGTATTGAGCAATCAAGTAACTTGCCTGAGGTCACAACGATTATCTGTAAAAGAGCCACTCTGAAGACATTGTTCATCAAGGCAAATAGAAGGATTGCAACTCTGGACCTCAGGAGAGCAGACTTTGGCTTTCTCAGGGATATGCTTGGAAGAATCCCATGGGGTATGGTCCTGGAGAAAAGAGTCCAGGACAGCTCGTTGATTTTCAAGGATTACTTCTTCCAAGCTCAAGAACAGTCCTCCTCCATGTGCAGAAGTGGCGGGAGGCCTGTGTGGACGAACGAGGAGCTCCTGAAAAAACTCAGACCTAAAAAGGAAGCATAAAAGAAGTGGAAGCAGGAACAGGTGACCAAGAAGAATATAGAGAAACTGTCTGAACGTGTAGGAATGGACTTAGCAAAGCTAAAGCCCACCTGGAGTTGAATCTGGTGGGGGCTGTGAAGGGCAACAAGAAAGGCTTCTTCAGGCCTATCAACAACAACATCAAGACCAGGAAAAATGTAGGCACACTACTGAAAGAAGCAGGAGACTTGATGACAAAGGGCATTAAAAAGGCCAGGGTACTCATTGCCTTCTTTACCCGCAACTCTACTGATAAAATTTGTCTTCATCATTCCCTAGCCCCTGAAGCCAGTGGGAAAGCCTGGAGCAAGGCATACTTCTCCTCAGTAGAGGATGATCAGGCTAAGGAACATCTAAAGAAAATGGATATACCTAAGTCCATGGGACCAGATGGGGATGCATTCACAAGTGCTGAGGGAGCTGGCCAATGTGTGAGGCCACTCTTGATAATCTTTGAAAAGACATGGTGATTGTGGGAGGTCCCTGAAGACTCCTAGCTTCAAGAAGGGCAAGAAGGATGACCTAGGGAACTATGGGCTGGTCAGCCTCACCTCTGTTGCTGGGAAAGGTGATGGAGCAAACAAACCCAGAAATCACTTCCAAACATATTAAGACCAAAAAGGTAACTGGGAGTAGTTAGCATGGATTTATGAAGAGGAAGTCATGCTTGACCAATCCGATAGCTTTCTGTGATGAAATGGTGAATGAAGGGGAACATCAGTGATTATTGTTTGTCTTGCTTTTAGCAAGGCTTTCAACACTGTCTCCTGTAATATCCTCATTTACAAATTCATAAAGCACACTCTAGATAGACAGTGAGGTGTATTGAGAACTGGCTGAACTGCTGCACTCAAAGGATTGTGATCAGCAGCCCAAAATCCATCTGAAGGCCAGTCATTAGTGGTACACCCCAGGGACTGATACAGGGGCCAATACCGTTTAACAGCTTCATTAATGACCTGGATAATGGGACAGAGTACACCCTCAGCAAGCTTCCAGATGATATTGGGAGGAATGGTTGGTGCATTGGATGGTTGTGCCATCATTCAGAGGGACCTCAACAGGCTGGAGAAATGAGTGGACAGGAACCCCATAAAGTTCAACAGTGAGTAATGCAAAGTCCTGAACCTGGGGAGGAATACATCTAGGCAAGAGTACATGCTGGGGGCTGACTGGCTGGAAAGCAGCATTGGAGAGAAGCACCTGCGATGCTGTTGGACAAGTTGAACATGAGTCAGCAGTGCACCCCTTTGGCAAAGAATGCCAGCAAATTCCTGGGCTGCATTAGGACGAGCATTGCCAGCAGGTTCAGGGAGGTGAGCCTTCCCCTCAACACTGCTAAGACCACATCAGGTGTGCTCTGTCCAGTTCTGGGCTCTCCTGGACAACAAGGATGTTGGCTTACTGGAGCGAGGACAGTGAAAGGCCCCTAAGATGATTAAAGGATTGTGGTAAGTGAAATACTAAGAGAGGCTAAGAAGGCTGGGATTGTTTATCCTTGAGAAGAGAAGGTTCAGAGTGCATCTTATCAGTATGTGTAAATACTTGATGGAAGGGTGTAAAACTAAAAGCAAAACTAGTTTCAAGGGCAAAAGGTGTTCCTTAATGAGTTTTGAAGATCATACCTTTAGAAGTCAGATGGCTGCTCCACTTCCATGTAAAATTAATAACTTTCACATCTTTTTAGTTCACTCCTTGTGTATATTTCACCTTTAAAACTGGTGGCTAAAAGCTTTAAGTGACATTCAGTACCAGTTCCCAAGCTTATCTGGGCTCTGAGTGGAGACTATGCAGTAGCATGGTCATCCCAGAGTAGAAATGGGTATTCTTGGGGTACTGTGTCAGTGCTTGTGCAGTCAGAGGGGCAAGTCCTCTGCTACTGGTTTCAGAAACTTCAGGCAGCAGCATGATTTCTGCACTGTAATGCCGTTCCAGTGGCTTCTGAAGGATGATGCAGTTTGGCATGAGGTGAATGAATTGGTAATAAATACTTTGTCTGTTAGTGTGGGCAGTCCTGGGCACCAAAGAGCAGGCATCCAGAGCTGGGGAATGACAGGCAGCTGAGCAAGAATCCATCTTGGTGCCTCTGCTCAACTAGATAACAGAGAAAAACTAAAAATATAAATGGCTTCTATACATTTGCAGGTGAGCAGGGTAAAGATTTTCATGGGATCTGCTTGATGAAATGTCTTTTGGTTGGGAAATGCTGATTTGATAAAATGAAACGTCACATGGGAATATTCATATTTATATTTGCATGAAATCTGTGCTGGGAAAGGTTTTTCAAGCTCAGGGTAGAATTTTTCATACAAGCTCTGCCCTGAATTGGTCTTGTATTCCACAGGTTGTATAAGCAATTAAGATGTAAAATCTATCCAATTTAAGCCCTTTGAAAAAGGGTCTTGGAAAAGAGAAGATTGCAGGAAGGTCTGATGGATAAAATTACAAATGTAAGGAAGAATTGAACAGTGCAGTTATGAGGTTTCAGCCAAGAAAAAAAGTGTTTCATGCAGTGCACAATTAAGTTAGGAAACTCATTGTCACAAGATGTTGTGGAAACAAAAATAATAAATGGATTCAAAATAGAATTAGATGGGTTCGTAGGAGGTACGTCAATCCGGGCTATCAAAGAAAAACTTCTGGAGGGAGCCATTACCTTCATTGCTAAGAGCAATCCAGCTTTAGGTAAAATATGGTGGGGATTGAGCTTGCTTGAGTTTTGAAGAGGAAAACAGATTGTTGGTGGCTACTGCCTGTAGCACACAGTCTGATCAGTACCACCTCCTACACTGGATTTCTTAGTGAGACTATTCCTGTAATCATTAGATTCATGCTTGAAGTTTGAAAGCTGACAGTCTTTAAAACACTGATGGTTCTCACTGCACGTCCTGGCAGTGTATGATTAATGGGACAAACATGTTCCTGTGGTGTTTCTCAGCTTGCAGGCAAGTATTTTAATTTCTCTGTATTAGTCCTTTGATGAATGTTATGAGGATATGTGCTTACTGAAGGGCAATGGTGATCTGCTCCTTGTGAGTTGCAATTTTAACCATTTAGGAGCTGAGAACAAAGAAATTCATCCTGTCTCTCTTTTCCTATTTCCTTTCTAAAGATTACCCTTCTACCGCCCACAGTTGCTCCTTTTTTCTTCTCTTCCATCATCACGTAATCTGTCTTGCAATTTCTCCTTCCTACCTTCTGAGTTGCAGGTCAGGGAAGGGAACTTTCAGCCCTTGACGACTTCTAGAAACGTTCCTGAAAGGCTAGCAGATTTACTGAAATGTTTCATCTGTTTTATAAATTGGAGCTAAATGCCATCCCCTCTCCAAGCACAGCCAGTCAGGTTCAGCTGTTGCTAGAACTTAGACCATGACCTTGTGCTTAAGTGGTGAAGGTACAAGTTATGTTTTATATTGACTGAGGATTTTAGTTGGGTAGTGGAGGATAAAGGTAAATGTGTGGGAATTAGCTAACAGATTTTCAGGACTGATTGAGTTTGAGGAAGCAACAAAGTGAAACCATATGAAATCTACCTGGTAGTGAGTTTTACAATTGCAGGTTACATATTGACAGAGGTATTTATGATGAAGTTTGATTTGGATAAGCACCCATGTGTGCAATGTTGATCCTGTCCGCTTCTCGGTGACTGATTGTGCTTAAGTTATCAGCTCCTTAGGCTTTGGATATGAGAAGACTTGAGGACATAAGCTTGTTCAGTTTAATGAATGGATAAAGGGGGCTGGTCTTCTAAATTTTGGTTGTGAATCTAGATCACAGGCCCTGCCAGGTTCCAGGTGCCTCATTTCATTTGTACTAGAGAAGAGAATCAGCAACAGGTTTCAGACTCGCTGATACTTGCATTTGAACGCACGAGACGCTGGTGGCAACAGTTATACTATATCATAACTATTTTTTACTTACTAACACCCAGAATTTTTGTAAAACTTACCTGTGCAGGGCATCAACGTGCAGTACGCTTGAAAGAGAAGATCTGCTGTTCAGATGCTTTTTACAGACATAGCTTCAGTCAAGTCTGTGGAAGCTATCTACTAAATGTAGACAGGCATGTACAAGAGTCAGTAAATAAGAAGTTCTGTAAAAGATGTTCTTATGTTGTGGGGAGAATGCAAGTTTTACAGGGCACGTTTGTCCAGATCACTGCTTGCTAAAAGGCATTTTTTTGTTCCTCTTGATGTTTTGTTCTCTAAATGCTTCTTGCCTTTGTTTAGAGAGAAATAGACCAATAGACACAGGGGTTTGGCTCTGGATTCAGAATGCTGTGGTTAAGTGATGTTTAGGTCTGTTTATCATCATTTCTCTGTAAGCAAACAGTTATAATCTCAATTTAGAGCATAAACTGGTCAGAGTCCACGGCAGGGTAATTTACAGTGCTGCTCAGTCAGTTCCTTTCCTGACGTATTTTAGGAGATGGGAAGACACCTCACACAGGTTAGGCTGTGTGTGTGATAGAAAAATGAACATACCTACTTGCTAACCTTTTAACCCAGGGTGAACTGGTTTATCTGTCAGTAAGCAGAATCCTGTTTATCCTCAAAAGATTTAATTTTTCCAGTAAAGGTTGAGACCTCAGCCAGGGGGAGCTGGGGAGGGGTGTGGGGACATAATTTTGTTCAGAGAAGGGTCTGTCTAAAGTGTTTGGAGAAGGAGGAAAGTGGAAGGGACATTTTCTGTACAGGGGACATACTGTTGAAGTCTTTTCTGCGGGGCTCAGCCCTGTGACAGATCACCTGTAGCCGTTTCACTGACAGCTTTCAGCATATACAGGGAGATGTTCAAGTGCCCATGTTTGCCTGGCTTAAAAAATGCGTCTGTAACAAGGCTCAACTTACTTGAAAATAAGGGAACTTCAGCTCTGATTCTAACTTTGATATTAGGCCCTTTCTGTACAAATAGA
Source organism: Larus michahellis (assembly GCF_964199755.1). Taxonomy (NCBI): domain Eukaryota; kingdom Metazoa; phylum Chordata; class Aves; order Charadriiformes; family Laridae; genus Larus; species Larus michahellis. The sequence continues at coordinate 53,103,743 of NC_133901.1, read as the reverse complement.
TGAAGCAATTTCCTAGATCTGAGCTCCCTCAGACAGGTCTGCTTGAGTATACCTGTACGTTAGCTAATACTCTGTGTAAGCCAGTGTCTAAAAATACCTGCACCCTATGGGCACTTGCTAGAGCTGTGCAAGCCAACAAGTTTGCTCACAATCGGAGATGAGGAGGAATATTTTCTGAGTTCATGCAAGTTCACCATTCCTGTCTGTTGCAACCAGATTCAAGACTGAATTTGACCCGAGTTAGATGCCAAGCCTTGAGACATGCCTGGATTTTCAGAGGTTGTGTGAGCTTTAGTGAACTTACAGCCAGGCTTGTAGTGACATGTAGGGGCAGGATGCTTTCTCCCTGTTCTGGTACCTGCAGCAGAATAACTGCAGTGGTGCTAGCTCATGAGAGCATTACTGGAACTCTCTCTATACAAGGAGACCAGGAAAGAAAATGTCTCCAGTTCCCCAGCAGCCAGATCATGTGAGATTTACTTGGTAAATGCTTTTAAAAACCTAAGTTGTTCTTTACAAAAATGAGAGCCACCAGTGTTAAACTTCTCTACAGCTAAACAAATTCACACCAATGCAGAAAGGGGGAGTTCAGTCTCCATTACCCCTTCTCTCCTTGGCACACGTGTACAGGGAGATCTCCGGGTTAAAATTGTGATGGTAATTTATATGCAAGGTGGCCAGCTCTCTGGTTTTCATTGCTATTCTTGTAGTATCAAGTATACTGCTGGAGTCTGCAGCCCCTGAAATCCATTGATTATGTGTGAATCTTGGATTTCATTTTTGAGAAACGTGGTTAACAGACAAAGTGTGACCTGGAAATTCAAAACACAGAAGACAAATTAAATATATGTATATATACACATAGTGATTTTTATTCCAGTCTCATCATACTCTGTGGTCTAAGTTATGATTTTTAACACAATACTTTTAAGCGGCTTGAGAATTGTTTTACATAAGGAGATAGGTGATGACTGGGGAGTGTGTAGATACGCAGCACAATGTTTCGTTCTTCTCACAGAAAGACTATAGCTGCAGAGTTGCCATGTGCAGGGAAAAACACTGAAGAAGCTGCCATTTTATGTTTTAGTTGTGATGCTCATGTGAGCAAGCATGCGCTCCTTCTGCTTTTTTCTCTCACCAGAGAGCTGTGTTTGCTCTTTATTTGGAGTTTACATCGTCTTTGTCATCTCTTATACAACTGATGGTTTTATAAGCTATGCTGAAGTCTAATCAGGCTTTGAGTCATGCTGTGTCCTTGGCCACAGAGAGGCTGTGAATTTCACGGGTTAATTATACTTTGGGTATAACAATATCCATGTTAAACAACTGACTTTCTATTTCATTGGGTACCTCCTTATTCTTATGTTTTGAGAGATGGAAAACAGAAATGGAGAAGTGAATGGAAGAATAAAAGTCTGCATTTGCTATCTTCTGGACTCCGAGCCAAAACATTGAGTACCAGGCTCCATAATGTTATTTGCAGATGTGACACATTTTAAGGCATTCTTCCAGGGAATAGTGCTAAAAATCCTGGTGGTGTCTCAGCCATTCATAAGAGAATTGGTCCTGCTCGCCAGTTAGCACTGTGGGCAGGCTCTCTCTAACCTGCTGTGTTCACCACACAAGAAGAGAGGATAATAAAAGGGTGAAGAATACTCAGGATCTCATTTGTACTTTCTGTTTAAGGATCTCCATCACTTTCCAAATATTCTTTAGTGGGCTTTAAATACTGTCTAGTGTATTGTCTGGGCTTCTGGTGTGTAGCTGTGCAATACCTTGCTACTCAAGGTATACCTTACTACCTTGCCATTCAAGAACTGGAGGTTTTGATCCTGGTACTGCCTTCACCTGTGGTGGTAGATAGTAACTTCTTCGGAAAATTTTTTTGATCAAAACAGAGAATGTCAAGACAGAGTTTGATCTCAAGTTTCCTGAGTTGTGGGATAACACTGTCTCAGTGGCTGGAATCTCAGAGCTTGACTATTGAGTCACTATCTTCTTGGACATGTGTGTTCAAACTGAGCCTCAGTGTAGCTAAGAAAGTGGTGGGCCACTAAGTTCAGATGAGTGTGGTCTATACAGTGACCACAGACATGATATTTTAATAACAGAAGCAGATGAGCAGCTGCAGACAGGGATAACACTTTTCTTTTCCTGCAGAGGGAGATGAAGTTAGCCAAACTTGATGAAATTCCCCAGAAGCTTGGTGCAAAGGTTTTGGGTAGTGACTGCTGCAGACCTGCAGTCATATGAGTGCATTTTGTAAATGGGACGGAGGGCTGACCTCTGTATAAGTGCATGGGGCTTCTCACCTTGAGAGCAGGAACCAAGGGGCTGAATGTTTTCCTGCAGGTACGTCCTGGGGATTGGTTCACATGTAAGGAGCTTGTAGTTCCTCCCCCTACCAGTTACTCAGCTGAGCTATTCATCATCAGGCAACTTTTCTCTAAAGGGCTAAAGGAGAGGCTGTAGGCACAAAAAAAGCTGCACAGATCAAAGACAGTAGCTTTTTCTAAGCTGTGTAAAACTTCCCAATGTGTCCCAGAGCTGTGGAGATACTCTCAGAGCACGCTAAGGCTGAGGTGGGGGGATATTCCCCTCCAAAATGAGGTTTCTGCTTCTGGTGCTTTGCGAGCAGATGAGGTTGCCTGCAGCACAACTAACATTGCCTGTATCAGGAAGAGATCCAGAGCGTGGCATGCAGACAGCAACTGTTGCTCAGCTTTTCCAGCTATCTAGAATAGATCTGACAAGCAATTAGAGCATGAATATATTACAGAGCCGATGGGGGATGCCTTTGTTAAAACTTGTGACCCATACTTAGCTGCTGTTTACATTGGCGGCAGCTTCGAGGGTGGGCAAGACCCTACCTGCCTGTCTTTCTCCTCTCTCCTTTCCCGTGTGGAGGGAGCCGGGGAGCTCTGCATCTCATTGGATATTTCAAATGCTTTCTGCACAAGTCATAATTAATGCCGAGTTGCGGAGCTAAGACCAGATGTGCTGCCGAGATTATCTCCCAGGGCAGATCGGCTGCTCTCCGCTCTGTAGCGCTGGGTGAATGGAAAGCTGCCAGTGCTGGGACTCAGAATGTGTCTGATGCCTGAAGTCAGGACTTTCTTTCTCTGCCGCTCCTGCTGTCTGACACTGCCTGGTTTCTGCTTGAAGCTCAGCGCCTGTCATGTAGCAGAGTGCTGCACAAGAACGAGAGGTATGAGATGATTTTCCAGAGTTTAGATTTGTTATGGTTTTCTTTTCCTAGAGGAAGAGCAGATATTTGTGCTTAGCCTCAGACAGAAGCTAAGAATCTAAAAAAGGAACTGGCTTTACAAAGCGGGGAAGAGTGGGAAGGGCTCAGTCTATAGCCAAAAATACTACCAGATGCCAAGCTAACATTTAAAGATAGTTCTGGGGAGGTGTGGTTTTTTTTGCTTTTACATAGAACGTTTAAATGGATTTATGTGTATGAGAGCAATCGGCACCCAGTACGTGGAGGCTGATTTTTGTGGGGAATGGGGTCAGAAGATGCTAAGTTCTACCACAGACCCATTTGTGTTACTTCATCAATTTCTCTTTGTTCCTAATCTGTTGCTTCCTTTCCTTTCCCCCATTCTTGCATGCTTTGTCTGGCTGGATTGTTTAGTTGTTAGGGACTATCTTTTCTTAGGCATGTACAGCTCCTAACGTGGAACTCTTTTTCAATTGCTGCTACAGTAATTCGCATAGTGTATGCTTGGGTGGGCCAGGGGAGGGGAAACAAGAGTTATGGGTTTGTGTGTGTTTTGTGCTGTGGAAGCATATGCATTTCTGAATGTCCGCCCATGATTTTTTCTCAGTCCTTTCATGTGTGAGAGGGACAGATAAATGGGAGCCTAAGCATGAATGTGGGAAGGTAAAAGCAGACGCTTACCTGTGCAGGTAAGCACGTACACAGTCTTTACATCCATAAACCGCCTGTCTGTGAGGCACCACATGCATGCGCGGGTGTATGTACTGCTGTATAGCAGCATCCAGGTGTGTGCCTGATTATCTTCCCACACATCTTTTAACGTGTGTGTACTAAGCTGTTCGTACAGCTGATGTAGGTGTGTCTGGACTTTTCCCACTTTAAGCACATACGGAGTCCTCAGTCCTCAGCACAAAGAAAACGTACTCAAAAACTGACTTTATTATCTCTGTCTTTAGTTTATTTTGGTTGAAATCAGAGCTCTGATGAGGAAAAATGAAGCAGGGAGCATATATTTTCCTGCCCACTGCATGTCTGGACAGCATAGCTGAATGTATAGGCTTTGTATGCCTGGAGCTGGTGGGTGAGCTATTCAGGCCAGGACAGAGAGCCTGTCTGTGTCTTAGTCAGTACATCATTCCTGGCTCGCTTTTTCCACAAAGAGCCACCTAAATCTTTAAAGAACAGAGGCAGTTTGTTGGAGTAGAGGAAGGAAATTCTGTAGTTCTGCTAGCCCATTTTTTTAGTATCTCTTGAATCTTTCTGAGATTAAGGATGTGGTCCCAGGCATGCTGTTTTTTTTTTTTTTTCTCCTTTGAAACCAAACAAAAGGGCCTAGCTATAGATAAGGGCATGACAAGGAAAGTTAACCCTTGGGTTGCTAGTACCTTTTGGCTTTATTTCCAGCCTAACTCTGTCTGCGACTGTGACTGGATGGCACTGGCTCCCCTTCTTCTGAATGAAAAGAAAGACTTTAATGTCTTCCAGCAGGATCATCAAATGGAGTGAAGCGTTGCCAAGTTCAGTCTGAGCTGCAGGCCCCAGTGATTAAAAACAGGCCTGTGCCCTGAGGAGCCGCGGATGAGGCTGTGTGTCACTGGTTCCACGTTAGCTTTTCCTTGCAAGGCAGGGCAGTCCCTGTCCAGCCCGGGGATGCTGTCATATCCCGGTGGTTTCAGTACAAGCCCTTCTGAGACCTAGCTGAAGTGAGATGAGCTTTACAGAGCTAGCAGGACGCCGCCTTCTCAGTCTGCCCTGTTTGGCCCTGGGAGACTGAAGTAGGTGCGTCTGCTATGTCTCTTGCTAGTGTAGCTGTGAGAGTCCTAGCAGTAATTTTCCCGAGGGTAGGCTTCACATCAGGGCCCCCCAGCAGATGCCCAAGTGGAAGGCTTCTGTGAGCCCAGAATTGTCAGCAGCTCCAACTTGTCTGTGACAGTCCCTTTCCAGCCACGCTCCAAAGATAGCTCTTAGCTTGCTCCTTCTCTGAACCCTAAGAATAATTTCCTTTTCTAAGCCATGGACAAGCTCAACAGCCATCTCACAGGTGAATGATTTCTCCAAGGCCAATTTTCCAGCCCCACTGTAACTGCAGCTCTGTGCTTTCTTTCTGTAAACCCCAACCCTAATGCTCTTACTGCCAAAAGACTTGGCCTGAGAGCAGTCTTTCTTCTGAGCAGTGGCTTGAGGGGTCCTTGTCTATGGCTCAGCAAAAAAAAAATAGAGCTAGGATAGAGAGAAAGAAAAAGCATAGAGTTGCAGTGTAATTTGGGCTGCAAAGGGACAGCTGCAGTTACCAACAGACTTGGCTTTGGCGAAATATTTTGTCTGTGCAATGCTTGGTGACCTTTTCTATCCCTTCGATGGAAAATTAGGGTTCAGGGAAAGAGAAAACATAGATCTACAATTGGGCTGGAATGGGGCTGCCAGACCAATGTGGGAGGCAGCCAAGAGAGCTGGGCTGGGAGAAGTCTTTCACTCTGTCAATGGTTTCAGGGTCTTTTCTTTCTCTCTGCAAAGAAATTACCTTTGAGGGCCATGTGATCTCACCTGTGCAGCCCTTCAGCACACACTGTCACACAAGGAGAAACCCACACTTATGCCAGCTCCTTTTACTCATCATGTGATAGGTAGGCCAGCTTCATCCTCAGTCAGGTCGGTCTTGGTTTTATGGCTGTTTTTTCTTGTTACCCATTTGAAATGGTGTGGAGGGAGGTGAGCAGTATTGCAGTAGAAGAATATTATAGTGCCTTTGTTTCCTCCAAAGATTGCTGTTTCCATCCAGGAGAAAAAGGTGTTACCAACCTCCATGCCTGAGAAGGGGGAAAGACAAGGTCCCCAGCATCTGGTTCTGCAGTAGACACCCACAGTAATGTTAATACTGCACTTGTGAAACTTCCATCTGCTGCCCCTTCTGAATCTCAAAGCAGGTCTATCTCTATCTGTTATCTTAGCATCACATTCCTTAACCTCTGTGTCAGCGGTCTCTGTTTGGCTGCAGTCAACTTGTTACCTGGGAGTCACTGAGGGGTTGATTGTACCTATAGAAAGCTATTGCTGCTGTGATCCAAGTTGACTTTAAAGGCAAGAACTGATGTTGCCTGACATGTATTAGAACATGTTGCTGACCACAGAGCAGCTAAGGCTAGGGAAAAATAGGCAAAGCTTCACACTGCAAGTAGAGATTATGTTATGCATGCAGTTGTTCTGTGTATGCTTGTATATGTGTGTGTCTGACACTGCCTTTGTCCTTGCTCTGAGTTAAGTCTAGAACACCAGAACATGAGCTTCTGGAAAAACATTATCTCTGTGCTCTATACCTGGGGAATGCAGAGCATTTACCTCTTTCCCAGAGCCTTCTCTAGACAGGCCCTCTAGGAAAAAGGGCTGATTCAACAAGTAGAGATTTGAGAAAACAGGGCTATTATCCTGTAATTGCCCTGACATCTACCGCAGCCTGACCTCCCTAAACCTACATGTCTTGCATCTAGAAGAATGAATACCATGTATCATTTTAAGGAAGTAGATGGGTCTGGTGGGAGGAAGCCTGGCTCAGAGATTGATGTTAGGATATGGAGTTTTTTGTCTCTAAGGTGCACAGCTCGGGGTCTGGGCCCAAACCTAATGCTGAAGGACCTTGGTTTGCATTGTCCAGTGGCCCAGGATCAAACATTCAGGTCAGAGGGAGAAATGATCACTAGCGGAATAGCATGAGGGAGGTTTGACAGGACACGTGCTTTTCACAGCTGAGGGGCTTGCGCTGTAGCTTGCAACTCTTGTTACTTGGATCATTCCTGTGTGTATTTACTATGATATGCAATGTTGAGCAGAATCAGCAGGGAGGCTGAGAGATGAACAGGCCATGGAGACTTCACTTTTCCAGCTGTGATCTGGATTTGGAAGTTATCTGAGAAACGGGGCTGAAAAGGTTGTGCTTTCATGGCTGCCAACCCTCTGTAGGTGCTCTGGAAACTCTTGGACAATGCTGAGCCCCACGTACCAAACGGTTCTGCTGTGCCCCATCATGACAGCAGGGGTTACATGATGAGACTACAAACCAACCTGAGCAAAAGCAGGAAGAGGTTCCCTGTCCTAGAACTTAACTTCAGAGACACTCATCTCAGTGAAAATTCAAACAGATTAGAAATGAGAACTAGTAAAACCTTTACTCTGCAACAAAACCAATATTTACAGTGATAGAGATAAGTGACTCCCATGCTCCAGGGCATGCCCTCCTGCCAGGATAAGGAGGGAATTTCCTTGGAGACTCTTCATAGCCCTCCAGCTCTGATACTGTAATGCAGTTGTGTAGGCTGGGGTGTATGGAAGGTTTCTGTCTTCTGATGTATAACAAACTGGCAGGGAAAGGAAATTGGACTCTAGGATCCTTCTTGCATGTTTCATTCAGGGAGTTGAAACTGACAGTGAAAGGTTTGTTTCACTGAGGATTCAGCAGGGTTGGACTGAATATAGAAAGCAGGTACGGTTTGACATGATGTCTCCCATGACGGACAGTGAATGGTGGTTAGGAAACTTCCTGTCAGGAGTTATCAGCCTCCCGTGAATATAGCACTAAAATAAAAATGGAAAATGTGGTTACTAGCAGGAAGGTAAGTAGAGCCTTAAGAAACTACCAATTTCCCTGGCCTGGTATAAGCACATGCATGCATCAATTAAACACTGCTTCTGGCTGTTGGTTGCGAACACAGCATAACTCCAATATTGCATGCTGCTGTTTTTTTCAGACCTGCAGGATTAACTGAGTGCTGAACACATGATCTAAAGCTCCTTGATATGAGCAGAAAGCTTCCTGTTGCTTTGAGAAATATTTGAGTAGAATTTCCTATCTACTGTGCTCAGGTCTGATCTGAAATTGAGTAGGTTCTGGGATTCTCTCATTTACTGAATTCTTGTGACTGAAATATAGTTAACCTGGATGCTGTCCTCCCTGACTCCACCACACCTTGTAGGGTGCTAGAATTATGGTTTCAGAACACAACTCAGTGGCTGTCCTTTTAGATGGAGCAGTTTGTTGGTGGCTGAGATTGAACTAAGACCTCCGGGTCTTACAGTCTGGGCCTCTTCTGTGTTGTTGAAAAGATCTGGTGCCAATAGTGGCATTCAGCAGCTGGTGTTGACCAGGAACTCCAGTTTCCCCAAACAGAAAGGCAGTGCTTCATACGTGGTGATGTATGCCTACAGAAGATCTGACTTAAGAACTACCTAGGCCAATCTGTTTTTAGAGTATCTGGTGCTTCCGATATTTTCAAGGTGCAAGAAGTACAGCACACACATTTTAGTAGGAAGGGCAATATATTTTGCATGCATTTTACTCCAGCAATTTTAATTAAAGGAAAAGAAATAGAAATGCAAAGCTTGCAGGGTAGTTGGGGATTTTCACAATAGCCAATTTTAATGTTGACAACTGTATTCTGTCATGTTAGCAATCCCCTGCTAGTGGGATTGCTACCTGTTGGGCGGGACAGCTTTTTGAAGGGCAACTGTGTGACAGCTAAGAGGTGGGTGCACGTGGAGAGGAATTGTGTCCCATAAAGTCAGTGTAGCCTTTGCCTTGGCATTCTTGGGACAGAAGATGCAATGGAAGTATAATTACTTAATCCAGATTCAGCACAGCTGTGGATAACCATAAACATAATCTTAACCCCACATTCCTTGTGTATAATGAGATATAAACTGGATTAGGGTAGAGGATAGTTTGAAGCACTCTTAATCAGGAAAAAAAAATAAATCACTCAGCATGTAATTCTCAGTTTCAAAAATAATTTTATTGTTCTGAGTCTGTTAGAAACTGGACCTTCACACAGGTTCACCTCCTCCATTTGAAAAGTTTCCCTCATTGTACGCCCTGAGCGATAGCTCAAGAAGAGTTTAAGCTGACACCCAGATGTCTCTCATGCTTTCTGTTGGCAGGGATCTTTGGACAGCGATTGGAGGACACCGTACAGTATGAGAGGAAGTATGGCCAGCGTTTGGCCCCACTGTTGGTGGAACAGTGTGTGGATTTTATTCGGGAGCGAGGTCTTACAGAGGAGGGGCTCTTTCGGATGCCTGGCCAAGCCAACCTTGTCAAAGATCTGCAGGATTCTTTTGACTGTGGAGAGAAGCCCCTTTTTGACAGGTGAGTTGACATCACCGAATTCAGGCTGGTTTATCTGTGGCATGTAAAATCTGGCAGGAATGACCTTGCAGTGGCTATCCTAGTTTACATGTCCTTTCCACACTATTGTTCTTTTCATTTAAAGTGCTGCTGGGGCTTTCTCCTGCATGGTGTTGGGTGTGGAGGCCTTCATTCAGATAAGTGCTTGAGGAGATGGAGAAATTGAGCCCATTAGTCTAGATGAGGCTACTGCGGTGTAAGCACACGTTGAATGAAATGCATTGCTAGATTTGGGTGTGACATACTCAGCAGCTGGTGGGATTCCACCATAGAAATTGATATGACAGACGTGACCTAGGTGTTTTACTGCTTTCAGACGTTGCATTCTCCCTTGCTGCAATCACAGTGGATCTGCCCAGGGGCAATATCTTGCTCTTCCCCTTCCTCTGTCACCAGGTTTCAGAATAGTCACCACCATCTCACACATCTTCGCTGGCTGTGTTATACATGCAATGCATAGAATTGGTCAGCATGTCATAATAAAGCACTTTCTGACCCCAGAAGAATTCTTGGCCAAAATGAATTTTTTTTGCTCCATAATTTCAGCAGCTGAGGTGGAACATTTAGTTCAAAACTGAATATATCTTTTGATTTTCAACAAAACTGGAGTCAAATGTTTCTGAAATAAAAATAGCAATTTTGCATTTTTCTTCCCAGTATAAAAATGTTGATGTAATCAGTCCTTGCCTGGTCAAATCAAAGACATGCTAGCTGCTAGCTCTCCTGCTGACCATGCCAATGTCAGGGAGAAGCAAGGGCCAGCTGTTCCACAAAGCAAGGTGAGCCAGGAGCCAAGTGTGGTAACAAGGCTGGCAGATGCAGTGACGCAGTCCAGTGATCACCAGACAAGTCCACAGTGATGAGGCAGGTCCAAGATCAGGCTAAGTAATCTGTCCGTGAGTCTGGCTCCAGGTCCAGATCGACAGGGTCTGTAGCCAGGCACAGACATGGCTGTGTGGCAGTGGGAGTTTTAGCTCAGACACAGGATAAACAGTAGAGGCTCAGCTTAATATCGGCTCCCACGGGAAGAGTGTCAGCCCTGTCTCAGAGTGCTCCATCCAAGGTCAGCAAGGGAAGGGGGGCAGCTCTCAGCTGCACTATCTCTACATTGGCCCTGAGCCCAGACAGTCAAATCATCAGGAGGATGGTTGCTCTCAGGGCCCTTGCAGCCAAATCCTGTCCATACTCTGTAACTAACATTTCCAGATGTGAAGGTCAACATTATGCTAACCTAAACAGTGCTTTGAGAAATGGGCCTTGACCCTAACAGAGACCTTGAACTCTCAGGGATATTTGGATCCAAGGCCGTTGTGTAGAGCTAGCCGAATCTCTATCACAGGTCCAGAAGTGGGATCAGATCCGGGATCTTGACTTGGAGACCTGGCTCCATTTCTTGCTGGAACTCACTAGCACCGCTTTCCCAGGTGATGCAGGCAGCATCTGGTATATCGACAGCACGTTAACCCAGGGAATCACTTCCCCTGTACCTGCAGCCAGTCTTGACATTGCCAATAGCATGCTTGACTACTGCTGCAGGAGGAGCTAGCACCCTCCTGCATGGGTAGCACAGTGTTTGGTCTCATCCTAGGAAGAATATCCTTAGAGTTTATTTGGAACATTCTTCTAATTCTTCCCTCCTCTCAGCTTCCCAGACCACCCATCCTCCTCTCTTTGATTCTTAACCACAGTCAGTATTTGGTCCCTAAATAGAAGTGTCAAATATTTAGAGATATTTTCATGAAAAAATAAAGTTTGAAATCATCAAATTGTCTCACTTCATCTTTTCGTAAACTAAATCTTTGTATTTTTAATGAATGTCTGCATGTTCTAGTTTGGAATTAGGATCATCTTCGTTCATGAAGTGAACAAGGTTATTCTGGAAAATGCTTATATTCTGGAACAGGAGTATCTGCGCAAGGAATTAATTAGGAATGACAGTTTCACTTTCATGTTTTACCTTAGTCTAATCCATACTAACTTCATTGTCATGAAGATAAACCGAGCTCGCCCCCAGCATTTTTAAAGGAGAAAGCACCTTTATTTCCATAGGCATTTGCACTGGCTAAATAGATCAGTGCTAAGTCTCACCTTTAGCAGAGGCAGTAAAGATCTCCATGAAGGAATGCCTGCCTTTTGGGTAGTTGATGTGAAATGTGATAACTGAAGGTTCAGTACAGAGTTAAAGGAGGCAAGCCTAGGGGTATGTGAGTAGTGTGACAATAGAGGGTCTTCCAGTCATTGCCTTTTGCTCATTCCACCATGTCCACTGCATCTATAGTCACAGTGAAATGCTTCTCTTCCTAGCCAGCATAATTTTCTCTGTGTGCAACTAAAACTCTCCATGTATGGCCTAGGATGCCTAGGCAGCGGCAAATATTTTCTGCACATGTGAAATCCATATGCTTGTTTCCAAATCAGGTGCAGTGAAAGGAATATCATTTTCTTCCTAGTTGCAGTCAGTGCTTTTAGACGTCTTTTTGTATCTACAGTGATCTTGCAAATGCTGGAGCCTGCCTGCTCCGTGGTGTATTGGGTCTGTGCGATGACTGATAATTAAAATATTTATTCTTAAAAGACTTGCTTTTCCAATTTGGCTTTTAAATGCATATATATATTCTTATGAAAGGTCAGATGTTGCTGTTTTGGAAGTACCTCCAACAGCCTGCTCCTATTGCACTTCCATGCGGCTGAAAGTTTGGCTGGATTTCACACGGCCTTGTGGATGAAACGATAACCGCAGCCAGCAGACCTGAACCTGTAGCCTGGGCTCTGCTTCTGAGTGATAGTCAGATCCACCACCCATGCCTGAAACTCCACGCTAAAAAAGAAGAGCATTCATAATCAACTGAAGAAACCCACTATGTGAAACTGGTATTCTCAAATATGATGGAGATGATATGGAGCTCAAATATGATAGGAGTAGCATTATCGGGATTAACAGCAAGTGGTAGCTGCTGGCAGCTTCCTATTGTAATTTTTCCAGTTTCATTTTAGCTGTGTGTTCCAAAAATGCTTAAAAACATACTAAGCAGAAGAGATTCACCTTTTAGGTAGAGGTGAGGATTTGAAGCTCTGGTTACTGGTGTGGTTTTCTTGGAGTTCTTTAAAGACTGTCAGGGCAATGGTGGGTAGCTAGTGACAGAATCTGTTTAGACTTCCAACGGCTGAAACCTTTGAGGAGGTCATCTGCAAAATTAGCAAAGTTGTACCACAGGAGACTTGGAATGAGGGACAGGTATCGCCATACATCAAAAGCTGGATAGGAAATGGAAAGGGAAGAATAGGTGCGTCTTCATGTCATGGGATCTGACACCTGAACCCCAACTTAAAGCAAAGGAGAGAGAAGAGGAAAAAGAAGTTCCTGGAGCGGGAGAGAAAAGAAAAGCTGATATCCCAGCATAAAAAGATGGGCTAGGAAATGCCAGATACCCTAGCCTGGGGGAGGATATGTGACCCACAGGCTGGGCAGCCCTGCCAAATTGCAATAGAGGGCCTAGAGGAAATACAGCTTCCTCCATTTTTTTCTGAATGATTGATCCAGGACACTTGTGAGCCTGGTCCGTCAGACGCAGGTGGGTGCTGAGTGGGGAGAGTATTAGGCAGGAGGGATCAGTGAGAGGACCAGAGGTTATGTTTGATTGTGTGAGGATGCAGAGCAATCTTGTCAGTGCAACATGATCATGATGGACTTGCCTGGACCATATTGCACACATTCCTGATCCACATTGTCTGAGGAACAACAGCACCACCCTATCTTAAGCAGTATCATGGGCATAGCCCTTCCACTGCCTGTATAGCCTGAGATGCCTTTATACCTTGACAAAATGGGAGATTTCCCTTGTTCCCAGGTAGATCCTTCTGCCCTACAAACGTGTGGCAGTACAGCTTCCTTCCACGTGCCCACTTTGTCCCTGTCCCTAAGAAGAGGGACCTCGGTGCACCCCCCAAAAAAGGCATCAAGCTTTTGGGGTAGTGTGAGTTTCTAAATTTCCTTCCCTCTTCTCTATTGCAGCAACACAGATGTTCACACTGTGGCGTCCCTCCTGAAGCTTTACCTTCGAGAGCTGCCAGAGCCTGTCATCCCCTTTGCCAAATATGAAGACTTTCTTTCTTGCGGACAGCTACTCTCAAAAGATGAGGGAGAGGTCAGTGATCCTTCTAATCTGCCTCCTTCTACCTCGAAGATTGTTCCCAAGACTCAATGTAGTACAGCTTTCTTCTCATCACTCTTCAGTCTTGATTTAAAATCAGTAAAGTTCTCGGGAACCTTCCCCTGAATTTTCCTGAAGCTGTGAATTGGGCATTAATAGCACAGACTCCTGCTTGAAGCAGGAGCTTTTTTTAAGTCAGTCTTGTAGCCTCATGCTTCTTTCTTCTGAACAAAGCTGTTCCTTAGCTTAATCAGCAAAAGATGCAAGGTAGGAGATCTGGGTTCCTTTCCCAGCCTTGCTGTTGATTCGTTAACAAGCTGTGTGAAGTCACTCCCTTTTTCTGTGTTTTCAGTTTCATGTATCAGAACAGCACCTCTGCTTTCCAAAGTTTTTGGTTGATGAAACGTTGATCAGTGCAATGGTCTCTGTATTTCATAGACAAAAGACACTACAAAAGGGCAGGCTACGGTATTATCCCCAAATGGGAGAACTAATGCTATGAATACTTTGCCAGAACCTTCTTATGATGTTCGTCTCTTTGGTTTCCAGGCAAGGGAAGGGGCTGACAAAAGCCTCCAAGTCTGTGGCAATCATGGAAATTTTGATTCACTGCTTGGGAGGAGCAGGATAATTTACAATATGATTAATTGATCTGTTTCATCCATATTGTTCCTCTTGTGGTGATGCCTGAGCTCTTTGCTGACTGAAAAGGCACGTTGGATCTGGTCTAATATGGGTGGAACTGTGCCACCTTCTAAAACAGAGGTTTAAAGAAGCTGTAAGGGTTGTTACTAGTGGCAGCTAAAGAAGCAAAGGCCTGAGGGCTTGTAAGTCACAGTCCACAGTTCTGTTCTTTTTCTGTGTGTGGCCTCAAGAGCGTGCTCACATCTTTGTCTGTGGTGGGGATTGTAAAAACTGTTCTTTACTGAGAGTCTGGGGTTCATCTTTAGTTCAAGTGGCAGAGGGCTCTGGGGAGATTCGTTCCTTCATGATGGCCATAGGAAGGTGCTTGTTTGCATGCATCAAGGGTAGCGTATCTAGTAATGTCATTTTTTTACGGATAAAAGGCAAGTTTGCTACTATCTGTACTCACATCGTGTATCCTGTAGCCAACTCTGAGAAAGCAATTTTCTGTGCATGACACAGCACGTTACCACACATGGTTATGCATTTGCATCCTGGACACTGCCACGTCTGTGTGTCAGTGCACTAGTGTTGTCTTTTAATAGGTACAGGTATGTGTCTACTAGCTCTAAAATAGGCTCATTTTCTGCCTTATCCTCAGTCAACTCGGGCATCTCTGCAAGGTGCTGTGTAACAGACAGCGCGATGTTTGATTTCACAAGAAACGGCAGCATTTCTAAGGCGGCAGTGGGGCTGGTTTCATTTTGGTCGTAAGATGTGCAGACTGGGAAGCTTTGGATCCATTAAGCACTATTGCACAAGAGCAGAGACACTGCCAAGTTGGGCAAACATAATTCTATATCACTGTTCAGCTTATTAACTACGTAGTTTGCCTGATTTTGCCTGCACAGGCTGCAGCATTTTGCGAAGCAACATCTGCGTTGGTTTTGTGGGAGCAAGGCCAGACTCAAATGACTTGTAGTGCCGTATTCTCTTTGGATTAGAAAGGCACTAAGGAGCACTAGATAGCAAAAATGAAAGCTTACAAAATACGGTACTGCTGATAGTACAAAGTTGTCTTGTTAAGCTGCTGTTGTAAACATAACTATTTTCTTTTGTCAGGGAAGTCTGGAACCTCGAAAAGGGCTTTTTACTTTTTCAGAATGGAGGGTGGAGCGTGCACACCAAGGGTGGAGAGGCTGTACGTGCACAGCAGCACGTGGAACAGAATGCAGCACAAAGTCATACCCAGCCTGTAGGGCCTGACTCGCCTCCCACGTGGAAAATCCCCCTGCTCAAAAATGTGGTTTCATTCAAACCATAATCTTTTAGCACAAAATGATAAGGAGGGAATTTCAAAATCAAATGTTTCATTTTGAAAAAGTATTCGGAAACAATGTGCAATCTATTGTTTTAATTTGAAGTAGTGTTTTGTTTTCATTTTTCACTTGGAAGTTTTGAATGAGACTTTTGGACTCAAAATATCATTTTCTCTAGTTTTGTACAGCCACCCTTCCAATAAAAACAGAATTACTTAAGGCAAAATAGCCGTTCAGATAAAATTGTCGGCACCTTATGCTGCTACATTGTGACCATAGATAGGAATTATTATGATGTTAGCTTGGCCTAATCCCCATCTCCCACACTGCCCTAAGCTTTCCATTTTTCATTCGGATTGCTGTTCATTCTGCACTCAGCTATTCACTGGTGTTGGAATGCAAACAGAGAGGTAACAGAGGCCTTGAGTTGTACTGAGGCCTCCAGGTATCTCAGCAGGACTGAACTGTTAAACAAGATTTGATTCTGATCCCAACTGGTTGGGAGGAGAGATTGAAAATGAAAAACAATTTTAGAATAAGAGTAATTGAAAGTTCTTCAAATCTCTAAAGACTAATTTGAGTCTGAGATGTGTTGACATGGTAGTATTTTAGCCTTCACTGCTGCCTGTACGCTAGAGATGCACATGGCAGTTCTGTGGGCTAAGCATGTGGCTTTGAATTTTTAAAGAGGGATCTGAATTTGGGTGAACATCTGAAGCATTGCTAGTTTTCCAGCCCAACTAGAAGTTCCAAATTGATGCTGATCTATTATATGCTTTGCAAAATCCTTGATTTTGGGATCACTCCTGGGAAAGTATGCATCTGTGGTAAATTAGACACGCAGCATTTTCAAGGAGGTAAGAGTTATTATTGCAAAATACCATGATAAATGACATGCAGCGCCTCTATTGCTGGCTAGGCTGCAGCCAGAAACATGATCAGTGCTATTTGTTAATAACACAGCTCACATTTCTAGCTTGTATTTTCCTTTGCACTTTTGCTGTGGTGTTACAAGGCTCAGCCTTCTGCCATCTGTTGGTCAGGTGGTTGGTGGGTACAAATCTGTGGCAGAGCTGAAAAATGCCGCAGCAGGAGAGAAAGCTTTTTTTAACCTGGCAAGTGTTTGTACCTTGGCAAATATGAAGGTACTCTGTGTAACACCACGTTTGTGATTCCTCATGACAGAGCATGGATGATAAATGTTTAGAACTGTTTTTTCTTTCAGGTAACATCTTGTACCTTTAGATTATGTTTCCAGCTGTTCACAACTGCCTGCAGTTTCTGTTCCAAAGCCCACTCTTGCATCCAGTGGGGCCATGGTATTTGAATTCAGAGCACTTGGAATACAGTGCCAAATACCATCCTGATAGCTGTATTTGAAATAAAGTGGGTTACAGAGCAAAATTCAAGAGGAATTAGGTCTGTTAGCTCACCTATTTCCGGTTCAAACTCCTCATTTGAAAGCTGTGTGACCTGAACAACTGACCTTAACCTTCACATCCGTAGCAGCTGTCCTTGATGCAAATGTTTTCAGAAGTTTAAGAAAAGAAGATTGAGATTTTCAGAAGTGACTGGTCTTTTATTGGTGTTTCCATGGTTGTCACTGTTAAACCAGCATAATTTTAAAGGAATTAAAAAAGGCTTACTGTTTTTAAGAATTCTTTTTTAAGTTTCAGGTTTTTATTACAGGACTGCTTTTGTGCTGGGACATACAAAACAAAAAAGTGTCTATACATTCAGGACTTTAAGGATGGAGGCAGGAATACAGACTGGTTTCTGGATCTTTCTGACTTGTCTGGACCAGAGAAATCAGGAAGGTCTTGCAAGAGCCTGGCCAACAGAATCCCCTCCCTAACAGTGCTTAATAAATCGAGGAAGTTTTGAAATGAATGTCCAACTTGCACTACTTTGGCTAGGAACCAGCTGCTTCTGGAATTTCTCCATCATTAATTAGCAGCTATCACTCTTCCCAAATGTGCTTGGGTATCTGTTTTGCCACAAAAGGTTTAGTTGTCTCAAAAAATAAGCAAAACTCCAGGGCAACTGCAGCATTAACAGGAACAAGCAAATGATGCTTTGGACTGTGGAAGGACAATAGCTTTCTGAGTCAGAGTTTTTCATTAGACGATTTAAGTAGCTTCAGGGTTTTAAGTCATTCCTCCAGCGGATGTCTCATCTTACATTTTAATGTAAAGACAGAAATTTTATGAGGAAGTATGTCACAGCTCATAATGACTGCAAATGGAAGTAAGTAATTAAAAAGGAGGTAGTTGAATTGGAATGTTGTTTAGCTTTTTTAAGAAAAAACTCTGCTCAGTTGAGCATTATATACTATATATATAGTATATAACTATATACAGTTGAGCAGTTTATACTACACTCAATGTCTCAAAGTTTCAAACAGGCCAGGTGCTGAAAAGGCACGTTTGCTGATACATCTATACCAATGCCAGTGGGCAGACTTTGAAGACTAGCAGGCCTCGCTAATTGAAGGCTTCTCATCAACCGTTAAAGCTGACAGGAGGATTTCCACTGATTTTGAGACCTGAATCAGGTTCTGGAGACTGTGATTTTGGTAAGGCACAACACACTGGATGACTTCTTTAAAGCAAAGCCTGCTGGTGCTATTACCTGTTGTTTACGGTTTGATTCTGGAAAGAGGACTTTGTAGTACCAAAGAAAGTCACCTCTGCTTTGCATCATTTATATTAATAGCCCTCCTTCTTGTTTTTCCTGTCCCTCAGGGTACCCAGGAACTGGTTAAACAGGTGAAGAATTTGCCCCAAGCCAACTACAACCTCCTCAAATACATATGCAAGTAAGTGAAATTAATTAACACTTGAAAAAGTCACCAAGTTTTGTGAGGTTCAGTCTTATATGCAAATAATTTACTGTGAAAGCATGAATATTCAAACATCACTTACGTGTAAGTTAGTACTCCTATAAAAATGTGGAGGTGAACATGCAGCCTGCCTGAAGGAAGCTCTTGGTTTATCCAAGAGCATCAGCCAAGCAAATTGCTGTCACCCACAGCCTTGGCAGCAGGTATGAATGATACTAATATATTATATTGTTTATTTCAGAAGCACTTAAAGACCAGTAAAGAAAGACATTTTTTCCAGGTACTGCACACTTGGAAGACTTATGACAGAAGCTGAGTAGCAGATGCAGTCAGAATAGCCAGTCTGGCCTCAGCTCGGGTTTGGAAGTGTGGTTGGGAGTGGCTTCCCCTTGGAGTACCAGGGACTCTGCAGCCTTGTCTCCCTCATCTCTCTGCTGACTCTCCCAGTTTTTGCAAAGTGGGCTGGAATGTGTTTTGGGAGCTGGAACGAACTGTTACCCTA
Source organism: Larus michahellis (assembly GCF_964199755.1). Lineage (NCBI taxonomy): Eukaryota > Metazoa > Chordata > Aves > Charadriiformes > Laridae > Larus > Larus michahellis. Next base: position 53,084,907 of record NC_133901.1, on the reverse strand, counting down.
GTTACAGCATAGTGAACTTCATGCTGTATTCTAGTCTCCGTGGTAGTTAGTCCCTTTATGACCAGTGGGATTTGCACATCTGGAGCAGGCAGTAGACACAAACACTGACATTGAAGCCCATGACTTATTCAAGAGAAGTCAAGCCCTTCCCAAGTGTACAGACAGATAGCATTTCTGAAATGTATTTTTTGAATGCTTAAAAAAATTTATTTTGCCTCACTATGTACTTCTATAGCCATTTGTTGTAATATCTGAGCACCTCATAACATGAATGGCTGAGGCAGGGGAATATAATTATACATGTTTCTAAGTGAAGAACTGAGGAAAAGAAAGGCAAACAGATTTTTTTTTTTGACTTAGTGAAGAAAACAGGATTCTTGTGTCTCAGCATAGCGTCCGCTACAGGGCAACGCCGCAGAAAAAAAGGGAGTGCCTAGAAAAGTCATACTGCAAGTAGGAGCATTCAGAAATTTGCCAAGTAGTGCAGAATGACAAGGAAACTTTTTCCCTGCCAAAACCCATCCAATCATCCAAAAATTTACAACAGTTTAGGAAACAGTACAGACAGACTGAGACTGTTCACTTTTGAGGCCACTGAGTCCTCTTTCCTGCTATTGTAGGTTACCATATAGTCCTTTCTACAACTTGGCTAATTATGTACGAGCTATTTAGGTGTTTGTTACAGCCTTTCTCTTACTACAGCTCCTATTGGGAGGCTGTTCCAAATTACAAAAACATTAACTGTTAGAAACTTTCTGCTGATTTCCAGCTTATACGTATGGATAGCCAGTCTGTCTGGATTTGTTCATGTGCTGTCTTTGGCTTGCATGATCTTTTTCTTGTGTTGACGTTTGCCCAGTCGATGCATTCATAAGAAGCATTTGGGCCACCTCTTTATCTGAATTTTGTTAGATTCAAGCAACAAAGCTCTTCCCACAGGCTGCAAGTTCTAGGATAAGGAGATGAGTGAAAGGTCTTTTTACGTCTTTTATATCTGTAAGTGAAAACTGGCAGAAGTCAATCTGTGTAATTGAAGAATTCCTATAAAAATGTGAAAATGTTTTTTCATACACAGTAAAAGGCAGGATCCCTGGCAGGCTGTTCTGGCAGAAACCATCCTGTCCTCTCGTGATCATACACTAGGGGGGATCTGGGGTTATTACTGAGTATCTAAGCTGCATTAGTCCCTAGAAGCATTTCAGGTATTAGGGTTGTATAAACACAAGACAAAACTGTTCCTGCCCCAGAATGCCTACAGTCTGAGAAGTGACTTATTATTCCTCTCCTTTGATTTTTCTGGGGGGGCTTTTCAAGGTTCCTTGATGAAGTTCAGGCTCACTCCAGCGTTAACAAGATGAGTGTCCAGAACCTGGCTACAGTGTTTGGACCAAATATATTACGGCCCAAAATGGAAGATCCAGTGACCATGATGGAAGGTAGGTACTATTTGTGTGAGATAACACAACACCTGTGTTTTGGAGCTGTAAGAGTATGTTGAAAGTCATACATTCATTGGTAGCTCTATTACATGACTGCACAGTCAGGAACAAGTCAAGCAATCACTTTCATCAGTGCCTGTGAGGAGATGTACCAGTCAGCCTCTGCTATCCCACTCACCGCTGGTTGGGGAGTGTCTATCCCCTCCACCACATGGAAATGCCTCTGCCCTCTTCTAAGTTGTTTTGTGAAACTCTCTTTGAACCCACTGCTAAAATGAAAAGTCAGGCGTTCTTCAGGACCGTGCTTAAGTACCAAACTGCTATCATGTAGTACTGGTGCATTTTGGTGGTTAGACAGCTCCCTGTAAAGGACATCCAGTCCACAATGGAACAGGTACTGTCATTTTTGCTGTGACACAGTGGCCATAACTAGGTGTCTTAGAATTGTTGTGGTCTAAGCAGGCTGTGTATGGGTCAGAACTTGACAGAACCTGAGGAATAAGTTGAAAAACACTTAATTTTGGATGTAAAAATCTGAAGCTTGAAAATTATCTACCTCCATATGGGTCAGGAGATGCCCAGGGTATGATCTCTGTCTGGCTGACACTATAGCCCCTCTCCCAGGTGGCACTGGAGCACAACTATTGTGATGCAAGTTTTAGCAGGGTATGTGCATCAAGTTTTGTGGGATCTTGGCAAGCTTGGAAAAAGAATTGATGGATTCATCCAGCATTAGGCACAGGTGGAGATGCTGTGCCCCCAGGATGTCTGAACTCAGCCCTGGCACTGCTCCCTAGCTGTAGGGGACAGCTGACGTGGTGTCCTGTGTGATGGAAATCCTTCACAGAACATCAGCATTATCACATCTTAGTAGCAGCCGTGTCTTTAGCGCTGCACAAGTGACCTCTGAAAGGCACAGCAGATGTGTGCCGCACAGATGGCAACTCACTATAAGGTAACAGGCCAGCTCCAGAGCATGGCCTGACATGCTGTAGTTGTTCAGGGACTCAACCTGACACAGAGATGTGGTCCATATTATTAAGGGTAGATTCTGAGATCTTCCCCTCAAAGTGGGGAAGGTATAAAAACGTGGGGAGGAGGAAAAGGGAGTGCAAGAGCAGATGCTGGGTTATTCAGTATTATGAAGGTGGGGATGGCAGAAACCTCGATCTGTTGTGTGATGCTGTGACTTCCCCTAGTGGCCAGGTGGCCAGCGTTGATAAGAATCTTACAGCCTTGGCCAACAGCATGCTTTTTGTTCAGTTGGTGCAGATGTCAAGTTTGGGTTCAGTTCACCTCAGGCATTTCATTATGCAGTTCAGCTGATGGCAGAGGTGCTTGTACTGCCTGTAGGTGCCCAGGTGCCACAGATGCTGTGGTCTCATGGTCTCTCCTAATCATCAGATAAAAACAATACAGTGACCTGACCTGGAATTCTGTATTACCAGAATTGTAGAAGAACAGGGAACTGGTGACTGGGTTTTTAGACTTAATCATTGTACTCATAAGCAACAGCAATGGCAGTGTTTTGTTTTATTGTTAGTTGAGGATAGAAGATTGGTTAAATAGAAATAATGGAGAAGTGGAAAGACTCTCAATAAATTTTTTTTAGCTTCAGGGTAAGGTGGATCTGCTGAATCAACTGATAACAGAAAAATACTGCTGCCAGTTCTTAACAAGAAGCACTTTAATTGTGTTTCTCTTCCAATTTAAACCATGAATTTCAAATAGATATATCTGAAGTTTGACAGATGAATTGTTAGGAATGCCCTTATCTTCAGAGTTTTATTTCTCCCCCTGCTTTCACAGACATAAAATAGAAGTTGTAGGTGAGCTCAGTACCTCTTTCAGGCTGAAGCCGCATTATTGAATTCAAGCTCTTATCTTGAACCCCTGAGTATGTTAGTCTTATTCCCTATTTCAGACAATACGTAAAGATAGAATTACATGTTCACTCTTTTTAAGGTTTTCCTCTTTTGTAGAAAGTGCTTTGTATTAGGTTTGGTAAGTGGTGTTCACTGTTAGTTTATAATGGTCTACTCCACTACTGCCAAACAATGACAACTCATTTATGTGGATTTAAATTTTGCAAGTACTTTCTGTACTTGCTGTACACCCTCTGCAGGTGCATGCATCATACAGATGTCATACTTTCTGCAAGTTTCTCTATACACTGAGTGCAGCAGAAAGCCTCAGCTGAAATTTCTGGTTCTTCTATAAACACTAGCTCTGAGTCTGTTAAGACTGTGAAACTGGATGCAACGTAGTTGTGGAAACCCGCTGGTTTTGGAAGCTGGACAGAGGAGGTGCTTTATCCCAGCGAATAGGTTAGTGTGTTCAGGATCCGGCATGCATCTCTTCACAGGTCTGTGCTGTCCTGCATGGATGCAAACACTGAGATTGATGGCTGGCTCTGAACCCCATGACTTGGTGTGGCCCTGTTTTCCAGGTGTCCTCCTCCTCTGTCATCCTCAAAGGTGTCCTTAAGCATGCACATTTATTAATCATTGCTAGTGATCACCTGTACTCTGCTAGTCAGCTACACTCATGAGCTGGACTGACACCTACATCCTTCACAGTCCCCGTTTCCAGCAAAGGGAACGATTCCTGTTGCTCGCAGTCCTGTACAGAAAGAAAGGCCCAGAGCAGTTGTTTGTGCAGACCCATTGCAGTGCATGGTGGCCACAGGCCTGCCTCACAAGGAGCTCACAGGGCATCTCACAGACACGGGGTGAGTGTCTGAGGTCTTCCATGTCTCATCAACTGCTTGCCTTTTTTTCTCCCCACAGGCACCTCACTAGTTCAGCACCTGATGACAGTGCTGATAAGTGAACAGGGCCGAATTTTTGCTGTTCCCCAGGCAGATGTGCCAGGGAGCCAGCTGGAAATCAGACCTGTTCGTCAGCGCAGTACCGTGGAGTGGATCTCTGAGGAGGACGGGGAGGACAGCAGGTCAGAGAACAGCATTGCCGGCCCCGCTGATTTGCCTTCGAGCAATGCTGTGGCACTAGAGGCCACTCCTGGACCTGCAGTGAAAAACACGCCTTCAGAGCACAGTGGCAAATTGCCACAGCCTGCCACTAGCCCCAGTAAAAAAGTGCAGACGCTGCCTCCGTGGAAATACTCCTTCCGCCAGCAGGGAGCACGGTCTGTGAGTCCAAAGCTGGGCAGCTCATCCTTAGATATCCCCAACCTCTCCTCCAGTGGGAACTGGCTGATGAATGGACTGTACTCCCTCCGAGGCCATCGCCGGACAGCCTCTGGGGAGCGAGTGAAAGACTCGTGTTCTTCCCAGAGACTCTCTACCTATGACAACGTCCCTTCGTCCAGCCTCTCCCTCAGCACACACAGTATGGCCAGCACCACATGGTCTACATCATCGTGTGAAATCTCCGTGATGGACTCGGTCAGCAGCTGCCCAGCCTGCCGGGCCAGTGACTCTTCTGCTTTAAGCTCTCTCAAAACCGAGTGGGTAACTCAGGGCTCGCTGTCTCAGAGTGAGGTCAAGACTGCAGATCTGGAGAACAGCATCGACAGGTTTGACGCATGCAGCAGCAGCAGCAGCAGCGAACAGAGCAACCCGGCTGCAGCTTCCAGAGACTCTCTGAAATGCTCTAAGGCCTTACAGAGCTTGGTGGTGGAGCTAAAGACAGAACTGAGCAAACAGAGGACTGAGTATGAGACTAGTATCAAAAGGTAATGTCATCTGCTGGGGGGGGGGACAAGGAAGTCGTCTGTCAGCATTACCCCTGTTTGAACACGGGTGTGGGCTACCAAGCGTATCAGGTTCTCAGACCTGGAGTTTGGGGTTGGGAGACAGCGGATTTGGTTCTGTTTTTTCCTCACTACTATCTAAATGCAACTTTTCACTCTCTGATCTAAGAGAATCCAAAATACATGATTTCCATCACACAGGGAATTCCAATATTTCACATTCTATGTTTTCACTGGAACTGCACAGGTAATGGCAAAGTCTGCTCTTTCTTGGTGTCCTGAGAGAAACAGCAAAGAAAACATCTTGGAGGGAGGGATTGGGACCCAGGATAGTCAGGCCTCAACAAGGAACTGTGCAGGTGCTGAGATTTGTACCAAATCAGTCTGAAATTCAGGGTTTCTTGCTGCTTTTCCCAACAGAAACATTCTTCGAGAAACTGATCTTGACTGTTCTCTGGGTGGATTTTTTTGGTTGTGGTGGTGGTGCTGCATCTCAGTTACAGCTTTTTCAGCAGCCCTTTGGTGTTGAACTTCTAGAAACCTCGCTTTTGATTTTTGATGTACTTGCAGTGGTCCTTTTGCTCACGTGGCCAGGCACTGACCCAAAGTAGCAGCAAGGTGCTCGTTGTACGGCAGATCCATGAATTGTGTAGTTCTTTTCCCACTCTGATGTTTACTTGCACAACTGCAGCTGCTGGTGCTGTACTGTACATCTGTGCTCACAAAAGTTCCAGTTTTCAGGAGAGATGTGTGTGAGGGCAGGGGCTTAGGAAGTAGAAAGTATTAATAACTAGGAAGTCATAGGTATTCATTTGTGTGAGTTAGTATACGAGGTTTTATGAGTGTAAGTGCTTAATAGAATGACTTTCAGGCAAGTACTCAGAGAAATATGTGCATGAAGTATTGTTGCTTAATATACAGCTATATGCAAAATTGCACACCATCTTATCATACAGAAGAGTCATCACTGGCCTGGGCTCTGCAGCACTGGTACTTTGCACTGAAGAAGGGCTGTAGTCCCATTTCTTACAAGTAGTTAAGTTCTCAGCTTTTTTTGTCTGTTAAGGTCATAATTTATACTCCTTCAATTATTAAAACTCTGGTAGCATTTACCTGCCTCAATTTCCAATCAGTATCCCAAACACGGTACCAAAAGCACATATAACTGTTTGTAGGGATTGCATAGCACAGCTTTAGGCTACGTTTGTTGCCTCCTTTTTCTTGTTAAAGTCATTTCCTAAAAACGTATCTGAACTGTGATCTCTTTGAGTGGGCCAGCTGTTAGGGTAGGAATTTCACATGCTACCGTCCTGCTTTATTTTATGATTTCCTATGGTGGTGCCTTGGCAACCTCTGCAGCTTCTCTGCCTCCTGCATTGTACTGCCTTGGTGTGTGAAGCTGGAAGGAGATTCGAGCCTTGTAGCAGTTTCAGTTCCCACCTAACATAAAGGCTTGTTGTGTTCTGGGTAGAAGAGCTGATGAGAACATCACCGCCAGTTGTTCCAACACACCAGCATGGTGTGTTGGAAAAGGTCTGTGAAGGAGGGAGGGATGGTAGTTCATGGCTTATTTTGGTTTTTTTAGACGTCCTCCTGATGCGGAATGGAAGGGAAATGAGGGTATGTGCCTTGCATTTAATTCTGCAGAGCTGCCCTGCCAAGCCTTGTTGCAAGGATCCAGAGTAATAAACAGAAAGGAGAGCAGGCTGCAAAACTTGGAAATGTGTATATGCACAATTTTTCCTGCTGCCAGGGGGAAAGAGATGGCTTTCCACCTCTTATCAGTAAAACTGTTCCAATGGGGCCTTCAGCTGTTGAGATCAGGGACGTCCAGGAAAGACCTGTTCTTCATTCCAGCTGTTGAGCAGTTTCAGGTGCTCCAGTTCTAACACCTGCCTCTCCCCTGCAGCTCGCCAGGGACAGGGCACCCTGGCTGGAGGGGAGGGCTATAAATTGGCCAGGTCTCACAGGGCAAAGTAGCTAAGAGGAAAATGCCTAATGAACTAACAGTTTCATAAAACCAGGCAAGATGCAATCACTGCCTTTTTGTATTAAACAGGATGACTCCAGCTGTTCAGGATTACAGCCCGAAGGATCTTGCTGTCAAGTCTGAGAATTTCAAGCCAAGTTTTTCAGCTCTCAAAAATTTTGCAATGTTTTTACTACATCTGCAGCAATTTACATGTGGAAAAATATGTTCCTTTTGAGACTGCGTGAAAGTCTGCTCCTTTGGAAAGACAGGAGCTAACTAGCAAAGAAGGGAGGCCACTTAGCAGGAAAACTTTGGGCTGCCTCAGTAGCTTTATTTTATCGAAGGTAATTTAGTCCCCAAAAGTAATAATTAGTTCCTTTACAATTGTATGTGTGCTTGTGTGGTTTGCAGAACTACAGTGTGTGTAGCAGGGCATGTTTTAATGAAGGAATATGAGCTTTTTGTTGGCACATACGTAAGCGGAGGGAAAGCAGAGTCAGTATCTGCCTGGGGCAGAGGTAAGGAACACTTGCTGATGGAAAAGCTGTTATTTATCATCATCAACTGCCCGTTTTCTCTCTCTTAGTCAGAGGGAGGCAAGTTTTATGGCCTTCCTGTAACCAGTCTGTTCCAGAGCATTTCTCCCTCAAGGGTAGTATAATTATCAGGCATTCTCTGCTGAGTTTCAGTAATTCAAGTTTACCACCTGGGACTCTTAAGAAACTGGAAGTATCTTGGAGAGGTCTATTAATGTTGTGTATGAAGAAAGGCACTAAGTACTGTGACCCTATGCAATGCAGAGCATGGACAGCTGGTCTAGGCGCCTGTAGCTGACCCCTAAACTTTGTGGTGGAAAAATTTAATTGGTAGCTCAGAGCTGTAGGATGTAACAAAAATGTTATAAAAGGTGTGTGTGGGGGGGAAGTATCCCGGCTTCAGAAGAGTCCTCTTGTATTATCTGGGTGATAAAATTGTGCCTTGAATTGAGAGGGACACTTTTTTGCAGAGAAGCTACACGTATCTGTTCACTCAACCAGTGCAGCTGTTGGGCTGCTGGACTTTGTGATCAGGGCACCCGCATGTGGCTTCCCTAATTTGTTGTGAAAGTTGTGACAATGATCGTAATGTCATCCTAAGCTGCATGTGAAGGAACAGTTTAAGGGGCTGCGCTGCATTGCCTGCATAATTGCCCCTGTCTAAAGATAACCCTTTCATGTTTCACAGGGGAGCCAGGCACTCCTGCTTCAGAGTTGGGTATTATACTGATCAATGAACCTAATAGGTGGTGATTATTTTTTTAATTATTTTTCTAAAGCTAGAGAAGGGACCCTTTTCCTACAAAGACGCCTAATTTTTAAAATTTCCCTTTCTGAATATTCTAGTGATCATAAATTGCTATCTGGATATACTCCCTCCTCTCTATTACCACCACTACTCTGTCTTGCAATTAGGAAACATGATGGGGAGGACAGCAAGTGATGGGCCTTCTGCGCTTGTTTCAAATCAAAAAGTCATGAACTTTGTTCTTTGATCTCCTTAGAGAAAAGCATTAGAGCTTTGTGCACAAATTTACGAAGGTCTGTTCTTCAGATTTTTCCTCATATGAAATGTTGTTTTTTGTAAAATGTTGTGCAGTATGAAAAACTTCTATTCCCCCACCCCAATGCCAGTGAAAAACTTTACAGAAAATACCATAAAATGGATGGTAACGAAGGACCGTGACTTCATTCCTACCTGACCTCCACGGATGTTCCTCTGTACTGGATGTTGGTATAGGGAAACACGGTATCAGGATGAAAATAGAGGTTAAAAGATTATTTTGGAATTATATATTTGAAGTCAGGCTGAGGAGTTAATACATCTCCTCAGATGTTCAGGCTGTTGCCCGAGAGTGAGCATTGTTTTGTAAGACTTGAGCATATTTTCTCAAGACACAAACAGAGGAGGCTCCAGTCTCTGCCTTTAAACTCAACAGTAATGAAACGGCAATTAGTGCCCTCCTTTAGAACTTCCTCTTAGAATGAAGATAACTTATATTTATCGTAGCTATGAGCAGTATTTATCCAGCCACATAAAAAGCTCTTTTTTTTTTTTCCCCTCTTTCTCTCCTTTGGTTTTAAGAATTGAAGAAACAAGTGCAGACCTGAGGAAACAAGTGGTTAGATTAGAAGAAGAACTGGACCAAGAACGAAAGAAATACACGATGCTGGAGATAAAGCTGAGGAATTCTGAACGTGCTCGTGAAGATGCTGAGAAGAGGAATCACCTCCTGCAGAAGGAAATGGAAGAGTTTTTTTCAACATTAGGATGTTTAACTGTTGGGAGCCGAAATGCTAAAGTCCCCAAGTAGGACAAGCTGATGTACAGCATAGAAAATTATATTTCTGGCAAAACCAGTGAAAATGCACGTTTTGTTCTGGTATACTCATGTATCATGAGTAATTCTACACTGATTGTGCTCTTGGTGACACTTGCTCTCTTGTCTTTACATGTGCTGTAGTATTTGGGCCAGCTGGGAAAGACTGCGAAGCATAATGCTTGAAAGTTAGATGTCTGATTGCCAAGAGAGTGGGCACCCTTTTTATCCATAAATTAAAAGGTACTATTCTCCATAGCTGTACTGCTGCCATCTTCGGACTGACTGCACCATCCTTTTGCTGGCTCAAGGACAGTGGAAAGTCCTGCAAGGTGGGTGGGATGGCCAGAACGGATGGACGGGCTGAGCCTGGAGCTGGGGGCCTCCTACAACTTGCACTTGGGAAGATGGCGGCAGCCCCAGTGTGTCACCACATTCCATGTGGTTTAGCATATGGATTTAATGAGGTGTTTTTTCTCCCCACTCTCTACATAAAATTTGTTCAAATTTCTTATTCCTTAAAGTGGCGTTATTTTATGAAGATAATGTGAAAACAAGGTCTACAAATGAGCTGAAGACACCACAATCTTGACAAGTCACTAAAATTGTCCCTTACCCACTGAATAGTTCCAGTGTTTCACAAAAATGCAACTTGTTAAAACTGTATGTGAATAATAATCAGATTGGCCACACAAATTCCGTGGAACTTTAAATATGCACATTTTGCCGTAGGTACCTGGGTTTGCTGAGCCAAAAAAAGAGCAGAATTAGCTGCAAGAAAAAAAAATCTCGTGAGTTGATATGTACTGATCAGACATCAAGGTAGGAGAAGAAAGATTCTTATCATCAAAACACATCCAATGGCTGAGGGTTTTTTTATCTATAAAACTTTAATAGCAAAACCTATGGTAAGAGAAACTAGTGCAATTGGCAGGGGGGAAAAAGGAGGGGAAGAGGGACTAAAGGGGGCGGGGATCTATATTTAACCTTCCTGGGACAATTTACACTTAACTGCCTTGTAACATTTCTCATGACACCAGCTGATTTATTTTTGTTGTTAGTTCACAGGGAGATGAGGGGACAGGAGGAATATCGCAAACAACCCAGCAGCCTGAGCTCATTACTTCTACTAAAGAAAAATCATGAGAATGAAGCTGTAATTTCCCATAACTAGCTGCTAGGGCTGACTTCCCCTTCAAGGGGACCTTCTTTGAGAAGTTCCACGTAACGTTTGTAGCGCCCTGAGCCATGCGGAGCCTGCACACAGACAATTGTTTCACCAGATTCAGCTTGACCTCTGCTCGCCAGCCCAGCACTCACAGCACTGTTCGCTCTGTCTCGGCAGGTATCTTTGACAGCTGAGGCAGCTTGGGAGTCTCCGAGGAGAAAGATTTTTAACAGAAAAGCGCCACGACAACATGAACTGGCTACAGGGAAAGTATAGACTGTAGTGAAGGTTCTTGCTTTACTTAAGTATTTTGAAAAAATGATCTCAATCTGTCTTTTCTTACTAGAGAAGAATATAACTCATTGTCTGTAAATAACCTAGAATGGCTTTTTTACGTACCAGCAGATGGTACGCCTTTCAGTATTGACTCTCTCCTCATCATCTCACAGATATCCAGGTATTTAAACATCTAGAAGTTACCTTGTTTCTACCTCACTGTAACGCTGCTCCTCCCTATAGAAACCCAAACCACTAAAGGGAGCAAAAAGAAACATTTTAACCTTTTTATTCCTGGATAAGACAAGTCAAACAAGGTGGTAAAGTTAATTCAGTTATTTCAAGACATTTTCCCTTCTTCCGAGAATATCCAGCTGCACGGGATTCCTTACTACCCCTGGCGTGAGGCAGCGTGGCAGTACTCGAGCGTTCAGCGGGAGCAGCCTGCCACCTGCAGGCACTAGCATCGCCCTTTCCTCTTTTTTCCCACCCTCCCACCTCCTGCCTTGTATCATTACTGACAGTCACAACTGATCCTGCAAGGAATATGATTGCCTGTTTTACCTGGCATCCATTTTATCCTGGCATTCTTATTTTCACTATCACAAACGCAATGGTATCCACTCAAACCGATTAATAGAACTAACCATTTCCCGGTTGACTGTTGTGTACCAGCAACACCCGTTCCTCTTCTTTGTGAGGAATAAGTTTCAGGTCCTTTTTGAAGATGATCCACTGCAGTAAATAAAGCCTCCAGGAAGCTGCAAACTACCCAGTTCATGCTAAAATGCACCACGGTAGGATGTTAACTCTAAAGCACGGCAGCATAACGTTCATGTCCTGTCATGGGCAATTATGAGAGCAATGGGAACACACTTGTGCTCTTGTGCACAACCTCATGGAACACCATGCCCTTGTTTGAGGAAGATGACACACTCTTTCCTAGCTTTAACTCCTGTTTCTCTACTCTCTTTCCTGCCACTTCATTTGCCAGCTTCATGGACCTGAGGGAGCACTGCTCATTACTTTTGCTTATTACAGCCCCCAGTTTAAAGTGCCAGCTTTCTTAGCAAGCGTTTAAAAGCTACAGGTTTGTTAGTGTTAATAAGATATAACAAAAGGCTCCTAGAATCAGGTAGATAGATAAAGCTATGGTAAAAATGTATCTATCTATCTGTGCAATCTTTCCAGCCTTCCAGTATTTGCGAGCAAAAAAGTGTAAAAAATTTTCAGTGAAAGAAATCCAACAGAAGCGTATGCTTTAAAAAAAAACAAAACTCCAAAGCCAAACAGCAGCATTACAGAATAAAAAAAAAATTTCTGTAGGTCTCCATGGCATTTCAAATACGAAAAGGAAAATTAATAATGCTAGTTTATTTAATTATCTACATTCTCTAGTGAGTTCCATGCAAGCCAGCAGCTCTATGGAGTGTTTCAGTTCTGAGAAACTCAGTCACCCACAGACAAATCCCTGGCAGAGCTAAGACTGTCCCAGGTCTTGCTCTATATTAATATATTACTTGGAATCAGCTGCAATTTATGCTAACATACACAAATAAAAAAGAGACTTTCTGAGCCTCACCACGTTCCTAAAGAGCGCATCACAGATAGCTAGTCCAGGGGAACACAGCAGGCTGCGCTGCACTGCCCACGGTCACAGCACCTTGTCCTTATAAGTAAGTGTACACAAGGGCAATGGAACAGCACACCGACAAACGCAACTCAAGGGCACCTCGAGTCTTTGGTTACAGAAGTGCCGAGACCCTGCTGGAAAGGAGGGCACTGAAATGCATTATCTTAGGATTTAGCACCACAGAAGAGATGCCAGTGAGGAAAGTGGTCCTGGCACCCAGGTTAGCACTCCAGGAAGAGCTCTTCAGAAGCTGGATCAATCCTTCAGGCTTCTCTGAGCTCAGTGTTGAGAAAGATTCTCCTGAGGGCAGAGGGACTGGGCTCTCCTTTTGGACCCTGGACGGCCCATGGCTTACCTCTGTCTGCATCGCAGGCGCTCAGCAGCTGTATTTCCAGGCAAGAAGGCAGCTAGAGGTGGCAGCAAGGATGTAAGAACAGATTCCCAGCAGTTGCTTACACACTTGGTATGAACAGTCTGTGGCACACCCAAAGCTCATGGGAAAGGAGAAAGGGAAGAAACACGTCACTTTGCCCACGAGTGAGCTCACACACGAGAAAGGACTTTAAGCACCATTAACACCAGGTGAATTCTCAGGAAGCACTGATGCTAGTGAGACTCCAACTCCAGCCATATCAGGAAATCCATATGAAAGCCATTCCAGCCTAGCAAATGAAGAAACACTAAATGCATAGTGGTCAAACTTTTTTTTTCTTTTTTATTTAAAATATCATTATAACCAATTGACATACTAGATAACAATGTATACATTCCAGTGGTGCACATGTAATGACCTATGGCATGAACGAGTAAAAAAACCACGATGTTCTCAGTAATGCCCCACCAACAGCTTATTTGGAGGGAATAAAGGAAAAACAGGAAAAAGTATCAAATGCGGGGAAGAAAAAAAATTACAGCTTTCCCCAGTATTTTTAATGGTGTATCTTCCCCTTCGTATTTCTTGGGACAAAATAAATTTAAGAATATACTTTAAAAGGGGCAGAAGGAATGATCACAATAATTAGGGGCTTTTTTCTCAACTTTAGTAATAAAAGTTAAAGAACTCTCAAAAATAGACTAGATATTGGGCCTACAAAAGTAATTCATCTGTATGCAAAGCTTACCAAGAATTATTCCTTTTGTAAAATGTAAAGGATGAGCTGACATTACTAGTAAGCTATTTTTACCTACAAAACCAGACTACAATAATAAAATCACCAATTTACAGCTAACACAATATTCTAGATGTACATTATTGTACACAAGCTATATATTACACATGAACATCTTACGTGAAATAGATAAGAAACATACTTACTGATATTGTCTCAACATTGGCCAATAGGTTTACTTTTCTAAAGGAAGTGTATTTTTCTATTCACATTCAGTGTAGTTCCAATAGCAAGGGTTAGCTTTACTTAAGAAAAGTAGAAAGTTTGTGTGAGGTAGTTCAAGAAAACCTAGCTTAAATTTTTAACTGCAGAAGTAGAAACACAACGTGATCTGATTTATAACACGTTTCTGTAATGCAGAGATAGCTAAAGAGGAGGAGAATGGCGTGAAAGCGATCACTGAAAATACCACTTTTATCCAGTGCCCTTAACTAAGAATAAATTAAATTAATTGCAAATTTGGGTAGGCAGTAGAGTCTCATCACATTTCTTCATTAAAACCCTCTTTCTGGTCCTACTGAAAAATGCAGACAGCTCTCCTTTAACTCCAGTCCTCAAACTAAATATGTAAGCACCAAAACATTGACAGGAAAATAAAACGTAACAGCATGGAGAGGCTGCTGCCAACAGCAAATAAAAATGTATCTATAGAAATAGTCAGTTGCTTCCTTCAGCAACTTGAAACAGTGAGACCTAGTGTAAGATGAACTGCCTTCTTCGCTTTCTCCTATAACCTTAATCCAGAAACATTTCGTGTCATGCGCTTTGGATTATTGCCTGGGTAGGAATTACGCTCCTGTACTAGGCTTTTTGATCATTTTTCTTTCTGCAGTGTTGAGCTGAATGCCATATACATTAACGCAGGGCATTATACTCATGCACATGCCCGACGGGGTGCTTAACTTTTGCTCTCTAAGAAAATAGCCTGTGTTCAGAGAAGCAATTTTCCATACGGCAGCCCCCCATCAGGAACACTCCACTTGGCCGCTGAGGCAGCAGAGGGTGCTAATGCCACAACCGCCTCAAATACAGCTCCCGGCTCCTCCCCTCAGTTCACACCTGCCTATTGGCAGAGGGGCCTTACCCAACAATTTATGCTGATATTATCTTTGTATTTACCCGGAATTCCTAGCCAGAAAGATACTACTGCATGCAGCATAGTAAGGTTCTTCAAAAGTAAAAACCCAAGCCACACAGCACCTACGCAGGGAAAAGCACCATGTCATAGAATCATTTGAATCATGTCTGTTCAGCTTAGCAGAATGACTGCGATAGAGGTGACCTGGTCCATCAGGCTGGTCTAAGATCGTTCATCTGATGGGTACTGCTCTGGCAGCCCAGCTTCTCACACACGCTAACGCACAAAAACCTCAATTCTGCCCCCATTGTCTTGCATCAACAAAAGACTTCACAGAGCAGAGGCGCAGCACACTGTAACGGTACTGATTTCCCCCACTTCTATTTCAAATTCTTGAAGAACCTACTTCTACAAAAGGAGAGGAGCTTTTATCCTTGATGCCTGCCACAGCTCTGACCTCAGATGGTGGAAAATAATCTCATCGTTACTTCCCAACCTGTAACCTCACCTGACATAAGACATCAGACAGCTGACTGTAATTCAGTCCCTACCGACTCCCAATGGATTGGAACGGCCCTAGAAGAGGAAAGTTGCACGCACTTTAGTGAAGCCTGCTGTCATGAGAAGGTTCTGGAATCACAGACTAAAATAAAGCTTAATAATACTTTAAAAATAAAATTGTACAGTGTACAGTGTAGATAGTACATGATCTTACAATATAATAGACAAAGACAGCTGAGCTCTAGCTACCCTTTTGTTTGCTATCTGTGTCAGTGTACAACTATCTGAAATTATTTTATATTTCAACAAATAAAAAGGGAAGTTAAGACTAGCATGTTGTTGTGATGATTTGGTTACAGAATCTGATTTTCTTGTCTTTGAAATTCACCATCACTTTAATTTGCCTAAAATGCAAGCAACTGCAACAACAAAAAAACCCCAACAACAACCCCCCCCAACCCTGCTATGAAGATGGTGCCAAAAGCGAACTCGAGGTTTCCACAGGCACAGCTCTGACCTCAGGGAAATAATCCCTTGAAACAGAGCTCGCTCACGCTGCAGTGGGTGGCAGTGGGCGCCCCCACCCGCTCATTAACCCAGCCTTAAAGAAGAAAAGCGCAACGCTCCTTAGAGCTTATGAACTCAGTGAAGTTACTGTACATAAGCACACTCTGGTAAAAGCCTAGCAACTGTTTCCCTCAATATTCATTTTAAAAGTAATTTTTCTTTAGGACACTGGGAAGTGATAGTAAAAATTATATTTAAAGTTTCAAAATATTTCAATCACCACTGCAATCCATAGGGGTCCAAAAGAAATTTAAATAGGAATTATATTTACCATTCTGTTCTTAACAGCACTTACAGGCATCAGAAGTTGATTCTGTCAGTCTTATCTTCGTGACACCGGGGTGACCAGAATATCATTTGACCCCACATACCAACGGAGTACTGGTGTATGACCAAAAATTTTGGCTTAATTCACAGCTTAAACTTTGATAAAAAATTACAAAATAGACCGTTCTGTTGGTCTCTGTTCAACTTGAGCAGATTTTCTATGTTCCAGTGCTAGATGAATCCAAACGTGTCCTGCCTGTTCTGAGGTAATAGACAATTTGGCGGGATCCTGTAAAAATAATTGCCTTAACAAATGTGGTTTAGAAAGGCAATATTGAAATATTAGATACAAGTGAGGAAAGCAAAATTACACGCACACAGCACTTACCAGCAGTCTAGCCAGGCCAGGAAAACAGCTGTGCAGTTTATCAATTTTCAATATCATCTTTGAGACACTACCATTCCTTGTAACCCTGTATGTTTTTTAAAAAGACAGTCAGATATCGAAAGCAAAGATTTTCTGCAAAGACAAATTTTCCTCTTTCAATTAGCACTTCAAAAAGACACCTATTTAACCCAACGAGCAGAAGGAACCACACTGAAGAGCATCAGTCATTCCCGGATGACCTCTGTAGCCAGTTATATTATTTGCTTATGCTCTGCGCCTGGCAAGACTTCGGTATTTTTTTATGCTCCTTTTTGTGAGCATTGCTAATTTAAATTCCTCTTCACATTCTAATTCACTACACAAAATATGCATCTACACAAGGCAATCAATTATACAGCCTAGCTTCACTAAAAATCTGCATTTTCCAAAGGAATAAATTCTGAACGATTGTTCAACTCATACATAAACTTAAGTCAGTTATACATAAATCATTCTGTAAATATAAAATGTAAACAGTTAAAATACTTCTGTGAGGAGCAGCACCATTTTACATGACTATTTAGTAACTGTTCTATATATTTCAATATATCTTTTGTTTAAAAAGCGTGTTGAAACCTGGAGTTTCAGTGCTGAAAACTCCTGACTATTTATGACTTAAAATGAACCATTATTAAGATTTCTGCTACACCGGTCTCGTGTTGAAATGAAAGAGATAAATATTAATTTATACAGCACTACTTCTCCCTCCTTTGGATGGCATATATTGCTCACTTAATGCATTAGCTACAGAAATCCTGAGGTTCTCCTACCACTTAATGGTTTTGAGCAATCAGTTACTTTTGGTGGAGGAAGAATAGCTGAAGTTTTGCCCCTATTGCATTCACGTCATCCCCTCCTCTACCCAAAAAAGCACTCGCCTCAGTAGACAAAACTAGTAAGAAACAAAACTCCCAAGAACCACGTATTTCATGAAAGTAAAGCTACAGCATATCCGTTTTCCCTCTCGGCAGTCTAGACATCCTGGATACACTTTGTTTTGTGTGTACAAAAACAGGCTACAAGCTAGAAGTAAACAGTTTATTTGCATTGCAATGTATTATTCATGAAGTATCCTCGTGTTTTATGGTGATCACAAGATTTGGCATGCCGCAACTCTGCAGAAAACATCGCATTATTTTGTTAGGCTAGATATTTCTGCAGCTTTGAAGATATGCTTTGCTTTCTCAAGTTCATAAAACCATTCAGATGAGGTTACTCTGCAAAGGATTGTATACTGTTTGTTTCTCGAAAAAAAAAAAAACCCTACTAATTGTTGCTTTTGCTGAAGTATTATAGGCAAGTAGCCAAAATAAACCAGGATTTTGTTCACTGCCAGCACCGCAGTAATGTGCCCAAAACTACAGACAGCTGGCTGCACTGAATTCTCCCCCTCCGCCTGGACACGGACATAGGACCAAGCATAAAACTTTGAAGGATATCATGAACAAAACATCTGGAATAAATTCTAATTAAAAAATTGAAAACCTATAAAATCTTAAATAATTCATTATATGGCAATGACCACAACATTAATATGTGCTTTGATAAAACAAATTTTACAAATTCAGTAAAAAAAGATCAGCAGCATAATAATAAAGCAAATATGCAGATTTTAAAACCACAATAAAAATTATCAGGTTTAATATTTTACAGTTAATTACAGCAAAAAAAGTGGCTGCTTTTAACACAACTTACAGTTTAAAATTACAGCACTTTATGATGAATTCTACGATTATTTTTGAAAAAACACTCAAAAATACCACCAAATTTTAAAGGTGCCCTATTAATGACTAAAAGGACCCCCCTCCCACCCCCCAAAAGACCAAGTAGTCATCTACAGCAACCCAGAGGTCCAGCTGAGGTTTCTAGACTGCTGTCTGTATCAGAGGCCAATGTTGGATCTGTTGACATTGAAGACACATCATTGACAGATGACGATGAAGATGGATGTTGAGAGCCATTGATCATTGCTGCACCTGTGCTATGAGAAACAAAACAGCAAATCAGTTGCAGATACAGTTGCACGGTTCGGCGCTTGCATTAGTCTGTCTCTTCCTAACAGTCACTACTTTCTCCTGTTTCGGCAAGCGTGAAGAGGTACGTCTCAATCCATCGTCAAAGTAAATAAAACACACGTGTATTTAATGTGGGGCTTAACGAATGGCATGTCAAGAACCACAGACCTCATGTGGCACCACGTCTGTCAAATTACAGTACATGCTAGTGGTTAAATGGTTAAAAATCACAGACAGTGCTGCATAAAGCCAGAGCCAAGATACCCTACAAAATGTTGAGACCCAATGCTAGAATATATCTACACATTTTGATAAAGAAAGAAGGGGCCTGGTTTTTTTCCCCATCAGATCCCTTCCCTTCAGGCTGGGGAACAGCTGGTGTCCAGCCACTTCACATCCATTCAATCTCAGATACGCAGTAATTTTTCAGAGTCTGGACTTCAGTGAACTCTGAGCAGAGTCAGCAAAAGCTGCCCAGCTTTTGCCATCATTTTTCAGCAGTGCAGATGGAGTCCTGTCAACGGTCAGTTAATGGGCACGTTTTGCTACAGAATTCAGCAAGTTTCTGAAAGTGTTCCATGATTTTCCAACCTAGAAATCCTGTTTCATTACTTCATAAATGTAAGTAGCTGTTATATCTTTATGTGAAACTGTACCAGCCACACATTACACATCGAACCAGTTTATGGCCACAGAGTACCAGCACATACCAAGATGTTTCTTGAGGACTGAAATGAATGAAGCATCAGTTACACAGGCACACTAACAGAGGAATTTACCAGATTAATAAAAAGAGATGTCAACCCCATACACTCCATTCGAATAAGCAATATCTCAAAGAGAATCCAAGACGTTATTGGTCATTTAAGAACCCTGTTTTTGAGTTAGGTTACTCTTGGATGTCCTGAACAGCTTTACTCCCTCCTGACCTACAACTCAATGTAGCTGTGGTACTGTGCTTTTATTGTAACCAACCTAAAGGGGCTGGCTGTCCGCGTATAACCCCGTTCTTGGTTCTCTCCTCCAGGTCCATGACCTCCTTGTATATCAACTCTGAAAATGCAGAGAAGGGAAGGCAAAAAATGAATTTACAAACCCAAGACTGGATCAATAACACATGTCCCATTAAAATGTAACATTCAAATTTCATATGCTTATTACTGTTCAGAATTAGTTTTGAAAACAGGCTTTAGGCTACAGAACAACTGGCAAGTGATATAAAAATGTGGACTTCTTTTCTTTTGGAGCTACAATGGCCTGGCTCTCTCGAGAACACACTGACATTGCTCTAAGACTCTCTTGTCCAGGCTGCCTGGGGACCTGAGGTTAAACTGAGTCTTAACGAGCACTCCGTTTTTATCAATGGCTTCTTTGGTACAGATAAACTCCATCTGCAGTCTTCAAAGGAACACGTAGGAACAAGCCCAAACAGCATTGCCATCCTCCTGACACACATTTGCCACTAAATTTCCTCAGCAACAACATCTAAAGGCCCAGATCACCATGAAATGGAAAACAGTATTGGCATATAAGTAGCCACTCCAAATGAAAGCAGCAACTTTATCTTCCAGTTACAGAAGTTTCTCATCCTTAAACAGGTTAGAAGTGCTTATAACATGAATGAATCACACACCCTGTGTATCGCCCAGAAGGTTTCTAGGCTAATGGCAGCTTATTATCCAGAAAAGACTTCAGATGCGAATCTACAAAAGTAACAACAGAAGAAAAGGACTAAACATGTTAAATGCAACTCATAAGAACTGACTGTCAGAATACTACTTCTTATCTGTCACTGGCAAACTAACGCAATGTACAAACAGTTTGGAAGAAAAAAAGCATTTAAGAATTATAACTTCAAGGGCTCTGGGAGTCTCAAAAATAAACTCCATATTGCTTGAAATACCCTCAGCACATCTGCTTCAAAAAGGAAATAACTTTGCTCAGAAGGAGGATGGTAAGAGAATTTCCACAAGTCTCCCTATCTCTGCCTTTATAATTAAAATTCAGCTTCTAACAGAAAGTGACTTAAAAGCATGGTAGTACTAGATTTTACAGACTTGTGTCCATTACCAGCCAACACAATGAAACTGGCAAAAACTATTCATGAAACATTTTCCCCGCTTTTTTCCTCCGGGGATAAAAAGGTTATGCAGGTCTAATATCTGTAGGAATGTGTCTGAGAGAAAATGGTCATGTGAGCCAGCCTCCCTACTATGAGAGATTAGATTAAGGGCAAAACAGGTGGTAGAAGATGGAATTAGTACATGGGAAAAACAGGAACTGAGAAGGTAGAAAACATGTTGTGCTAATGACTAAGCAATTTACTATGTGAATTCTTGTAACCAATCTGATCTGTGAATGAACTGCATGGACAGTGCGTGAACAGAGACTGTAAGCCAATCATATAGCTGCCGCTAGCGCATGCTCTTATTGCCTGTCTATATATACTCTGTGAAAACTTGAATAAAGGGAGAACGATCATACTCATATTGAGATTCCATCGTTACTCCGGGTCCGTCTCCCACTCCGACATCCTCCGACAAATATCCCTTCCTAGACTCTTTCAGTACAAAGTATTAGACTGCCCACTGCACTAAGTTCTTGCTTAAACGCCACATTTATCACCTGCACGGCAATCTGGTTCTGCATTTTTTCTGAGCACTAGAACCTCTGCACTACCACACCTTTCAGAAGCCATTTCAAAATGAAGCACAAGCTTTACAAATAAGAAAGATGCTCCCCTTATACTTTACCATTTCACACCTCATATATGACCAGGAAATACAGACACTAAACCAGTACTGAACACTAAAGCTCGTGCTCTTGGAGGTACGAGTCTTACGTCACACTACAATCCGTTCTGCACCTCAACCCCCGCTACCGTCTCAGGATCCCACAGCTGAGAACCACCAGCATCTCCCACACCAGCTCTAACCTCACTATCTCGCCCATGACTAACACTCCTTATGGCTTCTTCTTACAAATCCTCTGCTTGATTTATAAGATTTAAGAGAGTACACGAAAATGCTCTTCACTTGGAGACTAGTGCTTCTGCTTCAGACTTACATTGCTGAAACGCCTGCATCTTCTTCAGCTGTAGCAGTTTGTCCAGAGGAGTTCCCCTCCGTGAAAACGCTGCCTTTTGGTTTGCAAAAAGTGACTGAAATGAACGGGTCTTAAGTTCACTACAAAGGTTCAGCATCTTCGCAGGAAGATTTTTAGTGTCCCAACAATCAAGAGGTTGAGAAGCTCTGATCTATGCTCTTGCCATTCCAAGCAATTTAATAAATACTATTAGGTTGCTCAGGAGAAACTTAAGAACAGTAATTGTTGGGGCCCAGCCCACTCCCACAAGCCTTATTATACTTAAAATGCCCTTCTTACCTTTCCATTCTTCTATCGTGTGCTCCCTCTCATCTAACTGCTTATCTGGTATCTTTGGTGGAGGCTGAAAAACAAAACTAACTCATGATAAAGCAATCAAAAGGGATATAAAACCAGAATAAATCAAAAATGAAAGTAAGCACTCAGAATATGAACCTGATTTAAAACCACTGTATTTAGATGGTCAAATGTTCTCTCATACTTGGACTTGGCCTGTTCTCTAGATGCTGCTACATGTTTTAAAGTTCTGCCGATTAACAGATTTGCTTACATTAATGTAATTATTAAAACAGAAACTGAACAGTCTGGTAAAAGAGCTGCTAAGTGCAGCAGCTCCTAAGCCCAAGCAGCCCTTTTTACCTACTCACTGGTAATTACTAAATTTTCCCTCTAGCTATTATAGATCAGCACAAGTCTAATTGCACCATTTACATCAAGCATCTTTTCCTATTCTTAGCGGCATATCACCAACCACCTTTCTTTTAAAAAAATGACACTTTTCTCATTAGCTGAAATTGTCCTGAAATTAATTTATTTTAAAATTTTTTCACTTAAGCCCTTTGTTCACTAATGTTAATAATTGAAAGCTCAAGATCTTGTACTCAGATTTTGCTGCAACACTTATTTTCCAGTTTAAGAGTCTTATCAATTGCTACAACCAATGAAAATATTTCTCTCACCCGGAAGTAAATACCTCAGAATCTTACCAAGGGCAAACAAACCTCACTGAAACAACCGAAGCTCGATAAATTAGAACCTTACATAAAGGATTTCAGATGCATTACTACACGTCCCGGAGATTATATGCAATTATACACGAACACACACACACATGTACATTTGGGCAGTTTGTGCCCACTCCTAATACCATTTCTAATACACAGGTCTATGGATGTCAATAGAAGTGATTACAGCTCAGTTAAGCTTCTAGTGAAATGTGTAGATCCTGCAATAATCTTCTCCCAAGCAGCCATATCAAGCATCACAAGTTTGCTTTGGTACAGTACTATCCTGATCAGAGACCTAAACCAAGAACTTACAGCTTCTGCTTCTGATGGATCATACCAAACATTGATGTATGGGTGCTGCAGGGCTTCATCCACAGAGATTCTTTTAGAAGCATCTATAACCAGCATTTTTGATAACAAATCCCTTGCTTGACTTGCTGCGAAAGTGAAATTTTCCATTTAGACTAGTGCCATATGTAGTGCACATAATACAATATTTCAAAGCTCATAATAAGAGGAAACCCAGAGTAAACAAATTCCAGTTCAATATCTATGAAACCCTCTGGTAATTTGGGGTTTAGGGAAGTGGTCCATTTGGTGGGAAAAAAAAATGAGGAGGATAACACAGGTGGGAAAGGGGTTGGACACGTTTCACTGTATATTTTCAGCACACAGCGGCCCTTGGCGTGACATCTTTTGTGAAATATAACTCAGCTGGCAGTACAGCCTGGCCTGGTATAGCAGCGGGCAAGGACCTACCACCCCCTCTTACAGTTTATGGAGATAAAACTGTCACATACTGTTAGTCACAGAAAATACGGTGAGTCTGTGACTCCACTGAGTAGGTGACTTTTAGAATCAGTAAGTTATTTCAGTAACTACAGGTATCTATGTATCATCAATATAAACCCCTCATTTTCATCCCTAGAGAAAGAAGATCTGCTCTGCCTACACGACTTCCATTCCACCCTCCCTCTACTCTTCTCTAAATCATGCTGTTCTCTGTCATGGAGAGGGATATATATATATCTATATCTATATCTACCTTTACTTTTCTTTATAAAGATATCTCCAGAATAGGAGCTGCTTCAGAGAAAATGGGAAAGTGGAGGTAATCATACGCCAGCAAGGTCATCCACTCCCATGATAAAAATATTGTAATATTTAAACATTTACCACGATGATTTTATAGTGAAAAAACCCAAGATATGTTACTGTTCGATATATATATATCACATTTTTTAAACTTTCACAATATACAACACACAGAAGATAGACCTTACCTTTAAGCTTATTGTGTTCAGAGTCAGCTGGGAAAAGGACATCTGGGAAGAGTTTTTCAAAACTATATCCAGCATATTTCGGTCTGTTCTCCACATAAGTTCGGACTGTAGGCTGTAGTTTCTTCATAAATTCGGGACATGGTGTTCCTAGCTGCTCTATAACTTTATTCCATTGATCAATATCTAAGGTTATACAGCTAAGAAAAACACTGAGTCGAATTTTCAGCTAGGAAGTTACATTAAAACAAGATGAAATAACCAACAGAGAGAAAACACAGAAAATGATAATAAAATATCAAGTTCATCATCATTAATTAGGACTACCTTCTTAGAGAAAACAGTGAAACAAAGCAAGACTATGATAGCGTACTCAAGCAACGCGTATCGTAATTAACTAGCAAAGGATATACTTCTGAGAAGCAGAGAAAATTAGAAAGACTCACAAAATGTTTAAATGTATTTAAATAAAGGCATTTTTTGGGTTCTGGAGAAGAACTCACTCCTGATCTGAACATGTTCACAGTGGTCAAACTACTGCACATCACCAAGGCACCCGAGAGCATTACCCGCTCTAGGTGCTTCGTCTTTCGTTCTCATCTCGATACCTCAGCCCAGTTTGGACTCTCCCAAATTCGCAATCTCTCACTAACAACGTGGGACCCTGAGTGCCGGTGGGCACACAAAGGATGAGATCTTGGCCTGCACAGCTCAATGACAATTTTGTGCAGAAGTAAAAGACTTTCAAGGACACGTAAGGAACATCTTAATTAAAAAGTTTAGACAGGTAAAGGGGAGATTGACCAGCTCACTGAAGAAGAATTTAACATGTGTTACTGAATAAAAAAAAGCAACCTTTGGCTCAAGGAATTCCTAGTTGTAGATGGTTAGATACTGGGTGAGAGCTCAGGTAAAATTTTATATATGCCTATCTCGTTCATACATTCTCCCCAACTTTTTCTTTTTGGCTACTGTCAAAGACTGGACACTGGGCAACCTAAACCTTCAGTTGGATGTAGCAAGCGCCCTCTTATGTTCTTAAAACTTAAAAGCAGACCTTTATATAAGGACTTTCAAGGTTTGCAAGTGCTTTAATATAGGCCTTGGGAAAAAAAAAAAAGTATTTACATTGTATGACACTGAGCCACACTTGCAAACCAGACGCATAACGCTCAGCGCGGGGCAGCTCCTGCAATGAGAGCTCTGTGGAAGTAAGGATGCCCTGGATCTCCCCACTGCACCTCTAAATCTTCACCCAATCTTCACCCCTAAATGGTACTATGTCAGTTATTAAACAGTTAACCTGTGGGAAAAGCAGGAAAGATTTCTGACGGCATCTAAAAAACTGAAGTGTAACTATTAGTATAACAAGTAAGATGCCAAACTCCAATTAGATCCACTAATTGTAGCGATGACCCAGAGGTTTCATCTCCATTTGCTTGGAGCCGACCCTTTGTCGAAAGTGTTGTTCACAGGACGACCCGTACAGATACCATCAACCCGCTCATGGAATAGAATGGCAGAACTGCCAGATATTTCTGAAAGCTCTTTGCAGGATCATTTCTGCATGCAAAAATATAAAACTCCAGACTGTAACTAAAGAAGCTGGTTAAGAATCTTTTGTAAACATTTCCTATAAAATGTAAAGAACAATAACTGCTACCACGCTCGAGTACTAAACAAGATTAGTAAGCTATTACATAAAAATGATCTCCAAAGCAAAAATCAATGCACGTGAACCAGTAAGACACCACCTAAACAAAAAAAAATAATCTGTCTTAAATGTGACAACATCTAAAAGCAATGGATAGACACTATATTAAATTGAAAGAAGAAAAAGAAGAAAAAAAAATAGAAAAAGGAAAAAGAAAGAGTAAGTCTGTTTGCCCAAGTGGTATTTTGTTCATCTTGCTTAGTATTAGTCTCTAATGACAGTCATACACATTAACGCTGTCTTGTGGTTTTGCCTTAAATGGTACAACTGTAGACATTTTTGCAGCTTCCTGGAACCAAACAAATGAACTTGCGAACTGTATTTTGAAAGGCAGTTTAAAACCAGTATTTTAAAACTTAGAACCACCTTAATCTGGAACCATAGCGCTGCAGTATCTTTTGACCTTTTACGACCAGATGCTAGGCCAAAGGTAAGGATACGATCTGTACCAGGAAATAAAACACCACCTTTGATCATTTCTCCCATGATGCACCCAACTGACCAAATGTCAACTGAAAACAAAATGCAATGATATTAACATAAAAGATAGTTATTAAAATAAAGTAAATAAAAATATCTAGAGAGACACACACATGAAGTGACTATAAAAAGCGTGTGTAATGGACGTGAGTGAAGGTGAGTGTATGCTAACTACAGGACCAGCAGAGACTATGTCCTACTGCTAGGTGCAGCCTGAATATAAATGAAGTTCTTTGGGTTTTTTTAAGTGTATCACAAGAAAAATCCATGTTCATTTAATAAAAAAAAATAATAAATAAATAATTGTACAATACGCATTTTCATGACACAACATCAATAAAAAGGTTAATCACTTCCTAACTAATTCAACCTGCTGCAGCAGCACAAGGA
The DNA here is from genome assembly GCF_964199755.1 of Larus michahellis. NCBI lineage: Eukaryota > Metazoa > Chordata > Aves > Charadriiformes > Laridae > Larus > Larus michahellis. Next base: position 53,058,349 of record NC_133901.1, on the reverse strand, counting down.
TACAGTCCCTTCCTGGAAAGAGGATTTTGTGGCAAACCATTTCGCCCATAATGCACCCCACAGACCATAAATCCACTATGTTTGTAGCACAAAAAGAAGGAAAAGCAAAGCAAACGGTCATTTAAAATTAAAAGAAGCATAACATGACTGCATCCTATAAACTGCAGAGACAGCACAGGAAAAAGAGCAAGTCTTTATATTAATCAATGAAAACACTTTAAAATACACCATATATAAGGATTAGCTTTTAACTGTCTCAAATACAAGGCAGAAAAACATCCTTTTGTTTAAGAAGTGCTAGAGCGAGAGCAGAGAGAGAGAGACACACACACGAATCAAGCAGAGCAAAGCCCTTCTCCAAGCTCTGAGGTCTGCAAAGCTGCCTTTGCCAGCAGGCTAGAAGGCAGCACCAAAGACAACTTTATTTCTTGAAAGCGATTCCATTGTAGTTGTAGGAATAATTTTAAAAGCAGCCAAGTAAAATGACCTTTAAAAATACTGCATATCTAAACAGTTCGTTCTTTTAGGAGAAGAATTAATTGGTTATTACATAGGAATCAAAATTTGCCATCAAGTATTTCCTAAAAATCAGATTACCATGCATCTCTCTTTCCCTTTAAATAAAAAGCAAACACAATCAGTAAAAGATCACTTAGAATTTTAGAGGATCAGTTAATGACAATATTAGTATGCTCCTAAAAGATTTTCAGTTAAAATTATTTGTTTAAAAATATATCCCCAGTTATGCTGAAATAACATCTTATACAAAAGAAAAACTCAAAAGCAATTTTTTTTGGTATGAAATACACATTTTCTGCATCACCTTAAAATAAATCACTCGGAAGACATGCTCAAAGGTGCACAAGTTTACTTTTTACAGGTATGCCAATTTCTTTTGTGGTTGCTTTCAGAGATGCTGTTAACTCTGTATGCAGAAGTTTTCTTGAAGTTATAATAATGAAATCGCATTATTATGAATACTTTCATGTCAAACATGACACTGGAATTTCAATTAAGCAGATAAGAAGGACATTTAAATGAGAACAATTGTATACTAAAATCCGCATGTAAAAGTTCTGAAGGAGCTCAACATTGTCAAGCAAACAACGTTGCTTCTTATTGAAAATATTCCTTCCCCCTTGTTTACAAGTTCCTCTAAAATAGTACCTAAATCATATGATAGGAGATTATAGTTGTACATATTAATAGGTCAAAATTAAGGGCCTGGTTCATTTAAAAACTGATTGTCAACATTTTATGATTAGTGGTGTTTTTTCTTTAAAAACTTGTTTCAAATATTTAAGAAAAGTAGATATTCTTTGGCTTAGAGACCCAACGATTTGAAGCCAAGTTTTGCATTTGACTTTTTAAATAAAATTCTGAATGTTGACTTTTTCACCTGCAAAACAATCTGCTGCCATTACAAACCAAAATATACCCAAATCTGTTGTAATTAGTTTGTGCTCAACATGATAAAGTGACACCCATAAGTGCACGGACAAGTCTGGGAAGAGAAATAACGTGAGTCAATGACTTATCGTCATGCCTCAGACAACTAACTACTTCAGAGGTGAAGAAAAACACTGGAAACTATTCTGCTGGTCACTCCAGAAAATCAAACTTGTGATGTTTGGTGGTGTTTTCGTTTGCCGCTTTCACTAATCAAACAAAACCTCTCTATATATGGGTTTCTAACTTCTTTATGAAGCTAGACTAACTTGTACCTTAAGGATTGCTCCTGTGAATACTTCTATAGAAGACTGAGTAAAATCTGATTACAGATTTCATAAATCTTTTAAAAAGATCTACGGCTTGCCATACAGAGTGTATTTTATTTTTAAAAACCCTGTTTGGAGCAAATTTACTATTTTCTATAATTCTAAGAGAAAAAAATATCAAGTGAAAATGAAGTTCAAACCCAGCATACATAGTAGAAAACTTAAAAGTAGTTGCTTCAGAGTGCCTGGGGCTTTCCTTGCTTTTCAGTGCATCCTTCCTGATAATCACGCACATAACAGCACATAAATCTAAACACGTTATGGTATGTGTGCACAAACAGTGTTGGTGCCCTTCTTCAGGTCTGAATTTCTTGAGTTTGCAAGGCCTGGGTTCTTAACGTAATATATCCAAATGTGCTTTATCTCCTTCAGTATCAAAACCTATGTAGAAGTTAACTCTATAATCAGTCTGTCTGGGATCTTTGCTAGTTTTAAAACAATTAAAGATTTCCTATGTGCGTAATATAGCACCAAAAGAATACTACTCTGTAGTATGTATCTCAGTCATCAAAACAGCTACTGCAATCCTCCCACATAAGTTGAGCAGGGCACTGAAACGGCAGAAAGCTGCCAGATGACCCTCTTCCATTAAACTAAACGTTAATGTTAACCATGAGTTAGATGGCAATTTTCAATATTTAACTCTAAATTAAATAAGTTAACTTTTAATTTAACTATGGGTTTAAAGGGCTAAAATAGGCATCAGGTGCTAAGAGGTGAGGATCCTGGACAGCCCACGGTTCATCCTCCATCCCTGCCTCCCTCCAGGAGGAACTGCTCAGGCAGCCATGCAGAAGAGTAACAGTTTATGTAAATAGCCTTTTAATGACAACCGTACATATGGAAATGCAGATTGTCTTCTGACTCAGTTAGCACACAGATTTACTTTTACATTCTCCAAAAGTGTCATTCTCAACACAACGACCGTGTATTTGGCTTTGGGAAAACGTGATGGTTTTTCATATGAAAGTTAGTTTTTATTTATATTCTGCTGCACAACACAATTCAGCCTTGCTTAAGGAACAGGATTGTCACTAGCATGACAGGGTGATCTAGAAAACAATCTAATGAACTCCAATAATAACCTAAGAAATGTTTCACTGGAAATAATGCACTTTTGCAATTCAAAATTACTTAAGAGAAAAACGTAATCTGGGCAAGCTATGTCAGAAAACTTGTGACTTCCATTGTATCAATTCCTTCTGTAAGGCAGCTGCGTGACTCAGACTGCAGCTTTAGGTTCTTTTACCTAGTGTCTCTTAACTGGCCAATGTAAAATCTTGGGGGGAAAAAAGATAAATATATGCTTTCTACTAAACTTCAGTAGTTAAAAAAATAACTTTAAGCTTGCTCCAATCAACCTCTGACTGCTAAATTAGGGGAAAAATAGCCAATCATGAAGGCCATTTGAAGAAATGTACATCCTCTTATGAACACTAACAATCCAAACAGAAATAAAAACCACAGCCTCACAAAAAAGTTGTATTCTCATTCCTTTGAGCTGGCCTCTTTCATTGCCAACACCAATAGAAGTTATCCGTCTTGGCTTTTATAAAGGACAACAAGGTCAACTCTCTCTGCACATAGCAGCTACCGTTTACAAACAACCTGAAGTCGCTCGCCCTACTGGTATGCCATTGCCAGGGAAGTTTGCAGAGTATATTAAGAATCCTGACAAGCAGAGCAGCCCCAGCTCTGTCAGCAGCCTGGGGAGCCACCCTCACATCACCCGGAGACAGCCAGCAAAGCCTCAAGCGTCACGGCATCTGATGGGCCTTACTGGAGGACTAATCAATAGAGGGTTTAAAATCCCTTCAGCGAAGGGTGGCCTCTGTGCACTGTGCCTGCCTGAGGTGGAAACACCGAGTGACCTGAACTGACCACAGTGACAGCGGGTCAACGAAACAGCAGCAGAACTGGGGCTGCTACGACAGAACTGCAGGAATGACGTGTTACTGCGGTTTCCTAAAGGATAGTAGCTGTTCCGTTCATAAGGTGCAATGTACTTGATCATGTGTTTCCCTCACATGCTGTATCCTTTCCTTATTTTCTTGCAGAAGGTATTGAGGAGGGCCACAGAGCTAGTATAAAGAGGAGGGAAATGTACTCAAAGAGGGATGAAGTAAACAAATTTCCTTGGCATTTATCATGGACCTCAAAGAATCTATGAAGCTTCATGACGATACTCTCTGCATTCTTGTCTCAAGTATATTATTGAATTTTTCTTCAGCAACATTAATTAAGAACTTATTGTGAGAGGTTTAAAGCAGGCCAGTTTTAATAAAAAGTAATGCCACAGTAGGTAGTTCTATCTTGTTTGTTCCTCAGTAGCCTTTAAGTTCCCTACATCCTGAAAGGCTATATTGAATATAGTTATTTAAACGTTAAATTCAGGACACGTATTTACTGATGAATTACAACTTACTTCCTCATCAAGAATAAAGTCAGGTGAAGGTGTATCAAGGTACATACCATGTATTAAGAAAATATATTTCCAGTTCTTCCAGGATGAAACTTAATCTACCAAGCAAGTTATTTAATTTTTTAAACAAACAAGGCCCTCAATTTCTTCTCCTATTAAATGTAAACATTTCTAATGGGTTGAGTTGAATAAACAAATTGGTGTATCCAGAATCTGCATTTTGGTCACAAGGGTAATTTATAAAATTTCTACAGCTTGAAAAAAAAACACATTAACATGTAAAATGTGGTGCGCCAAACAAAAAAATAAAGCTATGTCAAAGAAAGACTATATTTGCTGACCGTTTTCTTTGTATCCCATCCCTAGGATGACCTCTGGTGCTCTGTAGTAACGAGTCACTACATAAGGCGTCATCATAAAACTAGTTCCTGCAGTTCTGGCCAGTCCAAAGTCAAGAATCTTCAAAGTGCAGTCTGACTTTACTACTATATTACTGGGCTTTAAATCCTTTAAAAAGAAACATCATATATGACTGCTAAGACAAGCACAAAGTACTCTGTGGTTCACATTTTAAAAAGATAATACTGCTAACATTAAACCCCACATATACAACTCAGTTATTGCTACAACTGCAGTTTCTTTTCCCCTTGCATTAATTCATGTGCATTCAGCAGACTATGGAATTAATTCCCTTATTGTGCTTGTAGATTTATATAGCACTAAAAGAAGGAAAATACAACCAGCGTTACAAGATATGTTAGCAATGTCCGAAATAAATTGAGGTTAGTAAGAAATGTTAGCTCTGAGGAAAGGTCTAGAAACTGCTCACTGGAACAACGGTTATTACTGTGATGCAGAACACAAGTAACATGACAATTGCTGGAATCATTTGATGCAATAATCATCTCAATACAAGAATTATTAAAATCATAACATGAATGTAAGAAGTAAAAGGTTTCTTTGCTATTTGAGGCTGCATTACCTCTTTTGAACCAATGCAGATGTTTCTCTGAACAAGAAGGAAATCCCCATTTTCACACCGATTTAGTTTCCCATTTAGGATTTGGTTTTATACTAATTTTAGCGACCAAACCCAAAAGGGCACCATTGAAAAACTGCCAGAAATTAACACAATCATTAAATTGGAGTGGAGAATGCCCTGATACAGCTTCAGATCATCTTAGTTAGAAACTTGGTAACTGTATTCTCTTCATTTCAACCCTAAAACCACATTGACAACAGCGGCTTTATGACATCTATTTATATGGATGCTACACAGGCATAGTCGGTCGTTATTTCAGGAGGATCTTACACACATCTGAATGTCACAGAGCAGCAAATATTGCGAACAGAGTAACTTCAGAATACATTTGCCATCGGAAAATCATTCATAGCACACAGGCTAGCAGAGATAAGGCTTGGATCCTTTCTGCCTACACTCTACTAAGATTAATGAGAGAAAAACCCGAGACGTGGCAGACGACTCCAGCATTCGAGCTGCAGGCATTTGACAAGTAGCCCTATCTTTCTCTGTTTCATAAAGACTTAAAAGTGGCTATCTGCAAGATATATGTCGTTTTCATTTCTACTTGTATGGCTTTTGCAAAACTCCTCAAAAAGCTAAGAAAGCTGCATTAAAGGGAGAGGAAACCACAAAAAAGAGTTCCAGAACAAGAATTTTAATGGGTAATTAAAAGTCTTGCATACTTACATATTCACACACGCACTTCCAAATCACACACACAAAGACTCTGCAGACAACTTTGGCTTAAAAGATTCTCAAATGCCACAAATGAATTCAAGTATTTTAAGGCATTCCAGCTATTTAATATGCCTGTTTCAGATTCTGCTACTATCCTGTTTATTATTAGCTTCATTTTTGCACACTTCTATTATTTGGAGGATGTTGATTGCAGAATCCCAGGTGAATGCTCATAGTATTAATTATATTCATCTTCCCCAAAGCTGCAGGATTAACACTGAAAATGTTAAGAGAGCTTCCCTTTGCAAAAGAAAAATCACTATAAGGACAAAAAACAAAAGTGTACAGAGTACTGCCCATCCTTAATTTATGAACATCATGTAGGTGTCATGAAGCCTAGGAACATGCTGTAATTTAGAATACAGAGCTGTCCTTCAAAATGATGGAGGCGAGAGTTGACTTACACTGCATCCAAATTCATGCAGAACCAATACCTCTTATATTTTAAATAAACAAGGACTCGAAAGCTCCTCTAAGAGTGATCAAGTTAGTCATGCTGTATAAATATATCCAGAACCTATAGCAGAAGATAGCTCTCACATAATCTTAAAAATGTAAAATGTCAGTGCCTAAAAATCAGAGATTATTCAAGGCCATCTCCCCATTAACCAGACAGGGAGAGAGGGGTATCGCTGGAGGGTAATTCATGGCTTGTACGGGATTTTCCCTTTCTAAAGAAAGATTTGTATGAAAGGGCTTCCATAATTAGGCACCTTTGCTAAGTGCTCAAAATCAGTCTGAATCCAGTGTTTCAGAGCCTCCACGCAAGACTAATGAGACGTTTTGTGTCCTTCAGCAAGTCAGTGAGGCACAACTCTGCAACGCTGATCATTCATCCTCTTCAGATTGTGAAATATAAATGAACATGTACTTCTACACTTGCTGGAAACTCCGTCTCTGCAAAGAGTTTTGAACAAAGTAATGTTCATTTGCCAACATCTGTTAAAGCCGCTGTAAAGCTATAGTCAAATCTTTACCAAGATCAAATCTTTATCCACTGATGTGGCAGCAAAGTATGCTCCCAACAACTTCTAGATGAAATTGTCTGAAACTCTTTATGTTTGATCTCTGCGTTGTTCCGTGCCTCTAATTTGCTATGAAAAAAAACCCCACTTATTTCTATGGCAGGTAATATCCAGTGCTACAGGCACACATACAGATCTTTGTCATTTCAGTCATTCAGCAAGCTCTGAAAAAGTTACTGAGATGCTGAGATTATCGCAACTGTGTTAGAAGCTGAAAAACCCAGTTAAAATCCATGTGGAACTACCAATACCAGAAAAAAAGCTTAAAGCTTTAGAGAACACTAAAGAAGTGCACTAGATTCATACCAGAGTGCTCCACAGGCAGCCACGGTAGTGCAGACTATGTTTAAGGAGTAACTAATTTCAACAAAGTAATTAGCTTTAGACATTAAGGACAGTGGTGCTGAAAGCCCAGAAGAGTGATATAAAAAGGTTACTATTGCAGCCACACAGTCCATATGAAATATGTCCCTTTTCAAGCATGTCCTCCTTATCTCCTGAGGTTTTGTTTAACTTGTTCCACAGGGAAACAGGATTTTGATACCTTGAAGTATCCAGGCATAAGGCACACAGCAGGTGAGTAATGCAAATGTTTTGCCTGAACACACTTAATCTTCTAACAAAGTCTGAGAAGCAGCTGTCAGCTCAAAATCTTCCATGAAGACATGCAAGTGAAATCTATCTGCCCATATCCTTCAAAAGCATTCATGCATACATATGTTACTATTTACACAGCAATTCTATCTATAGTCTCTTTGGAATAGGTTATCCCTGTACTTCATACTACTGCACAACATGAAGCATTTCAAAGACTTCACCAATATCTACAGAGGCAGGAATTCTATCCTCAAAGCTGTCTTTACTCCTGCCCAACAACTACCTGAGTCGTTACTTCTTTTCTATAAATGTATGAATGTTTACATTTATCCATGACTTCTCCAGGCTCAATGGTTTGATGCCCACTTCATAGGATTACAAACCGCCCTTGAAGCAAATTCTAGAAGCTCCCTCCTGCCTGCGCTAAGGTCCACAGAAAGAGACCCTCTTACATTACCTACTCTAGCACGTCCGTACAATATGCAGCTTTCCAAAAATAAAAAAAGACCTAGGAAAGCCCACAGCATTAAACTTGCATGCCTAAGCACTGAAGAGACCAGAAAATGTGAAGCTGTGGACAAAATCATTATTTCAATCCCACAGACGCACGCATTAGGACACAAAGGGCTGCTAATATCAGTCCTATGCAATATAATACCACAACTGTGGCAAGTGAAGAAACCGAGTTTTGCCCAGCATTCCCAGAACAATGCAAGAAGCCCACCGACCTGTCTCAATGCAGACCAAGAAGCACAGGGTCCAATGCCTGGTTGCGGGCGATGCTTCTGCCTACCTTCCCTCGCCCATCTCTTCCAAACGCAGCAGTTCAGGGCAAGCTGCACACAAGAAGGAACCTTCACCTTCCCTCCCCAAGCTCCTCACTGGAACAAGGCAGCTGATGAGTACTAGAGCTAGCTAAAGGAAGCTCTTCGGCCATTCAAACATATTCTCTAGTCTCGAGGCCAGATTGAACAGGAGTGTCATACTGCCAGGTCCAGCTTGCAGGCCATTCAACACACCGGTCACAACGAGGTGGACTAATTAACTGGACAAGCATCCTAACACAGCAATTCCTGCGGTAGCACTCAGAATTGCCAGTGATGATTTGTTTTGCTGTGTACAACATCCATGAGGAAGACTATGCAGTAATGACTGAAAGTATCACACATGAATAAGTTTAATTACATCTTCTACATCCTTTCAGAAATGAAAGCTTTTAAAACTCTCCAAAAAAAAAATACAATGAAAAACATATCACTGTAGAACTATAAGCTTACAATTTCCCAAACCAGCAGAGATTAAATCTCTGCTAAATCTCAAGCAATCTTTACACTACGTACAAATATATATGAGATGTTCATCTTCAACAGGCAATCTTAAATTCAGAATTTCTTGACTGGATTGCAACACACACATGCCATTTAAAAAGCAGTAGTCAGTTTCGCCTGCAGGCAGTCTGAGCGAATGCTTTGTGACACACAGGTATATGAAAGATCCACTTACAGGCGTTTATCATCATCTGTTTTATCTGGAGACTTCAGATATTTATTATTACTCTGCTAGTAAAAGAGCAGAAATAAAATGGGCAGTTCTTACAAAAGATGGCATTTCAGGTTTGGTTACCAAAACAATAAAGGCAGAGATGCTTTCAGATATTTTTTCCTGCCATGACTACTGAAAAAGAACATTATATAGAATTAGAGGAGGTAATGCAAAAATCTTCAGTTGCTCTGTGCAGATTATTATCAAATCATTCAAACATTCAAAAGGTTCATTCCAGAATTACATTGGAAAAGCTAAGCGTGACGATTTCTCTCCAGCTTTCTCTGTCTGCCTATGGGACAGGCTATGGATCAACCTTTGTGCTCAAATTTCTGAATTAAATACTCAAGGCAAAACCAGATGCAATGCAAAATATACACACTTAAGTTCACTTACCCTATGTATAATTCCAGCTGAATGAAGATGTTTGATACCACACAGCATTTGATAAAGAAGATAAGACATTCGTTCATGGTCTAGCTCCATCTGAATCACTTGGCAGAGATTTGCATCCATGAGCTCCATCACTATGTAGCTTATGAAGAAAAAAAAAATAATAATCAGATAACACTGCCATTATATTGTGTTCTTTCCTGTGTTCATCTTTCTGCGTGAATATACTTTAAATTAATTCTCAGCTTTAGTTCAAATCAGACTTACACGTCTTGAAATTCTTCCAGGGATTTTTGTGGTGTGAACACATTCAGTAGGCCGATTATCTGTAGGAAGGGGGAGAGGAAGTATAATTGCACCATAGCAATATCAAAGTCAACATTTCAAAACTGATAGCCAGTATTCTGATGTGAACCTGCTGGTACACACTGAAGCTCAAGATGCTCAGTGGCTCAACCAGACCTAACGCGCTGTAATAGATGCTAATGATTTTAGGAGGAATGTCTTTCCTCCACAAATCACATAATGTAAGGACACTCTGTGGGCATTAACAAGATGATATTCAAAGTTTAAAACCTAAGGAATTTCGTGAGTCTTTCCCTGTCTTCTACTTTCAATTTGAAGAGAGCTGGTAAGATTTTTATTGCATATGAGGAAAAATAAAATTAAAACCTGACAATGACTACCTAAGAGATACAACTTTGCCATTGACAGAGGCGATGCAACAACTCCACCCAAAGACAAAACAGATTCTTGGAGCTGCTTCAGGACATTTCCCAGTTGCTAAGAACAGATGGGATGTGCAGGAACAGGTCAAGCAACTACTCATCAAGAGTCAGTCAGGCTTGCAAAAGTTTATCATCGTACAAATTATGCTATTAGGTAAAAATTCCTTCAGAGAATCCACATATAAACCATCTCTGTCTTATAAAAAATACAAAATTTTCCCAAGCAGCTAAAAGACAGAGTAAGTCTTCTATGACTTTCTCCTTCCTTAGCAGGCAGGGGGAATTTTATCTTGCTGAAGGGGGATTAAGAGGGAAGGTGAGGAAGACTGCACACAGCAGTCTCTGAAGGAAGAAAATGGACAATACCAGCCATCTGTGGTTCAACTTTTATCACTTAATTCTCCCCATTTCTCTGTGATCTGGTCTACTCCACAGCTTCTTAAGCATCAGACAGTTTCTGTTGTCACAACACAAGATTCCTAACTCATTCATGCACCAGGGAAAAAAAAAGCACAACATCCTTTCTTCTCCTATCTGTCTAGCAACAACAACAGAAACAAGGATGCACTTACCACTATTGGTATTTTTATTTGCCAGCTGCCTGCAAAGCGTAGTAATGTAACACTTGCTCCCTTCCTGAGTAAAGGGGGTAGTTAAAGATTGGGCTGGTATAAAAATTAGTCAATAATAGCTCTTCTGAAAGACCTTCTGTGCTTATCACAGAGATACAACCACACAATGAAAATCTCTACAGAGGATGCCATCCTCTGAAGTCACTTTTAAGACTTTTACAAAGAATAACCTTCCAGTTAAGTCTTTAACATATAAAGCAGGACACTGCACTCACATTTTTGTGATTAACGCACTTCATAAGAACAAGCTCTCTGTAGGCTCTTTTTGCATGAGTTTGGTTCTGAAACGGTCGGCTTAACTTCTTGATTGCAACATTTCGTTCGAGGATGGCATCATAAGCTGCACTGTAATTAAAAATAACATTACCACATCTCAGTGTCAAGGTCCTTTAAGCTGTGGCAGTTGCTACCTTTTTCAGATACCTTGTATCGTGTCTGCAGATAAACCAAATTTCCGGTACTATGTAATAGCAAAGTGCTCTTGTATGCTGAGCGATTCAAAATTTAGAAATGTTTCCCAGCTTCATAGTATTAACACATGACAATCTCCAGGAAATAATGCAGGATATCTGCTTCCTAAAATATCTTACTAAAGATATTGAGTTCTTGCCACTCATTGGCACTCAAGAACAGACCGTCTAAAAACGATCCAAAACACTTCAAACACAAAAAGCACATCAATTTTATGTAAAATCTTCACACAGAAAGGAAGGGAGAAGGAGAGAGGAAAAGCAGGTTGTATAAAGGTCCCATGCTTTCACTTATGCAGTTGCTTAATATCCTCATGACAATGACCACATAAATGTCAAGTTAAAACAAAAAAAAAAATGTTAGGAAAGCTTTAACATCTTGATGTCACTGTCTTTTACTTGGTAAAAAGAAAGAATAATATTTTGTTTGCAGACTAATGCCAAGATTGTCATATGATTCAGTGACACGAGCTGTTTAACTGATGAAGACTGTTACAGGGGACAACTCCCATACATATCACATTTCCATGGCAGGAAGGCACGGATTTTGTTTCCTGTAAGAGGTAATACGACAGCTGACTACCAGGCAGACTCAGGAAATATTTATCAGTTACTAAAAAAAGCCTCAGCAGGGAAAATACTGGTTTTTTGTCTCTTACCAAGAATGGTACTCAGACCTAATGATGAATATCTGCCAGTAAATGGTGAGCATCTACTAAATCCAACTAGCTACTTGGAAAAGCATGTTGTATATACAGTATGTAGGCTTAAATTACATCATCAAAACCTCTAGTCACTATAGAAAAAAGAAAAAATGGGAACAACATATATACTGGTAACTTTCTTTGGTTTACATTTTCCACTATCTGGAATTTCCCCCACCTTATTCCCAAGATAAGGAATATCTTATGAAAGAGCAGCCAGGAAAGATTGCCAACATGGGACTCCTGCACCAGTATTTAAACTTGTACATCCCCAGTACATAACGGTAGCCTTAGAGTCCACTTCAGTATTAGATATGGTTGAGCCTTTAGGCCACCTACTTAATATTCCTCCAAATCAAGTTACATCAGCTTGTAAAAAAAAAAAAAACGCAACAAAAACCCCCACCCAAATCACAAGAATTACACCCTGTCTCCTCCAGACACGGGCAAGATTTAACCACATGAGCACTGCAGTCCTTCTCAGAGTAATCAGAGAGGTTTAACTGAAAAGGCTTCAATTACCACTAGCAACAATTACAGAATGAAACTAGAGTAATTACACGGTCAGGCCTGGATCTCAGCTCCAGGAGGGGCAGTAAATTTGGAAAACAGGCAGTAACATATGACTGGGAATGAGAAGGACAGCAATAACATCCAAAGCTTTTGCAGGCCTTTCTGTAGCAACTAAACAAAATCCAGTCAAACAACTGTCTACATCCTCATTATGTTAACACACATGCAAACAAAATCCAGATCAGTTTTTCTGCTGCTGCTAGTTACAGACCAAATAATGCCAGAAGTTACCACTTCAAAAATACCTCTTTCTAGAGTCCTGGCCTTCAAATTTCCATTTGCACTAAGCACACTGTTTTATTCTTAACCCAGCTAAAACACAAAAACGAACTAAAAACCCACCCACACCACACATTCTCTAAACATTGATCAAGACAAGATCAAGGAAGTGAAGAGGTTACAGGGGAAAGTATTTGAGAAGATTATGCTTTTCCCTACCCTTCTCTTCCTTGATGTTTCTTTTGTATTTTTTATGTCCCTGTGGTTAGCGTCTTAAGAGTTACAATAAATTGGAAAATCTGCAAGTTCCTGTGCTATCTATATCCTTCTCCTGAACCCTCAAAAAGCTCACAAGAAGCTTAAATCGACATTTATCTTTGGGGCAATGTCACTGCACAGGAAACAGTGCCTAGAAACAGCTAGTTGTCACCAATCTTCAATCAATCAGACACTCTTCAGTCCACACAGCAAATCTCTTATTCAGAAAATTATATTGTCAAGTCATATTTTCCTGAGCTGCATCAAGTATTTGCATATTATAATAACAATCAGCATCACAAATGCTCACTAACCAGTATCAGAGACTACTTAGATTATGAAACTAAATGAAATAGGCCCCTAACAAACCATTTTAAGAAGTAAAAGCATTTACAAGCAGCAAATATTATCTAGAGTATTTCTGGATTTTGTTTCACTGTAGGAAGTGTGGTTTAGGATTAAGATTAGTTTCTTTATTCAGGTTTCCCCCCCCCATTAATTTATGGGACTCTGCACAGCTGACTGAATTTGCACAGAAGGGCATCAGTTCAGACGCAGGAAAGGATATAGGACCAAAAGCAACAGCCCTTGTTGGGGAAAAACAGCCAACAATTACTGTTAAATGACCAAGAATTACTATTGCCATTTTACACATAAAAGGTAGTTCTCCACACTCCTTCTCAGTAACAAACAATTAAAGGACTCAGAAAATTCTATTAAGGGAATGTAAAAGTACATTTAAATTTTAAAGAAACCTTACCATACTATCCCTTGTGCTCCTGATCCTATTGGTTTTAAGTTCTGATACCGTTTCAATACTGTGAAAGTAGAGTCTCCAATTTCAACACTGTAGAAATTGTTGTCACGCTTGCTTCTGCTCATGACGGCAATTTAGTTAGATCACTTCATCCAAATTTTGCTTCTGGCCTGTAAAGAAATAAAATTTGAAAAACTAAGATTTTACAACTGTATGTAATCTGACAAAAGGCAAAATTCTTTATAATATGCAGAAGACACTTCCCAAATAAGTCCCATATGCAAACTGATGTTATTTTTAATGTCTGCAGGAATGAGATGGCATGTGCCCGAAACGTTTTATTTTTAGGAATGTTCCCAAGATAGGATTCTAGAAGGGCAAAAAATAACAGAAAAACAAAAGTGAATGGATGGTAGCAAAAATCTTTGGCAATGACAGAAGATTAGAAGGCAGGAAGCTATGCGTCATCCAGAGGAGCTGCAAGAGAGTTGCCATCCCTTCACACACACACATGCAGCGAGGAAGCGGGGTTTGGACCAGGCACTCTTCAGAGGTCCCATCCAACCCATCCAACCTAAATTGTCGTGTGACTCCGTACACACAAGAGTGACAAAACATCACCAAGTCTTCCAGACATTGCAATCATCAAAATAATCTTGTTCACAACTGCCAGGAATTTCTGTCACTGATGTGGAAACAAACACAGTCAGTCTAGGCCAGGAAAGGAAAACTGGCCTTGTCAGGCATCTCCCACACTAGCTCCTATGAATAAAAGTAACCATCAGGGAAAGAGAGAAGAAGAGCAAGAAAAAAGGATGTATATTCCACCAAACCCCCCTCATATTAAAACAATAGAAAGGCAGCATCTCAATGCACATGTCCCCAGGAGAAAAAAAATAAAACTGCACGGTGGCTTTTACTGTATTGTTTCCTCTTTCTTTGATGTTAGCGGTGTGCTTTTAATTTTCTCTTCACATGGGTTTTGGGTGTAGCTGTAATAGATGTTTAGTAGCACAAATCCCTGCTTGACTAGAAGAAGAAATTTCTTCAAGAGCAAGAGCACGCTGTCTTCCCTTGTTACTAACCTAAGGAACATTTTCACATATTACTCTTAGCTTCCATACGCCATGACATTATACATTTGTTAAATTTTAAGTAAGCTTTGAAAACACAGGCAGCGCAAATGTGGCCTCCACAAATAACCACAAATGTTGTACAAGTCGAATTCTTTTAAGAATCTGTAAACTTCCCAAATTCCACTTTCAGCTAGCTAACCTGTATTCATTTCACCTACACAGATGCAATAAAAAGCACTCTAAAAACGTTCTAAAAAGGACACATTTTTAACTACTTGGTGTATTATAAGCAAAAAATGCACTACCTTAGTTGGCATTTATCTCAGAAGAAACATCTATTAAACAAGCCACTTTTCCAAAATACTTTTAAAAACCCGAGTCTCTGTCACAAAGACTGACCTAAATACCAAAGGAGCTTGTATCAGCTTATTAGCAGTATTGTTAAAGGCTTCCTTCTGCAGTTGATAGGGGAGGCATAATTAGACAAGAATCATTGCCTAGCACAAGAAAAACTGTATACAAGCCAAGGAACCCAACTGTAAATGGCAGCTCTATGGGTGGAGGTAGGCTTACTGGAGGGAACAAAAAGCCTAATTTCTTAGGAATACATGACAGCATCCCCAGCTCTCTCTTCCCCATCCCTTTTATCACTACATCTTTGGACTATGCCTCTGCCTCAACACTTTCTTCACAGATGTACTCAGACAAAGTTTTAGAATAAAGATGCCCAACAAATACATAATGATAAAAAAAGCCCTGAATTAGCGGAGAGAAAATTTTCTATGGAAGGTACGAAATCAGCCAAACAAATTTTTGAATGAAGACAATAATGCACACAATCTTACATCTGTTCATCGTCAGCTGAGAAAAAAACACTATTGAGTTTATCCACTAAAACTGAATTAAGATGTAGTGACACTGAACAATGTAGGATTAGCCAGAACAGTTTAGCAGATAGAGCTCTGCTGTTTGGTATCAGCATTAAGATAATGGAAGTTTAATACTTCAGTTTGGATAATTCATCAGAAACAAATGCAGCAAGAGCTGTTCCTTTCCACCCAATGTTTTCAGATTAATGTTGACACCTTCCCACTTAAAGGTCAGTATTTTGAATAGCCAAAGCCAAGTATTTAATTGAATTTTCTTTCAATGTGGTAAGACTCAAAGAATCAAAGGGTGAAACAAAGCAAGTATAGTTTAAGAAAAGATCTTGAGACAGTATTGTCTTAGAAAATAATTCCTTTATATTAAGAGATTTTCCACATATACCTTAAATGGTATCATTACCGAACAAATTTTATTGCCTTAAAGTTTTGTCATTTGTTACATGTTCAATAGTGGAAAACGTGCTTGGTAATATGTACTGGGAAACTTGCAGTTACTAATCATTTTATAATTCATAATAGTATTTTAGCATATAGGCAGCATATAAAATAAATTCTCGCTTATTTTCACTAAAGTAAAAGAAAGAATTCTTACTAAAGTAAAAAAAGAATCTTTCCATAATAAAGCTTTCACTCCATTCTGAATATATTAGCTTTGCAGTCACCTAAGTACTGCCTACAACCCATTAGTCTACCGCTCTCTGCTCCAAATATAAATGAAAAAAAATAAACCAACCATCTGTACACTAGGTTTAAGCTTCATAATTGGAAAGCCCACACTCTGGACTATTATGGTAGCTATGCTGATCCTGAAAAAATCAAGTTTGTGACAAGGTTTGGTATGTAAATTCCATTTTTCCCTTTAGCCAGCAACAGTATCACGGATAGAGGAAATCACCAGGAAGCGCTATGCTCTCACGGTCTGTCCCCCTGCATTCTGTAGGTATCTCCCAAAGCAAAGCCACCAGGGAAGACAGGCAATCTACTCACTGGTCAGAGAGAGAGAAAGCACGAAGGATAGTTTTGCCTATACATAAGCATCGTCTCACTCCTTCTAGGCTGAGTCTCCCCTTCTTCAACAGTCCTTGGTTTTACCACTTCCACTCTCTGCTGTGCATGAGGAACAGAAAGCCTCACCTGCCTTTCCATGCCCATGGAGAAAACCAGCCTTATCTAAAGAAGCCGTGTCTAACTAGGCTTTTTCAAGCCTCAGAGCTAGTATGAGATGATTTTGCTCCCCAAGCTTGAAATCAGTTAGAGCCAAAGTTTCTTTTCACTGGACTGCCTATATGGAGAAAGGAAACATCTGTAACATCTACTTCAACAATCAAAAAATATTTACAGTCCAAAATTCAAATATTTCAAATGTATTTAAGTAGCTGTTCAAAAATTTTTAAAATAGAAACTATTCCAACATAGATTCCTAAATCAAAATACTGTAGATAAAATGCCCTGAATTGTCATACAGTGTAAGAGTTACAGTTAGAAGATTTGGGAAAAAAAAATTATAAAAAAATCTGTTAAAGTTTCTAGTCCCAAGAATTACTGCATTCTGATCTGAATTCCACACAAATTACAAACTCCTGCTGTGAATGGATTAATTATAATTGGTTACTTAAAAAAGAATGAGCTGCATGTTTGATACACATGATTAGGTGACAGTCAGATATCATTAAATGTACCTCTACCCTGTTGAAAAAGTCACCAACTGATGTCAGTCACCACACTTAGAACTTAAAATTAAAAAAAAAAAATAACCAAACCAAAACCAAACCAACAAAAATAAACAAAAAAATTGAATTAGTAAAGAATAAAGAAATAAAATGGAAAAACCCCTAACATTCTATAAAAGCACTATCAGGTGATGGTTTAAAAGGTTTTCCCTGACACTGGACTCTTTAAAATGTTGTTAAAAAACATGCCATACATTGCATCTGAATAATTCTGAATAGTGTACAATACACTGTATGTTTCTACTGAGAGATGAAAAACCCCAGTCTTCTAGTTGCCGGTGTACCTATCTAACTCTTTACAAAATAAATTACAAGCAAGTTTCAGTGAATGCTTCCCCCTTAGTCGTGAAACTTTTGAAGTAACTCCTTATAAAAGCTGTTCTTATAATAGCTACGGGTATTCTGCAAGAGATCTGATTTACCTGGACCATGCCCCAATCACCCCACTGCTACCTTGACCCAAACATCACCAGCCTTGCAGGACTGAACGTTTCTCAGACCACTATTATGGCAATATTTCCAAGTCCTAGGAAATGAGTAAAGAGCAAAACTGGGGAGATGGGTTTTGCAGTGCAAATATTGCCTTTGCAGGAACTATTTAGAGGAGGAAGCGAGTAAAAACAAACAACCCTGCTCTTAAAGCAAAACCAAACTTCTGCACTTTCAGTAAGGCATTATTTCAGGGAAAGGACTGCTCTCTGAAAAAGAAAATATTAAAGAACTCCTGAGAAACTTCAAGTTAGGGTGTAATATGAGTAAAAGCAGCCAAAACACAGAAGAAAAATAAATACTCAGATACAACTGGGAAGTTTTTGTACTTGAATATACATTTGCATAGAGCAGCTCTGGAGTACCACTTCAAATTTAATGTATCTTTTACAGACTAATATACTTATCTTGTATCCCAATGTGCACCAGAAAACCAAAAAAGTCTACTTTGAACTAGGATATTCTTGTTTACCATTACTCAGAGTATTGACAGCCAGCCCAGTTCAAAATACGAGAAGGATGAAGATACCAAACAGGCGAGCTGAACACATACATTGGTCTGTTGCCTCACTGACTTAAAAATAAGCCTGAAAAATCTTCATGTAGCTCAACATATGCTTGAGCACATGCAACAAGAATCATAGGAGTTGGTTCCTTTCCATGAGGTTTGTTCCCATAGGCTTCACTTGAGATTGAAGTGTAGGCTTATAACGGTGGCTAAAGCACCATTCAAAGCACCCCAGACCAACAGACAGGATAGAAAAATTATATCAATTAAACAGTGATAGCAAGAGAGAAGAGTGAATAAATGAGGAAGGAGGGAGAAGTATCCTGGAGTAAGGAAGGAGGAGTATCTCCACTTGCATCTAAATTATCATTGCTTTTTCTGCAGCCCCATGGGCTGTTCATCAAAAATTATCAGCCTCTACTGTGTTAGCGAGAGTCTATCCCTTCATTTTACATGCATGCTCTTCTAGCATAAAACTGATTAACTCAGCCTGAGAAGAAAGGGAGTAAATTCTCAGAAAAGCCATTTCTTGCAAATTTTGTATGGTGAGCTATTGTGGGATGTAAATATGCCATTTGGGCGTAACGCACCCAGATCAGCACAGATGAGGTCTCAGAACACACATACACTTTCCCCTCGGCTCCAACCCTCTGGCATTTCATACAGCCATTACATCTTCCTCAGCCTGAACCAGCCCTGACATCCATCTCCTCTGCACACCTCGCCTCAAAGTCTCCTGTAACTTCTACACAGTTTTGTCCACCAACCATGGAAAGCCCGAGTCTCTCATTTTATAAGCAAGTTTACTTCCACTCAATACTTTGCTCCCACTCAGCTCAGAAGCTGTTGTGCTCCCTGTCTCTTCACCTTTCACAAAAACATCCTCAGAAGTGCCTGGTATTGCCCAGCTCCATAAATACAGCTCCCAGAAGAAAGCCAAAGGCTTCATTTTTTCCTGTCTGCTAATTTACTGGTGACTAGTCTTATGAAGTCTAGCTTCAAAGATCCACAACACCCAAATTCTTAGTCTTTAAATATTAAACTAAGTCTAAATTCAGAAACTGTCACTTTCAAGATTCCTACACAATGTATGCCTGCAATGGTTTTCATTAAAACATGATTAAGCTACATCAGATAAACTCGCCTGCCTGAAATTTGACATTTTGTTCCATTTTCAAGCAATTTTGCAGAAGCACATATGGGAAGAAAGGCAGGATGCAGATTCCAGATTTCTATTATTAATGAGGAAACTAATAATACATTTGTCCCATTAACTGTCAACTTGCCAGAAGGCTGTCAACTGTCAGCAGGGGAAGAATCATGCAGAACACCTCAATTTCCTCTCACACATCGACTATTGTGCTTTTCCTTAAAAACACCTCACCTAAGCAAATTTCAATATACGCCAACCTTTTAGTGGCAGCCCATAATGATTCAAGATAAGGATGTTCCAAAACTGAACCCTAAGATAGCACGGTGTGGTTTAGCATATTAAATTACTAATTCTTCAGATCGCTCTAAGTAGTATTTACCCAAGGAAGCACAACGAAAATGTTAGAAATGGAAATAACACTAAATCCATACAGTGAAAGTTCCCTCAGGGACCTGCGAGGCTGTGCATAAATCTTAGTCTGTTTCCACTAAAAGCAACTAAAATTCAACAGTCCTGCAGAAGACTTAAGATGGTCAACAATTTCTACTCATCACTTCTTTTATACAGCCTGATAAAAGTTTAAGTTGTAAAAGCACTAACATGGACACGTTGAACTTAGAGCTCCTTGAAAATACAACTAGCACATATCTATGAAAGTAAATATTATGGCTAACCTTAAGAAATATGGACACCTATAAAAATGTTTCATTGACGCCCCCTTCTCCTCCTCCTCAAGTGAATAATACTGACAATGAAGATTGACCAAATTTCTTCACCCAGCTTTAAAATAAACATATTTAAAACAACAGAAAGATTTTAGAACAAAAGAAACCATATACAGCAATGTTTATATAAAAATACACAAACATCTGTTTAAAGAAAGGCATGTACCTTAGCATTTCTCAACAAGACTATTCTATATAAACTTGCTGATATCTGGATATTGAGATATCTTGAAGATAATATAATGCTGTACTTTAATACTAATATCAATCTTTGTCTCCAATACAGAAAGCATTCAATTTATTAATCAAGATACAGGACAACGTATGGACAGCATACTTGAAAATACTTTTCCAGTACAGCCTAAATACATTGGAGAAACAGAGGATTTGGGGATAGAAAGGTGGGGTGAGAAAGAGAAGAGCTAATCCTTTGCTCACACAACTTTCACTTAAAAAGTGCTACTGCAGGTGCATTAAAAGCCTTAGAAATGGCCAGATGGAATTAGACATAGATAAAGCAAAAAACCTGCAAGGCAACATTATATAAACAGCAGCAATATATTTGGTAAACTTACCTTGGCAGAGTGTGTAAATGGATTTCTCTAGAAGGCAGAGAGATGAGCTGATGCTCATTCCAGACCCTGTTTTATTTAATGCTTTTTACGCCTATGATCTATCCCACTGGACAGTGATATAAAGGGGCCTCCAAAGTAACAGAGTTTCACCTCTAAACAGCACACTCCCAAACTGTAAATGAACTTATGCGTTCGAACTAGAGCTGGCACTAGTGTGGCTCAGTGGAGGTTTATGCGGAGTGTGTGGTACACACATGGTTATCAGAACTGTACCCCCTGTGTCATTATGGCTGGATTTGGGCAATCTCACGTTTTGCTTTTAAAATCAATCCAGGCTCGTCTGCACCCGGACTCTGAGAAGTTCAGCTGAAACAGCAGGCAATTACAGGAACTTGCCCAGCCCACAGGGGCCCTAAGTGTCATACGCCTGAGTTAACTACAGCAAGTTTATGTATCCACAATTAGAATTTAATTGGAAACTCCTGTGTTTTCAACTAGACATCTGAGTATTTACTTTCAGCGCAGCACTACCATCAAATAATATTTTCTTGGCTATTACACCTGCTAGCCTTCACATCAACTAGAATACCAAGTCTGTGCTTTTTAAATCAGAGATCACTTTAAAAACAACATACAATTATGCATAATGTTACTTCTCTCACGCAGTGACCTGAATGCATGCATTCCAGGCATTGAGAGGAACAGAAATGGAACAGGTTTTGCGGAAGAAAGGATCTCTCAATTTACATAAGAGCACAAAATATTTTATGACCTCTTCTGCACTTTTGCCTCACTAGAGCTAGTAACAATTAACAGGAAAGCTTCACAGGTTACATTGCAAACTGACAAAAAGCACGCATTTGAGAGATGTCTCCTCCTTTCAGACAAAGAAATAGAACCCAAGAGATAATTTTCCCACTAGGGACATAGAAATAGGAGTGGCTAGAATACTGCCAGCTTAAAGGGTGGAGAAACATATGCTCTGTACAGCTAAGTTCTCTAAGACCGCTCGTTAATTGCTGTTTTATACCTTTACTAGACAACATAAAATTAAAATCCAGGATTCATCCCATGTTATAGCGCACAATACCTTACCCCTAAGTATCTTTTTACATAAGAAATTATACGTATTCAGTTTGTTCCTAGTGCAGTGAAGAAGTACAGCTGAGAAGATATTTTCATACCCTAATACCTTGAAATGTACTAAGATATAAGCAATGTCTTAGGTACAACACCAATACCAACTAAGACAGCTACTTCCTTACACACGCTGAAGAGTGGGGGCTCCTGGGCAAAACTGTTTTACAATTAAGAAAGATTACTACAGTAGCTGCTCAGAAGCCCCGTGACAAAAGATGAAGATCATGACAGTTAAAGAGACACAGAAATGGAAGAAGGTAATTTTCATATAAAGCAACTGCATACATTACTAGCAATTGCATACATCCTAACACATTCATTAGTAATATAATCAACATTATAATCACATAAGCTACATATCAATGATGTTTCAGTAACTCCATTTAGAAGGGGATCTAATACTATCGAAATGAACATTCTGTAGGAATCCATGGTTGACCTAGAGAAAGCCAACAGTATTTTGAGTATATGCTAGATTGCTACTGAAAGAAAAACAAAGGCACAGTGTATATAAAGCTCTGGCATTAATGAATTTTATTTAATTTCTTTGTGAAAATACAGTTCACACATAGCTGATTTGTATGCATGTGAATGCTTGCCTAATTTTCAGCTGTCACTTTTAAAGGCTTCTGGACATCTGCTAAATGGATATTGCAAATAGGGCCCAGTTTTCATATACTTAATAAAACAAATGCTTCAAAGGCTCAAATTTAGGAAATGAAAGAACAAAAGCATTCTGTTTCTTAAAGGTAACTTCATAACTCATTCAGTTATTCACAAAAATAATCATGATTTTAGTAACATTTTCTTTTTCCATACAGCCCTTGAAACCAAAAGTTATATTTCATAATACTTCCAGCTCTGTTAAATGCTAAAGCAGATAAGGAATTTGGAAAAAGGAGTTAATGTTAACTGGATGAACAATGCAGCAAGATATTACTAGACCATTATAAATGCTAAAAATGTCTAAAAAACCTGAAGCTTATTCTGAAGTGAAATATTCTCATTGCTGACTATAGGATTAATTTTCTTAACATTTTGCATAGGTTTCAAGTTACACCTTCACGAATCAGATGGTTTTAAGTTGAACAACTTCCACACGACTGCCTAAACTACTCTGAATGCTGACGTGTGTTTAATGAGGTCTTTAGCTTGTGCGTAATTGATACGGAAGCGCCTCGCACACCATCTAACGTACGTCTGCACTACAGGAGTCCTCTGTTTGGCCTTCGCCACTCACAGGAGGGGTGGCATAGCAAAAAATTTAAAAGCTACAGCTTGATCTCAGGAGTTATCTTCTACAGGCAACTATTAAACAAAACCACAAATACACTGGAGTGATTCTTACATAACACAGGTCTGAAGTGCAGTGCAGGTACATTCTTAAAATAAC
Organism: Larus michahellis; assembly: GCF_964199755.1. Lineage (NCBI taxonomy): Eukaryota > Metazoa > Chordata > Aves > Charadriiformes > Laridae > Larus > Larus michahellis. The sequence continues at coordinate 53,034,813 of NC_133901.1, read as the reverse complement.
ATTATATTTTAATGTATCTTTTGGCCATCAGAAAGTCAAACTTCACTAGTTACAGATTCACTAAAGCAAAGGTGGACACCAGATCTCAGTGTTCATCCCGAAGAGAAGTACTGAGGCAGGGGAAATATGCATAAACACAACAAGGGCACATTAAGATTTCTACGTTATGACTTGTCTACTGCTTTCAAGTTCAAACAGAGAAGGGTAAATCATTTCAGTTTGCCTGAAGACAAGAGATTTAAGATGCATTTGATTTTTTCCAACTTTACGACTGCTATGTTTTCTTTTTTAATACTAATTTTTTAGAGCAAATTCGAAGCCAATTTCTTTATTTCCAAGAGCTTGTTAAATATTTAACAATAGATGGCTTTCTCTGCTAAAGATGATAATTTCAGAAAAAGATGATAGGTTTGGTATGGAAAAATAAATATGTTTAAAGCAAAAACTTTTGACTATGCAATAGCAAAATGAAACTTAAGAGAATGCAATATGGGCTGTTTGTACCAACCAATTACCTCAGTGGTTCAGCAAATATCACTGCCAGATTGATAAATCTCTTGAGAAGACTTAGAGCCCTTTCTGTTAAACTAACTCTGTTCTCAGTACATTTTACAGGAAACAACTATGCACAGTCCTAGATTAACAATGCATGAAGTCCATTAATACTAATGCAATCTTTCCAGTGATTTAACGTTGCAGTTTACAGGCTCATATAGTGGCTCTAACCTCATACTCCAGCCAGATCACATGATAACTTTTTCTAGTCATCTAGAAAACTATATATAGTTTTCTTCATATATTTCTGTCATCTCATCTGAATATTAAAACAGCAACTGCAATCTGAGGAATCTACTAAGAAGGGGAGAATATACAGGGAAATAAACTACTCCCTTCTCCACTCCAGCAGCCTTCTCTTGGCCAATATTCACCTTATTACAGTTACCATAAAAAGATCACCTAATTGAATGCAATCACAATGAACTGAACTTAATTCTGCATTCCAAAAATCACTTAGAGCCTCAAGGAGCTGCCTAAAACAGCACAGGCTCCCATTGCAGCACCCGCACCCCATACTGAATTCCAATTCAAACCTGCACAGTGACCCCTCTCACATCTATAGAAAAGTAAAATAAAGAAATCTGCATGAACATTGGCTTTACTTTTAAATACAAAACAAGTGTGTATGGGTCGATTGGGAGCACAAGACGCTCTAAGCACAGGTGGAAGCATGTCTTTGGTTTGACAAGGAAGATCAACAAATCACACTGCTTGGAAAAGAATACTTGCATAAAACTGGTCTTGTAAGCTACTAGTAAAATACCTAAAGTTCAACTACTTGTTCTAAATTTTTAACCTGGTAAATAAAAAGTCTATACTTATTTCTTCATCAGTTGTCAATAAAAACTCCCTTAGTAAAATCTAAAATTCTGCTAAATTCAATACTTTGTGTTGTCTACAAAAGAGCGTCCCAAGGACCTGTTATCACTTCTTGAAAGAGGCTCTCACAAAACAAGTCTGATAATCTGATTTTCTTCTCCACAATTGATGTCTTTCCCCAAATCCCAGTTCTGTTTGGAACAGTCAAGTAATCCTATTACCTAACGTACAGGGAGCTTTCTTACAACCATGATCTCCAGACACAAGTACAAAAGTATAAAGGACCTCAAGAATCATGAGGTGGTTTGAGTCTTCAGCCCGATTGGTAGTGACTGAAGGCAGAAACTCAAATGGAGAAAATTAAGCATTTTTAAGACTGAACATGCTTAAGTACACATGGTCATTTCAGTGTTGACTGAGCCATTTGCAGATGAGGTACTCTCAGATGCTCTAAACGAGGCCCCCTTCTTGCAAAACATAAATCTCTCCAGCCTTTGGGTGGCTTCTGCCCCATACTCCTCTCCACACGTAACAGTACGCACTATCTATTCCCTGTTTCCATTTTTACCTCAAAAATGCTTGCATCTTATACTCCGGCAAGTCCATCTTTGGGGCTGATCTCCCCCATCTCCAGCTTCCAGCAGAGGCTTTCCTGGGCTTCCTCACAGCAGAGGCACGTCCTTGAATCCTCACCCTCACAAACTCCAGACCTTGCACTTCACACCTAAGCAAGGAACTGTGTCTCCCTTATAGCTCTTTAAAAAATGTCAAGGCAGCCTGGACTACCCTAGAAAAAGGAATCTTTATAACTGCCAGTAATGGCTGTGGATTATGGAAGAAAAACTGCAGTTTTAAAAATCAGAAACAAAGCAAGAGTTTTTCCAGATCCTGAATCAAAGCAGAAATACATATTTAAGATTTAGTAAGGATAATATGAAGACAAAAAGAACAACAAAAGGGAGCCTGAATTAGTAGAGGAAGTTCTTCCCCATCTGTAAAATGCACAGTGAGGAAGAGGCAGGAGATCAGAATTCAAGTGCATTGAGGATGAAGAAGTCTTCTAGAGGGACACCAGGGCTATCTCCAGAGCTGCTGATAAATGCTAGTCAACTTCTCAATAATCCAGAGAAGTTCTTCAGCAGACACCCAGGCACAGCCCTCTATATTTTCCTCTTGCAAAAATGGGTGAACTTTTATTTTTAATGCTATTATAGTAGAATTTGAGCGGCAGAAAAAGAGAAAACTTCTTCACAGAAACACAACCAGCAACTTTTTAATTTTTTTTTAATTACTTTTAGGGAGCTTCCTGCAATTTAAATCTTTCCCAACCTAACATTTATACATTTTATGAACTTTAATGCCCAAGCCAGAAATTGTGTTATTCACTGAATAAAAATAACTCCAGTGTGTTATGGAAGGGGGCAGAATGCTTCCATAAAATTTCACACGTACTGAAAGTCAGCTTCCAGCTTAGGGACAGACTAGAAGTTATTAAAATAAAAAAAATTAAATATATATACAGATGAGGATAGCAAATGCACGTTTCATTTTTCATCTTAATTAACGGACCTGCTCCACCTTCTAGTCACTTCAGTCAGTGAATGCTCCCGCGGAGGGGCTGTGGGAGCAGCTGTGGGTACACAGCCTGACCTCCAAGTCCCACCAGCACCTGGGTGCTTCCTTGTTTGCTTTGGAGGGAGAGAAGGGAGAGCAGAGTTACTGCTGGCAGCCAGTCAAGGATTTCTCCGGGGAAGAGGAACACACTTATTTCCCAAGCAGAGCTCTTCAGTAGCAGCTGCTGGCAAATGCAGCCCCTTGAATTTTCCCTTTTCGTGCTCTTCCTTGACCTCTCTGGAACAAGGCGGTTTCACCAAGGCTGAGGACACATTCTGCTATGTCACTGAAGCTAGGACCCCCTAGAAATTATCTTTGCAGGGTTAGTCATACAGGCAGGAACTTGAAGCTGGAACGTTCTCTAGCACTGCTCCTGTCAGACTTATCTGATCAATGCCATAGAGTCTCAGACAAAAGTAGATGTTCCCACAAAGCAGCACGTCATTTTGGGAACTTCACCCCAAATGTTTCACAAGCCACAATAAAATAGTAACACCAGGAATGCGCTCAAACAGATAATTTTCAACATTATGCACCAGTGCTTGAATTCCCTCCATCAAATTCTGTTCAAATACTAGCTAGCCAGAAATAGCAATCAGTCACAGGTTGCAGTCATCACTGCCAAAATGTCAACAGCTGAACTGAAACTGGGGAAATCTGGAGCTGGAGAAAGTCAGCAGCACTCAGTGATTTTTGTATTAGGCAACTAGAACCTAAGCTTTTCCACTTCCATGTTTCAAGTAACTTCAAACAGTCTGTTATAATGTCAGAAGTGACTGATTCAGAGGTTGTTTAACAGTAAGGAAAGACCTATGACTGGTAGCAACAAAATGAAGACTGTAACTGGCAGAATATTGAGATACTGGCATTTGTCTAGAAATAGGTAGTGTAAGATCACATCCAAACACATAGAAAGCCACAAAACCAATTCCTGGTGTTACACAGTGCTCCAGAGGAACCATTTCCTAGTGCTGCTCGGCCAGCTGGCATGGACAGAACCACCAAAGCTCCAGCAGCGATTTCACACACTGCTCCCCGTGGAGCGCAGGCAAGGCCAACATGTCCACTTCACATCACATTTTCCTCAGAAGCTCAAAGCATGCATTTATATGCAAACCAAGTATCAAACAGCTATATTTTCTGAAGTGGTTTAAGACGATGGTACTCCTGAACAGGGGTCAGCAGCACCAACTTCAAATGCTGAACCTGCATTCACAACTTTTGGGTACCCTCTGTATAAGAATCAATATTAAACTGCTATGCACATTTCTAAAGAGAATTCTCATATTGTGAAACGCCTCTTACAAAACATCCAAAAAGACAATCAATATAATTTCTGCTGCTTCTAAAACATTTGTTTTGTTTAATATTGAATTAAATTCATCTGAGAACTGAACTTATTACAGTCAGATAAACACACCACATACCTTGCACAAGGTGGAAAATGAAGAACCAAGTAACAAATGCACACGCATAAGTTTTGCAATGATTCTCTTTCAAAATAGACATTTTCCTGCTTTTTATCAATAAAGTTCTTATTGAGAGGATTTCACTTAATCCACCTTCCTACTCTTACACCTCAGTTTTTCTACACTCTAAAATATCGTCACACAATGCCAGTCTACAAGCTACGGCCGTTCCACTACAAAAAAATACTAGCATATAATAGTCATTCACGAAGCATTAAGGTATTGTTTGTTAATGCCAAAGAGACAATAAAAGAAATTGCCACAAAGCACAGGAAAAAAAACACATGGGACTGTACATTTCTATTTATCTTCTACACACTCATCTTACCTAAAACAGTCAGATAACTGCCCTCACCCCTGGCACTTTTAGCGTTACTCAGTTTTATCTCCCCTTTACTAAAGCAGCTGGTCACAGAAGAAAATTATCCACAGGCTTACTGGTCTTATCCACTTGGTTTAGGCCCTGCCTGGCAATTAGGTAAAACACACATTATGGACACCTGCAGCTCTAAACCTGTAACATGGGAAGCTGAAGTACAACAAAACTAAGATTCAGAAAACAGAAGAATGAGAAGATACATTAAAACATACAGCACAGTCTAAAAATCAGCCTTCCAGTAGCCTGAAGGCAAGGAATGAAAGAAGCATGAATGAATGCATGCTATCAGCTCCATGAAAATACATGAATATTCTTGCTTATCTACCATTCCTTCAGCCATCTCCCTCTCCTCTAAGGAAGCAGGGAAGTCTGCCCATTTGTGCCAGGGAAGATGAAACCTCACACTTCATCATCGGTATTGCTTCATCATGTATATTCTTCATCATCAATACTAAACACTTGGTGCTACCCAGATTTCCTGGTTTCTGGAATATATTTTTTTAAAAGGTACGTATTCTGAACACGAAGCAATCTCTAGAGAGAGCCACCAACAGAAGCATTTAAAACATCCTGAAAAGTTTAGTAAGAGTTATGAAGTTTAAGATTCAACTGAACTTTATCTGAGGCTTAAGAGTTGATTTTGGTGATAGTAAAATCAGCCCCGGTTACCCAAATCAGCGACAAATAAGACAGCAGCACATACAACCTCCCAGCACTTCTCATGGTCAAGTCAGCTACTGTAACGTGACCAGTAAGTCAACACAGCTGCTCTGGAATACCAGTGCACCCTCCCTCTCTGGGAAGTCCTCATCTGTGGCCAATAGCACTTACTTAACATAGATATCCTCACCAAGTTATAAATCATTTCTGATCAATATTTTCCTTCCTCTTTAAAATAGATTTTAGATTCAGGTGCCAGTAGGATGTAACTGAAGAGGCAGATAGACTGCACCATGCAATATTAAACAGCCTGTAAACTGAAGATTCTCACCCCACCTTTCCTCTCTATTTTTTTAATGGACTCCTGAACTGTGACTTTAATCACAAAAAAAATTAATAGGTACCATTTTTCTAGAACAAGCATTTTCAGAATGAAAAGTGCTACATCTACAAAAAAACCCCTGTCATTCTGCTGTGCTACATTTCATAGGAGAGTATCTCTCCAGCTTCTTCAGTGTAATGTCACACAAAGCTCCACTACAGATGGATCCATGATGAATCCTATTATCACAATATATGAAGTAACACTTTGCCAACTGTCTCTTGCAGGTCAGTTTTGCCACAGAAATCATAAACCAGAATGGTTCCATCAAAAGAAAACTTGTGTAATTCTACAGTTTGGCAAAGAAGCTGTTATGACAGCAGATTAAAAGACTATTCTTAGCAAAACTCTCTTTTTCAGAAATAATAGGATAAGGCAAAGATCTTCCAATTCCTTAATCCCTTTTAAAATAAAAGATTATGCAAAAGGACAGTAGGTGGGGAGAAAATCAAAATAAACATTTTTTAAAAGACAAAATATTCAGGTTTATGGCAGGACATTATTTGTCACTCCAATTTTTTTTTTTAAACAATGTTCTTAAAATCTGGAATCAGTGAAAATTCAGTGAAGGAAGACTTCAAAAAGCTGTCCCATTTTAATTGTGTCAGAAATGCAATCTGATGCATGCAGCTGGACCCAGAAAACAGGTTAAAAATCTCACTTAAACTATAATCTTGCCAAATGACTGGGAAGAAAGCATTCAAGGGAATGCTATTCCTTATTGTTTTATATACCTCCCTTTTGTGCAGAATCATATGCCATGGCCCATTCAATTTATTCAGGTACTTGAATAAGCTTAACCATAATCTAACTTGAAATTCACAAGAAGAGAATAAATTTTTTATTCTGGCACTATACAGTTTCAGCTAACTTCCTAAGGGACTGTTAATTCTAACCGTACCACAAAAATTTGCCTGCATACGCTAGTCCTCTGCCCATCAAATGATCACTGGCAAAGCAGTCATATAGAATAAATAGGCAAACCATCAGCAAAGTAAATCAGTAAATATGACTCAGAGTGCTTCAATAAGATCTGCACACAGACGCGAAATCCCATTCCAGGATTACTCTGGGGTAGGAGGAAACACTTGTTCTTTAACCTCTTCTTGTAGGGGAAGATGAAGGATATGGTAGCTAAATGTTTCAGCAGAAGAAACAGATCAGAAGATTCTCTAATTTTTTTAAAGGGCACAAACAAACAAAAGATACCAAGTGACCTAAAATACTCATTAAATATCAGTGATGAAGAGGACAATAGCTACAGGACATTAGAGGAAGTAAGGAGTTGCATAACAGCTCAGAAAAGAAGTTTTCAGGATGTTTTAAGACTACACTAAAGAATCACATCAATAGTTCCACAAAAAATAAATAAATCTTAAAACACTTTAACTTTAAATCCCAGTTACAAAAACTTAGAATCCAATTATGAATGTGCTACTTTCCCTAATTCATGCATTTATCTGTTAAGTACAAGCAGATTAATGCGCTATGAAATCCTGTCTAAAGTATTTGGCACAAAATACCTCAGTAATAAGAGCTTTAGAATGGAACAAAAACCTCCAAAACATATTACAACCTAAGCACTGGCAAGTCCTTCACAGATATCTCCTGTAACACAGTATGGTACTTTGCACAATAATTTACTGGGAGTGGGGTGGGAAGGAAGGCACTACGTTTCAAAATAAAGGCTTTACTTTCTAGGTAGTTTGTAGGGAACCACACCAATCTACCAGATTCATTACTAACAGCAATAGTCTGCTCTGTTGTCCCGTTTCTCTTAGACTTCAGTAGTGCCTGATGCTCTGTTCTAGCAAAAAAAAAAAAAATTCCTAAGACAGAAGGTTTGAGAAGAGTTTGAGAATGCCCATTCTTTAAACAAAAAACCCTTCAGAAGCACTGCTGCGCACTGTACGCTAGTGCTAGTGGCTATGCACACGAAGGGCTGTGATAGGAAATTTTCTGAAGAAAACTAAGAAAGAATTCAAATAAGCTAAAAGATGGGGAGAACAAAGTAGCTCTAGTCACATTAAGATTTTCCAATTTCCCCACAATGCCACACTAATATTAATGAAACCCTTTTATGTCCAACATAATCTTATTAGAAACTGAACTGTCTTTCTTTTCCCCATCTCGACATATAAGTGGCACAAGACTCTTGCAATGCTTCAATTTAAAAAACAGCAAAAGAAACCCTAGCTATTGTTCAACAAGGAGGAGTTTTGCATTGCAGCAACCGTGCAAATGAAAGCCACTCGCTGTTGGAAGGCTTCACAGCTCATTAAATGAACCGCTGCCACACACAAGGACCTTCCGCTACTGTGTATCTCCTGAGTATTCACTTTTGGCACTAAATGAAACAAGTGAACCGAGCCCACACCTTTCTAATAAAGCTTTTTAGGATATCATGTTACTACCCTTCCTACTTTGAAGGTGACCAGAATGTTTCTCACCATCCAAAACATTCACACAATGAACAATCCAGAATTTATCACGATTTATGCTGAGCAGTATGTCAACCACTGCATTTGTTTCTACGGGTTCCATAATAAAACTTAAAATTGGGATTACAGATTCAAAACTACATTTGTACTTTCATACCCGAGATCCTGCAAGTAAGCATCATACCTACTGTTAACCTCGCTCCAACAGGCATTAAAGCTGTTAAAGAATACATCTAGGGCTTGCAATGATGTGCCATCCCCAACATCAGATTCCACACACAACTCAAGGACAGAGTCCCACACGAGCAGCTGTATTTGCATATTTAACTACCTACAGGTTCAACCCCCAGGACAGCTGCTTTGCTAAGATACAAAACAGTCTCTCTGGGTTGTACCTTTCTATTCTGCTCACCTCCCTTTCCCGAAGGTTTCTGGTTAACTTTACTAAATGGAAAAATATGAAAGAACTAACAGAAACAAATGAGCTGCAGGATGCTGTCTTCTCAAGGCAGCACAAGCACTAAGGACAACAGCACAGAAAAATTTATGGATCTGCCGTGGCATTTTTTTCTTTCTCCCAGCTGCTATTAGTCCTACCACCTCTCTGCAGTCATGACCTGCTATTGTGATCAATTGGAAATCAGAGCTGGTTTGCTCCCTGAAGCCACTTTCTGGAGAAACCACACTCCAGCTAAGAGTAAGGAACCCTCACCCACCCAGCAGAAGATCAAAGCCCTGCAGAAGCAGCTGCCAACACACTCCTCCGCCACAGAAAGCAAGACCTGGACAAACTTCAGCTGGCTACCAGGCTGCTTACTGCAGGCTGTTCCTTTGGAGATGGGTTTTTACATTCACCACAGTGATCACAGGCATGATAGGTACTATAACCTTATTTTTTGTCCTTTATGCTAGCCTGCAAGCACTTCTGGCCTAATCAACTGGAAAGTTCAGTGCAGGACAAAAAAATGCCAGTATTACCACCAGCAGACTTGAATGAAGATGCTTATCACATCTCACTACTTTTCCCTCCACAACTTCTAAATGCAGTTCTGAGCAGCCTTGTTTATCTACATCACTGTGCCTTTCTCTTGCCAACTTCCTCAAGCTACTTTGAAAATAAAATTTAAAAAAATTTATGAACAGCAGAATCATAATATGGCTTGAAAGCAACCTCTGGAGATCATCTACCTGCTCAAAACAGGTAGAACTTCAAATTTGTATTCATATTGGGCTACTCTGGACCTTGTCCAATCGACAGTCTCCATGGATGGAAATTCTGAGGCCCCTCTGGGCTCTTGGTGCTGCACCCGCCCACTCCCATGCATCGAGACATCAGGTAGGACATGATGTCCACCATGTCCTACTGAAATTTCCATTCTTATGTCTTGTGACCATTGACTCATCTTCTCACTGTACACTTCTGAGGTGAAAGTGGCTCCATCATCTTTACAACCCCTTACTTAAAGATGGCTAAATACAGCAATGACATTTTCCATTAACTTTCTCTTCCCCAGGTCACAAACCCAGTCCCTCCTCCACTCTCAGGTGCTCCAGCCCCCAACTGTCTGAGCTGGACAGTGCTGGACTCCCTCCAGTTTGTCTCTCTCTGTGGATATGTGTGATCTACTGTGCAACACTGCAGCTGGAGCTCCACAGCTGCCCCACAGATGGGAACAGTTCCTCCCTCTGGCCAGGCTCTTTCTAATGCAGCCTGGTAATTAGCCTCGAGGGCTACAGAGGCACACTGCTGATTGCTGGTCAGCTTCTCATTCATCAGAAGCCCCAGGTCCTCTTCTGCAAGAGTTGCTGCCCAGTCAGGGGCTCCCAGCAATCGACAGCAGAAGAATCACTTTCATTTTATGTGCCTACGTGCATACGGACACACACACTTAGAGCTGGGCACTTCCATGACTTTAAGATCACAGTGAGAAATATGATACTTGATGTTCATTCTTCTTATGTCACAACAATCAGAACACCAGAGTGGAGGCAGGTCAGGTTTTGTTCAGCAGACTAAGGTACAAGGTAAATGTTCAAATGGACACAGACTACAGTGATGGGAACACACATTTTAGCCACAGTTTGTAGTTAAAAGAGTAAATATTGAGTCAAGACATTTTCTTGCATGCTTTTAAGATCTATAGTAAAAAAAAAAAGAAAAAAGAAAAAAGCTTGGTATAATGTCAATATAATTAAGTAATGGGAGGTTGCCAAGGATTTTTTTGGTTGGTTTTCTCTCTCTTTTTTTTTTTTTAAATACTAAAAATCAATAACTACAGTGAATAGGCTATCCAGCAGCACTGCAGAATTAATGTTTGCCCTTTTTATTTATTTTAAGTGTACGCACATATGAGCACATGTACAGTATTTGCTTTGTTTGCAACACAAATGACCATTAAGTTAAAGTATATTTTCTGCCAGTCACCATTTTAGCATTAGCCTACAATATCCAACTGAGAACAATTAATAAGCATCCCGTCCGTTCACATATCAAGCAGCATTTATCCAACAATAAAAGTGACAATATGGGCAACAACTATAAGGTTTATTTTAGTACCAAGCTTACAAGCAATCAATTTGGACAGAAAAAGAACCAAGGATTAGTTTTTAATCACTGAGAGGAAAAAAGCATCTAAAGTTAAGAAGAAATGTGTTGCTATTAATTATAAGCTTGGTACACACCAAGATCATTATCTCTTCACACATAAATCAAAGAAAAACGCAGGTCTTAGAAAACCTTACAAAAATATTTTACAAAATAAGTAACAGTCAAGGTAACAGTACTATATAAACAGCTGGTTGGGCAGCTCTCCACGCTGATCTGATTCAACCTCAGTAACGGATCTCTTTCTCACAGTTTGATGCAGTCAGCTCCAGTCTCTTGGAGGCGTTCTCACCCAAAGGCTTTGTAAAATCTAGAGCAGAAGCAAACTGCTATTCACAGCTGGCTGTATGATAAGCTGGAGTGTTCCTTATGCTACACAGAATGGAAGAGTCTTCCAGTTCACAAAAGGAGGCTCACTACCACGTCCTTGGTGTGTTCCTTGAGCTCACACAGCAAAGCTTACATCAAGGAAATCTTAAGTTGCATTTTAAAAGCATGTAGCAATTCCGGTTGGTTTTGTTTTCTGTGACCTAATTCTTCAAATTCAAGTATTAGTTTCCCTTAATTAAAGGTTGTATCATGCATAGCTACACTTATTGCTATGTACTTCCCACGAATTTCAAGTCAACTTACTGGCAACATATTCCACCCCTCACCCAAGTCATCATGAATTTCTCAGCATCATCGTCAAATTCTTCTAGGATAGCATATTTCTTAAAAATATCACCATTCACTAAGGCAGCTACTGTTTTGCCACAGGACAAACTTGTACAGATGAATAGTACTAATAAAATTCCATTAAGTATTTGATAAATACCAACAACTTGGGAAACTACTCCGTGACCTGCATCTGCAGTCCCGTATTTTGAATAAGAGCTGGGACAGAAAGAGAGTAGGGTATTTCAAGCTTTTTTCTTGAAGGCTTCATATATTACTGAGATATAATAAGCTGGGAAAAGCTATAATAAAGGAAGTTTTGAACACAGCTGCCCCTACCGAGCAGAATAACTTAAAAGATAAATGCTGCATAATTTTGAAGTGCCACAAAAAATAAGTAAGCATTTGCACTCCTACATGTAAAATACAGCCTGAAAACAGTTATTTTTTTTTCTTCACAAACAGAGCATTTAAAGAAAGCAGAAGACACAAACAGTTATCAGCACTGTGAGGATGCATCTTCTGGCTCACAGTCCAAAGATGTCCAGATTGTTTTATTTAAGGGCCGCTATTAATACTACACATACACTTTGAAACGATTCATACAGCTAGGTGTGGAAGAGGTTGTCCATCCACATAAAGTTAATGACTCTCAACCTCTAGATCAACATTCATTACCAAATGGGTACTCATCCCCAATTCAGTTTGGGCTCTACAGTGCATGCGAGAAACCAAAATAATCATCACACTCAGAATGCTTTTCAGTAACAGCAGCTGAAGAACAAATCTGAAAACAGATCTTTAAACCAGCACTTCTCAATGTAAAAGAGGTTTGCCCATCTCCGTCACTTTAGTCTTCCAGTAACCACTACTCGATGTGTGAATACCTTCGTGCATATGCATGACCGATAGCAAGCCCCACCTAAGCAGCTTCCTTGTCTTCCAACCTTGCAATGGCATAGCGGTTTGTTCAGACACATAAGGGAATTAATCAGGCTGAAAAATAGTCCAGAAGGAAGATATTTTTTTTCCAGCTGCATCAGTTATCTCCTTGATCTATTCTGCCACACAGCAGCCAGCAAGAAAGAAGAGCAGGTAAGAGAAACTGCTTAAGCAAGGCAGCCACTGAACATGAAACTATGGTGTGATGTTATAGCAGTATAAACACTTACAATTGCTCTGAAAACTCGATGACTTTATCAACCAAGTATCTTTCACCAACACTACAGTCATCACTGTTAAAAGGAATGACTATCGCTGTGTTTTCGTACCACTATACCTTGTAATGAAGCAATGAATGCTTCTCTAAATATAGCTCATCTTTTCACAAGGATAGCCAGAAAGTGCTTTATCAAGTTTAGAGGTGAATTTCCATCTCCATTTAAACAAAGGGATTCTTGAAAGATTTGAAAACTAGATGTTCACATTCTTAAATCAAAGTAAAAATTGGTTTCAGAATCCATGTCCAAACTGGCGAATTTCACAAAAAGCAAACAACATAAGTAGCCTCAACTGAATTTTTGAAGAGCTTTCAAAAGCCAAGAGATCTTTCTGTAACATAAACAGAAGGCTGTTTCTGCAAGTTTTGAATTAAAGACTAAGCGTTTTTTTTTAAAGGAAACATTGACAGCAATAAAATACCTCTCAGCTTTATTAAAAAACCTAGGATCAAAACCAGATTGGTCTAATTTCTGAAGTGATACAGCAATGAACAATTTATTTTATATACATACACACATATATATATAAAAATAAAAATGCCTAATAAAACTATATAAACACAGAGCACTTTTTTTTCCAAGGGGGGGAGGGGATGGGATGGGAAATTATGTTTAAGCAATAGCACACCATACTTTTCATCAGACTATCAAGAAGGACACTTGTATTTGTCCAGAATACTGCATCAACCCTCAGAAATGAGGATCTGAGCATGTACCTTCTATGCATCTTTTAAACAATAAGCATTCAAACAATTTAGACAGTTGAGGAAGTATAAAGAAAGAAACCAAAAACAAATACACAGTGAACAAATAACCAGGCAGTATTATGATCTCAAATGCTGTTCCATTAGCTCATGGTTAAAAAAAACCAAACAAACTACAAACAAACAAAACATGAAATAAACACATCGATTTCAGGTAAGTAGCAGGCAGAAAATAAATTCAGTTGTTAAAAATCTCCAAACATTTGTTTATCCCTCAATATTTGCATAACAATCCACCAATGTAATAAGCTTATCTAAAGCCTTTACAAAGGAGGTTATACCTCCATGCCTGTAAAGCCAGCAAAGGCCTTGGTCCCTAAAGAGCAGAATTAAAAGTCAAAACACAAAAACCATACACAAAAAGCAATTCTGCCTCTGCCAAGAATAAGCAGGCCAAAACTACAGGACTCAGAACCACATGAGATCATCTCACTAATGTTTCTGATCTAGAAGTCTCCATAAAGCGTATGGTAGCCCACAAGATTACTTTGAATGCTCATACAAGCCAATAGTCCAAAAAGCTTGGGAACTTCTGCACTGGAAGACACCGTTAAAATTCCTTTTCAGAGTGATGACGAAACAACTTTGTACATCCTCTGCAACTCTGGATTGGTCTCCTTCAGCAAATGTTTCTCTCTCCCTTCTCCTATCCTACTTTTGCCCAGCTTTGGCCCTGACAACTGTCAAGATCTGATGAGATGCCTGCAACTCGTCTGGTCCCTGCACTGGCATCACACATTCTGCAGAACTCCACACCTGCATCCCACAATCACACTACCCTGTGTTACATGTCTTTGAATCAAGTGGGGAGAAAAGACAAGATGGCTGCCCCCACGGACTGAGATCAAAGCAGGGGACTATCTGAAATTCAACATATTTTTCTTAACTGCTATTAGAAGAATTAAGAGTTTCCTTTCATTATATACAATGAAGGCTCAAGTCAGTCGGTGAGCTCACTTCGACAATACCCTGAACCAGGTTTGGCCCAGTTCCTCTTCATGTCACAGTTCAAACTGTTTCCAAGTTATCTAATATACTGATACACCCGCAAGCACGTAATGATGCATGCCATATACTATTCTGCCCTAGAAGTGCATTTGTTGGCATCTCTAGAAGTGAGACAAGGTCTCATGTGACAATCATTGGTTAAGTCTCCACACCTGTAGGTAAAACCCAGCTGTGAGAAGCTTGCTCAATTCCACATGTACATGCCCAGGGGCAAGCAATACTTTGCTTCCCCGAACAAGCATAACACCCTTTGTGTTTATATTATCAGATAGGCCAAAGCGTGTAGGATGTTTCGATTGTCTGAAGGGCTTCAGCAAGCCTGTTCCGTACAACATTGAAATTAAAAAAACATTATTGTAGCTAGGAGGGAGGAGAAGAATTAATAATCAAGTGGCATTTTGTATTTGTAGATTATTATCAGTGCTCAGGTCAAACTTCCCTGATGGAACCGCTCCAGCAGAAAGGCATAAAGAAACCAGCTTTGGGAAGTAAAACTGGATACTGTTAAATGACAGAGAAACCAAAGAGCGGAAGAAATTCTGCAAAGAGATCACTCACTCCTTTTGCAAGAAATATAAGAATAAAAAGGCAAAAAGAGTCAAAAGATATTGCCGGGCTCCCCCCAAGCCCCTGGAGCAGCTGCATTATCCCAGAGGAGCTTTTTTGGCTCTGAGAGGCATTTTTAAGAGCAAGGTCACGAGAGTTGACCACAGCGGTGGCTCCTTCCCTGGCAGGGCTGCGTTCCCGCCTCCCCGACCGCAGACCCTTCCTCCCCCCGGAGCCGCGGGCCGGGCCTGGCCCGGCTGAGTGCCCCCACTCCCGGAGGGAGGAGGAGCCCCGCGCCGAGCCTCCTGCCACACCAACAAAGAGGCCCCCGCCATTATCCACCGAGACACCTCCAGCCCCGAGCACACACGGAAGGTCACCGCACCGCAGAGCCCCCCGTCTCCACGCAAGGCCGCGGGCCGCCCCCGGCTCCCTCCCCGCCCGCTGAAACATAAACAAAGCACCCGGGCCCGGCCCCCGCCCCCGCGGCGCGGCTGCTCACCCGCGTACCGTACCGCGCCGCCCCGCACTCCGCACCGCTCCGGCTCGGCCCCGCTCCACCCCCTACCCCCGCCGCTCCCGCGGGGCCGCGGCCCCCCGCCACCGCGCTCACCGCCTCCCGCCGCCACCTCCTGCCTCGGCCGCTGAGTAATGAGCCGGGGCCGAGCCGCGCACACGCACCGCGCTCCGCCCGCCCGCTCCCCGCCGCGGCTGCGGCTGCCCGCCCCCTCCGCTCGCCCCGCCCCGGACCCTGGGCTCCGCACCGCCTCCGCCTCGCCTCAACCGAGCGGCCGTGGCGGGCCCCCCCCCGGCCCCGAGGTGGTCCCTGCGGAGGCCGCGGCTGCCCGCGGGCCCTGTGTCGCCGGCATCGCTCTGGCTGCTCCGCGCCCTTTCCCTGGAGCGGTTCCTTTCCTGAATCGCCCCCCTTAGCCAGGCTTCCCTTCCTGCTTGCAGAAAAAAAATTGCATTTTTCAGGTCTTTGCCTTCATGCCCTCCGCCAGCGCTTTGGCACCCAACCGTGGCACTCTGGCATTCGTCTGTCTGCTGCTCCTGGCCATCTTTCACGGCCTTGGCAGCTCCAGGCTTCCCACTGCAGGCCTGGCATGGCAGCGCTTTATCTCATTATTGGGTGTCTGGAGTGTTGTAACGTTTTCATGTTCTTTATCTGTTTTGGCGCTGTTTTTCCTCTAAATCTTCAGTGCCTCTTTGTGGGATTTTGAGTTATTCATTACCATTGCCTTTGGCTGTTGGCACCTGACATGAGAACTCTCTCCTTGGTTTTTCAATACTTTGCTTGGTGTATCATTGTCCTTTTGGTTTTTTCTTCTTTTTTTTTTTTTTTTTTTTTTCTCCCCAGGAATGTCCCTGCTTAGAGGCAAAAGGAGGCCCCCTCGGTGCCTTGAAGCCATGTCAGTATGGTTGAAGCAAGCCTTTGTATGTTTTTACTACATAGTACAAAAAAGGCCTTATGAGCAGTATTTAAAAATATATAAAATCTGCCAGTTAGGCACAGGGCGCTGTAAAAATGGACATTTCACATGTCATTCATGGTCAAACATTTGAGTGGCCTATGCCACGTTTTTGAAGATGCCAAATATTATATTGAGACTGTTGCTGCTAGCAGCTTTTATCCATCTGTAATGAGCATGGATTTTTACATAGTAAAGGTGGTGTTTCATGATATTCCAGTTTTGCCCGCTATCTTGGTGTTAAAAGCTTCATTTCCATAAAACTGTCCATATACTACTCACATGCCCATTTTAGTGAGATCTCTGCTCTCTCTGGCCTTAAAATTATCACTTGATTTAAGCAAGCCCATTTTCACTCCGTATGTTAGAAGTGATTCTTCTAGAGATCCCCACAGACAGATACGTGATGCTTCCTTTATATTTATACAAAAACCCCAAAACAAAACTATCACCCAGACTCCATCCCCAGCCCTCTATAGATGCCACTGGGCTCCAAGGGTGGTTCTAAGGCACACCTCACACCTCACCTCTGATTATTTCCATGGGACAGCCCCAGAACTCAATTAGCCAGTTTTTAGCTTTGAGGCTTTTTCTTGTTGCAGAATGTTCAATCACAGCCAGACATTGCATTCTCTTCCATGTTTATGTATGCCAAAGGCAAAGCTGGGGCAGAAGGGGCAATATGAATCCCCAAAATACACTGTAGACAAAATTTAATCTGGGTAGGTCACATTCATCTTCATCAGCAGATGAAACTAGCCCTGCTCATTTTGGCTGATACAGGTGATGGCACCTTCAGATGTTTCTTTCTATTGGCAAATAGAGCTCCAGTGTTAACCTCTGGTCTCCTCTGCACAGCAAGAAACAGGGGGGGACATAACGTTCAGCCAGGTCAGTTATTTCCAACAAGACCCGTGGCCTTACAGGTCACTGATGTTACTCCTGATCTTTTTGGGAGAGCTATCGTTCCTGATCATCCCATTTGAAGTAAGACTGCATTGAGGTTCTCAAGCGAAGATGAACAACAGTCCCTTTAAAGTATAAAATGGTGTTTTGCGTAGGATCCAGATTTGTCACATTTCTTTTTCAGGGCACAATAAAATTCTCATTAAGATTTTATAGTTTACAAAGTTGATGCTTTTAAACGGAGATGTATTTCTAAGTGTCTTTTTAAAACTAGTCCTCACAACCTTGTACGCCATCATCATCTATTGCTGTCTTGCATGTAGAGCTGATAAGCAACAGAAATAATGATGCAAAAATTACACAAAAAGATCAGAGTAGTGTTATTGCAAAGCATGCTGAAGGAACATTATATATTTTAATAGGGGCTCCAAAATATGTAAAGATTTTATGAAGGAAAATTGTCAAAGGAAGATAAGAATTTCATACTGTAAATTTGCTACTTACCAATATAATGGTTTAAAAAACTAAAGATAATATGATAGTTAGGCTGTAAGGTTCCTGTACACTATGCAAAATTTACAAGACATTGTAATAACACCTCTCTAAGTAAGGACAAAGGTTTCTTTGATTGTGTGTGTGATCAGATTTGCAAAACCAAGTCCCTGTATAAGAAAATAAAACTTTAAGAATGTCATTGAGCATCGCTATAGTATTGTTTTCAAAACTGCTTTGCAGATGTATTTTGTTACAAGCATAATGGCTATACTTATATATTGCATATGTCTGGGTGGAAACTTTTTCTGGATTTTCCTGACTGATATCCAAGAAAATACAAAACTAAAGTGCTGATATCCATGAAAGTAAGCAGGTATTTTGCAACGGACTTTAATAAAACCAGCATTTTTCTGTGGACCTCTTAACGGATTAGGAGGATACAGAAGAGAGCACAAGTACGGATGTGCTACAACAGAACGTATAGGCCAGCATACAGGAGATTCCTATTTGTTTATAGAGGATCAGTAGCAGAAGGGGGAAAAAAGTTTTGCAGAACAATACAAAGAGAGCAGACTACAGCAGGAAGCATGGCTGCCTGGCAGGGGGCAAGGTCTTGGCAGCAAGGGCTCTCCCACTGCGGCCCTGCCGAGGCCACAGAACAACATAACTTGACAGGATTGTTGGTGACAGGTTTGACGCTAAAGGTGCATGGTGGCCCATGAGAAAGTCTGAAAGCTGATAAGGGTCTGTTTGGCAAAATAATGGAATCACCAACCTCAGAACTTGAATTTTTCTTTACAAAAAAATTTTATATATAAGGAGAATCTGATGAGTAGTTTTATTTAATAACAGAAACTCCAAAATTAGGTTAATGAACAATCTGAAGCATGAAAATAATTGTCTGCATATATGTAATTGTTAATCATTCTCTTACCTCCTCAATTTCGGTGTCCATGTAGCGTTAGTCTTGGATTTGGACTGCTGCTTCAAAGTAAGCAGTTGTTGAATGTTCAATAAGTACGTTGATTAAAAAAGTGCCAGTAAAATTTGAATCATGTCAAAATACTGCAAGCTCTCGCACTCCCATACACTGGCATACAAGTCTGTTTATGCACGTCATATTAAAATGTCTAGATTCAGCAGTCACGAAATTACGTTAAAAATGTAGTTTTGTCATTTTTTAATATTTTCTTTAAGTTCTTGTCAATTACCAAACTCTTGGTAGCAAAAAAGGTTTTAACATACTGATGTTTATAAACTGCAAAGCAAACAATTCAGGCTGAAATCTTTGGAGTCAAGGCAACGGATCTGAATAGCTGATCCAGATTTTGATGTAGAAAAAATCAAAATGTCAAAAATTAGAAATGATAAAATAACAGGCACAAACATAGATGGAGTAGTCACTTTTGCCCCAAAAAATCCATAATAAAGAATAATGATTTAGTTTTGCACCAAAATGAATTAGCATAATACACCCAGTAACTCAATAGGCTTCAGCTGAGTGGGACTGCAGCGAACATGCACAAGGTGGTAACTGCTTAAACCACAATAGCTGTTTCTCAAGTAAATATCTGATTATGTCTACAGTCATTTTTAGACAAGCTGAAAATAGAAACAAGCTATTCTAGGCATGTGTTGTAACTACAAGATACCAACATTTAGATAAAGAACTGCATTTATTGATTTTTTTAAAATCTTTTTAGTTATGTATTTAAAAATACTTCTTTGCGAGAGTGGATCATCTAACCTTTCTTTTTTTAAACCATCTCCAACAGATTGCCTTGCCAAAAATTGCATTTCATGGGACTTCTCAGGCTGAGCCACCTGTGCAAACACGCAGCCACTATAATTCTGTCACTTATTTATTTTAGACGTTTATATATTATCATCACATAGGCACCTAGGTACCTTGCGGCAATGAAAGCCGCCTTCTGGAAATTAACCAAATTAACTAACCCTCTCCTCACCTCACTAATTATTTCATCATGAAGAGATCAACAGGAATTGTGGGCACTCAGGAGGCCCAGTTTTTCCACACTAAGGCTTGATAAGTCACAGCCAGGATCGACAGCCATGTCCCCCTTATGAAAACAGGTTGATAAATACTGTTTGCTAAGTGAGATATATGTGGAAAGAAAACCCAGACTTTGAAACATTTTAGAAAATTCCAGTAGTAATACAAACGTGACGTGAAATAAACAAAGCAGTTTCTTAATATCTTTTCTTAAACTTTTTTTTACCATTGGTTGTGGCACAGAAGCTGCATTTCACAAAAGAAAGTGAAATGGAAATTCGCTAGAAACTAATTACAACCACAACCCAAATTAACTGACATATGACAGCCTAAAAAAGTGTGCAAATAAACACGAACCAAGAATCACACATTCTGATTGTTGATAAATACAGCTAATGTTAAAATATTTCATCTTAATAATGAAATAGATAAAAAAGAACCTATTAAAAGAAACATTGTAACAGCTAGATTTTTTATTTAATTATGCATTGAAAAGCAGTATGAAATCAACTTCGAGTACCTAGCTGGAGGGATGTGTATTCCATCTTTGAACGGAACTAGAAACAGTCAGTAGTTGCCAAATGTTATTTTACACCTGAATTCTGACTATTAACAAATAATCATGAAGTGGGGTAAACATTTTTTTAAGTAGTAACCAAAATGAATCGAGCACTTGCTGGCTTAAGCAAACGCAAGAGAAGGCAAGCAGCCACCGTGGGGCACCATGCGACAGGTTATGTGAACATGAACATGAGGGTAGGGCCACCTTCATGGCTAAGGGATACTGAAGCTCGGTAAAAATGACATTTCTGTATGCCTTGTCAAGCACCTGTGTTCTCTGAAATGACATTAATACTATTAACCCCTTCTTTGCTGATCCTGCAAAGTTCTTTCTGAGCTGCTGTAATTTCACACGCAGCCTATTTATATTAATAGGTATACCAAGTTAGCAGGCAGCAAAGTACGTACAAGCAGTAGATATATTCAGCCAACTGGAAATTGTGGAGAGAAGTGTGTTTTAACCATTAGAAGACAGTGTTTATGGTATCACATGCCTCATATTTCTATACACTGATATTAACACAGCATAGGGTGTTCTTTATTTATACTACTACTCAATTGAAATTTTGCATGGGCAATTTTAGAAAAAGTTCTTGGGGTCTGGCATTATTTGAGGACAACATTAGACAGTGGGTTCACTGGGCTGGATTGTGGCAATATATTCTACCTAAGTCACAACCAAGTTGTTACGGTTTCTTTACTGAAATTCTTTCTTGATTGTAAATGTGTGCATCATTTCAGCTGTGGGCTTTATTTCAGCAATCTGCCAAACATACTTCTAATTTATATCTGTATCCCACTCCTGTCTTTCTAAATTGCATACTGACATGCCTGATCTCTCTTCCTGAACACCTATAAATGAAGACTTTGTATTTGGCTTTCTAAGAATAATTCCAGAGCAAAAGGCATTTCCAGGATTCAGAACAAGACCATAGGAACTTTCATATCAGCTGTTTCTCCCTTGTCATTATAAGGTGATCGTAGTTGGAGAAGCCCCTGTACCATCCTCTGTTCATGGTTTCCACTACATGGCAAGCATTGAAAGCTGACATAACTTTAGTGACCTTACACTGAACACCACCATGGATGACTCTGGTGCTGAACTCAGAGGATACTGAAGGCAAACTTTCAGTTATGTTCTCTCCCACAAGTATTCAGTGTTCTTCAGCCTTAAAATTGCTCAATGCACCTTTCTAGTGAAAAAAAAAGACTTATCAGGAGTGCCCAATTCTTGTCAGGGTTTTTTAATTTCAACTTCTAAAGGCTAACACCTCTCCCATGTTAGATAATGTGTCGTGCATTAGCTCTGAAGAGAGCTAGAAAATTACTGCATTTCAAATGAAATTGGTCACCACCAATTATCTGACAGCCTGTCTAAATGCTAGTCGAATCTAGCATTCCATATAACGATCCCAATACAAAACCTAATGACTTCTGCATGTCGTTTTGAAAAACAACTAAATATGGGGATTGTGAGCTAAATGGCAAGTAGAGGAATATAGACAATTTAGCTTTATCTCTTTTGACTTGGTATTTTATTATGAACCGACCAAGGCATTTGGAAGATAACTGATAGTGTGTGTTATGCCTATACTGCACAATACCGTGACTTAGCACTAACCAAACTACACCAGCCAGAATAAGAAGGGTAACTGCAATAGCAACGGATTCCCCATGGGTGAAACTGCACCTCTTTGTGCTAGTTTGGTGCCTGCACATACCTCTGCATTGTGGAATACTACCCTGTGATCACTTATGTCCACTCATTTTAAGATTCTGAAATTAAGATATATTTTGATCACTTCAGCTATTGCAGAGAAAAATACTCTATAGGTAAAGTGTTAATCTGATGCACACAAGTAGATCTGAATGTATGCAGGTTTCATTGTGGGGTCCAAGAACAAACCAAATATAAAATCTCTTTTCCAAGGGAGAAAAGAGATTTTTTTCCTTATAACCAGCATCCATGTCATTTCTGGGTAAAATGGCTATTTTTAATGAACTGTCCATGGAGCACCATATTCCAGAAACCTTTAAAGAAGTTTCACTCTTTCCTCAGATTAATGGCCTGAATTTACAGTTCTTACTTAGAGAGAAGCTCCGTTACAGTTTGAGAGCGTTTGGCATTAAACAGTGCCAGTTTCTACTTTATATCATGAATTACTTGTATCACACCCTCTCTTCTTCTATCCTAGAAAGATGCATTGGAGGATATATTATAGGAATACTGCCTCTCATTGAATTACTTATGGGATCAGCAGAACTGCAATCAGGTATCACAAACATGAGGTACTTGACCAATCATGTTTTATTGCCTCACATCACATCTCAAAAGAGTGTAAGAACCAGAAGCAAATTAAACAGATTGTATTAAAAGTGATATTTTAATTGGGTCTCATCCGTTCATAGAACTTTCTAAAGTTTTAGAAACTCCCAGGGGTTTGATCCAGCCTTTGCCAATTATTGTTCTTAAGGAAAACCAGTTACTGTCACCAGTGGCAGGTAAGACTTATGCTGCCTTCCTGCCCTCTTCAAACACAAACTTAAAAACAACCCCAAAAACACCTCCATTCTCAGTTTAGTGGGTTTTTTTAATTAACTTAGGAATTTTTTCTTAAAGGAAAACAGGCTGTTCAGATATGTTTGTTCATCTATTAAGTTGAAATTAATTTCCTTATGTAGATCTTTTTGTTGCATCTTGCCTACATATTGGCCTCTTCTCTTTTTCTTCAAAACTGAGATCAGGGCTGCACAAATCAAACCTGATTCCCACGAAGATACTGCTGTGAAGTACCCCTGACAGCAAAGATCAGAAAAGAGCATAGACTCACATCCCTATATTACTTTGCTAAGCTAAATATAGATGACTGGACCAATTCCAATCTGCTTAGAAATCGTTATGGAAATAAAACTTTAACTTGTATGTATACTGGGCATAGGGCTGATGCATGGAAATTCACTATAAGAAGTAGTGGTTAGGTCCTGTTATATGACCTAAAACAAAAAGGGAGATTCCCTGATTTTTCTGAAAGCTGAAGTGATCTCCGTTTAGCTCTGACAGCTCAAGCAGCTTATGATCCACTCCACGGGACTCTGACCTAAAACCAGTTAAAACTTAACAGATACACTGTGAGTCTTCTCTGTTTAACAGAAACCCCACGCCCGACCTGTGGTTGTAGTTTTGGCAGCCTGCTTGTACCACCATCAGCTGAGAAGTAAATAATAATCCTCACCTTTACATAAACTTTAAGAGCTTCCCACACTTCAGCTTCTATGGGATGAAAAGGCATTAATGTCAGAGAATAATTGGATTCTAACCCTTGCCGGTTCTCAGAAAGCTGGACAGAACATAAGGGAGATCCTAAGCCTCCATCCAGCAGTTCCTTCACTCAGATAAATAGTCTTTCATCTTGTTAACCTTCTTTCATAGTGATCTAGTTACATAAACTTTGCCACAATTACATACGTGTCATCTGTACACAGTAAAGATTCAATAGATGAACAGAATGAATGCAACTGAAGCTTTCATACTGTCTGTTTTGAGTTTATGAGTCTGAAATATTAATTTGGCTCAGACCAATATGATGTGAATAATTTTTTAAAATAGCTGTTTTCAATGACTATTTAGAATAGAGAAGGAACCATGGGTGAGAATTTGATTTCACAAATCTGGAACCAGTGTTTACACCAACAGAACTACCACAGCTTTGCACTGGGCCCATGTGTTCATGAGAAGAATGATTGGGCCTTTTCTTAAAGCAATGGATCATAAAGTATTTAGGAACCTTCATTAGTTAATCAAATCAACATTTCTACCTGATTTAATGGGAGCATATTCACATAACACATAATTTCTAGCAAAATGATTCAACAAGCCACTCGCTCCATTAACACCACAAACAGCATTATACACACATCTACTTAAATCTGGTAGCTTGAAAGGCACCACTATAAATAACTTCCTATCTCCTCCCCACTCATTACCTGGGGAAGGAGCAGCCACGAACTTCTGTGCTGCTTTTCTCCTGCTAGTATGACTGTATTGGACAATCAGGCTGAATACACCCCGAGGTGCATCAATGCTCAGGGTTCCCTTTTATCATCAGCCTTTTGCTGATCTGTTGGTATTTGGATCCCTGAATCCAAAAAATGAAAAGCAGTATCAGTCCAAATGATCACAGCAAAAGGGTCAACAAATAATCTTTATTGCACAGTTGATAAGATTTACTAGTAAATGTTGGTTTGACAATTACAAAATGTTCTTTTTGAGACATCACAAATGTAAGACTTTTCTACCTAGTTTTATTCCTGCCTGCATTCCTGGCAGACTGCCCTTCAGGTCAGATTTATGACTTCTGGACAAAGACCAAATTTAAAAAAAAAAAAGAAAAGATTTATTTTGCTGCTATAAAGAAAAGGGACCAGAGAAGGCATACAAAAAGATGGGTGATGTGCCCAGTGTGAGAATTCAGCAAGATGGATGTTTTCAGTGACATTTTGGATAAGGCAATATTGCGTTTGTCAGTGTCAGAGGAGAGAGATTTGCAGGAACTGAGATGATGAAAGCCTGAATAAATTTTGTTTAAAGACAGATAAAGAAGACCATAGCTTGTAAATTTTATTCAAAAGCACATGTCAAGATCCAAATACAGTGGAAGGGTTGACCTAGGAAGAAGACCAAACTGAACGTGAGACCCAAAGTATGGGCTAGGCGTAACAGTGGCATCATTCACAGTGACTAAGAAAGGAAAAAGGATTGAGGAATATGGAAATAAGAGTGCCTTTTTTTGGCCTTTTTGAACTTAAATGACTAGTTTGCATGAAGTTAGGCAAAGAGAGACAATGCAAGGTTTTCATTTGGACATGAAGAGAGAAATCTACAGTGGAGACATCTGTGAGGCATTGGCATAAAGATTGTAGCTGAACTTGCATTTGCAAATCACATTGCTCAGGGACAAATTATAGGGAGAAAGAGTAAACAAATGCAGCTTTGTGAAATGCTGATACAAAGCTGGGGGGAGAAAGTGAAGGATCCTCCAACTATTCCCCAGCAGAGCATTTATGGAAGACAAGAATCAGGAGTGGAGACAGTCTTACAGTCCAAAGAAGGAAAAGACATAAAGAAGAACATGATTGAGTGTCAGCTGATAAATCAAACAGTATGAGGATCTAGGGTAATGATGATTTCAGCTTCTGATGTTAAAATAATCTTGACTTGTGTCTACCATAGACATAGACAGCAAAGGAGATGGTTCCCTGATAAGAATATTTTCTTATTGTAGCTTCTGGCCTTTTGTATGATACCGTATTTTCTGTTGTGTCATCCAATTTTTGAGGGTCTTCTTTAAAAATAAAATGCTGTCTGCTGTATCTGAATAGTAACTTATATCACAAGTGGATATTTGCCATTGCAATACATAACATACGTTTTGATAATTTCTTCTGAGTTTGATTTGGTTTTGTTTTGTGGTGTTTTTTTTTTTTTAACACTTGGAAGTAAACAAATGCATTCAGCCTTTTTGGAGGCAGACGAACTTCTATTTAGCTCAAACCAGAGGAAAGCTGTTTTGAAGATGGAAAGAATAAAATAGAATGCCAGGAGAAACAGAGCTGGGAAGAATGGGGGAACAATTAATGTGAATATTGAATAATTCCAATAGAACTTTCTTTTGTTTTCTAAGGTTTTTTTTTCTTCACTTTCTTATATCCAGTTCACAGTTGCCCTGCAGCATCGCATCAGCCCCCTTTGCCCTGCTCTGAGATGCACCCTGCAATAATTAACCAGAATTTTTCACATTGAGCAATATTTAAAAAAAACAATCAAATTCCCTTCTTTCAGTTGTTTTTTTCTGCCCGGCAGACCCATCAAAATCTTATCCACATTGTTTATTGAGTCTGATGGATTTTGCAGCTCATAAAAGACACCCTCACCCCCTCAGACCATCAGTCTCTGCTCTGGTGTACTGCTTCTCTCTGGATTGGCAGGGGGCTGAAAGTGACATCAGTCCACAGGGCTTTAGATCTAATGCTCCCGTGTGCGTCAGGTAATCCAATTGAGTTCTTATATGTTGATGGACCCAGAGATTTATATTGAGCCACTTCCTAAAAGCTGACTCTTATTACCTGGCGGGTGAACTACCGAAAAAAAAAACCAAACCCAACCCAAACCCAGAAAAAAAAAAAAAAAACAGAAGGAGTGTAAACAGCCTCAGCAGACATGACGTTGCCCTCAACTTCAAACCAGGAGCTGCTAGGCTTGGCTTGCAAGCAAGAGAAGGAACCTTACTGTTTACTTGCTTAGCCACTTGCCAGACCACACAGTGCTTGGTTACAAGATATAAACAAAGCAGTAGAAAAAGGAAGAAAGAGAAAGAAAGAGCGAAAGAAAAAGAGAAGACAGAAGGAAAGAAAGAAAGAAAGAAAGAGACAGAAAAAACACCAAGAAACAGAAGTCCAAGCAAGTCCTGAATATGTTTAACGTGGCATTTACAACTATAATGATCTAAACAATCAGTATTGGGCAAAACTATAGAAGATTTTGGACTTTTCTGGATGCAGCATCTGTCCAACTTGTACAGGTAGGTTCTTACGTATTTCTCTTAATCTCATTACCAATTAAATAAGTATTTAAGCATTCATCTTCTTAGCTTTGTACAGCAGTATCTAATATTTACCCTGGGTTTTTTGTCTTTACATTAAAGCTCATTTGATTTCTCATTTCATTAGAAGGCTGCTTGCTTGTATGAAAAATGATAACACAGAGTTGGTCAGATCGTGGCCCAGAATTTCAGTGCTTAGTCCCTCCCACCCTCTTCTGGAGTGAGAAACATTCACCTATGACAGAATTTCACTAATAAAAATTCGCAGTACCTCAGCCTATTTTTATTTTCTATTGAAGGCAAAGGAATAGCAGGCACTAAATTGTTACTGCTCTTATGGCAGGGGTAAGTCTTCACAGTATAACACAGTTCACATGATTCTGAAAAGCATGTTTAAGTATGTTATTTATTCATAGATTTATACCGAGTACTATTATGTAGGAAAGAACACTGAACTCCAAACACCAGAAAGACACGTCTCTAGTGATTACAACCTGGGACTAAAGACTCTCAATTAAGAAACTGGTTTCCTATTTATTCTCCACTGCTCTCTAATGTGTTTTAAGGCAAGTCCCTGCATTACAGTTTGCAGTTTCTTAAATAAAAGCAGCCTTATTTTATGTAAGTTTTGGCATAGGCTTCATAAACATTACCGATTTAGAAATTTTTAGATGGAAATTCCAGAGGAATATAAATAATGGTAATTTACTATTTACATCTGAAGTGGATCACTAATGATAGCGAATGGCACCATCCTCAGTGAGGTGGTGAAAAAGGCACTGAGACTTCCTCAGGTGATAGAGCCAGTCACCATCAGAATCAAGATCAGAAGCTTTGGATATCTCTCTACCGCAAGGAAAGATACAACTGTGACACTTTCAGGACTCAAAAACTAGCTTTAGAGTACCTGTTTAACATATGAACAATAGGCAAACCACAGCAGCATTGACTACAGTAGGATTAGCTGCTTGAGAAGTTATGGAGAGACTTTGGGACGCCTGGACAGTATAGGCCAGTATAGCAGCAGAGTACTATCCTACACTATAGCAGTATAGGACAGTATAGTAGTTGGGGCTTCATTTTTCTTTGGCACCTGAAGAGGCTCGAGTAAAGCCTGCTCAGGTTCTTTTACATGTGTTGTGGTGCTACCTTTTAACCTCAGCATCAGCACATCATTTGACTCTTCATTCCCAGATCCTATGTCTGGAACAAGGCTGCCTCATTACAGAGAATTACATAATGCCTAAAAAAGGACATAAGCCAATAAACAGAAAAGAGAAATACTACTATGGTGCTTGAGTTCTACTGTCCCACTATTTGAGGCACCACAGCAGCAGATAGTATGTCTTTGATGCTTCGATCTTTGAAGCACTATAATGTAGATATGTATTAGATGTATTAGATTCAGTTCTAGGCCACCAGTCATTACGCTTTCTTGTAGAATGAACTTTTAATGAAGGGTGCATGAGAAAAAAAAAAGAAAGAATGGCAGTAGCTCCCTATCATAGATATTCTGTGAGGTCCTTGTGGCTTGACGTCAGCCAGAGTGGAGGTGCTAGGGCATACAAGCTTACCAAGAACAAACATAGCACCACTTTCTTTTGAATGCAGTTATCCCGTGAGATGCTTTTATACATTTCTACTGAAAGAATATCTATTTGCAAAATGTCCGCAGACAGTGTAATATTCACCTCTGACATTCACAGGTAGGTTCCCTTTGATGTAAAGAGGAAATTGGAATTTGGCCCTGTAAGTCTGATTCTGTGGGATGCTGAGTTCTACATTTTCTTTTGGCATCAACAACATTTTGTGTCTTTGAGGAACAATGCCCATAGAACTTGTGAGAAAGCCACATCTTTTAACACCCTTACCACTCAGCTCATGAAATTCACTACAGAGAGGCACGTAACCACACTGTTCAGGAATAAGATTTCAGCTCTCTCCTTCAAAGACTAGACTTTTTAAAGACTGGCCCAACCCATGAGAAGTTTATGATTTCCTAGCAATGAAATTTGGCTCTCTTGAGCAATGAAAATTTATTCACCTTGAATGGTGAATACTCTGGTTAATTCTCCTATTGATTCAAGTGCATGTTTCTGGAAAGGAAATAAAATAAAAGAAATTTACTTTAGAGGGTGAAAAAATATTGTATAATGAAGGCTGTATCATTACAGCTCTAATTTCTGTGGCATAATCTTTCAAAGGAAAAGTCATGCTTTAGCAACAAGGCAACTCCCTTATTGACTTGTGAGTGTTTACAGATTCGGCTCCGCCTATCTACTTTATTTGAACAGAATTTTTTAACATCATTTTAAGTGTTTATTCAAATCATAAACCCATAAATTTCCACCCCATATTTCAGAGAGTTGAAATCATACTTAATGAGATTCATCTCTCTGGTATGAGGAATACAGTGTATTCTCTCCAAAATTATAATCACAAGTGTACAATGAGCCAGAGTATAAAATTTGTATATGGAATATATGTGAATAAATCAGGTTATGGTTTAAATTAATTTTAAACTATATTTTTCAAAAAACATGCTCTTTTCAGTCTCTTACAACTTTTTATGTAGCTAAAATGTATTGGTAATTTATGGACAAGCAGCATTGAAATACAGTAGATTGTACTTAAGGAAAGTAATTCATAATTATCCAGATTTTTATCCAGTTATTATGCTTATATTTCCAGGTGAAAAACATGTTGTCATGAATGATACCATGTTTCAAGAACTGAATTTAAATATATTAAAGGGTTACTTTATTGGCTCTTAAATGTATTATATACACAAGAACCTCCAAGTTTAATTTAGGCATTTTTAAAAGTCTAAAGTAAACAGTGAGGGCATCTAATCTCCCCAGATTCTTATCCTTTTTTTTTTTTCTTTAGAATAGTCATACAGTTATGATTAAGTTATTATATAACATTTATTTTCAATACAGTTTTTTCTGTATTTCCCCTAAGATCAGTAATAGCCATTAGTTTGGTGATAGCAACAGCATTCCCTTAATTCAATTTCAACTACTTTTTAGTATATTTTGAGAATTTACTGTTCAAGAATTTACTTGGTTTTTCAATTTTAAATGTTATAGATAGTAAACAATTTCTATACTCTATTTTTGATAAGCTTAATTTGTCTTATGGAAGAGTACTGTTCTTCAAAAACAAAATATAACCTGAAGAAAATATAAACAGATCTGTCATCAACACAATAGATGCAGTCAGACCTATCACAATTACAGACTGAAGTGATTATTTTAATTCCTCTGTAGCCAACTGCATGTTACAGTTTTGTGGATTCTCATAAATCAGATGCAAAACAAAACAGATTTAGGATTCTCACTGGCAGACATTTTGGTCCCAGCTTTCAGTGCTTCTTCAGTATCTCCTAAGTACCCAGTCTAGTTATTTTGGAGATCAACACCTCTCAAATTCTCCATACAGTATTCAAAATTACAGAGATAGGATTTTTTTTTTTTAAGAAGCAAACAGCATGCAGACTTGAGCAACAAAAGATTATGATCTTCATGTGAAAATTGTTCATTCAAGAATATTTAAGTGTATACACTCTTGAGTGGGTCAGAATTATTTCACTCCCACAATACAGAGACCCAGAATCAGTTTAATACGTATGTATTATGCAATAATCTTGTGCGTCTATGAAAAGGAAGCCCTATCTTCCCATTTCAATTCCAAAATGATTCTACACATCAAATATTTAATCTGTATGCACACTAGAGTAATTTTCAATTTCAAAAACGTTTCTACATTCACATTTATAACTATATAATATTTAAGTGCATAAAGGAGATCAGTGAGGTGTCTTCCTGGAGATAACTCCTACAGAATGCAGAGACGTGATTCTGGCCCTGGTTCAGGTTTGTGCCACCACAACTCGGGGAAGTCAGAGGCAGTGAGATTGATGGTGGCTGCAGCCACTCCTTCTCCACCTGGGACTGCAGAAAGCATTCTGCCTTCAACACGTCACATCAATGTACTACTAGGCTTGGGACAGACTGTTCATAAATTCCGCAAATTTACTTTGGAATTATCACTACTTATTTCAAAACTATAGTTCAATCCAAATGTTAATATTGGCCCTATTTTTAATCCCCCTGATTTTGTATTCCAAGTTGGATTTTTATTGCAAAGCAAGTCCTGAGAGAGGCTGCAAGAACTTCTCTTAGGGTATTTGCAATACTTGCTATTAAAAAAGCATTTGTCTTACCCTTAGTCAGATATTATTTGTGTTTTAATCTATTTCTAGTCTTCAATGAATTGTCAATCCCTTTTTATGAAGTTTCTGAACTCCTATGTCGTAAAGATGTAAAGATACATATTCTTCACTAGGCTACTCTTAAACATGAGGCACTTCAAAGCAACATGTTACAGTAAGTTATTAATCTTTGAGGGGTGGAACCACAAAGGAAAATCAAGAGATAGGATAGACAGACTGATCTGATCTAGGTCAAAGACCTCACCTGAGTGTGTTCAGAAATTACATTACTTGATATATTAATTAACCCATTATCTAGCACCTCATGTCAAGTAAAAGGATGCTGATTAAAAATGTATTTTTCTAGGTGCTTTTCATTCTGATCTTTCACACAGAATCACAGAATGCTAGGGGTGGGAAGGGAGCTCTGGAGATCATCTAGTCCAACCCCTCTGCTAAAGCAGGTTCACCTAGAGCAGGATGCACAGGATTGCATCCAGGCAGGTTTTGAATATCTCCTTTTGAACATATTTTCGAATATCCCCTTTTGAAGGAGACTCCAGACCTTCTCTGGGCAGCCTGTTCTGGTGCTCTGTCACCCTCAAAGTAAAGAAGTTTTTCCTCATGTTCAGATGGAACTTCCTGTGTTCCAGTTTGTGTCCTTTGACCCTTATCCTGTCACTGGGCACCACTGAAAAGAGCCTGGCCCCATCCTCTTGACACCCGCCCTTTAGATATTTATAAGCATTGATGAGGTCCCCTCTCAGTCTTCTCTTCTGCAGGCTGAACAGACCCAGATCTCTCAGCCTTTCCTCATAAGAGAGATGTTCCAGTCCCCTGATCATCTTTCTAGCCCTCTGCTGGGCCCTCTCCAGCTGTTCCTTATCTTTCTTGAACTGGGGAGCCCAGAACTGGACACAGTATTCCAGACGCAGCGTCACCAGGGCACAGTAGAGGGGGAGGATGACCTCCTTCGATCTGCTGGCCATGCTCTTTTTAATGCACCCCAGGATACCATTGGCCTTCTTGGCCACAAGGGCACATTGCTGGCTCATGGTCAACTTGCTGCCCACCAGGACTCCCAGGTCCTTCTCTGAAGAGCTGCTTTCCAGCAGGTCAACTCCTAACCTGTGCTGGTGCATGGGGTTATTATTCCCTAGGTGCAGAACCCTACACTTGCCTTTGTTGAACATCATGAGGTTTCTCTCCACCCAACTCTCCAGCCTGTCTAGGTCTCACTGAATGATGGCACAGCCTCCTGGTGTATCAGTCACTAGTCCCAGTTTTGTATCACCAGCAAACTTGCTGAGGGTACACTCTGCCTCCTCATCCAGGTCATTGATGATTATGTTGAACAAGACTGGACCCAGTACTGACCCCTGGGGAACACCGCTAGCTACAGGCCTCCAACTGGACTCTGCACCACTGATCACAACTCTCTGAGATCTGCCATTCAGCCAGTTTTCAATCCACCTCACTGTCCACTCATCTAATCCACACATGTTAAGCTTACCTATGGGGATGTTATGGGAGACAATGTCAAAAGTGTTGCTAAAGTCAAGATAGACAACATCCACCGCTCTCCCCTCATCTACCCAGCCAGTCATGCCATCATAGAAGGCTATCAGACTGGTCAAGCGTGATTTCCCCTTGGTGAATCCACACTGACCACTCCCAATAACCTTCTTTTCCTCCACATGCTTAGAGATGACATCCAGAGTGAGCTGTTTCATCACCTTTCCAGGGATGGAGGTGAGGCTGACTGGCCTGTAGTTTCCTGGCCTTTTTGAAGACTGAAGGCCAATGTCACATTGGCCTTCCTCCAGTCCTCAGACACCTCTCCTGATCTCCATGACCTTTTAAGTGCCAAGGTGCTGAGTTTGCCTAAATGATCTCTGACCTGATCTTCCTCCACCAAGGGAAAGTTTTCCTCACTCCAGACTTTTTCTCTTATCTCTAGGGTCTGGAATTCCTGGAGGCCGACCTTAGCAGTAAAGACTGAAGCAAAGAAGGCATTCAGTAATTCCACCTTCTCTGTATCCTCTGTCACCAGGGCACCCACCTCATTCAGTACCGGGCCCATGATTCCCCTAGTCTTCCTTTTGCTGCTTATGTACTTGAAGAAGCCCTTCTTGTTGTTCTTGACATCCCTTGCCAGATTTAATTCCAAGTGGGCCTTAGCTTTCCTTGTTCCATTCCTGCATACTCTGACAACATTCCTACATTCCTCCCAAGTGGCCAGTCCCTTTTTCCACATTCTGTAAACATCCTTCTTCCATTTGAGTTTTTCCAGAAGCTCCTTGCTCATTCATGCAGGTCTCCTGCCTCCTTTGCTTGACTTACGCACCCATCTTGACCTTGGAGGAAGTGGTACTTGCATATTAACCAGCTCTCTTGGATCACACTAACTCCTAGAGCCCTAACCCATGGGATTCCTCCAAGTAGGTCTTTGAAGAGGCCAAAGTTAGCTGTCCTGAAATCCAGGGTTGTAATCCTACTTACTGCCCTGCTTCTTCCATGCAGGATCCTGTGCTCCACTATCTCATGGTCACTGCAGCCAAGGCTGCCCCCAACCTTCACATCCCCAACTAGTCCTTGTTTGTTAGCACAAGGTCATCAGCACACCTCTCCTCATTGGCTACTCCACCACCTGTGCCAAAAAGTTATCATTAATGCTCTTCAGAAACCTCCTGGACTGTGTGTGCCTGGCTGTGTTGCCTTTCCAGCAAATGTCAGGGTGGTTGAAGTCCCCCATGGGAACTTCAGGCCCCCACAGGGCCTGTGATCGTGAGGCTACTTCCAGCTGTCTGTAGAAGGTCTCATCAACTTCCTCTTCCTGGTCAGGTGGTCTACAGTAAACACCCACAACAGCGTTACCCATATTAGACGGCCCCTTAATTCTTACCCTTAAGCTCTCAACATGTTCTTCACCCACCCCTAGGTAGAGCTTGATACATTCCACTTGCTTTCTCATGTAGAGAGCAATCCCACCACCCTGCCTTGCTGGCCTGTCCTTCCTAAAAAGTACATAGCTATCCATGACAGCATTCCAGTCATGCGAGCTATCCCACCATGTCTCTGTAATTGCAATGAGATCATGGCCCTGAGACCACACACAAATCTCTAGTTCTTTAAGAGTTAGCAAGTCTGTCTGTCTGCTATGGACCCCTTTTCAGCCCTTAAAATTAGTCTATTAGCCCTCCAGCACCCTAGGAAAACATCACTTCAAATTCCCGTCTTTCCTGGCATTTGATCAGCTTAGATTTGAAAGCAGATTGCTCAACATCTTGCAGAATAGCACCTGAGCTCCTCTGGCTAAGTCCCTTCTTCCAAAAAGTTTTTATTTTCCCCACTTCATCTTGCTGCCAACTGATACAAGAAGTTTTGCCTTTGGCTACAGTGAAGCAGGATTGGATATGTGGTTTTTGCTCATTTATTTACAGGAGTAAGACTATCAGGCAGCACCTGAGGCCTAAAGGGAACTGCTATACATAGCTAAGAAATTGGAGTACAACAGCTGAAAGGGATAGAAGGCTAAAAAAAATACTGAATCTAGAGAAAGCTGGGTAAAGACCACCTTTTTATAGACTTGTGTGTAGTTTTATTAGTGTGTCCTTCAATGCAGCACTAGAAGAAACAACTAAAGTTGCCCTTGAAAGTGACCAATGTATATTCAGATACTTCCACACAGGATAGCGGTTAAATTAAGCAAAATCAGTATTACCCAACTTCATGTGTCTTCATGTGCAGTGGGTTTACACCAGCTTCCATGTAGTTATGAGTAGACAACTTTTTCTGGATATAGTGGTGCAAATGAAAGAGGTTACATTCCATGCCCCCTCTCACTTGCCTGTCAGTACAAGCCTACGTTCGTACTCTCTTAGCAAGGTCAGTGGCTGAGGTCAGTGGCTGAGGTCAGTGGCTGAGGTTAGCAACCTCTCTGATCTGTCAGAGGACCTACTGACGTGGCCTCTCTTTGGCTCACTCATAGTCACCTCGGGTAGAGGGGCTGTGACGGGTATTTATGTCCAAACCATAAATAGGCAATACACTTTTCTCAGACACAACCATTTCCAAAATCCACGTCTGTTTACACCCTTCAGCAAGTTAAAAGGTGGTTAAGTTTCCAGCTAGGTATTCTGGAATATACAGATAGAGTAATGAAGCAGAACTGGATGTTCAGTCAGAAGAAAGACAAGACCTCTGCAAGAACAGCTTCCAGGCAGTAAAAATTGAAGAGCATTTCTGGTTTGACAGAAGCCTTTCCAGTTCACAGAATGCCTGGTTCCTACCCAGGGTTAATCCTTTGTTTTTGCTGTTGTTGTTGTTGTGTTTACACACAAAATTGTTACCAAAGTTCTCATTTCTAGTTTTTCTTCAGGATGTCCAAATAGGGCAAATCTGTTCTTGCTTCATGCCTTTAAAAGTAGATCAAAACCAAACTTGACCCCATATTTTAAAAACCTAACCATGATTTCTCCTTCCTCACCATCTTATTCACTGCATGTCCTATGATCTCTCTTCTTCATCTGCTTTTTCACCATCATCCAGGTAAAGGATTAAGACTTTCATGCTATAGAAACTGACTCTACAACTGAACCAGCTCACCAGTAAACCCCCTCTGACAGGCTTGCATGAAAAGGGCTGTCATTTAGTTAGGAATCCAGATGCCCCATTCCCCTTGAGGTTGCTGAATTCACATGACTGTGTTTGCTAATGGAAAGTCAGTTTCGTTAAAAAAGTAATAGGTTTTAGGTCTTTTTTTGTCTCAATACAGTTGGGAAAGCAGCAAAAGTAAAGATGAAGGTTGACAAAAGCCAAGTTGCTCCCTTACATTTTACTAAATATAATTGCCAAACCTAATGAAGCCAAATTGCATGTAAAGTGACCCTGGCATATGAAATTACTAATGTGTGTTTGTTATGAAGTGTTAAATGCAGATGCAAAGCTAAAGTTCATTATCTTTTATAATCAATTCAATTTCTTTCATTGAGCCTAGATTTCAATGACTCTTTGGACGAAAGCTTGCACGTATGATAAAACAAAATGTACAAAAAATAGAATAAAATAAGTTAAAAAGAAATGTGACAAATAGGTGGATGTTTGTGTCAAAATGATAGGTTAGCCTCACCTCAGTGTACCTTTCATATCTATGCAAGAAGAGTAGATTAAATTCTTCCAGGGGAAAATCTATTGACTTGAGACAGTCGATGTAATGAATGAATGTTTTGCAAAGATTAGAATGGGGAGGATATTTTAAGGTAATTTGCCTATTTGGATGGCACAACCTTCTTCCATAGAAGTCAGCAGAAGATTTGTTTGACCTCAGAGCATGAATTGGCACTGAAAGCCCTTTGTTATTTTTCCAGGCACAAAAACATTAACCTCTATATTCTGGCCAAACTCCAAAGTGGGTGATTACATTCTGCTGCTCTAATTTTTCCCTGCAGGCTTAACTAGATCTAGCATCATTTCCTGATGTGTAATGTCACTGTGAACTATCAAGTCCCTTTTTGCAAGGTTATTGTTAACTTTTTCCTCCTTGCCTCCTAATTTGTCTGCTTCGTCTTATCAGCTGTAGCTTGTTTGAAGGTCAGAATTGTTTGGTTCTGGATCACAGGTTTTATTAAATTGAAGGACCAGGAATATGTGCAGTGCTGCAATTATAACAATATCTTCATATCACTTTTACTCTCATATCATATACATAGTGTAGCATGTCTAGAAAAGGAAACGAAATGTATTTTTTTCCGCAAGCGCTTACACAGTTATATTTTTGTCAAATATCGCATCATGCTGGTCTTGAAAATCAAAAGTCCAAAATACAGCCCAAAATTACAGGGCATTCTGGGTGTGTTTAAAAAATCAATTGTCAATTTGCTTGTAAAATAACTCTACGTTGCTTAACTCTGCATTGCACTAAAGCAATAATTCATTACACTTCAAAGAGATTATGATTTCCATAGCCATACAATCTAACAATTTTTGGAAGAAGTTTGCACATCATTGCTAGCAGAATTCATTTCATTCATTCTTAGTATTGATCTGAGACATTACTTTTTACTCTTAGAAAAAAAACATTCAATACAAAATTAAGTAGCTCTGGTGTAACTGCTGATTTCACTTTGACTCTATAAAGCTGTAATGCCTGCACTCGGGATAGTTGCTTATTGAGTAACTTAAGCTGGTTAGAAATATCAGCACTGAAATCACTTGGTATAAGCACTTCTATCTAAAATAGAGGATGCAGTGCTCCTTCCCCCAGCACGGCCTCAAACAAAACAGCACTAAGTACAGTCTGGTGGATTACCCATATGGAGAAGCCACACAGATTCTAGCTCTGGGGACGTGAATTGATTGCTGAGTCCCAGTACCACAGGGTTAAGTGAAATGCTATCACAGTAATTTATTATTAAGAGAAACGGTGATGGCTTAGATTAAGAAGATTTGTCTGTCTCTCCTAATTAAAGATAGGTTCTTAAGAAGCTTTAGTGTCCTTTGAAGCTACAGAGACTAAAATTAGGACTCTGGTTCTGTTTAAAATGTCACTAGGTTGGTCCATAATCCTGTAGTGATTGCAGCAAGGGATCATTCTTCCAATGTTGCGATTCCTTGTTTGGAAGCTAGTGAGCCAGGACAAGACCCCCTGAATCAAAATCTGAGTAGTCTATTAATCAGCAACAAGTTGGTCCTGCAGGACATCGCAATGCTCTTGCAGTGACCCCTTGAAGGCTGCTTAATAAATGAGAAGCTGGCAAAGAAATCAGCTGTAAGACACAGTAAATTCCATTGCAGCAAGAGAGAAAATGGTAGCAGTAAGTGGGCTGTTTACAGAGGGTGAAAAAAATGGTTTGGGGTGAAGATATGTTTTCAGGCTGTAAATGAAGTCATTTTACAGTGATGTTTATAATCCTATACATGACAATAGCACCCTAGGCTCTAGTGTCCTCACTTGGTGGTCTACAGACAATGTCAAAACCTCAAAGCAATAGGTGGATCACTTCCAATTTTTCTCATTATGCCCCTATTTACACAGCGTACACTGAACCTATGGAGCTGTTACAGGACAGTTACAGCAAAAGCGTAAATTAAGTTCAAAAATGTTTAGCAAATTTTAAGCTTGGATTCAGTTTTCCTTACAGATGTGTAGACCTAGAGCACCTCTGCCCAGATTAGTAAATTACAGAATTGTAAAACTGATGAAATGGAAAACTCAGACCCATTTATGAAGAACAAAACCTTCTTTGACAATATTTGGTATGATAAAATATTCAAAGGAAAAGAAGCCTTGATACTTCAAGTCACAAGTCAGTTTCTAGTTGTCTGGGATGAGGAAAATCCTTTTCCAATAGTAAGACATTAAATTATGATTCACTACAGGATGCCTTTCTCTAGATGATCTGATGCTGCATTGCAGCTGAGAAAAAACAGGGAGAGTGTGTGGGCCAACGTTCTTCTGCAGTACGCCAGGTCTTATGTACCTGTCAGATAGGACAGTGTGCTGGGAGCCACTAAATTGCTATTCAGCAGCTCACAGAGGGAATCATCTTTTAACTTGGTTTAGTGAGACAAAGCAAGTTTATACGTATATTGGTATGGATGAAGTGCAAGTTCTGAGTCTCAGTTGTCTGACCAAGAAAATCTCTCATCAATGAATTCAGTAAGAGTCTACAAGCTTTTACTGATCAGTCTGCTGAGCAATGAATGAAACTCAATTGCTCTGTTGGAATGTGTTCGTAAACCTTTCATGTTACAGTGCATCTCTCTTGCTTTGTGATTCTTCTTCTCTTAGATTAACTCTGTCATGTTTTTATAGACAAGAGCATCCAATTAAGCAGCAAAATCAATGCCTTACCATTCAGATAACCATTCACATGTCTGAACAGCACATATTCACGAAGGATCGCCCAAGTAAAAACTATTTGCCCCACAGAATCTTGTGATTGGTGTCAAATGATGAGTAAAAGGGCTGAAAAAGATTACAGGAAGTCACTTACTTCAGTTCCTTTTATTTACTCTTACTCAGATTAAGATAGGGATGAACAATACCCACCTTTTGTGAACTAAGAAACAGGGTGGTTCACAAAATACGTCTTATTGGGAGAGAAGGGTACAGTTGTAATCAGTATGGTTTGCTTTGAGCAATTCAGTCTATTTTATTGTGTCCAAAATCCGGTTTCTGTTGCAGCAGGCATGAGCAGTTCCTGTGTGACACTGGCCGAGGTTCTGTGGGCAAAAGGAAGCCCTTTGGAGGAAGAAGAAATATGGGCACTCTTGTACCTGGCCACAGTGCAGCTTCTGGAGGACCTTCACAAAGGTGAGGTGAAAAGTATCTTCTTATAGTTCTTACTGTGGAAATTCATTCTTAAATTATTTTAGCTCTTTTGAGGATTGTTGGGGTTTGGGTTTTTTTGGAGACAAAAAGCACTAATGGGCAATAATAGCATATTGCTAATAAAAATGAGAAATCTTTCAGTGCTGCTGGGATTACACGCAGACTGCTCGGCCTACATAAGAGATCTTCACACAGTTTGGTTTTTTTTCCAAATTACACATCAGATATTAATTCATCTAAGTACAACTATACACGGTGAAACAGGACATAAGAGTCCTTCCCAAAGTCTAAACAACATACACACACAGAAAGTGCAGTGCCAGCTAAGGTAATGTCCTTCATGTACCAACAGAGAAGGACAGGCAAATCCATGGCTCCTCATTCAGCTAGTAAGAGACTTTTATCCTTGATGATAATAATGTGACTTACCATAATGGTTAGGCAAGTCATCACAATGAATGCTTGCCAAGCAGGCCAGCTGTACAAGAGAGCACAGCTGAGAAACCTGTCACATTTTGAGAACTGTTTATGACAATATATATTCCTTTTGAGGGGAGAATGGACAAGATGTGTTCTTACCTCATAAGCATATTGAATCAAAATACAAAATACCGAAAACAGGTGATGTGTAACTTCTGCTATAGCTGAAGAGGTGAACTTTTATTACCAACTAGTTCTTAATGGACTGGAACGCTATAGCAGGTTGACTATACCATCAGTTCTCTATTATCTAGTGTAACAAGAGGACAGAACAGCCCAGACAAGACAGACACTAGGAATGTGCAAATGTGCAAAAGAGTGCAGCACAGAGATACACACATTGATAGATTCAGCTCAAGTTCATCATAGCTTATTAAGTCAGTGCCAGACACTAAGCTGACACAATGCTCTCCTGATCTCGTGTTGTTGGTTTTTTTTAAAAAAAAGACGAAAAAAGATGTCTTGTCGGATGTCTATTGAATTGAGACAATCAGCCTATGTTCCCTGTGCTGCGCCAGATAAATTCAGGGTATTGTGATCAGAAGGTGAAGAATAAAACAAGAGGAAGTAGGGATGTAGAACCAAGCTGGTCTATAGGTCAAGTGCAAGGCTGCTCAAACATGTCTTTAGAGAGCTCAAGTCCAGAAGTGATGCCAAGTTGGATGCATTCTGAAGCTGAATGCCCAGTGCTCCAGTTTCTTGGACGGCAGTGAAGGTGAACTGCCTCTGCATAGCATCATCCCAGTTGACTATGGCATATCTCTGGCTCCACATCTCTTAATTACGGCTATATTGCTTCTGGAATCAGCCTCTTCTCAGGGCTAGAACTGACATGTTTGTGCTGCACTGTGCTTGATGTAATAAATCCTGTTAGACCTGGTGATGGTCAGCACCACTTGCTAGAACAATATTTCCCAATGTGTTTGGGCACTGATTGGTTAGACAAGTATGCCGACTTGTTGGATGGCCAACATTACAGAAGGCCAGGTAATCTTCATCGAGACTAAAATACAGGCCGGTTATCTGTTTCTAAAACAGAGCAATTTTCCATCATGTGCTAGTTGTATTTGCCTACAATACTACAGAAAATGGGGAAGGAACAAGAAAGAAGGCTAGCTGATGATTTAAAGACCTTTAATTGCCTAAAGAAGTAAATACAACTGTTGCAAATACCAGTGGTCCATAAATCTTGAATCTCTGGGTCCTCTGGCTCTACAAACCTCACAGGTGGATACGAGTTCCCAGCTTAACATTTTACCCATCTTTACCATCCATTTTCCTGATGTTAAGTTCACCATGCATGACAACTAAGTAGCCATTTTTTTAGTATATAATTTTTAGATGCTAAAATGCTGAAGAATTTAGGGCATGTTTCTGAGCTCTTATATGGAGATCTGAATGGTCTCTGTTCTCATGGTCTAGACTGAAGAGAGTGGTTCAAGAGCCGACATTTTTTTTTAAATTACCTGTATTTCCAAGAACCCTATATCTAAATATTGGCATAGTTAATGCACCTTTTCCTCTTTCTAAAGTAAACAGATTTATCTTAAATGCATTTCATCATGCTTTTTTAATGAATATTTTTAATGAAATCACTTGGATGCCTTTGGTCAAATTCACCTAATGTGTATGCAAATGCAGAGTATCTGATAGTATCAGAAGATATTCTCTTGTGCTTTGCATAAAAAGATCTACCAAAAATGTCAAGATTCCCAGAATCTGCACATAGGATGTAATTCTGCCTTTCCTTAGGCTTAAGAAATCCATTGAAATCAATATATTGTTTATATGTGTGAAATGTTGTGAGAGAGAAATCAAGTCTTTAACCATCACTGAATTCCAGCTGACAAAATCAGCCATGAACAGAACCAGCCATGAATCAGAACATGATTCCATTGACTTTTGGGCACATCTCCAGGAAACTTCAGTGATGGGTTTGGCTATGCAGCTGAGACACCTGATATGATTTTCTGAGTGCAGTGAATTCAACACTAAGAATTCCATTATCTTCTTCAACATTTTTCAGACCCTGCCATCTGTGTGATTTGTCCATGGTCAGTATTACTGTCTGCTGAAGGAAATTTGTCCTTCCAAAACAATGCATCTCAGATGGAAGCTGCCCCTTTCAGTGCACCAGAATTGCTCCATAGACAAAGTAAAAACCAGCGCATCGGAATAACAAAGGTGAGGTATATTA
Organism: Larus michahellis; assembly: GCF_964199755.1. Lineage (NCBI taxonomy): Eukaryota > Metazoa > Chordata > Aves > Charadriiformes > Laridae > Larus > Larus michahellis. The sequence goes on along the minus strand of NC_133901.1, from coordinate 52,992,419 downwards.
CAAAATACATCTTGCCAGTGCCCCGTGAAGACAAGCTTGTGAGTTTTAATGCAACATACCAGGTATCTATTGTCAAACTCCATTTCTAATAACACTAGACAAATTAGGCTACAGTTAGAAAGATTTACATGTACCTTGCAGCTTGGCATTAGATTAGCATGCGTGTCAACATCAAAATCAATTTTGAACATTAGTCCTCAAGGTCTGCAGAAATGTATTATTTGTGAAGGCCCAAAGAAAGGAATAAAATTTCTATGAACACAATGTTTGACCAGATGCAGTAACTGTATCCCAGAAGCAGCAGGACTGCAGTATCTATACAATCCAAGAGCAGAAGCACTCCCAGGAAATCAGAAACATGTTCATCTTTGTTAACAATTTACTTTTCTTCTCCCTGCTAAATGAGTCTCTCTGGCAAAACAATAAGATACAACACTCAGGAACCTAAAAGTTTTAAATACCACTAGGACTACATCAGTGCATACTTCCCTCAGGCAGAACACAGTAGTTTCAGACTCACACACAACTGATCACTTAGATGCTATGCAGAAACGTGAAGCTTTGGAATAGATGGCCCTTACTCCAGTAATCCTCTTCCTGGACATGACTGCTAGCCAGTCCTGCAGGTAGGGGAGAGCTTTAATCACCAATGGGAGAGCCTGAAAAATTAAGGAGTTCAAATTTATTTTCCTACTTATGGCATCACTGGACAGAGGGCAGCCTGGTTCACCTGGTCAATACTCATTGCATGCTATCTAGTCCATTAGCCAAGAGTCACTATTGCACTTTTATATATGTTTCCTCTAGTCTAGATTTAAAAAAAATGATCTGTTCGGCTTCTGCCATTTTGTGTCCAAAGACACAAAAAGATGATCTCTCTATACTACAAGGCTTTTCTGTATTTAATGTTGACTTCATAAAGGGTTTCCTTTTCCGTTTTGACAGATGTTGGTGTATTCCTTAGGAATGACTCTCTATTGGTCAGCAGACTACCAGGTTCCTCCCAATCAGGCCAGTAACACAAATATTTTTGTTTCCTTTTATTCTGTTTTATATTGGTAGGTTCAGAGACTGAGAGGCATAATCTGAAGTCTCAGTAAGAGGGGCTTTATGTTTTGGACCACTAGAAAGAATTGGAAAGCTTGTGTCAAGGTCCAGACTTCACCAAAAATACCAGTTCATCCAAATCAGGAATTTACTTAGGCCTCATCTTTACTTTCCTTTTACTTTTTTTCCCCTTTTTCTTCAAAACCCAGAATTGTTTACATTAAGATGAATTGTACCTTGCTTTTAAGTGTAAAGATTATTTATTCCAAGACTGTAATAAGGAACAGGCTACCCAGTGAAGTGGTTGAGTCACTACCTCTTGAGGTATTTAAAAGCGTGTAGATATGGCACTTAGGGACATGATTTAGTGGTGGACTTGGCAGTGTTAGGTTTACAGTTGGACTCCATGATCTTAAAGGTCTTTTGCAACATAAATTATTCTATGATTCTAAGATAGGGAGGGCTAAAAGAAAAACATCATGCCAGCATGACTGTGGTGCTGTGCACATTTATGTGCTTTTTCAAAGAACGGGATGCTAGAATAAAACTAAGTAACTCTCCTTATTTCTGAGCCAATTCTACCAGCTTCTCTGCTAGTTGAAATTTTGCATTTTTTGCGTACCCAGAATCCTTCCAAAGATTTGTAGCACCCATTTTGCTTCATTTCTGTATCCATGCCTTTGATTGCATGTTTTGATTTGGAAAGCACGAGCTTTTAGTAGATTTAACCCCCCTTTCATGGGTATACGTGGTCTAAAAGAAAAGGCTCTATAAGCTAAATGACTATAAAATTTAAGTATCTGGTCTCTATGGTAACAGTTTTGCCTGGCGTAACTCCTCACCTTTTTGAAGCTAATGCTGCCACATGTCTTACTTGCATGAATCTTTAAGGTTCACAGTCTAATTAGCAAAGAGCTGTGGAGCAGACTGAGCCGTTGTCTGTGACCAAGAAGCCCCTATACAGGCTGATGCCCCTCCTTGTAGATGCCAGTTTCCTCCAAGGCTATCCTGGATCCCATTTGAGGCTCCATTTAGTGCTGTTATGCTGCTTCTCTGGAATTTTCCCAAAGTCTAAAGGAATTCAGTGCCCATTTCTCACCCAGGGTGAAAGGCTTACAGAAACTGGTCCCAGTTTACACAGGAATTCAGACCACTGGAAGATGTCATTTAACAGTACCCCCATTTTAACTCAGTCTCTCCAGCTGAGTGACCAACTACACATGCTCTTGCTGACACTGTGTGAAGATCTGCCACATAAAAGACTCTCTCCTGAATCAATTCTGGAAGCATGTGAGGCACATCAGAAGGAATCTGCTTCCTTACCAGCAAATGTCTACATAAAGAAAATGGTCCAGTTTGCTGTGGGAAGTGTCAGTGAGGTAGGTACTACTCTCATACTCTAATCATCTTCTTTTCTTTGGTGAGAGAGGTGAGCAGCAACACAGAGTACAGGTGAGTAACTGCCTGAAATTAATGCTTGTATGAAGTAAGGAAATGAGATTTGGTTCTAGACTTCTAAGCAGGAAACTGAGTGGGCATGCGTACAAGCAAATGAGGCAACAAAGCCGTCTCTCACACCACTCTTACACTCTTGGGAAATGATACAAATCCAGCTTTTGTGCTGTCGTGGTTTAGCCTCAGATGGCAACAAAGAACCACGTGCCGCTCGCACGTGCCTTCCTAACACAGGAAGGATCGTAAGAAAAGGCAAGACCCTTGGGTTGGGACAAAGGCAGTTTAACAGAACAGCAAAGGGAACAGGCAAACAACAACACGGACAGGGGAATATACAAACGCGACTACGGAACCGCCGCTCCCCGCCGCTCGCCGACCGGCCGGACCCGGGACGCCCCAGCCCGCTTTTAAGCAGCAACTTCCTGCCCCCTCCCCCGGCAGCTCAGGGTGGGCGTGGCTCACATGGCATGGAATACCAGGAAAAGTTAACCCTATCCCCACCGGAACCAGGACATGTGCTTACCATATCTTCACTTCTTTGGTTAATATTGAAGCAATTATAACCTTTAGAGAGACTTCATATTGGCCAAAGGAATGGACTTTGGCCAAAGATTTCCCCATTGCCACTCTGGTTTCAGACTTTCTTTGTGAAATTCAAAGAAATCATATTTACATCACATTGAGAATTTCATTCATCGTCCTTGAACTGAACATTTGCCGTGCAATCAAGCCTGACCACATGGAGTCTTTAATAAGTGAGCACCCGAGTGTTTTTCAAGATTCAAAGTATCAACAAACATTTTTTGTTGACAAGGTGAATGAAACTGGAAGAAAACACACTGCAAGTATTTTTTTTCTGTTTTCAACCAGTATTCATTAACATTCTGAAATGAACTTTTCCCTTGCACTCTCTATTACTCATTTCCCACGGGAACAGAGGGTGTCCCCTCTTAAACACAGCTAGCATGAAAGCATGAAGCCATCGAAATTCAATCCTCCTTTGTGTCTGAGAAGATAAAGTTGCTTATACCAAGTAAATCAGCAGCCTCTGACAAGCAGAGGGCAAGGATCACTTGAGCATGAGAGTCTGAAGTCCACATACCATATGACATTGACTTGCAGTATTACTGTCTTCTAGGTAGAGCGGGTAGTCACCGAAGACAGCACAGCCTCTCAGCTTAACAGAAGTCATGTCATAAGGAAAAGACTGCATGAGAAAATACCGGACACCTCACCGCTGTCCTCCCAGATGAATTTTCACCAAGGTAAAGAAAGATTTATAATCTGAACTGTCTAATAAGGATACAGCCAGCCTTTTCTGTGTCTTTCCCAAGCTGGGTGAATTGTTTAATTTCATGCTGTAGTGATTACATGTAGTGTTGGGTAGGATATTTATTGCTTTACATATAAATGACTTCATAATGGAAAGACTCTGAGGCAAGTCAGCAAGGTTTCTGTTCCTTATTTCCTCAAAGGATAGCAGTCTGAGGGCTGTGAAGCAATGATAACGAATCAGCTTGCACAGATTCAACTCTTAAAGCACTTTGTATAAAACCTGTGCATATAAAAAACCCACCTACTTTCAAAACTGCTTTTGTACTTTGTATACTCCAGTGTATTTTCAAAGGTAAAGAGTGGGATTCTGTGAAGTTATCCTATTGCCATTAAGGAATATATATTCATCCTTCCTATTTGATTATTAGAGCAAAGATTTGTGCTTTCTTTTTGATTTTAGTTCTGGTTTTCTATTCAGAAGATGTTTTATAAATTCACACATGGATTGCTGGCATGATTTCAAGACACAATGCTAAATCCTGCTCACTATATAAATAAACCAGCATATACTAATTTCACATTTCATTTGACTACAATCAAGATTTTATTATCCCTCAGAGTAATTCTCTAACTGTAGCTAAACGTGGACTTCAGGTTCAGATAGTTCTTTTTTCTAGTCTCTATATTTTACTGTTCACTGTGACAGAAATGTCTGATTTTGGGGCAAGGGGAAGGTTGGCCCAAGCTATGCAGGCTTTTCTTGGATATGCTCAACATTAAGCGTATGAACAATCCAGTTTCAATTCAGCAAATCACATATATGTTCCATTAACTTCAGATAGAATCAAACACACACTTAAATACCTGTGGAACATTCATTCAGAAACTGAGCTTATAGATTCACACTTGCATAAGCTGGTGAAAACTCTGCTGCTGCCAAAACGGATGGTCCCATCTTTAACCTTCTACTAACCAGAAATTCCTGCCATTTCCCTTCTACTAGTTCTAGTGATTACGTATCTGGAGTGATCTATGTGTTTTCTAGGGATTCAGGTCACATGGCTTACACTTGCTGAAGGACTTCAATGAATCAGGATGTTGATTACATTGGGAACATGTGAACCACACTTTTCAAGGCAGCATTCCATTTCTTTCTTTTTTTTTTTAATTAAAAGTGATCACCTTCAAAGATTCTGGAAAAAGACAAGAGACAATGCAACCAAAGTAAAGTTAGGGTGCAACAGAAATATGTACTTCCTAATGACTTAGGATGACCCCTTAATGGTACTTCTGCAGTCCACTCTGGTAGTGGATTGTGTCTGGGCACTGTCCATCCTGCACACAGAAAGAATACTTCATAGATGAAGGGTTTGGGCCTCAGAATATTAGGAAGGAGAACTTTGCAGATTATCTGTACTTTGAAACCTTTCAGTTAAACATGTAGAATAGAATTAATATATTTGTTTTATTTGGAATGGTTGAGGAGAACTATGAGAACTATTTTGGATCAGACTAAGATGATGAAAGTAATAGAATGAAGTTACCAAGCGTTCCTTGGTCCTTAAGGAATTGAAGTCAAGGTTAGAAGACAGACAGGGACTATATAAAAATTAGTAAAGCCAAATGTTATTTACATTATCATGCAGATACAATGATTTGAATTAAAGTACGTGACTCACTATATTTCCTTCCTGTTTCCAGACAAAGGGTCCAGATTAATGAATTATAGTCAGTCAACAGAAGATTACAGACAACTGTCTGTGGACTACAGTGACTCTAACAGTATTTCTGAAAGTACGTCTTTGATACTGTCTAACCGAGGACACAGGAGAGGTAAGATTTTCCTGAAAGATTATGTTTATGAATTATGTACTTACCTCTTTTTTCCCCTGAAATGTGAGACTACTCATGTATGGTCAGGTGACAGGCACTTGTGGTTACGTGACTAGGGAGATGTATTTGTGCTAAGCCGCAGAGAAGAAAGATCCTTTTATACTGGATTCCTTTCTACTTGTGTCCTACTGTAAAGCTATATATTCCCTGGTTACCATGCTGCATCATCACCTATTTCTTGCTTTATGCCCCCTTTGCCAGGTGAAGCTGTTCAGCAGATCACAGACAAGGCCTGACCAGCAAGTTTCTGGCACATGGGGTCTTGAAACAGATGAGAAATGGTGGAGCTACCCCACAAATGCATGTGATGGGCAATGTCAAGATGAATAATACCTAAGACTTGAATGGTGGGGGTTAATGTTTCTTCAAGCCCATTCAAAAACAAAGGGACAAATATGAAATCTACAAGAAAAAAACATCCAAACAACCCTTTTCTTTTCATTTTTGTTCTAAAGCCATTGAGTATTTCTGGCTCAGCATGTTGACTTCATTGTGCTAAATGCCAGGTTGCAATGCTGCTCTTCTGATTTACTTTGTCCGGAGATATTACCGTTGGAATTTTAGCTCCATTTTCAATCCTTTTATGCAGGAACAGCATGAAAGAAACTGGGAGAGGATCCATTCAGTAGAATCACTGTGGTAAACATCAGTCAGGGTCCTTCCCAAGCCACTTAAATTACAGATTAGGGGGATACTATGAAGCAAAGAAAGGAATTCAGCAGGAAGGGTAATACTGCTGTGCCTGTGTATCTTCATGTTTAAATTGGAATCCAAGCTAGGGACGCCTAGATAGGACATTCTCACTACCCAAGAGCAATGAGTTCCTGTTGCCAAATGCCATCAGCGTCCCCTAAAAATCCAAGCTTACCATGCCAGCTCACCATTCTCAGACTCCTACCCATTTCTATTCTCCGTTCCACAGCTCCGTAAGCATGTGTGGTTTTTTTATTCCAGAAATTTCTTCCCTAAGGCAATAACACCAGAGTCCACAACATCAGTTATATTGCAACAAGGTATGCACACCAACTGGTTGGTTCAATTGATGCCATAAATAACAGAAAACTGCTGAGTAGTCCTTGCTTTTTCTCACTGAGGAGCATTATTATGGGTTTATGATATCCAGCTGCTGATTGTCATGAAATTCATAGGAACATGTCATGGTTTAGCCTCAGACAGCAACAAAGAACCACGTGCCGCTCGCTCGCCGCTTCGCGATTACGGAACCGCCGCTCCCCGCCGCTCACCGGCCGGACCGCAGCCGGGACGCCCCAGCCCGCTTTTAAGCAGCAACTTCCTGTCCCCTCCCCCGGCAGCTCAGGGTGGGCGTGGCTCACATGGCATGGAATACCAGGAAAAGTTAACCCTATCCCCACCGGAACCAGGACATTATCCACCCCTTATTCCATACCATCTATGCCATGCCCAGCAGGTTCCAATGAATTGCCACCACTTTCCCCTGTTATATATATATATATATATATATATATATACACACACACATATAATGCCCTTAGTTTATGGGCCATCCCTCCAAAGTGTCCGTTGAGTTCTTTTAATCCACGGCTTTGGGCTCCATCTGTTAGAACAGTCTCTCAGGGCAGGTGAGATGCTGGGTGGTGCTGGTCTGTTGCATGCTGTATTTTTCGGAGCTTGTGACTGGTGCACCTGGTGTGGCTCATGCACGCAGTCCGTGGGCTGAAGATGTAGATCTTGAGGAAACTGCTGGGCGCCAGCATCCTTGTGCCTTACTTGTAGTACAACTGATAGCAATTATAGCAATGAGGACATACAGTGACAGTGTTACTTATCAATTAACAGCACACAATCTGATTCATTGGCTATTCTCGCCCAAAATCAGATCCCCATGAGTTACACATCGGACTTCCCCATCCTGCCGCATCACCCAAGTGCACCCAGGTCCTTGGGCAAAAGCAATCCCACGGATGGGTTTGCCTTTGCCTGAGGCAGGACTAACCCAGACTGTCTTCCCTAGCATATTCTTCATGTGCACTACGGGGACTTTATCCCCTTCTACAGTACGTGGAACTTTTGATTGGGCAGGGCCAGCCCGATTGTTAGATCCCCTGGTGTTAACTAGCCAGGTAGCTTTTGCTAAATGTGTATCCCAGTGTTTTAAAGTCCCACCACCCATTGCTCTCAGTGTAGTTTTTAACAGTCCATTGTATCGTTCTGTCTTCCCAGAGGCTGGTGCGTGATAGGGGATGTGATACACCCACTCGATACCATGCTCTTTGGCCCAGGTGTCTATGAGGCTGTTTCGGAAATGAGTCCCGTTGTCCGACTCAATTCTCTCTGGGGTACCATGTCGCCACAGGACTTGCTTTTCAAGGCCCAGGATAGTGTTCCGGGCAGTGGCATGGGGCACAGGGTATGTTTCCAGCCATCCAGTGGTTGCTTCCACCATTGTGAGCACATAGCGCTTGCCTTGACAGGTTTGTGGCAGTGTGATATAATCAATCTGCCAGGCCTCCCCATATTTGTATTTCAGCCATCGCCCTCCATACTAAAGAGGCTTCAAACGCTTGGTTTGTTTGATCGCAGCGCATGTCTCACATTCATGGATGACCTGTGCAATAGTGTCCATGGTCAAGTCCACCCCTCGGTCACGAGCCCATCTATATGTCGCATCTCTCCCTTGATGGCCTGAGGAGTCATGGGCCCACCGAGCTATGAATAGTTCACCCTTACGTTGCCAGTCCAGATCCACCTGAGCCACTTCAATCCTAGCGGCCCGATCCACCTGCTGGTTGTTCTGATGTTCCTCCGTGGCCCGATTCTTCGGTACGTGGGCATCTACATGGCGTACTTTCACAACCAGATTCTCTATCCGGGCAGCAATATCTTTCCACAGTTCAGCAGCCCAGATGGGTTTGCCTCTGCGCTGCCAGTTGCCCTGCTTCCACTGCTGTAACCACCCCCACAGAGCATTTGCCACCATCCATGAGTCAGTGTAGAGATAAAGTACTGGCCATTTTTCTCGCTCAGCAATGTCCAAAGCCAGCTGAATAGCCTTCACCTCTGCAAACTGGCTCGATTCACCCTGTCCCTCACTGGCTTCTGCAACCCGTCGTGTAGGACTCCACACAGCAGCCTTCCACTTTCGATGCTTTCCCACAATACGGCAGGACCCATCAGTGAACAGGGCATATTTCTTCTCATTTTCTGGCAGTTTATTATATGGTGGGGCCTCTTCTGCACGCGTCACCTCCTCCTCTGGTGACATTCCGAAATCCTTGCCTTCTGGCCAGTCCATGATCACTTCCAGAATTCCTGGGCGACTGGGGTTTCCCATTCGAGTTCGCTGCGTGATCAGTGCAATCCACTTACTCCATGTAGCATCGGTTGCATGATGTGTGGTGGGGACCCTTTCTTTGAACATCCAACCCAGCACCGGCAGTCGAGGTGCTAAGAGGAGCTGTGCTTCTGTACCAACTACTTCCGAAGCAGCTCGAACCCCTTCATATGCGGCCAATATCTCTTTTTCTGTTGGAGTGTAGCGGGCTTCGGATCCTCTGTATCCACGACTCCAAAACCCTAGGGGTCGACCTCGAGTCTCCCCTGGTGCTTTCTGCCAGAGGCTCCAGGTAGGGCCGTTCTCCCCAGCTGCGGTGTAGAGCACATTTTTAACATCTTGTCCTGCCCGGACTGGCCCCAGGGCCACTGCATGGACTATTTCCTGTTTGATTTGTTCAAAAGCTTGTCGTTGCTCAGGACCCCATTTAAAATCATTCTTCTTCCGGGTTACTTGATACAGAGGGCTTACAATTTGACTGTAATCTGGGATATGCATTCTCCAAAAACCCACAATACCTAAGAAAGCCTGTGTTTCCTTTTTACTAGTTGGTGGAGACATAGCTGCTATTTTGTTGATCACATCCATTGGGATCTGACGGCGTCCATCTTGCCATTTTATTCCTAAACACTGGATCTCCTGCGCAGGTCCCTTGACCTTACTTCGCTTTATAGCAAAACCAGCGTTCAGAAGGATTTGGACTATTTTACTCCCTTTCTCAAAAACTTCTTCTGCTGTGTTTCCCCATACAATGATGTCATCAATGTACTGCAGATGTTCTGGAGCTTCACCCTGTTCCAGTGCAGTCTGGATCAGTCCATGGCAAATGGTGGGGCTGTGTTTCCACCCCTGGGGCAGTCGATTCCAGGTGTATTGGACGCCCCTCCAAGTGAAAGCAAACTGTGGCCTGCACTCTGCTGCCAAAGGGATTGAGAAGAATGCATTCGCTATATCAATCGTGGCATACCACTTGGCTGCCTTGGACTCCAGTTCGTACTGGAGTTCTAGCATGTCCGGCACGGCAGCACTCAGCGGTGGCGTGACTTCATTCAGACCACGATAGTCTACAGTTAGCCTCCACTCTCCATTAGATTTTCGCACCGGCCATATGGGACTGTTAAAGGGTGAGCGAGTCTTGCTGATCACTCCTTGAACCTCTAGTTGACGAATCAGCTCATGGATGGGAATCAGAGAGTCTCGGTTAGTGCGATACTGCCGCCGATGCACCGTTGTGGTAGCAATCGGCACCTGTTGTTCTTTGACCCTCAACAACCCCACAACAGAAGAATCCTCCAAGAGACCAGGCAAGGCAGACAACTGTTTAACTTCCTCTGTCTCCAAAGCAGCTATGCCAAAGGCCCAGCGGTACCCTTTTGGGTCCTTAAAATACCCTCTCCTGAGGTAATCTATACCAAGGATGCATGGAGCCTCTGGGCCAGTCACAATGGGATGCTTTTGCCACTCATTCCCAGTTAGGCTCACTTCTGCCTCCAGTACAGTCAACTCTTGGGATCCCCCTGTCACCCCAGAAATACAAATGGGTTCTGCCCCTCTATAGCTTGATGGTATTAAAGTACACTGCGCACCCGTGTCCACTAGAGCCTTATACTCCTGTGGGTCTGATGTGCCAGGCCATCGAATCCACACCGTCCAATAAACCCGGTTGTCCCTTTCCTCCACCTGGCCGGAGGCAGGGGCCCCCTAATACTGGTCATAGTATCCATTACTCACTTCTTGCATAAATGACCTGGAAGTTCCTTCAAGAGGATCAGAAGCAAGATCAGGCCTTCTGCTTTGTCTGGGGAACGGCCCACTGGAAACTGGGGCGGCACTTTTCCTGGAGGGATCCCCTTTTATGGTTGTCCTTCCTTGCAACTCCTGTACCCGTGTCCGCAGGATCGAAGTAGGTTGTCCATCCCACTTCCTCATGTCCTCTCCGTGGTCCCGCAGGTAGAACCACAGGGTGCCTCGTGGTGTGTACCCTCTGTACTCTCTCTCTTGAGTGGGGAAATGCCTGCTTCTAATAGCTGAGATGCTGGCCCGTGCAGGTGGGGAGTAGGACATATTCTCTTCAAGTTGCTGGACCTTCCGCGACAGTTTCTCCACAGCTGAGACAAGGGGGGAAGAGAGACTTTCTTCATATCGCCGGAGCCGGCCAGCTACCTCATCCACTGTTGGTCCCTCTTCACCTTTCCATTCCATTACTGCCAGGGAGTTGGCATACAACGATGGTGCGCTCCGTACAAACTTCCGCCACACGGGCCTTGTGCATCGCACCTCATCAGGGTCTGTGGGTAAGTCTGCATTGTCCAAGTCATAATAAATCATCTCCCGCACGGCTAATTCTCTCAGGTACTGGATACCTCTTTCCATGGTAGTCCACTTGCTTGGCTGACATACAACATCCTCACTGAAGGGGTACCTCTCCCTCACACCTAACAGGAGTCGTTTCCAGAGGCTGAGGGCTTGGGTCTTTTTCCCAATCGCCTTGTCAATGCCGCCTTCCCTAGACAGGGATCCCAGCTGCCTGGCCTCCCTACCCTCTAATTCCAGGCTACTGGCCCCATTATCCCAGCACCGGAGCAGCCAGGTGACAATATGCTCGCCTGAAAGTCGGCTGAAATCTTTTCGCAGATCCCGCAGCTCACTCAAGGATAGGGATCGAGTAATTATCTCTGGTTCTGCCTCTTCCTCCTGCTCTCGTGATGGCCCTGGTTCATCATCATCTCTTACTAAGCGACCTGATTTCTTTGTGTACTTCTTCTTCTTCTGTATGGGGGCAACTGATACCGGCACGGGTTGGTTCCCTGGTTCAGTGGCAGTGGCTGCTATGGGGGTTGCAGTAGCCGCAGTGTCTGTCGCAAGGATTGCAGTAGCTACAGTGGCTGACGCAGGGGTTGCAGTAGCCGCAGTGTCCGTCACAGGGGCTGCAGCAGCCGCAGGGGCCGCCGGTCTGGTTTCCATCTCTTCCCCTTGAGGGTGCTGCATAATTCTGAGCAGTGCCTGGTAGATACTGGCCAGGGCCCAGCACAGCGCGGTGAGTTGTGCCTCTCTAGAATAGCCACAGCATTTTCCCTTCAAATATTCTACCACTTTATCAGGGTCCTGTAATTGTTCAGGGGTGAAGTCCCAGACCATTGGAGGCGAGTAGTTCTCTAGGTACCTGCCCATGCTCTCCCACATGCCATGCCACCCCTGACTATCCAGCCTCGGAGCAGATCTCCGGGTGGTAGTCTTAAATAGTCGCTTAACCCTAAACAAGACCTGGAACGTATTCAGGAGACATAGCACTAGGAACACACTGGTTTGAGTATCCCAAGGATATTCAAAATTCTCAAAAGCTGTCATACCTGACCCGAAGGAGAAAAGGGAGGCAAAAGGGCTGGGGAAATTATTAACAAATTCTGAGAGATGGTGTCCAATGTACGGACAGGACAGCAAAACCACATAAACACCCCAAAATAGCCGTCTGAACAGTGATGTTATCATATCATAAACAGATAACGCACAGGACAGCAGAATGATAATCCTCATCCCTCTTCCAGACACGGTAAACAGCATCACAGGGAGTACATAAGCCATATAGGAATTTATGTAACACAGCCATGAGAACAAACCAAGCAACATGATGACCAGTTATCTCAACCCTTCGAGCCCCACGTTGGGCGCCAAAAAGGACTGTCGCGGTTTAGCCTCAGACGCCAACAAAGAACCACGTGCCGCTCGCTCGCCGCTTCGCGATTACGGAACTGCCGCTCCCCGCCGCTCACCGGCCGGACCGCAGCCGGGACGCCCCAGCCCGCTTTTAAGCAGCAACTTCCTGCCCCCTCCCCCGGCAGCTCAGGGTGGGCGTGGCTCACATGGCATGGAATACCAGGAAAAGTTAACCCTATCCCCACCGGAACCAGGACAGAACATTACCCATACTCTTCAAATATGAAAGTTTTAAAATTTACTAGGCAAAAATAAAAGGCTTAGAGCATGATCTCAAGGGACTAATTTGCCTAGTAAGACGGCAAAAAACCTGGGTGCCCACTGCATTATCACAAGTCTTCTAGGAGATAATTCACAGAGAGAAAGTGATCCTGGGAAAAAAAAGCACCATGTAATAAAGCCCTTACCCCAAGGATAGGGAAGGTGAGGTTCCTCATACAACTGCTATTGATACTCTCCTCCTGAAAGGAGCTTTTCTGAGACTCCAGAATTGCAATCAACATCAGCAGCCATAAAAACCTGAGATTGCAGCTGCTCCCTATATGACGCACAGGTGTCAGTCACATACCTAGTGGCACACAGTGACAGTAAATTCAGGAGCCTGATTTGTAAGTCCTTTATTAAAAAAAATTGGTTATAATCATGACAAAGGCTCATTCCACTGAATTTATGTGTGTCTGAGTCTCCACTGAAACATTGGTAGCTGTTTGTACTCAGGATTTTGTAAGCCAAAACTCTAAAAATACAGGAGAAAACACAGAATGTGAGAGCTTGTTTGCTACAGACATTCTTTCACGAAATAATGTATTAGAAAAATGCATTCTTCTCTGAAAAGAAATATTAGCATCTAGTAGAGCACCAAGATTATCAAGGGAGATCAATATCTCTATCCAGACTGTCCTTTAGAAGCTCATTTAACATATAATAAATTAATCACCTACAGGATCATCTTCTTTGAGGGCCACGTGTTACTTAAACATGAGGATTGTGTTGGATTTATGATCAAAGCATGGCAGTCTGGCCACTAAAACTATCCAACTTGTCCCACTGCCATAACAGCTGAGACAGAAAAACTAAGGGGAATTTTATGTGCTTGTCAAAGTATATTTGTACAAATATGTGAAACCTATAGTCTAAGCAGAGAATTTTGCAAGGCTTTGTCATTAAAAAGCATGTAGTTTCAGAACACAGGACTGAATCTTAACTTTGGTAACTAGCCCTGAGTATTTGGCTTATATCAAATCTCACGTTTTGTCGCTACCATCTGCAGCTTGAAAAAACATGTTTATGCATATTTTAGCAACGTGACTGTAGATTTTCTAGTTCTTAAAAATACAATTGGTGGTTGGTACACTAGATTTCAATGTCATGCTTTCATGTTGGAATTCAGAGTGAGGTCTCAGGGTGTAGTTCATGGATATTTTATCTGGAGAAAAAGCTGACCTAAATGATTACTTCCACATAGCTCATCTTATCACCTCTGTCATTCTGCCTATATAATAATTTGAGACACAATTCTTCAAATAAGGTCAATGAAATGATCCCAGTGAAGAAAAATTCAACCTTCCCACCCTTTCCTAAAGGATTTAAAACATCTCTGCTGCTAGAAGAAATGTTCATGAAACTACCGGTTGCATATTCCTTTCTGGTTCTACTTTTAAATTTCAACCTTCATGTTCTTGGACAAAGCAATGCCTATCCTTTCTGTAGCAGCATAGATGATGGAAGGTGAAAAATTATACAAATCTTATGTGCTAATGACTCACAAACAATCCTATATTCCCACCAGACTCTTACAATGTAAAAATATTCACAATATATTTAATGTAGCAAATAACCAGTGGAATATTTACAAACAGTTTTCATTTAAGTGATTTTATATCCTACTCTGATTAAGCCAGAGAAGTTTCATGGCTTTCCCCCCCCGATTTTATGCCTGGAAATAGAAGAACAAAGAATACTAGGGGTAATTTCTGAAGAGCAAAGGCTGTTTCACAAATTACCTCCATACATATGGAAATAACAACCATTCTACCTACACAGCTATTTTCCAAATTACAATCACTTGAAGGGTTATGAAGAGGAAGTAACAATAACTAGAGAACTGGGAATACTGCTGGTGTAGTATTCACTTAGCCTTATCAAATAGCCATTTATCATGCGCAAGCAAGGACACGAGAGGAAGTAGCTGGTCTAAATTTCATCCTTGTTGTAATTGTCTCAAGAGCTGATGCTGAGTGCTGCTACAATTGCTTCAATTGTGAAATTTCCTTTATTAATTTCAGGGAGAGTTCCACAGACACACAGGTCATGGGACCCCACCCTTAGTGGTTCAAGGACACAAAGTAGCTACAAGCTCTTCATAAACAGGTAATCAAAACTCATATTCCTAAAAGATAGAAGCTGTTTTATTACCACATGAAGCAAACAACTAGAATGGCAATGTTGTTATCAGAAAATGCCTGGATCGCCATCTGAACCTGTTTTACTAATAGATACTATTTACGTAGAATTAAAGCGTACCTAGAGTCGATTTGTCTCCAAGTCAAACAGTCCAAATGCTGTAGTGAAATGGAGCTTGGGCCCTGAACAATCCATACAACACGAGCACACTGAAGTTTTCCACCTTTGCTCTTTACCACTGTGTCCTGCCAGATGTCAGTGGCCGCCCAGAACAGCTGCCCCTGGCACGTCTCTGTCAGAATCAGACAGGTAAGTAGCAATAGCTCGCTGTGACTGAAACAACTGGGAAGCAGCTCCATAGAGAGTATGGAAGGGAAAAACTTGTTGAGAAGGTATGAACAGTCATTGCTTTCACTGGCAAGGCATTCTGCAAAGTCCATATTTGTCTACATTCAGATTTTGGATCCAGTCTTGCCTTGCTGTCACTTTAGCAGAGGTGTTCTGGAGTGGTTATGACAGAGCATGTATATGATCCACCATTTTCAGTGGATCATTTGCATTTCCCTCTCAGTTCTTAGGCTGATTTGCCTCACTTGTGTCAGCCACATCCAGTGACTTTACTGAAGAGTTATAGGTAACTCAGGGACACAAGCAGTAAAAACCTCTGCTCTGTCACGAGGATTAGCCTCATTTCAGCCATGGCGTGTACAGCAGCCCCGTAGGCATAGACTGGAAAGCTGAGAATTGTACAACTGATAGTAACTCCTTTTCAAAAGCCAAGGGAAACACCACTGTTGCCAAACAAGAGTTTTCTAGACTGGGTGTAAGCATAGTGCAGCTGTAATCATGGCTGTTTCCCAATGAAAAAGAGATGTAAGTACTGTTAGCCTCTAGGCACCACAAAGACCAGAATCCCATAGTTAAGCACCATGTAATCCCTACAGACATCCCATTTAAATTGAGTTCTTGACCCAGTTAAACAGGAGTTTCTTCTTTTAACCGTGACATGAGTAATTCAGGCCCACAGGAAACGCTCCATTTAGATCAACTCCCAATTAAATGTTTCCCAAGTAAACAGTTTGAACTTCCTGATAAATCAGCCACGATAATCTTAGCAATGTGAGATACACATCTAAACCTGCAATAAGAAAGAACTACAAGCAGGCTGCAGCATAGTGGCAGCTTTTGTGAAGAAAGAAGTCTCTGTCTACCTGTCCAACTACACATATACATATACATCTGTGTACACAGACATCTATATATGCATCGCACACTTGACAATGATATCAGTAACAGAAGATATATTTCCTGAGTATTTTGGAGCAATTGTCAGGCCTCTGACTAGCAACCTGGGTATCATCTTGATATCCCCGATCTAAAATCATGCTGCCAAGAAAATGTTCCCCTCCTCTGCTGAAAGATGAACTCTCTTCTCCCAATTTCCAGCAAGCTGTTTCCCATAGAACTTCAGGGACTGTAAACCCCACTTTTGGTTGTAAGCATCTGCAATTGAATTTCTAACAATGTCACCATCCTATTGTAAGTACCATGACAACAGTGGAGTTGAAATAGTTAGTTTGGAAACCACCAATTTCTCATATAGGAGGACAACCAACACAAAACTTAGTGATGGGCTTACTATCTGCTATCTATAAAGCTTACTAATATCATCATGCTCACTTCTGTAAGCAGTTCAATTGACATAATTTACATCTCATAAAGTCAAGCTTGTAGGTATACGCAGGGCTATGGCCTATATATAAAAAATTGAATAGTTCAGTTGGAAGAGACCTGCAACAATCATCTAGTCCAACTGCCTGACTACTTCAGGGCTGGTCAAGCATGTTATTAAGGGCATTGTCCAAATACCTTTTAAACACTGAGAGGCTTGGGGTATCAACCGCGTCCCCAGGAAGCCTGTTCCAGTGTTTGTCCACCCTCTCAGTAAAGACATGCTTCCTAATACCAAGTCTGAACATCCCCTGATGCAACTTTGAATCATTCCCACATGTCCTGTCACTGGATACCAGGGAGAAGAGGTCAGGAAGTACTCCAGTAACTCTGTTAAAAACCTTTTGAAACTCCATGAATAGCTCCCTGACGCAACTCTGCAATACATAATTAACAAAAATCCACCCCAAAAAGCCCTTTCCTTCCATACCATATAACCATTATATAATCATTCTTTCCTCATTGATAAGAGTATATATTATATTCT
The DNA here is from genome assembly GCF_964199755.1 of Larus michahellis. Classification (NCBI taxonomy): domain Eukaryota; kingdom Metazoa; phylum Chordata; class Aves; order Charadriiformes; family Laridae; genus Larus; species Larus michahellis. The sequence continues at coordinate 52,975,101 of NC_133901.1, read as the reverse complement.
AAGTTTATTCTAAGCACACGTATGTCTGCTTGTGTGGAAAACACCATTACTTTATACGTTAAAAGTATAGTATAAAGACAGCTTTCTGATCTTTCAGACATCTTTCTCTTAATTAAACTGAAAACTCCCTCGGTTCCCTAAGACATTAATTTATTCTAATGAATTTGTATTCAAATAATTTAGTTCTCATTTCTGGAAAATTCTGAATAATGTAACAACAAATGTTATGGTTTTCTGAAGCTTTTTTTGCTTCAGAAAAGAAGAAATGAGGAATTGACTGCATCGTGTAGAACTCCCAGAAAGGCATGAGGTTAAATTCTTTGCCTGTTGGCTTCACCACTCTTAAACCAGCCAGATCTGTCTCACCAAATGGAAAAAAGGGAAGGGAAGGGAAGGGAAGGGAAGGGAAGGGAAGGGAAGGGAAGGGAAGGGAAGGGAAGGGAAGGGAAGGGAAGGGAAGGGAAGGGAAGGGAAGGGAAGGGAAGGGAAGGGAAGGGAAAAGAGAAAAGAGGAGAGGAGAGGAGAGGAGAGGAGAGGAGAGGAGAGGAGAGGAGAGGAGAGGAGAGGAGAGGAGAGGAGAGGAGAGGAGAGGAGAGAGCTGTTATTGAATTAAAGCACAGTTTAGATTTATTTATAAAGGGCATCATTAATACATTATTTTTTTTTTCTTTTTCTGTAAAGAAACATTTAACAAGTTATAGCTGACATTGTCCTGGATTTCATAATGTTCTGCCATTCAGTGTACCTTAAGCTCTTTGTCCTCAAGTCTGTGTTGTTTTGATTGTTATATGTATTGCTCATTATGACATTTCTTTTGAAGGTCAGTCAGTGCTGTAGAAGAAATCCCTGGTGGAACTCAAAAGAACAGCAGACAGAACCTGCTAAGTTTAGGTTCCACCTTCTCTGTGTCTACAAAGGACTACACAGCAGCTGCTGCATCACAGAAATGTTTGTTCCACAGGAAGGAAAAGGTGACTAATGAAAAACGTATAAGCTGATTTCAAAATGTAAATATCACTAAAGAGAAACCCCTCATCCACTTGTTGTTCACCAGTGATGAGCATATTAGCTACACTCATCTCATTAGATGAGTATTCTAAATTGACGGACTACAAATTAGGCATGATCTAGTTGTGATAACTCAGAACTGAAGGCAGTGAAAGCTCTTGTCCATAACGATGAAGCAAAAGCTTACAATTGAACCCTCTCTGACCTACATGTGTGATTTCTGCAAGCATCAAACACCATAAGGACTGTTTTCATCAACCACTTTGACAGGAGCTTCAGAACAGCAAAAACATTTACAAAGACACTGAACCCAAACACTTGCTGGTCAATGGTACTCAAAGGATTTATTTTTTTTTACAGTGTGTGCCTGGACAGAAAGCACAGGCTAGCAGTGAGTGTGCCAAACCACGAATTCACCTAAGGGTCTATTTCTAGTTGCTGATTTGTTGTAGGAATCAGTTAAATGGGAAGGATAATGTTTATTTGGCAGCTGGATGACAAAAATCCAGAAATAACTGAATCACAGAAAACTCCCTAATGCTGCTGCCCATGGAGTTTGCTGTTGTGGACGCAGAAGGGACAGGTTTCAGGCTGGTGTGTCCTTTCATCTGTTCCCAGTTCAAAAGCCTAAGACTGACCAGTAGCAGAACTTTGATCAAGATTTTCAGTTAGATACTTTGGAAATTTATCTTTTAATATCTAAATTTAGTTTTAAATGTTGTTAATATGATTTTTGCTGGGATAATAATTGAGTTCCTCAGAAGGAGTCCAGTAACTGTTACAACAAAGTGCTAGTCCCTCTTTATATGTGATACAAAACTGCATTGTCTGTTGTCAGGGCAATTCTAGTATTATGAAACAATCCTAAATTTTCTCAAAAAAAAAAAAAGATCTAAATGGCTCAAGGTCACGGATAATGGTTGGAAGGATTCACATCTTATCACTTGCAGACATTTAGTTATTTCTGTCTACTTCAAGGATCTAAAACCATAGACGAACCCGAAAAAAACACACTATACAAAATTCTTTGAGGTAGATGCTCAGCAAAGGAAGAAGCATTGTGTGCTGTTAAAGTTTGTTGAAGTTAAAGCAAAAGAATATAAGGTCTGCTATTAAGAAATATCAGTCAACCTTCATTACAGGAAAGAAAGTAGCTCTGCATTTTAGTCTGGTTCCCTATGGAAGCTAGGCTTATGAAATCACAGTGGTGTGTATGTATGTGTGTACATGTCTGTGACTGTCTTCATAGTAACTTGGGAATCAAATGGTAAAATTTCTCAGAAGAAATTAAGTTTCTCTAAGTGTCATGAAAAGAGGTGCCTTGCAAAGGAAATGGATCTTGGTTAAGTGCCTTTACAGAAGAAAAAGCTTCAGCATGAGCTTGCCACTAATTAGACCCCAGAGAGTCCACACAGGAGAGACGCTGAACAGAGAGGTCTTCAATCAGCATTTGCACCTTTTTAGACACTGAAGTCAATTAGGTACAGCATACAGATCACCAGAAATGGGTTTCATTGGTACTGGTGTTTAGGATCTTCATCACATTAAGCAGACATTTATTAAATTTCTAAATTGCCTCCTTACAGTTTTCAGGTCCAGAATTTATTATTTTGTCCAGTGAACCACCAGTGACCTTACAGCTGCCTGGATCGATTGTGGTAAGTATGAACATTAAGAATGTAGAACTAATCTAGTGACCTTTTAGTTGGGGCTCTTGGTAAGTTGCATGTGAGTCCCAGCACAGTATTCTTTCCGTGTCCTCCTCCCAAGCTAAGCTAGGGTTCCTACAGAGGTATTAAGATTTAAAAGGAGGTCACTTAATTCTCAGTGCTATGTAGTTATTTCTGTTGGTGTGAAAACAGCTTAATTTATCCTTCTCAGCTAAGAATGCTCACTAAAGCACATGACTTTTGAAGCGAAGATTATACAGCAAATATGCAATGTGACATCTAATGCCAATGTATTGGACTCCTCCAGTTTGCAGGCACATCCTCTACCTTTCATTAAGATAAGGTAAAAGGCTGACAGCATACAACAGTATAAGTAAGGGCAAAGAAAATTTGGAATTACCCTCAAATGTAGAATAACCCTCGTGACTGCAGAGTCTGAGTATGCTCAGCTGTTTTGTTGGGATTCCCTGGGTTTTATAAAATTAGAAATGTTTGGGATATTAAGTTATGAGAAAGGAGGCAAGGAATAGCATAGTGTTGTGAGCAAATCCATCAGTTTATGCAGAGACAGGAGACTAGGGGGCGTCAGTAGTAAAATGCTGTGGAACATGCATTGCTTGTACTTGGCACTCATTCTTCTTTTTTTGTTGCATGTTCTTAGACTAAAAAAGGAAAATCCTATTTATCCCAAAGGGATCTCAATGTGATTCTACTCAATGGGCAGTGCCTTGAGGTGCAATGTGACATCAAGTCCAAGGCAAGAGATGTTTTCAACACTGTGGTGGCATATGCAAACTTGGTGGAACATTTCTACTTTGGCTTGGCTTACCTGAAAGGTAATGAGACACAGCTAACCACAATAGCAGTTCTCTCTCTCAATGCCTCCGTAGTCCCTTTATTAATGAATTCCAGTAACATTCCTTTAGATTCTCAGATGAGAGCAGATCCAAAGCTAAGCAAATGTAAGGTACACTGTTTTAAACTGTGCTGCATGTCTACCCTTGGACTGTGCCATACTGTTACTGGCTGATATTCCCATGCAGAAAAGGCTGTGTCCCAGCCTTGCACTGGAATAATACTGAGCCATATAGCTCCAGCATAAATTCCATGAAGCACTGTATTGAGGAAGGCTGACTGTCCTTGTTCCTAGATATAAGTTGGAACACGGGCTCAGCTATTTCATCTACAAGACCCACATCATCCTAGCCTATTTCTGATGGCATGCATGGCTGAGACGCGAGGAAGAAGCATAACTTGTGTGTAGGGCATGAGGACTACAATGGGGTGCAGAACCTGAACGGTGAGCAGAATGCAAGAACTCAATACTTGAGTGATTCCATAGAAACCACACCAATCCAGCAGCTCACAATTGTGATCCTAAATTACACACTGTTATCCTAAGTTCTCCATCAAAGAAGTAATACATCAAGCCATGGCACAGAGAAGTAAATCTCAACTGACATCCACGATCTATTTTATTTTTTATCGCTAGTGACATACTGAATGAAGACAGCAGAACTTTGAGCTACTGAAGTATCTCCGGACTTATCACAGAACCCAAAATTCTCATTTCAGGTAAAGAATTCTTCTTTTTGGATGAGGAGACCAAACTCTACAAAGTGGCCCCAGATGGCTGGAATGACCAACCCAAGAAGAAAACCTCCATCATCAATTTCACACTCTTTCTAAGGATAAAATTCTTTGTCAACCACTTTAATGTTATCCAGTAAGTGCACAGTTCTGCTGACTGCAGGAAAACCAGCAGCATTTAGGGTGACTATTCAAGGCTCATCCTGTGTTCCTAAACCCTTTTGTGTTTCAGGCACGGCTTGACAAGGCATCAGTTTTACCTACAGCTTCGTAAAGATATTTTGGAGGAGCGATTGTACTGCAATGATGAGACTGCCCTGAAACTCGGTGCTTTGGCTTTACAGGCAGAGTTTGGCAATTATGCTTCTGAGGTGTGCATAAATAACACAATATTTCTCACAGGTCTCTCTCCACAGCTTTTGCAGCTTCTGTTTGTCACATAGAGTTTAAAGACGAAGTATGAATAGCACATAATTTCAGCTAAGTCCTTCAGTAATCACATTTTAGATTTAATTTAAAAAATTACAAATTTTGCCTGATTAAGGAGCAGTAATAAGTCAGACATATTTGTCAGGAAAAATGGCAGAATGATGAAGGATTTTTGGTCCTTCATAATTGATAATGTAGGCCAGAAACTCCAGAAAATCTGTAGAACATTTCCAACATAGGCACAGCTTGGATGCGCAGAGGGGCTTAAAGAGATTAGAAAACATGGAAGAGAAAAACAAATAAATGCTCCAGAATTCACAGCTATTTTGTGCGTAGGGTCAGATCTACAAGCTGCAGAGACAGGAAGGTTGCTCATGGTATATCTGAACTAGTTATCCTAGTTTTGAAGTGTACAGAAAATACTCATTTATGTTCTCTGCCATACCTTCAGCTATATAAATTGGTGCAGCTCTATTAATTGAACTCTGAGTGGTCTGATCCATCTGGTCAGACCCATCCCAGCATTGGGTCCCCCACTGTAGGCTGTAGTGACGCAGCTGCAGCTGTCAGCTCTAAGTGCAAGACTGCGGACATGCCTGTAGGCCCACCTCTTTTCTCCCCTCTGAACAGAGAAGTAGCGTGTCCTTTGAGCACCTGGCTGAGTACAGGTGCAGGAGGCACATCTGGCTGCCAGGAATCTACCTGCTGTTCCCCATCTTCTTTTAGGAAATGGCAACAGGGTGACTTCAGCATATGGGTCACCCTGAAAATGGAAATGCACCAAATAAGAAAAGTCAAGAAAGAACAAAAGGCTCCTCTCTCTTTTGTTTTTTGATTTTTTCTCCCAAAGATGCACGGAAAGAGCTATTTTCGTGTTGAAGACTACATTCCAGCAAGCCGAATAGAGAAAATGACCCTGGCATATGTACAGCGAGAGCTTGCTAAATTACATCATATGAATCGTTCCCTGTTTGAGGATGAGGCTGAACTAGAATTTTTAAAGGTAACTTGAAATATCCCAAATGTTATTTATTTATTTAGAGAAAGAAAGCCTCTCTCAATTTACCATTGTCTATGATTTTCTTGCCTGATACAGTGGATTTTAGATAACGTGAACAAATTTGAATAGTCAACAAAAACCTCATAATATCATTCTGCTGTAGATACTGTCACTCTAAATAACTTACATCACGTTTACATGGTAGGTTTCCTTTCACTGATAGTTAACGCACATTTCAGGGCATTTTCAATATCCTAAAGGTTGATGCAAATTTTCAGCATGTTACCAAGGTGTCTGGGTTCCAGATGATTATAAACACACCTACTGAATTTATTAGAGATGATTATAAAACATAGGAATACGCACTTTCTTGACTTCTGAAACTACAGCAGCTGTTCAGCGACTTTCTAAACATGTAGTGATTATTTGTTTAAAAATATCTCTGAACCCTGGAAGTGACGAAGGAGTTATCTGAAGCATTTTCTCACATGACTATTTCTCTAGGGCTCTAGAATATCATGATGATGTGAGATTTAATTTTTTTCCCCTAATTTCTCCTTCTCCCCCAAACTTCTCTGCTTTCCATCAAATGAAAAATATCAGGGATTAGATAATAGATAAATTTCAGTAGCCATTTTGCTGCAGTGACACATGCTTTTATTTATAGCATCATTTCAGTTCAGTTGCTGTTTAATTATGCTAGTTCCTCATCTAACACTGTCAGTGGAATTGAAGAAATAGACTGAAGCTTAGCCTTAATGACAGTCCCATCATGCGTGCCAAATCCAATGAAGAAAAGCAGCTTTGTTCATATCTGTTGCAATGAGTAAGTCTGTGGAAGGAGCCAACACATCAGACAAAGTGAGAAAGATAGCCCCCATGGCAAGAACATGCAAATTCCAAATATGAAAGGGATTAAAAATTAAAACCTAGATTCAGCTAGTGATTATAGATGCCCCAGTTTTCAGGACCTGAACATTTATGCTCCGGATAGTTTTTGAAAAACAGATCTTCTTGAAGTGTTTTATTTTGGTCACTGAAAATCTCTACTCACAGTTAAAAAAGTCACTTGGGGATTCTATGTTAGCTTCCCAGAAAAAAAAAAAAAAAGTTTTAGAATAAAGTCATATTGATCTGCAGATTATGAAAGAAGATGAAAACCCCTCCTCATATTCCATAGTCCTGTAAAGGGTCTGAGTCACATTTTAACATTTTGTGGCCAAGTGCAGGAGGTAGAAAGACAAGCAACAACAGCCAGAACCTCTGGGTGAGTTCCTCAGGGCATCCTCTACACAGTTAGAAGGTGGGGGCAGAAGCTGACTCCCCAGTCCCTTGAGGTATAATCCTGCTTAACTTTTCACCCATCACGAAAGAGTGAAAAGAAGCGGCACTCAAGAGTTGTTACTATAAAGTTTGGCACTGAAGGGAATTCTGGGGCAGTGAAATTCCCTCAAAAGTCTCCACTATATTTAGGTGAGATACTTTGAGGTACAATTTAGCAAACTCTATAACTTAATATTCTTGACAATGGAAATTTATAATGTTTGATTTTAAAAGATGATTGCCATGAAAGAATGAGTATGTGGACCCCAGAAAGTTTGTTGCAGGCTGGGAGCTGTGGCGTTACTGCAGTTAAGATTTCCAGTTGGTTGTCGCTATTGCAGAAAGGAAACCACACAAGCCCATGACAACGTCAGAGTAGCCCTGGCACCAAAGTATTAGCAGTTTTACTAAGATCGTCATGTTTGCTGTACCTCATGGTTTCTGTGTTTGCTCAGGGAAACAAAGAAACAGAAAAGAAAATGGAAAGAAACAAGGTTTAACAGTAGTCAAGCAGCATTAATCCTGCATGGATTTCTAGTCAGAAATGCACAGAAGTGCCCAGTAGCCATAGTGCTGAGTACCTCAGTCCCATGTAATGTTTAGATTATTGTGCAGGAAGCTACATAATCCTCCTACCTCTTGACACGGGGTGTGTGGGAAAGTGTTACTTCAGTTTTACACATGGAAAATGAATGTATGTAATGGCTCTCTGACATACCAAAGTAAGGTATGAAAATTTGGTTTTCAAAGGTTTCTTGACCCAGTGAAAGAATATTCAGTAAAGACACTCAAAATCATTTCCTCTCCCATCTACCTACCGTTTCTTCCCATGCCTGTCTTGGAATAACTCACGGTAGATGCACTTTTTCTCTACAAGGTGACTCAGCAACTTCCTGAATATGGAGTGTTATTCTATCGTGTGTCCCAAGAGAAGAAAGGAGCAGGAGGGGACATCATCCTGGGAATCTGTGCCAAAGGCATCATTGTGTATGAGGTGAAAAATCACACAAGAATTGCCAGTTTAAGATTCCAGTGGCGTGAAACAGAGAGAATTTCAGCTCATGTGAGTTGGAACCAAGTGAATCTCTTCTCCACTTTACTACTTCACTCCCCTCCTGCCTGTCACCTTGATAGATTTATTGCATTCAGAGCCAGAATTAGACTCATTCTGTCCAGGCAAGTCCTTCTTGAAAACAGTCTAAAGTCAAGGTTGGATCTGGATGTGGATACCAAGACATGCAGTTCTTAGTGAGGTTTAGTTATTTTGCTAACGCTGCAGTCAAATTACTATAAAACTGAATAATCTGGTGTTGGCTATTACAGAGATTATGTCAAACCTCTTTATGGCGTATTCCATATTCATTCCTCCCTCGTCTTTACTTCTCCCTCTCTTTTTCTTTTGTTTTCCTATCTACATCAGGTCATGGGATCACGTTTCCCTCTTTCGAGATCTCATTATTCCCATCCTTGTCTCTTAGTATCTCAATGGCTGTTAACAAACCAGTGTCGCTGATGAGACTGTGACCCCTTCTAAATGGTATTCTGCCATCAGAGATATATCAATCTACAATTATACAGTGTAGGCGTCAACCTGCATCACACATTTCCCTGCCTGTTTGCTCTCCCAAAATGACCCTTCTGCCCCTTGAAGATATTTTCATTTTCACATTAAATTGGTTTAATCATTTTAACATCTGTAGGGCCAAATTTTTCCAGATCTATCAGCCTGCTCTCAATGCAGTCAGTGTCCAAAGGCTCTTAACTTTCGACACAGGGCTGTTATGATCTCAATGACAGATACCTCACTAACAACTGTTGAATTTATGATAGACATTTACTGCACCCAAAAGGCATGCAGCCAGGCATAAATACAACTGGACAAACCAACAAGATTATACAAATGAACTTTTAGTGCCTCAATGTAATGACTGATATATGAAGCAAGCTGTGGTTTTTTTCCCTTTAGAGAAAAAAATTCATGATTGAAAGTAGCTTCAGTGGCAAGAAACACACTTTCATTACCGATACAGCAAAGACATGTAAATATCTACTGGACCTCTGCTCTGCACAGCACAAATTCAACGCACAGATGAATTCTAGGCAACTTCGGCAAACTTCATCAGGTGAGGTATAAATGCACTTTTGTTATTCAGGCCATAGGACAAGGTTAGGTTTTAGAAAAGGTGCATTCAGTGAAGCTGAGAATCAGAACCTGCCCCATCAGTTTCACTGTGCTTCAGTTTCTCATTTGCAGACTAGAAAGTAATTTCTCCTACTTCACTGGAAGTTAGAGGTATGTAAGTCTAATTTAGCATTTGCATGTGAGTGGGCATGTGCAGGGGGTGGAGAGGGGTTCTCTGATTATAATAACTATGTAGCTAAACTCAGATTTAAAAAAAAAGCATTATTACACTTCCCGTCAGGAAACCTGCTGAGATTTATGAGGAAACATATCAGACTTACCCCAATTGTAACTTGAGAAATGTTCCACAAGAAGAAAAACTATAGTAGTGTCCAGACATACCGGAGCTGAATTTAGTTAACTCATTATCTTTGCATAAAGCAGGGGCTCATCTCTATGGTTCAGTCCCAGGACAAAACCACTAAACCAAAGGCACATCAGCCATAGGCACTCAACTATGTAGCTGCTAGCTGCTCTTATCTTAGATTTTTGCCATGTCTGTGGAAAATATGACCAATACCTCCTTAGACTTCAGATTTTCCCTAGTTTCTAAGACAAGGTTCTGCTCAACCCAGGGCAGTTACATAGCACTTCTCACCCACGGTTCTCGGCATGCTCTGTAAAGGTGGATGAGTATCATTATGGGGAAACTGAAGCACATAAGAAATAACAGCCTAAGCTGACAACTGTCATCACTGTTGACTTCAGTGGAGCAACATGAGTTTTCACTAGCTGAGGACTCATCCATTGCCTTGAACAGAATCATGATAATTTACAACCACTAAGTATTTGACCCAGTGAGTCACAGCAGGAGCATCAAGTGTTCTGCCTTAGCTGCTGGGGTACTCCTTTCTCTAGTAAAACTGTAAAAGCGTTGGAAACATATTATATCAGGGGATATAACAGGATGATTGATATATTGCTTCTTTCCCACTAAAATTATTTCATGAAAAGTGAAATTCCACCTGCACAAATTTGTTACCATGGAAAAAGGCGCTAGGATGGTATTTAGGTTTAAGGCACCTTTTGTTGCTTGGGCTCCAGTAGCTTCAAACGTAACTTAGTGGGACTGTGATTTGTAGCATACAAATGAGTGCTAAGAGAGAATCTTAAAGGTTCCTGTGTCACGTTTGCTTGTGGTAATAGAACTTAATAAAAATTACTACATTCCATGTATAAGAGAACAAAAAGATTGCGAGCTAAAAAAATGATAACCTATGATAACCTAAGTCCTGATTACAAGCACCCCAAATCAGTGAAACAAGCCAGACTTACACGAGCTGTGTGACTGCAGGTTCTGAGGTTCGGTGTGTGCTTGCTGTCCCAGAAAAAAGGCTTTGTGAAGGCAATGACAGCCAGTAGTTCGCAATGCTGCCGTTGCCACCACAGTGAGGCTGTAAGTGATTCTAAGGCTCTTTCTGCATGAGAGGGAAACTCTTCCTTCTGCTGCACTGTTCAGATGTACAAGTCACCATCTCTTCAAAACTTCCTAGCAGCCCCCACTTTGAAATCACCATGGCAACTCTCAGACCGCGCTAATACTGTGGACAGTTAAGCCTTCTGATGCCTTAACAAACGCCCCTGATCAAAGTCGCTGAGGAAAAGAGGGAGCCTAGTTTAAAGCTGCAGAGTAGTGTTCTAGAAAGCTGCATTCAGGCTAACATTTGTTAGGAAAACACACAGGAGGTCAACTGTCATATACAAGCAGAATTAAAGCCCATATTCACGCTAGCCTGTACCAAGCAGGGTTCTTGTTTTACTTTCCGACATGCCTCCAACTGCTTGCTGTCCCTCTCTCCTTCAAATCCCCTCTCCAGCCCACCAGTTGAGAACCTAAATAAATGAACAATGCTTCCTCCAGCACTATATTGTTTCAGGGAAATAAAACCTTTTGAAAGGACAGATTTGTATGTAGCAGAGCCCAGACATCATTAAGCAACTAGTAGATTTCATACAGAAGCAGAAAATTAGCAGGATAGCAAGCATTGACACCAAGGTGGTCCTCTACTCAGCTTCACATTTGTAAATCGCTCAGAGCAAACAGCCAGCTCCTTGGCCCCTCTCTGAACTTAAGAGAGCATGTGTTAGTAGGGCTTCTGTCTTCTCAGATGTACATATATTGGAATGGTGGGCGCATGAAGGATGGGAAACTACCAACCTGACTAATTCAGTCTCTGGCAGACAGATATTTCTCATACACTGAACATTTACAAAATACACTTTACAGAGATAATCAGGTTTAAATTATAAAGGGTTGTACATTTCATCTGTCTTTGTGGAAAGTGAATTTGCAGTATAATTCATAGAAATGAAATCTAAATACAGCGTATACTTTCTATGAAAGAAATGGATTGGAAACTGTTTCCACTCACTCCAGGGCCTAGGTATCCTTAAGGATACCAGAACAAATATATCTGTGATGTCAATCTTTATTTCTGGCATGTTCAAAAGGTTAGAGAGAAAGCACCTTTGAGCTTAAAAAGATGGGATAATATCAATGGATTTATCTTTCTTTCCTCCTTCTCTCTCCCTTCTTATTCAGAGGAAAGTAAATTTGTGGAAATAGACAAATCCAATTCTGCATATGCAGCTCAGCGTGAACACCTTGCCCTGATTCAGAGACTGTCTCGTTCAGAGAATGTGCTCTATGCGGCAAACCTGGAAAACCTTTCTGCTGGGATGATGAGCAAATCTTGTGACAACCTCAGTGTGGAAACCAACAATAGGACTAGAGAGAAAAGCAATCTTGGCAGGTAGGTTTGCTTTTGCCTCTCAACATATGTAAGAACACTCAGTCATAGACTACATCATTGCAAACCTCTATGGAAAACCGTGAGGCAGACCTTCATTTTTTTGCAGTTTTTATTGTGGTCACACCAAAAGGCCTGGGGCTCCCTGGTGCCAGCAGCAGTGCAAACACAGGCAGGAAGCTAACAGTCTAACAGATAAGAACTTGAAAAAGGGTGGCATTTAAATTTGTACCAGACTCAGGAATGAACCACTTAATGGGTTATGGAGAAGGATAAAAATCTTTAATGTCTGTGCATCTTCTCTGGAAATGGCAGTATGGCAGAACTGAATGCACAGGGGATGCTGGATTTGAGCAGGTCTTATCTAATTGATTCCTCTGTATCTAAAGGTGGAAACCACATAGAACACTGTAAGAGCTCCTCCCTTTTCATTTGCATTGGTACATTCACCAGTGTAGGCGGTTACTATAGCTGTACACAGTTTCAAGGCCTTTGATGAATTCTAGTGCCTTTTAGAATACTAAGTGTTAGAATAGAGCCAAGAGGAACGTGAACTACCAGGAAAACTTTCAGACGTGGTTTTGTCTAAATGGACAGCAGGGCTAAATAAATCATGCTGAGGCTACGCTGTGTTTTCCTGATGTCTGCACTCATCTCGGAGAAAAACGCAGGGGGAAATCAGTTGATGTGAGTGGTCTAATGGCAGCTGTTTTTTGGAAGCAAGTGCTGGCAAAGATAAACTACCTCTCCTCTACAATGATATGTGGCCCAGAAATCAGTATACTTGTTGAAAGGCTATAAACATGTGCATTCCCAACTTGGCTCTGACAGACTAATGAGGAGTGCTAAACACCACTGCCGATTTGTTATTGTAACACAGTCTTCATTTCCTGCTGTGCAGATCCACATCAGGGCTATCCCAGTCAGAAATGCACATCAATTTGAACGGAAAGCAAAGGAGTTATGACTACCTCTCTATCCACTCAACTCAGAACACAATCAGTGGTGAGTATAATAATAATCATAAAGGGAGACAGCTCCCTTCCATATTTATCATTTCAATAGCAGGAGATATATTCTACTTGCAGATGAAAGAATATCCTTTTGCACATCTAGTCCTGGGAATTAACCCAGAATTTAGCAAGACAAGCTGTGTTCTTCCCTTTCACTCCTGCTTTCCAAAAGGATGGGTGATAAGGGACTTGATGATAAAATTATTCTATCAGTGGTGCCTAATGCGCCTCAGAGATGTAGTTCAGTACACCTGGGACTCTTGCATGGGACAATATCCTTATGCTCAGAGTTCATAATTTGGTTTGCAATTGAGACAAACCCAATTAATAATGCATGATACAACATAGGCTCCAGATCCTTCCTCTGTTCTTGCATTTGCATGACACTAACTGGAATAAAACTGGACACCTAATTTTCCAACAGAAGCCACATTGCATGCACACAGAATATGGTATACAAAGCGATGATTATTTGGTTAGTTCATTTTAAAGTCAGAACTGTACTTTAAACACACTGTGGCAATTGCACAATGTTAAGTAGTGTTAACGTTACAAAAGTCACCATCACAATCAGTACTGACTGGATTGCACCTACAGAGTCAAAAGGGCCTACAGGGCTGAAGGCTAGAGTTTCCAAAGGAACCCATAGGAGATTTTGTTTCCACACCATCCTCATATTCAATGGGCACTACATGCCTTTCTCTATAGATATCCTAGTCTTAACAAAAATATTGCCAATAAACACATAGTCTCCCAGAAAGGAACATTATTGGAGGAGCCTACACAGCTACTGTACTTACACTTTTCTAAAGAATGCAAATTTCCAACTTGTTTGAGCTTCCTTCATGAATTATATTGATTCTGAATTATATTGATTCTGAAGTAACAGTAATGTTGAAAACAAGGACAAAATATATTTTTAATTTTTGAAGCCCCTGTTTTGCATACTATATGAATCTACTGTCTCCCTGCATTAATCTGCATTTATTCTAGCTGTTTTGTTTCTGCAGCACCGGGATCACCAGCCATCCAAAAGGAAGTTTTCCTAAGTGGTCTAGAAAGAGAAATCATTTGTGTCAGCCTAAAACGTGACCCTAAGAATGGATTTGGTAAGTAAGGAACATGAATGTTACGTTTGTTACTGGGACTATTCAGATCCTGGTGCTAACACTGATACTTGCTGACTCAAGCTGGGCAAGATTGTACCCTTCTTCACCTAATTTATTGTTATTCTTATAGAATAAGACTACCAATCTCTGTGAAGGATTTAGAATTTCTGGGACTGAAAAGGACTAAGCACATAAATCAAGACCACAGTTTTTTCAGAGGATTAACTAAGGCCACAGAGGTCAAGGGGACCAAGTGCTAAGATTAGAATGAAAGGAACAAGGGTCTAGTTGTGTGTCTGAAATACATGCACGGTGATTTTATTTATCTCAGACCTTACACAGGGGAAGATGATGTTCTGTAAACCTTTCAGGTATTGCCTGTGGGGATGCAAAATGTGTACACAAGCTTAACATGTTTCCCAACTTTTGCACTCTTATTTGGATAACATTTTTGTTATACAGTACACTATCCCACTGTATCCTGTTCTTGTGGATGAGTTCAGAGGACCATCAGGTTTCAGAGATGACCATTACTACAATTAAACATCAAATTTCTAAATGGTGCAGGTCTGTGTGGAATATCCTGATCCCAAACCCAACTATTATACCAGTGAGAAGAATATATTCTGCAATAGGCAAAATACTCTGAGACAGGATAATGAAATTCAACCACTTGACTAGAGATATTAGATAGATATATAGAATTTTCTTAGATATCTCTTTCATATCCATTAGAAGTTTACATGGCCCACCTCAGGAGCCCTAGACTACATGATGTGGAACAATGTTTCAGTTTATCTAACGAGCTTTTATACCATTTTCCTCCTGCAGGTGTTAAATACTAAGGTCCACATAGTTTATGACTCCTGTAAGAAAGTAGCTGGAACCTTTAAAATTCCCAAGCCAGGAAAGTATTCTTATTAATAAATCATATCTAAATAGCCACCAAAGTCACCAGAACACTTTAATTATAATGGGAGTTTAAATCTCTTTCTAATCAAGACCTTGATGCCATGTAAATCAGACCTCACCATTCTCCAGACCATGTATAAAACTTGCACCATTGGAGTAAGAGCCTTTTATGCTCCTAAGGTTCATCTTTTCTAATACTGCCAATGCCTCTGCATTCTCATGCTATCTCATTTTTGCAGGTTTTATAATTATTGGAGGAGAAAATGTAGGAAAATTAGACCTTGGTATCTTTATCGCTTCAATTATCCCTGGGGGACCTGCCGACAGAGCTGGAAATATCAAACCAGGTCATTGTCCTTAGTTTTTAATTAGAATTAAAATACTTTCATGGTTTAAAGTTAGCTACTCTGGATTTATTTCCTTATTTAGATGTGCTTTGTCTTGGTTTTATCCTTTTTTTTTTTTTTAAGGAGGACGACTCATCTCTGTGAATAATATTAGTCTTGAGGGCGTTTCCTTTAATACTGCAGTTAAAATCATACAGAATTCTCCAGATGAAGTGGAGCTCATCATCTCTCAACCCAAAGGTATAAAGGCAGATGCCTTTGCTGGCTATGGAGTGCTAATAGTTAACTCAGGACACTGGTATTTATTAGGCAGTGGAATGTAGTAGTACTTTCTTGCTACTCAGTGACAGTTATAATAACCATAGGCTAGCAATGAAAATAGTCAACTTCTAGCAGGTATCACATGATCTCTGTTCTACAGTCAGTGTGAAAAAATCTATTATGGGTTGCATTGCTGAATACCAAGGGAATTTTGGCATTTCTTTCTCTGATAGAGTCATAGTCCTCTGCAGTGATGAAGCAAATACATTTATCCACAGTTAGAATAGCAGCGCTGGATTTTACAATGACTGACTCATTTTATAGATCAGATTTCACAACCACTTAATGTAGGAAGTTACTTTGTCCTCCTGTGTTGACGGATAATATTTGCCTTCAAGTTTACTTACTGTTTGCATGCAACAATGTTTTATTTTGGTATGGCTTTACAGACATGTATGAAGAAGGACTAAATGAAGAAAAGAATCTATCAAGAGGAAACAGCACCAGTGGATCCGAGATCTCTTGTGTAGACAGTGGGAGGAAAAAGATTCAGGATTGTCATACAGCTCTCCCCAAAGAACAGGACACAAATATAGATGAACTTGAGAAGGCTCTTTCCTGGAGTTTAGCACCAAACTTGGGCCCTAGGATTCCAGTTCCTTCTGCTGATAGCCTGGATGTGGAGGTAACTGAGATTTTGATGCTCTTCAGTAACATTACACCCAGCAAGTGTCTTAACAACATGCCAGTTATATTAAGAATGGAAAGTAACCAAGAAGTTAAAAAAATGAGGAAAGGAGAAAGAAAACCTTGGAAGATGTTGCTTGTTAAATTACATTGGAAATGCCAAAATGACAAACATGTCTAGAATATGTGAAAAAATGGGGAAACCCTTCCACAAAATGTTATTAAAAGATGTCCTCCCTTTTCCAGTGGAGATACACATTTTTCATTATTTTCTTGCAGTCTCTTAAGTTTTCAATTAGACACAGAACAGCAACATTTTGTATCTAATTTCCTACTATTAGATAGCTTCCCTATCTATACTCAGCTTATGCACGTTTAGACAGATTGTATTTCAAGTAACATTAGTGTAAGCTTGAAATAACATCAGGGATATAAATGGTACCACTCCAGGCGTACAGTGACAGCAGGATCAAACCCTTTATATCTTCTGGTAACTCTCTTTTTTTTTTTTTTCTTCCTTTTCCCTCCTTTTTTATTGAGATGTTATAGTCTCATTAGTGTTTATATTTTTGAGACAGGAAGCTGATTCTTCGTACTTACCATCTCCACCTGAAACGAACGCAAAGGAAATCTATACTGTGGAGCTTGTTAAAGAAGACGGGACTTTTGGAATCAGTGTGACTGCAAGTGTTACTGTTAATCTTTCAGTGTGTCTGTCAAACTGTTATGTGACCAAAAAACACACCGGGAAGTGTATTTATGTGGAACAATGATAAAAGATAGGCTGATAACAAAAACTGTTAGCATGGCATGTTTCAAACCTAAGTTTACAATTGACTGACAGAGAAAGCATAAAAAGTACTGGCTCTGACCGTTCCCCATTTCTTGCCTGCAGAATCTGAAAGCTGCATGTTGGCATAAAGCTCATGGCAGCACAAGCCCTTTTCATCCTTACTCAATTTGAGAATGAGACCTACCACTTGAAAGTGGAGTTTGGTCAGGGAGGGATATAGCCAGAGCCTCTAGAACACACAGTGATTCAAAGAATTCTCCAAGTCAAGACTGGTTTTGCTGCTCCCCTGGAGCTCCTGGAACTCAAAGGCTATGTCTGCACAAGCAGATTACACAGGACCATGGCATGGGCCCAAGCAGTGGCCCACAGGCGCTGTTTAATTGTTGACAGCCCCTAATATGGCTTTGGCCTGTGCCTCAACAAGCAGCGTAACAGAAGCCATCCCATGCTGGAGGGCTGAAAGTTTATCTGTGCAGACTCAAGATATGCCTTGCTTCTTCCTCTGAAGGCCAGAGAAAGGGCCACAGCCAATTTTATTTTCTAATAATACAAGGAAATACAGTTCTCCATATATTTAGAAGACGAGAGAAGGCAGCAGTGGAAACTATCTGCTACATTTGAATAATTCCTTGTCCTGGCTATCAAAGTTGAATTTACCTCTCAAGCCTCAGATGTCTTTACAGTCCTTGCTAAAATGGAGTGGGAAGTAACAGCCATTTCATTGCCTGCAGAAGAAATTGAGGGCTGCGTTTTCATCTGAATTTGGACAGGGGATGTAGATGGACAGAACATGATTCTTGGGTTAATCTGAAGTTCCCCTGAGCTGTAGGCTCTCAAGTGGCTGCACAAGTTCAGGTCCCTGCTTTACATATTGTCTGAAAGGTTAATGATTGCTGAATGGATATTGCATAGTTTGGAAGCTGGGCTAGAGACTAACTGAAAGACGCAACCCAATCTTTATGTTAGCATGGGGAAAAATTTATGAACATTTAGTAAATGTTTTTATATAGCCACATAGAAACACATTGCATTTCCCTGAAAAAACAAGATTACTGCCTAGGGGACTATATTACAACCAGATGGGTATTTGGAGTAACATCCTCTTTCCTTTTTCCAGTATTAAAAAAAAAAAAAAGTAATTCCTGAAGCAGGTGTTTTGCAATGCAGGTGTAAGTTGCTTTGATTTTTATCACAGGAAGCACACATGAAGACTACACTCTAATCTGTGGGCATATGTTTTGCAGGGTGGAATTAACACTAGTGTGCGTCATGGTGGGATATACGTGAAGTCAATTATTCCCAGGGGACCAGCAGATAAGGACGGACAAATAAAGATAGGTAACATGTCTGGCAATAAAACTCTGGGCTGTAGAACTGAGTGTTAGTGCGGCATGCTTGCCACAGCAACAATGAAACACATTTGGGATTGGAGGTCATACAACTGTAAAATGTAATATGCAGTCAGTCCATCATTCCTCAGCCTGTCCCTGTACTACTTGTAGACATCCCACTGAAAAACCAGGAGCCTCATATCAATATTGTACAGTTACTCTCTGTAGCTGCACATCAGGCTAGCAATTCTGACATCTACTTTCAGTGTTGCTGTGATAACCAGATACTATCACTGCTGTTACTTACGGAATATCCTGGTATGTTTTAAGTGCTAGCTATAGAATGCTGTATAACAAGCAGTATTGCTTTCACACAGAGTAACATAATTTGACACATGTAAGCATGAAGATCTATTGCAATGTTGGTAGCCTCAGGGTTTACACCCATTGAACTCGAACATCAAAGCAATTTGACCCTTTTTTTCGTTTGTTTGTTTTCTTTCACTTCAGGTGATCGTCTTCTGGAAGTAGATGGCATCAGCCTCTGTGGCATCACCCACAAACAGGCTGTGGAACACCTTAAGAAATCTGGCCAGGTTTGTACAACAGCAGAGCTCAATAAGATACCCAGCAGAATAAACTGCTCTTAGTATAAAGCACAGTTGCAAAGCTGGGCCACAAGAAACATCCCCCTCACCTCAGCCCACCCAACCCCATTCTCCTAAAAAGAAAAGTAAAAAAGACTGAGGGCTCACAGAGTACTGTGTAACTGGAACCTGTTCATCATCATTTTAGGTTGCCAAGCTGGTTCTAGAAAGGGGAAACTACCTATTGGCAGAGCCATGCCTGACTGCTAATGACAGAAAGGAGGACCAATGTGCAGTTGTTTCTGTGGCAACACCCTTCACAGAGGGTACCAAGGACTGCTGCTTTTTGACAGATGGTGAGCGACAAAAAAGGAACTCAGGGTGACTTCTTACGATGTGCAAGAAAGGAATGGATGATACTAATTTTATGAGATTTCTGCATGTTTGAAGGAAAACTGCATACTGAATGAAAATACAATGTGCAATATTAATGGCTTTATCAAATACCAATTCTGCACAAAATATTTCTGATGTACTTAGAGTTACAGTTGCCAGATGTAGCTGAATTTATCGTAGGCTTCATGAGATGGGGCTGGCAGAGGACATCCCTGTCTGTAGTCTATAGCACTGCCAGGCAGGAGGCGGCTGTGTCGATGCTGTCAGATTGTTACCCAGAGAGCGTTGCCAGCAACAACTGCTGATGCTGTCAGCAACGAAGCCAGGGTGAACTGCTGCCCCAGGGCCAGGACTGGAGGCTGCCATCACTTTATTTCTTAAAAGCAGAATCATAGAATGATTCAGAGATCACTTTCACTGAATTTAGACAACAAATAAATGCTGTATCTTTTACTGTAAGGCTGTCTCATAAACACTAAGTCCCGACCATACTTTCCCATGGGGCAGCTACTCCTCTACATTGTCCCTAGCAGAATGGGGTACAGCAGCAAGTACAGTATTTGGGAACGGGCTGGTCTCTTGTTCTTGGCTTGAAAGAAGAGTAGCTTCGATTCTACCTTCTGCTGGTTAGTGCAGGACCCAAACTAACATCAGGCAGCTACAAAATAGTAAGATATACCCAATACTTACAGAAGAATGTCAGAAAAGGATAGCATTTGAACCATTTTATGTTGGTAAAAAAGGCTTATCCTTTATGGGCTTGTATCAGGTGGCATAAAGTCTGAACACACAGTGGAACAGAATCCAGTTCTCCCCATTCTGCTTGTGTGATTTCAAGGGCTTACATAAGTTAAAGGAACACCAAACTCTTCTTTTGCCATTAGTATCAGAAGACCTACCTCTGCAGCTCACAGGGAAAAGGTGTGCTGAGGGCATAATTTACACCACCTCCTAAAGGGGTACATATGCCACAGCTCCCACTCTTTTTCTAATCCCTGCTTTGAACAGATAATACATTTGAAGTCAAGCTGACAAAGAATTCTGGAGGCCTCGGCTTTAGTGTTCTGCAAATGGAAGGAGATGCTTGCGAACACTTTGGAGGAGCTATTGTCAGGATCAAAAGACTGTTTCCAGGGCAGCCAGCTGAAGAGAATGGCGAAATTGAAGTCGGAGACATCATTTTAGCTGTGAATGGGAAATCTATTCAAGGACTCTTGTATCAGGTACCAGGCAGTACTATTACTGGGAAACAAACTGGTAACATGTTAATAAAGACAATGGGATGAAACTGCTTTTAAACCTAATTATCACCAGAGGAAGTCAGAATTTGCATATAATGAATCTGATTTCTATGTAGGATTGTTCTCTAGAATTCTTATGGAGAATTTCCTTCCTAGCAGAATTCTTATAGAGAATTTCTTCCACTATTTAATTTAAAATTTTCTACTACTGATGCACAAAGTCTATTGTTAGATGCACACCAGTTGTTAATTAGTTGGAATCTTTGTTGGTGTTAAGCATAATTGGAACATTTTTTCCCTCTGGTCATTCGTGCTTTGTAACGTCATGCTATAATACCATGCCCCAGATTCAAATCTACCAGGTGAGGTAAATCCAGTGTAACTTTTTTACCTGAAATGACAAATTCTGTAGTCACATGATGAAATTAAAAGGACTATATATGTATTTATTTTTTTCATCATAATCTTTTCACCTTATGAAGAATCCCTGAGTTTTGTATATGAATATGCATTGAATAGGTAAGATTAGTAACAAACAGAAATTATGAATTCATGCAATTTTCCCACTGACGGGTCATTCATATCATTAAATAGCTACAGCAAAAGACAAGGTGCTGTAAGTCCTAGACACCTGAGGGGTACTGTAGTTGTACTCAATTTTTTTTTTCTGACCTGAAGTCTGTCCTTTTCCAGCACTGTTTTGCTCTCTGGCATACAGCCTTTTTACTCAGTTTGTGCAGGGGGGCAGACAGGGTGTTTTGGCCTACAGGATTTTTTTTGTCCCCCTCTAGATTAAGTATTTCATCTCCCACTATAGCTGAAAGCTGAATGCCACTGAATAGCTGTTATGTCAAGGAGGGGTTTGAGAAAGTCTCTCTTTTGTTATGTCAATATGGCAGTCTGTGAAGGTATGCTAATATAAGTGACTGAAGGTGTGTCCCTGCCACATTCAGTTTGAATGAATTTGTCTGAAAATCCTGTTTTCTTCAAGAAAAGGAAAAGATCTAAACCTATGTGTCTGGTGGTGAAACAAAAGTTTGTAAACAGAACTGTCTTTACTTTAGATACACATTCACAGAAAAACTATGCTGCACTTATATGACAAACATACAGTAGAGAATTTTGGCCCCCAGATGCTTCCAAGAGGCACAAATAGTAGGAATATGGCATTCACAATAAAAATTGTCTCTGTCCCAGTTGGTAAAATGACACGTCCTATAGACTGTTCCATAAGAAATCTAATATTCCTTCTTCGTGCTTAGGATGTCCTGCACTTGTTGAGAGGAGCTCCTGCAGAAGTCACACTACTACTTTGCAGACCACCAAAAGGTGTTCTTCCAGAAATAGAGCAGAGTGCCCTGGTAAGGCAAAGCTTCTGTCAGTAAACTTGCTTCTGTAAACTTGAAAAAACACTACTACATTTTCTATCCAGTCTTGAACAAGGCAACTTTCCCTTTTCTCAAAGGTCTTTTATTCCATTTCTTTCCTTTCCCGGCTTCAACTCAACCTCTAGAGTTCAACTGATTCTCCTTAGCAACCAAAATAACAGAAATCTGACAGACGTGAAACATGTTTATCCCAGCCCAATAACTTTTAAATTGCAGTGCTGTCATTGGAATGAAACAGCACATACTCAAGCAGATCTTCTAGTGATACTCCTAAAAATGCTCTACTAGATCCTCAGCCAAAAACTGTAGGTATTCTCAACTGCAGCTATTTTAACTCATAGGCTTGAGGTAGCTATATTACTCCCAAAAGCAAGAGGAAAATAAAGAACTTCCTATCCAGACTACCTCTTAATAAACTCAAATAAATGAAATAATGGTTTCAACTGGTTATTCAGCTTCTTATTGACAGTTTGCAGAATCTGCAGGGAAGAAAATAAACAAAACAAACAAACAAACAAACAGCAGAGACTGCAGAGACTAAAACAGTGCCATTGGGTGTGCTAGTGTTATTATTCCTGCTTCTTGAACACAACTCATGGACAAATACACAAGTACTCTTATAACGAACGTGTATTTGCATTACTCTTGCTCCATGCAGAATGGCCCACTCATGGTTCCTGTCCACCCAAGATTTATAAGAGCTACCATGGGCAGACAGAAATGACTGTCAGGACCACCTCCAGATAACTGGCTCCTGTTGCTCTCCTGCAATGTGGCCTTGGCGGATTTCTATGGTCAGTCACACAGGAGTCAAATCTGGAGGCAATTCTACACAGTGAAGAGAATATAGACACAAAGTTGAGGCATGATATGAAAAGAAATAAAAAGTAGCCACGTCTAGCAAAGAGTTTATTGGGAAAAGTGAACTTGTGTAGTAGTTCCCTGGCTGGAACTCCTGAAGAATGTGGAAGATAAGCATAAAGATAAAACAGGTATTTAGTGTGAGATTACCTACCTCTATGTTTTCCCTCCCTTCCAGCTACCATTTGCTATTTTCACATTCAGATGCTTATTGATATTGCTTCTTCAAATTATTTTGTTGTTAAAGGAAAGAAGATGGGAGATAAAAAAAGGAGTTACACTAACCTTTCTGTTATTTTGATAGACTCCAGCACCATCTCCAATTAAGGAGTTTGTGGCAGAAATGCCAGGCAGTACAGAGGCAGAAAACAGTATGGATCAGTCTACCAGTGATGGAGGTAGCACCTCTCCGGACCTCGAAGACTGCCTGGATTCTCCAGTGGCAGCAGATTTCAGTGAGCCTCCTGAAGAGGACAGCTCAGCTTATGAAGACCAGGAAGCTGAGTTTCAAGAGAAGCCCATACAGAAACTGATGGCTCCCAGGGAAAGTTTCTATAAGCATCTTTGGAAGTTTCATCAAGAAGCTGCCAGTTCTGAAGTCTTCCACTCCCTAGAGGAAGAAGTGAAACAGAACTGCTATTCACCATGTGAATTCAGATGGCCCAAAAGGTAGGGAATACTGAAATCTGCTCTGCAGCCTTTCCTTCAGCTCTCAGAATTTTGAAAGTGAATTGCTTAGGTTTAAGTACAGGGCTATCTGCTTCTAATCACTGCTGATTACTGAAGATTTTGTTTTACCATCTTATTCTGACTATCCTAATCTGCTGTCTCTATTTACTCTCATCTTGTTAGAATTTTGCATAAGTCTGCACTGCAAGACAGTTGTACGAGTGCTGCACTACTGTAATCATTTATGCTGTTCAGCTGACGCTGGCTAGAGTTTGAAATCAGTGGAAAGACTCTCATTGATTTTGATAGGAACCAAAGACTTTCTTACTTATTATACGATCTTTCAATTCCAATTTTCACAGAGTTGACTTAAATAGACACCAAAAATTTCTTTCTTATTGTATGATCTTTTCATTTCAAATTTTTCAGAGAAAAAAACCCACCACACAACTCAGAAGATGAACCATGATCAAGGAGAAAAAAACAAAAAGTTATTTTCAAATCTTCAGAAGCCAATAGAAGCCCTGAACCAGAGGGGTTATACAATATACAGGGGAGTTATACAATATACAGACAGACAGAGATTCCAGTCTCTGGGAGTCCCAGCACTAGCTGACTGCAAGTCAAGTGGGGCCATAATAGCAGTTCATTCTTTTAGCTCCTCTCTCGAGAGAGGAGAAACTTCATTCACATTCATGAGTGAAGATCCTACTTACATATACGCTTCTCTTCTACTGAGAATAAAACAAGCAGAAACATGTCAGTAGCAAACATATTTGCCAAGAGACACAGTTTCAACAAAACCAAGTTTATTGTGGGGAAAAAATAAATTCCAAGTTTGAGATTCTTCACCAAAAGAAAGTTCTGAAATAAATATTTTTGTTTGGTACATTCTCAGTATCATTTAGTTTCAGCTTTTGCATTTTCAAAAAGCAGTCAGAGCAATTTAAGATGGCATGCATTTTAAACAATATTTTAAACGTAATCTCAGTTTAAATGATCCTTTCAGCTAAAAACATACAAAAAAAACCCAGAAGAAAATAGGCATTAATGAAGGAATTCCTTTTGAATAGTGAAGAAATTTCTTTTCTTCAGATTGCTTAAAACTTTTCATACAAATGTAGAAATCTTCTGATATGAATTTTAAAAGCTCCCAGCTCAGGGTTTCACATGCAAAATTCCTTTCACTCTTCTTCTCATTGCCACCAATAAGAATCTTTGAAAAAGCTGCTTTGAAAAACTTTAACCCATAATTTTCCCCCATGAAGTCCAGGTGTAGGGGTCATGAGACTCCAAAAGAAAGTCTAGCATGTCAGTGGAGCTTGTGTATGGGCCTGCAGGACCAAGACTTTTGTTATTTCCCATGGTGATGTAGAGATGGGCTAGAAGCTGTGCTATGATTCAGCCACTGCTGGGTCATCGCCTTGAGCTTGTGTAGCTCTACCAAACACCCTTCCTACCCTTTGAAGGTCAGTCAGCACTCCCCTAGCATGTGACAGCTTCTATGACACCCACATTGACCAATTTCCACTGAACTTTTTTCTTTTCTGTCTCCAAAAGAAAGGAGCAGACTGCATTTGCCGTTATCCTTAAACATTTCTTTTAATTATCCCAGCCTTCTTCCACAGTATTGTAAGTATCTGTTGTGCAGCAATTGAAGCACACACTGTCATCTTCATTCTCAGCTTTGCTGTGCTACTGGAGATGGCCAGCTTCTCATTTCCTCCCTGCACAGATACAAGCTAGCAGACTAGATTGCCTCCCTCAGAGCGCATACACCATGAGCCTACAAGTTCTCCTTATTTTCATCAGTATTTCAAAAATACCATCAAAGGCTACTAGCTATACCCAACCAAAATGCTTGTTTTGCTACTGTGCTTTATATTTTCTTTCTGACTTTTGAAACAAGAGCTTAACACTGGGGATCTTTTATGATTTCATACAAGACGCAGTTTCCGTATGTTTGCTTGGGAGATGTTAGACAGTTCAGTTCTGTCAGAGAGTGGAAGATCCTAGGTGACTGTTATATATGAAATGACATGGCATCTTTGCTATGTGAAGCATTAATAAAAGCTATGCCATTTTAAGTGTTTTTAAGATGAATGAAGTTTAGCAATATTTCAGTAAAGACTGATATGAAGAAAACATGTACTTTTCAAAAATACGCATTTCAAGCATTTCTATCGGCTTTAATGGTAAATGTAGTGGGAGGCTATGCTACAGTAGGCTATTAGAGTTCATTAATATTATTTTGGCTGTTGGCATTAAACACAGCACATACAATTACAGCCTGGGCTTTAACATCAAAAGTGCTGAATACTGTGTCTCCAACATAGTGGAATAAAATCAATAATAATTTTAATTCAAGTAATTGAACAAATCCATTGATTTCTGTAGGACAACACTTATGCTTCAAGACAAGCATAAGAATAAAAGCAAGCTTACTTAGTTACTAAGGAAAGACCTGTGGGAGCCAGGAATGTGGCTGGCACTCCTTTTTCAAGAAAAAGGCAAATATGAAAATTTTAGTAGTATTGTAATGTGCATACCACTTACCAGATAAGTCCATATAAGTTAATTAAGTTATTTAGGCAGAGGAAAAAATTATGGTCTAGGAATTGTTTGATTACTCTTTTCGAGAAGCAACCAAAGTACTAATTAATTAATGCCTTAAAAAAAAAAAAAAAAAGAGTGAAAGATTTTGCAGAAGCTGTTTTCAAATTCTGAAAGCTTTTTAATCTTTTAACTAGCTTTGCAAAATACTACTGATTACTTATTTATTTTTATAGTAATGCTGGAGGACCCAGACAGCAATTTAATACCTTTAACTAGTACTTCAATTAAAATTAAAATAAGGTCACATATAAGCAGTAGACTTTCCAGTGGCCATCTAATAAAGTATATGGAGGAAAGCCCCAGCACTGCAATCTTTTTATTTTCCAGCCGCATACTTAATAAGAGTGACGATGACCTATCAAACACAAAATGTATGCCTGAAACACTCTCTCTAACCCCTATTGATGAAGAGTATCTCACTGTCAGCTCAACATCTGTGACCTCACTTTCATGGGGAGGAAGCTCTGAGACACTCTCCACAACCATGGCGACCTCACAACCACGTGCCTGTGGCCCCTTCTCCTCATCCCTGCTTGCTAGAGAGACACATGACAGTGACAATGAATGGGAAGATGTGGAGGAACTGGAGGAAGAGAAGGAAGAAAAGGAAGATTGCACTAGGGTATGTGATTGACACCAGATTATTAACAGGTAGTATATGACAAGGGAAAAGAAACAACTTTCAGAATGCAACATTCTTTAACATAATTTTAACTCATTATACATGCTATTTTGGCATGGGTTTTTTTGTTGTTGTTGTTTGGTTTTGTTTGCTTGGGTTTTGTTTGGTTGGCTTTTTTTACTTTCCTGAATGTCCACAATCTTCAATAAAGCAGACCTTATACTATGCCCAGGTTTTCAGAATTCCTTACCATTTGCCTTAAGGTCATTTCCTTGCTCATGCCATCTTACTATTTCTTCAGCTTCCCAGCATTTTGCATTATTATTCCCAGTGTACAAAGGCCTAAAATCCCTCTAGTAGCCTCTAAACTTAATTGGAGTCAGCTATTTGTTTTTTTTCTGTCATGTTTTAAACCCATGTGGAAAATCACTTTGTTACAGTGATACTACTCTAATGTCCTGATAAGAAAGTATAATCCTTGTGCTAATTACCATTCAAAAATATAAGGCTCAGTCTTGCCAAATGCTGAACATCTTGCATTCCTTCCGACACTAATGAGCTCTGAATTCCTACTAATTTGAGAGCACCGAGGACAAAATTTAGCTCCAGCCATTTCTTTCAGTGGGACAGCAATAGCAATAACACCGATAATCACTGCACCCTACCCTTATAATGCTTGTCAGTTCAGAGGGCTCAAGGCCTTTCTTTACACATTTCAAATACCAAAATTCCAGTCCCTGAAGGCATTCTCTGCCTTATTAGGCCCTATCAATCAATCACCATGAAGCCCCACTAGTTAAAAAGAAGTAAAATTCATTACGGAGCAAGGCAGTGACAGATCAGAAAAACCCTTATGTTTGCTCTTATTTATACCATCTGAGGCTCTGATTTCTATCTGCATATAAGACATAATGGAAGATGTTAATGAAGCAACAGAAAAGCCTACATCAAACATATCTTGTGCCTATTTTAACAGGAAATGGAGATCTTTGTGACTTTGACAAAGTCAGAGAACAACGGTTATGGATTTTCTGTAGTTCTTAACAAAGTGGACAACTGCCTGTATGTTGACGAAATCTTGAACGAGCCTGCCCTGTCTGATGGAAGACTAAGAAGGGGAGACAGAATCATTATGGTACAGTAATTCTTTGAGGAGAAAATATTTTCAGATCAATGCCATTTAGCTTCCTCATTCTTCCTTTCATAAGGGTTCAGTTTATCACATATTTAGGCATGCAAGTACAACTGAATCATATAATAAATGTAATTCTGCTGACTTCAGTAGGACAAATTTCAGACTGAATAGATTGTATGACCAGGCAAATAACATGAATCATCTAGTAGCAATGCAAGACAACTGAGATATTACATGCCTTCCCAATTAAATGGCATAAACTGAATTAATGTAATAACATAGGTGACGTACAAAGGATGCAGGAGCTATGTCCTTTGTAATGTATGAATAAAGCCTGTTTTCTGCCTGGTTCATCTTCAATTTGTTGCATTAGATTATCTTCCTTGATTTTTGCTACAAGACCTTGAGTTTCAAGAAAAAAGAGCTATTTTTATGAAAGCTCTGCATTTAGAAAAATAAAAGTTGAAAAAAGAAATCTTACTGCAATCTTAACTGTTGCATTCACTGACATTAAATACCACAGCAAAGCAGTACCATGAAAGTGCAAACAAATTCAAGTTTATATGCAAAATTCAGAGGCGAGGGAGAAGTACATGATGGTCAATGAGATCTATGACATCATTTTACCGGTTTGTCATTTAGGTGAATGGAATTGATGTCACACCTTTACCATGCAATGAAGCCCTGACTTTACTGCAAAGCTCTCCGCCTGATCTGCACCTTGTGGTTGGTCGTGCTGACAGTGATCCGCGTCCCTTTATTAGGCCAGATGAGATTCCCGAAATTACTCTTACAAAAGGTGCCAATGGACAGCTAGGTGTGTAGCAAATACTATGCATGCTATTTTGGACAGGGATTACAGCAATTGTAAGATAATCATAAGCAACGGTGGTCTTGGATCAATATGATCCTAAGTGACCTTGGCACCGTTATGCTCTCCTCCATCACCCATGACTAAGGAACAGAGAGCTTTATTTTGGGCAAGGCCTTAAAGGGAAAACTAGTAACTCTTATTAGACCAATGAAGATTGTTGGAAAAATGATCTTTGTATTAGCACCCTCTCAGCCGAAGTTTCTGTCAGATTTCCAGTCTCATATTTTGAAGTTGCTGATATAGAGAAGCTGTTGGTAGTTAGATTATAATGTCTATTTAGAAGGAAAGAAAAAAAAAAGGCAGAGTTTGAGAAGGACGAGCCACAGGTTAGGGCAATAGTTTGCTATTCAAAAAATCTCCACTCAAATCCTTGATTCACCAGACACAAGGCTTTATCTACATTGTGCAATACAAGCGATAAAAGAAAACCCCACAGCGTGAGTATCTTGGTATTTCTGCAGAATGTGGTGAGTACTGCACACAGACAAAATTGTAGACTCAGGAAACAGCATACCTATATTTGCTCCGGTACAGCATCCTGTTTCCAGTTCAGAAACTAGCTTGTTCAGAGATTGCTTGAATATCACTGCACAATTCAGTTTTGCACTGTACAGGTATCTCCTTAGTTGTCATATGTCTCCCTTCCCTATGGCACTCGAAAGGCTGCAAGGCAGTTAAGCACTCTGGTAATGAGGGAGACACTCCTATGCAGCTAAGTGTCTTATTCAAATGACTATTCAACATAAGGTGAAATAAAGCACTATGGAATAGCTGAAGCACAGAGATGGACAATACCATGTAAGTTTTTCCCATACTTTTTAAACACCTAATTGCATTTCAGTCTACCAGTCCAGCTCTTACACCCCATCTCACTGGGACAAGACTGATATTTATAATGTCAGTGATTTGTTCAGCCTAGCTTTCAATGACCTACATCTATTCCATTAGGCTGTATGTCACTGACAGTGACATTCAAAACATGCTGCCACAAAAGATGCTTTCTCTGCGTTATTCTAGGCTTGAAGCTGACAGGAGGAGCTGGAAGCAAGTTACAAGGTATTTATGTGCTAGAGATAGTGCCTGGCTCTCCTGCCAGTGTGGAAGGCAGTTTGCAGCCACGAGATCAGATTGTTTACATCTGTGGACTGTGGACTGAGGGCATTAGCCTGGATGATGCAGTGAGAGTGTGTGAAGCTGCCACCCAGAATGTCCAAATCAAAGCCACAAGGTAAATCTGAGCATACTCAATCTCAATCCTAATGTTGAAGCAGGTTTCTAAATTTTACATCACCGATAGAAACAAGACAAACTACAAGAAAAAATGCTTTACCTCAAAGGTCCGAATGTTGCAATCTGATACATAACATCCATAAGATCTCTTAACTTGTAATTACAACTAACACAATGAGTACAAGTAGACTCATATGACACAAATAAGAACTCTTCAAACTTCATCATCCAAACACAAATGTGAATCCTTTAAGTGTGAGGCTGGCCACCGTTTTCAGATATCCTGTTCTCTAGAGAAAATCTTTATATCTCCACCACTGGTGCCAACCTTCTCCAAACAATCTCAGATTCACAACTACAGGCAAGAAACTACCTCTAATGGGAAACTCTCAGTTACTTCCAAGAGACAAACGTTTTAAAAAGGTATTAAAAATGCAGCATTTAATTTGCAGCACATAACAAAAAGTCATCCCAGGCTTGATAAATAACCTGCAGTTAAGAATTTCACTCATCAGTTCTCGGCTGCACTTTAGATTTATTGTGTTCTACAGTCTGATACAGCACCAGCAGAGGTGCTGGACTGATACAAAAACAGTTTTCAAAGATCTCGGAGGAACAGTCAAATAGTAACCCAAAAGTATGTGAATAACTAAGTTTTATATAACCAGAGTGAGCGATAGTCTGTCTGTCACAGCTGTCTTAATGTAGTTCAAACTTTTATCAATGTTTTATTAACTTGCACTGGTCTAGCAGATGAAGAAACTGCAGCCTCATTATACTTTTTGCGGTTAGTAGGCAACACACCCTGATCGTAAGGAGACAAACTGAAATAGGGTAAAGGAAATTACAAAGGATCATTCCCACTTTATAGTGAGGGAACTGAAGGGGAATTCAAAGTATACCACAAAGCAGTTCTGTACTGGGACAGATGGTTTAACAGGTTCTTTTTTTCTCCAACCCATTTAAAAAAAATGTTTTGCTGCGGTTAAACATAATCTAATATTTTATATATTTATATAAATGCTTTTTAGGAAGCATCATTAATAAAATCATAGAAGTACAACTACAATTTAGACAACTGACTTTCTAAAAATATTATTCAAATGTGCTTTACAAAGCATGCAGCTCTTAACGGCTCACATATTTCACTTTTTCTGCCCCCAGAAATGGCAATCCAGTGGTTCCTATAGAGCAGGAAAATAGTAAGTAAGGCTAATATTTTTGATTTTTTAGTTTAGATTTTGGAAATAAGAATAAGGTACTGATTCATTGCATTTTAAAAGTTATTAATAGTCTGTAACTTGGCATTCAGTATTTCTGTTATGGCCATTCTAAGGGTCTGAAGAAAATTTGGTAGCTCTTTAATGATAGAAATAAAGTGTATAGTTCTCTGTAAAAAAATAAAATATATTTATTGCATTTTGCATAGACATTTTCTATTTTTTAAATTTGTTGTTATTAAATGCGAGTTTCACGTGGTCATATTTCACATCTGTTTTGATTGAAACTATTCTCTAGGGGGTTTCCCATCACTTTTTGATCCACTATTTAATATAAGCCACTACTTCATCATCTAGACCAACCTTTTAAACTGTTATCAATAAATCTATAGAAAATCAGAAACAGGCAGCACCAATATTCCTTTGTTAATACAAGAACATTCCTATCAAGGGATGATATATAATAGTATAACTGACACAAAACTTCAGTAATCATCTGCACTACAAAGACTTGACCAGAATCCCTTTAGCAGTAGAAGGAGTCTCAGCAAGCAGAGGCTACATCTGCACCATCAGGCGGAGGGACAGCTATCACGTCTACGTCACTGCATAGAAACTGCGTTAGCCGTGCATGTAATGGTTTCCAGTGTACATTTGGCTGGAGTGTTAAGTCTTAACCCACAGTTTCATTGACCTGACTGGATATCCGATTTTTTTTTTTTTTTTTTAAATCATGAAAAGATGACCTGGAAAAGTAACCCTGGACCAGAACTCCTCACATGCCTACACCCATCTGAATACTGGCATATGGCTACCTGAAAAGCTAGTTACAGATTTCCTACTCTACAACAACTAGCCATGTGTTTGTTTTCATAAATCAAAGCGGCTTATTTCACTTACAGAAGAACAAGCTGCTTTGAACTTACTACAAGTTACAGATAAAGTTATGTGTACTCTCAGTTACTGTGGTATAACTAAAGCATGGTAAATGCATATACTGGTAGTACCTTCCTTACATATCCTTGCACCATTAGCTTTGCAGATTCCAAGATTTCTCATGACACCTTCAAAATAGGTTACCAGGTCTGGTCCACCTCTGACACAGATTTATGAACTCTGCAACGGCACAGTTTCCTACCTCTCGTATAAAACAAGATTCTTCCCTATAGCAATTTGATATTTGGTGTTCTGTTTGTTATCATCTCTGATAGATTTATAAATAAATCTATACTAATATGCTATTAAGGAAGCAAGCCTTCATTTTATAGAATCTCTTAGTTACAAAAATGCATAGTAAAATTGCAAATGCAACCAGGAAATTTTTTGTTTTTTCAGCTTATTTTTTTTTTTTTGTTAAACAACAGAACACTCATCATTTTCTATAACTTATACATTAAAGTACTTTGTGGAAGACAACTAAGACCACCAAGATATGATACAGCAAAACCCCAAAACTGGGGGTGGTTGGGTAGAGGTAGGAGCGTCAAGAAATGCACATTGTCTTCTTACATATCCACCCCTGCAGACACCAACACACCCTGCTTCTTCCTCTGCCTGATGATTGCCACGTGTCTAGAATGTCTCAGTCTGATCTCCGATTGTTGTTACAAGTTTAAAAACAGCAGACCGAGATACAACTTCTCTACAATTCATGACAGAATTGTTTATACCACTGTGCAAACTGGCAAACTTAATCATGCAGTAGTGTCTCAAACTGCCTCATACAGTATCAATACTGGATATTGATGCTTTGTTTAATAACCTAAGCACAGCGTTTACATTCCCTTGTGTATATGAAGGTTAGCAGGAGGCCTGTCAGAACAAACCTACATGTATGCTTTTAGGGCCACCTGCTGAGCCAGAGAAAGCCAGTATTTCTTTTTCAAATGAGAACCTGAATTCCCAAGAACAGCCTCTGCTGCATCAACATGGTAAGGAACTTTTTATTTTTCGATTAGGGTTTATAAAATGCTGTGCCCTCTCCTTGAAAGAAAGCGAGTCTGTAGGTGGTACTGGCAGCACCTGGGAAAGATTAATTCTTCATAAACAAAACTGCCTCCCTCAGAGTTTCAGAGGACACTTATATATTACCTGTTGTCCAACCGGTGTCTCTGATGCTGTAACATCCAGCTTTGAAAGCCTGTTTTGGAACCTGCTCAATGGGAGATAAAAAGTCTACAGGGATAACGCGCAGAAGGTTCAGTTCAGGAGTGTAAAGCCACACAAATCCACAGGATTTTGTTGGTGTTTTATATGTCAAATATAAAAATGCTTTATTATGCCTTTGAATATGATTTTGAGTGTTATACTATAGAACATTTTACCAGTACAACTGTGTAAAAGTTGTCCCTGCTTTTTCACAGAGAAACATTTGGAAGAAACAAACTGTGGTGCTCAGCAAAACACTCCCGATTCTCCAGAATGTAAAGTAAGTGAGAATTTTATTAAGTGTGAGACGGTCCATCAAGTGATGTGAGCTACATGGAGTGAGATTTTTTTTTCAATAGTAGTATTTAATGTATTTGCTTCCTCTCCAGTGTCTTTGAAAATATGAATACAATGCATTTGGAGCGTGACCTGTGAAGTGTTGAATTGCTTCAGCATTCAAGGACTAGAATGCGCTGAGCACTTCTTGGGGTCAGGCTCTTCTGTTGCTGTTTTTCAATGTATAATATCACTATTTTACCAGCTTGGTAAAATAAGCGTGATTCATATAACGCAGACCCTCCATTAGGTCTTCATAGGA
Source organism: Larus michahellis (assembly GCF_964199755.1). Taxonomy (NCBI): domain Eukaryota; kingdom Metazoa; phylum Chordata; class Aves; order Charadriiformes; family Laridae; genus Larus; species Larus michahellis. The sequence goes on along the minus strand of NC_133901.1, from coordinate 52,941,111 downwards.
CTCTTAAGAGCTTACAAGATTAATCCTTAGTTTAGAAAGAAAGTAGCACAGGAAAAAGATACAGAATGTCACAGCATGGGATTCTGGAGAAAATAAGTGTAATTGTAATTGTGAAGCATCTTCCACAATAATTTTTGAAACCTGAGATTAATATGTTTTATTCTGAAATTCCTAGATGGGGCATTTGAAAACAGGGTAAAATTACTCCAAACCTTTGGGGTATTATGCAGCATTGACATAAACCAGAACAGTTTGAATTTGGCACGAGTAATGTCATTTTTGAAAGGATGAATTCCTAAAATACACAGGTGTCTTCTTTGAAAAAAAAGAATAATTTCTATGCTCAACATACAATGCTTCAAAATTCTTACAAGTGCAAACACCACTTCTATTTGTGCAAACACGTGGAAAATAATGTTACTTGGAAGAGAAATTACCCACATTGGGACTGACAGTTCATGGGAACAGATTTACTAGTTTTCTCTTGATTGCGGTTTGCAAAGAAAGGCTGTCTCTTGTTAAAATTAGACCTCCAACCTGGCAGAAAAATTGGAATAGTTTTCTCACTTTCGATTAAGTCATCACTATTACTGCTTCTTCTGCACCATTTAATCCATGATGGCTTATCTGTTCAATTTACTAAAATAATTTCTGAGGATGATATTTGCAACATTGGAACTAGTCATACTGTAAGTCATAAACATTTCTAGGTTGCTGCTATTTCTGACATAATACTTGACCCTAAAAAGCAGCTGATTTTAAAACTGAATTAAATGCTAATGCCAAACTGATGGGTCTGTTGGGGTTGCAAGGTTAAGATTTTCATTATTCATTCTTTCAATAAAAGAATGGAGTATGTACTGCATTACTGTTATGATGGAGTTAAGAGTGACTCGTCTGTCAACAAGGGTGATGTACTTGATGTATTATAGAAAGATTACAAAAGTACATGTTTCCTTGCTCTTAAGAGGTTATTTTCCCCTCCAGCAATTATTAAACAATATTATGGAAATAAGTATGTACTATTTTCATTCTGATACGTACGTGCAGTTGCTATGTTAATCACTGGAAGCTCTATAGACCTATTCAAGAGAAGGATATATCCCATAATCTACATCAGCCAGTGAGGACTGTGAAGCATAATGTGATTCTTTGGCATTAAAAATACAAAAAAAAACCCCAACCCAGTCCTGAATAAACTCCACTTTAGACTGCATCCTTTTCTATTGTAGGACTTCATTATTAAGATTGATCTGGAAAAAGCAGAAAATGGAAGCCTAGGATTTGCACTGGTAGGTGGAAGAAATGGCAGGGCTATCGTAATAAAAGCCATCAGCCCAGACAGCATCGCAGATCTAGATGGGAGGCTGCAAGTTGGTGACATCCTACTTAAGGTAATGCTTGTTCTTCATTTTGGCCCTGTGTTTTCTCTAGCTACTTTACAATGAGCATTCTGTTCAGTATAAACGTTGTGCAGACTGGAAATCTGATGCTGCTTGATACAGTAACATGTAGAAGATGGTGTCCCTCAGCTCCTGGGGGTCAGAGGGCTGCTCTGCATTTCCCCCCACCCCGCCCTCCTTTGCCTAGAGCTCAGCTTCCTGGGGGACTGGGCCTCTCTACAGCTGGAGGTGGTGGCTGGGCGCTCCATCAGAGAAGCAGACCCGGAATAGCAGGACAAGCGGCAAAGTGCAACTACCATGTGGTGTAACTGTGCCCAGTAAGGATTACACACGAAAAAATGAGGGAAACAAGAGTTAACTGACCAAGCGTGCACATAACAGCTAACCAGAAGGACACTGGGAAGAATGTATCATCAGTGCCAGTTAGGTATTACCAAGACAAGCAAAAAACATTGGAATCTATGAAGTTATATAAAGATTTCTCAGTGCTGGGATATGTGATTAAAAAAAGCTTTCTGTTACTGGAATCTGGAAGTACATATCATTGCATTTTTCAGGTGAATGAGACTTTTGTGTCTGGTCTACCACGCCAAACGGTTATAGAGTTGCTGCGCAAGGCTCGAGGCACCGTTCAACTCACTGTCTGCCGAAGCGTGGCTCTGCATTGGGCTTATTCAGGCAATCAGAGCAACAGCATATCTTCCCCCGCCAACACAAAAGCGGAGCCAGGTAAGCAGCTACATCTGCTCAGTACACTGTAAAAGTGGAATTATGTGTTGCCTGAATTCAACTTTCCTATTCACAAAACAATTCAATATTATTAACTTTACAGTTCTGATTCATAGCTGTAGATACAAACACATTCTTAGCTCTCCTAAGCTACTCAAGACATAGGACCACAGGAAAAGAACACCCAAGTGTGATTTTTAAGTGTAGGAATAATGGAAGCAAAGCTACAAGACCCTCAAAGATGCTTTAATTTGGCTTATGTTTTTAAGTCATGAAGGTTCTTGGTCTGATTTTACCCAATTTTATACAACTCATTGATGGAATCACAACCAATCACAACTCAGCTGCTAAAACATATTTCCCACAAACTTCACATCCCAGCACTCCTACCTTATCTCTTGGGAGCACTACACCTCCTGTTCTGCCTGGCAGAAAGCTCCTTCCTTCCTTTCTGTGCATGTGCATGTGCATGTGCGTGTTCAAATCCAGAAAGCCTCTGCTCCCAGACTGATTGCTAGGAATTTGAGAGCACACCCACCTGTGTAGGGCAGTACTTAGAGAGCTGACTACTCTAACTGAAGAAACTTGTGCTGCAGGCTCTGCTCTACTGAATACTCAACAATTAAATACTAATTAAAGCTGGGAGTAGAAGAGGGGTATACTATTCCCAAGAGATTATGGGTTTATATTCCTTAACTTTCTATTTTTTTTTTAATATTTAAATGTTTCCTATAATGCGGAGAAACTTCTTCAGTGAGAAGAATATAGAGCTCCTCCTTAATGTACCTTCTGACCTGCTGGTTACAAATTGGAGGTTTTGTTTCAAATCTTCCAAGGCAAGAAGCCCCTGACATTGCTATTTACTTTCTCCCCAGCTGCCTAGGAAGAGATGCAGAGATGACTGCAGGTTTTGGACATTTATGCAAATGTTTATGCATCTAGTCAGCTTTACTGACGCAAACTTACTTATATAAGTATTGTAGGCAATTCTGCTGTTAGGCAGTAGCTGCCTCTAGGGTTCAAGGATCTCAATTTTTCCAGTATCTATTAGACTGAACCTAATCCTCTTCAACTCCTAGTCTGCGTCATAAGCACTGGACACTTCTTCACTTACTGGAAGCTACGCTGTGTGTTTCAAGAGGAGAGCTTTTCCAAAAGGATGAGAAAGCTATGCTCAGCACCAGCCTAGAAGGAGGAAGTTCACTGCCCCACCCCTATTCTGGTTTAATTTTGGGGGTTAATGATGCAAAAAAAATGGAAGGACAGCCAGTTATAAAAAGGCTGATTGAAGCTCTTGCTCTTTTAAAGGTTGTGGAAATATTCCCATTCCCTTCAGTGAGACTAGCCTTTTCTCCAGCTCTGCAAATTCAAGGAACTAGGTGTGGGGACATTTATTTGCATCATCTCACGTAACATTGGTGAATTACACAGTTCCTGGAAAGTTTAAACTGTGTTCCTGGACGAGCAAAACCCAATGGTATTACAGAAGCACTAGTATCAAAGTTTATCTATGGTATTTGTCCCTTCCCACTGCAAAGTAATGGGCTGCGTTAGGGAAGGCATTCAGAAGGCAATCTGAAAAATTCTGTTTCAGGTTTTTTTATAACTGCTATTGATACAGGGTTCTACCTCAGTGTATCTTCTGGAAACCTGAATTATGCTGGCTTCTTCAGTGGTGATATATGGCACTTGTGCTATCTTAACCCTCTCGAGCATCCACAAAAGGGGTATTCCAGGCCAGTTTCTGGCACTGTATCTCAGTGCCTCTTCCAAGATCAAAGTCCTCTGGTGTGGGTGACACGGAAGAAAGGGATCTATATTTTCATGCTTTATAGGCATTTTACTTTGATTTTGTTTTCTGGTATTCAGATAGTGCTGCAGGAAGCCTGCAAGCTCAGCCTGTTTTCACTTTCAAGGAAGAAGAATCATCCAACCAGATGTGCACCAAGGTAAAATCTGAATCAGGCTTCTAGAAGTTATCAGACAATGTTCTCATATGTTTATTTACAAAATGGGTTTGCTGCAATGCAGGCAAGAACCACACCTTCTTAGAGAAAAAGATTAACGTAAGGGAAGTGTGCTGCAATGACTGGAACTGCTAACATCTGAATGAGTCAAGGGATTCCACTGAGATAAGAGCATATGATTAGTATAATATATGTGCTAAAAGGGCGGGGGGAAGGAAGGTTGCATATGCAAGTCTAGTTCTGGTGCTTTATAACATTGGAATGAATGATTTACTAATTTTACCATTCTTTCAGTATTTTAAAACAATATACTTTAAAAGATTTCTATTCAACTGTCTCCATTAGTATTCATAACTCCAAGGCACCCAAGCTTCTTCAAACATGGTTACTGAATCTTAGCAAGTCCTGCAAGGCATTCCACATCAAATTTTACAGCATCTATTACTTCTAAATTTACAACTGTAAAACCTCTCCTCAGAATATGTGAGAATTACAGGTCTTCTTATCCTCCAGAACAAACAAAAAAAACCCAAAACCCCCACTTCAACCAATATAATCAAACTACAAGAAGAAAAGTGGAAGAAATCCTTGAAATGAATAAGCTGAGAAAACCTTGAAGAGGAATTTGTTTGAGGAAGTTTTATGTACACTGTTGAACAGCTGTTAGAACTAAACTGTTAGAGACTGGTGAAATGTAGTATCAAAACAAGGTCATATCTACGATCGGACAAGGAAGTACACCCAAAAAATAATATCAATGAGAAGTAGGAGATAGCACTAATGTTACAGGTTCCTTCTTAGATCCCTGAGTTAGCAAGGTATTAAGGCACAAGTTTACTTTTAAGCACGTGGTTAAATCTATCTAGTTCAGCAGAGCACATGCCTTACTTTAAGCACATGCTAAACTTTTTTGCTAAATTGCTTCCACTAACTGTCTCTTTTTCATTATTTCCAGGTTGCCTTTAGCTGTCTCCTATGAATAGAAACTATTTATGGTTTACTTTGTAGGGCACAGCTGCCATCTACTCCAAAGACGTAGACTTTGAAAATGACAAGCTACTGAAAAAAAAAAATGGATGCAAAAAAGCAGCAATAAAATACCTCTCCTTCGCAAATAGAAAACAAAAATCCACATAGCATTACCCAGTCAGTGTCGTCAGTAGGTGCAGAAACTGGATAAATGAAGTCATGGTTAAATAGGCAGACATGAATTCCCCTATTCTAATGGGGAAATATAAGCACAAAAGTAAGAAAATAAGGTATAAGTGGCAGCTACCATTAAGATTCTCCGGGGCCTTCAGTAGTTTATACTGTTTAACGTGTCAGGGTGGTTTCTGAGTGCATTTGGAATATTAAGCAGGGATGGAAGAAGAAACACCACTCTGAACTACATTTCAAATAATTATCAAGTGTTACGACCAAGAAGGAGCCACTTCCACATACTAATGGCAGATGTCCTGAATCATTATTTAAATACAGGACCCAGTTATCATTCACTAGGATGGAAAACCAGCCACCAATACTATTGCTTCTACTGCATACAGAGGGTGATCAAAGGTCTGCCTTCTCTGTTAGTTGAGCACTTCTTCCGTAGAGCAGGTGCACCCTGCTTCTGTCAGCTGGCATCGTTGTGTCAGAGATACAAAAAGGAAACTATTACCAACAATTCCATCTCAGACGCTGGTGCTTTCTGCTGCCAAGAGCTGGGAGCTGGAGTAGAGTGTGAATCATGATTCCTGTGATTGCATTTTCTTTGTGAGATCAGAGAGGATATAAGTAACATGAACCTTTCCAAAGTTTAGTCAAGCATGCAAAGTTGTAGAAATGTTTGAAGACTGTATTGTTATGAAACTTACAAATACAGCTGATGTGGCACTTTACTCCACGTAGATACTGCAATGCTGAATCAAAGTTACATACTTTCATCTGAAAGTGGAAACTATTCTATTTTCCCTTTTCTTCTTGAGTGAAGGACAGATTTTGTTAGCTATAAGAAGGAATGTCAATGAAAGTAACTATATTCTTGATGTTTCTGTGTACTGACTTTTCACAGCTTTTTCTTATTTTAAACCTGCAGGATCCAGACAGTACACACAATTCCCCTCCACAAGGTCAGCTGGCTGGACAAGACTATAAGGATATAATCAGTAATGTTTCAGACAGGTAAGTCTTTCAAATGCAGCAAAACTATGAAAAAAAATAGTATAGATAATGTATTCTTACACTTCCAGAGCTGCGCTAATATAGTATACAAATGCACTCATGTGTCGCAAGTGACAGAAATACCGTTCTATTGGAATGCAGCTCCATCTGCAGTAAGAGTTGCTAAACAGCTTCCACACACTGCTAAGACAAATGAAACGTAAGCTTCTAGGTGTAAGAGCTCATGCAGACATGCCTAAGGTAGCTTTTGCCTTTCTAGCTGAGGAGGAGAGAGAACAGTAGTAGTACTATCACGCTGGTGTGGGCAGGGTCCCCATGGGTTTTACTAAGTGTTCCAAGCAGGTCTCGCAGCCTGGGCTGGACCCTGTGCTACTATGGCTGTAGCGATACAGATGTTGAACTCCAGACATCTGGGAATCAAGAGAATTTGAGGCTGTTACTCCAAAGAAAGTACATAGTACAAGAAGAGAAGAATTTTACTTCAAATTTTAAATCTACAGTACAATGGGAAATCAAAAAATAATGGAGTGTTTATAAGAAATGGGCAGTTTTGTCTATTACAATGATGCAGAATATACAAAATATGATTATTCTCTTTACAGCTTATAACCCACATAAATGGAAAAAAGGAATAAATATCTACAATTAAAACTTAAAATTTTGTAAGAACAGTATTTGGCCAATCAACTAGGGATTAAAGTCTTCCCTAACTTACCTGTTTGCAGAGGTAAAGTTTGAAAGAGGCTTTGAGTGCATCTGCAAGTGAGAACATCCACGAGAACACAGGCTCAGTGCCACTTGCTATTATCTCATTGCTAATATAACATTACCTTGTGATATACCAGGTAATCAGATGTGATTATTATTAAATTATCTTGCTCTGTGTGCAAGATGCATAAATGTGTCTATGGCTAATAAAAAGTTATCTTAACATACATAGGGATAACAAGTATCTTTTTGGGTTGCTTTGCAAATAGGATGGTTTTCTGGCCCCTGTCCTGTAATCTGAATCTTTTTACTACCAGTGTTTTCTGGTATTTCTATTTTCTACTTGCAAAAGCTTTGTGTAACTTGAGCATGCACAGCCTGCAATGGTTACTGATATTTGCAAAGCTTATTATCTTGTAAGAGTATCTTGTAAGATACTTATTATCTTACTCTCCCTCTTGAGTGTAGCTTTTAATATTTCTAACATTATATATTATGATCATACATAGGACAGGATAATGTAAGACCGTGGTATGCTCAAGCCTACTAACATAGTTAAATGAGGGTACCGGAGTAAGCCAGTAGAGGAATATTTGACCCATTCTGCACACATTATAGTTGTATTCTGGATTGCAGGCATATCTTTTACCTAAAACATATTTAAGTGCTCTAAAATTTTCTAAATACTTTAGGAAACAGTAACAAGCAAAGCCTACTAGCTATGATAGCCTAACCACTGAAAAATGCCATACATGAAAAGTTGTCTGTAACTGTGACAAATCTTACTTCCAAAAAGTTTTGGGTAGTTTTTTATACAAAGTATGTTCTTATCTCTCTGAAAAATTAAAATATCACATACAGATAATAGTTTTTCACTAGCTATATTTGCGAACTCTACTCCAGACAACATGCTATTATTACTCAAACTTACGTTCTTCAGTGTTCACACTAATTCTTGAAAATAGTTGTTTCAGAAAGTTAAAAGTGATCAAAAATAGATGAAAAAAACCACCTTTGTGTGGTTCAGATTATCAAAGCTTCTGCCATTTCCACAAGACCATGTAACTAATCCTGTTTTACAGGTCACAGAAATATGCAGAATGTGAAGGCTGCAGAAGAGAGAGTCAGCAGTCTGAGTCAGACAGCTGGAACAATGAAGATGATGATATGCCCCACAGGATTTCTGTTCTACCTAGAAGTAACTATGCAAAAACTTCTCTTGTTGCTTTAATATGATAGGCCAGCTCCTCCACATACGTACAGTGAGAAAAATGCTAATCCCTTATACACAATCTAGGAATTTGCTCTTTGTGTCTCAAAGACCAGGGCACTCAGGACACAATTTTTACCAGTGACACATATGCAGGCCATCAGACCTTGGCAACATCCACATGAAGGCGTCCTACATCAGGAGCTCTCCAACTCTTTTGGAGAACTGCTAGAAGGAAGGAACATGAGTCTGAATGTAGTTAACTGAACCCAGGGAGGGCAACTCTGCTGGCCACCACCCACTCACCACTGCTCTGAGCACCTCGGCTTTGGAACTCCAGTTTCAAAAGGATGAGCAACTCTTTATTTTTATTTTTGTGAGGGCTTTTTGTGTCTTTTGTTTTAGTTTTTGTTGGGAATTTTTTTTTTGTAATGCTATATATCATTTCCTTCCTTAAGGAAAATCTCTGAATACCTTGATTATACTCAGTTAGGTGCACAAACTGAGAACTAAGAGGAAAAGAAAGTTGTTGAATTAATTATAGCAACATCATGACATTTGTTCAAATCATGCACTATTGGACAGTGCAAAGAAATGACACATTGTCTCAGTGGCTGAACAAAAAGAAAGAACACTGTGATTTGGGTTAGAAGAAATTTTGTGGGAGCCTCCCAGTGCATAATTAAAAAATTGAAATTCTTAGTTTGTCCCAAAATGAATAAAATAAAAGCACATGGATTACCTTGCAAAAGATAGAGTAAACAGGCTGGATGTAGTACAAGGCCTTTTTCATATGTGAAAGGCAATGACACAGCTGGCTTTGAGAATTAATGGAACAAATTCCAGGAATATGCTACTAAATGTGCTTGTTATCACTAGATGCAATATGTTTTTGAAATCATTCTCCTCTCTCCCTTACTGTTCCCATACAAGTTCTCAAAGAAGTAAATAAAAAGCTTACACAAAAACATAGGAAAAAGTTAAAATTCTATCTCAAGACTTTACTCCCAGAATCATCACATTTCACCTCATATAATAACTTCATTAAAACCTGTAGAACTGATGTCCCTAAACATATACTGAAGCACTTTCACAGCTCAGGTGCTAAAGCCCCTCCGATATCATAGAATCACAGAATGGTTCGGGTTAGAAGGGACCTTAAAGGCCACGTAGTTCCAACCCCCCTGCCCTGGGCAGGGACACCTCCCATTAGACCAGGCTGCTCAAAGCCCCATCCAGCCTGGCCTTGAACACCTCCAGGGACAGGGAGACAGTTTACAGCAAGAATCCGCCTAGTTGTTCCTACAGGGAATTAAGCTGCTTCTCCCCCAGTCAAGAATAATTTGTGAAAGGAATCACACTGAGGATGCTTCAGTATCCCACAGATTCTCAGAAATACAGGTCTCTCCCTGATGCTTCTTGCCCTGTGGAAGCAGTGAATTGCTGGTGGCTCTTATCAGTAGAGCACCAAGCACAGCACCAAGCTGTGCTGGCTAGAAAACAGAAAATTAAAACCAATCTATCCTCTAGTACCTGCTGAAAGTTTGGGGGTTTTATTCCTCTTGATGTGGAAGGAAAGAGTGGTGTATGGGAAACAGTGGGCTCTGTCTGGAGCAGGGGACCTGTCTTCACTGGCACTCTCAACTAGTTAATAGAAACATCCTCACATCTGTGAGGGTTAGAGAACAGAAAGTGAACAGAAAGTGTCTTAGAAGCTCAGGCAAGGCAGGTACAAGTTGTAGCCCAGTAAAAAGCACAAGTGCAACAATTGTGTAATGGAGATTAGTTAAGAGTAGCAATGACGTCGTACCAGAGGAAAACACAGCATTGCTCCTTGTCTTCAGCCTACAACAAACCTGTAGAACTGATCATCAGGTTTTCTTTGAGACAGCTGGCATTTTATTCTTTGTCAATAGTAGCCTATGCCGTAAAGTACAAATTCCATAATTCCTCTGCCTCAAACCACTATTTTTTATCAAACAAGCTACTGGTTTTACTCTACATGGTAACAAAAGTTTTTCAATTGCTCTGGTAGAATTGTGATATTTCTGGAGATATAAATGTTTATCTGTCTTCTTAATCTGCAAGTTTTGGATCAGAACGTATACTTCAGGATCAGCTAATTAGCAAAACCAAACCCTGATTTTGGTGCATCAAAGAAATGTCTCATCTTGTTCTTGAAGGGCAGTGTGAGGTAAGATGAAAAGAACAGAAGATATTTTCTTACTTCAGGGAGGAAGAGTTTGCAGTGATAATTTCTAGCAGTAGCATGTGGCAATACTATTTTCAGGAAAGTGTTGGAAACTTGAAGATGATTCCGTGTTAAGATGTGGCCGGAGTCTCCTATACCAATATAAATTAGCATAAATGTTACAATTCTGCAAGAACAGTTTATTTAGAACAGACTGTATTGTGAAATTATATGAGGCAATAAGTTGCAATAGTTGGATCTGCTTCCAAATTCCATGAAATGTGATGCTGGTTGTATCCATGGTGCTGACTTATTCTTCTTTCTGCTGTGAACATAAATAAGACAAAGATATTTTTTTCACATTTCACTTCCACAGTATAAGCATCAAAATGTACTTCAGTACTGCAGTTCCCTAGTATTTAAAGTCAAGACTTTGCGCTATGAACAATAATAATTAAAAACTACTTTTTGTTGTTGTTGTTGTTGATATATAGGCAGAACCTTTGCTTCTGGAGATGAACTGACTCGGTTAATTAACTTTAAACCATCACTGACTGGAGTAGGTGCAAGGACTGGCATCACAGGTCTTATTCAAGGCCTTCAGTTGCGGATTGAGAATCAAGAGGTGTTAAAGGAGTTTATGGTAAAGTGTGATACCTTTTTAAGATTTGAGTGTTTAGCAGAGCTAAGAAAGTGACTTTTAGCAGCCTTCTGCATACTGTATGGGAGAGCGACTTGTATATCTTTACTGACCCAGCTTTCTCAGAGGATTATTCCAGCCAGAATGGGGCTTCTACTCTGCTGTTTGGGTGATGCTACAGTATATGAATCTCTCTCTTTCCACACAGGTCAGGCTCACACTGTTCCCTGTCCAGAGATACTGCCCACATGGAATAAAAAATAAATAATACACAGAAGTAGAGTATGAATCACTTTTTCCCAGACTGTCTTCTTCCTATTACACCCTCAGCTCTGCTGAGCATATGCCTAAGAACTATTCTAGAGTCTGCATTAAAGCAAGAAATCCATGCCGCTGGGAATTCACTAGTGTTGAAACAGTTAGTTAGTTGATGAAAGGAAAATGTTTCATATAATGCTCCAGTGATCAATGGAACTCATTGCCACACATGCTATTAAGGTCAGGAACTTTGTGAAATTAAAAAGTAACATATCTCCATCGATAATAAAAACACATAATGACATCTGATGGCATATAAATCATGAAAAAGTGTAAAATTAGGAAAGCATATAAAATCTTTTGTTTCAGGCTATAAATAGAGTACTCAGTTATCTGCAAATTCCCAAAGAACAGATTATTTCATAACTCTTCAACACAGTACTGGAATTTCCTTTAAAGGATGTACTTACTCATCACCAGTAAAATAGATTGCTACCACTTTTCCATAGTAATTACAACGTTATCAGTTTCTTTCACTTGCCTTTATATCTCTGACTTTCTGGGTACAAAATCCCGCAGGCTCAAGTGTATAGGATTTGCTGACTTTCCCTGAAGGCTCAAGGTCATGTATTAGTTTCCATTCATTCCATACCATTGCTGATGTAGGCATAGCATACTATAAGCTGAGTCACACATCTGCACAGAAGATGTAAAGATCTAATAGGGAAAACAGCGATTACCAAAGCCAATTTTATCTGAGTAAAAGCTGCAGTAACTGATGAAGATGTTAAAGAACTGTCACATGTATTTCTGTCCATATACACTGTACAGTGGCATAATGCGATGGCTGAGCATTGTGCAATGCATAACAAAGAGGTAAAAGAATGAAGAAAAGTGAAGGTAATTCAAAACTGTAAATGAAATTAACTTGCACATTCCTGCTTCCAGCTACACTGCATTCTGTCCCCCTAAATCTGCTATGAAGTACTTAACGAACATATGATTTGCACTAAACATCATTGATGCTGTTCCCTATATCTATCAATTGCTCCATCACTGAAAAGTATCCAGTGACATTAATTCCTGTTAACAGTGCAATAGTTGATGCTTTAGTCAGTATGTTATCAATTACGAATGCTGACATCTGGCCAAGACGCTATTCCAACCATCTATTTTACAGCAATATATGACAGGGATTTGTAATGACAAGAGCTGAGGATATGGGCTGGAAATCTCACTTGAAAACCCCAAAAATTTTGTGCAGGCTGAAGAAAATATAAAGCAATTTGAATTCCTTGCCTAGAAGTTTAGAGAATGATGTACTGACTCTGCTGTAAGAAGTCTATTTGCCAGTCTTGGGTCACATATAGCAGTAAAGTTTGCTCACACTGACTCTGTAAAGGTTGTCTGTGAAGGATATGAACAACACGGATTGACTATTTTTCTTTGATCTAGGCTTTAGAACACGTGAAACCAATAGATGACTGCAGAACTGGCAAAGCACCAGAAAATCGGGATAAAAACAGATACCGAGATATTCTTCCATGTAAGTATGCACACTATTGAGAACATACATTCAGTGAACAAAGACATCAGCAAACAGAAAAACAGTTATAACATTGAGATGCAGGAGGTGTAAATTCCACCACATCCTTAGTCACAGAGAGCTCCACTAAGAATGAAATGTTTTGAGTGCTCAGAGCCAGGCTGGATGGGGCTTTGAGCAACCTGGTCCAGTGGAAGGTGACCCTGCTTGTAGCAGGGGGCTTGGAACTAGATGATCTTTGAGGTCCCTTCCAACTCTAACCATTCTATGATTCTATGATTTTTCCAGAAGAGGTAGAGTTCACATAAGGATGTCTGTATTGCACAACATGTAATTTTCTGAAGTATCATCTTCCACAAGGCAGAACTTGGTCTGGTAGGGGGCCAGCTGTCTTGATGTTTCCTTCCCTCTTTCTCAGAGATATTGATCTACATTTTTGTGGGGAAGTGTAACTTGAACTATAACAGCAGTTCTTTAAATCTATTTAAATGTACAGCTACATCTACTGCTTGTGACACAGCGGAATTCTGAAAAGTACAGTGGAAATCATGGAGTTATGTAGCTCTTGGAAAGATAAAGATTCTTTCAGAAGTATGTGAAAGCTTAATATCCAAATAGAGCTTTCAGCTGCTCAGCTCTGATCTTAGTCAGAAACAAGTTTCATCACTGATGAGCATTCATTTTAGGAAAGAATTCATTTTAGAAGAGAGATTTGAGTCCAAGAGCTGAATGATTGCTCTTACAAGGATTTCCAAAAAATAATGTACTGCCCAATGATTCCCCAAGAGGTATCATGACAGAGGGAGAACACTTTCTGGACCCTTGATGTTTTTCTAAACTGCAGCAGCAGGACAACACATGCAAAATTTTTAGCCGTTACCTCTCTATATTAATGATAGAGTATACATTCTCAGAAGTTTCCTGTTTTATAACAGCAATATCCAGTGACAGTGTTCCCAAGCCACACATTAAAAGCAGTGCTGGATACACGGTTTTGAATCACTGCCAAACAATTCTATGGTAATTAGAAAGCTTGTCAGAGTGTTACACAAGTATCTTAAGAGAAATAAAGCTGCAGTGAACCATACAAATCATCCGTGGGAATTCCTATTAGCAGTGATTAATATTAGTGCTACTAGCCAAATGTGTTCTACAATCCAGAGGCATACTTTGCTGCTAGAGGCTGAGGTTGCCCATCTTCTGAGTGCTGGAGATGGTAGAACTGTTTCACATCTACAGCTGAAATAGCAACTTTCTGTTTTCGTACAGATGACAAGACACGAGTTCCTCTGGGAGAAAAGAATGGCTACATTAACGCAAGTTACATTAGAATGGAAGTTGGAGAAGAGGAACATTTCTATATTATAACGCAAGGGCCTCTGCCATCCACTACGGCTGATTTCTGGCAAATGGTCTGGGAGAGTGAATCAGATGTGATTGCCATGATGACAAAAGAAGTGGAGCTAGGGCAAGTCAAATGTCATCAATACTGGCCTGAACCTCCCCATGACTCCGTAGACCTGGCTAATTTCCATCTCAGGCTAGACAGTTACCAGATTCTGGAATACTTCATAATTAGAACAATAGAAATGATCAACAAGCAGGTCAGTTGAGTAAACTTAATACTTTCATATCTGATGAAATTGATTAGATATTTTACATGAGTAAATACTAGTAATATTGTTTGCTTCTTTGTAACATTTGCTCAGTATCTTTTAGGAATGTAGAAATCTGGGAAATTAGGGTTAATGAGATGCTTCTTCTTTGCTCATTGGAAAAGCAATGGATCCAATATTACATACAGTTGGACAAGAATGTCCAAAAATTAGTCCTTTAATAGTCACAGAGCTGGTGTGTTCAGTGTTTTGCAGAATTACTTACTGTTCTCATCAAATCAAATCAGTAAGGGCTTCCAGAACAGATTCATGTCCTGTAATGGTGGCTGGAAGGAAAGAGGGGAAGAAGGTGGTTTTAATCCTAGAATTTAGAACAAATGATACTTCTTTCATTCATGAAAAGCCATGAATACATGTGAAACTACAAATCTAGCAGTAAATTTTTAGAAAACTAACAAATACAGAATTCAGGTATAAGAACATGCAAACTGAGGCAACTATAAGTCCATCAGTCTTGCCTCAATATTAAGTAAAGCTTTGCAAAGATTTTTGCAGGACATATTAATTAATGGAATAATTAAAAGATTCGTACTTGTGCCAGACTAACTTGGTGTCTTTTTCCATCAAGAAAACAATTTCTTTATATGAAGAAAACACAATTCACCTAATGTTCCTGAGTGTGAAGCATAGTAAAGCATTTTATATGAGTCTTCCCAAAAGATTAATAAGATGGAAGATGGGCCATTACACATAATCGTTTCAATGAACATGTTATGTTTGCTATGTTTGTCTTGGACCAGTATCAAATTACTACAGAAAGCCACAGGTTTACTTCAGCAGAAATCTAGACATGCATTCACCAGGTAGTTCTTCTGCATTCAGCTTAACATGTTTTGGCAAGCCGGCAACAAGAAGTACTGTCCCAGGACCATTCAATTAATACTCTTTTAAATCTACATTATGAATATTCTTGTAAGCATTTTTTTAAGTTGATTTGGTTTGTGTGTTAGGGTATCCTACCACAAATTATTCTTATGTATCTGATAGCCAGAATAGCATTTACAATCCTACTGTCGTGGCTATCACATTACAACCCTTCTATTAGTATGGCTTGGTTCAGTTACAAAATCAATTTTAGTAAACAGTACTGGAATGTTCTAATTTAATGAGTGTTTTTGTTTTTCCTTTCTACCCAACAAATAAGATAACTACATCCTTTTGGGTCAACAGAGTAACTTCAGTGTCTCACTAAAATTATATGAAGTAAATTTCCTACGCCTGTGTCTTCTGAGTAGATTTCTGAAAACCTAAATGAAACCTTAATAGGGTCAAGTATGAAAATCTGAAGACTTGTAGGATAGACAAACAATTGACTAAGAATGAGGCTGAAGGAAAATTTACCAGTGGAATTCCTTGAAAATCAGTCTTAGGACTCATCATTTTTAACATTTCTGGTCTTTCTGTTCCAGACAGAAGAGAAGCGCATTATAAGTCATTTGCAGTTTACTACTTGGCCAGACCACAATACACCCAAAATGGCTGAGCAGCTTGTAAAATTTATTTGCTACATGAGAAAAGCTCACAGCACAGGACCTATTGTTGCTCACTGCAGCACTGGCATTGGAAGAAGTGGAGTTTTGTTGTGTGTTGAAGTTCTGCTCAGCTATATAGAAAAAGATTTATGTGTAAGTATCAAACAGATCATCAAATATTATGAACTGGTATGGATGTCATTAACATGGGGTTATCATAGATCAGAGTAATTCCTGGTAAAATTCGCTCTAACAAAATTGAATAAACCCAGTTTTTGTTGTTTTAAACCACAAAGATAATAACTACAAATATACAATCTGTAAAAGAATTTACTCACAGCTTCCCTATCTGAACATGCTTAAATCTTTCTTTATAACTTGCATGTCAACAAAATAAAACCTGCTCTCTTCTGATAGTTCAACATCAAGCAGATAGTGAGAGATTTGAGAGATCAGCGTTTTGGCATGATCCAAACTAAGGTAAGTTTTCAATATTCAAGTAGATTATGATTTTTAAAAGCCTTAATTAGTGGTACATATAGACATGCTTTGATAAAACTGGGGCTTAAAGCATGATTTTAGCCCTCTCACTTGAGGAAAATAACAGCCTTCCAGGCAAGCGGTGTCTAGATTTAAATATGAAAGGACTAGCCCTTACTAACTTACTGAAATAAAAGCAAAACATCAATATAGTACAGATGCCAGTCGCCCCTGCTTCATCCCCCCCCCCCCCTTTTTTTTGGAAGAAGAAAAGCAGGGATCAATAACAAAACCAGTGAGATACCATAAACTCTACCCTTCAAAACTGCGGCCTTCAGTTGATTTCTTGCTATTGATGAGTTATCATCACCTCAGTAAACCCCACTACTGCTGAGTTAAACCTACCCCTGAAAAGAGTTTTCACACAGGAAAAGACAAGATGCAGCTAACTCAAGTTAGAGCAAGCAGGTGGTGGGAAGAAAAGCAAGACAAGACTAGGATAGGTTCTTCCTCTTGGCAAATATTTTATTACATGCTTTGATACATTTTTCTTCAGTAAAATGAGTAAGCATGTGATTAAGCAAATAGATAAGCTTCACTGACCTAAATGAGACTTGAGCACATGCTTACAGGTACTGCATTGAATAAGAAAGTGTTCCTGAACTTTTACAAGTAAAGGAACAAAAAGAACAAGGATGCTCTTAGATAGCTAAGTTTTTGTATCCATGTTGCAAAGATGCTGATGTTATAAACAGCACTTCAGCCAGTCCATCCTTCTTTGTCTAGAATTTATGTTGAATGTAACCAGATGTTTCACATTGGTGTCTGCATACAGGATGAGTATTTATTCTGTTATGAAGTTGTGCTGGAAGTCCTTCAGAACCTTCAAGCAATGGATTCCTACTGACTGCAATATGACTTTTCCCTGCTGCTGTTTCCCTTGGACTCCAGGGACCACTCACGAATTGCTTTAAAGAGATGTCAAGCCAGCACAGACAAGTGTTATATTACATGCTTTGTTAGATCACTCTGATTTCTAAGGCATTTCAAAACGTTGCTTAACATGTCCTGGGTAAGGCATTTAAATCTTGGCTCTCAGTTTGGAGAAACAGACAGCCAGCACTACAACAATGCTGTTAAATAGCCATGGACAATTTGCATGCGCTGTGTAATAACGTATTATTTGTTAGGAAAATATTTTGGGACTGTGACAAGGAGATAGCAGCCTTCGTAATTAGCTTTACTTTCCAGAGGGCAACTACAAAGATTTAAGATTCTGCTGCTGTTGGTGGAAAATTAGTTGTCCCTTACATATTGTTATGCACTATTGGCTTCTGGACTGCAAATCAGTATTTTCTACAGTAGTTATGCTTTTGTGTGCAAGGACTCAACTTGTTTACCTTTGGTTGCTTGAACAATGTAGAACCATTTCCAGTCATCACTCCAGCCCAGGAATTTATACCACCATCACTAGACATCTTAAATAAAGAAACTCACAGAAAAATAGGATGCCTTTAAACCCTGGATGGTTCTCTTCAAAGCAGGAAGAACATTCTACTAATTGGATGGAATATTAATTTTTCCCAGCAATATGAAAAGCTGTAGATAGCATCAGTATTCTTTCATTCCGCATCCATGTAAAAAGGAATGCAATACTAAGCAAGATGAAATGACTGTGTGTGCATTGTGGCACGCATATACATTTCATCTTCCCCTGATCCTTTCCATTGATTAACTACCTTGTAATTCTTATCTAGGATCTGAACCCATCTATGGGAAGTCTCACTAGTTTCAGTAGGGGCTGAATCAGATCTTTACATTAGAATAAATAACTCTCTGTACAGTTTATTTCTCTTGTAAATAGTGTTTCTCTTAGTGTGAGTTTGAGTGGATTTGAGCAGAAATCTGCTGTTCAAGTTTGTAAGATTGTACTTGTTTCTATAGTGCTACTTCTAAGTCCTTTATCTAGAAGGTAATATATATGGAAGTGAAGTTATTAGATGTGCATTGGAAGAGTAACTTTTAAACATATGAATTTATTCCTAAGCATTTATTTAACTGCATTGTACATATTTTTAAAACTTTGATTTCAGGAAAGGAGAAAATATTAAGAGGCATTTGAATATAAAACTGCAGTAGAAGCAAGACAATAAAATAGCTGTTTATTTTCATTATGAATGAGAGGTTTATGGTTCAGAAAGAATGAGGGATTAAATACAAATTAAAAGTATGACCTTTAGAAAAAGCCACTGTAATACAATTGTCATTAAGGCCAAGGGCCATTATTTCTTTCTGCCCTCAGACAGTCTGCTGGAAGTCAGGAAAATACAGAAGTGAAATTTACGATATGAGCCAGATGCTACTTTCAAACATATTGATCCATAGAGATCCAGAGTAATGCTAAATCAGCGGAGTAACCCTGGACTTTTATTGGTATAAACATCAACTGAATTCAATGTTTTGTCTTAAATTCATTGAATTTGAGCCTTCCCAGAAGCATTACTCTCCATACATTCTGCATTTACTATCTTTATGTTGCATATAAAGGACTATTTGCACAGTTTTGTCAAGTGTCATCAGCCAAATTTTTGTTTGTAAATTTGTTACCTTCATTTGGTATTTGGCCTTTTGCTTTGATTTTAATTACTGCACATGTACTACTATGCAATGAATGCACTACACTGCACATGAATGCACAATTCACTTTTTGCACCACAAAAATTTTAAAAAGCTTCTCAGTGAAACTATTCCTGTACTTTATGCAAAGGTGTTTTTTCTGTCATTTAGAACAAGCATTCTGGATTTAGAAAACAATCTTCACGGCATTATTTGTTCCTCCACATTTGTGCATCACCTTTGCAGATGTTCCACAGAAGTGTTTGCTGTTTGACAGAAGTTTTTCCTGTTTTACAGGGATATTAAAAAGATTTCTGAAAACAGTGAATCGCGTTTCATTTCAGTTTCATTTTATGAAAAAGCGGCTGTAATACTTAACTACTAACCAGTAAGAGCTCTAGGGAAAATAAACTTCTATTAATTGGGGCTTATATTTAAACTTCCTCTGAAGGCAGATTTTGTGATGATGGTGCCTTTTGCACATTCCCCTAAAGGAGGTATTAGTGACCTCTGAAACATTCTGCCATATCCCATGTTCTTACCCGCTAGGAATATAATAATTATGTGCTTTTAAACAGATAGTATGGTTACGATCTCCATAATGACATCCTCACTCAGACTGAACTTTGTTTTGGATGAGACGTGCTTAACACAGATCTAGTCCTCTAAGGCTGCCAGCAGAGTAAGATAAAGCAGAACCATCTTTCCAGATATTTTATAATCTCTTATATAACAAAGAAACTTTCACCCAGAGAAAGTCTCAGAGCCTCCCAAACCAACTTTGAGTGGAGCCAGATAGATGCAATTTACCACAGGCTGGGTCACAGGCCCTCCACCTGTCACAGTCCCGGAGTGAATCTGCAGAGCAAGTTTCTCAATCCACAGCCTGAAAACATTTTAAGAAAACTGCAGACTTGCAAGGGTTCTGCACGTGTTTGCAGCCAAAGGCTGGTCACCTCAGTACTAGTACTGCTCATGAGCTCCACTGCTGACAGTCAGCCTAGACAGCAGTTAAATTCTGAGGAGGGAAGGACTGAAACGATAGACACAGCTTCCTCCTACAGTAGACACCATGTTTGGAGAAAGAAACAATGACTCATCACCAGAAAGTGCTTAGCAGATGTGGCTGCTGTAAATGCTCTCTTGGAGATGCTGAGGAACTATCTGTTCTCAGTTTCCTTTTAAAGGTAGGATTCAGGGGTTCAACTTCCAGCTGTGCTGCAGGCTTTCTGAATGAACCAAACCACTTGAACAGGAACACTTGAACTCACAGGTTTCGCCATAGAATCATAGAATACCAGGTTGGAGGGGACCTCAAGGTCCAACCTTTCTTGGCAAAAGCATGGTCTAGACAAGAGAGTCTAGCACCCTGCCCAGTTGATTCTTACACTGTCCAATGATGGGGAACCCACCACTTCCCTGGGGAGATTATTCCAATGGCTGATTGTTCTCACTGTGAAAAATTTTCCTCAGGTGTAACTTGTACCCATTACCCTTCATCTTTTCCATCCCAGTCCTTTGATCATCTTTGTCACCCTTCTCTGGACACTCTCCAGCTTGTGCACATCTTTTTTGTATAGCTGTGACCAAAACTGAACCCAGTGTTCCAGGTGTGGCCTAAGAAGCGCTGAGTAGAGTGGGATAATGACTTCTTTAACTCTGCTGTTGATGCCCTTGTTGGTGCAACCCAGCATCCTGTTGGCTTTCTTTGGTGCAGCAGCACAGTGTTCACTCATATTGAGCTTGTTGCTTACCAGAACCCCCAGGTCCCTTTCCACAGACCTGCTCCCCAGCCAGGTAGATCCCAGTCTGTGCTGCACTTCTGGATTATGTTTTCCCAGGTGTAAGACCTTACACTTGTCCTTGCTGAACATCATAAGGTTCTTGTTAGCCCACTCTTCCAGCCTATCTAGGTCTTCCTGCAGGGTGGCTCTCCCTTCCAAAGTGTCCACTTCCCCACTCAGTTTGGTGTCATCAGTGAACTTCGTCAGGGTACACTTGATCCTACCATCCAGATCACTTATGAAGATATTAAACAGAGTTGGGCCCAGAGGGGGCCCACTTGTGACAGGTTGCCAGTTTGAAAAGGAGCTATTTACCACAAAATCCTACACATGAAAGTATCTTTCCTCAGTCAGAAAATAGGCTTCTACTGCTCTGGCCCATTTCTGATGGGATATTATTTAGCATATAAAGTGGTCTGACTGGAACTTGCACACATCCTAATATGCAAGAGATTTATTATGGTACAGAACCTCAGTCTATGCCTGTGGTCACACTGCTTATTTCAGAAGCGGCACTGAAATCACTACTTGTATTTCTAAATCGTGTTACTCTACCACCTAGTCACCAATCAGGACAAGCAAACAGAAAGGACACATTTGTTGGAGGTAGTGCCTGTCATAACCAGCACTCAATACAAGTAAATATCTGCTAGTCCTCAGACTCACAGTATAGCACAAAACCTTTTCAGTGATATTCTATGTTCAGACAGTAGCTTCTGTCAACAGAACAGCACATCTAGTTCTCTTACTCCGGGGAAGCAACAGTTTTACTGCCATTGCAACTGTTGCTAAGTTTTTTGCCTCTACCATTTTATCTCAATTTAAAAGCAAGTATAGCAAGGACAACCATCTCATAGCTATTAAGTTACCAAATCATGTGAGTAGGGGAAAACCAGTGTCTCCATCCTTCGCTTTAATATCTTCTTTGAGTTCCATGGACTCAGGACTGCTTCATGCTGACGGCATGAGAGAATGATGACACTGTTTACTCTAATACCCCATCTGCAATGACAAGATACCTTAAAATGTCCACACATGCCAAAATGGGTGCTACTGGCCAAAAGAACATTGTCAGGTTTGAATAATTATCTTTAAAAAGTACCAAATTGTATTTTTTACAACTTGTACTAATATAATCAGGCTTCCTTTTAGTTTTCTTAGAAAGCCTGAGAGATGAGTTTTCTCTAACTGTCTGTTCGGTTGGAGTTTATGGCCTTACTGAACAACAGAATCTTCTGCGGTGGAACAAAGAGAGTAAATGCAGACACAGCTAGTACTGCAAAAGAACTGCAAATACTGCCATCTGTGGGCAAATCGCTACTGCGACAGCATTAATAGCAATTAGTCACTCGTGTCGTCGGCACAGAACCAGTCCATGAACTTTCACTGAGGTTCACTCAAAACTGTAACCAAGACAGGCTTGGCAGGGTGCCGTGCTCTTGCTCCAGCCTGGCAAGTCCCCTTCTGGCCAGGCAGGTGCCACGTGCTGCTGACAACTATATAGCCATACTGCTGCTGGTCCTAAAATAATGAAGTACCCAGTCGGCCTCAGGAAAGGGTATCTGGAAATCTGACAGGATCTGTCCAAACCTGACAAGAGCCTAACTTATGAATAAACTTGCCCTTGACCTTAAAGCAGGGGTGCTTTTGGAATGAAACACTCTTTCTTCATTTACTGAAAATTATGAGTAATGGGAAATCCTCCTGGAGGATTTACAAGAACTGGTTTTATGAAATACTGTGAGCAGATTAATCTAATCAGGTTGGGGTATATTTAGGGTAAGAAAATCCCTGTAAGCTGGTTTCTTTTGCCAAATATGCTGCAAATTCACCTGCAGAATGAGGATAGCAGATAGTGTCACTGTCGAGGTTTAACCCCAGCCAGCAACTAGGACCACACTGCTGCTTGCTCACCCCCCCCACCCCAGGGTAGGGAGAAGAGGGAGAAAAGGAGGAGGAATGGAAAAAAACTTGTGGGCTGAGACAAAGACAGTGTAATAGAACAGTAATGGAAGAGGAAAATATAATAATAATAATAATAATGATAATAATAATAATGGTAAAATATACAGAATAAAGTGATACAACACAGGTCGCTCTCACGTCGATCTCGGTGATTGCAGATTCCTGCCCCCTGGCCAGCCCCCATTTATATACTGAGCATGACATCTGTGGTATGGAACATTCCTTTGGCCAACTTGTTCTGTCTATACTCCCTCTCAGGTTCTACAAGAAGCTGAAAAAGTCCTTAACTAATGCAAACATCAGTTAGCAACAACTAAAATACTAAATCCAAAACACAGCAGCTACTAGAAAAATATTAACTCTATCCCCGCTGAAACCAAGATAGGCACATATCTCAGTGTAAGGATCCCGATCATTGCACATCGAGGAATGTGATCCACATAAGGGTTAACATGAGCAAGCCAAGTCCAGCCAGTGCTGCACATACAGCTTAGCCCTCAGGCCTGTGTTGTGCTCTTAATATCTCTTAGCCACAGAATAAACATAGCCAGCTGATTGTAACAGAGAGCCTGCAGGCAGCCCCACTTGCTACTGGTGATTATGACACCTGCGAGTTCTTGCCTTTACCTGAAAGTGCAGCAAGAAGTTCTCATGTTCTTTCTGCTGGACACTAGAAATGCTGAATGGAGTTATTTTCTTATGAGAAAATCATATAATAGTCCACATGACCAAAATGGGGTAACCTTTCCATGGACAGGGTCTGCATGGTGTCTGCACCCCAATCAGATGCCTGTTTGATGCTGCACAACTTGGGAGTTCCATGCATCTGAAGGGACATACAGTTATCTATACTATCCTCTCTTCCTTCACAGTGTTAGCACTAATAAACAGCACTTTATACAATACTTTACATAGCCTGAGTGCCTTTCTTACTGGTATAATAATGAAACAGCACCTCCAGGTGCAAAACACTCAGCTACCAGTGAAGGACAATGGTATTTCTCACAGCTGTTAAATCACAAAGCTGGGCTCAACATGAAGATTGCCTGCCTATTCCTTGCAAAGATGACTGAATATTATTGTAATACTACAAAAAATAGATGCCATCTGAGATCTCTACACTGAAAAGGGAGCTCGCCCTTGCAGTCTAAGCAGACTGAGGGTGACGGTCCGCTATTAGATCAATCTCTTGAATGTCCAGTAATGTGTGTGATGGAAGGCCACAAAACTTACAAAGATATGTGCAACAGTAAAGTGTGATTCACATGTAATGTCGCACCGAGGTAGCTCTGTAGGTTTAGAAATAAGCTTGTGAAACCAAAATAGTTTTCTGTAGTGCCATACAGGTATCATATTTCTTGTGTTGGTCAATTACTTGATGCACACTAGAAATAACAAAACCTCCTTTAACATGCTTCTCCAGGGTCAATAACATGGAAAAATTAACAACGAACCACAGAACCACAAAACCACAGAATAGTTGAGACTGGAAGGAACCTCTGGAAAGCATCTAATCTAAACCCCCCAATTCAGAGCAACGTCGTCTAGAGCTGAGGACTGTGTTCAGTTGGGTTTTGAATTTCTCCAAGGATGGAGACTCCATGACCTGCCTAGGCAACCTGTTCTCCTATTTGACTATCCTTAAGGAAGTTTTTTCTGATGTTTAAATGGAATTTCCTGTATTTCAATTTGTGCCTATTACGTCTTGTCCTGTCACCGGATACCACTAAAAGGAGTCTGTTTCCACCTTCTTTATTTCTTTACTCCCTCCTATCTAGGAATTTGTACACAATGGTAAGATCCCCCCCGAGCATTCTCTTCTCCACACTAAACAACCACTGCTCTCTCAGCTTCTCCCTCTATGACAGACATTCCAGTTTCTTAATCATCTCAATGGCTTTAATATGCCAATACTGATTCAGAGAGAGGACAGGATTCCATCCAACAGCTGCATGTCTACTGAAATTAGGAGATACATTTTTTTTGGTGCCCACTAGCATGAGAGAGTTGCTGTTTTAATACCATTTATGCACTGATCAAGGCCCGAGGAGCCAATATGGGAGTTTAAGAGAAGCTGCAGAGTCTGGAGTATCTCTTGGATGTCATTCTGCAAGATCTGCTAGTGACCAGCTCCACTTTTTAGCTAGTCTTAACTCTTCAGTGTCTTTCTTTGTGTAACTGAGTTCTGTCCATAGCTCCCTCACATAGGAAGCAGGTGGCTGTTTAGAATTCATTGTCCCTTCTGCACAGCACCAGATACACACGCATGTCTGAGGAACAGTGAACTTTTTGAGATCCCGCTCTGAATTTTGCAGCTATTTAGCTTGCTCATTAAACCATTCAAAAACAAAAAAAACAAAAACCAGCTAAAATGCCCGAGAGCAGTACACCCCCAACCAGGCCACAGACACAATGAGGTCTATACAGTAGCTGTCCACCACCCAGCTCATTACACAACCTCGCAATTAACTGAAGTTGCCTGTGCTCCTTCCCCTCCCTGCATTTGTTCTATTGAGAGATGACAATTCCTTCTCCTTCCTGTTCAGCCCTCTTGGAAAGGCACCCTAGCGATCGTAGGCTTTCCTTTCCCATCACACTGCTGTTAAAAAGCTCCTAACTATTTCCCTGACCACTTCCATGATGACTGAAGTAGATTTTGCCCCGGCAAAGCTCTAGCTGCGGTACCTCTTGGCCCACTCAGTACACCTACCAATAACTCTCAAGGCAGAAATGACACGCTGTGAGCTTGCTTAATGCCAGCATCCTTGGATGAGTGACAAGGACACTCTGGGAAATAATGAACATTAGGCAAATGTAGCTATAGCAACACTAGAATTCACAAAGCAAATCCCCACCATGAGTGCAAGGAAACTGCTGTTATTGTATATGTAAAAATGCTGATAAAGCAGGAACTTGGGCTAAAGCATCAGGAGAGAACATGCCCAGCCTGCAGTCTTGCCATAACCAGTAACACACACAAAAGCACACCTATAGCAGACAGAAACTTGGCTCACACACTTTTGGAAATGTTGGGTGAAATAATACATCCCAAACTGCTGAGTCTTTACAAGGAAACCCCAGACCTCACTCAGCCAGCTCCACATTTTACCGCAAGTTTAGCACCATGTCATCAAAGGAACCATCTACTGGTAACACTGTCCTGGTGATCAGGAGGCTGCCGTTCCTCCAGAGGCAGGAACTGAACCTCGGTCTCTCACTAAACTATCCTGCCTCCACCTCACACCTATTTTATCCCCTGAAACCAGGCAAAACTTGCAGTTGTGTATTCAACAAGAACACAGACAGTGCTTTCTGACTTTTTTTTTTTTTTGAATCCTAAGCTGAAATAATTTAATTACTCCTGGGGAATTTCAACTTTCAATAGATAAAAGAAATAAAGAGTTAGTTTATTTAACTTGGAACAGCACTGCACATATTCCTCAAGAACCCCTGGGTTCCTCTCTTCATCGTATCTATAATTCATTGTAAGACAAGTTGCTTAACAGTATCATGCCTCATTGTCCTTGTCTACTGTTTTGCTGTCTTAGAGCAGATGCATGAGTCATGGGTAATGCTTGCAAAGTATCATGGTAGTACTCAAGGAAAAGGCAATACAAAGCATAAAATATTCTTCATGCTTGCACTTTTCAGTTACCACACATTCCCCTCCACCACTGTGTGTGAGTTAGGGTATATGTAGCAAGCATCTGTCTCTATTATTAGGAAATTTGTGCTGCTTCATTAAAGGAAACATTTCACATGACTGTGAGGTATTTCCATTGCATGCGCCTGTCCCCTGGAAGGGGTGCTAATGTATCATTTGAACAGCAAGTAGGAACAAAGCGGTTATTTCACAGCTAGAAATTCTATTAGTATCACCTAACTTGAGCCACTTAGCACAGACTGAGCATCATTCCTTTTGCTTGACAGCAACTTTAGATCAAAAGATCTAAAACTGTTCCCATAATCAGAATCCAGACAAAGCCTGGGATGCCAGCACCAGTGGGACCACCACGTCTCTCAGCTCAACTCCTTCAAACCACCATTGCTCTAGGCAACAGCAGCTCCTTCCAGAGTACTCCACGCCAGCTCCTGCTGAGATTTTCAATCTCATGGAGATTTACCCACCTACTCCCCTTCTCATCAACATTCAGTCAGATCCCCAGCTAAGAGTGCGGGTGGCTGCTGGGCTATATTGTTCTGCTAGACTCTGTCAGCGGCTCAAAAGGCCAGGTTCAATTACCAAAGGAGTCCTCCTGGGGACTTACATAACACTGGTTTGAGCTCTATCAAAGCATCTGGTGAAACTCAGTTACCTCCTTGGAGTTCTGTGAAGAGCACTGAATAAGCTGGGAGCACCACCAACAAGTAAATACCTTAAAAATATCCATTAACTAAAACTTTTCTTCCGTCCCCTTTGTCAACAGTTCTCCCTCTTAATTGTTCAGTTAATAGGGCAACAGGTTTGCAAACCCCACTTCTGATTGTGCACCTTGACTTCCAGTAAGTAAAGTCCTTGAGGAATCCAAAGTGCAGCTTGGCTACCTCCAGGTGGTCAGGACTGCACTGGTCAATGGCCTGTAGCCAGCTGAAATGATTACAGCTTTGAGCAGGGAAGAGAAAATTTTATCAAAGCTGCTGCTCTCTGTAGCTTCAGTCCAAGTTGCCTCAAAACCATTACACAGATCAGCTCCCTGGGAAGTCTTCAAAAAGCAATCTACATACAGAACTCAGAACAGACAATAAAGTTTCTTACTGCAGCCCAGGTTACCACTTAGCTTTTCCAGGACCTGTGCCACACTGCTGCTGATAGACGAGGCTGGTCCTTAATCAAAGAGCGTTTGGTCCCATTCACTTGTCCACTCCTTACCAATGCAAGTTTGGTAAAGTTTAATCACACCCTCATCCCTTCTTTCCCACCATTTACACAAAAATAATCTTTGACTAATATGTTTGTGAGATGTGTTCTGGCTGCTCTTCTCCCTGTCCACCAAAGGGAGGACACTGTCCTCTCCACAGCTTTCAGACACAGGGTTTACACATGTTCAGTTCCCTTTGAGGTTTCCCTTCAAAACTCCAGTACTTCTCTTCCCGTCAGGCTGTTCTTTGAACACTGACTGGGATGTGACCAATCTGCTTTTAATTCTAATTTCTTCTTCAACAGCTAGGGGTACCAAGTCTGTATATTGCAATTGCCCTGGCTTCTGGAAGAGGTAGCATATATCCATTCCCAATTATATTGGGTTTGCATGGCAAGGTTTTGGTAGCAGGTGGCTTCTGTGAGAAGCTGCTAGAAGCTCCCCTCATGTCCAATAGAGCCAATGCCAGCTGGCTCCAAGATGGACCAGCCACTGGCCAAGGCCGAGCCAGTCAGCGACAGTGGTAGTGCCTCTGGGATAACATATTTAAGAAGGCGTGAAAAAAAATTCACCAGCAACTGCAGCCAGAAGAGACGAGTGAGAATATGTGAGAGAAACAACTCTGCAGAGGCCAAGGCCAGAGAAGAAGGAGAGGAAAGAGGTGCTCCAGGTGCTGGAGCAGAGATTCCCCTGCAGCCCGTGGTGAAGACCATGGTGAGGCAGGCTGTTCCCCTGCAGCCCATGGAGGTTAACAGTGGAGCAGATATCCACCTGCAGCCCATGGAGGACCCCACGCTGGAGCAGGTGGATGCCTGAAGGAGGCTGTGACCCCTTGTAAAGCCCATGCTGGAGCAAGCTCCTGGCAGGACCTGAGGAACCCATGCTGGAGCCGGTTTGCTGACAGGACTTGTGACCCCGTGGGGGCCCACAGTGGAGCAGTCTGTTCCTGAAGGACTGCAACCCGTGGAAGGGACCCATGCTGGAGCAGGGTAATGGTGTGAGGAGTCCTTCCCCTGAGGAGGAAGGAGCAGCAGAGACAATATGTGATGAATTGACCAAAACCTCCATTCCCTGTTCCCCTGTGCTGCTTGAGGGGAGGAGGTAGAGAACTCAGGAGTAAAGTTAAGCCCAGGAAGAAGGGAGGAGTGGGGGAAGGTGTTTTAAAGATTTGGTTTTATTTCTCATTATCCTATTCTGATTTGATTGGTAATAAATTAATTTATTTTTTTTCCCCAAGTCGAGTCTGTTTAGCCTGTGACAGTAATTGGTGAATGATCTCTCCCTGTCCTTATCTTGACCCATGAGCTTTTCATTATATTTTTCTCTCCCCTGTCCAGTCGAGGAAGGGGAGTGATAGAGCATCTCTGGTGAACACCTGGCATCTAGCCAGGGTCAACCCACCACACCAATTCATCTCGCATTACAAACACACATGATCTCTACTGGTCTGGGAGAAAACTGGCAGGATTGGGAAGGCCATGTGCATTAGTGTGGATGCATTCACCAGCCTACAGAGCCACGGGAGCAGACTGATGATGGATGCAGGCTGACAACAAATTATGTAGGAGATGGGGCATGCAGGGAAAATTCCCACCTTTATTTAACTCCTTGGAGTAATGTCCTTTTTTCTTCTCACCCTCTGCCAAATCACAGAATAATCTACACTAAAATGAGACATCCATTCACTCCTCATTCTAAGATAAAGTAATATGTGTGT
This sequence comes from Larus michahellis, assembly GCF_964199755.1. Taxonomy (NCBI): domain Eukaryota; kingdom Metazoa; phylum Chordata; class Aves; order Charadriiformes; family Laridae; genus Larus; species Larus michahellis. The sequence goes on along the minus strand of NC_133901.1, from coordinate 52,911,727 downwards.
TTCTGTGTGAGTGCACAAGTACGCATGTATGTAACACTGCTCTCTACAGAACAGAATCAAAAACATTCAACGAAGTGCCCTTTTACAGCCACAAGAGATTTTGTCAGTGGGGATTTTGCCTTCATTCCTGTCTGTGCTTTGTGCAGGAGAATCTTTCTGCCCCAAAAGATGCCATGTGTGTAGCGTGGCTTTCTCTCTGGGGATGGACTTAACAGCTTATCACTGCATCATAATAGTACCATGAACACCTCAGTATCAGCAGACCTGTTTCCTGATCCAGTGCTGGTCTTGGAAGCTAAAATTGTGGGCTTACCCACCACTAAACTCCAAAGATTCCATATAGTCTGCTATGTTTAAGGTCTGTCCAAGTAGCTTTAGGCTCATGCCCTGTGCTCACTATGACCATGTAAATATCCACTAACTACATGAGCTTTCAGTATGGTCCCCATCTGTGTGTAGTTTTGTGTTTGCATGAACGTGAGGCTAGGGCTAGCAGAGTACTAGCAGGAGGGATGGTGACGATGATCTGTCAGAGGGGAAAATCACACTGTGAGGATATATGTGATGGACTCACTGGAGTGAATTAGGTCACCTAGTGCTGTCATAAACAATAGAGCCAGAGCTCATACAACAGCAAGCAGCCTCCCATATGAAGGTCTTTGGACAATTGGCTCTGCTAATAAGGTTACCAGCAGTGATACTACACGTCATGACATCACTGCAAAGACGAACTGGCAGAGGTCTGAGGAGCTCAAGGCAGGCACCCTGAATCCTTACAGTGAAAAATCTTTCTCCTAAGTAGCTAAGAGGATATCCACTTTGGACTTGATGGATTTCAGCCTGAAAATCCACCCTGCTTTGTCCTCTAACCTACCTCTTTGTTACCGAAGGATGAAAAGATAAATAGGCTGCAGCAACAGGCTGTGATTATTTAAACTTACCAGTGACTTCAATATCTCAGTTCAGCATTCTTCAGTGTGGGAGGGTGAATTTCAGGAATTGCTGTGTATCCATGTTCTGGAATCTCAGTAGCAGCTGGACGTGTGATGTAGCCTTCAGAGTCACTTCTGAAAAGTTTGACCATCATTTTACTGATTTCCTGTTTCTATATCCATTCTTTCCCATTACAAATCCTAAAAAGGGATGAAGGAGAAAAGAAGATTGATTGGTAACATGTCAGACTCTTCCCCCTTTATCAAAGGCCTTACAAAACCCTTGGCAAATGCAGGAAATCCTCTGTCTTTTAGGGGACATACTGCTTTAATACCTAAAAGACACTTTTTATTGGTTATTAGTTGGTCCTTCTTGTGAAGCTGCACAAACGCTGTACACAGCTAGATCCAAAAAGTGCACTTGCAAAAATGAGAGCAAAGGCAATAGTACTTATGTTTATAGCATTAAAAAGATCTAGAAAAAATGGAAAAACTCATTCACATGCATCTGCATGCAGATCAAAAGGAATAATTCGTTTGAACTTCCAGCAACCTACTTCCACTTTGCTTACCAGAATTAGCCTGAATATAACATTAACTACACTACCTTTCCCTTAACTGAAGTTTTGTGCCCATTGTCAGAGCCACGCCTAATCCAGAGTCTGGGCACACATATCTCACTGCTCACAAGTGGGTTCCTGAACATACCCACAATGGTACTTTCCAGACTAACGCATGTATGTGCTTTGTGCAAAGTTTAAACATGATGGAGATCGGTTATATCAAAGGGGCCTGGCTCTGCATGTGACCTGCATCATTTGCCTTTTATACTGACATTATAAGAAGGCTGACAAAAAGATGGCATTTACATGCCTGCAAAAATCCAGTGCCAAATTCCTCGTATTTCAGCTATGTCCCATCAGCATTCAAAGCCCTTTGATCCCTAAACTATACAGTGTTCTGTATGCATCATTATAGCATCGTGTTTGATTTTGTACTCTTGTGATTCTGAGCATAAAATCAATAGAAATTTTTGTGGCTTGTTTTTCAGGGAATATTTTTAAAATTTGTTTTTATAAATTACTTGGGAGTGAAGATCCCAAAAAGCTTGTGATCCTTCTAGTTCCCACCAGATGTCACCAAGCTCTCAAGGATCTCTGGAGTGAGGGCAGCAGAAGCCTCCTGCTTGAGTGCCAGTCACTTACAGTGTCTTTCCCTTTTAAAGAGAACAGGGTAAACCAGCAAATATAAGGAGCTGAGGACGGAGCCTTTCCTTGTGTCAGCGGATGAAACACTGCTGAATCGCTACTGAGCCAAAGCTTCTATGCTTTCACTGCTGTTGGATAGTTTAATCAGAAAGGAGTCAATCTCCCTTTGCATACTACTAGGGAACACTACCGTCACAGTTCTTCTGCTCTCCTCTACCCAAAACATGCAGCAGAGCAGGCAGGAGATACAATAACATGCACAAGAAGGAAGTTTGTGTTACTGCTTTAGAGGCTACAGACTCTGAGATGAAGCGGCCTGCCTGAAACTGCACAGAGAGTCATCTGCTAAACTGGGCACTGAAGCCAGCTTTCCATACCCATCTTAAAAAACACTTGCCAGTAAGCATCTTGCTTCTCAAGGCAGTGGTTCTCTTCTGAGTTTTACTGAGTGCTGAGCATTGTGGTGTCCTGCACAGCATAAATGCCTGATGTCTTACTACTCAAATATGTGTGTTCCCCAAGAATGAGCCAGCTTGCCAAGAGGCTCTCCTCAATACATCCCAATTGGCAGAATAGCATTCTTAAGGCTCTGCCATCAGAGGAAATGTTTAGTCTCAAAGAAATTAGATGCGCAGACTAAGTAAAATGAATAGAAGTTGACAAATATCCAAAATGTATGTTTGAGAATGAAGAGGCTGAACTGGAAATGAATGGATTTTAATGAGAGAAGGGAAGGAAATTCACCATGAATCGCAGACACCTATTGTCCTGAAAGGGCATTGTTCCCCGTGGCCCCAGAACAAGCATGAAAGGCACACATTCCATGAGGTATTGTTGGGGCTGGCTTGACTATGGCAGCTCGGGCTTGTATAGCACCTTTCAGGGAGGGCTTCAAATCATTTCACTTCTGAGAGGCTGGTGACATTATTCTGGGCTTTTTACAGGCTCTGAAGGGCGCACTGAGACAAAATGACTTGGCCTCACGGTGAGCAATTCCCAGAGCTGGGAAAGTGAATCCTGATTAGTATAAATGAACCTCTGGCCTAATGCCTTATTTCTACAACCTTGCTCCTAGGGAAGCATGGTAGTTGGTTTCTATTGCGCCAGCTCTCACAAATGATATTGTGATGAAGAGATCCTTGTCCATAAGAATAGCAAAGCCTGTTTGTCCTGCGTAGCTGGGAATAGAGTGCATATTGCTCCTTACAGTGTACGCAGCAGCCAAGGGCATGCAGAAGAACGAACACAGTTTGACCTTACTCTTTGGTGCCCTGACAAGCTGACAACAGTCACAGGGTGATTCAGCTCAGTAGTTAGTCTTATGCGCTCTTTCTGTGACTCACCAGGTAACCCTAGTCTTGTCTCCTGCTCGCTGCAGCTATCAGTGTTACATTCCTACCAAAACAGCTTCCAATCTAGAACTGGAATATCCTCATTGTTAAGGTGTGAGTTGTCTCTAAGATTTGTGCATATCTTTTTAGAATAGTTCATGACTGCAGACAGAACCATTCACTGCTCCATGATTACATGGTCCCAATTCTGCTTCCTGAGGAGGAGAGGGGAACTACAATCCCAGACTGGGCTTTCTCTCCACTGATTTTTCCTAGATCAACAAAAGTGATCTATACAGTTATCACAAACTCCTTCTCTTCTGGGAACTTCTCTTTTTCCTCAGCTGGGTGAATGACTAAATACAGTATCATAGCATTTCCAATGCTTCATTTTCTGACAGAATAATAGTTTGTCTTCCCACCATAAACATCTTGCTTTGACAGATACACAGAAATAACCAACATTTAAAAGGCAAGGTGAACGTTGTAGCCCCTCCCCTTCTGGTACAGAATCAAATTACCCTTTTTTCTCCCTCCCATCAGCATTCATCACCACGCATACCACCCTGACAAACCCTACTTATACACACATGAAAAAGAAGTGACTATAGGATTGGAAGCACAAACCTCTGCCACTTACAGAACGTTGCTTCTCTCCTCCACTACAGACAGACATGATCACAACTGACACAGTGCATTTGCTCACACACCAGCCAGCCTTGTTCAGTTTGTGGTGCAGCCCGTGCTATTGAATGTCCACTGCTTCTGGTACACAACTTAGCTAGACTTAGTAATTCTAATAGCTGGCAGCTTTTGCAGCTACCTGAATTGCAATCACATCCTTAGGCATACTGTTGCTGTAAGCTTGAACGGCCATCTGTACATTTTGCCTGTTAATTTTTTTGTTACTAGTGGGAAATTTTCCACCTTCAGGGCTATTGGAAGGAATTCAAGCCATAAAGCAGAAGGCTAGCAGGACTCTGATCAGCTGAACACTAACTTCTAATCCAAAAGATTGTTCTATTTCTCATCTGTTAATTTTTTCACAATAAAAAAGAAACAGATGAAGGGAAAAGGATAAAAAAAAATCAACAATGAATTTCAAAATGTATCTGAAAAGCCAAAACCTCTTTGGTTTCCCAAAATCTCGACAAAACTGCAGAGGCCCCCAGGAAGAATTCTTGCTTCCAAGCAGTTCAATAAGCAATTTGAGCCAGGGATTACTTTAATTCTTCTCTAAAAAAGATTCCTCAGAGAGCAACTAATCTTGAACGTTCTGCTATAATAAAATATTAATGGAGAGAAAAAATAAATTTCCAATATCACTGCCATGTCATGCTCACAGAAATAGGTGCACCTACCTTGGCTCAGGTTTAGTAACTTTGGCTGTGCTGTAGAGAGGCAGCCCTACCTGTTGCCTGGCCCTACTGCAAAGCAAAACAGCACATGGCATCCTGGAGAAAGCATATAATGATATCTGGCTCCTTAATTGGATCAATGGTCCTTGCTTGCCTGTGTGTACTTGCTTGACTGAGTCTCACAGACGTTGATCATGGGAATCTCCCTAAAGTGAAGGTTTGTGGTTCTTCCCAGTTATGCAGTCCCTACAGGCACAGTTGCATTCCAGCCTGTGTTTAAAAAATTGCTAATGGAAAATGCTTCCACATCCAGTGGCTAATTACTTTCTCTGTCAGAAGTAAAATCTTGGTTTTGTTATGAATGCAATACCTGTTAACTGTTAGTTTTAAGAGATGGCAGAAAGACCTAGAAGGGACAAGGGAGATCTTGTAGTACCTATAGCACTGTTCTTATTATGCTTTTGCCTGTTAGACTCTGCTTTTAAGTAACCGATAATTAGAGTTTAAAACCCAGTTTGGTTTCCTGTTGACTCATGTCTGAAAATCCAGAATATGACAAATGTGCTAGTGATAATTCACTGAACTTCCTGTAAGTCCCTATATTCCCTATAACGTTCAGCATTGCTGGCATCAAATGCCTGAAAATAAGAGAGGCCTTTCTTCAAAACTGTAAGATTCATTTAAAAATAAGTATTTCCTTTTCGGTGAGGTGTTGGGTTGGTGTTGCTGTTGTTTTAGATAACATGTCCAGATTTTCTTCACCAGCCATAAGCATTTTTTACTTCATAAGCACAGGATTCCATGGGTTTTCAAGGAAAAAAACCCCACATATGTTGTAAGACTTTCCTTTAAAGCACAAGAACAAGACTTAGTGATGCTGACAATTCCTACATGGTTCCAAACGGAACTGCACATAGGTCATGGATCTGTAGGAATCATAGAATCATACAATCACACGATCTGTTCGGTTGGAAGGGACCTTTAAAGGTCATCTAGTCCAACCCCCCTGCAGTAAGCAGGGACATCTTCAACTAGATCAGGTCACTCAGAGCCTCGTAGGAAGTTTCTTGCTGGCACCCACAAGTTCAGAGGATCTGGTCTCCTCCTTGCCCCATCACCACCAAAAAGGAAAAAGATATAAATACGTACTGTGATGATGTTATTGGAAGGAAACATAACAGGTTAACACGTAGGAAAGGGGCCATGGTGTTCTTCAGAAGGCTCCTCAATTTGGATTATGAGAGGCATTGGGTGTCATACGTACTCCAATTTTGACATAGTAGTTGTGACCATCTAAAAAGACCTGTGCAATACAGCCTACAGAGTCAAATCCCCTTATTCAGATCCACAGTTTAGGAGTGAACAATGATACACATTTTAGGGAAACATTGCTACTCTGTTCCTTCTCATTCCCTCCCTGGACTTTGAGATGCTTAAAATCCAGAATTTTACAGACCACATCTCTGTGTGCATTTCGGCTCAGCTGCCTCTTCCCGCACAAAACAAAGCATACTGAGCTCTGACAGTCCCTCAGTTGCCCATCTTATCTGAAAAAGGATCACTCCAATTGGGACATCTGGCAAGCTAAAAGTAGCAGCACAGTGTTGGGAGTAAGAAAGGCAATGATGAGAAATTAAGTCATTTGGATCCCAAGCACAGCTGGCTGCCTTCACATCCCTGAGAGGGCTAGGGCTTGGGGGAGGGGTATAAATTGCTTGTTTCAAACTGTCCTTATTAACTAGACATTTCATTTAAATTGTACTTAGCACCTGCCTCCAATTACCTGACTTCAAGGCCCATGCGTGACAGAAGCTGGAGCTCTGATTAAATCCATGCTTCGTACTAGTGAGCCATTAAACCAAATCAAGGCTCGCCGCTCCTTTGAAGGAGATCATTTGTCTTCATTAAAAGTGGCCATCCTTGATTGCCCTGACAGTAGCTTCTCCCTGCAAGATAATAAGGTCTGTTATTGTTGAGAGGTAAAATAATGTATTGCAGTCCCCCAGAGAGTGATTTGTACTTATTAATGTTCTCACAAATTACTGTACCCTGATTAACATGTGACTGTGACGGGCAGTGGGGTGTGCTGCTCATCACGGCCATTCACGCCAGCCACTGTCTCTCCTCAGATCACTAGATAGTAGCAGAACGTAAGGAAGCTGCCTCCTGCCCTTTAATGATGCCTTGGGTCTGTCAGGGTGTGATGGACAGAGACTTAGCCAGGTTGTGAAAGTCTAACTAATCATACCTTTGATCAGGTCCTAATCTTCAGTCCAGATACAGAAGACTTACACAAAAGTCACATTCTTTGCTAATATCATTATAATACTCCATATTCTCACCACTGTGAACCAGTATCTTATACTTCTCACCTGCAGATTTTAGAGTGTTTTACAAAGGAGATCCAACTTCAGTGGTAGGGAAGAGAAAAAGAGGAAATTCATAAACAGACTTTCTCATGATGACCCAGGAAGCCAGGAAAAAGGCAGGTGCAGAATTCGGGTCTCAAGAACCACTAGCCCCACCGACTGGCACATTGAAAATTGTACAAATCCCAGTGCACTTTTGTGACAATCAAAATCAAACTAGAATTAGTGTAACATGTTCTTCCACAATGATATGGTAAGTAACTCATCTCCAGAGGTCCTGTGAATGGCTGACAGGAAACACACAGGAGATTTAGAAGCAGACAAATAACTGCAATGCCTACCGCAGTTGGGACTGTTTGCTAGCCTGTCTCTGGGTTCCACCCCTTGGTCTCTTTTGTCCACCCCCCCCAAAATTCAGAGGTTCTAGTTTGGGACAATAGCCAGTTCTGGCTAAACTAAGCTCATTCTATATCCTGGCCTTAAAGTAATTTTCAGCATGCCACTATGCCAGTTCACTTTCTGAGGGAAAACAGTGGCAAACATTTCTTAGAGCCCAGATCAGAAAACAGAAATGTGTCTGAATAGCTGCTCTCATCTGTACTATCAAACTAATGTTAGTTCAGCAGCATTCAAATAGGGTTGTTTGATTCAGACCACTATGAATAAAGGAGATACAGTGTGGGGTGAAGGCGAAAGAAGGCAGAACTTTAGAGCAAACTCAAAAGGGATTTTTCATTGAAGCTTTAGGGTGTAACCAGTTCCAGTTGTTGCTACTATATTTCCAAGACAGAGGAGTCTATGATCAGGTTACCAGTTCTCCCTAAATCCATAACAAAACTGAGCTGTTGATACAGTGACAGAAGCTTGCAAAAGCCCTAAATGGATTTATGTTCTGAGTGCTCTAAAGCAGAGGTGGGAACTTTCCAAGCAGACAAGCTTCATAGCCAGTTACGGAGGCAAGGTCTGCTGGGTAACTGCAACTATTTCCATTGATGAGCAGAGGCCGGTATCCTCCAAATGAGCACGGTCAGTAACATTGTAGAGCATGTGAGAATTCTGGTCGTGCAATATGCGTCCCCAGTCTCATAGGAGGACTTATCCTGCTATGAGACAAGACTTTCAAGGGGAACCACCGCATGCCCTTCTGTAAGATATTCTTTTGGTCTGTAATAGAAGAAAGCACTTGGCTGCCAAAACAATTCATTTAGTCTGTCTCAGCATTATCTCTACAGATGAGAGATGCCCAGGAAAAAACGAAGTTGCAGCAGCCTGCAAGCTGGATAAACTGCGATTGCAAACTGAAGCTCCTTCTTGTTCTAAACTTTGGGTCTCCTGGATTTTGGCAAGTCTTCTCAATTCTTTAAATAGACACTTAAACAGTCATTTGTTTAGAATTGATTTGCTAGTGACATTAGCCAGATGAAGAAGCAGAGCATGTGACCTTAAAATTCTTCAAATGTCTCTTTAAAACTCTCTTCCATAAAGACCTCTACAAAACATTGGGCAATGTTTAGACAGCTGAAATGTCCTCACACTTGTTTTAAGTATCCCACTGTCAGTTCACAAAGAGTCTGAGTTTGCTACAGCCACCCCTTCTGAGTATGTCTCTAATTCATTAATCCTAGCAGCTCAGATGCTTTTATTTTTGATGTTCAAACTGGCTGTCACACTGGCCACAAAAATAGCCAGCACTCTGTAACTACTGTCTATTACACAGATCCTTATTGTTTAACTCTCACCTTCTACATCTTTCCTTGTTTTCACTTAACTTTTGCTTCACAAGTGATATTTAGATGCCATATAGAATTACCTGCAGCATTTCCAGTGGAAGACTTTCATTGTTATCTACTGACTTCAGCAAAGTAAGTAAAACCTTAAAAGCATTCAAGGGGGGGAAATCTTATCCCATAATTCCAACCTTTAAATTAATGAGTCTTGACTTGATGATTTGTATTAGTTTCATCCATCTTATGCAGCACATACATGTGTTTGGGTGAACAGATATATGAAATAACTTTGAAGTGGTGTATTATAAGGTATGTTTATTGTTCTTCAGTGAAATTTTCTATAATTGTCTTTCTCTGGGAATTTTTGAAATGAAACCGTAGTACCACCCAGGGATCTAGGCCACTGAGCTCAGTTCTGTCACAAATCACATGTGAACATTCTTCTGTTCTACATACTAGCAGGAGAAGTGATAAGGGAAGGCATATCTGAAAGCGCATACTGAAAAGAATACAGACTGCATCTTCACACTGTGTTTTAGTCTACCATCAGAGCTCTTTGACCCAAGACGGTCAAACAACTGACAGGTCAGCAAGAAGAGAGCAAAGTCTGACTCACTCACATGTGGCCTGTTAGTGCCTCACTGAGAACAAGTTCTCTGCTCTCACAAGCTGCCTGGCTTCCTCATAATTCCTCACATGCAAAGTAAAGCCTGTCATCTCTCTTAATGCACGGCTGAAAACATCAGCCACTTATCAGAAGCCGGTTGATCTGACAGAGGCATGTTCCTTGGGATGTAACGATCAGGTGGCTTTGATCGCGCCTGTGCCATTAAAAATGGAGTAGTGCTGCGTATCCTGTGAGTCTCTCCACACCACAGAATTCTGGATTTTTCTAGTCTGACCTTGAAGTCTTTAATTAGTCCATTACACCAACCCTCTGTCATTTCCTCTCAGCCCAGGAATCCTTTGGTATCCTGCCCTGTTATCTCCAAGGCAAATATGAATAAGGGTCTTGATGATTAGATAAATAGTGCAGAAAACAGATGTGAGGGGCTGCAAAGTGTATACATTATGAATAGCACTGCAATAACATCTTTAATCCCTTAATGAGGGCACTTTGTCAGGGTAAGAGAAGATAGACACACTGAGGGATTTTGCTGCTGTATACAGAAGCCCAAAGAATGCTCTTAAACTAACAAACGTAACCAACATCATCACACATTCTTACTTCTTATTTCGTACTCCGTGAAACTTGCACTGATTTGCACATGTTTGCAGAAATGCCATTTTTATTTTCAGGCAAGGATCTTCTTTCATATATTAAGATATTTGTCTGTGGCTTTAACAACTACATACAGGGAGAGCTGTAAATTGGAAGACAGACGAGAACAGCCAAGATCTACATACCTTTAATGAGTATTTTGAGCAATACTTTTCAAGATCTGCTCACAGAATTTGCCATGACCTGGCCCAGCTGTGTGTTTGGAAAGCCCTCGTGTGCTGCATAGATTTGCTTGGGAAAGTTTGCACGTGCCCAGTAACCAAGAAAGTACAGTCTAAAGAGCTGACGGCCTGACACTGCACTACTTCCCAGAGCCCTGGGGGATGCCTGCTAATCCTGTTACACATCTAGGCCCTTCTGGGGGGCAGGCCAGATTCCTGTCCATGATCAGAAGTAGCATGCAAGAGGCTTGTCTTGTGGTCTTATGGCATTTCTGCTGCCAGACCCAGATGGAAACCAGACATGAAACAACATCTTATTCCAATAGCTAAGTAACTCCAAAGGTTTGGGTTATATTTGGTACTAAAGTAGTGGGAGGAAAGTGGGGAGAGAGGAGGAGGATTGGCACAATATTTTCCTGTTCCCACCTAGACTTGGGTTATGGTAAGATGTCTACTTTCTTTTTTCCCTCTCTTTTTTTCCTCACCTCTAAGAACAACTTAACTCCTGTTAAGTTGTACACCTAACACGTATAACAGAATTTAACACTACTGATGTCTATGGTTGTTAGCCCATACTCACTCATCCTTGGTATGATCTGACAAATCAGCAGTTACACCCTTTTTACCTTACAGGCAGCAGCAGCCTGACACGTGACACACTCCTGGATAAAAGATGCAAAAAATGTTGAAATAAAGAAATAAGAGTAGTGTTTTGTGTATCAAGCTAACATCACAAACTAGTGTACTGACCTATGCAATTGTTCAGAACAGTGGGAATAAATGAAGGACTTAAAGTTCTTTCAACTCTCAACGCAGAGTTATCATTAGCTCTCTCCTTAGAAATGTAAAAGGGCAGGCATGGAGAAGATGAAGAGTTCTGCCTCCTCAGTACATTGACCAGCATAAAGGATCTCGCATAAGGAAAAGCTACTCAGAAAAAAAAACGGTTGGTAAAGTTTAATACAATTTTAGTATAGAAGAGAAGAATGCATAGCCACTCTTTCCCCTTCAAGCGACAACCTGCTTCCAACCTTGGCCTTTAAGGCTTTGTGTCACACCATTCTCAAGATACACTGCAACCTGACAGTACTAATCTTACATGGAGAGAGTAGGGTAAAAATTGGGAAAGTATCTAAAAAAGCTGTCTCTCTGTCTCTCTAAATCACAACCAAACCATCTTAATCTGAACGGGTGAACTGAGGCCTGGTAGGGAGCATCAAGACCATCAAAGCCAGTCCTCCACAGCTGTAGACAACCAAGCAACAACTGAGCTGGCAGAGATATGCAGGCTCTTTTGCAAGATTTCCAGGACTTCCAGCATCTGTCTGGGCTGGAAACCCCCAGCCTGTGCTGTGGAGCATTAAGACAGTACTTCCATTTCAGACTCCAGCTGGAACTAGGGACCATAGTGACAGCCATGAAAAAGAATCACTATTAACAAAAAAAGGGACCCTTTTGAACCAAGCTTTTCCAAGCTGCCAAGAGAAGCCACAGAAAGCAATTGAGCAGACACTGTTTCAAGCAGAACAGAACTGGAAAGACTGGAGTCTGCATCCATCTGGGTGAAATGCAGGCAGGTGATAATATTGCTGTGTCGTGGAACTGTCAAATAGGGAAAGGCACTGATATCTTCTTAGAATGAAAAGGTTTCTGGAATCTCTGCTGTATGTATTATTCTGGATGCTATCACAACAATTATTTGATTGCACTATGCAAATTATCTCCCATCAGGATTGGGACTTCATTGTAATGGGTGCGTGCAGTCCCTGCCTTCCAAAATTAATATATGAAACATCATAAGAGATCTGATTTTATGGACGTTCCTGGTTCCTGGTTGCAAACACTTACTACGCTTACAGTAAAATTATCTCCTGCTTTCTTTGATTCGAAGAACAACCAAAACCAAAAGAGAGTTAGGAAAAAGCACTAACATTTAACTCGCATTTGAGGAGGTGGCTTCACTCAACATAACCTTTCTTATTACTAACAGAGACATTGCCAGCTAGTGCTCTAAGTGACACTGCAACCCTTTTTGTGAAGGTTTCAATTTCTCCGGTCCCTGGTCTCCTGGACATATAGTCTTCAGAGGTGAATTATTATAAATCTCAAACCTTGTAAGTTCAAAACAGAGATTTCAACCTTGCCTTTCAACCTTGCCTATATCCCATTAGCGCCTTAGTGAACTCAAGGGAAGTTGCAAGTCCTTAGCACTGTCCAGATCAGAAAGAGAAACAAAGATCCAGTCCAGCCATTTGTGCTATTCTGCATATCATGAGAAATAATCAACTTCTAAGGACTTCCCACATGTTTTAGACAGTCAGTGGCTGCTCTGAATAGTGCCTGATCATATATTATTTAGCCCTAGGCTTGGGGGGTTGTTTGGGTTTTTTTGCTATGCTGAATCCATACACCATGTGAATCCAAAATGTAATTGTAAAAAAGTCGCCTTTTATTCTAGCAAGAAGAGGATTTACAAATCTCAGAAAAGGAGGCCTTTCTTACCTGTGGTATTGTAAAATCTTCACTCTTTAGTCTTCCTCCAATTTGTTTCAAATGGCATGAGGGAATAAATAGGCATTAGCCAGTCAGCCCCATGTCACAGCTTCGATCAGTTTGTAAATGAACTTCAAGACAGCTAATCATTCTCCAAGTGGGGAAGCTCAGCATCATCAGTGATGAATGCCTATATTTTGTGACAAGGTCTATTTCCATCTGTGCTGAGACTTCCTAACAGCACACATGTGGCAACTTGTGCACCGCTGCATAATGAATTGGATTGGAGAAATTGAAAAGCTTTTCGCTCCTTCTCTATACAGAGTGGGCACGACGCCAGACCTGGGATAAGGAAAGGCGCCAAGTTTCCAGTTGTCATGAGTCACTACCGCTAAAAAAAGAAAATGTGCACACATATACGTAGATGTATATGTGTGCATGTATCTAAACTACTCTGCACATTCTCACTTTTATTCGAAATAACCAAATTTGGGATAGTTAATTCCTGTCTAAATTTTCTGGGGGAGAAGGGGCAAGTCTCTTCCTTCTCATCCAGTTTTGTATTACACAGAAGTGGGTCAATAGCAGGTAAATAGTGCTTCCAAATCCTACAAAGCAGCCATGAAATAATGCACACTGTCTACAAATTACACCTTATACATTTAATAAAATTAATGGAAAACAATGATTAAGAATAGATGTAAACTTAATTCCAGTCACACTCACTTTTGCCTTTACAAATGGACATGGACAATTTCCTCTGTGAGAGCCTAAATTCACTTCCTCTCAAAGTGTTTGGGCATATCCCTGTAATAAGGCTACTCTATGATGACAGAACAAATTTAGCACTACACTAATCCTCAGCATGGGCCCACATGCGCTTCCCATTAAGGTACATTAGTCACTATATTCTGCCCAGAAAAGCATCAACTAGCTAAGGGATAACGGAGCAGGTAGACAGCCTAGGTTTGACCTGCTTTGTGTGTATGTCACACTGAACGGAACTCCAAGCACCCCAGGTCCTAGCGGTGTGTATAACGTAGTCAGGCCAAGGAGCTTGCTGTGCTTTAACGTACTTGCTCGTCTGCATTTTGTCAGGCAGTCTAGCTAGCCTGTATAACCCTGGGGATGTTTACACCCCAAATTGCAGCTACCACCACGCAAGCTGGTGCTTCTAAATGATGCAGTGTAATACTTATATTAACATAGTCTGATATTGGGCTGTACTTTGGCTATGAAGACTATCACTTGGCCAGACAGTTTAACAGAGTGCCACTTTTACATGGCTTTATTGCTTCCAGTTCCTGAAGCTTGCTCAAATGTTGCTAGCTTGGGGTATCTGTATAGGGGAGTAGCACAGTACTGTGCAAGATGAATACACGCTTAATGCCATTCTAAGTTTCACATCAGTAAAGCAATCAAATTCTATGTCTACTTGGGATGTTAGATGTTAATAACTGTTTAAGTTAATCTAGATATACATGCTGTTGCAGAACTCAGAATTTTAATATCATGTTCAGTTGTAGAAATACCAGTTTAGGCTCCCGAAAATGATAATCACACCAAGCTCAGTTCCACCTGATTTACCCCACTGTGTGATGTGCATTAATTAAACTGCATGGAGATCTGGCAGTGTCATACAGCAGTTGCCTTGAAAATGTGACGGCAATTTAATGGATTGCTACTTAGAAATAGTGTGTCTCTCTGAATGTTTTGACCCAGCAGCAGTACAACAATTCCCTCAGATTAGAGGGAATAAATATTTTCCTTTATTTCTGCCTGATAATGTCTCTTGAAGAACTGCAGTATAATGAAACTTGAAAACTGTGACGAAATACAGAGATGGAGATTACTGAGCAAAGAAAGCTGCACTTACAAAGCGAAGCAACCAGTGATTTTCAGCAACATACAGAACTCTCATAGCTGCAAAGCATCAACATAAACAAATAAATCCCGTTCTTTGTGAACTCAGAATGGAACTCCAATTATACCACACCAATGAAGTCCGTGACATTGCTGGAAACATAGACCAAAGAGACAAAATGTTTTGCAGTCATTTTTTATACACTGTAACCTTTGCTGTGAAAAAAAAAAAAAAAAGAAGAAGAAGAAAGAAAAAAGAAAAAAAAAAGAATGCTTCTAAGTAGGGTGAGAAGATGAGGAGGAGGAGGGGGAGTGGATGGGTGGGACCCCAGACCGAGTGTCTCTTCCCTTTAGAATTTGTTGCACATGTCAGCATTCGACAAGCCAGCGGTATTGTTCAGGGCAGACCTTATTAATTACTGTTCAGTAGGTGGCAGATGATAGCGCCCACAACTGCAATTGTCACTGTGCCACCAATCATCCCATTCCATACACTTGCCAAAGCAGCAGCCTTTAGATGAAAAAAGTAAGCACAAGCAATGAACAGACATCTGTGATGGCCGACAGGGGCTGCCCTGGGGATCTGCCGGTCTTTGGATTCTCCACCTTGTGATTTTCGATGACCTAAGAGCAGCCCCTCCTACCCTTCTTTGTTCTTTAAACTATAGGATCTTGTTCTCATCAGGGGGTGCCATGCTCTGCTGACTGGCTGGATTGGCACGATAAGCTTTTGTTCACATAAACCTGTACTGGTCATATAGAAAATATTCTTCCACAACAGTGGAATCTAGAGGAGCAAGCCAAAGCAGATGGAAACTCTAAATACTATTGTTGAGTGAAGGTTTCCAATTTTTTGGCTATGTAAGTGGGATGTTTATTTTTAGAAATGAAAATATCAACTCCATCCTGTGCCCTCCCCCAAACAGATGGAAAAAGAAGTCATGCCAACCTATATTGATGAAAAGCATGTTCTAATACTTTGGGGAAAGAGTTCAGGAACAGTTTATACAAAGGAAAGTATTAGTCTTGTGTTTTCTGACCAAGTCAGTGGCAGCTTGGGTTATCTGTAGCAAACATGCCAGTTAGACATGCCCAGAGAAATGTCAGGCTTTTCCACCCTGCTAACTCATAAACATAATTCTGGTCAGTAATACTGATTTTTCACTTGCTTATGCCAGGACCTCTTTGCTTAGCCCTTCCGCCTTCCACACAGCAAACAGTTTCTGCCAGTGATGCATTCTGATATAATTCCAGGATCAAGTCTAAATGCGATACCTGCTCCAAGCCAGCCTTCCACGCTGGAATGGAATCTAACTGGACCTCATGTGCAAACATTATCATGACCTTGTTCAGCATGCTAGAGGAAATGTTCAAAGACAACCTGGAGACTGCAGCAGATGGTGCTAATTTGTTTGTGGTAATTGTTGTCCTTCTAGTTTCAGGAACGAATCTAATACAATATACTATTGAGGGCTCTGCTGCTCGGGTTTTGTGAGGATAGGCGTTTTGGAGATAAAGCACAGTCATATGATTGTGACTGCAGGGAGATTCCAGTTTTTGAATTCTTAACCAAACTCTGGTTATTTAGAGGTTCACCCATTACTTACAGACCAGATGGGATGAGGAATTAATTTGTATTGCCTGAAAGCTCATACCCCGGGAACTATTTGTTGTATTCACCTTTTTTATTGCTAAGTTGTTCTTCCAGTTCTCAGCATGCTTTTCTGCTGTGTTCCAGGAACAATAAGAAAGTTCTCCCATTGCATACTCAACGCATGAAAGTTTCCATGCTTGTAACCTAACCCCATAAAGCCTAGAAAAAGTCAAGCTGTGGTGGCCAATGATTTCCTTGAAATTTACAGAGTGCTGCTTAGGTTCTGGTAAGCAGTTTCTTAACAACAAATTTCTTGTTTACTGATCATGATGAACAACATCATATTCAAGTTAGCTCTTTGTCATAAGACACACACATGCTACTGCTGAAGCCTGCTTTTACTCTCCCCAACACGCCACCATGTCCAGAATCTTCTGTTGCTGAAACAGGACTGTGGGCTAGACTATTTTTTCCCAAGCAATACTGTTTCATGCAATAGAGTTAGTCTGTCGTAATGATGCGTCATAAGAGGGCAAAGGATGAGAGAACAGTCTGCCAATGTTGCCCCATTACAGCACACACCCTGAATATAATCTAATTTACACTTCCCCAACTCTTCGCTTTGCTTTTAATTTGATAAGAACAAACTTAAACTTCCAACTGGAAGTTGGAAGGAGAAGGATCTTTCAAGATCCTTTTGTTCTGGCATCATTTTGATTTGCTTCAGAAGCACACACAACCCCTTTTATATACTAGGAGGGGCAGTAACAGAACCCACCTGCTGTGGCTGTCTAGATAAATTTAAAAAAGAGCTATGCATCTCCTCAGTATTTCCTAACTTGCCCTGTATATGAACTTGAGCATTACACTGAGATCAACATGTAAAATGGTTTAAGAAGACAGGGATTTCACTAGTCTCCATAGAAAAGGAGGGCTGATCCATTTAAAAACACTCCTTCTCTTCCTTTGAAAAGTGTTTTTGGAAACCTGCACATAGGAAAAAAGAAGACCATGAGCCAGCCATCCAAGTGGATAGACTAGAAATAGTTTTGGCTTGTGAGCACAAGACGACACATAACCCATCTTGGGGATATTATGCCAAGAGAAATGTGTCGAAAAGCAAAGCAGAGTCACCGTGCTTTTATGCAGACAGACCATACCCCCTAATAAGCACAACATGTAAAGTCTATGAGGATTGCAGACCCCACAATGAAACAATAAAGGAGAGATTTCATGTGATTCCTCTGGAGAGAGAATTATTATTTATCTCAGAAACATATAAAGAAACAATGTCAAGACATTTTAAGCAGGAACACAGTAATGCTAATAGCATCGCAGCGCTGGACAGAAGATAGAAACAATAAGCAAGGTTGTACTGTCCCCTCCCACCTTTAACTTATTAAAACTAAACAATGACAAGGTAACCTTGATTTTATTTTTTTTTTAAATGCCGAATGCCAAATATCAAATATCTGATTTTTCATATCATGGCCGCGGACTATGAAAATTTAAAACCAGATAAGAAGAAAAGAAACATAATTAAGAAGGAACAAGCAGTGGGCTATGGGATCAGAGTAGTAGGGTGCAAATTAGGAGGGATTCTGGAATATTTGTGGCCGACCTATTTCCTTATACATACAAAATATTCGAAATGTAATAATCATCTCCACTGCAGCCAAAGGCTAGAGCAGTAGTAGAGTGCTCATGTTTTCCACATCTTCAGAGGGGACCAAACAACATGTTCTACCAGTATTCTGGCTTATGTTTGAAAAATATTTTTTATTTATTCTCATGTAGTGCTGAAGGGATACACGATGTCTTTTCTGAGGGCAATACAGTCCATTTATGTTTAACTCTCATTGCAGTAGTGCAAATACGAGCCTTCTCAATGCTGCTAAAGAATAGAAATGTGCACCCCTTGGGAAGCCCAAATCTAACCTTTCTCTTAATCTTTTATTCCATAATGCAGCCACAAAGAAAGCTGGTACTGACTAGATGTTAGTGGGCCAGTCATAAGGTGCTGACCAGCTCTATCCACGTATCACAAACGCCCTTACAGCCCAGTTGAAATGCCTTCATGAACCTCCTAAATAATCTGAATCCATTGAACTAAGACAGCTTTTGAAGCCTTTTCTATCTTTAAAAATGAAAATTAAAAAAAACCATACAGGTAGGTATATTTGAGAGTTACACAGTTATTTTTACATGAACTTTTAAAAAATGAATAATGTAAAAAAATGGAAGTTACTAAGAAAATTAAGAAAAATAACATGGAAAGTATGAACTAGAATTTGAACAAGCTTTCAAACAGCACGACACAGCTCTTCTCTCATTAAAGTGGATTTTTCTTATGGTACTGTTGAACAATCTGGCACCATTGTAGGATTCACCACTTAGACATTCTCCAACCTGCACGGGAGAATATGACAGCATGGAAACAGATGGATACTGGCTGCCCAATATGCCAGTGGTGCCTTGCTCCAGTTCACACTTAGCTGTTTAACTCTCTTTAGAAAGCACAATTTTGACCTTACTCCTCCCTTTGTACTACTGTGCAGTTTAACAGGTTCTGCTGAGTATCTGACAAAAGAACAGAAAGCACATTTTTAGACATCTAGCTCAATTTGCATTGTGTAGGGAGTCTGACCACCAAATTCAGGACTGTAATTCCATTTTATGACCTGGCATCTAAGTTAGATATTGTAACACTTAGTCTTAGCTGCAGCATGGCTGGGATGCAGCTCGAAGTGTGTCAGTTCTCTGTATAATGAGAATTTGTACAGTATTACATAGCATTACAGTAACTTCATGTGAGAGGAACAAATGCATTAAAAATTGTGAGATAGCTATGCTGCAGGGGAATGGAGCTGTACAATTGCCTTCAAAAGGTGACAACCATATTGAAAAATGACTACTGATTTACCAGCATGTAAGGTCTATGGTGGCAGAGCAGAAGGGAGAATTGTTTCTCCAGTGTCTGTGTTTTTCATTTCTCCAAATGTCCTAGTACTTCCATTCACTGCTTTCAGTTCAAAGTTCATCAACATCTGCCTGGAAATCTTTGTGGTTGTTGTTTTGCTGGTGTTCAAAAGCACTTTCCATTCTTGTCAAATGGTTTACTTAACTGAAGGCAGCCGGACACTCAGGTGGTAGAATATAACACACTCCTGCCATGGCCTCCTTTTTCATGCTCCTTCCTCCTAGCTTTGTTTTGCAAGCACTGATCTGTTTCACTTGCGTCTGGGATTTCTTTCTTTAAAAGCTGTGGCTAACACATGTTTTTCTCCAACCGGGAACTGGACGTGTCTTTGCTAATGTCATTCAGATGCTGACTTACTCCTACATCAAGTTCTCTTGGATTTTTTCCAAAGCAGCATGGTTATCATCATCTCATGTTGCCTTCTACGAAGTCCTGGGTAAGTCTTCTGTTTGTAAAAGATAAACAGCTCCACAGGCCTCAGTGAGCTAATACATACTCAACTAGAAGAAACTGATAGCTGTTTTCCCATGCCTCACATGCCTTCTTACTTTTCCCTGTAAGCTGCTGTTTGATAAATCCAGCCCATAAATGGGATGAAAACTGAAAAAGTATGGTTCTGTTTATTTATTCTAGAAAAGGCGAGCATTACGCTAAGAAAAATAAAAATCAAAGTTACAGAGGAGAAGAAAATTAACCTGCCATCCTGCCATCCTTTTACCCTGTTTCATGAGATGTGAACTGCGGCCGTCAATGAAATTCAACGGCTTGTGACATAAATCTAAAGAGAGATCATTGTATGCAACGCATAGTCAGATGGCAGCGTTCACTGCTGCAGGGGGCACAGAGCTATCACTGAGACAGGGGTTTTAAGCAGCCAGACATAACTGCAGTGATGCGGTCTGAGAAAAAAGAGGATAATCAAATTTCATGCTTTAGGACATGAGCTGATTATTTTCTGAACCCTGCAGGCTACTGCACCCTCTGCAGCACCCACCCTTCTGCTGGATGCTTTAGGTAGGCTTCAGTCTGTTTTTCCAGGGCCATAGTTGAAGAGAAGACACTAATGTACAAAAGAGGAGCAGAATATACTGTGATTAGCCTTGGCATCCTCTTCCAATCCTGAGGACAAAACAGGTATGATGTTCTAAAGGTTGTTCATACTTTCTTCATGAAGCAACTTTGCTGGAAAACAACAGCACTTGGAGGGGGCAAACCTCAAAATATGTGCAAGTACGAATAACTTTTTTCTAATTTTATTTTTCTTCTCAATGTGAAATCTTGTTTTGAAATTTAATTTCTATGTACAAAGTGCAGGCATTTTAAAAGATCAAAGTGAAGCAATGTTTTTAAACTACTGAAACAACATTTCAAGAAACTCAGTCTTTTTTTTTTCTATTTCTACTAGCAATTTTCTAGATTTCACTTTTTCATTCCAGTAAGATGAGCAAATAATCAGAAAAAAAACCAGTTTTCTTATGGAATAGAAGAATAGAACACAAGTACACCTGCTCCCTATTACCTACTGAGATACGAGTAAACAGGACTAAGGCTTCAGTCTCGGTTTCTCAGCTACCAGCAGATTGGACTGTCATACAGGGAGATGGAATTAAAACAAGTGTAACACACTCTGCGTTGACAGAGGCAACATTGCTCCTGGATATCTGTGGAATTCTTGAAAAACAGTATTTTTGTGAGAGGTGAGTAAAAAAAAATTCTTATGTCAAATATAGACTGAAAAATATTGACTTTCAATCATCCCTAGAAAGATGGGAGCATTTCTGCTGATAATCTTGATTCACAACCATACAGAGAGATTAAAATAAGAGCCAGAGTTGTCCAACTGACTTACTTGTTTCTCAGACATAGGTACTGTATGGACAGATAAACTGACAGAAATGAGCATCCTGAACCGCTACAAATTTTGCCTTGGTATATCAAAGAAACCAACAGAGATTTTGGGTACAGCACATGTTCAGGATCAGCTAAGCTACTCATATAGTGCTGTAAGGACTCTCCAAGGGGTAAGGAATCTCTGAGGGAGAGAACTGAACCAGACAGCAGCAGGTGATAATCTCTGTAGCCTACGTCTATGACTCAGAACACCATGTACTTTACTATAGATCACTGAGAAGAAGGATCTGGTAGACCTGTGACACAAAATCTGCGCTTTTGGGTACCAACTCATTACTTTACAAAGACAACTTCCTTCTTTTGACCTTAAAATATAAGTATTGTCCAACTGCGCCTCTCATTTCCCTTGGAACAAATCAAACCAAACCAAACCAAAAAAACTCCAAAAACCAAACTACAACAGAAACAAATCTCTGTAAGTCCATACAGCCGCTAAAAGAGATAGAAGTAGTAAGTGATTTTTTATAAGAACTGGACTGTCACAAAGATGCTAGCTGCTGACATCCAATGTCAGAGTAAGGCTTGCAGGCTTTTCCATGGCAAGCATTAATAAGCAGCAGAGAAACAAAAGGAGGTTGTTTTTAATATTTGGAATATTTCTCAGGTTCTGTTCTGAATCACTTTGAACTTCAGAGGCAGCAACCTCTTGCTAGGTTTCAACCATGATCAAAACAAGTTAAACGGGACATTGTGAGAAGTTTCCATTTCAAAGCATTTGAAGGTTTTGCACCATGAATTTGATTCTGCTTAAGTAAATCTAGTAAAACACTAGAACATCTTGTAAAAGTTGGAGAGAAGAGAGGCCTGTCATTCAGTCTCACATTCCTCCTACACTGCCCTCCAAGTCCCTAATTGTATTCTGTCCCCACAGTCCGACACAAACAATGTCTCCACAACCTCCCAGCCTCTGCAGGAACAAGGAGCTCAAGTCCAACTCTCATGGACTCCAACAGAGGTTGGAGAGGTTCAAATATGGGTCTAGCTGTCAGTAAGTTCTATGTCACATAAATAAAACTTTTATTGACATTTAATCACTACTGAGGTGAACAGAGCTAATTTGTTTCCCCTAAAGTGTCTTCTGGGTAAAGTCAGAATTTCCAAAATTTTTGTTGTTTGGAGAAGAGAAGTGGCAAATTGCATGATCCTTCTCATCTTTAAGTGCCAGGAAAGGATCTTGGTGAGAGAAAGGAAAGGAGACATCTGTGGCAAACATGGTTTGGAACAAGCTTCCGCTAAGAGTCTCTGGCAACAGATGAGAGCTTTCCACCACAATATCATTATTTCCAGTTAGCAAATTCAGCTTTCATGACTGCTCTCAGGAGACCACTGTCCTGCTACCATGAATCACCAGCATCACTGAATGACCTTCTGCAAGCCCAACAGCAAGTCTGTTCCTTGCATTCAAGCAGAAAATAAGGCTTCATTAGCCACTCTCCATGTCAAAACCAGAAGCACAAGAAGTGCAAGGCTTATTACCCATTTATTTGCTGCAAGGACCACAAAAGCATAACTTCATTCCTCCTCCCTCTCTAGCATTAATTTTTCTCCTTTAAATATTATCTGTACTACATTAGGAGCCCATAGTTCCAATTGAGATCATTGTCACATTGCTGTAAATGGTCCATAAATGCACACAGTAAATCTTCACTGCAGAATTAACTCAGACTTATTCACGGTTGCCCCACTCTGGACTTGTGTATGCACAGCAATGTTGTGGAGTTATCAGCTTAAGCTAAAAGACCTAACTGAGCCTCCCTGACTGATTAGGAAAGTCCCAGAGGAATTCAGCTAGCTGCATATAATTTGCACTTAGTCAGCTAGTTGGAACTGGTATGGAAACTCAGTTGCTCTGGAGATCAAACCAGAAGACTGCATTGCATATTTACACAGCTCTTTCTGCAAGAAATCCCCTTTTTCATATCTCTCTCTCTCTCTCAACCTCTTAGACTCCCTACTCCTTCTCTTACCATGCAGAGTCTTTATTTCTTGTCTCCTTTTCCTTTCTCCCACTTAAAGACTTTCCCCTGCTCCCCACTGTCTGTCTTCTCTCCTAAACTTCTTTAGCAACAGCCTTTTTCTTTTCTTCCCACTCCAGCTCTGCATTGACAGCTCACATCTGTTCTTTACAAAGCCTCATTAGTTGCTGGGGTTGCAACCATCTTTGCTGTCTTTTTCCTCTCACACACTCACATAACATTATAGGTGTCTTTCTCTGTCCAAGAATCCTTGGTGAAATCTCTGGGCTTCTCCCCTCATTCTGGGTCTGTTCTGCCCTGGGCCCAGTGATCCTGCTTGAGTGATGGGGAGCTGCTGCTGTATCCAATCTCTTCCTCCCTCAGAAGTTGCGTTTGGGAAGGGATCTAACCCTAACCCAGCCGGTTGCCAAGCTGGAAGAGGAGCAAGTGCAGCTGTCCTCCTTACACTCTTACTCCTTCTATGCTCCCCACATGAGGGGACATTTCCTGCAAAACTGATTTGGAACTATTTGTAAATGAAGCCCAAAAGTACATGCGATACTTTTCACCTACATAGACTAAAAGGTGAGGAACAGCTTCTAGATACATGCCTGACACAAGGAGCTGTCATCATGCTTAGTTTTCAATCCCCACAGAACCTCTGCTGACGGAAAGAGAGGTAGCAAGGCAGCCACATGGTTTTTTTTTATTTATTTCTCTTCTACCAGTCTCTGTCAGGAACCTCTCCCACCCCACAAACAGTTAAAGTCACAGAATTTCATCTAAGGCTTTCCATCCCTTCTTTTCAAAGGCTCTGCTCTCCCAACACTCTCCAACACAGCTGCAGACTGAGGTTCCCTGGGTCGGCTGCCAGCCTGCAGAAGTATAAGCCCATCATAAGCCTAGTATTATAACTGATTGCCTTGTGGTAGGGTAACAGAAAGAGAGTGATCTGGCTTCTCTGCTCGTTAAGAGACCCAGACAAGGTCTACTCCACAACAATATTTTGGAAAGTCTTTAAAAAGTGATCAGCTTTGAGTCAGGAAAACTAAAAGCAGGTATTTGAGTTTGTTCTGCATAAAGTACAGACTATTTCGTTTTGTTGAACTGCCTCAAAACATTTCAAAGCGTTTACCTGCCACCATATGGTTATATGTATCCTTGTATTCCAGATTCCATTTTCTGTGTAATTTCAACAAAGTATTTCAGATAAGATCAGACAGAGAAAAACAAGAAATATTTTCATTTCTGAAGGCTGAAATGTTTTGATTGAAATGATGACAGTTCCAAATGTTTTTGGTTTTGTTTTTTTTTCAGAATCATCATAATGCCATGTATTTTTTTTCAGCTTTTTATTTCACTTTGCAATTAAATTAAATGATAACCTTTTTAGCTAGTTTTTATAACAAGGCATTGTGACTAAAGGGAGGGAATAATCAGACACAGGCCACATTTCCTCTCTCTTTTTTTTTAATTCCTTCTATAAATGTCACCAAGGAGATTAACATTATGGGTTAAAAACAGTTTGAAAACGAATGTCTATTTTTATATTGCAGAGAATCAGCATGCTGATTAGGTAAAGTAAAAACTCCTGTATGCAAATTTTTCCAGTGAATGCTCTTGAAAATCCAATCATATTAAAGCAACAGTAGGATTAGGGTTTGGGGTTTTTAATGGACTAAGCCAATACTTGTCATCAATGTTTTAATACTAAGGCACCAGATTGGGTTGTCGTGGGCCTGCTTTTTCTCAAAATCACATTCACTAGTGCTTTTGAGCAGTCTACAGTCATTAGGACTCATTCTCATACTACCCCAGTTTGCCAAGGGAATACTGAACCCATCCCGGAGACATGAAGCAATCAGCCTATGGTCAGAAATTGAATTTCTGTTCTCTGGAATGCAAGGCCAGACTCCATTCATAATTCTTTCCTTTCTATTTTGAACAGGTTTCAGCTTCCAAAATTCTTTATCTCACATATTTTACCTACATTTAAAAATAAAATCTAGAAATCTCTTCAGTATGTAGGTGAAAATAGTTGTCTGCTTTTTGTTAACTATTGTGATCAAAGCATTGAGATACTGAGATTTTCTTGTATAAGAGAATGATTGGGGTAACTTGTGCCACCCTTGTCAAGAGCTAAGATACGGTGCAACGGGAAAGACAAAACGTCCTTCCCTTACATGTTCACCATCTCACCTGGCCTTGAAAACACCTATTTTGCTCTTTGAAAGAAGCTCATAAATATGCTGTTGGCAAAGAACCTGAAGCACAGGTTGTTATAGACAAGACTTCTGACATAGCTGCAGTAGAGGGAGCTGTTTTACTGGCTAAGGAGGGGAAAGTTGGGATTCCTATCTTGGTAGGTACAAAGGAGCATTTTGAGAATAACTACATCAGCTTTTCCCTTTGACAGCTGCATCATTCTATTGTTCTAGACTATCTGGACTATTAGTATCTGTAGCCTGTAATTAAGCACTGATTCTATTGAAAATTAACTCCTTTCACCAGTACAAATACATACAAGGAGATAATGGAGTAAGAAAAAGTGTTTTTCTCTCTTAGTGCTCTGCCCTGCAAGTGAATCCTGTAACATCCAAGTGCCCGATAATCTAGATACCAGCTGTCAGATATCATCCTAGAGGTGCTCATCATCTCTAATGGATGTGTGCCACACAACGAGACCAGGTTCTGCAGGTGTTTTCCTGACCATGGGATGTCTTTCTGCAGGCAAGGATCTGTGCTTTGTGGAAAGTGGCAAAGAAATCTAAATATGTTGCAATTTTATAGTTATATAGGAGGGGAGGTTATGTAACCAACAACTGTGCAGAGGCAGATCCGAGATCACTGCTACCATAGCATCATACTTCTACAGTTAATCACCTTTCACTTAAAGGCCACCTGTTTGGCCAAATGAACTTTGTTTTGCCCTTAGGACTGTGATCTACTACCATCCCTAGCAATGTACGAATGCAGAAAGTTGGTGACACAGAAAGAGCTTGCAAGGAGCTCCTCCTTGGTGCATTGCATTTGATCCACAAAAGCAACAAGGTGAGTGAACTTCAATATAAAAGAGAAATGCTTCCGGTGTCAAAGTTCTACGTGGGATCCTTTATCTTTTGTTTCTCCGATGTACTAATTTTATTTGGATTCCTTACTTCTTCAGCTGGAGAAATAAAGAGTGGAAAAGTCTCTTGCAGAAACTGGAAAACAAAATATCTTGCCATTCCTTTCACAGAATGTTTTAAAATTTATCTTCAGTACTGTGACAGTGTGCTTGCAGTGAGATTCCACAGCCTACCTGTATCCTGGTCTTCCTAAAATGGCATGCTGTAGAGATGAGGAGTCCCTCTCCTTTCCTTATAGGAAAATGCCAGAAGCTAAGCTGTGAAGGACGGCACTCAACCTAATGTATATGTAGGTATACAGAATACTGTGTGGACACAGAGATCCACATAAACATGGCATTCTGTACATTTAGGAATGCATGACCTGAGTGTCTATAGAGGTGGTATCTGTTCAGTTCAGATACAGAGAAAGAAAAATAATACCACGTGAATCAATGCTTCCATTGGTAAACTGAAGGACAAGGTGTTAATGCTGCCTGCAAGCTTTTGGGTATACCCTGGAAATTGCTTTCAGACATTATGCCAGGTAGAAAGTCTGCAATTTATAGTGCTGTATCTGGTTCTTGACACAGCCTGAGATTGTTCCAGCTCAGGTACCTCTTGAAAGAGCTCGAGGAC
The DNA here is from genome assembly GCF_964199755.1 of Larus michahellis. NCBI lineage: Eukaryota > Metazoa > Chordata > Aves > Charadriiformes > Laridae > Larus > Larus michahellis. The sequence goes on along the minus strand of NC_133901.1, from coordinate 52,884,817 downwards.
TTCAATTTAGCAAGGCTTTTTATATAGTACTGTGATGAAAACCTAAAGTCCAGTAGTGATGGGAGTTTCTTTGGTAAATTAGAGTAGATTAGGTACCAGAAAAGAGAAATGTATAATGTGTCTTACTCACCAGGCAGGTGGAGATTGGCCTTTATCCACCATCTACATATACTGAATGCACAAAATCAGAGACCAGTGGATTTTGCTGCAAGCAGTATGTTAAGAACAATAGCCCTATCCTGGTCCATTCAAATGTAGCACATTTGATGCTATTAAACTGTGATATCATCAATTGATAAAAATCAACTCTTGGATAAAAAGCAGCGGGATCAAGCCAGGATAGAAGCAAAATAGAAAAATACTTGGGGAATAGCTGGAGAGACATTCCTTTTTTTTTGCATCCTCTTGGTCTCCTCTCCCATTTCTGGGTGCCAAAACAGTACCAACGGCCAAGAATACTTTTTATATATCACGAGCTGGTTGGAAGGATATACCTTTCTTCCTGGAACCAGTCACAGCACAATAATCCAGGATTTTGTCTGCACTGCTGCAATACATCTACCTGTGACCAACTGCACATGGGCCACCCAGGAGCTCCAGCTGAATCAACAAGGCATAGCAACTTGCCTCTTTTATGGTAAGGGAAAGACAGATGACAACGCATTGCGCCGGGGCTTCTTGATATATATTGGTACAACATGGACCCTCTTAAGGGCCGTGACATTGATCTTAAAGGGTTCAATAAGTAAGCTATTTACTGACAGATAATGATAATAGGTATCAGTGAAAATGGTTAGGCTCTGCAGGGGAAATAGTGCTAAACAAGGAAATCTAGTGTTTATCGTGTGGTTTTCTTAGAGGTCAGAAGGGTCCAAAGATGTTATGCTCTGTTCTGTGATGAACTGAAATCACATGAAAATTTTAGATCAGGGCCCCTGTTAACTACTACAAAGAGATATGTGAAGGGGCTTCTGTTAACAAGACCACATTCAGCAATCCATTTAGTCTGAAATAGGTATAAATAAAAAAAAATTCAAGACATTTGAAACACTTTGGATTTGACTTTAAAAAATAATATTTTTCTTATTTTTCACCTTTGAAAGTGTTACTTTTCAAAATGACCTTAAGGGTTATGTACTTTCAGCCAAATTAAGACATTTCAAACAAACAAATATTATTTGCACCACTTTACTTTATGGGCTCTGGGCAGTGGATGTTCAGAATGTGGTTTGCTTCTCTCTCCACCCTTCCTGACCTGATCCCTCCATCTATGGCATTTCCCTCCCTTGATGTGAACATGGTGCCAGAAATCCATGTGCTTCCTGCTTCTTGCCACCTACAAAAAAGGTAAACCACAGAAATCCCCACATGCACAAAATTAATAGAAAATAAATTTGGTTGATCACATATTTTTCTAATAGCTTTTTGGCTTAGTTGCTTTGGGTAGAATTATGAAACTAAAAGGACAGAGCCAAGCTGAAATGACTAATTGCTGGGCTGTACAGCCCAATTCCCATCTCAGGCTGGTGTAAAACTGGAGTGACTCCAGTGGAGTCCAAGAACCAGTTCCAGGGACACTACACATACGCAGCTGGTGAAGTACAATGATGCACTTATGGCGTTGGGCAGCCTGACTCCTCCTCTCCTGCAAGCTAAAAGAAAACAGAAAAACTGGGCAGGCTGCACACAGTTTCCTAGCAGTTACCTACATTATTAAGATGCTGTTCAAAGACAACAAATCACCAGCCAGATGTGTTCCAGTTTGACAAACGTCAGAGAAGTCAGGAGATGAAGATGACACACTAGATACTACATTTAGCTTCTGCTGTAAAACACCTGAAGAAACCTCACACAATGAAATCTTCCTGACCTTTTTCAAAGGACTACTGTATAGACAAATAGCTCTTCCTTTCTAATCCAAGTGCGTGCTCTCATTTGGCAGCTGACATTCTACTGATATTTAAAAGCCAGTAATCCCAACCCGCACTCCATTTCTAAGATATTTACACATTTACATGGTATAATAATTCCTCCCCAGCTCAGTGAGAATTTCTACCTTTAGATGCCCTTCTCTCACACTTCACAATATTCTTTAAAGCCAGCTTCTCAGTATATTTTTTTGAATTATTGCTATTTTGATCATGTGCAGCCTGGAATAGAGACTCAAATTTCACAGAACATTTACATGTATTACTTAAATCAATCTCTGTTCAGCAAAACATGTCAACATGTGCTTAACTGTAAGTATGCACTCAAAACCTCTGCAGAGCACAAAAGTACTGTGGGAATGGGGCCTGCCTTCAGTACTGTTTGTACAATATCTGTGATATGGGCATTTCTAGTGCAATTCCTGGTTATTCAGGGTGATTCATTTCACACCAGAGCTTTACTGTTAATACTCCAGCCTTCCACAAGAGATAAACATCAGCTGTGCCATCTAGATTTAAGGCAACATTTGAGAAGAAGCAGCAAGTCAGAACATAACCTTGCAGAGCTTTGTGTATCAGTTCTTCTCTTAGTCTTAGCTGGATTTTCAGCTACAACTGAGGCACAGCCAGTGAATGCTGCCCTTTTGCCTACCTGTCTGTCGTCATCACAGCAAGAGCGTTAAGCCTCTAACACTTTGCAGTGCCACACACAAATTGCAAATGCATGAAGTGAAACAAGTCACTCCCAGCCCGGCATGTACATAGAGTTTTGTGAAGTGCGCGGTCTGATACCTGGTACCTGACGAAGTACATGATGCACAGCCTGAAATTATTTTTCCTCCTAGCAAAGACTTGCTTGATTTCTTTGAGGAAGAAGTTCTGCCGATTTGCAAGCAAACTGTTCTCTTTAGAAAGATGAACTCAAAATATATTTCAGTCTGATTTTTTGGAATGGGAAGAAAGAGCCTCAAGGCAGCCTGTTGCATAGCACTCAGATTTTATATTAGCCTTTGTCACTTGTGTATGAAAAAGATTGTGTATATGCAGTTTCATTCTTGTATAAAATTGCACCCTTGGGGAAATGAAAATTAAGTTCCATCATTTCTAAGAAAATTTGTATGTATAATTCCCATGAAGACCCGTGGGTCTTCTAAGTATCTCAATACTAATCCAAGTATCTCAATATCTAAGCCTGAATCTCTAATAAATTTACAACAAAACCCTTTAATCAAAATAAAGCAAATAATATTATCTGCATTTTAAACATCAGTTATTATCTGGTCTATAATTCTGTTTGCATGCACAGATAAACAGTGTATTCTGTCAGGCAGCATGTAGCCTAGTAGATCCTAATTAATCACAGACCAACAGATAAGCAGGACGGAATCACTGCAAAATCTCCATCTTGGAAGGAGCTTTTTGCTGCATTCAGTAAAAAAAAATAAATTGCTGACAATATCTCATCTTTAACCAATACTTAGAAAACACCTCTGCCCCAAGTCTTAAATCATGCATAATCCTGGTTGCTACCAACTAGACACATTTTGTATGTGGAATTTTAACTTTATGATTCTCACATGCTTCTCATGCTGAAGTTCTGAAGAGACAGAACTGGTAACTTTCATTAATAATCAGATAAAGTTTAAAAGATCCTATTGATCATTAGGAAGATGGTTTAAGCGCTCTCTCTTTTTAAATGTGTGTTTTATAACCCATTGCAATTTTAAAAATCAGATTGAAATAACTTTAATGACAGCGGAAAATTTCATGTACAACTTGTCCTTGCAGCTCACTGCTGCCACTTCCATGCTTAGCCCCCAGCTCTTCCACACCCTCCCATACAGTCTCAATCCTGACAACTTCCATTCACCCTCCAGCCACACATCACTGTTAGTGGAGGGAACCGATGATAAAATATAACCTCTCCAAACATACCTTGAGTTCACTGATAGTAGCAACTGTTGAATCCTGACCCTCCTGGAGACACTGAGCAAGAGTTTGCCCTTGTTGCTGCAATCTCTTCAGAAGAGGAATCGTGTGCATGGATCCCATCTTCCTAACCCCAGCACCAACTACATCCCTGCAGTGATTTCTGGAAAAGCTAATCTTGAGAATCAGCTCCCTGATTCAATCTTACATTTGGAAATTCTTGCAACTGAAACAAACAAAAAAATAAATAAATAATCCCAAATCCATACAGGAGTTTGGATTGATCACCTTAGTAAAAGTTGCAGCTGTTCCAAACTTCTCCACAATCTTGAAGAGATCTGTAGATCCATAGCTATGGAGAGGCTTGAGCAGCTACAGAAAAGAGGAGATCAGTGGCACCAGCAGCTATAAAAGTGCGGATTTCCAGAGATGCAAAAGAGTGCACACCCCCTGACACCAGGGTTACTTTGATTTTTCAAATGCTCACAGCTGACAATACTGTCAGATGGCCAGGACATGGGGAAATGTCCCCAGGAGGGGCAATCCAGAATGCATCAGCTGCTATGTGTGGTCCTTTAGGGATTTTTTCATTTGCCAGGGAAGAAGCAGCAAATAGAAGGCAGTAGTGAAGAAACAGTAGTGACTTACTGCTTACATGCAGATTCCAACAAACAATAATGAGGTGTGTGGTCCTAGAATCTAAGGGGACCAAAGAAAGAGAAAGATACCCATCCTGGGATGCACTGCCATGATTTTAAGGAATTTTGCTCACAGTATATCTGCAAAGTAGGTGAAGAAGACAATCTGGAATTGACAAAACTGGACTGGCTAAAGTTATAAAGTACTCCAAAGCAGAACTAAGAATAAGCACAGGAAACACTATTTGCTTACATGAATAGTTGTATAATAAATATAACCAATATGTACACATATCTACATATGTAGATAAACGTATGGTGAAAACAGTAAAGTGGCATTCAAGTGCATTACACAGGTGATCAAGCATCAGCAGATAACATGGGAAAAGATGTGAAAGAGTGTCCAGAGATGTACTTCTTGCCGACTCCCTGTGTACTTTCTGGGCCCATCAGTCTGTCTGCAATGGGATGTTTCCAGCAGCTAGGAAAACTGAGAAAGCCAGCCCCAGAACTCCCAGGACTTACAGTGGCACTCACTCCTCCAGAGAGCAATGTGCTACAATGCAGAGACCCAACAAAGTGCCCCATAAATTAAATCACGGAGGATGGCGACTTCCTGACCTCTCACCTTATGTTCTAAACTCCACCATCATAGAATAAGCTGTTAAAAACCCAACTCAAACCATTGTAACAGTGACCATCATTACCGTGGTTTTTGGGGTTGCCTGAATTATGTTACAGGAGGGAGGAGTAGATGGAGGGAAAGAAGGGAAACTTATCCAGTTCCTACAAACTAACTCAGAAATAAGAAATAAAAAACAAGAATCTCATCTACTTTTTGCTCCTTGAGTACAACAATTATTTTTTTCACAGAAACTTTTTGTCAAAATCTCAAAGTGCAGCATTGTTCCAACTGAAACATTTCACAAACATCTATCTGGAAAATTTTTCCAGCAAGAAGACTGACACTTTTCTTCTCCCATTCAAGCCTTTTTTCAACTAGAAACAGCACTTTGCTTGAAAGGTAATTTTATTTCATAAATTTCATAAAATTAAATTTTAAAGCATCTTAGAAGATGCAACACATCATTTGATTCTAAAAAAAAAAATAAAATCTCCCCTTTTACAATTAATGATAGAAAAACCAGCAGCAAAACAGATTTTCATTTTGAGTCACGGAAAAAAACCCAAATAAACAATTCACAGGCCTAAGCAAGTTGTTTGAGTTGAACAACTCTCATTTCTTATTGCAAAGTGTCCTACAGTCCAGTTGTTTGACTTGGCAAATGGGTTTCTTTAGTGGGCAGCATACAGTGCTAGCTGCTATCATGCATTAATACCACCATACCTGAACCCTGACAACTGCATTTTATAAGTTCATCTTTATATTAGATCTTTGTGAAACCACAGAATCCCTTTCCCTTCCAGGCTCAATAAACAACTTAGTCAAGGTTTTGACTATCTGTTTCATTTAATTACATATCCCTTGATTTATGGTTCAGGAAAGGCTGTAAATGAGGACATCACATTTGCAATCCAACCTCAAAATGTTTTCAAAATCAGCAACAAAAATCCTCACATGAAGTCTTATGAAAACAATCCCCTGGGGAACCACGCGCAGCGCAGCCTAGTTAGCTTCTGTGTTTACTGAACAGGAGAGATGAATGGCTGACTTTGATTTTTTCCTAGGTGTGCAAATAAGGAGCATTAGACTTGCTTGTCCTGAAGTGTTTACCTTCATCTGTCAGTGTAGGGAGCTGAACACGTGGCTCTGTGCCCCAGGGGAGGCACAGGCCAGGAGATGCAAGGCTGAGTTAATGTGGCTTGGCAGAATTACATGGTACCAGAAAAGGCAGAAGAAGGCAGACTGTCAATTAACAGGGGTAGTAAGCACCAGAAATCATAAAACAGAGTTTCTAGATGCTCAGTCAACCTACCTCACTCATACATCAGAGTCTCCAACGAGCACATAAAACACAAGAAAAAAAGAGAGGCAAAACCCTTATGGAAATATACACCAAAACCCTGCTCCAAGCCTACCTGAATTTTAGGGCCATTAAATCCAAAGCCTGCCTAAGGCTCCATATTTATCAAGTGATCTGTTATATTAACAGTGGAAAGAAAGCCCATCTTTAAGTTTTCTGTTCCGTAAGTGGTTCAAGGCACATGATTCGTGTGGCCAATGACATAAAAACCAGCAGCATAGCTGGAATCCCCTCCACCCAGAGCTGTAGCAAGGTACATTATGCACTCTGGCGTAATACTCCCCACTGTACAGCTGGCAGAACAACAATGCCATGTAGGAATAATCTCATATAATCAATCTCATGAACAGCAATTCTAACGGAAATTCCAGGATATGGGATAAATACGGAGACAGAGTCCTGTAACCATGCACATAACCTTGCATTATCCAAGGCATATTTTGGTTCATAGACAGGCATACTTTAAAAACATATGGGACCACTATGATCATCTATACAAAACCACACAATGATTTAGCAGTAATGTTATGGCACATGTTTAATCTGTATTGTACCTTTTAAAGTTATGATGGGTGTCTTTACAACTACCTGACAGTGATAGAGAATCCACCATCCTTCTGGCAAGTTATTGCATTAGTAAATTATATTCTGTTATATAAACTGTTAAAATATTTTTTTTATTAACAGACTAAAACAGAAATCTCTCCCTCTTGTGGGTGTTTTGTTTGAATTTAGATAAGATTAATATTTTGAGCTTCTTAAGCCTTTTGATCTAAGGCAGGTGTTCAAGACTTTCAATCATTCTTTTCAAACTGTAAAGGACTGGAAAAAGAGACACAATATCCTTGAACGGATCAGTACAAACACTAGTCACACTTTGAGCTGGTCAATACATTTATATTTTTTTCAGCTAGAAATGTTTTGCTGGGAGTTCCTGATTCACTCTCACGCAGTGCAGTGGTTGAGGTGAAACTTCAAGCAGGAAGTTCAGCCAGAATGGAATTTCTGATCAAACTGCAAAAGCAGCCTTTAGCACAGGCAACAGTCTGTAATGGGGCAGTCACATGCATAAAGAAAAATGACACTGAAGTTTCTCCTCTAGGACAAACACATCAAGGATGTGAACTGGGGTATCACAAGTCCTTGTTAAATTTTTTTTGATAGGCTATTTTGGAATGTTTCATTTGCATGGCAATGCACCACAAAAACAGAATTTGAAATACCTTATCTATTTTTAAAATTCTTATTCGCTGATCAGCCCCGGATATTTCAGTGAAGGTTTCATTCTGTTTATAAACAGAAGTAATGAACTGCCCTTATCCTACTTGCCATTCCTGTCGCTATATTCTGCCAGCAAGCAGAGATTTAAAGCAGAAAGTTTAAAACAACTCTTTCAACTGCAAAGGTTTTCTCAAGAAAAAATGTCCTTTTTATGTTTCTTTCTAAAAATCAAACGCGCTGTTTCTGTCTAGGTCATTCTGCCCTAAATTACTGGATCCACATCTCCCCCAGAAAGAACGGAGAGGAATCTTATCATTCTGCACTGGCACACTCACCCTTAGGTTGACAGGGAAACTTAAGGCCATTTCATGTGGCTTATGAAATAGCTGACAGGCAGGAGGTGCAGAACAGAGGCCAGAGGGGGTGATGGCCATGGTAAACCTGCCTGAAGTGCCAAGCAGCTCACTATACTGAGTGCTGTGCAGAGGCTTTGTACACGGTAGTCTGGAGATGGAGGCACCCTGCTTCTCTTCTCACACACTCTTTATTAAATGGGCTTTTGTTAGGCTTATGGTTAAGATTAATGCAGCTCAATGAAGTACCAGCTCACTGACTCTTTATTTGATGGGTAAATTTCAAACTGGACAAGCAATTAGAATATCTCACCCCCTACAACTTAATGTATTCCTGAAGTTCAAAGAACTATTCAACAATAAACAGCTGTTGCTGATATTAAAGTTATTTCCCACATATTGAAATGCTCTTGATTCAGATATACAGGGAAAATTATGATTTAAGACACTAGTTACTTTGAGATAGGAAAAGCTACATTTTACCATTCCCATAGTACCAGCCACTGAGGGGCAAAGGCTTATGCAAACAGCATCTTTTTAGTGTTTGTATTCATACTGCCTTTCTTCATATAAAAGCTTGGGTCTAAAATCCAGTCTTCATCTCTTTTTCTTCCTTTATAAAAGGACACAGAACCCACGCTGGAGCTAGGCTCTTACACCATGCTAATGCACACCTTGCCTCTCCCAGTCATGACAAGAGAAAACTGGGAGATGGCTTCCTCCGTGGCATACCTGCCTAATGTCAGGAGCAATTTAGCCCCCAAAAAGCCATTTTTATTTCAAAGTAGCAGTGGTAATAACATGAGGTGCCTTTAAAAGCACATTGCAATTTCAGGTGAATGGCATTGATTGCTGCATCTCATTTTGGGCTGTAAAACAAGAACAGCAAAAGCACATTTATCACAGCACTTACCAGCCTGGGTGTTTGTTTCTAACTCTTGCAGGAGGAAAAAACATTACTTTCAGAAGTCCAAAATGTGAAGAAAACAAGCTCCAGACTTCTTGTGCTCAAAAGCCCTATAGTTCTTTTTGTTGTCATGAAAAGCCAATTTCCCGATTTTTTGGGGTTTGATTTCTGATTTGGGGATTTGACAACACTGTATGTATTTTCCTAGCGAGGAATGGAAAAATGTACTCAAATAGTAAAGATCCCTTTTGCTTGTTGAATGCCTATGTGCCTTAGAGAGGTCATCCTCACCATCCCTGTCATTGTACACTCTCTGCTACACCCCTGACTGTGATGCTTGTAACCTCTTTGGCTGAACCAGCTGCCTAATGAACTTGCAAGGAAACACCAGAATAGGTTGCCCCCCTGGGAATACGCTGGATTCTGGCATTCCAAACATGCTTTTCAACAGCCTGAGGACTCTATTTGGTTCAACAGCCTATTAGGGTCCATGTAGTACAGCCTACCAGATTTTACATAGCACTCTAACATCTCCAGCTCAGTCTTTTTGATTGGTAGGCCAGGGCAAAGGGAGAAAAAAAAAATGTCATAAAATACCTTTCTCTCTCCCTCATCAAGTTCTGCAACTTTGAAACAACTTGTTCAAATAACTTCAAATTAAGTCAAATTATCAACTGCCTACAGCCCACTCATGCCAAATTTGAAACTCAACAGAGTAAGGAAAGTGCTTTAGCAAAGATGCCAGTAAAAACTGGTTTTATAGAGGAAAGCAAATTTTGTCCTTACCTAGAGTGTAAGATTGAGAGTTAGACTTACAGAATGGTATTTGCTTAGTTCTGAGTGATCACTATATCCTCCACATAACAAATAAAAAATCAGATAATGCACCCAGTCCCACCAAGTTACCTTCTGAAGAAGTAGCAATAGATTGTCTCTGTTTCCAAGATCCTGCAGTAAAAATACACAAAATGCACAGAGGAAAGCATTATTCACTTCATTTTTGCATCCAGGCACAGGAAGACCAAGTGAATTATTCATTGTCACTGAAGGAATGGAATTAAACTCAGATCTATTGAATCCTATGACTGAGCTTTATCTGCTTTCAGGTCCATTTGCATCTTTTCCTTCACATTTATCAGTATTTCTAAAGCAATTTGAAACTTCTTGATTAAAAAATTAGCAAAATAGAATGTATTCTTACTTATGCTATGGTGGAAACATACACTTATAAAAGTGGTAGAAAATGTTACATGCAGATAATTCAGAAATTATATGTATTTTCCACATTGTCCATTGATTCACCTTTTTAGAAGTCAGTGAACTGATTTTTGTGGGTACTGCAGGGCTTGCAGGAATTGAAACTTTATTAAATTTCCAGAGGGATGAATCCACTCCCTTTTTGACCCTAGAAATATCTGTATCCTAACAACTACACAAAACAATAGTGAAGTGTGACTAAACGTGAATGGCAATGTACTGCTGACAAGCTCTGACCATTAACATTTTTCTTTCTGTTTAACTCAGCAGGCGAAAGGCAGCTAACAGAAGCTGTCTGCTGTTATGAGCACTCACAAGCATTTCATTGTGAGCATGCAAAAGAAAATGAGTGCAATTCTCTCTGAGAATGCTACTTTCTAGGTTTTCATTATTTCTTCACAGATTAATCGTGGATAAATGCACACAGCATATTTAGAAACAGGACACTTTCTTCTGTTGAGATCTTTGAAGCCTGCAACCCAAGCAGGTGAAATAATTGAGACATACAAGGCAAACATCTGCTGTGCAATTGTACTAATATGATTAGTTTTGCCACGGTGTTACTAAAAGAAGAATATAGTCCTTTTATAGCTTAATTGATCACATCTAGATGTTTGGTGAAGTCTGAATGCAATGGGAAAGCTTCTGCAGGGGTCAAAAGTGACTCCCCCTCACACTAGTACATAGCTTTATTATCAATGTATACGCTGAACCCCCTCAGACTTCAGCAGGGTACAGAACTCAGCTTTCCTCCTTTCTGTGCAAAATTACTAGCTACTCTGTTCTTACATAAAAGGCATGTCCTGCTTTGCTTGCAGTTCTGTTTTAAAAGAAAACAATGAGCCCCGCTCAGTGCTCTGGAAAAAGACTTGTAGGTACCTACATTCAGGAGACGATTCATGGCACTGGATCCTGAATGGATGGAAGAACCTGTGTGCTGTCTAGAATACAAACCTCTGTTTCAGAGAGGGCTCAGTGCTTAACACTTCCAACTGGTTACTCTACATGACTTACTGCTCCCAGCACTGGTTGCTTTGATTCCCATTCTGAAACACCTACCAATCTGACACCTTCAACACCAACCTTCCCAACCTGAAACATCCGGGTACCAGGAGCCTTGGCACTTAACCTTAAATTCTGGATTCCACCAAAGGGACTTGTAACTTACATTTAGGGATTACAACACTTTTCTTTCAAGCGTGCAAGCCTGGGAATTCTTTCTGCGCCTTGACCTCCTATACTCAATGAGACCAGTGGTTGTTCATTATTTCCCTCTATAACATTACAGGATCAGTCCACAAAAATTATTCCAGAAAAATTAACCAGTTAATAAAGGGGCATTCCTAAAAAATATTGTTACACATTTCTCTGTCTACAGGTATGACAGGAATCAGATTAGACTAATCCTTTGGCTGCTGTAAATCAATGTTACTGATGAAATTGGTGCAGATGTGCTGATTTACACCTGATGAAAACCTGGCCAGTAAGATCAATTAAAACAACTATCTTAGGAGAGAAATAAAGACTGTACAGCAATGTTCACCTATAAGAAAGCCTCTGCTTGTAAATGTCATGTTGTAGTTCTCTGGATTGTTACTGGAGGGTTCTACGGTACTTAAATATAAAGGGCCAATTTTAAAGTACAAAAATTTAAATAAAGAAAAGCAAAGCCCATGCTCAGTGAATTATGGAGAGTCCATGAAGGGTGGTAAGTGTGAGAATCCAATCCCTGCTCATAGAAAGAGCCCTACTGTATGTTCCTACAAATATTGATGTTTGAAATCCAAAGCACATGTGATGCATTAGTGTGAAACAGGGATTACATACATGCTGCTCTCTGCCCTGCAGTTCAGGAAAAGTCCTTATGTAATGAAGAACTGAAAGACTTATGAGGGAATCCAATGGACTGTTATCGTGTAAAAATACCAGCGCTCTCCAAAGTCAACTCACAGTTGCTCAAATGTATGCCGGTATGTGTTTTGTTTTCCAATGTGCCTGAGAGAGAAGGAGCTCCATTCATGTCAGACCCTGTTAATCTCATACCTACAGCTCAGTCTATGTGAATGAAACAGTGACTTGGGAAAGCCATTGCTTTTCTTTCCAGTCAATTCTCAAACATATAAAACCTACCGCAGGAGAACCGAACACACTCAAACAATAACAGGCAATTTTGCCAATTACAGAAACTACTTGTAGGCAATAAGAAGGGAACTTTTCATCCAACTAGGGGTCTGATTTTGGGTGTTGGAAAATTAAGAATGATTTCTTGATGCTTCCTTCACCTGCTTCTCTCAATAGCCATCTGAATCCTGTAAGTTTTAATCATACGCTATACAAATGCTTGGAGCAATTCTTGATTTAAGAATTTAAGACTAAAAAAAAAAGAGAAAAATTTAAGAACAAAAACCCAAGCAAAATGTAACAACGGAGCTCCGAGGTTGTGTAGTCCCAACATGTTATAGATGAAAATAACTTCATTTTAGTGGGCATCCAAAGAATAGGACCAAGCCCAGAGTTTTTCATAGGCCAAGTTCTGTGCTCTTTTCAAACTAAGCAAAGCTCCCATTAACTTAATGGCAACTCAGTAACAGTTGTAATTGCCTAAGAAGTGCTAAATACGAGCTACAAAGAGACCTTCATAGTCACTTCAAATATAGCAAATGCTCAGTTCCAACACTTTGGGATGATTTGTTTTACCCATCATGCCTTATCCCACATGTTAAAAACCCACTGCCACTAAAGAATACTACTGCTACAGAAATAAGACCTTTGTTTTGAGAATTTCTCAGTAAATACAGGCCTATCCTTGGCTCCTTTCAGATCTCCAGTCAGATACAACTGGTATTGTCACCTGCAAAGTTTTATACAGTGTGTAATTGTGTATCAGTATGACAGAGTGTTTTAATTCACTCTCCTTTCTGTAGCCAAGCTAGCAGCACCGCCTATGCTTCTAGATCACCTGAGCCCCAGTGGTATGGTGGTATCAAAAAGTCATACGACACCTGGGATAATGGGGCCTCTGACTCGTCCAAAGATGGAAATTTGGAACGAAAGAGCAAGAGTTCTTTATGGTCCATTCAAATACATCAGGTTTGGTGAGAGTCAGGGTGGAAACTATTCTGAGTCTGTCTGCATTTCTAAATGGCTTTTGTGAAGGTCAGTATCTTATTTGTAGCTCTACAGGTGTGTTTTGCCCTGCTAGGTCACAGCGGTCCCATAACAGCAGCTGTTCGATCACATCTTTTTAGGAGAGGAAGGTGCAATTTGTGTTATTGTTGCAACCAAGGAGCGTAATAAGCATGCCATGTATGAAGACATCAAGACCTACACAGGTAAAAACTTTAAGAAATAAGTCCTAGTTTTCATTCTGCTTCTCCACAGACCAGCAATTTCCTCAAGAATAATCTTGATGACAGTCTTTACATTTGATTAGACTTCCAAAGAAAGATTTATTTTAAATTCATGCAAACTTTGCAAAAGTAGAGGGCACGAAACTGCAGGATGGCATGATCCATTTGATAAATTCTCCTATTGGAATAAGACTGACATTTTGGAAATTTTCCAGTATTTTTTTTAATATTTTTTAATATAATTCTTACTACGTGAGAATATCAAGTACGTATAATGAGGAGCTCTCTGAAGCATTGATTTGGTATAAAAAAAAATACTTAAACATTTCACAATGCTGTGAAAAAATATGTTATATACAATATAAGTTCTGGTCTTGATATGGGACTTTCCAGGTAAGACTATATAGCTTCATTACTCAAGAGGTCAGAGTTGTCTTATACCTTTGTCGGGGGCTCCATGGAAATTGCACAGAAATTCAGGTCTTGCTTGAAGTACTGTATGCCAAAAAGAAAGAATGCAGGAAAGGAATGATCAGAGCAGAAAGTAACCAGCTTTGCTTTAACAGCAAAAGGCAATTGTAAATTGAAGAGAAGTCTCTATTACAGTTGGCTTATTCTACAAAGCACAAGAATTTTATATTCCTCGTAATTTGCCCTGGATGTTCACATTCATCTAACTGTTTCTGAAAACCTAGTAAACTTTTAGTCTCCATGACATCTGTGCCAATGAGTTCTTCAGATCAATCATCTGCTACGTAATTTTTACTGTGTTGCCTTTTGATCCCTGCTTTCAAAGAAGTGTACAATATATTTTCACTAACTTCTTCCCTAAACTTTTGCCAGGCCTTTCTTTGTTCATTGCCTCTTGAAGTTTACAAGTTCGAGATCTTTACAGCTACATCTAGTCAGCCTTTGGTAGCTGCGGTTGAGTTTGCAGAAGCTCCTTGTCTGGTTTGTTGTGTGAGAAATGTCCATCAGAACAAAAATTAATCATGTGTCAGTCTGTCTCCAATGCCTATGCTCATTTACAGCCAGTGGGTTCTCTCCAGACCAGAGCTGGAATAAGAACTAAAATACAGCTCATGTGGACAAATGGGTCAAAGTCTTGCCCAAAGCTAGCATGACATTATAGAGACAATTTCAGTCTCTCCACATATAGAAAAGACTCGTGCCTTGTAAGAAAAATTATTGCCAAAAATATGTTTAAATAACCAATACCTGTAAATAAAGCATGAATCGCTGTGGACAAGAGATGAGGAGAAAAAGCAGGACATGCTTTCTGGAAAGCTTTTTTTCAGGTTCCTTTCCAGTCTAGGACCAGATGAAGTGCAAAGAACACCTGAGAGGTTGGGAAAGGGTAAAGGAGGAAGAGCTCTGAACAAATAAGATAGATAGATAGATAGATAGATAGATAGATAGATAGATAGATAGATAGATAGATTTCTAGGAGCAGCAGGGAGAAAAATTGTGGTGAGGGAAAGTACTTAGTGTAATAAACAAAACAAGGAACAAGAGGGGAAGCAACATACACACTGGGCACTAAGGTGAGACTGTCTGACGAGCTGGTGAACATACATTGAGGAGGACTGTTCTGATGGAGTCATGACATTTCTCAAGTGTGGAACAGAGTTATCTGTGGATTTAAAGAATACCTGTTTCTGAGTTGGAACCAGGAAATATCTTGCTTATGAAATCTACTGTGTTCTTTCCTCTACCTCTACCTCTGCCTTGCATCACCTCTGACATTTTCTGTAGAAGGGCATGACTTAAGAGTCTCCTTTGACTCTGACCCACAGCCCTCAGGTCTAGATCACTAATCTCCATCCCACATCGAAGGGATATTCAGTGAGTGCTTGGTGACCAATATCTTAATCATTGGGAGGGATGTTTACTGTGGCTATTATAACACGGACTTTTGTAGAGGGTCACTGCCTCCTTTCCATGCTCACCCTACTGTAACAGGAACTGCTCTACCTATTGCTGCTACTGCCACCAGCTACTCCAGCTGTGTGGCCCTAAAACTTTTAGGAAACTGGTGCCTGTAGCTAGGGAAAGCCCAGGTCTCCTAGCTACAGTACTGAATGCTTTTAGTTGCAGTATAGCTGGCCGGAGTACTTCCTGCTCTGGCTGCTGCAAGATGGGCTGAACATCCTTCTGCCCTTACAAGACATGGAGACAATTGCAGTGCACCGGGCAGCTCACCAGTCAAGGAGTTTTAAAGCCAAGATCTGAATGAGAGCTGACAGAAGTGGAAGGAAGGAGAGGCTTGCGTGATTATTAGAGACCACCCTTCTGAATCTATGCACATGCCTAAGAAAACTCTGCCATCTGTACTTTAAGCTCATAGGAGATAAGGAGAGGAAGGAGAGGTTTGTATCACATGTGCTGCAAAGCCTTTGTAAAGAATGAAAACAAACTGCGGTGCTGACTTTGTCTATGAAAAACAGCAAGGCCTCAACCATACCGATGTTTTGTCAAAAAATATTGAATCAATTAGTGACCGTAACATTTTCAAATAGCTTCCAAACAGCAAAACAGATTTTGGCATAAATAAAAATCCGCTGTCTTTATTGAATCCTTATAAGGCAAGTTTCAGGGAAGAAAGAATTCTTAACAGCAGAGTCATCAGGCTGGACCTTTGCAGCCGGGGGAAACTTTGGTAGCAGATGGGGCACAGAATACAAAATTGTCACTTCACAGTTCAGGCCTCACTTTAAGGCCAACTGGAGTTGCTAAATGGGCGTCAGTGAGACTTCATTTATGGAAAGAGGATGAATGTTTCCACTTAGCACATTAGCTGTATAGATGAGGATTTTGTCCCCTGTCCCTCCAAGGTAAGTTTGCAGGAGTCACTGTAATTCGGCTTCAGTCTTCCTTTGTCAGCCAAAACCCATGAAGTGATTCACATGGTGATTTGATCCTCTGAGTATATTTCCAGCTGACTTTCTTCCTTCTTGGGAATAGTACTCAATGGCCTCTGCAGGGTTATCTTCTCTCCGAGAACATTTTAGGTTTGTCAATTTTGGGGATTCCAATCAAGAGAACAAAAATATAATAGTCAGCCTTCTTTCTTCCATCCTAACACCTATACAGAAGACAGCTTTCTTCCTGATTCTGTTACTCAGTTGTACAGCTGTCTCCTCTCAAGAAAACAGCCACTGCTGTTCCCAAAGTCCAGCTCAGGAACGCTTCAGTCACTCTAAACTTTGCTCTCACTTTGATTAGTGGGTTTATCTCCAACTTTTGCGAGGCCTGCCAGCCCAGCTGAGGAAATAGGTAATCTCTAAATTAACCCCACAATTTTGGATATAATACAGGATAGATACATAGAGGAAAAACCACACCCACACCGAGTACAGCTGGAGCACGGGAGATTTCATTTGCATTTCTAAAGTATTCCGAAATACCAAAACAAAGACCATATTTTAAAGTGATTTTTCACCTTACAGACATTAGGCATATCAATGGCTTACAATTTTTAGGATACTTACAAGACTTTGCCAGAATTGGCTGTTAGAACTGAAATTTCACATGCTAAATGTCTGACAGAGAATAGTTATTATTTTATTTGCTATTTCAGCACATTGTGCTGAAAAAGGTTAGCTGTTTCCAATGATGAAATTAGGCGGAAGATGTTGTTTTGTGCATGTTAAATATATTCTTATAACTTTTTTTTTCAGACGGTTCTGCTGAAAAAGAAAATTTGTAATAATTGAAATGAGTTTCTCTTACGTCGGAGATGACCCTTTTTCTTCCCTGCTACAAACGACTCAAAGTTCTCCAAACTCTAAGTCACTGGGGGCAAAGATGAATGTTTGCCTACAAATTAAATTAAATTCTACAAATTAAGTTAAATTCTATAGTGAGTATATTTCAAATTAGGGTTTCAGGGGCTCATCAGGGTTTTCCTGAAAATTGCTCTTTCATTCTGCTGGCTAAAACATCAAATCTGAGATTAAGGGGAATGTTCCTCTCTTATCTAAAGGGCTTAATTGTGCCCAGGAGTCATGGGACGTAGAATCATAGAATCATAGAATCATTTAGGTTGGAAAAGACCGTTAAGATCAGTGAGTCCAATCATAAACCTAACACTGCCAAGTCCACCACTAAACCATGTGCCTAAAGTGCGACATCTACACGTGAAAGAAGCCTGACTCAAATGTTAAGCATGGAACTAGAAATACCCAGGAGACAAGGGCATATGGGAAAGGTGATCAGGAGCAAAAAGGAAAAAAAGGAATGATAATGATGATGATGATGATGATGATGATGATGATGATGATGATGATGCAGAGATGGGAAGGTAGGAGTTGGAAAGTAAGTAGGAGAAAATCTCACTCTTGGAGTGATAAACAAGAAAGAAGTACCTGTAACCAAAGATTTCCATAACTCACTATTCTTTTGATGTCAGCAAACATTCTCAAACTGCGCTGGCTTTTTTTGTGCAATGGAGCTTTGCGAACTACTGATTTGTTTTCTTCAGGATTTGTCCTTGTTACTGTTGTTTAAAAAAAAAAACAACCCCGAGACATTCAGAGAAAGACTACATGTACTACCTAGGGGCTTGCATGACCAACTGTCAGGGAAGAATGCCGAAGCCTGGCTTAGACCTCTGCTTGCCTATCTCTGTGTTACTCTTCTGTGTGCTCCTAGATCTGCCTTCATGAGGGATATCAGCATTTCCCTGAAGGAACTGGAACAATGAGCACAACAATGAAAGCTCCAGTTAACAACATTCAGCTGGCTTCCACTGCATTTGCAACTAAGAAATTTAGGTCAGTTAAAAGATTTTGCTAGTTCCTCTACTCTTTCTCCAGCTAAATGCAGTAGGGGTGTTGCACACATAAGTGGCCCACAGAATCCAAAAGATTCTGACAGATTGTTTCTAATTGTTCTACTGAAGCCTAAAATATGTAAGAATCAGTTGCATACTTTGGTTTTACAACAGTAGTAGTACACTTCCAGGGGTTATTACAGAGCAGGCTGTATCATATCTGTTATTAACTCGCTCCCCTAGGAAACTCTTAACAATGCAATGCCCAATTAAACAAAATAAAGATGTAGAAATGTGAATGGGCTGAGGCACTTCCTTTAGATTTCTCTGTTCCCTACTGGTATCATCCCAACAACGGCAACTGGGATGCTGCTAATTTTGCAACAGAAATAACACAGTAAAAATTTAAGAATGCACAGAGTAACCAATTTTACAATTCCTTAACTTCTGATCTCTCCCCCAGTCTTCACCTGACTGACACTAATCTTCACCTACCCAAAACTCTGGTCATTTCTCAAACTAAATTTTCAGTTTCTTGGATGTTTTCAAAATTATGAAGTTCTGTAGAGCTGACAGCAGCTGAAAAGATGGGCTTGGAACAAGATGATCTTTAAGGTCTCTTCCAACCCAAACCATTCTACGATCTTAGCAAAACTACCAAAATCTGTGTGGAATTCCATTGAACCTACTAAATGTATATATAAAAGCTAGGCAACTGTTAATAACTCCACAGGATATTCAGGATATCAGGATGAAGAAAATACCTCAAAATTATCTGAACGAGCTAGATACTGTACTGGAGTCAAAACTGTTCGTTTGTCTTTACCTGTGATTACTTTGTGATTTCTGCATTTTTCAATTTTTTTTAGAAGTGTTTGTGCATGCCTCTAACAACAGAATGTATTTTCAGTTGCATGAAGCATTGATTTTAAGATAGGAAAAAGCTGATAAAAAAGTTGTGACAATCGGTATTAGATCAATATGCAGCTGCTGTTGCCTGCATTGCAGAGACAGTCCCTCATTGGTTCTTTAAGCTGCGTTTATCCCTGTTTTCTGTTCCACAAAGCTCTGGTCTTCCTGATCTGTCCGTTTTATCACACCTTTATGGCCAAATCTTGACTTAACTGCTTGCTGTGGCAGACTCCTAGCGTATATACTGCCCTGTGCTCATATATGGTAGGCTCAAACCCTGGATATGTAGATAACCTGATCTGTTTTCTAGAAACTTGTTACTTGGACATGATTCTGACAAACCAGAATGTCAGCCCAGGTTTTTTGGCAGTGTGCCTCCATTTTCTGTTTCTGTAAGAGGCCTTTACTTTCCCAAGCTCCTTGTCCCACTGGTAGTTTTATAAAGAAGCTCAGCAGGTCCCTGGAAGTTCACAAAGACTTCTTCATTCATAAACAAGCTGCTTGCAAGCCCCTGAACAGAATGGCTCTATCCGTGACGTCTGATTGACCTTCAAGAACTGCACACATGACAGAAAAAATAATAATAATAAAAAAGGGGGCAGAAAGTTTAAGGAAATAGACAAATGAAGAACAAGGGGCCCATCAGTGTGTTAGTAATGTGGTGAATGCAAGAATTAAAGATATAAATATCATGATGGGCTGTATTTGCATTGCCACAGTCTGGTTAAAAGAAAGAACCCCAGAGCTAGGAACCGACGGCTCTTGCATCCCTAATGTCTTCTATATAAAAATTGTCATTTTCTTTGTATGATTAAAATAAAGAGCATCAGCAAAATAAACTCTCCCTTCCTACATGTTTCTTTTAGTGAATCTACTGTTGATAGAAGATGCCAGTCTAACAAGTCTGCAGACAGAGGCCTTCTGTCTGCAGAATAGGTACAAGACAAGCAGTGGCAGGGAGAGGGTCTCTGCCACACACAGCTCACTCAGACCAGCGAGACCACCCCAAGAGGGAAGGGAGCATTCGGTCCTTCTCCTCCTGACTGACAGCAGCAGCCTGGGAGCCAATCGGTGCCCTTTGCCAGAGCAAGTTTCGGGCTGTCTGGAGTCTGAGCACTTGTCACTAGCCTGAAGTTAACAGTCCGTTTAGCTTCATTTTCTACCGGGTGCTACTGACAACTACTCTAGAGCGTGTAAGGCAGGTCATTACTGGTCTCTAACATATGGGTCATTCAAGCTATTGCCATTTTTAGTTATTCTATTAGTCACCATTCCCTGTGCTCTCTTTGTTCATCTACCTCCACCAACCACCCCTCCATCCTACTTTGAATCAGGGGCAGCCTTTCAAAACAATCCCATTGCTCTTTTATCCTCCCCAGCAAGCTCACTTGCTCTCTGCCTCCTCCGTACTAGAATCTTTGTTTCTTCTTTTGCTTCCCAGTTGGCACTTTGTTTATCTTCCAGTTTTGCCATTCCAGGGGAATCCCAACAGGGCAGCAAGGACTTTCTTCACCTTGAGCTGTTAACAGCTGACAAACACCCTCTCTCTTCTTCAACAAATCCCATGCTCACATATTTCTAACTGTACATTTTGAAAGTCAAAACTTCTAATTCCTTTCCCCCCTACACACTGCTTCCTGTCTCTCTGGCAACAGTTGATGACATTGCTGTGTCCTCCACAATGCCAAGCCTCTGATGGCAGGCGGAGGATAAGTGAGCAACCTCCCAAGTACCTGCTTTGTGATACTAAGAGAAGATATTGTGTTATCTCTTCTCTCCCACTTGATCTAATGATTTGTTACAGTGCCAGAAAGGATGCTATAGACTTTCATTTTATGTCAAATTCCAACACTCTGAGTGACGTGATGGCTTACAAGACTAGCAATGGAACAGAGTTCAGTCCTGACTAAGGGTGACCACAAGCCAAGATCAGGTTCTGGCTGTAGGTGGCCTCATCTTAGGTGAACTTCTGCAACAGATGCTGAGTTTCCAACTGTCTGAAAAACATCATCATTTTAGGTAGAACAGCTGATGGTTCTCCATCAAGATGCCTGCCAGTGAATTAGTCATTGAAACTAAATTAGGTTTCATTACTCTAGAAGCAGTCACTCCAGCTTAAGACTAAGTCATGCTGGCAAGGCTGTATGGAGAAAACACTGGCATTTCCTACACCGTAAGTGCTCTGTGGGTAAACAAGAACTTTCATCTTTAGGAATGGGAATCCAGAATATCTCAGCAGTGTTCTCATCACAAGAAAATTACCTTACAGGCCCTGAAGGACATAAGCAAGGTCAGGTGGCAAGTCAGTGAAAGTTGTCGGTGGGGACCTCACAATCACTCAAATCATGGTCCTCTTTTTTAATGGTGCTTTGCCCACCTGGTCTCTAGAACTGTAAGCACAATTAATTTCCCCAGAAGCATTCAGGTAAACAAGCTGTGATTTGCTGCTATTGAGATTGATTTAAGCCAGCACATAGCTTGTCTAAGAGGGCTAATATGTACCTGAGCATGTTCTTTGGTACTAATGTCAACTAGTACTAATGTCAACTAGGACAGTCCTCTTCCATGCTATTAGTTTCACTTACCCTGTAACAGGGTGGCCACATCTTAACTGTTTATTGCAAACTGCTAACTCCTGAACCATGCACATGAATTGCGTGGGAGATTTCCAGGTAATGGAAGTGAAACTGTGCCAGAAACATTTTCAACAATCTAATAGCACAGAGAACTAAGTTCCAGTGCTGAGGAACGCTTCCTGGCACTGTTTACTTTACTAGTAGATGAAGCCTACTGGGACACTTTTTACTGCTAGCTTTGCTGGGCTCAGGCACCATTAGCAAAAATGGCAATGTGTCAAAGTTTTCCAACGGTAGACATGGCTCCTGAGTACTTGAACATGTTCCCTTTACTGTTAACAGAGATTTCTAGAATATATCATTTCCTCCTCTGATTCTCAAGAATATAATCATTTTCAGGCTAGAGTGAAAAGCAACAACCAGGTCTTTATCCCCACCCTTGTGTCTTTGGTCCAGGACTTATCAGCTTTACGCAGGTCCTCATAGGTAACCTCTTTGTTTACAGATCCTGATACTTTATCATTAAAAATGAATTAAGCCCCTCTCAACTGATAATTACAATACTTACTTTTTCAGCAGACATATTCTTCCCTGAATCTATATGAATATCAATGCAATTTCTGAATGCAAGTTGAAGGCAGAATTTTAAAAGAGGAAGCATGAAAATGGACTTCTAATGAGGCAATGAAAATCCCGTTTTGAGATAAATTCTGATATTTCACAAATGTATTTGTATTGCATACTGGAACAAAATTTAAAATATTCAAAGGTGTACAGCAAGTGGAAGCACTAAGCCAGCTGCATAAACAAAGAACATTTTTGTGAGCTGGAAAATGGGCAAAGAATAAACTTGCAAAGGAACCAATAATGGATCATCAATATCTGTAGATATCAAGCAAGGCTTTCACAGAGTGAGACAGATCCTCCTGCAGTTGCTTTAATTTTGGCCCTTCTCTAAATGAGTATCTAATATGACAATACACTGCAGTTGCTGGTTCACTCCCCTGTGCTTGCAGATCACATTTTGGTCTTCAGAGCTGGTAAAGCCCAGAATTCAAGTGAACTCCTATTTTAGGGAGTGCTTCATAATTTGTTCTGTGTGTTCAGATACAGCAGATATTGCTTTGATGACTCGATGGGGAGCTCACAGAAATCCAGCAGCTAGGCTGCTGGCTTCTCTGATGTAAACAAAAAACCACCTGGACATCATCTGCTTGGTTTACAAACGGTGTCCTGATAATAGCTCTCCCCAGTAAGCTCAGCACCATGCAATATTTCAAAAAGAATCATCACCCTCGTGAATGCTTGCCAAAAATAAAACTATTTTTTCCATTTTATTTTATTTCTATGCAATAAAACTTTTTTTTCCTGTTTTCAGCATCCAGTCACACCGAACTTCAATTAGTCCTGGTAGCCATTCATTGCAGGCACATTTCGTGATACTCTCAGTTCTTCTAATCATCCAGTAGAGACAGTAATGCCTTATTATTGGTAAACATGCAACTGAACTGATTGTCATTAATATGCCTGCAATAGCACATAGGAGAAAGGCAAATGAAGCCTGGTATAATTGCCTGACTCCACAAAGACGGTGACAGGGTCCCATCCAGACATAACCTGGAATCCCCAAGAATTCAGTTTCTTCTCTCTGTCAATGATGACTATTGTGAGTTCCCTGGCACACGGAAGAGTCATCATCTTGGATATCACAAGGTACGAAGTCTTGGAAACAGACCTCTAAACTCTTTTGTGCATGTGAAACACCAGAGGACATCACACATAGAGTTGAAAAGCCATTTAAGTTCTGGAGTATCATGACTGCACATAGAACAAGCTGGTAGGTGAACAGCTACTCACAGTCAGAATGCCAATATTTTAACTATTCTTTCCACTCATCATTTCACACACTCCTTTTCTCCTAATTGTGGTTGAAAAAATTAAGTCACTACAATTCCAGAGTTGTTTTTATACTTGGCTGAAGACTGCTTTTTAGCTTCTTAGCATTTTTTTACTGAAACAGGATGTGTGGCTCAGAGTATAATGCGGGTGTCAATGTAATGGACAGCGTTACATGGAGAGGGAGAAGATCACCTACACACCTGGTGTACCAACTTTTATTAACTGGTGCACCACTCAAAAAGACTGGTCATTCCATCCAACCTTGTAGAAAACCATCAGAGGTTTTAGAGTATTTGTTCTACCAAGCATCTTTCGATTACAGTGATCTATCACCCGCTGTCTCAGAGACACTGAGTTTTACAGTCTTCTCGCAAGGCAAGTATTAAACAAAGCGATGGAGTTCCATATGTAATGAAGTAGGGCAAAGACTGTGCTTGAATTTTGTAACAGATTTTTACCCTCTCAGTTTGTGGTGATGCACTAAAAGTGTTCCCCAAGGCACTGGAAAGAAAGATTCTATCTTCCTCAGGAATGTGCCTAAACTGAAATGTTTGAGACCTCAGCAAGCCCAGACAAAATTAACTGGCACTATGACCTGGTCACAGTTTTCCATTTGCGTATTTGTGGAGCAGGACATGTACCTTACTACATCCAAGTCAGAACACAGAGAGAACTGATGAAGAATGCAACTATCTTAATGAGAATTTGAAGACTCTCACTAAGGCTAGATGTTTTTGTGAACATCTTAAATGACTATATTTGGTAAGAACTTCAGTTTTACCATTTATGAATGCTATTGTTTTACTTTTAAAATATTTTCAATTTTTTTTGAATGTTTTAAGTCTTTTCTATGGCTCAGTTCTCCTTTTGAAACCCAGGCTTCGACCTTTACCTGTTGGAAATACCACAGCTGCCTGGGAACAAAGACCAGACGCACCACTGATTTTCCCAGATGTTCAGCAGTAAGAACCCTACAATTTTTAGCAGCTCAGTGCAACCTTCATAACTCTCTGATGTTTTCTAGCAGGGGTTATACACACATCTGCTCTAATGTTAACTTCCTATCTCTCCTTTTCTGCCCCCTTCCTCACTCTCCTGGACAATCAGAAAAAAACACAAGGGTCACGAACCTAACTGCAAGCATCTCTTCCTGCTTCTTGTGTGGTTTTCACCCTGACCTTGATACTCTTTTCTGTTTCCCTAGTGGTACCTCATGCTCACACCACCCCCTCATGCTTGCTTAAGAACAGGAACAGCAGAAAGAGGGAAAGAAAGTCTGGCAATTAGAAACACAGCCTGAAATTTCCTGCTTCTAATGCCTATTGCAAAGGGGCTGCTGTTTCTCAGTTAACAGAGAGTAAAACAAGAGAAAATTAATGAGCTTAGCAAATTGAGGACAAATTGAATAAAACGGGACCAAATTCATCCCTGATGTCTTTTCTTTGAGGGCAACAGAAGGATAAATTCATCCTGATATTTTTAACTGGTTTTTAAGGACACAAGTGAGGATTGGAGTTTTTGTTGTTGCTTTGGTTGTTTTTTTTTTCAACCATGCAGTCATTTGGTACTTGCTACCTAAACTACTTCATTAATCTTCTGTACCTTATTATTGTTATTATATCCCTGTAACCTACATGATAGAGAGTGGAAACAACATGATTAAATGGCTGAGTTACTCTCACTAAGGAGTGAACCAGCCACTGAATGACTTGAAACAAGTCACTTTTGCTCTCTGTGCCTTTGGAAATCCCCGGCCTACATTCCCTTAACAACCAGCTCTTCTACACAGATACCATCTCTTCACTATGCTTAAGTAGTTATTAGAGTTTTCTGCTTACTGGCTTGGTCTAAGTGAATGTTTATTACAATAAAATATGTTTATGGCCGGTTTACCACAGAACTATAACAAGGACACTTCCACAGTATTCAGGTGCAAAAAACTGCTATGTACTACATTCAGCGCTAAGAGGTGTTGACAGTACTGTCACCTAGCAGACTTACTTGGCCTCAGGAAAGAAACATTTTTGGCTTGGAATTGTTACAGAGCTTAAATATGCAAATAATTGGAGAGTCCAACAAGAGTTTCCAGTGACTAAAATACTAATTTTCGTTAACCACACTTACACTGTAAATTTACTATTACATAAGTCACATGTAAATGAAAAGTCTTAAATCAGGTGTGGAAGGTACTTGTAGACAAACACTTAGCAATAAGTTCAAATGAAGCAGCAATTGCCCTGTTGTGGCCTAGGTGGAGCATTTGCAAGTGCCGCACAAAGAACTGGCTATTCACATGGTTCTGGCACTCCTTCCTAGTTTCCTGCTGCTAAATTACATTAAGAGACTCTAAACATGCTTTCTTAATATCCCTGCCCCCTGCAGGGAATTATTGTGGTTGCCACAAGAACGTTACTTGATCATGATGGGGCAGGAAAGGGCTTGGTACAATCCTGAACAAGCCATCCATGTAACTGTCTCTGGGGTCCTAATTCGGTTTGTTGTCCCTACTCAGCAAAATACGTAGCCCCTCTGTTTAACTTACAGGAGGGGTTAGGTAAGAGGGACTGCAATGAGAGCTAGTACATTTTTAATTTTCCCAGTGATGTCAGTGGAGTGTTGGAGGTTACCACTAGCGCCACAACTTGCATTATAGACAGTAAGCTCTGCAGAGCATGGACTGTTTTTATAATTTTATTTTTCTACAATACTTCTTATCATTAGGGTTTGAGCTTTAACTGTGACTCCTACAGTGCTACTGTAATATAGTGTCCCATCTGCATAGAAATATAGACGTATTAAGGGACAAAACCAGAAAGCCACAGTATCCCAACAGTTTGATCATTGCACTCGTCTGAAGCCAGCCAATGAATTGTCATGTAGTTCAAATTAGTGTCAGTTCCCTGTTCCTGGGTCTCAGCTTACCCTCGTCTAGTTTTCAGATTCACCACTCTTAAAATGTATTGTTATTTAATTGATGGCAGTACATGCAGCAGAATTGACTCAGAAAGTGCTACTCGGTTAATTAAAACAGGAAACTGTGGCTATATCCCTGTTTCTGAATTTGCTAATCATATATTTATCTGTGAAATGCACACTGATGAAAGAACATTCATTGATAATTCTGAGTGAAAAATATCCAAGCCTCTGTTTGGGTTACGTTTTCTGACTTAAATGCATTTGCCAAATTGTCATACTTTACTAAATATAAGCCAGCAACTTTAAATCCATAGACTCATATCACAAGCCAAGCATTCCGCTTAGTGATGTCCGCAGTAATCCCCAAACCTCTGTTCAGCTACACTAGACTGTTAGAAATGGCCTCTCTCGATCAGTTCAATCAGGTTTTTCTTTGGATCAATCTTAATCAGAGCCTTACTTGCTATAAATTGGTTAATGAAACTAGATCAATTTATCTTTAATGAAGACTTTATCCAGCAAAATGTCTTCTTCACAGACTGCAGGATTGTCCATGTATGTGTTGGTATAAACACATACATATTTCTTGCAACAAAATGACAGGAAAGCCTGACATAGGGTAATGATGCTTCTAAATATTGTCTTCTGAAAACATGGAGCCCCCTCAATCTGTGCTGCTGCCATCTATGAGCTTGTAATCGTAGCAACTACAGGTTCTGTCAGTAACAACAGTGCAGGATTACAAAGGGCAAAAATGTGAATTTTCAACCTTTGACCTCTTTGTGCTCTCTTGACTTATCTTTGCCCTCGTTTCTTACATTGATCTCAACTGGTAGAAGTTCCTGAGAGCCTTTGTACACCTGAAAACAGAACTGTGCACAAATCATCCTTCCCACTGAATCTCAAGTCAGATGTGAACAAGGCAAAGCAACTACATTTGTTTTGCCTAGAATCAGAACTGCTCCTTGCAACTGGTCCCCAGCAAGCTCCATTTCTGTTGTTCAGACTCTTCTATGCTGCGTCTGAGCCTCCTCGCTGTTGCTTCATCCCATGCAGTGGGGACCCCAGAAATGAGGTGCAGGAGGGTTTGCACTGGGACCGTGCATGATGGGGACTTCCCCACACTGGTTGAAAACAGTAATAAGGATTGTGTTCCTGCTCTGTTGCATAAGCAGAATATAGAGTGGAGAGAAGGCGATGGATGTTAATCTGGTTTTGAAATTAATTTAAACCCCTTTTTCTTCTGTAATCCTTTCTTCAAGCTCTGGTGTTTTCACATGATATCAGAAGAATGAAAACACTTAAAACCCTGTGCTAATAGACAATAAAATGTAAATTATGCTCAGTTGGAAGCTGTTCAAACCAAAGGCATCTTTTGGACTTAATTAAAAAGCAAGGTACCCCCATATGAGATTTAGCAACATGTAGCTATTGACTTCTCTATTAACAACATATTGTCATACGCCTATGGAGCTGAAAGCCAGATGTGCTGTACTGCTGCAGCACACAGTTTCTCAATTCTGCTTCATCAATGTACTGTGTGCCAGAATGTGGGGAACCTGATATTAATAGACTAAGGGTCACTGTTACTTTGACAGAACTAGCAGCTTTACTGAGGGACCTATTCTGACTGCGCATCTACTAAGTGCTAATTTACATACACACCTTCTGATATCTGCATGTGGAAGGCCTCACGCAAATCATCAGGGTTTGGTTCAGAAGATGTAATCTGGCCTTGGTTAGGATGAAGTCTGTTTTACCCAGTTTTACTGTGCAGTGAAAACCTCAGTTTTTGAAAACATGTGTGTGAGACAGACTAAGAGACTCTTCTCTCTGACTGACATGATCTGGTACTCTGATATAGATATATATGATTATGCACATAGAAAGCTATGATTGTATGCATATAAATATAAATCTTACATGACTACATATGTATTATTTATCTTAAGTTTAAGCAAAAGTATTCTTACTCCCAATGAAGCTAATGAAGGGACGAAATACTTGCTTTTTGAGGGTATTTTTATATGACTAAAGCTTGTTAATTAATGAAAATAAGAGCCTTTTCATGAAAAAGTTATTCCTGACAAATGAGATACTGCTTTTCTGTATGAAAAATTACACAATTACTTTTGTATGTCATACTTTGTTGGAAAGATATACCAGGGCAGCTAAAAAACCTACTCATCCCTTTCTCTGTAAGCATACATGGTATGTTGCTCCTTGCCATAAGAATGAAAAGAAGCTGTATCAGTGTGCTGCCCACTCACTTCATCATGAATACAGCTGCATCTGGCCAGGGACTTCGTAACAGAGTGATAAGTCCTAGCTGGAATTCTATGGTTGTTTTATGCAGGAAGTTGGGTGAGATAAATATAATGATCCCTTCCAACTTTAAAAAAAAACCCACCCTGGGAATCAGTATTTCTCAGTTTCTAACTTAAGAGATGGCCACAAAAAGAAGGGAAGTGACTGCTTAGAATCATGCAACGGCCTGCAGGAGATGGCTAAGTAAAATCTCATTGTCATGATTCCTGTCTGATAAATCTTGCACCTTGTTTCCTTCAAAGCAACACATGACAGAATTAACACTTTTTCATACAGAAAACAGCCTTTTTACAACAGCTCATGCTAAGTCATATGCTTGATTTTCTCTGTTTAGCAAATTTCAGAGACTGTTGTCATCAGTGCCGATCCAGGATAGTTCTATAAAATTCCAGTTCAACTTTTTGCATTAGTTATGATCAGAAAGACTATATTTTCATAGGAGTTAACTGTAATTGGAAAGGTCCAATGCCTTTGACTGAAAACTCTGCCTTTTTTCTCAGCATGGCAATTCCCGTATCATTACATAGTCAAGGGGTAAACTGAGTATGCTGTACTTCCATTGGAATTTCCATGCAAAGATCCAAATCCATTTTAGAGAAAGTCTGATTAGGAATACTGTTCTGTTATAAAGTGATGCTCAATTTAGTGGCAGAATCATGGCAAGCCCAGTTGCTTCATACACTACACGGAGCATGGACTTGATCTAAAACTTACTAATTTAGTTCCTGTGTTTGAAATCAGGCAGGTAGATGAAAATGGCTCAGGGCTAGCACAAGTGGTGTGTCCATTTGGGTCCCACAGGATCTCTGCTAAACAATGTTTAACCTTTGTAGTGTTGTTCTGCAAATGGTTGAATTTCACTCTGAATCTCACTTTAGAGCTAATAAAGTAATTTATCTCTTGCAAGGGGGATATGAGGGGAGGAGAGGACAAGGTCCCTGGTAAAGGCTGACTCATGGTCTAAGCACTGGCAGAAGAAAAATTGCCTTAATGATTTCGACACGCTGTTGTTGAACCAAATATCTTGTTCCCATAAAATGCTTTTCATCTATCTATAGACAGTAACTATCTGATCATAGCTGAAATGCAGGTTATTCCATAATGTGTAGTACCCTTCTCCAGCCAGAGATAACATCATTTGCTTACCATACATGCCTCTAGAGCAGAAAAACAATATGAGTCTCCACTGCACATTCCAGCATTGCAGCTTTTTCAGAAGGAACTTTCTTCCACTCCAGCTTCAGCTTGGTACCTATATAACATAGGCACTGTACCCTGCAAATAGAGAACAAAACAAACTTTGACGTTCCCTTAAACTAACACAACCATTTCATCCTTCTAGCACATGCCTGTGCATGGATTCCTATACTGCAATTGATATTTATTGATCTAGATTCGTATGATCCAAGAAAAGCTTGACTGCATTGCTTTGTGGTAAAATTATAAGGGGAAAAATTGGAATACAGGGGAGAAGGGAGGAGGAAAGCCAAGCTTTTATAACTCTTTGTAAACCTGGTTTATGTGAGCCTAGCCAACCCAGGGTCTAAATGATCTGTTACGCTTAAGAAGTGTATGTGAAAGGCAGCACTGTTGCTGAGCTGCTGGTGCCCCACAGAATCAAAATATTTCTGCTGAGCTACAATTTAAACAGTCATACTCCAATTATGGGAAGCAGCCCCTGTGAGGAAGTATGCCTTCCTTCTCAAAGCACTTCACCTTCAGCAAGTAAACATTCCTAAGTGTAATATTAAAAGCACTAAAGTTTATGTGCATTTTTATTTTGTGCTAATAGAGCAATTAAAAATGCACACTGTCTCAACTTTGCATTTTTATTCTAAAGAGGTTTCAGTGTTTTCCTGTGGATTCAGGTCTGATCTGCACATCACTATCTGTCAGGAGAATACAGACTTGTCCTGACTTTGTGCTTTCATTAATGTAATAATTGACTATTACGGGTTCTCTGTTATGACTCCAAGGAAGCTTCTAGCAGCAGAACTCCTCCTGCCTGCCACTTGTTCCTGTGCCTGCCTCTAACATATAGGAACAATCTGAGTAAAATAAGATTTCACAAAACATGAAACCACAATTAGATCCCAACTCTCCATCTTCTTCCTTCTCTATCTCCATACAGTGAAACCATCTGTACATTTGGCAGATAATAAAACCATCCTGTTAGAAACTTGTAGATTTTCTGACAGTGCTGAATACACCGTGGGAGAGTAGAGAGACTTGTGCCAGCAATCAGGTAAAGTGTCCAGAGAAACACACATGATGATTGTGAGAAACCTGTATGTGGTGGGTGGAAAAGGGGAACATTTACTCCTTTCCAGTGAGTCTATACAAAGAATTGTCAAGCATCACATGAATCAGAATAGCGTTGTATTTTCCAAAACATACATCCACACAAATCGAGAACATTTTCCAAGGTCTTCAGGTCCTATTTACCAACTTTGCACACACTCAGATTCTTGGAAAAACTCCACACTGCATTGATTTTATGTATATGCCTGGCCCTTGAAAATCTGGCATCTTTTCTGGATGTATAAGCCTTAAGATTCCAAGAGAAGTTCTTTCAGTAATGTTCTCAAAGGCTGAAAATGAATTTGAAATGGCATATGGCTCTCACACAGCTTCTCTGCAAAGAATTTATCCATTATGGGAAAGAAAACGGAAAGAACATCTGGAGGCCTGTTGAAAAAAGGTTAGCAAGAATTAATTCAAGCTTTTTTCCCTCCAAAGCATGTAGATAGATTCTAAAAAGATCTGGGCTGAGGCTCAAAACTAAGGTTATACTCTCCTCACTGGATCTTCCACTGTGTTCAAAGAAGTAGGGGAAGAAGATAAGACACACTGTGAGGACGGTTAACATCTGGAGCAAAATTCTGAGGCCACTAATTGATTTTTCATGTCTCAAGATCTTCACCTGAATATTTGCAGACATGCAGACTGGCAGATATGCTTTAAAAAGGTTGTTGGACTCATTGCTTAAGTAACCAGATGAGATCCTCTGGCCTTTTACACCAATAGTCAGGCTAGAGGATCTAATGGTCCCTCCTGGCCTTAAAATCTGTGAATCTAGAATTACACACCACTATAAAACTTATGTAAGGGAGGGCAGAATAGAGGCCAAAGAATTACAAAGAGTATTTATAAGCCTGCTACAGTCATCACTAATGTACATATAATTGGCAAAGCATTTACATCAGAGGCCAGTTGTAACACATACATTTATTGAAGGCTTGCACATTTCATTATAACTGAATTACTGAACATATCTAAGCCATTTATAGTGAACTGTGGCAAACTCTAAAATAAAGTAAACACATGTGCAGGGGTTATTGATGTGGTATGGCTGTTCTGATATTTAAAGGCATTATAAACTATTTGCAAGGCATTTAATAAAAGTGACCTACATTTATATAGCGCCTTTTATCCTGAGGTATCCCAAAAATTCTGTACAAACTGTATAGCCTGCCACTGCATTACTCCAGGCTGACACCAGCGTGACTCTTCTGAAGTCAGTTGGGTCACAGCACCATCATGCTAGAGTTAGAATGTGTCTAGTCCAATCTTGCATACATAAATGGTGAAGTGATGGGGAAGTAGCAGTCGTTTCACAGGTTTCACAGGACCTGAGTCCTTAAGAAGCCACTGGATCATCTAATTTGACATTTCATATTACTTAGGGCATCTCTGGAAAACAGGCAGAGGATTTGGCATGTTTCCTTACACGTGTGAGCATGAATACCTTACGCATCTGAGCACTGCAACTCTCAAACCTCACATCTAAGCTTGCCTCCCAATAATTTCTTTCTTACATATTCTTCTTGGAAATAGGGACACCAAAACTGATCTCATAAATTCCATGTACAGAAACAAAATGACTTCTCTATGACTGTTTGATATTTCCATTTCATGGCCTTTCTGCCCTCTTACAAGATCCCATTGTCCCTCTTATTTTCAGCACTGCACTAAGAGCTCTTGCTGGGATGGTTATTTATAACAACATCTCACTCCTCTGAATTTCCAAGACAGAGACTCACAGCATGTGGGAATACCTTAGTCAGCAGTCTTAAAACTCAGTTTATCAGACGAGCACATGTCCAGATGATTCCAATCACTACATTAAGTGATATTGGAGCAAAAAGCAGTCTGTGGGGGTCCCTCCTAGCACCTCTTAACAAATAAATTAGATTTGTTGGTGATACATCCTTTTAATTCTAAACAACATCAATCTGTGAAAAAGGACCCTTCAGCCCTGGTCTCCATCTGTATCTTATGGAAGGAAAGATACTTGAGCCGGGAGGGAACTTCCATGCAGTCCACTAGATGCTCGGATTTCATGATCAGAGGTTTACGACTGGATGGGGCCAGGTGATGGGACGTTACAAGAACACCTACCCTGGAATGCAGCCAAAGCCTATCAGTACTAAGTCAAAAGCCTTGGAGAACGCCATGTATGCTTTATCAGAACACTCCTCATATCAAATAGATCAACAATCCCATCAGAAGGAGAATAATAGGTTGACTTCTGGAGATATACTTTTAGAGAAGCAACAAGAAATAACTCTTTTGACCAAAGCTACGATGTGGTAAGCCACAGTGGAACTGAAGCAAAACCCCAGCACTAGCATTCCTGGAAATAGCATTACGGCATCTTTAATTGACACTAAATGGTCAATATAATATAATTTTTAGGACTTCTGCAAAAATGTTATCTGTAGCAGCCCAAAGCCCATACAGCTCTGGCCTCTAACACATCAACATTTTTTCCTAGCACAAGAAGGACCTTTCTAACAAGACTTCAAATCAAGGGCTAATACCCTTTAAATTTACTTTGAGAGACTGTTGTGCGATAACATAGCATGACTGCTGGTATACAGAGACCTGATAATGAAAACAGAATGCCAAAGTACTCCACTTTTTTCAACTCTCTGAAACTAATAAAAGATACTACTTCTCCCTGCAAACTATGCCTGTCATACCATTATGTCATCATATCACTACAATCACATTACTAATGTAGTCTGCAATCTGCTGTAGTACTCTAATTGCATACCGCTGAACTTTATTGATAATTAATGCATGTGCTCACTATATTCTGCAATTAAGAAAAAAAGAAAAAGTCAGCATTGTGCGCAAAATGATGTGCTTCCCCCTCATCTAAAGGTTCCTCTTTAGAATACTCTTAAATTCACTGTAAGAGTCACAAAACGGGTTTTACAGTGTGAAATACTCTAAAATACTATGAATTGGCTCAGGTAAGCGATCAAGGTAGATGACAGTGAAGGACCCTCTACTTGCATATTGTGAAGATCCTTTATTAAGTAACATTCGTAAAGTATTTTCCCCTCTCTTTCTCACCAGGGAAAAATCTAGCAGAGCCAACACACCTGAAGTGATACAAGGTTATTTTATCCCATTTTTGGGGTGAAAGATCAGAGATTTTCTGTGTTGTGACTTCTTTTTTAAACAGGTCGTTTCTTAGACCTCTTTAGATCACAGTTACACAAACGATTTCACTGGTATGACCAAAGGGCTGTGATGTCTAGCAGGTGGCAAGAACAAGCAGCTGACGGATGTAGGCAGGCTTGGCAGGGACAGGAACAGGAACCCTTTACACTCAGCTGTGAAAGGATTTGTAAAATGGAACTGCAACCTCAGGAACTTGAACTTGCTAAACGCTAATGACAAATCAATGAGAGACTCAGGATGTTCTTAGATAAACACGTTCTCTGGTGCCAAATCTGACTTAAGAAGTTCCTGCCCTCCTCTGCACCTGCTAACTCTTTTTCTCTCCCTCCAGCATTGCCAATCGCATCACTGAAATGTGTTGGATTAAAATTAAAACTTTTAACCCTATTTTAGTTCTGGTTTATAGAGTGGCTCCACAAACTGTTGTCATGTAAGTGAAGAGCTGGAGCATGACACCTCATGAAAGGGGCGGGGGAGCAGGGAGGTACCTGAACAAGATAATTATAACAATGGCAAATATACATCTCCTGAGCTTTGGTATCATCTTTGATATCATCTTTGATATCACACATCATCTGATCCAACGATAAAGTCTCCCTGAGTTCAATGGCCTTTGAAATGAGGTCCCAAAAGCAGGTACTGTGCAATAACAGTTTTATCCCCTTCTGGCTAAAAAGATTTTGTTAAAGAAACAAAACACTATTTAGAAAACATTCAAACTCCCCAGAATGTAGATCTGTCTAACCATTGCTATTTTCATTGTCCCATATTGTGCTATTGCTACCTTTAAATTTCAATGTTTACCTTTATCTCTCAATTTTATACTACTATACATAGATTTATTATATAGATTCATGTGGTTTTACAGCTGCCTCACACAGTCTATGAAATCTCAAACATGCTTGTTTAGACTATGAGCTTGTTTATTCTGGACTATGATGACCAAATACACTCTCTAAAGCTAATGTGATTAGCTTGGCCAAGCTGATTAGGAAAGAAGTATGTCAGGAATTCCTCCTCCAGATGTAGCCTGCATTGCTCAGAACTTTCTCCAGTGGGAGCATGGTTCCCAAGCTTCACCTAACTTCACATAGATGAAGAAAAATCCAAAATATAAAATTAAGGGGGCAGAAGGAGGGGTGGGAGAAGGCAATGATTGCCTTAGACATGTGCGCACTTAAGGGAATTAATGTTTACTGATACAATGGAACGTACAGAGGCAGGCACATCGTTTAATGTGTTAGACTTGCAGACCTTTGACTCTTTTATGGTTAATTAGCCTTTAGCTTAAGAAAGCCCCCAGGTCATAGAACTTCCATCAGCTCTGAATTCAAAGCTTTGCCCTCTCTCACCCTGGCAGTTTACAATGTAATGATGATTGATAGCCAGATGAAAGCATTAGCTGGGGCCTGTCTTTTTGCATTGTGCTGGGAGAGAAGTGTAATGATCTATAGCTGCAATGGTTTCAGAAACCATTTTAGTTGATTGTGACCTTAATTACCCACTTACGCAGGCTTTGGCCAAATTGATTTTATACTGCTTTATTCTACAGCAGGTTAAAAATTAACCTTGCAATCTTAGATGCATTTTACAAGGTTTCTATTCCCTTGTTACCTAAAAAGCCCCTAGTGAATACCGTCTCAGGCTGATATTCATGAACTCCAGTAAAAAGGAAGAATGATACCTTTTAACAATGACAGATTTATACTCTGAGAAGATACTGGGTCAAACACTTAACTGTTATCAAAGTTATACTCAGATGACCAAAAATCTTCTTATATTTAGTTAGTGAGCAGTATGTGAGATAGATAGATTCCCACCCAAAAAAAACCCTTTTTTGGTTAGCCCCAGGAATCATAGGCATCTTTAAAATGTTCCAGACAAGCAGCAGCAGATGCTGTTGGGATGAAAAAAACTGCACATACACAGGAGCTAAGTGTCTGATTTTATTGGCCTAAGTAGCATACAGATGAGACTGGTAGAGTATTTGGAGCGGGAAGCACCATACTTCCCCACAAGAAGTCCAGCCTTCACCACCTCACATAAGGAACATTCTGAATGAAATCTGTCTAGACAGAAAAAAAGGCAGAAAGGATCATAAAGACACATTATCCTTTCCCACTTAAAGGGAACCCTCCAAAACAAGGCAAGGCACAGGGGAGGGAAAGATGCGACTTTCTCACTCCACGCTCTTTGCTTACAGGGCAACACTCAGAACATTGCTAAGATTGCTACAGCAGGACTGAAACTGTAGTCAAGCCCAAACTTGTCTTACATCCTCTGTGAGAACAAATGTTTTCTGACAGAGAGAACTCAGGTCTACACTGCCTCACTGTGCCCCACGTGCAACGGGGAGGAGGCAGGGTAACCCCATTCTAGATCTGTTCTGATTGTTCAGCCAATGTGAGCAGATAAAGTGTCATAGTATCCTTCCTAAAGGAGTCTTAAAACTGTCTTTCACAAAAGATCACACAGTCTGTGCTCCCATGGGAACTCTGGCAAATCCACAGAACTATAGGCACTCCATATCTAGGTAGTGCGGACTGGGGAGGCTGTTGAGCTCTGGCCTGCGCCCTAGTCCAGCTGACTGCAATGTACTGCAGATATAACTTAGCTCCTGTGCAGAAGACAACCAAAATACTATGTATCATATAAATACATGGTATTTCTCATTTATTCTCTTTAATGTGATCCAAGAATCTTAAATTTTGGCTATAAACCACCCCAAAACCTTCTCTTTTACATTGATGACATTTTCTAACTGGGATAGCTGGCTCCCCCAGGTTATAGGCTAGGGACCGGACAACATGCTCGCTCCCAACTGTAAACTGCTCACAGAAAACTACCTGAAGGCCTCAAGCAGAAAGAATCATATACGTGTTCGGTTTACTGACACACCAACAACTGTAAGACTTCCCCAGAAAAGTTGCTAGCACAACAGGGAGTGTGGAAGCAAGGAAGTCAGGATGGAAAGAAGAAACAATTTTTAGGTATGGCTTTGCAAAATAGCTGTTGCTCACTGCTAGAGACAGGACAGGGATGCTAATCATGCAAACTAACTCTGTAGCAATGACATACTCCAGTTGGTGCAAGCGTCTGTACATGCATTTTCAACAAAGCCTTGATAAGCTGAAATATCTGTTCCATAGAACAAAGTAGGCTTTTGGCTTGTGCTCAGCAAACTCTGAATGATGCTTTTGCCACCTGTGCTTTAAGGAAAGCACTTTCTGTTCTGTTTTATTCCACCTGACACTGATCTCCACATGGCGCTGTTCTCTGAGACAGAACAGCTGTTTGATGTCAGGAAGAGGCCTTCCTCAGCCATTATTTGGGTGCAGCTGCATGCCAGCACTTGCAGCTGATACTACTTTTAACTCCCATCTTAGCTTTCCAACTACTCATTTTATTCTCACTGTCTTCTACTGTATTTTTTGCTTTCTTCTAGCTTAGCTTTAGAGACCTCCATATTTAAGGGCCAGAAGCAAAATCTGTGATTTTGCCTCTCAATTGAAAATTATTCTACCTATACCCTTTGCAAGACTGGTGATGAGGTTTGAACAGATAGATACCCATGAGATTACAAATTGGGGGTGCTCTTATTTGGGGATTCTTTATTCTACAGGGTGCAGTGCCTTTGAAGCCCAATATCTTTGTTGATCTAGCTTGCACTACTCAGATTTGCTGGAAGTTTGCTCAGTTGTATATGTAGTTCCTTTAGGCCAATACAGCAACAACCAAAAATTAACAGCACTTCCCTCTAACTCTTAGTCTGAGGTGCTTACACCTTAAAGAGACAATACTCTGTGTCATGGCTGTCTTAAGTAATGAAAGATACTTGTAAAGATGATCTAAACCATCTTTTATTAAAATCACTGAGAAAGACACTGAAGGTATTTTGCTGTTGTTCTCTTGGGCTGTCTTAGCCTCCTCAATACAGCGGTCCATCTGGCCTCCAGTGGAAAATGACCCAATTAAATTAAAAGTCCCTTTGCATCTTGCCGGTGGAACCCTATTAATATAATGCAAGTCTTTGGCCCTCTCTACAGATCAGTCCACATGGAAGAGCTCTTGAGTGCCATTTCTTCAAAGGAATAAAAGTATCCCTCACCTAAAGGAACCGACGTACACATCCTTAGATACCCAGGTCCTCATTTAATTTCCTTGAAATAACTATGGATTTCATTTTGGATCTGCCAGAAGACACTGACATCATCTTGCTCTTCTGTTTCTAAGTGACCCACTTAGCACATTTATTTCCTGGAGTCAGTAAGGGACCCCGCAGCAGACACATACAGATTAAACTGCCTTTATATTGGAAATGTTTCCATTTAAAATGCAGTTTTTGGTTAGAGTGTTCTCACATGTGCCAGTGCTTCCTCCACATAAAAGAGAGAGCTTTGATATTCCCGTTCGTGAAACACATCACCATGCATTTTAATAATCCCAGCACAAAACTGCTAAAGTTAAACCAGCCCCCTGGCCTCTGTATTGTTTGATTATTGACACATGCAGTGGTTCTGAAATCTGCTCGTGACTTTATCTGGATGGGATGAAGAACAGATTTGCTTAAATTCTTGGTAACAGAAGTATAGGAAGGATAAAGGAGAGGTTATTTTCCATCACAACTGTTACTTGCTTAAAAAAAATCTTCCCCAAAGCAAAGTTATAATGTGATATCTTGGAAGAACACTACTCCATTCTTCGTTCAAACACCCTTTAACTCCACACCAGCAAGATAGAATCATATTAGCTAGCTAAGGACTCTAAAGATACTGATCAAATCGTTTTAAATTTCACTGAGGCTAGAGCTGGGAAAGGTTAAGATGCACTTCCCCGCAAGAAAAGCAGAACAAGTTTGCTGCCAGGGCAGCCGAAAAAGCTACCCATAATGTTGATAACGCCTTATTGATTCAAACAGCTGCTTTGATGAAGCCACTTCTTTTTTTCCTGCAATCCTTCTGCTGTGGGCTGGAAAGGTAATGCCAAAGGAACACATTTGGCAGTTGGAAAAATATTCCGTGAACACAGGAACATTCAGCAGAGAGAGCGAGCGAGAGAGAGAGAGAGATTGAGAGAAGTGGGTGATTGAAACCAGATGAAGCCAGCTTATGATCGTGGCTTCCACTGCTGAATAACTAAGTCCATGTAAAACTGCCAGGCATTCCCTCCACCATGTGAGAAACCCCAGGGAAGACCAAGCCTTTGTATTCTTCTGACACATGAAGCAGTGAGGATATTATCAACTGATAGAAGGTCCACAATATCTATCACTCTCTTTCGTTCTGGTGAATATTACTACATCTTGCCACTTCCAGATGTGGGCCAATATTAGGAAATCATTACGCTAGAAGCCTGTTGATTGCGGATCAACAACTGCCCCAGTGCTAATTGTGTCTACCTAATAGGATTTTCTACTCTTTGGATGCCACGTAGGGGAAATACCCCTGTAAAATGCTGTAGTATAAATCAAAAGCAGTTGGGCTCCTGTGTTTATCACTGAAGCATCCGACCCTAGTAGAATTAGT
Organism: Larus michahellis; assembly: GCF_964199755.1. NCBI lineage: Eukaryota > Metazoa > Chordata > Aves > Charadriiformes > Laridae > Larus > Larus michahellis. The sequence continues at coordinate 52,844,844 of NC_133901.1, read as the reverse complement.
AGACAGGATGTATGCAGCCTGGTAGGCAGAGCATTATACAGAAATTCAACGCTTTGGTTTTTTTCCCTAGACTCTAGGGCTTTAAATAATCTTGGAGATGCCACTTCCTCTCCCTATGCTTCAGCTACTGCAGTAAGAGCTACACAGATAACAAACTATCTATCTAGCTGAAAGCCAACTTACTTGTGTTCATGCAAGTTGCTGTCACACTTTTGACTACAGATGGACATACCCATGGGTTTTAAGCTCTTGAGCTCTTGGAGCTGAAATCTTTTTGTTCTGTAGAGTATTGCACACTGTTTTCATGATGGATAGCTCTAAATACTACTGCAGTACAAATGATAAAGATAACAGTGGTCATATGTCAGTAGTTATTTAGAGAAAACCAAGCAGCTAATGCCCCTCATCGAGAGACCAGTGGTCAATAACATGGTCTGGAGGGTCAGATTCAGACAATGACACTTTCAAACTTCCTCCTACAATTGGACAGCCTGGTGGAAGTTAGAAAATCAGGCATCCAGATGATTCAGAAGAATACAGGATCATAGCCACAAAAATCACTACTTTAAATGTTATTCACTAATGGCATGAGTATCTGGGAGAGAAGAAAGAGGTTCTCCCAGTACTGGCCCCTTAAAATGGCATTAGAAAGAACATGAAAGGGAGAGACAAAATGTGTTACTTGTCACAGATGTCCAGAAGAGCATTACGTATGACATTTCCATCAGTGAACAGCACTCCACAAAGATTTAGTACTTTTAGCACTTTGAAAAAGAAAAGCAATAATGGCTGGAATGTTCCTCTGTAGGAAAGTCAGCTAAGAACATTCACAAACCTTGTTGACTTACTTCCCACTGGAGCTTTATAGGAGCAGAGAGGGTATCTTCACAGTTGTCATGCTGATAATTTGGTAATTAACACATGATTATAAGTACAGAAATCCAGAGTTCTAAATGGAATTAGCACCAACCTCTAAAAATGATATATTTTACCTCGGTTTTAACCTAAAATGATAGAGTTATGTAAAATATATCACCTTGTTATACAATACTGGTTAGGATGTGTCACATAACCTAATCCACGAGTGACATATAATCAAGGCAGCAATTCCAGGGACAGTGAAACAAGGTGACAGCCCTTTTCATTCCTACTGTCTCTACCCAGCAACTTTTCAGCTAAAGACAACTTCAACATTCAGTATTCCAAAGCAAAACTACTGATGTAGGCTGTATCGAGGTACTTCAAAATACCAGTTAAATTATATTCAGACAAGCTGAACAGCCTGAATGAGTAAATGCAATTCATAATGTAGACCACTCGAGGGAGTATATGAGTGGCAGAAGAAAAGGTCAAGATGATAACATATTTGTGAACTACAAACAATGATTTCCTTATTCAATAAAATAAAACAACAATACAATTACCAATGTACTATGTTCTGAGAAGGTCAGACAGGACACCATGTTTCATCAACGATCTCGTAAAAGCTGCTTCTACTAATTAAATATTGTTTGGAAAATGATTATGCAGGCTGAGGCACTGGGCTGATTCGCAGTCATGTTGTCTTCAGTTGGATGACTGCTGGAAAGGGGAATGTGCTGCAAAGGCTGGCTGACACAATTGGCTTCAAAGTTTTTACTGATGGAAAATTACTTCAATTGAATATATATTTTCTCCATGGAACTCAAGTTGTGGTCAACATTCTTCATTTAATGTTTTCTGATTTTCTTGCTCACATTTCTCCCACTGAAAAAGGGGGGGGAAAGCAATTATTTCACTCTAACACATTCTTATTTAGATTTTTTTTAAGAATACAAATGTCAGCTATTTGAAAATTTAACAGAAGCATTTTTCTCATGCGAAGGTTCTCACACAAAATGAACTTGCTTTTTTCAGATGATTCTGCTAGTAACAGAAGTTACAGTCGGGACAGACCTTGGAAGGTAAAGGCTTACAATGTGGGTGCACCTGAAAATACCTGCACTTGAGAAGGGCTTGAAAGATGAAAAAGGCAAGAGGAAGAGGAAAGCAAGAGAAACAAGGGGAAATATCCTACTCCTGCACCGCCTATTTGAGGGCAAGGACAGTGCCTGGAACTGACAGAGCTCAGCGATGATTTTACTTGTGCACACTTGGAGATTCTCATCTTTCAAAAGAAGGAAGGAAATAGGGCCCCTCTATCCCTGCTTTCTGGCTACAAGAGGGAAACAAGCCATGCTATCCAAGGAAGCAATATCTTACATGCTCCTTTTGTCAACTGCCACCGCCAACAGCATATGCAACAAAGGATTGTGCGCTCTTGAGAAGGTGGGCCTGCCAGGCCAGCAAATACAACAGCAGATGAAGCAAAGGAACAAGCTGAGGGTGTGTTCAGGGGAATGCTGCTGGACGTTACAGGACTAAAAATGCCTGGTACTTCTGCACTCTGATGTTCTGGTCATTTTTTGTCCTTACTAACCACTGTGGCGGACGACAGAAACTCATCCACTTAAACTCCACTAAAAATCTCCTCTTCAGTCTCAGAAACATCTGGCTTGTATGCAGCAAGAACGAACTTACTTTTTTATTATGTATTTATTTAAAAGTAGACAGGATATTGAACCAGCATGAGTGGGAAAAAGAGATGCAACCAAGAAACCCATGAGGCAAAAGCACTGAACTGCTGCAATCAGGGCAAAGTCCACACTTAGTTAGCTTTTACATCTTCCATTTCCAACAGGAAAGACAGAGGATGGTAAAACAATGTTGGGAGGCATTAAATAGAAATAGAGAGAGAAAATCAGACTCTTTTTTCGTAAACTTATGCTGCAACTTCTGTATTGACAGCAATTTACTACCTTATATTTGTCTTAGGTATGTCATAAGAAAGACAGAGAAACAGAGATGGTTTCTCCTTCTTAGTGTTCCTTTCTGAAGCCCAAGGACATAGAATTTGCCCTGAGCTCAAATAAGAGGAGCATCTTTCAGCACTGTTACAGAATTTCTGGGAACAAAAAAAAGAAATTTGAGATAGGAAAACTTACTGAGTTATTTAACTCACCTCCATACTAACACGGAACTACAGAAACCTCTAATATAGCCTCCAGGGTGTGAACTTCCTTGACTGGAATGGGTATGGTATTTGTCAATTCTTGTATTATTACCATACAATAATTTGCTACAACAAGGACAAAAGGCAATAAAGTCCATGTTGAGAGTTCTGAGAGCATTTTCCATTTGGGTTAGAAAGAATCTGCAATTTCCTCAATACCACTAAAAATAAGACATGGGAATCCCAGTTTGCATGCATACAAACAAACACCCCAAAGACCTCTTCTGAAAGTCTCCATCTTAGTTTCTCTGAGGCAACCTGTGTAGGTTGTTTGTCATATTAACAAATGTTCAGCATTACCAGTGTATTCGATACGCGTGCCCCATTCATGTGACTCAGGGTGCTACCACCAAGTCAGGTCAGGTCACAGGTGCCGCTCCCTACATCCATTGTTCTCCTGTGACAACAAATATTTGCACCTGAGGTACACTGATGATGGATTCTGCTTTGTTCTATGTCATAGCTAAAACAGGAAAGAGGAAATACCTGCCCCATCCCCTTTTTCCCTCTTACCTCATTTTCCTCTCTCTCTCTCTCTCCCCTGTTTGGAAAACAGTCTAGCTTGCAAAAGGTCTATAAAAGCTAATTTTTTCCTGCTGGTGACAAGCAATGGAATTTTTGCTAGCATAAAAAATGGAGAAAGCAGATAGTGATGAACTTACTAATTTACAACCAGGTATCACTGACATCAATGGCAATGCTCCCCTTGAATTTCTGTGGCAGCAATGTGGATCTCAGCTGGTGAGGCAAACATCCTCTTTACTGCACTCTACAGACAGTAAGCTCCACAGGAAGGAAAAGTAGCATCTGGCAAAAGTGGGAAGATTAATGAAGGCAGCACAAGGAGAGATTTTTGCAAAAGTGACTGATTGTCCAAAGGGAAAGTGATGGATTTCAAGTCAAGAGTACTACTGCAAAAGTAGAACTGACCAGTAGTCCAACAAAGCATTTTTCCTCAGAACTTGCTGATTTCGTCAAATTAAAATATTCTGTATAAACAGCTTTATTCCTAATATCTGAGTTTCCTGTTACTTTGGGACAACATTTTCTGAAGATTCAAAATTATTTCCCAGAATTAAAATTCAATTTCAGAGCCAGCTTTATTGCCAGCAAATCAAGCACGCTAAAATCATGAGTCAGGAACTTGTAATCCTAAAACTGAATTCTGGGAGTCTTGAAAAATGAGATCAAATGCAAATATCATTCTTAATTAATTTGGTTTTGAGCTTTGAGCTATCAGGGTTCAATGGTGTCAAACTGTGTTATACATTGTTTTGCACCCAGAAAAGCACGATGTTATTTAAAATAACTAGAGATAAAATTTCATATGACTGTGGGAGCTAAAGAAAGACACCTCGACAAACATGAAAAGAAATAATGAAGCTATTCAATTCCACAGAAATAAGATGCAACCAGAGAGCTGTGCAAGATCAGCTCATTATAAGCTTTGTTCTATATTAATGAAACAAAAAAGCTATAAAGAACAAAAATAATTCCCCTCAGAAAAAAAGCAGGGTATCCTTTACTTCAAATAGAATGCACATCCATTTTTTTTACTAGGGGATTTAAGATTTGACCCATCTGCATGCCTCTCTTAAAAACTGTGATGGCTAAATATGCATCCATGTCAGCACACGGGGAGAGAATTTCATTCTTGTAAGATCTGTCCTCATCCTGACTTGATAATGCTTTGCTGGAACAACTGCTTAGTCAAGATTAAAAAATAACATTGAAAGTATGGTCTTTTTATTGACCCATGTCCTTTGACACAGCAATTAATGTAGGTGACCTCAAAATTAAAGTACAGGGTTCCAACAAGCAGGTTAGCCAGCATACACGTCTGGAGAAATGCTGGCAAAACACAAGGCTGGTGTTAAACGATATTGATGCTAAGCAGTGGCATGGGAGCCAAGTCCACCATGTGAGCCAGTTCAATCAGTCTGAAAAAACAGATACTTACACCTCATAGGGGGCAGGAATTAGTGTCATGCCCAGAAAGAGACCCAGGGAAAAGCAGCTGCCTCAGACTTGCATTCTTGCTGCTGTTCTTCCCACTTCATGTACTACCACCAGCCCATACTTCCTGCTCAAAGGTACTGGTAGTAACATGTAGGTGGTACTTGTGACTCCTAAGTAGGCTTGGACTGTGCTAGGCTCGGCACGGGCAGACAAGAAGAGAGGGATCCTGCTCTACTGAGATTCCCATCTCCAAATACAAGATGCACATAGAGTGAAAAAGGAAGGCAATGCACAAAAAGAAGTGGGCTGAAAAAGAGGGCTGAAGGAACTATGGGGGTCAAAGTATTACCTGACTTGAACCAGCAGGATTGCAATTGCATTCAATTCCCTGCCCTGAGATAGACCTTACAAATGATGACAGATTGCTGCTTAGGGCACGCAACCATTCAGATCCCGAGGCATCCAATTTCCATTGTGGATTTGGGCCTGACCTGCCATATGCTGTGGTGATGGTCCTCATTCAAAGGAAATCCTTACTGATGCTCAGGCCTCATAGCCTGGCTGGCCACAGTCTGGGCAGAGATTGTTGATCTGCCACCTTCCGGCCACCGGTTTGAAATGTTCTCTGAAAGGCGAGAACTAGGATTATTTTGGAGACAGTTACCCTGGAAAGGACAGACTGAGTCCTGTGTATTTCATAAACTATTGCCAAAATATTCTGAAACTTATCCATCAAAAGCTGGTTGGGTTTTTTTGCAGCTGAAACCATCAGAACCTCCTAACCAGGAGGAAGAGGTAAGTAAGAGGGAGGGAGAAGCCCTCATTACCTTGAATCTCAGCTCAAGCATAAACCACAAAAAATAATCAGCCATTGGGCTTAAAGGCAACATATCCCAATGCAAATATTGATATTTTTCAGTACAAGTAGCTATTGAGAGATGAATAGCAAGGGGAACTAATTCAGAGGCCAAGCAAGTTAGTAGATATTGAAAGGGCCTGATTTAACCCTCCCTGATATTGTTACAAGCTCCCTTAATTTCATGGGACTAATTCCTAATTCATAACAGATATAGCAGAATCACAACACTGCTCTAAGCCTGAACCAATATTCGAGATGTCTCACAGCCTGTCTCCTCAGCAGGTGTACACCAGTACTACCCCACCAAAGCACTGGGTAACGTTCCCAGCTGGTGTAAATCAGCATGGCACACTGACATCACTGCTGATTTACCCTGAAACAGAGGACCTGTATGTACATATTTCAAATTCCTGATGCTTTCCTTTTGCTAAAATGCAATCTGTTTGGTTGCAGGGTCGTGGAGGACAGAGATGGAGGAAAGCATTTTAAGCTTTCCCTTTTGTTCTGAGGCATTGTACAGAAGTGTCTCTATTTGTTTTATTGCTCTCTAAGGACTTCTCTTTTTTCCTTTTTTTTTTTTTTTTTTTTTTTCAGAGCAGCAGGCAAGTGTTGGGAGAAGGGATATGTAATTAAAGTAAAACATTAAAACGTCACGTAGCAATTAAAAAATAAAGAGCCGCTGTGCTGTTTGACAGTGTTTTTCCACATATGCAAGCCAGGCAATCATTGGCATATCCAAGCCCAACGTTTGGAAAAACAGAATCCCCCTCGTCTCCTGTGCTGCCTGCAGCTCTGCTAAAAAAAAAAAAAAATCCAAACCAAACAAACCTACAAAAAATCAAAAGAAAATAAAACAAAGAACATGCTACCACCTGCGTACGTAAGCAGAGATATTGAACATTCTGAATGCAAAGACACGCATCTTTTTGTTATGAAAAATTGGGGGGGAAGGAAGAAAAATATTTTATTAACTTAGTAATGAGGAGTTTCCACAGCTAAGGTAATGCATGATAATATGGACTAAACAGCAGCCCATTGTTTGAGAGCAGAAAGGAGCCCTGTATGGGATCACTGCTGGATTCTGTACACCACAGATGGAAGGGAGGAATTACACCCTGGATTCGGGGGGTGGAGAGGGGTATGCATTTCTTTTACAGTTTTATTGGCCTTGCATACAGGTCAGTAAGTCACACACTCAAACACACGCGCACAAACACGTGCTCACGCATATACACACTGAGCACAGACAATCTGTCAGGACTGGGAGGCAGCTTGTGTAAGTTGAAAGTTTAATGAGTGCCCGACACTAAGCTAACAAGGTTTTCAAACAGTGGCTAACAAAAAACAGGGATCAGGGAGACTGCATTTGGTGCCAAGATATTTGTTTTAATATTAACAAGGGCTGAATTCAGGCAATAAAAGACAAGGAGGAAAATAATATCTTCTGAAAGTGCTGAAAGCCAAGCGGTTCAATATATTTGAAACAACATATGTGCTTAAATGAGAGATATTTTTTTCTGGATAAGAAAGAAAATCTATGAATATGAAGCAGAAGCAAGTGGTTAGCAACACAAAAATTTCAGCAAATATGCACATAGCTAAATTCATTTTCTATGCTACATATCTTTAAAATTTGACATAATATTAGCTGTGAAGTCTTTTTTAGGACTACAACCCAGATCCCCCAAGAGAGTCACGCTACGTTCCCACAAAGGTCAGGATAAGATAGTTTAATAAGAGTGCCCATTTTAATACCACTGAGGATCTGGATCTCTGGTACTAATCCACTGCCTAGTTAAGTAAAAAAATGTTAAGTCCTTCACAACACTTTCTAGGCTTTTTTTTGAGGATTTTAGGATCTAGGTTTAGGGCTTTAAGAAATGCCAATGGTGGACGACCTACAAAGGGGTCAAAGGAGAGCACACCAATAACAGGCACAGAGAGGCTGATGAGGATGGTAAGAGGTATACAACATACAACTTTCACAGGAGAATAGAATAAATAGATTAGGACTCTTCAGGGTGGAAAAGTTATGACTGCAGAGAGATATGGTAGAAGTCTGTACAATTATGAATAATGTGGAGAAGGCGAACACGGGATTCATATTATTTTACAGTATAAAAATTAGAGCCCCCTAATTAAATTATAAGTTTTTTGAGGACTTATCTATGTCTATGTTTAAAGACATACATAGTACATATGTAGTACTACATACTACATAATTCAGTAGTGAAACATACATGTGGAGGTCAAGAGCACTACTGTGACTGAAAAAATATATACATATTAATGGCAGATAGATCATGTATCAGGCAATAAACATGTCAGCCTGGGTGCAATCTTTCACTCGGGAGATCCTTAAACTCCTGATGACTGGAAGCTGGGATGATCGAAAAAGGTAATGTTTACCTCATGCTAGCTCTTCTTTTTTTATACTCATAAGAGCAAAACTCCTGCCCCTGTACCTCACTGATGCAATGATTGGGAAGAGTAGAAGCAGCTATTTCTTCCATTACACTCCTGACTCTAACCCCTACAAGTAAATTCGACACCACTGTGTAACTCCAATGAGTTAATTTTGATTAACACCAGAATGGGAAGAGCAATTTCAAGCTTTGCATTTTGCTTTCTCATGCAGTAGGCAAGTTTTTCTAAGTTTATTTTTAAAAGCTAAAACCTTCAGAAATATACTTCAGAACTAGAATTTGTCATTTGAAGAGTTATCAAGCAAAGTATAAACAATGGCTCTCATCTCGCCCAGAAATGGTATGAACTTTCAAAAATAGCGTTATCAGAACCCAGGTGAAAATCCAAGAAATTTTCAGGCAGGCAAAGGCAGAAGCACAGAGTAAGCTTCTCATTCTGAGGCTGCTGTGTTGTTTTTGTGCATATTACAATACCACAAATTATGGCAAACTGGAGGAAAACTTGGAAGTCACAAATTCAATGCACTATTTTACATTTTATTTTAATTTTGCCAGCTGAAGAGCACTGCAGACTGAAATTTGAACCAACGTGACCTGTAACCCTAAATTCATCTGAAGTTCAGTATTACACTTAAACTCTACTAATTCCACTTTACCATCTAATCTGCAATCTACAGTTTCAGATTCCCAAATGATACAAATACTCATAGTGACATGATTTACAGCAGTTCAGCATCTGGTCAGCATATAATCAGAGCATAATCTTTATTTCTTCATTCCTTTCCTGCTCTTCCACTCAAAGGTGGATAAGCAGATAAGTGTACGGAACCTTGGAAAGGCACTGCCAGTCTTCTTACTGTTTTAATGCTTTGCAAAATGTTTTCCTGAAAACACAGTGCCTCATCATTTATGGTATAAGAATTTTTTCAGATTGCCTAGGCTTACCCATTTAAAGGCATAACTGAACAGTACCAGCCCCCCAAATATTCTAAGAAATAGAGATTCAGCACAAGCTGCAGACCACTAATAGAATAAGTTGGCTGTAAATGATGCTGAAAAAATGTTCCCTCATACATCTGGCATGTTTACTCAAAGATGCATAGAGTGTGCCCAGCCCACAGTACAGTTTTCTTAAAGTCTTCTGAGCTGTCTTCACAGCATCATCTTTGGAGTAAAAGATAGGTGTATATGCTCCTGGTGACTTTTGCTCTGAAGGTGTTCAAAGATAATAGCAGACCTAGCACAAGTGATGGCTGCTGCCACCATAATCAGTGCCAGGTTCACCATTGAAAAATGCTTGTAAAAGACTGTACCAGTGAAAAGGTATCCATGTGCTGATCCTATAATAAGACTTGCAATGTTATCGAAGTCTCACCTACCCAAATATACACTGAAAATGAGACTATACCTAATTTCAGAAGCTAAATGGAATTGAGCTGCTCTGTAACAGAAAAGGAGACCTCCAAGTGCACCTGGGATCCAACCCATGACTTTTTCCCTCTGATTCTACTTAGTACTATCGCTACTTCTAGCGACGTTTTACATCAGAGGAAATTGCAAACCGTGGCCAAAAGTTACTTAGACAAGCTAATTCAGATTACTAATACAATGTTCAATGTTCAACAGGCTGCCCAGGGAAGTGGTGGAATCACCATCCCTGGAGGTATTTAAAAGACAGCAGACGTGGTGCTGAGGGACATGGTTTAGTGGTGGTTTTGGCAGTGTTAGGTTGATGGTTGGACTCGATGATCTTAAAGGTCCCTTGCAACCTAGACAATTCTATGATTAAATTTTCAAACATTTTCATACACCTGTCATGATCAGAAAGCATGTAAATTTGCTCCAAGCCTAGACAACTTAATCAGCTAATAGGATTAAAATATATCTGTTTCCATGCCCAATGGTGCACAAAGAAATTAAGTAGCTGACAGTAGTCTGTCTTTGAATCATTAGCCTGAGTAACCAGGTATCAGTTTGCAGTCGGGTCATCTGAGGATGAGACCATTGTCTAAATTATTGACCAATATTGTCTCATTGATTCCCTGTGACCCCCTGCATCTCCGTACAATGCAGCCAGTCCTCATAATTTTTTGGTAATTGCCTTCAGCTTCTTTTCTGCAGCTTTCCTTAAAACAAATAATGGGAGGGATACATGCTAGTTCTTGTGACTGCGTAGAAAATCAGAGATTGGGGGGAATTTTTGACAAACATTATTTTGAAAATATGTTGAGCATTTGTGGACACACACAGCCATTTCAAATAATTTTTGGAGACTAAGGCTTTCCAGGTTCTTCAGGGAGGGAAAGAGGGAATGAAGATGAGAGAGAAAAAGGCAAGAGAGTCATTTAACATGCACTGGCAGTAACACTCAAGCCATGAAATACCTCTAAAAGATTAAAGTCAAAGCTGACAAGGCAGCAACTTCATCCACAATTTAAAGAAAATTTGGTTATCCCAAATCTATAATTCAATTACAAAACTATGTCATTTCTATCTTCTTATATGGATGTAACAGCTGGAAACTACCAAAAGTACTGACAGATGTCTAAATGCCTTTGAAAATAAATGCCCTAGGAAAGTACCAGGGATTAAACAGAATGAATTTAAATCAAATTCTTAGATCAGTCTGAGTTCAGCAACCTTTTATTTCTAAAGTTATTCTACAAAGTAAATGGAAATATCTAGGACATGTTGTAAGCGAAGCCAGAGCATTTGCAACAGCTGACATGCCATTAGGCAACTGAAAAAAATCTGTAAAAGGAGATGTCTGGAAGGATCACTCCACTGAACAAGTGGAGAAAAAGAAAACTTTTGCAATCTACTGACGTGAGCAGCAGGCTAGAGAAAAAGAAAATACTTGGGACTTTTTCCTGCCCATCTGATAACCTAATAAGAATCAAATTTATATGAATGATCTGTCTGCACTCAAAGAAAGCAATTCCACGTGGAAATTTTTTTGCAGTAGCTACTGAACTTCAAATTTATATCCTGTTCAGAAATGATTCCATGTAGCCAAATTTTAAACTATAAATTTTAAGAAAGTGATACTGTCCTTTTTTGTGATTTTACTGCCCTTGGCACAAGGGAGTCCTGGTCTACGATGGACACATATAGATACTATAATGGTGAATAATCATTAATTCCGTGTATCTATCTCCCTTTCCTATCTTTATGAGACAGAACTTTGTTCTTCCTTTCCTGGCTTAAGCTGTTGTACGGTGTCATTCTTCTGCTGCACTGCATTATAAATCAAAGGTGGCTTCCAATTTTAAAGAGTTTTGAAAAATGACAATGAAAGTTATTGATTTTATCTCCCATTCTTAAAAAGGGCCTAGCAGTAAAATACAGAGTTCAAAATAACATCACTATTATGCAGTCTAATTTTATGTTTATAGGGTCTTCAGATTCCAAATGTCTAAGAACTGCATGATAAATGGAAACATGCAATGATGCAGTAATTTAGAGAAGACAATCAGTCACAGGGAATAAATTCTACTCCTGCAGGGACATTCAAGAGAAGTCTGTGAGCGAGGACTTCCTTCCTTCCCACGTGCAAACCTACACAAAGTCCCAGTAGTGTGATACTGATCCCATTTTTCGTATGTTGGTTTCTAGAGGGGACAAGACCAGCAATGCTGTGGAAAGTTGGGCTACCTAACAGTACTCTTCATATGTTAAATGGTACACAAGGCTGCAGCAGTGTATGTTCTCTGTCCCTTCGGTGACATATACAGAAGCTGATAAAGAATGTTTGGAAAAAATCCGTGTCTCTCCGCTCAGCAAGGCTCTTAGGATTTTTTAGTACTAAAATTTTGAGGTCAGTCACTGCTGCTAACGACTGTCACCAGAAATGTGGTACCATATATATTCTCAGACAATGTAATTCCATTTTGCCTTGGTTTCCAGGCTAAATAGTTTCTATAACCTTCTCACAGTAATGGCCTGACTTCCTACCTCTTCTCTTTCTGGTTAAAAATGTGGTGCATACATTAGACAACTGACCTGTACCACTGAAAATCCATATTATGTCCACTCCCCCCCTCCTCCTATTCATGAACAGATAGAGTAAGTTGTAAGAGAATGTCCTTGAAGGATCTTTTTTTGTCCAAATACAAGAAACAACTATGGTTTTTTTTTCAGTGCCACTCTATTTTCCTTCAGATTAATAGAAACAGTAAGGAAAAATACAATCTCTAAGAAGACAGCATGTCACCTTTGAAACATACTGTGTTGGCTCATTGAACAAAGCAGCAGCTTTATAAACTTCAATGTGCAGTACCTAGAAAACAACTACCAAAAGAGTTCCACAGCTCAATGGACAGAGCTTTATGGTAGAGCCAAGGGGCATCCTGCTTTATTATCAATAGTGCTTTACTATCAAATAGTGCTTTATTATCAAATAATGCAATGAAGATGTTCTGTATCTTCAGAAATGCTAAGAATCAGCAGTTGCGCTCCTCTAAATATTAGTGGTTTACATTCTGAAACCAATCGCTTCCCACAGACGGATCCTCCCTTTTAATCCCAAACATGAAGACAGTTGCTGACACTAAAGGGCAGGAAATTTTAGAAGCAAGAAATGGAAAGATTTCTGAACAGCATGAAACTGACCTGCTAAAACCCACCGCCCCAGAAGGTCACAGAGTGAGATTAACCGAGGCTGGGTACTAATGAAAGGCTTGGATCATTTTATAACCATTCACATCTTTAGCCACGCTAGGCGGAGATAATGATTGCACTAATCAGACCAAGATTCAGGGCATAAACTGTCTGTCTCTGGGATATATCTGCCACGGATTACTTGCCAAAATAGGATTCTTTCTCTTTCCCCTTCTCCCACCTCATAAAGTTTTGAACAATTAGCCTTTTACATTAACCGTCATCCAGTTCTTTCTCCAGTGGTGGGTACCAGTCAGTGCCAGAAACACTGGACCCAATTTCTTCAGAATGTGTGGTTTCTGCAGTTGAGATTTTCCAGCGTGACACTAACTAAGACAACGCACCAGCAGGACCTGTGGAGGTTGGAAAACAGCTCAGCCCAGAAACACTTGAATCCTGAATGCTTTTTGCAGCACATGCAACCTTTGAAACAAATATATCAGTCTTGTAAAAGATTACATTATATTTTCCAGTATAGTGGACTCCAAAATTTTTGTCACTGTCAACCCTCAGAATTTCTCTCTGCCCCACCCTTCCCATCCAAGTTTTCATTGGAAGCACAACAAAGGTGATGTAGTTACAGAAACCAGCTACAGACCCATTTATCATTGTTTTACGGACCACCACTGGTCCCTAAACCACAGTTTAGGAATTGCTGGCCTAAAGCATCACAGAAAAGCTAGGAAATAGCAACCAAACTATCTGTGGATTTAAACTATGAGAATAATCGTTTTGGCAAATCTCACTCTTCTTTTTTTGTCCATAAATGCTCTACCAACAAATTGTGACTTTATTTATTATTCACAATTGCTGGGCAAATAGAATCCACATGTCTTTAGACTTCACTAGCATAAAAAATCTTGATCTCAATTCCTCTGCTAACGTGAATTGAAACAGTCACTGTGTCATTTCGAGTAGGTAAAGATCCTGTTTAAATCAGGGCTCTGGGCTGATGGTCAGCCTCTGACAGTTTTACAAGAAAATCCTTGTCAGTAGTTATTTTCTGTCTTTTATTGCAGAGAAACAGGGGCAAAATGTTTTGATTTGATGACTGTTTGCCTACTGAAGTGATGAATAATTTGTCCATTAGATTACTTGCTTACTGGAAATCAATGTCAGATGTGACATTACTGTATATGAGATCCTCTTGGTTTTCAATTACATAGTTGCACATCTAAGACAATTATCTTGCAATTGTTCATTTTTAAAATTGGCATTTATGGCCCTAGTGCAGTGTTCCGCTGGCAGCTAACTAGATGTCACACCTGCTTAAAAAGATTGTTTTTTGTTTAAAATAATTGTTATGATGAAGCTGAAACATTCTGTGATTATTTAGATGGTGCCAAATTACAAGCTGCCATGTTTTTGCCTAATTTTGCTTTAGCAGTCATAATACTTCATATATTATGCCTACTTTCATTGCAGCTTCTCAGCATATTCTGGAAATATCTTGAATATTTACTGGTATCTTCATATTAATGAAAATGTAAATATGCTTCCATGTGCCAGACTTTTGCTCTTCTGCAAAGGAGTGTTACGGTGAAATCATTGCCCCCTGCATCTATGCCAGAACTCGGTGCCTTACATAGGGCTAGCACTTAATCCTGAGCAAGGAATTGGGAAATAAGAGCCAGAAAAAGGAGAAAAAAATTCTAGAAAATGGAAGAAATATTCAGTAAGACAGGTCCTCATCCTGGTACACTATTTCTTTCTGGGTTTATAATGGGATGCTGCAGTTTTGGCTTGTGTTGCTTTACATTACAGTACTCGCTCATCCAGTTCGATACAAGTAAACAGCACAGCAAATGGAAAATAACAGGCTACTTAGTCATAAAAGATATTTCAAACATCCCATAATATGTGACCGCATAAAAATTGTTGATCATAGCAGAAAATGGCCCTGTAAATTTTCCACAAATTTTCTATGGCTCTGGATGAAAAAAAAAAAGAGTGAAAGTTTTGATAACATTGTAACGTTTTTTGTTTTTTGTTTTTTTTAAAAATACAATTCCGTAGTTTCCTTTCTGGCAGAGAGCTGAAATATGTGAGCCCAGAAGGTTTCTGGCATTTTTTTAAATGACTGAATTATTATTATTATAATAAGCTCTAGTGATATAGGATAGCAAGAAAATTGTTTTGTTACTTGAATTTTGATTACAGGATAAACATTTTTATGAAATCTTGGAAGTTGTTCTTGGAGCTACATCATCACTTTTTGGTTACAGTTTTACCCTCTAATTTCTTAGCTGAAAGTTACTGTGACAGAAAGAGCTGGGAATTGGCTTGAGAAGAGCCAACGTCAGGTTGAAATAAAAATGTATTAGTTTATGGGATTACCAAATGATATGGGAGCCCAGTAATACTAAGAATTGCACAGACATAACAAGAATCAAGAATCCTTGTACCAAAGAAGTTTGTGTGAGGTCAGGAAGGTGAACAGCAGAGCTGGGAACAGAAGCCTTATCTCCTGACATCCGGTCCAGTGCCCTTCCTCAGGACTATCTCAAATGATGCCTTTCTCCCTTCTTCAAATTTCCTTCTCTGTTTTTTCAAGTGAGCCCTGGCACTGACACGCTGGAGCAGCCTCAGGTCAAACCAGTCCAATAGGTTCTCTCTAACAGCAGTCAATGCCACGTGTTTCCAAGAGACATTTTACATCTCTTACAATAAAAATTTTTAAAATGTAAGGATCAGACTGTCTTCTGTCAGGCTTTCTCATGTGTCTTTTTGCTGCCTCGTTATTGTTTTCTTCTTTCTCATTTCAGCCCCAAGGTGAGCTGCAGGAATGCGTGCTGCTCTGTTTGATGACTTACACAAAAAGGCAAGGGGACACCAGACACAGTACCCCCTCACCACTTCCTAATGCATCTGTCTCTACTTTCTACCTGCACACACTGAGTTCCTGCTACAGATGGTGGCTGGCACACAAGCTGAGTACTCCCAGTTGTGCTGCCATTCCCATACAAAGGGTCAGTTTTCAGAAGATTTTGGACAAATCCACGTTTCTGCTTTCTGAGCTATTTTCCAGCTTCTCTTTGTACCCAAGAAGTTAGAAGAAGTGAGATTTCCGCAGGACCAACAAGCCAAAAATTTACCGTGAGATTTATGAGAATCACAAGAAATTGCAATTTGTTTGGTTTGCTTAGTTGCACTGAATCACACTGGAAAAAGAAAAGAAAGAAAAAATACAAAAAAAAAACAATCAATCAGCTGATGGTATCAGCTTTCAGATAATTCTAACTTTGAATTGGACTGCTATCAGTAACTATAGTTTAAATATATGTTCAGTGCAAATGGGCAAAAACAGGCTATGAGAGCTGACCTCTGCAGTCCCCCTGAGCCCTCCCGAGTCAGGCAGTTGCTTGTTCATGCAGCTCTTATTCACTGTGGTTACACAGCACACAGTTCCGTTTCAAACTCAAAACACTCTCAGCTTGGTATGTGCATTCTGGTATCATTACTCATGCATTTAAAAGTCATGAAACATTAATTGCACTAGAAACAACAATGTGTGATCAAATGTTAGGAAATGCCTTGCTTTCCTGCACGCACAGACATGCATAAGTTTACTTTGTGCCTCAGTTTCCCCAGTAATGAAATTGAGGTAATAGTACTGTCCTGTCCTCCAGGGCTGCTGGGGATAAAAGCATGAGAGACTCTGTGTTGGTCAGATATTATAGCTACTGGGATCAGTTAGTTCAGAAGAATTTCTTGTTTTAAAAGGGTAGCTGAGGTAAAACCATACAGCCCCGGATTTGGGATTGGCCAGGGATCTAAGCCTCATCCCAGTTCCAGCATTAGGGCTGAGCCTGCAGCAGCAGCTGGGCCAGGACCCTGGGTTCCAAGCTCGCTGCAGAGGTTGTGCCACTTTGGTTTTGGTCTGGGTTCATCTCTTCTGGACCCAAACCAATATAAGAAAGTGATGAAAGATACACAGCTGGCCACGGAAGCACAGACACTGTGGTTGCAAGAGCAGAAGAGGAAATCTGACTGCTCCAGCTCAAAAATAAGAAAGTCTCTTTTAATTTATGCAGTCTAAAGAGCCTGGACTTGGCATACGGCTAATCTGTACAAGGAGAAGGGCAATGAAATACACACGCAACTATCAGTTCCCTGCTGTTCTGTGCCTATCAGTAAACTCCTAGTGAGAGCACGTATATTTTCTCCTCTTATCCTAACACCGTACTTCTGAATGCTGCCACTCTTCTGCACCAGTACTACATAATCAATACACAACTCAATGTGCACAGTGGAGACCTCTGTGTTTTTTCCCTCCCTCTGGGAATTTTGCAAACCCATCCCTGGCTTGTCCGGATACATCTACAGCTCTTCGCCTTATAAACAAATAACAACAAAAAAGCTGCAGTCACAGAACTTTGTTGATTCTTCCTGTGCCATACTGGGGTGCACATGGTTCCCAGTGGCCTTTGAAAACCTGATGCATGGATTAGCTACATCAGCACACGAAGCCCTTTACAGATACTCAAAAAAGGAATGACGTTGTTATTTTGTAAAAGACCTGCACTGTCACTGTCTAGACTTAACAGGCACCCATTCCATTTCAGTGCATCGCAACAAATTTAACTTAATGCACCTTAACAGATGAAAGCTCCCTAAACAATATACCATCAACAGGGCATCATAATTTCAGGTTCAGTGCTTCTGGGAGAATGTGATGTTCCTGTCAAGCTCATATCCAGAGGCATAGTGCTGTGAAGGACCATTCATTGCAGCCAAAGTGAAGGTAGAAGGACCATGCTGTTCGTTTTAAAATATTTTGTCAGCTCAATAGAAAATCTAACTTCCTTTTTTATTTTTTCTTCCCCCCTCCAGTCCTTTGCCTTCTGGGAGGTTTTTTGGGAGGAAGAAATAAAAAGATGTGGAAGGACCCTCCCTCCAAATGTTTATTAAAACAAAACAATAACAAAAGACTACAGATTCTAAATGAAATATAAACAGCAATATTAACTTCTTTCCAGTTTGTTGGAAAATATGCACAACTGTTTATAGCTAAAATTTCCCAGATGGCATTTCAGAGCTTGCTATTCTTCTGGCACTTCCTGTTGCAGAGGCAGGGAAAAGAAAATGGATTTTTATAGGCCCTTAAAAAGTAAATTATATGAGTCAGCTAGCGCACATGCATGCATATATTTAATCACTTAACTCCCTGAAATACAGCTAAGCAAGACCCAAACAGTTCAGTAAAACGGACTCTGAAACCAGTGGCAATATTTCTATTACTTAAGCAGCCAGTCGTTGGTTAGTTAGAGTTACTCCACAAATTTTATCACAGTTAGGGTAGGGCCTCTTTTTCCCAGTACTGCTGGTGTAAAGATATTGCTGAATATTTCTCAAGCAAGAAGTTCTGAAATATTTTTCAAAAGGTAGGTACAAATTTCTTTGATACCCTGAGACTGGTGGAACTAGACTTCGCTACTGAAGTGTGTTTTAAACACAGATCTTTTACTCAGGGACTTGAGAAGGTATGACATGCAAGATAGCTTTTCTAAGACCAACAAGAGCAGCCAAACCTTTAGAGGCTCTAGTGAGAGTCAGTATTCAGCAGAGCGGAATTTTGTTACTTCATATTTCATAATATATTGGGATTATGGAAACAGAAAGCACAAATACAAAGGACTCTCCTTGTACAGCTCAGGCCCAGTGATGATCTTTTACAGTGCACAAATGGCATGCTCAAGTGGCACTTCCCAGCAACTCTGTATAAACTTCAACAGTATAAATTGTCCAGTTCCATGAAACTTCATGCAGCCAGCTAAGGAATCTACATTTTTACATGTTTTTTTGCACGACACTGTGAAACCTGTAAGCTAACGCTCCTATTCCAGGAGTCTGTAACAGAAGTATCTTTTCCACTTTTGGTACTAACACTATGGTTTTGACAACACTTTTTTTGATGGAATTTGAAGTTGCCCATTATAATAAACTTATACACAAACTTAAAGTCAAACAACTTCTGTTGCTCCTGCACACATAAGCTTGAAAATTAATGCTTTGCCATTCTGCAGGACCTTCTGATCTAGGTGCAAAGACAAACTGTTAGATTCTCAGACTTCACATGGGCAGGAATTATTATCCTGTTCTACAAAATGACAAAGAGGGCAAGTTTGACTTGGGGCCCTGCAAAGTGCATTTGTTTACTACTCCTGCAAACTCCAGGTGATGTTGGTAAGTCACTTAGGTTTACTTTTTCAGAACTATCAATCCTTCAGTTCTGTAGGAAAGTTATGTTGAAGCACCTAAAAAACTCTTTTCAGAAGGTAACTAGCATTGAACCTTAGGAAATCGGTCCCTAAACAGACATCACTAATCAGAACTACCCAGGAAGGCAGCCAAAATCCTGGTTACTTAAAAAAGTTATCCCTCTCTGGTTTTCCTTCCCAACAACATCTGTAAAATTAAGATCTAAATCATAGCATGTTTTATTGAAAACACATAAATCAGATACAGGCAACTGGAGTCATGTAAGTACTTGATTAGACAACTAAGCCACAAGGACATTCAGTTCTACACCCAAGTTACACAAAGCTGAGCAGAAATCCAAACTGGCTATCTACGGTTTGCTTGAGCTCTAATTCTCAATTTTTGTTGTTGAATTATGGTCTCTCTGCCACCTTAGTGTAGAAAGAATTGTGTTTTCTCCTTTCAGCTGTACTGAGTGTTGAGCAGGGATGAGGGTGGTTTTGGCTTCCCTTTATTGAATTCAGTGATAAAAAGCGTTGTTAATGAATAATAATCAGCTATCTGCTCTAAAAGCACCATGAAACGAAAAGAACATTAGTTCCTTCAAAGACAAGTCTGACTTTTATGAGTACCCTGTACTAAAACCAGAAGTGCCTTGTCTGCTTTGTGTTTTCAACTTGGAAGAGCTACTGAGATGTAAAAAGCATGGCTTTTTTAATGCACTGATTAACATTGTAAAGTGTGAAGCAGTGAAATCCCTTCTAGTTTTGGGCCAACCTTGCAAAACTTTTTTTCCAAAACAAATGAGGAGAATACAAAATTAATTTGTGTTCCTTTGTGTCCTGTCATTTTAATTTGGCAACTCTATTTTTATTGTTATTCCAAGAAACATAAAATAATCACAGTTATATTGACAAGCACACTGGGGCTACTAGTAACATAATCTATAGAATTAACCACTGTAAAGAACACCGCCTGAAGATAGTAACATCCAGACCAGAAACATAACAAGGGAAGCCCTTAGGTTAAAAATCAAGAATCTCTTAACTGGAATTCAATGACCGTTCCCCACTCAGTGAATATATTTTACATCCAGACAGTCAGCTCAGCGTTTTTATGGGAGTCACTTTGACTAAATTATTCTGCCCTGCTAGTCCTGAGATTGGGACCTCACTGTACACTGGAGTTAGTAATTCTAGTTAAGACTGCAATTGTGGCATACTTTGGCATTGTGGCTATCGCTGCCTATAAAAGCATTGGTCCTTCATGAACAGAGACAGATTTTGGGGTCGCTGTAGACTATCCCATTGGCAACTGACAAAACTGAGACTAGACAACATGAAACAATGACAATATTATGTTCCACATAATAAAAAATCTTCTCTCATGGCATGATATTTTCCTATGGTTACATTTTAAAAAGATATCATCTTTCTCAGCTGGCTGTATACTCTGAGAAGATACCCTGAAAAGAGGTGTCTGTCTGAGAATTCATACAAAACAGCTCAGAGAGATGTGTGAAATTGCCCCCTTCTTCATAGTGGGAAGTTAACTATTCCAGTAAATTCTGGAGCTGCTTCACTCTTCAGAGTAGAGTCATGATGCACTGAATTCACAGAATTCATTGACTTTAATGGAAACATAACTTTGCCCTTAATGGTTGGATAGAATGACAGACAGGGCACATTTTAAAACATATGCAAAGTGAGAGAGATCAACACTACAGCACATCTACATTTTACTACATCTAGTGGCCTTTGCAAGTTCAAAGCAACAGCAGTCATAGCATCTAAAGTAGTACCTTTCTTCAAATAATATGTACTATTTGTTCAAATCCATGTTCTTCTTTCCCTTCAAGCTGTTCAGCATATACCCTACACACCAGTAGAAGAGTTCCTAACTATAATTAACTTCAGTACTAGAATCCAAATAATCCCAATTTGGTAAAGCAAGCCATTAGATCTGACCACCTTACTCTGGAGAAGAGAGTTGAAAAATAATAGTGCTCTCTGCTATACGAAATTTGGACACTTTCTTTTGCTAGTGCAGTATCTTATTTCTCTCTCCCTTTTTCTCTTTTTGAATACTGGCAATTCTTTCTCTTGTGGTTACTTTAATTTCTGCTTTGAATGCTTCCCTCCAAGCTAAACTGGCTGGCCTTTGATTTTGCCTTGTTTTGTTCTTGTTTAAATGGTGGATTGGAAACTTCCAGATGTCAATATTCTAGTAAAATTTTATCTTGGAACAGCCCTTCCTAACATTCACTTCAAAACCTCAGCATTCTTCCAATGCTGATTTACACTGCAGTCCCCCGGCTGGAGAGTGTACCACCAGAACAGGACAGCCACATATCAGGCTGAGAGTGTGCCCGTTGCCGTTACTGCCACTTGTCTTTTATAAACAGCAGCTGGCCACAGTAAGGGAGGCCACTGGCCCATCTGGCCCCAAATTCCACATTCAGCTGTGGCATACGCCAAACGCTTCAGCAGAAGGCAGAAAACTCCTGGTCATAGCCAGTGGTACAAGAGTGTACGTGTCTGGGAATGAGGGAAAGGGGAGTTAAACTCCATGTATCTCTGAGGATCAGCATGCACCTCCGAGAAGGAGATATGGTACTCCCTGAAACTCTTTGATTTACCCTAGCTAATATCACTTGAAATGTTACTGTCCAAATGAATAGCCTACCAAGTCTTGCTCAGGTTCAGAGGGCAATTACTCTGCCAAAATCTTGTTCAACCTGAGCTGCAGTTATGTGTCCTGTTGAGCAATGATGGGCTCTGAGTTTGTGCGTCAGGGTAGGAATGACAGGAGACAGTTTCTAGTCCTGTTTCTGATGCCCTGCTTTTCTCAGCTCTGCTCCCCACCACCTATGGTCTTTTTAGACAAGCAATGATTAATCGTTGGCACAGATGCTAAGTTTAGCATGAATGGAGATTAAAGCTCTTAACAATGAGATAAAACATTTTTAAAATAAATTTGTCACTAAACATCAAAGAGGTCACCACCACTGGTCTAAGGTTAGGGCTGGAGTTAGACTTAACAATTTGGGACTACAGGAGCAAAAACAAAACTTGTTTTGCTCAGACTGGAGTCAGACCACGCTGTAAATCCTCTTAGCTGAGACTAGATACATTACACATTCCAAAAGAGTGGTGGAGGAGCTCCACAGCCTGGAAGAGAACATACCAGCAAAAATGAGTTTCCAAATTTAAGAGGATGCTGAACAGCTTGGAATATTGCTTTCAACAAAACTTTAAGCACAGCAAAGACAATGGCAAAAAATTGAGATATTTAAAAAACAAGACAATACTTTATAATATTAGCAGCCTTCTTTTGCCTAACAGAAAAGTAACTGAATGCAAATTTTAAAATACAATATAAATGAATTCTGATCAAAGGACTGAAATAATAAAAATGGAACTGACCAGCGGGAAATTGACTGCCAGCTGTTATCCTGAGCCACAACATAAATTATTTTGAAACATAATTACAAATAAAATAATAAACTGGCTTTCATGCAGAAATCACAAATTTGTAAGGAATCAATTATAGTGATGAGAAAATAATTAATGTAATGAACTCTGTAAAGGACATTCCCATGCACAAGATGAGACAGAACATTCAGGCAGTAAGCTACATAAGCATTCTGTGATTGCTCACGTAATAGAAGTAATATATTTGTCCATTCTCCCAGAAAAAAAAATTTTAAAAAAAATATGTAGGGTCCAAATTTGAAAATGTGGAAAAGACAAACTGAATGTTTCTTAATTCATGTTAATTTTATAGTTCATCTTTGAATTTGCGCACGGCTTCCTGCTTTGTCATTTTTTAGGAGTCATCGCTGACTTTTATGCTGTAATAATGCAGGTAATAACTAATAACTGCTGTGATAGTGAGCCAGACCTGTGGAAATGATGCACCAAACCCACCAGGACAATCCAAAATAAGCGGTTAGCAGTAAATAATGCCATGATAAATAATGCCATGAAAACTTTTGCTCAGGATTAGTTATTTCCAGCTTGTACTCCCCTCCCCATAAAAATTAGAATTTCTTAAAGGAAAAAAAAAAAGTACTTTGGGTGCTCCATTGTTCATACTATTTTTATAGGAGTGTAACTTGTATTAAAGAGATGGGTCTATCGATATTTCTACAGCCTCAGTACCTCCATGTTCTGTGATCAGAGAGCTCCATTAATCAGAGCACTGTACAAATATTAAGAGTTTCTGTCCCCATGGTGTTACTGTCTAAACACATGGCAGACAAAAGAAATATCATCAGAGAGAAATATGCTCAAATTAAAATTGAAGGGAAGTAATTTGATTACAATTGTGCACTGACTCTATCACACACCCCAGAATATAAATCCAATCATCAGCCAGGCCCCACCTATCCCCAGAGCAAGACTTAAACAACAAAGCCAAAGTGCTCTTTTAAGAACAGTGACACAGACCTGTAGCATTTCTACATAAGGTCAGACGGACCATCAGCATCCTAATTTTAGCTGTCTAAAGCCTACATTTTCACAGAAAGCCAAGGTTTTTTGACAAAGTATTGTGCTGTATGTACCTGCTGCATGCAAATCCAAAGGGATCGAGCACTCAAGTGGCATCAAGTTACATTACTGCAGCCAAACCCTCACTCCTAAGACATACTGGGAGTGGATCATTTGGAAAAGTGTGTGTATAGTGGTGTTGGTTCTGGGGCTTTTACTTCTACTGAACTTATGAAATGCCAGCTATTCCACACTATCTTACTCAGGTATGCTCTTCTTCCTCTTCCCTTGCATCAGAAATTGACTGACTGGTTTTGTGCCTAAGAAGAATGGATCTGAAAATACTATTAACTTCGGGTTTCTCTGCAGTCTAATAGTTAGAGCTGATTGTCAATGTAATAATATTTTCTCCTCAAATATGATGCAGACAGAGGTTTTACAGAGTCATCATCTATGACGTGACATTTCATTAGGTTCCCATCCTTGAGAGTCAGGCTGTTGGGAAGTGATTTTGTCTGCAAAGTTAATGCACATGCCTTTTTTCATTGCCTGCTTACTGAAAAGTATGTGTTATGTCCCTGGCTATATTTCTATATTTTTTATTGCAGTCTATTATTCAGTTTTTGCATAATTCAGAAGACTTGATGGAAGGCACAAATCATTGCCATGCAAATGACTGTGAGATGAAAACCTCATCATTGTGCTATGCCAACACAACTTAGCCTTCAAAAGCAGTCAGCTCCCATTGCAATCAAAGGGAGTTATGTGGTGAAAAGCCCTCTGCAATCCATTGAAATTGTGTCCCTTAATGTTTTACAAATGTCTGCAGCCGCAATGACTCTCTCTTTCTCGGCACTGTTCATATCTTTATCCAGCAGCCAGTTCTTTCTTTTGCAACTCAAATCAGTGATTACAGAAGCAAAGGAAGTACTCTGCAGACATTCACAGCAGCTAACACTGGTTAGGACTTTACAGACTTCTTATTGGCAAAATTTAAAATGGTTTGCAAATATCATCAACTCTACTTCAACAGCTGAGAGGTGAGTTGACTTGCCCATGGTTATCTCGTGAACTAAGACAGAAATCAGGCTCCTGTTGAACTGGGAGCTCACCCAGCCATTAGAATATACTGATACCTTTGAATCATTACGTTATTAGACATTCCTTTTGCCATTCCCTGTTAATCCAAGTTAATATCTGAACACTGGTAATGCAGTACATTTTCGTAGTGCCTTCTGATGTGGTTCTAATATACTTTCCAAATATTTATGATTTTATTCCATCGCTTTCATGAACTTACCTAAGCCTTTTGCTTCATGTTTGTCAGCACCTGGACTACATAGAGCTTTAGAGAGGAGTAAAAATGAAGACAGATGCTTTGGATACCCTCACCATATTGTCAGAGTGTACTTACCTGATTAACACACATCCCTAATGAAACTACCTCTGTGCTAGTAAACTAATGGCTACTGCATAGGCTCAAGCATACACTAGCATACAACCATTCCTACTGTTGAATTATTAGCATGCTCCCTGGCATAATTTTGGCTCATGTTAATTGACACTCTCTCGGGCAATGCCTGGGCATGGCATGGAAATTCTTCAAGTCAAGGACTGTTTCCAGCTGACACTTTGAAGCAGGATGCTTTGTTTTGGGTGGAAGAGAGTAAAGTGATGTGGGCATGAGCCATGTCATGCCTTTCGATACAGGGCTCAGAGAGTGGCCCTTTGCCATTTTGTTTATGTGAAATATCCTGAGAGAACAGTATTAGAAAAGATAAAAGGGAAAACAGGTTTTGGCAGAGCTTCCCACACCATAAATATGAGCTTAATGATATGGTTTTCTATTGAGGCTTATTCCTGCTGCTAGCTGCCAATATTTCAGTGACTGTACATGTGTGGGTTTAGTTCTGGAGACGTACACTCCAACTCTTGTTACCCACGTTATTTTTAAAGTTGTTAATGAACACTGTTTTCATAGCTGATAATGAGCTTGCATTGACTTCAGTGCGACTGAAGGTGTTCTGCGTATCTGTAAAGATCCGCTTCAATATATAGTTGGCTTGATTTTCAGTGTCTGGCTGCAAAATCCAGTGCAATGCAGAGATGCTTCAGATGGATTTTAAACTAGATTGAACTCCTGTGCAGCACAGCAGCTTACTAAATTTCCCTCGATGCTTTCTTGTACTAAGCCATATAATTTGCAGTTGTTTTTTCCATGCTCACATTTTGACAGGCACCATTTTAGCAAAAGCCACAAAACCATTATCACTGTACCCAAGTACGGAGTCTCAAGCTAGCAGGTTACAAAAGCTCCCAACACAATACTGTGCTTACCCAGAACAACTGTGTTCTTAGGAAGCAGTGAAAGATTGCTAGTCATTTGATAACCACCAGGTGAAAACAAAACAGAAGATGTTAATTACTATCTCACAGAGCAATTGGATTGAATTAGTAAGAATGAATAGAATTCGCCATGGGAAACTTCCTCTTCTATGGAAGATTTATGGCCAGGTCATGTTTTAATGGTAATTCATTTACAACGTAATGCAGATTTATTTAAGTTACATACAGGGTGATTAGAGTTATTAGATACAGATGTGGTGCTTCTTGGCCAGATGCAGGGAAACGGTTTATATTCTGTCCTGAGTACTTACCGCATGCAGGTCATTTCTGTTTTTACTGTACCCCAGTGTGGCTGAGTGCATAGAATACTTGTGAATAATGCTGTTTTCTATCTAGTTTATTAAAGTGTATGTGTTAAGCTGTACATATATACATAACTTATCTTCCCTATACTAAGATACAGCCTATATTGTCCATAACAGCAAGAATGTCTTGCTTCTGTGGCCCACCTGACAGTTTACCGACTGAAATGCATGGGCTTTTAACAGCCACCTCAGTTGAATTAAATGTATTTTGAGGCAATTTTCTTGTATCTGTTTGATTGTAATAAGTAATTATTGGGATCACCTATACTCCCTTTGGAAATCTGTTTTGTTTAAGCAGCACCCCTGCTAGGCACTTGTGATGGTTTTCACTTCCTAAGTAAAAATTTGTCCATCAGGTCTCATTTTTCTGTCAGATTGTTGACTATTGGCTGCAGGTTTGGGAGCCAAACTCATTTGTTTACGTTATGGATAATAAATCCTCTCTTGTTATCATTCTGTACCCAGTTTCACATCAAGAGAAGTGTAGGTTTCCTTGTTTTGATCTCTTAACTGTAACAGCTGATGAAGAGGAAATACTGTTTTTGTCAGATAGTGCTGATTTCAGAATTTGGCAGGTGTAGTACTCCTGTATTTTCTACCTAACATAAAAGTATTAATTGCTGTGTCTACACCTTCCTGTTTATTTGATTCTTTTATTTGCAAGGAAAGTCTCCTGCTAGAAATGACTTTTTTTTTTTTAGAAACCTAAGCTTTTTACTCAATGTAGTATAATCCAAAAAGCAGCTGCTTCGTGCAAAAAATACTGCACTTTCTGTAGAAAAAAAATCCCAAATAAAAATAATTAGGCCAAAATACCAGTTATTTGTTTTGGATATGTGAAGTGATGCAAATGCTCTAATGTAGTTTCCTCATTTTGGACAAGAGCCCATTTTCGTCTCTGGATCAAGTCCCTGAGTATTCCTCATCAAAACTACTTTCTCACATCCTGAGGGGATACTTGGGTACATCCTAATCTAATACAACTATCTAATACAACAAGATCTAATACAACTTTTGAGCAGCGCTCCAGAGGGCTAAGGCAGAAGGGGAGCTATTATTCAGCTCTTTGGCAGAAAAGTGTGTGCATACCTCACATGGCCTCCCAGATACGCTGACAGACAAAAAGTGAGAAGGATTTGGAGTCAGAGCATTTGGTGGACTTAGCAATTCTGAAAAATAATGCAAGGCAACCTGCTGCTTACAAAGGTTTTGAACTAATTGCAATTCTTTGTCATACTAGCTGAAACTCCTGTGCTTATATTGCAATACTATGAAATCTACACAGCAAATAAAATGCTGGAAACATGCAGGGGAGTCCTTCCACAAATATTTTCCTCAGAATCAGTGAGCTTAGGTATGCTTTGAGGGGAACCATTTGGAAGCATGTTCCATAAGAGACATCTCCATTCTCTCTGCAGTGGCTCTGGTAATTTTATAGAAATAAAACACATTTCTTATGCAAATATAATTAATTTGGAAAAATCCTAGGTTCCTTTCTAGCCCACAAGATTTCAGTTCTCTCATTCTATAAATCACGTTACTGTAACACTCAAAGAAAAGTAGTTAGTATTTGATAATGATGTAAAATAAACATTGAAAGATTCACTCCCTACTTCTTTACTTTTGAATATGTTGATTAAACTCTACATTTTTCAGAAGCAACTACCTGTTCTGTACATCTGTACAGCACCAATCACACTAAAAATGTACATTCGGTTCTTAGAAGCTCAAAGGATCACTTGTTTAACTTACCTGTCCCTCTGCATAACACAGTCCGTAGATTCATCCCACTGATTGCTACTTGATGACTGTCATTTCTATATAAACTAGACTGTACCTTTCAGAATGGCATCTAGTATTCACTTACATTCTTTACCCTAGAAGACAGAACATCTTGCAGAACCCTAATTATTTGTATTTATGAACCACCTCCACATTTAAAAAATGCGTGCCTTAGCTCTGTGTGCTCTCGTTTGGCTTCCTTTGTCTGCTAACTTAAGTCTATTACTATCATAAATATCCTCCTGCTCATGAGCACAGCATCTGGATCTGCTCCCTGCAAGCTAATTATTTTGTGTATATTAGCCTCTCACCAAAAGAAATAAAAGAATCATAGAAGAATCAAAGAATTCTACCACATTTGCAGAAGGAGAAGGGCTCTACTATTAGTCATAAGGAGGAAAGTGTTTTAAAGCTGAACCAGGACATCAGAACCTGACTCATAATCAGGTATTTGTGGCAATGCCTTATATTGTTCAAATAAGTCATTATGTGCTCTTATGGCTTACTAGTACTATTAAAACATCATACTCAGAAAATTAAAAGATAATTTCTGTATCACACCCATTAAAAGATATTATAAATTTTAAAATGCCATTATAGCTGCAGACTAATTTGTACTAATATATTTCATAGTTAGACCTAAGATACACATAGCATATTTCATGGAGCATGACTAATCTAGCAGGCATGATAATATAGTAAACTAATATAATAAACCTCGCAAAGCACCTGTGACTTAGATAATCATATCCGTCATTATCCTTACAGAAGTGTGGCCTTGATATATAGGATGGAGGAAACCAAAGCATAGAAGGTGACATGCCTACTACTATAAAGTAAATAGGCAGACAAGCCAGGACTGTGCTCCTTTGTATCTAGAGCAATAAATGTAACAATTTTAAATAGCTTTCCAAAACTATTTCCTGGTATGAAGCATGCCAAAAACTGCTAAACGACAATATGGGCCACAGCACAGATGGAAATTGTCCAAATGTGTCGTGGTCTTAATTCTTAATTCCTCAATACCCATCCTTAGTATTGCAGTGCTTTAATTGTGAGCTGCTCCTCCAGATAAGACCTACAGTTGATCACACTTGCACAGAACCTGTCAAGTGAAGGCTCAGGTTCTTTCAAGTGCCTTCATGTTCACACGCTATTAATAGTAAGCAAAAGAAATATTCTGACAACCCACATGTCTCTGACCATCAGAGATCACCATATATCACGTGATTTTTAATCAATTTGTGTCTACAACTCTATTCAGCCCAGTAATATATCCAAGTGCATATAAAAGAAATAAAAGGGAAAAAAAATCAACAAAATCCATTTCACAAGAGAAAATTTGAATCTCTAGCTAATAATAATTTGTTAGAGTTTGTTCCTTTGAGGGGTGGCAGCTGAATTCCTTTGCTCACAAAAATCTTTTATTATTTGCCCTCACAGGCATTCATTTCAGAGAAAGAGAAAAATAATAAATTTCACTTCAGTTTCAAGCTATCTGTGACAAATACACTGTGACATTTGATTCTCCTTGTCTTTTTGATGCCACTTCTAAATAAATATTGATGGCCTGTCATAGCATGGCTATTGCCAGAAATGTTTTCATCCAAAAATTCAGATTTTTAAACAAAATGTGATGGGCAATAGAAAAGACATATTTTCCCAGTGGCTTTTAGTTTTCACAAATGCTTACATCTTTTGATTCCACAGTTGTTACAGATGGGACAAGCTGGAGCTAAAGACAGAAGCGGGTCATGGTTTTATTTTCTATTAAGGAAGTAAATATGAAATGATAGTGGAAAACATGTAGAGAAGTTGACTGTGTTCTTACGCTCCAGTAGAAAGAAGATCAGATCAGGTCTTATAGTCTGAACACATGCTCAGACTCTGGGGAAGTTCTGGTCCTTTGACCAAGTCTGAACTTCGTGGATTTCTGTTAAAGCCTGGATTTTTTGTAGTAGCCTGAGGTTGAATCCCATTGATTCAGTACAAACCAACTGAACTAAATGCATTGGCCTTTGTTAGAATGCAAGTCAAATTAGATGGTCCCTTCAGGCCTCAAAATTTCTGAAGCTATGACTTTATGGATCTTTTCAAAAGTTCTGACTTTCTCTATATTGAACCCAGACAATGAAATTTTGAAAAAAAAATTGATTTAAATTTAAGTAAGTCTTGCATTTTGCATCCACCTCTGCAGCCTAGAGTCAAATGCTTGTTATATTCCACTCTCTAAAGTGTAGAGTATGCACAGGGAAGAATCTTAGTTATGAGATAAGTGTATGTAAGGAGAGAAATGGGAAATATCTAGCAGAGGAAGTGCTGCTTGACAGTTGAGGATACTATGTGTTTTGGAGAGCCACTTCTCCTACGGCACATCCTCAGGGCAGAACTTATGCAAGCTAGCCCAGATACAACGTGCAACAGAGCGCCAGACTAATTAAACCACCTTGGAGAGAGTATCATGTTATTCAGACGGAGTTTGGGTATATCTGCATAGTGCTTTATTATGCCGTGAAGACAGATTCCCTTTTCCAGCTCCAGCATCTAACAAAATGAGGCACTTGGAAGCAGCAGAAGACACCATACAAATAGTGATTTGTCAAATGTTGCTTCTCAGGCATTACCAGTATTTTCCCCTTTTTCACTGAGCACATCTTCATCATGCTGTTTATTTGGCAAAATCTCAAACCAGAGTGACCAACCATGTATTCTTTAACAGCTCCAGTGACACCAGTTTTGGTTTGCAATATATCTGGGTGCTCTCTCTCCAATCAGTCATCAGTGGCTGAAGGAAAAGAGATCATGGAAGCTATGACAGCTGAGTAGCTACTGAGTGACAACAGTAAAGAGTTTCAGAAGTGAAATTCCAGTCCTGACAGTGTGTGGTCCCTGAAAATTTGTGTTGTAACACAGAAAAGGTTATTGGGGCTGAGTTGAATTCTGCAAGATAATGGAACTTAAGCAGGGTCATTAACAGGCTCTCAGAAGTCAAAACAATTCTTTCTCTTTTCTTTCTTTCTTTCTTTCTTTCTTTCTTTCTTTCTTTCTTAGGAGGGAATATCCTGAAATTATTACTTTTGGTGTTTTGTTTGGGGTGGGGTGTGGGTGTCAGTGTGGCCCTATGGCTTGAACAATGGACTGGTGCCAAGGCTCCTTTCTATTTTCAGTCAGCTAACTGCCTGTAGGGTGACCATGGATAAATCTCGTCAACTCTTTCTACCTCAGTTTCCCCCCTGTAATGTAGCGATAAAATTCTTGCACCCCTTTGAAAAACCCTTTGGATTCATGGATATAGGATTTCATATAAAAGCTATGTATAACATTTGTCTACCCCAATGTGCAGTCACAGTGTGGAAAAAAATTCTATTTTATTTCTGTCTTCTTTCTATTCTAAAATCTATTACTCTATGACAAGATGATGTCTTATCCAACTAATTTCAAGGTTTTTTTCTCCCTTTCATTCCTCTTTTTCTTCTTTCTCATAGGTGACAAGTTCCACAGGTTTCTTAGCAAAGCAGTGGTCTGCCCTGCCTGCATTTACAGTCTTTGCCCAACCCCATGCTCTACCCTTCGCTACTGAAATTCAACAGAGACCTTCATAAATTTCCAAACAGGAGATTTTACTGAAATTGACATATTACTATTTCTTTTTAATATGAGACCCTGCAATTCATGTCAAACTATTTTAACAGGAACAATGTAGTTCATTTATGGAATCCATAATAAATGTCCAGACCATTTAGCTCTGATTGATAGCACCAAATGTGCACATGCATTCCTGATATAACCAGCCTCCACTTTTCCCCATAGTTTTCATAGTTTGTTGTCCTCTTTCCTAGAAGCAACTCTCTACCAAGTATTTACCACAGCCTATTCATAAAAAAACCTATCCCGGTCCTAGAAAACTAGAAAATTAATCCAGTAGTATTAGGAGAAGTTTTCTTCTGTATAAGAATTTCAGCCATATTATTCTTCTGTATTAAGTTGCACCCTGAGTGCCTGTTACCGTAACTAGGCTAATCACTTGGTCTATTAAACTGTTAAGATATTAACCGTCTAACAATAAATTATTATTTCCATACACATGGTATATTCCTTTTTGCCTGAAACAAGATTTTGATTGTAACACGCCAAAGAACAGCATGGCACCTTCTAGCTGATACACATAAAGCATATTATGGAAAAAGAACACAACTTCACATTAGTAGGATTTTGCTGTGTGACAACTGCCTGGGAAGAATTGTTTGCAATGCATGTCAGCACCAAAGCAATAGGTACATTGCACTCATATCTGCATAGCATGTCTGTTTAATGCAGCCTAATCAAGCTTTGTAGAGGTAAACTGGGGCTGATGAAGCAACCATTCTTCTAGCTGGTATTCTTCTCCAGCGCTAGTGCAAAAAATATTGGTACCATGTTAGCAACATGGGCCCTTGCAGTTTTTTACTGCGATGCCAAAAATTTACAATTCAACCGTGACAAATAAGAGGGATCTCTTACAGAACAGTTTTCATTCACAAGTCAAAGCACTCTTTAGTTAGGAAGTACCTAGAGTTCAAGTTTTCTTTAACACTGCCTAAGTTGGAACAGACCCCTGTTCAACTCTGAATAGAAAGTGCATGTCCTGCTGTTTAAGTGTTTAAATGCAAACTAAAGTATCAATAGCTAGACATTCTGAGTTCAGTATGCTGTCTGAATCTACATCCTTGCTGGAATTTAGCCTTAATAATGACTCGAACATAGAAACTTTGGCCTCAGTGAAGGTGTTCCTGATAGGTCTCTGCAGAGATGTGTTCAAATCACCTCTGATAAAAAAGCAGTTTTCTTCCCTCACATACTAGATTGGCAGTGATGCTGAAGTTCACCAGGATGCAATAACACAGCCATCAGCTGTTCATAGTTTACTTATCCAGGTTCTGAATTCATGTCAATAATTTACACTTGAAAATCTATTTAAAACGTGATCACCCGCCCACTGCATAAAATACAATACAAGTACCCAGGCTTGATCACCAGAGCAGAAGGCTGAGCAAAGGCAAGAAACTGCACTGGCATATGTGAATGCACACATAAACTTAAGAAAGAACAAGAAATAACATCTTCCAGAAATACAGATCTACAGAAAAACTAACTTGAAAAATGCTATTTCTAATGTTCACCAACCACTTAAGCTGAGGTGAAATGAGCAAATTAAGTTGATCTAAGTGTGGGCTGCCACTGAGAAGGATGCTTGTGTGGTTGCATGGTAATTTGGGTCAGGGAACTAATCCAACTGCAAAACCAACCCCCTCCTTCTGCAAAAGGAAGTTTTCATCCAGTTCCCTGATTCAGCTCCCTGTGCAGCCACATAAGCACAAGTGTGAGCACAAAGGCAAGTACAGCAATTTGGATGCCAACTGCTTGGTGTTTTAAAAATCTTTCCCTCTAATGTTCCTATTATTAAATGAGCTGTTTTACACAGGCTGCTTTGCCAATTTCCTCACGGATACAGTTCCTGAGGAAAGGATGACAGGTATTGAACTACACAGATCAAACTCTATACAATGTGCTGGCTGGTACTGAGGGTGAAGTAGTTTATGTGCAAGAAGGTGAAAAAAACCCTAAAAGATTCAACTGGGAAAGGTATAAACTCGTGAACTAACAGTTGAGAGACACACCCAGAAAGGCACAAATGGGTACAAAGGGGCAGCCAGCTGTGTTACCTTTTGAGAGGCCTATTAGCATTAACCATGTAGGAAGTCAGTATTGTTGATATTAAATCATTCGGAAGCTGATGATTCTATATTCAGATTATTCACACATTTCATAAAATATCATCTTTTTCAATCAAAATATTTGCAGCTGCATGGTTTGATGGAAAAATAAATAAACTTTTCATAAGAATACTTGTGAAAAAATGTTTCTTTTCAGCAGACCATATCACCATTTTCTCAGTAGTTACAACAATGAATACCAGCCAGAGACAAGCTGGCTGGAAGAGCAGCCCAGCACTGGGATGGTTTGTAACATATTATCGACACCCTAAGCCCCCACTCTCCTAATAGGAAGATTTATTCATTGTCACTCCCAGGAATTAACCAGTGTTAAGAATTTGTCAGAAAAACATGTGAGACTGTGAGTATGGCACTGAAAAGGGAGGCAGAGAGATAATTCTTACCACTTTATCATCAGATGGCAAAACTGTATTCAGTTCAGTGAGGTCCACACACTGCCCTGGATTATGATTTTCAGCTCTGCAACTGTCTCCCTTATGACAGTGGGTAAATTCCTTTTTTTTATCCCTCTCAGCCTCTTAGTTGTCTTGTCTAGTCTGTTGGTACTGTGAACTCAAGAGGTCTAAGGCCGTTTCTTGTGATGAATTTAACAGTTATTGTCATATGGGGTACTGATTTAGGACGAATTCTCTAAACACTGATGCAATATAAGTAGAGGTGACCATATATCACTCTTTGATAACAACTTTTTCTAAGTTTTTCCAGTTTCTTGTGTAACTGGAGCTTGTTTACGTGCCCTTCATGTTTTCACCACACACCATGCTCCTTCCACATTTCAGCATCTTGTTTTTCCTAGAAAAAAAGATGTTATTGCTGGCATGGACACAAGATGAATGTTTACATTGGCAGCAACAGACATCACTTCCTGAGAGGGTTTTCATTAGAGGCAAAAGAATTTTTCAAAAGTTTAATCCTCCTACTGTGCTGTCAATTTGTTGCTGCACACACAATCTCCAGCATGGCACTAGGACAAGAACTTCCAGGATCTGAGCAAAAAGGAAACTTCCCAAAAGATTAATGATTCAAAATCAAATTCTTAATCATAGGTCTTGAAATCTGACATTTCAAAGGAACTTTCATGTTCCATGTTACATGCTGTGTTTATGCTCCTGGAAAGCACATTTTTCTAATTGAGGGCTCTTGCGAAAGTTGATGAACATCAGAGAATTTTTCATTTGAAATACAAGAGAAAAAGTATGGGCTAGTGTATACAAGAGAGGACAGAAGATTAGAACTAAGGTTGCACTATTATTTGGTTGTTGTTATTTCTAAAATATCAAGAACAAATTAGTCTTAGGTCAATCACAAACCAACATTTTCAGTCACTGTAAAGTTGAAAGGAAGCACCACTTCAAGCGAAACAGTGTCAGCTTTGATCCAAAACAAAATGTTGTAGTTAGATTTGACAAATAGTAATTGTTTTCTCCATTTACAAATAAAATTGAGGGATATTCCAAAGTTTAAAGGAATTATATTCTGAAAAATGGAAACTCCATTTTAGGGAAATGAAAAAAAACATTTAATTTTTTTAAAGCAGGACTGCAGCTTCACAAATGAGTAGAGAGATGAATCTAAGGCAAGTTTTTTCAGAACACAAATCTGCTTGATATTCAGCTGAAAAATTCTGCCAAACCCTGAGGCAACTTAAGCACGAGTTGTCACTGAAAGAGCTGACAATACCGAGCTGTGAGGTTCCATCCTACTTCTACAACTGACATGCAAGATTTCAGTAGGAAGAGTCAGTCTTTCACACTTTTGTGGGTGGCCTTCACACATTTGGTCCCTGTAGGAACAACCGCTTGATGGACACTCTGTGCTGTGCTAGAGGTAAAGGGGAGCAGGGACAGTTGTAGTGATTTTCTGTGCAATTAGCTTAAATCCTTTAAAGACTCTGAGTAGCTAGACATAAGCTTACCAATATGGTGAAAGGGGGAACTGCCTACTATCTCTTTCATAAGCTACATTGCATCACAGTTCAGAGATAAGTTATCTGATCTATGCCCTGATTTACACATCTAGTAACACTTTATTTACTTCATTTAGTTAGTTAGTTAGTTACATCACTTATTTTTGCCAACCGTCTCATTACATACCTGATATTACAACCTGGAGTAGGATAAGCTTAATATTTGCGAGAAGCTTTGAGATCCTTAGGTAAAAATACATTCAGAAATATTGGTAATATTGCCTGAAAACATAACAGTTTATGTCACATACCAACACCAAAAAGCCGCTAATCCATGTCTGCTCTGTATTGGGATGTTACTCTTTGCAGGAGCCTGAAAATGGCAACCAGTCTCATGCAGACATGGAAATCAGGACATAACAAACTTATTTGTTTCTCAAGTTACCCTTAGATTCAGAATGGAGTCTTCCCATGAAATAGCCTTAACTTGGATGGATTCAATTCTGGACCAATGAATCAGAGTAAATGCTTTGACACAGGAACAATCAAAAGTTCCTATGGCGTTCCTATGACTACTTTGTGTGAATGCCAAAAAATGTAGGCATTCCAGTTTTGAGCAATTAGAATTTGTCTAGAAAGTATCAAATGTAAACTATGGACACAGCTGACACTATCAGAAACCCCAGCTGTAATTGCAGTGTGTTCACTAGAAATGGTGGAAAAATTATCTGGAGTCTTGTTCACCAAGTTTCATCCATAAACTGGACTACTGGCAAACACACACATTTACTTCTCTAAGGGAATCTTGCAGTGCAACCCCTTTCACAGTACATAAAGTCTATTGAACTGGACACCGCAAGCTGCAAAGAAACGTCCAAGCAAAATGGTGTCCTGGTTTCAGCTGGGATAGAGTTAATTTTCTTTCTAGTAGCTGCTGTGTATTGGATTTAGTGTGAGAAGAATGTTGATAACACATACTGGTTTCATTGTTGCTAGGTAATGTTTACATTAGTCAAGGACTTTTTCAGCTTACCATAGAAGCTGAGAGGGAGCATAGACAGAACAAGCTGTCCAAAGGAATATTCCACACCACAGACATCATGCTCAGTATATAAATGGGGGTTGGTCGGGGGGCTGGGATCAACAATCGCTGCTCGGGATGGGATGGGCAATTGATCATTGGGTAGTGAGAGTGACTTGTGTTGTATCACTTTATTTTGTATATTCTTTTACCATCATAATCATCATCATCATCATCATTATGATGATTATTATTATTATTGTTATTTTCCTCTTCCGTTATTGTTCAATTACACTGTCTTTATCTCAACCCATGAGGTTTTTTCCTTTCCAGTCCTTTTCTCCCTCTTCTCCCGACCTTGCAGGGGAAGGTGAGCAAGCAGCTGCGTGGTCCTAGTTGCTGGTTGGGGTTAAACCATGACAAATGGAAAGAGGACCCTCAAATTAAATCAAAGGTAAGTTAAAAGTCACACAGCTAAACATACTGTCACTGAGTGCCCAATTCAGTACTCCTCTGCCAGTAACATCTAATCATGATCCAATAGCAAGGGGCTACACAATGTGATACCATGTCACCTCCACTCCTCTTGAATCAAATATAATTCTTTCATGATTTTATCTACTGAGGCACGTTCTGTGTTTTTTGGTCACAGAAAATCTCTTTCTCATATATACCTTAGAACACGGAATAAGAAAACACACTGTTGGCCCAGTCTTTTTGGTGCTAACTTGGTTTGCTATTATGTGGTCTCTCTATACTCTCTTTAAAATTGTTCACAAAAAATCCATTGGTAATAAACTGTGATCATGGGAATGAAGCACATCCATACACAGCAGTCAGCCAGGCTAATTCAAAAATACTTGACACAGAATCATGTTTAAAATCACATGCTGACACACTTTAACTTTGCTTTGTTTCTGGCTTCGCTAATACTAATAGCCCAGTTGCCAGCTAGCTTTGTTCTAAGCATGTTCCTTGTCCATACACAATGTGGCTAAAATCGATCTATCTGTCAACATGGACAAAAATAGATCTATCTTCATGCAACCTGTGTTTTCCTGGGCTTGTAAAAACTTGTCACATGATAGGTGGGTCACTACTGCTTTATTGTCAAGATAGGTTTCTTTAATTATTCCTGTGTTATCCAGCATCCCAGAATTATGTGTGACAGATACCCTAAAACACGTTAGAGATGTTGTCTTTATTCATGCTTTCTTGTTATGCTATCCTCTGCTAAGGTCCAACACCTAGAGGATAAATACCATAGCTAAAGTTATTCCATCCAGTAGCTGCAGAATGGAGACAAGCATCCATGCTAACCCCCAGAATCCTCATACCAATGCACAAAGCATGGACAATATCACTTCCAAACTCGTTAACGAGAACATAGCTGTGTTGAGACACATAGTGAATATGTAGAAAGGGCTTTTGTTGTATTAAGATCTGGGGTCCAGCTGTCAGGGCAGAGACTTAAAATGGTACAATAGCTGTAGGGTTGGCAGCCTGTTTCCAAGATCTTCAGAACATCCCACATTCTGAATATTGGCATGTGACAAACAGTACAGTAAAATAAAGGGTACATGTCATGTTTCTAGTGAGGACTGCTGTATAGTTTCTTCTGTCCTTGGATCTTCTTTAAAAGAAAAGGCACAATGCAGAGAAGTTTCCTTGTCCTTTATGAAGCTGTTGGCCTTGATGCCTTTGTTAAATGCTTCTCGGACTGAGACCATTAAAAAAACAAACAAACAAAAAAAACCCCAACAACAAACCAACCCCAACCATGAATTTGATCAGTAACAAGACTGAAGTTATATGAGTTACATCATGGAGGTATTTTTCTTAGCTGAGACAAACTGGAGGGATAATGTAGCCTACTGCCTGGATACCTAATATTCTTTATGCTTTTGCTGGGGATGTGTGGTTTTGACAGCTGCAGAAGTTAAAATGGCTATTACCACTAATTATCAGGTATTAAACAAGATTATGCTTGTAAAATAATACCAGCAAAGTTGAGGGTGAACAAAGAACTTAGATGTTTTGTCTGTTTGTTTTAAAGGACCCAGGGTAAGTGGGTGGTCCAGCGTTGGAAAGACTATATAGCAAGATTCAATTCAATCATTCACCTTGAAAATTCAAATGGAGGTGGGTGGTCACTGATCAAGTGAAATGAGCATATAAGCAAAAATGAGCATAGGTGGAGAGGCAATTCTTTGCAACACTGCGTAGAATACAATGAGTACAACTGAATTTTCAGAATTCATAAGAACTACAGGAGGTATGAACAATGCCAAACTTCAGACTAATTAGTCAACTCATATTTTCAGGCTCCCTATAGCCAATGGAAGAATAAAGCTCCCTACAGAGGGAAAGTGATCACATAAATTACAGCACCAAATCAAACAATATCCTCCATCTACAAGCTGTTCAGAAGACAAGATTACAATTCTATTACTCTGGCACCCAGAAACTCATGGTGTATTTGGTGCTAAACAGAAACCGTTGCTACCCTGGAATCTCAGTGAACAAAGAAAAGATTTGATGCCCGGAGAACAGAAGGACGAAGAGATTAAATGACTTCCCCTGAGGTTACACATTGAGTATATGGCAGAACTTGAAACAATACAGTCTTGTCTAACGTCCTTATCAGGGCTGGATGCAGCATACCATGAACAAGGAAGGGACTTGCAGCCTTCCCCCTGCAACTGCATTCACTCTTATCTTTTTTGTATGATGTATTTTCCCTAGGTGTGAGAAAGTGGCATCTGCTCTGAATTAAATGAGATCCTTTTCATTTTTCCAATTCTTTCAAGGAATAGAAATAATCACATCAGCTTTAGTTTGTCCACCAGCATGCCTAGACCCAGTGCCTCAGACTATATAAACAAATGCTGAAATTCACAGATGGAGACAATCACAATGCTTCACTTAATTGTTCTGTATCTCTCATTCACTTGCAGGAAAGGACATAGGAAAATGGAATTGTACACTTTGAATATTCACCTGCTTCCCAGAGCTTAGATTTTTTGGTAAAATTGACTGAAATATGAACCTTAGGGTAAGTTTTCTCCCTGGGCTTGTCAGACTTGCTCTTGCCTTAGAGACACTATCTACAGCAATGTGAAGAAGTCATCTGCACTTTAACAACAGCATGGAATAAACATGCTCAGCTGAAATTTACCTTTTGCAGGGACCAATGATACCTCTCACAAAAAAGAAAGAACAGTAAGAAATACACTTATCTCAATCTTTTTTCAGCATGAACACTCTCGGAGTTAGAATTCAGTTCAGAGTGTATGAAACAGCTTTCGATACCAAAGAGGGAATGGCTCTTTATTTCATCCTAAACTGGCTCTCCACTATAACCATCACCAAGTAGTGATGAACTGAAGATGCGAAGCCATAATTTTGGAAAATCCTAGAATTAATGATTCAGGCCGATTCCTTTCTAAACCTCCGGGAAGCTCCAAGCAGGATGCTCAGCCCTTTCTGCATTTCAAATTCACCACCATCATGGTTACAACAACCTGGAAGTGATATCCGGAATTGAATGGACTGGAACTGATTTGACTTTTGTTAGAGAACAAAGTCATTCAACCTTCTGTCACCATGTTGTACCAGATGAATATTCTGTCTTCAGCACAGTCCTCACAAGGAGTGGGAAGGAGGTTCAAGATGAATTGTTGATAGCTTAAATTCCCCCATACATACTACTAAACCAACTATGATGGTACTAAGACAGCTATTATTTGTACTGTAGCAGTCTGTAAGGGCCCCAGTGACTTGCCTGTGCTAGGTACTGTATTTCTGTTTCCCACTCCTGTCTTCCCAACAAACTCCCCATGCTCTGGAAAGAAGATGGGAGGCACTGAACTAGCCTTTTAAAATATCGTCTTATACTTTCAGGCCAAGATGATTGATGGGGGATGTCTCCAGCTGGGAAGCAGCCATGTCTGAAAGCCAAAAGCAGAACTGAGCCCAAGACGTTTACTTCCAAAGTGAAACTGGCAACTCTGCTGTCTGCCAGTTCCACTCAGATACAAGCATTTCTGGCATTTTCTGCAGGAAGCAGCTTTGATGACTGATTTGAACTGCCTTTACCACCTGTCAGGGAACCTTCAGGGACCTGGAGCCTTTGCAAAATATGCTGCAGGGCTTGATCTTTAGCTCCTCAGCAGCACACAGTTTTGTATGGTAATGTAATACAGCCCCCACTAGTAACCAGTGATACAGCATCATCGCTATATACTGTGTTTCTAGGACCATTTGCCTTTCACATGCACAAATACTAAGTTCTTTAACTTCAGAAATAGAAGATTATGTCCAATGGGAGTCTGAAATCTCCTGTAAAAAGTTCTTTGTGGCAGGTCTCTTTATCCAGGAGAAAATGTTTTGACTTCGGAGGGACAAACCATGATCCTGGGATCAGTACAAGAGAGTAAAAATCTTTGTGTTAAACGCGATAATAAGGATTCCAAGTCAGTCTATCTGGATTGCTTGAAAAACTGATGAATGTACTGAGAAGTTTCTAACCTAAGAACAAAAGCAGTTCATTGATAAAGCATACCAAGACCATACTTTCTTCCAGGCTCAAATGCCCTTTAAAGTCATGCAGATGCTCTTGGACTTAAAGCAATTTACAATGTTTAACTTCAGTCCAGCTTACCACATTCTCCCAAAATGGACCCAAATATTATAAACTGATTAAGAGACAAAAATTTTAAGTTCATAGTAAACTGCAACTTCTCCAAGCATTTTCTGTCTAATATAGTTATTTTACTGGTCAGGTTTTGACCAGCGACAATTTAGAGGATTTTCTTTTTTCCTAAGGGCATTTTATTTACTTTGCTGAAAATCCAAATAGAAAAATATGCATGCATGTGTATATATATATAAAACTAAATCAGACGTCCAAGCTTTTCCAGAAAAAAGATATTTCTCCTGAACAGCTGTTCTGGGAGGTGTTACAGTTTTTTGTTTATGACTCTTCAGTTAAATTTTTTTCTAATTAAACCAGCATTTTTTCATTAATATTCTCAATTGGATGTAAAGCCAGTTTTTATTCTGAGAATTTAATGAAAGAATCTTGAGCAGCTGTGCAGTTTTTATTTACTTGCACAGTGGTTTAGGTACACTGATGACAGGCATGAGATGAACACGGTAGTGATGAAGATACTGTGTAAACGCAGATGTAACCTGCTAATACACAAGTCAGAAGTGAAACTGAAAAACGATGAAGCAAGTTTACTAAGCAGTGAATTACAATTTGTTTCTCTAACCAGATGTTGGGTACGTCCAGATGAATAGGTGCAGACAGTTGGGATTTTACTCTACCATACTTCATACAAGCCAGATGGCAGACAGCACTATCCAAAAGCCATGTAACCATATGAACATGGCATCGAGCCTGAGCTAATATATCTTGCTTTTCAGCGCACGGCTTCTGAATTGGACTTCTCCTATCTGGCAGGCTCAAAACATGGGCAAAGCAGATGCATGACTGCCTTCACTCACCCAGTGAAGCACCTCCCCAGAAAAATCATTCCCATGCAGTTTCAAGAAGGGCGTGATACACTACAATGAAATACCATATGATGACAAAAAATTCAAGACAAAATCATTTCAATACAAAAATCCAGTTACGCCAAACAACATTCCAGCCCACTGAAGTGCCTCAGCTTCTTTATTTTCTTAAACACATATTGTCAAAATCAACAACAACCTGCCCATGTTTAGTTTTCTGGAACAACACTCATTGATGAGAAAATGTCTCATGAAGAAATTCGGAGTAGTTCTGCATTTAGTCCATGAGGTGAATTCCCATGGTAAGAAATTGGTATATTGCTGGTCTGGAAGTCTTTGATGAAATGTTTTTCTTGTTAAGAATATGTGAATGTCTTGGAAACAAATCTTACTGTGCTTACTATTTCAACATAAATTTATCTGTGTTCTTAGATCTTGGATTGAATTTCTGGCCAAACCCACACTCATCCGGGTGGGTGTCTGGATGGATAAGTCACTTGACCGACTTAAAGCTAGGTCTCATGACAGAGGAGAAGCCCAGGCATGCAGCCTAGCATGGCTAAAAGTATTCCCACTACGGTGGTTTGTAACAGTTCCTTATGAGCTGAGAGTGAAGGCAACACAGCTTTAAATCAAGTTAACACAAAACCTCATACTACCTTAAATAAGAATAAATGATTAGATGAGCTCCCCATTTATAGCTTATTCCCTAGGGAGAAATACATAAGCAGTTAACTTATTGGATGATTTTTCTTCAGGATTTAGGCTTGTAAAGAAAAGTGTTCACAAGGTAATAGGTAAGAACAATAGAGCAAAAATGGCTATTAGCTATCTGAAAATACCGAAATTAAGAAGGTCAAATTTGCCTTTTTTCAATTACTTGGGTTTTTTTTCAAAGTAAAGTTTAGGTGTACATATGCCATACAGTAATAGTATGACACTGGGAAAAAATGTATTGTATCATAGTGAAAACTATCCTAACAAAATACAGGAGATACAGATGTGGAATCAGCATGAAAATAGAATTTGACTGCCATGAAATGCTGGTGTCACTCAAATCTACCCTGCAACACTGTGTCTGACTCAGAGACAGATTTCAGGAATTTAATTTGCAATTCAGCTTTCCTCTACTTGATATCTTTCATGAATCTTAAGGAGTTTTACATCCATTCTTTCGATCTTCCTGCACCCCTAAGAGGTAAAGAAGCATTATTATCCTTATTTTACGCATAGCAGATTTAGACACAAAGAGCATGAATGAGTCACCCAAGATCACACAGCACGTCAGAGAGAGAGCCTACAACACCAGCCAGGAGACCTGACTGAGCATCCTATTCTCACCACTTGACCAAGTTTCTTCTTGTTGTAGGAGTTGAAAGGATGGATGCCAATTAGCCACCTGTTTCATTGTTTGGCATTTTCAAGACATCTGATGTGTGCTAAGTGGAGCAATGTGCTTCACACATATAGGACCTCCTGCTACTCAAGCAGGCTGAAGTTTCACACATGACCAGGACTTTT
Organism: Larus michahellis; assembly: GCF_964199755.1. Classification (NCBI taxonomy): domain Eukaryota; kingdom Metazoa; phylum Chordata; class Aves; order Charadriiformes; family Laridae; genus Larus; species Larus michahellis. The sequence goes on along the minus strand of NC_133901.1, from coordinate 52,800,921 downwards.
CACTGTGTAAAACATAAATTGTACACATTCCAGACTTCTGTTTCTATTAAACAAATGTTTTGACTGGGAGCACTGATTCCACTTCACCTCTGTTGTTTCTGATTTCCTATTGCTGTTTCCTTTCTTTCCACTCCTCTTCCTCTTCCAACACTGGTGCCAACACACTGGCCACACACACACACGGGTCATGGTTGCTAGTAGCCAGTTGGCAGATGGTGGATATTTTTCTTGCAGCATATGTATGTGTGGATGACTGCTCTTGCTGTGTGACTGACTTAGTTGCTGGCAGTGCTTTTGGCCGGGGTATACTCTCTGGCATTATTTTAGTTCCAGACATTTGATGGGTTGACTCTCCTGTTTTGTTCTCCCAGACAGTATTTTTCAGTATTCCCTCTTTTTCAGCGTGAGACAGTCGTGGCTGTGTGGGTGTCTTTCAATTATGTTTGCACAGCTCCAGGCCTTTCTGACACTTTATATATCTGTGAAAGGAACTGTGGTGTGTAGGTATCTATGTGTGTATTCATGCAATGCTGTTCATGGTTATGTGCCTCCCACTTCTTGTATGTGAATTGCTTCTGTATGTGCACATGTGCATGCATGGTCCTAAGCCCTCCTGATTTTGTGAGTATGTCTGTGCCTATGTGCATATACCTCCATTGGCATGTTCATTTATGTAGCCTGTGTATACCTGAATATGCGTATTTGTCAATGTGAATGGATATGTGTCCTTCTGTGTACCCTATCCTTTTAGTAGATACAGAAAAAATTATTTCAAAAGTATTATTAAAGTTGCAAAGTCAAACAGCAGATATGTGAAAATACTATAATTCAGTTTGCTTGCTCATCCTGAATTTTGACTCTGTGTATGTTTATCTGCTATGATAATCTAAAATCACATCTATAGATTTCTAATTAATTCAGTGCTCAAGGCAGACCTTGAGCCTAGGAAGGCTGCATGGCAAAGGAGTCTCCTGCTTCATTTATTGCAAAAGCTGGTTGCTTTTTAGAGAATGAGCAGATGATTACAAAATGAAGGTCCTCTGGACCCATGATCCAGCATGTCTCATCCCTCCAGACTTTCTTTGCAATCTCTCTATATTCTAGACTCAGTCACCTTGCCTAGTTCTTTATTCCGATCTCAGACTCGTTTTCCAGCCATTTCGAGCTTCCACTAGCTCCCCATCTCTTCTCTTCCCAAACTAGTCACCGTGTCAGCACCAGAACTGTTAAGAGAAGTTCTTTCTGCCTTTGGCATCCTTCAGCTACGTGCCCACTTTATCTATTACCTTCTTTCTCCCAAATACATAAACAATTTTCAATTCATGTCACTTCTACCTTCATCGTTAATGTGCAAAACATGCTTACAATGTGCAATGTTTGACAACTATAACAACAGGCAATTGTCAAGAACATAAGTATAAAAGTATATTTCTACTATTCTTATTATAAGAAGTTCAAGATTCCTGTAACACTTGAAGGACAGACAGAACTTCTCTGATTTAGAAGCTCAGAAGTAGTAAAAATGACTCAAGAGAGTATGTGAAAAGCAATGGCCTAACTACCTAACTATGTGATGCTATGTTCAAACAGTAATGAATGTTTATGAAGTGGTATAGGACACATAACAGCAAGGCATATTCCTGAAACATTTTGTTACAAAATGAAGTATTATTTTCCAAGACCTAAACTCTCTAATTCTTGCTGGCAACATATTTTCATTGAATGATGAAAATTATATATATGTGGTGCTGGTAAAATGGTGACATCAGTCACCAAGCAATGCTTATGGATGCACACTGTGTAGTACCTAATGAGAGGAAGACAAAAGTGGGAGGGAATCCTCAGTTCTGTAACCACAGCCAGAATAGTCAGGAAAACATCCGGAAGAGACCACTAGAGCTTCACCTCACAAGCATAGTGAAAAGACAGGAAACCATGACAGATAAGAGCAAAGTAGCCCATGAATCTTATCTACAGAAGCACACACAAATGCCAAAGAAAGAAAACATAAATACAGTCCATAACTTATCATATACGTGCAGCTGGGTGATGACCTCCGAGTGCTGTCAGGGACTGTAAGCACAAAGCCCAACCCAGTATTTGTTGAAAATAAATTAAAATATTCCTATAGAGTCTTAAAGGTATTGGATAAGTACTGTAACATTTCTTTAATGAATACCCTTTCATGGGCTAGTCTGAGACTTCAGTACTATTTGAATAACTAGGAACTTTTCAAAATTAATGTCAGAGTATGCCAGAGCTCTGAGTTTAGTGCTCTGGGTACACACTTATGGTCACCTGATAACAAGTCTTTTCCAGAAGTCTTCCACTCGTCAGTCTCACTTGAAGGAACGGGGATGTATGCAATGCATTGTAGCTCATAAGACAATTATAGCCAGCCAGTACAGTAACACTGGCAAGCAACTTTCAGTGCTAAGTATGTGGTTCAATGGAGAAAGTGTTACTGGCTAAGCTACACCAATGACATTTAAAGAAACATTCAGGCTATTCTACTAGGGTTTTTCAAAAGGGAAATTACTTATGTTTACTCTGGAACATTTTTTAGAAACTTTTCCTGCTCATATACTGCTATTAAACCGTACAAGTTTTCCTACTTCTACATAGCCATTTTTCTTTACCCTTGAAAGTATACTGGAAATAGAATTGTTCAGAATGTAATATAATTTTGTTTTCAGCAATAGATTTCACTTTCTACTGAAGATCTGTCATTGCAATTCATGCTGCACTACTTACGTTTCACTTGCTTAAAAACACAGATTTCAGGCATCAGAGATGGGAACTGACCACCCCAAATTCAAAATTACAAGCTGGATGCATATAAAGTAACTATTTTCAACTAACTTCTTGATTTATGAATGTTCTTTCCAGTAGCAAAATTGCTAGAAATCCCAACAAAATGCAAACACAAAAATACACAGACTACGCCTTGATTAAAAAACTCTTTCTGGAATTTCCACCATTATCTGTTGGCTCTAATAGAGATGCATATGTGCATTAGAATGATTAGTTAACTCATATTGCTGAAGTAATTTATGATCCTAGTACTAAAATATTTCTATATAATTTTCTTTTTAAAGAGAAAGTCCTTCTCTTCAGTTTGGTACAGCAATAAAAATGTGGATTATCTCCAAATTAAAATGCATTGTGCAGGAAAAATTTAACATATATTCATATAACTGCCTTCAATTACTATACTTCAACCAGTTGTCAAAAATTGAATTCAAAACTAGCAAAGAACATCATTGTTCTATTTTTTTTCATGCCTGTTTAAAATTTCAATGGAATTTCATAGAAAATCTATTTTTTAAAAATTTCTAGCCAATCTAGATTAGATGGATAAAGCTAGAATTTTCAATCCACAGAACACACTCACCCACATAACTTGCTCTCATTCAGATCTTCCCAGCATATCACCTTCATACCACCTATAGCTTCAGTAAGTCAGTCAATACTTATTTTAGCAGCTTACTAAAAGATATACACCTCTATCCCTCCTGAGCTATTTCTTAGCTTACTTGGGGCTACAAACTCATCTCAGTTATAAAGTCTGACACAGCCTTCTCACGAATTTTTCATTCTGAATTACTTTCAAAACAAAAATCATTTTACTGTATAAAACATTTACAAGATTTTAAAAGCCCAATAGGAAAACACTGCAAATATTTCAAAGTAATATTTATAAATAAAATTAATTATGATACCTTGAAATTGAAAACCCAGCTCTGCATTGCTCTCTATTTGAGTAGCTCTATAAAAAGATTAACAGAATAAGCACAAAATTAAGTAATTTGCTGAACTGAAGCCTTGTGATGTAAAGCTAACTGAAGTCACAGAATCATAGAATGGCTTGGGTTGGAAGGGACCCTGAAGACCATCTAGTTCCAGCCCCCCTGCCATGGGCAGTGACACCTTCCACTAGTCCAGGTTGCTCTAAAGCCCCATCCAGCCTGGCCTTGAACACCTCCAGGGATGGGGCATCCGCAGCTTCTCTGGGCAACCTGTTCCAGTGCCTCACCACCCTCACAGTAAAGAATTTCTTCCTAATATCTAATCTAAATCTCCCCATTTTCAGTTTAGAACTGTTGCCCCTTGTCCCATCACTACACTCCCTGATAAAGTGTCCCTCCCATCTTTCCTGTAGGCCCCCTTTTGGTACTGAAACGCTGCAGTGAGGTCTCCCCAGAGCCTTCTCTTCTCCAGGATGAACAACCCCAACTCTCCCAGCCTATCCTCACTGGAGAGATGCACCAGCCCTCTGATCACCTTTGTTGCCCTCCCCTGGAGTCACTCCAACAGGTCCATGTCCTTCTTAAGTTGGGGGCCCCAGAACTGGATGCAGTACTACAGGTGGGGTCTCACCAGAGCAGAGGGGCAGAATCACCTCCCTCGACCTGCTGGCCACGCTTCTTTTGAAGCAGCCCAGGATGCAGTTGGCTTTCTGGGCTGCAAGCACACGTTGCCAGCTCATGCTGGGATTCTCATTAACCAACATCCCCATGTCCTTCTCCTCAGGGCTGCTCTCAATCCATTCTCTGCCCAGCCTGTATTTGTGCTTGGGATTGCCCCGACCCATGTGCAGGACCTTGCACTTGGCCTTGTTGAACTTCACGAGGTTTGCACAGGCCCACCTCTCAAGCCTGTCAAGGTGCCTCTGGATGGCATCCCTTCCCTCCAGCGTGTCAACTGCACCACAAAGCTTGGTGTCGTTGGCAAACTTAATAAGGGTGCACTCAATCCCACTGTCCATGTCAACAATGAAGATGATACACAGCACCGGTCCCAGTACTGATCCCTGAGGAATGCCACTCATCACTGGTTGCCACTTGGACATCAAGCCATTGACCGCAACTTTTGAGTGTGGCCATCCAGCCAATTCCTTATCCACCGCATGGTCCATCCGTTAAATCCATGTCTGTCCAATTTAGAGACAAGGATGTGGTGTGAGACATTGGCAAATGCTTTGCATAAGTCCAGGTAGATGATGTCACTTGCTTTTCTGTTATCCACCAATGCCATAACTCTATTGTAGAAGGCCACTAAATTTGTCAGACACAATCTGCCTTTAGTGAAGCCATGTTGGCTGTCACCAGTCACCTCCCTATTTTCCACATGCCTTAGCATAGTTTCCAGGAGGATTGGCTGGCTCCATGATCTTGCTGGGCACAGAGGTGAGACTGACCAGCCTATAGTTCCCCAGGCCTTCCTTTTTTCCCTTTTTCAAAAAGGGGGGGGTTATGTTTCCCCTTTTCCAGTCAGCAGAAACTTCACCAGACTGATATAACTATGATGGATAGTAGCTTAGCAACTTCATCTGCCAGTTCCCTCAGGACCTGCAGATGTATCTCATCAGGTCCCATGGACTTGTGCACCGCCAGGTTACTTAGATGGTCTCAAACCTCGTCTTCTCCTACATTAGCCGGTTCCTCATTCTCCCAGTCCCTGCCTTCTGCAACTTGGTCAGTGTGGCTAGAGCACTTGCTGGTGAAGACCGAAGCAAAAATATCATTGAGTACCTCAGCCTTCTCCATATCCCAGGTGATCAGGTCTCCTGTTTCCTTCCAGAGAGGGCCCACATTTTCCCTAGTCTTCCTTTTATCACTGACGTACCTATAGAAGCTTTTCTTGTTGTCCTTCATGTCCCTGGACAGATTTAATTCTATCAGGGCTTTAGCTTTCCTTACCTGATCCCTGGCTGCTTGAACAATTTTCTCTGTGCTCCTCCCAGGCTACCTGTCCTTGCTTACACCCTCTGTAGGCTTCCTTTTTCTGTTTGAGTTTATCCAGGAGCTCCGTGTTCATCCATGCAGGCCTCCTGGCATTTTTGCCCGACTTCCTCTTTGTTGGGGAAGTTTGCAGGAGGTGGTCCTTGAATACTAACCAGCTTTCTTGGGCCCCTCTTCCCTCCAGGGCTTTATCCCATGGTACTCCTGAAGTCCAGGGTAGTAAGCTTACTGTGTGCCCTCCTCGCCACCCTAAGGATCTTGAATTCCACCATCTCATGTTCTCTGCAGCCAAGGCTACCTTTGAGCTTCACATTCCGCACCAGCCCCTCCTTGTTGGTGAGAACAAGCTCCAGCATGGCATTTCTCCTTGTTGGCTACTCTGTTACTTGAAGATGGAAGTTATCATCGATGCATTCCAGGAACTTCCTGGATTGTTTATGTCCTGCTGTGTTGTCTCTCCGACAGATATCAGGGTGTTTGAAGTCCCCCATGAGGATGAGGGCATGTGAACATGAGGCTGTTCCTATCTGTCTATAGAGTGCCTCATCCTCTCATTCTTCCTGGTCGGGTAGCCTGTAGCAGACCCACAGCTGTCTCTGCCCTCCATTTAATTCTGACCCATAAGCTCTTGGACAGCTCCTCATCCTTCACCAGATGGTCATTGATGTCATACACAAGCTTCATGCAAATGATGCTGAAATACATTTTTTTGCAAAACAAAGTGCAGGTAGAGAACAGATAGATGTATGTGGCACATAATACAGACTACGTACATATGTTGAGATAGAAAAAATAGTAAAGAAAGAACTATAAAACTTATTGCACAGGCTACAATACTTCATATAGAATATTTTTTTTTTAAAAAGAATGGTGAAAAGTTGAAACAACACACGGGATAAAAAGATACTTTGTCCCAAGGGCAAGTACTGTAGTGATCGATTACATCTTGAATTGCAGGAACAAAATTAACTAACTTGATGGAAAGCACCATATTGCAATAAAAGATATTATATACAGATGAACAGGAATTGAGAATGCTATTTATTTGAAACAGCAGGTATAATATACTGTACCTCTATACCTCCTGACAGAATATTTCTAAATGGGCTACCCATATTTTGCAGCATGACTGCACTTTGATTTATGGAGCCAAAGTAAATGATATGTTTCGCCAATAAAAATTCCTTGCAAAGGCAGCTTTTTCCATTCCATTTTAAAGTGAATATGAAAAGAAACACATACAGAGATTTTTTTTAACAAACATTGCTATGCAAAATGTATGATACAGGTATGAAAGTATGTGTATATATGTGTACAAGGGTATATTCTGTACTAAAACAGTTAAACAGTTTTTGATACAGGAAAGATGGGATACACTTTGCATATATGCAGATAGCATGGAGTACTTCCTGTCAGAGGGGTGGAAATAGTGAATGAAAATAATTCACTGGTTTTGTTTTACAAGTGAATGAAATCTCCTCAGTAATTTTGTGTTATACAGCAATTCTGTGTTAATGTGTTAATAAAGGACACAACCAGTAAGAGGTATCAATGTGCTAGCTGCCTGGCAAGTGATAGTAGACTGCAGGCAGCTGATGGACATAATGCACGCTAAATCATGCATTACATTTCATGGGAAAATTACAATACCTGATACATTGATGGTACCTGCATTGTTAGCATAGTCGTTTCATTATGTTTAGCTTTGATTTCACTTTCAGTGCTGCCATTTAGCCAGTGAAAATAGAAATGGAATGGTCACTAACACATTAAGTGTAGACAGCTGTAGTTCCCCATCCTTAGGGATATTCACAGGATCCAGTTTCAGTCACTTAACTTCGCTATCTGCGTGGTGGAATCTATCTCACATAATGCTGGATGTGTAAAAGCCAGATGCCTCATCTTTCCAGAGAACTGCAGCTTTAGTCTGTGGGGGTCTGTCCACGACAGGGTCACCACCAGCCACATCCAGATTCTGCAGAAATCAGTCTTACTAAAATAATTCCTTGGCATGCACAGGATAATGATAAGAGGAATTAATCCTTATTCACATTAGCCCTTTGTTATTAGGCACATGAAACAAACCCTACCAATATGACTGTGATAAAGTAGTTTAGATTGCATGGATAATTCTACATTGGTTGTAGAAATGAAAGGAAAAGATGAAAACTTTTCATTCTAAAAATAAGAAGAAGCATTAGATAATTCAGCTCAACAAAAAACTTTACCCAAATCTAACATGAAACACCAAACCTTCTCCTCACAGATTCTCAAATCTTCTTCTTACAGACACAGGTAGAAAAGTTGGAGAGAATATATGGTGGAAAAGTTAGAAAGAATATTTCAGGAACTAGATCTCAATGGAACTTCAAATCTCTTTTCACTTTGACAATTCAGATATTTCCAATAGGACTCTGAAACCTTTTGGAGAAGTGTTTGAGGCTGAGAGACCAAAAAAAAAATGCCACTGTTAGCAGATGACCCTTCCAAACTATTCACTCTCTACTCAGATGACCACTCAATAGGACTAGAACATCAACATCAGTACCATAACATTTCTTTTGCTTCACTTGTGACATCATAGTATATATACTTTCTTACCCCCTTATTGATAGTTAGATGTAATTATCATATTCACTGTAAGCATCTTCTCTCCCTGCATTGCACTAATCTCACATTGCAACATCCCTTTCATCAGACAGTCCCTCTGCCTCATTTCTTCCTACCTCTCTCTCACGTTCCTGTTCCTGACAAATCGACCTTTGGTAACATCAGAAAGGCAACACGTTTTTCCTATTCACACCTCACCCACTGCCACGTGTAGACTCCCCACATAAAGATACATAGTCAAGTTAGAATTGCATGATAATGTTTCTGTGAGATTCTTCTTTACCTTCTTGTGATGCCTGTTCAGTTTTGGCACTTGACTAACATGCATACTTAAGCAGATCATAACTCCTATTACGGATGACAAAGTAGTATTGTTACTCTGGTGTGAAATCTCAGAATCAATCTTTTATTTGCTGTCAATCAAAAGAATAGGGTACTTTCTCCTCCTTCCCATCAAGCAGGGACACTTTCCTCTGAAAAACCCTCTGCATAATTGGAAGCTTACAAAATCTCCCAGCTGGGATCCTTGTCACCTGTGCTTACTTGTCTTCCCATGGAAGGTCAGCTACCATTCTAGAACCTTAAAAAGACAACATGTCCTGTCACTAGGAAGATTTTCTTCCACATTCATCATTGTGCTGTTGAATCACTTTTCACTTTAATAAACCAGAGATTATTTAACAGTGATCTGCAATGTGTTTTCAGTGGCATTTATTACAACTCCCTTCTGCTGCAAAAGATCCTGTAACATGTGGGTCATGAAGCAGAATCCCTGAAATTAACCAGTTCGCTTTGGAATAGTTTGCTAGAATCCTTATTTCTTTTCTGGGAATAAGGAGAAAAGAAAAGAATGAGTGAAGTTTCTCTGGCAATGATAAGTAACCCCATGATGAACTTGTGTTCTCTGAGTCATGAGTGCAAGTGGTATTAAATGCAGACTGTTAGCAGGAAGATGAATCTAGCAACAAATCATCTTTGGGGACTGGGCACCACTGACAAGCACTGGAATGCCTTGTGGTAAATACATCTCTTCTGAATGTATCATCATCGGTGGGTTTATTCCAGGTCTGGATCGTGTTGCCATAATTCTGCAATGGCTTTCAACAGCTTATAAAACATATGAGCAAATTAAGTAAAGACAGTAAATAGCAATAAAATGCTTTACATTTCCAAAGTGCTTTGATCCTAAAACTCACAAGGAACCCAATTATAATCATATTTAGGCATGAAACAATGTTGATTGTTGATTAGCACGTAGTAAAATTTTCCAAAATTCCTAATAGAGATACCAGGTTCCTTCTGAAAATGCCATTAGGTACATATACTTCTGCATCTTAAAACATCTAAATACCTTTTTAAAAAACAATACAAGTACATAGGTGCTCCACTACATTTAAGTTGCTTTATAGGTTTCAGTTTAATAGAAAACTTAAAACGCTATTTTGCGAAGACCCTATTGAAATAACAAACCAAAATCAAATGTAAGCTTTAAGTATTCTGTTCATTTATTTCCTAAAGCTGCCTGTTAGAAATAAAAGACGTTTAAAATTCCCCCTACGAGATTTTACCTGAATCATCATACTGTCTAACATTTTCTCTATAAATGCAGAAACAGATGTAAAGAAACATCCCCACAGAGCACTCTTACATCCACAAGCACCAAAAAGTCAGTGCTGCCCCTCGCCTACCCTAAGGAACTGCTCTCCATATACTGCACCCTATTTTCCATTGTCCTTGATGCACTTGTTCCTCTGTCTAGCTCCAGTATTGGAGTCCCTCACAGCTTTGAACACCTCAGTGCCCCACCATGTCTGCAACACTGCCGTCCTTGGCAGTAGTGTCTGTCTCAATTTAACACTATTTCGTGATTTATAGATCTCATGGGCTGTAGCTAGATTGAATTCTGAATTGCTGCTACACTAAACTTCCCTTGGACTGCAGCCTGGATCCACCTCCATGTTCTTATAACTGAAGATGTCAGCACTACTGTTTAATACACCATTCTCCATTCAGTCAAACTTTCAGTGTTGTCAACTAGTCATAGTTGCTTTCTTTACCATATTCTTTTCTTTGCTGCTTCTTTACTGAAACTCCTCACCCTATTCTTTAATCCAGTGCTCCTTAGTTTATATGACAGTGTATTTCAAAACGTATTTTCTAATGTTCTCTCTTTCCATCTTCAGTCTTTATATAAACTACCATCTTTCTTCCTGGAGAAGTCAACCCATAGGTGTGAATTCCAGACCAGCCACTGTGCTGAGAGCTTTGAAGCTGAATAAAATACATATCACATCAAGACTGTTTTTAAATAGAAAGGGACCTAGACGATTAAAGTGGATACGGAAGATGTGAAAAGCACTGTATTAAGCTGGCCTTTGTTATTTAGTATTTCCTAGGGACTCACACTACACATAGCAAGGACTTGCTACTGAGTGCGGAAATGAGCCATGGCAAGTTTTTAACGTGCTTTGTTATGCTTTAATAGTCAAACCCATTAAACTATAAAAACGTAACGATGCTCATAAAAACTTGACACTCCTCACTAAAGACAGGGCCGCTGGAAGCAGCCTCTGCTCCAGCACAACCCTGCTGAGCCACTTTACTAGCTCTCCGACTCCCAGCTCTGGGACATGGCGGCACCACGACTGCTTTCAGCTCCTATGGAAGGAGCCTGACCCACCAAAAACACAAAGTAGAGTCTTAGATCTTTGTTTGACTACAAACTTTTACTGCCTGCTGCAGCCCTTTCCAATTTCAGAACACATTGCTTCATTGCTTCGCAGCTGTCCCACTGAGCAGAACCATGGCGGTTAGACCTTGGTGGAGCCAGAAGACTACTACGCAATCTTTGCCCACTTGGACTACTTTATTAGACTACTTTATTCTCTAGTGGGGCTCTGAGAGATACTAAGATGCTGGAAACAAAGGTCTAGAATATCTGTTCTAACCTATGCAGGTTGTGCTACATCATCTTAGTATCAGAATGCCATCCAATGGTATACTGAGCAACAGAGTTCAGATGTCTTCTGTTTCTTTTTATAATATTTCCTCAAGAGAAGAAACATGAATGAAGAAATTTAATTATTTCTCTAGGTATGGCAGTTTCTTATTTGTTTGGAGTTTATATATGAAAAAAAAAAGCCAATACATATGGTCCTTTATTTATGTAAAAGAAAGTGCATTGTGCCTTGGAAATGCACCTTGCTTTATAGCAAAAGCTGGTGGGGGTTTCAGTAGCCCTTAGTTACTCAGAGTTTTTTTTCTACTGTTTCAAATAGCCCTGAAGAAACCCCCATCTCCTGAAATCCCCAGAAAGCGATGTGCTGCCAAAGAACGGCAGCTGAATGTTTTATTGAACTGATTTTGAACTAACCAGGCAAGTCAGATATCCACCTGATGGGAAGGTGTGAGGAAAGCGTCCATAAGACTATCACTAGCAATCAGCAATTACTTATCTAATATCTAAAGCAAGGTACTTAATTACTTAGGAACTGCTAATTAATTTAATAACCCCTTCTTCTCACGCAAGCTGTGGGCATGTTGTTCTGCACTTCAGAATCCTTGTAAAGAAGCTCATGATGACAGATCAAGCCAGATGAAGAACTGAAATCAGATTGAACTTTTTATTTGATCTGCACAGCTGCCGAGATCTTTCTTAAACTAAAATACTGATAACTCTGCAACAGGAGATACAGATCCTACTGAAGATCTAGAGATTACAAAGCATTTAAGATGGTTCTGTTAGGCACAATCACACCACATATTTAGTGTCTACACTTGCTACTGCTACCATCTTACTATATTAATAAATGCTGAAATAGGAATTTACTTTGCAGATTCGCTTCTTTGCACACAGCTTTGTCAAGTTCACTGCCCAGACTGGTACGTATCACCCTATTGCTTTATAAATACAAGGATGGATAAGACTCATTTTTTCCATTTGCAAATGATACATAGGAAATAGGGCTGGGAATAACATCAGGTCATCCCTTCCATTCTCCTGTCCCACATCAGGTTCAATCCCACCTAATCATTCATCACTAATGTTTGTCTTTCATATCCAGGAAAAGGTCCATCCTCTAAGAGTACATGTCTCTTCTAGTGCTTTGGGGTCTTTCAGTAAAAAGGTTCTGCTAGCCTTCTCAATGACAGGAAATCTAGCAGATTTGACGCAGCTATTCTGCGCTGCTTCTGGAAACATTGTATTTATGAAATTGCACAGACATTCTTTTGAACATAATAAAACTTGGCATATGGGACCAAAAAAAAAAAACCCCAAAAAAACCCATCAATGCTGGACATTATTAATGGATACAAGTAGTTTCAACCTAGCCTTCCCTTCTAAAAGGTAGTCATTTCAAGTAAAATAAACTGCTCCCTGTATTCCTTATTTTCTGACATTAGGAATAAAAAATAAACATTTACTGGTTTTATGCCCTATATGCATTAGGAATGTAGAGTTCATACCTATCTGAGAGGCAATATGACAGTTTACTGTATTATAATCACAAGCTGATTACCCATTGTGGAATAATTACTAAATTGGCCAAGAATACAAAAATACAGCATTGTTCACACATTAAGGAAAGTCATAAAATCAAGAGGCTTCTGAGGTAGAATACAGCCGCAGCTAGCATGCGAAGAATGCCACATCTGTGATTCCCTGTACAAGGTTGTTTGCGAAACTACACAAGGGATGGAACGGAATGCGCTTGTTCCATGGCCTTCCCTTGTGACGAATAGCAGATATGGGGACGAGATGGTACTACGGAACAGATAAGCAGCCTACACGCTACCCGAGCCAACGTTTCATCAAATGTTGATGAAATGCTGTCCTTTTGTGCGAACTTTGCTCACCACAATGTACCAAAACACACCTCCATCCCGGAAGCTATCCACCCCCGAGGTGCGAACACTCCTCCTTGAGTACATTAATCATAATAAAAGTACGTATGACTAAAGTCACTCAAACTCCACTTTGAAGATAAAAAAATAGTATAAAAATAGCCCAAGAGAGAGGGGATGCCAGGGAAGACACCATCGCGAAGAATTCCATCGCTGATTTCCGGGATCAGTCGACGGGCTGAGCCTTTCTTCCCCCACATAGGGACGCCTTTGGGTAAGACTTCGATTACACTGAGTGCTTTCTCAGGGACTTAGAAATTTCTCTAGAGAATCTCTACCCTACATTTATAGCCAGGCTGAATCGTTTATAATTTTGTCGTGCGTTTGTATACTTAACAATATCTTTATTTGCACGTGCTTTGCAGACAGTGTATTTATCACCGGCAATCCTAAAGAACCTGTATATCTGTTGTTTAAATAAACTGCTCTGTTTAAGTAGCTAGTCGTTTTGCTTTCTCACTGAACGCAACCAAAGACTCGAGAGAGGCCGTGCTAGTTCAGGAACACGACTAGACTGAAGGTGCAGTCCACTATTAGTGTATCCAAATCATAATAGTTTAATACATATTAAACGCGATTGGACTGATAGTGCTGAATTGGGCATCACTCAGAATTTAAACCTAGCCGCACCTAGCCTCCCACCTCGGTGAGGAGTGTTAGAACGCAAGGGGGTTTATCTTCTGCCAAAACCGCTTGGCCCCTTTTCACGCAACACCCATATTGCTGAATTTTCCTCTCTTACCCATCCCCACCAGGAATGCAGGACAGCTGGCCCAGGGAATTCATGTTAGCTTGCAGAAAATTACCAGTGCTGGTGCATAAAGTGGAAACAGGTATTTGATGTGGAAATCACTAGTATGTAAAAAACCATAGACATACAATGCCATTAGGGGTGCATAAAGGGGTTGCCATGCCATTAGAACAGTGGGCCTTTTAATCCAATAGTGACTAACCCATCAACTACTGATGGTGGAATTTTTATTATCTGTTTGTTTCTTTTGTTCCACTGATGTGTTGATAATGTAAAAAGTTGTATTAGGAGAACAGCTTTTCAGAGTAGAAATTTATTGAAGTCATACGCAATTATACCTCTAAGTACTGAAAAAATATCTAGTGTTAGATTCAATCATCATTCAGATGATTCTTCTGCTCCGATATTTATCTACAAGTTTTTTTCATTAATTTGCTATAAAGCAATTCCAAGTGAGCCTTATGGAATTTCTGTTATTTCTTCTTTCTGTGGAAAAAATCCCTCTGCATAGCGTTTGGGAGAAAGAGCTGTGAAAGAGTTCATATTGTGTCATTCATACAGATGATGGGTGGTTTTGAATTCAAAAATAAATATGCCAAGAATAGGCCTTAGTTTACTTACATCTATGTACATCTATAGTAAATGGGGGTGGAGGGCAACGAAATTTACAGCATCAGAGATAAGATGTCACAAGATGCCAAGAACTATTACAATACCTCATTTAGAACCATGATCCTATTTTTCTCCACTCAAATACTTCAATCCATTCTGCTTTAATTGACATCTTCCTAATAGCTTGAGAGTTATATAATGTTAATGAAAAGTTAGTGTGAGATTGAAGAACAAAGCATTTTATTTCAAAGCTTAATATTTCAATTTTCAGGGAATGAGAATTTTGGTGGAGTTTCAACTGATGATTTCTGTGGTTGCTAGTCTGGCATGATCCCTTTCTGAGCAAGCTGAGACCAATCACAGCAAGAATTTAACAACTAACAGGGCCAAATTCATCTTGGGTGCAACTCCAAAGTTAATGTAGTGACGTTACATTTTGGCCCACAACTTAGTATAACAGAAAAACAGAAAACATCCCCTTAGTATTCTTTTACAACAAGCAAAATACCCACATGGACCCAAACTACACAAGCAGTGATCTGTGGAGTCGGTTTATACACAATGTGTGAATTATGTTTACTACCAGGAATTCTGCCTATGGAAATCAGAATAAAAACTCCACTTTGAGTCCTGGTCACCTTCTGTGTTGGCTGTTGGTTTTTTTAAGCATACCGAACATAATATGGGACGACAACCTGAATGACTCTTTCAAATTATACAGCTGAGTGGTGAAATCCTCAGGAAAACTGCACTCACCCAATCATGCACATTTCTGCTGAGGGCTGAAGGACAGAATAGGATTTCCTCAGAAAGAGGTGAGAGATGTTAGTATCTCCCTTCAAAAATGTTGAATCTGAGAAAATGAGAGACATATGGATCAAGGAAATATGGGAAAGGGGATATATCTGGAGAAATAAATTCTGCTGAATTGCTGGAATGCCTGAAGAGGAAGATAACTGCTTGCACAAAATAAGAAACAAAAGAAGAGGCTTCATGGATTCAGAAGCAAGGTAATAGCTCTCATTAGACCAACAAGTATGGCTGGAAAATTCAGAAAAACTTCCAGCCTCCCTATGCTAATTATCTAAAAAAAATATTTACCTCTACCCTCAAATCTTATTACTCTCAAATCCTGTGCCCCTAAAAGCATTTTGATCTACTACCAAAAAAAAAAAAAATAAATAAACCAAGATGGGTAAGGAATCACAGTCAAAATAACATGTACATGCATTTACTCTTTTGCCCAGAACTACGTGCTTCCTGTAGAAGTTTGATTAAAAAAAAAAATGCTTAGAAATCTGTCAAAACCTCTCATTCTCTTTGCTTTCATCTATTCTGAAAAAGTCACCTTCATATTCAGAACACTTGCTCAGGGAAAGAATGCATCTAAAAGTATTTATTTTGCAGTATTTGCAGGGTTGAAGGAAGGATGTCAGCATGGATCCAGACAATTACAATAGTAAGAACATGCACTCTCATGTCTCTCATGGTGGAAAAAAGAGCACATGCTCCAAAAAGATGACAAATAGACCTGGGCAAAAAAGTGCTTCTGCATCTCATACAGACTAAGAGAAGCTTAAGATGCAACCTAGTCTTAGTGTATCTGGGTCAAACACAGATGCTTGATAAGTTTTTACGGGGAAGAAATGCTCTAGCATATCTGACATATTTTGTATTAAATTTCTTTTTAGTTGTATAAATTATCATCCTTTTCATTAACAGAACCACAGGATTTTTAGGAACCAAAGCTCTCCAGATCACTTCATTCTTCACCCTACCTCAGAGCGGGATCAGCTCTCCTTAAATATCTGCAGCACCTTCCGTCCCACAGGACTTGATACACTCTGAAGCTAACCCAACGTCCAATTACATCTATGGAAGAGACACCACTGATCTGAGTCAAGCTTTAGTACATTCCCAGTTGCCTTTATTCATTACTGCAATGCTGCCCCTTCTGGGAAGAGCAGGAGAACCACTTATTCTTACACAGAAACCATACTGCAGTTCAAAGATACAAAGAGTGGTATCTGAATCTGAAGCGGAACCAAAACCCAACAAATTTGAAATAAAAATACCATGTAAATCTTAAATACTAATGAAAATATAATTCTTGTTGTGAGTTCCCTATCACTTGCAATTAAGAAAGCATGGATCCTTAATATAGCTGTTATAGCTCAGCAGAGAGCTGTGAGCACTAAGCGTACCTCACTGGGCCAGGTTCTCCCACAAGCACTATGCAGGAGGTCAGCCAAAGCTATCATAAGGCTAAGAAAGCTATGAATATGCAAGCTGGAAACACTGAGGCTACATGACAGAGCTGCTCGCTGGGAAAATGCTACAGGATCATAAGTGATCCCAACTGTCACCTTAAGGACACGACAGTGTCCCATATGCAAGAGAGCAATGGGTTAGCCTTGATTTAGGGGCACGCTTGCCACCTACTGGTCAGCAGATGCTCATCACGCTTTTAAAATACTTCCCCAATTATTTGTCTAATCTAGTCCACCATGTGCAGAAACTTTTCTGTACTATCAGCACAATACATCCTCCTCTCGTCTGCAGCATTACTCAGACCAAGAAAATCCTGGAGAGATCCCAACCTAACTCGCAAGAATATCTTTGCAAAACCAGCTGTGGTCATGGATGGTTCCCAGCTGCTGCTGCCTTTCCCCCACCCTCCCGCCATAGCCTTCAAATTCCACTTGTAAACAGATGAGTATTACAGCTGGCCATCTTAGCACTGATGCAGGGTGTATCACGGTACGCTGCAGTCTCACCAAGCCCATCTAACCCATCTCCCATTCCCACTTACTCTCATGAAAAGCACTAGTGTTTACACTGGCAACTGTTGCTCAGCAGGTATTGATCTTGCCGGCTAAGTGCATCAGGCCACTGAGCTGTGAACTTCTACTGAACACTGACCTCAGTAAGAGTCTTTGCTGCCTAGGAAACAAACTGAGTAAAAGAACAGGGAATTCAAAGCCCTATAGGTTGTTGGCAGGAACTTAAAGACCGGTGCCTAGGGCTGCTTGAAATATTTCCTTAAAATTACTTTTGAACAGGAAATTGGATTTACACACACAACACACGCACACCCTGCCTTTCTAAAGCTGTCTACTTTTGCTTCAGCCACAATCTGAGTGGTTTGATGGCCTTGTGCTCTCATTCTCCTGCATGGTCTGCAGCTTCCCTCTCCCACAGAAGAAAAGGGTATGTATCCCTGGAAGCACAATGGCCAGACACTTGTGACGCATCCTCTCACAGTAAGGAGACATCTCTCAAACAATGACAGGAACTACTGCAGTTCAGGTGAGCTCCAAGGCAGCTTTATCAACCTGGATGAACCAGGTTCTCAACAAATATGAGTTACCACTGGAATTTCTACTGTAGAAGTTTGCTTCCCTTTCTTAATGGGAGAAAAAAACTAGCCTTTTTCTTCCTAAATGATCCTATGTGGTGGTTAATGGGTCACTGAAAAGTTGAAAGTGTCTGCTGTAAAAAAAAAATAAAATAAAACATGGTCTTCATTTCAGACCAGTGCCTAGCAACATCATAGAATTACTACTTCTGCTAATATCAGCCGACATCTTTGCCCTGAGTAACCTATGCATGGAGAAAAACCTCCAATAGACACTGGCAGTTTCTGGGTAGCACCAGAATGGGAGATAAGCTTGTCTAATAGTTGTCTATGCCACTCTCACTACACGTATAAATGGTGGACCTCAAGGTAGAAACACACGTCTCTGGCTCCAAATAGACAGACCTGTCATAAACACATGTTCTGAAAGTCTTCAAATATGGAAGAATAAAATCTGAACTCTCAGTGAGGTAAAACTGGAAAAGTGATACTCATGACACTTTAATTATTGATGGGGATAAGGGATTAATACGCCAATACCTGTTACATGCAAATTGTGTAAAGAGAAACTAGTTAAATCCAGTCTTGCAAAACACTTATTCTGAGGCTGCATAGTGCACGTGCCATCATATACCAGTGAATCTAATGGAAGAGGAAGGTGCTCTCTACGTCACACAACCACCCCCTTAGAGTGAAATTCATCTGCTGTACATCTCAGCCAGCTGACATAGACTTCCTTCATAGCCCATGAAAAGCAACAGGCACCTCTAGAGCACAGACCATATAAACAGTTTTGGACATCTACAGTAGGGTGGAACAAATTATGATAAACTGAACTGAGTCGGTGCATCTTAGTTCCTAGGTCCTTAGTTTCTGTAATTACGCACATTGATAGTGTCGTAGGATGTGGATAGAAGCAATTCTTGCTTCTTAGCAAGATAGACAAAATAAACTTTTGTCACTAAAGATGAAGGATGGGGAGCCTGGCAGAGGGAAAGGCTATTCTTGCCACAGACCAGAATGTGAGAGAGTGTGAATCCAGAATAGAAATCCAAGATGAGAGTTTGTTCTTGAGCTGATGGGATGGAGTGGGACAGTGAATGCTGCTCTTCAAGAGGCAAAGCTTTCCCTAACAACAACAGGCACTGCCTGATGTGCCCAAACTCTTCTCTGAATAAGAGCCTTCCAGGGCTCTGGATAGCTCTGATCATTCTGCTTGCTGTAACAACTAAACATGATTATGTCTCTTTGTTCTTTTTTCAGTATTAAGATAATTTCACTATTGTTCAGAAAAACTGACCAAAACCAAAAGCCTTTTTTTACTGACCATATATCATTCTTGTCACACCACATGATTTTGGATGCAATGTGAAAAGGGTTTTTAGAGTTCTCCTGTCAGTTTCTATGAGAAGCTGCAGACCACTGCCTTTCATTCAGTTAATTTCTAATTAGTAAGTTATATATTTAAAGAATGGTCTTGTATGGTCCTAGCGAATTCTGTAGTATTACGCATAGCAAAATATTTTTGTGAATGAAAAATGAATGAGCTGTCCTACAAAATGTAGTTACCAGAAATTTGGACTGAAGCCCAAATTCAGTAATAATTTATGTTTCATTAATTTCCCTGGAGTTTTGACCTTCATTATCCCCACTACTGACTTTACTATTAAAATAAAGTCAGGCAAAATTATTTTAATATAGATAAATTTAAACCTAAAGGGAGT
Source organism: Larus michahellis (assembly GCF_964199755.1). NCBI lineage: Eukaryota > Metazoa > Chordata > Aves > Charadriiformes > Laridae > Larus > Larus michahellis. Next base: position 52,781,217 of record NC_133901.1, on the reverse strand, counting down.
TAATAAGTTATTTTACCACAGAACAAAAAGAATAGATAACCCTCCTGGTGCCCTATATCCCCTCTTACATATTTCATATGTATTTCCTACATTATGTTCTACAACAAAACACAAGCACAGGTCACAATAGTTTCTTTCTATAGATATCTCCAATTTCATATGAAAATATTATTTGGATTTTTTTTCATATATAAGCTGTTATTAAGGGTGTGTAACACTATTTATATCACAATGATTTTAGCAGGAATTTTAGATCTGCACTTTAAAATCTTCAATGCGTTGCTCTAACTTTCTCCAAGTCCTGGCTTGCAACGCTTTGACTTGAGCTATTTAAGAAGAAGGGGGGAAAAAAAAAAAAAGACAAAAAAAAAAGACTACTTGGCAAGAGCTTTAATTAGCAGAAATTTCCACGCTAGGAATATTATTCTGCATGAGCAGAAATTGCATAGCTCTTGCCTCTAGATGCCTTAGAGATGCCATTGATTGGCCATATTCAGAACAGGGGAATTATGTGACCCAGTGCTAATTTGAATTCCTTTACCAAACACATTTTTATTTCATCATCTCAGCTGCATAAAAGAGTCAAAGTACCAGAGCTTTAAAGACTTTGAATTCCTGCTGTTCTGCAATAAAATAAGGCAAGAAATACTAGCCATCCCTGGTTGATTCTTTAATTCTTTCCCAACAATGTCAAAGTATCAGTGTCCTACAGGTTTTAGTGCAGGTTAAAGACTGATACAAAGTGTATGTCTGAATAGGAGTTTGGAGTGAGTTAAGGAGAGAGGGAACATTTTAATGGGACATTGGTCCAAAATAGCCCAGCTTGTTCCTACCTCCTGCTGCCTCTTCCTCCTTTTCACAGGACCTTGATTGTATAGAAACAGTACAGACAAAAACCACAAACAACAAAAGGTTCGCTCACACCCCCAGTGGAGGTCATGAGCACGCTACCATGGCGAAATAAGAAAAAAGGCATCAAAGGATGGTTTGCCTTATTTATAAGCAAAGATTAATTAATAGGAGGTTTGATACTTTAGCAACGTACGTTTGGGCAAATTTGTATTTGCAAATTGTTCATTTCATACATTCAAGGGGCACAGAGCTATGTGGCCTGGTGCTAATTTTAAAAATGAATCAAACCTTTCTTTGCCCTGATCCAAAAACTACAAACTTGTGGTTCAGAGGCTTTCAATAGTATCTGCTCAGATTTGACACTTCAAGGTTAAAAAATCACAAAAGAGTTGTGTTATACACAGCAACAGTAGCTTTCTCCAACAATTTTTCAATTATTGCATTGTATACTCTCCAAGAAAAGTAACTGTCTTGGCTACTGGAGGACAAGCTTTAAAAAAGGAGTCAGAATGAACAAAGTCCCTTAAAATATACCACTCTCCTTATAGGTTGTCTTTAAAACTGCTATTCATTATAGCAGCATTTATACCCGCTGGGTGACTATAAACTATGATTCAGAACTACCTGTGTCACATGATGAATAAGCGCAACGTGCACCATTCACTTTTAAATCAACCCCCTCCGACCTAAGCCATGTAAATCCTTCAGAAATTCATGCCAGTATTCTCCTCCTTCAGATAACACATAGAAATAGTCCAATGACGAAAGCTGGACATGCACAGCCCCTTTAACCCCTACTATTTAAGTATCTGCTTGGAATTATCAGTGACCCTTGCTGCACTCTTGGCTAGTTCACACTGGGTCTTCCAGAGTGTGGACCCACCGGCGACTTCTCTTTTCTCCGGGATCCTTGAAACAAACACTATTTACAGCGTTGCCTTTCCAAGACAACACTGTCAGCTCCTCCGATCAAAACAGAAAAGACCCTTCCACTTCTTTCTATGCGGATGCGCGCACCCTTTCCTTCCCATGCTGTCCCTGCCATCCACCCACCCTCCCGTCCTTTCCCACCGCCTGCCTGCCCGCTTGTTATCTATTTACTACTATCTTTTAGAAATTATTTTCAAGCCCCTCCTCGCTGGCGCAGGCAGACAAGGTGCCGTCCTTCCACAGCGCTCGCTGACACAGCGGCGGCGGTGACATATGTCTCCAATCAGCGGCTATGCGCTAATTAATTTAGATCCTTTCCCCGCTACGTTTTAAAGAGCGGGGAAGCCCCACGTTGGAGGAATGCAGCGTCCCCTCCCGCGGGTTTCCCCCGCACCCGGACCCCTGGCGCTGCCCCCGCTCCCCGCTGCAGCCCCGCTCCGCCGCCCCCGGGCCGCAGCTCCTCAACCCGGGCCTGGGGATTGGCCCGGCGGAGGCGGCATCGGCGGGGCGTGGGGGGCCGCCCCCACCCTCCCTCCTCCCTCCCCGGCCCCGCCGCCCCCTCGCCCCGGTGCGGCAGGGCCAACCGGGAGACCCAGACGCAGGCAGCGACCGAGCCGCCGCCGCCCCGCGCCCGGCCGCCCCGCAGCATCCCCCCGATGGCCGGTCGCCTGACCTGCTGCCTCCTGCTGTGGGCCCTGGGCCATGGGGGCTGCCGCACGCCTGCGGGGGAGGGCGCCGGCAGCCAGCCCGCCTGCCCCATCCAGCCGCCCGCCGCCCGGGACTCGTCCTCCCCTGGCCGCGACCCCCGCGGGGGCTCTTCGCCGCCCCCTGCTCTGGGCAGCATCGCTCAGGACATGGTAGCTGTCCACATGCTTAAGCTCTACGAGAAGTACAACCGCGAAGGGAGCCGGCCCGGCGACGGCAACACGGTCCGCAGCTTCAAAGCCAGGCCAGGTAAGACGGGCCGGGCGCGGCGGGCGCCGCCGGAGACCCCTCGCTCCTCTTTCGCGTTAAAGTGAGGGGTTTGCGCCCAGGTCGTCAGTGACTGCGGGAGGTGTCACGCTGGGCGTCACTGGGGGGCCCTTGCTAACTACAGGGCCAGGGTGTCTCCCCTCGGCTCTGCGGACGGCTTCCCACCTCCCCCGGCTCCCTCCCCTCCCTGAGAGCATCTCCGAGAAGATATCTCCCTCCAGAAAGACTCCGCTGATGCGGATGCAAACCACCGGCAAAAGAAGCGTTGTTCCCAGTGTAGATCGCACTGGGTCGAGAGATCTCTCCAGAGATACTTGGAGCATAAAACTAGTAGCGAGTGCTGCAGGCGCAGGTCCCCTCCGCCGGCTTTTCCCGCAGCTCACCAGCTCGCGTTAGGAAGAGTGCCGCCTGCGGGACCGCCGAAAACTGCGCCGCACCGGAAAGTCGTTCACCCCCTAAACCTGAGAAAACACTCCCGACCTCCCTCTCCACAGCTACGCTTGGCTTGAGGGTGGAAGAGCACATATACCGTGTGAAAACGACACTTTCAATAGCCCAGACTAATTTCAAAATGAGAAAAAGGAGGTTTGCATAGTTAATACTCTAAATTTGTTATAATTTGCCAAGGAAACCCAAAATAGCTTTCCTGGAAAATGCCTTCCTCTTTTGTTTAACTCTTACAGACTATAACTAAGACCTTAGCTCCTCAAATAAGAATTATGTCAGTTTTTTCTACATTGCCAGAAATTTCTATCTTATGTCAAATGTAATACTAAAGTAATCATTCAAGGAGGAGGAGATCCTATGGAAGGCTAAGTGGCTAATGAAAATGTCTAGAAATCTAGGAGTTAGGATCTAAAGCAATTGCAGATATTTGGGAGAGAAATCAATTGCCATGCTCTAGATCATGAGCTAGCAGCTACTAACTAATAGGGGTTAGGAAGGAACTTCCACTGGGGATGGTTATTCATGACCTCCTACTAACACTCTTCCTTTTCTGTAAACCAAGCAGCTGATACTGGCTGCTACCCAAGTAAGGCCCTGGACCACAAGAGTGATTTGGGAAAAATGCAAGAATTACACTATATTCTTTTTCTTCATTTTTTCACTTAATATGCTGAATAAGTTACTTGCATCTAAGTGGTTTAAAACACTAAAATTGGAGCACTTTCTACCCACAGATAGACTGTACTGAACAATTACGAATTAATATTATTTTGCTCATCTGACAGATCATGAAACCAAGGCAGAGATGCTTGGAAGTAACTTGTCTTTCCATGTAATGGAAATAAAGCACACCTATGTCTAAAACTCCTATCTCCTGTGTCCCATTTGTGTGCCTTCTCTAATGGATCCCATCTCTCCCCAGTAACATGGCATGAAAGCAGAAGCTCCTCTGCAATGTTCCTTTGTTATGACAAGAAATAGTATTTCTTTGTAATACATCAACCCAGTGATGAACAGTCTGAAATGAACCATAGAATGACACAAGATGAGGGAGGGGAGAAGAACCTTATCTGGAAATATGTTTCTCTTTATCTCCTCCAAGAAATTCTAGTGCTTTCTTCAGAAAGAAGAAATTGTCATGTTCTTCTAACAAAACGTGTAACATCCATTCTTTACAAAAATACAGATGATAATTCTGATCCTACTGAGATAAGCAAAACTGACTACACCTACAATAATTTCCTTTTCATCATCCCAAGCAATGGACAGACTGACTTTTTTTTTTTTTATCATGTACCTTTTTCAGAAAAATCTGTACCCTGTTCCTATGCTACAGCTTAAAGCTGTTTGTTAGGGGACACTTGAGTATCAGTGTTAATTATGGTTGCCAAGATGTGGGCTCCAGAGGAGCAAAACGTCGGTCCAGCGTTAGTTTGCTCCTTTGTCACATGCATTATTGATGTCTCCTCAACTACACAATTTTATTGCCATCCTACATATTCCTTAGAGGGTATAGATGGTGTTGACTAGATTATTGAATATATAATATTTCTCCATATTCAGCGTGAGGCACTTGCTATACATATGCATGTACTATTCGCACATGTTCCAAATACAACTTCACTTTTCTCTAGCAGTACTTATCACTCCAGGAAGAGTGCTTCACAAACATCCTCTCAGCTCACCTCTATGTGTGTTCACAAAAATTCATCATTTCTCTGATAAGAGCTGAGAGAGAGTCTATGAACTAATTCCTCAAGTTCTTTATTTCTCCAGGTGCTTTCCAGTTTTCAGGGAACTCTGTAGCTTTAGAAAACAGCACCAATTGACTGAAGTTAGTTACACAGTGAAGTCGTAAGTGGTTTGTGACCAAATGTGAAATACTGTTATTGCCTAACTTCACCTAGGCTTCTGAGACTGGGGGGAATTAGTCTTCATGGCAGCAATCTGCTACCTAAGCCATGAAACTTCCCCATAAATTGATTCTTGCAGCTCAGGCTGACTCCCTGAACACCATCCATCCTCTGTGCTAAACAAAGGCCTTGGTGAATAGTAGAAAATATCAGCCATTTAATTAAGACTACATCATAATGCATACATGCAAGAAAACCAAATCAAGATTACCCAGGGGACTGTATATCTGGCCTCTAGATCCTTGCTTTAACATAATTTCATAGCTTAAATTTTTTTTAATTAGGTTCTTTGCATATTTCATTCTCATAAATGTGTTATCAGAAATACCATGTAAATCTGTTTTGCTAATCTTCACTTACTGCAATGCAACATTCTCCTATGCGGATTACCTACTAAGACTAATATTTTCGTTCCTTGGCCACTTGCCTTTTTTTTCTTTACCAATCTCTTGAGTATATCCTCCACACATCTTGCCTGTATTCCTAACTTGAAGCTGTCTACAGTGATCAGAAGTAGATACAAACAGTAAAATATTAACAGCTTTACTGTATACAGCTAGTACAGTTCAACTCAGAGTACACCTGGAAAATGTAACAATGCTTGCTTGACAGGTTGGTATAAGCCTGAGCAATCTGATGCAATGTGATAAATACAACTATGCTCCATCCAAAACTCAAGTCTCCTCAATTCCTAGAAAGCCAGCTTCTGGGTTTTCAGTAGCCACAGGCTCACAGATTCTTATTCTTTTCTACAAATACTTTTGACTTTCGAAGGGTTTGTTTCACTCTAGAATGCATAATTTAGGTGAATTAAAATTCCCTTTCTCTGAGCTATCATTACACGTTACCTTCCCATCTGAAACCCTGGGACTCTGGTGTTTGAAATGCCTTTATCCCTATCTTCATAGTCGTATCTATAGAACCGATGGTGCTAGGAGCATTCTAGTACTAAAAAAAATACTAAAAATTTCAACTATACACAGCTCAGGGGGGGAAAAGGCAAGTAGACAGACTCTTTTTTAAAAAAATATGCCTTCTGAAATGAACAAACATTAACAACAGTCTAGTGTTCTTAAGGACATACTACGATTATTCTCTTCCTTGGTCTGAAAAATAGGCTGGCAGCCTTGTGAAACTTCTAGCTTCAAAGACTTGGGTAGAATCTAAACTCTTTTTTCATAGTATGAGCACCTGTGCATGACTAGTGTTGATTTAAAAAGTTTACTGATAGGAATCCTGTCCTGAACTGACAGAAACAAACAGGTTCTCATAACAAAATACAATTTCTGTTAGCCTCTCTGCCACCTATGAAACCACTATGTGGGCTTCAGTATAGGCTGTTCACTGCATCAGGAAAAAAAACAGATGGTGTAGATGGAAACTGCATACTTGAACATTTGTACTTTCAGACTGTCTATGTGGGCCTGGAATTAATGAACATCTTAATCTGCTGTGGTTTAGTCCAAATGATGGTTCTATCCAGCATGAACTGGAAGACAGCAAGCACCAATTAAGTGAGATATAGCACTATTACTCTCCACCTTTCAAATGAAACTGCTTAACAGGAAGAACATTCTGACAGGTGGGAGATAACAGTACTGCCTTTCTGTTGTTGCCAAAATTTCTGTGGCTCATCATCCCCAGTGCATTGAAAAAGAAACCTAAGTGTTTCTGGGAAGGCTGCCTGTTGGGTTTGGGTTTTTTGTTTTCTGGTTTGGTTTGGTTTTTTGTTTGGTTGGGTTTTTTTCTGCCGCCAGAGAATTTCCAGGTATGTCAAGAAGGGCTGACAGAGAGTTTGGCATCTGCGTTAACTAAAGGTGCAAACTTACCCGCTGTAGTCCTTTGATGTATTCTAAGTACCAGTCTGAGCTTGGGAGAACAGAAATCAGTTCTTGGTTCTGCCACCACTTTCCTTGCTCTTGAGCTAGTAAAAAAAAAAAAAAAACAAAACCAACCCTGATAGACTGGGAAGGCATGGCCTTTTGATTCTGGGATTACATTTAAGCACACTAAGAGGGGTTACTCCTGTTTAAACAAACGTGGTATAAACAGTTATTAGTGTAAAATTGCTCATCTTCCTTGAGAGGAGAAATGTAACCTGAGCACAAATTATTCAACTAGCTAAAAAGAGGCTATATAAAATGGAGTTCAAATTTTAAGAGTCAGGTCCTATTCAACAGTAGTTGCCAATAACTTCAAGCAGATCAAAACACTAGTCTTAGAAGCCAACTAGGTTTCATAGTGCTTTAAACAAAGTTCCTACATGATGTATACTGGAAAAGAGGATTGCTCCTAAGAATAACAGCCTCCAAAATATGTGTCATACTGCTTAATTCCAACCCCTTTTTGAAATGTCTCTTGTGGACTATTTACAGATTATGAACTTCATGTGTTGCTGCCCACAGAGTTTGCACCCAGATCTTTCAGGAAAGTTTGCAGTCAGCTTTAGCTTAGACCATCTTGAATATTAACTGTAAACCTGGTTTTCAGCTGGTATACCGAGTAAAGGTACCATTCTGAGCTCTGCCGTGGGCAAATTTCATGGCTTCTCTGAGCTTGACTTTGTCATAAATGCAATAGAAGCAAGGATTGCTTTTCTTGCCTGTCTGGAATGAAAGGCAGTCTGAAACTGAAAATCTCTGTGAAGAGACTTATCCCTCATGTATACAAAAGGTGCCCAGAGTGTTGAACACTCCCAATGTTATTGTAATATTGCTATTAAATATTGTTAGGATTTTTTCCTCCTCTTATTCACCATAGTTTTAAGCTGAACTGATAAGCTCACGATACTAACTGATTTGAAGTGGGTAAGTGAAAAGTAAAATTTGTTAACCCACTTATATAGGAATAAGGGTTTGACTACAGTTTTTCGTCTCAGATATTTATCCATGTTTTCCTTGCTCTCTTGCAGAGTTCTTGGCCCAGAAGCCCTTGTACTGCTTCAATCTGACATCCATGCAGGATTCAGAGATGATCCTTGCTGCCACTTTTCACTTCTATGCTGACAAACGCCCTCGGCACCGGGAAGTGTTTTGTAAGCGGTCCAAGAACTCATCCTGCCGCCTCCTTCACCTGCCTCCAATCTTGCGGCTCAACCTCATTTTTCAAAGCATCCACCAGAATTCTGCCTATGGGCAAGTGAAAGGGAACATCACCATATCTCTTCAAAGGCGAGGGGCTTGGCATGCGAAGGACATTTCACACATCATAGAAGAATCAAAACGGGCTGGAGAGCTCATTCTCTGTGCTGAGCTTGATTCTGGGGAGAAACACCAGGGCTTCCCTGAACAGGTCGCCAGTCATTTACCTTATATACTAGTTTATGCCAATGATCTTGCAATCTCTGAACCTAACAGTGTGGCAGTCACCCTACAGCGTTATGACCCATTCCCTTCCAATGAAGGGGACCCAAATCTATCCCCTAATGCTTCTACTGATACCCGAGTGCGGAGGGATACGTACATCTCTAGCTCTCTTCAGAACAATGAGCTGCCAGAAGTAGATTATAACAACAATAAATACAACAAACATGGCATATGGGAGAATGCCTACAAGTCCTTGAAACCAAAAGCATCACGGAAGGACAGAAGGAGAAAAGGGCAAGAAAATACAGAAACACTTACAAAGTCTCAGGTGCTAAATTTTGATGAGAAAACAATGAAGAAAGCAAGGCGAAAACAATGGAATGAGCCGAGGATTTGTTCAAGAAGATACATGAAAGTTGACTTTGCTGATATTGGCTGGAATGAATGGATCATATCTCCCAAATCATTTGATGCCTACTACTGTGCAGGGGCATGTGAATTTCCAATGCCCAAGGTAGTATGCCTTTTCATTTTTGTTAGCTTGCAAACAGTAGATCTACTGTTCTGCCTATCCAACTACTTTGTTAGTTAGATTTTCCTTTAGATTTTTACATTTTTCACTGTGTTCTGTTGCCTTGTTCAGCCTAATTAATTTTAACAATATCATTTCTATAAACTGTGATCGTTTCCATCAGAGTGCAAAAAGATTCCAAGTTATGTTTAAATGTAATCCGAAGAAAAATGTCTCCAGTTTATCTTACAATTTCTCATCTTACATCTTGAAACCATAACATAAAGACTTATATAGCTTATTAAAATATGGTTACACACACTAAATCATTAAACTACTCTGCTATGATAGCAGAAGTATAAAGTATTATATGCTAATAATAAAATAAGGTACTGTATCAGAGTATTTCTGAATTCCACTGGCAATACCTTAGGAGAAAAATGCAGAGTAGTGACACTGATGTATTTTTAACTTTAAGAAACTGCTTGTCACTTTGAAAATAAGAATGCTGATTAAGCTGATATTTGCATCTCAAAATCCTCTGGTGCATTTTAATTTACTGAATTCTTAAAATTAAGATAATCCTGCTGGAACAAAAAAAAAGTTGATTTACTTTACATGACTGGAAATGCCAAATAGCTGTCTATAACACTCTAAAGCTAGTGTACTGAATTCCTCCTATAGAAGCAGTGTGAAATTTGCTAACAGGGAGGCAAACATGAACTCCTGCTCCAACAGAATTTCGATTTCGCCCACTCCCACTCATTTGCTCTGTGGTAAAAAATAGAAATTTTGGCAATCCTATGCAGCACAAGAATTACTGGCATTTTATAGGACTTTCAAGTAACGGGGGGAGGATTTGAAGCACTGCATAACCTGCATGTTTAGACACTGTAATTATTTTGCAATTCTACCTACAAATGGCCTGATTATTTATTCTACTGCTATTTTTGCGTGTGGTCACTCAGCACATAAATAATGGATAGCGCTTTACAGCAGAGAATTTCAAAGCTCTGAGACAGGAATCTGCCCTACTTTACATACAGGGAGATTGCTGTATGTTTGTGTTGAAATAAGTATTATGATTTCAGGAAGAATAGATAACAGGCTAGTTTAGGTCCAGGAACAGTGGAAATCCAGACATCAGGGTATGGTGTACAAATCTGACCACATGTTCTTGTGTAGCTGGCTGATAATGAACCATGTACACATAAATTGATACATGGTCTGGTAAAAATTAAAGCTTGCACAGGCTCACATACAACTTCACTTTTTTGTTGTAGTATAAAGAAATCATGCAATACCACCACTGTTTAACTTATCCAAAACAAATCACAGCCTGGGATATGGGTCCTCGCCATAGACCCACAGTGTAATACACCATTCACACATACCAAAGCAGGGGAAAAAAAAAAAAAGAGAGAGAAGATACATTTAACACATCTGGCTTCTTGTGAGCAAAACAGCATGACACAAAAGCTGACAGAACCAAAAGAGAGTGGATCTGTTTCTAGCCAGGATAGTTAAATAAACTTACACTGCTGACTTATTTAATGTCTTACCTAGAAGTATTACTTCCTACATAATAAAGATTCCCTTGTAAATCAAAATCACTTACTTCAGTTCTCATTTTGATACTTGTTTTCTAGATAAATGAATGTGGCTGCACCACAATCTTGGTGCCAAAAACCCAAAACAACCCCCCAAAAACTAGAGAAAGTTAAAGCTAAATCACAGATACATAGATTTCAGGATTTTTGGTTGGCTTTGATTTGGAAGAGGTCTACTTTTTGTTAGCTTTGGATTTTTAAGAGGGGAAAAAAATGGAGGCTAATTCACAGCTGTAACTTTTTAAAATGACTGTTTCTAAATGAATGGAGATAACTAAGACATAAGTATGAAAGAAGCTTCAGGTCAGAGCATAAGAATTTCTAAATATTATGGAGGGAGAAATAGCTTTTGTTCTTGCACATATTGCCTAAGTCAGGAAAGCATGCATATGGTCTTGGCACTCCTAAATCAAAAGCCAGATTAAGGCTATTCATGAAGACTCGGTCTATACAGTCAACTGCGATGGATAACAGGTAACTTATTTCCAAGGTACTCTTTCAGAACTGTGGAGTCAAAATTATACTTACATGCCAGGTATCATCACTTTGTATGAGTTTTTTTTAAAAGTATTGGTACATCACTCTGCACATCTACTTCAATAACTGCAATTCTTGATCTAGATACAAAACAGCTCTGGTACAAATCTTGTCATAGCAAGTTCACCTACCTTACTGCTGAAGTTCTTATACCCTGAATTGTGAGGAGGAAGACTAGCTTGTATGGTTAATAATAGCTTTCTGCACTGCTGCGTTTGCCAAATAAATGATAAATGCTAGTCCTATGTGTAGTAGAAGTAGGTGGTCCTGGTCTGGACCAGGCCCTTTCCCTGGTCTACAGTAATTAGAATTCTCTTGATTTCATCCTTGTAAGTGAATCAGTTCATGAGTTTCATTTTGAGAGTTAAATTCAAACATGAAAACAAAACTTTCCTGAAACTAATAAGTATTGCTTATTAAGATGGTGGGGCGTGCTTTTTGAGGGGCAAACTCATGATAAAACAAACTTTAAAAGGGCCGTAAGCCAGGCAGAAGGGGAGGGTCTAAAGTATTTCAAACCTGGTGTTAATTGCTTTTCAGCTACATCACCATACTTCTATTTTCTGAGGACCAAAATGTTCTTATGATAGGATTCTCCTAGAGATTAAGTAAGAGCAGAACCTGGCCTGCTGTATAGAACTTAGTAGCCAGCATTTAAAACATTAGTACTTCCTCAGTGCCATCACCACTGGGTATTCAACTCATTATTTCAAGCTTTCCACTTTAGCACATCGGTACAAAGGCTGATGTGAAGCCTAGCCCACGATCGCTGAACACTGGCGCCAGGTTTCCAGAAAGGCTGGAAAATTCAGAGCCTGGCTGGATGTTGGATGGGTGTGCTGTCTGGCTCTGCTGCGGATGTAGGGCTCAGGGGGCCAGATTTTGTACAGAGTAATAGTCCATAATACGCATTTATCTCTATGAGCATTTTTGTGCATACTGTATACACTTGCAGGCATTAGACACCTAATCAGTGCTGTTGTCTTGGTAGACAGCTGCGCACACTAGACTTTGCTCATATCTATTTGTTCCTTGCAGGCATTAGAGACTGCACAGATGGAGAAGATCCTATAGGATCTTCTGCAGGTTCATACTGAGGAATCCTGTAAGTCAGCATTGAGGGCAATGACGGCTATCCACTGCATGAGATCAACAAATTCTATTTCTGTTGCACATGAGGATCTGTGACTGTTTCAAATAACAATATGAAATAATAAAGGTGCTAGGAATATTTCAGGAGGTTTTCATAAAGGTTAAAGTCAGAACTTGATTCTAGAAGCTGTAGGTCTTTGAATTTCTAAACTCTGCAGTTGCTTAAACACACAAAAACTACTTCTGACTCTCTCTTGCTGTCCAGATTTGCTGACATGGCCAATATGGGTAGAAGCTTATTTCTATTTCACATAGCAGCTGTGAGACTAATTCACTGCTGCCTGTTTGTGGACAGCTTTGAAATCTAAAGATGAAGGATGACATGAGAGAGCAAGCTGTTGCTAATTATGCCAACATATGCTAATTACAGAAAGGCACTTTCCAGGATTGGTCACTTGTTGGGACTTGGCTGTAGCATGCTGTCTTGAAGCCCCATAGGATCAAGGACGGATTTCCCAGTTTCTCCTTGTAATGGCTCAAATGAGGTCACTTTAGTTAAGGAATATCTGAACGCCTTAATAATAATTAAGCTTTGTATCTGATTTGCTGATATGTTACACTTAAAGTAGATGTATCAAAACTGAATTATCCTAAAAAATACCTCTTTTGTTATACCAATGGCCTACATAACTTTTCACGTTGAAATGAAAGATCAGGTTGAAATGAAAAATCACGTTTTGCAATTAATCAATTATTATTTGAAAAACAGAGAAGATATAGGAGACATTAGTTCTTCTCACTTGAAGTATGTGCTTCCTTGTGAAGGTGTGCAAAGTCCCTATTTGTTGTCCCACAGATGTCATTTTCCACCCGATAAGCAGCTATGTACCAATAGTGATGAAAGATTTCACATGCCACATACACCAGATCTGTGCAGAAAACTCATGAAACTGTAGCAAAAAGCCTGATATGACTAACACAATTTTGCAACTGTTACTGTACTGATTTGCTGGGACAATATTCAAGTACAACAACTGAACAGGAGCCACTGAAGCTTCAGTCTCAGTGATGGGCTGCATGCCATACTATCGTCTCACGTAACGGGAAAAAAAAGGTTACATTTAACTACTAAACAGTATACTATTTGGATATCTTAACCTGTTCCTTTCTTATTCTCACTGCTGTTATGCCTGATGGCTGCCTCCTCTTCTCAAATATTTTTCCTTGTGTTGTTTACTGTATCCAAAAATCAACAGTAGAAATAAGATTGTGGCTCGGTACCCTGAACAGTATATAGATGCAAAGCTGCTGTGAAACCTCACTTCATACTTCTCCTGCCCTACCAGCCTTTTGTTTTCTTCTCCCACTTCGAGGTTAGCTTGAGGGGGAAGGAGGGGGGGAAGCCTGGTGAAGAAGGCAGAGGGAAGCAGACAAAGACTACAGGTATGAAGTACTTGTTTGTCATGCAGTTATGATCAGAAAGGCTCTGTCAGGTTGTTTGACTATTCTAGACTAACTGCCCCCTGTGGACACTACTTCTGGAGCACTCTGCTCTTTTACAAGAGAGTAATTGCTCCAGGAAAAAGTAACTAATTCCAGCTTAGCATACATGAGGAGAAATACTGCTGGAACATAGGGAAAGTTATTTTGGACATAATTACAGTAGCCAATTTTCCAAGTCAGACAAGACGTTAAGAAAATAAAAGATAAGATCTTATGACTGAGAAGTATGCCTCACCTCATCCCCTTTCTCCTGCATGCCTGCCTCCAGCATCTAGTAGGTGCAGTCATGGACGACATTCTTTCTTCAGGCTACTGACTGCTGGCTGTGCCACCAGTGCCCTCCTCTGGTATTTATGAAGGCAGCATAAGTAACACAAAATATCTGTCGGATACGCCCTGCACAGGAGAGCTGGACATGTGAGGGACCGACTATGCTGCACGGCCCTGTGACTCAATCACATACATTCACTTTTTTTCAGAAACAAAAAACCTGTAACTGTTGTCATTTTCCAAGTCCATCTGGGAAAGTGACTGCTTATAAATGAAGCAATAACTATTTCCCTCTCTGTTCCAGATTGTTCGGCCATCAAATCATGCTACAATCCAGAGCATCGTAAAAGCAGTAGGAATCATTCCTGGCATCCCAGAACCCTGCTGCGTTCCTGACAAAATGAGCTCACTCAGTGTCCTGTTCTTAGATGAGAACAAAAACGTTGTTTTAAAGGTATATCCCAATATGTCGGTTGAAACTTGCGCCTGCCGATAAATTCATACAAACACATCTTTAACGAGACGTATGCATCCTGCCTGACTACACTGGGAAAGTAGTGAATGGGAAATGAATCCACTTGTGTTGATGAATGAATGCAAGCCTACAATTCCTCTACAGAAATCATGCGGAGAGACTAAAACAATACACATTCTCACCTGGAAGGTCTTGTTGTCATCATTTGTCTTTCATATTCTTCTTCCAGGGATTCATTACTTTTACAAATATCTTCCTAACCCAGCTAGCCAAGACACCTGGTGTTTAGTGAGAAATTTAAGTTTAAAGTTTTCCATAATCAAAGGACTAAAATATGTTTTTATATGCTATTTTTCTGACTATATTTTTCTGGCTGTTTTATCTCTTCAGTTAACCAAGAAGATGGGAAGTGAACTTGCAAAGGCAGGCTTATTTTAGAATATCACTTTTGTACACAAATCAAAACTTTTTTGCCTAAAACACTCGTACTCTTAATCTGCATATTTATACTGAAAAATGCTGTAATAAACGGCTTAAAATGTATATTTTCTTCAGGATGCAAGTATAGTGCACTGCATAAGCTTTCATATAAACACTATGTTAATATACCCTTCCCTAATATATAATTTGTACTACAAAAGACACATGTAATATCCCACACTTCTGGTTTGCTGGATAATTTCAGGATGTTAAACATATTCTCTGAGTAACACATACTATATAGTAATATGTTGAAATACTAAAAGTAAAATAACCAAGATTTATATTTTTGTAAATTATACTTTATATCCTCTAGATTGTTACATGCTTTTAACAAAAGCTAATAAATTAAAGGTACAGTAGTATCTAAAAATAGTTGAATTGTCTTTCTATAAATGCCCTCTGTTACATTCTATTAATTAGATGGAAACATGTAAATACATGTTAAGCTTGTCATAATGCACCTCAATAGATTAAAGAAAGAAGGGAATACTGTGATCATCTAGACCGACCTCCTGCATAGCACAGATCAAAGAACTTCACCCAGTAGTTTCTGGTTTGAGCTTGGGAATATCTTTGAAAAACATGCATAAATTTGGCTTTAAAGATTTCATGTGATGGAATCTCTCTACTGGACTACAAGTGGTTGTTCCAAAAGTTAGTGCTCTTTGTTCAAATGCAGTGGCTTAATCCTAGTCTGAATTTGTTGAGCTTTAGCTCCAATTCACGGGATCTTACTGTAACCTATTTTAGTAGATCCCTTTCATCTATTATCCAAAATACTTTCACTGTGTACTTTTAGTATATAGAGCAGGGTCAGAATATATTTTGGCTAAGATTTAAATAGGTACTTTGATTTCTTATTCTAAGCCTCAGAAAAATTTCTCACGGCTCTTTTCCAACAATGAACATCAAAACGGGACACAATATTTGGCAGTGGTTCTGTTAGAAGTCTTCACAGAAATGAAGTGTCTGCATCCCCCTAACTCCTGTACAATCCTCTGTTGATACATTCATTGTAGCCCTTGTAACTGCAGCACTTCTTTAAGAGCTAATGTTCCATCGTTGTGCCTGTCAATAAACAGGCTTGTGTCCCTGCGTGCCAGGACACACATGCCACATATTCCATTTTCACCCACCTCCTGTACAATAGCATAGGCAGACCAGGCGCAGAACAAACTTCTGAAGTCTGTGAGCTAGCACAAACTGAAAGATATGAAGTGTTTCCTCCTCAAGAGACAGTCTAGCCTTCTGCACTATCTATCTTATCCATTAAGAGTTGTATTATTTAGGGGAAGGATGCCACACACACTACCTTCTGATGAATTACTAACTGGAAGGCTCCTATCCTGCTAAGGTGCTAGGTGACTTCTGCCACCAATATTCCATATGCATGTGGTGCAGATTCTCAGGACAACAGAGGTGTGTAAATGTGGTACTTCCTGCTAACCTACATAAAAGCAAGATTCAGTGTGTACAGGAGTGTCTGCAATGTTATTTTCATAGCAGTTCTCACTAGTTCCTCCTAAACACCTCTCAATAAGAAGTAGATAGTTCTAAGGGACTTTGTAGTGACTGCCAGTTATGACTGGATCATGGATCCTGCTAGGCATTTCTTCTTCTCCCAAAGTACTACAGTGATTTACACTGGAAATACTGGGACAAACCTTTGTATACTGTTTCTGTTAAATATCTCCCTTAAAAATGTAGGGTCTTAGGTTTTTATAAATCATGAGAAACTCAATTACAATCGACGAAGTAATGCTAATGCATAAAGAAAAATTAAAAAGTTCTCAGAAATTCATCATTTATTCCTACAGAACAGTGATAAGCATAAAACTTTTCAAAGTATCTAAGTCATTGTCATTTTTGTTCTCTGTGAAAATCTACCCTTTTCTGTAGGTGTAGCCTTGTTCACATGTAGCACCAGCTCTGAACAGAAAGACATATTAGCCTAGTGTGCTTATGTTCTATCTACTGCATTTTGTTTTCCTTAAGGAATCTTTTCTATATCTTGAACTAGTCCTTGGGTACAAACTTTCTTTCCAAGATCAGCAATTAGGAAAGAGATACCATCCTATTGTTATAAGGTCTATAGGACATAAGGGAAAATGCTACTCCTATACTCATTAGGATACCTATAAAACCCGGAAAGGTTTATTCTGCATTTAAAGGTTTGTTGGCATAACTACGTTATTTAGCACAAGCAAAACAAAATTATACCCATTAGTGGAATAGCTCTCGAGGGCAATGCCCTTACTACACAGGCAATACAATTCTCTTACTAGTAAAGTTTATTTCATTTGGAGTTTAGCTTTACCAGTCCAATTCTCTAACGTGAACAAGGTCTTAAACCACTATTTGTTTAACAGTGGCTACTACTTTCTGGGTCTTTGGCATGCGTATGTCTAATCTTATCTAGAAAAGGAAACTTTGCATTTCAAATGGCACAACTGCAGTCAGCTGCTGCTGGAAGGCACTGAAACCCTTACTCTCTTGGTTCCAGCAGATCTTTTGATTTCCTTGAACCTCCAATAAACCATTCCACTCAATGTTTAAGTTTCTAAATAAAGTTACTATTGGCAAACACTTAAAAAAGCAGCTCAAAACAATTCCACTACCTAATCATAAAATAACTGATTATACATTAATATAGGATGATTAAAAACAGATAAAACAGGAAAACAGATTATACTAGCCATCAAAGTGTTAAGGACATTTTTTTTCTAAAACAAATCCAATTTCATACTTTGAGGCCACGGTTTAATTGCCAGAGGTAACAGCAACAGCTAGAATGTACTTAGGTTTTTGAGGAATATTTCAATTCACTTGCACAAGGCTGCATAATTAAAAGAAAATACTAGACAATATTAATATATTTGTGTATCACATGAATTAACAACTGTCTCATTGCCAAACCTCAAAGAGCAGCTTTCAAAAGGAATTGCCACTGAATGAAACTGTTCATTGTAAAGTTTCCACAAAGCTGACACTTGGCCTGATACTATTTGACATCTTTATATATGAACTGGAAGTCTGTATATAACAACCCCCACAGCATTTGCAGAAGACAGTGTTTAGGAGAGAGGTATTTATATAGATCACTTGATTTAGCTGCACTTTATGTAATCAAAATTAATTTTAAGGTAGACAGATGCAGAACTTAGTACCTAGGCACAAGGAATGGAGGCTGTTCCTATTAGAGTAAAAGACTGCACCCATAACTCTTACAGCCATAATTCTTAAAACAACTTTGGTGGATATCAGGGACTTATGGCACAGTATGAGGATCCAAGGTGATGCTATGTAAAGAGAGCTAATGAAAGCCTTCAAAAGATACACACTGGAGCAGTGAACCACATAAGGAAAGATTTTATTTCTGCATGTGGCACTGGCAGACTCCCACTAGAAAACTATGCATAGCCCCCGTGTTCACCTTTTCAAAAAGACATTCAAATTCTGGAAAAAAAACCCCAACCAAACAAACACTAAAAAGAAACAAAAACAGTTAGAGAAAATGCCTTCTAATGTGACTAAATAGCACAATCTGTCTATTTTATCAGAAAGTAAACTGAGAAGTAACTAACTTGACTATACTGTACAAGTACTTTGACAAGGAGAAAATGCCAGTGGTGTGAGGCTCCTCAAACCAGACAGGAAGTCACAAGAAGATGACTTCTTGTCTCACCTTCTAGGCTCCTGTCTAGAAGGTGAAGCCAGGCACAAGGAAATAATAACTGAAGCACCATGGTTTTTTAAGTGTAAGTGACAATCTTACAAAAATCCGTGAAATCTTCAATTCTTCGACATCTTCAGATAAATTCTGGAGACTCTTAAAAAGTTATGTTTTAGCCAAACACAAGTAATTGGTCTCTGCAGGCAGGTAGGAAACACAAAGTCCATGAGTAGAGCAGTCTTGCTATGCAGGAGACCAGGATCCTTTCTGACTTTACACCATAGGAACATAATTAACCAGGTTCTTGGATCCTAGTTGTCACTTGAACGGACACATAAGTGAGTATTTGAGAAGTCTGGGCTCACTTTAAACACTGTGTATGCACTGCTAGAGAACTGGAGAAGAATGGCCAGAAAGGACAAAATCATGTCCACGTGTCTGCAGTGAGATTTTTTTAAATGTAAAAGCTGATAATACTATTCAGACTTTATGGCACTTGTACAGAATGTATTGAGTTGTGCTTAGAAAATATGATACATTAATAGTATGGATAAAAGACTTATGTCTCATTAGATTAAATCATGATACGTTCATTAAGATAAATAGCAAGTGGTATTTTTGTCTATAAATAAACTAGGTTTTTTTCTTCTGTATCACGAGAAATTCTATCATCAGTCTTGTACTTTTGCCTTGGCTTATTCTTCTCACGGATAACAGCATCTTCATAGAAGATCTTCTGTATCTTCATGGAGACCTTTTATTTTCCTTGTGGCCTTAGAAAGCCTATTTCTGTCTTCATTTGAGGTCACTGAAATTATGACTGGTTGTTCTTGGACTGGACTGACCATCAAGAATCTAAGAAATATATTACATAAGATACTATAAAAACAAGACTAAATTCCCATACACCAAAGGAATCAAACTGAAAATGGACAAGCCTGCAAACAACATGAAGCAAACTTGACACAAAACAGATATTTCACTGTGTACAAACAATAGCTCTTGGCTGATAAATGGGAAGAAGTTTTAAGGTTGTTTGTATTGTCATGAGATCATGTCTTGCAGAATCACAGGCCTCCATCAAATGATCGGTGATTTTCTGATGGCATGTGAACGGGCTGTAATAAAGCTTTGTGAGATGTTATTTACTAATAGCTAATAGAGTAATTTTGGTCTAGATCTCTATTTTCTAGTCTTGATGAAAACAGTGTAATCTTCTACGTCCCTAAGAAAGCTCCTCTCTGTGTTGGCAAGGAAATGATAAAAGACTGTAATTAAGCAATGATGACCCTAAAGTGAAATGTGGATTCTTTACAATATACAATGTCCTTCCCACCAGCCACATGTGTTTGTCAGATGTTTATAGAATCTTCATTAACTAAGAGCTTTGCTAGATAACAGAAGCTGAAGCATGGCATCAATGACTGTGATAAGGGCAAGTGTACAACCAATCTGCTTGACAACTGACAAGAGGCTGGGGTTTGAGGCAGACTGCAAAAAGAACACAAGAAAGTGATTTGCAAAGGGCATTCCAGTTGTTTGCCTTCCATCTCCTTTCCTCTGTCTCTAATGAAACAAGGTTTTTAAGCAGTTAAAATACCCTTGTCCTCTTGTCTCTTCACCAGAAAGGAAATATAGAAGAAATGCATTATTTTGGAGTATTAGCTGCACTGTCTGTTTTCAACATCATTGCCTGTTTGACAAGAGGCAAGCCTTTGGAAGACTGGGGCAAGTTATCAGCTATGGGAAAGTCCGATGCACACTTTCATGATGCTGGGGAAGTGGAAGATGAGACTCATTTCAACTTTAAATCTTTCCTGGAGAATACGAAGACAGATTTACTAAGGAGTTTGAATTTATCAAGAGTCCCCTCACAAGCGAAGACCAAAGAAGAACCAACACAGTTCATGATTGATTTATACAACAGATATACTGCAGACAAGTCCTCCATCCCTGCATCCAATATTGTAAGGAGCTTCAGTACTGAAGGTAGGAGAAGTCCTAAATAGGTGGACTAGAATTTTTAATGAAGTACTTTAATGAAGTACAGATTCTTTTGAAATTCAGAGGGAACTGGGCACCCAACTTCCACAGATTCTTTAGAAAAGAAACAGATTAAAATTTTGGATTGTGATCTTGCTTTGTAGTTTCTTTCAATCTTTAAAATAATTCAGTTACCTTTAGTTTTCTTCTTTGACATTTTTACTGTACAATACTACCTTCTCAAACCCATCAACTGAGATAATGCACTGAATAACAGGGTCTAAATGAATCATGTTTCTCAAAGCTAGAGATTTGGGACTGAGTTTTAATGTTAGAATGCAAACTTTTGGTCATCTATAATTGAGACATCCACACTAGAGAGCTCTTCTTTCAGGTGGGCTCTTCTCATACTTAAAAACCACAGCAGCCATTAAGAAATATGTCTCTGGATCCAAGCAAATAACAGTAGTGCTCAAATTCTGGTTTAGATGGGAAGACTGATATGGAAAGCGGTAGTCAAGCTTTTCTAAACTAAAAAAATACAAGATCCCTGTCTGTGTAACATTAAGTAGACTTTTAAAAGCTCCATCAAAAGAAAAAGTAAAAAAGTTCAAAGTAAATGCAATCCTTATGATAAAAATGAGGCAGAATTGAAGCTTCTGTTCACATGAAATTCAGACATACACAGATAATAGCACTACGGAGAACTTCAGATCCCCAAATTAGTGCCCCTAGTCCTGAAATGGAAAGAAACCTTAACAGTATGAGCTAGATAATAGTTTCCATATCTGACTCTCCTCTCTGACTGCTTCAGTGGGTAAACACTGTGAAGAAGTGTCAACATTAGCCGATTAAAACTGCCCCAAAACCCAATCATGAATGAGTACTTATCTTACATTGACTATCAGACATCAATCAGTCAGTGATGACTTTTAAACGTTACCAATCTGATCTTCCAGCCAAATATCTGCCCCTCTCAAGGCAGAGTTTCCGGTACTGGACATAACCTCGCAGAAAAAAAAAACAACCCAAAATAAAATCCACATAAGCTCAGTGAGTCCAACTTGGAACAGACTGGTACTTGGGCATGAAAGGCTGTTTATCACCAAGTCCCAGTTTAGACAGACCCTGAAACTTCAATTCAGGATTTTCAAAAACGTTTCTATTTCTCCAAACTCCTAGTATTCCAAGCTACTTCCAAAATTACCTGAAGACAACAAAAGCCTCAGCACAGCTAGTTCTTAGAGACATTTAAATATGTAGTATACTTCTCTGTATTAGGAAAGTCGTTCATCCCGTTGCATGATGATAACAGTAGGAAATTTATAGGGTTTTTTAAGAATTCTTTGTGCAAAAATATCTTTAGAAATTGCTAAATCTGAACACTTCCCAGATGCCTTATTTATGTACTTAGTACTGACCAGCATCATCCACAGCTTGTTCTAGGCAGACACTTTACACTTCCCTCCAAATACTCACCTGACCATGCAATCTTGGTGAAAATACTACCAACAACAGGGACCTCCATTTCCACTTTTCACTCCCTGCCCTTGAAACTTGGCCAGAAGACGGTATTATTTTTATTTTTTTTTTAATGCTGGGTAAACGTGCTTTTATTCTACACCCCTAAAATCCTGAGTCTTTTAAAAGCAACTTACTTTGACAGTCAGAAGCACTGTAACCACATGTTTTGATTTCCTATTGCAGATGTTGTTTCTTTAACTTCACCAGAAGAAAATGCATTTCAGAAACACATCTTGCTCTTCAACATCTCTATTCCACGATATGAGGAAATCACCAGAGCTGAACTGAGAATTTATATCTCCTGTCACAGGGAAGTCGGGTCTCTGTCTAGGCTGGAAGGCAACATGGTAATTTACGATGTTCTAGATGGTGACCACTGGGAAAACTCAGAAAGTACCAAATCTTTCCTTGTCTCCCACAATATCCACGAGTGTGGCTGGGAGATGTTTGAAGTGTCAAGTGCTGTGAAAAGATGGGTCAGGGCAGACAAACTGAAGACTAAAAACAAGCTAGAGGTTGTTATAGAGAGTAAGGCTCCGGGTGGTTTCACTTGTGGGAAGCTGGATATCAGTGTTACACCTGACACTAAAAATCTGCCCCTGTTAATAGTGTTCTCCAATGACCGCAGCAATGGGACAAAAGAGACCAAAGTGGAGCTCCGGGATATGATTGTTCATGAACAAGAAAGTGTGCTAAAGAAATTAGGAAAGAACAACACTTCGTCTGAAGAGGAAGAACACCGAGAGGAAAAGGCCATCACTGGGCCCCACCAGCATTCTTCCAGAAGCAAGAGAAGCATTGGAGCCAACCACTGCCGGAGAACTTCCCTCCATGTGAACTTCGAAGAGATTGGCTGGGATTCCTGGATCATTGCACCAAAAGATTATGAGGCTTTTGAGTGTAAAGGAGGTTGCTTCTTCCCTCTGACAGATAACGTTACCCCAACAAAACATGCTATTGTCCAAACTCTGGTGCATCTCCAAAACCCAAAAAAAGCTTCCAAAGCCTGTTGTGTTCCAACCAAATTGGATTCAATCTCCATTCTTTATAAGGATGATGCTGGTGTGCCCACTTTGATATATAACTACGAAGGGATGAAAGTGGCAGAATGTGGCTGCAGGTAGTATACAAGGCAAATCACTAAGAATAAGAATACCCCCTTTTTCTGCTCTGTGTAAATCTGTACATTAGTGATGCAAATCAAAATCCTTGTGAACAAGGGTTGGAGCAGGGTATGGGGCTGGTTGTTGTTGTTGCTGCTTGTTTAAAAGGAAAACTGGCATTTAAAGAATGGCAATCATTGTAAATAGCCTGCATTATATATCATGGCAAAGTGAATACTGGATTAAAATATTGTGAGGTTGAATGAACTATGCATTATTGGGCAACAGGGATACAATTTGAATACCTTATTTCCACTTTTCTGTTTAATTGATTAATTAACTGAAGAATTTTCAACGGGGATTTGGGATGCTCTGTAACTGTTTAATAGGTATTGAAATCTAATTCTCTAAGTCCACTCTGACATTTTCAACTTCTGTAAACCTCAGTAAACGGAATTTAGCCTGCATAGTAAAGTCAGGAATCTAAGTCCTGTAAGCCTTTTCTCATATCAGTAATCTCAGAGGCTTTTACAGGGAAATTATTTACTGCTGTAAGTGAAGATCTGCAGTATTCAAAACAGAAGAGACTCTCACTCTTATTTCATTCCCAAGTTTCCTTCTGTGGGTAGCAGGTGCCTTGGTTTCAGCTTTCTTATCCTAAATGTCCCTATTTTTACTCCTTTATGGCACATACTTGAATGATAAGAAGTGCAGCCTTCCGCTTCTAAGACACTGTTTCCTAGGAGGAACAGCAGCCCTTATCTCCGCACAAAGATAAGGAGCCACTTTGACCTACTGCATATTCTTAGTATTTCTTTGCAAGAACATGCAGTCAAATGACGTTCAGCCTTAGAAGCTGTATCTTAAGAGCAGTGGGGGTTCGAAGAGCACAGCACTTGTGAAAAGCCCAGGCTACTTATTTAGAGGCCTAAATATGTTCTTTGGAGTCTGGCATTAGGCTCCAATTTTTTTAAATTTCTTCTTAGGAGAAACTCTATTTTATATACAGAATTCTTTCACCCCTTAGAAGTCTGGGAAAAACTGAAAACTTCTATCTGTGTTCTATGAGACTTACACTGCTCTATGGGAAATATACTATCATAAAATAGTTCTCCTGATTTCAGTTGTATTTTCACTAAACAAGGACCCCATCTTTCCTGCAATTAAACTTCCTTTGATTCTAATGAAGATTTTGCCTGTACAAGAACAGACAAAGTGTCTTCTGTTGGTTCCAGGTGATAGGTGTAAGTGCAGCACAATGCCACCATAGTCCACCTAGCTTTTACTCCTCCACCACCTTAGACATACACCAAAAAAAAAAAAAAAATCTATCAGAGAACACTTTTGATCCAAACCCACGGCAAACTGTACATCTGTTCAAGATGGTGAAGAATACTGATGAGGCAAAAATCTAAACAGTAGCTTAATGTATGGAAGCAACAGGATTTAAATGGATACATATGTTTTAAATTAGGGCAGCCTGAGGGCAAGACGAATTCATTTGGCATGAACAGGTCAGCTTGAAATCTAATACGCAGTTTATTTACTATTGTTAACTTAATACAGAGCAAATAACAGGTGAGTGTGAGCAGGGTGGTTGTAATTCTATCAAGAACTACTGGTTACATCACAATCCATGAGCACAAAGCACAATTCACTAGAATCCTTGGACTGATTTATATCCTTTTCCTTTAGAACTGGGCTGCAACTGGATCAGATCTGAGATCTGGATCCATGAAAACTCCATCCATCCATTACTGCGTGTCATTAACCTCTTACGCTTCCTGTGGCAGTCCTCTCATTTTACCACTCCCCACTGTTTTCTGTCATCTTACAGTCATGGTTATGTCTTCCTCCTTTCAGAACACCCTCTACTGTCTCCCTGTTTTGTTCACATCTCCTAAGCTCATGACATTTTGCACAAGTTCTCTTCATCAAGGAAAAGAAACCACCTAACAAGCACTTGGTGTGATCCTATTAGAAAAGTTATTCACACATGTTAAGGTAATTGTAGCTGTGTGCCCTTAAGTCATCAAAACACAAGGTCCTAGCTGTATTTTGACTTCACTGAATACAGGACTTTGTCCGTAATTAAATGAAAAAGCGGGCAAGGGAAAAGATCAGTCCCCACATGCTGGAAGACAAAAAGTCTCAAGAATAATTTTTTCTTTTTTTTCCTTTACATTCTCAAGTCAAACATTAATCTTTGTTCCCAAGCTTACTTGGAGGAAAAAAAAAACACAAACCAAACCCAAAGCCATTTTTTGCTCAAAACTTCAGATCCTAGCTACGCTATCAGAATTCCAGAGAAGCTTTACAGATCCTGTCCCAAAACTGGACTACAAGTCGCTTTTGTATTTCAACTAAAAAAATCAATTGCTCTTCCAGCCAGCTTTAATGACCACGTTCCCATAGGCTTAATATTTTGGTTGGTACGGTAGTCAAATGAAATATGAATCTTTCCATAGGGTGATGACCAGGGTCAAGAAGAAATGAGAACCCAGCAGTGACTACAGATGCTACCTACAGCACGGCTGAAGTGCGCGTCAAATTGATGTTTGGTTTTACACTGTAAATTTAGCAGCTTGATTTATGTAGTTTTGAACATTTTATTTAAAACACTTGCTCAAGTTCCCTCATGTTTCAACTGCTTTGGGATGCAATGAATCAGCCAGGTAGCCAAGATGTGCTAGAGATTATATAGGTTGCAAAGAGCAGGCAAAGCACCTTGCCCCCTGCTTCAAGCCAGGCCCCATCAGACACTGAGAAAAGCCCCTCTCATCACTGGATTCTGAACGTTGACCAACAGCTTGTAGCTACTTAGGTGCAAGTTGGGGCCTGTGCACTGTCCAGCAGATGCACAGTTAAAATTAAAACTTATTTGTTTAGCACAAACTGCCTGGAGCATGCCATCCTTCTCAACCTCCCTGTAACATCAGAATCACCAGCTGACTCCGCAGACAATTTTAATGCTACCCTACAGCACTTCAGTCTTAATAGAGAAACATGGTAAGCTGGTGGAAGCTGGTCAGGAGATACAGCTGTGGCTATTTTTACATAGCTTCGCACCTTGTCTGTGTACACAGAAGGCACACTGTCCTCTGGTCTCATCCACTCCTCTGTGCCATGTCCCAACACACAAGAACAGCAGATGCAACTCACCACTTAACTACACAGCACCAGCAATCACTAAAAGTCAAAAAGATCTCCATTTTCACTATTCTTTTCCACAGATGAAGAGGCAATGGCCTCATGGGAATCTGGAGGTGTTCAGCTGGTATCTGCTCAGACACCTTTATACTGGAAAGATTCTGACAATATAGAAATGTTAAGCTAGAATTGCCAATTCCTGATATTCAGAATAATAGCTTTTAGACTGCCTCTCAAGCAGACTTATCATTTCAGACATAATTGTGCTCTAACACAACTAATGTTGCTCCCAGATCACAGCTGATTCTTCTCTCCAGCCTCCTCAGAGCCTGGCCATTACCACGCAGGTAATGAAGGCAGGTGCACAGCCATGCACCGTGTAGGTCCACATAGGCACACACTGTAGCTCCTCATAGGCCGTACTGAATCGAACTTTGTTACTGCAAAGAAGAGCTGAAGGGTACAGAGGGGAACACAGAACAAGGTGGCAAAGCCAACAAGCATTAAATGAACAGCTCAGAACAGTGTAACGACAGCTCCACATCCCTCATGGCTGCCCTGAACAGCTAACAAGACACTGCATCTGACTACTAACCACCTCCCTTCTCCCCATGTTAATTCCCCAACCTACCATTTCTTGTGTGTTTAGCAGAGACAAAAACAGGGCGGTCCCTCCACAGTCCGTAGAGCAAGGGGCTCAAAGAGCTGTCCGCTGGGCGGGAAGCTCCAACCGCAGGTGCCTGAGGTGAAAATCTCCTCAGTGCCGCCCCGGGGCTGACCGAGGCCTACAGACTGCCTCAGAGCCATCTTTGCCCTCTCTTCAGCCTTCATTGCTTTCTCCATGCTGCCTCGGTGCCATCGCCGGGCCGTGAGGGGCCTCCAGACCGTTCCCGCCGCGCCATCTCCGGGCTGTGAGGGCTCTCTGTGCTGCCTCGGCGCCATCTTCAGGCTGCGTGGTGCTTCTGCGGCAGCTCTCCTCGTTACTCCCTCAGCCGTCTTTCTTCACTCATTTTCTTACTTTCCCTCACTTGGTACCTTAAAATCCCTCAACTTAAAGATGCCTCCGGCCATCTCCTTCTGGGCTGCCCTTTTTTTGCCTTTTTTGCCTGCTCCACGCCTCTGAGCTGCCCCGCTGCCATCTCTGCATTGGCTGCTGCTTCCAGGCTGCCTCAGCAACATGTCGTCCCTCCAAGCTGTCTCAGTGCTGCTCCTGTTGCTTTTTTGTCCTCTCCCGTAAAGCTTCTGCTGGACCATCAGTCATCATTCAGCTAAAAGCCTCCCAGGAGAATGGCTCGAGTGTAGCCCTTGGAAATGGCACACCCTGAGGCACCTCCCACTGAGGCATATGATTTGGCTGGAGCCCTGCAGACCCACCATTAGCCCTCACGAAAGCCTTGACAGTGGCCCAGCACACCAAAAGAGCCAAGTGAGCTACGTCCCTCAGCCTGGGCCTTGGTACCGGGCTGGCAACCGAAACTTCAGATCCAGCAACGAGGGAGAAACCTAGTTCTTCACAACAAAATGGGTAGTTGGAAGATGCCAATAGCTGGTCTGCCAGGACGCACTGGGCACTTCCATCCTATGCCAGCATGGTGGACAGCAGTGGCCTCATCAGCACAGTCCCTAGGAATCAGTTTGGTGGCAGCCATTGGCGGTGCCTGGCCACTAAAGAGGACGGCTGGAGTTCTCACTGATTCAAGTAATAACCTCAGGATAGAAGGGCTCTCGATGCAGTATTGAATATTCACTATTTATTATCGGCTAACTCTGTTTGGTGCACCATGCTGAACAAACGTGTATCTATCAGAAATGTAGGATCTAAGGAATACAGGCAAGATAATGCAAGCACATAATAGAGCCATTTTCCAAGGACTGCACATCAATTTCCCCTTTTTGTTGAAAAACTACGTGACAAAATCCAAAACTCTGTTCCTGAATTATTAGTTCAGGCTGGATAGCTGCAATGCGTTTTCCTGAAACCCTCCTGAATCTTCTGCTTACCTGGAATATGGCAGTTCATCTGTTCAGTGGAGTTGGTCAGTGTGAGTTTATTACAGCCATGCTCTGTGGGCTGTGATGACTCTCCACCTGCTCCTGCCTGAAATTAGAGAGGTTTAAAATGGGAATATACATTTTCCACCCTTCCCCAATCTTTCAATAAAAGTATAAATTGTCTTCTCATTCTTTTTTTTTCCTTTTCTCTTTCTTCGTCACTGTAAAAAAAAAGAGAAGAGGGGAGAAGGGAAAAGGATTGTTAACAGAAGAAAATCAAAATCCAGTACAAGAACAGAACAGAAAAGAGTCTTAAACCATACCTATGCAATCCAGTCATGCTCGACGCAGACAGCCATGAAGTAGCACTGACCCAGACTTGTACACCTATAAAAGGCAGCGGAGGTTTGTCCAGAAATACTTACCAAAGTCCTGGAAGCATTAGATATTTCATTAGCATAGTCCTATACAGTCCAGATTTAAATTATATGTAAGAATTAGAATTAATGTAAAGGTGATATTGTGCTTCTAAATACTGGGAGGAGTGTTTATTACCTAATGTAATTTAAAAGATGGCTGTATTAGAAGGCTCTACTAAAACCAAAGTAGTTTATTTTCCAAGTTTCACTTTTATCCTGTTGGCATTTTTGCCAGTGAAAAAGTTGCTGCCACCTTCAGATGATCCTCCTGCTGCTGCGGTTTATCAGTGACCAAATGGTCTATATGGGCCTGATAAGGGAATGGTGAGATCAGCCACAGATCAGAACCAAAGAATATTGGAGCAAAATATATAAAGCAAAAACATAGAAAGCAAAATATTTAATCTCACTCTATGGAAGCTTTTTAGCATGTGCTCTGAGTCATGCAGACTGTGCATGCAGACTAGTCTGGGACAGATAAAAGAAAATACCTCTTCTCAGAGTATGTGGGAAGTTCATACCCACAGGAAGTCAGAAAATTAAATACTTGTGGACAGATTTTAAAGGATCATAAAGTTTTATGAGTTATAAAAGCTAGAGTTAGTCCTGAGCTATTGAGTTCAGCTCAAAACTAAAATCAAAATAGGAATTTGGCTTCGGTTATGTTAGAAATTAGAATTGATGGTAGAGTTATGTTTTGGATCAATGAACAAACTTGCATTAAACAACGTTTGATAATAATTTAAGCTATATGTATTAAGAAATTAGTAAGTAAATAGTCATTCTCCAAAGCTTGAACAATCCACACCACATAAGGAAGGATTTTTACCTTCTAACACCGTCTATAAAGAATTACCATGGTAGCAGTGAATGATACGTGTCACACTGAATTCAGGGCAAAAGAAATAGATCACTGAACAGATCCAGTGTGGAAAAATACTTTTTTCCACTGTCCTAACTTTTTAAGTCATGCATGTTAGGAAAAGCATTTATTTTAGATTTACATTATGAAGCTAGTTTTGTTTCTGTGTGCTAGTGATAAAGTGCATGAGGAAAAATATGCATCTGAACTGGAGGAATAAATTGAACTATGGAGTGTTGCCATATCTTGTTTTTTTACTGGGTAAAACTAATAGCAATCCTGTATATATTTCTCAAAACCCTAGCTTCATAAAAACATCAGATACGGTTTCCAGCCCTTCTGATATGAAAATCTTTAGAACATGACACAACACACAATAAATGTTAGAAAAACAGAGAAAAATTACTTTTTTAATCTTACAATTTTACAATAGTCACAGGCAGGAAAGGGCTATTTCTTGTTTTTTAACCTCTAGATAAGGCCTCACTGGAGAAAAATATTGTGAATCTGTGGAAATACTTCCTTATGCTATGAAAAAAATGATATAATGAGTATAGCAGTGGATGTATAAAAGTCTTTTACTTATGAGAGGTAATTATCTGGTACATATCCTGATTAAAAATGCTCAGTTACTGTCTGTTGCTGACTCTTTTCTGAGTATGATCTTCATGGCAATTCATCTATGTCTATTACATTCAGAGTAAGATGAGGTGACTGTTAACACCTCATATGTAACATCTGTAACACCCTATAACACCCTTTGCACAGCAAGTTGGAACGGAGGTAACTTGAGTAATTCTTTGTCATTTCAAGTTTATTAATTTCTATTCTAAAAGCAGAAAGTGGCAGAGAAGAATACAGAACTTCTAAAAAAATAAGATTGTTTTTAAGATTTGCTGTGATTTAAACAGCAGAATGAAATTACTTTCAAGAAATCCAGAAAATATGAATTTCACTAAATTTATGGTAAATAATTTAATATTATTTCCATCATTATCCCATACTTGTTAAGTAGTTTCATATAAATATAAGTGTCCATTATGTACTATGTACTGAAGGATTAAAAAAGAAAGTACTATGTATACTCTATAAACATGCAATGTCATTCTTTTTTTCTGGGATTTAAGCTGCATGCTTAAAGCTACTGTACAGACAGGCAGACATGGAGATCCATCCTGACATATTCTTAAGGACATGGATTATTGTACTTTTTTTCCCAATTCCTGTCACAATGAATCCATTTTGTAACCCTGCTCCGTGGCTCCTGGGCATGCCCTCCTCCAGCACCCAGCAGGAGTAAAAGGAAGAAGGAAATAAGAAACAAGAAAAGGGGACCCATGGAACAGTCCAACCCCCTCACCCAGCAGGCGAAATATCTAACCCGTCCATATTTACACATTTTTACTTCATTGTTTTAGATCATACATATGTTTTCTTTATTGTTATGCTTTGTTACCATCATAACAAAATTAGTCTATATTTTCTCTTTCAAGTTAATTGGAAGATGTTGGAACACACAAAAATTGCAGATAGTGAAGTAACATTACAAGGTTAAGCATGCCAAAGTGGGAAATGTCAGAATTAAGATTATCTATCCATCATCCCCCTCTTGGTTGTATGCATTAATTACACAATAATTTTTTTATTCCAGACATCCGATGCCTTAGTCGGTGCACAGACCACATGGTGCTTAAGAATTAAGTTGGGAATTTATTAAGTACAATATCTTGTCTTTTGACTTGCTTGTCTTAATGTACGCTACAGTGTGTGCAATTATTCCTGTGCTAACAGCATTTAGAGACATTATCAGAGGTTGGAAGTAAAGGTAGGGTATGTAATAGACATTAATGTAGCAAAAGATATCCCTTTCCCCAAAAACGTTCCAAGCTAGACAAACAGAAGAGCTGTGGGTTAGAAAAGCAAGAGAAATTGATGTGCCTGGGGTCCTGTCCACTGTATTGGCCACACAAGGAATTAACGCAGCTCTGGCAATAAATTCTGTAGCTCAAAAGTCAACTTTGGGACAAAGTGTGGTTGTGCTGGAGAGTTTTTGTTCTGGCTACCTTTGCCCTGGAGTGCTGGATTATTTTTTGCAGGAAGAAAGCAAGAAGAGCAATTCAAACTGGTGATAGTGCCCAGGAGTTAAATCTGTGATGGATATCACACAGTGTTGCAATATAGAACAGCCCCGCAAAAGTAAGAAGATACAACAGATCCGAATCTCACTGCTTCTTTACCAGTGAGGCACACAGAATGTTGCTGTGGCATACTCAAAGCTTAATTACTTATTTATACATTAGCAACAACAATTTCAACTATATCCTAGGCCTCTCCTTTGATAAGGGAAGTGGCAACATTTTTTAAACTAGGTTTTTTTACAGATGATAGCACAGCCTGGTTGCCAGAGATACCTGTGTTTATAACATCAAGTATTATAGCTGTTGCCATAGAGCTGTCCTTTCTTTAATGGATTCTTAGAACAATTTAATTGTTCCCTTTGATGGATTTGCATTTGTACATTTACATACACACAGATACAAATCAACCATGGGATGAAATTGTACCTGCATGTATAGATGAGGCTATTCCTATATTCCTATATAGACATGTTAAAGGAATAAACTTCACAAAACTCCTTGTAGTATACTGGTAATATTCTTTGTAATATACTATAATAATCCTTGTAATATTCTAGTAATATACTAGAACTGAATGACCCAGAAAGAGGACTGCACTAAACTTTGCTCATGTGGGTGGCAGGCTTCACTCATGACACTCACACGTGACACAAACAGAGTGCACCCAGCCAGGGTAGACCATCTTTAGACTCTTCCCTCCACATGTATACATATGTAGCAACAAGTGACATTTTGAGAGCAATACAAAAACATGCTTTTCCCAGATTCCCATGTCTATTCTTGCAACTACCTCCGGCAAGCAGAATGGCTGGGGTAGCAACTCATTTCAGACTGAAAGTCAAGAATCTGTTCTTGTATGTCTTTGGCATGTCATACTGGAGCTCTGAATGTTGACAACTCACACGGGTACAGCCTGCAGCAGCATCCCACATATTCTGATCCTCTTTGAAACTCTTTATACAATAGGGTTTCAAATACATTGTGAGCAGAAGAAAACAACCCCCCACGTTCTATTTTGGTATGTTGAGCCTAAAGTCTATTGGCTGGGAGCTGTCATCAGACATGACCATATGTTACCCAATGGTATTACAAGTAAATCCTAATTGAGTGCAAATTATGAAGATTAAAGTCACCTCAGATTTAGCTGCATTATGTTGAGGCAAATGTATTTCAAAGTCCTGTTTAAAATGCTGCAATTCTCAGCACAGAAATTAACAGGCTGTCATTGCCTTGGATTTTATGAGCTGTTCTAAATGTCTGGAGTTCCTTGTTTGGAGCCCTTAGTCATAGAATATAAGAATAGTCCTTTGCAGCTCAGGCTGAAAAACACCAAAGACAATGTATTGTCAACAACTTTGGAAAAAATATTAAATATTGATACAAGTAAGTCACTGCAGAATCTCCTGGTATAAGCTTTTCATAAATAATTGTAAAAGACTGGATGACTGCTTTTCTAATTGGGGTTTAAATCAAAGTTTTGCATTTAAGCAATCCACTGTCCAGATAAACCAGGAACAGTTTATAACAGACAATACCTTACCATTTGGAAACAATTAACTGCCAGAAAGATCTTCCTTGATGATTGAAGTTTATTGCTGTTTCATAAGAGGGCTGTAAAGTAGCAAGGAGCTAAACTTCATCTATTGGTGCACTTTGGATGATGCACTCCATTTTAATGAGATTAAAGGTTTAATGCAGATAAAAGATTTTTATCTGTTCAGTGCACCTGGATTCAACACAGGGATTTCAGTGTGGTTCACAGAGAGTCATCGGAGAGCTACATTCATCTTAATAGATAAGAGCTTCTGACTTCTTTTCTTCTTTTCTATTCCGTACAAAACCAAAATGATGAGGACACGTTTCTTCCTGTTTTCAGCGCTGATCATGTGCAGCATACCTGCTGAGGAAATCTTTCAGCCAACTCTGGTGCTGGACATGGCTAAAGTCCTTCTGGATAACTACTGCTATCCTGAAAACCTAGTGGGAATGCAAGAAGCCATTGAACAAGCAATCAAGAGTGGGGAGATCCTGGACATCTCAGATCCAAAAATGCTGGCCAGTGTCTTGACAGCTGGAGTGCAGGGTGCTCTGAATGACCCAAGACTGGTGATTTCCTATGAACCATCACTGCATGCAGCTCCCAAACAAGAAGCTGGGGCTTCCCCCACTCGTGAACAGCTCCTGAGTCTTATTGAGCATGTGGTCATGTATGACAAGCTGGAGGGCAATGTTGGCTACCTGAGGATTGATTATATCATAGGACAGGAAGCTGTGCAGAAAGTTGGAGCTTTTCTGGTGGACAAGGTTTGGAAGACACTGATAGAGACATCTGCCCTGGTGATAGATCTTCGTCACAGCACTGGGGGACAGATTTCTGGACTCCCCTTCATCATCTCATACTTGCATGAAGCAGACAAGATGCTGCATGTTGAGACCGTATACAATCGACCCTCCAATACCACCACAGAGATATGGACACTGCCAAAGGTGTTGGGAGAGAGGTACGGCAAAGACAAGGATGTCATTGTTTTGATCAGCCGCCACACCACAGGAGTGGCTGAAGATGTGGCTTACATCCTCAAGCACATGAACAGGGCTATCACTGTTGGGGAGAAGACAGCTGGGGGCTCACTGGACATCCAGAAGCTGCGTATTGGCTCCTCCAATTTCTATATGATGGTTCCCGTGTCACGATCTGTGAGCCCCTTGAGTGGGGGTGGACAGAGCTGGGAGGTGAGTGGGGTGATGCCATGTGTGGCTACTGAGGCAGAGCAAGCCTTGCAGAAATCCCTGGACATCCTGGCAATGCGCAGAGCAGTGCCTGGCACCCTAAGCCACCTCATAAACATATTAAAGGACTACTACAGCTTAGTGGAGCGAGTACCAGCACTGCTGCGGCACCTCATCGCCTCTGACTTCTCTTCTGTGCAGTCAGCAGAGGACCTAGCCTCTAAGCTCAACGCTGAAATGCAGACCTTATCTGAAGACCCCCGCCTGTTGGTCCGAGTCATGATGCCAGGCGAAGCTGCTGCCCCTGCTGCTGAGAAGCCAATTGCAGTGGCAGCTAACTTACCTGACAATGAGCAACTGCTGCATGCCCTGGTGGATACTGTCTTCAAGGTGTCAGTGTTGCCAGGCAATGTTGGCTACATGCGCTTTGATGAGTTTGCAGATGCCTCTGTGCTTGCTAAGCTGGGACCTTACATTGTCCACAAAGTGTGGGAGCCCCTCCAAAATACAGAGAACTTGATCATGGACCTACGTTACAACCCTGGTGGCCCTTCCTCCTCCGCTGTGCCTCTGCTACTCTCCTATTTCCAAGATCCTGCTGCTGGCCCTGTCCATCTTTTCACAACATATGACAGGCGCACCAACCACACGCAGGAGCACAACAGCCAGGTAGAACTGCTGGGCCAGCCCTATGGGGCTCAGCGTGGTATCTACTTGCTCACCAGCCACCACACTGCTACAGCTGCTGAGGAGTTTGCTTACCTCATGCAGTCCCTGGGTCGTGCCACACTGATTGGTGAGATCACAGCAGGAAGCCTCTCACACACCCGTACTTTCCCTCTGCTGCAGCCTGAGCAGGGAATAACCCGTGGCCTAACTATCACAGTTCCTGTTATCACCTTCATAGACAACCATGGGGAAAGCTGGATGGGTGGGGGAGTTGTGCCTGATGCCATAGTCTTGGCTGAGGATGCACTGGAGAAGGCTGCAGAGGTGCTAGCTTTTCACAAGAACATGGGAGTACTTTTGGAAGGTACTGGGCAACTCCTAGAGGCTCACTATGCCATCCCAGAAGTGGCTGGTAAGGCCAGTGCTATGCTCAGCACCAAACGGGCCCAAGGGGGCTATCGATCAGCTGTAGACTTTGAGACATTGGCTTCCCAGCTTACCAGTGACTTGCAGGAGGCCTCGGGGGACCATCGGCTTCATGTCTTCCACAGCCATGTGGAACCAACACCAGAAGAACAGATTCCCAACATGATTCCCAGCCCTGAGGAGCTGAGCTACATCATTGAGGCACTCTTCAAAATTGAGGTATTGCCAGGCAATCTGGGCTACCTTCGCTTTGATATGATGGCTGAGGCAGAAACAGTGAAGGCCATTGGACCCCAGCTGATACAGATGGTATGGAACAAGCTGGTGGACACAGATGCCATGATTATTGACATGAGGTACAACACAGGTGGCTACTCCACTGCTATCCCAATACTTTGTTCCTACTTCTTTGAACCGGAGCCTCGGCAACACCTCTACACTGTCTTCGATCGTAGTACCTCCCGCAGCACAGAGGTGTGGACTCTCCCCCAAGTCACCGGCAAGAGATACGGCTCCCTTAAGGACATCTACATCCTAACAAGCCATATGAGTGGCTCAGCAGCTGAAGCTTTCACTCGTTCTATGAAGGATCTACACCGGGCTACAGTTATTGGTGAGCCAACAGTAGGTGGTTCCCTCTCAGTGGGTATTTATCGTGTTGGTAACAGTTCCTTATATGCCTCCATCCCTAGCCAAGTGGTGCTCAGCCCGGTCACTGGCAAAGTATGGAGTGTGTCTGGGGTGGAGCCACACATCACCATCCAGGCCAGTGAAGCCATGGCTGTAGCTCAGCACATTGCCAACCTGCGTGCTCAGGTGCCACAGACACTGCAAACTGTAGGCAAGCTTGTGGCAGATAATTATGCCTTTGTGGACATTGGGACTGTTATAGCATCCAACCTCACACAGAACATCAACAAAGGTGGTTATAAAAGGATTAATACAGAAGAGGAGCTGGCCAGGAAGGTGACAGCCAACTTGCAAGCTCTTTCTGATGATGAGCACCTGAAATTACTCTACATCCCTGAACATGCCAAGGACAACATCCCAGGGATCATGCCAAAACAGGTACAGTTGTCTTGTACCCAGTTATAATGATGCCAGCTAGAATGGGAGCACTGAGTCAGGTATCTTATCTTGTTTCTAGCCCATATGACAAACCCACCAGGATTTACCTGTACCCAGAAGAGAAGCCAGTGCCTGAGTGGGTTTTGGAGGCTGAGGGCTCTCTGACACTAAGGCAAGTCAGGGTAGTAGCTTGTGGTACTAGATGGTAGTTCTGGATGCATGCAACTTGGGAAGAACCCTCAGGCTTTGAATCTCTTTCAGTTGCCATCTCACAGAAGCAAATATGCACGGCTTCACAGTGAGAGGAAAGATACCTCATTGTCTCTATGATCCCCTCTCTTTTAGTGCTATGCCCTTTCAAGCATAATAAATTAATGCCGAAACCCACTGGTTACAAACCAAGTTTGTAATTTACGAAAAATTTGGTTGGAGCAGAGTAAATGCATACACCCACAAAACATGCAGCCACATACTCTTTAATGGATTTTTCTATATAAAATTGCTGTACCTGACTTCTGTTACACCAGAATAATGAGCAACTCCTTTGCTAGTGACAGTGGAAGGTTGTTCTGATTGTATCTCATGCTCAGCATCAGACAATTTCCCAGTGACCTAGAAATACTTTGGAAGAAGTATCTGGTGGAAGTTAGGTGACCCCAGGGAGAAACTGATTTTTAATAATCTACTTTTGCCCTTGCTGTGTGGTTAGCATAACAGTCTGTGCTTTGTTCTGAGCCTGGGTATTTATACACTGGTCTGCCTTGGCAATCTTTCTTGTTCATTGTTGTGTTGGACGGAGCTCCCAGGAGCACTTGTTAAAATTCCATCCTCAAATTAAAGGGAGGGTTAGGATAACCTGATCCCTGTCTTGGATGGAGTTAGCTCCCTTCTGGCTACTGCTCTAGCATGGCTATCAGAGACGTCTTTTCTCCAGGGACTCATAAAATTACTTTTTGAAGAGAATATATTTGTCTTTGCAATGAACCAGGGTATACCAAGTGTCAGGTAACTATTAAATGTTTCCTGGGGGAGGAAATCTGTGGGCTTCCACCCTCTGAAGTTTTTGGCATGCATGATTTAAAGTGGGCATGACCTTTGTGGTATTATCTCCAACACTAAGGTCAAGGACAAAGTCTAAGCATTGCCAGGGAGGACATTTTTTTCAAGTTTGTTAACCAAGAAATGCTGGCCCCATTCTTGCCTCTGAGCTTAAATGGAAATGGAAATAATTAATTAAAGGATTTTTCTATTCTGTCACTCTCTTCCCCTCCTACATTTGTCGGCCGTAGAAAGCTTCACTCTAAAGGTCTTTTTGACAGAGCTCCCTGTGAAATTATTAGCAATATATCAGTAGTGATGCATGAAAATTTCTCCCCATTCTGCAAAGTGGACCCATCTTGCAAATTAGTCAGTGTTTTCACTGAAGGCTGTTAATGGATATTGTTGGCTATTTTTACTTGTTCAAACCTTACTTACTTTATTCAGACCTTTAATGTTGAGAACAGGATGTACAGGACAAATATCTTCTTTGTCACATGACATGAAATTCTGATCCTGATAGAGTGAGGAAATGCCATTATACTAATTAATGCCTCTGTTTACCTCAGTTCTTTGTCAAGCAAATTGATTGGAAGAGGTCAGGGATATATCCATAAGAATCCATATGGATTTCCCTCCATAAGAAGGAAATCACATCAGTGTGGATGAAAATCAGGACAAATGTGAGCTTTCTTCAAGGGGAGATATTGTATAAATAGCAGAGGAAAAGCATGGATCTCTTATGAGGCTAAAATTATTTCCAAAGGTGTATGCATTCCCTCATAGTGCTTGAGGAAACTGGGAGGCAGAGAAACAAGAGAGTGGTGTTAAGACATTTTAAGGTGAAAGAGGGTGAGTGAATGAAGACACATAGAAGTAGAGGATTTTCCTTGTGATAGAGGTGAAAGAAAATTCACCTATTTGACAGAGCACTGGGCAGCAAGAGTACCTTCATTTCCAGCCTTGCTTTTGCAGGCCAAGAGGAATGCTTTCTGTGGAAAATTTCAGGAATACCCCATACCAATACCCCAGAGGGCAAATGCCTTAAGATTACAGTGAAGCTTGCATGATGGCAGTAATTGCATTTGTAAATTTTTTTTTTTTGACAGTCCTATACATGGACATAGTGGCTCTTTTAATCTGTATCACATTTATTCCTCAAAAACCTAAAAGCCAGTTTTTCTCTTGTGCTACCTACCTTCACAGCCATACTTTCCCTTGAAAGTGGGATTTTCTTGATAACGACCTTGACAGTGAAGCAGATCCAACACAATTAAATGAAAGTGATGATGAATAACTGCAGGAAGGATGGGATGGGACATAGGAGACAGACAAGTGAAATGCATGTAGACCTTTGCATCTGCTACACTAGAATAGCTGCTGAAGCATAATACAGGGTAGTGAATACGTCTCCTCTGTGACAGCAGCAAGGTCAATGCTAGCCGGAGTTGTCTGCTGTATAAATACTGCTTTCCAAAGTCAGACTTCCCAGAGGCAAATATTATATATATTGTTTGTGATTCAGAAAATAGCATTTTCCTTATAAGGCAGAGCTCTGTAAACTTGCTGATGTGCAGTTCAATAATCCCTACTTCTTATTCTTCCGTTTACCTCTCTCTCTGTCCAGTCATACCTTCCCTTCCACACCGAAATATTTGTGTTCGTGAATATCTGAGTATTGTAGGCTACCTATGGAAGAACTGCTGCCTGATTTTGGCAAATGTTTTACATCAATTTTAAGTGACAAGAGTGCTCCTGAGTCACTCTTTTCGCCCCTTGATAATGCCCAAATAATTTTAATGCAGTCTTCACACCTAGGAGTATTTTTGTGTTAATGTTTTAGATAAACAGCTGAAAATGATGATCAGAGTAAAAGACAAAAAGGAATCCTTTAAAAGAGAAATTGTTCCTGCATTTGAAGTCCTCCTTTTCACAGATAAATAATATGTATCTATAGCAGAATATTGTACTTGCTGAAGGAGGCAATAGTTACAGATGTTTCACCAGAAAGGAGTATAGTTTGCTGATGTCCCTTCATTAATGAGTGAAATCAAAACGCTCAACCTCAAAGTGTCAAGGTAGATAATCAAATTGCTACATCTATTGCCAATAGGTGGAAAAAAATGTTGTGGGCCCATACAATGCTGGTTTATATCAACATAAACACGGTAAAGTCTGTGGAATTATACAAATTTGCGCAAGCCAAAAAGATGTCTTGTGTTTAACACTCATTGACTCTTTACCTTTTGCAATTCATGCTTGCTTCTTGTATTTGGTGCAGAAAAGACTATGACACTTTGTTAATCACTTTTGTTCTTTTTCTACTACCTTTCATCTTCTGATCTTGATACTCAAGCTCAGTGCAGCTATATGTGCAGTTAAAATCCCACCAGAGATTCGTTTGTGCTCATTTTTTCCCATTGGCATTAATGTTACAGTAGATTTGGCCATTAGTTTTAGAGAATTTCAGTGGG
The DNA here is from genome assembly GCF_964199755.1 of Larus michahellis. NCBI lineage: Eukaryota > Metazoa > Chordata > Aves > Charadriiformes > Laridae > Larus > Larus michahellis. The sequence continues at coordinate 52,741,068 of NC_133901.1, read as the reverse complement.
TTTTGGATGAAAAACAAATTTTAGCCAGAAATTGTGTTTTCAAATTTTGCTTTCAAATGTAATATTCCAGAGTGTTGACTAGAAAATAACTGCTCACTGGCTTGCAACCAGTATGTTACAAGCTGTGTATTGTCAGAGTGGGCTTACACACCACTGCGCAGTGTTGCACTTTGCGAGGCGAAAGTACAGCTTCTCACTCTGCCCTGCACTCCCTCAATGGGGACTGAGAGCCTTAAAATAACCTCTTTTAATCCTTTCACAGTCACAGAGGGTTTTCGGCGTTTGCTTCTGGTAACACCCCCCTCCTAGCTGTCTTGGTGCAAGGGGGGACAGGATTAGAATTCAAAGGTACAGTAGTTCTGGAAAAACTGGAGAAACGATCTGTGAAAATCAGGATGAGATTAAATAGGAACATATGCAGCGTTCTTACACAGTTTCTAAGGTGGTAGTCATTGACTGCACAACTCTGGAAGAAAAACAGCTTGTTTAGGCAGAGTCCTATAAAAAGGTATATGGGTTCTTCAGAGTTGAACACAAGTCAGTATAGTCAAGTTGTTGCAGTAAAAAATAATCATCAAACTGGAATGGGTAAGGAGGAATATAATCAATAAGAGGTGCAGTCTTCTGCTACATTCAACTCTAAAAAAATTCAGGTAGAGCATACTATGTGCAGTCTTGGGTGATGCTTCTCTGGAAAGGTGTGGCTCAAGAGGGGAGACAGCAGAAAAAGAGGAACAGGGGTAAAGAGAAGACTGAATAAGAGTAATTTTGAAAAAGTTTCAAAGATTTGAGTTGTTTATTCCAGAGAGAAGAAAACTGAGAGGAGACATGAAAACAGTCTTCAGATACATAAGAGGCTGTTTCAAATATGAAGAGAATAAGCTGTTCCCTTGTCCATGGTAAATAGGCCAAGAAGTAATGCACTTAAACTGTAGAAAGTAGTGAACTAAGACTGTTTATACTAGATATTAAAAACATCTTTGAAATAGTAAGGCTAGTGACGTGCTAGACTGGATTGCCTGGAAATCACCCAGTTAAATGGGTGTTTTTAAGAGCACGGGAGTCGGCTGTCAGGGATATAGCTGATCCTGCGCAGTCCTTGAGCTGGGGGAACCTACTAGGATGGACAGTTCCATTCCAGCCTGTGAGGGTACACAAGGAACCCAAATGTTGTTCTAAGAAAGAAAGGTGCAAACCTGCCACACAGCCCCCAAGAATTCATGGTCCTTAAATCAATTTCAGGATTTTCAATGGCACAAAGGTGTTGGCTGATAATATTTTAACAGCTGGAAGCTGACAGCACTAGCAGCCTGAGTGGAAATCAGAGTTACGTTACAATGGTCAGCACAAAATTAGCTATGAAAATACTGTTTCCATCTAAATAGACAAAACAATTTGGGGGACAAGTGAAAGGGGATAAAAGAGGGAAGAGAGGCACAGTTGAAAAAGTAGTTTGTCCATGGTTGGGTATGTGTCAGTAGCAGAACCAGGGATGAAACTCCATGCATGTGTCCCAGGGCAGCATTCTAGGTCCTATTTTGTGTCACATCACTTGTTCCAGCTATCCCACTTACTTGTGGAAGGAGACTGCAAAATAGGGCTAGAGACCGTATATAGTTAATGAAAAACAATTCTTCCTTGGCTTAAGTGGTGTTAGCTTGGAGGTCCTTTAGTCTAGCCACATTGCTTATAGTGTTCTTACTAAGGCACCTGAGGGTTTATATTTAACATCAAGTCCTTTGTATGTAAACATTGCCTGACTGAACTGCAGGATCTTACTTTCAGCTGCATCCTGTCCCAGCTTGTCCTTGGCCTGCAGACAGACCCCTGCCTTCCAAAGGAGAGTGCGCTGCTCTCTGAAGCTAGACTCACCTCCTTAGGTACCAGCACAAACCGCCTGCCTGCCAGTGTCATGAACCTGCAGTTTTCCAGGACAGTAACTTCATAGTCAGTGCCAGCCTCCTCCCCTCCTTTGCTTAAAACTAAGAGGCTTTCCACACCCCCAGAATTACATTCTCAGTGCTTTTCATCTGACTTCTGGTCTTAGAGCCTTTAGAATAGATATATTTTCATACCTTTTCCTGCAGCCATGAAGTGGACGAGTTCCTTTGAGATCCTTGCATATTCGTTTTACCCCATGAGACCTGAGGCTTTAAGAACAACCTGCCCACCTTGAAATCTGTAATGAATTTCCAAGAGTTAGCGACACCGCTAGCAAGTACTGAAGTCCTCAGTGAACTGAGATGTGATGCAGCACAGTAAAAGAACATGTAGAAAAAAAATTTACCAGACATAGACAGAGAGCTTATTCTTAATGAACATACTTATGGGTATGCATCTGCCAACTATTGTTGGAGAGCTAAGAAATCTGTGTGTTCAATTAAAATATCATTAGTAAGTGGCTGAGAGCAACACATCAATTTTATTCGTAGATGTTAACAATGAGTGATGATTTTTTCCTCCTGGGGGGACCAGTAGTTCTGAACTAGATATAAGCTCTGTCAGAACAATGCAATGCATGCTGGATATATTCTTCAAAACTGTGATTTGTTAATCAAAGTACGGTGGGCAGATCAAGTAGCATTGCTGTCACTGAGAAGTGGATTGGAAATGACAAACTCAGTAGTGCTGGACTGATGTTTGCAGTCCAGATACAATGGATATTTTTGCAAGGTACAGTGAGAAAGAAGGGTACAGAAAAGGACTCAGTAGAGTTTGATTTTACAATCAGATCAACAACTACTGGCCAACAGGGCTTTTAAATTAATGTTTGAAATTTTGGCAATTTTGGCATACGGAAGGCACTGAATGCTGAAGAAGCCTAGGGCAGCCAGAAGTGTGATATGGTGGGTAGTTTTCCCCCAGGTAAAGGTAAAGTGCTTCAACTGTGTCAAATATGGCTGCAGTGACACCCTCTTTCTGCTGTGGCAGACCTGGTTTTGGTGCAGCACAAGCGCAGGCCAGAACACTACATGTAGGGCAGGAGATTGCCTGACTCCTCTACCATTGCAGAACGCCCAAATTCCTCCCAAATTCTGCAGCATGTTGCAGGTTGGGAGAGCACCTTTTAGCACATGGCTCACTGCTGACTCCTTGTTCTTCTGGGTGTAAAAGTATGGATCGTCTGGGGCTGAGCTATGGCAGAGGGCAACTGATTAAAAAGCAAGTATAAAATCATTTTCACAACAACACTGAGGAGAAGAGGCCAAATTGGTGAAGGTCACATAAGTCATACGTATCCCAAAGCTTTACCTCCTTAAGCTGAAGGAAAGTCTTCCATTTTCAGACACATGCGTGCAAAACATAGGTTTGGCAATAGGAACAGGCTGTGTCTCCAATGCATGTAGGGGTTATTAGAATAACTTTATTAGTTGGCTACACATTGCTATTTAAAAAAAAAGTCTGCTCTTTAATAACATAAGCTAAACAAAATGAAATTAATCACAGCCTAACACGTGAGACCGCAGGCACGTGGACACCATATAAGAGATTTAACACATCTACCTCATGAATATCCTAGCACATGCCCAACACATCAGGTCCTCACTGTCACAGGGACTAGCTCATTAAAAGAGGCTGGGGCCAACCTCACCTGTAGCCAGCAGCTGTTTGTCAGCTGAGGCCAATCAAGAGATTATAAAAGTCCCGAGTGCCTTATTTAGAAAGAGCTACTTAAAAAAACCCCAGGGGGGCTTGGGTGGCAGGCCCAGAATAGTGGCCTATGTTGCAGGCTGGGGGATGGTCCTTGTAGTCTGCTCAGCCTCTTTTGTCTGAGGAAATTCCTGTATTTTTGAAAAATAAACTGAGCCCTGACAAATAGGTGCCTGATCCAGAATCTGGGCATGCTATTGACGCACCCTTTACTGGGCAAGCAGTGCAGCAGCCAGTGCTAACCTTTGCATTAATATGCAATAATTTGCATTAATATGCAAAAAGCTTAATATCATTCATTGTGTTCTTCAAACGTGGTTACATTCCTCACGTGTGTTCCACCTGGACTAAACTTGACCCACATAATTCTTTTTGAATCTTGTGCCAAGCTATCAGTGCCAGCAAATTATTTGCTTTGTTTTTCCAAACTCTTTCAGATCCCTTCCCCAGAAGTATTTGAAGATCTGATTAAATTTTCATTCCACACAAATGTATTTGAAAACAACGTCGGCTATCTGAGATTCGATATGTTTGGAGACTATGAACTTCTAACCCAGGTGTCCGACCTACTGGTAGAGCATGTTTGGAAGAAAATTGTTCACACGGATGCATTAATCATAGACATGAGGTAAACCTTTGAATGGCAAATAACCAAAGCTCTTTCAAAACAGCATTTTACTTGTAACAGTGAATTAGCTTTACATGGCTTACTGTCCTGTTTACATGCTAACATTGCTGGGATTAAATGAGAAAAGGAAAACAGCCAAGGAAAACAATAACAGTCTGGAAGTATATCTCAAGATAAATTTTACCGTCACTTAAGATGTTTAGAACTAAATAGGCAAATTTAGGGAGTATGTTGCAGAACGCAATCCTGCAGGAAGGATATCACATCTGTTTTCTTTCTCTGATTTCTTTCTAATCTAACTCTGCGTGTGCCTTGTATTAATTATATAAATATATATGGCTTAATTAAATCTTTTAATGCAGGCAGTGGGCAAGTGATTGAACAGTCAAAAAAACCAGACCATGCATAAGGCTGTGTTACAACATCTAGTTTGCCATATCTGCAGTGATAGATTTTCCTGGGCAATCAGCCCTGTATAGAATGACCCTTGTGCTCAGAGCACAAAGGTGCCTTAAAGGTACTGTTGCCTCAAAGGTACTGTAGCAGTCCTAGACCATGCTGCAGCAAGCTGTAGCATCATATGCCTGCTCTCGACTTAGGATTCTGTTGGACACTTCAGTGCGTCAACAATGCTCCAAATCTTAGGAGCCAGAAGATGGCATCCGTTTGTTGCCAGCTATCAAAGCAGATGAATATCACAAATATGCATTTCCCATACAATATTTAGGTAAGTCATTCCCTTGTTTTAGTTCAGTGCTAATGTTTGTGAGCCTAGAATATTACAAATATCAACTAAAGAAAAGAAGGTCTTTGTGAAAACTCATTTTTAATGCTAGAACCACTTATGTCCATTGCCATCACAGGGCTCTCAATATTTGGTAATCTTCTTAATATTCTTCTGGGATTTACAGCGTGTGCAGGAAAAGATGAGCATGGAGATGAGAGTAGAGAGAGAGATCTCACTATGCACAGAGCAAAGTGAAGGGAGGGCAGCAACCAAAAAGCTACACCCATGACTGAATTTCAGTTCAGCAAAGGCACCACCATCTTCCAATAGACTTGAGATAGGACTGTGACTTTCCTCTTTCTCGCCCCAGTTTTCTCCCAAGCTAAAACTCATATCAGGGCCAGCGGCAATGAAACAGCAAAGGTGAAATCATGTCTGAGCTAGCAAATGGTCTTATTACAGTTCTTTTCTTGGGTTGCTTTGGTGTTTTTGTATTTAATGTATTTCCAGCCCTTTGAGTGCACACAAAAGACCCGGTCTCTGAAGGCACGTGAAAGAGAACCCAAACATTTTCCCTTTTGAAATTGTTCCTAAACCAATCTTACGGTTTTAAGGCAAGGATGATAATTTCAACTTTGCATGGGATTAACCATAATGAATAATGTTTCTCATCTTACAAGTTTCCCTCCCTGGAACAGATGGGCTACTCACAAACTTCATATTTTGATAATTTCAATTTTGCATGGGATTAACCATAATGCATAATGTCTCTCACCTTAATAGTTCCCCTTCCTGGAACAGCTGTGCCACTCATGAACTTCATATTTTTAACTTTCACAGCATTGAGAAGAGACACTGATAACTGAACAGCTTCCCTAATGTCACACAAGAAGTCTGTAATGAAGTACTTCACATATCAATACTGTTTGTTTTACAAACAGTCTTCATAGACTGGTATGAAATTAAACTACAACCAAAGTTTTCAAACATGACAGTCCTAAATGAAGAAGCTAATGCAATGTTTATGCACAAAAAGAAATGGCCTGATCTTACAAGGTGACAAACACCAAGTATTCTCATTGTGTGCAGCAGGAAATAAGAACATCATAGTTCTACAAACATATGTTGCTTAAATTGGGATCTACATTTATATATTAGGATTTAGGTATTTACTCATGCTGCCTATGTCAGTAACAGCATGGGTTATTCAGAGTAGAAGAATAACAAGAATCTGACGTTTCTCTGCAGATTGAGTCTTCGCTTACTTTCTGAATTTTTGCTGGGTTGAATCAAGAAAAAAATAGACCATTCAGTTTTATGTTTGCTTTTGAAGTCAGTTGTGAGCAGTAACAGTCCAAGACTCTTAGACGGGATTTTGTTTTTCTGACAAATGTACAAATGATGATAGGGGAGAATTAATGTAAATGTATCAAAATGTAGCCATAAGCCCCTTTCAGTACTGATGTTAAGGAACAACACTTGGAAAGGAGATTTTCAATTGTTCCCTAAATATTTTTAATTTTTGAAAAGGTACAATATTGGAGGCTCCACAACTTCCGTAGCAATCCTATGTTCATACTTCCTGGATGAAGGACACCAAATTCTCTTGGACAAAGTTTATGACAGACCCAGTGACTCAGTAAAGGAAATATGGACCCAGCCACAGCTCAAAGGTAAAAGGACTATTTCTTTTTAGAGTAGTTTTTCATTTCAGATGTCTCTCCTTGTGTATTTTAAAGTGAGCCATTAGAAACCATAACTCATTTGGTGAAAGCACCTGCCACGATTAGCTCAAGCTGTGCAGAGAATGTAAAAACAAAAATGTCCATTTCAGACATGTCCCTCAATGCCATCTGTGAATAACAATTTATTGCTCCTAGGAATGGCATGTATTTGGCACGGAGGTTTGTAAACTTGTCCCCAAAAGTGTAGCTGAATACTGTGGGCAGCGGTTGTGACTTGTTGCTTTTAAAAGTTGCCAAAATTAAAAATAAATCCTGTGCTGCCTAGACCTCTACTAATATCTCTTCCAATACTCACACATAGTTTTATATGTAGCTTCTCACTTCCTACCCGTGTAATCCACTATTTCAGTAGATTAAAACACCTACAATAGCCCAGTTTGTCCAGAGAATGCAAGACAGAAAGAAAAGCACTAAATTTTGCACATTTGAGTGAGTTTGGAGCATTTGGCAATGTATCACCCCCCCCACACACACCCACGCACCCTGCCCTGCTGTTCAAGGAAGTTGAAAAGATGCAGTAACATGCAGAAACAGAGCTGTTCAGTGCTCATAAAGTGAAGTTAGGGTGCTAAGAAGCCTTAAACATTGGTTTAAATTGTTTTCCCCTTTAAAGCTAAGATAGTACCAAAAAAGGTATCACAATGGTGTCTGCAGTTATTGTCTTGGAGCATACTGAAATGGTTAAACTTTGTCACAGGCTACAGGGTCCATCTATCTTCCCAGGCAGTCAGAGGTGGGCTGTGCTAAGCGATATGATTACTATGGACACATTCCAGTTCCCATCAAAGAGAACAGGCAGACTCATATTAACTTCAAAGGAGCTGGATCTGGTCCTGTATTATATATATCTGCTGTGAAAAGGGTCTTCTAATGGACATTACATCTATAGTAAAATGAGAAGAGCAAAGATGGTGTGAAAATTAATTACCATGCTATTGTCCCTTCTCTTGCAGTTTAGTATGAGAATTTTGTGTCATATTGTAACTTACTCAAAGAATTACATTTTTAAAGCAGTTTAGAGTAGTTTTCAAGTTATCAGCTCATAATTATGACACACTGGTCACCTTTTCAAAGGAACTAAGCTCTCAAAAATTATCTAGCATGTTCAGATATATTGAAAATAAGGTGCAAAAAATCTTCTACTGCTGTCAGCTGGTTTATGTAAGAAAATGAGATAACTTGGCTCATATCCTAGTAATAAAGGAGTATTTGTTGAAGGGCTTGCAACAAAGGCCATGCAACAGCTTCCATTTATAGACTATAAAAAGACTGTGGGAAACCGCTATAATTATAATTTCATAAAATGCTGCCTGCATAGTTTGCAGGCCAAGCTCTGTGACAGCCGTGTTCCTAAAGCAGGGATGAGAGTGAAACTGAACATGCTCCTGGCTGAGCTTTGAGTATTCCTGCTGGAGCAGTGAAAAATGTCGCTTTCCTCACCTGCCTATCCCACTCCTTTGATGGGAGCTAGAGCTCCTGTAAAAGTCAAAGCCACAGAAGAGCCAGAAGTAGTAACCAGAAGCTGGCCTCCTGGCTGGAGCTCATAACCAGAAACTGATGGCACAAGAGCACCACATAGGGTGACAGTGTAAAGTGTGCTTTAACATCATAGGTACAAAGTAAATTTCCAAACTTCTTTGGTTGTTAATAGCAGGTAGGGAATGAAGTGTGTTGTATCTTGGCTTCTCTTTCTCCATTATGCAAATAAATCTCTGAAAGTGGATGCATTTTTTGTCCTTTCCGGCAGGGGAGAGGTATGGCTCTCAGAAGGGGCTTATAATCCTCACCAGTGCTGTGACGGCTGGGGCTGCCGAAGAGTTTGTATACATAATGAAGAGACTGGGCAGAGCCCTCATCATTGGGGAACAGACCAGTGGTGGCTGCCATTCCCCACAGACACATCAAGTAGATGATACCAACTTCTACATCATCATCCCCACCTCCAGATCAGTCATCTCTGCAGAGAGCACTTCCTGGGAAGGGAAAGGGGTGCCTCCCCACATGGAAACACCAGCTGACACAGCACTCATCAAAGCAAAGGAGATGCTCAGTGCTCACCTGCACAGCTCTAGATAGCCCAGTGGGGGAATGTGCCCCTGGAAAAAAGGTAGTCTGTAATTTTCAAAGGAGTCCAAGGGACTTACACTCTCAGGAGCTGAACCAATAATGGGTTTGAGAACCCAGAGCAGGATTTAGCCATAATTTAGGTAACTAATGCAAAATTGAGACTCTAAAAATCTCACAGCATGCATATGTGCATATATGTGCATGTGAGGACATGAGCAGGCTACAAGTGCCCCTCCTCCTTTTGTTATCTGTCTAGCTCAGTAAACCATGGGTTGTTTACTGCACAAGAGCCCAGTTCCAATAGGAGGAGGTGCAGGCCCTTCTTCTACCCAGAATAATTCACAAGCATGAACAACGGTGCTGTTCTGGGCAGCAGCAGTAGATTTGAGTTCCTATCAGCTGTGGGAGGCTTCACAATGGAGTCCCATTTTTTGTGTAAGTTTTCTAGTAACCATGTTCTTAAGGAAAGCAAGCTACCTCCCCAGATGTAAACCCTAGAAAGGTGCGGAAACTTTATTTCAATCTCTATGGTCAGTAGTTGGTTCCCTGTACACAGCTTGAAGTTACCCCCTTTTCAACATGCTGAGTTTTTTAGCACATTCTGTGAAACCTAACTGGGCATGGCTGAGATACTTGGATAATTCACTGGGGTTTCTGGATTCCTCTCCTGTGGTCAAATGTAAATGATAGTTGTTACAGTGCCTGTTTTTAGCTCCAAATCACAGAGATTTCCTTTGGTCCCATAGAAAATCCCACCTGTCAATATTGAAGCCATGCGAACCACCTCAATGCATTTACGCAAAGATAGAAAAGGCACCTCTGCTCCTTTGGAAATTGTGTACATTCCTATTTATACATATTAAAGGAGAATTAACAGTAGCTGGGAGAGTCTGTTTTCCAAAATGCAAGAGCTAAATTAGTCTCTTCTTCATTTCATCATTTAGATGTACCAAAAGTAACCATTCCCAGTCTGTCAGGGTTGCCCAGACTCCTGGTATTTCTTAGGTGCATGCCGGCTTCCCTCCTAGTATCTGGTAGAGAGATGGGGAATGAGCAGGAGAAAGGCAGTACATTGACTCTTTCACCTAGTGCTCAGATCAACAGAGTCAGGGAAAAGAATCATATGTTTTTACTTAAGGCTAAAAACAGATTGCTGCCTGCCCTGCCCCAAAGACAAGAAGAAAGCAGAGAAACATCCTTCACACCCTGTTAACAAGCTACTTATTAAGTAATAGTGTATTCCAGGGCAACTAATAGAGTTATTGACATGAGCTTAATCAATGCACGACATTCCTCGTCTTTCTTGCAAGTCTTATCTAGCCATCTGTCTTTGTAATGATTTAGAAATACATATAACTCAAATCTAGATCTCAACATTTCCCATCTCTACAAAATGCCAGCTGTAAGGCAATTAAGTTAGGAAAATGGTCCTCCCATATTTAGTCTGTTAGAGTCTATAGTAGTTACACATTGCTGTTTGTTTGCTCATTTGTAAGTTACTGCTGTGGTTTTTTTATAAATTGTGTTTAAACATCTGACTGCAGAGAATCTCTTCCAGTATTTACAGGAAAATAATTTTAACAACCAAATAGATTTTCCATCTTTTTTACTACTTGTTTGTCTTACCAACTACACTCAGCGCGATCGCTGACCCGGACTCTTTTGAGTCATTTTCATGTTCTGATTTTTATGCGCTAGCTAGTTGTTGAACTTCTCAGTGTTGTGGAAAATACTTAAATGAATTAAAACTCATACAGAATTTTGTGTAAAGTGATATATGTATGAAGAATATTAAAGATACTTAATATGGAAGAGACTGGAGTAGTCAATGAATGAGTAAACAACACTAATGTATTTCTTCTAATGTCTTTTAAGCCTCTTTAATGTCTAAATGATCCAGATAAATTGCTTTGTTTTCCTAAACACAATCAGTTGTGCTGTCATGTACAAACAATAGTAGTTGTTAAACCCAACATTTAAAAACTTTAGCCGTCCATTCAAGGACCAAAAGCTACACCCTATGGGCACAAATAGCAAATAATTTCTTCCTCTAGGAATATGGTAAGTACTTACAAATGATAAATATGTCTAGAAATTGGAATCCAGTTGGGGAAACAAAGAAGATGCATTTTCTGGTGAGTCCATTTGAACTCAATAGTGCTGTTAGTTCACTAAAGTGATTGATTTCACTGGAAAATTAATGTGCAACCTTGACAAACTTATTAATTGAAAAATATTTACTATTTCATAGGTCATCTGCTGGCTAATTGGCATAGAAACTATCAGGCTTAAAAAATTATTTTTTCCTGTCTTCACAAAGTGCTGTGTCATATCTATTCCCATCTCATTGAGCTTAGAACCTGGACATGGCGTAGCATAAATTGTGTTAGATTGTACTTTTGTGCTCAAGGTAGGATCACAGGAAACATCTTGTTTGGAGACACTGAAAAGACTGGCTTTCTTATCTCAGAGCAGAGAGATAACAAGCAGGACAGATGAACTATATCCTATTCTATCATCTCACTTTAATACAGTGAAGTGGAAAGGGTGCAAATTCAGAACTGACAAAAAGGAAATACCTGTAAAGGCAGAGCCTGCAGGACTCACTGAGGCAAGTGGCACTGAACCTAGTAAGACTGTAGTATTTAGAGGTACCAAACACTTCTACAACATCTAGAATTTTGACAGGTAACAGAACTTTCCCTGAAACCTAAATCTACACTTACAGAATTAAAACTGATCTCTTATCATCTCTGCGGTCGAGAAGACTTTCTTTTTTTCCCCCACAGCTGCTTTCTGCATGGATCTTCCACCATATTCTGCAGAGTCAAGGAAGACATAAATCCTGAGCTGCATGTCAACTTTGTATGTACAGCCCCCAGGTTTGTCTCCACCTGGCATTTTTGATGTTTCTAGCGGCCACCGAAACTGTCAGCTCAAACAACCAGAGCCTCTTACAAAAACCTAAACAAACCATGACCACAGCACAGTGTCATCAACAGATGTCAAAAAATGACAGACGGTAATTGTATAGAAAATTACACTGCATTGAAAGGTCTGAACATCACAAAATTATGAATGAAAATCAGTTGTGGAAAATCCATGTTTTTCTGTTTAAATGAGAATGTTAGACAGAATTTTTCTTAGGAAGGGACAAGTGATTTCAGAAGCGCCCTTCCACAACACAACATGCTGAAACTGCCACCCTTTTCTTTTCTGGTTCCAGAGCTGACATGGACATTCAGCAGTTTATAGCACCATTTCCTTACCTGGAATGACTTCCTAAAGTTTCATCCTAATCATGTCCCTTTTAAAAGCAGCGAGAAAGGAGTTGGTGTATCAGGCCCCTAGCAGTCTTTCTCATTTTAGCACTCACAGAACTCTGACCAAGAAATGGCAGCCAGCTTATTCATTTATTCTTTTTTCTACAAAATTATGCATTCTTGCTCTCTGGAGAGTGTTTCTAATGCAGTCTTTCCTGATCATACCACAAAAGCTGTCCTAGTGCAGTGATTTTCAAGCCTTGGTCTGTAGACCAACGGGAGCTCACAGGCTGCATCAATTAGTGAAAAATTACCCCCAAAAGCAAGTAAATATATACTCTTCAAAATCCCATCTGAGTGCAGTTTCGATGGAGGAACACATCTTCATTAGAAAAAGTTCAGGGGTCAATGAGTGAACAACTATCCTAACCTGGCACTGCCTATCAGTAAACTCACAGCCCCCTGCAGAAGCACAGCCTGAACAGCTAAGCCTGGCAGCAGCGTGTTCTGTCACTTTTCAGTGATCCAGAAGCAGATATTATGAGAAACAGTGGTTTGATCAAAATGACACAGGCTGTTGCTAGCAAAGACAGGAAAAGAACCAGTCAGCTGACCTCAAGTTGTCTCCTCCTGTTTTAAAAAACAAAAAACTTTTTTTTTCTTCCAAGCATTTCTCCTTGTAGAAAAGACACAGATCCCTGCTGTAAAATCACAATATTGCACTGGGACTGAATGCAGTCCTTCATGAATTCCTCAAGTCCCTACATTTCTTCACAAACCTCCTGCTCTAGTGGAGTGCCTTTCCTTCAGCAGGATTTCCTTTCATCTGCACCAATTTAAATGTTCAGACTTCTAGACATGAGGGAAAAAAGCTTCCAGCATGACTCAATTATAGGAAGTTTGTTTTTCTTTGTCTCGTTAGGCTTCCTTCTGCCTGTGCAATATTTGGTTCACTCAGCTTTAATGCGAATATTTTTGTTTAAAGAAATAAAATCTGCAAAAATTTTGGATAACCCCCCTGGTTTATGTAACCCAGCTTAGATGAGACACTCAGTTAAACTTGAGACACATAAAAGGCATTCTCTCTGCCTGCACAAGGGGCTTTACACAAGAGCTCCTTTTACACGTAGGGAATCAAGTTCTGGTTCTGTTGGCATCTGCGCTGTTTTGCTCTGCTGTTAGCACAGGTGTAGCAGGCAACAAGATGTCGTATTGGTCAGTTGTGTGTGGAATCAAGTCTGAGTTCACAAAACGCTTTAGTCAAGTATAAGAAGCAATTTGTTCACCCAGTTTTTATGCCAGTGCCCATCTACAAAGGATCAAGGGCAGTATTGCACACATTTGCCTGCAGTGTGATTTCCATGCTGCAAGAGGAAAATCCCTGGTCTTTACACGCTGGGACCAAACTGCGCTGCCGCTGCAGCTGGAGGAGGTGAGGGCAGTACCAGAAATAAAGCTGATTAAAAACCTTTCCTCTTCATTTTTGCATTTTCAATCAGCTCTGCCACTTTTCATAACTGGTTCTCTTGCCTTTCTGTGCAGAGAAGGCATTTATGCATTGCTTGTCATCACAGTATGTAAATTGCTGTGGCTGAGATACGCCCACAAAGAAACGGGTAAGAGTTCATATCTTCCCCTCTCCTCCAAAGAAAACAATTTCATGACATAAAGGAAAGCTGTCTCTCGCTGTAGCCTTGCTGCTTGCTTAAGCCTCATTCCATAAACACAGTGAAGAAGTTTAATTACTGGTGAGACCTCTAAGGATGTAGATCTACCACACCATTGAAAGAGGTTTTGAGATTCAGACGCTGTTTATCAGTGGCTGATTTTCCACGCTTCCTCAAGATCACTGACACCAACACAAAATCAGTGAAAACATGTAACTGGTTAGATTTGGTGCTGCTTCATTCTGATCTAAAGGATACGCCAGGTGCGGCGCACTGGAAAAACAGGCCCTTGGAGCAGGGTAAAGTTGAAGCGATGCGCCAACATAGCACTGGGGAGTATTACACAGCTGGTTTTGTCTTTCTGAAGCTAGGTTTCTAGCCATAAAACTGTTAAGAAAACATGGCATCTTTCAGTGAGTGCAGAAGAGAACATTTTGCAGCAATGGTACCAAAAAATCTTTAGTCTTATTTATACTGGGCCAGGCTGATCTTACAGTAATTGATGTAAACCAGGAGTAGCAACATGGAATTATTCTGGATTTGCACTGGAATAAATGAGATCACAATCTGGCCTAAACTACTAATGGGAACTATAACCCTAACCACATATGAAGGCAGTTACACCATGGAGTCCTTCATTACACTTTATGGACACTGACTTCACAGTAAACTGGCTGGCACCCAGATAAAACCAGATGGAGTGAAATTTGGCCCATTAAACCTTGCCATAAATATATTCCTTGCACAGTAAATGTTATTGGACACAAAATAGAGATGGAAAGATTAGAAGGAAACCACATCATCTCCTACTCAATGCAAGGTTGTTCCCTGTGCTCCGTGTTTCAAAGCTTTTGTTCATTTTGGTTTTTAATGACTCCAGTGAAAGAGCTCCCACCACTGACCTTGGGAAGCCATGTTACAATCCAGCCAGACCTCCAGTCTCAATTTATGTCTTCTGAACTCAAAGGCATAATGTAACAGTTTAATCACTTTATGTTTGGAAAATAAAGCTGGGGTGCACAGCCAGTGGTTGGCCTCTAATAAGCCAAATGTTTATGTTAATAGGAAACAGCCATGTATTAATATTCAACAGCAATATATTGGGAAGAATACAGTCTTCTGACTTACAGAAATCTCCCAAGAGATGACAGTGAGTGTAATATGTTGATCCCAACTGACAGCCTAAGACTCTCAGGCTGTCTTTTATCACTCAGATGTGTTTTCTTGCCGATACTTGCATTACCAGCCTAGGCATCATCATGGGGACTCAAAGAAAACTTCTGTCCAGTGTGCAGCAGACAAACATTGGACTATATCATCTGTATAGTGGAAAATAATACGGAGCATATTGCATGCAATGTCCTTTACTCTTAGCTGGGAAATGAGTGGTTTCTTATAATTCTTTATCTGAAAGGGAATAATTTAGCAGATGAGGTTCAGAGACAGGCCACAAAAACATCAGACAACCTGAAAAAATACTATACGAGAGAGATAAACGCTCAGTTGAAGAACATGTCATAAACTGTCAAGCGCAAGCCCCTGCATGGATTAAAAAAGTAATGAAAGGCTAATTAGATGAGCTGCAGTAACAATAGACAGGATTTTTGCTTCCCGCACGCACACCCAGAGCAGTATAAACTCATTTGCTTCTGAGATGAAGCAGAGCTCAAACCAAAGTAGGCAAGAGAAAAATGTCTCATACAGACAGGTTATAGAGAGAATTTGGCACTTGCATTTTAAAAAATCTGGAATCGGCCCATGTAGAAACCAGAGGACAGACAAGCTGGTCTAATGCAATGCAGTTCCTGTATGCCCGTGTTGTGTTGTGAAGCACATTCCTCTTCTTGCTGTTAGCAGAAGAGAGCCTGTCATCCACATTAAAGGGTGCAGATTCTATCTATCGGTAGCTAATAGTAACTCAAATACCCTAGTTGTTTTCTGTAGTATATCCAAAACCTGAAAACGGCAGGTCAAACTCTACCCCCATCAGATCTGTACACCTACTAAAGTCACACAGATCTTCCAAGATCAGTGCAGAAATTGTGCTTCCCGTCTACACAATAATGTTGACAACAGGTCACATTTTGATACAGATCCAGGTTGATTTGACTTTCTGAAAGATGTTTCAAAAGTGGCAGAGCCTAGAACAGAACTCAGACACACTGATTTACAAGTCACATCCTCTTTGTCAGTCTATTGGTCAGTTGTTGACGATCACAAATTTCAGAGTGTATTAACTTCAAGTACCTTTCAAAGCCAAGGAGACAGTAAGATATAAGTTTTTACTCAGACTTACAAATCTGATTAGAGAGCAGATTCAGGTAACATAAAGGAGTAAGAGTGCACCAAAGCTGCCAGAAACAGTAACTTCTTTTCTTTCAGCGTATAAGCTCTGATTATTTTAGTGCTTAAAGATTCCTCATTCAATGAGGTGGTTGTTACTTCTGTATTTACATTGCGCTGCACAGACACCAGCAAATCAAATACAAGCAAAGAAAACTCTGTTTGCAAGACAATAACTTTGTTCCCAACTCTTTGCAAATTAATACTGCATGTGCATTCATTTCACTATTTTATTTCCTCGAAAATAGATTGACAAGGGCTAGGTTGAGTTTTCAAAACTTACAACCCACTCAGACTCTTGTAAACATTTTATATTTTTTTGCAAAGCATCTATTATAAATTATTGTAAACAGTGATTTCCTGTAAGAAATTTATGTAAACTCAAAGAGAAATGGATACAAATGAATCATGTTCCCCTTCTTTACCCAACCTGCCCAGTCCCTTGGTGAGATCTGTCTGCACAGCTCTAATTATGAGAAGTCATGTGCCGGGATAAATGATGGCGTTCTCGGAAGTACTCATGACAAATGGGACATGTTAGCTTCTCCTCTCGTCTCCTCTTGCACTGGGACTCAGCTGAGGAGTATTCTTTTTTGTGATGTGACCGCATGTGGAAGACCAAATCAGATGTCATGCGAAAGGACAGGTTGCATTTGGCACACCAGTTCTGGGCAGCCACTCCAAAGGACGTGAAGGTGGGGGGAAGAAGAGTCAAGGAAGAGGAGGAGGAGGAAGAAGTGGTGGTTGTGTTTTGTAACTGTCCTCCTGCTTGTTTGGGCCACAGTTCTGAGGTATATGGGAAAACATTGCTCCGAGTGTTGCTTGTCTGCAGCATCTGAGCATTACACAAATCACTGACAAAGAACTTGGAATTGAGCAGAGCGCTGCAGCACATGATGTCTGTGGTGGCAATGAAGCCGGACAGGTCCCCCAGGCTCTTTGCTGACTCACTCATGGGATGAGAAGAATTTATTGCAGCTCTTTCTGCTAGACGCTTATTGGGTTTGCTGAAAGCACTCTTCTGTTCTCCTCGGGCTCTGGTGGGCCACACAAAGGAGAATGCACTACCAGAGGAGTTCAGCGACACTTCCTTTGATACCTGCTCTTTACCAAGTGTGACCGTGCCATCCTCCTGTTCTGGCTCCTTTGGTCTCTCATTTCTCAGCTTCTCCTTCATCCTACTGACCTCAGTGAAAGCGCTCTGCTTCTGCTCTAAAGCATCCTTCCTAGCTGACTGCCTCCCTGAACTAAGCTTCCAGAAAGAACCAGCCAATGCATGCTCTCCCCCAGCCTCTTCCTTGCCCCCACAGTTACGTTCCTCACTCAGATTATTGGTTTTCTCCAACAACACTGTTTTCCTGCTTCTGTTGTTCTCAGCCTCTTCAGATTTTGCTCTCTTTTCTCCTGTGAGACCATGGGCATCATCTTTACAAGCTGCCATTTTGACCTCTAGATCCCTTGCCAGACTGTGGAAATTCGTGGTCTGCTCAGCTAAGTTGCTCTTTTCAGTCTTAGGGTCCTGGAAGTTTCTCCACAGCAAGGCGCTCTTCTCTGGGACACATAGGAAACGGACATGGGAGAGATAGGAATGCTCGCATTTAAAGACTCGGTTACATTCTTGGCACCTCAACTCTGCAGAAACAGACAACAGATGATGAGTTTTACAAAGTTACAATCCTGGGCATATCCTGACCCTGTCATTGATACAAACAAAAACCCCAGAAATATTTCTTGTGTCAAGATGGCACACAGTAAAGCTAATGCCAGTGCAGAATCAGGCTGTTACAGAAAATGGTTCACCCGTATTTGCCTCCATGTGCTACCCACAGAAATCACTTCATTTAGACTCTCCAGCCAAGTTTGTATTACGTAAAATGGCCAGTACACAATGGTCTAGATTAAACCATATGGACTTCATGACAATTTGAAGGCTGAACTCGGATTTGGGTCTACATTTCCGAAGTAAGTCACTGGCTTTAATACAGGCTGAATGATAAATTCTATATACCCAAGAACTAATGTGTTTCAGACCTGGACTCAAAGATTTTGGCATGAGCCTCTACTTTCTGCATAGGATACTCTGGAAGTTTAATACTTTTCACAAACCATCTGATGATAATGCCTGAAGCCCTTACTCATGCTCATTTGGCAAACCACTATATGCCTCAAGGCACAGATGCCTGTGGCACAGAAAATAATGTTTGCAGTGAAACAATGCCAGTGATGAGGAGGAGGAACGGGGAACATGCATTGGCATGAAACTGTTTCTTACTGGCTTTCGGATGTACTGCATCTCTGGTTCATTGGGGTGATTGATTGCCCGTGAACAGACAGTACGGAATTCAGAGACCAACACACGTGTGGCACATCAGTTAAAATGTTTTTAAACAGCTTTTAAACAGTATCCATGCTATGTTATTTCACAACACACACCAGTTTTTAAATGCAAATGATGAATGGTGTCAGACAGCACCTGAGGCCTGGGATATGTAATAAAGCTCATAGATTGGTTGGGTAAAAGCACAACCCCCTAATTTGTAGGCTCAGCACAGCTCAGGTCACTTCCCAAACTACAGAAACTAAACTCTTTATAAGAAAATAAGGCTGCTGATTTGGGTGGAACATTATTCCTGCTAGTTTAAAATCTTGAGTCTAGATACAGCGTTTCTTATGTAGATAATAATTTGGCCTGGTAAATTCATAGGGCTGACAGCGTGTGTCTACACAGAAGCAAACAGAGTACGCTGGAATCAGTTAAAACAATTTTAGTGGCTTCCTGATACGATTGTGTCTATATTAATTTAATATTAATTTACAGGAAAGTACATTATCATATAAATTTACCAACTCACACCTTTACCAACCTACACCTTTACTAACCAAGCTATATCAGCTGTGTTTAAATCAACAAAAGGGAACGTAGAAAGGGTTTTTTTTCCAGTCTAACTAGGTCAAAGTTTGGAGCAAATGACAGCTGGAGTCAACCTTGTCATGGACCTGACAGCCGTTTGCTTGGTCTCTCCATAATCTAGATTTTTTTTTTCAACAATTGCCAGCTCAATTTCTTTTAGAGCAATTCATTTCTAGCAATATCTCAGTTGAAAATCTTGTCCTTTTCTTTGCTCCCACTGTGTCCCACACTAAAGAGGCAGCCTGTTCTGTATGCGGTACTGTTTGGGTTGTTACATATGTTTTACAGCTCTGCTCATTTACAAGATTAAAGCCAAACACTAGCCTATACCTGATTCCTCAATGAACTAAGAAAAGGCATATTTCCTATTGATATTTTAGGCTTTTAAGATTGCAAGGTAGTCAGGTGCATAGACGTCCATTACACAGCTCAAAAATTTCAGCAATAATCCTAGTGCACCATCCTCTGCTGGAAAGTAGCAATGAATGTAAATTTGTTCTTGCTCTATGCTCAAAGCAGAAGGGCTTTTCTTTTAACTGAACAGCTAAGGATGTAGACAGGTTTTATTTCCTGTATTTCAAGATCACCACGTACTAAAGAAGTTGCAGACTCACTTCAGTCCACAGTGACCCCTGCAGTCAAAAATTTAGTACTTACCATTCTGGGGACTCTGAGCTTTTATCTTATTGAAACCCAAGAGGCTGGAAAGCTCCTCATCATACCAAACAAGCAGCTCCTCGTTTTTGTTGATTTTCCTCGTAGACCGATAATATAACTGACTGTTTTCTAAGTAAGCTTCCAAGTTCTGCTCCTTGCTATTGGCAGCTGCTTGTACAAGTCTCATCCAAGGCAGTCCTGTGGGACTGTGCACAGAAGTAACATCTACCTGTGAGACAGGACATAAAAAAGGGAAGTTTCACATCTCGGGACCCCAAATAGATTTCCATCAAATTCAAGAACAAAGCCTGTTTTCTGCCTCACACAGAGCCCGTATGCCAAAGCTGTGAGCCCAATTCATACACCAGTGTCACCAAATCCAAAGTCATCATAGGGAGAAGGCTTCCCTGGTGTGAGAGCTGAGAGCTCTGGGAACACAGCTGCACGGGAGGGAGAAGAAGACACTGCTGTTCACATGCAGCCTCTCGTGGCAATGCCAGGGAGGGTACATTGGCCAATCTTCAGACCATGGATGGTGTCCTCTCTCTGATGCAGGTTGTCCCATGGGACTGAGACCCCTGCTTACAGAGGAGCACGCCTTCTGTATCTTTATGACCCACATGTGACCCACATAGTCCCATGGGAGAATGGGATATGAGTCAGGAGTGCTGTGGCCTGGGGGGTGTGAGATGTGCAGACCCCTGGATCAGTGCAGTGTGAGCCCAGAAATGAACACACACTCTGGGCAGTCGCATGTGGAGTTCTTCACTGACATAAGAGGAAATGAATCAGGAAGTGAAAGAATAATCTTGTTTTGTTGATTCAACACCCCAAGGAGACAACATCTGCATATATAACTGTTTGGCTAGATTACATAAAAATGGGATTTTAATAAATACACTAAGACACACTTATATGATCTCTTTGCTTTTTCATAAATAAAATGATATATTCCTATTCCTGCCCTTGATAAATCAATTAAATTCACTTCAAGGAATCTAAACAGATAAAACCTGATCAGACGAATATTTTTCATTAAATTATTTCTGAGACTAGTGAGGCGTTGGTTTACTTTCAGTATGTGTACATTCAGAAATACCAAACAGATTAAGTTAAAAAATGTTGCTTACGTTGCAAGGTCAGGCACTCAGAAGTTAAAAAAATAGTATTAAGTCTACTGCCCAAATTAAATTTCCCTTCTGTGTGTATATTACAGCATAGTCCTCAGTCACACCTACTCCTTTCTCCACAGGACTCCTTAAGTCATTTAGTCACAGGTTGACCACGCTCTGGAAATAATATAACTGTAAAACATTTGGCTTTGTCTTCCTCATTCAGTGTGTGGCTCCCATCTTAGTTACTTTATTGCATTTGCTCTGAATAGGGAACGATTTATTTCTTTATAGGGAATGATTTATTTCTTTATAGGTTTTTCTTTGGTGTTTACCACAGCAGATCTATGTCCTCTGCAGCATTTGAAAGACGGGGAAGAATTTCGTAGCTTGGAGGCTGAAATACAGGGCGATCAAGGGCAACTTTTACACGCATAAAAAGCCTCAACTAATTTTTGAAGCACTAAGTCATTGTTTAGAAAGGAAGAAGTTTGGAAATGAAAAATGTCTAATGACAAGTGTGATCTAAATCTCACCCCAAGCAATGTATAGCTCTTTGTTTTCCACTAATTGCAGGGCAGCCATTCATTGGTGTTTGGTATCAGAAACAATATTTTGGCTATTTCTCTGTTTTTAACTCTATTACCTACCATGAAAAGCATGATCACATTACCAGCTTGAATACAAGAATGAAACATTAAGGGGCCATAAGATAAGAGTTAATTAGTATAAGGGAGAGAATAAATTAGCATGGCCTGTAACTGGTTCTCTCTAAACGCCACGGTAATTAACAGTGATTGAGAAATACAAGAGTCTGACAGCAACACAAGCACACCCACCCACCCACCCACAGTGGTTGTAACTAATAGCTATGACAGAGGCTGTCATTTATTAGTTTCTGTGTCTCAGAAATACCGAGCATCCACCCGGCGCTCTAAGCAAAGTCAAAGGGAACACAGCTCCTCCAGAAACCAGGACTCCAGGGGAAGAGCTGAGGGAGCTAAAAGAAGGTGGGGAGGAGTAAAGGACGGAACTACGCTGCCGAACGATGATGAACATGAACCTCAGCTGCAGAGAATCCACCTTGCCAAGTTATTGCTGGGTATATTCTGTTCATATCATAGCCAACATATCAAAACACATTTCTTTTTTGCACCTTAGTGCTATGATAAAAACATAGTATCATGATTGAATTGTTAATTAATTGTCTACACACAGAGTTAGGAGCTTAACAATAGTTTCTGGAAGGTTTACTTTGAATTATGAGTAGCTAACAGGTTATGGGACCACCAATTGCATCTGAAACAGCTACTTGCTCAGAATTTGATGTATTTACTGCCAAAAGACAGAGATCTGGGCCAACTCAGGCATCCAGTTTCATGGCTGCGTAACAATTACTTAGCTCAAATGTAGCAAAACACTGAAGGCAACCCTCTGGAGGGCTCTTCCAGTGTAGAAACCCTTTGAGACTCTTTCTTGTGTCTACAGTCATTTTAAACTCCCTGGAGAAATACAGAAATATTCCATAAATAAAGCCTCATTTCAGGAGACATTTTTCTCCAAAGAGCTTGCAGTTCTCCTGGAGTACTAGTAACATGGTCCAAGCAAATAAGCCGGTGCCAGAGACTCAAACAAATATTCAGAAAAACCCTGAAGCCTCTTCTTCTCTTTCTTAATTTGTTTAAAGCAAAAGTGTCAAACACATATCTCCCAACAGCTGCATCTTCCATATTACACACACTCCCTGGGATTTCTCTCCTCCAGAGCGCAGAAATCTTAGGATAACCTGTCTCTCTCCTAGATCCATCCATGTGGGAAATTTGCTTGCCTCACATTGTAAAACACTACCTCCTGTCTTTAGACCAATGGTGACTGAAATGCACTCCAAGACCCAGAAAGCCAAGATAAGAGGCCAGCATGAGAAATACAGATTGCCCAAATGAAAGTGTTATGATAAGCAGTGGCTAAGGAATTAGAAATCGGGGAACTAGAGCTGGGGAGTGAACATTCCACTGCAGTCCTGGGGTTTCTGACTTTCCTTACATGACAGTTCCTTTTATTTCACAGGTGTATCAGTGTGGCTTCTCTACAGTGATTGAAAAGTCCAACTGTGACACAGACAGACATATCTAAGCTAACTTTAGGAGGTCCATGTACTAACAGCAATAAGTTGTGGCTGCCAGAAGATTGTGTGGACTAGTTATCTGACTGATAGCTTCTACAGTTCATACAGCCTGTGCTGAGATCTCTGCCATTGTGATTTACTTTTATGGATAACTGAGCAAACTGGGTTAACATGGCTCAGGTCTGTCAATAAATGCTGCGAATGTACCACCTGCAGGAATCAGTGCAATGCCACGGTCTTCCCTCTCTGCTCTCGCAGGGCTGTCACACCTCCCGATAAGCCTCCTTTGTAAGGAAGAAACCTGAGCATGAAGAAGTTTCTAAACTACTTGTCCCTCTTCCCTCCTATTCCTGGTCAGCGCTGAAGCAGGTCATCAGTCATCAGCATAGAAGCGAGACTTGGTGTTCTTCTTGCAAGGGAAGCAGTTCTCAGTGAGGTCCCTCCAGTCTGCAGCTCATAAATCAGAAATGCTCCGGCTACTTCTGCCCTTTGGAGGAGCTGTTAGTTGCGCTGAACAAAACAAAAATCTACCCCTCGGCAAAGTCACCTTCTCAGGGATGCTGTAACCCTTTTTGATATGACTAACATTAAATGCTGCTCTCTCCTACCTTAAACACATAGTGGATGTTCCGTCTATCAGAACACTTGAGAGCAATAAAAGCTACAGTGTCCAGCAGGGTGTTCTGGAGCAAGCATGGTCCAAAAACGGCTTCTTTGGGAATGTCTTGTGTGGTATGAACAGTAGCTAAAATGTCCGGAAAATGGTGATGCAAAAGTTTGTTGTCACTTGTCCAAAGGAATTTAGGCAAAGATGTAAGTTCCATCATAAACCTGTAAAATAAACAAGAAATCACATTTGGAATAGAGATGGAAATGGAAAGGGGCACCACTAATTACAATATAAAGACTTCCAGGAGCTGTAGGTGAATTGTAAGACCATGCCAGGACATTGCTGGTTACAGAGTTTACAGCTTTATTAACATACAGTTCAGAAAGAGAAAAATGACTTTGCACTAAACCAAAATCTTAGGTTTGTAAACAAGTGAGTAACTCTTTTCTGGAACAGGCAGACACTCCAAGAGTTCAACTCCTGCTACACTGCTACTCTCTACAGCCAGGAATGAGAAGCTCTGGGAACAGTAAGCAAAATTTTCAGTGGGTGGAACTCAGCATATTCTTGTTCAGCATATTCTCAGATATCCTTCTTATTTAATATTAGTAGTTTGTAGAAGTGTGAAGAAAGGTAGAGAAGGAGAACAATAACAACACACAAAAAAAAGCAGGCACTTCTTGAAACACATTTTGAAAAAGCTGTGCTTTTTGATTTGGGAATGCAACATGAGTCTCGTTTCTGGTTAAGCCAGTACAAAACCAGGAATAACCTGAGTCCTGAGTCTATCCAACCTAAACGCACAAAATCTGTGGAGACAGACAAAAATAGTATTTTCATCCCATCTCAAAATATATGTGAGATCTTAGTTATCTGCTGCTGTTGGGAAAATTGAATCAGATCATGACTCTTTGCATGGTGACACTCTTAGCAGAGATTGCTGTCTTTAGAGGGTGAATTCTTCTGCCCTGAATGTAGAATATTACACTTTCAGAGCAGAGGCAATTTCTGCAATATGAGCCACAATCTGAGGACTCTGGATGCAATGAGGAGGCGAGTTTGAGTTATTTATCGTTCTAAGCTTCTCTAGATTTTTAATAAAGATATTGCCATCTCCAGCTCCCAGTTGGAGGTCATGGAAAAACCCTCATTTATGCCATCAGGAGCTGGATCGGGTCCATTAGGCAGAGAAAATCAAAGAGAACAGCAACAAGCCCTGAAGAGGCCTTAGCCTAATAAATAGTGAGATAGAAGGGCTGAAGATCCAGTCTAATCTTTCTCACTCTCTGCCAACAGAATTGATTTGTTACTCTCTGACTCATGACTTAAACTGAAGTGATATAAAGTGCTCAGGAGAGTTGCATTGATTTAACTAAATCAATTTATAAATCAGTGTAGTTAATTCAGTATAATTTCTTCCTGGGAGGCAAGGTCTAAGACCCTACCCTGAAAATATTAAAATACATGGTTACATAAGCAGTAAGTAGTAAACATCTGAGGGATGGAGGCCTAAACCTCCCAAACCCCCCCAAACCCCCCAAACCCCCCAAAAGAGGGGGACATAAAAGGTAAAATAAAAAGTTGGGTGGCTTGCCAGAAATCAGTCACTAAGAGAAGGATAGACTGGATTTCTACTTGCTGATGATGATGAGTGTCATTGCCTGGTTTCCCAATAATCTCCTAAAGTTACTATTAGTATAAGAACAGAATGATGGGATCTATGTGTACATTTGTACAATATATAGAATCTACCTAAATAAATACAACATATTCATATGTATGTTTGCATTTCCATGTACACTATACCCATTTTTAATAAACGGAAACAGTCAAGGCATATTTATTTCAAATAATACCAAAAGTGAAAGTTCTAAAGAAGCTGTGGCTGCCCCATCCGTGGACGTGTTCAAGGCCAGGCTGGATGGGGCTTTGAGCAACCTGGTCTGGTGGGAGGTGTCCCTGCCCAGGGCAGGGGGGTTGGAACTAGATGGTCTTTCAGGTGCCTTCCAATACACAAACTATTCTATGACTCAGAAAATTAATTTGAGATCCGAAATGCTTAAAAGTCTCTCTAAATAAGAAAAAGTTTAGAAATAAATTATAACCTGAGCCAGTTCCTTTTCTAAAGAATTCACATTCAGGAAATTCCTGATCTCTTCTGACATTACTTATCCACTTGCCTAGAAGGCAATTCCTCTTACTGAGATTTCCCTTTCTGTGAAATTCATCTTGATTTCTCCATGTAAACTAAGAGAGTGCTGCACCTTGGCACACCGCTGTCATTACAGAGGAAACAGAACTCCAGGGCCCTCAAAGCTGAGTTTTCCATGGGGAAGGACACTGGATCTGAGCACACACACTTCTCCTAGGAAAAGCAGGAGTGCTATTTGTGTGCAGTCTTTTCCTCCAGAAATCTCAGCCGGAGCACAGATACAAGGGTCTGAAGAAGCTACACTCCCTTCCAGCTAGCTACTGCTGCCTGCCACTTTTCTCTATTTCAGCAGCTTTTCAAAGAGGTACCATAAACCCAACCCTACCAAGAACCATTTCTCCAAAGACTTAAAATGTGTGGATACCAAGAAAAATTGTAAGAATTATGCGTAACAGCACCACCTAGTGATTTCTGCCATAATATACGTCCCAAAGAAAGACACAAAAGGGCAGGACATGCTTTACCACTCTTGCCCCACTCTGGCTTTGTTACCTGCTCTGGTTTTGTTACCTGCAAGACAGATCCGCAACCGTCAGCTCCCAGAGCACACCCGCAGCTCACACCTCCCACCGGGACATCTTTTCTGAGCTCCTTGGTGAAAGCATCAATGGTTCCCAGCAATGAGTGTGCTGCTTGCTGTGCTGCCTACTCCCCTGCCCCAAATCCTGAGCACAGAAGGGATTCCACACATCCAAAGGGAAAGGAAGGAAATAATAAGTGCTAAGTGACTTGTGAATTAGTCAAAGATGTGTGACGGGCAAAAAAATCCCCCAAACCTACAGGCATAAATGCCAAAGTCTCAAAGTGCAGCCTTGGCAACTGTGGTCACATTCAACTCTTGTACAGAAGGGTCAACTTTGTGAAAAGTTATGAAAAGGATGTACTGTGTGTACACAGCAAATGGGCTTCTTATGGTCAGCCTTGCGCCAAAAGCCTTTGGCATGGGCAGATGGATCCCTTCAAATAATTTGTCAAATGCACCATCTAGTGTAACATCTCAGTATAACACAGCGTCCCATGACAAAGCGACAGCAGGACATCCCCCGAGTCCATGGTGGTGTTAGCCTGTTCATCATCACAGCTTCCGGGTGCCCTGTCAGGCACGAATCACTTCTCTCGGGAGTGGGTCATTCTCTCTGCCACTCTTTGCTCAAACAGGACGCTAGGTGCCTCCAAAGGGGTTAGGTGCCTCCAAAGGTACTGGTTTTTATAGGGTTTTGTCATGTTTATGTCAGGGAGGGAGTGTAGTTTAAATTTAGTGTACTCTTTTTGAAACAGAGAAAGTAGACTGAAGATGTGCTGCTGGTACTCGGAGTGGAGAGTGGCGATACTCTGCAACATCTTTAGAAGGAAAAGGATGGATCTGTCTTCTCTGTTCTCCAAACAGCATGAGAAAGCTCTTCCCTCTGCACGGACGAGCTTTCCACTTGTGTACAGAGGCAAGTTCATCAGCTGAGGGGTAACAGTGAGCAAGCTTGACTGCATTGCTTTCAAAAATGAGCTGCTACCTCTGCAAAGGGGCGTGCTGTGTCCTGTGGGCTTTCCCACCTGGGCCAGCACTAGCTCCAAGGTCTCCATTGCACAGTGCAGGTTCATCCACAGGACAGTACTGGAACCAGTCCCGCCTCCCACACAGGTGAGGGGTGGTAGTGGGTTCTCTGGTAGCCACAGCTCTTATCTTAGAGAACTGAAATACTGACCTCCTCGAAACTAAAGACCAAGTCTTGAAACATGACTTGAGGAGAGAGAGAAATTGATCTGATTTACTCTCTGAACACTCTGGTGAAGCAAAGGAAACACAACAGAGGAGCTGAAGGGAGATAAAAAGACCATGGACAACAGGAGTAGGAGATGAAGGGATAAAAGCTTTTCAGGCATCACTGAAATATTATGCTGGATTGTGCAACTCAGCAGCTGCAGCATAAAAAGGGTACACATGCACACCCACACAAACAACATAGGCAACGTATTTCTACACTGCCAACTTTTTAAAATCACTTTTTCATGGTTCTTGCTGTTAAAGAAACTTATCAGGCTGCGTGGCACTTTTTAAGAAAGTTTACTAACATAAATTTTACTTTTGTCCCCTGAATTTGAGGATGGCAGTGTCTGGAAAATGGACATGGACCTGCCTTTTCAGCAAAGCTCAGGGAAGTTTAGGAGTATCCCAAGCCTAAATCTGCCCTGCGTTCTTCCCCCAGCAAGTCCAGTAAAATACTCATTGGCACTTCACAGGAGTAAATCTCAACAGGGCACGGGCATGAGACTGCCCAGGGCCCTCATCAGCTCTGCTCTTTTCAGTCCTGCCAGCTCTCTTTGCAAACCCAGAGACAGCCGAGGGGTGACTGTGTGCGAGGTCGGGTCTGACTGCTGTCAGAAAGGCATCGGCTGGATTCTCCGGGGGGGTCGGCAGGTGTGTGACTACACGATGGCAGCATGCAGTGCAGAAGGGTCGCTGCATAACAGTCAGTGCAACCTCATAGCTTGAGAGCACCGTCAGATAGCTCAGCATTGCTGAAATATAGCAGCACCGCCTGCGGCACTTAAACAGATGACAGAAATGAGCTGGAACAAAGTGAGATGAAGTGTAAATGGACCAGAATATAAATCTGAAACACCTTGCAATTTTGATGGAAATTTCATTTGGATCTAGACTAACCTCTACATGTTTTTCATTTGGTTATAATCTAAAGCCAAAACTTCAGCCACAACCAAGAATGCTTCTTTTTTGCAAAACTTCCCGTAGTTTTCAGGAACGTCAGACTTGAACCTGAATGGGAATTCTACACCAACCCATGAATGCAGAACTTGAGCTCTTATTTAATTCTAAATCCAGTCTCAACACAAATCTCACATCTTTGCCAACAGTCTTCATAGTCTAAGGAAAG
This sequence comes from Larus michahellis, assembly GCF_964199755.1. Classification (NCBI taxonomy): domain Eukaryota; kingdom Metazoa; phylum Chordata; class Aves; order Charadriiformes; family Laridae; genus Larus; species Larus michahellis. The sequence continues at coordinate 52,712,462 of NC_133901.1, read as the reverse complement.
TCATACTTATTGAGAATCTACAAATGGAGTCATAATGAGAAATGGAGAAGGTATACCAGAATGCCTGGCATTCCTCTTCAACAGACTGAAGTAGGTGAATTGCTCACATTCTTCATAGTGAGTGAAGGACAGAAAATAATCGTAACAGAGAATTCTCCAAGACTTCAACTAACCGATTACTCGCCTTACGTTATCGATTTCCACGCTTTGGCTACCTCCTTTAAGGAGCAATAATTCTGCTGTACTCTCATTTCTTACAGATGCACTGGCTGTCGTACATCGGACTAATTCACTCCTTTTCTACTACATAGCAAAGTTTACAGAACTCTGTCCTAAGCCTCTTTGTGAAGGTCATATCTTCAGCTCTGTATCATGCAGGCAATGATATGCTTGCCTCAAACTGCCAGTGCTGGGAGTGCCGTTGCCTCCTAGAGACATGATCCCCCTCGTGCAACATAATCCTGCTGTTCTCACTCGTGTTCTGCATAAGCAGTTCCTATCCCTCTGGGCTCACCCCCACGCATGTCTCTGAAAGAGTGAAATAAAATGAATATTTATAGTGCTTTAGTAGCACATTAGAGTCAGATCACCTGTTAGATGATGGGTACTCTCCATATTCTATCTGTCACAGATGTGAATTCTTCATATGGATGAGTTTAGGGACTTGCTGTTTAATGGGCTCTTCATCCCCCAGAGAGTATCTGATACACATATACCATGTCCCTGAGTGATGGATTTTGCATCTTGATTTCTGAGAAGTGTGACAGATCTGTCAAATAACAAGTACCTATGGGCAGGCAACTCCCTATGGATTATGCAATTGTGGATTTTCCATCAAAAAGCACATAAAATAGATGGTGCTCACAGCAACTGCTCCCAGCCTGCTTGCTTCCAGAAGCAGCTCACAAATTGCTAGTCATCTTTTGGTTTCCTGACTGCTCTTCCAAGCTAGAACCCTGCAGATTCTCTCTCCCCATTTCCAGCACTTGCATATCATCCCCTTAACTAACTGGGGTTACAGCTTCTGCCTTCCTGAAAAATTTTTACATAGCTCCCTCACCTCATGAGAAAAATGTGTTTTAGAGAGGGGAAGTGAGAGAAGGGCATAGGAACAGTTCTGAGCTAATTTTCAGATCCCTGATTTTCTACTGTATGGCCTTCAGATGTCACTGCAAGCTCTTCTAAGAAACGTCTGGAACTGCCCAAATGTAGAAAAAAAACTTGGAGCAAGGACTCCCCTGTCTCCTATTTTCATAGGCCGTGGCCTGATTCTCCTTGCCACAGTGACGATGTTGAACTGTGGTATCACCTGGAGTTTCTTGGGGGTCATAAAAGCACTGGGAGCCTTGCATAATATTATGATCAAATTTGCAAATGTGAAGGAAACAAATGAATCACCTTTGCAAGAGGGGAAACTTTTCAGGCAGAACTTAATTAGCTAGTTCATCTCTTCACAATCATAAATGGAAGGGCATAGTAAAAATTGTTTCCCTTAAATTAATTTGATTTTTTAAAAAAAATCAATAGCTGCTTCTATTTTACCTTTACACTCCATTTTAACTGTGGATTAATTTGCATATAGTGATATCACTTTCAAAGCAATTACCATAGTTGGAAAAAAACACAGCACAGAAGTTACTCATAAAATATAATGAAAGTATTTGATCCTGGAAAGCATCATCCCATACTCTCCCCAGCCATTTTTACATCTACCCCAGACTTTCTCCAGAGCAGGGACTAACGTAAACAGGATAGCTCTGCATTTGCCATGTCAACAAAACTGAAAGGAAAAAAAAAATGAATGAAATATTGAATACTGGAACCATCATTTCCTTCACCTTTTAACTTCTTTCTACTCAAAAGTGTGACAGTGTTTTCCCTGAAGCACATAACCTGTGACTTTGTGCCAATGCACTCCTGTGGCCACTGCCAAAACCGCCTTTGATTTCAATAGGAGGTCTGTCGGTCTGAGGAATCCATGATCAGGCATGCCATGTCATGCACAATAAACTACAGATATTAAAGGAATTGAGCTGATGTGGACAGAGTGCTTCTGTCTGCAACATTTATTATTCTCTGTTGCTATAAGGAACTGAGGATTCTTAACACATGAAGGGAATTCCAAGAGAAACAGAGATGGAAAAGTGAGAAAATCCACTTCTTGGGATTTTTACATTTGCTTTCCTTCTGTGCAAGCTTTTCTTCTCTTTTTATTCAAGTTGTAAACTCCAAAGGAGAAGAACCAAAAGTAAAACTGAAAGACACTGGCAGGAAATCAAAGAAAAGAATGGAGAACTCGTGTTTTAAAAGATAAAATAAGTAATTCCAGAACCATAAAATACATCCTGAAAGAAACTGCAACCTGTTTCCTAAATCTATTAAATTACAAGCTAAGAAGGTTCTTTTAAAGCATGAAAAATCTACACAAGCCTTTTCTTTTAACTCGCTGCTGCTGCAAGATAGAGCTTCTGTGCTTCAGCTTGGGCACAGGTCTGGGAGATGTTCCCTTTTGGGCATGAAGTGGTTCCTTCATACCTTTACTGCTGAAAATCCCACATAAATGAAGAAAATTGTACCAGGGCACATGGAGAAGACAGGCAGCTATAGCTATGTGCCACCATTCCCAGCCTGTTTGGGATGAACAAGGTCAGCTGTGGGTTGGCTACCCCTCAGACAGCCATTATATCCCAAGCAGGCTATACAAAAGTCTTGGATTACCTTGGAAAGAAAGGAGTTGCTGTTGATTTTAAGAAAGAAAACTAGTCATGTGTAACTTATTTCTAAGTCTCGAGTTTAGCAAGCCGTCCATCTTTGAGAAACAGACAATATTCCTTGAATTTCTGAGCTCTGAGTATGCTCTTTCATCCTCCCATTTTCACTGGTGGCAAATTTGGATCCCAGCAATGATTCTGCATAGAAGCAAGTGGGCAGCTGATCCAAAGATGTCCCTTTCCTGCCAGTGAGCCGCTTCCCATCTGTGCGTTAAGAACAGCCCAATTAGCACTGACAAAGTAACTGAGATCATGATAATAAAACCTGTGGAGACTGGAATTTTTTGTTGTCCAGGGCTACAACTGGGGCATACTGTGAGTACCTCTCTTCTCAATTCCTCATAGCCCTTGAGGTACTGCTGCTCTGAACATATCCCCTGTACTCCTGGGATGTCTCAATGCCTGCAGCTTGCCTGAGCTGGGCATCTGTGAAGAGGCAGAAGGAAACACAACTATGCACGAAGGAGGAATTTGCTGACTGCAGACCTGAACTGAATCTAAAGAGAGCAGAATAAAATTGTGACTGATGTAGCCTGATCAACGAAAATGAGTTTCCCTTGGCATTGCAGGCATCCCCAGCTTTCTTTCATCATGCCTTCCTGTACAGAAGCTGCACAACTGTGGCCTGGAAAGCCCCTAAAAACAGTCAGTAGGAACAGGGAAAGTCACTGTCTAGCATCCCCTAAAAGAACATGAGGCAGCTTGGGGTGAAGAGCCTAGTGTCTACTTCAAGCTTCCAGAAACCGGCCCCTTCTGGAGTCTGAATTCAATCTGGAGGTTTTGTTGTGAATCAGAGACCTCCAAGATTACGGGACGCTCAAAACTTTGTTATTGTATCATCATATATTCAGGGAGCAGTCCTCCAATTCTTACTATTTCAAGGCTCTCTGGTCTTCAGACTGTCTTTCATCACCTGAAATCCACAGCACATGCAGTGTAAGCTGACAGCTCTTGATGAACCATCATTATATCTTGGCTGGATACCCAACCTAGTGAATCATGAAGCTGCCAAATCTTTTTATTATGAACAATCTCTCAAACTTCAGTGGGAATAATGAAGAAGACAGAGCTAAAATCCCTGCTTGGGAATGAGTAAATACCTCAAGCTCCACATTTGCCTTAAGCAAGTCTTGTGAAATGCAGCAGCCATTTGGAAGTGCAGATTAAAAGAAAAGCTGTCAGATTTCTTCTTATTTTCTCTGAGATTAGGGAAAGCTGAAGTGGGCTCTCCCCTGATGCATGGTAGCTGCCCCACAGACATGCAGAGCTGCCTCTCCAAAGTAGATGTGGATTGAATCACTTCTCCAAGACCACAAGGATTCAATGTCCACCCTTTACGTGAAGTCCTGAAACAAAATCCCTGAGACTGAGTGTCAGATCTAGCATGATGAGAAAATAACTGAGATTTGAACAAGTCCCAGTAGAGCTATGTACCCTAGCCCCACTGACTTTCAAATGGCAGCCCAGCACCAAACTTCCCTATGTTCTTAGGAAATTTCCACATTGAGCCCATGCCACCAACTATTGCCACCAACTTCCATGGCAGGAAATGGGGTAGGCAGGAGAGGAATGGACATAGCAGAAAAGCCTGGTTAATACTGATTTGCTGGCATGTGTGATGCAACAGTAGCTCCAGGTGAAGCCTTCTTTGATTTAGCAGACGTTTTAGTAAACTGGAGGGGTTAAATCCAGTGGAACATGAGCAACAGAGTCACTGAGGTCTCTGTTCCACACCTCTTGATGCTTGAATACAAGAAATGCAATGCAGGCTCTTGTGGGAGGGCTCTTGATGTTTCAAGCTCGACAATGAGCAATAGGAATACCATGCTGCGTGAATAAGAAAGGATAAAATATCTTTATTTTCTGCTATCCCAGTGGTTCAGACAGACTGGGTCTAGGAGTTTGGCTCCCTACTCCTTTCCAGTTGGGTTGGCCCCAGAGGCAGAATTAGTACTTCTGTCTGGCACTGCATCTGATCTAATGGACCCTGGTGGGTGGTACTGGCTTGAACGAGTCATTCATAAGTCAGACAATCCACCTGTGGATAAAGCGGAGCTGACTACAGCTCTGTAGTCTGCTGGCTTTCAAAGACTTAACTTTTGTGTGCAGGGCACTGCTGAAGGGCTGACTCTTCACTGGACAACTGTTCTGTCTAACGGAAGCATTACTTTCATCTACAACTTTACTCTTGCAGTTTCAAGGCCGAAGACCTACAAAATGGGGTTCCTGTAGGATACAGGGAGCATGTTTTAACTCTCCAGCCAGGTTTGAGGATTATCAGACCATAAATGTTACGGATTAACATCCTTGCAGCTGCATAGTACATGCCCTATACCATATGGATGTATTTCAGTTGAGAGCACACAGTATTTTATATTCCAGACCTGAATTGTGCTAGCGGTCACCTCAGAGCCTTGGTCTGGTTTCTGCTCCCACTGCTCTGGCATTGCTCACTGTTCAGCAATAGGCAAAATGCTCCAAAATGTCACAGAAGTTTTGAATTTTACAGGGGACAACCAGGAAGGGAAAGAAAGCAGATGTAAAAATGCCTTTACTTTTCTCACGCATGAAAAAGCACACAACAAAGGTGCATTTTAAAGCAACAAAATTATTCCATGGGAAGGAGAACAGAGAAAGCAACTCTTCATCTGTCAACATAGTATAAGAAAGTTACTTGTCACACAGATGTTTGTATCCACTTTCAGCAAAGTCCGCATTTGATTCATGTAAATAGGAGCCCTGACTATGGCCATTTGTGCTCACACATTTGTTCTCACAGATTTGTGCATTCGTTCCTTCACCCAGGGACCCACGCAGACAAAACCACCGTTCCCTACGTGTAACCTCAGAAAACAGAGAACCAACCAACCAACCAACCAACTGACACAATCCAAACACAACCAGACTGAACCAAAACCTGTAACTTGTGAAAACAGTCACAAATCATTTTTCCTCTCTCTTCATACAGTTCACATTCATGTCTCCTTTTCACAAATGAAAAGAAATTATGCTATCTGATTGATGTTCAAGATATACAAGGTATGTTCTTGTTTAACAGTCCTGCTATTTATTTTTGTTAGCTCTCAGTTTAAAAAATGTTTTATCTGTCCAAATGTTTCTTTCTGACATAAAACTAATATATTGTTGTATAAGCATATACATATATATATATGTACACACATATATGTATACACATACATGTATTCACAACTATATGTATAGCTATACATATGGCTAAATAATTTTTTAAATTTTGCAGGTTCATTATCTGTATTTAAAGAGAAATATTTTAAACCTAAGAGCAGTCGCTTTCACATGGTTTATACTGGAGATTTCTTCAACAGTACTAAGTAACATTAATTTACATTAATGCTAAACTTACTGCATAATGTCAACTCCAATAACAGCGAGTGACTGAGCTGAAGAGCACTACATAATATGAAATTGTGGGGAACAACGTTAACAACTTCTTTTACACCACAATGAAGCAAAGAAACCTTTTAAGGGAAAGTCAATTATGTAAATTAAAATAATTAACCTAAAATACTTTGTTTCCCAACAAAATACTTTGTTCTGTGACCTGGTGTTTATTAACAGCATTTGCAAGTAACACATGACTGTGCTGTAGGAAAATTATACTAACTGATTCACAGCATTACAGACACAGAAATATCCACATATAACATACTAGGACTTAGCCAAGTAATTTCTTCTGCAAAATCTTCCATACAATCTATAATTCTTTACACAGAATTTATTTTTGTACTTTCTCATCTGGTTATATTATGTTCAGATAATAGAAGCTAAAGTAATATTTTGACTTTACATTAATATTTCTATGGCTATAAAGATATTTTTTTCTATAAGATGGTATCTCTATAGAGCTCTATAAGGCAGCTCGACCTTGCTTAGAAATATTGGAAAATGCCTAAATACTGAATAAATTTGCTTTCTCAAAGAGCAGCTTATGCTTTGGTGTAGCATTGAAAGAAATGACACATTGAAAGAAAAAAATCTTCATTTCCCAATCTTCCTATTGCCTAAATAAATCCCTCTCTTTAGTATCAATTATATTTAATAAATGGAAACAAGAGCTGTCAAGCACTAAATTTTACATTTTTAAAAGGCAAAAATAAGGGATAGCTCCTGAGCAATAATTTATTATTAAATTCCGAATTTCATGCACTAGTGCAATTGCTTTTTATTTAAGAACAACTATAGTAAAAACATAAAACCATTTAAAAATCATGTCTTCCATCAAGTTTTTGTTGAGATTTCTTCTAACTAGTACCTGTCTGGTCACGGAATAAAGACATAAAATGCTTCAAACATTTGTAGTAGACTGAATTTCTGCAGAAACCTTTTCATGGAAAGATTTGCAAATGTAAAGATGAATGTGACATTTTAAAGTGACAACAATAGCAGCTTCTAACTTACTTAACCAGTAGGAAATTTCTGCTAAGGAACACGGATATCCTTATATCAGCTACAAATAGAGAATAACAATGTGAGATATTTCAAAGGAAGTTCATCAATTTCTTAAAAGCAGTTAGACCCTAAGTAAGTACCTAAGACCGCCACGATGCTCTGTCACCTGTCGAAGTTGGAGGGATGAGGAGAGCTGCAACCAATGAAAGGGCAACTGATGCTCGAGAGGTCTCGGCGAGAGAAGAGGAGCCGGGAGGGAGGAACAGGGCTACTACCTTCGGGGTTGCCGAGGGGGGGCCGCCTTCCCCCACAAGCCCTGAGCCGCCTCCGCATCGCCCCCCGCAGCCCAGGGACGGTACCCGCCGCCGGGGGGACTCTCCCCGGGGCCCCTCTCTGCCGCACTGAAGCAGGCGGTGACAAGGTCGGGGTTGAGCACTAGTCACCGAGGGGCACCCCCATGCCCTCGCCTGCTCCCCGGCAACACCCCCCCCCGGGGCAGCCCGGCGCCGAGGCTGGTCGGGGACCCCCTCGGGCCGCCTCTCCGTCCCCGCGGCCCCCTCGGTGCGTCCCGAAAGGCCGCGGCCCCCCGCTGCCGCCCTTACCCGCTCCGGGCGGCCGGCGCAGCACTCCGCGGCCGCGCAGCCGGGGCGGGCGGGCGGGACGGCGCAGCGCTCTGCCGGCGGCAGGGCGGCCCCGCCGGGCCCGGGCTACCGCGGTCCCCTCTGTCCCGGCCCCGCTCACCTGCGGATCCCGCTGCAGCCTCTCCGCGGACAGGGGCTCTCCGGCAGCGGGGTCCGCCCCCGCGCCCCCTTCCCGGCGCGCAGCCCTCTCCCAGGATCCCGCTACAGCCGCGTCCCCGCCGAGCCCTCACCCCACCGCTCCCCCCTCCACCGAGAGCCGCGTCGGCAGCCCCCCGCCGCCGCACCGCCCCAGCACGGCATCCTCCTCCCCCGCCACGGCTCCCCGCCCAGAGCAGACCCCGGGAAACGCCTGCCCCCCCGGCACCCCTCCCCCGGCGCCCAGCCGTGCCCCCCAGCAGTCCCCCTCCTCCGGGACCCGCTGCCACCCCCGCCCGCGGGGGCCGCGGAGCCCTGCCCCGGGCAGAAGTCGTCCCGGGAGAGGATGCGAACCGCGGCGAGGGGGTGCTCGGAAGGTGGACGGGATTCACCCTCGGGACGGTACTTTAAAAAGAGGAGTTTCTTTTAAAGTTGTGAGAAAAAAAAAACAAACCAAACAAAAACACCTTCTTGCCAGTTGTCCTTTAGAGAATCTGACAACACTTTTGAACAAAAAGCTATTCTAGGAGATGCAGGTGTTGACAAGAATGGCTTAAAATGAAAATTGGCGCTTCATAGAAAGTACTCGCAGGACACAAAATTAGGAATTTGTTTGAGGTATGAAACGATTTGTGGCACAGCTGGTATGTAAAATAAAACCATCAAATGTCTTGTCATAATCAAATATTCCCTAAATCTGGACTAGCGACATTGCTTTTGAAAGATGTCGTTCCATATAAATGCCTTTAACGCCTGGTAGAAAATTCTTATGAACATGTTGACAAATGAAATAACCCGGGTTATTTGATTAGTGTCCATGTAATCTGAATATTGGCTTGTATTGGGAAAAGAAACGTCAACCCTTTAATGCTTTTGAAAGGATGGATTTTCGCTGTAATTAAAGCGTAATCTTATACCAATAAAGAGAGCGAATCACGCTCTACGTGTTCTGTGCTACAGGGATTAAAGAGGATAAAGTCAAGAGTTTGTGTTTTCTTTTAAAATTCCTCTGAGGCAGAAGGAGCACCGTTACGGAGCAGACCGGGGGGCCGGGGACCGCTGTGGGGAGGTCCCGCGTCCCACCGCTCCCCCAGCGACGGGCTTCTGTGCCGGGGGCACCTCTTAGTACTCCCGTGGAAACGCGTTCTGATTTGGGGTGCAGATGTCAGGAAACCGAGACGAACAATTCCCACTGCACTTCATATCGCAAGAGTTTATATTTTTGCAGCCTTTATGCACATAGGTACAGAAGGCGTAGCAAGGGGTAATTAGACGTTGTCACCCGCCTTACGGAGCTCGAATCGCTGTGAGAGTGCGCGGAGGTAACCTGTGTCCCAGCGTAAGATCCGCACCTTACGGTCAGCTCAGCTGATGGTTGGTTTGAGTTTCCTTCGAGCAATACCCGAGCGAATGAGCCCGAGCGCCCGGGCCACCGCCAGCCCCGGGGCTGCGACCCCAGCCCGGCTACGGCGGCGCCCCCGGCTCGGCCCGGCCACCCCCACCTTCCCGCTCCCCTCACCTGCATAACAGCACTGACCCCGCACACAACTCGCTCCGGTTTCGGACCTGTCAGACTTGCCCGGTGTGTGTGACAGCCACTGGAGGGGTCTTAACGCAGATCGGAAAACCCGTTTTGTTGAAAAGAGGAGGCTGTGGCGGCGGGAGGCGGCTCCGCAGGGGCTGCCCGCAGCCCCCCGCCCGGCCCGGCCCGGCCCTCCTGCAGAGCCCCCGCATGCCCCAGGATCTTTTTTGTCCGGCACTAGCCCTGGCGGTCGCTAGCCAGCCCTCATCGCGGGGGTGTCATTGCTTTTGCCCAACGAGCCTTAGAGTATGTCCCTCTCTCCGGGACCGCATACCGTTTGGAGAGGGAAGGTCAGGCAGCCTGCTCTCTCTGCAGTCACATGATTTATTAGTGATCAGAGAAGGGCAATGCACGTTACCAGAAAATAGTTACAGCCAATTTTTTCTTTGCAGCGCCTTGTTCTGTTTTGGAGACTCCCTTGAACTCTACCGCGTAATTTTACGAAGCGATCTGATATTCACGAAGCGCCCTGATATTCACGAAGCGCCGAGGGAAGCTGAAGCTATTAGCATTTTTAATTTCGTTTTGAAAGGCCGCGGAGGCTGCGGGGGAGGACGGCTGCCTGGGGCAGGGGGGAGCGAGGGCGCAGGGACGCGGCGCCGCCGGGGACGCTGCAGGCTGCGGACGCTAGTGGGCACCGCCGAGGCCGAAGCGCGGCGGAGCGGGAGGAAGGGGGATTCCTGCTGCCCAGCAGCCTCTTGCTCATTTTTTGTGAATGTCACCAGGGAGGATGTGGGTTTCTTGTATTTCTCCATGATCTAAGTAATCGCTGGGTCTCAACTGGCCAGCGCACAAAAACCTTTAAAGTGGTTAGCTCAAGCAGCGCATTCAACTTCTAGCTGTGCATAGCTAAAACTGGGCGAGCGGCTGAAAACCGGTGGACCCTCTAATCTTTTCTTGATAAATCCCCGACCGCCGCCGCGGTTGCATGTGTCTGAACTCGGTCCAGCACAGAAAGAGGGAACTGAACCCGAGATGCTTTCCCCGCAGCGCAAACTTCATTTCAGACCTGCGGGCGGCAAACCTACCCGCACAAAAGACGCGAGGGGCTGCTGCAGGCGGGGCACCGGCTCCGGCGGGGAAGGAGCTCAGCGCGGCGGGGGTCGGCGCGCCGCCTCCGCGCGTGTCCTTGTCGGGCGCAGAGCGACAGGGCCCGTCAGCTGCGTGGGGGCACCCCGCACATCTCCCGCAGAGCCGGCAGGGCCCGGGACAGAGCTGCCGGGCGCTGCAGGAGAACACCCCACACGCCGCAGCCCTTCCAGAGCCCGCCCGCAGGGCAGCGGGCTGAGCCCCACACGCGCGGGCCTGGCGCCCCCTCGGGTACCAGCTTCGTCGGGGGGAAGGAGGCGTCACTTTCAGCTGTTGGCACGTCGAAACGGCTCCTGGCCGGATGACGAGGACCCCAGCGAAGCGATGGGTGCTTGGGGGGGCTACTGCCCGATGGGGCAGCGTGCCAGCACCCCACGGGGGATGGATTCCCTCGACCTTGACACGCGTTCAAAAGCCTCCCCCCAAGAAAGGGAGAGAAACGTCTAGTCCCAACTCTGTCACGCGAAGTGACTCTACTCGCATCCCTCCCCGTGGCTCTTTTCATTAATTAGGGGCTGCAAAGGGTATGGGGGAGGGGGAAGCGGCTGGAAGCCACCAATTATTCAAACTTTGGAGACAGCATCCAGATGAGCTAGGTCAGCTCTTTAGGGCAGTGCTCTGTAACCTGCGTGTATCAGGCGGGGCATGGTTATGTTACTGTGCAAAGCCTCCATTTAGAGATTTCATTTCACCATTGCTCATTGCCTGCAGGATGTGTGCAGGCTCCAATGTGAGTCAACTAAGTTGTTTTTTTTTATCTCAGAAGAGAAAAAATTTGCTGTGGCATGAGAGGTCGTGAAAACCTGCCCGTACCCCCGCCCCCCGGGAATAAATTTCTTAATCGCACTCATCTCCTGCAATTAAATTTTTCACAAGTGCCCACTCGCGTCGTCCCCCCACCCCCGGTTTGTCACAGGTTTTTACAATGACGCCCACCTCCCACAGCAACTTCTCTCCGCCTCGGTGGCTATCACCCTTCAGCCCCGGTCGCCTCCGGAGCCCTGCTGCTCCCTGACTCTGCGGCCGAGAAGCAGAACAGGGTGCGCAGCGATGCCCCGGAGGCAGCCGGGCTTCCCCTGCCCGCGGCCGGGCCCCCCTGCCCCATTCCCCGCTGCTCTGCTCCCGGAGCAGCCCGCGGGGGCGGCTGCGCTCTCTTTCCCACCGCGGCTGCCAAGCGCCCCGCGGGCTGCCCGAGAGGGAAGAAAGGAGGGAGGGAAGGAGGGACACCCGCCCGCCCTGTGCCCGCGGGGGGCAGCGAGGCCGGGGCGCAGCGGTCCCTAACCTCGGTCCCCCGCTCGCAGCAGCCTTTCCCACCTCGGTATCCCGGAACAGGAAAGTCCCGGTTCAGCTTTCCCCCATAAGATCCTGTCTCCCTCCCCCCCGTTCCCCTCCCTCTGCCCCTTCCTGCCGCTGGCCCCGGCGAGAGGAGCCGCTTCTGGCTGTGCGGGACGGGGCTGAGCCGCTCGGGGCAGCCGCTGCGGCGGCGGAGCATGGGGACAGGGCTCTGGGGACCATCCGGCCGGGCTCAGCCCTCAGCCAGCAGTTCGGTGCCCGGCGGGTAGGGCTGGCTTGAGCCTGCAGGGTTGAGCTGAGATCCTGAAGTTAGGGTGGTTTGTTTTTTTTTTCTTCTTTCTTTTTTTTTTTTTTCCCCCTCCCCCCTTCTGCCCTCAGTGCTTCCGAAGAGCCCTTAAGGTCTGCAGCGAGAGAGAGAGAGACTGGGGGAGGAGAAAGAATTAAGTAAGGGAAAAGATGGCGAGTTGCAGGAGCAGCGTGGAGAAAGCAGCATTTTTGTGCTGCTTCTTGCTGGCGGTGGGGAGCCTAACCTCCTGCGCCCGGCTGGAGGAGGAGGAAGAGCAAGAAGAGCAGCGCTCCTGTCACGGTGCCTTTGATCTCTACTTCGTCCTGGATAAGTAAGTGACAGTCGCATTTAAAAACGTTTATTCACCCTTCAGTGCCTCCTTGCAGCAGCAGGGACGTGTTTTCCCTCATCTCAACGGGTGCCTTCCCCCACCTCCCCTGGTGCCAAACATGATGCGTGGGGCAGGGTCCTTAGTTTTGCTCCCCAAAACTTGCACGTTTCCCAAGCAGAGCATTTGGTGGGAGCACCGTGCATTATCCTGGCTTAGTTGCACATGCAAACCCGGGAAATCAGGTCTCCTTCAGGTGCGTGGGCTGTGGGCTTTGTATTTGAGGGGACGTTGGTCAATGTCCCCGGCACTCCTGGAGTTTGGTGTCAAGACTCGGGCTAAGCCTGAGGTGTCGCTTGTGGGATTTAGCAGCGCCAGGGCTGTGCAGACCTAAATAAAGTTAAGACTAGGCTGCTTGTGTGTAGTGGCTGGTTTTTTTTACAGACTTGCTGTAAGGTTTTATAAAACTTGTTTCTGCTCAACTCCTTTGGAATTGTCTAAACCTGTGTTTGAGTTACATCTATTAAAAGAGGTTGGCAAATACTTTTCTTTCATACTATGTTAGCGTAATTTAGGCACGGCCAGAGGGTATGGTTAAGCTCACATTTATAAGCATGTTATAGCAAGCCCTGGCAAAGTGAGCGGTAAACTGGTGCACCCACAGGTGTTTTTCAGAAGGCACAAATGTCTGTTGGTGCCCTGCTCCGGCTTGACAGTGAAGTAGGACAGCCAGGGGTTAAACTCAGGGAGTAAATTGTTCATCTCCCACATATACTCAGTGTGATGGTTCTGTTATCTAATACATCCTGGGTTACACATGTGACATGGTGTTATGAAAGACTGAAGCCGTTTCTTCGTCGTTCTTACCCAGGAACCAGGTGTGAAGCCTGTGTTGTATTGTTTCCCGGTTAGGAGAACTGTTCAGTCCATTCAGCTTCCTGCATAGCCTGCATGAAGCACAAAGCCGTTTTAGAACAAAAGAATCTGAAGACCAAAGGCATTCTGACTTTCTAAAAGATGCACTAACACACCATGTGGTCATTGTTTTTGTTTATTTTTTCACTAAGAACTTGTTCTTGAAATAACTTTAATGTCTAGGAAGAGCACTGTGGGGGGCTAGTGTTACTTCTTAAACTCATTCTTGCCAGGCTTTCAAGAAGTGACTGGTACTGTTGTTATGCTCACTTCTCGTACTGAATCCCCTGTAACAGTAAATGTTGGTGATTGCAATATGGGTTCTGTGACATGGTCACTGTCTTCTGCAGTGCGACTTCCTTGTTTACAGTGTCAGTGTGTACCCATAGCAATCACTACGCTGCACTTCTATGCTACTTTTCATCTGTAGATCAGAATGCACTTTGCTGGGGCAATTGCTATTAGCGCTCATGTTGGATTTGGGGAAATTGAGGCAAAGAAGAGAGTGACGTGCTCAGAGTTACTGATATGTCAAGCAGTAGGAAGTTGGTTGTGTAAGCAAGTTCCTCTAGTATTGTGGACATGAAATCATACGTTTTCTTTTAGCAGGCTACAAGTCTTGTATCTTGACTCAGGTGCTAACCACTCAGTACGGCGGTCCACTGGAGACCAGACCTGATTATGGTTGAAGTAAAAGTCATGGACTTTGGTTTCAGTGGGAAAATTCTCTTTGGCTTTAGTCACAAACTGAGTCTTTCTAACTTTCAAGAGTTATAACAAAGAGTTCCTCTTTGGTAAAAAGCTGTCAGAAAAGTTACTTGGGCCCCTGAGTGGTTTTAGAATCCATCCCTGCTCCTACCAAGTCTGTGGCAATGTGGTGGCAAAGCTGCTTTTGGCCTCAATGAGATTGCATTACAATCCGTATGAGTAATATTAGAGTGCCAGATCTGAGGAGCCATAGGTCCCATGCTGGCTGAGGGTGTATTTAGTCCCAGCTGTATCCCATGACATCTGGCACAGCACAAGGAGCTTTATGGAGGCAGGGAGGATTGACTGCGTGAATAAACTCTGTATCTTGGGACAGTTCATCAGTAAGGAGCTAGATAATCCATTAGTGTTGAGAAGGGTCAGGGTATTCCTGGTAGGGAGAAGGCAGGAAGCCAGTCAGAAGCAGGTGGTTAAAACTGAAAATGCAGTGGACGCATTTTTCTTAGAATTCTATCCATGCTGATACATATCTGGGAAGAATTCTGGCTCTAATTTCTAATCAGAGAATCCCCAGAAAAACCCAGCCCTATACACCACAGAGTATCCCCAAATGGCCTGGGAGTTTGCCTCCCTTCATTGGTGCCTCCCCTGTCTGGGGTTAGATGCATTCAGTCTTCATTAGCTGTCTAACAATGGGATTGAAGCATTGGCTCTGTGAAAACTCCAGGCTTTAATCCTGTGACCCTGTAGTTTGCTCTTCAGCTGAATGACAGGCTCTGTCGTTCTGACATAAAGTCAGCCTGGGTGAACCAAAATGACTTTAAATCTGCTTTGCTTTGCTTCCCCATAAAAGATGTAATCTTGCATCAGTAGGAGGCAAATTGGAAGAAGACAACAAACCTTTCCCCTTATGCATCTAAGCACTGTGTGTTACTGCAATGACTTTATTGGGGCATGATTTTTTTCTTTTCATTCTGCCAGGCAAAGTCTGTGGGGATTTAATCCTGCAGGCAACAACCATCAGATGGAAAAGATCATCTGCTGGTGAAGTTATCGTTATAATATATATGCTGCCAATTAGAAACTCACTGATTTCTTACAGTTTTTATCTGCCTGAAGTTGATTGCGGCCCTTAATGTTAACTCCATGGGATAGGCAAGATCAGAGCAGTGGAACTAAGCCTTGGATGCCCAAGAAGCTGGCACAGTGAAAAGGAAAAGCAGCGTGTGTGGGAGGGAGACCTGCCACCATCCTCCTTAGGATTGTCTGACCGTTCCAGGGCCACGTTAGGACTGCCTTGTCCCTGGGGGTGCTTAAATGAGCAAATCTCTTGAAGCTAGGAGAACTGGACGTTTTCTGGCTGTAGAGACAGCTGCCCAGAGCCTGTAATCTTGTGCTGTCTGTATGTCAATACTTTGAGTTATGCAGGCTTGAGCTTATTTGGAGGTGTAGCGGAAGACTTTGAAGTATCATACTGAAGCAGCAGAATTTTTTCTGTTCGCAGCTAAGCCACTCCCTCTGCATGAGGTAAGGCAGTATGCGGTGCAGTTGGTGCACCCATCTCTCTGATGGCATGTGGTAAGATCAAGTCGCAGGTGATATCGAAGATCTCATGTTTGCCTTTGAACAAGCACAGCTCTTAAGCCCGGCATAATGGATAGCCGAGTAGTTCTCACTTGCTTTGGTTGCTTCATTTGCTTTGGTTGTCCAGGTGCATGAAGAACTTCTTTCAGTCCCATCCCAAGCTGCCAAGGACAGGTCCTCTTAGGGATTTGATTGCTTGACTGTCAGGTCTTGTAGTGACATCCTTGTACTCGAGTATGTAAATAACTCCCTTTCATCCCTGCCTTGCTGCTAACATCCAGCTGTTGTTTGTAATCATATTGAAATGCACTTGCACATCAGAAAGGACGACTGACCTCTAGTGTTTTCTAATTATAACAGTGCCCGATAGCATAGTTATGATTGTTTATTAGTGGAACAAATAGAAACCCTTTTAAAGTAAGGACTTATAACTGCCACAAATACCTGCTGTTGGTGATGTTTGACACGACAGATCTGAGCTGCAGAGCTTTCTGTATTTACCAAATATGAAGAGATTTCTTTCATTATTTTTTGACTGTAAGACATGATGGGAAATGGGGGGTGGGAAGAATGTGAGATAGTTAAAAGTATTTTCTCATTTTTCCTGCTGGGATGTTTGCTAAGAGATTGTTTGGATTTTGAGGAAAAATGAGCTGCACAGCCTTGGGAAAATGTTTTCTTTTTCCATGGCAGCGCAAATGTCTTGAGCAAGGCCCTGCTTGATTTTTGGAGCAGTGATTATAACACTTTTTGGGGGAGAAGCTGGCCTAAATACCCTTTTGCTACTCCTCATCTTCCCCTCGAACTTCTGGGTAGTCCCTCTTTATGGTATTCCCATTTCTTGGGCCCACAACAGTATTTCCTTTCACATCAGTTTTGCTTTGACTCCTGTGCTCCCAAGAGCATCCCTCTCAACAGCAACTTTGGTAAAGACATCAGTACGATGTGGCCAGCCTCTCACTTATAATCCATTTTCCAGCTGCCTCTCTTTTTAAATTTGGTAAGCCTCACCCCAGAGGTGCATGTCACTGGTGGGGAAGACCACAACCTCTGATTAGATGGGAAATTAGCTACCCCATCTCATCTCCTTCCAGGTTTGGTTTTTGGGTCTGTGCCTACCTCCCAAACTTCCCATGAAAAGCCAGTTTTGTGGGAGAGGGAGGTGTCGGGAAGGAAACAGGTTGATACTTCCTAATTCACTTCAGGAAAGCCAAAAATCCATCAGAACAAAAGGCAGGCATTTCAGGAGCTGCTATTCTGATCTCTACATACTTTGTTTTTTCATGACATGCCATATTTAAAGCAAACAAAGAAGAGAGTTTGGTAAACATGTTTTGTCCCCGCCACACTCCCCCCAATGATTTCCTTGCCAATGACTTGAATGAATTTAGCGCTTGTGAATTACAAGTATTAGCAAGAGCAAATATTTTTGGCCTTAGGCTCTCACTGTATCCCTCTGCCTCTCTTCCGGCAACCACATAGTCCCAGCCCAAGAGTGTTAGGATGGAGCTGGACCCATGGGAACTCAGCACGGAGAGGGAAGCTGCTTATCTCGGTCCAGTGCTGTTTTGTGCACTGGTTTTATGCAGTGCATGAGGAGGGGAGGAGTGTGGCTAACAACATTGTTGTGGTTGGAAATCACACTGCTGGCAAAGATAGGTGCCTGAACACATATTCTGTCACCTAACTTAATTGCTTTTGAAAATCTTGTATTGACTGACAAACCACTGCCAAACTCCCTTTTCTGTAAGCACGAGTATCTACCTACTGCAGCCAGACTTCAGTTCATCTTAAGATGTAGGACCTGGTGCAGGTCAGTTGCCTGTTGAGATTGAGAGGAGTTGCTGTCTGAACAAAAGTATCAGCTTTGTTCCTTAGATGGCATTGATTATTATGCATGTATATTAAAAATGGTTGTGTCTGTCTATCTTCCTCCTTTGCTGTCTGACTTTTTTTTTTCCCCCTTCATAATGTAACCACATCATCTACATGACACCTCTCAAGCTCTCCAGCTGCCTGTAAGCAATCTTCTTTATTGTTTTCAAAACATAATCTGTTGGTATTTTGCCTTTGCATGTTTCTTTGTTGTGGTTATATCACAGTCAGTGCTGTGATTTTCTTACAACCAGGTATAATTGCTTGGAATGTTCCAAAGCAAATTTTTACTCAGCTTCAGACATACCTATGTTATTGGAACCAGGTTTTATTTGTTTGTATTTTGTCTGATATTATTCTGCCAGATTTGCCTTTTGGCAGCAAAAAATGTTCAGGAAAACCAATTCTCCTTCCTTCTGCCCCAAGAAGAAAATTCTTTATAAAACACAAGGCAGAGCTAACGGGTAGTGGTTATTTGACATAGAACGTGTACAGTTAACGGGAAGAAAAAGCCGTGGCAGCTTGTCATTTGCAGTCTATTTATGCATGTAACTAAATCTGATTTATTTGGGGCTTGAGCCAAGGAAGTAAACCGTAAGATTCCCCCTGACCTAGGATTTTTGTTTGTGTGTGCTCAGTGATTGAGAATTTCATTACTTTTGTCTGAGCTTGCAGGCCAAATGCTGGTGTGAAGTGTGAGTTTGTATGAGGCGTAGTATGACTGAACCTTTTCATCTCAAATGCGGAGAAGATGAGTTGACTCTTGTGAGTTATTCACAGCTCAAGAGTTGTATCTCCCTGCTCCTAGCTATTATTTGAGCCTTGTTAAGCGTGACTGGGACTGAGTGCCCTGCTTTGCTCCCCGAGTTTTGCTAAGAGACTGGGATGCTGAAAGGGCGTCTTCCAACTCTGACACTGCGCAAAGCAGCTCTGGAGCTTTACAGGGGGAGCTGAAGTGGTTGGATGCAGTCTGAGCATCGCTTCTGAATTTCACTTTGTGCTCTTTTATTGGCAAAAGCTATAGCAAGAGCTATAGCACTAGGTGGGCAGGACTTGTGGGTTAGACGGATTACTGTAGGAGCAAAGGGAAATGTTTTGAGACATGACTTACAGAAATCTGTAATGTTGCTGAAGACTTTGTCAGTAGTTTTATATGAGGAAAATGCTATCTATAAAATTAGTGATTTTTGTCATGAAACCTTACTGGATTCAAGTACTTTGTGTCCTGGGTTTGGGGTGCTGGCCTAGACCTAAAATCTGTTTTCCAGTCACTTCTCTGCATCTTCCCCTCCACGTTCCATCCCTTGTCTTGTCCATTAATATCACAAGTACTCTGAAGGAAGGACTGTCTCAGAATCGCTGCCTCTGCCAGTGTTTCTAATTGCCTCTGGAGCAGATAATATAAACTAGTCCTTCCTTGCCTGGATGAATCACCCAGTCAAGGTCCCTTCCATGCTTGCAAGAAGCATTGTTTGGGAGAGGAGGATTCTTGTCACTTTGAATGCTCTGCTGTCTCAGAAGGGAGCAGAGGGCTGGATGAACATGCGCGTGCGTGTCTGAAACCACAATAAACTAGATGCCCCAGGGTTTGCTTTTATTGCAGAGCAGTTATTAACCATGTGCAAGAATTCTGGTGTCTACAATGTGGTTGTGCCCACAAAGAGCTCTCCAAATAACAACAACAAAGTGCCACATTTCTGAGCAATGGACCGTATACAGGGCCACCATTAGCTCAAGGGGATACAGACTTACAGGGACCTGCAGACTCGATGGGTGTTGTACTCCCCTCACACCATACTCAAACAGAACCCAGCATCAGTAATAATGGGTCTGGGTTTTGCTACAGGATCTCTAGAATTGTTGCCTTCAGCTAATCTGTAACAGAGGCAAATGTGTATGGCGGGGGAGTAGGGGGGGTGGGATACAACAAAGAGCAGCTCTGTATCTTCAAGGGGTTTCACTTTCTTACTTCCAGTGGGAAGGAGAGGCTTTGGGTCCTGCTGCCTCCTCTCTGTGTACATGTGGTAATAAAAATATTTACTGTTTGGGTAGCGCTGGGGTTTTAGCTTTCACTGCTAAGCTGCGGGTCTGATGTGTATCGCACTCGGTCAGTGCAGGCTCCTGACAGTGATTGTAGCTGTAACTGAATCACATATGCCCTAGGAATGGCACCTTACAGCTCACCCACCTGGTTTTTGCCTGCTGCAGTAACTGGGCTGAGTGTGGCACCCTATATGCCAGGGTTGTGCTGCTTGGTTTCCCTGGGCTCCAGCTTCCACCGCCTCTGGGAGCCTGTTAGGAAAGAAGAGGAGGTTTCCAGCCCATCTTGCACTTTCTTGTCTTTACAAACAGCAGTGAAATACCTCAGATTGAGGCAGGCGTGACTCTAACATGCTTACCGCTTTTATACGCGTATAGAAGGAGTCGCTCCACAGTAAGTGATCGGGAGCAGAATCAGGCCTTGCACTCACATCACTTCCTTCCACCCCCAGAAATACTCGCTGACCTCCTCTTTTCCCCTCCCATCAAGCGGTAGCAATGTGAAATTCAGGAAAGCAGCAGCAGCAGCAGCAGCTGCTCCTCTGAGCCGAGTCCCGATGAGGCCGGGAGCACATTCTTTCCTATGTTGTGGTTTGCTGACTCTTCTCTTTGTCTCGTGTGTAATGGGAAGAGAGCTCGTGGAGCGGGGTGGGGGGGGCACGCTGGCAACAAATAGCTCCTCTGGGTTTTTTCACTTTGCTTGCGCCTACTTCTGATCCCAATTGCGTGGGTACAAACCTGGGGAAATTACACTATTTCTCTGGACCCGCTCCAGGTTCACCCCGGCGGAACCAGCAGCAGAAGCAGGCCCTGAAATACTTTGTGTACCGCTCGGGCTGCCCACCCCAGCTGTTTACTGCTTTGCATTTTCCTTCACCATGAGACTTCTGTAGCCTCTGAGGGCTGAAACCTCGCTGTCCCGCTGGACTCCGACAGGCAGATGCACCCCTTGTGAGGGGTGGGCCACTATCCACAGAGGCCTTTGGCCTGTGGGGCTTGGTATTTCACAGAGAACATCAGGCTCACTGGGCTTCTTCAGCGGGGAGAGGGCAGGGAGGCAGCCTGGGGCTCGGCTGGGCAGCGGCGGCCGTTTTGCTTGATGTGAGGAGTTGAACCAGGTAGCTGATGACCGAAAGCAGGAAATCTCTAAGGCGTGCGCCAACAAGATAGGTCTGTCTGTAACATAGTCTTTCTCTGCAGACAACCATAGCGCTGGCTTGGTGTATCCAAACCTCCACAGCTAGATACATAGGATTCCCTGGCTGCATGGCTTCCCTGTGGCATCCCCCAGTGAGGGGGTGAAGGTGGATGCGTGTGTGTCCCACACCCAGTGCTTTTTCTGCACAGCACTGATCTTTTCCATTCTTCATTATTCTTTCCTCATTGTTCAGAAATCCTCACAGTACCTCTGAAATCTTACGGGAGTGTATTATTTGGTGGCCAAACAGGCCACGCTAGGAATCTGCTTGTGCTTATTTACTGATGGCGCTTTGAGACAACATGGCAGCTTTGTCTGAGGCTCCTGTTAGCACAGGTACGCTTGTTAACAGGAGATTTAGTTACTGTAAGGTTCTAAGGGAAATAACAGAAGCACCGAAACTGCTGTAAAAATCATGCAGTGTGGATGTCCAAGAATAACCTATGATGGAGAGCATCACTGAAAGACCCTGTGCTTTCTCTAGGCTCAGTAACTGTGGAGTTAAAAATGAGTATGGCTTCCAAGCATTGGCTGTGGTGATAAAGGAGCTTATAATATGCTTGGAGCCTCCCACTTGCCGTGGGAAACCAAGGCAAAAACCTCCTAGTCTGAGCCAACCATGAAGCACAGCAATTTAGTTTATGCCGCCAGCAAAAGTGATTCTGCAGTGTGAAAGCTAAGATCCCAAAAGCAGTGAAATGCATCAGCATTTTCAATAGTCCTGGGCAGCTTCTGTTTGTCAGTGTTGGGAGGAATATTTTGACAGCATTTGGCAACTTAGTATATAGTTTAGCAAACATTTTATTGTTGTAAGTTTTGGTGTAATTAGCCATGAAAGCTGCTGTTGCTGGTTATGTAGGGTCAGGCCTCTGGGGCAACAGGTGAAACTATATCAGGACAAACCCCGGAAGCCTTCAGAAAATATGTATATATGAAACAGCAAATAAAAAGACTTTACAAACAGGGATATTTAGAGGTGAATTTGAGGGAGAGGGAGGGGAAATCCGGTTCTTCTGTAAGCCAGGACACCCCTACTGGTGTTCATGACCTGACTGGTGGCACTTGGGCATCATTTGTGGAGGGAGGCAGTACACCTGGGCTTGGGGGAGCGTGGTGAGGGAAGCGATTAACTGCTGACCACTTCACTGGTACTCTTTATTTGAGATTTTGAAGCAGTGAAATTTTCTCGCTAGTATTTCTGTCTGGCTTTGACACTTCCCAGCTGATAAGTAACATATGGGTGCATAATTCCTCCTAGGGGAGAAGGAGACCCACTGCCATGCTGCAGAACCTCTGCTCAACAGGGTTGTAGCTCAGTGATGTAGAACCAGGCACTCCAAGACCTCAGTATGCTTCCTGTGAGGACTCGCCAATGAGGGAGACCTCCCTAGCTTTTTACAGTCAGTTCTAGTTACTCTTAGTTTCACTGGTTGTTCCATTTCCCAAAAGGAGTGTTTCATTGTAGTCACTGTGTGTGGAAATACATAGTATTAAAGTTATCTGTGCATTTTCACCATTAGTGGCTCATGGTTTTCTTAAATTTTTGATGTCTAGGCTGTTTTGCCAAGCTATTCTTTGCCTGAAGGATAGGCTTTTTTAAAAAAAGGGGGGGGAAGTAATTCCGACAGTCCTAAAAAGGTGCTGGAAATGATCGGGTTTGCTGTTTTAAAGAAAATTTCTCTTTTGGATTGCATCAGTGCCTCTGCAGCTGGCAGTAGAAATTTGATACTTCATCCAAAATAGGTCATTCTTTCCCAAGTAAGAAACTGTGGCAATTCTGTGTAGGGAAGTGACTCCATTGGAAATTGCAAGAATTGGATTTAAGTGGGATGGCAAGCTCAGAATGAAACTGAAAGTGTCAACTCCAGGGGGGGAAGAATTAATAAATAAAGAAATAAAAATTTGGGAGCTGTAAATGCATCTTGCATAGCTTCAAGGAAAATCTCTTTGAGTTCGTCATGTTTAGAGATTTAGCCTGACACTTTCAGAAAAATCCTGGAGAATGATAGGTGTTGGATTGCCTCAGATCTCTTTTGGAAAAGCACTCTTTAAAGTATGTAACTCACATTGGTATGGATTATTTTTTAATGATGAGAAAAGGGCTCATTTAGTAGTAGTGCCAGCACGTTTCATTGGTGCTGCTCACAAATATATAAACATGTCATTGTGTAGCACACATAAATCGGAGACTGCAGAGGATCCAGACCCTTGGTTTGAGAAGTTCCTAGTGCTTTGTTGCTCTCCCTCAGTGCCTGGCAATTTCTTCATTCTTTAACCAGTTTATTCTGTAAATGAATTGTGAGCTCTCCAGAAGAGCAGCATGAAAGCACAGGGCTATACAAGCAAGCTTATTCTAGCTGATGTACTTCAGGGGTCTCCTTTCGGTCCTTGTCCGTTTATCTTTGCTCTTGTTGTCCACTCATCAGCACTGCTGTAGGACAGGCAGTGCCATAGTATATGGCACAGGTTGGCTTCTGTATGCTGGTCTGTACCTGATGTACAGGGACAGGAGTCACTGGCATAGTGTCACTTGGAAAGCCCATAGCAGAACTGAGAATTGTAATAAAGGATCATTTTCCCACTTTTTTTATACATTTACACAGAAAAATGTCTAACAGCAGTTAGAGGAAACCTACTGCTTTACAGTAGTTAAATTTCAGAAATTTTTTAGCTACGTGTCTAGTCCCCTGTGATCCTTCTGTATGTGCTGTTGTTTTATTTATCTTTCTGCGTAAGACACCTGACATATGAGTTTGCCCGGCAAAGAAAGCAAACAAGCTGTTCTTTTCATAAACACCACAGTCCTACGGAGGGTTTTTAAAATCATTGACTTCTCATGCTTTGTAGCCTTTTTAATGACTTGAAAGTGTATGGCATAGATCCACGCAGTAGAAATGACCTATCATTTATTGTAGAGTTGCTGCATGCAAGGCTCTGTTTGAAGTCTGAGTCCCACCAGACTGTGGGGGTCTCTGAGAATGTAAGGCTAAGCAGAAAAAAGCCAGGGAGTGTCAGTAATGCAGTTTTATATATTGGGAATGGCAGCATGAGTGTGTAAGTTTGTGCATGCAACTAAGTTGCCCAAGTTTTCAGAAGAAATCCATAATGGAGCCAGGGACTGGCTGTCCAGAATGCTAGTCCAGCAAATTAGCTACGAGTACTGCCTTTCCCTTCTGAATTACTTCAAAAGCTTTCTCTTTTGAAACAAACAGTAATTCATGCAAACGTTCTCCCACACATTCTGAAAGAATAGAAGATCAGTCAAGACTCTCTGTGTGGCTGCAAGGGTAGAGCTGTGCTCTAGGAAAAGTAAATAATCTGCTAGCAGATGATTTTGGGAAGTCACATAAAATTAATTAAACTAGAAGAAAATATTTATATTTTACGTTATAAGAGGAACAAAAACAGATGGAAGACTTACTGAACTTGTTTCAAAATTGTATGGTAAACCATTTCAGACTTATTTCTACTTCTCTTTGAGTCAGTGGTATTTGTCGTGGTTCCTGTTACAGCTTCCAACACAACTGCTGTAGAAGCCTCAACAGAGTTAGCTGCCTTGTCTCCATAGACCTCTATGTAATTTGTGTCCCTAACTACCTTTGGAGTAGCCCAGGCTTAAAATTCCGAGTGGAACAAGGAATTTTGCTGTGAAATAAGATGAATGTAATCAATTATGTTTTGTATGCAGGTCTGGAAGTGTGAGAAACCATTGGACTGAGATTTACTCTTTTGTGGAAAGCCTAGCTGAGAAGTTCATAAGGTAGTTTTCGTAAGCTTATATTTTAATTTGCTATATATATAATTTATTTTTTCATTCACTGCTTGTTAACAAATGAAAATCTGACCAAATAATATGTGTATGTGACATGGATCTGGCTTGTTCTTCTGTTTCAGTCCAATGTTGCGGATGTCTTTCATCGTTTTTTCTTCACGAGGCACTACAGTCATGAAACTAACCGAAAACAGGCAAGTACTCCCCACAGCTTTCATCCAGAACTACCCTCCATCCCCGCTTTCAAGCAGCAACTGGTCCCAAACCCAGAATTTGGAGGTGTGTTTTGGTCCTTGGTATGGCACCAACTGAAATACTTTCCACTGTTCCCAACTGAAAGAGGGCTTAGAAGGCCTTTGGGTTTCCCATTACCATTTTGTTTTCAGCCATACAAGAGAAGGGCAGCTCTAGGCTGTTCTTTACCACAGTATTTCACGGACGAACTGTGTTTCCAGTCAGGGATTTGTATACATCCTCACTATCCCCAGCTACCCAAATAAGGGCAGTTCTGTGTAAGAGATCTCAGACCCTGAGCTGATGAGCAAAAGACTGTATGAAGTCCCACAATGCACTTCGAAGTGACCCAAAGCCTTGAACTTTATGCCAGCAGCTGTACCCAGGTTGTACCCAGTGCTGGAGCACTACCTTGCCAGGCTGTTGCACAGCTCTCCTGGGCTACCTTCAGACAGCACCTATGCCAGAGGTGGTTTGCAAAGCTAAGCAATGGTTTCTTGAGAAAAAAGAGAGCCTGAGGCTAGAGCAAAATTGTTGTTGCCACCTTCACAACTAAATCCTCTTTTTTAAAAAAACCAAACCAAAAAACCAAACAAAAACCCCAAAACGACCAGCAGCATCAAAAAAACCTAAAACCACACCAAAAAAACAAAGCCAACCCCAAAACAACAAATCTGAATAATTGTGGATTTAATTTGTCTCACATAGAAATCCATGTCATGGATGTGTTTCTAAGCATTTTCTTTCATTTCAACTTAATGCCCCTGCTTTTGCTGCTGCTTCTGTCCGTGTGAGAGGGCCTCAGTATTATGGTGCACTCTACAAATAAAGGGGGCACTGGAGCAGTCTTGAAAGAAACGCACACACATTTTGTACTCCAGGGCCTCATCCAAAAGCCAGAAACCCTGCTGGAGTCTTATATTTCTGCTGGCTCCACTGAGTATTGGCTCAGGTGTTGTACCTTGGTGAGAGAGCTCAAACTTGCGTACTTCTCCCAAGTGGATTTGCTCTTTGCAAGGTGGAAAGTAGACAGGAACCCTGTGGCAATACGTTGAACATGGTATTAGAATGTTCTCTTTCTTCAACTCCTGTTCTCTGTGTGATTTACCATGTATGTCTTTTCAGCTCGTTTTATGTTTTGAAAGGGTAAAAATGTGCTTTTTACCCTAAGAACACGCCCAATCCCAGCTCCTGATTTTACCTTGATCCCACATAGACTCCTCTGGTAATTGGGGTTGTGCTGCCTGAAATGCCCAGCTGTGAAACTGAGTTTAGAGAGGCATTCACTGTCTTTTTTAAAAAAAGAATGTCCCATAGCACCTGGAGCTGATGTTTGGAGTGCCTACATCTTGCCTGTTGAATATTTATGCCTTATTTGCCTTATTTGTGTTCCATTAATATAATGAAAACTTTGCTAAGGATCAAGGTCTTTCAGTGATTAATTAAGTTATTAATTTCCCTGAGCTATCCTCTTGCTTAACAGGTATTCGTGGGGTAAGAGGCTATGCAACAGGAGTCATGGTGTCAAAGTCACCTTGCTCTTACCAGGGAACAATCTGTGCCCCAGGAAGGTTGATCAGTCCCTGGTCTAGGATAGGAAATTCTCATCATTCCTATCCTGTTCTCTTATCTTTGGCCTCTGTCTTTATAATGGAAAAGTCCTAATCCCAACTGTCCTGATGATTGATTAAATGCAGAGTTTTTATTTGTCCCATTTTTGTGACAGGGTTATAAGCTTTTAAATTCTCATCCCATCTGCAGTTTGTCAGAGTTTAATATCTGGCATTTGCTTTAATTCAATCTCATCCTGTCTGACAGTATACCAGAATGGGGGAGCAGGGACAGAATTGCACCCTTAAAATGTGTTAACCCGAACATTGTACGTCCAGTTTTGTGCTCCCATAGGTGTGTGGCTGAAAAATTGTGGATTTTGAGAAACCTTGGTTTTACCAGTGTTTTAGCTGCTATGTATGCACACTGTGCAAAGTATTGACAGGGTGCATAATCTAGCTGTGATACAGGAATATCTCAAAAAAAAGAACTTTTATTAAAATTTTATCTGTTTGTTTATTTATTTATTTATTATCCAAAGGGAAGCCATAAGACGAGGGCTCGACATTCTTCAGTATGAAGTGCCTGGAGGAGACACATTCATGCATGAAGGATTTAAAAGGGTACATATCGCAGTGCCTCCTTTCTTTGATTTATACATATAAACTTTACTTTGCTTGCTGCCACTGTACTTATGAGCTAACAATGTTTTACACTTCATTGCAGGCAAATGAGCAGATTTACCACGAAACCTATGGAGGTATGTGTTGTATATTGCTCACGTTATATATCTGCATTAAAAAGACAGGGATGATAGTTCTTTATATGACCTGCAGTAAACCCGCTGAAAGAAGTGTTGGAGAAGGAATTGGTGTTACACAATCACTACATTCCATTTTGACTACAGCCCTACTTTTAAATGCGTGATTCATGGTTTATTAAGACCAGAGGAGACCAGTATGATCACAGATCTGACCCAGTCCAGAATAAAGACCAAAGCATTACAGCCAGAACTGCCTGTCCTGCACCCAGGGGACAGGAAAACCCAGATTTTCTTGCACCCTTCTGTCCTGATGCACTCTGCCTTGTGCGCCCAAGTCCTCATCCTCATTAGTGTATGTATGAATGCAATCCGCTGAGATTTTTGTATCAGTATGAATTATTTGGGATCAGATTGTGAGTTCCTAACATGTAAATTTTCACTAAATTTTGAGAGGGAAATGTATTTGTGTTTTCTGTCTGTGCCAAAAGAAGGCCTAATTAGTTAAACTGAACACTTCTTGCCTGGTTTGTACCCTTGTGTGAGGTTGTTCTCATTAGCGGGCTGGTGGTCTTTTTGGAAGATGGAGAAATGGGTCAGTGCCTTTTCAATGAAATAGGCTGTGAATGTAGAGTCTTCGGCAGCGATTCTACATGGCTTCTCAGGCACTTCTGCCAGTGGAATCAAGAGTCCTGAGGAGTCCAACTGAAACCTATTTTTCCTCTTCATAACATATCACTAAGAACTAATGAACTATTCTGGAATTTAATTAGGAGTAGATGAAATCTGGATTTATAAGCTAAAATATCAGAGAAGAAACAAGTGTTCAAAAGAAAACAAAATCTCAACATTTTCAGCCTTTTTCCATCATGCTGCGCAGAAATTTTCCCCCCATGTTGCAGGTCATTTTTTTAAGATTTATGTCCGTGTCTGACATGACATGGGAAGGACTGCATGGCATAAGAAACCTGTCAGAACTAATCAGTCTTTTATTTCAGACAGTATGGGGAAAGACACTTGAAATTGTAACAGATTATTTTGAAAAAATAACAAATACTTCCCTGAAAGTAACATGTATATGTATTACTTACTTTGCTTAAGAACTATTGAAGCACAATAGTTGATTGAGCCACGGTTTGCATATTAATTTGGTTTTATTTTGTTAATGTGTTGCCTTTTTCTAGGTAGTATTGTATTCTATATTGCATTACATACATAGCTATCCAAAATCTATGCAAGGTTTTCACTAAAGCTTAGGTGGGATATGAAATGTCTTATCACGAGACATGAATTTTCTTCAATGGACCTGATCTTAAGGTTTTCACACACTCAGAATTCCTGTGAACTTCACTGACAGGTCTTGTTGCTCAAGAAGTGTAGGGCTGAACCCCACTATAGAAGCACTCTTCATGCCGTGTTCAATGGGGTTGCACCTTGAAAGTCTAGTGGAGGGCAAGGTAGGATGGCAGGAAAGCTCCTCTTGCAGAGGTATCTCCTACTGCAGTCTCTGGACAAGGTTCGTGTAGAGACATGTTTGTCAAGAGAAGAGAGGAAACCTCTCCCTCTCTGCAGATCCATTTTGCCACTTCTCCACATGAAGGGGTGTAATCTGATGGGTGCTGTATTATACTCAGAACAGAGAAGTTTGTGTGTGGACCTTGCTTGCATAGGTTTTGGCTTACTGCATGCTATTATGCATCTGATCTTCAGATGCTATATCTCCAATAAAGTCTGTACAAATCAGGCTGAGTCTGGCTTTACGGTTTTGCATTTATTTGTCAGCCAAAAGCAATGCCTCACTTAAGACTTTTTTCATTGCTGAGTCCCGTGTTATACGTATGCAATCTGTTAACTGTCCTCCATGTAGGAGTTCGGACCGCTAGTGTGATTATTGCTCTGACGGATGGAGAACTGCAAGATGTTCAGTTTTATTATGCAGAACAAGAAGTAAGTCACCTTCACGTTTATCCAAACTAGCTTATGTCAAACCTATAGGCATTTATTGCTGGCTCCACTGATTATATGGCTTTGCACTTAATGGCAATTTTTTTTAGGCCAACAGAGCCAGAAGCTTTGGAGCTATTGTTTATTGTGTTGGAGTGAAAGATTTCAATGAAACTCAGGTAACTTTGCTTTCTTTCTTCTTGTTTTGTTTTTCTGTTATACTGTGCACAAGTAACAGCATCAGATGAAGGCATTTATTTAATTACTTGAGGCATAAATCATTTTGTGTCAGTATGATGTCTTTTAGCAAGTATGAAAGGGCCCAGTTTTGTTCACTGTAATTTTGTTTTCCTCATGATTTATGATTGTCTTTCTTTGCAGCTGTCAACAATTGCTGACAGCATCGATCATGTTTTTCCAGTTACGGGAGGCTTTTATGCCCTGAGAGGAACCATTGATTCAGTAAGTTGGGTAGTCTGAAACCCAGAAAAGGACACCCTTTCCTGTATTAATAAAGCATAGATAAAAAGAATTGCCAAAAATGCTATTATCTAAATCTTTTAGATTCTCAAGAAATCTTGCATCGAGATCCTAGCGGCTGAACCATCGAGTGTTTGTGCAGGAGGTAAGTTTCCACAAGAACAATGTGATAAGGCAAATGAATGACAATGATGAAATGTCAGTAGCTACCTAATGTGGTATTGGAGCTGAAGCCCGTGGATGTGTTAGAGCATCCCCTCGGGCTGTGGCTAAAGCCCTGTGTGTTCCTTCTCACTTGAGGAAAAAAATTGTGCTGATAAACACGTAGCTTCTGTGGCTGAATGACAGCTTGGAGAGTTGACTGAGGTAGCACTAAGGGAATTGGGGATACTGCTTTTTAAATTATCTGAGAGAAGGAGGAGACATAAGTGATGTAAAGCCAGACTGCCAGAGGTGCTATAGAGTCTAGAGATGATGTCTCACAAATTTCTGGAAAGACTGCATTCCTGGGATCTGCTAGGACTCGTGAGCAGTTAGAAGAAGATTTTGCAAAACCTTCACAGAAATCTCAGGTTTATTGAACCAGATATAATTAATTGCATAGGCCAAGGTACCTAGTGTGTTTTCCAAAGTACTAATGTTTTACTTATTCACAATGAAAGAGCCATTAGTGTATATGGTAAACGTGAAGAATCCCCAGAGGAGCTGTTGGTAATTTCATGCCTTTCATGTCTAGTATGTTTAACTTGGATTTGTTCTGGTTTACATTAGCAATTCACTTGCTGTGTTTCTGTCTACTTAAGAGGCTATTGCAGCAGAGTAAGAGTGACACCATAAGTTTGCTGGAAGGTACAGTTTACAGCATGGTTGTTTAGATCCAGTGTTTACTGTCTTGTGTTCATTTCCTTATACACCGTAAAAATGAGCATATAAAAATAAAATAGCGATGATGCATGAAAGCTGACCTCAAAAACAGATAAAAATAGGAAACTCAGGAAAAATCTAATAAATATCACAGAGAAGAGAAATTGTTCACTCTTCATTTCCACATGTTGATCACAACATGATCTTGCCCTGAGTATTTCAATTTAAAATGAAATATCCTCGTATCTTTTGAACTATATCTAAATGTACAATTGTGGACTAGGCGTTTGTGATAAAATATTGTCTGTGGAAAAAATTAAAAACTGAATGATTTTGCTTTTAAAAATCTCCTTGTGGAGTTGATAAAAAAAATAATTTAAAGCTTTGACATTTCAAAGCTTTTTTTTTATTTTATACTGATAGTCTTTCTTTTTTTGCTTGCTTTTTGTATATCAGGCAGTTTTTTGTACACCAGTTTATTGCAAGCTTTCCTGTTCACCAAAAATTGCAGTTAGCTACATGAAAATGTGAGTGTTCCAATAGGAGGGATTTCAGTAGTATTCTTGTGATTTTTTGGAACAATGTTAAGAATACTGGAAAGTTGAATTTGAAACCATTTTTTCGAATGGAAATTTGAAAATATTTTTCTAAAGTATTTGAGCAAATAAATTTTCAAGAGAAGATTTGCTTTTAAAAAATATTTGTTTCATAAAAAAGTAGAATTTCTCTTTTTCGAAAAGAATCAGTTTGATTTCCGGTTCATGCATTCAAACCACTTCATTTTTTTGCCAAGCTTGCTAGGTAACTAGTTTATCACAACTGTGATTAAAAATAAAAAATAAAAAAAAAAATGTTGTATTACTTGCATCTGTAAAAATTTTTCAGTGTCTTTGTGGCTTTTGAATCAGACCAATATAAATCAGTCAGGACCATTTTCTGTGTGTATCGCTGCTGATTCAGCAAAATACCAGCACTTGTTTCACTTAAATTCTGAGGTTTGCTCTGTCCCTGTTTTCAAAGCCGTCCGGCAAAGGCTGGCACGTGGTGAAGCGTGGTGCTGAATCACCAGGGCATGAAGACTTGGATCTTGCATGCTTGAAACTTTACTTATAGCAGCAGGGAGCTTGACAATAGGAGGAAGCCAAAACTGCAGCTCCGAATGGTGCATACTGTTCTTGTGGGTTAAATGGTCTTTAGCACGAAGAATCAGGCCTGAAATAGCTCTTATTATGAGTCTAGTCCTGCAAGGCTTATCTGAAATGAACTCCTGGAAGAGATTTTATATTGTGAGGCTGCAAATATTTACACTTGTGCTTGGCTTTATTATCTATCCTTTGTTATCCCATTTACTTCAACATAGCCAAAGATTCATCTTTATAGCTTTGTGCACCACTGTCTCCTGGAGGGAATCTCCTGAGATTGAACAGCTCTTTTCATGGTATGAATCCAGATCCTGAATCCAGTTCACTGGACAGTCCAATATAGTTCTACTGTATATGTAATGTAATTTATTTTTCAATGTACTTTATTTGACTTTAACGCGAAAAGTACTGAAGCCTATGAAGTAATTTCAAAATTCTAATGCATTTCAAATTTAGGTAATTGCTAAGACAGTTTACTGATAATGTATAGGTAAGATATATAGCCATTGAATCCTATATAAAAATATTTATACACCTGCACTTAGAACTGGCTGAAAACTAGAGCATAAGATTTCCTAGAAATGCACCATTCCTCACCCTTTTTTTTTCCAAGACAGTAATTTTATTTAAAAAAACCCCATATAATTGAAACTTGCATTTCAAAATTTTAGTTGAAAAATAGTAGACATTTTTAAAGAGTGCAATGTGTTATCACATTCTCCAGCAAAGAAGCTTGCTTGTTTACAGCCTTGAAATGTGGCTCTGTCCATGATTTTTGTATAAAACTTATCTGAGTGAGGAGGTGATAATCAGTTTGGCTTTTATCCAGCAGCATTACTAGTTTTTGGAATCTGGTGTGAGATCATGAGGGCTTTTGTTGCTCTGTGGAAGCCAGTTGTGATCAGGGCTTAAAGCAGACTGACCCACTCCTTGTAACTGTTCTTGCAACTCATAATTACCACTGTGCTGGTGGTTATAGGTAATCTCGGCTTCATTTTTGACTTGCCAGAACTTTAGTAAAATGCTGATGAAACAATTTCCACATGGTGACGATTCCAGTTGGGGCTCTGGCTCTCTGTGACGAAGCTGTCTGGCAAGTCCATTTACAAATTGATCTCGTCATGTTGTGACAGCTATCTGATGCTTAATGCTTTTTGACCCTGCAAATTCATCGTCCCAAATGTGCAGCAATATAGTTGGGTCCTTCCTGTTCCCTCTAATTTAAAGTGACCAAGACATGCAGCCTGTAAACAGGCTATCAGTGTAGAATTGGAGGTGCCTCATATCCTGTTTGACAGCATCATTGCTTTGATTATGCTTACGGTACATGGATGTGATTGAAAGGTTTTGTTGGATGTGGCATCCTACTGGCCACATCAACTACCAGGTGTGGATGCAAGCCGTCAGCTTCTCATCAGAGTCACAGAAGCGAAGCCGACAGCGCAGCCAGTGCACACCAGCTTCAACCTACCATCTCGCTGCCAGCGCCGCCCGGTTATTTCAGTGCTGACCTTTTTCCCTTCGCTGTCTTGTCAAAAGCTACAATCTACGATCTGACAGTAACTAAGGAAGAAAAGGACGCAGTCAGAGCCAGAGCGCAAAATTAAATGGAATTAGCCATTTCAACAGACCATCATCCAGAACATGTTAATGCTCTGGAGCATCCAAAGGGGCAGGCTTCTTGACAGTAACAACCAAATCCAGTACCAGCTGTTCACATTTCCATGCAAGTCTGGTATTGAAACTATATTGTCAGCTTGTGTTGGTGGACAGGTTACTACCCAGTCAGTTATTAATGACTGACTGTGCAGAGTGGCAGTGATGGTGAAAAGAAGGGCAGGAGAGGTAAACTGTCTTGACAAGACTAAACTTCTAGATGTAGCTTTTACCTTTGATGTTTTGTGTTGAAAGTCGCTTACTTGCTGCATCTTTTTAAAGCCACTGAAATAGCTATCAATTATGCCTTTGTGGTTGCTGCCTTTTAAGACCATTAATTCGGGAGAGGAGAAAAAAAAAGTAAGTGCAATTTTATTTCAGCAAGCTGCTTTTATAATATAGAATTAAGAGGAAAAAATAAATTATCTTAGCTGGGTGTTCAAGTCGCTGTGGAGTAGGCTGGCTACAAGCAAGTTTGTGGTAATGCATGGTCCCAGGCAGGTAGTTCTGGCGCGTGGGCAGAGGCCCCGTTGCCCTCAGGGCTGACCGTGACTCCGAGCTCTGCTGGCAAAAAAAGGGATGCTCATCAAGAATAACTCTCAGCATATCAACTGGGTTAGTTGTGGAATGGCTCAAGGCATGAATCAAACTTAGAGTAACTCCAGATTCTTACTGGAGTAAGAAGCAGCTGAATCTGCCCTACAGTCCATTTTTCTTTGTTTTAAAGAAGCGCCCTCCACCCCCAGTGGGAACCAGGAGGTATAACCCTTCCCTTAAAAAAGAGCCCAAATTGTGATGCTGGCTTTGTGTGTTTGGCTTGTGATGGTGCTCAGTGAGGTCTCAAATTTGATGGTCTTTTTCAGCAAAGTGCCAAAGTATGTGTTTCACTTCAATATGCACTCCAGTAGATATTTTCTTTTTCCCCTCCCAAAATATCTTCTGATTCCCGTGTTCCTTGCAACCTGTGTCAGTTCAGAGCACTGCTCTAAGGGAAGTTACCACGAGGAAAGCCAGAGTGTGGGTTTCCAGTGCTTGATCATAACTTGTGCATGCCCTTGTCCAATTCACCCAGAGTTGTGTTAGGCCTCAATGTAGTGAGAATGTGTTTTTGGCAAGAACAAACTGTTTGTACAGAAAAGTTGAAGCACTCCACATCCTCATGCTAGCTTGTCTTGCAGTAACTTGATAGTGAAGAGCAGGCAGACTAAGCTGAATATGTATTTCAGCCACCTTTTGGGCCTCATGTAGTGTTATCCAAAGAGAACTTCTTCCTCCAAAGCATACAAATAACATGGCAGTACATCATATGAAATGTTATCAGAAGCCAGATCTCGTATCACTAAAAGTTAGGTACAGCTCCCCTCAATCCTATCAACATTGTTTTCCTCTAATTTTTAGTATGTTAGTCAAAATGTAATTGATAATGCATGTGGACTTGTTCATGATGGTTTTGCTTGCTGCTAGTGGAGAACTTCTATGCAGTTTATTCTTATTTTTCTGTGTGTAGCTTGAAGATTAATTGATCCTGTGTTGTGCTGCTGTCCCCCTGGTATTGGGCTGATCTCAAATGCTGCTCAGTGGCTGGTGTAAGCGATCTCTGTGGAGGACTCAGCTGAAGCAGGAGATTTATGTATGAAAGTGCAGCTGCTTCTGTGCTTTCCCTTGCTGTGTGCCGTGGGTGTCTGCTGTCAGCTGGCTCTTGTGTGTAGCATCAAAGGGAGTTTCAAAAATACATTTGGCACAGAACAAATTTGTAATGTCTCTTCACCTGTCTACATTATCTCCTTGATCTGCTTGAGGTTAGGATGGCTCTACAGAGGGACCTGGAGAGACTGGCTCAATGGGCCAAGGCCAATGGTATGAGGTCCAACAAGGTCAAGTGTGAGGTCCTGCACCTTAGATCACAACAACCCTGTGCTACAGGCTTGGGGCAGAGTGGCTGGAAGGCTGCCTGGCGGAAAAGAACCTGGGTGTGTTGGTCGACATGTGGCTGAATATGAGCCAGCAGTGTACCCAGGTGGCCAAGAAGGCCAACAGCGTCATGGTTTGTATCAGAAATAGTGTGGCCAGCAGGACTTAGGAAGTCATCGTCCCCCTGTACTCAGCACTGGTGAGGCTGCATCTTGAGTACTGTGTTCAGTTTTGGGCCCCTCATTACAGGAGGGACATTGGGGTGCTGGAACATGTTCATAGAAGAGCAATGAAGCTGGTGGAGGGTCTAGAGCACAAGCCCTATAAGGAGCAGCTGAGGGAACTGGAGTTGTTTAGCCTGGAGAAGAGGAGGCTTGGGGGAGACCTTATTTGAACAGAGCTGCTGCTGAAAGCCAAGTGCCATCTGGTGTGTGGAGGTAGGAGGAAGGACTTGTGGTTAGCAACGGTGTCTGGCCCAAAAGCCATGGAGGAACCATGAAATGACATCAGCCATGTCAGGCTCACAGTATTACTGTGGCACCTTTAATTAAGGCATTGGGGGGTCAATGGGATGCTTGCGGGAGGAGCCTTGAGATGAGTGTTGCTCTGTGAAGCACCAGTACCACTATGGCACTCTTGGCCATTGCTGCTGAATATTGAGAGTGCCAGTGTGAATGTTTTGATTCAGGTATAGTGCAGAGAACTGCCATTGTCCTGTCGTACTTCAGATCATTCTGGAAAGAAATGCTGTATTTGAGCTATTTTTCACAACTTTCCTGTTTTTACTTACAGAATCCTTTCAAGTTGTGGTAAGAGGCAACGGCTTTTATCATGCAAGAAATATTGACCAGGTACTCTGCAGCTTCAAGCTCAATGACAGCCTTACTATCAGTAAGTTTGCAGGCTAATGGATTCCAGTGTCCCCTGTGGCTGTGTCACCTCATGAGCAATAGGTGGCACAGCCCACCTCTTGTCCGTGTTGGGGGACTGCTTGCAGTGGATGTGGGGGGATCTGGGAGGGGATCTACACCTAACAGAAGTTTGAAATTTATCCTTATTCAATCCTGTGGGCATTGTGTCGTGAGGGCTTTCGTGGGGTGTGCTGCTGCCCAATGAATTTCAGTGTCATTGCAATGATGCATATAGGTGATGCATACAGACAGTGAGGACTGGGTATCAGGCTTTAAGAGGGAGAAGTAAAATTGCTCTCTAATCCCTTGTTCATCACCAGTAAAAAGAAATAATGCTATCTTGATCCCCTGCTGCTGTCTTCAGACTGTTCACTAATTCAGGAGACACTCACCATAAAGCTCCATTCCTCTCTGACACCAGTTGTTGGGCTCATCACAGAAAGCATGTAACGTGGAAACTCCCTGTCATCACTGTGACAAACGGGGTCTTTTGTTTGCTGTCTCAGCAGCCAGGCGAAGGACTGAATGGCCAAAAAAGATTGAGTGTCCAGTTTCTCAGCAGTCTTCTCTTATTCCTGAGAAGCAGTGTATGGCTGGCAGGGTGAAGCACAGTGTGGGGAGGGGAGCTTTGCTCCTGTTCTGTATATGCTACCCTTGTTGGCTGAGCACAGTAGAGGCTTTCATATCCTGTCGCGGTCAGACTGGTGCCTTCCCTAGCAGTGAATTCGCTTACAAGAAGGGAGCACATGAATCGCTCCTTCATTTCCCATCCTAGTTGCCTACGTGGAGGCTGCATTAAATAAACTCTGGTGGTCTTGCTCTCATTCCACTTACAGATACCCTTTTCTAGGGATCTGTTTCTTGTGGTTTACCAGGTAGACAGACTTTTGGTTTTTCCTTCCATGTCCCTAATGCACTGGCACCTTGACTGGACTTCACACACTGAGCGGTGACCTGGGCCTGGAAGTACGCAGGAGGAGAAATATCCTAATTCCACATCTTCTCCATGCTGTGTTCTCCTTGGGTTAGGTCTGCAACACTGATCTATTCTGACTGGCTTTTTTCCCCTTAGGCTGGCCCTAAAACATGCAACTATAATTTTCACAGTCTCATCTTTGCCGAAGCAGGGAAATGAACTTTGTCTTCAGGTGTACTTGGGGTGGGTGAAGCCTGAAGGAACAACTCTCATATCTGTTGTTGCTCGAGTTAATTTTTTTCTTTTTGCCTAGGTAGAAAGAGTAATCAAGCCTCTAAGGTTTAAATGAGCTGACAGCTTTTACCAGCCCCTAATTCACTTGGCTTGGACTTTTGTGGACCAGTCTTTCCCTGGACTAGCACCTTAGCTGCTTTGCTGGGCCATTTGGAGTTAACGTCTGGTCACAGCAGTGACTTGTCTGCTCTTGTGCCTCAATTTATGCACTTTTAGTGGAGCGGCATTGCAGGATTACTGCTGTGGCTCCTCTTAGTGTTCATGGCGCTTGGAATTCTGGGTGTGGTTTTTGAAAGCAACAGGATTAGCACTGCTTATTCTTGGAGCAGCAGAGTGCAGGGAGGCAGGAAAACACCCATTGCCTTGCTTTTGATTGCCTGTATCAGTTATGGTCCCCTTCTGCCTGTCTCCCATATATGACCAAGCAAGTTGGTTATTTTTTTTTGTTTGTTTTTTCTTTTCCCCTCTGGTGTCTGTCCACTTCAGTCCCATCCCACCTCTGTTATTCCTTTTCCCTGGGCTCAAACAGTGAAGCTTTGGCTTCTCCTGTGCGTGTGTTTGGAAGTGGGTATGCAGAAGTTGAACCCTATACTAATATGAGTAGAGTTTGCATGCACTTGTCAGACAGACAAGATGAACGTTTCTCAAAGCTGGCTTCCAAATGGCTGATCACTGCTGTCAGGAACAGAGATGTACTCCCATTTCTTAGTGGTGGTGTCTCTAACCTGATAACATTATATGGGCATCAACAAGAATGGTCATCCAAGTACTTGGCTTTGTAATCAGTACCATTGGGGAATACTGGTACTTGCCTATATACTGAACTGATCTGTAGCTCTTGCTGGTGTTAACAGTTCTCCAGGGGGTGGTCTGCTTGGTGCAGTTTCTTTTTTTCATCCATAACAGTTATATTCATTTCTTTTCAGATGAAAAGCCAACCCTTGTTCATGATACTTATTTACTTTGTCCTGCCCCAGTGATAGAAGATGCTGGACAGTAAGTATTGCTTTCCAGCACGTGTCAAGAGAGAGGGGACTTCTGGATGAGGATGTCATTACTGAGCTAAGAGCTCAGAATTTTGCCCAAAGTGCAAAGCTAATAAATTTGTGTGTGTGTGGCAGGATTACCTCCATCCCCTTTGTGCCAAATCCTCTCCTAGTATGAGCCAGCATAGCTCTATTCAATGTTTTGTCTTTAGCACAGCTTAATCAAAGGCCTTGTTGGACCATGGTCCCGAATTATAGAATGGTAATTTCTCCTCTGTTCCTACATCCTGTTTTTTCAGACCAAAGGTAATTGAATTCCAGGCAAACTTTTCATTTTGGTTGAAAAGAGATGCTTGATTTGAATTCCTTTGCTGCTGTTGTAGATGTTGCTTCTTGTCTTTTGCCCTGCTCAGGCTCACATTGGTATTTTTCAGTTGTTGTAATCTTGCAGACTGCTGGAAGAGATGGCACGAGGCCCTGCCTTCCCCCTGGGTGATCTTGTGGGTGCTTAAATACTGCACTAGGGGTGAGGGGCAATGCCTCCCTTCCCTATCCTATTTGTGGGTGAGGGAAAGTTGTTTGGTGGGATTTTTGTGGGCTTTGTTTGTTTGATTGTTGTTTGTTTGGTTTTTTTCTCAGACTTTCTCTGATACTGGAGAATGGCTACGGCCAGATTCTTTTTCCACTGTCATTTTGGTGTTTTTACCCCTTGACCTCATTGCAAGTGTTCTGGTTTTGCTTGGATATAAAAGAAAACGCGTTCTGGCTCCTTAAGCTGCAGAAGGGGTTTAAAAAAAAAACAAACCACCTTAAATTTTCTTGTGCTATCTAAGGTACTATTGCAAACGTCTGAGACTTTATGTTATGACTCACTGTCCTAGTGGCCTTTGCCCCAGGTGGGATGGTGGTTTTTTAATAAAGAGCATATGCCCCAACTCAATTAAGCCAACATAAAAAGAATAGCTCCTGGGTAGGCAGAGGGACAAATGCAGGTAAGCACTTGAAGCCATGAAAATGCCTTGACTCAGCAGGGCATGTTATCCATGCATGTTCATGAGCCAATGGCTAAAACACAGCCAGAATAAAGGGAACAATGGGTATAAAGATGACACTAAAAATAAGTGTATGTGTTTTGTGCTTTAGGGTGGTTTTCCTACAAGTCAGCATGAACAACGGGCTCACATTCATCTCCAGCTCTGTCAGCATCACCAGCACACAGTGTGTAAGTAATTGCAATGGGGCTTGACAGAGAAACCATGAGATCTTAGAAAGAGACGGTGGCTCTTCAGGCAAAGCCTCCTTGAGTGAGCATGAGCTCTCTATGGCTTCTGCATTATGGTTATTGATGGGATCCCAGCAGTTCTTTGAAAAATAACCAGGGCTAGTTAAGATTAAATCATTATTGATGATGCATAGATCATGATAGATTTACTGAATAAAAAATCATAACAAAGGCACCCTGTCCATTCCTATCCCAGGAAATAGAGATCCTCAAAGCTAGGATCTGACTAGAAGGGAATCTGTGAAAATGAAGGAAAGATCATCATGAAGCAACACCCTGTTGAGCTTTGGAATCCCTTATGGGACCTGGGGTGAAAGGTGCAACTCCCAGGGCTTGGATCTGGAAGGGACACAGCATGGAAGGTCCTCTAAACTTACATGATTATTTTTTTGGTTGGAGCTTACAGCGTTTGTTCTTAGACCCTCGCAATTTGCCTTTGCTAGTTCAGGATTCATTAAGGTGTTTTTACAGTTTTAGTGAGAGGAGCTGGTTCCTTTTCTCCTGATGTCACAAGAGATGACCAGAAAGAGAGGGAAGCTTTTTGGGATGAGCGTCTTGATAAAATGCTGCTGCTCAGCATAGCCAAGGGAGAATGTGCTGCTGTGGGACAGCAGTGGTTGCAATATGAGCATCTACTGGTCAAAAAGACCACCTATCTTTAGGTGGAGCATCAGGGACCAACAGCTAGAAGTGGTCCTTTAGCAAAATCTGATTTTAGAATCAAACAATCAAAATGAAGAAGCTGACTACTGGATAAGCAGTCATTGCCTTTGCCTTGGAGTAAAAATAGGCAACACCCATAGCTGGTGCAAGCAAGTACAGTAGCTAAAGATT
This sequence comes from Larus michahellis, assembly GCF_964199755.1. Lineage (NCBI taxonomy): Eukaryota > Metazoa > Chordata > Aves > Charadriiformes > Laridae > Larus > Larus michahellis. The sequence goes on along the minus strand of NC_133901.1, from coordinate 52,672,052 downwards.
TGGCCTTGTGCTTGTGGATGAAATAAAGTTTGGTCAAGGACCTGATAGCAAACAAATTGTATCAAAGTTGAGCTTTATTATTATTAGTGTCAAAAGGACTTTTATAACCTATGCCAAATGCTGTCATATTGGTTTGGAATCATTGTTGGCCTTTTTGACAGCTGCAGAACAGAAGGGAAGGAAGGAAGAAAGAGGCAGTGACTGGAACTTGCAAATCGCATTTTCTGATGTTTGGAGTAATGAAGCTGGGAAATCTCACACCAGATTGCTGAAACAGTCCGGGTGTGGGGACTCAGAATTTATCAGAGATGTTTGCTGCTTCACCTGATTATTTTTATTTTTTCAAAACTTTTCCTCCAAATTTTCTACACTGAAGACTGATGTTTTCACATGTTATTTCCCTCTTCTACCTCGGATACAATAAAACCTTTTGAGTCTGCAGGGAAACACAAGTGCTAACTGATGTGTTTAGTTACCCATATGTAATTCATTTCTAATGAAGACTGAAGTCTTAGCCCTAGCTGGGGTTCCTACAGGCCAGAGTGTGGACGGAGGAAGCTTTCCTCTCGATAGCCTTAGGATAGAGAGAGGAATCCAATCTCCAGTCCTGTCAATCTGACGATTTTTGACCAGCCTCTTGCAGATTGAATGTGAAGGAGGCAGGGAGCCTGATTCTCAGCTGGTACAAGAAAAGACTGTCTCACTCCAGTTACATCCCATAAGCAAGGAGGTTGGCAGTTCAGTTTCCAACTTTGTCTTAATTTCATGCATTTCACTCTTCTTGTTTTAGACACTCCCTCCATTTCCTTTCCTCTCCCGTTTCCTTTTCTGTGGGTGGCAGTCAGCTGGCCTGCTCAGCTCTTCTCCCCAGCTGGCCCTTCTATCCTTTCTGTACAGTAAGTATCTTCACTTTACTCCTAAAGCCTCTGTGTGATCGCTGTGCTTGTTTCTGTTCAGCTGCATGAAGTCTGCTATTTCCTTTCTGAAGTCCAGCTTCACTATGATGCTTTGTATATTTAATCGTTAAAAGAGGACTCTTTAACTTCTTGCTGCCAGCAGCTCCTGAGCTGCTGCTGGCAAATGTCTCCACAGTTTATATGAGCACTTAGCATGGGAAAAGCAATGCCTGGGAACAAAGACTACAAAACAAGGAGGTAATGTGTTTCTGGAGTAACAGTAGCGGTGGTATGTGCATCTGTGGCTCATGCACTGCATTGCTACTGTGCTTGGATTTGTTTTTAAGGCATGTAGCAATACCTCTTAAAGTTATGCTTGACTTTTATTCATCCTTTTCTCAGCAAACTGACTTCACTGGGAATTCATGCCTCTCAAGTGTCTGCTTTCCAGAAGCATTAGTGCTACATGGGGCCAGAGAAGGGAACTGCAGCTGCATAGTGTGTCTTCTAACAGGACTCCTTTGAGTACAGGGTCTGGCACACGTCGCAGCACTCCACCTTGTCTTTCTTCTGCTCCCTGACCAAATGAATGAGGAGAGCTAAATAGTGTATCCCAGAACAAGTCAGTTTGTCGCACCTATAACAATAAGGCACAGACTAGTGGAGGGATGGTGATGCTGTGACACAGAGATATGGAATACTGGGCTACCTGCCTAAAAGCATGGAGTAGGAGCTGTGGTTTTGTTAGTCCCGTCTTGAACATGTCAGTCCTGACAGCTCTAGGATTTGGCCTGAGGAAGAACTAGGTACCACCCAAATCAGCCACTTGGGATCTCACCCAGACTTTGCTAAACTCTTATCAGCTGGTACTTTAGTTTCCACCCTCAACCTTTTCATTGTCCGAGGGGAAAACAAACCCACTTGGAACAGTGAAGGGAACTCCTGTTGTAAAAGGGGCTAAGCATCAGTTTCTGGTGTTATGGGAATTCGGCAAGTAGTTTCAGATTTACTAAGGTGAATCTCATGGACATTATCCTCAATAAATCTTTGGAACTTGCTTTCTTTCCGTTTATCCTCCCACCTATCCTCCTTTGAAAATCTCTTCTCTAGCCAGCTCCTATTCCCTCAGCCTGATTCACAGATCTTTCTTTAAGTGCTTTTCACATCTTCCTAGTCCCTGGATATCCTGTAGTTTGCTGAAAGGTTTTGCCTGTTCTGTGGTACCACAAGTTGCTGGTGAATCAGACCTCTTCTCAGGCTCTGAAAATCTACAACTGAGGAAGTTTCTTTTCCCAGTATAAAAGAAATGGCTGGAGAACCTTTTCCCAGTATAAAAGAAATGGCTGGAGCACCTAAGCTCTTCTTAACCTCATCCCAGAGCCCAGTGTAGTCTGAGAAAATGGCATGTCCCAGCATGCCACTGCCCATCCGTAACAAATGTTTAATTTCCAAAAAGCCATGTGCTGTGTATGTTCTGCAGGGGCCAAGCAGCATATGAAGACCCGCTTTCCTGTATGCATCAGGACAACACACAGAGTTAATACTTCTTCTGAACACACTGACATGAAATGCTCTGAGTGCAAGGAGTCCATCAAGATTTACCCAGGAAAATCAGAGCTGTGATTCTCTTTCGTTGAGTGGCTGCTCTGAAAAGCTAATTTCACGTGTTAGCACTTGATATTTTTTTTATTTTTCTTTAAATCCTAGTCCTTTTGAAGAAAATTTAACTTCTATTTTGAATGTAGACCCTTAGCTGTCTGGCCCCAGAGTCCCACTGTTACTGTTCTCTGTAGAGAAATAGATGGAATATAAGAATTGGGAATGGTTAAGATCATGATTACAGCATGTCATTAACAACAGTCAAACCAGCCACAGGATGATTACCAAGAACCGGCAGTATTAAGGACTAGTTTGCATAAGCACACAGGCTGGGGTTGTGTGTGCAGTTTGAGTCAAGGCAATGTGGGCAGGCTTGGGAGCTGATGAGGCTGACCGAGTAAGTTGTCCTCTGTTCTGTGATGTTGGTATGTGAACAGTTACCCGTAAGCTCTTAGCTCCAATATTTCCATGCTTTGAATATCAGCATTTACATATTCTGCATCTCTAGTCATGAAAGGTTACTCCGCACACCTTGGAGTCTGTGGTCAGGTATTTTGAAATACCCCTCTGACAGTATTAAGGGACCTGTTAGCACAGTTTGGGAATAGTTTGCATATAAGTTTAGCACCCTTGAATCTAGTGGGCTATAAGAATACCATAAACTTATACATAAATTATACATATATATATGTATAAACACCACAAACAGGAGGTGCATCCCTGAATCATGACTTCAAATAAAGATTTGTCACACTGAATACTGACGTGACCCTAACGAAAATAGTGATTGACTGCACAATCTATCGGAGACCTTGTAACGAGGGAAACTTGGCTCATTTTCCCCAGTCTAATTGTGTAACGTAAGGGCTCCTGCCTTGTTTGTGACACATGCAGATAACTCAGAAGTAATCATCTTGTTTGCAGCTGACTGGGACCATCCTTTTCATTGCTCTCCTGATTCTCTTTCTGCTGCTGGCTATGGCTCTCCTTTGGTGGTTCTGGCCCCTTTGCTGTACAGTGGTAAGTACAGGTTTTTATTGTTTTGATTGGTTTCATCTCTTCTCTGTGAAGGCATAGAGTTAGTGTGTTGAAGTGGGTGGCTAACTTCGTTTAAGAAAAATGCTGCCAGGTTTGTAAGGCCCTAATTCAACAAATTGCTTTAAGTGCTTGTCTAAGCACGGGTCTGTCTTTTTTGAATGTTGCAAGGCCTATGTGATTTTGACACTGAATGAGAAGTTTAAATGAGCTTGTGGACGTGGCTGAAGTTTCTATAGGGATCAAGACCTCCTTAGAACAAGATTTGAAACCTGCTGCAGAAAAGTGTAATGGAACCAATTTACTAATACAGGCATGAGCTGATACGGTCCTTTTTAGAGACAAGAGTTAGGCTTTCTTTTCTTTTTTTTTGGTTTGTAGGAGCTGCAGATTCTGAGTGAATATTACCAAGCACTAGCTTGGTAATCACATGACATTAAGGCAGAACTACCAGGATACAGAGCTGTATTACGAGTTACTTAATAAGGCACTTGACTTATTGGGTAGTTCGATGTGATAGATTTAGTTTCTCATCTGCATTTATTTTATGCCTGCTGAAAAGCAGTGGGGCTAATGATGGGATTGAATATGGGGAAAACTGACCAGGGCAACCTTTTTGAGATATGCGCAAGAAAGCAGAGAGGGCATAGCATTGAGATGGACGAACGCTACCATTAACTCGGTTTTCTCCCATTGTTTATATATTCCAGGTGATCAAGGAGCCACCACCACCACCACCTCCAGAGCCTGTAAGTATACTATTTTTGAGCTGTTATACTGTCTGCAGCCACTGTAGTGTATTGTGCTGCCCAGGAACATCAGCCCTGTAGGTGTCTTAATGACACCTTGAAGGCTGTGGGAGGAAGTCTTTTGGGTCAGGACAGTTATTTTCTGCCTTCTGCCCTTTTTATATACATACTGCAAGATTATTTCTGTCCACAGAGAAAATAGTGGCATAAATCAGAAATCCACAGACCAACAGTTCCTATGGTATTTTATTCCTTCTGCTGAGCATCAAACAGGTGTGTAAGCAAACCTTTGCTTCTCAAGCTGTGCTGAAAGCTCTCCCTCCTCCACTAAAACTGGTGTTGCACTCAGCAGGAGTTTAGCCCAGATTGGCAGTAAGGAACAAAGGCTGGCAGCTGGAAGAAAGGACAGTGAAGGCCACGTTCTTGTGGCTTTGCTACAGGAGAGGGAGGCAAGAGCCTGCTCTGGCTGTGGTTCTGCTGCAGTGTGACCTTTGGAAGGACACTTAGCCTTTCTCCATTTAGGTTGGGAGCTGTTTGAGGCAGGGTTGTGTTTCACTGTTTTTGGGACAGTAGCACAATGATCCTGACCTCAGCTTAGTTTCACTGTACTAATTTCATGAAAATAATAGTAATAAATAAAAGTACCTCCAGAGAAAACTCATACTTGCCTTTCTTTCCTAGGCATAGACAGTTAAATGATGGAAAAATACTTGCCTAACCCACAAGAGAAACTTGAAGTTTGCTGCTAACTTGCTGTAACTTGGCATGAATATCAGGAGGCAACCACAGCTGCTGTCTTGAGGTTGCCAGAGGCCATGATCACTGTGTATGTGATCCTGTTGCTTGTCCTGGGCAGCAGCACTGTGACAATTTAACTTTAGAATATGCACCAAAAATCATGCTGGTTTTAGGGTGATTAGTGTTTTCATGAAGCATGCAATTGCAGCCATGCTGTGTTTGACGGAGGTTCCAGAGAGCATTGCACCCCTGCAGCAGAGTTCCCAGATGCTTTGTGATTATTATGATCAGCAGAGATTTTAAATGCAATCAAAAAGACTGTGAGCTGACGTAAGCCTCCAGGAATAACACAGAATACAGATGGTATCCATCCCTTTACTTGGCCTTGTCTTTATCCAGTATGGAGAGTTTTTTCGTTATACTCAGCACTAGCCTTGCTAGGCATGGTGACCTGCCCTTTAGCTCATATAGTCTGGTATTTCTGCTATCTAAAACTTGTTCTAAAGTGCAAGTATTAGATTTCCATTACTTTTCAAAATGTGTGTGGTAGCTGTTGATGTTGCTTAGCTATGTGTTCAGTGTAGGGGATATTTGGTAAAAATCCTTTATCAGTTGGAAAAATATCAGCCATCATGATTAACTGTGTCCTGCTACTGTCAGGCTTGCCAGCAATAGGGGTTGTTAAACATGAAGTCTTGAAATCTGTGTTACATTGCATGGAGGATGCAGGATATATTATGTAGTACTCAAGTTCACAGCGAAATCAAATATAAATGAATTAAAACTGCTGATGTAGTTCACTGGGTAATGCTTTAGATGTGGCAGGAAATTTGATAAAATTTGTGTATTTCTCTTAAAAAAAACAAACAAAAAAAACCAACAAAAAACACCAAAACAACAACAAAACCCAACACCAAATGACAGTGCCTTTCTTGTATATTTATTTCCCTGATTTAGTATTAAAAAAACCACCACCAACAACAAAAAAAAAAAACAAAAAAAAAAACCAAACAAAAAACCACACAAAAAAACCAAACCAAAAAACCCAACCCCCCCTTACTAGTTAATGAAAATGCCAACTCTAGTCTGGCCCAGCCATACTAAAAAATTTGTTGGAGGAACTGACCCATGAACCATAGCTGAGAGATCAGGTGTCACTGAATGGAAATACCTTTCTTCAAGGCATAATCTAAGAGTTTAACATGAAAGAAAAAAAAAAAAATTAAGGCATGTTTTCTAAAAGCTGTTATTGGCTTTTGGACTCTCAATTTCTTTTATGTTCCAATTGAAACATGGAGGGCAATTTTGAGAAAATGTCGCTTAGTAATCTGACAATAATTTGTGTCCTTCTGTAATATTTGGATTTCACTTGATTTTTGTTGTTCTGTTTTAGTTTTTTAAGTAAAAAATAAGTCTGGGCAATGTAACTAGAAACATACTTGTACTGATGAAAACTAGCAGAGAACACTGCGCGTGGCCTGTCCAAGAGCAGCATGCGTATCTGCCTGTCAACACGAGGTGTAGTTATTTGTCTTTATATTAAAGAGTGTGAGGGACGAAGGTGGTATTACAGAAGGCTTGTTGGGCTCTTTCCTCTATCATGTATGTACTTGGAAAGTGTCATGGTGTGACTTTCAGCTGCCTCAACTCAGTGTAATGATAGGAACTCTGAGAAATCCCAGTGACTTCTATCAACTCAAGGTGATAGAGCTGGAGATAAGTTCCCAGGGCTGTCGAACCAGAAACATTTGCCAGCTTTTAGTTATGCAAGAACAGAACAATGACCCTGAAGTAAAACCCTGATTCAGACTCTCCCATGTTCCAGAAAAAAAAAACCTAGTCTTTATAATTGCAGATCAAAAACTCTGGATCTGAGGTTCCTGACAATTCGGAGATACTCAGTCTGAGTCCTGGTTCCAAACTGTACAACTCGAGCCAGACTCTACAAAGAAACAATCAGCTTAGAGTAACTGGTTACAGCTGCCATGAGAAAAGGGTCTGATGCACATGTTGGAAAACTCACAGTGGTAGCTCTTATCCCTGTTAAGTAACATTAAGTTCTAAAAGCGCAATTAATAAATGATTTCTTTGGGCTGATTGCTGCATTTTCTGCGTAGCATAGTGGCAAGCCAGTATAATGTACGATTCATCTCCACTTTGCCTTCCTTTACAAGTCAGTTGTGATTTTGAAGCTCAGTGCATATTTGACTAAATAAAAGCTGCCTGGAGAGAGGAATAGGCAATCCTCTTTGGCTTCCCTAGTTAAAATTGCAGCTGCAGAGACAAGTGACTTTTGTTTTTGTCAGCAAATAAGTATAACACGCAAAGCCAGATATCCAAGGATTGGACCATAGGATGTTAATTTGTTTTCCATGGTTTATGCTGGTTTTATATTGCTGATATTACAGCAGTAATAGCTCCCTGCCTTTCCCATAGGAATCAGATGATGAAGATGGATTGCCAAAGAAAAAGTGGCCAACTGTGGACGCATCTTATTATGGAGGTCGAGGTGTTGGTGGGATTAAGAGAATGGAGGTATTTGGCTTGTTCTTTTGTGTTGTAAAAATCAGCATGTTTAATTATAAATAGTAGCAATATGGTTTTTTTTATGCGACTATTTTTTTTAAAAAAGCTACCTTGATGGTCTAGAGACTGCGACTTAATTAGGGCTTATCCACCTGATTGCACCTGCTGTCCAAGTAGCAGACATCAAGCTCCCATCATTCACATGAATAATTAAATTAATCTAGCATTATGAGCCAGAGAAAATTTGCAGGCTAAGAAATGGGATAAGCACCAAAAGACGTTTTAATTTACTGAATCAAACCCCTCAGTGCAGTTGGGTCTGGTTCTCTTGTCTCAGGCAGAGTTACATTGGTTCTGAGTATTTGAGGGTATCATCTACACTGTGCCTGGCAGGCTGGAAGCAGTTGGTTTGGGGAATTTAAAACAGTGATTTTTCTTTTTTTTTCCTCTTTTTTTTCTTTTTTATAAATATTTTTTTGGGTGGAGTTGTTTGGGTTTTTTTTTTTTTTTTCAGTTAAGCATTAACTCCTAATGCACAAAACCACATCTGTGTTAAAATTGGCCAATGAATCAAGTCCTGCCCTGGGATTCATGCACAAGCCAGTCTTGATGTATAAAGTGAGGTGTTACTGTGAAAGAAATTTTCCTTGTGCTGTCCTGTGGCATATACATTCCAGGAGGTCAGTGGAAAATGCTGTGATCAGCTGCTAACTCCTGTAAATAACTACATTAGTGAAATCAATTCAATATTCCTAACCATGGTTAATATAAGGCAGGGAATTGTCACTCACCTGTATCAACTGAGGGCCTAATGATGACTTTTAGGGATGTCACACCAGAAACTCCCACTAGATCTAATCGGTAGCTGAGAGAGGTGGACTAATGTAAGCCAGCTGAGGATCTGCATCAAACTAGGGCTAACAGAATGAAAGCAATGGCTTCCCAGCAAGTCCTTGCAAGTCATAGAAGTCTGCAGTTTAATATCCTTAACCATTTTCCTTGGGATAATTTTATCCTTGATGCTGAGTAACCCTATGGATCATATATTGCCCTTGAATGCAGGATCACATTTCTGTTTGAGGTAAGTCAGACAACCAAATCAGAATTTCAGCTTGAAATAAGTAGCATGTAGTATGTGAAGATAAAGTTACTGACCTTTCTTGTGACTATGCAAGGTATCTTTGAAGGAGCTGGTTTTAGTAGTAGCTGCACAAGTTTGAGGGCTGATGCTCTTAAACCATCCCCGTACTTGTCCACTGACCCTTTTTTCACTTTTGAACTGAACAACAGGAACTGCTTAGGGCTAGTTGTAAAGACTGCCTACCTTCAGTTAGTGCTGCTGCCTGCTTTTTGCCTGAGGCAATGGGAAGTGTATTACACCTGTGTCCTAGCAGATCTGGGTGGAACGCTTCAGATTTCATGTGGAAATGGGTTAATCTGCCCTGGATGCTGTGAAGTCCCACAACACATTACTGGAAGGGGAAAAGGCTATTAGTTCAAGTAGAGTGAGACTATTTGACTCTTAAATGTGTATTTCTGGTTACAGTGGGAGTTTGGTGCCTTCATCAATGTGGCTTCATGCCTGGTGGCATTGGGTCATCTGATGGGAACTAGATTAATGTCTGTGAAAACAACCTGCTGGTGGGGACTGCAGTAGTGTCTCCTCTTACGGTGTATTCTCCTGACTTCAGGTGCGATGGGGAGACAAGGGGTCAACGGAGGAAGGAGCAAAATTGGAGAAGCCCAAAAATGCTATTATTAAGTTGCCAGAACAGGAGTATGAGCCATGGGAACCCAAGCCAAAAAAGCCTCATGTACGAAAACCACCTTCCCAGCGGAAATGGTACACTCCGATCAAGGTAATGCATCTCCCCCTCAGTTTTACCAAGACTTTTATGTCACTCATGTTACTACATCGTGCTTTCTTAGTGCAGTTTTTCTTATGCCAGAGCTGTGAGAGCCTATTTACAAAAATGGCCAGTAACCCTGAACTTTGTCTGTATCTTGGAACTTGCATGTCACCTGGCACTGTGTCACCACAGTTTTTTGAGGAAGAGTGGAGGGTGTTGGAAGGCATGAGCAGAGATCTTCCCTCCCTCGGCTCACGCCTTTTCAGGTACTTTTGCACAGCCTGGGTTGCAATATCAGATATCTCAATTCATAGGGGAGGGTGGAGAGAGGGGTGCTGTTTTGTGCCATGTGAAGGCAGCATATAAAAAAGATCAGATAAACTGCCCCATCCTTGCTTTGATTGCACTGTGGCTAAGGCCTTGGGTTGGGATTCAGCTCTGTTCCCCTCTAGTTCAGCCACAAGATGTAGTGTTTGATTTTGGGCAAGTCGCTCAGTCTCTCCACACTTTCATTCCCGTTTCTCCTGTGTCATTATAGTATCTGGTGTCTCCCTGTCTTTTAACGTATGTATCCTCACACAACCCTTGAGGCAGGGCTGAGCTGTTATCTCCACTTACAGGGAAGGAAGCTGGAGGGCTAGCTCAGGCCAAGGGAGCAGCATACCATGCTCATCCCAGAAACCTGTGGCTGTGTGCCAAACCAGTGCTTTGTAGGATGAGGCCCCCCTCCCCACCATGCTGACAGATCCGTTTACAGTGTTTGAATTTATTGTCTTGAAAGTACCTGTGAATTTTAAAGCCTGCCTGGGTAGGTAATCTTGAGGCTGTTTGTCCATACTCCAGCTCGCCTCCTATCAGTACAGTACTTTTATTGTTCAGCCTTTTGTTAATGTAACACCTGTCTAATATACCTCTTAGGGGAGTTGTTCACATGAAATTACAGTCATCCTCAGTGAGTTTCGAGCAGGCTGAATTTGGCCCATTGCATATCAGGTACATGTTACCCCATTGAGGTCTCTTTTTCTGTCTAGATAAGCAGTATACAGAGAGCAAGGGCACAGAAGCAATGTTTGTGCAGACAGTTTAATACGGAAAGGCTGGGTCAGCTCACCTGTACTTTAATCTCATGCTGTTTTCCCCAAATTTCTTAGTCAAGTCATATATGTCATATATTTTTTTTATTTTTTTTTTTTTATTCCAGGGAAAACTTGATGCACTGTGGGCTTTGGTTCGACGAGGCTATGATCAAGTCTCTCTCATGAGACCGCAGCCAGGGGACAAGGTAAGGTATCACAAACACACTGGCATGTCACTTCTCTATTAGCAGCAGCAATGCTTTCCCCCCACGCCGCAACAACCCCATCTCTTTTTTTCTCTTCCTTTTTTTTTTTTTTGTGAGCTTGTCGCTTTTCACATTACCCTAAGGCTAAAAATTTGTCACAAGAACCAGAGACTTCAAAATGAGCTAAAATGTTTGTGGTGGCATCTATTTAAAAGTATTGCCCCAAAAGGTCGACAGTAGTGTCTCCACTGGGATGATTTGAGAAGACTGAGGGAGAAACTGGCCAGCCACAGTAGTGTATGAGGCCTTTTTCAGCCATATAAGTTCTTAGCATTTTTTCTGGGTGCACATGTTGTAGTTAAAGGATAGGTTCTTTATTTGTGTGTTCTGGGGGACTGCTGCTTTTGAATTTAATATGCAGTAGTTGTTCTACAACAGTAATTATTCTTCCCATCCAAATTCATGAACATGCTTCTCAGATTTGATAATAGATTTAAATGATTAATGACAGAAATTGTGAACTGTGCGGATGACAAAGAAACAAATTATGACAAAGTTAAAGAAAAAATTTTCTGTAGAATTCTGCACAAAGACACATTTCTCAGTTATATCCTATATATAGCAGAAAGAATCTCCTGCCTTGATAAAGTCTGTTGGCCAAACGTATGTCAGGAGTAGATTCCTCCTGGGGGGATGCAGGCAGTTTGTGCCTTTCAGAGCTACAGAGATGTCTGTGTGCTGCCCCTGAGTCACTCACAATAGTTTAGTTCAGAGCGCTCTCACGATTTCCCTGTGAGAGCCTGGCACTGTTACAGTTGTCTCCATCTTGTTATTCTGGGGGCAACTTCATAAGAATTGAGTGCTGTTGTACCTTCAGATTTGGTTTTCTGCAGTGGAGCTTTGGAACAGGAGGACCAAGCAGAGACACCATCTTTCTCTCCCCTGTGGCGCTTCTCTGGCCACAGTCCATACATTTCATCGCCTTTGCTTTCAGGGGAAGGGGTTATAGAGTTACAGCAGTAGAGGCCATAAAGTGCTTTTTTTGGGGGGTAGGAGTAGTGCAGAGGCCCTTGTGCTGTGCTTGTCTGCCTGGATGATTTTTACACCTAATAACAGTCTTAAAAAGCAGCCCTAATTTGCTAATTTGCATCATCTACAGCAAATATGCTACATCCCTCCAACTTTTGGGGAAAATACTGGTAGGGCATTTGTCTAGTTATTAACCAAACATATGCAGCTTCAGTATTTAAAGTTTAGTCTCTTCCCTTTTTCTTCTGGTGTGCAAGGAAACTAAGAGAACAGACTCAGCTTCCTATGCTACTTTGTAAAATGGTTTTAACTGTTACACTAAGCTGCATTTTCAAGGCAGCTGTGCTTGAGACACCTTATTTACTTTTTAAGCACGATCTAGAGCTTGTGAATAGGCTCTTTAGGCCCAGCTGTATTTTGATAGCGCTAACATTGTATAATATGAATCTGTCCTCTGCCTTTCACTCCCTCGGTTGGGACATTTCTATCAGTGCAGAGCACAACAGGGCCTCTGTTAGCCTGTGTGGTTGAGAAACATGCAGGGGGCTGGCTCCAAACAGGGATCCTCAGTTCCTTGCCTTCCAGCTCTGCTGTGGGGAGGACAAGGGACTCAAAAGAGGCAATGTAAAACTGAGCAAGCTGAAGGATTATTGTATCAGGGAGAATATTAGAAAATCAAATGTACATCTGGGAAATAGGCTGGAAAGAATCCTATTGAGTCAGATTCAGTGGAAGAATAGGATCATCTCTGTTCCCTGGCCTGTGAAATTAACTAAAGCTGAAGAATATTGAAAGTGAAGCAAGAAAATGACTAGATATCCTCTGCTGTAAAAAAAAAAAAAAAAAAAAAAAAAAAGATATCACAGGCCTGCATTTCATGGAGAAAGCTAGCACAGAAAAGAGCAAGGTTATTATTTATTGTTTGCTTGACTTTTCTAGTAGTGATCCCTTGGTGAAGAATTGACTGCTTGTGAGTTAGGCTTTTGGTGGGGGGAAGTGTATAAGTATAAATGTACATACACATAAGTATATATGAGTATACATGCATGCAATTGCTTACTTTGTGGCTGAGGAATGGGAAATCAAGTCAGTGCTATGAGTGACTAGCAGCATGGAGAGCCTGGAGCTCTGGCTGTGCCGAGCACAGCCCCAGGAGCAAGCCCACAGCCCCATTCGACCCAGCCCTGACCAGAACAAGGCCACTTCTGTACAGGTGTGCTGACAGCAATGGACTGATTTTAGTTTACTGTTGGGTAGACGTGAAAATACAGCCTGACGTCCCTCGGTGCACCGTGTTCTTCCAGACTGCACCATCCAGAGGCCAGTGACTGTGTGGTGAACTCGGAGACGGGGATTGCTTTGCTTTGTGGGGTTTTGAGTTTTTCTTGTGATGAAGGGGGAAGAGTTCTTTGGGTCTTTTGGTTTGCCTTTTTAAAATTATTTTTTATTTTATTTTAAGGTAATTTCATAGTTGTCTTGATTTTTCAGGAAAACTTAGAGCTCAGAAGGCAAAAGGAACGCACAATTTAATTGTGTTTTGGGAGTGGCATTTGGAACCGAGAAAATTCTTGTCTCTGAATTTCCTAAAATCAATCAAATTATTATTTTTACATTTTCAAGGATTAACAGAGATAAAGGTTGTTTCCCACTGCAACAAGATAACTCACTGAAGTGACATTTTTCCAAATTTCTGTTTCAATTTACCTCCATTAAAAAAAAAAAAGTTGTCAGTTTCCATTTTTATTGCTGCAGTTGGGCATATGTTCAGTTTTTGTAGCCATTGGGGGAAATTATAGCAAAACATTTTTTTTCTGTACACTGAACATACTAGTTGTAGTAGTGAAAGAAGATCCACAGTATTTTTCTCTCTGTATTTTTCCCAAAGATTTTGGCACAGGAGAAAGATATCAAAAGATAAGTTTTTTACATTAAAACGCTCTTTTAAAACTCTCTTGAAAAATGTATTTTCTTTCATCATTTGAAAATGAGTACTTTGGTTTGGGAGCTTTTCTGTGCCCCCAAAAATCTGAAAAATACTTGTGCAAAAACTTTCCTTGATAGTTTTGGTGAAAACCAAAATATGTTAATGTTTTTGGTTGATTTGCTGATGTATCTCATTTTGTTAGAAGCAAAAGAAAAAAAGTTAAATATTTCTCAGAGCTGTTCAGCATCTTCCCCCAAAACACGGCCCTCTTCTTTTTGGCTCTGCAGAACATACAGGATGGCAGTATTGATGCCCCAGGTTTTCAAATCATGACTTCTCCCTAACTCCCATCATGAAGTGAAATTAAAAGTGACACTGTTCATACTTTTTGAGCCTTCATGTGGTACAATCCATTCCAGAGTGTGTGCGAGAGTCTTACAGTGGAAATACAGGCTGAAGTGTGTGTGCAGGAATAGAGGGCTGACTGCTGCAAGGGACTCTGTTGCCCTTTGCTCTAGGTAGCCAGGGCTGCTGTCCACCCATCCTCATTTCTTCCTTCATCATGATCCTGTTGCCTTTCCCAAACCACCTGCTGTTTTCCCTGCCTGTGACCCCCTTGGACTCCTGCCCTAGACATTCCTTTCTGTTTCCTTCTGTATTTTCTTCCTCTGCTTGCTGTCTCTATCAGTCCTTATTTGCCTACACCTACCCTTGATGAGACAGACTGGTGCCCTGCAGTCCTGCCCTCTGAGATTGATGGGCTGGTGACCAGCTTCTTTCCCCTATTCTTCTCATGCTGCAGGAACAGAACTGCTAGTAGGAGTGTGCCCTGGGTATGGCTTTGCTGCAGAGCTGGCTGAGGCTCCTGAGAGCTCCCCTGTCCTGGCTGGTGCTTTCCAGAGCATGGCAGGGATTTCTCAAGAAAAAGATGACCTGGCAGCATTGAACAGGATTGTATTAGTAGAACTGGTTGTTAAAGTCACAGGCGCTTTTCGGAACTGACTAAAGAAAACCAGCCAAGCGCAAGCTCTGATGCCCCTTCTCCTGAAAGCTGGGCCTGCAGTGTTTGGCTTGGCTCTGCAGACAGCTCCTCCACGTGGTCTCCATTCAAGATAATGTCGTAGCTCCACCACTGAAATCGCCGGTTATTAGTTTGGCAGATACCTCAGTACAGGGTCACAGGACCCTGCTCACTTGACTTCTGCAGGTCACCCCTGGCAGGAGGCTCTATTGCACCAGGATGAGACAGCAAGGGATAAACACATACTTAGCTCTACCCCATCATTAGCAGACACGCTGCTATTTGTGGGATGGCTTTTTGCTGAGCTCTTCAACAGCATCATCATCAGGGAAGAGATGAAAAAGGGGCTAGCAGCTCTCCTGCAGATCGATGGGCTTTCTTCCTTGCAGTAATGTACAAAGGCTTCAGCCTTGATACGCATTTGTGCTACTATTGCAGTGATGGTTCCCTTAGAGCTAGGCTGCTATTCTTCCCTTCCTCCCTGAGAAATTTGGGGCTTAAAGGACCAGCAGTTACTCTTCTGGCCCAACAAAGGGATTGACGGCTCTGAGGTGGGGACATTCTGCTCATCCATCAACAGAGAGCATGTCAGAGTGGTCACAAGGCCTGGCGAGCTATGTGATGCTCAGGCTGCCTTGAGGACTTCCCCATCGCCTCTGTGTTGGTGTTCTCCTGAGCTTGGTTATGAACTTGCAGGTGGCTGCTATAAAGATTGGAGTTTGGGAAATGTTAACATCTGGCTATCTAGAAGCATCTCATAGAAACCACAGTAGCTTGTGGGGCAGGTTGTCAGTAGTCTCTGCAAAAGGGAACTTTGAAGCTCTTCCCCTTGGCCTCATGGATCGAAAGTGGGTCTGTTACCAATGCTAGCAAGTAAATATTAAAAGCCCCGATATGTGCAGAGAGGAAGGTGAGATGCTTCTTTCAAATGGTCTGCTTAGTTGCTGCTTTCAGCAAATCCATTCTATTTTGCATTTCAGCACATACTGTCACAGGAAATTCTCAGAGGCTCGGTTTACCGAAAACCTCAACTGAAAAAACCCTACATTTTTCCCCCTGGGCAGAATTGCTCTTGTTTACTTTAAAGCTTTAGAAAGTGATCTCATTTTTGTCACTGAAAATTACCTGCAACAGAGTGAGAGTGTAGACTGGATTTTACTGTCATCATCTCCCTTATATACTCGTGGGACTTTACTTAGAAAAAAGCACTGCTTTAGCAGTACTACCCTTTGCACAGGCAAAGCTCTTTCTTGGGGAAAGGGACTGGAAGCAGGCTGTTGTACAAAAACCTGAAAGCTTGTTTTTTCCCTTTTTCATTCCATAAAACTGAAAGTAAAAAAAGCTGCTGTGCAGCTGAAAATTTCACAAACTATAAGCTGCTGGTCATATGTGAAGCCAGGACCTCCTGGATCCCTTCACGTTCTCACCATTGAGTCACTGTGTGACTTTGAACAAGGCATGGCAGCTGGAACTTTAAACACCAGCCTCTGAAATTAGAAGAACAGGAGTATTTGGGTTCCTTATTCTGTGCATCCCTTTCAAAGTAATCACTCATAATCTGATAGGTTTGTTAAAGCTCAGAAGGTCAGATTACCCTCAAATTTTGAGTGAATCCTTGTAATACTGACCGTGACATCTATGTACCTTACTTTTCCCAACTGCAAAATAATCATGAGAACACAGTATTTACTTTTTTTTTTTTTACAGCTGTGAGGTTTAGTTAAGGCCTGCCAGGCACTTGGGACTCCCCAGAGGAATGGTGCGACATCAAGCCTATGGATTATTAATGACTAGTAATTATTTTCTGTCTGCTGCCCACAGGTGGTCAGCAGTTTGAATGCAGCCCATGGGGAGGGCAGTACCAGCCTGTCACTCCGTGCTGCCCAGGTATCAGTGCTATTTGGAGCTCCTACTAATTACTTCTTTTCAAGACTGAGTAATGGCCTTTAACAGGCTCACCTGCCACTTGCTTGGAGATGTGTTGTAATTGCCCAAGTAGTAATTGGCAGAGCTACAGGGGGTGCTGGAAAAGCAGCACTGAGCTCCTTCAGACTATATTCATCAGAGACTGCTGCCTGTTTCTGGGGCTTTTCTCCCTTTGCTTAGCCTTTCTGGATCCAATTACCTTCATAAGCTGATGAAAAATTAAAGAGATGGGAACATCGCCTGCCACGGTAGGTGATCTCACTTTGTCACTTTCATTGAAAATGTGATGCACGTAGCATCTGTTTTACTTTTTTTGCTTTTTGCAAAGGAGACCAGTATCTCTAAGGTTCATTCCTGCTGTAGGAGGCACGACATTGAGGGGAAAAAAGCTCCCTGGTGTGGGACTACTGTCGTAATGCATGGTTCCCAGGATGTGCTGAGCACTGCAGCTGGAAATATATAATTGGTGACAAATGAATTTCCTGTCCTGCAAGAAGCCCCCATACTGGCATTACCTCTCACTTGTGCCAGGATCACGTTATTTCTGACATGGAAGAAGAACTCACAAATGGGCCTTGGGGGTAGACACTGCCGCTCTTCCCCTAGGTGGAACTAGCAGTGTATCCTCATCTTTGGGAACTGGAGGCATGCTCAGTAACAACAGACACAAGATGCTCTTCTGAAGGATGGGTACAAATCCCAGGGCTGGTACTACTTAGCACAGGCTACACAACAGGATGTGAAGAAGGATTGGCCTTGTGGTTAAGGCACTGAGCTGTCACCTCAGAGACCCTGGCTGTAGGTGATGTAAGTTGTTCTTCCCTACTGTTGTACTGTACTTCTACAGTGATAAATTAGATGAACAGTAAGTTCTAGGAGGGTGAGACCATGTTCCTAACAGCACTTTGAGCACTTCATAGATGGACTCTGTTAGGTAGACAGGGGGTTTTTCTGCTACTCTTAAAGCATGTGTACCGCTTTGATATTTCTTTGATATTTATGGTAAAGAAAAATGTTCATCGGGTCTAATTCTCAGGGTTGTTTTTTTATAGGGAATGTGACTTTGGGGTAAAAACTGGTGACTTAGTCCCTTGTTAACTGCAACTCTGACATGTCTGCCTTGGGGGAACAAGCTCTCATGTGTTGTTATCACAGTTTTCCAGGCAGCACTTCGTTGATGCTCCACAGTCGTATTTAATCGTACTAAGCTGTGTAGGCCTGACTTCAAGTCAGGTAACTACCTTGGGGCTTAGGAGGAAGCCCACAACTGAAGGTACATCTCTTTTGAAAAGACAAGTACTCAAATGCGCATGCAGTTGCTTATTAGGACTGCATGTACAGATCCATGATTTGCACATGTGAGTGAACAAATATGCTGCAGACAATGTGTTTATCTGTTTCTTGGCAGCACCCTGGATCAGTGCTGAACCTCACATTTCCTTGTTTCAGTTGGATTACTGGGAGCTGTACATCCCTCATTGCCTTCTGAGTTATGTGACAGTCCAGAACCTAGCCAGCCTTCCTTAGCTCTCTGCTTTCACACTTCTGGTAACTGCACAGGAAGTTGTTCCCCTGTACGCAAACTGAGTAATGCTGTGACCTTCCTCTGAAAGTGTTCGAGCTTTAGAAATAAAAAACACTGTGTAAGTTAATGTATTAATACTATTCTTCATACTAAATTTATTGGCCAGAGTGATAACTAAAGATCAAAAGGTATTGCATCATTGCTCCATACAGAGGAGCTGTGGTTCTGGATGACTCTGTTCTTGTATAAACTATGGTGGTTCATGTTGTGGTACCAGAAGAAAACCCAAATGACTGTGTGTGCCATTGTACAAGTAACACAAATATACTACCCAGCCTGAAGAGTTTGAGCTATGTCTGACAGATCTTAATTTTAACGTAATCTTGGTTTGAACATAAACATCAGGTCAATAATAAATCCTACAGTTTTATATGCCAGTTTTAGCCTCAGATAGGAACAGTTCCTGGAACAACAAGACTGCAAGCACTTTGTGCTCTTTGCAGCAACACTGGTGGTTTCTGCAGTGTTTTAAGATCTTTCTGCCTTTTAGGGGTTTTTTTGTTGTTTTTTTTTGGGGGGGGTTGTTGTTTGTTTTTTGTTTTGTTTTGTTTTTTTTAAATTGTGGCATGTGAACATATCCCTACTTTTCCCCTCTTTTTTGGGTCACTTCTGGGGAACGTAATTACCCAAGTAGACACCTCATTCTTCACTGGCTGAGAACATTAAGGAGTGGGATATACAGAAACTTTAAAGCAAAGCCTACCAAGAGCCATGTTGCTTCTCGCAATGCTAAAGGCCAGGCACTCTTGAGTGGAGCAGAGCTTTGAAAAATGAAAGGAGGTGTGCCTGTGTTTTTTCTGCTACTGGGGGACAGGCCACTGTCTCAGGTAAGTGGAGACCAGGGTATATAACAGAGTTTGTATGAGAGAGGTGGCAATGGGGTGCGCATGGAGAAGAGTAACTTCAAAATGCAGAGCTGGTACTTGATAGACTAGTCGAGCTGCATGGGAGAAATGTGGCAAGGATATATTTGCATAGAGTGTTAGGTCTCTATAGCGTACATGAAATGGGAAGGAGAGATCCGTGTCAGGACTTCAGTACTTGAGTTGCTTCCCTGGTGTGTTCATTCCTAGAAATACTAAGGTGGTGGTGTCCCAAAGCACTCTTCTATCCAACTTAAGAGCTTTTTGGAGGAGGAGAGGTTTTCTGTGCTTTGTTAATATATAAGCACTGATAATGAACTGTATGAGTCTCATCCCCAGAGAAGAAAATCCTTGTAAGATAAGCACAGAGGAACCTGGGAACTGTGGGTTTCCCATCTATGTGCTCTGGGTAGCTGCAGAGCCATTTAGGGGCCAGTTACCCAGAGATGGATTGGGGGTACTCGTATCTGTTTCCAGACTCTGAACAAAGAGGCAGCTTGTCTGTGATCTGGGCCAGGATCTTACATTTTTGTCTGAGGCAAGTTAAAATAATAACCATTTTCACCAGAAATCTCTCTGAGAATCTCCATCATTGTCCTATACCCTATGTGGATGAAGAGCATTGTGTTCTTCCTCTGTGCTTGCCATAATCCTAGCTTGCTTCCAAAGAGACAATCAAACAATTCACGCTGGAAAGCATGATGACACTTAATTATAGTTTGAGCAAGACCAGTTATGGTCCTTTGTGGCCTAATTTGCTCCTCCCAGCAAGTCGCCAGTACCTCAAGGCTGAGCCTGTTGCACCCAGCAAATGTTTGTTGCTCTTGTTGCTATGCTCCAAAGCCCTCCCTATTTGAGGTGATGGACTAATGCAGTCTCCTTTTCCCTGAAAATGCCAAAGGAAAGAGAAAAATCTTTTGCAAACCAACTACTGTTTGGTTTTTTTTCTTGAACCACATTCTAGTCTGGTCAGCATTCAAGTGTGGAAATGTGTGGTGCTGTGGTTAAAACAAGGGATGTGAGTCACGAGTCCTGAACTTGTAAATACCATTTTTTTTTCCCCCGAAGTTGCTGCATAACCTTGTGTAGATGACATGACCTGATAGTGGCTCTCCTCACTTCCTCCACTCTGGGAGCCTCATCCATAAAAACTGTCAGAAAAGGGGAAGACAGTAAGTTATGTGTTTTGAGTGCAGGTTTAGGCTAAGATATTTTTCTCAGGTTTGGGTGGGATTTGGTCTGGCGTGACTGTACTTTGAGATAGGTACTGAGTATAAAGTATGCCTGATAGACCTTAACTTTTATTATGTCTAGTGTTATCCTTTTCTGTTCCCTTTACCACTTCAGCTCTTTTAGGGCTCAGAATCAACAATGTTACGGATCTGCACTGTGCATTACTTCAGCCACAATCTCAGCAAGGTCCAAGACATGTGATGTTTTGTGCATTCCTGCAAGATATCTTGTGACTCTGGCCATTCTTTCAGGAGGTGTCTGTAGCCGTTTGCTGCATTTTCCGGCTAAGGCAGGGCTGGAAACAACATGCAGCTCCCTGATGAATGGATTGTGATACAAATTATTTGAATAGCCCTGTCCTCAATACTGGGCTGGGCTCTTTGTGTCACTTCCCTTGTGTGCCTAAGCTGGAAAAGCGGTATTAGGCATGTGAGAGCTGAATGGTGGGGATGTGCTCAGCACAAGGTTTATTTTGCTGAAGGGTCCTGATCCTAGCTTAAAAGGCTAATTTTCTTGGCTGAGGTATTCCTGTCAGATTCCTCAGTATTGGTTGGTTTCTCCAGGGCAAAACTGGAAGTAACCCACTTCTCTTGAGTGTATTCCTGTACTGGTCTTCAAACTAACTGAATAGACTGCTCCCAGAGGACCCATCCCTGGTTTCAAGCAGTGCCATGCACTGTTGAGACTGTGAACTGAGGAGTAGTGTCTGCAGATGTGCATGTCTTGGGAACCTATCAATACTTGATTGTATTCAACTCTCAATATTCTGATTAAAGAAGCTACAGTAGCCTGGGACACTGCAGCTATTAACCTTACTGCAAAAGAGTTCCTATATGTATCATAATTCCCTAGTAGATCTGGACACTGTTTTCCAGATTACTCTCTTTGTTTTGGCTAAAAACTGCTTCTTTAGATGGTTTGTATGTATTTTTGTATGTTAGTGGAATTAGCTAAAGTGGAAAATATACCTTTGAAAAAGTGTGAATATTTTAAATTTTTTTTAAACACCTTTTCCCTCCGAAACTCAAAGAAAAGATGTTTTGGATTGAACAACATACATGTTTCAAGCCCAAATGAAACTTATTTTGACATATTTCTTCTACCTGAAAAATGAAGTCTCTTGGTTGTTGTTGGCTTTTTCCTTGGCCAGCAAGTGAACCGAAAGATGACTTTTATTGCCACTGTTAGGTGCAGTGCATGCCATAGGCCTGTTTGTGCGTTTGCCCTGGCAACCCCCTTCCCTTGTCCCCTGGGGGATCCCCTGGATGGGGTTATCACACACTTGGTGTAAAAAGAAGAGCTCCTGTGCTCTCTCCTCCCTTTCCCACCCCATAAATCCTACTTTCTCAGCTATTTGCCTCCTGTAGCCAGGGCGCCTGAGGGCACACTGGGATTCTGAAGAATTTCTTCTCCCAGTCCCTTTACAAAGCAAAGCTGGTCTCTCTTTGCATCTGTGAGAGGGACTCGAGCATCTCAGCTCTCGCCTAGATGTTCTGGGCAGCAATGTGGGCCATGTCTTAGCTACACCAACAGGTTTTACTCCAACAATGTCAGTAGTCCAAGGCATTGCTTAGCTGTGTCTCGTCACTGTGTGCTCTGCTAACAGCCTGTATGCAGCTATCTTCTCGTTTGTCACTTGGGTGTTAGGGCTTCTGAAGTAGGGACTAACTTTCTGTGATGTGTCTCCTTGGGGCTATGCCAGTGAACTAGTGACCAAAGGCTTGTGGGCAGTTTAGTTTGGTTGCTAAAAAGTCGGAGAAAAGACACAAGAATTGCTTATAAGGTGTGGACTGTGTGAAGGATCGGCATGTGCCTCAGCTGCTTTTAAATATCACTGCCCCTTCCTGGGGCAGGAGGTGTGTCTTGTTTAAAATTGTGTTACCTCCCACATCTTAAATCTCAGTCTAATTCCACCTTGCTCATGCTGTGCTGTAAACAAAGTTTTCTGCTACTCCTTGAATCGTCCTTGTGCATTTGCATTCGTCATTTTGTAATTTTCAATTTGACTCTGTGATGTACCTAAGGCATAGGGTCCTCACTGGTCCATAATAGGGTCCTCACTGTTACAATATGAGTGATTCACAATGCAGTGATTTCCTTCCCCTCCAGTAACTCCATCACAGAAGGAGGGAGCAGAAGTTATATGAGTTCACTTATAAAGAGGTCAAATAATACACTGGATAAAGAAAGGGCTGAACGGATTTTCCTTTTTGAAAGCAGCACTAAAGAAAATAATAATTATATTCTCATTGTTGGACACTGCCATTTTGCTGGACCTTACTTTTAAAGTCTTTCTTTCTTCAAGTCAACCCCATTTTTCTCTTATCTCTTCATAGTTTTGGATTGACATCATTTTAGGCATCAATGCTGAGCTGCCAAATAGGTCACCAAAAATTGTTATTGACAAGAGAGGACTTCTAGGACAACTGGAAGATATGTGAAGAATCAGATTCTCATGTAAACAAATATTTTATGTTGATGATATTTAATGTTTTGATTTGAGACCTAAAAACTGAAAATGGCTTCATATAAAAATTAATTACAAGATAATAAATTGATTGTTAATGATTAATGCAATAACCACAGCATAATTAATGGTGATGAGTAAAAATTAATGGTTAAATTGTTAAATGTAATTATAAATTAATTATAAATCACATTTATTGACTTGAAAGCATTATCAGCCACCAAACTGCTGATATGGGAGTTTCTGACATTTGTAATTCTTTATTTTTAAACACGAAAACACTATCTGAATCCCAAATGTAAGAGTAGGAGTTAGTAAAAGTTACTTGAATATGCCTGAAAACCAGGCAGGCTTAGGTTTTATGTGACAAACTGTTTCAGCAGCTCACTAATTTCTAGCCTGTATGCTGCAGGGTAATCAGTGCAATTCCCAGGAAATCCGTGAAGGTTTTAATGAGCCGTGACATGTTCAGCGCACAGTCAGCATGAAGCAGTGCAGTGTGAGGAAGCTTTTGGCAAAGCCTGATACACACAGATCCTGGCTCCTGAGAAGCCAGCTGCTAATCCTGACACTTGCCCAGGGAACTCGAATAGTGGGAACTCTGTACCACCTCTGTTCAGCTTTCTCTATAAAATTACTGTATCCATAATCTACCTCATTCATAAATACATTTGTTAAACAAGTTTCCCATACTGTTGCTGTTTTAGGATACTCGGTGTAGCTGTTTCTGCTAGAACACTTTTGTTCTTTATTAGAGGATGGGGTTTGTCCTGTCCTCTAATTTTTCCAAGATTCAACTTTTGCAAAAGTCACTAATCCTAAAGGTATATATCCCATTGGTTTCTGGGTGTGTGGATCAAAACCTTCACTTAGCTGAAGTGATTCTGACTGTTTGTAGATGCTCGCTTTTGTGGTTTTGTAGGCAGCCTAAAACCCTAAATCTGTTCTTTTGAGTTTTAGAGCTCCACTTTTACAGTGAACTTTAGGAAGCGAAGCTACATGCTGACGAACCATGTCCATACAAAACTGGCAGAGTCATCCCAGTGACATCCGTAAACAAAACTGGGGAGAAACGTGACTACTCTGAGCCCAAGGAAATTATGTTTATTTCAAATTTCAGCATCCTAAATGTAATACTGTTGACTGGCAGCTAGTTTACTTTTTTAATTTGGTGGTCCAGCGTCTTGGATTGCTATGCTCAAACTTTAAAGCAATGATTTTTATTTGAATCCATTCTAAAATGTAAAGGCAAGTATCATGTTCTTGCAAAGTCAAAGACCAAGAAATTTCAGTAAATGTTCAAGTGTATCCTCAGTCAGATACCCTCCTTTGCTAGTCAGAACTGCAGCACTGAGACTCCATAGGCAAAGCCAAGAGTGAATGAAAACTCAAGCGGAATTTGTAACAGGAAGGATATCTTTTTATTAGGTCAACTAATGCGGCTAAAAATAAGAAACGGGCATGCTTTTGTGTATGCAAACACTCTGGCATGCACAGAGATAAAACTGGATTTGATTTTTGTTAAATAAACACCAATGGACGTATTAAAATGAACAGAGGAAAGGGACAGCTACTGGCAGATGGGGTGGATTTTTTAAATTCTTTTTGCTGTAGTGCTCTCAGTATTATGGGTGAAGAGACTTGCCCATGGCACTCTTTGAATTGCCTGGATTCTTTTAGCAGTTGTTCCTTTCCGTTGAAAACTTGCTGAGTAGTAGCTAAAGATTTCGGGTGAACAAGCACCAGGGAATGATATACTGAGCACTGTGATGAAAGTAGCCCAGAAACAAGATGCGGTGGCTTTCAAGAGGTTCCTCTCTTCCTTCCCCCCTCTTAAACCACACACAAAACCACATCCTAGGTGGTCGAGGAGGCATTGCCTAGAAGTACAAAGTGCCTGAATTGCACATGTGATTGTTACACTGGGATAAAAGCTGGAGTCGGGACAAGGGCGGATCCCGCTGCTTCAGTATCTGTACTTTTTGAAAAGGCAATTTGGCAAGCAGCATAACAAGAGCCTAACAAGTGGATGGCCATATGGGGAGGCAAAATAATTGTGCATTAGGAAGACTGTGCAGATGTGAGCTGAAGTAAGGGCGTAACTCCATATGGCACATTGCTGACCTTCAGTTGGTGCCTGAATGACAGTACGCGGTGTGGGTCGCACCATCTGAGGGATGCTGTACTGGGAGCGGGGCTGAAACCAGACAGAACTGGATTTACGCAGATCATCTGCTTCCTAGAAAACAATAAAGGAGCTCCTGACAGCTGTTGTGCATGAGATCATCATGGTATTAATGCACCTTGCAACTCTGACTCCTTCCCTAAAACACTTTGTGTAGACCATGTTTCAGGGAAAAAAAAAATACTATTACCACCACTAAAGTGGTGGTGGCTGGTGGCTCTTAATCCCTGTTAATCCCCTGTGCAGGGAGAGCACTGGTGAGCGTGCAGGATACCTGATTTCTGTCCATGTTCTCTATGGTTTAAAAGCCTTTATATGCCTTTGGAGAGGAAACTACTTAATCCTTTCAAACACAAAATATTAAAAAAAAACGTGTCTAGCATGTTTATTTGAGAAACATCACGGATTTTTTTTCATAAACTAACCCCAAAGGGATGTGCATGTTAGGTAGAATAGCTGTGGCACTCTGTTATTAGGAAAGTATGATGAGTGGAGGGCTTAATTCTTCAACCTAGAAATCCTTTGATGACATATGCCTGATAAGTCCAAGCTAAGATTTGTGATTTATTATCATGTGTTCCTTCCTTTCCCTTTTGTCTGTTAATCCTAACACTGGCTAAGAGTTCGGCCTCGTTTTATCAATGGCTGCTTGAAGTGCTCAGGAGGATTTGCTCCAGTATTCACCAGAAGTCTTTGATATATGAGATTGTAGGCTAACACCAATATTCTTTTGTGAGGAAGTGTCACAATACATGCATCGATCATCCGAGCCCCTATCTGTCAGACTCTCCCAACCCAACCGTATTTTTCATGACACAATGCGGCGCATGGCCTTTAAATTACCCATCTGTCTGACAAATCAGCGAGTGTGGCAGAAACTGGCAGCAGTTTGACGTCGCCTATCACTTTAACTGAAGTGAAAGTAATGCAAACAGATTTATGGGATCCCCTTTGATTATAGACTATGAATATATTTGGAATTGATGTTTGAGAGAGAGACACAACAGAGAGGCAGGAAAGGCTTGTAGGCAAAAGCACTAGTGTTGGGTTTGCAGCTTTGCATTTACTATGAGGGAGATTGTCCTGGTCTTCTGGTCTTAATTTTTTATTTTTTCCTTCCCCATATGGTACATCTCATCTGAATACCTCTGGCAGGTTTTTCTTCTTTTTTTTTTGTTTTTTTTTTTGTTTGTTTGTTTTTTGGTTTTGTTTTTGTTTTTTTGTCTTACGTGGTTATTTATCTGTTCTAAATTCCAAACTTTATCAATGTCAAGGCTGAGTTTTCTTACACGTATTTGCAGTACAGCTGTTAAATATATCTGTAACATTCATTGCATGGCAGTAAATATTGCTGAATTTCCAAGTGTGCTCTGAATACAATAGAGCGCAGCAGAAGACAAATAGCTGACAAGGATGGCTGCTCACTGCAATGTTATAGAATCGTAGGATCATAGAATAGTTGGGGCTGTAAGGGACCTTTAAAGGTCATCTAGTCCAACTCCCCCTGCAATGAGCAGGGACATGTGCAACTAGATCAGGTGGCTCAGAGCCCCGTCCAGCCTGACCTTGAATGTTTCTAGGGATGGGGCATCTGCCACCTCTCCAGGCAACCTCTTCCAGTGTTTCACTACCTTTATCGTAAACAATTTTTTCCTTGTATCTAGTCTAAATCTTCCCTCTTTTGGTTAAAGCTATTACCCCTCATTCTATTGCAACAGGCCCTGCTAAAAAATTTGTCACCACCTTTCTTATGAGGCCCTTTTAAGTACTGAAAGGCCGCAACAAGGTCTCCCCAGAGCCTTCTCTTCTTTAGGCTGAACAACGTGAACTCTCTCAGCCTGTCCTCGCAGGATAGTGCTCCATCCTTCTGACCGTTTTTGTGGCCCACCTCTGGACCTGCTCCAACAGGTCCATATCTTTCCTGTGCTGAGGACTCCAGAGCTAGACGCAGTATGCCAGGTGGTGTACCAACTCATGTTGGTGAGGACTTGAGTTCTGTGGAGTAGAGCAAAGCATCGACCTGGGTTTCTTTGATCCAGTGGTTTATCTTTATTGCAGAAGTAACTAAGACCTTGGCTTTTACCCTTTGCCTCTGTGCAAAGGCTCTAGCCCCAGTATAGCATTGCCTTGAACCTGGTTCGTAACCAAAGTCTGCTGTAACAAGCTTGGATTTTTAGAAAGGGGATTTTGTCCTTCTTGAGGCTGTTGTTCAAGTGCAGTGGTGAATTGTGATGGTAAAAGCTGGGACTGAGAACTACTAAGTATGTCTTACGTACAGGCAACAACATGCCCATTCAAACAGCTCTTGGATGCAGCTGAACTTGTGAAGCCATGAGCCATCCAATCTAAGTGGTAGGGTGGTACCCTTTGTTGAATCATTTTCTGAGCTCTTTGGAGCTTACATGATCTTCTCTTGATATGCTGCTTGTCTTTCTTCAGAGAAGCCATAGGCTGAAGTGATTCTCTTCTTTTCTTTTTAAAGAAATAGTTTTCATGAATGAAGGTGCAGGCATTGGAAGTCGCTTAACAAAACAGATAGTTGTGGTTCAGCTGGGATGGCATTTGCCTGGATTCCACAGTAAACTGTCACTTGTGGAGTTGCCACAGAAACTCACCCCATTCCCTAAACACCTTCAGTTTCCTCATGCCAGGCAGCACTGAGCTAGCAGCAATCTGTCATTGGTGTGGGTTCTTATATTTTCCTGTTACCAGAGCCATTGGTAGCTGTGGGGATTGTGATTCACAGCTGCTTAGCTCTGAGAGAAGCTTTTCTAAATCTGGAGTCCTTCTCGAATTTTGCTTGGGGGATGTTGGCATAATCGTGAGTTGAATTTGGTTTGTTGATTCCAGCATGCAACCTAAACCTCTGGCTGTCATCAGCATCATGGCTCTGTGGGTCTTTAAAAGCAGTGGAGTGTAGATGCCTTCTGGGACAGATATTTTCCAAACAAACCAAATGGGTTTTTTATTTTTTCTCCCAGCTAGTGTTTGCCTTGAAAAGAGAGAAATAGGTAACATTCCCCTCCATCCTGAAGTGTAGAGGCCATTTTCATTAAGATGATTGCTACATAGAACAAAACCGGCCTGCTGCGCAAAAGACAAGGTGGTGGCAAATGGAGTTCATCACTGATGGGATGAGTACTTTCCAGCCCACAGTTACTTATTTGGAAACCACATCCCAGCTCCTGTAAATGGGGTGTTGGCGGTGTCACTCCTGCGTTTTCAGGCGGTCTTTGTTGCCAGCCTTTGTACATGATGATGAGAGGCCTTTTTGACTTCCAGGGGCAGGCTTCTGCTTGTGGCAGCTGGGTTCTTGCATAAGCATCTCCCACATCCCTAGGTGAGGAGGTGGAGACAGTGATGCCAAGTGTTGCATCTGCTCACACAAGGTTGTGTCTGCAGGTTTTCATGAGGCCTCCACAGAAATAGTGGGTCAGTTTGTAACAAAACTTTTAGGGGTCGTGGGGAGGAACAAGTGCAGCAGACAGCAGAAACCTTGGTGTCTGACTGAGGTTGTCATACCAGTTTTGAAGTGCCCAGAAGCCTCTGGCTGCTCCCCACAGAAAAGCCTAGGTGGTCTTTGGGGTCTGTCTGTGTCTCTTACTGTCCAGAACTTGGTTAGTGTGAACCTATGCAAAGCTTTGTTTTGGCTAAAGAAAACCCTGATGTATTTGCATTTAGCCACTAATTGACTAGGACATCCCCAGTGCTTGGTGTTTTTTCAAACCCAAGCTACTCCTGTTTTAAAATCTCCATCCCTAGTTCTCCCATCAGGTCCATCCTGCCTGCCTGCATCCCACGTCCATTCTGAAAATTCATTCATTGGAGAGTCCTTTGTGCAAGTCCCACACCTTGTTGGTGTTTGTGGGGAAGTCACATGTACATTTGGCGCACAGAAGACAGATGTACTATCCCAGTATAGTGTTGAAAGTATGGACACCAGCTAGGCTAGCATCACAATGAAAAGGAAAGCCACAGATAGTATCTTTGCTAAGGTTGTTTCTCTGGTATAATCCTGTCTCTGACACCAGTTTTTTCAATCACAGCTTTGTCAGTCAGGGATCCCACCAAGGCAGGGATCACTTTGGTGGAGCTGTGGCTTCAGGCATGTTCTGCATAGCTCTTAGTAGCAGAGCAGAGGGCATGTGTGAGCAAAATCACACTGGGTTACCTTTTGGTTTAAACCAGTCCCAGGCTATTCTCTGTATGCAGGAGCTCTGAAACCCAAGGAAAGCATTGGTTTCCAGTGCTGACCTTCAGGACACCATGGTCTGAATGTTATGTCTAGGACCTGGTGAATCATACTGGATGAAGATCTCTAAATGCAGCCTGGCCCCTCTGCTTGTACTCCTTTTGGTTAGCTGCTGCTGAGTCAAAACACCTGCTTTTTATGAATAATGAATTTTTCTTTTCCTCTAGGGAAGATGCATAAACTTCACTCGAGTGAAATCGGATGGAACCTCTGCCCCTTACAGCCCACCGCCAAAGCTGCCACGGCGTGACGATGTGCCACTTAACAATGCTCCAAGGAATCCTTCTCCTCCCGTGTCTCTGCAGCCCCCTTCCAGGCAGCCTCCTCCTGGACCCCCCCCATCCCGAGCACCTCCTGGACCTCCTCCTTCACGCCCACCCCCACAGCCCATGGCTTAGAGTGCAGCAAAACCCTCATCGACAAAACATGTCCCTTTGCTGAACACGGCATATTTATTGAGTATTGGTTTACAGTTAAAGATATCAGAATTTGTTGCTGGTCAGCAAAAAAAGAAAAAAAAAAAAAGAAAAATTGCCATGTGTCAATTTTAGTGTATGAATATATTTATACCACAC
Organism: Larus michahellis; assembly: GCF_964199755.1. Taxonomy (NCBI): domain Eukaryota; kingdom Metazoa; phylum Chordata; class Aves; order Charadriiformes; family Laridae; genus Larus; species Larus michahellis. Next base: position 52,642,317 of record NC_133901.1, on the reverse strand, counting down.
GTGCTGAGTAAACATTCAGTGGATAGATTCAGAGCTATGGGGTATACAAACAAACCAAAATGATCATCTAGATACAGTAGCAGCTTTTGTATGTATACATTTGAAGATCTATTTACATATGACATTTGTCTGACTTGGTATGTCAGATCATTCATTAATAACTTTAGCTGGTACATGTGCATCAGTTGATTTTGATAGCTGCCACCTGCAAGTTGGTTAAACGTAGTTTGTTGAGGAATTTGCTTTTTTTTCCCTGCAACAATACTGCATCCAGATGTTAATATGGAACAATAATTGCAAAGATAACTTTCTGCCTTTGGTTCTGCAGGTCGAATTTCCATGAAAGTTTATAGGACAACTGAAACAATAATGAGGTAAAATGAGACTATGTGCCAATAATCTAGCAACAGTAACCTAGCATAGAAGAGAGGTATCTTTTCTCCCGAGAAAATCAGTTTTGAGCCTGCCATCTCTGCCTATGTTTAGACTTGGTTGCATAGGGTAGCCACTGAAGGACAGATATTGGTTCTAGAAATCCAAATCTTGTTCCAGACCTGGGTTCAGATTTGTCCAAAGTTCAGAGGAATTTTGAGAAAAACATTTTGGCTAGGTGTTTAGTTTTCATTTGCAGAAAACATGGTCCAAAATGGAGCAAATATATGTGCAATTTGAGCACGAATGCTGTAGTAGGTGAACAGCATATGTTATTTATATCAGCAGCATTGAGGGACTGATTTCGTTGCTATTTAATTAGATAAATTTCCTTTTTCTCTTACTGCCAAGCAGAACTAGATCCTCCTGTGATTCAAACGTGAATTCCTCTATGAGGAGCTCTTTCTTTAGACAGCCCAGATCCCACTAGTATGTAACCTTACAGTCTACCTGTGGTTGAGAGGCATGGCGTGATGTGTCGGTTTGAGCTTTTATCTCTATTTTAGATAATGTTTGGCTAGAGCATTTCCCAAACATAGTGACTGCTCACCCATGACCTCAATTCTGTGCGTCATCAGAAAGTGATATGAGCACCCACACAGAGGTGGGAATTTTTGACGCGGGATTGTGGGACAGCCCATGAATAGTGTTCATTAAGCAACACCTGAGTGGGTTGTGCCCAGATCATTCCCTAGTGACTCAAAATAACACCTGAGCTTGCTTTTTCTCCACCACTACCTATCATATTGTATTTGAGAGGGTGGCTGCAAATCCCTGTGCTGGTTCGCTTTGGCACTAGCTGTGTTATTAGGATAGTTGTAGAAATAATGTTTATGTTGTATTATGACACAGCATATACCTATCCCTCCATCTGTGTGTAGGTGTGGGTGTGTAGCACATCACAGTAGTTACTGGCACATAAGTCTAAGATAAAACATTAACTGCATTGTGTAGTTACTCCAGATTTAAGGCCTCTTCGTGCAGTTGTTAGAGGCATATAAAGTTGCACTGGTACAAACAGAAATCAGGCTTACTATTTCCAGTGGAAATCCCACTTGCAGAACACCATACCAAGCTCTCATTAGTCTATGCTGATCACTGTGACATGCCGTGTGTATGCAGCTGAGGCTGTCAAAGATAAACTCAGAAGAACCACAGAGCCTCTTTCTCCTCTTGCACTGCTCTCCTCTCTTGAGTTATGCTCTTACCTCATGTCTATTGGTGCAGGTAGTGGAATCACACTCATGGGTGCCAGCTGGCCTTGGAGCTGTTGCTAATTTAGGCCTGAGCCAGCAAAGCACTTCTGCATGCATTAAAATGTCCTGCAGGTCAAGAGGAACATCCTTATGCCCAAGTACTTTGGTGACCTGTGACTTCGTTGTTATCAGAAAGGAGAATTGGGATGCACTCAACCCTATCCTCATTCTTTTTAGTCACTTGAATAGGGTCTGTATAATTTGGTCCATAAGAATGGATTTCTGTTTGGAGGAGAAAGAAGTGTGTGTGTACGTGTGTGTGTGTGTCTGCGTTTGCATGTGGGAACTGTGTAGGTTTTTGTTTGGTTTCTCTTCCTTTCCAAAATTGCTCAGAGAGTAGCCCTTCTGTGAATGGAAAGGCCTTTTGCAGCCAGTGCAACACACAATCACTTAATTATCTCTGTTTCTTTCAGTTGAAAGGTGAAACTAAAACATGTCAGTTTTTCCGAGGCAGTTCTGGTGAAGCTCCACATTTGACACCAGTGAAAGGAACGGGATGACTCCAGTGAGAGGGTAGGGACCTGGATGTGAGGAAAGATGCTTTACAAGCAGAGATTCTTGGCTGACATTATTTTGGTTGTGTGGAAGCCTATGTGAAACAAACTTGCTGTCTCTAAGACCAGTTGTAATGCGTATGTACAGTTGAACCTAACAGCCTCTCATGTTGGCTGTCTAAAAATAATTAGCTAACAAATGCTAACTAGGAACTGAAATGGCAGAGGGTAATAAAACCGATTCCCCTGTCAGGACAAAACATGGCGTTTGAGGTTTAGCTGTTTGTGGGAGCGGGGCAGACAACTGCTCTGTAGATGCCAGGTCTCTTATCAGCAGGTAGTGATGAGATTGAAACAACGGTGGAGCTCACAAATGAGGTAATAGTAAAAGGGAAAACTTGCTTACGGAGTTAGTATCTGCTAATAAAGTTGAATTGATGGGTCAGGAGTAAACTTTAGCTAATGAAAAAGCCTGGGAACCAGATTTTGTATTGTCTTGCACCTGTACAGATCTTGAGGGGGTCGGTAGAGTTGTTGCAAATTTGCATTGATGTTGATGTTGGTAGAATTTGACTCGCTTCCAGTGAGAATGGAGGTGTTGGTTTAGGGAGGGCTTCTCACAATCACACATCCAACATGCCTGTTGTTTGCAGTTGAGGAGACTATTCTTCTTTGCTGAAATAGCCAGTCTTGCGGAGAGTACCAGTACTAACATTTTTTGCATAACTTGGAAGTGCAGTGAGGATAGGAGCGGTTTGGGCTTCCAGGTAATCAGTTCCGTATATGATAAAGCAGGAAGCACCATGAATTTGAAAAACAGACTCAGCATAAATAGTGTTCCCAGTATTTTCACTATATAAAATTAAGCATTTGGTGTGTAACTGAAGTTTTGACTGCAGCCTCTCTAATGGGAGTACTGCAGGTTTAGTTTGCCAGTGAAGTGGGAAAAAGAAAAAGCGAACCTGTACTGAATTGCCTTTGCAAAGTGGGGGACAGTGAATATACTGCGCTGTCTACAGAAAGGCCTTTTGGTTGTGTAGAAACGTATCTGTTTGCAGCGATCTCAGGCACTATAACAATGCAGTAGGAGAAACTGGTTGTTATCTTACCGTCTGTTGAGCCTGATCCTTACCTAGTGTAAATCAACATAGGCCAACTGAAGTCAAGGCAGTAATACTGGTGTCTGTCAGCTGAGAGCTGGCTCAGAATAAATGAAGGGACAAAATCCTCTAACTGGCTTGGTACGTCAATATGTTAGTTTCGGTATGCTTGTATGTCAGTTGTGATTGCAGTAGTTACACTGCTAAGAAATGTTCTCATGTGGGATGATTCCCCTGTATTTCTCAGCACATAGCATCGTTTGAAACTTGCCAAAATGCTTCCCCAAACCCAAGAGAAAAATGTGGATTCGGGGGAACTTTGGCTCACACTTAGCACAGATGTGAAAGGACACAAGGCGCAAAGCAGTGGGGAGGGAAACCCCATGTGTTTAAAGCTGATACAGAACCACATTGATCAAAGCATATTTATGGCCATCTTTCGACCTCAGTGCATGTATTGCCATCTGTGGGAGTAGCCTGCAGAGCAGACGGTCCTAAATGTAAAAAGGAAAAAGAAGAAAGGAAAAGAATCAGCTCCTCTTCTGAATGAGTGAGCATAACAATGAATGACATTATTTCATGAACTGTACCAGTTCAAATGCATGTGCACCTGGTGCTCCTAATGCTTTCTACTCCTGTTGGTCTTTAGATAACATGATCAGTAATATGCTTTCTCTCTTTAATTGTTTGCTGGTTTTATTGTTGTTGTTTTGTTTTTTAAAAAAACACATTTCACTGAAAAAGCAGCCCTACTTCTGTAAATATAGAGTTTAATTTGGAGGAGACGGCACACTTCTGGATGTTACTGCTGGACAGTTATTTATTAAAAAGGGCTTAAGGCGAATAAATACAGGTGGCTCAGGATACATGCATGCAAGTGGGATAATGCAGTATAGCATTTTCAGTTCTCTAGTTTTGGGGGAAGGGGGATTTTTTGGTCATCCTAGTTTGTTTAGAAGCTTGTTACTGATCTGATACTTTTGAATAATGCAATAGAGATTCCTAACATGTAACAGTGCTTGAACAGATGTGTAGATTATGATAGATTTTTCATTTGGGGGGGAGGGGGTAGTGAAGAAGAAATGGGTTTGTTTTTAAGGCAAAAAAATGTACTGTACTAGAGTTTTTTTAGAAAAAGATGTGTGTTTTCAGAAACAGTGGGGATGCGGGCTGATAGACAGCCGGGTCATGGAGATGAGGGATAGAGGAAGCAGTTGGATTTTTGAGGGACAAAGACATTTTACATGGGAGTGTGGGTTTGTTACTGGTACACGTGGTACAAATTTTTGTAACTGACATGCTGCTTCCATGTTATAATCATATAACCTTTATGCATTTTATGCGCCTGCTCCATTTTTCTGAGAAAACCTTGCAAATGTAATGCCTGCATGCAAATGTGGGAGATGTAGCCAAAGTTTTATACTCCAACATAATGTAGTCTTAATGGATTCAAAATCAACAATAAAAGTGCTTACTGGTTAAACACTACAAAGAATTTAATTGCAGGGTCATTTTAAGAGGGGATAAGCTCGTCTGTATCTGGTTTCCAATCAGCTCAGCCATCTAATGGTCAGGAGGAGAATATGGGCTTGGGCTGTCAGAATTCCCATCCCTGAGTTGCTACTGATTCATTACTTGTCTAGAGACAAGGATATGTTCTGCGCCTCGCTTTCCTGTTTCTAGCCTGAGAATTTTGATCTTTGCCTAATTCAAAGGTAGGGCATCATTTGTTGGAAACCCTTTTAGATCTCGGGTAGCAGGGTAGAAATGCTGAGTAAATTCCACTGGAGTCAGTGCTGAAACACTGATTGACACATGGGGCAGGATCTGAACTTATTGCTGCTATCTTGAAAAGTCATCTAACTGCATAGAAACAACAAAGTAAAAGCCATACAAGATAAGATGCTAGAGCTCAAGACTTTAGCGAAGAGAAATTCTCTGGCAAATCCTGCATTGATGAAAGCACGGGAGTCACCAGGCTCTAACCAAGGTCTGTACTCAAACACAGCTACTGAATTTTAGGAGTCTTGCCTGAAGGGTGAAGGATCATAAGATCCCTTCTCCTTCACTGTGTCTGAAGCTAGTTTTTTCTTCCCTCCCTGTTGCTAATGCTTCCTCTGTACCTCTTCAAGTCCCATTGAGGATTTGGGACGGGGGGGAAGCTGGTGGAAACATAAGACAGGCAAGAAGGTCAAGAGGGGTAGGCCGCAAAAATCTCCAACCCCAGCAGGCTGCAATTATGGGTAATCAAGGCTGCTGCAAAGCTGCTGAGCTGTGCTGTGCTCTCAGTCTGCCCAGCATGGCAGCCACAGCCCTGTGCGCAATGGGAAAGGAAGCTGGTCCTTGCTCACATGCAGCCCCCTGCCCCTCATCTGCAAAAGTGATGGGCACTGATTTTTGGGGATCTAGTAGGCACATGAAGTCATTGTGGCAAAGCAGGTGGGAGCTGTGTGGTGGCTGAGCCAGGCACCCACCTCCCTCTGTCAGCTCCAACTGGCTCTGCTGCTAATGGGAGCCAAAATCCTTTGCCTGGAGCTGTGCTCCTCCCTGGTGGAGTCAGGGGCTCTGACAAAGAGCCTGGCTTGCCCTCGCTGTGCTCCCCAAGCTGGCAAGACAATACTCACCCGGAATGGTTTTGTGGCCTTCGCTCTTTTTTGTTCCTCCATCTGCTTCTTACACGAAAGGCAAGCTCGGGCTCTCGAAAGAGATCAGATAAACAAAAGCGGTCCTGGAACCAAGGCTCTGGACATTTTTGTTCTGCATTAACAAAAACCTGACACTGGCTGCAGCTGTGGCTGGTTAGGTTTATGCCTGCCTGAGACAACAAAATTCAGATTTGACCTGAACTTCCCCAGAGACTGGGAATGTGCAGATCCAGGGCTTTGGTTACGGACTTGTCTATAAATAGCCTCTAGTGCTGATTTAGCATCTTTCATCAAACATGCTTCACGGTCTCAGGAGTGGCATTTACATGTGAACGTACACCAGCATACCCTATTTGGCTGCATGGAAGTCCGCAGCACGACTTTTACTGGCTTCAGCAGTCTGAGCCAGGAACTGAAAAAAAATGCCCTTTCCCCCTATCCTCCCATTCCTTAAGAAACCACAGGCAGAGCATGTTGCCCGTGCTGGAAGTTGTCTGATCTTTACTCTGTGATCGTGCTTTGCCGTTTGGGTTAGGACTCATCTCAAGCTTCATCGGTTTCTGCAGCAAAGTACCCCCCTCCCTGTACCTTGAGCACCCCCCTTTTCAAGAGAGGGCACACTGGAAGTTTCCTAGCCAGGTATTACTCTGATTTCTGATTGCAGCTCAGGAGAACTGTGAGACAATGAGATAAGATGAAAGAGCTCCCTGAAAGAATGGGAACATCCTGCTGAAAGGTTTTGCCTGAGACATAGATTGAGAAATGTTTCCTTTTAAGCTTTCAGAGATGCATGATTCTTGTGCATGGACAGACACTTCACTGAGGGTCCTTAGATAACCCCATTTGTATCTCTGCCACAAAGTTCGTTGAAGTGAGCTCTTCTCATATCACCCTGTCACTGCCATGTAGCAGCTGAGTTGCCCTTTGTCCATGCTGGTGTCCTCCTGCACCCTGCTGAGTCTCTGGGCCATGATCCTTGGGTGCAGAATGTTTCTTCATGATAGAAACAGGGGCCCTGCAGAAACGTCCTAGGTCTTGTCACCCAGAACACCCTGCATTGGAGGTATGCACTTTTCCCTCTGATGGCAGAGGGATATGGATTTAGACCATGAGTCTTCGCAGAGGGCACAGTGGAACATAGCAGTCGGGTCTTATCCACATGTAATAAACACACGTGTTTGACACAGGTTACTAAATAGGCTTTTTCCTTATGGATCCTGGCTCGCGCACTGTTAAGGTAAAATACTAAGTGCCCTCAAATGTTTTCTAGTCTCCATTTTTTCAGTACGTAGGAAGATGTTTTGTGCTGAAAACAGGAGTCCCAAGATTCTCCTTCATCATCAAAGGCATATTTAGCCAACCAAAACCAATGGGAAAATATGGCAAGCATATGTGGCAGCTCATCCTCTTCAAAAACACAAGTGTGGCTGCTTTGTGCCGCTCTTTCCTTGTGCATCAGGAATAGCTTAGCTAAAAGTGAACATGCCCGAATGTAGGGGTTAATTTTGGTCAGCTTTAGGAGTTTTTTCTATTACTTTCTGGATTTCTCATCCACCTGTGTAAGGTGTGTTGGGATCTCTGGTGCTAAGGGGATGCCAGAGCAGTGGTGGTGCTGTTGGGCCTGGTGCCAGTTGGGAAATGCTGCAACGTCCTCGGCAGACAGGTGCTTCAGAAGGTAGTTAATAACCCTTACAAGCCATCATCATCATGACGGTAGATTTGGGTCTGCTGTGGGTCACCAGGAGCCACGTGCTCCAGGAATGCACACAGCCTGTGTCTGAGACACCACGAGTGACAGCTCATGCACCAGAACAGTCGCAGAGGCCCTGGTGGGGTCTGTCTCTTCCCAAGCCAGCAGGTACGGCCAGGTGCTACCGATGCCTTGCAGCGCTCATCCTTCTCTACGGGAAAACTGGGCAGGGAGAAACTGCAGCTCTCTGCAGGCTCTGTAGTTTCCCAGCTTTCTGTCTATTTTTTGCCAATACTAATGGCTTGCGTCGCTGAAGTGACTCACAGGTCAAAATCGGAAATAGCTCATTTCCCTCGCGGCCACGTGCAGCAGAAGGTCTGACTCTAACCCAGGCCAGCCGGACCCAGCACCACCCCTGGAAGAGTAGGTGGGATGTTCCCCAGGTGGCCTCAGACAGCAGCTCTACCATGGTCTCCTGGAAGGTGTATCTGGAGGGTGAATTTTCTGCATCACACATCAATACAATTTTTCTCCTTTTCTGGACTTATGCACAGCCACTGTTTGTCTGCTCCCCGGGAGCCCGAGCAGCAGCCTGCTGGTACCAAGAGGGGCTGTGAGGAGTTGACAGGGCGCCCCTGGGTTCACCAACTCTGCAGAGTTGTTTTTGCAGGGTGGCACAGCCAGGGTTAAGCCTTTCCTTCCCCCCTGTGATGCTACTGCAGGCGAATCAGGCTACGGCTGTTTCTCTGCCCTCCATTTTGTGCCTCAGTTTCCCTTGCTGGAAAAAGAACTGTATAGCTTAGCACTCCTGGCCAGGAAGTTTCTGCAGCTGTAGCTATGGTGGCTCCTCTCAGGCTCAGCAGCCACCTGATTTCCTCTCTGGGTACCTTTGCAGCTCCCCCTGGGGCAGAGGGAAGAGGTGGGAGAGGCTCCCAGTGCTGGCCATGTGCATGACTCACGTCTGGCGTTTTTGGTAGTTCAGGAGAAGCCCCAACTCAACAGCAGGAAATAAGTGTAAAAATAGACCGTCAGTGTGTTTGCAGCCAAGCAAAGTGCATGACGTGTTTCTGACAGGATCGGGCCCCAGCAGCCCTTTCCCTAACTGGCTTTTGGAGAGCTGCATGCAGAGGATGAACTGTGGGGAAACACTTGCCCCCACAAGTCCGCTGTTGCTCAGACAGGGGGCTGAGGGCAAATGCCAGCCCCCAGAGCCTGTTGACTTGTTATTGTAGGGCTGCCTGAGAGCCCCAAGGCACTCTGTCACTGCCTGTCTTCCAGCACAAGGAATGGAGGTGATTGGAGCTGCTCTGGAGGCCACACTCTGAGCAGACCTATTCCGTGCCCCAGGGTGGAAAAGGGGCCATGAGAAATTGCAGTTTCACTGGACCCCTGTCACCCTGGCTGAGCGTCCCTTTGAGAAGTGCGGCTGGAGTCCCAGCGAGGGTCCTGGCTGCCCCACACCTCCCCTGCCGCTCCGCTGTGTGGTGAATCCCCCCCTGCCCCATGGAGGGGCCTGGCAGCACCCTCAGCATTTCCCCCTCCTCGCGGTGGGAATCCTGACCCTCCGGTGCGCACAGCAAGGAAAGAGTTAACGCGCGTTTGTCCTGTGAGGGCTGACACAGCCTTTCCCAGCATGGATGTTGTGACACCCAAATCGATGCCAGCCAGGAGATGCTCCTCGGCAGGGCTTTCACCTGCGGAAGGGAGGCCACCGCGCGCGGGCGTGAGGCCATTATGGCACCGAGTGGCCATTTGGGCTGCAGCCCCCTGGCAGCGCTCAGTGCCCTGGCAGGGGCAGTGCGGGGCTCTGCGGGGCTGGGGAGGGGGACATCGGCGCGGTGGCCGCGGAAGCAGGCCTGGCCAGACTGCCGCTGGAGGGCAGGGCTCGACAGCCTATTTCCCGCAGCGGAGCAGCCCCCTCGGACTTCTCCAGAGCACAGTGGGAAATCGGCATTGCTTTAAAACAGCACCAAAAAAAAAAAAAAATCTGTTTCAAGCTGGTTTTGCTGTGGAAACCCTGCTTAAACCAGCAGTTCCAGCTCCAGCAACAGCCTCTTCTACCACCCACAAAGTGGACGTGGTCTCAAGGTGCTCTCCCTTCATCTGTCCTGCCAAGGAGCAATTCCCTGGCTGTAAAACCTGTGGACCACATCACTGCCATTCCCTCTCTGGTCCTCCTTGTCTCCACACCAACCAGCATCCGTCTGAGCTGCCATGAGCATGAGGTCCATGTGCTCAGCTGGGACCTGCACAGTTACTGAGCAAGGAACAACTTGCTGCTGGCAGTATGGGCTCACCCTGGTAGGTCAGGTTGCTTTTGTCCATAGCATTGCTCACCTGCAATCTCAGAAGGGAGTTTATGCAGATGCTTATCTACGTGATTGTCCTGCTTCATGTGGACACACGCATGTACGCTTACATCAGGACAGAGAACTGCCTTTTGATACAATTGGAAATTGGAAATGGGAATTATAAAAGTCCCCTGGGCTAAGAGTTTTCATTTGTTTTGCAGTTGCCATCAGCTTGTGATGCAATGCAGTACTTTCCCTGCTCATATAGGAACTGCCCAAGTCTATGCTGAGATTCCCAGTAGCTCAAAGGAACAGAACCGGACATGGCTGACCTAGCAAAAGTAAGCCTCCAGACATCACACTGCTTCTGCAGCAATGTGATGCTTTCGCTAAAGCCCAGCGTTGGAGACGATGACTGTCTTCGAAGCCAACAGCATGTTTCGTTATGTATTTTGCACCAAACTAGATCTACGGAGTTAAAAATGGTCTGATGGCTTAGGGTTCCCACTGACGTTTAGTTCTTGGACCTGGAAGGGTTCAGCATTTCTAGACCATTCAATAGCAGAACTGCAGATAGGTTACTGCGGCCTGGTAGTCCCGCTGCTCCGTGCTCTCTGCTTCCACTGCAGGCTGACCCATGAAGGATGCTTGGGGCAGGCCTTGGTGCTGCCACCTTTCCTCCTTCCAGCACTCATAGACCTCTGCCACAACCAGTCCCTCCTCAGCTCCTTCCATGGAGCTCATTCCAGGCTCTTTGCCTCACCTTCCTGAGAGCCGCTCCTTCCTTGGCCGTGTGCCAGCCTCTCGCAGCCTCCGTGCAGAGCCAAGCTGGTAACGCCGCAGCATGCAGCAGCCTGCGCTGTGTTTTCTACACTGCGCTTCTCATACCGGCACACTCACTAGTCAGGTGCGACCTGGTTGCTGTATCGCTATCAAAGAGACACAGATCAACCCTCAAACAGGTGCCACGTAAAATCCTCCAGGCGGGCAATCCCTGACTATCTGTCCTCTTCTGTTCTTGCACCTAACTGAGCCGATGACAACGATTCCATGTCTGAAATGTTCAGCCCTCATTTAGCACCTTTGTGACAAAAATCGGTGCTGAAAATAACACACAGTTTGGGACACAAGGTAGTCTGTTAAGGCGTGAACGGACACTTTGTGTCATTCTGCCATTGAGATACTGTGGTGCTGAGTCTGGCTCTGGGGAGAGCTTGTTTTGATTTCTTGGTCTCTCCATGACGCTGAACACATCCTCTCTGGTTTGACCCAGTGGACTCTAATCACCTCAGTATCACAGAGAGACCGGTTTTAGATCACCCACCCATATCTGGCAGAGCTCTCCAAGAAAACACTTGAATACTTGGAAGGTTTTCAACTAACACAGCTAGACCACAGCCCTCAGCTTAAGGAGAGCTGGCTGTTTTAGCAGCACTGTTGCTAATTTTAGTGCCTTTGGTTCAAAATTCTCCTCTCTCATAAGATTATTTGCCCTGTTTTCTGTTCTTGTTACTACAAAAAACCATTTGTAAAATACGTTGGTTTCTCTTAGAAACAGCCATTGTGTAAGCACACAAGAGAATGCAAACCCAAACAATTCCTCCACACACATTCCCAGTAGCTGTGAATTCTCCAATGGCTGCTGGAAGCTGGCATCCAGGTGAGGGGCAGGATGTGTAAGTGCCCACATTGCTGTGAGGTCTGGCTCAGTGATCTGCCTATACCTCGAATGCCAAATTGTCACAGGCAGGCCCACTTACCAAAGCCTCGCTCCTGCCCATGGGTGCAAGTGAGTGCTCATGGAAAGTGTCCCCCGGTGGTCTGCTTAGGTGAGGAAGTTCACAGGTACTTGAGCAGGGACTAAACGCCATGTCGCTGGGAGAGGAAAGCAATACTTCATGTCTCTCTGCCTCTCTTTTCCTCTGTCAAGATTTTGAGACACAGATGCCTTTGCGATGTCCACCGAGACATCTGAATGTATGCAAATAGAGGTCTGGGTATCAATCACAGTGTCATCAGTGTAATTAGCATGGCCATACTGACGTCAGTAGTGCCACTGCAATTCTGCATCAGTGGGAGGGGGGCCAAAGTCAAGCAAAAGGCCACGGGTCTGGCTCAGCACTTGCTGCAATCACTGCAAGAGCTGCCACCAGTTTCACAGGTGACAGAGGTACACAGAGAAACATCTGCACCCTGTGGAGAAGTTCTTCCTGTTGCATCGGTATTTTGATGGTAATGTCATGATAATAAAGTACCCTAATAGCCTGTAAGCTCTTTAAACCAGGGATTGCTCTTTGGCTCCCGACTTCTTCAGGCTCAGCAGGGCCACGGTCTGAAATGCAGTGTTATAGGCCCTTGTTACCAGAGCCCAGACACAGTACTACTGAGCAGTGCTCCAGACTGTGCCTCTGAGCAGTTACAAGCCACCATTCCTAGCCTAGCCAAACTGGTAGCATCTCATGGAGCCTACTCCAGGATGTTCTCTTCAGTGTAGCCAGCTCTAGGCTGAAATACGGCCACTTCAAAGCTCAAGGCAAATCTAGCTGTAGAGAAGGATGTGAAAAAGAACACTACATGCAGTCAAAATGAGATACATAAGCAGACAAAGCATCAATGCCAAAGCTGGATATTCCCTGAAGCACTTGTATTACCTCTGATTTTACCAGGGAATCAGAAGTGACACCATGTTCTCTTGTTTTTTAACCTTAACCTCCCTCAGCACAGATCCTTCCACAATGCTTGAACTCTGTGTGGATCTCGAGGCATCCGGATGAAACTGCTTTTGGGGCAGTACTGCATAATCAGCATCAGGGTGAGCCTGTGACAGAGGCTGCTGGCTCAATTCCTGCTGCAAAGTGAAGCAAGTCAGCAGGGGCTACAAAGGATGGCATCAGGTGGTGGCTGCTGGTCCCAGCCTACCCCAGCCCTCAGCAGGATTTCTGAAGAGCTATTATTGTCTCCCGTCCCTAACCAAAGGATTCTCTCTCCTCTGTGAGCTAGATACCATGCGATTTGTGGCTCTTGGACGTATAATGATATTGGTAGATACCTGGTCTGATCAAAAAGGCTGGACACCTACGTTGTACGCCATGCTAGCAGTGTAATAAACCTCCTATTTTTCTACCCCTTAGAAAAAGTAATTTATGTCTCCATCACTACTAATAAGTGTGTAAAAGCTGGAGAAAAGCATATCTTATCTAGAAAGGCTGTCTGACATGCCAATCAATGCAAACAGTAAAGGGTATGTTGCTGCCTTGCTACAAACAGTTGGACTTCAGACACATCCAGGGATTTTTTCTCTTCTCCCTTAGGCTCCTCTGTGTAAGTCTGTCTCCGTTGCAGGGTCGTTTGAAACAGCAGGACTGTCTTCACTTGTGTACAACAGACACCTGTACCTATTTCATCAAGGGCTACACAAAAAATTATCCCTGTAGAGCTAGGTGAGGAGGCGCACAAAGTACTTCACACACAATCATCCAGAGGCTTTCTGAATGCTGCATCCCGCCCGCTGCTGGCATTTGAAGTCCTGACATCTCTCATGTCCCCGTCAGACCCAAGTGAGCCGCCTTTGCCCACTTTGATTCAGGGGCTGCTTTCTCTGTTGGCCTTTGGGGTTAAACGAGAGCAGCAATTGCCTGCTTTGTGTGGGGAACGGTTGTTAGGGCGACAGGGAGGAATTCCTTGGCACCAGCACTCGGGAAAGAAAGGAATGAGCAGAAAAATGCTCAGGCAGAGTCGGCCAGAAGCAGAGCAGGGCCAGTGCAAGCCGAGGGGACGTGCTCTGCTGTGTTTGTGTTCCTGCCTCACCCTGGCCCTCCCACCAGCAGCAGAGGGGCCCTGGGCAGCAAAGGTGCTCTGCAAAGGCAAAGTCAACACACCCCTCACTAACCTGTGCAAACCTCTGGGCAAAGTCCCCTGCAGCACGGCCCCGCTGTCCCCACGGACCCCAGGGCTCGACCCCCTGAGCTACGAAGGGGCCGAGGGGAATCAAGCCCTGAGTTTTTACACTATTGCTGCTTCTGTGATTGAACACCCCCCACAATATATAGCCGTAGATTTTTCCTTGCGATACTTGGCACAAAGGTGCTTGCGGTAATAAAAGAAACTTGGAAAATTAAGCTGTGATAGTGATTTTCAAATGGAAATAGTACTATTTTGGGGTCATTTTCACTGTGAAAGATGGTTCAAAGGCACAAGAGGAAAGGGTAGGGTAAGCACTGGGCTGCCAGGTATGTGAGTACAACTTCTTTCGGCTGTAGTGACTTCATTTTTGCATTACAGATGCTCTCCTTGCTCAGAACTGCTGCCTTCCCCATCTGCTCGTTTTCACCAGCTCACACCTCTTTCATAAACAGACAATAACTGTTTGGATTGGCTTGCTGGCAAATTTGCACAGCTCTCCCTTATAATGATCAGATTTCAGGTGACGGTGAGCTGATTAGTAGATGTAAGGGCATTTGGTCTTAAAAATCGTGAGGGGATTCAGCTGTTCCTATCCATTTAATTAGTAATAAATAGGAAGCAAAGAAAGAAAAAAAAAAAGTGTTGGGGAGCAGTAGAAGGTAGTATTTTGTCTCTGGGCTTGTTTTTGTAGTGGCTTAAAATCTGCAAGATGAAACTAGTGTAGTTTGCGCAGTGAGAGGGTGTAAGCCTGTCTGCAAACACAGCTGGGACAAGAGACTGGTGTAAGTCACTGGAAGGTAGGGCAAAGTGTTGATAATAATGGGTATAGAGATAAAAGAAGCAAAGGGGTTATGTTTAGATCTGGAAAGCATAGTACTGCGGGAGTCTGGTGACCAATGTATAAAAGAAAATTCTGCATTTTGGTGAACTGTCTCCTCGTAAGAGCTACGGTTGTACATGGTATGATCTCCAGACCGGATTGGAGAAATTTATTAATCTTTTAGCCTTGTAACAGAATGCCTCTGTCCTGTTCAGTCTGAGGGATGAGCTCTGATTTCCTCAAATACAAGTAGTTATACGATTCATCAGATTATTGTTTTGCATAAAAGTATCTCTGTGTGTTTGGTCTGTTGTTTCCACAACGATTGCATTTGATTTCCAAGTTTCTGGCTGAAAAAAACAAACAAATACAAACTTTGGGATGCAATTCCCAGCGGGCTGTACTGTTCTTGTTAGGCTTGAAAAAGTCCTAGTAGAGGAGGAAGCCATGGAGGAAGTGAAACTGCTGAGCAGCTGAAAACCTGGTTTCCATAAGCTTTCATATTCCAAAGCAGTCGGCTCCTGGCCTGACACTTTCCAGGCACAGGGACAGACTTTAGAAACCTGCAGATGGAAAAGTGGGCTGCCTCTGCACCCTAGAGACTTCAGTCACCCTCAATCTAAATTAGAGTATCTTTTAGACTGCTCTTATTTGACCTAAAACAGAGCAGTCGGAGCTTAAAGGGTGGTGAAAGCTTCTTGAACCAGTGCCAGTAATGCACTGTTCTAAGGCTATCAGCACCTTTACCTCGTGCCTTAAATATTTTTGGGGTTTGAAAAAGGTTGAGCAAATTCCTGCTTGTGATTTCGTTTACAACTTACTTGCTTACACTGGTTGAGTATGTAGCGACAGTGGAGCTGCCCCTGATGATTCAACCTTGGAAAGTCCCAAGGGCAGAGTCAAGAAAAGCGAAGTACCCTGGTAGCTTCTTCATTTTCTCTAGCTGAAAATAGATTAGGACTTAAAGGCTTAAAAACCCACACACCAAACTTGGTCATGGTGCATGTCATCTTCTGCTGGAGGTTTCTGCCCACTCTTGCTGGCTGATGACTGTGCCGGGCATATTGGGGACTCTCTGAAAGCCTAGAGGAGGCCCCTGGATGAGGCTTGAGAAAGGCTCACTGTGGAGACACTTTACGAATGTCTGTACCCACAGCACGATTGACCCACTGCCCAGGTAACCATCTCACAGACAGCTGAGAGATGACTGTATTCTGCGGGGTACCACAGTACCCTACAGTACAAGCAAACAAGATCCATGTCTGAGTCAAATTCTGACGACCTTAATGTGACGTTTGGCAGAATTTCTATTGACAGTCTTGTTAGTGGATTGGAGTTCACTTTCTGAAGAGGAGTGTTATCTGAGGTGCAAAAATGGCCTTGGGGTGTGTGTGCACGTGTGAGACAGTGAGGCTTGGGAGAACCCGTGCATCATCTTCTGCCCCTCGTCTGAAGCTTTGCATGTTCCTGAGGGTAATCACTGAGGTGATTATATGTGATGTTGTGCCTTCCATAGCTTGTGCTGTAAAAGGTGTGTGTGTCTCTGGCACAGTGTAGTAAAGTGCATGAACCACGGATAAGCTCACTCACATACACAGCACGTCTGTTAAGGGAGGGACAAGAAGTGGAGTGAAGATGAATCTGTTGATGTTTAAAGCTTCTCAGTTTAACAGCATCTACACAAGCAAAAGGGATATTGGACTGTAGTCTCTGCCTCCTGCTCCACTGGCCTGCGAGTGCCAACTGCTCTGGTCCGTACTGAGACTGTGCAGCACTGCCCTGAGCTCTGCTGCAGGGTTCAGGTTCTACAGACCTTTCCTAGCTCATCCATATTGATTTCTCAAAGTCTGGCCAGTGTCCCTCTGCATTAAAATCCCCTGTTGTGTCCCTTCACAGCCTTTTTAGTTCGTGCTGGCAAGAATGACCACTTGGGCTTTTTCCCATTTTCTGCCTGGTTTGGTCTCTGCTCCCCTCCGTGACCTACAGCTGTTTGCTGTGACTCTGATTTTCTGCCTAGAATGGCTTCTTTGTCCTTGGGTTCCTCAAGAAAGCTGACCTCCGTGGCAAGCTGACCCAATTAAATCCCAACACAGGGAAAAGGCACATGTAACCAGCCAGGCACAGCCTTCGGATCCAGCTAAAGCAAATCCACCCTGCTTTTGAATCCACCTTATCCCCAGGAGGACGGGGTATGGAGGGACCACCCATGAGGTCTCCTTGCTGTGTGCTGTTGATGAACCTGCCTCTCAAACATGGCTAGAAACCAAGCCAGCGCCAGACCCTGGTGACATGATTATTATGCCAAGGGCAATGCCTCCTCCTTCACAGCTTGCCCTTGCCGTATGATGGATGTGTTTGAGGCAGGAGCAGCTGGCACAGCTCATTCTCTCAGGAATAGCCAGGGTAGCTTCCCAGGCCATCGGGGACCCTGCTGGGTTAAGTGAAATAACAGTGTGTGGAAAGGAAATAAGAGAAGCCCATAGTTTGGTGTTTAACCAGTGTCCCATGTGGGTCTGTAAATGTGAGAGGCGACAGAGCTCCTATATAACAAGGGTTAAGATATAGCTGGTAGGAAAGTTTCCATCAGGGCAGCTTTCCATTTAAAATAAATAAATAAATGCTGGCACGAGTGGATTCTGACAAAAGTCTAGACAGGAAAATATTGCTACAACCATAAGATATTTTAGCTGATTTCACAGAAACATTTCTGCAAATGAAACCGTTAAGAGCAGTTCGTCTCTTTTTAAAACAAACACAAAAAGGGGAAAAAAAAACCCCAAACCTAAAAAACACTTTACACTCCACTCCTCAGCCTTAATACGCCACAGCAGCTAGTGCAAGCCCTGTGACAGCTTTGCTGGGGTTGGCATTACTGAAATTGTTAGCCTTAAATATGCTGGTCCTATGGTAGCCTGGAGATGCTTCTTGACTCATGCCATGCAAGTCTAGGTATGGGATGGGGCAGGGGCAACCTCCCAAGTCTCTCTAGCGTCTGCTGCTTTATTGAGTTTTACTGTAAGATATAGGACATTTATGATGTGGGGTGTGGCTGTGTTTGTTGGGGTTTTGTTTGTTGTTTTGTTGTTTTTTTTTTTTAAATTAGTTTTTTTGAAGGAAGGGAAGTAGAGGAGTGTTTGTTAAGTTCCTAGAGTCCTGTTTTGCTGTTTTCCAGATTGGTAGAGATAGAGGGAGTCCGTAATAATGAGCGAGTGGCTGATTCTGTTGTAGCAGAGCTCGCCGAGTCTTAGTGGAGAAATTACCTGGTTGTAATTTACATTTTGTGTTGGTGCCAGAGGCCAAAATGTTAGCAGGGAAGGGTGTGTGTGGGGAGACGGAGTGGAAAAATTACAATGAGCTTTAGTCAATGGGGTTGAATGTAGGGCTCCTCACAAAGGAAGCCTGGTTTATTAAGCAATTTAATCTCTCCCTGTGAGATCTTGTGTGAAAAACAGGTTGAGCCATGTCTGAAGGCGTTTCCCCGCGGAATTTGTAGATAAGGGTGGTTTATACCTGCGTGTTCCCAGCACAGAGTGGCCAGTTACGTTCTGCAGCTTCCAGAGGGAATAAGCCTCCTGAGGAGTACAGTTATTCCAATTTTCTTGTGGTAAGTTTTTTGAAAATAATTTTTCTTTCTTTCTTTTCTCCCCCTACCCCCTTCATATCTCAGTTTCTTGAACTGTGAGGTGTGATATGTGTGGTTTTCTTCTCCAACAGACCCAGGTATCACTACTGAGACGGCAATGGCATGGTGGAGGGCCTGGGTAAGTAGACGAAATACTGAAGTAAAACACCTCAACTTAATAAGTTGCATCAGGCTCTGTGTGGGTATTAAATGTTTCCCTTTAAAAATCAGCCAGACCTATTTACTGATTTTTCTGACTGTAAAATTAGCTTCCAGCACTTCCAAAACCTTAGTTAAGGAAGGTGTTAAGGTGACAGCTGGCTTTAAGAGGAAGAGCAGGCTCTCCCTGGCCCTTCAGTTGGGAGTGGGGCAGGGGGTGTTTGTGTGCCTTTGTGCGTGGGGAGACAGTACTGGGGAGCAGCAAAGTAACACAGCTGAGGTCTGCGTTAGGTCTGAAAGCTGCAGGCTTTTCATCTGCTCCCTTCTCTTCTTCTCTTCTGGGCACTGGCCTGTCCCCGGTTTGGTCCCCAGTTGCGCTGGCAGGCTGTTGTCACAGAGGCAGATGTGGTCAAGCCGCAGTGTCTCTTTCCTTGGTGGGTTTTTAATATTGCAACGACAATGTGGACTTGGATACTCTGTCTGTCTGCTAGGAGCCAGAAATGCTGTGTATGTTCTCTTTTAAACTCTTGTGGCTTTGGGGGGAATGCGGCAGGATGGGGGGATGCTTGTGGGGTGTGCTGAGGCAGCCTCCGGAGTACGGGTCGAGTCAGGCAGGAGGCAGCTCTAGTGATGTGCATAGCTCTGTTGCCATCGCTGGCAGCTCTCCCAGTAGCCTATGTGGATGGCCACATTTATCCCCAGATTTTATCCCCAGATACCAATAAGCCTAGAAGAGACCTGCTGGAGACATGTGATGGAGGAATACTGTCAGAGAAGTCTTCTTTCCTGGCCCAGTCCCCTGCCCATCACCACTGCTGGTAGTGCACCCGGCTTTCTCTTGGCTGCTTTTGTGTTGCCTTTGGAAAGATTTCTGTCCCCCCTTTGCCTTGTTGTGAAGAAGGCTTCATGTTTCAGCAGTCCATGCAAGGGGTGAGCTGAGCAGGGGGCCTCACAGGGGTCTCTGCTGCCTTGTGCCAGCAAAGGTGCCCTGGAAGTGTAGGAGAGCTGCCTCGCAGTGTATATTACCTCAGGTGCAATACATCATCAAGGAGTGAGAAACCACTTTGCATGGACATGACCATTTTTCAGGTTCTCATTTGCAGTTCTGCAACAGCAAGGTGGCAACTGGAGAAATAAAACACGTTGGTGGCTGGGGAAGATCAAGCTAATTCCTACTTTCCTTCAGATAGGAAACTTTTCCTGATCTCAAAATGTATCATGATTTTTTTTTTTCCCCAGAAAGATTAAAATTGTAATCTTCCTTTCTGCTGGTCTCCCTCTGCTTCCCTATTCCCTTTTGGAAGTTTAGCACAGTAAAACGGACTTTTTCTAAAGCTTGGAGTAAAGCTCTGACTTTAATTTTTCCCTTTCTGCTGATCTGTTCAACACAACCCTCCCAAGCTGGTAATCTTTTGAAAAATTAGAGTGAGAAAAGGAGAAGGAGAAAAACCCTTGAAAGCTCAGCGATCTCTTGCCTGTTGGTGTTGTAGGGGGTGGAGGCATGAAGAGGAGAGGGCAAAGGAAGGATGGTAGAAAATTGTTTTGGTTTTCCAAGCCCTTCATTAAAAAAATAGAGTTCAAAAGCAAACAGTATGAAAAAATGTGAAACTTTTTCAGAAACATTCTGCTGGGAAAAAAAATGAAATAAAAAACAAGTAACCCCACCTGTCCACAAATTCCAACTTTTCAATAAGCTACTGTTTAGGTTTGGACATATTTTGGTAGGAAAACTTTTAATTCCCTTCCCCTGCATTTTACAGGTAAAACTTTTCAGAGCCTCAGCTGTAAGGTACACTGATTCCATTGCTTTCGTGCCAATTATTCATCTTCACATGAGTGTTACACAGATGACTCAAGTAGTTTCAGTTGGGTAATTGTAGGATCAATTCACGTGGAGAAACAAGATCAAACTGAGCAGGGTTACTCTGGAAACTTGTTGTGATTGTACCTGTGCTGGAACAATTAAATATATGGATAATAACACGTATGCATGAGTCATGAGAGCGCTGCTTGAGCCAGGATAGGCTGTAAATGTTTATTGGAATTAGTATCCAAAAAAGACTATTGTTTAAGTTGTTTCCGCTGCCTCCAAATGAAAGCTCGGCTTTGCACTCCCTCTTTCTCTGAGTCACCAGGCACAGGTCCAAAGCATTTCTTTCACATGAGACCTTCTATGCAGCTAGAGAGGATTGTCCATCTTTTTCAGAGCAAAATCAGATGGTTGAGTGTAACCTGCTTTCCAGAGCAGTTGTGGCAGTGCTGGCTGACTTCACGGAGGAGCAGAAATGGAGCACTTGCAATGGTCCTCCTGGCTCAGCCAAACCTCCTGTTCCAGACTGATGACGAACCTTTGGGGGTGGCAATGCTTTAATGTGTCATTGCATTTTCTGCAGTGACAGCTTCACCATGGCCTAAAATTTGCTGCTCAGTAGTCATTGGGATTCAAAGCTGCATCTAGTGAGAAGTTTCCACTTGACACTACTGTCCTCTCTGCAGCTGCTCTCTCTGCTGCGAGCAGGCTGTGGTAGCGCAAGAATCTGTCTCTGTGCTGGCTGTAAAGCAAACTTCTGCAAACTGAAGACCTCTTCCAGATCTTCCTGACTGGTGAACACACTGCCTCTCTTGATACCCATCATTGCCTCTTGCTTGCTTGTCACTGCTCTCAGAGCTTGGCTGGCAAAGGGGCCAGCATGCAAACACGCGCCAGCTGTATCTACCAGTAAAAGAGTCAAGAAGGACACCTGAGCTAGTTTGCCCAGAGCCAGCCTGAGCATCTGTGCAGCACAGTGTGGGTATGCTTCAGCTGTGGCACTAGGCTAGACCTGGCATTTGTTGACAGGCACTCCTGAGCACCAGCCATTCATCTTCCAGCCTCTCATTAAAAACAGGAATGAAGGTCCTGAAGGGAATTTCCACAAGCTTTTCTACTTGGCAAAGATCACTTGAAGGCTTTTTCTCTGGGGAGGACTTGGATGACACTCTAGAAGAGGGGTAGAGTCCTCTTTTGCACAGGAGGTAAGAGCAGAAGGGATTTCCACCATAACAGGAGGCTACTGGGTGGCACTTGGTGGTCCGTGTCATGCGAGTCAGATGGGACAACAGTAGTGATTCCTTCTGATCCGTAAGCTCTGATTTGAAGGTGCTTTTTATCTGATTCTGAGGCTACCCCTGTTGAAAAATCCATCAAGTCATACTGATATCATTAGTTCAATATTAACCATATCCCTGCAAGTAAATTTATGAGAATATAGTAGTTTCCTGGGGCAACTTAAATCTCTCTGCTGCTAAGGAAATTCTATCCGTTATTGGAATAAAGTGGCGATAACTCTCTATGACTAATCACTCATGTACTCACCTGTTGATAGGACCTTATTGTTAGAGATGCGTCAATATATTCAAGCCAGTCCCTTGACTAACAGCTTTTGTTAGACTCAGGCTCTTAAGCCTGTGTTCTGATTGATGGCCCCACTACCTTGTGGTGACTGGAATAAGTCTCAGCATGTCTTTCTGCCCTGAGATTCGAGCACTGGCAGTGCCTTAGGCATCTGTCTGGAGGATTCCTGTGCAGTTGGCCCTTGGTTCAGGGGAGAATGTCAAACCTGCACTTCTCCAGGTGGATCTCTTCCTTTGAGGTAGTCTCTTGGCCCAAATCCTTCCAGCAGAAATATTTGAAATCAGCCGTGCACAAGTGAAGCAGCAGCAGGAGAATGAATCTGCTACCTAGAAAAAAGGTCTGTGAGAGCACGACTATTCCATGAAATCAAAAAACTGCGGGTAAAATCTACCCTGCACCAAACCACCAAGAAATGCAGTTCCTAATAGCAGTATAATATGATAGCATACATGTTATGAAGTATTGTATTTAACAGGTGAATAAGAAAGTCTTAGCCCACTCGGCTTTTTCTACCGGCCTGCCTGCAGCTAATGACTGTTGCAGCCATGCTTTGCGCTTCATGTCTCTGCCAGGAGCCGAAGGCTGGTAGAGGCAGTTGGAGGCAGGAAACTTGTCTTCTCTTCAGAGCTCTGCTGAGACACTTTGAACCAACCCCTCCACTCTGTGCCTTCCCCATGTGTAGGCAATGAATAATACTAATTTACTTTCCAAAATACTTTTTCTTCAGCTGATGAAAAGCAGTGGTGAGAAGTCCCCTATTTCTCTTCTTGTTTCAGAGTGAAGCAGAGGGCAAGCCCATGACAGGTGCTTTAAACTTTGACCCCACACCTGATGCTCAGACTTTGTACAAGGCCATGAAAGGGCTTGGTGAGTTGACTCCAACCACATGTGTAAATTCTATGTTCTGCTTACAATTGGCAAGTTAAAAGCCATTCCTTAAGAGAATGGCAGCCAGAGATACCATTTTTTTACGTCGAAAATTAAAAATTAAAGTTTCCTCAATACATACTTGAACTTCTACATTATGAAGGCAATGAACTAGGGAAGGTTGTCTGAATACTTGAATTGGGATTTTGGACTAGTCTTAACTTACTCTGTGCACTGTGTTTATGGCTAATTGTTGCTCTCCACAGGGACTGATGAACAGGCTATAATTGATGTCCTAACCAAGAGGAGCAATATGCAGCGTCAACAGATTGCCAAATCCTTCAAAGGACAGTTTGGAAAGGTTCTTCCAAAACACAGCCGTATTCAGTCACTGTTTCACTGCGTGCAGGATGTAGTAAATGGGCGTACAGTTCATCCTGCAAGCAGGGTGTAAACAATACGCAGGTCTTCTGCAAATAAGTAGATTAATATTAGTTTATAAGCCCTGGAGTGAATGTGTGAAATTTTTTTATTGTAAAAACTGGCTTTCCACCAAAGACTGTAATTTCTTTTGTAAATTGCATTTTGACTAGAAATATTTTTTTTAAAATCTATTTTAACTTAAAGTGTAACGTATTGCTTTCAAAGCTATAACAAAACTTGATACCTTTCTAAGTGGCATTTTGAGTAAAATATTGGTTTGGTTTGGGGCCATTTCAAATGCCGAAGAAAGTTCAACTTAGACTTATTTAATTACAGTTGTTTGGAAAATCTGAAAATGAAAACAAACTGCGGCTATTGACAACCATGTTTTCCTGTGGCTATCTCTCTGTCTTTGATAAAATCTTACTCTTATTGGGAAAACTCTTACACCAGCCGTACTCTGGAGCTAGTTGTCTGAGAGTCACAGTTAAAGAGGGGCAGAAGGAAGGAAATGTATTGGGAAAGAGCAATATAGGGTCTTGGGTCAGCGTAGAAACAGGAGTCTCCAATGACCCTTGCTGGAAGGGGGACTGCCATGCAAGGGGAAGCTAATGGGTGGGGGGCAAGTATGGGACAATGAATAGAGTGCTTGCATCCCACTAAAACAGGGTGAGTCGTACCCTAAAAACCTGCATTATAGTAAAAGGAAAGTTTGAAGTCTATCTTCAGACTGTGTGCCTGATTCTGCAAAAGCCCTGGATGCATGTTCATATGCAAGCTTTGGGAATTGACTATGTGAATCTCCATCCCTTGCTCAACTCAAGGCCTTCAGCTGCCTGGTTCTGCTCACTGAGTAAATGAGGGTGGAGGGAGATTTTCATCTTCCCTACTCTGCTGCAGAAATAATTACTACCAGGGAGAAGCTTGAGTAATGGGACAACAGAGAAAGTGGAAGAACCTACACAAATCCCATTTTGGAGTTAGGTGCCTCTTGCAGTCCCAGGACCTCTCCTAATAAACCATCAACACAATACTGTCATTCAGCTTCATTGCTGTAGGCCATGGGGGTGGAAAGACCACTAGGCAGTAAAGATGTCCTCTGAGGCTTTCTATGTAACTGTGTGATGCATGTTCAACAGGATCTGATTGAAAGCCTGAAGTCTGAACTGAGTGGCAACTTTGAGAGGCTCATTGTAGCTCTCATGTACTCCCCATTCAAGTATGATGCCAAGGAGCTCCACGATGCCATGAAGGTAAGCAAATTGCATGCTGATACTTAAGTAGCAGCACGGATCCGGTGTTCGTTTCATTCCTAATGAAATAGTTAATTGTGCTATTAATGCATATCTGGAGGGAAATGCTGCTTTTCTTAGGGGTGTATGAGAGTCTCTGTACAAACATGTCGTGTAGAGCCTTGGGAAGGCAACAGCAAAACTAAACTCAGCTTTGGCAAGGAATGAACATCCACAGATGACGGTTTTCAGTTAATCATCTCTTTGCTGGTTTCTGCGGTGTCCCTTATGAATGGAGCTCAATGACACAAAGCTATTGCCCTGGTTCCCAACCTGAGACAAGAAACCTTTAAGAAATCAAGGAGTGATGGTGCCAGGGTCAGCCTGGCATCGGCTGAGATTCTACCTATTGATACAGTATCTTTTCAAGTTTCGGATGCAGAGAGGTCTATCAAAATGAACTGACTAGGCAAGCGTTGGTCAACCCATATCATAGAATCGTATCCCTCTAACACTGTCTGTCGGCAAAGATTCAGATCCAGAAATGCATTGCAGAAGTGAATCAGGTACCTCAGTAAAACAAACCGTGTTGAAACCAAAGGTGCTTTATGCCTCCAGCTTTCATCCTGACAGTTTCTCACAGCTCAGCATACAGCCTAACGCTTTATTGCCATCTGACTCCTCCCTTAACCATACTGCTCTAGCAATAAATTACACTTCATGACTAGATACCTTTCCCCACCTTTATCCCTCCACTATGTTTTCTATTAAAGGGTATAGGAACAAGTGAAGATGTTATCATAGAGATCCTGGCATCCCGGACAAAAGCGCAGATTAAAGAGATAATCAAGGCGTACAAAGAAGGTGAAGTACCTGGGGCTCTAATTGTGTGGTCAGAGCAATGTGTGACTGCCTGATTGTGCAGCAGGAATGGTGTTACCAACTAGCACTGGCAGCAGGAAAGTGGGATTTTTAAAAGCAAGAAGGTGCAACCTAACTCTCCTTTCAGCCTGGCAAACAGAACATGGCTATGCAGACAGAATTTGAAAATCCCTTTCTAACTCTCCATCCAGCTAGAGGAAAAAGTCAGCAAATCACAAATTTGGTTCAGCTTGGCCACACCAGCTATTGTCAGAATGCAAACAAAACTATAGCTGTGGACTTGGCTTTTTCTCCCCTTTAAATATGCTCTTAGATGGGAATTTATCAAAAATGTATTTGTAACAATTTGGTGTCTCTTTGGTCCCCTAAACTTTATCTCTAACATTAGCTCTGTGTTTATGCCTTGGACATCAGTGGAGCTAGTGACTCCGTTGGATGCAAATGCCTGACCTGGGTATCACTGGGGGTGTGAGCTGACCTATTTGGTTTCTTTCCCTAGCGACCTTTTTGACTAGTGTCAGGCTATTGTGTGTCCTCTAGGTGACTGGTAATATCCTGAATATATCACCCAAATAACAAATCCTTCCCTTGTCCTTCTCTTTTCCTTGGGTAGAGTACGGTTCTGATCTGGAAGAAGACATAAAATCGGAAACAAGTGGCTACTTGGAACAGATTCTGGTTTGCCTTCTTCAGGTAATGCTAGAGAAGAGAAATGAGGGTATAATGATCTTCGCATTTTTCCCTTCTTTTTTGGTGAAGGCATACAATACAAGAGGCAATACAGTCATGATCTCCAGATAAACTGCAGAGACAAACATGTCACTTGGACTGGATCTATGTTTCAGCTTCAATGTGACTGAGGCAGGAAAACCCCCTCCCTTAGCAGCAGTAAGACAGCTGGGAACTTACACTCAGCTCCGCTGCAGGGAGACACCTCCCTTTTACATATGTGTAAAGCCATCGCACTCTACAACATTCTTAGAAAACAGTGCCCCTCCACTATGATTTCCCACTCTTCCAATGTCTGTGTCTTCAATGCTGAGTGTGTTTGAATACATTTATCCTATCAAATTTTCAAAATTTTCCTGCCCAGCAGCAGAATAACTTCGTGATTTTTTTTGGCTGTGCTTCATGTGACTGATTTTGGTGCCTTTCAGTGAAGGAGTTAGCCCTCGTGCTGTCTGAAACATTACTGCTTGACTCCGCAGAAATAGATAGCTGAGGATAATCAGTCTTTGCCCAGAATGTACGCTGTGATCCTTAAATATGGAAGAATCTTCATGAGACAAAATGGCTACCTTTCTTTTTCTTCTCACAGGGTGAGAGGGACAATGCCACTCTCTACGTGGACACAGCGCTGGCTCACCAGGATGCAGAGGTACTCTCAAATGCCTGTGATCAGTCGTATGCCTGCATCCCACCTCTCTTGAACTTCAGTGGGCAGCAGAGCTCTGGTCAGCAGAGGACTGGATCCCCAATAGTCTGGGGAGGAGTGGTCTTCAAGCAGGAGCAACTTGGGGTTCTTCAATTTTGTCTCCACTGCTAAGCCTTGCAGTTCCAAAGAGGAGCAAAAGCTCCAAAAAAGCTGGGCTCAGCTGCTTTTGACACGTGAAAGATTATGATTATGGTGGGGTGGGACACCAAAGAACAGAGAAGAAACCTCAAGAGTGTTGTTGGCTGCTCCAGCTGCTGCAGGAGGGCTGGAAAGGGTGGAGGTAGTGGCTGCTCCAATTTGACTGGAAGACATGGTCAAGGGTTTTCATAATCAACCATTCTGGGAGAGTCTAATTCACACAGTGTTTTAGGTTACTTCAAACCCCTTTACCCTAGCACTGCCTTAAGCCAAACTCTGTTCCTTTACCAGCTGCACACACAGAACGCCTCTCTAACAATTATGTGTTAAATTGCAGACTCTCTATGCTGCTGGGGAGAAGATACGTGGCACTGACGAGATGCAGTTCATCACCATCTTGTGCACAAGGAGTGCCATACACTTGCTGAAAGGTATGGAGCAGAGTCCATATTCCCAGGCCTCTGAAATGAGTCATCACTCTTGCCAAAAAGAAGAGGCAGCGCTACAGCTGGGAAAGATGGGCGGTTAGAAATAGGTACTTCAGTCTGTCTCCTAATCCTTTGTCATCCAGCAATCAAAAGCTGCCAGCAGCTTTCATGAAAATCTATGAAGGCTTAGTGCTGCCAAAAAATCAAGTGGCTTATCTAGGAGTCCTTATACATTGGTGATGGCTGGGTGTTATAGCTGTTCTTATGAACTGAAGGAGACAGAGTTGCCTTCTAACCAGGCAGGAGCGTGCAGTGGACAGACCTATGACTCCTTTGACATGGGTTCTTCTGGGAACCGAAAAATCAACAAAACGTAGCTGGTTATTCACTGCTGGAGAACCATGGGGTGCACCCTGCCTGTCTGCCCCAGGTTCTTCTGAGGGCATCAGAAGCTTCTGAGAGGAAGACGCTAACCCAGATCCAGCTAAGGGAAACCCTGGGCTTCCTGCTGCCCTGTGCAGCAGAGGCCTGGCTTGTCACCTCAAGACTTCCGAGGCAGTCCGATGCTTTGACTAACAGATCTTGTTATGTCAGCTGAATCTAAGCATATCAAGTACCGTGTAAATCAGCTGCGCCTAAACTGGTAAATTTAGCTGGTGATAAATTAGGTATGCCTGAGTTTTTTCAAGCCGGTGTCTTCCCAGGCTGTTTTCTAGGCCCTGGAGGCCAGCTCCCCCTTGTGGTTCAAATTTAATCTCCCAGTGTCACTTAGAAAACAAGTGGTCTCGTCTTTGGCTGTGTCTGCCCTTAAGAACTGAATTTCAACTAGTTGTTGTCAGGACGAAAGCAATCTTTGGGACCTACTGTATCACCGTGTAAGTAATTTCCTCTGTGCTACAGCTGCCTGTAATTGTTTATCTTTAAAACATGACTGCAATTGTTGCAGTTAATTTGTTTGTTTTTAATGTGGGGAGTAGGCCTGAGTTGAGAAGGCTGCATCCATCTGTCTATTCTGTGGCATTGCCTTTCCCCAAAGTATCTGAGTGTTAATGTTTAGGTATCTGATCTTCAGTGCCGAGCAAACTTCATTAAGACATCCAGTCCCTCACACAGGAGTTTTTCTTCTTTGTTAGTCTGAAAGCTAGGAATCAAATTGAGATCTGTAATTCTGAACCCCAGAGTACCCAGAGTGTATAAGGTGAACAACAACTCTGTTCCTGAGATTTTGTTAATGTGGGAGTTCAAATATCTTGGAATCTGCACCTGTGTTTTGCTCGTCTTTTCTGAGTTGTTTTTTTAAAAAAATGTGGTTGAAATAGTAAGTTTTCCCAAACTTTTGCCATCGTTTTAAAGTCCAAGTACCATGCACAGCATAGTCCTATACTTAATTTTATTTTGTTTTGGCTCCTGAAGCTAGTGACATCAACAAACACAAGACCGAATGATGGACCTGTGCTTAACCTTCTGTTGTCTGCTTCTTTTCTGTGTTTAAAGACAGCAATGAAGGGTCAGATTTCCAAATGAATATGAGGTGACTGAACTTGCAGGGAGTTAAGACCTGTGGATGGGTTGGGTTTTTGCGAATGTTGCCGTCCATTTTCGTAGCTGATTTCTGGGCTTGACTAAAGCCTCCTGAAGTTGGTGCAAATGTGGCCATTGCTTTAGCAGGATCTGTGTTTTCGTCCGAGCCATACCTGTAAATATTGTGCACAAAATGACTGAGCAGTTGCTTGGCAAAAAATTGAAGGGGTTTTGTGTTTCAAACAGTGTTTGAAGAATACGAGAAACTGGCTGGTAAGAGCATAGAAGACTCTATCAAGAGTGAAACTAATGGTTCACTTGAGGATGCCATGCTGGCTATTGGTAAGAGTGGCTACGTTTCCCTTTCTTTTGTCTGACTCTGATGCCTTTTCTCCTGCAGCAGCTGACTGTTATGGGATGGATCTACTTTATAAGGGTATCTAGTAGGTAGTAAGGGGTACTTCTTAGGTGGGATAAACTCGGAGAATCCCAGGGGCACACTGAATTAATGGAAAGCATGTTGAATCTCTGCTACCTGCTGCGCTGGACTGGAATTACCGTTGATTCTCACTGAGCCTTTTTGTATGCCTAGTGAAATGCACCAGGAACATTCGTTGCTACTTTGCAGAGAGGCTGTACGACGCTTTGAAGGTAAGGCTCTTCATTGTAACATACTTGTTTTCAGACTGGACTTAGCTTGTAACCTGGCTTCCACCAATTCAAAATAGAAGAGACAAAGCTTTGGTGAAATCCAGTAAGTTTAGTGCCATTGCTGCAAGTAATATCAGAATCCCTTCAGACACCTTGGGTAGAGGAGTACCCTTTAAGCCTGAGATACCAAGGGAGTCAGGCTTTTCTGACTTAGGAGTCTGCAAGGAGCCTAGTCCCACCTTCTGGAACATGGACAAAACTTCTGGAAGATGCTTTTCTAGGAGGCTGATCATGGTAGAATTTTGCCCATAATGTTAACTTAACGGACTGAACCACAATATTTTCTTTTAAGGAAGTAGTTCTCCCCATGGCAGTATAAATGAAAGAGTTCCAACCGGGGACATGTAAGGCATCTGCAGATTGTGCCCCTGTAACTCTCAACTGATACGTAAAAAATGTCAGCTCACCCAACTTTGTGGAAAGCTGAGATGAGTGATTATTTTTGTTACCCGTGTGATCTTAATTTTCCTATGAGTGATTAAACAATATTGGTTGAAGCCAAGTGTTGTATGGGTGGTGCTGCAGAAGGACAACATGTATTCAGTGCCCACTTCCAACTCTGGAGCATGTCTGCTTTTGCATTTGACATGTACAAAGACTTACAGCACACTTCCATGGTGGGCTTGTGGTATTGACAGTGGCCCCTGGCAGGGCGGGGTGGGGATTGGGCTTCTAGAAGGAGAAGCAGATGTGCTGCAGAACATGTGCCAAGCGATGTTTGAAAGCTGACTCCTCCCGTCCTGGACCAGTTTGCAACGGCTTATCCCTTGAACACCAACTAACACCACAGACTGATATATCTGTTATTGCAGGGGGCTGGCACCCGTGATGGGACTCTTATTAGGGTGATCGTTTCTCGAAGTGAAGTTGACTTAAATCTTATAAAGGTTGAATTCAAGCGTATTGCAGGAAAGTCTCTCTCCAGTATGATTCTGGTAAGCAACATGTTCATATGATGGTTCTTAGCCATCACATCTGTACGTTCCTAACCTGTCCAGCACTGTGGGATGCTTCCATGGTTGTTTTCAGTAATGTAATTCTGCTAAGATCATAGCTCTTCTTCATTAGGCCTATTAACAATCAGCTCCTTGGGAGACACACATGCCTGAAAGGTGAGTCAGATCGTATGCTCTGTAAGTGACTTGGGCAGAGCCAAACCTGAGGAGAGACTGCTCCAGGTTTTTCATGGACCAGACTCTGTATCTGTGCACTTCATGATCTCCTAGATGAATCTAGATTCATTTAATCCTGCCTGTTATACCTTTCCCACACAGCTGTGCTGTTTTCTCCTCTCTCTCTCTCGTCATTAACTATGTCAAGCCAGTGCCGTATAAGTCAAAACAGTGCTGTTGGTGTTTTGGTGGTTTTGGTTTGTCTTTGGTTTTTTGTTGTGTGGTTTGTTTTTGTTTTTTTTTTTTTTAAACTGACTCATCCCAGGCGAAGGCCTGGTCTATACTGTGGTAAGATATGCTTTGACAAGGTTCCCTTTCTAAACCTATTGTAGCTTCTGAGGTCTGAGTCTCAGCTCTGAGTGAATGACCCTCCCCTGTTAGGGCTGAAATGCTGGGTTTTACCATTTGTCCTAAGGACTCCAGGACATTCCTCTCCCCCGGTGCAAATGGCACAGAAGCCCTATCCTCAGCAGTCCCCATGGGAAGTCTGGTTCTGTAATGAAGGCCTTTTCTTCTAATTTGTACTGTCAGTGTCTGTCATGTTGATTAATGATCAGTCTTCAAGGGTCTGCACGGAATATTCATTCCTTCTGAGAACTGGAACTGGCTTTACACCTGTCGTCACCAAACATTCAAAGGGAGCAAATTTTTTAGCTAGTGGTATTCTCTGTAGTGCTTCTCTAGATCAAAATGACCATATTTGTGGCTTTTAAAAAAATATCATATGTCAGGGCTAACTATATTGCCCTCTCTTTCCCTGTAGAAGAGAGAATGCTACACAAATACCAGGGACATAAAATCTGAACACAACAAGCTTGGTTGCTCTCGTTCATGCTGACTTTGTCTGTGCTGCTCTGTGGGATGGAGCCATGATCAATTGCTCACCTGCATTCCAAAGAAAAGAATTGGACTTGATACATGTTATTTCAGGTGGCAGCTACAAGCCTCATTTCTCCGTTCGCTTTTGATGGTGTGTCAGCTGGCAGTAACTCTGCTGAAGCCTCGCTTGCTCTTTCCAAAGTCCTTTTCCTGTGTGGACGTACCTCACAGACTGACAAAGTCATCACTCAGAGCGTGCAGAGGAACTCACCTTTTTTTTTTCTTTGTTTTTTTTTTTTCCCTCCTGTCAGGATGACACCAGTGGCGATTACAAGACAGCCTTACTGAATCTCTGTGGCAGTGACTGACAAAATCTAGGAGGAAGATGCTGAAATGGATACAGAGGGAAAATTAACAGTGAACAAGAGTCTGAAATTGTATCCGTAGAAAATCTTTCTATTGATCCAAGGGGGGAGAAAAAGAAGATTAAATTAATGGTGAAGGTTTCCAAAGTTCTCTGAACAACGTGGATGCTCGTTACGCATTAAAAGCTATTCACTTCCCTAACAGTTTTTCAAAGACAAGTGGGAATGTTTCTTTTTTTGTTTCGTTTTGTTCTATGCGATTTCTCTTCTCTTTTAATGCACTGTGAAGGGCAGCACTTAGACATAAAATTAAAGGCTATTTTGAGCCATTGAGCCCTCTGTAGGTGTTTCACAAGTGTGAACAACCCTACAAAGCTTGGGCTGTCCTGAAGCCTTGCTAACTTCACTAGGACAAGCGGGTACAGCACTGACCATTTGATGCTGGGGGTGGGGGGTGGTCTGGAAGGAGTCCCAGATATTAATGTGGCTTTAGGGCATGGGTCAGAATGGAGAACTCAGTCCGGGGGGAGGCTGGTTTAGCAGCCTTATCTGCATAACTTCAGTGGAGGCTCCCCAAGGAGCAGGGAATGGCAGAGCCAAACTGGCTGTAAGCATGTGAAAGTTGAAAGCTGTGTGCTTGATTTCCTTCTTGCTTGTGTTGAGTGTCTGCAGGGGGAGACCCGCAGGTTCAGGGAGTGGCATCTATGTCAAGAGTGTGGGGAAATAACTGGGACAGATTATTTGGTTTTGGTGAATATAGGATATCCTGCTCCTTGGGGACAGGCCTGTTTCTGCTCGTAGTTTCACAGTAACTTCACAGAGGTCAGTGGGCTCCCATGGAGATTCCCCCCCACCTCCATGACTGCACCTACCACCTGCTGAGTGAGGCACCAGATTTGGACACTGATACAGAGAGAACAGGATGAAATGCTTTGAGAAGCTCAGGTCTGCCTTGATGAATGAGTCTCCACACTTAAAACAACTCATTTAAATGTGTAATTACCAAAAAACATTGCTTTCAGAGTTGTAGCATTTCTGATGGAGTGGGAGAATTTTCTGGCAGAGGGGTGGTTCTTCCCTTGTGCTGCTGAAATGATCAGGAACTGGTGCAGTGAAAGTGGTGAATTCAAAAAGTCCTGGGGAGGCCAGGACCTGGAGCTGGTGTCAGGGTGTCTGCAGGTGTCGCCAGGTGAACGTGAAGAGGAGGAGGTTTCAGTCTCTGATCCTTTAAGTGCTTGTGTTTTCAGTAATATCCCAATTTCTCACCTGGAGTAAAATGAGTTAGAGACACATCTCTAGACTGAGTGTCAAGGGGAAGTTCTTCACTCAGATTTTTGGGGAATGTGGGCCAGCTCCAGGCATCAAAGAAATCACATGTGCCTTTGTGCTGGCCAGAGGTCTCACTTGATTTTGATTTTTTGGAGAGGCACTTCTTCTCGTTAGTTTTGTGTAAGAGCATGTTCAGGCACTGATCTCTAGCGAGCGGCGTGCCAGGACCGGGATGGGATGGGATGGGATGGGATGGGATGGGATGGGATGGGATGGGATGGGATGGGATGCAATGCCTGCTGCAGAGAAAACCGTGCTTACACCACCATCTTGTGGGTGAGAGCCTGTGTGCAGCCCGGTGGCCGGACCGCGGCGGGGAGCCCACGGGTCCACACGGGACCCCAACACCCGGTGGCCGAAGGAGGCGAGTTGAGGGAGCATCCCGGTCGCCCCGTGCCCCTTGCCTCCCCGCACGCTGCCCGAATGCCTTGGGCATCGTCTGGGACTGCAGCCGGAGAGATGCTGAACAGGCACAGGGTGGTGAGATCTACTCCCCTTTAAACAACGCACGCGTTCCCTCCCAGCAGTTTCAAAATCTGTAACGAAGGGGAGCATTTGCTGAAGCGTGTCCCCTTTGTGAGTCCAGTTTTTAGGGACTCTCACCCTGCAGCCACTTAGCTCTGGTGTGGCCAAGAGGCTCTATGGAAATGCTCTCCTCTGACCAGATCTGTCTGATGAGGCTTTAGTGAAAATATGAGCCATTCCCCTGGTGTTTGGGGTATTATTTTGGAAAGGCCAAATGGGAATTTGTAACTGCCTCAGCAGGGAGCGTGGATGCTTGTTACGGTGGTACCCACAACATTTGCATTTCTTGAGGTTGGACAGGCTGCGAGGGAGAAGTAATCCCAGCTTGGAAGGACTTAAAATCTGACCTAATGAAAGCTCAGGTCTTCAAAAATACTTTAGTTCGGAGTTGTCTGTTGATTTCACTCAAACTTTTGTGCTTATCATCTTGGATCTCCTGGTGGTGTTGTTATGAGGTTATTCAGGTCAGAGGTTTGCTTTCCTCCTTGGCCTGTGCTTAGCACAGTGGGCTAGGATTAGAGTTGTTTCCACCAATTGTGGTTGTGGTCCAATTTATTAATAACAGCTTAGGAGATGTAAGGTGAGTTGCCCATAGGCTCACAGGAGATCAGTAGTAAAGCTGGGAAGCAGGAACAACTGAGGGAAGCTGATTCTATCACCATAATTGCTGGGAAACAAAACAATTGTAAAACATCAATAAAGATTTAATTACATATTGATTGCTGCTAAAATGTTCCCTGGGTGAACAGGCGCTTTAATAAAGTGGAATCAATTCCTAAGCTTGTTCTAACCAGTCTTTTCCAAATGCAGATATTGACTTACGGCCTTTCTATTCATTCACAGTTTAATTAACATGATTTTATTGCACAAAAATCAAGATAAACACTCAGCAAGGAAAAGGTAACAGGGGCAATGTAAAAAATGCCCAGGACTGTTGCAGGCCTCCCGCTGCCTGTGTGCCAGCCTTTTCCCACCTCCTGTGCTGCAGGAAGACCTGTGTGCAGGCAGTCTCCAGGCACTGCACTGGTGCCACCTTGCTGTCCCTCCCTGGGTGGCTGCTCTGTGTCCTCAGATGCAGCGCACACAGGGCAGGAGCCATGCTCACCAGCAGCGTGCTGGGGTGTGGGTACTTCAGCCCAACTCACACCCCAGCGTACAGAGGAATAGTTGACTCCAACTACCAGCTCCGTTCCGGATGATGCTTGGGAAAACTAACAAAAATCTATTCCAGATATGATGCTAATGCACATAAATTGTGGTTAACCCCTGAAGGCCCCCGTTCCAGAGAAAGCTGACTTTATATAGTGTTGCTTAATTCTCCCAGCACCCCAGGGCAGATGTGGCCTGAAACCCAGTAGGCTGAACCCAGGATCCTCAGGCAATGGCCAGCCACAGACAAGCAAAGGCTCTGCTTAAAAGGTATCTGTGACTTCCGGAGAGGAGAAAAGATCGGATGGGTCTGGCTTCATTTGTATTCCTATTTTGCAGCAGTTAGTAGCATTTTTGGATAAAATATATTTAAGCATTCAAACTGAGGTTAAAAAAAGACATTGCTTCTGTTGGGAAGTGGAAGAAGAGAACAGCAAATATCCTAGTTGGGAAAACAGGGAAATCTCTTTCCTATCTCCACTTGCATAGGAATGATTTTTAAGGGTGAGGAAATCGTCTGAGAAGGATGTTCGATCTTCCTATGGTTTTTCCAGCAGTACACAGAGGCACCTCTGGGTGGTGTCGGCTGTTGAGCTGGTGTGGGGCAGGGAAAGAGCCTTGCCTGAGGCACCAGGGCTGGCACTGGGGCGTCTGTGAGACAGCCCAGACGGCACTACTTCTCTTCAGAGCAGAGGGTGGGTTTGCCAAAACAAGGACAGCACAGCGTGTGGCCGGAGAGGGAAGGGGAGGTGTGTCATCCTAGCATGGATGGTCCCATTAGTTGCTCTGGGGTGGGCTGGAGGGAGGCTTGAAGGGAGAGCATCCTCGCTGCTGGGCAGATGGGAGCCTTTCTGTGTGGAAGCTGCTGATAATTTTTTATTCTTAAGTTAATAAATTGATGGTAAATTAGTGTTGATTTATTAATGTAACATACTGCAGTGAGGAAATACTGCCTGCCACAGGCATGCAGATGGGATGATGAAGTCTCCAAGTGGTGTGGCTTATTGCCTGGCTTTCTTGAAGGAGCCTGTTTTGCTGGCAAGATGGTCATCTGATGATAAAATTGTAGACCTTCCTCAGGACTTATTGGATGGTATCTCCCTTGCAGGGAAGATAGTACCAAACTGTAAGATGCTAAGATGGGACCGTGCCAAAGACACAACAGGCTTTCCTTCAACTTCTGCCCTGAAGACGAATGCCTGAGCTGACTCCAAATACTCTTCACTTCTTTAGTGGTTGGGGTCGATAAGTGCAGCACATCCCCGAGCCTGGGATCCCGCAGCAGAGCTGTTTTGTTTGACACAGTGCAGTAACCTCTTCTCCTCAGACCACATGTAAACAAGAAGGTCACTCCAATTCTCCATCACTCCCATCACTGCAAACAATACTGGCCTTGTATGTCATTCAGCCTTCTGGTGTCATCTGTTTGAACCCAAAGGACTCATCCCTGAAGTTCCAAGAAATTATCAGAGGAGAATTTGTTGTTTACTAAAAACTTCATGTTAGGCTGTAGGAAGAAGTTAGTACTTTAGATTTTACATCTGACTGTCCTCCCAGAAGACGACTGAAACAGTCAGCCCTGGGGACCTGGGCTCCTGTCTGTTTGGAGAAAAGTATGATTTGTTCAAGCTGTGCTTCTGTTTTCCCAATATCCCTTCCTGTTCCAAATCTCAATTAGCCACGGTGCGTCAGCATTGTGCCTTGGACTGCTGATGTCTGCTGGAGGCTTAGGACTGGCATTTCTGAGCGAAAGTTGTATGCCCGACACTTAAGGGTGTCATTGGTACGGGAGTTCAAAGCTCGCAGGGACTTTATCTTAGTATTTCTTTGAAACTAGAAGAACGCACGTGGTGATATTTTTCTATGACGTGTAAATCACATGGATACATCCAAGGGGTTTTATAGTCCTGAGAGACCTTTTCTGCATTACTGGCTAGATAAAAGAACTTATTACAAAAAAAAATATGCAGATGTTCGTAGATTCTGTACATGCAGGGATCTAACATTTGGAGAAATAAATAGCTCTGGATCACACAGAGAAACCAGTACTGTTCTCTCTGTGGTAATGAAGAACAGGATATGTTGTAGGCACAATATTATTAATAAATAGTGAGCAATGCAGTACAAATCTGTAATTCAATTTAGGATTTCAGCTGAAATTGCTCTTTGGAGTTATAGATGACAGTGAGCTCTGAAATTGAGTTACAGTCCAAGCAGGAACTGAGTCATGTGTAGCAATGTTCTAGGGAAGCATAGAATCACAGTCAGCACTGGGCAAAATGTTATTGACAGTGGTACATTTGCTGAAAAATGGCACTTGGTGGACATAAATGAAGTTTAACTGAGCTTAAAAATGAATGTCAGGCAGAAAAACAGGGTGGAAAATGAAAGTCAACATTTCCATGTATTGATTTTAAAATGGCAACTTTATTTTAAAAACTGTTTCAAGATGAAAAACAATTATTAAAAGGTTTCATTAATCTGAAGCTGAAACATGACATTTTGTAGGGGAGAAAGTTGAATATTTCAGTTTGCCTCAGAGTATTTTTTTTTTTACTTTCCAAAATGTCTCCTAAATTTCTATTTTAGTTTAAGCTGGAGAACCACAGTTTCCCCTTCAGTTCCTTGGTTTAGACACTGACCTGAAAGATCCTTTGTTATTTTAGCCATAATGAAGGCTGATGTTTTTCAAAAGGGGGGGAAGAGCCATTGCTTTAAATGTCACTAGCAATCTTCGCCAATAGAAAAGATCAGTGTTGTGGGGGCTAAATCCTGAGTTTAAAAAGGTCCCAAAAGGATCTTATGTTGACATACAGCTGATGTCAACCTCTAGCCTTGCCAGAACTTCCTATTCAAAGCTTGTGAAGGATATCAGAATCACCCAACAGCTTTGCTGCCTCCCTGTGTTAGTCACTTAGCCTTTCCTTTCCACAGTTTCCAGGGTTCGTTACTTTGCTAGGAAGCAACTATGACACATGAACATGAAATGTTTTTGTAAGAAATGCTAAGTCATAGTCAAGTTTCTAGTTTGCAGCAGAAAAGTAACAAAAGGAAGGTGCAGAAGCTTATTTACACTCTCCGCTAAACAATTCCAAACATAGCTTATTGTTCAGAAGTTTATTAGCTATTTAGAATTCTTTTTCCCTAACCTAAAATATTAGAATATTTATTTGACGTTCTGGTATCCTAGACTCAAAAAAAGATGCTTTACTAAATAAACAGAGCTACGGCTTTCCATAAGATCATATAAATCATTTGTACTAATTCAAGAAATTACTGATAAATACAACAGGATCTCGTGGTTTTCCCCATGAAGTCACCATCTCAGCCTTCGCTCTGTCCTTGCAGGCAAGGCAGAAAAAGGTTTCAGAGTCCGTGCCACACACATGGAGTATTAAAGGCTGAGTCTAGGGCTGAAATGAAAAATGTCCTGCAGTCTTTGAAAATCGTTATATAAATGAGAAGGCTTTGGGGAGACCTTATTGCGGTCTTTCAATACTTAAAGGGGACTTATAAGAAAGATGGGGACAAACTTTTTAGTAGGGCCTGTTGCAATAGGATGAGGCGTAATGGTTTTAAACTAAAAGAGGGTAGATTTACACTACATATAAGGAAGAAATTTTTTACAATGAGGGTGGTGAAACACTGGAACAGGTTGCCCAGAGAGGTGGCAGATGTCCCATCCCTGGAAACATTCAAGGTCAGGCTGGACGGGGCTCTGAGCCACCTGATCTAGTTGCACATGTCCCTGCTCGTTGCAGGGGGAGTTGGACTAGATGACCTTTAAAGGTCCCTTACAGCCCCAACTATTTTATGAATCTATGATAAACCCACTTATTCCTCACTGCTTGTCATGCTTTTGGGACTGAAAGACAATCCCTGCAGAAGGTAGTTTTCTGCTCTGCAGACGTGATAGCTCTGGATTTCTAAGCCAGAGCTGTGTTACCATGAGTAATCTGCTCACTCTAAAAGCCAGGTGGAGATAGATCTTTACTTCTCGGGACTATCTGTAATGAAGCTAAATTGATTAATTTCAGGAAAGTGTTCAAATTCGACAATAAACCTTTTTAAATAAATAGGATTTTTAAGCAGTAAATCACAAGGTTGGTTTCTTCTGAAGCACCACATATTGTCCACAGTTAAACTGGTGATCCAATATGATATACTTTGCAAGCACCACAATAAGTCTATAGTCCTTTTCTCTTCCTCTTTCATCTCGATCATCCTGTAAGAAATCCACAGGCACACTAATTATGTCTTTTCCTGCCAAATATTCTGGAAAGTCTGGTCAGACAACTTGGGATATTGAAAACCAGGCTAAATTCAATGAAGAGCTTTACCAGGTCATCTGTCTTCATGTATGTAATCGTTTGTATAACAGCTGATTCACAAATAAAATGATACCAGGCAAAAAGTTGGAAGAATATTGGTTTGGTTTTTGGTGGAAGGTAGGGAGAGAAGCCTCTAATTAGATTAGCCAAGTACCCAGTAGGCATTACTACGTTTTTCTGGTTTCCTGGTGAACTTTTCTAATGATAGGTCATAATCACTTTGTTAAATGTTTCAGTGACAGTAAACACAGCAAAAATAATTGTGTAGAATACATTGTGCCTTAAAGCTCTTTCACTAGTTTAGGAAAATTGTGCTTAAAAACTGTGGCATTTGGATGACCTTCTTTTTGCTGTTCTTCCAGCTAATACTAATACTCAATTCTAGTATAAATAAAGGCAAACATTAGTGATAATAAACTTTCAAACTCAGTCAATGACTTGTTTATATCTAGGTTGGTACTTGAGGGATACAGCGCAATTTGAAAGGCAATAAATTGAAACAAACTCTCTCCATTTTGGAGGCTGTTTATGAACTCTTTTAATTTGGTGTCATATTTATTTGGGGAGAATTAGATTATCCTATTCATTAGATGCAGTGGCCGGTGATGAATGGAACAACATTCCACATCAATGGCATTAATTGAATCCTTGCAAGCACAGATAATACCCCTGCAGGAAACAGGAGAAGATGGAAAAGTTCTCCAAAGTAGGTCTGCAAATACTGCAGTGAAGAGGGAGCGCTACTGGGTAGCCAGGCTTGTTGGCAGCAGTTGAATGTTTTTCATTTTTTGTGAGACTACTTAAAGAGTAGTTATGGTCTCTAGGCATTCAATTAAGATCAGATCCCCATGGTTCTATGCGTTGCACGAGTCCATGTCAAGGGGAAGCTCCTGATCCAAGACTGAGTTTAAACAGAAAAATCACACAATGTATGGGACAGGTGGTAGACCCAGCCAAGGGGAAAACAGGTGGTTTAGGATGTAGTTTAATGATAGAGGTTAGCTGTTGTACCAGACCTGATGTACTTCCTTTTCTCTGGAGCTGACTTGGTGATGAGCTGGTTCTGGGGACAAATCAGCAGAGAATTTATCTCAATATTTGTAGCCTGAGGCTGCAAACTTTTTTCAAGGGGTTGCCTGAACCAACTGAACCGCTCGCTGATGGTGAAAGTTAGCTGTTCCACCCCCCTTTCCCTGCTCCCAACCACGTACTCTTGTGTGTTGCTGCTCCCAGGCCTTGTCTGACCACATGCCAGCCCCAACAACAAAAAGCTTAACACTTCTTTACCTAGGTAGGGAATGTCACCAGCTCAGCCCAAGATCGTCACCAAGGCAAGGGAGAAATCCCCTCGGCGGGACTTACTTAGCTCAGTAATAGCAAACCTGCCTCCTTCCTTTCCTGCTGGCTCAGACCCCTGCCCTGATGGGATCATCAGACTGGTGGTACCACCTCAGGGGAGAGAGTGGGGTGGACATAGGGGAGAGGAGGGACATGCCAGTCAGCCTGCTGGATTGCCTTTCTTGGGTTCTGACACTATGCCCGTATAGGTGCTTTTAAAAACAGGACTCCAGCTCAGCAGGCATAGGAAGCCTTTTCAACATGTCTTGTCCAGGATCAACCAAGGAGAGAGTACAGGTCTCCTGAGCTGCAGGCTAGTGCCATAACTAAATCCTGTGCCTCAGGGGAAATTCACTTTATTTCAGAGGGAAGCCATAATCAAAAACACTGGCAGACCTTCCAGCAAAACCGATTTAAACCTCAGGTTTATAACAAGGCCCAGATGATTTTCTCCTATCTCATCAATACTTGGGTCTGTTGAGGATTTCTCGGAAATGTGTCATTCTTCCAGGGAGCGTGTCCTATTGATAGAGCCACAAGCCACTGCCAATTAATCAGGGCATAATGCAGTGTTCAAAAATGAGCATGAGCTTTTCATGCCAGTCCTCTTTGATTCATGCCTCCGCTATGATTCATGACAGTCCTCTTTCGGATGAGAAGGTGTTTGTTATGAGCAAATTACTTTATTGTCAGTGAAAGATGAAAACCAGCCCGAGACATTGATGGACTTATGTGCAAAGAGAGTAGGAATACAAGCTTTGTTAAAGTCTGTGTTTCCTGGTTGCTTCCTATAGAAGAGACTCTGTTCTCTCACACATCCCAATGGCACAAAGCAGTGAACAGTGGCAAAGTGGGCTGAAGCAACTCTGCCCTGGATGTATGGGACCCCTCGGGATCCCTGATGTGACCTATGAAGTCCCTGTATTCCCGATGGCCCCTTTCCATCACTGATGTGCTTCCAGTCTGCAGGCAAAGGGTAAGTGTCCTCAGCAGTGTGTTCACCAGTACGGTTCTCCTGGGGGAATTCACGGACAATAGTTGGAGGGATTTTTCCTCAATGTTTTGAACACGTGCCCCAAACCCTGCCGCTGGGTAAATGAGAGGGGCAGAGCAGCACATGTCAGGAATGATGATTAGACATGCAAAAAGGAGGTGCCAGAACTGGCCACTGGGAACGCCAATGACTCTGAGCTCTCCCATGGCGTGTCACTTGCCAGGGGCAGGAGGGCTGGAAGGCAGTAAGTAGCACTGTCCTCATTTTGCTGAGGCACAAAGGTGAGTGACCGGTTCAGGGTCAGCAGTGGAGCAGGGATTAGAACACAGTTCATCAGAGCCCCCGGCAAATCACCCACCTGGGGACTCCACCTCTCCTCTCTGCTTCTGCTGGGCTATGTTTCCTTCTGACCTGCACTCTCAATATTGCAGTCTTGAGAAAGTGCTCTCAGCCAAGGTCTCAAAGAGGTTAAAGCAGTAATAGCCTCAGAGGGAGTAACATGGGCATCTATAAAACTAACCATTTCAGAGCACTAATTTCATCAGCAGGCTAATTGCAAATATTGTATCTAAGAACATTTCCAGCCATCTGCAGGAAGGGAATGTCACAGTGCTTGAAAGGCATTATGTATTTATTATTGTGCCTTGCTGATAAATAAATCTGGCACAGTGAGTTTTGGATGTCATGATGATAATCATGCAGAACAAACATCTCTTGCTGTTACTTGGAGGTGTTTACACAACACCTTTATTGTGGTATCTGAATACTTCCTTGTGTGCGTAAAGTTCCACTATGTTTCACCTCTGTTTTAGAGTATAGAACTGAGTGAATATGGGGACTGATGCTGCTCCCTACAGCAGGGCTTGGCTGTGCCTGTTGTCCCACAGGAAACCTGTGATACTGCAAGGAACAAAATCGCATCTTCCCGGATTCAAGGCTGGTACTCTGCCAACTGTGTCTCCCCCTTCTGTTGTGGATCCAGGTAAATATTTGCACTCTCTAAACAACTTTCATCAGAATCAGTCCTAAGGGGATGTGAGCGTCAAAGGGACCAAGAAAAGGCGGATCTGTGACCCATTCCAGGGTAAGAACAGCAGCGATGTCAGGGAAATGGAAGTTTGTGCTGTCACTGTCCCTGTGCTCTCTGTATTCTGGGTAAACTGAAATCCTCGCTTCCTAGAACCAGAGGTTTTGACAGACACCAAGTCTGCAGGAAGGTAAGTAATTTTTATAAAACGTACAGGGCAGGATTTACCATGTGGGACAGCTTGCTTTGGTTTTTGATGGTCCCTGAATCAGGCAACAGAGTTTGAGCTCCAAAGGAACCTGCCACCCCGTCGGATAGAGCTGTGGCACAATGTGCCTTTCTGTCTACTTGGAACCAGCTCTCGAGGCTTTTTGCTCCCTGGGAACCGAGTTTTGATGTTTGGACTGTCTCACATAACTCTCAAATCATCTGTGTTTGTAACAAA
Source organism: Larus michahellis (assembly GCF_964199755.1). Taxonomy (NCBI): domain Eukaryota; kingdom Metazoa; phylum Chordata; class Aves; order Charadriiformes; family Laridae; genus Larus; species Larus michahellis. Next base: position 52,599,380 of record NC_133901.1, on the reverse strand, counting down.
CCCTTTTCAAGGACTTGTGTATAACGTATAAATAAAGTTAGTTGTGCTTACCTTTTTCCTCCCGTGCAAAGGTGACCTGTAAGGACCTGACATGTGAAGCTACCTGATGAGGTGGCAATGTAACAAATAACCTGTAAAATTTCCATCCCACACACCAATAAAAAGCTGTATATCTGCACATATCCTGCAGGTTTTGTGAGTTGCCAGACAAGGAACTGAGAGTTTCACACCACCACAGGTCCTACTTTGCAAGCCAGCAGCCTTTTAAAGAGAAGCCAAAATTATTTTAAAAAATATTTGTTTAAGAGTCAGTTTAATGAGGGAGGTTGTCCCACTAATCATTATGATAACACTTGTTACGGCACTTCCCTTACCTGATGACCAGTGGAGACATTATATTCTGAAGTCTCAAAATCTGTGCTGAGACAGACATCCTACCAAGTACAAGAACATTTCTGTCTCGAGGGCGGGGTGAAGTTATTACATCCAGGCTTAAGGCTAAATAATCCCAGGGGTCAAGATATTCAGATTGAACTTGCAACATAGCTCTTAAAATATTTCCCATTTTCCTCTAGAATTAGACAGTTGAAAAAACACACTCATGTTTCTCAATAGTTTTAGCATGCGGCTATCAATGAGACCTTGATGTTGTGTGCAAAGGAAATTGAAACCTTACCCCAGAAATAGCTCACTTTGAAAAGATTTATTAACATCCCAACTTGTATGGGCTCCAGTCCTTGTAGCTGATTTGTGTGGACAGATTCAACCCTAGGACTGAATACCATGGATTTTGTTGAAGTTCTCTTGGATGCCTGGGGTCCAGGTAACATCTTCTCAAGATCATGACCTATGGTCAGAGCAGAGTGCTGCAGAAAACTTTACATTCCCATTGACTTTAATAAGAGGTGTGGAAGCTAAGCACCTCTAATCATAAATAAATATATGTATATAAAGTGCTTGTAATAGTAAATAGACAGAAGTAGGTGCTGAATCACAGCGCAAGCTCTGGCAGATCACTATGTGGGTCCTGCTTTTCCTATAGCATGTGTTATATGTCTGCCCTATAAACACATACAACACAAGATCTTTACTTCTAAATGCCTAAATGATTTGCATGTGAATACCGGGACACAGTCCTAGGAGTGATTTCCCACTTTGCAGTCTTGACCATGCTCCGAGAGCTCAGCTTCTCTGCTTTATGGTTCCCGTGTGTTATTGTTTAGGGCAGAGACTGGAAGGTTGTGCAGTATGACTTCTGCTTCTACTTCTGGTCTGACACAGCGCAGGCTATGGGATTAGAAGATGTTGGTATTGTCTGGGTAACCAGACGATTTGTTTAAAACTGATATATTAAGGGCGTCTTAGAATCTCATTTGTGAGATTGGTAATACTGGTAACACACATAGTGTGACTAGTTCATAGACTCCATATGTCTGTCACTCCTCCTGGCAGAGGTGATCCACAGAGAGGACACGGGTTGAAGACAGTTAGACTAAAGCAGCACCCGGTCACTGTGTCTACATGAGCAGAAGAGCAGAACCATGAGCACAAACCTGGCTTTGCCACCTGTGGCGTGCCTAGCAAAAGCCCTCCCAAAATCTGAACTCAGATCACTGGAAAACAAATAGAAAGCCCAGTTCATGCTGTCTGAGGTTTCAATTCATAAGTAAAGCTTCTTCTCATCTTTCATGCCCCTTCCCAAGAGAACCGCTATAATAGTATTTTTGTCCCAGCACGTGGAGGAATGGGGACCCATTTTCCGAAGGGGTGTAAGGCAGGCAGGAAAATTCACCTCAAATTTTGAAGATCTTACAATTTAACAGAAGGCCTATTGAAGAAAACAGGGCCTGCACAATGTCTTTTGTAATATGATAATGGAAACATTACCCTTTGTCCATCCTAAAAGAGTGGTACTGTTAGGAGCAAACAAACTTTGATCTTTAGACTATGAGACAAAATATTGTTTGGAGAAAAAACCAGCAGGTTCACATGAATAGTGGACAGTACTATTAAGGTTACTTCAAAATCATGAGGTTCCTTTGAAAACAAAATCCTGATTTAAGGACAAAGTTCTCAGCAGTCATGGAATCACTTAGGAATGGGAATCTGAGCAGATCTCAACTTACGGTGGGTGGAAAAGGAGCGCTATTTTGACAGAACAAAAATAATTTGTAACACAGATGCACTTGATGTTGTCTATGTAGAAAAAATAACCTATTTGTTCATGCCTGAGCTCCCAATTCTGGATGCCTCAGTAAAATGAAGAATGAAACAACCTGCTAAGTGTACTCCAGGATGGTTCAAAATTGGCTGGGCCTGGATGGGGACTGAGCTTTGGCCCAGCTCGCCCCATGCTAATGACTTCGTAGAGTTGCAGAAGCCATTGCCATTTGCACAAGTGAAGCCTGTTTCCCTGACTCTGGTAGCGCTCTGCTGCTTTACAGCAGCTGAAAATCTGGTTTTAATTCAACCAGATATGAATCCCCAAAGGCTGGACAAGTCCTGAGTGCCTGGAAATAGGCTTTTTTAAATAAAACACTCTTCCAGCCTCCCCTACTGGGGTAGCTGCCACTTCATCTATCATAACCTTTGCCCAGCTTCCAAGATCATTGTGAGGCTTTATTAACACTTGCAAAGAATTGTCCCATGTTTTGCAGAAAGTTGCTTTTTAAGGATGATGGACTTTTACTACCTTTAATACTGAAAAAAAGGCTTAAAATCAGGAGGCACATTGATTGAAGTTTATTGGGAACATCTGGGTATAAAATCACCACCTGAGACATCAGGGCACGGAGAGGTGAGAAAATCAAACTTCATGTAATTACAATCAAAGATAATGGATTGACAGTTAATTGTTAGGGAGGGGGTCAGAAGACTTGTCCCTCATTTATGCTATTTAAGGGGCTGGACAGGGTGGTCTCAGGTGAGTTGCTGGAGAAGGTGTTTGAGAAGAGGTAGGAGATTAGCATTGCCTTTACTACTGAAGCCAAGCACATTTCCCCACAGAGTAACTATTGTTGGAGCTCTAACTAAAAGTTCTTTATCTTTTGAGGGGCTTTTTTGGGTGGTGTTTGTTTTGTTTTGTAGGTGTCCTATTCTGAGATGCTTGTTACTTGTAGAAGTATTTGTCTGGTGATCTAGAAGCTTCAAGGTATATCTATATATTCTATCCAAAAAGAAAAATTTCCTGCCCTTATCTGAAGGGAATAGGTAGTGATTGTTTTGCTGCTAGAAGACTTATGTTAGTTCCTTAAAAAGGAAGGTAGCCTAAGCTAATGCCATCTTGGGGAAGCTTGCCCACAAGTAGCTTCTGTAAAATTGTTAATTTTTATTCTGGGCGCCACAGAAGGATATATCAAGGAATGGAGAAGTTACTGACCTGACAGGTTGGGGTAAGGGAAGGAAACTTCAAGCAAGGCTGGGGTTGGGATTGTGGTGGTCAGCTATCACAACTGCCTGGGAGGACTGTAAGAGCTGGTCCACAGCTACCATCTGCTACAGCACCAGGTAAGCTTCTTTATCGGCTAGCCGGGCTTTATTCTTAAAGGTAGTGTGGTTAAGAGGTACCTCAATGAAAGCCTTCTGGTTTCGAGCCCTACATTAGCTTGTTTTCATGCTAACACTGCCATTTTACCTGAACTGCCTTTTCTTTCTCTCTGATTTAATTTGCCTAATGTGTGTACAAATGGCAATTGCGGTCTGAATAGTGAAGCTCTTTTAGTTATTTTTGGTATACAGATTGGCTGTTTCTCTGATCTTAGTAATCTTACTTTGCAGCTTGTCCTGGTTTCTGTAGCTCTTTCCTTGATGTGGGTCTCTGTATTCTGCACAACCACATTTTTGTCAGATATTCCAGCTGTGTTGCTCTACCCATCCTCAGATTGCATGTGCATTTCTCATAGCTGCCTTGTGTTATGAGCTGACTGTAATGCTGGAAAGGCAGCATTAAGTTGTCATCTAGCAGCATCAGTAATCATTACTGTCTTCCAAGGACACTGTAGTATCTTATAATGGTACCTCAGAAGATGGACCCAGGCATCTACCTTGGTGTTGGGGAGAGCAGCACGTCAATATTCCTGAGTGTGTGCAGGGATCAAACTCTGATCCTTAGGGTTGTGGTACATAGCTCAAAGACTACACATCTACTTAGAACTGAACTAATATTGAATAAACAGATATTGCAATATCTCTATAGCGCTCAAGTGCTCAGACATGACAATGGCGGGACAACTGGGAGAGAAGTAGAGTTGTTATTGCGTGCTCCCTGGAATAATGATTTGTGGTGGACACGGCCAATTTTTCTGTTCAATGATAATTTACGGGCTCATAGCTGCTTATATACATATTCACTCAGTTCTTATGAGCTGACACTTCTGAGTATTTGAGCTTCGTGTTGCCTCCTTGTTTCTGCTCTTTTGTCACTAAAAGGCCAAAAAAAAAGAGTAATTAATTTTCATAACTAAATATGTTTGTACAGATTGTTTATCCAACTATCATTCCTTACTTAGAGTTACTTAACATCTTCTCTACGCTGTTGTGTGGGACAAACTAAAAAAAATGAGGCTGTCATACTCCACTGTGATCCAGAGAGGAACTGAGCCAGCCAAATATAATTATGCAAGCTGGAACATGAACAGCATCCAAAACACACAGTCGGAATTCCCCCTGGCACAGTAGCACTCAAAAAACCATGCCATACATCTGCAAGGACTACAGAGGGTCAGGATCTCAGCTTTACAACCCATTGGAGAAAAGGGACGTGCTAGTTCATTCTCATTAGTACTTATACTAGACTACCTGGCTTCTTGTGCTACACTCACTATTGTAAGCTGAGAAAAATCCATGGTGTCAATACAGGAATGAGATTTTTTTTTTTCAGAACTTGTAAGGCAAAAGTTCAACATGGGGTACTTTTCCTCTATTTGGTATGGAACTTAAGCCTTTATGTTAGAAGCTTCTATAAAATGCACTTTTGGGTGCACTTGTGATCATTTGCAGCAATTCTGTTAAAGAGCACTCAAAATATTTCACCCAAATTACGTGTGATGTACCTTCTGCCTTACCATAACATGGTCTGCACTGTCAGTATAGCACAGAATTTCTCATTTCCTGCTCTGAAAGACTATTAAGCTCTACTGAACGTTGTTAAACAGATGTAGCATTTCACCCAAGAGCTGGTTGTGTTTCAATTCTGGATAAAGTGGTTCCTGTAAATAAGGCTTGCAAAATGCTTTCTGTCTGAACAAAACTATGGGCCAGTTTTTATTACATGCTATTATTATAATTATAGGATCTTCTGCTTAATCAGGATGTGCTTAATTAGGATAGCCATTTAATTGGGACGTCTCCCAAGGAACCAATTTAGCTTAATGCTATTAGTACTATCTAATCAGGACAGCTTAGGAAAAAATTTGCTTTTAAAAAATAAGACCCCAGTAGACAAAAAGATAAGCTGACGTTTTGCTGGTCTGATGCATCCAGTCCATTCCCTAAAGGTTTGGATTGCAGCACTGCACAAGCAGCTGTAGGGATGATCTCCTTAAAGTAAGAGAAGAGAAGCACCATCCTTCTGCTGTGAAAGTACCAGACCTGGCCTTCACCCTGCTGTTGACTACCATGTCGTTACACCAGAATACCCTGGAAAATGAGCCCCGTGAAATTTATATTGTACCCAACAGTGAAAAAAGTCTCTGACAAATATAAATGGCAAAGCAGAGAATACCACCACATCTCAATAACAAAGGTATTTGCAAGAGTATAAAATAAAGCAGCAAGTAACAGGTCTTTAAAGGAGAGTTGTTCAGAGATTCCCAATGAAACTGTCACTGAGCTTTTGTTCATATTTTGGTGAAAAATATATATTTGTTCTATCTTAGCTTCTGAAGTTAATGTTTTTGTGGTTATGCATTTAGCATTTCCCAATGACATACCACCACCAAACAAAAGCTGCTGTTGTAAGAAAAGATAGAATTGTGCAAATTAGGCCTGAATTTCAATAAAAAGTTCAAAGGTACTATCTTCTGTGATCAAACTTAAGACTCCATCTTGGCCTGTGAGCTAACATGATCCTGGATAGGAAATATGAGCCTGCAGCTGAACTAGGGCTGAATTTGTAATTTCAAATACTAGTGAGAATCTTGAAGTGGAAGAAAACAAAGTAGGGGACAGGCTTCCAGTTAATGTAGATCAATGACATCCCATTGTAATTGGTGCAGACATGCCAATCTTCATGTGATGAAGATTGTAGCTTAAGATAGTGAGATGAAGCAGGGATACATTTGCTTGTGCAAGGTGGAAGCACTGGAACAAGGTTGCCCAGAGAGGTTGTGGAGTCTCCAGTCATGGATATATTCAAAACCCATCTGGCCATGGTCCTGGGTAACTTGCTTATGGTGACCCTCTTTGCGCTCAGGGGTTAGACAAGATGACCTCAAGAGATCCCTTCCAAACTCAGCTGCTCTGTGGTTCTGTGAAGGTTCTGACTCCACTCCCCTCAGCATGGGTAAAGAACAAATCCGGAGGCTGAGGCTTTAGTTAGGCACAACATTGACTTTGGTGAAGCTGGATGAAGAAATCCCAGTCCACAACATTCCCCCTCCTCTGCTTTTTCCCATGCTGCAAGGTCATGGTCTCTTTGCTTGTGGTGATGTAACTATTTATGGGGCCACAGCACTAACTGGATCAATGGTAAGACAAGGTCAAAAATAACAATTTTCTTTTTTTTTGAATGTTTATTTTTTTTGGAGAGTTATTTTTAAATGCCTGTCAGTTCAGCTATCCAGTTCCCAGCTCTGCGGGGATGTACTGTCACAACATATGGGATGATGAACAAGTGGATGGGGAGAAAGCTGAGAAGAGACCAGTATGATGTTTTGATCTAACATATTGTATAATTGCACACTGACTTACACCATCTCTTACTGAAAGCAGGAATAGCTGCCACTTGATGCTAATGAATTAAACAAAAAAAAAAAACCACAAAAAACAGATTTCTGTCTTCAGCTGACTGTACCTCTTGGGTACTCTTCATATGGGGATAGGCAGAACATACAAAACAAAGTGTGCTTTCTTTAGGTGCAGTTGAGGAGGTCTAACAGTTAACCAAACAAGAATTAAAATTGCATGAAAGTATATCCAGCAAGTTCTGCACAGGTACATGTTCCCCAGGGGCTGGATGGCTCATTAGTACTGCGGAGCCTGCAAGAGGTGAACTCATTCAAACTAAGTTAATTATAAAACCAAGTGACTCCCCAAGAAGGGGAATTGTTCTAATTGTGTGACTGCCCATCCTTATTCAGGTCACCTTGTGCAGCCCCATCTCCTTTTCAGCGCTCTTACTCCTTGGGTCTAGTCTGGATTGAAGACGCTGGGGCTGCGGTTTTCAGAGACTCATGTACAGTTAAGATGGAAGTGGCTTGTTGATTACTGTGCTGGTGTAGGACTGGGTTCAATGTCTGCTCAGTTACAAACTCCCTGCCTGACTTCAGCGTGTCACCTGGGAGCTGAATTTGCTGTTAGATTTAGATGGAGCTTGGGCATCTGTATTCCAAAATGGGATTCTTTAGAATCCCTAACCTTAGCATTGTGCCACTTGCCTGGTCCACCTGCAATCCTACTGTGGCCATGTCCAGAACTCCCTTGATCTTGTTGCCACTGATGAGCCGTTCACCTTCCCCGTCCCTGCTGCTGTTTGCAGGGCAGGCACTGCTCAGCCTGTGCTTCCTCAAAAGTCCCGCTCCATTAGATGGGCGTCAGCAGCTCAGGCAAAGGTGATGCCCTTCCCCTGCACTCTGTGAGTGCGGAGCAGCTGATGTATGGGCAGTGCATGTGAGACCCTGCTTCTCTGCACAGCTTCTGTGTCAGCAGAGACCTGTATTCGTAGCACAGGTATATAACCAAAATTAGCTACCTGTGCCTTCAGGGCTCTGAAAAAAGAAAGATAAGGTGAAAACCTATTTAATTTGTTAGTGTATTCGGCTTCCAGGATGTAATTACCTGCACATCGTTGCTGTTGCATGTGGCAAAGAGCAGGTGCTCTATGCTGTGTGTCTGCAGCCTGGAATACACGCGGATATCCATGCATGTGCTTGTGGCATGTAGGAAAATACCCAGTGGTGTCCAAGTCAGCGTGCTCCTGCAGCTGGAAATGGAGTTCTCTGTAGCTTGCCTGCACTTCTCTGTACCATGATGGCACTGGGAGGCTTGGAACTCATTGCGGGAGATGCTGCTGGTAGTTATTCACAATAAATGCATGTTAACAGAGGATGCAACACAGATATTCTTTTCTAACAGGGTGGTGATTTGTAAACCTCTATTAAAACACTTGACAGTGTTTTCCTGAACAGATATTATGAATGCTGTTTTAAAAAGAAGTTTGATGAATAATGCATGTTCCTGGAAGCTGGTACTACTTACTGGCCCCATACCTCTCATTAATTTTTATTTAGTTATAAAAGGAAATATTAAACATAATTTGCTCTTAGTATAGAATGGGAAATTGCCACTGATAAGTACACTTAAAATAAGCATCACAGTGGTTGTTTTTATTTCCTAAATATAGTAACAGACTATAGAGACAAAAATGGATGCAGCCAGTCCAGCTGATGGCTGAATCATAACAGCAGCATCAATTGATTTGTTTCCAGGTCTAAAAAAACTAATAAAGACTTTACGTAACCTCCTAGTTACAAGAGGATTAAGGTTAATGTCTTAAATCTGTTCCTTATGCTCTGTACACACAGATGCCTGCTACTACCTCTTTCATGTGAAATCTGTTTGTAAAAACTGATACTGAGTTAAGCTGCTTGAAATAAAGGCACGTTCCTTCTTATTCTGTTTAAGAGAAGCTATTAACTGTTCTGTACTGCACAAAATCATACCATTGACTTATAGTCCAGTCACAGTAGTGCGTTTGTGTGCTTTACAGTGTTTATCATTACTATATTTTTCCTTTATGTTCTTTCTAGTGAAGCTAAAGCATTAACCTAGGAAGTCTAAAACCAAGCTACTTCTATTCCTGACATAGTTTCAAGTAAACACATTTTTTGCTGCATTCAACCTGTTTGCAGAATGAGAGATGGTTTTTCATCCTTGCAACCTGTTGCTTGGAAATTGTCAAAATAGAAAAGTGGATTCTCTTAATGAATGTTGTTGGGTTTTTTTAAATGCATAGGGTACACTTGTTCCATCATCCAGATCCTGAGAGATTGTATGGACATATGATTTGTCATATATATATATTAATCCTGGAATGCTTTGCATATTGTTCTAAGAGACTGCGGTTTGTGGAAAACTGATCAGTGAAAATGTTTTGAAGCATGAAGTCTCATATTGTCCTCACTTAAAGCTTAACCGTTGCAAATCAGGAATGGAGTATATTCGTTTCGCAGTGCAAAGAATTGAGCATGTGCTGGATCAGGCTCTTGTTTGCCAAGGTCTGAATACAGGTAGAACACTTCCTTTTGTTTCAGCCAAATTCCCTGCTTCCTCCTCACGAATAGTAAGATACTGCTTATTTAGGACTTCTCTGCCCGGCTGTCTGTAAGCGACTCACCCAGACACAGAACGCAACTGCACCGCCACGGAGCTTCCCCTTGCAATGCTTGGCGAATATACTCATTCTGTTAAGAGCCATGTTTCATAGATATTTCTGAGAGAGGAACTATATTAGCAGCTTGTAGGTTTAATAGCAGATCTTTTGGTCTGCTAGTGAAGATTAACTTGCTTGGTGTGAGGCTGCGGACACCTGAGTGAGTTGTGTCATGTGCCGTGTGAGGCTCCTGGTCTGGTTTGTGGAAATGTGGGTTATTAGGAAAGGACACGTTACAATTTGTGACAGTGTAGCTGTATTTCTGATGAATGGGGTTAGGTACATGCTGAATTTTAAATGGCCCTGGTGCTGTCAGATGACTTAATCAGCTTTAAAAATCTTATCCGAGGTGCCAGCCAGCTTCCTGATGTCTCTGAATCCTGTGAGCCTTCCCAAAACACAGGCCCGGGGGGTATGTGCATATTGTGCTCCTGAAGCAGTGTGTGTATTTGCCCTTACTTTAAACAAAACTCTCTGCTTGACTGTATTAATTCCCGCGAGTTTAACACACATGCTGAGGAGTCCAGAGTTTTCCAGTATTTTTTTGGCTGTCTCTCTGCTGTGAATGCACTGTGTTTCAGAAAGTGGTTACACTGGTCTTTAGGGCATCAGGAACTCTTCTACAATCTGTCTGGAAATGAAAGACCTACTTGACACGTGTAATTACTTTTAGTCATTAGGTAAGCCTATCAAGTAGACGAATCGATGCTCGTTACCTTACTACAGGTGCAGCATGGGATAAGTGCGTTCTACACGCAGTCATCCTGTAATAAAATGGAATCAAGACAACTATTTATGAATGATGAAGTAGTACTTGCCCACTAGCTGCCAATAGGGAGGCTTTGTATTCCTATAGTCTGGATAAGGGACTCGGTAATTAATGATTTAAAATTATTATATTTGAAGGACAGAATTTTTTTTACCTGTGACCTTAAGAACAAAACTTTGCCTTATTTTTAAGAGTTAAAGTGCAAGTTTTGTGGTCTGGACATCAACATAGTTTTTGATTGACCAAACCTATCTTTCTACTACCAGAAGTTGCATCTTGATACTGTATTTGCATTTGTGATGATCTACAAATATTCTTATTCATACTATCATTATATCACCAAGTCTAGCATAACACATTGTATTTTGCCAATAGGTAGGAAAAAAACATGCAGTGCTATATTTAGTGTATCATGACTATATTTTTTTAGTGTTATGGGTGGCAGTCTGTATTATAGTTGCTATTGAACAAAGTATTTTCTATCATATGGGGTGAACACTATAGCACTATTTAACTGAGAATTTTTAATAAATGGGTGGTAGCGTCTCATCAATTTAAGTTCTAAAAAAAAAAAATCTCTGGAATTCAGTTTCATCCCAGGTTTCCTTTATATAATCTCTGCACTGCTACGGGGCTTCATGTTTACTAAGAATTTATTGGAAGGACAACAAAACAATTCTGACTAAGGCCTAATGAGCATTGTCTGGCAGGAAAAAGCATTATACAAAAGTATAAATCTCAGGCTTATTCTACTTATGACTTCCTGAGTTCAAAGAAGTGCTTCTGTAAAGCAAACTGAGAAAGTGAGGGAAGGTCATAAAAGCTATGTGGATGTTGATGCTCATAGAATATAAACCCCCATTAGCCATGGCGCTAAGCAACACCGATTTCAATTGAAATCAATACTGGCCTGCAAAATCAGGCATCAGTCCTGAAAATCAGGCCAGTATTTCATGAATTAGAAATTTGAAGAGAATGCCCTGTAATGAAACATGAGGTGATGTTGTGAGAAGGGTCAATGTAAAAGAATCCCTTAAGAGGTCCTTAACATATGATGTCTTAATTTACAATAAGCGCTGTTGGACTGTCATGCTTCATATGTGTGCGTGCATGTACTGCATTTGCAAATAGCAAACTACAGAGCAGACCCTGACTGCTGTCACAACGTCACTACCAACCGCTGCTGATGATTACACCACACTTATGCCATACGACATCATGCCAGACAGGTAGCAGATACTGCCATTGCACTCCCTCCTTGTGTGTGTCAATGCAATGAACATAACCTGGTTATAGCGCAACCTGTTGTCCCCTCTAGTACCTTGGTTTACATCTGTTAAGGAGGGTAACCCAGGTCAGAGAAATTTACCAATTCTTTTAACCCAGTCAAAGCATTTCTGAGGTTTGATTAAAATTTTGATATCTGTCCCACATTGGTTTTCATCTTCTCAGAAGTCTCAGTTGCTTTCTGCTTTGGATTCTGGTCTGGGTTCAGGACAGTATGTTGTGTAGGACCCAGTTCTCTGTGCAATCTGGGAAGTCTGTGAATGCGCGCTGAGTCCTGGCATCAGAATATTCAAATGTCCTCCACTGAATTTTGGATACTTAGCCTGTCCTCTCCTCCTCAGCTGGCTGTGCTGCACCATTGCCCTTAGGAATAATGCCTCAAGGTATTAATCCTTCTTACATCAATGGCTCTTATAACACAGGATAACTTGTTTTCTCTTGATAAGCACTAGTTGAGAACTAGATCTTATTACTTTATACTGTGAATAGTACTATGCATTTTACAGAAGCAGGCACAGAGTGAAGTAACACAGGCAATATTATTTTATTTGTTATTATTAAACTCCCCATAGAATGCCACTTATACCACAGCAATAAGTTGTTTTCCTTCTCTGCAAACCTTACTATATTCTTCCAACATGTCACAAGAGGCAGGATTATAAAAAGCTTTTTTCTTTTAAAAAAAAAAAAAGGCAGGGTAAGTTCTTAGAATTGTATGAATCATTATTTACACGACTCCTGCATGTTTCCCCAACATTGCCTTTGTAACTCAGTAGCAGAACTTTGTAGAGAGCATACTCAAAAGCATCACTGTATACAATGAACACCAAAATGCTTGATCCTTCTTAGATATGAACCTTACTTGTTATTTACAGATGTGTAAGATGTATGTAAGCTCTTCCTGTTCTGTTACCCTCTGCTGGGCCTAAAGAGCCATAGCCCCCCCTTGATTGCATCAAACCCTCAAAGTGACAAATAAAATGGCTCTTTCAACTATGGAGGCATAACTGCATCCAGCCTTGTGCCTTTGCCTTCAAAGGGAACCGTTGTTAGAGCAGTTCTTAAAAAATAACAGCATAATATCCTCTGGGCTTACATGTGGCATAGGTATTTAGCCTTTTGGAACTTGGATTTTTTTTTTCTGGGTTTACTCTAAAGTTTATTTAGTTACATAGGGAACTTTAGAGTTTGAAAAACATGTACCTCAGGATGCTATGTAAGTAGATGGATAGGCAGCAGCTGGTTGGGAGTTTTGAGGATGTGCATTTTTGCAGTTTGATGGATGGGTGCGGTTTGGTGACTCTCAGTGTTTAAATCCTTTAGTTTATCCAAAGTCTGTTAGCAATAAACAGTGCTTGACTCCAAACTTGACACTTCCTTTACTCACTAGAGGAAGACACAGTAACCCAGACAGACACAAACGGTTGTAAAGTTGGATCTGCTTGCTTTACGTATTTACTTGTGATCGTGGATACACATGGCCACGTGAATTACAGGTAAACCAAAGAGTCAGGCCCCGCTGATATTTCTCCCTTCTGCAGGAAAAACTGGGACCTGATGCACAGCACAAATGCACAGCTGCAGCGGCAGGTCTCTGACATACTGCAAGCGCTCTATCAAAAAGTGACAATGCAAGTACAAATTCTAAAGGTAATTGTGATTCCATTTAAGATACCAGTGCTTGAAAAGTTGTATACTTAAGATCATAAATCAGATAACCTTCTATGTTCAAGTTTAGCGGAGTATTCTTACAATAGCTTGACATGCATCTTAGTTAATTAAATGTTGGAATTATAACAAATGCAGGAAACGGGCAAAATTACTCAAGGCTACTTGGATGACATTGAACCTAAATGCAAAAACACTACAAAGCTTAAGCAGTACTTAAGTCCTCTAATAATACAACACAGTTTTGCTATAAATCAAGTTGATGAGGAGGAATTACTGTATTTTGTACTACTCAGCATCGCATGGTTGTATCAGCTCTGTTTTCAGTTACAGTAGCAAATTTCAAATTTCTGCACCCAAGAATTCAAGTCCAAACTTGAAGTTTTGCCACCGGTTTCTGTGCACCCAGCTTATTTCTGCCAGCTGAGGATATGATCTCATACTTGTTGATAGCTCTTGCTACCTTACAGTGTAAGGTTTTGCTCTTGCTTTCAGATACTCTGTCTGATATCCCTATTGTCAGACCACAGCACGGGAAGAATTTTTTCCTCAGTTATTTTCCCATCTATCTAATCAGAGAGCTTCCAGCTGTCTCCATAACTATAGGTTGGATAGCTTTAACTCAGTGCAAACCAGTTGACTACAATGAGTAGCGCCTGTTTATCATAGCCAGGTGGTCACCTAGTCCAATCTTCTGCAAATGTTAATTTAACAACTCAGATCAGAATATTTCCATATTTCTTTAGCATCGACCTTCTTGGTCTCCTTTTTAGGTTTGCTGCCTTGTTTGTTTTTTTTTTTTAATCCGTTCCTCTGTATGGGCTGCTTGGACATATCTGCTTCTTGGTTCCTCAGTAGTCACTGAGCAATGTCTCTGGCTCCAGAGGTTAAAATGAGTTTATGGTTTGTATGTTTTGTGGACAAAGCTTAAAAATACTATAGATGTGAAAAAGCATGATCCTCACTTTAGTAGAGCAACAGACAATACTACATATTTACATGTATCTTGGCTTCAAGGTATGTGTCTCCACCTGATCTGGATGCCACTTGTGTATTTTCACTGGCCTTCTCCTTATTAGTTGGAATTTCAGCTCCTTATCTGTTGATGATGCCAATAAGTGGGACTGGTATCTGACATCTGGTTTTATTTTAATGGGAAACTGAAAGCATCCATGCATATCCTTATTTCTTTGGGAGCATACCCATTCTGACATGGTTTCTATAATTATGTTTTCATGCCCATTCTGACCTTCTGAATGAGATGCCAAGAAGCTGCTGAAGCAGAAGTGACATCTTGCTACCAAGACCTTGAACAACTGCAGTAATCCAACCGCCTTGTACCATCATGGCACGCAGTTCTAGCATTGCAGAGCTTTGTGACTGACAGCAGCAGGAATTAAAAAGTCAACCAGGCTAGTTTCTGTGTAGATCTACAACTGTTTTTCATTTGCTTAAAAATAGTGCTCAGCTTGATCTCAATGCCTTTTAAGAGTTCCATCCACTGACAAACACTTTCATTTGCCATCATCCCTCAATATGTAACTGTCTTCTTTACATACTAGGGTCATTGTCCTGTGTCCCCACTTGCAGAGGCAATGGCTATTCACAAGCCTATATGACTGAGAAGTTTCATACAAGCACCCAGTTGTTTGATGTGAACTAGACCTGCTGAAAGTTTGCTATTACCTAGTGGGCTGTGAGAGTTGGTAAAGCACAAAAATTTACGTATTTACATATCTGTTCCACTGGTGTGTCAGCTGTGCATAAAAGTTTTAGTAATACTGAAAAACTGAGAGAGTCTTCTTTAATGCAACTTTTGGCAGCCTGCAGTGCTGCAATTGAAAGTCTGGGTTTCTACCACAGCCGTGTGAGCTCAGCTGAGGAACCCCATGTCAGTCTACATGCAGCCACAGCTCAGTTACTGATCTGTTAGAGCAGTTGTGTACACATCAGCCCAGTCTCCCCAGTGGCGATAGCATCTCAACGGCACGAACAATTTGTGCACCAGAGGAGCTACTGTATGCATTTACGACCTTTCCTTTGCCTGTTCTTCCAAAAATCAGGCAGTAATGGGTTCCTGTTCACATCCCAGCTATGGCATCACCAGTTGCTTTTGATACCTACAGGTAATAACTGGTGTGTGGTGTCAGTGCACCCCTCTGAAATGTTTTCTGCTAGCTAGATAGAATTATGTCTGCAGTTCAACATCAGTGAGCCCTTGGAGATTTCAGTCTGCATGGTGGATAAAGGTAAATGATCATATTCTTCCGTTGATGCATTTACTGAACTATGCTGGCAGCTCAGAATCAGTGACTTCACTTCTTTTTTGAAGTTGCTGTTTAGGAAACCATAGATAACAGGGTTGACACAGGTGGAAGCCATAGCTACCAGGTGGCACAATGAGAAGATCAGATTGTGGTGGCAAGGTGAAATGATTTTGTAATTCCAGTCCACAATAGTGTTGAAAACATGCAGTGGTAGCCAGCAAACAGCAAAAGCAGCAACCATTGATGCTAACAAAATATTTATCCTTCTCAGCTGAACTGCTCGGTTGCTGTATTCGCTCTTCTCAAACATGTCCTTTCTTTTCTGTAGACGTAAGTAGATACGTAGGTAGCAAAGTATAATGAAGAACAGTGGGATGCAATATTGCAAGAGCAGTAAAGTGGTAGTGTAGATAAGTCTGTGTTGCTCAGAAGGCCACGAATCGATGCATATGGCCTTGTCAGTGGAAAAATTCATTATGTGTGAGAGCTGCTCATACAAATCATTAGACAAGACGGATGTGGTCAAAAAGGGCAGGGACATGAGACTTGCTAAAATCCAAATTACTCCAATTCCTAGGTAGGCTTGGGAGATACTTGGCCTCCATCCAGTTGGGTTTATGATGAGCTGGTGTCTTTCCAGAGCAATAAGGACAAGGGAAAGAATTGATACTGTCACAGAAGTGCACTGAGTGAAAGACGTCATTTTGCACATGACTTCCCCAAATATCCAGTAGTCCATCATGGTGTAAACAACGGTGAAAGGCAGACAGACAAGACACATAAACAAGTCTGAAATTATTAAGTTGGAAATTAAGATGTTGGTGACGTTGGCCTTTTCCTTCTGCCTGGCGATGACAGCAATTAGACAGATGTTTCCCACAATGCCTAGGACAGTTTCCAAGCTGTAAGAGGTGGCCAGAAAGACAGTAAGGTCAGTGATGTTCCTGCACTGATTAGAAATGTGCGCAGAGAAGCTTCGATTAGAGCTCCAGTTTTTACTGTTCAGGAAAGGAAAACCGTCATTAACAGCTCTTGTCTTATTCATCCTGAACCCCAAAATGTTTATCCAAATCGGTGATAGTCAAACAGAACCTGTATCTCCTGGGGCGAACCTAAAAACTGTTTTAACTCTTCTCTTTGGCTGTGAAGATCTGGGTATATCTGCAAAGGAAGGGAAAAAAGATCACTTAGTAATGCCACAAGAAATAGTCAAAAGTGGACTGGAGGAGGCAGGGAAGAAAACACCAATGATTCTGTGTATCTTTTTTAGCTCCCTTTTATATAGTTTATTAGATCATAAAATGGAACCATTTGCTAAGCCATTTGCCATGTCTGTGCAACTCTTGAGTTGTGACTCTGTTTACTGGTTGTGAGGTTATCCCATGGATTTAAGAACATCTTAACTTCATAATTTAACTCAGTGCAGTGTTTTGATTTCACTCATACAACACAGTGGTGCTTCAAGAAAGCTGGATCTAAGCACGCTTGGGGGTAAAAATTGTGTGTAATTCTGGTTTTGCAAGGTTCTGATACAAAACTGAGCAGAAGACACATTGTGGGGCTGCATTTACCTTCAATCAAGCTAAATATTGATGTGAAAAACAAGACATATTAGATGCATAAAGCCAACACTAAAATATCTTGTGTAAATTAATCTCTGGCACACATTTGTGGCTGCAGCCAGAACCCACATTTTCTTGAGACAATTACTGTGCAAAAATTCAGGCTCATAACCTCAGGAGGGATAACATGGGATAATTTTGAAAAAGTCTAGAAGAATTCAAAAACCTTTTGACATTTTTCAGCTTCAACATAGCTGTGATAGGTCATGGGAATTGCAGTCCAAATTCCCTGCTTCCCCTTTCTGGGTGAACTCTGGCACCCATGAGACATTGATGTCTCCCCCTGGGTGCCCAGTGTGGCCATAACAGGTTTTATCGGAAATATAGTCCAGTCTCTGGATTTTGGCTTTAAGAGTGGGTGATTTTGGCAATCTCTCTTACTTCCTTATAAGCAGCTTATTACTGATTCTTCCTCAGCATAACTTTGCTTTTTTTAACCAAGAGAATTCAAGTGTTGTATTAGTATGTGCTATCTCGTGGATACTGCTTTTGCACAGGCAGATGGGTCTGCTTCTTAGCCACTGCTGCAAACCCTGAGCTGGGGTTTTCAGTGGGGTCTCAGGGAGCCCAACCCACAGTTAATTGAGGCTGCATGCTTTTGAAATCTCAGCCATAGGATTGCTTGGACTACCTGGAGTGGCTCCTTGGAGGCTCTTGTGATCCTCCCATAACAAAGCCTGCTTTACGATCCTGGGTCTGGAGTCCAAATCCTCTATGTTCAGGAATCAAAGAAAAAAAATCTGACTCTGCTGGGAGTTCTCCTCAGGCCAGAGGCAGTTACATGCTGTACAAAGGCTTGTAAAGTGAAAAGTAAATAAATGCTTGGGGAACGACACTATTTACCCATTGTGTGACCCTCTCCTCAGCAATAAAACGCCACTCAAACAAGTTTGTGGAGTTGTGAAAAACTTAGGAGCTTCAGAAAAATAAGTGATATGGATACATAAATAAAATGGTATAGTGAGCTTATCACTTTGAGTAGCATTTACTGCTGAACAACTGTATGCACAGAAGTAACCAGTACTGTACAAAAAAGCATCCACTGTGCTACAACTTTTTGTTTGCCTTGTCTTTCTCCTTATGAATTGTATTGTGTGCTTCTTGAGATGTTGCCTTTCAGGAACTAACAGAAGCAATAGTGTATAGTAAATGAAAAGGTGGTTTGGGATTGTTGTTCTGCTTGATTAGCAAAAATCAGTACAGTCTTATCTATATCTATCTGTATCTATTATCTGAGATAGTTAAACAGTCACAGGAGTAAAATATAGTAACATTTTCTTTCTCTTGTTCTCTCATTTCCTCTGTAGTTTAAATCTTCATTAAAGAGGGCAAAGGAAACTTTCCAAACTGTGGGCATAGATATGACTCTCTCTGCTCACTCACTTTTGTGGTGTTGCTCAACTCGTGTGAACTGATTGATATATTTTCTGGAACTAAAAGAAGAGGCAATGATGATGTGTGGATTGCACAGTCACATATGGGGAGGGCTGGTGCAGGGAAGAGTCTTTCAGCGTTAAAATGGATATAGAATAAAAAACCATCAACCACTCCATTAGCTTTGAATGACTGCTGGCCAGTGGAGTTACTGCATGTGAAACAGAGCAAAGGGATCATCAGCCTGCAATATTATGTGATATCAGTAAAAAGAGTTCAGTTTTGGCGTTTGGACAGGACAAACAGACTCCGCTGTAAATGAACAGATGAGCTTTTTACTAGAGTACCAGCCTAGTGTCCTTAGCTACAGTATCCTCGACAACAAACACATGGTTCTCTTTTGTTGCTTGAAAAATGTGTGCTGAGTTATTACAAACATCTGTGCCCCACAGAGTAAGCTCTCTCAAGGGTCCCAGACACTTTTGGACATGCTGAGGCGTCAGTGAGGAGATCTAATAATGTTGAAGTACAAAGAGAAAGTAGTGGAGCCACCCGAAAAGCAGAAGTCAGATCCCACAGCTCTAAGAAGCACATTCCCAAGAGGAATGCCAGGGGCAGAGCATGGCTGTGAGTGTCACAGATGGAAACGTGGTGAGGATAAAGAGCGTCTCTGGAGGCTTCGCAGTACGTCTTGTTGGGTTAGGAGCTCCCTTTCTTTTAACACCTTGCATTCCATGGTGTCTCCCACAAGGTGACTGTCAAGCACTTCCTGGGTTTTCCTTCTCATGGTACGGCCCAGAGGTAAATGAGGAATTGTCACCCTCATCACAGATAAGGGGACTGAGAGAGGCAGGTGAGACATGAGTTGGCCAGTGTCTCAAGAGAACCTGCGGTGCACTATGCAGTACCTAAAACTGCCTGCTGACCTGATGTCTTAGGAAAAATCAGAGCCTAGATCACCTAGGTCCATAGTTTTCTGTATCTCTTATTCCTGCAACTATAGTGTAAAAAGCAGTTCTAGAAAAATAGAAAAATAAATGTTGCAGTGACCTTATGTAGCCTTTTATGGTATCCTTGGATGGCAGATTCTCAAGGTCAGGCACTGCCAAATGCTGTGTTATCTGAAGGTGTTTGGCTGCCATTCAGTTTAGTCTAAATTAAGAGCCAGTTGTAAGTGTGATGTACACATTCTGCTTAGATATTTGAACCAAAAGTTAGCTAATATACTGAATCACCAATGCACTGGAGAAAAGGGTGTTAGTCCCCTCACTGTATTGAAGGTTTGTCAATTACCCAGTAAAATAGAGCAAAAAATTCATAGGTTAAAAACCCCAGCTTTTGCTTCCAGAAAGTGAAGCAATACATATTTAGCTTGTAGAGTAAGAAGCATACCTCCTAAATCAGTTTGCTGATGGAGTGGGGGAAAAGTTGGATTGGGTTTTGTTTGCTTGTTTGTTTTTAAAGAGGAAAGAGTAATCCTGTTCAGAACCCTTAATGAACTTCAGGAAAGAGGTCAGTAACAAAAGCTAACATGCCCAAAAGGAAGGGTTTTCTTCTCCGACTGATGCAGCATGAGATAGTTTCTCTAAAAAGAGAGTCTCACGAAAGTCTGCAGCAAATTAACAGGATACAGAAGGAAAAAGAGAAGGAACTTTCAGATTTAATCTTAGCGTAAGTTACATTCACCACTTAAATCTTTTATAGACATTCATCACTCTGCCATCTGTGTTGGAAAGAAGGAAGGAGGGCCGGCAAGGTTTGAAGGGTTTGTCTTGCTGAACAACACAGCCTTCTAAACTAATAAATGTCACTCAGGTTGCCTCAAAAAAAGGAAACCATCACTAGCCAGCTTGAAAGCCTTGCCCCAGGGGGCTATCCTGTATTTCCTGGAAAAAATCCTCAAAGGAAAGGGAATTCTGCAGGACTCCCAGGGGCAAGGAAGGAAATTAAACCCTTAGTGGGTTCCAGGGATACTGCTAGAAAATAAGTGGCCCCAAGCAGTTAATGCATTGCTGCTGTTTTGAGAGACTTCTGGGCTTGAAGACATCCCATGAAAACCCTAATAAAAACTTTTCCTAGAGGCATGAAAAAGCAATGGACTACAGCTGATGCTATGCTCTCTGGGAAAAGCTAGGTCATTCTTGCAAAGCTAATCTCGATCCCTGTAATCAAAAACCAGTCTCCATAGTTGTGATGGGCAGTGTGGATCAACATACACATCAGACAAAAGTCGAAGAAAATAAATGTTTGCAGTGTTTGGCTTCATGATCTGGTACTCAGGGGAAATTGCTTATCTGGCTCAGAACTTAACCAGTTGCTCAAGCCGTGTTTGTTGCTTTCAGGCCATAAGACTTCCTGAGAGAAGTGATTCCTAAAGACGTGAAGCGATTGTATTATTTATTTAAAGAGTTATGGCAATTATCTGGATTAAAGCAGCTATCGTCTGCCTCTTATAAACTAGAAACAAAGGAGCAGTGGAAAAGTTTAACAGAACTCTGAAATTCACATTGCAGGTATTGAGATGGTGGTGACTGACTAACAGTGATATCCCCTTTGTGCTTGCAGTGATGTTACCTCAGTTAAATAGATCTGCCCTGTTTAGCCTTGCATCCTAGAGAAAGGTTAAAAATCATTTGGCTATCAATCATTACAGGTTCCCAGGAAGGCAACACTTATCTGGAAGAGGAAACCTGCCACTGAGTATGCGCAGACATCCCACAGCAATGTTAAATCCATAAGGGATTTGGTACCATGAAATTTAATGGTGGGTTCATCTTTGTTTAACTCTGTGTTGCAAAAATATTGGGAGCAACTATCTTAGGTCATTGAAATAAAAACTTCTAAAACCTGCATAATCAGCGTATAGAATGAGTTGTGTGTATTAATGATACAAGTCTGTAACATTGGGAGATGGTATAAATACCAAGTGAATGTTTTCCCTCCTCTCACATTTACACCTTTTCAGAAGGAAACCTTTCAGAGGGTATGAACTTATACTATGAGTTAACCTTCTCTATCCTGCAGAAATCAGAAGGTTTGCAAAAGCGCCTACTCCAACTTTTTATTTTCTGTTTAAATTCATAACAGCCTTTCCAAAGACACACACCCAACTCACAAAGGCAAAATGTGACTAGGAGCTCAGCAGACTGGAGAAAAGGTAGTTAGTCCCTGATTTTTGTAAGAGTAACGGCCATTGTGACGTCATGTACCTAAGAGGGGAAAAAAAAAAATGATATTTTTACAAAGGTGATCTTTACCAAAGGAGGTGGGGAATCCATAAATCATTGTAATGGGCACCTTAGCAGACAGCCGGTTAGGATATCTGGAGACTGACGTGATGTCTACTGCCAGAAACTGCATGGGTTGGGTGAGGACTGAGTCTTGGGAACCAGGAGGTAAGTGTTGTCCAGTGGCCAGTGGTAACCAGGAAGGCTTTCTGTCACACCACAAGGTGGCAAGGAGCACACCTGAACCCCAAAGAACTCTCAAGAAGCTGCCACCTCCCTCTTGCACCCTGAAAGGTTGCAAAGCTCTGCTCAGTAGATACAAGGGTTGGCCCTTTCATGACAAGTCGGACTGGATCTATTTGTCAAATGTCACCTACTTTGGTGGAAAACGCTGGTTCAGCATACCCATACTCCGTGAACGTTTCATGAAGCTGAAAGATGTCCATTCAAATGCTTTCTCTGAGCCAGATGGAGGAGGGAGAGCCCAGATAGGTATTGGACTCCATTAGGTTAAATACCAGCTTTGGTATCATCATCTCCTGTACAGTGGTTCAAGCCCTTTGGTTTGCTAGTGAAAAGCTCAGAAATTGATTATGATTATTTTGCTTCTAATGAAAAAAAATGTTCCATTCATACCAAAATCACTGTTGTTGGTTTTTTTTATCTGAAAATGCCTTCTTTCCCTCAAGAACATCCAGTCTTTCAAAACTATACGTTTAATGTTTTGGTTCAGGCGCTGACTGATAAAAGTCATTGTTTGCACAACCTTAATCAAAGCTGAATGGTAAACAGCAAAGGCCTCCCTTCTTTTTATAACCCTTCTTGCTAAATTATTACCATTAATAATTACATTAATGTTTATTATGGTGGTATTGAAAAACTAATTGAGACCAGGTCCTCTTGTGCTTTGCACTGTACAGGTCTAGAGAAGTAGACAAGTCTCTCTCTTGACAGAGATGGAGCTTAAAAAGCATACAAAGAGAACAAAGTATTTATTACTGTTTTCCTTGCCTTGTGACTGGATTCAGAGTGCATTGATTATAGTGGACTTTGGATCAAGTTAACTTAATATTTCTGCCCTTGTTTCTGTATTGTTCTAAAACCATAAAGAAATCTACATTATTTTCATGGAAATGAAGGATGGTGCAAGAACTCTTTACTTTTAGGAACTGAAAACGCACAAAGCCTTTCAGTCCACGGCTTCTCTTGAATTTAAATTTCATGTCCCTGTCAATATCAGTAGATCAATTTTAGACTTTGAGGGCTAATTGAATGCTTTCCATTATCTCCTGTTTACCCTAACACTTAACTAAATGAATAATCAAAGCTGAACTGTTTGTAATCCGTATTCTTAAGCTCTTCTAAAACTTGTTTCTTTAAATTATATTGATTTAGCCACTACTCAGTAACTCTCCCTTAAAAGTTTCTCATACACAACTCTTGCCTCAGATCTTACACAAAGTTTCAGGTGAATCCTTACTTAACGTTTTCTGATCAGAAATCAGTCATTATCCAAAGCAGAGGAAGCTTTGAGCAGAAAGGGAATCAGCAATGATGGCATCAGCTGTTAGTCACACAAATGAAAGTTGAATACATTTTTACAATAAAAAGTGATCATTTCAATAAAGAGATCTGAGCTCTTATCAGTCTGAAATAGATAATTTAGAAAATTCTTACCTGTTACTGATTGAGAAAATCCCTGCTCTTGCTGCACATTTCTATCTTGGAAGAAAGAAGGAATGTTGTAGCAGCAAAGTAAGGTCCTCTGTGTCTTAGCAATCCAGAAGAGAAGCTCTCCTCACTGTTTCTGTAGATAATTTGGATGGCATCTCTCTCCCTCTCCCCCTCCTTCCCTCCCTCCCTTCAGCTTGGCCAATGAATTCTGCCTTATGGTTATGGTCCGACTTCAAACTTCTGGCTCCCTCTGCTGTTACATAAATACAGAAATTCTACAGATGCTTGAGAGGAATAGCAACTTCAGGAAAGAGCTCTGAAGCTATCTGAAGCACAGCATGCACCCATGCTGCACGCAAGTGTCTACTGGAGTGGAAGCGCACTAAAGCAAAGGGACAAAACACAAGAACGGAGCCTAATCCTGTTCTCTTTGCTGAGGCAAGATTTCTTTAGGGTTCAAAGAGAATTTTGCCTCATACGTATGAAAAGGTTTCCAGTATCAGTTTTCTCGATTTTTCCATTCCATCACAGATTGATAATGAAATCTTATTTTAGAGGAATACAGGCTACAAGTCCTTAAATTGTGAAAGGGGAAGAGGGACACTGTTACTCATGCAAAGAACCCAGAAAGATAAGAGCACTGAGAAAGTTGGAAGTAGAGGAAAAGAAGGATTTGCCTAAGTTCCGTTTTCAATTATTTTTCCTAGGCCTTTCTTGGGAAAAAACAAGGCAAAAATCAGAGTTGCAATTTTTTTTCTTGCATTGGGAAAATACACAAACAGAGTATTTCCAAGACTCATGTCAGTCTTTACTTAAAGTGGGTTTTAAGCTATGGTCAACTACTTAAGTAGTCCCTTGGTTAATGCTATTCTGGGGCCCTTCTAAAAGTGTGGAAGTAGGAAAAGATATGTTTTCATCTGTACTCATGTAGTATGGCAACAGAAATCAAACATTTCAGCATCAAAATAAGTACAAGCTCTTATCAACTAAACTAAATGTGGAAATAGTTTTCTGTTTGTACTGTATTCTGTTCATTTTTTCTGGTACCAGCCATTACAGATGTGCCCATCTACTCCCAGCGCGTGGCTGACATCTTTCATCATTTAAGAAATAATCAAAGCAGAAGCAGGAATATTTAAAGTCTTTCTACAGTATTTTGGCATTTCTCATGTCTTAAGATGCTGAGAAGCATAAAACTGGGATCTGTGTAATGAATGGTGTAAGCTGGAGAGTTGTCTGTAGTTACTGGTTCTTTCTTCACGGCATCCCTGAGTTGCTTCTTATTTTGCATTACTGATTTTTCCCAGCCTACTTTTCAGGAGCTTTATTTACCAGCTAGTTTGAACCAGCTCCCCATATCCCAGCATTTTGCTTTTACCCAGATGCCTCAGGAGGAGATGACCTTTCTGATCTGGTTAGGGAAGGGGACGTGAAGTCTGTGCTTCCAGCTGAGAAGGCAGCAGCCCACACAGATCTTGAGCCTCTTGCCAGCTCCTTAGGAAGTAGAAGCTTCCTAACTCACTGGAGCCAGAAAAGCTGAAATGATTTATTTAGCTGGCCTGTTCAGTTCTGTTTCTTCCTTAATTTATTTATCATATGTTTGTTTGTTCTGCTGTTCAAAGCATTAAGGAAAGGGGAGGAAAGCTACTAGGAAACAGATAGTCCTTGTACTGAAGGGTATTTTGATTCATGAAGCTGTTCTCGTCCACCCTCAGCTTGCAGCTTTCCTCAGCCAGCCTTATCTCCACACCTTCCAAACATTTAAAGATGCGCTATGTCACTTTTCTTCTCTCAATTCAGGCATTCGGGAAGAGCCTGCAAAGTAGCACATTAGCACAATGTTCTCTTCTTAAAGTCGGCAGAGAAGAGCCGCAGCACCGTGCCTGTGCTCAGGGCTCTCTCCCAGGGATCGGGAAATGACCTAACCACCAATATTTTGCTGTGGCACCTTCTTGACAGATTTTTAGGATGAACTGCTGTATCAAGGTTCTGGCCAATTTTGATGAGGTGAATGGTGCTGCCCTAGGGTGCTGTTACACGCAAATTCTTTCCATATCCTCTCCAAACCGCAGGGTGAAAATGTTCACTATCAACAAAGAGGTGTGGGAGCAGCGCTTAGGTGGTTCCAGCCCTGCACCAGTTCACGTAGCTGGGACTTAGAGGCACACAGCAGCCACTGAGTGTAAGCCAGGAGACGAGGTGCCATGCAGTAGCTGTCTGGACTGCAGGATAGGGACAATACTGGAGCTAGCCTGGAGCAAGAACAGCTGCCGTAAGCCAAAGATGCAGATGCCTGTTCCCTCATCCAGGTGGGTCTTGTATGCTTGGTTCAGCAGCTTGCTGAAAGGAGTACCGGTGCCTGAACTGGCTGGTTTGAATCTGGCCACGTTTCATTTCACAGTACAATGGGCACTACTGAACGTGTCTCTGTGGAGAGTCTCTGTGAGGATCCTGAGCCGCTAAGGCATTTGCAAAATGCGCAAGCAGTCTTTGTGTAAGGGTGCATAAGGGTGGAAATTCCTCCATACATGGGGCACTTGCTGCTGGGAAGCAACGTGGAAGTACTGTAGTCCCGGTAATCGCTAGTCATGTGCCGGTCAGACTGGCTGTTTCTGTTCATATCAGTAAGTTTGCATTGACTCTAGCAACCAGTGGACCAGCCCCTGTTTGCTCTTTATAGGGAATGGAGTAAAGAAACAGTAGCTGATACGGCATGAAGCTGTCCTACTGCCCACGGAGCGATAAGAGGGCTTGCTCCCATTCTCTGTCCACAGCATGTGCTCCCCTTATGGGAAGGCACTGGGGGACTCTCCTGTTTTCTCTGCAGTTTATTACATAAGGCAGCTGGACTCCATGGAGACAACCTGTTTCAAGGGGGTACAGATGCATGGGGAGATAGTCCTTTCTGCGCTGGCCAAATAACTCCTTTCTGGAAGTGGTTATGGTGACAGTAAGGCCTCTACCGAGAAACATTCACTGGGTGCAATTAAGAATTTCCCTGGGAGTGACAGGATTATCATAGCAGTGGGATTACAACGGCACTATGAATGCTTTGAGGGTCTCCTCCAGTGCTCTTCTGTCAGATCTTCAGCCGTATCAGCCTTCGTTGATGGAGCCCTGATGCTCTGTCTCGTTCTTTTCTCTGAGCATGGAATTTCAGAGACCAGTTCTCCTACAGTACGTTTAGTAAATCTAATTGTGGTCCAGCATCTGGATTCCTGCTCTCGCTGGCTGTTAAACAGTGAGCAGTGTCCACAAAGAATAGTACTACGTACTTGATGACAAAAGCATATGGAGAAAATGTACCACGGCACAGTACATAGTCCATGTGTATGCTAAGCTTAGCAGATCTATGTGGTATCCAAATTTTGCACAAATTTGGTTTGGCTTTGTTTTGTAAGAATCTCTGAAGCATAATTGATATTTAACTGATTTTAAATATCAATTGATATTGATATTTAATTGTCAGCCTTCTCCGCTTTGTTCATACCCCTCCTTCCATCGGGGGGAGCTGGTGAAACCAATATATCTTTTCAGGGATTTTTCTGAACTGCACAAATGATGTTCAAGCCTTCAGGAGAGCCCTGTTACTCCTGGGCCCCTACGCAGGCCCTTGTAAATGCATCTAGCATACAGGAAGCTGATAGCATGATTATATATATATAATTTTATATATATATACACACGCACACTTTTATCCACCCTCAGCAAGTAGAAAAGTGAGGGCCCCTCCAGAGTCTGCTACTCACAGGTTGGAAGGATCATAGCCAGCTCCAGTGATGTCCAGTCCATTACTCCCAAGAAGGCACAGGGGGCTATCGTCAAAGGGAGCTGCTACTAAGCTGTTCTAACTAAGCCTGAGGGCCAAAGATTCAAGAAGCTATGATTGTATTTCTCATTTTACCTATTTCCTGGAACCACCGTAATGACTTTCTGGTAGTATCTGGAGCCACGGATGGGTTTTCTTCTAACTATTGGTAAGATGTTTTCCTTAGTACGTACAGGTTTTCAACTTGTATACTCCCAGCATCGCCCTTGAAAATAGACAATGTGAATGTGGTTTTCCACAACAGATATTAAAAAGAAGTTGTTGTCTCCATCAGCTGAAATATTTCATTTTAATACACGTCAGCAAGGAAGAGGAAAGGCAGATGAAGAAAACACCTATGATGTCAGTGTTAAATAAACTGAACACACTCAAACAATTTATCTGGGCCTTTTAAGCTGTACAGCACTCTTATTGTAATTGCTCTTAATATTGTATAAATATGTTTTATAGGATATTACTCACATAAACTACTTTCATGGACTTCGTACCAGGCACCACGTAGTGCCTAAAGTCTACTGGCTAAACACGCTTTATAGTCTAGGGTTTCTGTACAAACAGCTTTCATGGGGTTGTTTGTCAGTGGACTTTGATTCAAACAAGATTATTGCAGGAAACTCTACCCTGGTATGGAAGGCTACAGAGCTATTTATATGGCATTTCTTTGCAGTAAGGTTGGACTCTCAGGCATGGGCTTGCCTTTTTTGTAATATACCACTCGTCTCCCGGAGAATATGTTCCCTTGTGTGTCTGCACTAATGGATTGACCTACACAAGGCACCAGGGTGGGGGGAGGCTTTCAAAGGGATGTTTTCTGCTTTGCTTCGTCCCATTCTTCTAGTATATGTATCCTTGGGGGAATGTCAATGGGTGTAATAGCATAATGAACCCGTTTGTCTGGCAACAATTTATATAATACCTGTTACTCTGAAAGCTAGATGATTTCCAAATAAATAATTTGATTTACAAACATTTACAGACACCATGTATTCTTCTGTTTTCAACAAGACCAATCAGTGACTACTTAGAAGAAAATGCAGTGATTTGATGTATGTGAAAATTTATTTAATTCAGGATCCCTACAGGAAAAAAGTCACAAAGTTATCTGTGGTACAGCTTGGTTACAATTGTGTATAAGACAAGCCACCTAGTGCCAGAAATGAGATAGATGTGGCACAATTAGAGCTGTGAAAGGCATGAGGTGAACCCATTCCTCCTGAACCCATGCTGCTTTGCTGCTTTCCCCTAAAGGAGAGATCCAGAGCACGTTCAACTTCGGGGTTAGGTGCGGAAGAAGAGAAATACATCGCGTGGTCTTAACCAACTCCATTGTAGACTTTGCAGCTTATGTCAGGATTAGTCTTCTTCACCACTCGGATGGAACAGCTTTTCTTGTGGAATAGGCCAACACAGTTCGCCCTGTCATAGTTCTTGGGGATTAGAACCCTGTCATTGAGAAAGGCAAAGAGAAAATCAGCAGCCAAGACCTGGACTGAGGATGCTTACTGAGACACAGCCATCCTGGAGCAAGCTACATGATGGATCCATTTGGCTCAAGGATTCCATTAATACAACCGCTATGGATTATCAGAGGAGCAACAGAGAGCCCTGATCATGGCTGTAACAGATGAAGTGATTTTCCAGTGTTTGTCTGGTTCAAACGCAGTTCTCACTGGTCATTCAGTTAGGGATTGGTATAAATTCCCATGCAGAGACAAAATAGGGATTAATGCTGTCTTCCCCATTCAAATTAAGACTTTCTTGATAATAACAAACCATTTAAAGAGTGCTGAATCACCCCAGCTTAAATATCTCCCAGTCGAGCTTTTTCCCAGCACAGGCTGACCCCCTCCCTCCCTCCTATGGCTGAGGACAGCCAAGAATATGTCACACCAAGGGTTCCTTGGGTCGTATCCTTCCTCACAGAACCTTTATTGGGACTCCTTCTCCTTCACCTCAAGAAGAATTTTCCCAGCCCTCTGGAGAGATAATCAGTTCACACCGCTATTCAGGAAGACACAGCTCTCCTTGATGTGTTACCTGTCATTCATGAGGCAGGAACGTGCAAAAAGATTTAGAAAGCAAATTATCAGAGCAGGACGTGTGTGTCCCGTTTTGATAAGCAGGAAGTATGGGCTCTTGGCAGCATGGGAAGGTTGTGGAGCAGCTCTGGCCTGATTAAATGCTTGCAGGCAGGCCACTGGTCTGCTGCAGAGCTGCAGAAGTCCGCGTGTATGTGTGTTGTGGGGTGTTTAGGTATCTGGAGACAAGCTGCTGAATAGAAGGAGGAAGAAAACAGAGGCTAAAGGGAACTATACACCCAACTAGTGCCAGCATCAAAAGAAGGACTAGGTCATGATGAGGAAGAGCTGTGTGCTGGGAAGACCCTAACTGTGTTTCATTTTGTTTCTTCCCAAAGAAGTCTATGTGATTGCCAGATTATTCTACTTGGTCACGACTAGAGCTAACTGGGAAACAAAGAGGAATTTTGCTCATGCAAGTAGGAAATTCCAATGCATATTTTCAATGAGGTTCTTTAAGTCTGAACATTTCCTGAATTAGAAAACAATAATTTGGGTGAACTTACAAGCTGCAGCAAATCATTGCATTCATCTTACACCTGCATTGGTAACAATCTTCAGTCTTCCACACCGCACCAAAAACATAGAGGTTTCTGTTTGAAAGGCACCCTGAATGCACACAACAGAGAATGATAGTCAGGAGATCAATATGAACACGTATCAATAGACACACACTACTGCCTTATGTTTGCAGACTACAAATCAAAGCACCAATTTCCCTAGAGTCACACCAGGGAAGAATCTAACCCAGTGCTCAGTAGAAAGGATACCATTTCTTTGCTCCTGAAGTATGCATGAGTGTATGACATGGCATGATAATGTGGCAGCAACGACATACCAGAGAAGCACTATTCTGCTATTGCAATGAATCTGAGAAGTGCCTTTTTTTATGGCTGCAGTAGTATCTTTCTGCCCTTCCTCATATTCAACATACAGGTACAGACTTTAATTTCTCCCTCCTCCCCAATTCTTATTAGACTTCAACTTCCTCTGCTAAACTGAATTTAATCACCAGCTGTGTTGTCTTTGCTTTGATTTTAGTGTCAGGTACCCCCCTCAGGTTAGTCAATGCTGCTTAAAAGTACATGGTTTTTGCCACCTGGGCAAGGACTTCAGTTAGACATCAGCCCAGAGGGTAACTATTGAACAGGGTAGAGTCTTTCTCTGTGTGTCCGGAGATGCTTCCAGGTGGGTTGATTTCTGACTATGCAGCTGTTTCGATCATTCCTCAGCAAAGAACGTATTATACTATTCCAACATTTCTAAGAAAAAAGGCTTTCAATCTCTGAATTAATGCTTCAGGGATGTCTAATATTTGCCATTCTTACCGTATTTGCTGGCTGGTCTAAAGTAACAGCGAGCATCACACAGAGTCCTTGAGAAGAGAAGGATCAAGTAAAGGAGCAGGAAGAATTTCTAGAAAAGAAACAAGAATTTTTATTTAAAATTAGGTGTTTTTTTTTAAAGGTCTAGCAAATTAGCTTACACAAAATTAACGATGAGTCCTACTGTTCCCAATACACTCAGATTAAAAAAATGTTTCCAGTGGACATACACACGCACAGACACATATTATAAGCTGCTAACTTACCATACTTGCATGGGCTGCTCACATTTCATAATGGGAAGCAGTGTGTATTTATATACAGTGAGGAAACAATGGCCAGTGCAAAGGGAGGTGATGTAAATGTGAGCACCCCAGGTGCCAATGGGCACTCTAACCTGTTCTGATCATCGATCAGAAGGTGGCACCTCAAAAAAGTCTTGCAAAATCTTGTTTTGTGCAGTGATGTTCGTTGGCATCCTGATCTCCATTGTGCTGGTGTAAATCCGAAGAGAAGCCAGCAGGTACACTAGTTACTCCACATCGGCTTTGGTGTCACTGGAAGAGTCCGACCCCCAGAAAGCTATGCCTCCAGAACTGGCAGGCCATGAAGGAACAGTGGGGAAAGGGCACACGCCCAGCGAGGCAGCAGTGCACCATTGTTCGGCTGACCTGCTCCCAGGAGATCGCCCCCGGGTATGGAACAGGCCATTCATGCAGTGCAGTGGTGTGGAGAGTCCACTGTTCTCAGATTGATTTATTATCATTTCAATTATTTTATATGAGACACATTATTTTGTCCATATGTAGGGACCAGCTGTAGTTTTGTGTATCTCTCGGTTGCCGAAGCAAAGCCAGGCCTAGGGGATAGAGGCAGATCACCATGATGGGATAGCACCTTTTTGGCAGCAGAAGTGAGACGAGCTGCGCACTGTCTCAGTCCAGAAGCGAACATAACAATCAGGATGATTGTCACTCGTGGCTCTCTTCCTGACAGCAACAACAGTGATGCTAAGGACTGGTGGAAGCAAAGAAAGCAAAAGTTCCAGTTTTCTTTCACCGTATGCATGCCTGCCTCAAACACAGCTGGAATCTGACACAAACAGCAGTGTTGTTTCTGCAACACTGAAATGAGGACATTTCTTTCAATACACATCTTGCCATAGGTGTCCAGGTCTTTGTGCAATTAGACCATTGCAACACACGGTATGTGAGGCTGCATCTCAAAACCAGCCAGGAAAACTACCGCAGATCCCTGTGGCTGTATTGGGGGCTGGAGGGATCCAGTGTTTTATGGAATTGGAGCACAGGCATAACAAGTTTTAAAAGTTACCAGAGGATTCCCAGCATAATGAGTTGCATTAATTCCATTAGCTTGGCTCTTTCAGCACACCTGGGTTTAATTAGACACCTTGATTGGTATGGCTGAACTCATTAGCTTCCACTGATTGACAAATAGCTAGAGGAAGGAAAGCTGCACTGAAAGTGGTTTCTGGATAAAAGGGGCAGTGGCAGAAGGAGTGTGGTCTCTTGAGGGATCTGGAGTAAAGGGGCAGTTGTGAAGGAGGTGGCCACTGGTTTTTGTGACAGAAGATTTGATTTGTGTAAGTCCCTTTTATTTTTTTTTTGTGTGTACTTAGTGAGAAGTTTTAAACCTTCTGTTGTAGTTTGCTTTAAACTTTGCAGTGCAGCCATTTGAGTTTTGTGTTAACCTTGTGATTTTGGTAGATTATGCTCTCTGTGTGTGGTTCTGCTGCAGGAAGCAGTTGTGGTATCTAACGAAGTGCCTTGAAAAAAAAATTTCTCCTCTGGTAATCCTTAAACAAATGAGCTTCTATCTGAAGGGAATAATTTGCTCAAAATGACTTTGTTAGCTATGAGAAACAATAACATGAAAATGTAATGTGTCTCTTATACTACTAAGCCTTTAACTATGTGATATGAATTTGGTTTTATTTTAATTGAAACTATTTGATTATGGTCTAGTATAACTAGAGGCCAGACCCACTTCTGGCCTGTCCCTGCTGTAACTCCTGACAAATCTTGTGCTGTTTGAGGAGGAGTAAGTGTTATGGTCGAAAGGAAATGTACCAAGCAACTTCTGATTTGAAGGTCATGATGGATTCTGCTGCACCCTCAGCAAGTTTGACGATGACACCAAGCTGTGTGGGGCAGCTGACATGCTGGAGGGAAGGGATGCCATCCAGAGGGACCTTGACAGGCTGGAGAGGTGAGCCCATGCCAACCTTATGAAGTTCAACAAGACCAAGTGCAAGGCCCTCATCTGGGTTGGGGCAATCCCAAGCACCGATATAGGCTGGGCAGTGACTGGCTTGAGAGCAGCCCTGAAGAAAAGGACTTGGGGGTGCTGGTGGACAAGAGGCTCAACGTGAGCTGTCAGTGTGCACGTGCAGCCCAGAAAGCCAATCGTACCCTGGGCCGCATCAAGAGAAGTGTGGCTAGCAGGTTGAGGGAGGTGATTCTGCCCCTCTACTCCACTCTGGTGAGACCTCACCTGGAGTACTGCATCCAGTTCTCGAGCCCCTACCACAAGAAAGATACGGACGTGCTGGAACATGCCCAGAGAAGGGCCACGAGGATGATCAGAGGGCTGGAGCACCTCTCCTATGAAGATGGACTGAGAGAGTTGGGGTTGTTCAGTCTGGAGAAGACAAGGCTCTGAGGAGACCTTATTGTGGCCTGCCAGTATCTTAAGGGGGCCCGCAAGAAAGCTGGTGAGGGAATTGGTAGGACTAGAGGGAATGGATTAAAACTAGAGATGGGTCAATTCAGACTGGACGTTAGGAAGAAGCTCCTCACCATGAGGGTGGTGAGACACTGGAACAGGTTGCTCAGAGAGGTTGTGGAAGCCCCATCCCTGGAAGTTTTTAAGGCCAGGCTGGATGGGGCTCTGAGCAACCTGATCTAGTGGGAGATGTCCCAGCCCATGGCAGGGGGGGTTGGAACTAGGTGACCTTCAAGGTCCCTTCCAACCCTGACAATTCTATGATTCTATTCTCTTACTTAAGATGATTAATTTACTTAATTAGTTAATTATCCTTTCTTCCTTGGAGAGAAATAACTATATTAATAACTTTCTTATAAATCTTGCTGTTTTTCAGGTAGACAAAGGTATAAAACATAGATATAAAATAGGAAGCTGAAGTATAATGTGATCAAGGCTATTGCTTTCAGAAAGGCCTGGTAGATCTACCTCCTTAACCCGAGATAGACATTAAAGCATGCTGCGTGTGTTTTTTCATTTAAAAAAAAAAAAAAGCAGCTTAAAGCATCTTGGATTGCAGACTTGAGACTGAAGAAACTAAATGCTTATGAAAACCTGTGATATGGAGTGAGTTGTCTATGGGAATATGTAGCAGTACAGAGGCTGAGCCTGTCTCCTGCTGACCTGCTTGGACCTCTCCTCTTGAGACAAACAAGGTTTTCCATGTCAAATGGGTAACAAAGGAGCAGAGAGGATTCTCTCTTGTGCAGGTGTAAATGAAGTTGCCTTCTGGGGCTGCAGCATTAAGCAAGTGTCCTCTGGGGGTTTCTCTGTTAAGGGAAGGTTAAGCTGTTCCAGCCTAGCTGGTGGTTGTGACAAGTAAGAAGGCTGATTACCTCTAAGACTTGGAGACTGTGGGAGCTTGCTGCTGTCCTTCTACATCTTCTCCCTTGGGGTCTGTTGTGCTGGAAGGGCTTGTAGCCCAGCTCTGGACATACAGACTTAAGTTAAACAACTTCATTCGCTGGCTGTGGGGGTATGGCAGCAGTTATTGTATGGGTCTCCTCAGCTTGAGGTCTGTGAAGCAATGAGGGGAACGTCCAGCACTGCCTCTCCCTGTTTATCTAGCCCTTCTGTCTGTCAGGGAAGTTGCCAAACTAAACTGGTCAAATAAAGTAGCGGCTTGACTAAAACAGTGACTCGGTGCCAAGTCAAGGAGGCAATTCTGCCCTGGGAAGGTTTTGCCAATTAGAAGGATTTTGAGTTTTCTGAGGAGATGCATGGAGTTGGAGGGTCTGGGCTGTGGCTTTTCCTCAAACCAGAGGGGTGCCTGAACCGTGGCTCCACGTCACCAAGGCTCTGACTAGGGTACCAATTCCGTAATTTGATTAAAACTTTCTCACATTGAAAATGTCTCTTCAGTAGCTTTTAGTGGCTTTAGACATGGTTTGCTAATTGGCTGTTGCTTCACCGTGTGTTTTCTGATTCAAAACTACATCAATATGCTGCTTAATTACTAAACACTATGGTGGGCTTCAAAATCGGGTTAAAGCACATGAATAAATCTGACCTGACTTCAAAATGTTTCGTGTCAACCTGTTTTAAAGAGAAGATAGCAAGGGGAACTTATGTTCTTTCTGGCTCTGACAACTGATTGCCTCCCTTTTTAGCTGAACTCATAGGAGTGAGCCTGTAGGTAGGAGCCTCAGCTGCATTCATGTGTGTGCAACTCTTGGGGAAATCAAATGGACTTCATGAAATTTGATATTTTCCCCAAAAACACTACCTGTGTGACCTGGCTCTTGTCAGTAAGAGTAGAGTTTGATACTTATCAGAGGTGCAGCAACACCTGTGTGGCCAGTACTTGTGGTGGGTAGTACTGTCTTCCCCCTGCAGGAAGGATTCAAGATTGACTTCCCCATGCTTCTAGGTTATGCAAACGCACCCTGCACAAATCCTCTCCCTAATGTAAATTTTAAAGACATTTCTTTACTAAATCGCCCCTTCTTTCCCCACTGGTCTGGGGCAGATGGCATTTGGGTTCTTTGTATGTGTAGGGTTTTTGTTTATTTTAAACCAGAACTACTTCAAGTTGTTTAGCCTGTGTGCATGTTCCCCTTTGTCCAGCTTTGCTGTGTCTCTGAACGTGTTCCCTTTGAAGTTGAAATTGAGTTCCCTGACTGCTGCTTGACTTTTTCTTAAACTGTTCAGCAAAAAGACAAAACACAAATGCAGTGCAATACCTCCACTACCTTGAAGAGAAGTAAACGTGGATTTTCCCTTCCTTCTGTACTAAAATTGTGGATGGGGCTTTGGTCTCATTCCACAAACTTACTTAGATCCCAGGGTCCCACTTGCCTTCAGCAGGAATTAGCCCCTGCATAAACCCTGAGTCTGAGTCCAGAGCAGCTCCCTCTTGTTTTGTTGGCTATGCTGCACTCATGTCATCTCCCTGCTCATTTCTTCCCCTCTCCTGGAGAACACAGAGCAAGGCACAGGGAACTCCAGCTGGAGCAAGCACATGTGCATGTCTGAGCTGGCATGACACGAAGAGACAGTTTATGGCCATACTTAGAGGACAGTGCCCATGGGGCATGAACAGGGCTCTGCCAGGCTGGAATAGCAGTGTCTGTCTTCCTGTTAGACAGGAAGAAAATACTGGAAGAACAGAGTTA
The DNA here is from genome assembly GCF_964199755.1 of Larus michahellis. Taxonomy (NCBI): domain Eukaryota; kingdom Metazoa; phylum Chordata; class Aves; order Charadriiformes; family Laridae; genus Larus; species Larus michahellis. Next base: position 52,563,272 of record NC_133901.1, on the reverse strand, counting down.
TTGCATCTGTTACTATATTTGGTGTAATCTAGCTTGTATGACCGTACAAGGGATTAGGTCTAGCCTAGGTTTGTCGCAGAAAGCTTGCATGTGCCAGTGATAGCAAAGTGCAGATGGCGGAGAAAAACAAAGTTAAATATTTTTTTCCCCTCTCTCTGACCTAGTGAACAAGAGCTCTGCCTTCTCTCAGCAGTGCAGGGCTGCAGGTAGTTGACCATGGCCACTGCTTGCCTTTATCTAGAGGAGTGTCTTGCTACATTTCTTGAGGGAGTTCCAACTGGGGGGTGGGGGGAGCAGTAGCTGCTCATGACCCTCTGGACCTTACCCCTCCCATCCCAAAGACAAGGGCAGCTATTCTGAAGTGCAGCTATTCTTCCAGGGGGCTGGGAGTAGGGCTTGGTGTCTGTGGGTGCAGATGGGGTCAGCCCTATACTGGCCCTGAACTTCTCTGTGGGAACCAGTAATGGCAGCCCTGGGAAGATGTTCTTGACTCTGGAGCTTTTCAGAGCTGAAGTGAGCCTTTAGCCTCTTGGGTGTTGACTTGCTCTGCATGTGGTGGGCAACTACACTAGCACTACCATAAAGCACTCCTATAATGGCTGGGTTTTGAAAAGCTCCCTTTAAGCTAATGCAACCAGCCCTAATTTCCCCTCCCACTGCTCTCCTGTGTGAGTCTCTTCCACCCTAGCAAAACCTATGGGAGAAGAGTTACTCTGAAGCTGAGTCTCTGCTATTGGCTTTGGTGCTAGGCAATGAGCTATTTTGATAGCTGATTTCCTGGAACAGGAAGTAGAAGGCTAAAATATCTTAACGCTATCTATTAGTTTGACAACTCTCAACACGTATGTATTCATCAACTTTCCTGTCTTTACTGAACAGGAGCCAGGGAAGTCCGTATCTCTTGCCTAACTAGAAACCACCAAAGCCCAGCCGTTTTGTGTGCTGCATTCTCCTGTGCTGAGTGCAGTCAGACCTGCATGCTTGGGTCCTCCTGGGATCTCAGGTAGAAGCACATGGCCCAGAGAAAACTGAGAATGAAACCCTTTCGGGCAAGAATCTGAAGTAATACAAATGCTCATTAACAGTGTAAAAAGCTCTCTGCTAGATGATATCTGGCTAGGAACACAAAAGTCTTTAAGTACTTAATAGCTCTGCTTATGTAGAGCATGAGGATCTTGATCTGTCTAGCAGAGCAGCTCCCTGTAGGTTTTTTTTCCCCTGTCCTTGTCCCCTTTGGATCTGTTAATCTAATGATAGTTCTGTCTTGACTTCAGCTATTCCTGAAATATATGTTTCTCACTAAGAGGACGGAAATCTCTTTCCCAGTGACAGAGGACTGCAGGAAGCCCTACGGTAGTGATGGATGTCTACTTGATGATTCGCCGTCACAAGACAACAATCTTCACTGAGGCCAAAGAGACAACAACTGTGTATGAGTTGAAAAAGGTGGTGGAGGGAATACTGAAGAGGCCACCAGAGGAGCAGCGGCTCTACAAAGATGACCAGCTGCTGGATGATGACGATAGGACTTTGCTAGACTGTGGCTTAAGCAGCCAAAGCTGTCGTCCTCATGTTCCTGCCACAGTGGGCTTGGCTTTATTTAGACCTGGCAATGGCACCTTTGAACCATTGCGTATTGACCCCTTCTCAAGCACCCCAGAGCTACCTGATATGAAGTCACAGGAGTCTGGTAGCAGCTCTAGTGAGCAAGCCTTGCGTTAAAACTGGTCTCCTGGTTTGCCTCTTGCAGCCAGGGTACTGGTCTTGTCTGTGTATCCTGTGTCCATCCACAGCCTTCCAAAAGTGTCTCTCTGACCAATAAAGCATTGCAATTTAATTACATGACATCAGTGTTCTGTAGTGGCCAGGCAGCCAACACAACTAATTCCTGGGACCCTTCTCCCAAATTAATGCTGGAGGAGAAGGGTGGCAGCAGCTGGTTACATGTGCACCTCCTGAACTGTAAATGGCATGTTCTGCCATTTGTGTCTTCCAGCCAATGTCTGTGGCCTTATCATCTCTGAACTGCTGAGGTATTTTGGGGGAGGGGGAAGAAGTGTTGCACAGACAGCGGTACACGAGCATTTGTTTCTCTGTCTTCATCTTGACTCCTGACAGTAGTACCTCTGACGAGTTTGGCTGCAAATCTTGGGGGACAGGTATGCAGAAGGAACTTCTAGTCCTGCCTGTAGCAAAATCTTTAGGAAGACTATAACCTTAAGACCCAAGCAGAGGTAAGGTTAGCAAATGGAGCTTATTACCTTCAAAGTTAAGGGATGTTGCACTAATACGACACACATCAATGAATTTCTAAAGCTAACATTAAGTACAATTACTGGCATGGACCCTTGAAAACCTCTATCAACTGGGCAAAGGGTTTTGTGTTTGTTTTTTTTTTTTTTTCTTCAAAGGATTTGGAATTTACTTTCTGGCATCTGCCTTCTGCATTCTTGAGAAGCAAGAAAAATATAGTGGAAAAAGGGCAATATAGCCAGAAACAGTATAATAAAACTGCAGTTTGAGAGGCCTGTAAGAAAGGAGTTGGTTACCATAAACTTTAAAGTATGAGATTGGTCCTATCAATGCTTCTACTGTTAAGAAAGTTTATGAAGTCATTTCTCTTCCCAAACAGAATTGACTGCAGCACTATCTTTCTTTCACTATGAACTAGCCTATTTCAGAATTAATATTGGGCTTTCCCTTTTATTCTGAGTGATGTCTTCAAGCCGTCACATCTGACTCAACTCACTGCTGTGCTGTAAGAGGAAACTCCTGGTTTTTCCCCTGTTAGCAATCAGAGATCCTAACACATCTGTTCCCTGAATGAAACTCAGAAGTAATGTTATTGCTAAGTCTTCCTTCACCTGTACCAAGGCTAATTCAGGCAGCCAGACTATGTCCTACTTCAAAAAACACTCTTAAATCTACTCAGTCCCATCTATGATACCTACTTGGATATAGACTAAAGACACTTCTAAAATGCCACTTGCATTCTTAACCCTCACCAGAGCAAACAGAAATTGAGCTCCAGTCTGGCAGCTGAATCAGGACCTAGGTTTCTGTGTTCTCTGTAGCTCTGACACGTCCATCCACTCCTTCCAGCGCAGGAGCACTGTGGCAGAACTAGGATGCCATCTAGTGACTGTCGTGAATTTATAGGAGAGGAAAAAGGACAAACCAAACAAAAACTTCATCAACAACAGAAAAAGAAAGTTCCAGAGCAGTCGTATCTGTAGGTAAGTAAGCTGCACTAATGCAGCTGGGCTGTAGTTACAGCAATCTGCTTAATCCAGCTCCTGATACTTCCCACCAGGCTTGCTGAAAAAACTCAGGTCCTCTCTGAAACTCTTGGCTGGCAGTGAGCGCCACGCGAAGAATACGGGCATGTCACTCTCCATTTCTCAGATGCTGAACTGGGTGCTACGCTCGCAAATGTCTCTGATAGAATTCCTAATAACGTTACAGAGTTGATCTCTTATCTAACCCCTTTGAATAATTTGCTGTTAATATTAGAGGACAATGCTCTCTGCTTTGAATGAACTTGCTCAAGAGTCTGCCTCGCACAGCTGAATACTACAAACAGGGACAAACAACTGAACTGGAAAAAGAGACTTTCGTTAAATAATCCAGTCTGTGACTTCCGGAGTCTAAAGAATGTTGAATGAATGCCACACCAAGCCAGACCTCTGCTCACCTCTCCTTCATCGCTATCTTTGGTGTGCAGGACAGCATCCCTTTGTTCAAGAGCGGGAGAGCATTCTGATAACAAAAGATCTTGCAGCCCCTGGGAAGCTTCCTCCATGTGCAGGACATGAGGATACCAAGGGACAGCCCTGTTAGGAGAGATCAAGCAAGTCCCAAACTAGGAACTGAAGAGGGGAGGCAAAATGCCTCGGGGAGCTGTTGTAATCTAATGAGACAGTAGCTTGGCTCAGTATAGCACGTTAGGGAAGCTACACAGTCCCAAGCTGGTATTTCAGCCCAGTCCAGCTACCCTGTCTTTCGTACTGCGGACCGGAGTGAATTCTGTGTTATACAGCTTAGGGAATGGATTATTTCACAGTCTCTGAACCATCACAGTTAGCTGTTAAACAAAACTGCTTGGTTTTGCCTCTGTAGATTTGCCCTATCTTTATCAGGCCAGGGCAGCAATGGGAGAAGCCTCTGGAATTATGGTGGAGAAAATACTGGAATATTTTGACGGAGGTTATCTTGTGGTGGCAAAGGACTGTAGTTTATCAGTGCTCCGCAATGGAGATCTACTTAAAGTATTGACTATGCAGAAGCCCTGGAGAAGTGTAAAAAGCACGGGCCAGTGGTTGAGACTTACGCAATGAAAGAAATGAAATGTGAAAACAGAATTTTAGGGGGTGGGGAGGCGTGTTAAAGTAACCAGATCTCGCTGAGTGTTTTAGATTAATCGTATGATTTGCTTGTTCTGGAGTTTCATATAAATATCTGTTATAAAGCCAATCACTTTGCCCTAAAATTAACCACAACTGGGCCCAGGGAAACGTGCACACAAGAATTGATTTGAAGAGAAGCTTTCAGGCTTTCAAAAGGTGCCAATGCAAACTTTCCTGCATACCAACAAAAGAGTTAACTAAGAGCGGAGTCAACAAGCAAAATTGTTGTGAATTGAATTTATCTAAGTTTTTTTAAATTGGCACAAAGCAGAATGTGAACTGCAAATCTCTAGCTGCTTTGGTGTGCATACTGTAAATGAGATACGCACTTTCCTTGTTTATGATTGTTTAATTTGTATTTTATTTTTAAGATTGTGCCAAAAATCTTCAAGGAAACAAAACACAAATGAGTAAAAAACCATTAAGTTTTAGGTGATAAACACTGTTTAATAGGAAAACGTCCATCAGATTTATATGTGTGTTCTGGTGTTTGGTTTATAAGACTTGGTAGTTGGTAGGCTAAGCACTAGGTTTTATTTTATAAAGCACTATATTTTTTTATTTTTGTTTTACTGGAAAGAACATCTTTCCAGTACTCAAAAGACTTGCCTTGAAAAGAATTACTGGGAGTAGAGGGCCAGCTATCCAAAGCTGCCTCACTTCCCAGCAGGGCCACCAGGGAAGCTACAGGGAGCTGGGAGCCAACAGGTGGAGAGTGGGAAACAGGGGGGAAAGAGAGCACTTCTGCTCTGCCTGGGCTGTGTTGCCTTCCAAGGTTCTGCAGAGTCTCTTAAACCTTTAACGTGTCTGGATAGTTGAGGAAACTCTTATGTGAATGTTTCCTTTCCACTATGTGGAGCTAGTGGTGTTATGATCTAAGGCTTTGAGGGTGGGGGGGTGTATTCTTTGTATGGGACTGTAGCTGTTTGTGTTGAAGTAGTGAAATGCCAAGACAAAACATCACTTGGCAAAAGTGGGAAAAGCAAAGCAGAGCTTTGTGTGCTCTGTCTCTGCTTTCTCAATTTTGAAGGTTTTGTCATCCTCCCACAGCTAGACTACTTGCTACAGAAGGGAGCCGAGTCCCCGCTGTGCTTCTGGTGTTCCAAAACTAGATGCGATATGTGACATCATCTGTTTCCGTGTTGAAAGTTGGAGCAAACAAGAGAAGAGCAGACTGCTCTCTGGAAGATTTTTTGATTAGACGTGAAATGAATCTTCCCTACTTCTGCATAGCAGACAGGGTAGATCCACATATCATAACAAGACTTGGCACATGGTGGATAAAGGTGCTTGGGTGGATTTCAAATGTGGTTAAATAGGTCTGGATCATCTAGGAGTGCCAGTAAGGCTGGCTTTTCAGGAATTTGGGTGCATAGGTCTACTCAGACTTAAAAAGGAAAGTAAATCTTTCATCACAGCTTACTTAAGACTTGGTGTTCTCTATAGTTGTACCTTACAGCTGAACATGGAAGTCTCTTGCAGGCAGAAAGACATCCATGTAATGGTTTGGATTGAATGGGATCTTTAAAGATCATCTAGTTCTGCTCCCCCTGCCATGGAGAAGGAGACACATCTGCCTCTAGATCAGGTTGCTCAAAGCCGTGAGAACATGAATCCTGTCTGTACACTGATGGTGCTCCTTAGACCAGGACAGAATAATGACTTGTTTTCTTAAACTTCCTCTCATGGCCTTCATGCTTGGGTGGAGTCCATCTGAAATGACTCAGGAGCTGTAATGCTCCCAGCCTTGGGCAATTTTCAGACATTACATAATGGGAAGCCTCGTCTGTTTCTGCTCCATTTGCGAGTACTCAAACTGGCAAACTTAAGCACACAGAGAGAAGCTCAGGGGTAAATGGATTTCCATGGATTTCATTCTGTTTCAGAGATCAAGTCGTGATCTGAAGCAGTCAAAACAACTGGAGAAAAATAAATTAGCAGACCTTAGTGACACAGAAGAGAAATTAACTGACTAGGGGAGGAAGGAAAAAAAAAAATGGACTCTTCTTTTGGAAGACTGCACAGAATTTGACCTCTTGTATACAGAGACCACAAACGCAAAGCTCAGCTTCACTAAAATGCAGGTCACAATTCCAGAGTCATCAACATTTTCAGTTTAGGCTATGGTACTGCAGAAAAGGAATAATTCAGGGGTTCAGAAGCAGGTGTCTCTGTACTGAACTCAGAATATCTCTGCAAATACTGAGAAAGTTTATAGCACTTCCTTCAGAAATGCCATCAGAGCATCTTCCTTTTTAGTTACTGTTACACTCTTAGTCTTTGTGTTCTCTAGCTTGTAGCCTTCCTGAATAGCATTATGATCTTATTTTTGACTATGAAATAGTTCCTTGTCACTAAAAGACATTTGATCAAGACAGAAACTAATCATGTGCCTAAATATTTGGTTACAAATCTTGTTCCACAATGCACTATAATTGACTGTCTGTGTAAATCCACCACAAGCAGGTCCCAGTAGCTTCCAGATATGGGTAGACCTTAGGAAAAAGAAACTGTTTCAGGTGAGTTTGGAGGTAAACTACAAAATAACTGGTGTTGTAACAGAAAAATTGTCAACCTAGCTCTAGTAAGCACTTGATCAAAATCCCACTGCCTAAAGATAATGAGGGAAGAGGTATCCCTTGTTCTCAAACCAAGGTATTTTGGATATTCAAGTTCAGAAGCTCTGAACTTATATGTACAACATCTTCCTGGGCTTCACAAGAACATTAATTCAGCTACAATCCAATCTTGTGCGTGATCCTGGGCAGCCTGTTGGAACCTGTGTCTTATCTGATGTGGACCACAAGACCTCAACAAGAGCTGCATGTTTTCTGGTGGTCTAGAAAGGAGAAAGCGGGACAGATGCAGCTCAAATCATGCAGAACCCTCTTACCTTTTCCCAAGTAGGTGTAAGTGCCTTATGGGCTTAGTGACACCTTTAGTCTATTTGCACAGTGACATTAGTAGCTTTGGCTGTTAAACTGTTGTATAAAGTAAGATACTGTGGGTCCTCTTCCAAGAGGACATGTGTCAGGCAATTAAAAAAAAAAAAGCATAGCCAACCTGGTTTTACCTCAAACCAGGATGCTGATGAAGGAGAAAGGGAAGCAGAGGTGCAATAAAACACTGGGGTGTAATTCCTAGGGTCCTGTGTTTCTTAACGGAGAACATGTGGTCAAGGCTGATGGAAGCTGAGGTTCACCTTGCCCCTGCAGACAGCAAGACCAGGCCCTGCTGACAAGTTGTGAGCTTATTCCATAATTTGAAATGAGGACCTATGGAAGCTCTGACACACTCTTTCTGTTAGGGGAAATAGTGCGTGGAGACATAGAATGCTCATAGCCACTTGTGCAAAGAGGCAACTGAACAAATGTACCCAAAAAGATTATGAGGGAGCACCCCAAGAAAGAGCTTATACCAGCACGTGTGTCCCTCTCAGTTATTGTTTGTGGATTTGCTAAACTTATTCCCTGTTTGAGCCCAGTCTGTCTACTCACAGTCCTGCCTTTGGCCAGTGTAATAACCTGAATTTCTTAAGTGTTAATCTGAATAAAACACCCTTTCTCTTACCCAAACCCCAGGTTGAGGACTGGGTCTGCTGTGCTGTGGGTATAATGGAAGTACAGTGCTGGGTCTAACTGGGCAGCTCATAGGTTGGGCAGGCTCCAGGGAACTGCGTAGGATAAAAGATCATCATATAAGACACTGTCCTAGGAAAGAGAATGTTCATTCAAACTTCAGAGAGATTTTTAAGTTGCTTTTCATTTCTTTCCCATGTGTTTTCGGAACGTTAACTCTTTAGGTTTCCATTCTCAAAGAAGAAAATAAGTTACATGGATTTCTGATGCTTAATCTAATTTTATTTTAGCTTTAAGATACAGCTGTGCACAGATAAGAGAATATGCTCCCTGGCAGTGAAGTGTGACCGGAGAAGAATTTAAGCCTCCTCAGTAGCTGCTACTTTTAAAATGCTGTCTTTAATTTCTGCTCTCAAGGAAAGAACAAGTCAGTTCTTTCTTCATGGGGAAGGAGAAGGCAGAGAAACCAAGGGAGTCTGTTGTGAGTAGCTATTCAGTTTTATTATGTGTTAGGTTTTATGAGTAGATTTCACTCAACAGCTGCATTTTTTTTGGTGTTTTTGGATTTGAGAGAGAGAGAGAACACCCTTAAAACAAAAAAAAAAAAAAAAAAAAAAAAGGAAAGGAAAGGAGGAAATATGTCCCAAATCCACAATCCTGTTAGCCCACCCACCCGTGGACTGGGCATTCTTTTGAGGAATCATGTTTCTCCACTACTTTATAAGTGCAGGTCTCCTTGTCAAAGATCTTTACGCACTTCTTTTCATCATAGCCAACTGGTGTCGCAAAGCTGTCAGTGGAAAAAGAAAGACAAGGAGGTGATGAGATCAAGAGGTAAACAGCTTCCATTTGAGATGGTATCTACACTTTTAATAGGAAGAAGCTATACTGAAGAGGTGTTCAGGAGCAGAAAAGGGAACTCACACAAAGCCCCAGCTCAAAAGTTACTTAGCCTGCTGTTTAAGCAGGATTAGGGCAGAGTTGTTGTTTACTGATCTGATTTACACCTAACGGGCATTTGTTGTATTTATTTCCTATTCAAATACCATTTATTTTTCTCTTCAACCATAATATGTAACAAGAATTGCATGAGAGGTTTGGTGTCGCTACAGTAGAAATTACAGACAGGCCAGAGTATCTTGAGCTGCTTCTCAGAGTGAAGAGGGACTATGCGTGGCTGTGGGGAGAAGTGGATTAGGAGCAGTAGAAAGTTCTTAATTAACTGTGTGTTCTCTCTTGAATCAGTATCTTGCCTGAAATTATAGCCCTAAGAAGAATTAAGTCCTTTTTATAAATCAGGAATATTTGTCAGAGGAACTTCTTGCACGTTCAGTGATGATGGTGTTGGGTTAATGCATAGCTTTGTGATATGAAGTGAGTGAGAGAAGGTTCATGGTCATTTCTCAGCAACCCCTGTGTGAACAGAAGTGCTTTGTGCTGTATTGCGGCAGCAGAGGATAAACCTCCACTGCTGCTCTGAACTCACCTGGAGCAGCATTGAATTCCGTCCCTGTAACAGGAACAATCATGGCAGTCTTCTGTCCTCCACTTGGAACTAAATTCATGCACCTTTCCATTTGAGTCAAGGCAGCCTGAAAACATATGCACAATGCTATCACTGGTGCAAAACAGGTGGGATCGTTTTTGGCTTTTTACTTTAACATCCCTATCTGCAAACACGGAGGGTCCTCAGCAGAGCAGGACTGCTACTATTCTAACGAATGGAGAAGGGTATCCTGGGTCCCCCTTTTTCCTGTGGTTCTTGGCAGTGTCCGGTTTCCTGGAGTAGCTCATCTTTAAGTACAGGAATGGCAACACCCAGCAGAAATGAAACTAGGAATGGACCTGGTCAGAATTAAGAAAAGGCTTTGACTTCCTCCCTCATTAACACAGAATCACAGAATGGTAGGGGTTGGAAGGGACCTCTGGAAATCATCTAGTCCAACCCCCCTGCCAAAGCAGGTTCGCCTAGAGCAGGTTGCACAGGAACGCGTCCAGGTGCGTTTTGAATGTCTCCAGAGACGGAGACTCCCCCACCTCTCTGGGCAGCCTGTTCCAGTGCTCTGCCACCCTTGAAGTAAAGAATTTCCTCCTCAAGTTGAGATAGAACTTCCCATGTTCAAGTTTGTGCCCATCACCTCTTGTCCTGTCACCGGGCACCACTGAAAAGAGCCTGGCCCCATCCTCTTGACACTGTCCTTGAAGTATTTCTAAGCATAGATAAGATTCTCCCTCAGACTTCTATTGTCCAGACTGAAAAGACCCAGGTCCCTCAGCCTTTCTTCATAAGACAGATGTTCCAGTCCCGTAATCATCTTGGTAGCCCTTTGCTGTACCCTCTCCAACAGTTCCCTGTCCTTGAACGGGGGAGCCCAGCACTGGACACAGTACTCCAGGTGTGGCCTCACCAGGGCAGAGTAGAGGGGGAGGATGACCTCCCTTGATCTGCTTACCACACTCTTCTTGTTGCACCCCAGGATGCCATTGGCCTTCTTGGACACAAGGGCACATTGTTGGCTCATGGTCATCCTGCTGTCCACCAGGACTCCCAGGTCTCTTTCCACAGAGCTGTTCTCCAGCAGGTCATCCCCTAACCTGTACTGGTGCATGGAGTTATTCCTCCCCAACACCAACTACTATTGACTCCTCATTTAAAGCAAGACTAAATCTGCCCATAAAACTTTTCCCAATCCTAAAGCACATATTGGATATAAAGTTCCTGTCCAACAGTTACTGAATAGGCTTCTTAATATGAGTGATCTGGAAAGCAGGACTTTATTGAGACAGAACAAGACAGAGTGGAGAATTTGGGGGTTCTAGGTGTCTTTGCCTATAAATATGTTCTGTTTCTTTGGCAATGCTAACTAATTTTTCTAGTAGTAGCACTAGCTTTCCCAGAAAATGGTCTATTTTGGGGCACTCAGTTTATTTTGCCTGCTGGCACACATCAACTCTTCTTGTGTCCAAATAATTGCATGTTTCTTTTGAGTGCTTATTTTCCTTCAGCTCCACTCATCTGTAGACTGATAGACTAGCTGTGTTCAGGAAGAGCAGTCCCAGACTCAAGGGAAGTAGCCATTCTGTTCTTAAGAACTTTCCTTCGGATAGGAAAAGAACAAATGAGTAAATTGATCAGTGTGCTGAACACTTGCCAATCTGTTTCCTGCTTTATATTGACCATACACACCCTTCACCTCCCTTCTCTGTATTTCTAATTATGTTGCTATAATGAAAACATGAGTTGTTACTTCATGCAGCTGGATAAACTAAGCCTATGCTACTTCCCTGGACAAAAATTAATTTTTAATTTGTCCTGTGTGATGCTCCTCAGATAAACTCTTCTTTTTTATAATGTATTATAAATTCCCTGCTCTCCACACCCCTTTTCCCCTCAATTTCCTAGTGGTTTCTCTCCACTCTTTCCACTTATTTCTAAATTATGACAAATTGCGCTGAATGGACAAATCAAAACAGGCAGTGATTGTGCTGATGTCTGTCAAGTTGAGGACAGTTGACTTCTTACCTACGATCACACCACCAGATATCCCCGGCCTCAGTGACTCACGGAAGCAATAACCATTGGACAGTGTCACGCTAATGGCAAGAACAAGAAGGCAGGCCAAGATGGTTTTCTGAACAAGAAAGCAGAATTAATATGAATACTTAAGTAACTATTAAGATGTCTTGACAATAAATGCTACTATTAGAAATAGGAAAATAGATTGTGGTTTCAAATCAAAATCCAATTGTCTTTTGCAGTTCAGACACTTTAACACCCAGTCAGAAGTACTGAGACATTTAGAAGAAGCAGAGGCAGAGCATCATTTGGAGATGGGAGAAAAAAAAAATCTATCTTTCCAAGCTGTTAAAATTAAGCATTACCTAATACAGGACTGATAGACTCAAACACTGTTTGTGAAAGGAGTGTGTTCTATTCCTTCCCCCTCCCCATTCATTTTTCTTGTCATTATTTTCTCCATAGGATTGGTGACCAACTGTCTCTGCTACTAACCTCATTCATACTTGTAAAACTTCTTCACTGGAGTCTGAAGAACCCACTGGATATTTCACCCTAATACTGAAGGATTAGGAACAAGCTGAAGAACTTCAGCTGAAGTTGAACCCTCAAGATTTGGCCCTGCTTTGGGCAGGAGGTGGGACCAAATGACCTGCAGGTGTCCCTTCCAAACTAGATAATTCTACATTTTATGACCTTTGTCAACAACTTTAGCTTAAATTCCTAAGCGAGTCCCTTATCCTTCAATATTATTTTGAAATGTTTGAAGGGCTTTCACTGGGGATATGAAGGTAATAAGTGCAAGAACTCTAGGGTGGAATTAGCTGTGATGAATTTAAAATCTTGGTAAGAGAGGAAAGGTAGACCAGGAATAAACAATGACATATTGTATTTGTATGTGGGGGTTTTGGGCAGGGTAGAACCGGTGACTTATAAAAAGAAGTCATATCTAAGAGCTGGGAAAAAGAAAGACTAGCATTTAATTTTGCAGATGAGAGGTTAAACCCCACAGAACTGCAACAGAGCTGCAAACGAGTAAAAATCAAAGTAATGTTTTTGAGTTTAACTAAACGTTCGGATGTTATCCAGACTTTCCACAAAACTGAAGGCCAGTTACAGGCTGAGACACAGCAGGGCTGCTTTCTGCCAGAAAAGATGTTACCTCCAAACATTACATGTGAGTGGAAACGGGTTATAATAAAAAGCTTTAGCTGGAGTCCTATTAGACATCACCTGCCGCATATATGCTGAGATCTTTTACCAAGGTCCTTACCTGCCTGTGCCTATCTGTCTGACTTTGGCTTTCGAAATACAGAATTTCTACTTTCTCCAAGTTGCTTAGATCTCTGAGTACTGAGATAAATCCAACAGAACCTGCTTTAAAATCTGTAGCAAAAAGCCATGGTCTTTTTATAGTATAAGATGTAAGGACTCACCATTGTTGCAGAATTATGAGGCTTCCAGTAAGGAGATAACCTGCAAGAAGCTCATCATCTCAGAGAACTTTTATAGAGAGGGTGTTTATGACAACAATCCTTGAGCAAACTGAACATGCCTGAATAACTCCAATGAGGTTTCTGCAAAATGACCTCATTGGGTGGACATTTTCAAAATAAGCCAATTATATACAGGGAGGTTTGGTTCTGAAAGGCACTGAGGAAACGGGTGTGGCTTTTCTGCCACACCAGATCAGGAAGGCAGTTATGGGAGGGACTTCAAAAGGAATTTCAAGCCTGTCTAAGTTTTAAAATGCACAAATTTTGAACAATCATTCAGCTTGCTTGTTCATCAGCTGAAGATAAAGAGGGCTCTCGTGGAAAAGGAGTGGTCGTTGGACGGGTTACATAAAAATTGGGGTTTCTGTGGAGGGAGGCTGGCATCTGTAGGCCCTGAGAAAAGGGTTCTAGGTAACTATTTTCTTCCTTGTTTAGTTTTTCATCATGTGGAAGACCCATATGCACAGGTTCTCTGTGAGTGGGGGAAAAATAGGTATTGTATATTTTCTTCCTTCATCCTTGTAGCTGGGGAGAAATTCTCTCTTTTCTGGAGAGGCTGTATGCGTCAGGGACAGACGCGCTTTCCAAATGCTTGGGATGGTAATTTGATAGCAAAGGAGTCAAGTACAGTCTCCTTTTCCTTAACTTTGATCTAGTTGGTTCAAATATTGCAAACTGTGTAGCCCTGGCAGGGGAAGAAATCTTGCCCTTATTATCAGGAATACAGTTTGCAATGCTTGAACTACTCTGGCCGCTTAATAGCGTTGCCTTTTTGTATGGATTTGAGAGTTGAAGTTGAACTCCAAGCTGAGGTAGTTACTCCATGTCTTCTACACAAACTCCAGAGTTGAGAACTAGCTCAGGAAGTTCACGTGAGAAAGCCGGCAGTATTGCAATGCAGGTCACGGTGAGACCGCCACCCACGGGAGCAGCCGTAGCTGGCTTTCAACTCTGTAGGTTGGGTAAATCAGCTTTTCTTCAGTTACCAAATCTTTCTTCAGGGTGGCAGAAAAGAGCTGAAGTGCTTGCAGGTATTCGTAGGTTGGATAAAGCTGCCCACAATCGGCCTATCGTTAATTAAGTTAGATTTGGCAATGCCGATGCCCTGAAGGCAGTGCCCTGAAACAGGACGTGACTGACACCGCAGCCACATGGCTCACTCCCTTGACTGGTAAACCACCAGAACATGTCAGCCCACGACCACAGGCACTGGAAATTTCTTTACTGACATCGACAGAGTTCCACTGTCCCCTTTAGATCTCTCACAAATGTATATGAAGCCAATTTAACAGCTTGTGGTTTGAGATACTGTCAGTGTTTCAGAGCATATGCACTTGTCTATTAAAGCGGGGGGGGAAGGCTCAGTAGGATAACAAAATAATACACCCTGATCCTAGGCCAAAGCTGCCTTTTGTGTCAATTGCAGTGAAGATGGAGAGAGTTCACGCTCTCCCTTCCGATGCTTTGCTCCTATACTGCCTGACTTACTTGACTTACATCTGTGAGTGGGCTAAGGATGGGCCCCAGCTTTGCATGCCTGCTCTTTGTAACCTCTAAGTGCTAAGAAGTAACTATTTCACCTTGGGTGAAAATACTGGAGGACGCACCACAGAGCCCTGTTCGAAATAATGGCTCCACCATGTCCTCAAAGGTAGTCTGGAGCAAGTATTCCATGATAGTTTGGAAGAAAAGGACCATCAAATTACGTTCCCTTAATTCTGTAAATATTACTGAAACATCTAATTTTTTTTTCTTCTTGCATGTTTTGGAGCTTGCATGCAATGTTTTTCTTGACAGACACCTGCAGCTGTTCTTGTATGTGAACAAAAGTCACCAGAGATGTAGCAATTTGTGATGCTGGTGTTCTGGAGTGAAACTTGTGGAATTTCTTACAGACAAAACCCAGTCAGCTTGCTGGTTTTGGTGCTGAGTTCTTGCAAGCAGCTTTCTTTGGAATGCAGCAGGGAGCGACTTGTCTAAGCCTGGGCAGTGTCGAGGGACAGTGGAGAAGCTTTTCATGAGAACTGTGAACTCAGGGGACCCTAACAACACGCTGTGGTGCTGAAACCACTCAGAACAGCAAACTCTATGTAGATGGTCCATTCATATATTGATTACTGAGGTCATTTGTGGCCCATATTATGTAGCGCTTCTTCTTCACTTTATTTGCGTACAGGATGATAGGTGCCTTGCTTGTGTGGGGAGCAGGTATCTCCAACAGACATTACTCTGTTTAAACCTCGCGTTGTCTTCCCAACCAGTTTATTTCTTATTAAAAAGGCTCGAAGTATATGAGTGCTCTGCCCAGTTCTGCGCCCTCTTTCCACTTATGCTGCTGAACAGAGAATCCTGTTTCTTCCTAAGGCAGGGAAAATCCTGGGGACTTTCTGGAAGTTTTACCTCACTATTTTACTTAGTCATTCTTCACCTGGGATTTCTGGTTACATCTCACTGATGACCACAGAGATAATGAGAGTAATGCAAGATTATCAGCCTTGTTTTTGCTGTACCTTTCAGTGCTAGAGAAATAAAGCATGATTTCAGAGCAGTAATGTTATTAAAAAACCCCAACATGCTAGCTAATATCTATGAAAAGCATTACTCTATGAACAACTTAAAGCTGGAAGAGATGCATTAGAATGAAAGCAGTCCAGGAATGTTGTTTCTTAACCCCACATTTCAGTACTACTCTCACATTCGTGAGAGGGATCAGCTTTCTGCAGGAGAGAGCAAGTGCAGGATTCCTTATGGAAGCTGAGTTCACGTATCCAGTCATTAAAACCAGTAGGTTGACTACCACTGCCATAGAGAGGGGGGACAGCAAGAGGAAGCATGAGGCATATCAGCTCACAGATCATAAGTAAACATAATTTTACAAATAAATTCATCTTGTCTTTAAACCAACAATGCTATGTATAATGTACCTTGATTTTACAATTGTTGAACAAAGTCTGCCACATCTGCATGTGAGAAAGGACAAGTATTTAGAGGAAAAGCTAAAGCAAACAGCACTGAAACGTGCAGTGCACTGTTCACACAGAAACATATTGTAAATGTGGTAGAAGGAAGTTTCATTTGGTGGGAACATTTTTGTTAACTCTGAGGTTCATATACCCACAAACCTCAAAGCCTGTGCCCTCAGATCTCTCCTGGTACAGGAATTAGCAAAGAATTGTATTAATTTTACAGGCAAGGGGCACAGATAGCATGAGTGATTTGTCCCAGGTAACATGTGGCATAGCAGAAATTTGAACTGAGGTCTCAATTCAAGCTGGAATGCCCAAGCTGGAGACAACAATGTCATTTCTCCCCTGATCTGAACACCCCTGTCGTCTTCCATATGCAGCAGAGTCCCCATCCCCAGGCCAAATATCAGTTTTAATTTAAGGCAATTTCAGTGGGAGGACAAACACTTCATTTTTTTCCCCCTGTTTAGTTCTGTGGGTAAGCAAAGATCCCTCTTGCTAGGGCACAAATGCGTTTTTTTTAAAAAAAAAGAAAAACACGTGGTAATCTCTCAGCTAGTCTGGAAAATCCTGTCAGGTCATGATTCCCGGATGAAGAATCAGTGCTAAGCAAGGGACAGAGGGACAGACAAGGAGATCTGAAGAACCAACCGCAAATGCCAGGCTGCATTTGCAAGGAGGAGACCTCCACCTCTGCAGTGTGGGTAGCACTGAGGAAGACAGCCACAGATACTACAGCAGCCAGGTCAGAAGTCCAGGGGCAGTAAAGCAGAATGGATAGGAGTGACAGAGCAGCTAACCAAAAGACATCTCCAATTTATGGGAAATGCAGTATTTCCTATGCTTCTGACTTTCAACTCAAGCCATGTGGTAACCAAATAGATCTTAGAAATCTTCGGTGAACCAGAAAACGACAGAAAAGTTTATTCTAGAAATGAAAAAACGCAATGATTTCAAACACAGCTTTTTATTCCAACCCTGCAGCTGTTTAAGCAAATGAAGATCATAAGTCTATGAAAAAATAGAGACTTTTGGATGGAAGCCTGACTTAAGGAGTCAGCTATAGGAAGGGTGGTGGGTGGGAGCGTTGCTGTAGTTCTTGCCAGTGGTGCCTCTGGTTTTGTGGAACTTGCATGGTGCAACAGTGGAACCTGCTCTAACCGGACTGGCATTGGAAGCCCAACTTTGGGCCTCCGGGTGGTACCAAATTTGTGCAGTCTTCCATCTTTAATGCAACCTGCATGTGCATGCACAAAATGAAAGGAGGCTTAACTTCAGTTTTATACTGAAGTTTTAGTTCAGTGACCTCTGGGCTTTTTTTTTGGGGGGGAAAGCTCAGTTAGTTGTGTGTATATCCATATACACTGCATTTCAGCTCTATTTAGGGAGCATGAACTTGTTTCCATTTTCTAAACTTGTTAGTCACCGATTCCATGAAGATAAAACTCAGTGGTTGGCTATTATTGCTGCATGGACTCAGAGCAGACTGGGGTGGGGACAGCAGCCACAGAATGCTTCAGCCAAATCCATGGCATATCTTGGCTGTTGGGACCTTTTCTTTTTTTCTTTTTTCTTTTCTTCTCTGCTATTTTCCACTGTAATGTATAAAATCCTGCTTCCTCCCCTTTCTTGTCCTACACCCTTCCTGTCTGTTCCTGATGGGCAGCAACTAGAACAGAGCAACATAAAGAGGGTTGTGGCTCTTGTCTCTGGCAGGTTTCCCCAGAATTACACCCAGGCTGTTTATTTCGTCATAACAGTATGCATGGCACAGCGGTGTCAAGAAGGAAGCCCAGGAAACACTGCTGCAAAAACCCGTCTGTGGCTACTTCTTGAGGGTATTTTAACAGTTACCAAGAGCACACTTGTGCAAGAAGAATTGCTTTCCCCCTCTTTGAGAGAGCAAACAGGAATCATAGCACCTGAAAGGGCAGAACATTCAACAGACTTTATGTAATCTTATTTTTTCCTTCACAAAATGACAGCTAGCATTTTATTTTTGTTATTCCTTCAAATGTGAAATAGGTTGCCATGGCTCTCTGATCACATACGTGTCAACAGATTGACTCTGAGTGCTGTGAAATCTTAAGAATCTGAAAGATTCTTTGGACTTATGATAAGTACGTGTTGTTTCTAAGGAGCTCTTGCATGACCTGTCTGGTGTTTCCTGCAGGGGAGAATATAAAAATGGCAAAATCTTATTCCTCAGTGTCTTGCCAAGCAAATCAAACACAAAAATATTTCATGTCTGGAGGTGTTCTGTTGGTATTTCTGAGGAAGTTATTGAAATTCGACTAGTAATCAACAAGAAGTTTCATTGCTATGAAGGATGGAAAACTGAACTGCTACCTCTCCACGTTTCTGTCCTACACAAATAACCCTTGTCTTTGCAGTACCAAATAATGACAAGTATTCAAAACCGAGGGTGAGTGATGTATCATCCTGCTTTCCTGCAGCTGAATGAAAAAAAAAAAAAAAAAGAAAAAACGAACCTCCAAATTACCTGTGGCAATGCTGTTAAGCATGTCCCCTCTCAGTAAGGAGGCTTTCCACTTTATAGCAAGAAGGAGTCAAGATTCCTGAGCTTTGTTACTAAAATTGTTTCATTTAGGGGAAAAAAAAATTAGTTTTAATAGTGCCAGCAACTCTGGCGATAGAAAACCCAATACAATCTCATGTTGAAACTAAAAGATTTTTTTTTTTTTTAATTTAAACATTTGGAGAGGATTCCTTGATCTCAGTGAAGCCTGACTATTCTCCAGAGCCTCTAGGTCAGTTCTCTCTATGTTTCCTTGGTCTGGTAAACTCACCAGAATCCATTTTCCGGCTTCTCCAGCGTCAGCTCTTGTTTGTGCTGGGCTGTTCAGATTCTGCTTCAAGTACATGTGGTGGAGGAGCTGCCCTTGCAGTGGAAGATGTGCTTCCCCACCTGCAAATAACTTCTGGAAGGTTGTGCTAATTGCATTGATCAAATGTGCTGTTTCTTCCCAGTCCCATAGCCTTAATGAATATATTAAGCACGAGCTCCAAAGCCTGTGCTAGATTTCCTGTTTCAGTCACTCATGCTTTTACTGGTGCTGCCAGCAAATCAGAAATCTTCTTGCACTGCAAAAATCATCTTCATCTGTAAAAAAATTGGCACCTAGATTCTACAGAACACTTGTGACTCTAGGAAATAATGACTCCTAATTATAAATAAATAAATAAAGGTACAAATAAGGTAATAAGTAGAACTGAATTCTATTTAAATTAAAAGTGAACTAAGTATCTGCAAATCACGTGAAATATGAAGTCTTACTGAGGAACTACCAATATTAAGAAATGAATGTAACCATCTAAGATAATAAGCTAACTTTCATAACTTTCAGAAGAAAAATGTAGCCTTAATTTGTAAGACTATGACGGGGCAAAACTTGGAATAACAAAATCATTCCAATACCACCTGGCACAGTCCCAGACTATACAACAAACTGCATGTTAATCCTGATGTGTGCAGTTCTCAGTGGTTTGAATTAAAAAATAATCCATGAGCAGTTTCCAAGTCACTTTTGTTAGCAATAAAAATGTTTATTTTTAAAACTGAGATTTCAAAAACAAATGTTAAAACTGATTTTTCTCAAGAATCAGTTCTGTGAGCTATTTAGGTGGGAACTCTTTGGATCTCCATGCTCAAAATATTGCTTCCCCTAAGAAGCTGCAGCTATTTGTTCTGTAAATGAGAACATTCCTTCAAGTACCAGTTGAGGCTGTGTTCTGTGTAATTTTGACAGGAGCTGGCAGAAAAGGGGGAAAGTCATTCAGGACAAATTTCAAAACTGTTCCTCTCCTGCAGGATATGAAAACTCTTTGGAGAAAAATTACCTTAAGACTTTAATCAACATGCGAACACCCATTTCCACATGTTGCTGTTTAGGGCAAATTTGAGGAATGACATGGTTAAATCAGTGAATGAAAGTCAGATTTTTAAAAAGACATATGCAAGCATTTGTACTGAAAAAAGCTGAACTTACTCTAATTCTGGCCCCTCACATTTTTTCAGCCTGGCAGGAAACAATGGTACAGAAACATGGAGTTATTGACTGATATCTGGTCTGTGGTGTGGAGAACTTTAAAAGGCTAAGAATGTAATGCCAGTGCTTACAAAATACTTGGATTTTTTTCCCAAAAGGAGTCATCTTAAGTGAAGCCGTAAGAAAGTTTTAAACAATTGTTCATAGGCAAATTACCAAAAACAAAGCCAGAGAAAACATACCACTTTAAATCCCTCTGATTTTACTGATGGCTCACAGAGCCTGAGATGGGTCATCTTGAGAAGCAAGTACCTCTGCTGAATATAGGCTGACAATTGATTTTGGGCCAAGGGAGGACCCCTGCCCTAAGAAGGTGTAACCTTGTACTTTTACAAGACAACAGACTTGTTGTTGATTATGGAGCATCATTAAACAGTCCACTTGTCCTGGAAGGTGTGTTTCTTTTCAAACCATGCAACGGTTAAGTGCAGACTGTTGTGGGTCTTTAATACTCAATTCTGGAGCCAGGCGGCCACGTAGAAGCAGCATTTCATAGGGTGTTGTTGCCTGGTCTCCTATACGTGGGCAGATTTAGGATATTACCAGTTGCCAAGTGGGAGATTTGGTTTTGAGCCCCGTCACTGGCTGGACTTCTCTCCCAAGCAAATGTGGGGAATTTTTATACTGAAGAGACAGAAGGCATCCGCCTTTTGTAAGTACCTCAAGTTCTGCTGCCACGAGGAATCATGTTGCCAGGAGCTGATCTAGATCTCTTTTTCTGTGTGGGCAAGAACCACTAATGCAGTGCAACTGCACTAATGTGCAGACTTTCAGGAGCAGGGCTTGGAGGAGCACACCTGGCAGCAGGTCAGAGAGGGTAATGGAGAGAAACAGTCACTGCTATTGGGTGATGCTGTTGCTGAAAAGAAGGAGCTAAAAAAAAAGATGAGGATGATGATCTTTCATCCTCACTGTTTTTCAGAGGTCACAGGTGTTAGCAACCTGGGTCTTGCGGAAATTCCTGCAGCAGTTTGGGTGTGCCCTGAGTGGGAGCCACTGTACGGCATGTCCCAAACAGTGCATCTCGTCCAAATGATAATGGATTTTGACACCTGGTGAGCTAAAATGTCTGCTCTGACTCTTGGCTAGAACACAATCTGCAAAGCATGAGAGTGGCTTGGGCCAGGGTACTGGTGCGTGGCATGTTGGATTAGTGAGGCGAATGCATTCCTTTCTCAAATAAGGTGACATTGCCTCATGTTATTACATTAAATGAACCATCATTATGAAGTGTTTCTGGATGTTTCATCTGGATTTATTGCAATCAAAAAAGTTCAGTGATACCAATGCAAGTAATGACAAAAGTGAGACGTTGAATCTGATTATGCGTCTTGTATACTGAATTAGAACAATTGGGAGATTAGAAGTGAGCTGCTGAAGTACCCTCTCTTTCAAGATCTCCCAGGTCTTTGAGCTTCTCTGTGATGGCAAAGCATCTGTAGGCAGGGGAGGAGTTCCACAGTGCAGAGAGATTCAGTGCAGATGGGTTGCTAGCCCCTACGAGAATAGACAAAACACTCCTTTGAGGGGTCGCTCTTCTGCACCACGTCATAGTCACAGCTTTTCTGGTTGAAAACGACTTTACAGTTCTCTTTGTCATAACCAGTAGGAGTATGAAAGCTGTCATTGGCAAAAAGAAAGAAAATGTTAGATTGAGAGCAATAAAAGACTCAATACTTCAGTGATGCAGTGATTATAGCTTAAACTAATGCTGAGCGAGATAGCTCTGAAACTATGGCTAAGGCCAGCCTAGCTAGCTTGAGTGCCAGACAGCTACGGCTTCCAGGGCCTCAAATGATGCCTTGCTGCGTTGCGCTGTGTAGATGTACCAGTCTGGTCAGCACTAGCATGGGGATTTCTAGCACAGCACTCTACAGTGTGACATAAGCATGGTTGTGGGATGTTTCATTTCTTTTCCATTAATTTTTCACTATTGCCGTTTTGCTTAGAATGTGGTAGCTGTTTCCTGATAGAGTGTCACCTGAGCAAAGGCAATGATCATAATTAAGCCATTTTGGCCTTTTTAGAAGGTGAGATAAGAGGAAGGGAGGACTCTTCAGAGCAGGGCCTTGTCACTCTAGGGTCAGCATATTCACTGGAGAAAAGCACCTCTGGAAAGGGATTCAGATCATCATAAGCCCTTTAGAGGAGCTTCACTGAAGTCCCTTGTGGAATGAATTCCCTCCTACCCCTCTTTCCCTGCTAAGGAAAGACTTAACTGCAGCGTTAGAGGGGTTCACCAGTTCCTCAAAATTAAAGGCAAGCACCAACTGGATGTGTCTGGAAGGGCCTGTGTCTACTCCCAGTCAGCAGAAAGTGAGGTAAGGTGAACACAGCCAAGGATCCAAATGATCAAGAACTATATGTGACTTGCTCTAGGTCTGGGTGAGGAAAGGCTCTTTTGTGCCCTTAGAAACTCATTTATCCCCAGCAAATGGAAAGCTGTGGTCTTTCTATTAACGATGATGCTAGCAAGAAGTTCAAACTTACAGGGAGCAGCAGTGCATTGCATCTGGTCTGCAGCTGCATCTGAAGCAACTTTCTGTCCTCGCAATCTCTCCAAAGGGGTAAAGTTTTCCATCCATGATACAGCCTGCATAAGACGGCAAAATAAATCACGATCTTTAAGCCTCCACATAAAGGCTGAAAAGTTTAAAAATTGTTTCAAGTATTCTGAAAATGTTTTTCTTGTCAATAGTAAAGTAGAAGTTATTTTGTTCTCTGGGTTATTACCCAGATTATTTTGAGAGCCTGCGCTCGTTTCTTCTTCACTTGTTAGAGAAAGTTTCAGTACGAAAGAGAGTAACCAAACATCCAGGTCTGCCACCTGGCACCAGACTTTATTCAGAAATACTCTCAACTCCTGCATCAGCTCCATGTGCTGGAATAGCAATAGCAACCTACCACTAATAGCAGTAATATTGCTGCAACTGTACCCAGTCCAGGGGAAGACTTTGTTTTCCCCTAGTTTTGTTAACTTGGTGCTGGCACCCCCTATTCATGTCTTTCTGACGTCTCCCCCCTCCCTTGTATTTTGAGCCCTTCCTGGAAGCTCCACACAGAGCTGAGCTGCCACAGAACAATCATGTAATCTTCCCTGTTCTTACCTTTGATGGCCTCCCCTGGCTTGTTCTTTTCAGAAAAGCAGTATGCATCACCCAGTTTCACTATGATGCCCGTTGCAACCAGGAAAGCCAGAAACTTCTTCTGTAAAAGAGACACAGAGACCACGGCATGAATTTAATTCCACTTTGATTATCTTTATTTCCAAAACTGAAGTCACTGAACCTGAAGCAAAAATTAGAAATAACCTTATGTGTACATGACAATATTGGAAAAGGGCACTCCAGATACTTCACTGCATTGATGACCTTTTCCTTTAGGGGGGAAGATATAAAATGATATGACATAAATGTGTCAGCAACACCCTGCCACAATCCAATCTCTAGAAATCACAAAAAAGCTTCAACAGTATTATACACTTGAAAGCCCTGTAAGACTCTTATTAGTGTTTTATTTATTGCCTTTGAGTCAGATTTAGCTGTCTTGCCAGCAAATCACTGTCTGCATAGCATCCCATTGCGTCACTTTTGGGTACAGCAATTTCTCCAAATTTGGCAGTGGAGTAGAGATCTTAGACCTAATTATATTCCAGTAAGTTTTTGAAATAGGTGGCTGTGTCATGGTTTAACCCCAGCCAGCAACTGAGCACCACGCAGCCACTTGCTCACCCTCCCCAGTGGGATGGGGGAGACAAATGGAAGATTTAAAGTGTGAAAACTTGTGGGCTGAGATAAAGACAGTTTAATAGGTAAAGCAAAAGCCACGCACACAAGCAAGGCAAAACAAGGAATTCACTGTTTCCCATCAGCAGGCAGGTGTTCAGCCATCTCCAGGAGAGCAGGGCTCCATCACACATAATGGTTACTTGGGAAGACAAATGACGTAACTCTGAACATCCCCCTCTTCTTCTTCCCCCAGCTTTATACGCTGAGCATGACATCATATGGTATGGAATATCCCTTTGGGTCAGTTGGCTCAGCTGGCCCAGCTCCCTGTGCACCCCCAGCCTCCTCATTGGCAGGACAGTACGAGAAACTGAAAAGTCCTTGGCTCTGTGTAAGAACTGCTCAGCAATAATGAAAACATCTCTATATTATCAACAGTGTTTTCAGCACAAATCCAAAATATAGCCCCATACTAGCTGCTATGAAGAAAATTTACTCTGTCCCAGCCAAAACCAGCACAGTGTCTGGGTAGAGAAGAGAGACACAAATAAGTGTCCTAGGGCAAAATTCCAGTGCTGTACATTCTGCTTAGCAGCGCACGAGCTGTCATTTGTCAAACCATGCACACACAGGTCTGGATGTGTGACAGTACACCCTTCCTTTTGTCTGGAGGTGGCAACAGCCAAACATCTGTAAGAGCTCTTCAGAGATGTCCACTGGGACCTTCTGAACAACCAGGACGTTTTTGAAAAAGCCTGGATAACTTTGTAATGGCAGTTATACTGGGGTAGAGGAACTGGAGAAGCATGAGAGAGCACAGGGTTATTTTGATGGGTTGTTCAAGCTGGATAACTTAAGGCAAAAGTTCAGGAATGGCCAGAGACTGAGAAGCAATGGAGAAAGTTGTTTACCTTTTCTTGATAGCACTTGCAGATTAACATGAAAGGATTGTAAAATGAGTAGATCTTTCCAAGTTACTGTTCTGAACTTCAGAGGCTGTTGCTACCTGAAACAGCAGTGAGAGGCTTTGTTTTTAGGCAGCTCTGCTGTCTGCCTTGGGTTATTTGAATCATGAACATCAAAAGACACTGAAAGGTCCCTGAACTTTAGGCAGATGGTGAGCCAAGGGGAATCTCCTCTGTCTGCTGTGGAAAAAACCTTGTGATTTTAATCCTTGATGAGCTGCTTTCTCACAGGGGTGGGGGACATCTATGGTGTAGTGAAAAAGGGGAGGAGTGGTCTGGGAAGGGTGTAATGCTTAATTTCCATAGCAGTTCTGTGATTTGGAGTTCGTGAGGCTTTGGGTTAGAATAGAGCCAGTTGCACCATATCCAGAATGATAGAAGTTAAGAAGAAGGACTGAAACAAACTGTGCTATTCTATGGTGCCTGGCTGTCCTGGTTTCAGCTGGGATAGAGTTAATTTTCTTTCTAGCAGCTGCTGTGTTTTGGATTTAGTATGAGAATAATGCTGATAATGCATATTGTTTTAGTTGTTGCTAAGTGATGTTTATATTAGTTAAGGACTTTTTCAGCTTCCCATAGAAGATGAGAGGGAGCACAGACAGGACAAACTGGTCAAAGGAATATTCCATACCACAGACATCATGCTCAGTATATAAATGGGAGTTGGCCACGGGGGCAGGAATCTGCGATCACTGCTTGGGATGGGCTGGGCAACTGATCATTGTGTGGTGAAAGTGACTTGTGTTATATCACTTAATTTTGTATATTCTTTTACCATTGTAATTATTATTATTATCCTTTTACGTTATTGTTCTATTAAATTGTCTTTTTCTCAACCCACAAGTTTTTTGTTTGTTTGCTTTTTTCTCCCCTCCTTTTTGCCCTCTTATCCCTACCTTACCGGAGGAAAGAGGGGAAGCAGGAGTGAGTGAGCAGCTGTGTGGTCCTAGTTGCTGGCTGGGGTTAAAACATGACACTGGCCAGAGGAAAATTGTCTAAGCAATTCCTCTTCCATAAAGTTGTAGGATGTAACATTGCAGCTGGTCTCTGCTGAGGCTCCGTGTGCATTTGGCATGGATCTGTGGGTTTATCTTATTGCTTGCTGTTCATTACTCATCTCTCTTGAGTTTGGTGGTGGCTTTCCCCCAAACTGGTTCAGGTGTTTGCAACAGCACAGGCCAGTTCTACCAGAGATCTTACTGCTGTGACTCACGTCTTTATAGAAAAGACTAAAACGCTTCTTTTGCTGTGCTGCCTGTCTTCTGTGAATGTTTTATCCTTTGTTTGCTCCAACATTTGTCCTTATCTTGCTATTTCTAGAAATGCTAGTCAGATGAACTTGGGCATGCTCCTCTTTCTATAGACCAAAGTTCTGGACCTGCCACTGAATCTGTACAGAAACAGAAGGGGAAGTCTCTGGTGTCTAATCACTGTCTGAACTGGCTTTACGCTGAGACAACCAAAGGATATGTCAGGTTAGCAACAGTTGGTTAGCAGTAAAGGGATGCCACCAGCCACCACTGGATTTAATGGCCTTTGAAAGTGGGTGAATTAATGTGGAATAAGATACCAGACCTTTTTGTTCAACTAAGTCTTGTCTGAGTATAGACAAGCCCTCAGGAAAGCTTAGGCACTGAAAGAAATAGATGATAATTTCTCCCTTTATTTATGAATATTACAGAAACAAATGTCTCTTCCGTAAAACTTATGCCATTCCTGAGATTCTCATCAAAAGTAGTAATTGATGTCTGTACCTTTGGGGATTATATGAGCATAAATTAGAGGAAAACTGGGCCATAGGGCTTTGTCTATCTATTTAACATTACCTAACTGTTGATTCAGATTCTGCAAACACATTTGGAGACTTGAAAAGCTGGAACAGGGCACAACTTAATAGATCAAAAGAGAAATGCAGACAAAACCCACTGTGTATTAAATTTTTCATTGTAAAGGGACTATATTTTAAACAGTTTCACATCTATAGGTTTTAAAAACGTGGTCCTTAATGTTTACAAAATTATGAATATTTTCACAAACTTTTCTGAGAAAAGGATAACAGCAAGTGAAAGACAAGAGATATACGTGTACAGTTTCTTGCAAAGAATTACAAAACAAAGAACAAAATTCACAGTAATCTTCACAAAGGTGTCTGTCTTACTTCCTTTGCATCTTGCATTTTTTAATAGAATATATCCACGTTTAAAAATGTGTAACTACATGATTCTCTTAAATATCTTTCTTTTGCGGTTTTAAAGCAAATAGCTATCTGTAGCTTCAGTATCAAACCTCTAAACCTTTGACTTACCATTGTGGAATGTTTGGCTTCCAAAGAGCTCCAAGTCTGCAGAAGAACTCTGTAAGTGCTTTATGTGGAATCTGACAGCAAATATTTTATGGTGCCTTTATGTTGAGCAATTCAAGTCTAGGGAAAACTCTAGCTTACTCAACTCACATGCAGTTATGTTGAAATTTCTGAAGAAATCACTGAAATTTCGCCAGCTGGCAATAAGAAAATGTTTGATTCTGCAGAGCACTGACCTGAGTAAAAGGTTGAACCTGGAACTTTGTATTCCTCGGAAGCATTATGATTATGAATGCCTTTCTGATGAAATACAAGTATTCTTAGCTAAGCTGTAGGCGTTGTTGTATGGTTAGGTGATTTTTAGCTGTGGCAGGAATGCATGCTGACCATTTCTGCTATCAGTGGGCTGGAAAATGATTAGAGTAAGAAACTAGGTATTAATAGCTTAGGGAGATTTTGCTAGATCTTTACATACTTATGTTTAATGCTGCGGTGTGCACTGTAAGACAACTGAAGGTACTTGGCTGTTACCAGTATTAAAACCCCTTAATAGTCAGATTAATATTCAGTCAAAGCTGGATCACATTACAACATTTCTTTCTCCTCAACTAAAATAAGGATTTTCCCTCAAATCAAAAGTCTGCTGTTGCTCCTGTGGGACTGTTCAGGCTTTGACCCAAATAACTGCAATAGAGTATATCAACATTTTTATAAGTGCAAAATACTTTCATAAGCAGCAATAAATTTCAGAGTGCTAATCAAATACCCTGCTTTCTCTTGCTCCTGCAACCTCTTTTTAGAATGAAATAAGAGACTTTGGCCCTACCTATGTTTCAAAGAGAAATACTTTGTTACAGACCATGGCAAACAATTTGAAACTTGTTCCTGTGGGAGATTTATCAACAGCTACAGGAAATTTGGCATATGATTTTAAGATTACATTTAGAAACTTCGGACAAATAAACACAGTAAAATTTGGCTGTACTACAAGATAAATAATTTGGGGCTTTTTTTTTTTTTTTAGAGTAAATTAAACACAGAGTTGTAAATGTTTTGGAATGGTGGAATGGCAGTGAGAAAAGTTGTCACGCATTTCCTCCTATGCACTATGTATTTCTGAGTACTAATAATGACAACTCATTTGGGGTTTGGGTATATTCAATCCAAAGAATTCAGCAGGAGAAAAAAAAATAAAAATAAGTACATCACATGACATAATTCCATTACCTTCTTGGAGGAAATGCTGAAGTCGAGGTCTGTGCAGGTTTGATATTCCTTTAGTAAGAAATACATAATTCATGTAAAGTTACTAAATATTCAGTTTTACAGACTGTACACCTGACTTTTTGTTGTTGTTGTTCTTATATAATCACTCCATGTTTTAAAACTTCATTTCATGAAAATCATGTGTATATTATTGAGAAAATTCAATAAATCTCCTTTCTCATCCTTTGCTTCTGGCATACTAGATAATAGTACTTTATCATCAAAATCTTCCTCTTGTCTGTGCTTACACAGGGTCAAGTCAGCTTCTAACTTCTCTCATGTGAGTACAGTGGTTTTGGTCTTCAGTTGTGTAGCACAGATTTCCTTTCATTCTTGTAACCCATTTCTGAACAGTGTCCAGTCTGACAGTATCTCATTTCAAATCTGAGTATAGAACGTAGTAAGTGTTGTGGAAATGACCCCAGATACATGAAGGACACAATGCCTTTCCTGTATATACATTCGGGGGTCACATCTGCTGTATTAAGCAGCGTATTGTACTAGATACAAAACATTTGCTTTCCATCTCTAAATTCTTGTCAGGGGCACTGTTCTTAATACAGATTTTTATATTTTACAGAGTTTTAAAAAAACTCCATTCCTACAAAATTATTAAAAATCTCCAAAGCACGTATTAAGTAAGCACAGTTTATTGCACCACCAAGACGACCAGACTAGTAATCATTTGTCACATTAAGCATTGTTTACAAACTCTATCAGCAATGATTTTATATTTTCTCCCAGATCACTTGATACAAGGATTTCATACAAGTGTAGAGAAACTATAGAGGATGTGCACCAACTGGCTTGCACCAATTTCACCACATTCCGTTCCCTTCACCTACCATGTCCAGGCTTTGCTATCCCCAGGTCACCCTGGGCCTGACAGAAAATGTTATGCCAGTCCTTTTGTGGTTTTCCATAGAAAGCTCAAAGGAAGACTGCTTTTGCTTCCAAAGCACTTGTTAGCCAGAACACCTTATTCTTCTGCCAATGAGTTCTTGATAAAGATGCTGGAGCCCTGCCAGCTGCCCTGCTGATTGTCTGCTGGTAGGCTGACTCTCCTCTGAGTGCCTTTGAACCTCCTGCCTCAGGACATTCAGATCTTGCTTCAAAATAACTTAGTCTCTTCCTAAAGTCTTAGATCTGGATACATCTCCAGTGAGTTGCTCTTTTAATACAGTTTTTTCAAGAATGATTTCTTCCATAGCACAGCACTAATTCATTTTTCAGCAGTTGCCATATAGCATGAAGAGAGACAAAAGCACCTGAAAAGCCCTCCCATGAAAAGTATAGCATCCTTGTGATCAGCTCAGGCATTTCTGATAATTTTCAATATTCCTATGAATTTAATAGCTGGGTTACGAAAACACACAGCGTTGATGGTCTGCCTTTTTTGAATGCAAGACTACTAAAGGCTGTTTTTAAGGCTTTGTTGGTAGGACAGTTGTTAAGGATTTCATACTTAGACCTTTCCTAGTTTCTCAGTCAAATGCTGTTAAACGTGTCTAGTCTCTTTCAGCTTCTAAGGAAGAGTTTTCTCTGAAGTGTTGACATCTGGAGAAATCTCTGAAAAGGTTATCCTGTTCAGTTATTCTGGTAGTATTTTTGTAGTGGCTAGAAGTACTTTTTTAGGACCTTTTAAAAGGCAGGTTGATTTAGGGTGATGGAAAAGAAGGTGATGCCATTTACTCTTCTCCTGTCCCCACAATCCTGCTTCATGACCCACCAGCAATTTGCAGCTCAAGGTAATCTTTTGTTACCAGGCTGTTTGTCAAGTGCGTTTTTAGAGCTGGAGAGAGAAAGAAAAGACTCGTTCCCCTGGTTTCACTTCCAGGCTATTTGAAAATCATCTGGTTAAATTGATGTAAAACCTAGCAGGTGCTCTTCCTTTATTTTAAGCATAGTAAACTTTATATCGATTTACACTTAGCAATAGGTTTAAGTAGTAGTTTGGTAGTAGTAGTTTAAGTAAGTTCCCTCTCAGCTAAAGAAAAACTGCTAGAGAGATTCATTTTAAGTGCAACTAAATGTTTTTGCTCTGGCTTAAATAAACTAATTTAAATTCATAATTGTTACGCAACTCTAGGGTATAAAAAAGAGTTCAGAATAATGTCCTTGGAGAGAAACACCATATTATAATCTGCTAAACTAGATTTGTCACTGTTGTAGTAAGGAGAGGCCACTTCTGTGTATCAGGATTGATGTATAGTCTGCAGCAGCAGTCCTGCAGCAGCAATTAAAGTCACTATCTTTTAATAGCTTTAGAGGCAATGTTGTTCTTATGGAAATGAATCCTTCGAGCGGGAATAAGTATACACAGGACCTAGCAAGAATTCTTTGCTATGACTCTAGAACTGCCCTGCAGCTTTATTCCCTTTGTAGCTGCCTTCAGCTATTCATCTATGTATAATTCTGATGTCTTCAGTTTCACATAAAAAGGAATATGCTTCTCCTTCCTTTTTAAATGTATGGGTCACGTTCAACCACACCACGGCTCAAACACATCAAGCTGAGTGGTGTGGTTGCTACTCTAGAGGGAAGGGGTACCATCCAGAGAGACCTTCACAGGCTAGAGAGGTAGGCCTGTGCAAACCTCATGAAGTTAAACAAGGTGAAGTGTAAGGCCCTGCATCTGGTTTGGGACAGTCTCAAACATGGATACAGGCTGGGCAATGAGTGGATTGAGAGCAGCCCTGTGGAGAAGAACTTGGGGATATTTGTGGATGAAAAACTGAATATGAGCTGGCAATGTACACTAGCATCCCAGAAAGCCAACTGCATCCTGGGCTGCATCAAAAAAAGCAGGTTGAGGGAGGTGATTCTCTTCCTCTACTCTGCTCTGGTGAGACCCCACCTCAAGTACTGTGTCCAGCTCTGGGGCCCCCAACATAAGAAGGACATGTACCTGTTGGAATGAGTCCAGAGGATGGCCACAAAGGCAGTAAGTGGGCTGGAGCACCTCCCCTACAAGGACAGGCTGAGAGAGTTGGGGTTGTTCAGCCTGGAGAAGAGAAGGCTCCATGGAGTCCTTATAGCAGCCTTCTCATACTTAAAGGGGTCCTAGAGGAAAGACGGGGAGGGACTCTTTTATCAGGGAGTGTAGTGATAGCACGAGGGGTAACAGTTCTAAACTGAAAGAGGGTAGATTTAGATTAGATATTAGGAAAAAAATCTTTACTCTGAGGGTGGTGAGACACTGGAACAGGTTGCCCAGAGGAATTGTGGATCCCTGGAGGTGTTCAAGGCCAGGTTGGACAAGGATTTGAGCAATCTTACCTAGTGGAAGGTATCCCTGCACGTAGCAGGGGGGTTGGAACCAGATGATCTTTAAGGTCCCTTACAACCCAAACTATTTTACATTCTTACTTTCCATCAAAAAAGCTTTCCCTTTCAGATCCTGCACAGCCACAGGGCAGATATCCTCATGGTGGATTAATACTCGATGAGAGAACAAGTATTGTGCAAGGTTCACTGCTGATTCCATAGAACATACATATATCATGCAGGTAAATATTTGCACATAAGTCACACAGATAACTAAAGCTCATATACATTGAAAATATAATTTTTAGCTTTAATAGGTTCAAAGTCTACTGAGGAAAGTTGGAAGACTCCCATTAACTTCTTCAGCCTTCAGATTAGATCTTGAGGCTTGAATCAAGCAAAACACTTAAATACATCCTTAGCTTTAGCCATGTGGGTAGTTCCATTGTTGCCAGCGGAGCCACTCCTTGTTCTCAGGCACCAGCTCGGTGAAAGGCTTTGCTGGATCTAACCTGGAACGTAAGTTCACAATCATCCTGGCTCTGTGTTGCTTTATCAACTATGATATATCAATTGATATAAGAAGTTTAACTTCTTGAGCTGTTTACAAAAGTGGGACTGTAGCACTATTTCACTAGTCCTGCAAGTTTCTTATTTCAAAGTTTCGCTAAAGACTGAAGTGAAAACCGTGAGACTGTGATTCAGGAGCTTTTTTATTTTTTTATTCTGATACTGATTTTATGCATGACTTTGGGTGGTTTGCTTAAGTATGCCAGAGATTTCAAGTTTCAGACCTTATTACCTGACTGCAGAGGACCACAGAAGCCAAAGAGAGAACCCCAGTCAGCTTCCCCCGTTCCTCACACACTAGGCATTCCTACCCCACACCAAGGGGTAGGGGCTCTTCTCCAAGACCATGATTTTACCGTGAGAGATGAACTTTTGGTATCAAAGAAGGATCAAACCCATATGGGGGAAACCATGAGCCAATGAAGTAATGTGTATCCAAGTCCAGCTTCCTTTAAAGCAACCAGAGCAGTCTTGCTCTGAATTTTTTTTTTCCTCCTTTAGGATTTCTAGTTACCTGAACTAAGTTTTTCAGCTTGGTTACTTTTTTACTTTTTGCATAACAATTTATTGCAGTAAGTCATTTGACTCAGTACATGGCAGCAAGGTCTTTTAGGTGATGTGGGTTATCAGAGTCTGCTTACTTCTGACACACAGGTTGCAATTAATTATTTTAAAGGAAAGCTGATTTTGAATTCACTCAAATGAATAAATACGCTGGTAGGCAAGTGGTGTGTTCTGTCATTGCATTAACGAGCAATGAATCCCATGCAGGAAGGGAAGTACCTCTGGGGGCTTCAGGCTCCTGTGCTTGTCCAGTGACAGCACATGTGTACTTATTTCTAGCTATAACACTCCTTTCTACACTGTGCACCAGAAACTGAGGCATCTTCAAGCCCTGACTTCACTCATCACCCCCACGTCCTTCTGCAGCCTGCAGATAACGCAGGTGCTGGGTCTCTTTCTTGGAGGCTGGGGAGTTCTGGTAATTGCAGGGCTTGGATAACCAGACCTCTCTGTATCTGTACCAAGCCATACAACACAACCCGTACGTGAGAATGAGGAGTGGCAAGGAAAATGAAGAACAATGTACAAACTGTGTTTGGGTTCTTTCTTGTGTGATATCGAAGCTTATCTTTTAATTGTAACTTGACATTTTCTTTTGTTTGCATCCTGTTCTAAAGTTATAAAAACATATTTACTTTCTGTTAGCTATTGGGAAAGCTGGCTGTTGTATGCTCTTTCGTTTTTTACCTTGTAAATATTTGTGAGTTTAATCAAGTGCTGTGTCTGCTTAAGCTTTTGTTAGCGCTTCCAGGGCACGGCAACAGAAAGCAGTC
Organism: Larus michahellis; assembly: GCF_964199755.1. Classification (NCBI taxonomy): domain Eukaryota; kingdom Metazoa; phylum Chordata; class Aves; order Charadriiformes; family Laridae; genus Larus; species Larus michahellis. The sequence continues at coordinate 52,529,804 of NC_133901.1, read as the reverse complement.
CTTCCGACAAAGTTTTTACCCACAGGAAAAAAAATTACCCAGGCTAGCTGTATGGCATATCATTACACAGACTATCAAGAAGAGAGAGTTATATTTAAATTTAGATTGAATGTCATATCAAGACTTTAAGTCTTTGTCCACTGTAAACTGTAATTTTTTCACAGACAAATGCTAATGGGAATTTAGTAGCCACTTCACACAAACAGTTTTAAAAAAATAAGTAAAAGAGAAAAAAACATATCCCCTTAATAATCCCATGTGAATAAAGAATATTTCTTGTTATTTAATAATCTGTGTACGTGTGTTAGAAATCATTCTGCTTTTAACAGAGTTGCATATGGATTATCGGTGAATGGGTATAGCACACACAATACCTTTCTTACAGCTGGCCATGTTGTTTACAGGGATATTTTCTGGACAAAACAATCTACTACTTGGTTTGAGAGTAGTCAAGATTCACTCCAAATGAAAATGTTTCCTGTCAGCTCCGCAGAAGTCTTGAAGAGACAGTAAGCTGTGATCATATATAACAAATGCGCAATAGTGGCCTCCAAATTACTTACAAGGTTGTATCATCTTGTCTTTAGCCTTCTACAGCCATTCTACAGCTGCTAAAAGTTCTGTGCAGTCCTATGGGCCTGTGGAAATTATTGTGGGTACCCACTGGGGACCAAGTCCATGGGAAGGAATAGATGTCAGCTTGTGCAAGAGTGTAAATACTGGACTTCCTCCTTTGCTTTGTAATTGCTTCTTGTGCTCATGTTCACAGATGTTTCTTTGTGGGCATAAAGAACAAGCTTTGAGGCTAACACAACCTATGCTTAAACTGGTGGATTAAGGAGTCCTAGTGTGCTCCTTGCCTGCATAAATCCAACTGTTTGTAGTACCCCTCCCACTGCTTTTTGTCCCCATTCCATGGCTTGGTTTCACAGAAAGGAAGTTTAGGGATCTCAGCCAGGAAAAAGCCATCCAGATTGCTATAGCACAGAACCCCTAAGTGTGCCAGGATCAGCCCCCACTGCTCAATCCAAACTCTGCTAATTTCATTACTATGCTGAGGAGGCAAACTACAGACATATATTTACGTCTGTATCCCTATCCTCAACTCAGCTAGGAAATCCCAGAGCCATCTGCAATTTCAGGCATATCCCCAATGCTAACTCTGTCTGTAAACTAGAGCAACAAACTTCCATCACTATTGTCTCCAGTTTTAAGTGTTGGCTTATCAGAACTAACCAGAGGATTTATAGTCTGGCAGCAGTCTGTGGTAGTAAATTTTTAGACAGGGCTAACAAGCAGTTTCAGGATAGGCAGTCGTTTTTTCCACCATGGAGCAACACTAAAGAAAAAAGGCTGAAGTAGGACCAGGAAGAGATCCATAAAGATTTCCTCTTGCTCCATGTCTGCATAACTATAGTATCCCATTACGCTGTGCTAGTTCTCCTCCAGAAACTGAAGGGCAGAAGAGAACAGCAACTGCAGTATGTGCTATGTTGCTCAAATCTATCTTGAATCAATAGAGTAGAATCATAGAATGGTTTGACTTGGAAGGGATCTTTAAAGGTCATCTAGTCCCAGCTCCCCGGCAATGAGCAGGAACATCTTCAGCTAGATCAGGTGGCTCAGAGCCCCATCCAACCTGGCCTTGAAAGTTTCTAGGGATGGGGCATCTGCCACCTCTCTGGGCAACCTGTTCCAGTGTTTCACCATCCTCATTGTCTTGTGTATATTTTCTTCAAACCCTTTGTGTCCTGTACTCTGGTCCACCTCTGCAATCTACAGGGGCTTTACAGTAACCTAACTGCCTGACCCCACCCCACTTTCACTGCAGCCTTTAAGAGTCCCACCAAAAGACCTATGGCTTGTTTCACACTGCTGCAAATGCACAAGGCTGAGAAGTTGCATGGGACTGGCAGAATTACAGGGAAGACCAGTCTGTTGTAACTTCTGTCCTTGTGACCACGCAGGAAAAAACTTGTCCTCCAAACTGATTCTAGAAGCACTCTGCCCAGCTGTGGAAGGTCCTAGGGAATCTGAACTGATCTCATGGCCACATACAAGTAGCAAGAGATGCCACAGAGCTGAGGCATGCCTGTAAGCATGGATATCAGAGAGCTCAGCTCTATGCAGTCCTATATGTTCTGTTTCTTAACATGCAAATTGGTCCCTCATGACATATGTGATTTTTAATACCTTTACATCGCATATTCATTTGCAAAGTTCTGAGGGGAAGAGCAAGTGATTTTTCTTGTTGCTGTCTTTTCTCTAACCTTTAAAAGGAACCTGTCTAAATTCCTCTCTAAAAGGAATTTTAGGACTGAAATGTTTTTTGGGACCCCAACCATAATGTTTAGGTTAGGACTTCTAAAAAGCAGGATTTTATTGTGACATTCATAGCCCTCTCTGCTTAGACACTGGTGTATGTGTCACAAATGATTTCCCGTAAGGGAACATTCAGGTTCCATATTGCTGTCTTTTTTTTTTTTTTTCTTTTAACGGAAACCAACCTGCAACACTCCCAGACCTGAAGCTGCCTGGTGGTAAGACCCTACATTTTTTCAGCATCAGTACAGATAGAGCATACAGACCTCATGTTTTGTAATGCACAAATTTCTGTGCCAGTAGGACTTTGCATTATCAACAAAGGACTTGTTGGATTTTATTCCACATTTCAGTGAATATGGAAAGTAACTAAGGGCAAATTCTTCTGGTTTTTGGAATGTTACGGAGGAAGGAACTATGGCAAAACACTAAAAGCCTTCGAGAATAATTTTAGATTAATCCCATCTGTGTGTTTTTTAACAATCTTGCTCAAGACATTGTTGTGAAACTAGCCTAGGCTAATATACTTCTACTTGTAGTTTGTTAGTTTCTGCTTCATTTTCAGTATATTAAAACTCTTTCAATTCTACTAGGGTTGAAGGTCTGAGACAGTTCAGTAATGGTATCTTGTTATAGAATCACAGAAAAATAGAATCAAAAGGAATACAATGATACTTTTTTTTTTAGAAGTTCCTTTGGCCCTTATCTAGCAATATCCTTCAAGTAGCAGGATGTAGCCATTAAAATCAATATATGAGAACTTGGATACCTTGGGCGTTTTTTCTTATTTAAATTAATAGCACAAGTAAGAAGTAAACCACCCAGTGCCCTGGTTCCTCATGAGGTTTTCTGTGTTATCAGTGTAGTCAAGTGCAATAAATAAACAAACTCCATGTGCTAGTATCAAGGGCTGATCTAAATTGACCATTTCTAATGAATTATTTCGTTACCAGCTGGAAGAACGGATGATTTATTGTCATTCCTTTCTGGTTAATTCACTTGTAATAAAGAACATACGAAATAGAGCAGATTGACAAGTTTTTTTAATCCATTGGAAAAAAATGACTTAGTGAGAAAGTGGGAAGTTATTGTGGGAGTTTGATCTGTAAAGGCCCAGGGAAAATCCGCTGTGGATCCCAGTTTGGCGTTTTGCACTGTGTATTTATTTATGTTAGTGTATATAGTGTTTTCTTCTAGCAAATCCTAGAATTCTGGCGTGGGTTTATTCAGACTAATCCACTTTAAATCAAAGGAGATTTTACCTGACTTGTAAGGTAAGTCTTGTACTTACTTTTGTAAGAAAAATAGGAGGAAGGGTTCCCTCTCTACTCACAAGATAGGACATTGGCGTGCTCCATCGGAGAATGCTGCTGTGGTGCAGGCGTATTGCCGTGACCTGCTACTCCCCTCACCCTTGGCTTTGCTCCCGGTGCCCAGTAGGGCCCTTCTGTGCACATGTCCGTTACAAGTCACGAACAGTCTCTCAGTCACAGAGGTCACAAGCTTGAAGCACCCCGCGCCTGGGAGATACAGTCCCCACAAGCCACGGAAAGGAGGGCGCAGGCACCCCTTGCCCAGCTGGGAGCAAGCTCAGCCATCTTAGCTCAGCCCCCCTCCCGGGGCCGTGATGGCTGATTTAGGACCGGGCGGGTGCCCAGGTGACTCCTCTGCTCCTCCTGCTCTGCCGGGCTGGGCCGTTCCGGCTGCTACAACCGTTCAGAAGCCGCCGTGCCCGTGCCCGTGCCCGTGCCCGTGCCCCTGTCCCTGTCCCTGTCCCTGTCCCTGTCCCTTCACCCGGGCGGCAGCGGGGTCGGGATTCACCTCAGGCGGCGCGGCAGCCTGCACGCGACCTACCCGGCCTGCGCGCGCGGCGGCGCCCCCTGTCGCCCTGCCCGTACGCACGCCGCGCACGGTGTAGTGTGGCGGCGGGTCACGTGACGGCGCTCAGCTGACTGTCGCGCGGGCGGCGCGGCGGATGGCGCCGGCGGGCGCGGGGGGAGCGGTGCGGCCTGCTGTCACGGTGAGCGCCGCGGCGGGCGGGGGGTCGGGCACGGCTCCGGCACCGGGTTCTCGGCTCACTGCCCTTCTCCCGCAGATGAACGGGGCCCCGCGGGACGCGGCGGAGCCGGCAGCGGTGTGGGAGCGGCCCTGGTCGCTGGAGGAGATCCGTAAGGGCAGCCAGAGCTGGTCCTTGGCCTCGGACGCCGGGGTGAGCGGTGCGGCCGGGACCGGGCCTGGGGCCGGGCCTGGGACTGGAGGGGAGCGCGGGTCTGCCCCGAGGCTTGGGGCCGTGTACAGGGAGGTGCTGCCACCCGCTGGCCCGAGCAGCGGCCGGGGGTCCGCCTGCCCGCCTCGGGCAGCGCGCGGCGGCAGCAGCCCGCCGGGGCACCGCTGGGCGGCGGGCGGGGGGAGCAGCCCTGGGCAGCGCCCGGCGGAGTCCCCCGTTGCTTTAACCATCCGGTCCGGGCGAGAGAACTGAAACGAGGAGTTGGCACCAAAGGAGATGCAAAATGAAATGGAAACGGAGCAGGATGAGGCTTGGTCCTAGGTGTACCTGGGAGTGCTTTAGTCTAAATTGTGTGCGCTTTGATGCTAAGTTGAAGTCTGGGGTCAAATCTGCCTGTGTCATGAACGGTGCCGAAATAAAAAAGGAGTTGGATGCTGACTAATGCTTTCCTCTGTTGTAAACAGCTTCTGCATTTTCTACAAGAGTTCTCACAACAAACCATATCCAGAACTCATGAAATCAAAAAGCAAGTAGATGGATTGATTAATGAAACAAAAGCCATAGACTGTCGCCTTCATAATGTCTTCAATGACTTCCTTATGTTGTCCAATACGCAGTTCATAGAGAACGTGAGTATGTTCTTGTATCCCATCGAGCTTCTACTCCAGACATTGGTGTTGCTCCTTACTGTAAGTAAGGGGCAACAAAACACTAGAGAAGTGAGTCGACTTTTTGGCAAGTCTGATGTTGATTTAGAGATGAAGTAGCTTTTAATAACTTTCTGTTAAAGAGCCTCCTAATTCCTTCATGAGCGATGCATTGTCCCATCTTGGCAGATTCTCATTTGCCTTTTCTGAGGTAACTTCCTTCCTTGTTTATATGTGACATAGAGATCGGAGTTTCGTTTTTAGGACTGTGAACGAGTTGGGATCTCTGAGATGTCTTGGTATATCTTTACAAGTAGCATGAATGTAGCTGCACTTGGCTGTCTAAATATGAGGAACGTTATACTATGCTGTACATATGCCCAGTGGTGTTATGCAGTTGATATTAAAAGTGTTGGACTGCAGGCAGTTGTCTGTTATGTTTGGTCATAATGAGCATATTTCTTGGTTAATGTTCCCACTTTATGAATATTGCTATTTTAGAAAGGTAAAAGCTTGACGTGAAAGCCTGTTACAACATTGTATCACTAGAAGCATGTGTATAATTAAGATGTAGGGCTCTAATAGTCTTTCAGATTTGTGGAGGGTTTTTTAGCACTGAGTTTTATCGGGTGTTTTGTTTTGGTCAGCATTGTTCTTAGGCCACGCGTGTCTCATCTGACTGAAGCCATGATGCTGTTATTGGAAAGATGCTGGCAGAGGACAAGACAATGGAAATCTGGATTTCTGTTGTGGGTCATTTTGGTGGTGGTGCTGGGTTTTTCTCAGAGCTGCAATGTCTTTTCCGGCCTACCTTTGCTCTTCAGCATAATGATTCTACTGAGAACAGTTTGTACCAAATGTCTTAAATCTTGGATGCTTGAAGCTGTTTGTTCCCAATTTTAAGTGCACAGAAATAGGTCCTCGTTTCTAGTTCTCAATTTAGTTAATGTGAGAGATTTGCCCCTTCCCAAGGGATAACTGCACCTGTGTTTGAGAGATTTGGATTTAGGTTTGCAGGTCCAAGGGGGTTTTTATTCCCCTGTCTCCTTGTAGCTGATCCTACAAAAGAGTGCTAAATGAGCTGGATGAGAGGGATCATCAGAACAAACTGAAGGCTGAAAGAGGATGTGAACCTTCTCTGTAAGTACAGGAGAAGGGTAAACGCTAAAGAAGAAAAGCTATTAAATGACAGAAAACAAAAGGAAAATAGATAGCCCATAAGTAAACTTAAGTTCGACTTTGATGGTTTCTAGAATAGCTTTATGTTAGGGGCATTAAAACAGTGCTGCTTTTTAACACATGCAAGTCAATCTGTGAACAGTGTTAAATGGTCAACTTGTCTTCCACTAGTGCAGTGACATTTGCTGTCTTGAATTACCTTAGCTGGATTGAGGGGCTGCCTGATGGTAATTTCAGGATGATGACTTCAATGCGTGAAGGAGGCTATGAAGATGCTTGGTGTCATCCATGGCTTCTTTTTTTAAATATGTAATAAATTAATGTCTAATTAATTACACATTAACAATATATTTTATTTTGTTGGTGGTGCCTGTGGTTTAGCTCCTGCAGCAGCATGTTGTTCTTACTTGAATTAATTCTGCTTGACTTTTTAGAGAGTCTATGATGAAGAAGTGGAAGAGCCTGTTCCCAAAGCTGATGTTGGAGACAAAACAGAGCAGGTAGTTAACTTAAGCTGCCTGGAGTGCTGGCAATATGTTTGCAGCTGTTGTCTACCTTATAATTTTCAAACTTATTTTGTGGATGTTTACAGCTTACGATCCAAACTGTTTCCTTTCTCCTTGAAGTCTCTCTGTTGTTAGTAAAACGTAACGTTAACGGTAACATTGGAGGCTGCTACAGTGTATGATGATTTGTGAAGGCCTTCCCAAGCTTAATACTGTGTCCAGTAGACAAGACTTATGCGTTGATTTTCAAATGGCTATGCGTGGTTTTTTCAGCAAGAGAACTGAGGCCTTGGGCCTTCTTACTGGATTCAGAGGTAGTGAATTGGGGAAGCAGAATCTGACTGCAATTCACAGGGATAAAAACTCAGAGAGCTTTTTATCTATCTTACAGTCTAGGTATAACATACCATAAATGTTCCCTTGATGGGCTGGGAGCACAAATAAGATAGTACTGTGCTGGTGTGGATGTTTATAACATCTCTGTTTCTGGGAGTGATAAAGATCAAAGGTTGTGATCGTCTTTCTCTTACATATAGCTTTCATTGTACTAATTTGAAGTTAAAATTTTGCACGTGTGTGGCAGTGAGATTGAGTCTTGAGTAAAATTCAATGACAATGTGTTGTTCCTGTTACTAAAGGAAAAGACACGGGAACAGAAAGAAGCCGATCTGATCCCCAAAATCCAAGAAGCAGTGAATTATGGGTTGCAAGTTCTGGACAGTGCATTTGAACAGCTAGACATCAAAGCAGGCAACTCTGACTCAGAAGAGGAAGAAAGTAATGAAAGGATGGAACTAATACTTGAGCCAAAGGTACAGAGACCTATTCTGTCTGGGAGCATGGGTTTGCATTTGGCTTTGTTGGACTTCCTCTTTGCTTCTGTCAGCAGTATCACTGTGTTGGTATAAAATTGGTATTTGTTACCTAAAAAGATTTGACAACTGCATCTGAAGGAGAAGCGCTCCTTGCTGAGCTATTCCTTGTGTAGCCTGCTTGTCGCGCAGTTGGGTTAGTGTTAAGGTACGACACGTTAAAGGGAGTTAATTGTGTGTTAGGCAGTGAACTTGCAAAGGGAAGCTGCAAATCTGGGTGGCGTGGGGCCTTTAAATTTCATGCTTTTTAGGTACAAACAGTATCTTCATAGGTGGTTTTTACTCTCTCAGTAATTAAGAACCCTAGGTGCAGGATTTGGGATAAGACTGATGCCTGCAAGTCTTTGCAAGGATATTCTTCTGTTAGATGGCACCTAGAAAACAAGTTGGGACCACACAAATAGAAGTAGCCCCCTTCTTTGACAGTGTTTAAAAAGGAATAAACCTCAGCTGGTCCACCCAGTTGCATGCTGACTGGAAGCATGCATCTGGTGGGACTCTCTTGAAACAAGCTTGTGTCTTCCTTGAGTTAAAACAAGGGGTTAAGAATTCTGTCTTCATCAGCAATGTAGAGCTGTTCCTAGATGTCAGAAAGACCTGCTGTTTTCTCTTTCCAGGATCTCTATATTGACAGGCCTTTACCTTACTTGATTGGCTCTCAGCAGTTTATGGAACAAGATGATGTTGGCCTTGGAGATCTCTCTAGTGAAGGTATGTGCTGGCATGAGTTTTTATTCCTACGTAATTTCCTAATCTGAGACTTTGGTCTGTTTTAACTCACAGCCTGGGTTATGCTGCATAGTGTTCTTGCATGTTTAGAAGCACGCTGTGATTAGCTGGGTAAAAAAATGTGCATTGTGCTGTGACAATCACTTTACTGATATGCAAAGCGGTAACTTCTCAGTAACTTGTGCTCCATGTATTAGAAACACCCAGTGCTAAAATTTCAGCAGCTTTCAAAGCTCTTCCAAACCACTTGCTTTTCCAACTGATTTTTAGTTCTCTTCACAAAGCCTTTAAAGTTGCTGTCAGTATGCGTGGTGACCACGTTGCTCTGTGTACAGATGTCGTGTCTGATCTTAACTTTTCTGTTGTCGTTTAAAATAGAAGGATCAGTAGACAGTGATCGTGGAAGTGTAATTGACAGTGAGGAGAAAGACGAAGAGGTAAGTGACAAGTGACAGTACCAGCTGCTTTGCACAAGCATTCATGAGTGCTTGTTTGTGTGTGAAACCATTAGCTACCTTGCTTTTTCATGTGGGGTCTTAAAATATATTGCAGAATGTCTGTTCCTAATGTTGGTTGTGGTAAATGTGCTTGTTATTACTATACTTATGCGGTAGTTTTCTCTGCAGCTTTTCAGAGGAACAATAAAGTGGTATTGGCTCTAACTGCTATTAGAGTTGAATACTTCGAACTGAAATGTTTTATTCCAGTCTAATTTCACTTTGTGAAGCAAATAAGGTTCTTATAAATAATTGCATTTATGGAGAACAAATCTGTTGTAAATTACAGTTATGAAAAATGGGATGGAGACTAAGAGGAGCAAGTTTAAAGGTTAAGTAATGTACGTCCAGGCTTTGCCTCATGAATCTACTGCATTGGACTATCAATTTCTCATGTGTTTTGCCTGCCTTGGCTGGGATGTCTCTGCTTTGTAACTGTGCTATGAAAGCACTCCTTTTATCTTGAGGAGTTTGGTTTTGGTGTCTTTGCTCAGTTAAAGTTAAATTCCTTTTGAGCTACTCAAATGCGCTGTTGGATGGAGTTTGCTGTCTTTGCTAAATTAGTAACTTTCTAGTGAGCTCTGTTCATAAAAATGGTCAATAATGGGGAAACAGTTCCTTGGTCGGGTCACGGTGAGGAGATTTGAATGTCCAAATATAAGCAAGTTCAGAGCTTCTGAGCCCTCTCTTGATTACTGGACAAAAATAACGTGTGATACTTGTCTTTGGGTCTCTTGTGTTCCAGGAATCAGATGATGAATTTGGAAACCCTAGTGAAGATGACCAAAAGACGGTATGTTTATACCTGAAAGTCTTTCCAGTTGTGACACAGTGAGGAAGCTAGAAAGAGGAGATAAGAGCGCTAGACGATTAATTGTTAAAAACTTTGGTTAAGCCTGATTTGTATAACTTTGTATGGGAAGGTTGTCCTGGCCAGGTGTCACTGTGTTGTGAAATTGAACCTGGGTTGGGTTTAAAGACATACTTGCAAGCCATCATTAAATGCAAAGCATATGTGTTATGGCATTGCCTGATGTGTGTTTTCTTCAGGAATAACTTTGGAGTCATAAGAGTTCAAAGAATCTACCCCAGGAAAATATAAGTGTCCTGTAGGATTATTGGGTCTATAATTAAAATTCTAAATTTGCTATGCAGGAAGTAAGGAACAATGCAGTTTGAGTATGACATGAAATCAAAGATGTGAACAGTATTAAATGTTTGAAAAGTGAAAAGTATGTCCATTTGGATAACGAATGGAAAAGAAATGTTTAAACTGAAAAATTCAAGCCTGACTTTAATTGTTGGTAGTATGTGGTAATAGGAGAAGGAATCTCACCCATGTTTATATGTGCCACTGCAAGAGGTGTTTATTCTGGGGATCCTCCATCTGAAATGATTTAGTACCAAAAGAACAATGTTTCAAAAAGCAACCCTTTTTTTTTTATCTGTTTTGATAAAACAATGTTACAAAAGCACTCGGATGTTACATTAAGCTTCATAGGATAACTTTGTATGCCTGATGTATTTTAAGGTGAACAAGTGCCTTTGTGTAGTTCGTGGTGAGGTCACTTCTGGGCCCTTGTCCCTGCCAGCCCCCAGCTCACAATTCACTTCATCTTTTTCTTTCATCCCCTTTTTCTTATTGACGTGACTGAGGCCAAGATGTGGGCATGTGTTGCCTGTCATTCTGCTATTTTTTACCAGCTAACCACAATGTTCCTGAGTTAAGGCTAAATACTAGGTTTTTAGTGGAGAGGAGTTTGTAAACTAAGGGAAGCAGGACAGCCAGACCAGTTCAGGCTTGTGTATAGAAGCGGTACACTCCTTGTGAGGAGAGACTTGGTGTCCTCAATTGTGTCTGTGGTCCAGAAGTGTTCAGTGACACAGCACAGGGGTGTACTAGAGGATGCAGCAACTTGCTTGGAGCTAGAGGTACTCCTTCCTTACTTCTCAAAAGCCGTGACACACCCCAAACTGGCTGAATGTTTCTCTCCTTTCAGTAAGTTTGCTTTGAATATTTTGTCTAAGCAGATGTAGTTCTGTGCTTGTTTTGTATGCCAACTTCAGGAGAACACAAAAGGGTATTACTGTTTTTTAGAGGACAGCACAGATAAGTGATGAAGATGATTATGATGGCTGTGATCTCTTTGACTCTGAAAAAGAGGAAGATGAGGATGGAGACTTAGATGAAAGCACAAGGCCTGTAAGTAATTGTTGCCTTCCTGGAGAGAGATTTGACTTCCCTCATGAAAAATCTGTCTTTACAAGGATTATAATGGTAGCTCTCAGTTACCTGGGATGGGATCCTGTTGAGAGGGCCTGTAAAAATCCTGAATTGTCTTTCAAAATGGTAGTTCAGGCTTCACCCCTTTAAACTAGGGGACTCCTGAACCCTAAGATGCCATCAAAGCTGTCTTTGAAGGTCATTAAGAAATTACTTGTGCATTTGCATGTGGTAAATGCATCTTGCTTGTCCTGCTCCCAAAATGAGATGACATTAAAAATTATGTGATTGTAAGGGACTAGAAATGTTTTGGGTTGTTTTTTTTTTTTTCTTCGATGCTTGCGTAATCTGTTAATTGCTTTCTTAATAGAAAGCTGCGTTGCTTCTTCTGAGGGCTTCAGTCAAAGTCTAGACGGGACATTGTACAAGTGAGGCTGTAGAATACACTATTTATAGTTGTAATTGCATCAAGTTGTTAACTGGATTGTATATAAGGAATATGCTGTTATTTGTCCCTAATACTTAGAAGAAGAAGAGGCCAACATCATTTGCAGATGAGCTGGCAGCCCGAATCAAAGGAGAAGTGCCGATCAAACAGGATGAAGAGCATTCATGTAAGTTAACTCTTCAGCTTTGATAAGCGCTTGTGAGATAGTGGGGGTCTCATGAGAGAGTTGTACAGGACCTCTCTCAAGTAGTTATTCTTGCAGCAAAGCAGCAGTTGAAAATAACTGCCTGAAATTGAGGTGGCAAGTGCTTGTGAGCCTGCTTTTGACCTGTAATTCTGAGAGCATGAACAGACAAGAACAGTGTGTGTGCATGTTCTTCTGTGATTCAGTCAATCAAGCTAGGTCTGTGGATACCAGAGTATAAAACCTACCAGCTTACCTTGTTCAGTTACAAGGAAATCTTTTGTTCATTGAAATAACCTTGAGATGGTAAGGCCAGAGGGAATAAAACTCTGGCTTTGCCTTATGTAACTGAATCAAGGATAATACGTCTAGAGCCATTTGAGATGCTTAAAGGTTCTGCGTGCTCTGTGTGGGATCTGTACCATCTGGAATGCTGCGTTGCTCTCTGGCATCTCAGGTGACACTAGTTTGTATGTGGGCAACTGTGTTGAACCCATGGTGTCTGACATAATGGTGCTATTACAATTTTAAGTGCCAATTTTAGAACTTGTACTTCATAGAATTGCTTTAGTGGGCTGATTCATATGAAAATGTATAGGTCAGCTTGGTTAGGTTCTCTTTATCATAAATTGATCACAAGCTACAAGTAAAGATGGACTATTTTATTTACGTTTGGAATTTTCCTCTTAAAGCCCTGTCACCAGAGACTAAAACAAGGAAAACCTTGAAAGAGAAGAAAGAAGTGAGAGCTCCATCGGATGGTAGGATTTCCTCCTCTCTTGTTTTTGAATTGTGGGCTGGAATGTAAGACACTGCTCAGGAAACTGCAGCATCTACTCTAGAGACTGGGTGGGATTATCAGTGAGCAACCTTCAAGGTGAGCGTGTACAGAAATCTAGGTTCTGATGTGCATGTAACACAAGGCTAGAAACAGGCCTAGTGAGAGTTCCTCCCTAAATGTGCTCTTGTGGAGCAACCATATACAAGCCAGTGGGACTACAGCAGCTTCTCTATATGTGTCATGTTTATGAGAGACACGTGATGGAATCAAACCAGTTTTAATTTTTGTTGTCTTTTTAATTGCCTTCCTAAAACTTGGTCATTTGTGGTACAGCTCTTGGTTCTTGTGCTTTCTAGATGAAGATGATGACATCTTCAAGCCTCCTAAGTTGACTGATGAAGACTTCACACCATTTGGGTCTAGGGGTGGTCTCTTCAGTGGTGGAACAGGTCTCTTTGATGATGAAGAGGTGAGAATTCTGGAGAATATAGAAATGGGAGTGTGTGTGTTCCCGTTAAAATTAAAAAAAACAAAAACAAAAAAACCCAACAAACCCACAAAAAAACAAAACAAAACAAAAACCAAACCCAAAAGATCCTGACAAATTCTCCCCTCTGGAAGGCAGGGAGAGGAAACAGTATTTTCTTGCTCAGTAATAAGCATAGTGGAACAGTGTAGCTTTCTGGTGGAGAAAGAGAGCTACAGAGGTCAGGGACTTATGTTCTCCTTGGCACAAAGCCCTCTCTTCTGCAGTAGTGCTGCTAGAGATGCAAGTGTTTTCCTATTGTTACATTAGACAGGCTCTAATTCATCAGAGCTTACTCAGCACCTACCTCACTTTTATCTGTGGAGAAAAACCAAATGCCATACTGTTTGTTTATTTTAAAACAGATGATTTCTTTTAAAATCCCTGTAAGAATACTGAATTTTGTCATTCTCTCGTTCTCCCTGGGTATGGGAGAAGTTTGAGAGGAAAGAGAACGTGATGTCCTTTCCATTTTATCTTTAACTAAGAATATCCCAACAGAGATGCTGTTGGGTTTCTCTGTCTCTGTGCCGTTAAAAGTTCCCTATTGCAATTATGTTATGTTCTTTCATCTAGCTGTTGTACAATTCCTGGGTTATCTGCACTGGCAAGAAAAGTTCACCTTAAGCTTATTCTTGTGCTATGTATCTATAGCTGACTTGAGGAAAGAATGGCACAAAGTTCATTTCTGACCTTATTTTAGCATCGTTTGTGCATGTGAATGGGGAGAGAAACTCAATGTCAGGGATACTTAAGATTTGAGAATCTGACAGTGCAGGGTGTAAAACAACTGGTTGCCTCTGATTTTATCATGCAGCCGACATTGATAACATTCAAAAATAATCCATAATAGTAGCCAAACTGTTGCCTTTGTGGGATGTTGTGTTCCTTGTTGCAACCAGAACAAAAGTCAGGTGCTCCTTGGAGTTGAGGAAGCTATTAGACTGAAATTTGGAAGGAGACCTCATGTACAGCTGACCTCAAGCTCGTCACGCCAATCTACTAGAATATAACCAACACGCACTAGAGATGGCCATTGTGTGAAGGGAAGAGGATTGTTCTATGCAATGCTTTCCCCTCAAATGCAGCCTTTATTGAAAAAAAATATTAATGAGCTTTCTTTTTACGTAGCAGCCAACAGCTTTCAAAAAAAAAAAAAAATCCAGTAGTGCAAGCCAGCTTTGTGTCTGTGCAAATTCAGATGAATCTATCACCAGACCCTCTTCATTACTTATTGCCAAGACTACTTTTCTCATCTTGTAGACACAGGACACCAAGCAGATTTGTCTGTGATTGTTGCCTTCCTGCATATGCTTGTTCTTGGTTTTCTGTTACCTGAAAGTTAATCATTTAGGAAGCGTAACTTATCTTCACTTACCTTGTGTAATGGAGGAGGCCTTACTGTACCAGAAAGCAGCCACAGTTGGTCAACAGGCAAACGGTAACTGACCAATGTGCAATAAGTCACTGACATTCCTGCTGCAGCCCTGCGCTCCCCAACTCTTTCCTAAGTATTGCTGCCTTCTTTCCACAAAGCTTTATACAAAGACCATGCATTTTGAGTCTCCAGGGAGAAAACCTCTAATACCCAACATCCCACACAAGGGAGGCTTTCAAGTAATTAAGTGGTCAGTACTCACAAGATCTGGAGGTTTCCTGGAAACGTAGGCTGTGATTCTCCGGGAGGATCAGCACAGGACAACTGCAAACTGGACACACAGACTTTTGTGGGAGTGTCCTGCAATGCTTTTGATCTAGAACACATATCTCTGCACCATACTGGTGTCTTGGAGTCTCCTTAGCAATGATATAAATCATTAATCTTAACCATGTGAAGTTCAGGAGTATTTTATTTATTCAGAAGATCTGAATTCCTCTTTCAAACCATACTGTATAAATTTCAGTAAGAAATCTTAGAATCAGGACCTAAACAGCTGTACATTAATTAGTGTAAGCCCGTGAGGGCAAATAAAAGGTCATTCGTTCTCTGCAGTAAACAGACTGATAATCAGTGTAAATTAAATTTTAGAAGACAGAAAGCTACTCTTCTGAATGTATGCTTGCAAGTTAATGCTTGAGTACCTAGGTTTCAATCTATATGGGCAGACATCCTTTTGAGAAGGAAGCAGTGGTTACCTCCTCTGTCTTGGCTTAGAAGTGGATATTCTACATGGGAAAAGCAGCAGCTGTCTTTTGCTACAAAACCAAAATTCACCACTTCCCCACCCCTTTGCATTTTCATCTACAATCAGAGCGATCTTTTTGCTGAAGCACCAAAAGGAGAAGAATCAAAAGAGAGGGAGGAGCGAGTCCCAATAAGTGAAGGTAAGAACAAATTGTTGTCTCCTGTAGTCCTGTCTATGCTGTGATTTATCACCGCTAGTGGCTAGACTGTTTTGTTTCCAAACTAGAAAGTCTGGAGTAGCAATTGTTGGCAAGTCTTTTCTCCTCCCCAGTCTTAATAGAGAACAGCTGTGTTTTCCTTGAATTTTAAATGTGTTTGTTCACTATGATCTCTTACACACACCTACTCTCCTGGAGCTGAAAGGATGTCCTTACTGATGTTGGCAGAACTTTCTGCGTGCATTGGGTTCCTGCTGATGAAGAGTACTTTGCAAGATCCAGTTGTGTGTTTCAGTGGAGTAAAGATTTCTTATTGCAGATTAATGCATATCTGAGTTTGCCATTATCTGCATATCTAGACCTTTAAGGAGTGTGAGCACACGTTCTGTACTGCATCAGCTTTTTCTGAAGCACTGCATTTGACAAATTTTCAGATATGGGTTGGGAGACTAAGCCATTTTGTTTTGAGTGTATTGTATTGAAGTGGTTTTGAGTGTGTGAATGTGAACTTTTGTAAATCGTGCTGTGGGTAAATGTATATCATGTTTATAAGCTTCAGTAGAGCTGTTTTATGGAGTTTTAATGGCACAAAAATATCCAGGATGTTCTTATATATATATCTGCAAAAAACCCAGAAGTTCAAGGATAATATCTAAAGAGTTCTGAGCTGTTGAGGAAAAACAATGGAGCTCAAAGACTTCTCAGATTCCTATTTCTATGGTAGGGTTCTGAAGGATTTGACAGTATAAAACAAGTGCATCCATTTGTATTGTACTTCCTATGATTTCAGCATCCTCTACAAAGTCCTTAAAGAAAGTTCCTGCAGGTGCAGTATCTCTGTTCCCAGGTATGATTCATTCAATAGCAAATTGCTTCATGCACAGAATGCTCTCTTCTTTAAAACCTGATGGAGGGGTTTTAAAGAAGAAAACTGTCTAAATACAGCATCACTGCATTGCTTGATCATGTGCTTAATGACAAATACAGGTGCTTCTGCCATGCTAAGCCTAAACTGCAGCATGCTTTATGGATAATCAGGATTCTGTAGGACCTCTGAAGGTAGATATTGATGGCAGATCCTTTAAGGGTGTGTGTTACTTTAACTGATGTTACACAGTTTAAGTCTGCAGTGCATGCAGTCACACCTTCCCTCTGTACTCTGAGAAGGAAATGTATTTTGATCTTTCAGATTTGATCATATTCCTTTAGGTTAGCAGAAGAACAGTTTAAACATCAAGTTCCTATATTCTTGTGGCACAAGTAAATAAGACCAGTCTTGTTTCTTCAGTTTTGGTTAGGAGAATCTGCATACGTAGGGAAGGACCAGATCTGTAACTTGGAGCTAAAAAAAAATAAATTATATTAAGATCCCTGTTCCATATCAGACTTCAAGCTGAGCGATGAAAAGAAACGTATGTCACCAGTCTCTTTGAATCAACTGACGTTGATTTCTCTCTCTGTGTAGGGTCTTCACCTGATTGAGTTACCTTAATTTTAAGTTTTGCCCTTTTATTAAGAAAGGCATATTTTAAGACTATGGCTTCAGTTAACTGAGCCCTCAGTCAGCATGATTTTTAGAGTAGAATGTATACAAATACAGGCTTTTTACTCCAGGATGAAGGACAAACATCAGCAATGCTCATTCTACATAATTCTAAGATTTGGTAGCAAAGTTTAAAAGAGCAGATTGAGGTTTTCTTTATCCTTCACTCTTTCTTGGAGTTACTGTTGCATAAACAGTGAATTTCCCATCATTCTAACAGTGTCCTGCTCTAGTTCATCAGGAATTAAGTTATATGTAACATTTATTCAAAGTCTTCGGTTGCTCCCTCTCAGTAACTTGTAGACAGGCTAAAGCCACCTGAGAAAAAACAAGACTGAGGCTCCTTTGCTATTCAAAATCACCGGATGAACACATTCCCGGTGAACAGTTTGTTTAGGAACTTCAGAATGTTTAATAATTAATCAAACTTTGTGGCTGTATTCCTGTCAATCCTGTGGCACTTCCTAATTGCACGGTACACTTTTTTTATAATAAACTCCTGCTGTGCCAGTCAAAATTCATGCAGTCTGCTGACTTTTTAACCAAAAAGTGGTCGTTCTATTTTCTGCCAACCTATCAATTAAAGCCGCTTTTTTTCTTTTTGTTTTTTAACCATTTCCAAGCACCTATACATATGGAGCAAAAGACAGGCTTGGAACCAGGCTGCCGGTTTTTACCAAAAACGCTAGAAGTGTTCACAGACAATCTATCAACATGCACATATCACTGAAGCAGGACCTTTCCACACCAGATGTAGAAGAAACAGTTGTTACCAGCTTACTCTAGTTGATCACTGCCATATCTGAAGCTCACGGGAATCTTGGGACCAAACTCAGCCTCATACTGCAGTACTGCTATTGGTCTTGCATGACAAGTGCAGAACTCAGTCACCTGTCCTCCCTTCTCCTCAAGCACCTCACCACTCGTCCACAGTGGTGTGGCTTACTATTAGTGAAGTAGGATTCTGGTTTGGGAAGTCCATAGGGTGACAGTGTGGGACTGCTGGGTCTGGAACCCAGCTGCCGTTCCTAGGGAAGGTGACCAGGTTTGAGGAAGAAGTGATGGCAGTGAGAGTGATCCATCTGTGACTTGGCTTTATCAGGAAGTTTCCAGCTAACGCTTTTGATGCGGCATTGTTTCAGGAGTGGATTAAGAGTTGCTGTGATGAAAACTCTGCCTGGCTCCACTTAACTATAGCACAAGTTCAGCTTTTCGGTAACTGACAATGATCTTAGTGTGGCATTTTTTCCCCCGTCTGACCTGCAGGAGGAAGTGATGTGTTTAGTTCCACCGTAGTTGTGGAAAAAGACAAGAAACCTGCAGCACAGAGCACAGAGAAAACTCCTAAACAGCCTGGGAAAGTTGTTCTGTTTGACGATGATGACGACTTTTTTGTGGGAGCAACTAAAAAGCCTCCAGATTCAGGTACCTCTATACATGTGCAGTGGAAGGTTAAACATTAAAGGTCATCAGAATTAAAACTGATAGGAATCAATGAGTTACAAAATTCAGACCTGCATCACTGCTGCTTCTGCTTGGGTTCTTGGGGTTTGGTTGGTTGGGGTTTTTTTCTTTTTGGTTATTGGCATTTTTTTTCCTCAGAGTGGTGTGGGACTGGTTTATTTGTATGTGCTCTCTCTTAGGATGCTTCTTCTACTGATAGGGCAGTATCTAGTCTTGAATCAGGGAAAAGGTATAGACCTTGTTCACACAGCCTTGAATCCTTCTGCCCAGCACTGCCTTTTGGTAAGCTCTAGGCCTTTAGAGATGCTAAACCAATATGAAACACTGTGTTCAAGCATTTAGAGGTAACGGTTGACTCTATCACAATGCTTGAGTGCATTGTCCGTTACCAGTGCTCTCAGGTAAGTGGTGTTTTACTTTGAGAGCTTGTCTAACTTTTTCTCTTAAAGACTTCTGGTGTTGGTCAGCTTTAAAAGAGGGAGCATTGTATCTTTCGTGACTCTGGTATCTTCTCTTCTTCGGTAGCGGCTGTTCTGTTCTGGTAATTCCCTGTTTGCTTTGTCTCTTGATGCAGTCAAGTCCGCAGCTGACTTATTTGATGATGATGATGATGAAGGTGACTTATTCAAGGAAAAACCTGCCATTCCTCCTGTGGTTGCTGGCACAACTAAAGAAATAGAAAGCCGTAAGGAGAAAGTCATGGAAAAGAAGGTAATGGCATATAAATAGATCTTGTGGTTAAGGTTTTAGGAAAAAGTTGAAGCTGAAGTGGTCTTTCCGTGTACAACACTATGGAAGTGCCATATTTGTGAGGCAGAACTAGGTTCATAGGGTCTTCCATGACCAGACTGCTTCAGGGACCCTTAAATGTTGTTTGCCTCTCAAAATTTGGGTATATTCGAGGTTTTGGGGGGGGGGGGGGGGGGGGGGGGGCAGATTGGAGGAATGTTATTAAGGCATGATTGAAATAAGAGCAAAATGAGAAGTCTCTGATTGTAAAAAATGTTTTATGAAATTAATGGCTGAAGTGAAGCCAGTCTGACTTAAGAACCTTTGGTTCTGTGCTGCAAAGACTGTGTTTGCAGTTATACCAACCACTGATAGCAGCTTAACTGGTAACCCATTGCTTGTATATATTGTGGGAGAGGAGGGTGGGTATCACGGTTCTACCTAAGTATATACAATACTTGGAGTGTTCAAAAAGCTGTTTTTCAGCTGAAAACTGTTCAAGTTGTAGAAAGCTCTACGTGCTGTCCTGAGGACACAAGTACAGAGAGTTATAAAAGTCTCCTAGTTCTCACTCTGCTTTCATTTTCAGAGCAATATCTTGAGGAAAGTGGTAGTGCTCTTTGTTTCTCTCTGAGCAGCATACAGTGCTGGGGAAGTCTAATGCAAATTGCTGCAGAACTTTCTCCATATTACACCTGAGCACAAGGGCCAAAGTCAGCTTCTATTTCTGATGCAGTGCAAGAGTATCCATGGTCAATGGAGCTGGAGCAGTGGTGGGAGGTCATCCAATGCCATTGTTCTGATCTCATAGCACTTGGCCTTCCTGGAGAAGAGCATGGGAACTGATTCAGCAGTACCAGTCCTGCTCTGTCAGGAAGCGAGGGCTGTTTTATACTCCACGCTTGCTGACAGTAGTGCTTGGGTCTGGAATCATTCTGAGTTTAATGGCAGTATAGCTGGTGGCAGGCTGGGGCTGTGCTGTGCTAATGCAGGAAATGATGGCTGACACAAACTGCCCTCTTCCTTTACGAAATACAGCTTGTTAAAATAATAATTTTCCGTTAACTTATGAGGCAGCCTGGTATAAATCTCTGCATGTATTTTCTGCCGAGAAGGATGGAGGTGGGAGGGGAGATCTATGGCAAGACCTGCAAGTCACTCCTGCATAGCTCTGGCTGCATGAGAAGACCTCACTCAGCACGTGACTTTTGGACTTCAGCCCATGGGTGACAAGCTTGTGTTCTGTCCCTTCAACTGCTGGGACGCTGCCTCTTAGAAAGGGTCATATGATATATCTGCCCTTACTGAACGTAAATAGGTGCTGATGAAGTGTCTTTATTTGTCCTAGAGTCAGACATCTTCAGGTGATGACTTCAAGCCTTTATCTGAAACATCTCCAATAAAACAGAGGGGCCTCTTCTCTGATGAGGAGGATTCTGAAGTGAGTATCTCTTTGATAAATCTGTGCAGAAATTCTTGGGATCTGAGTCACCCTGACTTCAGTCCACTTGTATCTGAGGACTCCTTGTTCATCTATAGGGTTAGGAATTCTGACATCCATGCATCTGGTCCCAGCCATCCTGAAAGTTCCTTCTTGCTCCAAGACTGAAATCTCTTGGAATGTTTTCCCCAACTTTAGAAAACTAAAATAGTTTGGTATACACAGGCATAAATTGAAAGCCTGAAGAGGGGAGGGATCAGCAAATCAAGAACAAGAATCATGAAAGACTGCACATATTTAATATTGTATCCTTGGCTTACAGTTAGGAATTAATCTGTAAAGCTGAGGAGAAGTCCATGTGGAGTTGCAGGTGTTGGTACATCTGAGTAAGACAATCTTTCCCTACTTCACAGACACACTAAACACCCTTTAAAAGGAAAAATGTGAATGTCATAGAGTCATAGAATTGTCTAGGTTGTAAGGGGCCTTTCAGATAGAGTCCAACCATCAGCCTAACACTGACAAAACCAGACTAAACCATGTCCCTCAGCACCATGTCTACCCATCTTTTAAATACCTCCAGGGATGGCAATTCCTGGACAGCCTATTCCAATGCTTGATAACCCTTCTGGTGAAGAAATTTTTCCTAATATCCAATCTAAACCTCCCCTGGTGCAACTTGAGGCCGTTTCCTCTTGTCCTATCGCCTGTTACTTGTGAGAAGAGACTGACCCCCACTTCTCTACACCCTCCTTTCAGGTAGTTGTAGAGAGCGATAAGGTCTCCGCTCAGCCACCTTTTCTCCAGGCTGAACAACTCCAGCTCCCTCAGCCACTCCTTACAAGACTTGGACTCAGACCCCTCAACAGCTTCGTTGCCCTTCTCTGGACCCATTTAGAGTTCTTAAATGTATACCATTGCTTTGCAAAGTGACATTTCTTTGATTTGCACAGGACTTGTTTTCATCAAGTAAAACTGTGAAGTCCAGAGCTACATCTCTCCCCGCCAGCAAGTCCATGACAAAAGCTCCGCTCTCCTTGTTTGATGATGATGAAGAGGTGAGTACCACTTCCTGATACTGCCTGTGTATGGGAACCCTCATGCACAGTCTGTTGCAAATGCAGGAGAAAATATTCAGAAGTTTACAACACAAAGCTTGTAAATGGAGCACTAAGAGCATTACATTGATCTTGCATTGTGTAGCAGTTCTGACCATGTGGATGGCATTATGGAGGAGAATGGTCGCAGGGACTCTTGTGGGTTCTTGGTGTCTTTTTAGTATTTTGCAGTCAGTGCATATCATTTCTGGACCTAAACGTGAAGAATGTTATCCCTCTGATAGGACTAGGGAACACTGAGCAATAGAACTGATGTGAGCTTCAAGAAGCTCTTTTATTCTGGCCCGTGGTACCTACCCACATGGATGACTTCTTGCTTCCTTTATTTCACAGATGGTCAATTTCTTTTTCTCTCACTTTTCAGAGTGTAAGAATTGTGGCTGCTAGTGTAGAAACCGAGATCAGAGCCCAGTTTGTGCAAGAAACTTAACAAATTTGAATTAGTGTGTGCTTTTCTTATCTATCTTACCCTCTTCTCCCTCCCACATCCTCCAGAGGGCTTTCAACTCTGGGCCTGCAGCCTTCATGGTGAGCTAAATTAACCTGAGACAAATGGGGGGCCTGCTAGAGCCATAAGATAGGGGACTTCTGCAAACTCAAGATAGAGGTTTCCTGTTCGAGATGGGGCTGCTTCCAGCTCACTTTTCTGAACAGGGCCTGTTCAGAAACAACTGTCAAGATAGTGGAACATTTTATGATGTGGTGATGTCTCTGGTATCTGCCATGAAGTTTGTGTTATGGAACTGAAGTTCAAGTTGAGTGGAGAAAAGCAAAAATAAACATCAGGTAGTGAAGTCAACGTATGCTTTCGTATATTCTGATGCCTATATAATAATCTGCATGAGTATCTTCAGGTGAAAAGTCTTGGTTCTTGCCCAGTGGTAGTGGTTCAGCTTGCCTGTTGCCTGTCCTCTCACAATAGGATTCATTCTCTATTTCATTATGTAGATGTAGAAACAGTGCCCCATTGTGTTAGGTGCTGTGCAACTGAATTGCTGTGTGGTGGTTTTGGCTCGTGGTCCAGCCTTTTGGTGGAGAATCTGTGTGCCAAAACCAGGCTGTGTGCCTACAAGCTTCTGGTCTATCAAATGCTGTGTGCATAGAATTCCCTGTACCAGAATACTGTAACACACTTGAAATTGTCTTCAAAAGGGTTCACAAAATACCATTTCTCTATCCTACTCATCTGAGAAGTAAGTGGCAACAGTGTCTCACATGCTGATGACTTCTCAGTGAGCTTTTCATTGTGGCTTTCTCTTTTGATTTATTATATATATTTTTATTTATTTATTTATTTATTATTTTATTTTAAGGATCTCTTTGGTGGGGTACCTGCCAAGAAGCAACAGGAAAAAACCCCAGAAGAGAAAGCAAAACAGTCAGAGCCACTCAAGAAAGCCGCCAGCTTATTGTTCAGCAGTGATGAGGAGGTACTGAGGAGTAAGATTTAATTGAAAGGGTTTACTGGGGTTTATGCTGGGCAAAGCATAAAACTGTGGAGACGGGAACTACAACCAAACTCTGCTGTGTACATGTGCCCCGTCTGCCCCAATCCTGTAACTTGTTTACCGCTGAGGAAGCTGTCTGATTCTTGGCTCAAATTATCTCAAGATCTATGTAACAGAAGTCATGTGGAAGATAAAATTAATATTTTCAATGTAATTTATAGAAGGATCGATAGCAAATGGAGGCTGCTGCCAACAAATCTGATTTAAAAATGCTAAAAGGGTAAAACAAGTTTGCTCTTACTGCTTTAATTTCTGTAAGGGAAATTTGGCAGTTTTGGGTAGATACGTGGTGAGTTTTTCTTTGTTTTGGGTTTTTGGGGTGGGTTTTTTTTATGTGTGGTGGTGTTTGGTGGGGTTTTTTGTTTGTTTGGGTTTTGAGGTGGTTTTGTTTTGTTTTTTTTACATCTAGGGATGGGGAAAAACGAAACACAAATGATTAGGCTTCCCAGAGAGCAGCCCTCTTCTAGGGATGGATTAGGTGTTGTCTTGCATCTTAAATGAAAGCCAGAGACACTAAGTAAATTAAAAACTTGTCTGGAAAGTCTCTGAATTAACTCACATGAATAGGATCCAGACTCTTCTTAGCCCTCTTACCCCCAAAATTACTCTTTTGTGTAGACTTGATTTTTATTACCTGTCCTCTAATTACTTGTTTAGTGGATACTAGTAATATCTTTAGATGCATTTTTATCTTAATGTAGAATAAACCAAGGTCATACTTCAACATGCCTGTAGTCCCTTTCAGAAAGGGGAGGAACAGAGGTGAGGAATGGGGCAAACAACTTGAAATGCTGGGAATAAGAAAACACACAAGCCAGGAAACCCTCTCAGCCCTGGAAATGTTTCCTTCTAATGTACATTTTTGACTTGTTCAGTGGGTAGACTTGATTAAATGCGCTGGGGTTGAAAGGGGAAGTACTGTGATTGAAAGTTGTGGAAATAAGAAATGCAGCATCATGCACTCTAGTAATGAGGGGTCTTGGGTGTGGGTGTTGTGTTTTTTCTTGTTGCTTGGCATTGTTTTTTGGTTTTTTTTCCCCCTATACATCAAACGTGCTAATTATTTAAGTGTCACAAATCAGATTCTACTGGGTGACCTTACTCCTGTGACTGCAGTTGACACTGACCTCAGTTGTCAAGAGCAACTATAGTAGTAAAGTGTGTGTACTCTGTTTTGCTGGGCAAATAACATGTGCCAAAAGGTGGCCAGGCCCTCTGCAAAGCCTGAGCAATGTCTGGCTAACACAAAGGTAGGAAAATAAAGTAGTAGAGAGATGCAAGAACCACCAAGATGCTGAAATGTTTCTGCTTATACGGAAGATGGGAAAGTGGCTTTAACCAAGACAAAAGAAAACTTAAGGGCTCCTTATTTTTAAGGAACATTGGAATGTCTCCAAGCCAGCTAAACTTCCTTCTGAAGATGACCGGAAAGAGGACCCTGCGAAATCAGCTAGCACTGTCAGTCAGGCTAAAGCTGTGAAGAAGACGAGCCTCTTTGAGGAAGAGGATGAGGAGGATTTATTTGCAATCACTAAAGAGAGGTGACAGTCCTGGGAGGGGAGGGGCATTTTTTTCAGAACAGCCCAGCAGTGCCCTCAAAACTGGACAGACCCAGGCACATTGCAAGTGTTCTTCCTTGCTATTGTTGCTGCGGAGGAAGTAGAGGTGTGTGAGTGGGAATGGGCAGGGCTGGGCTCTTTTACCTCTTTTGTATCTGTGGTGGGTCATTCTCCTCGACACCACTGACTGCACTGGGCTCCATTTCCGTACTTGCAAGATAAAATCCTCTTGACCTCTTTTTATCTTTGCTCCTGCAGAAAGCTGTACAGACAAGGAGGGAGGGTGGTAGAATTGTTGAGACAGTGAGGAAGCTGGACACTGTAGCAGGGACCACTTATTGCAAATGGTGGCCCTCAGTTATACTTTTAAACAGATGCAGTGCATGGCCTCTGAAACTTTTGCACCGAATATTCCACTTTCTCCTCTCTTTCATCGCAGCCAAAGAAAGCCACAGAAGGTGTCATTGTTGTTTGAAGATGATGCTGTTAACGGAGAATCACTCTTCAGCTCCCCATCAACGCTACTTCCTTCAGCTGCTAAGGCTGCAGTGGTACCTCCCTTTCTTTTAAAACTAACGTGGAACACTTGGTCTTTTTATAGTCTGTTGTCCTTGTTAACTACTGAATGTAAGACTCACTCGTTTTAGACAATGGTAGTTCTAGCAAATTGGGAATGGGAACAGGGCAGACTGAACTCTTACATGTAAAGCTTCTTAATGCCATCAGCCTAATAGAGATTTCAAAATTTTCCAGACCATTAACCCTAAACTTCTTTGGTTTATGCTAAAAGCCCATCCTGAGAGTATTTTGAGAGTTCTCAACCATAAAATACTGTTAAAAGGAACAGACTAGAGCTTTACCCTTTGTGTCACCTCAGTCCAAACTGATTCGGTTGTGTCTTCTTCAGATGTGTCTACAGGCACCCTGTGTTGAGGGTGCCTATGCTATCTGCAGTCTTACAAGCTTAGCCCATAGTGTATTGCCTGTCTGACTGTGCTTTGAAATTGAGAGTAGGAGTTGCAAAAGCTTAACACAGCTGTACCTGTAGTGGGAATTCCTATACGTGTGTGTGCTGCCCCCCCTCCTTTGCCTTTCTGCTTACAAGGAAAATAGTTGTCATGGCCCATAAAGATAATAGGCTTGGGAATAGAAGAAGAAACAGGCAAGCCATGGTCTAGCTGCTGGCAGTCACGGGAAACAGTGCACCAAACAGACAAGATTCTCAGGGCATCTGCTCTAAGCTTGCAGCTGCTTCCTGGCACTCTCAATTGGACTCAAGAGCCTATAATACTAGAAATCAAAAGCCACGAACCAGAATGTCCCATGGGAGGAAAGTAGAAGTCAAGCATGTTGACAGTTTCCTAGATCCCTGCAGAAGGCAAACTGAGACTCTGCTGTCCCACAGCAATGTATGCTTCTTATACCCACCAATTTTGTGTCAACAACATCATCTTAATTTTGCAGGAGAAAGTAAAACCAGCACAAGCATCACCTTTCTTTAATGAAGAAGAGAAGGAGGAAAAGGAAGATCTGCCAGATACAGCAGCAGAGTCTAACCAGGTAGAAGATACATTGTGGTCTTCAGAAGAGCCTGGAGCAGTTCCTGTGCCTAGAGGAACAAACGTTGCAGGGCAGCAAACAAAGGAAAAAGTGAGGGATTTTCTTACATTGATCTGAAGTTTGGTAAAAGTTCATATTTTTTTTTTAAAAAAAAAGATAATTTAACAGCGTGGCTCTGGGACAGAATTCTTTTTCTAGATTGCCTCTTCTATTGCCAGGGAGAGAGTAACTCTGTCTCCGTTTAGCAAAATCACTTGTCAGTCAACCAGCAAATTGATTAAATGGCATTTAAAAGCTGTTTCCCAACTGACATACATGAGAGAATTGCTTGGAGGTTATTTTGGGGCAGGGGGAGGAATCTGTTTCATTTTTCCTCCAGAGTTAGGTAACCTTTATTCACATGAACAGAGATTTCTTTTAAAAGATAGCCTATACTGATGTGTAGGCTTTGCTTCAAGCTCAGTAACTTTGTTTCAACGTAGTCTGATGTATTATAAATGGTGTTGGAAGCAGTGGCTTTCAGGATTGTGAAGTTCTGGGCAGCAGTGTTACAGAACAGCACTGATGTGTATTATTGAAGAAGCTTCATCAGAACTTGGACATGGTCTGAGTGAGTGATTGTTGGGGATTACCAGGTGATGAATTTCCAGAGTAGTTATCATGCATTGCACTTTCCTGAATGTGTTCAAGGTTCAGGTAGTGCTGCCCACTCCAAAGAATCCCAAGTTGCATGAGTTAGGTCCCTCAGAGATAATGGCAAAGCTGCTTAGTGCAGCCTTGTGTGCATGTGAAACCTGACATACGGATGAGGAAGAAACCTTATGCAGGATGCTGTTTATCAACAGCGCTACAGTGTAGGGTACAGGGGGAAACTTGTGTTCCCTTCAGAGCCATAAAGTACGTTCTCTTTTTTTATCTACTGTCTCTTGCTAATCTCCATGTTGCTATTCTGTCTACCTAGGAAAAATGAGTTGGGTATAGTTGTCTGCTTGGTAATGGATTGCAGAACTCTGACCAATGACGGCATTTAAGCTGGAAAGTTGGTGGTTTTTTGAACAAACCTGAACTAAATAACAGGCTGATGTGTTAAATTTTTTATTTTTTTATTTTTTTTCTTCTGTGGAGCCTTTTGCAGCAACATCCATGGAGCCAGCGAGCAGTTCAGATCTGTTTGCAACATCACCACCAGCTCTGGAGAAAGATATCAAGACCCAAGCTAAGAAAGTGTTAAGCTTGTTTGAGGAAGAGGAAGAAGAGAGACTGGAAGATGATGATGGCTTGAAAAATGCACAGAAAGAAATTGGTGTGGTGAGTCTAGGGAAGTTCTTGAACACTAGGAAGTAATATTTTTACCTCTACTATTCTAGGCGAGGTTTTGTTTTTATCCTTCCCTCTCTTCATGTCATGGAAGCTGATCTTTTTCTATTTCGAAACTTCTAGATTCTTGGGTGAGAAATTATTCCTGCTCTTCCCCATGATCCTTGAATCCCTTTGTAAATTTTTCCATCCCACTAACTCAAAAGCATTTTGCTGCATGCTAGTGTGAAAATAAATTCTGTACAGATGTTTTGGTGCAGCTAGTTGATGTCTGCTGTACAGAACTGATTCCCCAGTTGCCACTCAAGGTCAGAGTTACTAGGAAGTAGAAGGATGTGGAACTTGAAGCCTTGTCGTTTATCTTTTTATTTTCTTTATATTGTTGTAGTTTGCTTGGTGGATATATACCTGCAGGCTTATCTTTGGCAAAAATAACTTTAATTCTATGTTTACTTCTGTTTTTCAAGTATGTGTGTTCACTTTTTTTAAAAAAGCATCCACTTGCCATATTCTTGCTGTATGGATTTCCTGATATATCATATACCATCAAGAAGTAGACTTTGAATCTTCGGCAGCAATATCCTTGAATTCATGGTGATGTTATTGTTTCTAGTTGATGCAGATGTACCAAATTTTTTTCTGTAAACTTGAAGTCATGTCAAAAAGTACGTACGGTGTATCACAAGGTTTCGTCATCTTAGTGTGACCATGTAAAGTAGGTTGTCAACTCTAAAGGCTGTACACACTTTACTCAGAAGTCCCTGGAGCTGAATGAAATAGATGACTCTTGGAGAAAAACCCCTGTTTATAGCTGCTTCTGAGTTAAAATGGATTGTTACCTTAAGCGCTTAATTACCTGTTGTGAATGTATCCTGTGTTTGGTTTTTTGGGGGGGGGGGGCGGGGGGCGGGGCGGCATGTTGTGAGATGGTTGCAAGAAGCCACATCTGTCCTATGAATTTGAGAAGATACAAATCCTTTCAAATCTTTCCTTCAAAGCACTCATCTGTCAGCATATAACAATCACAAAGTGATTAAGGTGCTGAAATGCATATCCATGCAAAAATCAGAATTTAGGAACTTGATCTTTTTGATAGGCAAATCTGAAAGGTGCTACTATTTTTCTTGCTTATCTCAGCTTAACATGCATTTCATGTGTGAATACTGCTAGATGTGCATTAGGTTTTCATGTATCTGGGCATAAACAGCAGTTCCAGTGCTCTGAAAATGTGACCCGGCTTTTGATATAAAATTAAAGCTGGTGCACAGAGAGACTGAGAATGGAGCAGTAATAAAAATCATAGGACAGGGTGTATGAACCGAAAATAGGGTACTAGAAACTAGCTTTAGTAGGCAGCCCTTTGGGCTTCTGGAGACTTGAACTGGGAAGGAGAGAATCAGGCTTTATTCTTATGATTTCTGCTCCTGCTGCTTGGATTTTGAGTGTGATGTTATGCTACTGGACACTGTCATGCTCTTAAGAGGCATCCTTTTTTTTGCGTGGGTCCAGATTTGCAGCTGATATTGGTTGGTTTGTCAGATAGTGGAGGGGCGATATGTTTGACTGTCATCCTTCCCTCCCGCCCCCCGCCACCACCAGCAAATTTGAAAGTACAAGTTCTTGCCAAAGGCAGACAGTATGTTCCGTTCTGCATTGTGGGGGTGTGTTTGCTTTAACAGGAGAACAGGGAATCTAGAAACAATAATAGCTTTACAGGCATTCAACTTGGGGCAGGAGGGATGTTTTTATTTTATTCTTCTTTAAAAAGGTAGCTTAGGAAGATAATTAACCAGATTCTCTTCCTCTCGCTTCTCTGTCCTGCACCCTCAGCTGAAAAATTGAAGGTGTAAAAGTCCTACTAAAATACATCCTTACTGTACAGTCATGACAACATACTTAAAACCTTTTTTTTTCTTTTTTTTTTTTTTTTTTTCCTTCCTTCTAAGGAAGCTTTACAGGTAAATAGTAGCAGCTGGATCTCAGGTCCGCAGACACAGATACATTTTGGTTAATGTCATCTCATCAAATTGACATGTGAATACAAATAATTACATTGTAAGTTTTGCAAATTTGGTCAAAGTAAAATATATAAATGGCAGTTAAAGTTGTATTTTTGTTACCAGGGTCATAGTGTAGCCTCAGGTGAATTGTAACATGCCTTATCACTAGGCAAAGAACCTCCTTAAGGAGGGAGTTTCTCACTGTGTGGTCTCTCTCCTTCCAGGCTTCTGAGAAGACTACTCGGCCCAAAAGCACCGGAGTCTTTCAAGATGAAGATTTCCTCTTCAGTCACAAACTTCAGAAGGACAATGATCCAGACGTCGACCTCTTTGCTAGCCCCAAAAAGTCGACGGTGAGTTCAAAGTCCTTCTCTGAACCCGCTATTTAAAAACAGTCTTTGAAGCACGTGGCCTACTGGTGTTCCTTGTTTGAACACACTTAGAAGTCCCTGATTTCCAGGGAGGGCCAAATGCTAATATCACTTCAGGCATCACAGGCTGAAGGAGATCTGTTTTTGACCTGTGACACATCTTTTCTTTATCCTTTGTCTCTTTAGTCTGCAAACCCTATCCTGAAGCCATCATCTGGAGGAGGGCTTTTTGGGGATGACGATGAGGATGATCTCTTCAGTACTGCTAAAATAAACCCTCCGGTACCTGTTCCTCTACTGTAAATTGCTTATATAAAAGACAGTAGAAAGAAGTGTATGGAACGGATTTTTTTTCCATATATGTTTCAACAAGAAATTAAATGACTTCTCACATCTTTTTGAGAGAATAGAAATGGCCATTGTGACCCTGAAGATACAGGGAACAAACAGGTGCATTATGTCTCCCAGAGCTGGGATGAGAGGATTGGATTCTTTTTGTATACCACTGGGCTGGCTTAGGTGTAAGAGAACACAACTTTAGTCTATTTTCATGTCTATAGCTGAAAGTTAGGCTAGAAAACTGGCAATAGTTCCTGGAAACAGTTTCTTTGAGGACTGTGGAAGGGGTGGTCTTAAGTAATTAGTGCTTGACAGCTATATATGGAGCCTGTTTGCTTGAAAACATAAAAATAGCAGTGTTCCTTAGCTAGCTTTATGCTTTTATTTTCCCTGCTGTCCTGTGCATGAGGAAATATGTATGCATTTGGAAGTTTTTTGAAACTCTCATTATTTATTGTTAGCACAGACAGCAAAGGCTGAGATAGGCTAAAGGAATGGAGGACTGGAAGGCCTTTGTCATTGCAAAGCCAAAAGGCAATGCCTATTATGCATTGCGAAGTCAAAAGATGTGGCTAGTTTACTTTTCAAATAGAAGCCAGATTTTTAAAAGCTTGGCTCTTTGCTTTCCTTTTTTTTTTTTTTTCTTTTTTGATCTGCAGACCATGCCTTTTACCCAATTCATGTTGACTTGTGCTCTTAATGCTTTCAGAAAATAGCTGAGAAGAAAACATTTCAGGCCAGTACTGGTCCTTCCTTGGAGAGTGGTAACCTTCTAGAAAATGCTTTAAGCGCCAAACAAGATGAAGCTCTGAAGGCAGTAACTATGGAGGCAAGTACTTAAATATTGTGCCTTGAACAGCATGCAAAGAAAAAGGAGATGTATCATTTTTTTTTAAATAAGTCTCTTGAAAAGATGAAAACTTATGCCTGGATTCACTGGCCAATGCATGGCCAAACTTGTCTCTGCTTATCAGCAGAAGCACTGTTAATAGCGAGAAGTTCAAATGCTATTGATAGTGTTTTATTCATTGCCCACGCGCTTATAAGGGCAAAGTACAAGGCAGTGAAGAACTACACATCAAGTCCAGTTTGACTGAAAAATGTTGTTCATTCTTCTTTGAAGTGCCAGTGTCTGTTGGAGTGAATGGGATCTTTAAAGCATAGGTAGGCTTTCTCAGAAAGGAGATCAGGACATGCAGCACAAATCCATGGCTCCTGAGAATCTTATTTTGGAGACTTTATGGTGAGCAAACAAGACTCCTACTACTGTCCTTAATCTTGCAGAACGAAGGGGAGGGGGGGCAGTCTAGATCTGAATTCTGGTTTGTGCCTCACCAGGGTTGCTTGGTAGATTTCCATCTGTAGGAGATTAGATTTTCATTGTGGGGGGTGAGTGGTGTTTTTTCTCTCCTGGGCTGAGAAACACACAGTAAGTCTGTAGGGCTAGTAATTAGCCTGTCTTCCCTTATGGTGAAGTATTCCTTGAAGTGTAAAACCACACTCATCTTCTGGTTTTTGTAGCTACTAACAGCCTGCTATAGAAATGATCTCAGCCTGTCTGAGGTTCAGCTGAACACCATATGCATTTAAGTGGAGAACGACCTCCTCAGATGCTGGGATTCCTCTGTCATGCTATCAAACCAGTGTCCTAACCCTTGCAAACCCTCAGTTGCTTCAGCCTGGCTGAAGGAGCTCTGACTGCTCAGTCACACCAACAGTAGTACAGCCTAGCTTACAGAACCATGGTAGACTACAAACCTGCGGAGAGCCAAACCTGGGAAGAGCAGCTTAGCTGATTTGGTTCATCCCTGAGTCCTAGAATTGACCCAAGTCTTCAGACCAAACAGCTACTCTTGCTCTTTTAATCTAGTCTTATTTCTGGCACCAATGGCCTGCTTTCTGTAGGGGAGCACTCACTTCTCTGAAGCTTTTTCCGTGCAGGCTGAGAGGTACAATTTTGTAGCCCGCTTGGCTTCTGTGTGGACTTCATTGAAGTCTGTGGCCCTATTATAGCCAGTCTCAGAAAGTTAATTATATCACGATCCATCAACATGACTTCAGAGAGTTTTAGGGGAGGGAATAAGCAAGGAGGGAGGGTAGCTGTGATGGTTTAATTTGGCTAGTGTTACGTGTGATGTGGAGAAGATGGAAGTTGCTGGGTTACTATGGCGAAGTATAATATTGGGTAGAAGGAGGGTGGAATGAAATGTGCTAATGAAGATGGGGCTATGGCATGTGGGGAACTGAAGTTGAAAATTGAGAGACTGTAGCTCTGGTGGTAGAATGTGTTGTTAACAAGGTATCTTCAGAAGAAATTGGTAAGCAGTGAGTTGCTTTCTGTAGATGTATTAAAATGCAAACTATGGTCTGGTTGAAAACAACTTGTCCACTTGTTTAATCCAGTGTAATTTCGTGCAGAAATCTACAGGTCCTGTTCCCATTAAAACCAAAGAGCCCTCATCTCGGATTGGAAAGCTACAAGTAATTAACTTTACTGGCATTTTGACTTTAAAAAAGAAAATAATAATCTTCCTTGCCTCACTGATGGCTCTCCCTGAAACAAAATCTTTTTACTTCCTTACCTTACTCTTGCAAATTTATTTTTTCAGATGGTGTATTTTCTATTACTTTTCCTGTTTTGCATGTTTAATATTATTCCCCCCTCACATTTCAAACCTGACTCTGAGCAACACTATTTACTCCCTTTGGGGCCAGAGGGTGGGCTCCGCTTTGAACTGCTATTCTTCTCAGCACTCTTTTAAGCTTGTTCAGAGACACTTAGGGGTTTGGGGTTTTGGTTCTGTCCCTCTTCTGACATGTAATGACTAATAACTGTCTATATCACAGTATCACTCCTAACATCAGAACCATTGTTGTTCTCAGAGAGGATACTGAGCTACATAGGTGCTTGGTCCGACATAATGTGGCCATGCTGTTCCTGAAGCTCTTATACAGAATAATAGTGTTGAGCACTCCACAGACTTAGTGAGACAGGGGACGTGGGAGGCACAGAAGCACGTAGGTGTGAGAAAGGCCAGGGACTTGTAGGAGTAGAACTTGAATGCCTACATGCACTAGTTCTTGCTGCTTCTCTGGAGACGTGCTTGCTCTTGAGTAGTATTAACATGAGCTCTTTGTGTGTATGTTTTTGTTTGCTCTGTTTTCTAGGCTAACTTAGCTATTAACCCTGCAGCCTTACTACCTGGTGCAGTGCCTAAGGTCTCCAATGTAAAGTCGCCCTTACCGGTTCTTGACACTCCATTGCATGAGCCCAAGGATGTACAGAACAGCGAAGTCTTCTCTGCTGCAGGAAACAATGAAGAAATAGGTGTAAGCTTTGATCAGCCTATGCAAGCGGATACCTTGCACAGCGCCAATAAGGTAACCTTGGTATTTAGGAGGACAGAAAGGGGGATTAAAAACACAGTCTGTCCTTTTGCAGGAATTTCTGTTTTAGTATTCAAGTTCTGCTACCAGTGTGGTCTACCTGAATCTAAATGGAGATGTGGAAATCTAATCTCCTCTCACTTCCGTGGACCACTGAAGAGAAAGTGAAGCCTACAACATTCTTAGCTCTGTAAGGGACTTATGTATATGCCTAATTCTGTGCCTTTTTAAGGTATATGTGTACATTCCCCAAATACAGTGGTTTTCCCTGTAGTTTAAAGGTTTTTTAGCATAACATCTTGTTCTATCCCAGGAGACGCCAACCTGAAAACCATCAAAAAGGCATCTCTCTAGGCTAACTATAAGATACTTTATGGACAGCTGCTGTGGCAAGATATCAAGAACACATCACTCCTGTAGGCTGACCTTTACCTCTTCTGTGGATGAAAATGTCATGTTTTCCTGAACTGTCACTCCCGATTCTTATTCAGACAAAAACTTCATTTTTAAAGAAAAAAAACCCACACAAAACTAAACCAAAAAGTGTTACAGCTTTTGACATGGCAGATCTCTGCCTCCTGACTCACTTGTTTTTTTTTTTATTCATACCTGTTACTTTATGGCCTGCAAAAGGCGTATTCTAACTAAAGATTTAGTGGTTCTTTAAAAAAAAACAAAAAAAAAACAAAAAAAAAAACCACAACAAACAAACCAAAAGCCAACAAAAAACCCCAGCTCCCCAGCTTGAACCATGTAGTTAAGATTTTGTCTAAGTGCTTATGATTTCATAAATCTCTTGGGTTTTCTGAGAGCAGCAATTTGAATAAGATAACTTAGGATCTAAACTTTGGTTCGTTCTTTCTTTAATGCTGTTGAAGCTGTTCATTACTAGATGAGCAGCAGAGGTGACTTGGGAAGATGCAGCAGCTGTGACTGCAGTGGCTGACATGACCCCATTGTGTCAAATGGTCTTGAAGCTTGTACATCAGACTTATGCGTTAGCATCTAGGCATAGTTGTTCCGAACAGCAGTATGTCCTGCACAACAGACAACATCCTTTATCATGGTACTTCTAAGTAGATAGGCTTGCAAAAGAATAGAGCTCCTGTGGCTACATATGGTCAAATTTGAATGTTCATTTTAGCACAGTGATGATGCATGTTAGTTTACAGAAGTAATCCGAGAAGCATCTCAGTAACTACACAGTGAATGTTTTTTGTGGCTCAGGTTACGGGTTTTAATTTTGGTTTTTCATTGCTGTTTGAACCTTTCAAGTTTGAGTTAAAGATGTAGATATATGCAGCCAAATGAACTTTTTTCCAAAGGCTGGAACAAAGCAACCTACCCAGCATTCTGGGTTTTTTTCAAGTGCATCTCCCTTCCATCATAATTTTCCCCTTTTTCATCCATGCTCTGATCAATAAAGCCCCACACTCTGAAGGCTGATGTGCCTCTACTATGATTCCTGTGATTCTACAATGAAAGCACATGGCTCCTTTAAGCTGCGTTACAGCATACCCATCCACATTGTCCTTCTACTTGAACACAGCAATTTACAAAAAAAAAAAAAGGGAAAAGGCAGTTGTAATGATCTGTTTCCTACCTCTGTGAATACTCCTGTCCATGTAGGGTATGGTAAAGGCTATAATGGAAACTTGCAGGGGGGCTTCTTTAAAAGCAAGCAGAGGAATGAACTGCAGCAGCCTATGCATAAAACGAAATTAAATGGAAAACATAATTAGTCATGACTTGGACAGAATAACTGCACTGCAGAAGCCCCTGGATTAGCAAACTGTCAGGCTGACTAAGGTATTACCTAAAGCCCAGGGGCTAGAGTGCCTGGCTGACCTGTGTTGTGACTCTATACTTGTGAGTGCTGTTGCTTTTGTGCCCCAATTCCACCTGCTGGGGAATGACCAGACGGCAGCAAATTAAAAGTCCTGGGTTATTTTTCTGAACCTTGCTGCAAACTACACCAAGCTTGAATGTCCCACTTGTCCATCTTTCCCCTTTCTGAAAAATGGGGAGAATGGATGATGCTGAGCTGAATGAATAGTTCCTGCTGCTTCCCCCTATAACTTAAATCAGTGTCGACTCAGTGTTCCTTGTTCAAGATTCCCAACAAAGCATTTGTTTAAATGTACATGTAGCTGTTTAAGTTACATAAATCAGAGCTGGGAGCAGAACTTGTAGTTAATTCAGTTTCAGGGTGCTAGTATGAAATGGGTAATGCATATTAATTGTAGTGTTGTGAAGGCAGACAAAGTGCTACAGGGAAACATAACAGGAATCCTAACCTGTTCTCTGTGAAACATGGGTTGTTTTCTTCCTTCTATGTAACCCTGCTCTGCTTTTACTCCTTTCTTGCAGACCAGGATCAAGGTTACAGGAAAACGAAGACCTCCTAGCAGAATGGCCCGCCGTCTAGCTGCCCAAGAGTCTGAAGAGAGTGAGGAGGTGGACAGTGCTAAAGAATCACAATTCTCTCTACCAAAACCGACGCCAGCAATAGTGAACATAAAGGAGCCTCTTGCTACTGAAGCAGAGTCCAAGGAAAACGGCTTTCTCTCTGGCTTGTCGCTACCAGCTCATGGCAGTGTTTTGTCTGCTGGGACAAACAAACTCCTTCTTCCAGAATCCACAGACCAAGGGGATGATCTCTTTGAATCGGAAGACCTTTTTGCAAGTAGCTCAACGTCCAGACCAGCTGTACAATCAGAGTTAAAGGAGGGAATGCCAGACAGCGTGGCTAACAAACCCATCAAGGGCAGGGAGAAAAAGACTGATCTGTCTGTTCTGGGTGATCAGGACAGCAATGATCTCTTCCAGCCTGCACAGCAAAAATCTTCAACAAAAAGCAGCCCTATACCTTTTTTGGAGGAAGAGGAAGACTCTCTCTTCACCTGTCAGAAAACTGGAAAAAAGGAGTTGAAATCTGCTATCCGTCAAACTGTTGACCCTACTGCCCAAGATATCTTTGAGGTAATGGTTGAGCCTGCCACCTTGGCCTTTTGTATCCCCTGGGCTTTATGCAGACCCCTGTACCTAGACACGGGCTTGATGGAGGCTGCTGGGTAGGATGGGGTGTGCAGGACAGGTAGTGAAGTAAGCTGTCAATCATGCTCTGCTGCTGGGCAGTAGAAACACTTTCTTTGGATGTTCACTCCCGTAGTAGCAAGAGTGGATTAAAAGGTGGAGCCTTAACACAGAGCAGGCATGTTACTGAATGGGCTGTGACAACATACCTGTGATTATGACCTTTTTTAGAGTAATAAAGTATTTGGTTCTTACCTATTAGCTTTCTGTTCAATGCACAACAGCTCAAATAACTCTTGTAAAAAAGAAAAAAAAGTTGGCAGGTTGGGCAGCTGATACAAGCCTCTGTGTGCTGTACTTGACCTGTGCACAATCCCACACTAAGGCACTTCTGCCAAGTCCTCCATGGGGAGAAGGGACTCAAACTTCTTGGCTTTGAGAAGGCCAAGGCTGTCAGTCTTCTAAACATCTCAGCTGCTGTGTACGGATAATTTAACTGTTCTCTTGAAGTGTGCTGCGTATTGATGATCTCTCTATGCTTTGCTCCAAGGATGATATATTCGCTACCGAGGCAATTAAACCAATGAACAAAGGAAAAGAGAAAATGCCAGAGACTAACCTGTTTGACGATAACATTGATATTTTTGCGGATCTCACCGTAAAACCAAAAGAAAAGAAGACCAAGAAAAAGTTGGAACAAAAATCCATATTTGATGATGATATGGGTAAGTGTCTAATGTCTTGCTGCTAATCTCATAATGTTGTCCTGAGTTGCGCTCATCGGAGATGTTTTAGAACCCTTTGCTTTCTTTTAAATTTTCAACTGCTCTGAAATCTCTGTTCGTCTTTGGATTTTAATGTTGGATGAGAACTTTCTAGATTTGTAGGATTAGCACAGCGTTTAAATGGTATGGAAGAGCGCATAAAATTCTTCTGAGAGGGGATTTTCTCACCTGTGGGAATTTGAAAATTTCTCTTGTCTGGAGTAAGAGACTAATCTCATGTTGTTTTGGCTCTAAGAGATACATTCTCTGTTTCAATTTGCACAGCTTTTTTTTTATCATACTTTCAGGTGAATCACTGATATGAAGAAGTTAGCATCTCTTCCCACCCCACCTTCACTGTTGTGTTGACTACCTTGGAGCCCATAAGATTTTGTTTACAGCCATGTATACCCAGAACAATTTACAAATACTACATCTGAGAGCAAAAGTTTGCCCTGTATCATTATTGAAAAAGCAGCATATAGTAATTTGAAATGATGCAAAGCATGCTCCCTTTTTGTTCTCCATCAGTGGAGGTATTGAAAGTCATTTAATCTTTGACTGTGTCGATTTGTTCTCAGACTCTTCATATTTATAGCTCCTCTTTAGGTTTGCATGTATTTCTTTTCTTCTAAGACAAAAAAAATTCCCTTCTCTAGCTTTGATTCTTGTCAGTCTAACATTCTTCTAACATATTCAAATTGAATCTGACTTACCACTTGGTTTTGCTTGGAGTGCTGTTAAGCATTCCAGCCTCATGGAATGACCTGGCTGAAGTCTAAATATGTTGGAAAACTTGCCAGAGAATGAACGTCTTGAGATTTCAAAACCTTCTCAATTGATATAAAAAAAAAATGACTTCAATGTTTGCAGGCAAGGTATTTGAAATATGTATTGGATGATTAAAATATCTTATTTTAATCACTTACATTTTTTCAGGTAGCCTATAGGAAATGAAAGAATTTCCCTTCTAAATACTTCGGCATGAAAATCCAGACCTCATGTTGAAAAAAACAGTCATAGAGTCCCACTTGAAAGTACCTTGGAAAATTAGCCACAACAGAACCTGTTGTTTGCACTTCCACTTTTGATATCTACTGTGCTGCTACAGTTTGTTGTTTGATATCACATCTGATCTTATATCTTATGCTATACCTATAGCATCTGCAGCACCCTGTATCTGATAGACTTCATCTTCCTCTAGTGTTGACTGTCTTGTGATGCAGCCATAGGTATGCAGCTACTTCGTGCCCAAAGCCATGGAGCTACAGAGCACCAACAGGAGCGTAGGGAAGATGCCTGAAGGCGAGGATGCCCTGCTGGCAGCAGAGTGGTGGAACTGGCACTTGCCTATGCCTCAGGTTAAGGGGTGGCTTAAGTCATCATGGTAGCATTTTATCAGGGCTGTATATTGTTGCCTTAGGGAATCTTTTCTGCCACAAATAAAACAGTAAGTGGGTACTGTTTGGGGGGGGGTGGAGGCGGCAAGCTGCTTTCCTTCGTTGTCCTACCACAGCTTCTAGCCACTATTTACTACATTTGTGTTAGGCCTGTGGTGGCAGTATTAGAAAAAACTCTTTCTCAGGTCTTTATCCTCCTAGCCTCCTCAGTCACCGTATGGCTGGTGACGCAAACACCTTGATTATCACCTCTACCTGTCTGGGAGAGCCTGCAAAATGGTGACTGACCTTTCTTGTGCATTGACAAATATTGTTTTCCGCAGCCAAAACTTTCTTATTCCTTAAGCCTTGTCATAAAATGTGAGTGATACCTCTGCTCCTGATGGCACTCACTGTACTTACCCTCTGCCATGAACCTAATCCATGTGATAGCTTCTTGCTTTGGAGTGATGCCAGTAGGGGATTACTCTGTTTTACTGCCTTTCTAAACTGCTCTTGTGCTGAAATGCTGTCCTGGATTATTCCCGTGTAATCCCTGTGATCAGCACAGTAGCAGACACGTGTAGCAAGAAGAGAAAGGCAAGCACATTGTGACAGGCTACTCCATGCTTGGCCTGTGCCCAAGGTCAGGATACAGGCTGCAGGCTGAGATACTAGTTTTTATACTCTGGACCAGTAAATGGGTTTGTATAAGACCTGTGTTTTCTTAATAGGGATTGAAAACCAGTTATGTGCCACTTACACTGGTGTTGTGAATCACTAGTGATCCCTCAGTCTTGAAATTTATTTTTTTTATCCCCTCATAGTCCAACTGCATAATCTGAGTATCCTAAATTTAAAACCTTAGTGTATAAGGAGAGATCTCTGTTGTATGTGCCCAGAAAACCTCAGGGCATCACTTCAGCATGTGTATGGTAGCAGCTCCATCTCTTTCCACGAGCACAGTCCTAAACATGAACAGCACTAGCCACAGCACAAACTGCAGGTCTGTGAGCTCTGCTGCTGGCACAGGGTATCCGGTTGTGTTTCTACATGTTGTTACCCTTCAGGAAAGAACTCTGTCTTAATAGCAACATGGTATTTTTCCACTTTGTGGGTCCTAGTTATTCATAACAGAAATGGTTGTATTGAGGAAGGTGGTAGGAGATCTTGATTCAGAACTGTAGATGGACATCTTCAATATTGATCAGGATGGCAGTTGTGGCTGTCTGCCTCCTTGCATTTTAGCTGTGCTCTGTTCTCAAGTGATTTATGCCATGTTCTTATTGTGCTGTAGATTAAAGACTCTCGTATGGCTAGTGGATGTCGCAACAGTAGTTGCTAGCAAGTACCATCTTTTCCTCTTCTGATTTTCATTGGCAATGATCTCTCAGGTTCCTCAGATGCTAATGTTCTAGATAAGAGGATGTTATCTGGCACTTGCATGATGGAATTTATTGTGGAGGCGTAATTTATTAGTACTTCTCAATTACTTATGAGAGCTTGAACATGTTATAAAATACAAGTATTATACTGCTCTACGGAGAAGAAAAAATACTCTTAATTTGACTTACAGTGAACAGCTCCCACGTATGTCCTTAAAAATGCATCTAGAATCGCAAGCAGCAGGAAAGCATTTGTTTATCACAGAATGTCCTTGGCAGTCACTGCTGTGTGCTGGAGACTTATGTACAATGTTATTCT
Source organism: Larus michahellis (assembly GCF_964199755.1). Taxonomy (NCBI): domain Eukaryota; kingdom Metazoa; phylum Chordata; class Aves; order Charadriiformes; family Laridae; genus Larus; species Larus michahellis. Next base: position 52,489,100 of record NC_133901.1, on the reverse strand, counting down.
GTTTGGCAGGCACTTCACATTAAAATCTTTTCTCTTTCTTTTTTCTTTTTTTTTTTCTTTTAGATGATATCTTCTCTAGCAGCCAAGTCAAGATACCCACTCCCAAAAGCAGATCTTCCCAAGCAACCTCAGAAGCAAAATCTGAAAGCAAGACACTGAGCACATTTGATGACCCGCTGAATGCCTTTGGAGGCCAGTAGCCAAGGCGAGCGTGTTGCAGAGATGAAGCCTTCCTTATGCCCTGTCCAGTACTAATACTCTGGATTCTCTAATCCAGTAAAGCTGAAATGAGATGGCTGTGGATATTTAAATGAGATTACCCATTTTAAATGGTTAGTATTCTCTTGCTGGGTCTAATTGTGCTAAATGATATATTTTTACAAAAAGACAGTAACCTCCTGCTATATTGTTTCCATGGTGCCCAAATGAATATAGCCTGTGCAATACCTGCAATGAAGTAATCTCTTATACGAAGTATAGTTTGTTTTATTGAACAGATCTATAGAGAAAATAATTGATAACTAGTAAATGGAGTCTGTTAAACCAGATCTGTTTGTATGTCTTACTTTGCTCTTTATCACTTGCTAAGGACATCTGCATCATGACTTGAAAAAAACCAAAACCACTACCATGCCTTGTCTGGGTCAGCTGCCAATCTACTGAGCTTATGTTAGGGTAAGGCTGGGTTCTGTTATCAGGTACAGCTTCTCCTTTTATGTAAAGCAGTTAACAAATCTAAGTGCAGGACTTGACACCAGATAGAGTTAAGGTATTTTGTATTGGCAGCTAATGTGGTCTATAAAAACACAATGGTTAAAAGCTCTCTGACAGAAAGTGTGTTACAGATGAGCACCTAGTGCCCCATGAAAACAACAGAAACATAACTTTGTCTTCTGTTCAAGTTGTAAGACGCTAAATGAGATTCTTCACCTGCCTGGATTTGCCAAAGTTTTGCAAATAACGCTTTCCAAAAAGTCCATCAGTACTGAACATGGTTGGTCACTTCCAGGTTAACAAGACAATGCGCACACCTTAGTGCAGAGACTCTGTTATGCACAAACGCTTTCTATCTCCTTTCCTCTCTCATCCGTAACACATCGTAGGCTGTTTATAGGAGGTTGCTATTTTGTGGAATCTCTTTTAACTGTCTGATGCATTTGGCTTAACCTTCTTGCTTCCTGTATTTTCTAGATTGCTCTGCTGAAACTGATGCCATTAACCATGCCTCATGCCCATTGTTAGACACCTGCTCTCCTGCATGCATACAAGCACAGCAAATGTATAAATGCAGAAGGATCAAATGTTTCTCTTATTTTACCAGTGACTGCTGCAATTCTGACTTTAAAACTAGATGTGCTGGGTTTTTTTTATGATAGTGATGTACTTTATCTTCAGATCTTAAGACTGTTGTGATCTCTGTGAATTTAAAGCATGCGCTGAGAGGACTTCTTTGAGAGCAATTCCCATGTTCACTGAAGCGCTTGTTCTGAGACATCTGCTTCAGCCTCTTGTTTCTCAAGTTGGATTTACTTTATCAGGCACAGTAAATACTATAGCCAAAGCATCTAGCACTAATGAGTCTAAAGCAGAAGGAAAGGTTGGAAGGGGTAAAGGAGAAACATTGCCTATTGATTTGCACCATAGGTGGGCCTGGCAATGATTCATTTTAAGTTGGGGGGTAAGTTATGAGTAGCAGCTTGGAGAAGAGTGTGGGAGCTATTTGCAAATGGGTGTCTACAGCGAGAGTGCTTGCACTTTATTTATAGGCATTGCATCTGCTGCATATGCCTCATACGTGGTTTGGACTGCCTCTTTACTCCTTTCTTCTGTGCTTAGAAGGGCTTCAAAGACATACTGTGGGAGAGAGGGAAAAGATGGTGAATTCTTCTATTTCTTTTCTTCATCTTCCTTTCTTCTTGGCCCTTCACATTAATAACTTCTATTAGCATTGCAAAGAGTGCTGTTCACAAGCCAAGAACGCTGGTGGCCAAAAGCTGCTGGAGTAGGGAAAAAAAAAAAAAACACTCATGCCTTGAAGTGAACTTTACTGAGCTTTCACATTAGAGAAAACCTCTTGATAGAAACTTGCACTATGATATAGATCAAAACCTTTCCCCCCCCTCCAGAATTTCTAAACTGGCACAGGGGAGAGTCTCTTGCCCCTATTAAAATGTGTGGTTCCTCAATTAACTCCCTGTGACAGAGTGCAAATCCTGGTCTAGATTAGGGGACGGGAACACCTCTCTTATGAAGAAAGACTGAGGGATTTGGGTTTCTTCAGTCTGGAAAAAAGACGGCTGGGGGGGGACCTTATCAATGCTTATAAATACTTAAAGGGTGGGTGTCAGGAGGATGGGGCCAGGCTCTCTTCAGTGGTGCCCGGGGACAGGACAAGAGGTAATGGGCACAAACTTGAGCATAGGAAGTTCCACCTAAACGTGAGGAGGAACTTCTTTACTTTGAGGGTGGCAGAGCACTGAACAGGCTGCCCAGAGAGGTGGTGGAGTCTCCGTCTCTGGAGACATTCAAAACCCACCTGGACGCATTCCTGTGCCACCTGCTCTAAGGTGACCCTGCTCTGGCAGGGGGGTTGGACTAGATGATCTCCAGAGGTCCCTTCCAACCCTATGGTTCTATGGTCTAGGCACTTCGCGTTTGGGAGGACTTGATCTGAGTGGTGGCTTTAAGTGAGTTTTGGGGCTTGGTGTGTCTGGGGTTTTTTTGTTTGTTTTTTTTATTTATTTTTCAAATTTGATAAACAATGGCATAATTTTCTGGGAGACTTGGTGTTGGAGTGGCCAGGGCTTGCTCAGCGCTCTTTGTCAGAGGGCCCCCCTACCTGCTATGAGCATGTACAAAACCACAGGATTTTGTTCCTAGTGCTGTAACTGGGCCTGAAACCGGACAGCTGACAGAGTCAGGGTAAGTCTTGCATAATTTAAAAACTAAATGGAAAGTAAAGCGGTTAATGTAATTAGCACCTCCTAATAAGCTAAGCTTGTTTTCTCTAGTGCTTTACCAGAAGGCTGTGATCATCTGAGAGAAACGCTGCTCCTGGAGACCAGCCTTCCATTGAAGTGGGAGCGGAGCCAAGCGCTGCCCTTGGCTAAAGGTGCCCGATGGCAGCGCTCCTCTCCCCGCCGGGGCCGCACCAGGCCCCTGTCCCAGACTGGAGCTGCAGCCGGCGCTGCGCTAGCATGTGTTAGCAGGCCGCGAGTTTGAGGTATAAATGTTGTTTTTATACGCTTGCCCTGAGGAAAGGCTAACTGCAGGGCCGGGACGAGCTGCTGGCGCCGCCGCCCCCTCAGCCTCCACCCCCACCTCGGGCGGGCACGGTGCCGCCATCAGCCCCGTTAAACTACAACTCCCAGGAGGCACCGCGGCCTCCCGGGGGGCTGTCACGTGACAGCCGTTGTTACCGGGGGGGGTGGGTGGGCTGCTCCATCCGGGTCCTTCCCTGCGCACGCGCCGCCGCCCCGCGTCTTAACGACCACAACAAACCGGCGCCGCGCGCGGCGGACACCCGCCTCCCGAGGGAGCTGATTGGGCGGGCGGCACGGGAGCGGGCGTCGCATTGGCCCGCAGGAGGGCGCCCGGCGGGGGTGTCATAAAGGCTTTAGGTAGGCGCGGAGGCTGCCGGGGAGTGAGCGGCGGCGCGGGCGGCTCCCGGCTTCTACCCTTTTCCCGCGGCGGCTCCCCCTCCATGAGTCCCGCCGGGGCTGGCGAGCTCCTGTGAGGCGCGGCAGGCGGGGCTGCGCGGGGGGAGCGAAGCCCCGTCTGCCCCCGAGCGGGCCGGTGGCGGCGGCGGCAGGTGAGGTGAGACCCCGCCTTCCCGTCGCGGACCGGCTCGGCGGCCTCCGGGCCCTCGGGGGTGCTGCTCCCGCCGGGGCCCTGAGGCGGGAGCGCCGACCGGGACGGGGAGGGAGGGGCGGTGCTCTGCCCCCTTTCCTCAGGTGCGTCCCCAGAGGGAAGGGGGGTAGTTTCCCCCCTGAGGGTGGGCCGGGGGCACGGGTGGTGGGGCCCCGCGTCCGAGCCGGGGCGTGAGGCCGCACCGAGGCGTGGTGGCGACGGTGGGGGAAGGGGGGGGGGGGGGGCAGCTGCTCTGGCTCCTTTGTTTGCGGGCGCTCCGCTCTGCTGGCCTGGGTCCGGCCTGCAGCGCTGGGGCGGGGGGGGAACACAGAGCTGCCGCCGCCTTCCCCGAGCCCGGCCCAGTCCCCGTTTCCGTGTCTTTCTGGAGTTCTTCCCCAGCTCTGACCCCGCTGAGGGCTCAGCCCTCGTTAGGAGGCTTTGGGCGTTAATATCGCAGGTCGGGTTGTCCTGTCGCTGGTGAAAACAGAATAAAAACACAAAGGTAGTAGGTAGGACCTGGAATGCTGACTGAAGCTAGAGTCCTAAACCTGTGCTATTCCTAATATCGTTTGTGGTTATATCTGTTGTGTGACCTAGGTACTAATTTACTGCTTCTTAATAGCTATTTTGTTGTTCCTCAAAAATAAATTGAAATTCTCTTTAACAGCTACGTTCAGATGTTGTTAGAACTATGCTTGTTTGCTTTGTAGGTGAAAAATCCCAAACATGAACAGCAATGCACCACACCTGTCCTCAAAGCTGACTTGGCTAGAAGTGGAATGTGGTTTCCTGACAGATCTTCTTACAGAGAAGTTGTAAATCCTTTGTAATGGCCAACAAGAAAGAGCCTCCTTTTTTCAATGAAGATAATATGGGACCGTTTCACTACAAGCTTCCTTTTTATGAAACTATGGAGCTCTTCATTGAAACGCTTACAGGAACATGCTTTGAACTGCGAGTTTCCCCCTTTGAAACAGTTATTTCTGTGAAAGCTAAAATTCAAAGACTGGAAGGTACTATTCTCTCTTATTTCAGTGTAAACTTTATCACTTGAGGAGGTCTTGTTTTACAAATTATAATTGCTAAAATCAAACCCGATGATTAAATGACTTGTTCAGTAACATGCATAAGCTAAACACTTGGTTTATGGTTTAGGTTTAAATGGAATTGTTTTTCTGTTCTTTCCTTTTCCTATCAGTTCGTGTCTTAGGCTTCACTGGGATTGGTATTTTTGCTCTTCTGTTCTTGATTTGTGGGGTTTTTTTTGTATATCATTATTAAGATAAATCTTTAAAAGTCTGTAGTAAATCAGTAATTGTTTTGATATTATATGGGATACAGTATTTCTGGTGTTGAGAGGATTCTCTGACATAAGTTGTTTGTTAACTAGCAAGGTTATAAGCTTGAGTCTTGCAGTATGTCTATATTGCAGCTGTCTGAGTATACTTTAAACCAGGTGCTATGGCTGTTGCTTCTTAGGTTAGTCAGTTTATGGTTTGTTTACGATGCTGCAGTCACAAGAGCAACTGCAGTGCAGGCAAACCCCAAAGGCAGCTTGAAGTTACTGATTTAAATTTTGTTTGGGTGAGTGAGCTTTTGCTGCTAAAGGTCTGGCTGAGCAATCCTTTGTTTTAAGGTGATGAACTTGGCACATCTTGCGAAGTGAAAACCTCTTTTAAATTATAAGGCCAGTTCTGGTGCTAATACAAGGAGGAAAGATGTAGGTTAGTCCTCTCTCACCCCTTTCGCTCTGCCATGAGAATGATCCTGCATGAAATAATGTAATTTGAAATATGTAGGTATACATACTTTAGCTACTTTGCAGCATCGCATTCTCTTTCTCGCTTTGGAGGCATTGAAGAACTGCGTAGCTGCACAAGCTGAGAGTACTGGAGTTCCTAATGTTAAGAAAAGGGATCCTCTCTTTCTCCAGTATACCTGTACGTGTTTTTCATGCTTCTGTCTATGTGGAACCCACCCTCTGGGAGACGTAATGCTTTAGACTTGAATCTAAGATATTCTCCTCCTCTTACTGGAAATCTGCACTAACGAATGGAAAAAAAGGTAGCTGGCCCAAGCCTTTAAACACAGAAGCATTGCAACAATAGAGATGACTTTTTGCTAGTAAGGGCACATAGTAGAAGCTCCACCATGCAGATAACTGGAGTTTACATCAGTGCAGCAATGTGGATATGCTTTTGTTTCCTGTGGAGAGGGCCATAATTAATCACAAGTCAGAGAACGTGTTGAGATGCTCCTGGAGGCTAGAGGTGAAACAAGAAAAGGAAAGGGTATTTCTTCTCTGTGATTGAATATAGGTGTAGGAGAGATGCAAACAGATATGTGATAGAATGCTAACTAAGAGTGAATTAAAAGGGAGCATAGGCAATGGAGTACAGGAGAAGGCAGGTTATCTGGACAGAATAGATGAAGGAGTAAACTTCAAAGGATGCATGAATAGACCAGTGGGAGATGTGAGGGAGAGGAATTTGAATTTCTTACAGTCTAAAATGAGAGATTGTGAATAGACATACTGAATTATACCTACATCTTATTACTGTTGGCTGGGTATGCCTAGCTTATAAAAATTTCATAATATCTTATTAGAAGAACAGCTTGGTAATAAAGTTCTAAAATTGCTTATTCATAATTTTGTTCACATGTTGTAGTTCATAGGATGATAAGATAATTCATGGCTTAGGTGCCTGCTGTATAGGCTTAGTAATTAACAAGTAAATTTCATTAAAACATGGAAGATAAGAGTTTACTGGTGCTTATCATTCAGTTGTTAGAAGTTAGTTGAAATACCTTGATACCCAGAGTTAAAAGATCTGATTAATGTGATTTATGGGGGTGCAGAGTGAAAACAGATTGATCAGCTACGTGTGAAGGAGACAGGCACACAATGACAAATTGATCTTACATTACATTTAGGTTTGCTATTGCATGTAAAAATAATGAACAACTTTTCAGTGACGAAGTTCCTATTATTGTGCACAAATTCAAGCAACGAATTGCCCAGGTAGAGCAAAAATCCTAAAGTAATTATGCAGTTGTGATTTAGTATGGGAAGCGGAAAGCTTACACCTGTTCCTTTTTCTGATGCTGTTTTTCCCTTTTTGTCATTGTATTGTGTCATCTTTCATGGCATATGAACCTCTTTCATTTAAGCTGCACTTCCGTCTGGAGGATACCTCCTACACTGCTGGGTGACTAAATAGGGTCCCTAGTATACGTATTGTCTCCATGGGCTTGTCTGGGTGGTGAGAATGATGGTATGTAAGCATACACAAAGACAAGTTTTGGGAAAATGATCTGAGACCTGACATCTCCAAAAACAAAACCTAGAATCATATCAGAAGTTCACAAATTTTTTCAGATGTCACCAATGTAATTGTAGGCGGCTAATAATAAAACTAAATCAAGATGAACTCATCTTTGTCAACAATTGGAATATCAATAGCTGTAGACTCTCTGCACTGTAATAAGAAAGGATAATATGGGTGGCATGTTAGGAATTTTGTATGCTTCTGATACTGTTTGTCATTCGTGGTGCCTGATAATGATCTTAGGCAGCTGTAGTAGACATTGGTACCTCGCTAAGAGAAAGCTTCAGATCTCCAGCTTTCTGTTTCCAGTTGATTTTAGTCTGTAAAGAACATGGGTAAAAACTTGTTAGTGGGTTCTAATGCATTTGAAATTTCAGTGCACATCTACTTGTAAACTGAAGTTAAAACAGATCTGATGCGTGTTTGGATCAGATCCAGGCATTTGTCCTCAAATATGTTCCATGCAAAGAACATGATATCAAAAAATTTAGATCTGTTATAATGTTGAATTTGGAGCCACCTAGGGTAGATCACATCTAGTCTCAGATTCACCCAATGAGCCTTTTGAAATGGTACACTGGAGAAGAAATAGCTCCCTTTGTCTCTACTGGTGGCATACAAGCTAGAATACACACAGCCAGCAGCATAGCTTAGTGTTGCCAGCAGTGCTGCCTACTCCATTGGTTTTACTTGTTGTTGATTATTTGTATTTGAAAGCAGGATCATGTGTTGATGGACATGGATAGGACAGTACCTGAGTTTCAAGGTGACATGAAAGACCAAGCTTAAAAATAGCAGGATTTCATTGAAAGAGGAAACAGCAAATTTTTTTTAACTGACAAGATCTCTTATTTCCTTTATTGTGCCAGTCTTTGTGGCCGCTGGGCTGGGCAAAATTTAGCATTCCTCATTTGGAAACAGCAATTATTTTATTGAATTTTATAGAAGGAGCATTCAGATAGTGTATTACTAGTAGTGGTTAATTCTTTGAGCTATTAGAGCCATACATAATACTTGTAAACATGTTTGTTTGGTAAGGTAGGATTGAGTCTCCAGGGAGGAGGTGAGGTTTGGGATTTGGTGTTGGTGGTATTATTGTTATCATCATCATCATCGTTATTATTATTATTAACTTGCACGAATTAATTTGCATTCTACAGTATGGGGTGTTAAGGCCTTCACTTACGTAGCTATTCTTAAATACGAAAAACCCAGTCATGGTTTGTTCGGTGCCTGTTTGCAACTTAATGTTATCATCTGTGTATGTGGAAACATCTACCTTTTTAGATGAGAATTTAAGTGCTCGCTTGGTTTTGTATTATTGTAAAGGGGAAAAACAGAACTAGCTTTCAGAGTGCATCTTAATTTTGAATACTTGTGTTCAGTAGGGAATGACAGATGCAACAGTAATTTTGTCGTTGTACGTGTGTGTACTCTCAATTCGTCATGAGTTGTTATTTTTCTTTGGTCTTTTTGCTGTCATTATTTTGCTGCCTGTGTACAGCAGCTTCACCTTAAGTGAAAGGAATGGGATGCATATCAAGCAGACTTCTTCTGGATGTTGTATTTCTTTCAATATTCTGTGAATTCAGAGTATGTCATAATGGTATTTATTACTACTTGCGTTAGAGAAAATAGCTATGCTTCTGTCAGGACTGGAGTAAGTGAAAGAGTTTTTAACAGAACCAATCTTTCTTCTGTCTGCTTTTTTTCCTCTTATGTTCTTTGTGTGTTTGCTTTGTCATTTCCCTGTTTACTGTGCTGATAGAGACTAGAAGTTCACGAAGCTTTTTTTAAGCTTATGCCTTGTCAGAGCTGGGAAAACATTCCTGCAAATGCAAGCCTGTGCCCAGATCAGAAGGTTAGAGCAGCATCTGGAAGGTCTAAATATGGTCACCTTTGTCAGGAAATTTTGTGGGCCTGTGTTCAGTTACTGGTGACTCACTGCTGTTACAGTCTTCTCTCTGTCAACCTCTAGGATAATGAAGAGTAGGTCAGTACTGACCACCATTTACACCACCGTAGCTTACTATCATGCGAATGAAAGCTGGGGGGTTTGACACTTATGAAAACGGTCCTGCTGCTCTAAGTTGCAGACCTTTGCACCTCTTCCCAAGCGTAGCTAGTTTGTGGGGGAAAATAAGACTGTCAGCCCAGCCTCTCTGTAAGCAGGAGCAAAAACTAAATGTTGAAGAAACTCTCCAGCAATTTCAGCCTTGTCTGAAAGGTAAGTACACTGTTTGAACTTTGACTTTAGAATGTTTGTGGTGGTTTTAAACATAGTAACCTTCTACCCACAACATAAAATCAAGTTTGTTCTGAAATCGACAGGATTTTTTTTCTGGGTCAGACTTGACCATATCAGTTTCTCTGGTGCACCTACTTAGCATGCTGGAAAGAGGAGTATGGAGGTGAAGCTTAAGGGAGTATCTGATACGCTGATTCGGAGACAGGATAGAGTGCCTACTTCTCTCCTCCTGCGGCCCATTTAGTAGGTCAGATTGTCAGCACATCTGCAGCCATTTCAATTGACTGTCTGAAGAATCTTCTGTCCTCCTATAGCGTTACCTGACTAGCCCACTTCCATTTCAACATTGAGATGTAGCTTATTGCCCTAGTTTCCTCTCTTCTTCATACCGATATAGAGCAGGCCAGTGATACAGACGTGCTGCTTAGGGAGAGGGGATAGTGGATGGTTCTCTCGCAGTTCTCATTATTGTGGCCAATTTTACCTGCTGATCCCATGTACAAATGTCTCCTCAAGAAAGCCTTAGTGTAATCCAGAAAAGGGACAGCTGATGCATATATTCTTGCACCTGAACCTATAAAGCTCGTACTGTTTCCTCTGTGTATAAATACAGAATTCTTAGAAAGCAGCATAAAAGGGAATTAGTAACAAAGACTTGTCTATTTCCCATTTACAGCAGAGTATAGTCTTTTCATCTGTTCATCGAATCAAAAATATATATTGTCATTGTTAGATGAGCAAAAAACATGTTTCATGGCAGCACTGAGGGTTGCAAGCCAGCCTTTTTAACAAATACTTTCTCAGTTTATCAAAGTAATTGGAAATTGCTCCTTGGAGACTGCTGAAACCATAACAAATACAGACGGTAATGACTGTTTGTAATCAGAAGACTGCAAAACAACAGAGAAAAGAATTTCGCTGCAGACTCACTGGCTCTTGCCAGCTTGTTCTTGTTTTGCTTATGCTGCAGACTTGAAACATAACCAATAACCAGTTATTAAATAGCTGGCAGTGTAGTAGCAATTATGTTAGTCTACTATATGAACATATTCCCCTCATAAATGTCTTGTGTTCTTCAGAGGATACAAGATTCACATTAAATGCCATCCAAGTGAAGTAAAGTTGTGTTGGTTGCTCATAAAAGAGAAGCTCTAGATGTGAGCTGTGGTAGGAAAAGGGAAATGTCATCTTCTCTAACACTTAAATAATAACAATGACAGTTCCTCCAAAGTGCACTCCCTCTTCAGCACAGGGATATCCACTTAGCAGGTATCCCACTCGCCTGTTGAATCTGCTTGAACTTGCATCAGAATCTGGTCCCCTTTTCTTCCTTGCTGGTGATGGGTGCTGGCAGCTTTGTACCTTTCCTTCGGCTAGGAGGGGGCTACTTAACCGACCTTTTGCCACAGCTTGCTATGCACTCTTGCAAGCCTTGGGAAGCCGAGATGTTTTTGGAAGCCACCTGGAAGACTCTGACCTTTGTGTTACCTTCTCGACGGATGTATTTTGGGAAATCTTCCTGTGTAGCCTTGCTACTTGCATCTCCTTTTAAGTATCTGAACATGCAAGTAACTTTTTGGAAAATATATTTATAGCTTTTGCTTCTTAGTCTGAGGAGTAGTGTTTTGACCTTTTTGAAAAAGTAGTTGTTGGCTTCTATAGATTTTAATAATTTTACTACTAATTTTAATAACAATTTGTCAGGAATGCACAGTGAGATCTTAACTACCTTGATTTCAGTAGACAAATTGAACAACAGTACTTCTTTTTGATGCTGAAGGGAAGATTTTTTTTTTCCAAAGGCAAAAAATACAACCGTTCATCTTCCTATTAGCCTTAATTTATTTATTTTTTATTCTTTTGGTGATCCAAGTTGTCTTATCCTTTCATAACTGTCCTGGTTTGTACTCTGTCCAAAATTTGGAAAGTGGCAGCATTCTACTAAAAATGTGTGAAGACCTCAGGTTTTACCAGTTTATGCTTATTATCTTTAATGTATATTACTTCTGTATCTAAATGAGTTGACTAGGCAGGCAAAAAGAAACAAAGTTAATCATTGTGAAGAATATGGATTTTTAGTAAGGAACAAATAGCCAGTGTGCTTACTTCCTTTTAACAAAAAATAGTTAGCCAAATCTATTCCAGAACTTGAGCTGAAAATGAGGGTTATTGGATATAAGTCATAAAATGTTCTGATGGCCTAAAAGAACACCCACAACAAAATAAAAAGCATTTGTAGTACAAAGTTTGACTAACTGCTGCGGTACTGTATTTTACGTGTGAACTTTCAGGTTCCAAACCAAGCAGTGATAAAAGCACATACACATTTGTCACCAGTGTAATAGAGCTGCCACCAGTTACCTTAATGCAACCTTGCCTTTACTGTGAGTAATACAGAATATCAGTCTGTGATTAAATTATTCAGCAGTTCTGTAGTTAGAAGTTTTATCCCGTTTTTCCTGTCAGTAGACATAAAGCACTGAGGTACAGGTAACAGGAAAAAAACATCCCTCATCCAATGACTGGAAAAGAGCAAGTATTCAACAAGCCTGAAACAACTGAATACTTCAACAGATCCCTTGTTGACCCAAAAGATTGAACTCCGAGTGTGACCACAAGCCTGCTGAAAACCTTAACTTTGTTCTTAATAACTGTTTGGGAGGTTGGGTATCATGACTGAAGGCTGTTCAAGTGCCTGTCCTTGTCCTGCTTCCTTTCTTTTCCCCGTGATCCTCTTTCTCACCTCTCCTCCATTATCCCCACATTCTTCAAAAAGCAAAACTCCCCAAAAGCCCTCCCACCAACATCAAATTTTAATACTTTTTGTTTGTTTGTTTTGTTTAGGTATTCCTGTCTCTCAGCAGCACTTAATTTGGAATAATATGGAGCTGAAGGATGACTATTGTTTGAATGATTATAAGTAAGTATAGAATGAAATTGCAATGAGTGTTTCTAAATTATTGTTAGCATAAGCAATAGTGAATGCTACAAAAATTTATTTATTCTTATTTACAGCATTTCAGAAGGCTGCACTCTGAAGTTAGTTCTGGCTATGCGAGGTGGACCTATTAACACTAGAAGAGGTATGTGGGTTTTTCCATCTTTTCTTCCTTAGCATACCAAGTGCACCATCCTTTTCGCTTTTTTTTTTTTTTACACCCTTAGTTTAACAAATATCTTGGTATGCAGAGGAGGTTAGGAAAAATTTCTTCACCAAAAGGATTATCAAACATTGGAACAGGCTGCCTAGGGAAGCGGTGGAATCACCATCCCTGGAGGTATTTAAAAGATGGGTAGACATGGTGCTTAGGGACATGGTTTACTGGTGGTTTTGGCAGTGTTAGGTTGATGAATTGGACTCAGTTGATCTTAAAGGTCCCTTCCAACCTAGATGATTCTATGTATACAATCATCAACTCTTAAAATCAGAAATTCTTCACCTGCAAAAAAAAAATGATACTGTAATGTCACTATACAAATAGTTTTTAAAATATGGTTAGTAAGAATCAGGTATTGGTTCAGTCTGATGATAAACTTGGCTATGTGGATCATGCATAGAGGAATGAAAATCACAGAATAGTAGGGGTTGGAAGAGACCTTCGGAGATCATTTTTTTCAACCCCTCCGCCAAAACAGGTTTACCTACAGCAGGTTGGACAGGAATGCATCCAGGCGGGTTTTTAATATCGCCGGAAAAGGGGACTCTACAACTCTCTGGAGAAATTCCCTTGATAATTTTAACTTGGAAAACACTCTTCTAGGTAGGGAATTCCCATTTTAAAATGAGCTGAGCTCTCAAAGGGGATGAAAACGATAATAATGATAATAAGTTGGTTGTATTCTGTTTTTTCTCTTTCTAGTTCCTGTGGAAGACCCTATCAGGGAAATGGCTGAATACATGGATCCCAGTAGAGATGAGATCTGGGAGAAAGGGCCATCCAACAAACAAGTTACCTTCTTAGTATATCGAGAAGGAGATCAGTTGAATTTCTTACGTGTGGTAGATCGGGGAGATGGCACTTTAACGCCATTATCTGAATCTTTGAGGTAAAGTTGGTTTTAATCTTTATATTATTCTTAGAAAGGGGGATACTGTATAATTTTCAACTTTATTTGTTGACTTTGTCAAAAGAATATCTGGAATATTTCGGTATTATTGCAAGAATTGTGCCCTAAGGGCTACTAAGATGTTGCAACTGGGTGGCCGAACAATACAATGGTACTTTGTGGTAAGTGGTCATGCTGACAGTCATCCGTCACTGTGTGTGTCAATAGAGAGAGATAAAGCTGGCCTCCTGCTTGAGGCAATTCTCAACATCCCTTTCTAAAAGGGAACATTTTACAGAAGAGTCAATTTGTCGGTTGTCAAGATATTAAAAAGTTTTGTTAAGTACTTTCTCTTCCATCTTAAGGCATTTGGTTTTATAAACATTTCTCTACTCATAGCATAAACTTTCTTTCTCCTGTGGCTATGATTTGACTAAATGATTAGTCAAGAAGATAGTAAATTGGCAGTGCAAAATCCTGAGAAACTGTGGTGTTTTGGGGTTGGGTTTGTGGGTTTTTTTGCTTCTGTTTTATTGTGTTTTGTTTTGAGGTAGGTTTTTTTGTCTTTTTTTTAATACACTGAAGTAATTACCAATAGATCTAGCCTTTGCACATAATTAGGCCTCAGATTAGCTACTGGTGAGGTACCAAACTTGTCTCAATCGCTGTCACAGAATCAAAGTACTGTTACCATCAGAAGAGCAAGTATGTCACTCAAGCTACAGATTACTACTCTTTTTCCTAAAGCTATCAAAATTGATAATATCTATTAAAATTATTTGATTCTTTGTACTGCAGCTTTTGGATATGTTTTGGTTTTTTTTAATCCCCTGAAGAACTTTGTATTTCTACAACCGTAAGGAAAGGAGTCCCTATTCTTGGGACTAGCTGCATTTTCTCTGGGGCTTGCACTGTTTTCAGTAACTATCCTTGTTCCTGTTTACGAAGTGAAAGCAAGAGCTTTGTACTGCGTTTATATTCAGTGTGATTCAGTGAGTTCAGAGTGATATTATTCCTAGAAACTTTTATAAGAGATCCCTACTTAAAACCTATAGGCTGAATGACATATAAAGGTTGAATTCCCATATAGTTATACAGAGTAGAGAGAGCTAGTGTTTGGTACACAATTACTGGATGGAAAGAAGAGGAAAGGTACGAAATTTTAGATTTGTGATTTTTGTCTTTTAATCCCTGCGCTCTTTTTCAGTAAATGGTGATACATGCTATTGTGTGTAGATCTGAAATGGGCAAAACCCACCATCATCAGTAAGAACTGAGAACCTTGCTGCTGCATTGGCCTAGATAAGCTTCTGGAAAGATGAGTGCACAGATGTAATTCCTCTTCTCACTGATACCCTGCCTATTACCAAATTGTTCCCTTTTACCATTTAAATCCAAAGAACATCCAAGTCTATCCAAAGAGCTAGGACTGTGGATGCAAGAAGTTGTCAGAAGGAGCTTGAACTTCATTTTTTCGGTGTGATGGGATCCCTGGTATCTGCCTATATGTTCAAATTCTTGTGTATGTGTGATGATTTTTTTTTTCCCATTTAAAACTAACATGGATCATTGTCTGAAATTCTTAGTACTTGTCAATTAGGTAATTCTAGCATATAGATTAAATAGTTATTTACTTGAGATTGGCTAAATGTAGCAAACCAGAGAAATAAACCACACTCTTTTGATGCTGGCAAGGCATCTTGGTAAGCCTTTCAAAGCACAACAGCATGTGTAAAAGTCAAATACATTATGTTTAAGAAATGTGCTCTCACTAGTTAAATGACCAGTTAGGTTGGAAGCCACCTGAGTTGAAAACATTCAGCTCAAGCTGTTTCTCTTCCTCTGTGCTTTCTATGGGAGTTCATTTATTAGCTTTTCTACTAAGGCAGACAGTATTTTGGTGGGTAGAAAAAGAATCTTAATGTTTGAATTTATTATTATGGCTGGGTGAGACTTTATGGGAAATGGAAAATGTAGCAGAGGGAGGAGAGAATGGAATGGAAACAAATAGGACATTTTCGTTTGATCTATATAGAGGAAGGCTATGAATGACTCTGAATACTAGGGCTTTCCACCCTGAGAGTTAAATGTCTTTATATGCGTGGGTATACTGGTGACTGAGCATTTTGAGGCACTTGTTTATCACCTTTTCTCACATTGCTTATGTGTGGAACAGAATTTAGTGACTGCAGTTTAGAAATGAGACATTGGTTTGGGTTTTTGTTTTATAGTTCTCCAGATCACTTTATTTTATCTGTGGATAAGTTAATGGTTAAAACTTGACAAGATGTAAATACTTACAATGACTATTGTCACTGGATTAAAAGAAAGTTGTTGGAAGTTGTGGTAGAGGACTGTCAGGCACTGGTGTCAAAAGTGTTTCAACAAGTTACTGATGGCTTTTGAGGACCGCGTTTTATAATCAAGATCCCAGGAATGTTGACACCCCTTGGAAAATGGGCCAAAAGTATCATCAAGAACAAAGCTCCCTTCTATAATTTTACAATCACTTTAAAGCAGATAACTACTTTTGTTACTTTTCTGGGTTTTTTTAGTGTTTTTGGTCGTATTTGGCCAGAAGCGTCAAGAAAAATGATAACAATTATTTTTGCATTTAAAAAAAAAAAACAAACCCAAACCAAAAAACAATCAAACATAAGGCACATCACTTTTCCTTTTATCTTTACCTTGAAGGAAGGGAAGTTCAAATAAATGTTTTGAATTGGTGACTTAAGTCTTTGCAGAGTTAAAATTCTGAAATGATTCTTCAGTGTTGAACCTTTACCAGGAGAGGTATGTAATATGCGTGCTGACTGTCCCCATATGAAGCTGTTCAGTTTTTGGTAAGAAATCACTGGACTACTTTGCTGACTCTTGCTTTGAATTTGCTGCCACCTTGCTCTTAAAGATCTGTCTCCCAGCTGTGCTGCCTTTGGAATTTTGTTACATTTTAGGAAATGGATTTGGAGAGTCAGTGCAAAAATACTGGCTCTTGACTAAGGGCAGCAGAATGTTTCCAAGAATCAGGTAAGATGCCAGCTCTAATTAGTGACAATTTTTTTTAATTTTTTTTTTGATACTGACTTTTTCATGACCTTTAGTTCTTCCTTGATCTCTTTTGGAGAGTAGAAACTTTAGTTAAATCTACTAAGACATTTGCATGAACACAGGGGAACTGCCTGATTGTTATGATTTCTAGATGCTGACAGCCTAATGGAAGAATTAAAACACTCTTTAAAATGTACTATATACAGTGTTGAAAATGCATCAATTTGTAATGAATTGGATGCTCCTAATGGTTTTTCAATTTCACTGTCAAATGTTGGATGTCTGTTGGTGATTAATGCTTCATGGGAAAAACAAGTCCGATACTAACTTTAAAACATTGAGTTTTTGCTTTCTCTTAGAATACAGAATGAAAAAAGGCAATGCGATGCTATAAATTTCCAGTGACTACTGAGTTAAAATATTTTGTCTTGGGCCTAGCAATTCTAATCTGTTTATTTTTTTCCAAATGTGAGACTCTTTGGAAACCTAAACTGACCCTTTTTTTATTTTTTTTTTTTTATTTTGAAAAGGAGAAATAGAATATCACATCCACATGGGTGACCCCTCCATTTCCATTTATGGTGAGAACACCCCTCAGGATGGATAGAAATTTGGACTTTCCTTCCATGCCAGTGTCTGGTTAATTGGAAAACTGATCAGCTTGTTGTCTGAGTCACACAGTTAACAGCTTTGGCCATACCTTCAGGAGACATTTGTGGAACTGGATATTCCCTCTGTGGGGAAAATATATAGTGAGTGTGAACCAACTGTATATAGTATAACAACTTCCCAGAAGCGTGGGTATGTTATGATTTCAGCATCATCACTTTGCGTGAGCATCTAATAAAAAATGTGCTAAAATAAATGGACTTGAAATGTCTTTGCGTACAGTTTTACATAATGTTTTGTCAACAGATCAGCTACGGATATGACTTTCTAGTTGTGAGAATACTCTACATTGAAAACAATTAAATTACTTGATTAGAGGGTGAACACAAACTTTCTTTTATTTTCAGTGGTGGTTCAGTTTATAACTTATATGCTGATGATGAAGATGAGACAGAGGCATCACCTTCTGGACAACAGATTATTGAGAATTCAATTACTATGAATAAAATGAAACTACTCAAGGCAAAAATGGAGAACATGAATCTAAGTAAAAAGGTGAAGTTGTGATTTCAATTTTCCTATTGTGGAATGGCTTGCACTTCCCTAGCGCTGGCTTTTCTAAAAAGCAGGTCAGACGTTTTGCTGTTTTGGGAAGTGAAGTGATCAAGGGTAGACGATGTCTTATCTGTTGTTAACATAAATGCTATTGTATAAATGTTCTGCTGTGGGGCATTGGCTTTACTTGGATCTACCTGTCCACATTCAAAGAATTCACTGCTGGTCCTGGATTTACTTTTGTGGCTTGATTTTTTTTTTTGGATGTGCGGGGTTTTGGGGGTTTTTTTGTTTTTTTTTCTTCCGATGCTTAAGTAGTATTGGTTTGCAGTACTGCTCTGGTAAAAAAATCAATGTTTGTCTTAAATGAAACTTCATTAGAAATACTGTAACTGAAAAGTCTATAAAGTTAAATGCAAGAATGAGATTACCTAGAAGATAAAGTATTACATTGGTATTCATGTCTGTGTAGATTACCTAGATGTGAAGTGAAGATGATACACTTTCTTTCATTGTTCATCTTGTCTGAGATCCTAATCTCTTCTGGATAACGGATGTCATTCTGGCTTCCCTTTTCTATTCCTCTGACATGTGGCCTATTTACTAAAAAGCCTTTTCTGATTATAATCTTTGATTTTTATTATTCAGATACTTAGGTAAAGCCTTGATGGCTAGTAACAGATGAGGGAGTAGAAAAAATTAATTGGGCCTTTCTGGCCTTACACCGTCTGAATTTCTGGGAATATGATCTCTGTCAGGTCTTTGAATGCAACCATAATTCAAATACTAATTGCGGTTCTATGTGGGTTTTGGTTTTTTTAATAGCCTAAGAAAACTGTGAAAGTGAAACCTCGTCCTCCAATGGCTCCTCGACCATCTAGTGGGTCAGTGGCTGCTGCTCGTCACCGCTTTTTAAGAGTGCTCCCCCATATCGGACAGTCCTGCCTACCTCCTCCTGGGAATTCATATCCCTCAGAGTCTTCCCAAAATGCACTTTCAGCATTGGCTACTTTGGCCACTGCTGGTAGAACAATGCCATCTACAGCTAGTGACTTTCTTAAGGAAGATGACACTTGGCAGAGCAACTCTTGGTCTCAGTCAGTTAGTAGCATCAGATTACCACCGAAAATATCTCGTGTCGAACTAGAAAATGCAAAACTACCTACCAACAGTATTCTGACTCCTGTTTCATCCCTGCCTGCAAATTCAGAAAAAGCATCTGAAAATGTGAACCCAACAAGTGAGGAGGATGCTGTTTTGTTTCCGAATCTAACAAATGTAGAACTATATGGAACTGAAGAAAAACTTTTACCTGAAACAGATGCTTTTGCTTTGTTAACGGAAGGAAGTACCACTGAACAGTGTAGTGAGATATATGACATAGGAAAGGTGAACCCAGAACTTGAACTGTCTGATGGAGATGAAGAATCTAAGGTTGTAGAGCAGCACAGAAAACCGATTAGCAAAGTGCTGAGCACTGCAGCGATGGGGGCTGGTCTTCTCAGTACTCGTGAATTAAGTCCACAGAAAAATCTGCTTTTGTCACCTCTTCGGTATTCAGCGCAAGTGGCACGTCACAGTTCTCTGAAACCACAAACACAACCCAAATGCTTTGAGGCTGGTAACTTGAGATCTACAGCTTCCCCAAACATGC
Source organism: Larus michahellis (assembly GCF_964199755.1). Classification (NCBI taxonomy): domain Eukaryota; kingdom Metazoa; phylum Chordata; class Aves; order Charadriiformes; family Laridae; genus Larus; species Larus michahellis. The sequence goes on along the minus strand of NC_133901.1, from coordinate 52,469,761 downwards.
TTCGGTCGTTGGAAGTCCGTAGTATAGCAGACTCCTCTCTTTCTAGGACTACTAGATTTCATGGCGTGAAAGTAGAGTCACTTGGCAAAAGACCTGATGTAATTTCTAAAGCAGAGGCTAGGGACATCACAGATGTGGCTAACAAGGCATCCAAAGAACCTGTGAGTTCTGTAAGTAACTTAGGATTTTTGGCTTCGCTGGCCCGAAGCACAAACAGGGAAAGTTTACAGAGTTCCTGTGGGACAGGCAGGTTTCGGACTTCTGGTATTGCACTACCTACAAACCTTCAGCATTTTCAGGAAGAAAGCTTTAGGAAAACTGCCTCTCCACATGAAGCTGCTGAATATATTCTAGTGAGTACTAATGCTTCCAAAGAAACTGAAGTTTTCCCATATTTTCTGGTACTGGCATTATGAAAACTGCACTTTCATGTGTGTGTCTCTGTCTTTTCAGGGAAGGCAGATGGGGAGGGGGGATGTGTACTTAAATCCCTGATAGCCTTAAACTGTTTTCTAAATTCCTGTTGGTATCTTACCTGCCTGTTTAACTAAACAGGTCCTAGAAATAATTTTTCATAAAAATTAAAGTGGCTGTTCAGTTCACAACTAAAATTATTAGTTATTGTAATGATAGAATGAGTGTCTGTTTTTGAAGTGTCATCTGACTTTTGATGCTCACTAATTGTCATTTATTCCAAAGTTTGCCCTGTGACTGGCACCATATGTGCCTAGCCTTAGATTTTTAATGTACTTTGTTGTTTTGGTGTGTTGTGAAGTATGGGGAGACTATTAAATAGTCATGTTTGAGTATTTGAGGATTGCAGAATTTTAATGTTTTGTGCAGAAGTCTTCTTGGACGTTGATTGATACAACATTGATTTCAAATAAGTTGATAAGAGACTGCCTGACTTTTCACTTAATTTCCATCTGCTAGTAATTTCCTTGTGGAAATTTTTTTTTTTAGTCTGCGCATGGGCTTGGAATGAATGGAAGTATTGCAGCTGTAGGGAAAAGAGTAGGTAAGTAAAGTGACTTAAATAGTCATTGAAGATGACTCTTTAATCTTTCCTGATGTATCACATATACAGAGGACAAGAATCATATATCTTTGGAAGGCATATGTCTTTCAAAGTCTTGCTGTGTTACACTTCTATAGCATGGTATAACTTTCAATAGTTTAAGTAATTCTTTAACATACAGATGTCATCTAGATCTTAGGCAGACAAAACTGACTCTTTACTAGCTTTTTTTTAATACTTAATGAATCCTGCATGTCATCTGTAGACAGAAACACGACTTTCTGCTCCGAAGTTTCCAAAAGGTCAGCTCTGTGAATACTTCTGAGTGTACTAAAATCAGAGCAAAATTTATCAGTAGCATTGTCTTTAGGATTACAGCCTGAGCCAGAAGGATTTGGCAAAAGAAAAGTGAGGAGAAAGCAATAAGGGCATGGATGCTGAAGATTACTGATATCGTGCAGATTTTTGTCTATTTTTTGTAATGGGCATCTTTCTACCATAGTCTTGGTAACTGTGGAGCGCTTAATGCTTGGCATCTACTGAAAATGGATGTGTTTTGCCTAAATGTTAATTTCTTATGTGATTAGTTCTCTTGGGAGGAATGTAACTGTCTAGACTAATACTTCTAAAACTCTTAAGACAGTGAGCTAAAGATTCTCAGCACAATCAACTTTTCTTCTTCACATCTTTGACTTGCAGTTTGCAGGTTTTCTTTTCTTTCTGTGTGACCTTAGGAAAAGAGAGCAGGCATGTATTCCAGGATCTTAAGATCTAGGTATAGAGAATGAGCTAGAAGATAGATCTTCAGATAGCAGCTACAACAGGAAAAATGATGTAACTGTAATGATGTCAGAGCAAAAGCTGCTAAAATAGTGGATTGTGCCTTCATTTCACAAGTGGACGTGCAGCTTTGATTTGGCAGTCAATTAATAAACAGGTCTGTCTTTACCCACTCCATGATAAAAAGGTGATACCCTAATAGCTACGTCTGCATGATGGGGAAGCCTACTGTCATCTGCGTAACTTTGGATAGAATTAAGACGACGACACTCCATGGGTGTATCTTATGTCAGACAAAAGTGTATTTTCCAAAAGGTTCCAGGCACGAGAAAGACAAAGTTGGTGTTGTCATATCATACAGGCTCTTGAGAGAGAGGTGGCTGGTAATGATCTGATGTATAACTGGCCAAAGGACAGGTTCGGTTTGTTAGACAAGGCCTTCATTTAAATGTATTTGCTGTAGCGATCATAAATGTGAGGACAGGTGTATTGTTTTTTCTGTTTTAAGTATAGCCCATGGTGAGGGCTGTCTTCAGGCTCTGTCTTTTTCACAAACTGGGCTAACTGATGCTCCTGAAATAGTATGCTTTTAGATGATGAAACCGATAGCATGGACAGACATTGCCTGGAATTTTCCATGCTAGATAGCAATGGGATAACAGTGGTTGGTAGTGATGACTGCGTTGTGTAGTAACTGCCTGGTGTTACTGCTGAATGTAGCCTCCTGTATCTCAGCTATGAACTGTTGGGATTAAAGGTGTGCTGGACAAAAAATACCACTGAACTCAGGAGGTCACTTCTTGGGAGCATCCTGATGATACAGCAGTAGAAGCACTGAAAGAATGTTTGAGAGGATGCATTGCTCACTTTCACTGTCCTAGTGTATGGTGGATACACATAAGCAAGTTGTGGACGAAGAACTTATTTCTTATGAAACCATATAGCTAAAAAGAAGCCTGTAGTCTAACAATGTACTTCTTTCGCAATTATGGAGTACCAGCAAGATTTTAAAATGTTGCAGTATTTCTTATCCAAACTTGAGTTATTAGTTGCTGAACATACTAGATGCTAGGTACTTGAATGCCCCATTGATTCTTTGGAAAGCCATTGTGTGTAGTGCTTTCCCAATCCCATTATGTGTTTTCATTTTGCATTTGGGAAAACCATTAGGAGATGTGTTTCTTGATTTCTTCTGTAACTTCTTGCCTATGTGAACTTTTAACAGGTGTTTAAAATAGTGGGTCTAAGTTGTGCATTGTGCTGCCTCTTCCAAAGGTATTCATAGGCTTGAGATTTGCTTTCTGTTTTGGCTTTGGGGGTTTTTTTCCCCCCTCTGTTTAGGCTTTGGGGTTCCACCTGAAGTATCCTAAGGAATGCAAAATGAATCTGGGTTTCAAAAGATAACATTTAACATCAGTTTGTGATCAGGAAAAAGTAAAAATAAAATGTCTTTGCTGTCTTTCTGCCTCTGAAAGCAGGTGAAGCAACCCATCTTCCACCTGTGAATGGCTCAATTCAAGCAAAAAAGAAAATTACAAAGCATTGCTTTCTTTGTGGCAAGAAAACTGGATTGGCAACCAGCTATGAGTGCAGGTAGGCTGAGCATATAACCAGCTGTTATTTAAAATTGATGGCTGGGTTAACCAAAAGGTTTTCTATGCTGCATGGTATTCTTTAAGCATAGCAAATCAAAAGACATCCTTCAAAAAAATGTCAATTCTCAGTTCAGCAAAATTCCAGGAATTAAAATTCAGGAATGTTGTACCTGTTCTGCTGTTGAGGTGTATGTTCTTCCAGGAAAATCAAGAAATGCAAGGCATCAGAAAGCAAGATATCAGGAAATAAAGAACATGACTACAGAATAAGAACGATGACATTTTATACTGGTGTGGGGCAAACTTGCTACAGATTTATGTTCTGCAAAGTTTCTTAACGACAATTGTATCATTAACAACTTGATGAAAAGCTGGCTTTTTTAAAATTTTTCAGAAAAATCTCTCTCAGATTTGGCCCTGTTACAACACATGTGCACAGTTTGAATTTATACAAATTTATATTTGACAACTTTTTGATTTTACATATGTACTGCTTCTTGTGAGACTTCAGCCACCTTTTGGCATCTAGAACATCTCAAAAGTAGAACACCAGGGTGCTGGTCCCCCAAATCATGACTTGGAGACAGCACAATGAGACCTGGCGCTTGGTGGTGATCACTGCAAACTTTAAAAAAAACACCACACCACCTCTTTCTCTGTTGATCTTTGTTCTCAAAGTATTGTTTCCCACAAGATACTCTTTTCTCAGTATCATTTCCCATGAGCAAGTCAAGGTTGGGAACTGCTGCACTGTGAGGGCTACGTTTGAAGCTGATCTTGGTTCTTGGCAATCAACAGCAAAATGAACAAGACTTCTGCCACTGCGGAATTGTGTCCCAGGGTGGCTCCTTACTGACTCTTCAGTCTTTGATTTTGAAACAGTTTTGGACACAGCACACTTTTCCTGCTGAGCAAATAGCTGCAAGATCTTCTAGAAGTAACCAAGCAGCTTGCTTAAGGTTAAAAATGAAGCACAGAAAAAGGTGGGGAATCACATGTCTCCAAGAATAGCATTCGTTCTAGTTTCAAAAGGAGCAACCATATGACCTTTTACAGGAATGGAACACGAATCAAACAGAGAATAGGCCTTATGAGAGAACTGGTGATTACGGGACCAAGAACCAAAGACAAGCATGTTTATTACCAGGCACACAAAGCATCAGGAACAGCTGCAGAGTTTATTACGAACCCAGATGGATAGATAGATAAATAGAAGATTATAGTCTAATAGTGAGACCGTAAGTTGGATGAGTAATGCCTAATCCATTTCAAGAGAATTCTGATTTTGAATGATGTTAGTGTTTTAAAGTAGCAACTTTATCAAATAATCAAGCAACAGGACAATAATATCAGTCTCCACTTAAAGTACTTGTTCAGGTCAGATACAACATCCACCGTATGCTTTTCTCCTGTTAGGAGTCTTAGCTCTTGAGCTGTCAAGTTTAAAGGCAAAAATTGTCCACCATTGGAATGGCAACTGATATTGGAAAGATGCACCCTTATCCAGTCATACAGGAAGTCACATTCCCTATAGTTATTTTGTCTGACGTCTTTACAGCTGACTAAATCAGTATTTATTAATCTCAAGTAACTAATTTGAGTTTATGCCAGGCAGAAGTTATGCTGAACTAAACATCTGTTCTTGGTGGTCTGAATGATGTGTTGGTTTTGAATTGAAATGCATTATGTGCATTTCACCTGATGCTGCTCTTTTAGTTCTGTGGTTTCTCGTCTGAATTCTACCAACTGATGTTGTGTGAGGTCTTTAAAAAGAAATAAAATAAGAGTGGTGGGCTTTGATTTATAAGTGCTTGATCCTTGCTAGCTGGTTCCAGGAGTACTGGTCTTGCTTAACTTCCCAGCTGAAGAGACTGTTGGGTCAAAATTGCAACATTCAGTTACAAAAATGTCATTTTGATTATCCCGCCAGTTAATGTTATCAGTCATGGACGATTAGAATTCAAGCAGTTATGTCAAATAAACAAGACATGATTAAGCCAAAGGGCTCCCTGCATGTCAGTCAGTTAAAAGCTTCTAAAAGCTTGTAACTTCTAATATTCTTGATTCTTCAGATGTGGAAACAACTTCTGTGCAACGCATCGCTATGCAGAGACTCACACCTGCACCTACGACTATAAGAGTGCAGGGCGAAGGTATTTGCAGGAGACCAATCCCGTCGTTAGTGCACCAAAGCTTCCCAAAATCTAATGTGGTTGTGCTGCATGTGGCTGTTCTGCCATTGAAGAGTTGTATTACATTGAGAGAAGCACTTGCTTAAACTGTATAATTTTGCCATGCTCCATATTTAAAGATTTGCCAAGTAATAAAAGCACATGAGGATGCATCCTAGCGAAGAATAATGTGAACACTACTGCAGTTAAAACTTTTCTTCTTTAGTGAATGGAAAGTTAAAGATTAGTTTTCAAAAACTTACACTATGTTTTAACTGTTACTGCACGTCTTGTGTTGTGTTTTATATATGGAAAAGCTATTTCACTAGACAAGTCTTCAAAAGATGCACTTTACTAACTTTATTTACTGTATAACCAGACTTGAGGGGGGTGTTGTAATGAGGGTGTCATGTATTGTCTTCTGTACTCTTGCGTTTTTGTCCATTGCGTGGTATCAGAATTATAAGTTATTTCACTAGAAAGATCCTTCTCCCTCCCCTTTCTTCAAACAGCCTACTTTGAGATTTTTTTAAGGGGGTCGTGTGTTCCCCACCACTCTGTTCCGTTCAGATTGGTATTCATACACTGTGTATCCGTTCTGGAAATTACATACCATATTAATCACATTTTCTTAAAATAATACTGTTTATATGACAAGTTTGTTTTTAAATAGGAAACTCCCCCTTTGCCATTAAATATAAGGAACAAGTTATTTTAATGGTTTTTGTAATCCTAGGTTTTTTTAAGCCTTCACAACCTGGTTTGTTAAGATGTTGAATGCGGTTACTGGAAGAAATTCTAATAAATATTAAATTTTATTCTGGTTTATGCTCTTATAAATGCACAAAATAACTCTTCCTATCTTACAGCATGCTCCTAAATTAAAAGTTGGACTTTGTTGTAGGGGGAAAGGGGATATTTTTTATTTCCCAGCAACTTCATTAGGAATAGTGTGACCAACACGGTGTGCTTTAAATAAACCTTCTGAAGTCTTACAGATGTACTAGCAAAGGAAAATAGGTGTGCAACAAATGGTGTATGTTAACCTGCAGCCTTTCTCCCCTCCACCTGATACTGTACAAAGGCAGCTCAGTAATTGCATGAGACACCTTTAACGAGCATGCAGCTACTTGCAGAAAGTGATGTTGGAGGAATATACCTGCTGAAAGCCTTTCCTCTTTCGTTTTCTTATTGTGCCTGAAATCTTTTTATAAGCTTACGTTGCTTGAGGTGTTCTGGTATAAACAGATTAACCTACAACAAACCACCAAAACAACAGCAACCCTTCCACATTGCATCTAGACAATTGAATGTCATGGTCCCTTTCTTGCCAGAGTCCTCAGCTACTTAGTTGGTTGTGGCATTAAAATGATCTATGCTGTGTTCTAGTTGAACAGTAGCAGCTGACGAGCATGGCAATGTTGGGCCAAAAAAAGAAGAGGATCACTGAAAGGGAGAAAAGTAACTTCAAAAATTCTCATCCTTGGAGGAAACCCATTTCCTGTAGTCCACCTGGAACTTAAGCCTTCTGGAGTTTTCAAAGAGTGATGACCTCAGAAAAAAAAATTCAAAATCATTCTTCTGGGCAGCAATAAGGTAAAAAGGTAGTTCTGTGTATGTGTGACCTCTAGGCTTATTCTTAGTGGACAAAGTTGCACCTAGTATGAAGAACATGCTACTGAGCAGTGCTAGATGCCTTGAACGTGCCTGTAGTTTTTAATTCGTCTCCAGCACGGGACAATATTTGATGCCTAAGGAACAGGACAAACATGCTAGTGTTTTCCCAGCAGTTACTTATTTGTGGCTCAGCAGCTTTCTTAAGACAGAGGTATTGGTCTTTCTGTAGGTTCAGTAGAGATTTGCTAAGAAATGGAATTAAAATAATATCAGCTGTCATCACTTAATCTGATTTTGCATAAGTATAATTGTCAGGAAATGATCTTGTAGTGCATGAGAATGGCCATACGCAGATTTTAGTAAGACTGCGTAACTGAGATGTGTGGCAGGAAGTTTGAGTCAAATCTCAATTGTGACTCTCCCTTTCTGCAAATATGCATAATGAAGTGCACAACAATACTTTTCAGAAAATGCAATGCAGTAATAACCTAATTTCCATGCGTGTAGGTTGTCCTAATTTTTACTATACCTCATTTTGGTTATACCTAATACAGACATTTCTTGTGCAGAACTCTTCTGGTTTTGCTCTTGTCTCCAATACTGTTACAGGCACTCTTATTTTCAACCAGTAGTATAGCCCTAAGAGCACTTAAATTTGTAATTAACTGTTTTAGTTGCTAATTTATATGCTATTGGGTTTTACCAAATCCTGTGTTAGTCTGTGCTATGGATTAATTCCTGTTTACTGTGTAAACTTACCTAAATGGTTTGGTTTTCTGAGTATTAGTCTGTGGTGCTACACATCTGCTGTAGACAAATGTTTAGCTTTTGTGTATTTGTTCATGTAATTAGATTGTATCATAAAGCATTTACATAATGGAAGTTTAACAATGACTTTGGTGTGTGCTTCTCTACCTTTCTTTTTTACATGTTGCTTTTATGCTTGAGGACGTGTGAGGCATAACCAGGGTGGTGTCTTGTTGAATGACCTCCAGGATTCTTTTGTCAAATTGATAAGCACCACAGAGGTGTCCAAAGTGTTTCTGGATCTTGAACAAAATATTTCCTTTCCCTGAAATCTGTAGAAGGTCATGGTTATAAAAATCTGTCTGCTTGCAATTCCCATCTCTATTCAGTTTGCAGTCCCCAGGGTGTAATTGCACTCATGTCTTTTGCAGACAATCTTCAGTTGTAGACAAGGCTAGAATTGTTAATGCATTGTATTACAAAAAAAAAAAAGAAAATGAAGTCTTTTTATCTTTTTTACATATCATAAATTAGACACTTCGGTTTCTTTTCAAGTACTTCCAACTTTCATAATGGGGCACCATCTCCTGGGTGTAAATTGTGGGTTTGTGTTGGGTCATGTTTTTCCAATTTTTATGTAAATCAAGTTCATCTTGAAATGCATTGGGCACTTTCTCTGGTATCTATGTTAGCACTGAGCCACAGTTGCTCACGTGAGGACATTAATGTAACTAAGAAAGCCATGTGAAGCTATGGAACAGTTGTGTGAGTCTGCGTTGCTTTTGATTACTGTAGTTCTTGCCCTGGTTTTAGTTTGGGGTGGTTTTACAATGCTTGCAATGGTTGGAGTGTTGGGTGGAAAACAATGCAAAAAGGTGATTTCCTTTCTGTAGTTACTGTCCTGTTTAAAGATTATTGTCTAAAATCAGTAGATGTGCTTAATAGAAAGATGAACTTAAGCTGTTTCTTGTGAAGCAGGTGTGTTTAGAACCATTGGGATATTGTGGGCGATAACACTTGGGTTTTAATCTGTAAAACTGTAATTATTCACTTTATTAGTAGAAGTTTTCTGAAACAGTCTCCTGTTCTCTTTAGCTCGTTTCAATTCCTAGTTTATATTTGATGTTTCTAAGGTTACTTATGTGTACTATTTAATGTTACAAGCATCTCTGTGCACAGGTAAAGGGACATTCCTTTTCACGGTGTTAGTTTTTGTATTCCTTTTCCCTACACACACTGAGCAAATATACAAATCAAAGGTTTTGCAAGCAAAATGTTTTAACTAATCAGAAATCTTCTGTAACCTTTTTTCCAGAAAAGAGCAATTGCTTGAAAAGATAAGGAGGGTTGCATTTCAGCCATGGCATATTACACAAAGGACGTGAGATGTCCGTGGAGACCCCAGTCTGAGAGCAGATTTGGGATAAACCAGTCAAACGTACAAAATGAAGACAGATCTATGTATTTCTAATGACGCTTAGGCTGATAACTGGTTTTGACCGCTTTTATATTCATAGACTTCTGGTGAAACACGGATTCCTTTATTTATCAGCTAACCTTCTTGGACAAAGTATTTCAGCAAACTGGTCTTTGTCCTCCCCCATTGCTTTGTTTACAGTTGGGTGGATGCTTGCCTTATTCTTCCTCTTGAAGGGAAATCCACCACTCCCTTTTCATTAGAATTTGCAGCCATGGCTTAAAGAAGGGATCCTTTACTTCAGCTCTTCGGGCCTTCTGAGATCTTACAGGATTTTTCCTGATGAATCTTTCCATTTGATAAGAGTTTCACTAAAATGGTTGTGTGGTTAAAGAACACGTTGTACTTCAAAGCATATCCAGTCTTTCAAGAGCGATGTGCCAGAATTTCTGTATATTTCTCGCTCAAAAGATGAAACCACGTCATCCAGCCACATGTGAATTGATTCCTTGAGCCAAGTTCTTTCCTGCAGCTATTCCATGAATAAAAAACCCCACTGTAAACAGCTTCTCTTAGGACCGCTAGCTACATCTTATTAGACACTCAAATGCAGTTGTTTCAAAGCCACCAAATATGTCAAAAGGAATGCACTGTTTAAGAAAACTGCAGAACCCAACATGCATTTTGCCTTACCAGTCTCTGTCTATAGCTTAGGTTCTGCTTATTCCAGCCATTCCTGCTGCCTACCACACATACACACTTTCAGCAGCTGGGAGACCACATTTTCACCTCTTTTGTGTATCAGTCTTGGTCTCCTTCATCTTTTTTTATCAGTGAGTCCATGAATAAGCTACTATGTTTGGGTTTCTTGTTAATGCAAACGTAATTTTTTGCTCTATGTTCTTTTATGGCCATTTGTGTGCATATTTCTTTGAAAGTATTTTAGCTCATGTCATTGTTTTGCCTTTCTCATTAACAGGTTTTTAGGAAAAAAAATCCTTGTATAAGCAGCAATTTAATAGCATATCTACAGAAGTTTGCATAAAAGAGGAAGTCAGCTATTTCCCAGTTACTTTAAGTCTTCCGTGCAGTTTTTTGGTATGCTGGCTCATTTGAAACAATTTCTGCCAGCAATGTTCAGTGTTAGGAGGTAGGTTTTGTTTGTTCTGCAGTATCTTACTGGAATGAGGCTTGACTAGTAATGAAATCTTTTTCATAAATTATTACAAGCATCAGTCTGCAAAAGAACTGCATCTAGAAGTGTGGTCCACTAGTTTGTGCGTAACTTTTCTCTTTGCATAGGGACTTTGTGACAGAGAACTTGTGGAGCTTAGTTTGTGTGAAGCTGCAGAGAGGGGACACCAGGGGGCAGCGGAGGCATTTATGAATGGCAAAAGCCCTGGTTTGATCCAGTCGTTGGAGATTTACAAAGAAAACCACAGATAAGGAAAACTGTGATTATTTCTTTGTGACTCTTATTCAGCCCACTCTGAACAGATCTGAGGAGGTCAGCAATAGTGTAGATTCCTTCCCTTTTCCTAATTCCAAAGTTTTTCCAAAAAACTTTGAAAAGAATGGAAGAGTGCCTCAAAAACAGGATTGTATGCTGGTTTTGTGATGTAAACTATTGGGTAATCTTAATGTATTGCACAATAGAGATTCTTCTCTACTCCTCCCCTGTAACCCTGCAAGTATGGATTTCAGAGGTGTCTGCTACCTAAGTTATGCTGGATGCTATATATGCAGTAAAATTGTACCTGTCCCCGTAATTTCATACTGTAGAATGACAAATACTGCTTCTTATGGATACAGGGTGAGGATATGAAAGAATAAATTTAGTGGTATGTGAGGAGAGTACACCAGTAACTGCTCAACCAAACTGACTTGTCCTTTCTGGCCTTGCAATTCAAAAAGCTTTACAGGTCTTCAGCAACAGAAATTTATTTCTAAACCACACTTTAAGGCTGTTTTCAATCCTTTTTAATCCAATCTTCAGTAGGGCAGATTACTATATATCATGCATATAGTGTGTGTATTATAGCTACATAAGGATTATATATTCTAATCACATCTGGATGGTGAATTATTGCTGAAATTACGTGTTCTGCCCAGCACCAGAAATTCAAAACAATACCTAATCATGAAAATAGTATGATTTAAGAAGGTTAATGAGTTGGAAATAAAAGCACTAAAGTTTTCTAAAAGGAAAAATCAGGGGGTTTGAAACACCCTCTCTTCTTTCTCTGTGGTGTTGTTTTGGGGTTTTTTTAACAAGTGAATATGATTAAAAAAATAATTGGACTATTATGTGTTTTCTCTCTCCCTTCTTACCATAAACTTACTGTGCAGACAGTCTTTATATTTTACTTGAACTGGTGTTGTTTGAACAGTAGACTTGGATTTATTTTGCATTAATCTAATTTGTACTTAATGTCAAGTGCTGGAACTGTCACCCATAATGGGCCATATTTGGGATATGGTTGTGGTTTGCTAAAAACCTGCGCTGGCTGGTGTAAAGTTACAACACAGAGATGTAGAAATACCTTTGGTTTTAAACGTGGTCTTGACACTGGGAGATGAGTGGCAGGATTTCTTCCTAGCATTGTCTGACTTGCCAGTGATCATAGGTGGTTTGCTTTAGTGGAAACATTGAACTCATCAAAATAGATGGGATTAGCTTGAGATCCATCCAGTCCAGCATCTGTCTCTGAAAATTGGCGGTAACAGACACTTCAGAAGAAGGTGCAAGAATTCTGTAGCCGAGTGTGCAGGAACCTGTTTTCAACACTGGATCTTACCTCCTGTGCTAATGACTGATCTGAATTGTGAAGAACTTGCTGTCTCAGTGTACAGTATGATATTAATTTGGAGGCCCATAAAGCTCTAAAACTCTTCTTGAATCTTGATAAGATTCACAGTCTCATCTATTTCTATTTATGTGTAATGTGAAAAGCATTTTCTTTCACTGTATTTTTGAATTTCCTACTATTTTAAATTTAAATTAATTTGGTCTAGTGTTATGAGGAAAGGATAACAGTGTCTCCTGAATATTCAGTATGTTCTGTGTTTGTATCACATCTCCTCTTACTCATCTTTTTTATGGTAGTGATTCACTGTCTTTGCTATTCCAGAGCTTTAATTATGTTTGCTGTCCTCTGAATCTCCTCTAATTTTGCAATATACTTTCAGAGATCCTTCTGTCTTCTTCAGTTCCCTGGTTCCCATTTTCCTGTCTTGTATATTTAGCTTTAAGCTGCTTAAAGTACTGTTACAATGGAAGCTTCTAAAATTGTGATTAAAATAATATCTGGTAAAATAGAACCAGGGTTCTTCTGAGGGAGGTCATATAGAAATGCGTGGTATTATTAAACTAACTGTACTCTGAACAGGGTATAAATAGCATTAGTTAGAGTATGAGGAGAAAATGTAGGAAAGCTCTGTAAGGGGAACATCTAGCTGAGTTCAGCACAGTAGCTGTGCTTATGAGGAAGATGATGTCTGGGTTTTGTTACACAGAAACAGGCTGCCTATTTTTATGCCTTTACCACATCTGCGTGTTGGGTGCATGCAATCTATCTGTTGCAGACTGCTAAGAGGTAGACTCAGAAAATGTCTTTCCTCCTCTGCATCTTCGGGTTTGGGGCAGGAAGTTAATATAACTTTCTATACGCTCCTCAATGGCCTGAGTAACAAACCTGGAAGTGCAGCACACCGGTCAGGTCCTTTTTCTGAATTCTGATCAGTAGAGGAGGAAACTTTTGGGTGGTTTTTTTTCTTTCGCTTTTTGCAAAGCAGAGGAAGAAAATGGTAAGCTGTAGTCCCAGCTGCAGTACCACCTGACCCCTGGAGATGCATCACTTGTCACTGAGCTTCACTTTTTTCTAGTGGTGCATATCCTGCCTTGATAAGCGTTAAATTTACTGGGGTACAAAGAAGGAACTAAGGTAGAGACTTCTCCTTTCTTTTATCTGGATCCTAAATTACTTGCAGTGCTATAAGCCTTAACCAAGTGTGACACCTGAACATTGTTGATTGGATTTCCCTAGAGCAGTTCACTCATACCTAGACAACTAGTTTTATCTAGAGAAATTATCCTAAAAGGTCAGTTTGTTGCATTTTCCAACCTTTTCCTTAGTTTTGAGGCTCAGCAATGAGAAAATCACTATTAACGCTTCTACAGAGGGTAGCATTTATGAGGCCTGGGTTAGGCTTTATGACTGCAAAAGCTTATCGGCTCTGAGATGGATTCAAAGCTGTATCCAATCTTGTCAGTCTTCAAAGGCACCCTCAGATGACTCTGAAGATTTGCTGAAGTCTGCTGGGCTGTGCAGCCGTCTGCCTGTTGGTCACACGCCGTGCCAGGTTAAACTTGCTGCACACAGGGCTGGCTACAGTCATTGTCTGCCGAATGCACAATGTACAGGGGTCTTACGTCACTGTACTGGGAGAAAGGTTACAGTTTGGTTAGTGGGCAGGAATGCTTTATTATCCTGTTGCTTTCCAAGTGAGACTTTAATGGCTGATGCCACTCTGTTTCAGAGATGAGTTTTGAATGATCTCATCCTGGTGATTTTCCATGGCCAGGTTTTAGTACAATGTATTACTGCAATACTAATTTATATCCTGCATCTGAGACTGAAGAAAACTTGATAAATTTCACACACTTGGAAATACACTTCTTAAGATGTCTGCAAATCACCTACTTGGAGCTCTGGTGATAGAAGCTTTGAAATCTGGTGTGTTTCTGGCTAAAGCTGCACAACTTTAGTCATCCTTGAACAGACTTTGAACAGTGCGTTCTGCTGGGTCACCGCTTGCAAGTCACCAAAAGTGGGGCTCACAAAGACAAATAATATGAGAGAGAAAAATGGTGTCTTTCACTGCCTGGATATGTCACCTGTATAAAATATTTGATGAGCTGTCTCATTTCTGGACTTCCTTCTCTCCAGTCTCACAAACAGAGGGTACGTGCTTTAACACTGTATGGTGCCTTTTCAGTGTGTAACATGTTTCAGGTGTTTGCCTTGCAATTCTCACGCATCATCTAGTTTCCTTCATTCACTTCTAAGCTGTTGACATTTGCTGGAGCAGAATACGGTTTTCAGACCGAGAACGTCTTTCAGAACATTCATTCATTCAGCATCATGTCTGAACATTCCTGGTTATAACATTGAGGTTCTGGGCTGGCAAAGAAAGGGAGTCAGGAAAATGTTTAACTTGCTGTATTATTGAAATAATCTCAGCAAATAATTTTCCTCTTAAACTTGGCAGGAAAGATGCACCTAGTTTTCTTGATGTTCCAGGGGAGAGAATGGCAAAAAGTACTCATCCTATAGAGCAGACTTTAAAAACAATGCTGTGTGAAGCACGTTAATAACAGGTTTTAAGGAATTCCAGATCTTACAGAGGTAAATGAGGGAGGGTTTTGTTTGTTTTGTTTTTCCTTTTCCTTTTGGAACCTGAAATCATCTTTGTATGAATGAAAATCAGTCAGGAAGGACATAAGCTTTATTTGTATTTCCTTCCATCTTCCTTCTTGGATTCACGTCAGTTCCTTTCACCTTCCCCTAATGCTCCTCTTTTTCCTTCTCTTACCAGAATCTGTTTTATTCCCCTAGCACAGGCAGAAAACTGCAGAGCGGCAGCACAGGAAGGAGTGAATCCTGGGCTCGCCCTCAGTAAGACTAGGCAACATCAGAGAGCTTCTGGTGAAATTCCCCTTGTCTCTGCCAGTAGCGTGCAGAGGAGAGAGTGAACAGACGGGGGAACGCGCAGCTCGGGATATGCAGGTGGAAGGAAGTAAAGAAACTGAGCTGACTTGGAGAAAAACTAGCAAGAAAAAAGCCTTAGGAGCACATCCTGTCCTGTCTCATGCATGTCATGTTTGCACGTGCAAGCACATATGCAGAGGAAGGCTTGTGTGTTCCCAGCGGCCTGATAGGGTACTGTCTGGATTTAAAGCTTCCTAGTCATCAGGCTCACCTTTTCTATTAGTTGTTGTTATCCAGTCTAATAGATCTGCTTTTCTACATTTTAAATTAATAGCCACAGATTCACATACGTGCCCGTGCAATGAATGAGCGAGCATGTATGTACTTGAGTGCATGAAGGTGTTTACACCTGTCTGTTCGTTGCAAGGGGTCTTTTGGGGATGTGGATTTTTGGGATTTACTTCAGCATGATCCCCTGCAAGACATTTGGGGCTGCTCCCAGCTCTGAGCCTGTAATGGCTCTTCTAATTACAGGGACATAATACTGCATGGTTTTGTACAAAAAGCTGCAAGGAAGTGTTTTGGTTTCTTAAGATGATAACATAGGAGACTGGTATGGCTCATTAAATATATAGTAGCAATAATTTTAATTTATATTTGGAAACAGATTTTCCCGAGAAAATCTAAATAACTTTGGATATCCAAACTACAGTGGAATTCTAAAGTAATCCCCTAAAGTATTGTGGAGTTGCTATGGAAACATGCAGGTGCTCAGACCGATATTATAGAATAAAAAGATAATGTATAATTATCTGGGGAAAATTAATTGTGCTTTCACACATAGGAACTACTGTATGTATTGTCATAACTAAAGACAAAAAAGAGGGCATGGTTGTACAATGCATGTTTTTTACCATTTGGGATTTCTGCCCCACACACACTTTTCAGATCTTCCTGCTAAAAGGAGTAAAAGTATTTCTGAAAAGCGTAGTCTTAAAAACTATATGCTAGATCTGAGCTGCTTCTAGAGAGATTTGGAGTCTCCTGGGCAGAGAGGTACTTCTCGTATTGTGACTTTAAACAAATTGAATATATTGTTCATGGCAACTATTTACGATGGCCACAGGCGTGTGCTCCCAGTCCAGATCCCATGTGCAGGGCATCGGGCAGCTCTTTCTCTAGACCCATCAGTGTCTTCAGCTAAGCATGACATGCATTTCTAGGCGCATATTCCCCAACTATGGTTTTCCCTTAACTTTGAGCCAGAGGTATCCAATTAGCAAAGTGGAGATGTTCTGTTCCCGTGATTTTTTTAAAACCTTGTATCTCCTACTGGGACTGTAACAGCAGCGCTAGCCAGAAGAATTTAAGATTTCCATTTGACTAATGGCCTTTAGCTTAAGTTTATTCTTTCTTCCCTATTTTTTAAATTAGTGGCAAATTTGGGAGGAGGGAGGGAACATTTGCAAAGGCTTAGGTTTGCATTTTTTAGTGAGGCCTTGAGGCATGGCAGGGAGGATGTTCCACGGTAGTGCTCTTCAGCATTGAGGCTTTAGTCCTAGCTCTGCAGTCCTGTGTTCAGGAGGTTGTTGCTGAGACTTTTAACTCAAGAGTAACACATGTTAAAATACTAGACAAGCTTTTCTGGGAAAATGTAAAGACTGTGGAGTAATAATTGCAAAACACAGGAAAGGCTTAGATCTCCAAAGGAATTTAGGCACTTTGCTCCCCGTGAGAATTAAGGGTGTTGTACTGGTGGCTTATGGCGACTTCCTTCATTTCAGACCTAATCATTAGTTACTCTGCTTTGCCTGGAAAATCTGCCCTCTGTGCAACTGTATTTCTGTATAATTTCTACTCTATTCCAGTTGTGTCTCCAGGCCCCTTTTCTAGTCTGGCACGTGGTACTGGGTGGTGAGCCATGCTGTACCCACAGTGGGATACAATCCTAGCCTGAAAAATAATTTAAAAAAAAAAAAAAAACACAAAAAAACAGACTGAGAGGATGAAGGAGGAAAACAGCCGGCTCTGAGATGTCCCCGTGGCCTCAAGGTAAGCCAGCAGTACAGTTTAGGATGGAAATTGATTCTCTTTACAAGCCAGCGTTACAATACGCTGCCGATCAAGGGGAGATGATTATCATCATATATGCACGTTACTATACCCTCTCTTGTAAGAGGATACAATCTAAGTATCTGTTTTTTAACTTCAGTCTACATAGGACTAAATAGGAGTTGTAGACACGCTCTCCTCTTCGCAGGAGGACGCAGTGTACTCTGTGGGTGCTGCTTCTCCCACCCTCACTACGTGGGTGTTCTGGGTCCTAACGTGTAGTGATACAATTTCAGTGCAGCTTTTGGGCGCTGTGCAAATCTATTGCAAGATGTTGTTTTTCTGTAGGGGGTAGTTGTACTCTGCATCAAAAGGAGTTACCTTACCCATTTTATGCTTTTCTCATGGTTCTCTAAAGGTAGATGTAATCTCCCTGAAGTTCTGTAAATTATTGATATGAAAAGGTGCAGACTCAGGAGATTAAAACTTTGACTAGGTTAGGTGAATGAACTTGCATGTCAAGTCATGATCTTTCCGTCTTTTCTGCCTGGTTTCTCTTTAATAGTATCTGCTTTTTTGTCTGTGCTGCACTGACAGAAACAGTTCAGCGAGGCTGCCCCTCTTCCCCTTCTTTTTCACTTATTCCCAAGTGGGATGGACACAGTGTCTGGACAGGAAAATCTCTCCCTTGGCATTTTCTCATAAAACTCTCACTGTTGTTTTTTTCCCCTGTGTAATTCACCTCAGTAGTATAGTTCACGTATTCCAGCATATCGCGGGAGATCTTTTTTATTACCAATTTTCCTCTTTGGGAAGAAATGAGTAAAGTATGCTACTTACCAAAGGGAAGTGTAAAATAGCAACAGAGATTATGGCACCCAGATATAGCTGTGGGGCAAATTGATTAGCATCCTTTTAGTCATTGAACCTTTTCATTTACATAATCTGCTGAGAAATCAATACATGCAGGTGAATAACTAACACAAAACACTTTCTAAAGGTGGCTATAAGCCACCTTCAGGCTTCAGGCATATATATTTACAAAAAAAAAAAAAGTTGAACGGCACCTTGTGGAGTTAGTTTAGCTATTTTCTTCTAATTCTGCTAAAGAGCAAGGCGTTCTCCCCTCGGACATGACATAAGCATCACTGTTGGTGGCAGGAGGAGGTCAGGCTGACAGCCGTGCCCGGAACCGCTGCGGGCCGCCCGCTTCGCTGGCCATTCTCACCTTCCCCTTCCCGGTAAGTCGCCGGCCCTGTCCGGTCCCCGGCCGCCCGCGCTCACCCAGGTGCCCGCAGCACCCCCGACCCCGCGGGGTGTCCCCGCTGGGAGGTGCGGGAGGACCGAGAATGAGGATGGCGGGGCCGCATCTCCGCGCCCGCCTGTCCTGACCGCGGCACCCCGGCCCGGGGAGGAGAGTTTAACCGTGAGGCGACGGGGGCGGGCCCTGCCCCGCCGGAGGGAGCCGCCTCCCCGGCCCGGCGCTGCCGCCTCGCTTCCCCGTCCTCCTTCGGGCCATGGCGGCGGGGGCGGGCCGGGGCGGGGCGGCGCTCTGACAGGCAGCCCGGCCGGCCGGGGAGCCGCGGTAAACAGGAGCTGGGCGAGAGAGCCGGGGGTGCCCCGGCCCCGCAGGAGTCTCCCAGCCCCCGGCGCCTCGGCCCGCCGTCCCCCCGGCCCCGGGCATGGGCGGCAGCAGCAGCCGCCGCAGTCGGAGGAGAAGCCGCCGGCCCGGGCCCTCTGCGGGGCACCAAGGTAGGGCTCGGCCGCCGCCCTGGCCGTGGGGAGCCGCCGCGGGGGCCGAACCGGGTCCGCGGCCCCTCCGGCGTGGGGAGGCCGGGTCCGGTGAGGCCGGGCCGCGGGGGGAGGGGGGGCTGCCCTGCGGTCCCCGCTCGTCCCGCCCCCGCGGGCACCACCTCGCCCCTCCGGCACCGGCGGCGGGGCCGCCCGCAGGTGAGGCCCGTCCGGGAAGCCGGTCGGTGCCGGCGGCCAGCAACAGGCAGCTGTGCCGGGGCGGCGGGGCCCGGCCCACGGCTGCCCACCCCCTCACACACGCAACCCACCGTGGGACCGGCCGCCGTGGCGTGGGGAGCCGGCCGGGGCAGCGGGGGTCGGCCCCGTGGGGCCGGGGCTGCAGTGGAGCCTCCCGTCTTTGGCCGGTGCGGAGGCTCCGCTCGGGAGAGTTCAGGGCTGTCCCTCTGCGGGAGTGGAGGAAACGGCACCTAATTCGGTGGTAAGAGGCTTTCCCACCCCCGCCCGCTTTGTCTGCTCAGCCTCGGCTCCTCGCTCCGGGGGAATTAGCGTTCCGTAAGGGGGGAGCGGGGGCGGATCAGCCGGGTGGGAGAAGGGGGCACCGTGTGGGCGCTGGGTCCCCGGTTTGGAGGAGGACCCGAATTTGCATTCGGTTAGCCGTGTGGAACGAAGACACATCGGAGATAAAACTGTCGGCAAGATATGCTGGTCACAACGTGTTCGCAACGAAGTTTCACGGGAGACTGAGAAATAGTCAGAATTCTTTCATGCCTCCTGGAGCTAGTTGGCAGGTAGAGTAACGCTCAAGTTGTTCTGAAGTGTAACGTTTTAACTTCTCCTCTTCTTAGTACACTGTACGTGCAAGCAAAGCTAGAATTGTAACGTGCCAATGCAAAATCAGTTTGTTTCGAAGAGGGCAGACGGCTTTGGCTCTGGACTTAGCAAAGGACTGGTATGCTCTGAGCACAGAGGGTTTGTGGAATAACCCAGCAGTGTAAACACAGAAGGGACAATTTAGGTAGAGCTCAAGGGAGATGGAAAGAGATCTAGGAAGGAAGATGGGTGTGGAAGAGGAGAGCTGGTCTGACAATAACACTTCAGCTGAAGCAGCAGCACTCTCTATCAACTTCTGCTGCTGAAATTAGTTCTGGAATAGAGTCGGATGAGGCCGAGGTTGCTCCAGTAACAGCCCTAGTCAGAAATTTTCAGAGGGAAGTTTTCTTTGAAAAACGCTTGTTTATCAATCCAGAGATGTTTTCTTTGAAATCTATCAATGCTGATGAATTTCCACTGATGCAGAGTTCTGCTGGATCTGCCTCTGGACCAGGATCGCTGGAAACATCAAGGTTCTGGCCCCAGCACCAGGATAATGCCTGCTGAGGGCTGCTGGAAGCTGCTTAGCTGTCGCCCAAACTGCTTGGTGCCAGACTCCCCCGAGCAGCCCTGTATCTGCTCAGTAAAAGTGACGTTCCCCAGGATTTGATTCTGCTACGGTTGCTGGAACCGATAGGTCTACCAAAGACTGAACAACTGCCCCTCTGCTGGGAACTTCATGTGACTTCGGTTACAGTCTGATGTGAACTTAAAATTCACAGTTCACTGAATATTTGTTGTGATGGTGTTGGCTTTTTTTGTTGTAACTGGGCTTTCACCTAGCCCTAGTGAGTAGTCTTGCTTATAGAGGTAAACTAGTTGAAAAGAAGTGATTTTCTCTTTTGGAGTGTCATACCACAAGAAAGGCTGCAACCTTTTTCATGCCTCAGTGTATGGATATGTGGCCAGAACTGGTGGAGGTGTCCAGGTGAGGCAGTTATGATTCCAGTGCTAGAAAATCCACCTCTTCCCTGTCTGCTTTTGCCCGGTCTTAAGTTTTATGAGGATAGATTAATTTAGCAGGTTGGTTGAACTTTCTGTATTTCAGGATGAGATTTTTTTTTTAATGTTTTTTTTTAAAAAAACTTCTGTTATTTTAAGTCTAACTTTTTGGACAAGCAGCTCTCCCACGTTCAAGGGTGAAAGGACTCAATCTTCCCAGCTGCCAAGGCCGTCACACGTACTTTGGGCAACGTACTGAAGTCTCTTCTCTGCCAGCCTGATTTCCTTATTGCTCTTCCAAACAGCAGTATTAGTGGGGGAGGCAGATCAGTGCTGGCGTGCGGCAGCTCCCAGTAGTAACGCTGCTCAAGGAAGGAGCGGTAGATTCTTCTTACAAGTCCTGAGCTGATTCTGCTGTCTAAGAAAAAGGAGTCACCTGCTCTGAGTCCTTCCTGCTACACACCTCAGAAGCAGTCAGCCCTAATGTCACTGACTGATGGTGAAGAATAGAGCGAGCACGGCCATTTGCCAGGAAAAATGAAAACAGGAATGAAGTGTCCTCTTTTTATTTGCTTATTTTATCTTATTTTTTGTTCTGTTTTGCTCTGGTCCTGCCCTTCTTCTCTTCCTCCAAAAAGGAACTCATGATTCTGTAGAAGTGTCTAGCTAGTATTCTGTAAGGGGCTGTAGCTGGGCTACTTTAAAATATAAACAGGCTTTGAAGGAAGGAGCTTGCAGGAACCCTGGACATCATTGTGCTTGGACTGTGCATGTGGCAGACAGGTAGTGAACAGCAAAGCTATAGAAGGCTATAAAGAATGGAAAACTTCGAGTCTGGGAAAAACTTCACGTTTAGGGCAAAAGGTATTAGGTGGGAAATCTTCCTGGGGAACAGGCTGTCCAGTTACTGCCTGCTCCAGTTCTTTCTCTGGAGCATCTGCATCTAGCTGCTGCAGGAACCAAGTGAACCACATAAACCACGCATCTGATTCACCGTATGAATTCCCATAGCGAGGCGGAACTCGTGCAGGGTTTGCTGTGACTGCTGTGTTGCTGACTTGTGCATTGACTGCAGGGATCTGGTGGCAGCTTGCTTTGGCATAGCAGAGCTGGCATTAAACTTGCTGGCTGGGCTTTGTTAGTAGTGAAGTTTCACAGCTCTGTGTCCTTGAAACCCTCTTTGCCAAGTTAGGGCCACTTTTACTAGTTCTGTTGTCTGGCTTTTACTGAAAACACCGGTCGCGCAAAGAACTCATAATTTCCAAAACATTCTTTTTCACTGCTTACCACAATATTTTTTGTGGGTCTTTTATCAAAGAGTCTAACCACATTCATGTGAAGCATTAAAAAGCCAAATAACAGATTACATTGTGTTTATTGATTCTGGGGTAGGTAAATGGATAAGAGCTCTTGCAAGTTCAGTCTTTTAGCAATTAAAGATACCCTTTAAGAACAGTGTTATTCTTAAATGTAACTAATCACCAGAGAGTTCACAAACAGCAAGAGATAATCTCAACCATCCGCAGTTTCTAGTACTTGCAATTTCATCCCCCAGGGACCAGGGGGAAGGCTGGCCTTTATTATGTGCCCTGCTGGTTATCTGGTTTGGGCCATTTTAGATCAAAGATGTATGTAAATTACTGTTCAACTTTTCTATCTTTTAAAATAGGTGCCTCTCTGGAGTTCACCTTCGATACTTGCAGGCAAGTGGGCCAGCTTGGTAGCGTATCTTGAATTTAACCAGAGACCTGGCAGAATATCATGGCTTATTGAACTCGACTGAAAACATTTTTGGAAATTTTGATGCCAGGTGTATGTCTGATAGGTAGAAAATACTAAAACATTCTAGAAATTGTGGGCTGAGATTTTCCATAGTTTGGTGAAATCAAGTCAACTAGTAGATGAGCACTTTTTCCCTGGAGATTCATTTCAGGATCCCAGTTGTAAACCTTGCAGAATATGTGGCCAGAATCAATATAGAATATAAATATTGTATATTTTGGGGTAGATAAATCCTATGTATCAGTTAGGTATGCCTTGATATCTGCCCCTTAAAGTTTCTGCGTGTCCTTCAGAGGGCATTAGGAGGACAGAATGCATGTCACTAGTGCAGTGTGCAGGTGAGGCTGGTCATGAATAACTGCCCCAGAGTTTCTCCTTGGGAAAACAGGCATTGGATTTAGGAACATCATTTAACAGGTGACTGAAAACAACAAAAGGGTGAGTTTGTCCCCCAGTTTGTCCGTGTCTCCAGTAAAATCATGTGTTTCCACACCATCAAGGTTCATTACAAGGAATAAAAATATTCCCAGCTGTTCTTCCTGGAGCAGGCAGTTTGACTTCCATCATGTCCTGGACGCAGGACAAGAAACATTTCTCTTGGAATCAAAGGGTCAGTTGGATAAGAGAGAGGGGAAGGAAGGAAAATAGAGAAGGATCTAGGGTGACGAGCTAAAAATGAAGGGAAAAAAATGGGTACAAGGTTACAGACCAAGCTGCTAATTTTTAAAAAGGCATACCAATCCTTGGTGCCTCCCTTCCTCTCAAATGTACTTTGCTTTTAAAAAGCCTTTCAGTTCCTCTTTATTGTGTGTACTGAGCCTGCAAGGAAGAGCATCTGTAGGAAAAAAACCAACTCTTCTCGATAAACACATAGGCTTCCCCTGGGTCTGATCTGCTGATTCTAATGACCAGCATAATTTGTCACTCAGCCTTACTTACTGCTCATAACTCTGTGCCTTTGGTGCAGCTTGAGGAGGGGGGCCGTGCGTCTGTTCTTGTCGCCGGAGTTGAGTTTTAAGTTCCGCTTTCTTGTTGCACAAGAATTTGTGTGGGGACAGCAGTGGGTGTCCATGTACTGCTGTGACTCCTAGCTCTGAAAGTTACTGACTTCTAGACATGGCTTTTGGGTGAATTTTGCCTGTGGAAGATCATTTGAGTGGTAGTAACTGAACAGGAAGCAACAGCCTCCCTGTGTACAACCTGCCCCATAGCACCAGTTAAATATTGAGGAAGTATTCCAGTGGGAGGTGTCCCTGCCCATGGCAGGGGGATTGGAACTAGATGATCTTTAAGGTCCCTTCTAAACCATTCTATGATTCAAATCTTGCTACTGTAAGTGCTTCTCTTGGCAGCAGGGCTGAACCTGGCCTTTACCTTCCTGGGAGACGGGAGGTGATGTCACAGGGATTATTATCAGGAGCTCCTCCTCTCCCAATTACTGCAGGGCTTACAAAAGGGATGCCTTTGTTTAATTTCATTCATGATGACCTCTTGAAGCATCTCTTGGTGGAAGAGTCTCCTTCGAAACCAAAGGGGGCTGTAGCAAGACAAAGAGCCTTCTCTGCCTATTTATATTTGCTTTCACTGTCACTGGCTCCTCACGCCATCCAGGACAGAGGATTAATCTCTCTGATCCCTCTATTTCTAGTTGTAAAAGCGCAGTGTGCTATTGAGGGTGACTCACTACTAGGCCAATCCTTGTTATAATCTCTTGTAACTACGAATGCATCAGTCAGAAGAGGAAGGCTCATGGAAAAATGTGGCATATTTCTGTGTATATTTTTTTTTTCTGTGTGTATATATATTTTTATGGGAAGACTGATGGATTTGAAATACAGGGAGTGATGCAATACAGGGCTCTGCCGTACTTTCATAACATGGGCCACATTATAGCAAGAAATTCTTGCCCTCTCAGAGTGTGGTTTTGTCCCCTTCTCGCCTGTTTCCCATGGCCTCCTTCAGCAAACAGCTCTTAAGGGACTTGCACTTAACAGCATGATGAACTCTGCTACAATAGATAGAAAGTGAAAGTTGGCAGTGGCTTTTCTGTTCTTAATAAGTCTGGTGAAGTCTGACATACCAGAGCAATGTGAAGAGCACTAGGTAATAGTTTACCCTGGGTGATGACAGAGAGGAAAATACACATGGGAGGAGAGCAGGCTGGGTCTTTCTGGAGTTAACAGTAGGCTTTGTTTTTTCTTTTCTTTCTGGTAAATGAAGTGAGTTTTCCTTGTAGTTCTGCATCCAAAATGCTGTCCATTTAAATGTGATTATTGTCATCATAGCTTCCAGGGTCGTTTTCATCTGGAGCCTGCCTGCTAAATCTGAACTGGAAGCACCAGGACTAGAAAGGACAGTTGTTGTCAGTGTTTTCTCTCTAGCTCAATCTGACCAATCATTTACATTGGAGCTGCTTCTGTAAAGTGCGTGTATGCAAGCATACGTACAATATATAAAAAACAAGTAAACTGAAGACTTTCAGAGGAGGTGCTGCTCTTTAACGTTGAAAATGATCTCTGTATGAGAGGGTTTTCTTACACCAAACAGCATAAACGCATACTGAACTAAATCCTGTCTTGTTGCAAAGAGCAAAAAACAATCTGCTTAGCTCTAAAAAGAAGAGGAAGTTCACTTGCAGCTAAAGGTTTGTTGTGAGAACAGGAAATCTGGGTCTTGTTGCTGCTTCTGGCCTCTCTTTTCTGGTTTAAGCTACTTCACCTACATGTACCTTAGTTTCCTGCAACACAATTGTCCTCTATATCATGTTTTTTGTAAGGTTCTTGGGTTTTTTTAAAAAAAAATATTTTTTAGCCTGCTTTCCAAGGGGAAGTGGGCTTATGCAATCACACTGCAAGTAACTTCTGAATCTGCTGGCTAAATGCCAAATATTTGCTGGAACTTCACACGTCACAGGAAGATGGGAGTGTAAATTGCAATGTCACGACCTAGAGCTGCAGCCTCACCCTGCCCCGGAGCCCGTGGAGATAGCGCTTTTTTAGACACAAGATAGTTTGTGTGGGTGAGTGGCCCTTACGAAGCCTGCAACCGCAGGATACCAAACTGTAGGATATCAGACTGCGCTAATCCTTCCGCCCATGGGATGGCCTTCTTCCCTTGCAAGGTGTTCTGAGAGCCCACGGGAAAAGGTTAAGTATTGTTAGTAATTTAGAGCTGGCGCCGTGCAGCAGACTCTTCACAAAACTAACGCGGCACAGTGCGGCAGACTCTTCACAGAATTAATGTTTGATAACATAAGGGGGTGGAGGGAGGAGAAATTCTCTTGTAAAATTACAGGAGTCTTGTCAGACTGGCTTGATCTTGGGCGTTAACAAAAAAAAGTAGCATGTTTGATTAAAAGATGGAAGAGGATTTTAACTTTGCTCTTGGCATAACAAAACAGAAGCTAATAAAAATGAGATCAAATTTCAGCCTTCTAAATGCATTGGTGTTCTTATGCAGTGTGTTAACACTGTAGCCTTGAAATATCTCATTGCTTTTGGGCACAAAAACTTTATATATTGCCTTTTAGCAGTTCCTTTTCATGCGAAGCGTATCTTGTTTCTGTGATTCTCGTGACAGCAGTGTTAAGCTATTTTGTACTAGGGCCTAGGGCCTGACCTGACAGGGGAGGGTAACTTCTGACCGAGACTGCTGGAGTTAAGTCTTTCAAATCTTGCAAAAAATATTCACCAAGTTGCTTTCCTTGCAAAATTGCAAGGCTTGAAAGGTCTCCATGTTGTTCTATACAAGCTGCTACATGCTTTGGCAGGTGTGTGAGAGTCCTGCTCTGGTACACCTGTGGAGCTCTGCGGCTCCCAAGGCTTTTTAGATATGTGATTCTTTTTATGTGCCTTCCCAGGAGCATAGGAACATTGCACTGTGATGTTCTCCAGGCAAATTACTGGGCAGGTGGGATTCGCAGCTCTGTATTTTCAAAATGGCAAGAGGTTCAAAATTGTTACTCCTTGCCCTTTCCTGATCCATCTGGTTAGTCTCTTAAATGGGTGGCTTTGTTTCTAGCGGGGCAATGTACAAGTGATAGACTAGAACCGCAGCCTCAAAGCTGCGTGTCTAAAGCAGCAGGAGATGGCCCTGCCGGCACTGTGCGCCTTGTACCAGGGTTGCCAAAGTGCTTCTTGCTTTTTACCCCTGCTCAGTAAGGCTGCATCAGAGAAGGACGTAGCAAAGCGTGGAAGCATCTGCTCTACATACCTACATACCAAATGCAGCAGGGCAGGTCTGATGTATGCTTTGTAGTCTTTTGGTAGTTTTCTTCTTCCCAGGATCGGAGTCTCCCATGGGTCAGCGTTTGGTGTTTTGGGGACTTGAGGCACTCATATCTGCACCAGGCTTTTATTCAAGTAGTGATGTTGGTATCAACTTCTCCAGCCACACGGCAAGGATCCCAGCTCAGTTGCTGTTGAACACGTTTGATTCAAGATAAGATTTCTCCCTCACTTTCCTTCGTTAGTGATACCCTGGCAAGAAGCAAGCATAGCGTTGTGTGGTCCAGCTGCCTGAGAGCAAGGAGGCTGAGTCAGGATCAGTTCCTTGTATAGAAAGGGAATTAGATACATCATGTGTTTTATTCTTGGCTGTGATCTTCCATTGTGTCTGATAGACATTTGTTATGGTTGTTTGCTTTCTCTGTGTACTTGAGCTCTCCTTGTCAGCTGGGACACGTGTTCAGTCCATCTTACCCATCTTTGAATGACTACTGGGGAGTTTTTCAGTCGGCGTGTTCTCACTCTGTGGTACTACAGATGCTTTGCACAGACTTGGTGATGTCTGCCCGTGATGCCCTGCAGGCATGCTGCTGGTTGCTGGCTTGTCAGCTGCCTTTTCAAGTCCTCAGAGCTGCTGTATTTAGGCTCTCCGGTTTGTAAGACATGCATGGGTTTGGCTTAGCCTGTCTGTCCTGGCTGTGCCTGGTGCAGGGCTTGCAGAAGGAGGCTGCAGGGATGGTTCTGCCCCAGGGTGGACGCTCTACTCAGGGAAGGTATGTTTGCCAGTTGCATCTTAGTGCTTTGGTATTACTTCCCTTTCCACAACGCCCCACAAACCATATACACATCCCTTGTCACACAGTTTGCATTGCTGCTTCTGTGAATAAGGGAGGAGAAACTCGGAGAGCTGATGATCCGGACTCTGAGTGGCCTCCTTAGAGCTGTATCCTGTGTGGCTCATGGACAGGTCTTTGTGGTTGATGTAATCTAACTAATGCATATGAGAGACATCTGAGCCAGGAACAGGGAATTTAATAAGATGACGAAACTGTTGGGTTTCAAGTCTGAAAGTGATTCTTGTCAGCAGGGAATGGGAGTGGAAAGCAGCTTGACTGTATGCAGCACATCCCGCCGAGGCCAGTAATGTGGACATACTGCAGCACAGACCTGCTTTTCTGAGATGCTGTTTATCCTTCGTCTCCAGCAACCCCTGTGAGTCAAGGAAAGTTGGCAAGTTTCTGAGCCGAGCCTTTCTTCCATGTGCCTTTTCCTCTTCCTTTGTTGGAATGTGCCAAAAAAAAAAGAAGAAAATCACTGGCAGGCTAAGACATACTTTAGCACGGTGAGCAATAAACCAGGGCAGTATGCCGTCGCTGGGCCTTCTACGACCTCTTTTGTAAAAGATGCCACTCCAAAGTGACACCTGTCAGAGGGATGGGTTACTCGAGCTTGTAAGTGTCTTCACCACTGGTGTGTGAAGGCGGCTGTGCCTTTCCAGACCTCTTCATCTCCCCTTGCCATTCTTTCTTTGAGTGAGAAACCTGAAGATCTTAAGAAGTCTTTTCTTGGCTGAATGATAGCTGCTCCCTCTTTCCTGTCTTCCCAGCAAAGATGACTGATAGATTACGGCTTTTGAAGAGATACTGAATGTTGTAACGTGTAGTCCTAGGAAAGGCAGTGACTAATTTACAACTGACTGCGGCTCCAGCTCAATCAGACGATTGCTAAAAATAATCCACCTTCTAATTCCACAGTTGATCTCCACTTAGAGAAGTATTCAAATTTATAACCTGCAGACAGGACAAGATCAGGGACTGAAGTGATATCTCTGTTTTGCCAGTTGGGAAACTGTGAGCAGAGTCAGTGTTTGAGAAGGGAATTAAGGGGAGAGAGCAGGTGCTGTAAGGGTGATGGCACTGACTTTGCCCTGGATTCATGCTCAGCCTTTCCCCCAGCTAAATGCCGCAGGGTGCAGTTTTGCCAGCAATGTCTTTTTTTCAGGCAGAAAGAAAGCCCTCCTTGGTGGGAATCTTCTTTTTTCTTTTTTTTTTTCCTTTAAAAAAAAACAACCACCCCCACCCCAAAAAACCCAACCCGTGAGCACACAAACGAACATTGATATGTATGTTATTCCTGCTTGAAGCTGTTACGTGGCATTGGTTGAGTATTGTAAGACAGCTGCCCGGCTTTGCTGCAGAAGCAGCACAGCAAGGATGAGGGAGCCTTTTCAGCCGAGAGATTTACCATTTCCTGGGACTGGGGTCTGATTACTTTTTAGCCTCTTACTGGTTTCGTTTCTAAGTTAGATTACTGGTTAGGTTACTGTCCTCTGTAATGGTGCGGTGAGAGATCAGCTGGCCTTGCTCAGCTGTGAAACTTCTGTTAATAACTCTGCAGGGATGTGAGACTGTACCCTGTAAAACAAGAAGAGTAACTTCTTCCGGGACGAAGGCCTTTGTGCCTCATTGAGAGAGAGCACAGCTAATGGAGAAGGACTGTGTCAGCCATGAGGTCACTTGTGACGCAGAGGGGACCTTGCCTGTTCCTAAGCACAGGGCTGCTTCCTCTAGCACCCAGAGACTTGGAAATGCCCCTTCCATGGAAATGTTCAAGGCCAGGCTGGATGGGGCTTTGAGCAACCTGGTCTAGTGGGAGGTGTCCCTGCCCAGGGCAGGGGGTTGGAACTAGATGATCTGTAAGGTCACTTCCAACCCGAACTATTCTGTGATTCTGTGACTGAAGGGAACAATCGGATCCTCCAAGGAGAAAACAGCAGTGTTTTGGTCACTTGTGGATTCCTCTCTCTTCAAAAATAGCAGAATTCATATCCTTCATCTTTAAATACTTCACGACCATCTTGATGCTGCCGTACAGCCCACGTGTGGGAGCCTGTGCCAAAGATGGGACTGTCTCTGGGGTGGAACATGCCAACAGTTTTAAGTGAGCAGAAAACTGAGGAGATTTTGTCTTGATTTTTCTAACATCTGTTGCATTTTGAATAGGGAGTAGGGGGTTTTTTTTCAGTTAAAAAAAAATCTTTCACTTACCATTTAAAAATAGTTAATAAAGAAATATGTCTTTATCTCTCCATTGGCCCAATTCAACAGACATTCAAGTTATTTGATTTAGTAATTTTTTTATCTACACGTTGGAAGGACAAATGTCTCTGAATATTATTGTAACTACTTAGAGAAGGAAACCATATGGTCAGCAGGTATAGATCCTGGAAAATATGAAGGAGAACAGGGTGGGATGGTGGTGTGGGGGGGTTGTCTCACTGCAGCTCTGGATACAGTTGGTGCAAAATTCTTATGTGGCTTCAACAGGTTCAGTGCTCCCCTTTTCCAACAGTATATTTTCCTCCAGGACTGGTGAGATTTTAGCTTAAAAAAAAAAAGAAAAATTAATTCAGTTTTTCTTCTTGCCTTCTATTTGGATAGACACCTGATAGAAACCACTGTTCCTTCCAGGTTTTGTCTTCCTGAATGTTTCAGATTTTACAATAGGGTTTCTGGGCACCAGAGTTGCATGGGTCTTATTTAGGACACTTGGTTCATCTTTCCGTCTCCTGTCTAAACTAATTTAAAACAAAGAGCATCTCTTAGGGGAGAAGACAGAAACGCCACTTCTAAATGTGATTGGGTTGAAAAATGTGACGTGTCAATCGGCATCAGTGATGTGGCCATGATCCTGAGTTTTATTTTAAGCCCTTCCCTGTTTGGACAACTTTCCATCTCAACTTATTTTACTTGCCCTGTGGATATGCAACAGCATCCCAGAATCCATTCTGCTGTATTGCCCCAGCTATCACCCGGATCCTTCTAAACCATCTTTTTCTGGCCACATGTTGCTCTCCAGTGGCCTGGGCTTCTCACCCTTACCAGACACTTGAAGGTCCCTTGAAGCATCTCCTGGACAAAAATCATTTAAGCAGTAGGGTAACAGAGCGCTACAAGTCAGCCATTTCCACAGCAGCAAGAAATAGACCTGTGTAATTGTCGGGGTTTCTCGTGACTAGGCACAATTTCTCTGTACCTGGGTACTTCTCTCTGTCTTAGCAGCCTTCTGCAGCCAGCCATGGTTGACTGGCAATGAGCAGCTGGTGGGTGACAGACAGACTTCAGCAATGCTGCTTTAGTTCCGGTGGTAGAAAGCTGCGATGGATGTGTTTTAATAGGATTGCTTACAGATTTTTGTAAGTGCATAGGAATGGATTGGTGGAGTTTTGTGCTGTTTCTCTAGACTTTTGTTAAACTCTGTAAACTTCTAAATATTTGTAGAAATGAAGGGACTAATATCGGATGGGACAGAAAGGGTCAACAGTTGATGACTGAACTGAGAGCGAGATCAATGGGTGAGGAAGCAACCACTGGACACTGGTTTCTTGTCCATGTAAGAAGGCAGCAATTTAAAGGAATCCACAGTCGTGTATTCATCTCGTGATTGCACCCAATGGCTAATTTTAGGTACGGTAGGGATGAATGGCCCTTTATAGCCTGTGGTAAGGAATGCCTTGTGTGTGGGGCTCGGTAATGCCAGTCCCTTCTCTTCGGGTGGCACAGAGCACCCTTGTGGGGGGGGCGGGATGGGCAGAGCCAACATAGGCGTGCCTGCACGCTCCCGTGAAATAACACCCTAACGAAGGGAAGCTGTTTGTGCTGATGCTTCTCCGCTGCCTGCGCGTGTTGGTGTCAGCGCTGGCGTGGGGAGCCAGAATGAAGGAAGCCAGGCTGTTTGTCAGCCATCTGAAATCAGTTGCCTGGCCTTTAAACTACGCCAGGGACACTTATGATAAGAAGAGCACATGCAGCCTTTTTAACTGCGCAGTGTATCCCATGATAGGGTTGCAGCTGGAAGAGGCTGTCTTGCCCTGGCACCGGAGGGGAATTAGTTTTGTTCACAGACCTGGACTCTGTCTTTATATAGCTTTACTTTTTTAATGATAATGCTGTGATGCAGAGGTTCTTAAACTCTTCATAGCGTAATTTTCCTGTTGAAATAGATGAGAAATACCGTGTTTGTCTGGCTAACAGCTGTCTCAAGTCAAGATCTGGCAATTTTTGGTGAGGATGCAGGTGTGAAACTGAAGGAGTGACTCAGATGTGTACTGTTCTTATTGCTTGTCTTACTGTAGCGCTTCAGTCTGTGCTCACGCTTGTACCAGGTATCATACATTGCCATGGTAAGGAGCAAACAGAGGCTATCTACGTGGCTGAAACATCCTGGAGGGGGGGAAGTGGAAATATTGTTATCCTTCCATCCCACAGAAGTGGCTAAAGTGAAGAACTTAAATCATTTACCTTCCTGAACCACAGCCAGCGAGCACACCTCTGTATTGGTGATATTTGAAATAAAGATGGGCATTTATGTCTGTGGGACTGAGGACCCCCCCAGCTGGTTATTCTGCCTGGAGCACAAGTTTTTGTGCAGCTCACAGTACTCGTCCCTCCTGTGTTGCCCTCTGGAGAGAGGGTTTCTTGTTGGACATTGGCAAAGGTATAGCGAAGGTATCAGCATGGAAAATGATGGAAACAGAAAAACACAAAGGAGACATGCTATGCCTGAATATACTTCCCATAAAAAGCTCTCAGCGAAAGCTGTTATACTTTAATGAGTCATAGTATTCCCCCATATTTAAAATGTATTTAAAATTTATAACTCAGCTTCAGGGGATAGCAAATGACGTCTGGTAGCTAGTTTTGCTTCAGAAGTTCAGGTTCCTTTAAAATGTGGGAAATGATGGGTGAAAACATAACTTACTGATGTCATGCAAGTTTGTGGAAGAATCAGGTACAGGATGCTCGGTACATCGCCCTTTTTACTTTACGCTTGAACTTTTGAAGACACTGGGTTTGGGCTTTCCAATTACATCATGCAAGCCCTAAAGAATGTGATTTATAACTATTTCCTCAGAAAGAGTTTAAAGGTTTGTCATAATGATGCAGAAATCTAGATTTTTTTTTATTTTTTTTTTTTATTAAGACTTCCAGAGAAAGATATGTTGTAACTCAAACCTGTAAATAAGAGTTACCTGGCATTTAACTCTTAAATCATTTAAAAGAAACACATTCTTATGTGCACCACTTTGGAGATTTCATATTCAGCCAGAGATAAAGAAGGAATTATTTCATATTTCTTCAAAACACAGAATTGTTTAGTCAATAGTATATTCTTCTTACTCTGGCTTAACAGAAATGTTTTGCCTGGTAGCAGTTAAACAATAGTGAAGAATGTTGCTTAGGCACCTGTTGTTCATAAATAGCTTTTACAACTGTTAGCCTCTGATGTAATGGAAAATAAGTGATGTAGCACAGGATTTTCCTAAAAATGCGTCATTGTTATCTCTGTACAATACAGAATGTGAGAAATGTCCTCATTGAACAATGACGAGATTGTTTTATTTCACCACTATATTGCGTTGTAAATATTTACACTGTTTGAGAAACACAGGCTTTCATTGTCTTTGATGTAAATTTATGCATTTGTTTTTAATAGTCTTTATTAATTTTGAAGATAAAAATACAGAGCAATTTTTTTGTTGGATTTCAGAACTCGTTCAGGGGTTTGTGAACCCTGAAAGGATTATAGTAGAGAATGGGAAGTGATCATAAATTATCCGTAGATGTTACATTATATCGTGTGGACTTGTGTACTAGACTAGAAATTTGCCTGCAAATATATGTTTGTGCAGATTTCTCTCTCTGGCCTCTACATGCGTTAGTATGTCCCTCTTTCCATTTGATTATAACCTTCATTAACGTTTTCTTTTAAAAACCACTAATTATCATATGGAGTGCTTTGCCAAATCATAATGATCATGCGGGTGTCATTCCCAATAGATTTGCTATTATTCTGGAGGTCTGGGGTGCTGCCTGGTCCTTGACATCACTTGCCGTCTTTCCCTGGCGTTTCATAGCTTTGTGGGTTTTGGCTTTTGTCCATGAATAGAAGGGAGACGAGTGGTTTTTGCATCCCGTGGATGTACTGTGGACCCTTTTGCGCTGATTGCATGGGATCTACAATTGCAGGGGACCAACTGTGACAATCTCAGTGGGCCATTCCCAAGCCTGTGTTCACAGCGATCTGACCTTTTTTATTTTCCTTTAATTTAAGAATTTCAAATTGTACGCAATCTCACCGCTGCACTCTCTAACCATTTCTATGGTTTTGAAAGGAAAAGATGCATTGATCACACTGCGATGAAATCCATATAGGTTACTGCTGTGCAATACTTTTGGACAGGTAACAAAGGAAAAACAGCTTTTCTCAAAAACTGTAGCAACAGGTGTGGTGCTGTGGCGTGTTGTTATCTGATAATGAATATTATGAAGAAGCAAGTCATCATCCGTATCTTTAAGAAAAATTTAATTTGACGCATGTGATTAAGACAGACTAATTTTTGCTCTGCAGGGTGGCTTCAGCGCCAAATTGGAGGGGAGGATGCCTCTTCTGGAGGGGGGCACTAGTTTCTCAGAAAGCCAGTCTCTCCTTGTAGGAGTTGATGGGATCACGGCTGAGATTGATAACAAGGCAAGTCCCGTACATGCTGTGATATTACATCCTGCTTTGCAGCAAAGCTGTAAAGGCTCACAGCTTGCTGTGTGATTCATGTGCTAGACCTGCTCTGTTCGGAAGCACCTCGGGGCAGGAAGATGTGTTTCATGTGAAGGGGTGAGGTCAAATGGTGATTATCTAAGCAAAAGAATGAGTGGCACCCCCTTATGCAAATGGATTTGGAAATTCAGTGGAGCAGGTAGAGCAATTTGCTGACTGAGAAAGCAGCAGACCTGGCTGTTGACCTCTCCCAGGCTCCCACCGTTAGGGCTTCCCAGCGTAGAGAATGAAACTTCTGCTTTACCCCAGTTTCTTTTTGATTGTTGTAGTTAGAGACTGTCCCAGGGATTATTGCTGATGTTGTTGTGGACTGTTTCACCAACAAATATAAAAGGGCAGTACTGTAATGACTGTATTATTTTATTATCGGAACAGAGGGAAGTGACATTTGTTTTCTTCTGAATGCTATGAAGCTAATTCATAATTGTACTTAGCAGCTGATTTGATTTGAAGGGGACACAATTTAAGGAATCTGTTTTTCAGAGGTGTGGATCTTGCTCAGCTTCCACTGAAATCGAGGGGGAGAGGGTTGCTAAGAGCTCTGGGATCATTATTTATTGATGCTGTAGTTGAACAGCTTGCTTGTCTAGTTGTACCGTGTTTGTAAAAACAATCATATTCTTATTTTGAGAGGAGTCAGCCAGAGCTGGCAGATTCCTGTGTTTCTCTAATTGTTGTGTGTAGTCTACAGCTTTATATTCCTGTATATTGAGAAACTTTCAAAGGGAACATAGGGAACACGTAGAAGGATCTGTTGTCCCCTTTCTAAGTCTTTCTTTTGGTTTCAACTACACAATAACATGTTTTGGTTTTTTTTAATTATTAGAAGAAAGATATTTTTCATTCTTGAAGCTGATTATTTTTAGGACACTAGCAGGTGGAGGAAAGGAGGAACTGAGATGACAAAGTGAGAAGTTGCAGCTGAGCTAGTAAACAATGCAAGATATATGGGTAGAGGCATAGCTCTAAATAGCAGCAATCCAGAATTATATCTGCCTGGTCTGAGTACAAGGGCCCTTTTCAATTCTAACGTGGTACTAGCCCTGAAATGTGAAAGGTACTGCAGGAAAAGAAGTGTTAGTTTCTCTCCCTTAAGCTCCCTTGATTAGATTTGTTCGTCAAGTTGACAAATGCATGTGAAGTGCATGAGGCTTGATAACATCTCCTAAATAATGCTGTTAACAAAGTACTGATTAAGCTACAGTAAAACAAAATGAAGCACAGATGCAGGATCCTCTTTTTGAAAATGCACATCTGTCTTCTCTAGAAAAGGATTATGTAAGCTATATTAGTAGGGGAGGAGTCCCGACAAGCTCAAAATAAGTAAAGGCTTCGAACTGGAGCCAACACAAGCTAATAGGATTGGAAATATTTGCAAATATGGAAAATGTAGTGTACAGAAAGTAAGCATAAGCTATATCCCAGCTGAAATACCAGGGTAGATAAGCAAAGTTAAGATGCACACAGGAATTTGCTGAGGTCACTGGTGAGGGCTTCTCTTACCTTCAGAACAACAACAACCAAAAAACAAAATAATTTTTTTTATGGGGCTCTGAGATTTCACATCAAGCCCTCCAGCAGAAAAACAGTTCCAGAGCTGTGCTAATAGATTATTTCAAGTCTCACCAAGAGAAAGTAAGCCATCTGATGAAGATGTTGCACTGTCTAGCAGCAGTCAGAAGTTTCTTCAGAGGGTTTCCATTCCTGTTTGGGTTGGTCAGGTTTGGTCAGGTTTCACGCTGCGTAGAGGGGAAGTTTCAGAAGATCAGAGGTCATGGCAGCGATCCGGAAAGCCTTGGGCCAGCACTTTCCAGCCTGCAGCTGGTGGATCCCCTGAAGTCCACAGACTGCATCCATTCCACGGCAGGATTTTCATGGCAATGCGCAGCGCTGCAGTGTCTGGATTATCTGGACAGCAGCGATCTGTTGCTGTATTTTTAACTCCCCCAACCCCCCAGCAGATTATCAGACCATTGACCTGTGTGATACAGCTCGCTGTCGTTACTGGGGGCTAGGATAGTTGAAGAAAAGTGTAAGAAGCCTCGGGGCAGACAGGAATAACTCACAGGTGAAATTCCTTCCAGTTCCCTTCTATTAGTGACTGTCATCTTCCTAATACCACAGGTTCCAAGGTTTATCTTTCATGCACATAAAGACAGATTCTTTTATAACCCAGAGTGCCTATTGTACTTTAAATAGGAAAACAACTGTGATATTTGGCTGCTGCTTCCCCCCATCCCTCTGTGAGTAATGCAAAGCATGTGTACACACCTACATACATCCTCAGGATGCTTTTCTTTTGATAAGGCCTGTGTACATCTGCAGCCAGTGCCCCTACAGCTCCAGAGCTTCTACTGAAGTTCTCCAGCATGTGCCGTGTAGCAAGGGAATACGATGGACTTTCTGAAGTGTAGATGAACTAATAAAATCTGCAGTTCACACTGCATGTTTTTAGATTCCGGCAGATGCCAAACCACAGGCAGGAAACCATAATTCGGGGCTTACTTGCCCCAGCCTAGCTGGGAACCTTTGGCAAAGAGCAGTTTAGCCTTTATTTTGGAATGTGTAATGGGCAGAGAAGCTGCAGTGGGTGGCGGGGGGGGACTGGCGTCCTCCACCTGTGTTCTTCCAATAGCACTTTGCACTGTGACAGTCTGGCAATTCACAAACTGTTAGGCTCATCTAATGGCTGAGTTTTGTTCTTGTTTTGTCAGCTGAGAAACTGAGGCCCTGATGAGGTGGATGATAGAAGCAGGGTTTCAAGTGGTCTTCCAGCTGCTTCTGCTGTAGTGAGGTTACCTGTTGTTGTTAGGTACTTAATGCTCATAACCCAGGGGAACCTAACGTTCTGCTTCTGTTGCTGTCAGGACACATTCTGCTCAGGGGAACACCCCAGCCACCAGGTCCAAGTCACGTGCATGGTTTTCCTTCCTTTTTTCTTCTTAACTACCTTCAGAGACAGTTTGTCCCATTTCCTCTGAATCTGACTGTTCTTGCTGCAGCTTTGTGGTTCTAGCAGTGTAATTAGGACCCAGCTGATGTTGTTCCAGGTGTCAGCTGGCATTTTTAGTTAGTGCTTTGCATGCCCAGCAGGAAGCACAGCTGGACTACCCGGGTGGGTGAAACTCCATTGAGGACTTTACTGTAGGCTCTAAGGCCAGGATTTTGACCTCTCGTCTTTTGAAATGGCCTTGGTGTCTGAAGACTCTCCGCAACAGCAGTATTGCCGGCATCTGTTTTGCAGGAACCAGTGTGGCTATAGATAGAGGGGACGGTAGAGCTTCAGGCTGTCCTCTGTCCTGGCATTCCCATCTGCCCCAGCCAAGTCTGCAGGAAACCTCCCTGGGCGAGGGCAGTAGTCTGTATTTGTGGTTTGGCGGCTGTTGGCAGCATCAGTAAAGAAATCTCTAAA
This sequence comes from Larus michahellis, assembly GCF_964199755.1. Taxonomy (NCBI): domain Eukaryota; kingdom Metazoa; phylum Chordata; class Aves; order Charadriiformes; family Laridae; genus Larus; species Larus michahellis. The sequence continues at coordinate 52,432,055 of NC_133901.1, read as the reverse complement.
GGGCCCTGCTATGAAAACAGGCTTAACTTCATTATTGTTTGCTGAATGCCCAAAGTCCCAAGAGGTTTTCTTAAGTATTTTCCTCTAGTGAATAATAATGGGAGAACAGCCATGGGGGCAGGAGGAGAAGAGGCGTCCCTCCTCCTTCACAGGCAGATGACTGCCCTGCCTATGGGGCCTGGCTCATGCATGTGCTCTCTCGCTCCCTGTCCTGCCATCCCATGATTACTTTAGCTTTCCAGGCAGAAAGGATCTGGGAAGTCCTTTCTCCGTGAACAGAACAACGTCTACACTGTTGGTCATGGGACTTCCCTTGCATGTGCAGTTTGTGAACCCAGTACCACGCAGGGGAGGAGGAAGCTGAGCCCTTATCTGCCACCTCCTGGGCGAGTGTACTCAGCTGTTGAGTGGAGGTGCGGCCCGAACATCTAACTGGAATCCTGAAGAGAAGAGAATATCTAGGAGCAGTCCCCCTGCCTTAGCGTTTCTTCCCTGGGGGCCTTTTTGGCAGGCCCCCAGTTTGATGTGCTTGAACCTTGGATCCGACTTCGCAGGTGCCCAACTCCTCACCCTGGATCAGGGAGCACATGGTGTCTACTTTAGCTGTAGAAAACATCCTACGGAGCTTGTCATAACTTGCTTTGTGTTGAGTGGCATTGCTTTTCTGGCATCCTTGTCTGTTTGTACTTGGTACTGCAGATGGTCTGTTGACTCATGTAACTTTATCCTTTAATTAGCGCCGAGGAGTTAACGTGCTTCAGGTTGATACAGACAGGCTTTGGGTGCGCGTGTTGTTAGGGACCTTCCAGATTGGGAATGCTACAGTGTGGCATCTGGGTTAAGTTTAGAGCTTTTTCTAAGCCAGCCTTGAACAAAAGCAGGCTTTATTAGAGCGTCTGCCAGGCTTCTTTTCCAGGGAAGGGCTGTTTCACATCATCTTTGAGCATCTAATTGGATTATATCTGCTGGTTGAGCTCTTTCAAAGAATTCTAACACACGCTATCCTTGAAGCACCTGTAGAAAAACTGGTTTGACTTGTCTGTCATTATCAGAGGGGTTCAACTGTGTTTTCTAGTAATTTTCCTTGTTTTCTTTATGGTAATAACATGTCCTTGCCTGCAAGCCCAGAACCCTTTTTGAGGGGGACACAGAATGGGGTTCATCTCCTTCCCCTTGGCTCTGTTGTCGCTGGCAGTAGCACAGACTGTATTACCTGGCGTATTTTCATTGGACCTTAACGTTCTCTGGATTTCATTTCCTTATGTTTTTTTGGGAAAATACCTTCCCTTCCTGCTTTGTTTATTGCAGTTTGATATTCCTGTCTCAGCCCACGTTTATCTCTCCTCTGGCACTTATGGCTTGGCTCTTTTAGAGGATTCAGCTAAACAGGTGTGTGGAGGAACCTGGGGAGGTTCTCGGTTTTCTGTTTGTGCTTTTTGCTTACCAGTGGTGCTGGTAAGTCCCATGTTTCCCTCTGTCCTCCAATAAGGAAGTGTCCTTGTTGTTGCTTGTTTATGCGTATAGATGTGTTTTATTTTTAAAAGCAGCGATGCCTAGAAGTTGTGGAGGCATTGCCTTCAAAGCTTTCATGCGTGCACCGTCTTGGCATCTGTGGAAGTAATATAAATCCTGACCACGTGTCAGTGATGCTTCTGAGTTTGGCTGAGCACTCTAATGGGCAGAATGCATCATCCAGCAAATTGAGTGTGTGATTGGGAAGCAGCAGGCATTGCCTGCATTTTTGTTTTTGCTCGTGACTTCCTCTGTGACCCTTAATAATTCTTTTCCCCTCAGTGCAAAGAGGATACTGAACTGTCATTCCCCGTATAAAGCACCTCGGGATATGCAATTAGTTTTTTCTGCCGTTTAATCAAAAGCAGTCAAAAGATTTGATCCTGTTTTCGTTTTACACAACTGCAGTTGTGTAAACTGCACTGCTGTGTAAACTCCTGTGGAGTCTAATGGAAGTAGAACCAGACTGGCACCTTTCGCAGAATCAAAAACCTAGGAAGCTTGGCCTATCTTTAAAACTTCCAATTAATTAAATATTCAATAAAAAAAATGTGTGCAATATGTATGCACAGTTAGGCTATACTACTTCCAAATTGTTAAGCAACATGATACATAAGGCATCTATCTATCTATCCATCCATCCATCCTCTTTAGTGCTTTCACAGGTTCAAAAACAAACAAATAAAAAGTTGATATGTTATGGAAACAGAAGAACAGTGCATCATCCAGTTGCCCTATTTAGTGTAGTCCCTGCTGTGTTAATTCCCCTCTAATCCTTTCTTTAAACTCAATTGATTGTGTCTCATTTGTGGCAGGTTATGTTCCAAATAAACACTCCATGGTCCTGCATGTTTCAAAAAGCTTTTTATTTAATGTAACTTCGCTAATCTAATAAAAGGTATGGCTAATTACGCCTGCCTTTCAGATTAGTGTTGCAAATTTTGGCTAATTTATGCTTATCGCTGTCTTTCCTATGTGTAATGCTTCCCTGTTGTATTAGTAAAAGAAGGATAAAGTACATGTAGTCCAGTGGATTCCCGATTCCTAGCAAGGGATTTTGATTATATTGTTCTCTAATAGCCTTAGGAAAGGAACAGCTCACGTGATGCATCTTTCTGTTGCCAGCTGGTACATGTTTATATGAATGACAGGAGCCAAATGCAGGCCACTGAGTGTTTTTAACCAAAGCCGCGGCATTCAGCCTGATTCAGGACGATGCCTGAGGCGGTTTGATGCAGTGTGGTGGGGTTGGCAGTTTAGGAAACTACCTGCACAAGCTTTGCTCTCCACACCTCCAGGAAGCACATTCCTGCTGCTCAGCTTGGAGAGCTGCTGCTCTTCCTCCTCCTCCCAATCCACGCAGACTCGGGCATGATCCCTGCCCTCTGGCTTTGCTCTTTGACCGCTTTCAGAACTGGTTGACAATTTATTTATTGAGTCATTTGCATAAATTGTGCTCTGACCTGTCTAGTTCTAGCTCTTTAAAACTCCTGTGTCTTTTCTCACCCAGCCAGCGCACCGAGCTCTCTCCTGTTCAGAATCCAGAGAGAAAATAAGAGGTGCACCTTGGTCCAATTGATGGCTTAGCTTTGGTTTAGAAACAATTGCATTTCAAGCTACTTTAACGTCATCTAATACTTTCATTTTTTAGGTGCGAGGCCTGACAATGGCACTGAATGAGCGCTGCCTTCCAGCCTCCTTCCTGTAAATGATAGGACCAAACAAGACGGTGTGATGAACATGCCACTGCATCAGATCTCTGTCATTCCAGCTCAGGATGTTACCTCTTCCAGAGTCTCCAGGAGCAAGACCAAAGAAAAAGAGGAACAGGTACTGTTAGACATGCTTGATTTTCACAGGAAGTTTTCTAAGTATAAAACAATAGGGGTTATCAAATCAGACCCAATTCTGATCTAAAGCCCCAGCTCCTTGCACGATTGCTGCTTTTGGTAAAGATGGGTGTTACCGTATTATCTCTTTATTCTCATATTTGCCATTTTAAAGGAGCTGGCTGCAAAATACTAGAGATTGTTGATTAACTTCTGCAAAATACAAGCTGTGACTCTCTATTTTGCATAAGAATTCAAGGCAGATAGGGATTTCGGATGATGGCTCTAGTACCATTGTCACGGAAACTGTTACAGGTATATTTTACCTTTCTACAAGAAAAGTAGTATGGGGTATGAACCCCTTTATGTAGCCGTGCATTGTTTTCTTGGCAGTATCTAGTAACTGTTAGAATTGTAGAATCGTAGAATGATTGGAGAGATTAGAAGGGACCTTGAAGGTCATTAAGTTCTCAACTCCCCGCCATGGGCAGGGACACCTCCCACTAGACCAGGTTGCTCAAAGCCTCATCCAGCCTGGTCTCGGACACCTCCAGGTATGGGGCATCCACAACTTCCCTGGGCAACCTGTTCGGTGTTTCACCACCCTCACAGTAATTAGGAAGAAAACAGTAGTTTTCTTCCTAATATCTAATCTAAATCTCCCCATTTTCAGTTTAGAACTGTTACCCCTCATTCTATCACTACACTCCCTGATAAAAGCCACTATAAAGTCTCCCTGGAGCCTTTCTCTTCTCCAGGCTGAACAACCCCAACTCTCTCAGCCTGTCTTCACAGGAGAGGTGCTCCAGCCCTCGGATCCTCTTTGTGGCCCTCCTCTGGACCCACTCCAACAGGTCCATGTCCTTCTTATGTTGGGGGCCCCAGAGCTGGACACAGTACTCGAGATGAGGTCTCACCAGAGCAGAGTAGAGGAGCAGAATCATCTCCCTCAACCTGCTGGCCACGCTTCTTTTGAAGCAGCCCAGGATGCGGTTGGCTTTCTGGGCTGCAAGCACACATTGCCAGCTCATGCTGAGCTTCTCATCAACCGACACTCCCAAGTCCCCCTCCTCAGGGCTGCTCTCAATCCATTCTCTGCCCAGCCTGTATTTGGGCTTGGGATTGCCCTGACCCACGTGCAGGACCTTGCACTTGGCCTTGTTGAACTTCATGAGGTTTGCACAGGCCCACCTCTCAAGCCTGTCAAGGTGCCTCTGGATGGCATCCCTTCCCTCCAGCGTGTCAACTGCACCACAAAGCTTGTGTTGTCAGTAAATTTGTTGAGGGTGCAGTAACCACTGTGTTGTGGTTAGTATTGACTGGAATGTCACAAGGAAGGAAATATACAATTGTAGGTATACTTACTGTGCTGTTTCCTGGAGATATGATTTGTATTCTTAACTTGGCAGTATATGTGTGAAAGGAATAATTTTGAGGTCTTGTTGTGGTGCTAATGAGAAATAGAATGCAAAAATACCTGAAGTATCTAATGACTGTCAGTCTAATAGAATCTAATTAATAGGCTACTTAACAGTTTTTTAATAGCATACTTTGTCTCGTCTTCACATGTCAACCTTATTTAGCCTCTGGACTGTGTCTCTGATCAAGCCCAAAGACCTTAGTGTGCATCATGTGTTAGTGTACACTGCTGCACTGTGTTGAATTGTATGTTATCTGTCAGTTCCACAGAAACACCTCTGTGGGTTTTTTTTTTTTTTAGCTTTACCCTAGCATAAAATCGGGTCAAGAGGACATTCACATTCTGGTACAACTGCAGGGACTGGGGTTGTTTTGTGAACTGGGAGTGAGTATTCAGCAGTGGTTAGTTCTGAGGAACTCTAGGGTGATGCTGATTACAGATAGGGTGTATCTTTAGTATAAGGGACTAGAAAGGCACTGTCATCTTACAGAAAGGGATTTACTAAGATTAGCTTTGGGTAGGATAAAAGAACTTGCTTCTGATGTGTTTGGATCATGTGCCCTGAGTAGCCAGTCACCTGTCAGCTGTCCAAATCACACCTACTGAAGTCACTGGTGAGTCAGTAAAAATAAATTGTCCCACTGTCATTTTTTGGAGTCTTCTCCTTAGTAACAACTTAAAATGGATTCTAGCCCTTCAGATTCTTAAACCAGTAGTTAATTAGGCTGGCATGCTGCTTCTTTTGCTTGCCAGGAGAAAGCAAGAAGTTGTCCTCATAGATGGGGTGCTCCAAATCCATGAAGCACCTTGTCATAGAATCATAGAATCTTCATGGTTGGAAAGGACCTTTGAGATCATCGAGTCCAACCATACACACACAAAAAAACCCCCTACAATCTCTGTCACTAGAGCATGCCCTGAAGTGCCAAATCTAGACGTTTCTTAAATACCTCTAGGGATGGTGACTCAACCACCTCCCTGGGCAGGCTGTTAGAGTGCCTGACCAGTCTTTCAATAAAGTAATTCTTCCTAATATATAATCTAAACCTCCCCTGCCCCAACTTCAGACCATTTCCTCTGGTCCTGTTGTTATTCACCTGGGAGAAGAGGCCAACACCCACCTCTTTCCAACCTCCTTTCAGGTAGTTGTAGAGGGCAATGAGGTCTCCCCTCAGCCTCCTCTTCTCCAAGCTAAACATGCCCAGTTCCCTCAGCCTCTCCTCATATGACTTGGTCTCCAGACCCCTCACCAGCCTGGTAGCTCTCCTCTGGACACGCTCCAGCACCTCAACGTCCCTCTTGTACAGAGGGGCCCAGAACTGAACACAGTACTTGAGGTGAGGCCTCACCAGTGCCGAGTACAGAGGCACCATCACTTCCCTACTCCTGCTGGCCACACTATTCCTGATACAAGCCAGAATGCTGTTGGTCGCCTTGTCCACCTGGGCACACTGCTGGCTCATGTTAAGCTGGCCGTCACCAGCACCCCCAGGTCCTTTTCTGCCAGGCAGCTTTCCAGCCACTCTTCCCCAAGCCTGTAGTGTTGCTTGGGGTTGTTGTGACCCAAGTGCAGGACCCGGCACTTGGCCTTATTAAACCTCATACAGTTGGCCTTGGCCCATTGATCCAGCCTGTCCAGGTCCCTCTGTAGAGCCTTCCTACCCTCAAGCAGATCAACACTCCCACCTAGTTTGGTGTCGTCTGCAAACTTACTGAGGGTGCACTCAATCCCCTCATCCAGACCATTGATAAAGATATTAAACAAAACTGGCCCCAAAACTGAGCCCTGAGGGACACCACTGGTGACCGGCCGCCAAGAGGATTTCACTCCATTAATCACAACGCTCTGGGCACGGCCATCCAGCCAGTTTTTAACCCAGCGAAGAGTACACTTGTCTATGCCATGATTTGCCAGCTTCTCCAGGGGAATGCTGTGGGGGACGGTGTCAGAGGCCTTACCAAAGTCCAGATAGACAACGTCCACAGCCTTCCCCGCATCCAGAAGGTGGGTCACATGGTCATAGAAAGAGATCAGGTTAGTTAAGCAGGACCTCCCTTTCTTAAACCCATGCTGGCTGGCCCTCATCCCTTGGCTGCCCTGCACTTGCTTGAGAGCTCACTCAAGATGATCCTCACCATGATCTTTCCTGGTATCGAGGTCAGGCTGACAGGCCTGTAGTTCCCCAGATCCTCCTTCTGACCCTTCTTGAAGACGGGCATCACATTAGCCACCCTCCAGTCATCTGGTGCCACCCTCCAGTCATCTGGTACCTCCCCTGTTGACCAAGACTGTTGATAAATGATGGAGAGAGGCTTGGTGAGCTCTCCCGCCAGCTCCCTGAGTACTCTTGGGTGAATCCCATCCGGCCCCATAGACTTCTATGCGTCTAGGTGCAGAAGCAGATCACTGACTACTTCCTCCTGGATTATGGGTGGGTTGTTCTGCTCTCCATCCTTATCTTCCAGCTTCGGAGGCTGAACACCCTGGGGATAGCTGGTCTGACTACTGAAGACGCAGAGGCAAAATAGGCATTAGGAAGCATTGTCTCAGGAGTCTGCTGGAATCTCTCCCTTCCCACCTGTTGCACGTAGTCATCGTCAGGGGTTGTGCTGGGCAGCTCTCTGGGTAAGAGGGCTCTGCTGTTTCTTTGGTCCCCTCCCATACAGAAACTGCACGTGCTGAGTGAAACAGCCCCTCTACCAAATTCAGGGCACTGCTGTGAATTGACCACCCTCCTGGGAGGTGATGGGGGTTAGGAGGCCGATCAGATCAGAACAACTTGTGGTAAGTCTGAGCATGCAATGAGCCCAGAAGTGGGAGTCGTGCGTGAATCTCCTTCTAAACCTGTTCTTCATTTCTGACACAGTGACTTCAGTGTTAACAAATCTCCCCTGTGTTTCCTTCATGATAACTAGCTGAAGTGTTGATTATTGTTTCCCTTGCCAGGCTGCTGTTGCACTTTCATGCCTTGGGACATTTGAAACAGAACAGAATGCTTATTTAAATATGTGCAATATTGCAAAGGAAATAATGGGGACTGGGACTGCGCGAGCAATAAATTAGGCTAACCTGGAAACACTTTGTGTTTCCCAAGTCTTGTCCTTCCTGTCTCCGTAAGCATGTTCATTCACCCCGCAAGTGTCCTGTGTTCTGCCAAAACCACAGCTGGAACATCTGGACCTGCCATCCTTGATGGAAAGCTGTACGGACACGGAGCCTGGCCCCTGCGTGCTCTTTCCCCCTCCTGCAAACGGCGTTGCTTCTGGTGTTAACCTTTAATGCTGGATCTAACAAATAAGCTGGAGGGCAGTGAAGTTGTTAATGTGCTGACTTTGACCAATCCAGTTAAATTTTCATATTGCATCAGTTAGGACTTTCAAGGCTACTTGCTAGTCAGAGTCCCTGTCAACCCTTGGGTGCAATCAAGGACATGACTGTGAGTTTTGCTTATATTTAAAGTATACAGTAAAGGTGCAAGATAAGGTGCGAGAGAAAGAAATTGTAGATTATTGCTGCCTTATTTTTAATCATTTCAAAAGGCCTGTTTTCTGTTTGAGGTAGAAACCACTGCAAGATAAAGAGCAGCATGTGGAGCAAGCATGATCCTGTGTTGAGGAAATCTGTTGAGCAGTTGTAGATGATTTTTGTGCCCTAGATAACCTCTGCTGTAGAAGATGAGGACGCTAGGTAAAACTGAGAAAAAAGACATTTGCATTTCAGCTTTGTAACTTCAGTAGAAAGTCAGTGAAACTTCAATACTTTCACATTTCAGTTGCATAACTTCCATTACACAACACAGCTCGCAGTTATTTCTTGGTGTTGTGGATGCCTGTGCATAGTTCTCATGGATCTCTGCAAACGCATACAGTAGTTTTTCCGCAGCAAGTGCAACATTTCACAGTTTAAGTGCTGCGCTTATCTTACCTTACCTTTGCTATGTAATAGAAACAGTCCTTACCTTTTCTGTGTAGGAACAAGAGTAAGCACCTCAAATAAATATGTATGCTGCGGTCTCAAAATGTTTTGAGTTGTACAAAGGCGCTTGCTAATCTGAATAAAATCACACAAACCCCAAACCACAATCAAAACCAATGGTACTACTACAAAGATAAATATGTAGGTTTGCTTTGTAATACCAGGCTATGTTCTTAGACAAGTGCATTGCCAGGTGTGTGCTTTGTGGATTGAGCAGCCTCATGTGCGGATCTCCCCTGTTGATTATCAAGCTCTGGCAAAAGCCAAGGTGAATACATACAGAGTGTCAGCTAGCAGGTGAAATTTTGGCTTGCTTTTGTCCTTGCTCTTTCGAACTAGACCTTTGGCTTGTCTGTACCTGCATCATAAGAAGTCCTACAGAGGAAAGGCTCAAGAAGCTCAGCAGCTGAAAATGAAGTACCAGCGTGCCTACAGAGGGAACTCTGGCAGCCTGTGAAAAATCAGTGTTTGTCCGCTTCCCCAGCAGGAAGATGCTTTAGATCCTTTATAACCTTACCACCTTTATCATTGCAATCCATTTTCTCAGAGTGGGTAATCTGTGGTCCCTAGGCATGCCTCGTGGCAGATCAACATGTAGGTTCAATACCTGTCGAAGTCTGGGGCAAAAGTCCTGCTGAATTTGAAGGCATCGTAAAAGGAAAGCTCCTGCCTGTCATTTGTGTTTTAAGTCCTCAGTGATATGTTTAAATGGCAGAGCCTGGTAGATTCTGGTTCAGGTTAGTGTAATTTTCAAGACTTGAAACAGTTGAAAACTGTGGTTAACAGCAGTCTCTCATGAAACTTTGTTCATTTCACCAGTAAAAATGGGGAAGGTCACAAAGGGATTAATACTCTTGCATTTAACTCAGATGAACTGTTAGCTTTGAGTGCTATTAATAACCATCATTAGCTTCTTATCCTTCACTAGGAATAGCTTCATACTTACCTGGTTTAAGAGACAGTCACTCTATTGTTTGTGAGATGCTACACCCCCCACCTCCCCCCGCCCCTGTTTGGTGGTAACACGCTGGCAGCGACGTTTCTCAACGTATCCAGAAGCCAACAGCTCTCAGGATTTGAACTGGAAACGAGGAGCCAACGCTGGCATATGGCTGAGGTGTTGCTCTGGTTTTGTTTTGTTACAGCACTGCCTGTTTGAGGCCTTTGTGCCTCGCTTGCTGAAGCAGACTGATGCGTACCACAAGTTCTTAGTAAACGTTATTGCAGTGAGTGAAGCTCCCTGGGCAAAAGCTTCTCTACTGCTCTTCTAAAAACGTGTGAGTAACTTCACAACCGTGGCTTCCTGTGCCGCGATCTCTGCAGATCTCATAAGCGGATCAGGAATGGACGGGATCAGTGTCTGAAGGGGAGAGATCATGAGATGTTGGTGCAAGTCATTTTGGGTGCGCAGTACTCTTTCTTCTCAATGGCCTGGGCTGGGGAGGGAATACTGAGTTGTTATCAAAGATCACGTATACTTTATCACAGAAGCAGATGAATGTTCTAATCAAATTTAAACTTGCTAAGTCCACTTGACTGACCAAAACTCTCTTCTGTCCTCTGCTCTAGAGGAACTATATTCTTGTCTTCCAAGTGCTGTGTAGTATTACTGACTGCTGTGTGCTCAGCGCAGGAGTGCTGTGATCATCTTAAACATCTCTAGGTGCTTCTCAAAACTGTCATCTTGGAGCTACTATGACGACTTAATTTGTCTGGATGAAATTATAGTGAGAGAAGTACATTGTGCTGCATCTTGCTAAATTTCTTCTGCTGCCTTAATGATCTCTTGCATCCTGTAACAGGAAAGGCACTATGGGCTATTGATTCAAATAAGCCACGTCTTACTGGAAAAGCAGGACTTCCTTGAAGAACAAGAAAGAAAAAAAAAAAATGCATTTGCAAGAATTTTTAGTCACAGATCTGTAAAAATCATCAATGTGAAGGTGCATGCTTTACGCTGTTGAATCCAGCATGACACTTGGAGAGCTATTATATTGTTTTTAAGGTACAGAAGCACTCTGTGACCTTTTTCATTCACTTTTTGGACTTTGAGCTGTGAATGTGGGCTCAGACTGGCCGAGCTTGATGCAAACACTCAGGCATTTGTAAGGCTCTGTGGGTGTGTGTATGTGTTTGGTTTTGCTTGCCCATTGAACCAAATCATTCATTGAGCAGCCAGGCTGCAAATCCTTTTGAGAATTTCACCCCTTATTATTTTTATACTGAGATTTTTGTGTTTATGTGTAGCTATGTAGTATATTAACACTGTGCCTGGCATTATTCCTTTATTAAATTGGCTTTGTATGGAAACTGGTTAACTATTTAAGAATTTTTGTCTGAGTATCCTTTAACTCTTCTGTGGCAAGCAGACTATGTCTCTTGCTGTGCTGCTTATAGGCTTAGCCTCCAAAGTGGGAATTGCAAAGTCCTTTCCTGACAATTCAAACCTTGGCTTTTACTTAGCGTGTTTTTCAATGGATCATAAAGCATTTCTGGGAAAACATTGATGTCACACTTCCTACTTTTTAAAAAGTAGCAAAGAGACAATTTTTTGGCAGAACAGACAAACCTGTGGCAGAAGAACCCCTGAAGAGCTGCAGTGAAAATGCTTTCGTTTCTGCAGTCTGGAAGCAGGTAGGAATATCTCCCAGATATACTGGAGAATGCACCAGGTGATTGAGACGGTTGTAACATCCTTCTGAATTGTATCCCTGCAATGATGCTGTTGTGCGGAGAGCGTGGTATTTCCATGGCTGATTTCTATGCTAAAACAGACATTTGAGTACATGTCTGTGTAGGAGCAGGTGCCTGAATGTACTCTCACTCTGATTAGCTTTAGCAGGTAAACAGTATACTGAGAAGCACTAAGTAAATAGAAAAATCACTTGAAAAACTGCTTCACACCAATTGCCTCTCTTTTCTCCACGGGCGCACGCTTGAACACCACCCTGCTCCTGGTGTCTCCTTTTGGTTATTAGGAGAGTCGTTCTTGTGCTTGTCAAGACAACTTATCTGTTACTTGCATCACACCCTTCCTGGGCACAGTGCTTTGCAGTTGCTGTCGGTGCCCATGTGAACGCGCTCGCGCAGGGCTTTGCCTATTTCTTTACTCCTGTAAACGCCTTGGCATCTGGCAGTGGTGTGAATGCCTGAGGTGCTCCTTCTGCCCTTGCCCGCCTGCCTTCTCCTCATGGGCGATTGCCACCACTCCGGCCTCTCGCCAGCTTCAGGGCTTTCTTCTCTCCTGTGTGTTCCTGGCAGGAGCATCGCTAACCTCCCTTTCTGTGTGGTACCTGGAGAGCTGTCAAGAAGCACACAGAAAGCAGCCAGGCCTGGATTACCCCAGTGGAATTCGGGATTTAATTTGTTCGTCTCTTGCTGTCCTGCTAGACGGTGTTGGCCAAGTCCCTTGGGTGCCTGCGCTACCCTTCCTCCCATCTGTCAAAGAGGGCAAGCGCTGCTGAGTAATCTTGTAAAGGGCTGCAGGTCTGTGGATAAAAGCAGAGAGGCTGGAAACGTTTGCCGCTAGATCCTTTGCGATGACCGCCTTGCCAGCGTCCTGCTCTGCAGACGGTTCTGCTGAGCTGGCCCAAAGCTCTGCCGCAGAACCTGGTGGGCACGGGGTGCGTGGAGAGCGGAGGGGTCTTCCTCCCGCAGGTAGGCATCGCTTGATCTCTGTAGCAGTGAACATGCAAAATGCTATGACCTTCCCAAATTCTGCTCTCTTTGTGTTTGTGTGCAGGGTGGGAAGCTGGTCCTCTCAAGCCCCGCTGTTGGAAGCCAGAGCATGCTGCTTCCCAGCAAACCCCAGTGAAGAGGCAGAGAGGAGGCAGGAAGGGGGAGGGAGGGGACGAAATGGGAGGGAGCTGCTCTCGTTCCCGTAGTCCTAACAAAAAAAAAAGTCGGGTCATGCTGTTTGATTCTGCATTGTGTTTGTCTTGGAGTGTGTACAGTGTGTGTGTGTGAGGAACGGAGCAGATGGCTTCTGAGTGGAGCTGAATTACGAAAGGAAAACTGCGGGAAGTGGCTTCTGAAAGGAATTTGAAGGAGAGGAGGAGAAAACCCTTTATTTTAAAAATTCAGTAAACGTAATAAAAACTAACAGCAGTTGATAGAGTAGCAGAGTTTTATGTAGCAATGCTTCAGAGAATAAACTTTGGAAGTTTCAGGTTTTGCTGTTTGCTTGTAATCAGACTCACTTATATACAGTCTCTGTTTCGATTTTTGTCTGGTTATTGCTTTGGTGTCTCAAGACCGGAAACTTAGGAGTTAATTATTATGATCTGTAGCTGTTACATTAACCTGAATTCTTAAACCACCTGTCTGATATTAACACAATCTCTGTCTAGCTTTCACTAGCAGTGCACTTGAGCTAGCTGAGAGTCATTCTTTGAAAAATACGATCTTCTAAAAGAAGTGCCAGTGCTGTTCAATTACGTGATACCCAAGTATGTTTTGGTGGTGGTGTTTAGCAGGTCTGTTGATATTTCTGGTGTATGTTAATGTGCAACAGCTTTCTATTAAGGGATCTGAACTCACTATCTTAGAGTTTATATTTTTTTTTTCTTCCCTGTCAAAAGCATGCTTGCTTATTTGCAGGAGAAGTGTGTGTCAGCCATGATCCCACAGTGAGTTGTACGCGCGTATAAATATCTGTGTTGGTACAGAGCGCTTCTGAAATCATCACAGCTCCACAAAGACGTGGGTCAAGGTCCTACTCATACTTTGCAGTGATTTTCATCATCCAGTAGCTATACTCTTTTCTTTAAAGTGATGCTGTCAGGTTCCTGCAAGCTGATTTTTGAAGTTGTTTGTTTTTTAAAGGTAATGTCTCTAAATGAGAGACACCAGAAATACAGGGGTTTTTCTCCTGTAGAATGTTTTGCCTCATACATTGATGCATAATGAGTGACTTTGTTGGTTTGCTTTTTCAGACAGGTATGTTTCTTTACCTGGTGAAATACTTAAAGTAGGTTGGGTTTGGGCTTGTTTTGGGCTGCTTTTTTTTGTGAGAGAAGAACAAAGATTAACAATTCTGCCAGGGAGGCATGCCTTGGTGTGGGACCCTTGGAAAGTACTTGAACTTCAGAGTTTTTAAAACTGTGTCGAGCTTTCAAGTTGCTGATTTCCCTTTAAAACCTGCATCCTGGCAGTTTAAAGGTTTAACTTCTGATCCAGAAGTTATGTATAGGCTTAGAGTCGCACCCCTGAATTTAGGTAATTCTGCTTGGCCTTTATGCTGTTTATGAAGAATTTTTGATGGGGATAGGGGGAAGTTATTCTTTAGCAATCGCTCCTCCATGCTTTGCTGAAATCTAAGCTCTTAGGATTACAGCCTTCTGAGCCAATTGTCCTCACACCTAGAAACAAAATCCACCTTTGGGATCCATTCAGCTTCTCACGGTCCCAGAAGTGATGGTCTCTCATCTGCTACTAAACATGTAGCAGATATTGCTCCTGTTCTAGGAAGTTGCTTATGGAGATTTTCCGTGACAGCCACAAGCCAAAGCACGCTTTTATTACTGAGCAAGCCCGAATGTGTGTTCTGTGAGGTCAGTGGCTGAAATTCAGAATTTCATTTTCTAGGAGTCAAGAACTGAATTTTGGCATCCTCAAAGACAAAGGGAAGAATGGGATCACCTGTTTGTGGAGTTTTAAGTTTATTTACAACCCAATCCTCTCTTCTTGGAAATAAGTACTACTTTGATGTTGATGCAAATGACTAAAAGTGGCCTGTTTATAATTTTTTTTTTTTATATATATGCTTGAATGTAGATTGCATCTCATTCCTTGTGGACCTGACAATAGGTGGCTGTGTGAATCAGGGAGAGGATTGTTGTCAAGTCTGCAGCATTTGGCTTCACCCCTGCGCTAAGTGCACACTAGGTGCTCCCACCACGTTCTTTAAGGTGCAGCATCTGTGGTGATCCTGGAGGCAAGAGTCTGGGACCATGTCACCAAATGTGTTGCATGCACACGACACATCTGTCATTGTAACTGTAAGTGTGCATGTTTAGCACGGATACATACTTGGATTCTATGAGCATGGACACAGTTTTGGGTATAGTTTTAGCATTAGAACATTTTCAGTAATAAGTTTGTATCTTATGCTTAGGTTTTTCAGGGACCTTATAGTACAGAAATGGTATGTATGTCTACAGTTTTTGTGTAACCTACTTGAGTCTATATCAAAGCTAGATTTGCAGACACAGATTTCCAATGTGCCTTACTGCCTTGAAGGATAATTGCATTTCTTACACTGAAGTACTTCGAACTTGGAAAAACACTACTCTGGATCTCACAGACATAGAAGTATTTACGTCTATTTATCTCTAAAAAGTCAATCAGATTTTTTTTCTAACTCTCAAGTCAAATTAATTCTCTGTGTTAACTGGATCTAATGTGTGGTTGGGTTCGTTTAGTTAAGTATATCCTACTTAATATCTCAATGAACCTGTGGGGGGTTTGCCACATTTCTATTTTTAAACTACACCCTAAATTGCTTTAGGTGTGAAAAATTACTTGCTGCTTGATGTTCTTGAATTAGCTTATAAGCAGACACTTGTAGTTGTTACCTGCTTGACTCACACGCTTCCAATATGAGATGAAACCTTTGAGATCTACAATATCTTCATATAAAAGCCCAAAGACTTTTGCCTTTGCTTTCACCTTCAAGTCCATTCTTCAAGGAAAAAAGAAAATGAGGTGAAAAAAAAGAAGTGTATATGTTCTGTTCCTTATTTAATGTCTCTTTAGCACATTGTTTGTACCAAATGCTTTTCCTGTAGATAATATGCTGTAACATTGGAGAGCGTATCGTCCAATCTACAGACCATAGGAATCGAGAGTTGTGTTTTGATTGTGATTCTGTTGTGGTTTTGTAACCACATTCTTGTTGGAAACAAGCACAGAGATCTTGTCAATGGGGAGGAAATATCAGAACCCTGTGTTTCTTACTAGTCTTTCAATTAATTGATTCTTCTGATTGCAGGTTTAATTTTTCCTGCAGAGGTTATATTCTAGGTTTATACATTACTAGCAGCTGTCTTCATGCAGGATTGTCTGTGCAAGATATCCGCAGCATTAATAGACATTTTGATCTCTTCACTAAGGAAATGGGTTTATGTGGCACGTCGGCTAATTTCAGTCATCGTTACTATATTTATGTAGGGTTGTATGTAACAGTACTGTGTTTAGCTTTCATCCCAAACTTTTTGTACAAGCTTTGGTATGCTCAGGAAGTGAGGCAACAGTACATAATGACATAATTAAATACCATCACCCACTCATACACACTTAATTAATCCAAGAGATTGTCTGCCAGTCCAGGATGCACTGAATTCCTTTCCTAACCTAGAGGTTAAGATTGCCAGTAGGAACTTGGAGTGAAGAAGCACGTGATGCCTCCCTGCAAGCCGGGATTATCCCGTCACTGCGTAAGGCAATACTTCCAGCACCCTTGATGTGGATGTTGAGTGGGAGCCCCTCCTGGGAGTCCCTGCCTTCCCCCGACACCGGCGCCCAGCCCTCTGTGTGTCGCTCAGCATCTTCCAGCTCTGCCTCCTGCTCAGGTGCTTCACCTACTTCATGCCTTAGTTCCTTTGTCTACACGGTGGTATCAGGAGGATTGTTCACATTAGCTAATATGTGTAACGGGCTTGAGATTCGCAGAGGAAGATGCAAATGGCGGTGGGTGACATTAGTAGATAGGAAACTTGCAGAACAGATGAGGTGGAAGAAATTCTTGAGATGCTCTTCTTAGTTCAGGTGCACTTTTTAATGTATAGTCTCCCAGTTGCAGTGGTGAACTAGTAGATGTTGAGGGCTGAGTTGTGAATGCTGCACAGCAGTGACGGTACATCAAAAGAGAGGTGACCTCAACCAGCAAGGCCAGGCTGGGAGCCACTACTACGCCAGGTGTAGCAGGCTTGAGTGTACAGGAAACTGAGAACCCGGAATAAGTATCAGAAACAGCCCAGCACACCTGAAATCATGGCTCCTGAGGATGCAAATTAGTTGGCTGTAATTCCTATAAGCATGGTTAAAGTGGAACCTGATTCATGAGGCTGGCGAAGAAATGAGGGCGGAAAGGAGAGAGTGGGTGCGGTAGAAGCATGTACGTTGATCGTCAGGCGTGGACTTTTTTCCTTAGTCATGGAAATCTTTTGCAACAAAGTAGTTGATCTTTCTTCTGATAGCGGACCTTTATATTAGCCATTTAATTAATTGATTCGTTTCTGTTGAGCTGTCAAAAATGGACATTAAAAGCTTGCCCATGTAATACTGCAAATTTCTGCAGAGGCAGGTTATTCTTTGAATGAGGATTTTCTGATCCTTTCTTCTGTACTTTTGTCACTAGAAAAACAATAAATGACTCGTTTCAGAGGTGGCTACCAAGTTTGATCTTTTGTGAAGCATCTCCCATGCTAGATTTGTGCTTCCCTGTGTGGAGCATACTAACCTTTATCTAAGGGAGAAAAAGATGCCTGGTAGAAACAAGAGGGAGATCTCTGCCTGTCTTCTAGCATTTGGGGAGTGGTTGTATAGAACAGAAAGTTGTAGTTCCCGTAGTTGAGTACTGCCTTCCCAGGGCGGATTCAAGCAGGCCTGCCTGTAAGTCCTCCGAGGCTCTACGGGAATAGATGTCACACAAAAGAGAAGTTGTGTCATGTCACCTCTGCAGTGTATGTTCATGCCAGGGTTTTACCACACAGCCCATGGAACTTTTTTTTTTTAGCTTTTATTTCCTCTTCCTAGACTATATTTTAAATCCCACAACCACTTGTTGATTAGAATTATGGATTGGCATCAAATTCCTAAGAGAAGTATGAGATTGTCCTTTTCCTAGGAATTAGAGAGAGGAGCTTAAAAAAACAAAACAAAACAAAAAACCACCAGTGTAAAAGTCGTAGGGGCCGCTTTCGTGTTTTTTGAATACCCACTAATTAATTGATTTTTACTTTTCCTTTAAAGTGGTCATGGAACAGCCTTTTAACACGCATTGGTAGCTTTTCCTGAATGGAAAGTTTCAGAACAGGAAATGTTTTAGTCATCTCTGACTGGATGCACAAACCCCACATCAGTTGTAAAGTTTTTTTCTGGCGATCATCTGCCTGCCTATTTCTAGTAACTGTGCCCAAGCAGTGGCTGCCAGAGGAGGTGGTTTCTGGGCTGTTCAGTTTGAAACATCACCATACATTTCCCTCAGTAAGTGGTTTACGTGATATTTTTTGGCTTCAGTTTTTATGCATAACAACAGTGAAAACATCTGACTGATCCCAGAGAATAGGAAAGAGTTGTTTTTTGGGGGTTGTTTTTTTTTTCCCCCCGCAGTCCTCTTTAGTAATGTTTACTGTAATGCAGATGGCTGAAAGCACATTATTTGGGTAAAGATTGCAAGGCAGGCTCATATGCAACCAAGTGAAACATTCACTAATTTTTGTGTCTTAATTTCTCTGAGCTGGTTAATGTAACAGCAGTTAAACAGCTTCATTCCGCATGAAATGCTGCAGTGTGACTTTCCCCCCTGGCTGCCGACAAGCATCAGGTACTCCAGAGACACTGGAGTTACTGAAACATCCACAGGCAGAAATATGGAAGTGACCCCTAAATCGGATGTTTCTGTTTTCAGGCACCAAGGGTGGGACGTTAGGGAAAAGGGAAGCACAGCTACTGCGTATCTATAAACTTTAAGCTATTTTAAGTTAAGCACTTAAAAGGGAAGCACTAGGGTACATAACAGAAATTAGGGCCACTGGGTACTGCCAGTGTTAATTTGTGCTTTAAACTAATGTAAGATACGCTCTCCCCTTACAGCTGGGAATAGAACCAAACTGGTTCTCTTCTGTGATTAATAAGAAAACCTTGACTATTGGGCTTCTATTGCTTCAAAGCAACAATCTGTATCATCCCACAATGATGAAGGTCATGTGGAAGAGGGAAAGGCATGTTGGAGTACAGATTAAATTTTAAAAAAAAAAAATCCAAGCAGCTGTTTCGTATGTAATTTTTTAATATGCAGAGCAGAACATAGCTATCTAAAATATATATTCATGTATTTCTAGGCCCTGGGTAACAAAAGGGCTGACTGTCCTGGTTTCTAACCGAAGTCAGCAGCATAAAAGCAGCACCTCCAACCCCCAGACCCTTTCCCATCAGTCTGGTTGAGAACAGATTGTTTTATTTTAATGACTCCTTTGAAGTTTGTGACACTAAAGGCCAGCAGGGATGGCCGCATCTGACTTGTAATGACCTGTGTTACAGGGATAACTCGATGCAACGTACATTGAACCCGTAACTCATGGTATGTGGAAGAGGCACTTTAACCTCCAGCCTTGACTTGAAGACGAAGGGTGAATCTTCTATCTTACTCAGTAGTTTGTTTCCATGCCAACCACCATCACAGTCTACAGGCACCACACCTGACTTATTTATTTTTTAATTCTGAGTTTTTCTGGCTTCAGATCCCAGCTGCTGGTTGTTGGTGACTTTTTCTCCATTAATTGCAACAGGCTCTTAATTGTGTTTTTGGACCTACGAGTGTGTTACAAATGAGTTAGGTCATCCTCTTTTTACATAAACTTACAGATAAAATTCTTGAATCTCTCCCAGTAGGGTGTTTACTACAGCCTTGAAAATGTCTGGGGAGGAGTGAGGGGTGGAAAGAGATCCTTTTCAGCCCCTTCTCCTATTTGAAAGGAAAGATTGGGACACTGGAGGTGCAAGCGTCTTAATTACGAGGCAAGCTGTGCTGCTTTTAGGGTTTTGTTGTTGTAGCAGTTGTTGTCCTCTCTCAGTTGTCCAGCACCGACCTTGGCAGTACTGGACTTCAGAGGGAAAACTGATCTCTACTTGCTATAATGCAGGGGTGAAGGGCATCAGTCTTGTGCTTAAACTCCATTCAGGTTCTCATCTCCAGTTGTCACTTCACTGCAACTTCCTAAATCCTTTGCTGTACTCCTGCTTTATAGACTGAAGCCCGTGTAACTTGCAGTAACAGCCTGTGTCGCTTTAATTTGGTGAAAATACAACACAGTTTGAGTATAGGGTTTCTTTCGCCCAAATCAATTTCAGATGCTCAGTGTCTGTGAAGTGGCTGTAAGCCTCATCATTTTTATCACCCTGCTAAGCTTTGCGTCACCTGTAAATGTAACTGGCAGCGACTTTCCTATGGTGTTTTTCTGGGTTTTTTTTGTTTGTTTTTTTTTTTAAATACATTTCCAGATGAATATTGAAAATATTGACTAATGCCTGGCTTAGCACTGATCTTGTGGAACAGCAGGAACATTTTATTTGATTCTCTGTGGACAAGGCCAACTTCAGATCTGTCAGGAGTTGCATCTTTACCATTTAACATGTTTTCTATCAGTATCGCTGCTCCCATTTTTAGGTGGAAAAATCTGGGAAAAGAAATAAAAGCGAATGCTCCACCATATCAGACATAGCAAAGGTGGGAGTTTTGATGAGCTAAAACAGACTACTAAGAAAATGTTAATAGACGATAAGCTGGCAAAAAAAAACCCAGATGGGGCGAGCGTGTCTGCAGCAAGACAGCGCTTTTTCTGAGGGACATTTCTTCTGTCTGAAGGACATTTCTTCTGCAAGAGTCAGTGGGGAGAATTTCGGGAGTGGGTAACGCACCCAGGTATTAGGGCCTTCTTTTTACACTGTTTGTTCTGTGTGTTTTGAAGCCTGAATAAATAATGCCGTTTTGAAAGATGTTTTCTAATGGTTACTAGAATGAACTGAATGAAGTCTAGGAGCTTGCAGTTTCCATGGGAAACTGGGCCTTTCCCATGAACGCAGCAAGGGAGAGAGAGACAGAACCTGTGTGGCTGGGCTGCGTTGTCCCCCTCAGAGCTTTGGTTCCCGCTGTATCGTGTCCATGCCACGCTGTTTTGTTCTGTTTTTTTTCCCCTTATCATCTATAAACCTCTGTTTCCTTTTGAATGTAGATACAGCAGAGAGCACTGCTGTTGCTCCTTAGGTTTATGAGCGTTTTGAACTCCCCCCAGCCCACCCAGGCTCACGCTGTGTAGAACTGGTGGCAGCTGCTTATCTCCTGAAAGCGTTCCCAGTTTTAGCCTCTGCCCGGCCCTGCTGCTCTGCCTCCGAACTGCCAGGAATCCTCCCGCTGGCCCCAGGGGAGATCGGGAATATGTACTGAATGTGCTAGGCATCATCTCTAGATCCAAATGTTTGCTTTCAGGAGTTCTGATATCTAAGTGTTTTGGCAACTTACTTGGTTTCAGTTTAACCTTTGCGCCACAAGCCCACCTGTACCATGGCTCGCAGGAGGTAATCATTGCCAGACCCCTGCTGTTCCTTAAACACTTCTCTTTAGCTTCTCCCTACCTTTGGTGCTACAGCTGCTTATTTAAAAGAACTATTTTTAAAGTGCCGTTCCCTAGTACCTCACCCAGCAAAAAACCCAGATGTGTTTCCTCCAGCCTCCTCTGAAATGCACTCTCGCTGTTTATCCTCTTCCAGCAAATCTCCACCGCGGTCTCTCTGCTCACACGTCCCCCACCGGCAATTCAGCCCCAGGCTCTGGTGCCCCCACGCTGTCTGTCGTTAAAGATGATGTGGGGGTAACCAACTGGAACACAAGTAGAAGATCGTTGAAGTCCTTTAAGATTGACTTCTCTCTGTCCACCTGTAGCAGACCTTGCTGAGACGCACACACAAGTCACAGTGGATTTACAGAGTGAAGGAAGGCAGACAAGGTCAACCCATTGTTACGGCCCCTGCCATTTTTCAGTTCAGTCATTAAGACAAATAACTGCGAAGTCTGAGCTTTTGGTTTATAACCAGAATTTTTTTGGGGTGTTTAATGCAGAGCCCTGACCCCCATGTCTGTGGCATCCTTTCTGATGAATTCTTCTTGTGCAGTATTTAGGTGGGTTGCAGCTGTTGCGAGCTTTGAATCCAATTTTTTTCTTTTTTTTTTTTTTCTTTTTGAGGAACTTCTGAGGAAGCTCTTACAGTTCCTCTTTATAACAAAGTTCTGTTTTTCACGTTTTTTTCTTAGGTTTCTCAAATGTTTGTGAAAGTGTCTTAACTAGTTCCTGAATGCATAGTTTTGTTGGGGAGAACTTGTGTGCAATCCACTCCTCTGAAGTCGGCTATATTTTCTGAGGCCAAAAAAGCAGAACAAAAAGCTAAAACTGTAGATGTAAGGGGAAATAAAACCCTTTAGGAAGCTCAACATGCCCCTTAGTTGCTTGGCCTTTTCACTCATGTTCAATCACCCAATTTTCTCTGTTGTGAAGTGCTTTTTGTGGATTTGATTTGTTGTTTGGTGTTTTTTTTCTTTTCCTTCAATCAATCTTTTAATGCTTTTTTGGAAAAAAATTTCAGGCCATAGTGTTATAGCCCACTCTTGCTTTGTAGGTGCATTAGTGACACCCCCAGTTCTTGGGTAAGCAGTGTTACATTGCTTTGCAGCATTGTGAATTTACCATTGCGGTGACAAGCATTTGAATTAGGCACAGGCAGCAGCCACAAGCCAGCTCCTACCCACAGGTACTGCTCTCTTTGTGCCTGCTGCTTGAAGTGCGGGATGTTATGTGGCGTTGGTTAACACTTAGTAGACAGTTTGGATACTGGTGCTAATTTCGTTAAAAATAGATATAAAATCCTCACTTCTTTTTTCCACCGTGGAATTTGCATAGGCTCGGAGAAACATCTGCTGGATCAAAGTCTCTTAGCTCCTTCAATGTGTTCCGGATTGCTGAAACTCCCTCCAGCCTTGTTTGGAAAAAGTCCGGTGTAACATTGGATCTGCGCAGCCTGCAGGGCTTCACAAGCCAGAGAGGAGCAGTGCAGCGCTTGCACAGGCGTGATTATGCGAATTCACAGACAGGAAACACGGCTTGGCATTTAACATCTCCTTACCCTGCCTGTTCCCCATGACGCTGGTGCCATCCACATTGGTTCTTCCTCTCTTCCACCCTCCTTCGGGGCTAGGCCTGGGAAATGTCCACCAACTCTCTCTAGCCACTACCGACCGAGATGGTCGCAAGTGAGACGCTGGGGCGCACAGAAACTTGGGAGAGAATATAACAAGGTAAAAACGTGAGATAAATTGTCACCGGATCGTGACCACCCTTTCCTAAGCTGTGGCCAGGGAGGACCACAAGTGCTCGTCCCACTGGGGGTGTATCTGCCGCTTGAGACATGCTGCAGAGAAATGACTCACTTTGCAATCGTTATTTTGCTGATCGGGGGATAACTAATCTTTTTGTACTGCAGGTTTCCGTTCAGAATAGTTGGGGTGTTTTTTTTTCACCCAGACATCAAAGAAGTTCTGATTGGCAGCTCGGAAATTTGCGTAAGGTCTGAAAGGAGGATTTATAGGCAACGAGCAGATGGTGTACTAGAGAATTTCCCCAGGAGGCTGCAGTTATTTAAAAATGGGAGAAACTAAATAGACTGTACAAAATTTGACTGTAAAATTAACTGGCCAGCCAGTAGCTAAATACTTAACCAAAATGATTCAGCTTGGCTCCCAGCACAAGCATGTAATGAAGTGATGTGTCTGCGAGCTGACGCTGCACACATTATTTCAAGTTTCACCTAGTAAGTGCGCCTGAATGAAAGATGATTTTGCTAAGCACAGCTCTTGCTGCCGTGAGGCCTCTCCTGCATCTTTTCCTTGCACAGCGGCAACGCGATTGTTCAGGCGTGCAGGAGAATGCTACGAAATGCGGTTCATTTTAAATGGAATATAAAGCTGTTCAGCCAAACTCCTTTAATTTTTGAGCTGCTCTTTTTAGCCTCGTAAATATCAGAATTAACATATTGGTTAAATTCCAATATTTGGTTAAATAATCAAATACTTAATATTTTACAATAAAACACAAGTTTTTTGGGGGGGATGCAGTACTCAAGAATATGTTAACCAGAAGTAGTCAAATATCACATCACTTAAAAAAAAAATCTGTGAACTCATGTCACTTTGGAGTTGTATACCACATGGC
Source organism: Larus michahellis (assembly GCF_964199755.1). Classification (NCBI taxonomy): domain Eukaryota; kingdom Metazoa; phylum Chordata; class Aves; order Charadriiformes; family Laridae; genus Larus; species Larus michahellis. Next base: position 52,408,337 of record NC_133901.1, on the reverse strand, counting down.
TTTAGACTTTCAATATCCATGTTTCCCATGTTTTTTTTTCTGAACCTGTGATACATAGGAATTGGGGGATTTGTTTATGGGTAGGGGTTTTTTAAATGGACAATCAGATTTTTAGTGCAAATGTCAGATGCCAAGGTTTTAAGGAACACAAACTTCGTGTGCTACGTTAAATGAAGGGATGGACTCAGAAACCAATTGAGTTCATTATTCTTTAAAAAAGTTAGGAAAACACTTTTTTTTTTTTTTTAAATCCCTTTGAAGGACCCTTTTTAGAAGGCAGAGATAGTCTTTAATTCTCTTATGTTTTAAACCAAATACCCAACGGAGAGAACTGCCTGAAATAATAAACAGCATTTAATTACTCTCATGCTCATCTGTTTGTGTTCTGGTTTGCTTCTCCCAGAAACTTACTCCTAACACCTGGTGTCATGGGAGCAGTCCTGTGGGCCACGTGCAGGCATAGTTCTGCCGAGAGTCAGCTGCCGTAATGCTGCTGCACAATGTAATCGAACCAGATTTCTCTTCTAGCTTGCTGGGTTTGCATCATTCTTCGTAATAGCAGTAATACACCTATTGAATTTAGAAACCAACCTTCATAACCTCTGACCTAACCTCCTGAAGTACTAAGAGGAGAGGGTAAATATCCAAAGGGCTATGTGAAATTCTTAACTGAGCCTAGATAGATGCTTCCTTGTAAACAGAGCCTTACAAATGCGTGTTTATGGCAGATTTCCCCCTCCCCTCTAGCAACTCATTTCTATTAGCCTCAGAGTTAGAGCCTCTGGGGGCAGGGAGGGGGGGGGAATCTCAGAATTCAATTCTAGCTTCCAGATATTAAAGAAAACATCTGGAGAGTGAATTCATGACAGTGTGGTTGCCCAGGTTAAGCTAAGGCAGAAATTTCGTTTGCGAAGTGCTTGTTCCCGTATGAACCAAAACCAGGCACTGCTCTGAGGCGGTGCAAGAGTCTGCAGGGCTGATGCCAAGCGGGAAGAGTGTTCTGTTGTTTAACCAAAGCTCATCTGGTATGAAAATACTGAGAGATGAGTTTTGAACCCTGCCATCAATAGAGCTGATCTTGCAGCTTATTATTTACTATTTGCTGGGGTTTCTGAAGTCAGTTGGATAGAAATGAACGTAACATACCCTGTTTCAAAACTATTAAGTGCGTTGCACTCTAAACGACTAATTTCAAATGTTTAACCTGCTACTGTTTGTTTATAGTGTAGAAGAGTAGAGTTTGTAGTGCAGAGCGTGCCATATGATGATGTCTCCTCTAACAAGGTGTAGTCCGTTTGGCTTCCTTTGCAGAAACAGAAGATATCTATAAAATAGTCCTCCTGCATCTGTCCCGTTCAGCCCGATTACTTACCTTGTAGTTCAGAGCATACAAAGCTGGGTTTATGCAGAGCCCCTCCCTCCCACTTTGAGCAGCCCTGCTAATTCTCTGGAAGCTTCTCGATTCCCATTTTTAAATCCGTGATGGAGGAGCTGGAGGAAGACATCAAGGCCTTAAATGTTAAGAACCTTTGCCTCCTTGGGGCTTATCCATAGGATACAGATAAGTGAAGTATTTCCACAGCCTTTTTTATGGACCTGATAATGTTTGCGTGGATTTGATTTTTGTATTGGACTTTTCCTTTTTAAAAAGGAGTATTTGGTCTGTGGGGAGGGAGAAAGACTGAGTTATGCAGAGTGCTCAGGGTACGGGACCAGCTGTGGTGGATGAGACAAAAGGTCCATCTAGCTCAGGGTGTTGTCCTTGACCATGAGAGAGAGAGAATATGAGAAACAAAGAATGTACAGAGTGGTCCTAGCTGCAAGATTCATACCGTGTAATTTTGTAGTAAAACTGAATTTTCAATGGGGTGCAGTCATATGAAAACCTCGGTTTAAAAGTGGATGTGGCAGGGAACTGATGGAGGTAAGAAGATGATAATTAGTCTGAAAAATGTGCAGTTGAAGGGGAAGGGAGATCCCCTCCCTCTGCCTTGTGGTGTGTACAGCATTCCCAGCGTCAGAGGGTGTCCCAGGGAAAGCATGAAAATAACTGCAACTGTCTGGATAATGTCATCTGGAGACTCCTAAGGTTAGCTTTGATCCTTGCAGGAGGATCACCCGTAGCAGAGGTGAAAGAGGAGTCCTGCGAAAGTAATAACCAGTCACGACTGAGCACTAAGTGAGTCTAATGTGTTGAATGTCCATCCTCTTCTCTTTGGTGTCCCTCTCAGCTGTCGACACCTCTCATCTCTCATTTTATGTGCGAGTCACCTGAGGTGGGAATAGAAAGCAGGGACTGAGTTTTGATGTGACCTGAGAAATCTGACCTCCGCGAAGCCTAGAGAGTTATGTTATGCTCAAAGTGAAGAGCCACGGTTCAGGATTTAGGAAGCTGCACGCGCTCTCTCACTGTGAATTATCCATTAAAGCCATGTTTCCTTTACAGGAAACTAAGGGCTTGTGAGAGCCTCGTCAATTGTGTTTGGAGGGTTTGTCATTTGGATTGCAGCAGGTAACTGATAAAGAGATGCCAAATAATTTGTTGTGTATCTAACAACGAAATCAAAGCAAACAATTCTGAGAAATGGAACAGACTCCACAAGTGGCGTGTATTGACATTTGCCTATTGCAGTTATTGCACTTGCAAATAAAGTACTTGCAAATTAGCCCTGTCTTCCTCTTTGGAAGAGTATGTTAAAGTAAGTGATTTTTGTTGTTAGCTTGCAAAGTTGTACTGACATAGCGGAATTTATTGCTCAAGAGAAGAAGCAAGAATCACATGAATTTATCCCCCATATTCTTCCACCCACTAAGTTCTCCCTCCTAAGCAATCTCTTTTCTCTGTAAACAGTCAACTGAAATTGCCAGCTACAGCAAGCGGCTTTTTTTCCACCTTCTTTGTGCTGTATTATTTTCTGGTCTGTCACATTCGTTCTCTGTCTTCAGTGTTCATCTTTATACAGTTTCTCTTGCATCACAGCCCTTAGGAATAAGAAAAATTAATTACTAAGCAACTGCATTTACTAGTATTGTGTAGTCCAGAGACATGGCTCTGTGCTTATCATGCTTTTTTTTGACTTCTGGTTGCATAGATTTTTATATTAAAAAATAAAAAAAATCACCAGATGTATTGGTTTGACTAATGAGTAGATGAAAGAAAATGGATCTGGGAGGGACATCCTCCTTGCTCTTTGGACATCGGGAGAATTTTTATGTTTCATAGCACAAAAATTGCCAGGGATTGTTTTTGGGAAGGGGGGGAGAAGTGGACATCAGCTGCTGCAAGGAATGAAGCGTGTTTGTAGGAGCTCTCATGCATTATTCATCACAAGCTCTTTTCACTGGGATCAGCTGGAGGAAGTAGTTAGTCTAGTTTGAGCTACCCTAGTATTATATTTAGGGGGCTTAAACAAGCCCAGGCAAGTACAGCACCAACTCTTTCTCTTCATCTGCAGGCAAATGTAGGGCAGTCAGCAGCTCTGCTTGCACAGCTACTGTCTCTTTATTCTGGATAACAGGAGTCATGCAACCAGGGGAAACTACACTGAGGATACACACATGCATTCGTGCTGGAAAATGAAGCTTCAGGTAGGAGAATGCCTTGTCAGCAGAGTATCTTGGCTTACAGTTCATTGCAGGGATGCTGTTAAGCCCTGCAAAATAAATATGTATGTCCGGGCAGCCTGTCAGGAGAGGCTGCTGTAGGGGCTCCTCGTTAGAGTGCTGCCTGAACCATCCCTTTTCGTGGGATACTTTATTCAGTTCTAATTGTGAAGCTGCTGCCTTTTTTTTATTATTATTATTTTTTCTTAAGCACCTTTCCTTCATTCACATTGACATCCTTCTGAAGGTGCTGGGAATTAAAAGCAGAGAGAGAACTTGCTGGGTTTTGGAAATTTTTTTGGTTGTTTTTATTTAAACTGGCTTTTAAATTGTATTGGTATTAGCACTTTTATTTGGGGGGAGGTAACCATAAGAGATCTGTTAAAACACAGCTGGGTGTGATAAGCCTTAAGCTCCAATTGTGTCCTTTCAGAGTGCGTGCATTTGAATGGCTGCAGTATTTACTACTTTTGTTTTAATTTTCTGAATAAGGATGCCTGTAAATTGGGGCTTCTGTTCTCAAAAGCTTGTCTGTATTTTCGAATGTTATCACTCGTTCTAAAAGAAATCTGTATTCCTTCTCTGTACAAGCTTTGTATGTTTAGATCATCAGGGCTCGAGCAACACTATTAGTTCAGTTTTAGACAAAGAAGGGGATTTTGCAAAACCTTATGGAACAATAACAAAGGGTCTTTGTTCCGTTCTGCAGGCATTATTTGCTCTGTAATGTGTGGAGTTGTGCATGTGTGAGAAAGGGGGGAATACAAACCCCTAATCTCATTTGGCAAAAATGTTCAAATGTTATTTGCTTTGTCTGTCTTTTAAGTCTGTCGCTGCTTCTGGCTCTGAACTGCCGGGGGGGGGGGGGGGAGTGGGGGTGGGTGGTGGGGGGGTGATGTCCCGCCTGCCCTCCCTGGCTGGGGGGTCTGTGTCGGTTTTGGGGGGGATTTTATTTATTTACATATTTAGGTGGGCTGCTAAAACCCCCAAACTTGAAAGCGCAAAAATCAAGAGTCCTCGCTAGACAACTAGGACGAAGCGGTGCTTTGCTGTACAGACAAATTGTTTTCTTTTAAAAATGGTAGCTTTAAGTCCAATCCAGGGTTTAGTAAATAAGCATTACTGGTGGAAGCAGAAATTGTCAGCTTTACATGAAATCCGCCAGGAGGAGATTAATGATCACGTGCTTTTGGTGAAGCTTAAATGTACGCTGCCTGCCCCACTATGTTGCCTTCCAAGATGACTTGATCACCTAAATCGAACTTGCATGTACCCAAGAATATGATACTTAGTGACATTTCTTTTTTCCTTTTGTTAACAATTGGGAGTGACAATATTTTGTCACACACACTATCAGCCCGTGGCTTTGGGGATGGGGGTAGTGGGGGACACATCAGTACTCTTGGGAGTCCTGAATAAGTTGAAATATTGCCTTTTTAAAAATGCAAAAAGCTCCTTTTGACTTCATGTGTTAAAGTTCTTGAAATTTATATGCTGTGCATACAGCGAGAATTATAATCTACTACTTGAATTTTGCAGATGCTTCAATATTTGTTTTGAGATAGAGAGATGACAGTCTAATACTCTTTTACAGCAGATTGTATGACCTTTCCATGCATAAGATCCTTGTTTCATGGAAGCTTGATAGCAGGATTCTTTATGTGATTTTATTAGACTTGTGAGGTCCCATGCGTTCAGTTACTTGATTGAAGTCAGTGGAATTAAGAGATGGATTTGGGATTTAGTGACTTAAACTGTAAGATTTTAATTTATTTATTTTTAACATCAAGTGTATTTTACTGCTTCACTACTCAGTTACACCTGGAGTCCAGAGTTGTGTTTGCTAGTCATCAGGGTATAGGGAAGGAAGGGTTATTTCTGCGCTTGCATGTTTAATGTGTTAAGCTGATGTGTTGATAGTTTAAGTTTTCTAAAAGCATCTCTGTGTTCTCTTTTTCAACTGTCCACATTCACATTTTGTCTGTACTCAGCCCCCCTGCCACCCACTCAGCTGATAATTATTTTTTTCTTATAATCAAGTAAGATTTAATACTATAGCACAAACCAGCAATTACAGCCTTATTGGCACAGAGAGGACTCAAGCATGTTCACCTCCGGCTTAAACCAGTTTGGGCCCAGATAAGGACCTCATCTTTGATGTGCCATCTGAAAGTGCTCAGACTTATGCCCGTGCTTCAGAAATTCCTCAAAATCCTTGTCCAGCTGAAGCATGAGGGACCTGGATGGACTATGCCACTGTAGAACATAAAAGCTCACTCCTGGGGTGAGGAGTTTTATTCCGGTGTTTACGATTTTTTAAAATTCAGGCATTATTAATAATAATAAAAAAATAAGGAACATTCACGTGTCTGCAAAATGTTTGGGATCAAAATATCTATGAAAGTTCCTAAAGATTTGCTCTATCAGCTAAGAGCGAGGAAAATACTTGGACTGAACAGAGCACTTCAGGCACTACTTACAGATCCAGAAAGGTAAGAGTCTGCACTGAACAAAAAAGCCCCAGCTAACGAATAAGGGGGAAAAAGGGCAGAAATCCAATTTTTGGTTATTTTTCTGTAGATCACTGTGAAGAGCTGGAATCAGACCAGAACAGGAAACGTGATACTCTGTGTTCAGACTGAGGCAGGGAACAGGACTGAGACTTATTTGATGAAACTCCTTACCAGTTTTATCTCCTGTCTCAGTGCCTCTTTTTAATAGAATATGAAGGTTCCTAACAGTAGAGTCAGAAATACAAATATTTGTATTTACTGAAATATTCAGTATTTGGCACCAGCGAGAAACGACACAAACTGAAATGAAAGAGTATGCTGATGTTGATATTAAAGTGAATGGAAGAGGAGTTATTATCTAGTTCTGTGATAAAAAGGCAGCATCCCATTGTAACAACATTTAAATGAAATGGTTGCAGCTGTGACATCCTTGGGAAAAGTAGTAAAAAACCAGGGAAGGCTAAGCATGGTGGCCTCTTTGTAGGACCAGTTGAGCAGTGGAGAAAGTTTAGGGTTTTTTTTTATTTCTCAGCTGACAAGGAATTTTAAAAGCAAGTCTGTGGTGAGAACAGATGTGAGTTTGGGTTTGTTTTGTTTGATTTCTTTTTTCAATTTAAAAAATACCTGAAGAATAAATGTGGATTGAAAGTCAAGTTTTTCAGTACTGCAAAATGAACATATTTTCAGCTCAGGGCCTTCTGCCCCTAGGCTGTCTCCCAGTACGCTTGATGGTGGGCAGGTTCTGGTGCTGTGGTGGGGCTGCAAGCAAACTGCTTGTGATGACAAATGATGTAACACTGATTTGGAGCAGATATTGCCATGCGTTCATGATGTCAGTGTCGTAGCCTGCCCTGTGCCATCCACCCTTCTCTCAGTGTCAGCCAGCTTCCTTATGGTTTTGCCACTGTCCTGTCCCCCAGAGCGGGGTGTCCCTCTGCCCCCCTCCTTTGCCAGTAGCGGGGAGGGACAGTGGCTGGGGCTGTGGGGGAAACAACAGTGGCACAGCAGGAAGGAGGCTCCTCTGCACCTCCTTGAGGAAGTGTGGCATGTCAGGCTGGAGATCTCTGCTCCTCGGTCTGGTGGAGGAGGGCAAAGGGGTGCCCTCATCTCCTCCTTCTTCACCCTCAACACCGGGATGGACTTGGCCAGTTTCATCATGGGCATGTCTTGGCCACTGGTGACAAGCGAGGGTTGGTAAGAGGAGTGATGGAGTCTGTTTTCCCCCAACCATACCTCCCTAAACCTCTGCATCTCATTGTCCAAAAGGCAGAGGATGCGCTGATACCTGAGCAGGAAGGACTGAAACCGTGTTGTCCATCCTTTCTTTCCTCCTGGGAATGACTGCAGGGCCGGCCGAAATGCAAAGCTTCCAGTAGGGAAGTGACCCTGTCTAAGATCTGGTGGAGACAGAGGGATATCAGGCAACCATGTGCACCTCTGTGGAGTGACTGCAAGTCAAGTAAGTCAGGACTTGACTGCTGGTACAGGCAAACCGGATGCAAAAACTGTGCGGAAATGTGCCAACCCACACACCACCTCTCTCTGAGCAAGTCTCAGGCGCTGGGGCTCAGCGAGGTGCTGTCTTGGCCGTTCAGCTCTGGTTTGACCTTGTTTATTTGTGCACTTATATTAAAGTAACGGCAAATGAACAGCCTGGAGGTAGTGTTTTGGTGGTTTGGAAGGTTTTGTGTACAATAAATGGTAGTGTGTCACTGCAGTTATGCTTTGGAGTTCCCCAGTTGTATATTTGCCTTTCAGTGATGTTTTGAGAACAATCTGAAGTGAGATGACTGTAGACACGTACAACATCCGAGCTTAAAGCTAACAGAAAGATATTTCAACACAGTTTGTAAACGTTGGCATACAGAGGCTTATATGACCTTGGGCTCAGGTACAAAATCATGACTACGGATAGGCCAGTTAGACCTCTCCCAGTCAGACCACCTGTGTGTTGAACTCTGCAGAGAGCTGTAGAGAGCGCTCTGCCGTTGTGCCTCTCCCGTGCTTCTGGAGGAGCTTGTGTGAAGCTAGTGAAGGCTGGCAGCTTGAAAGCACTCCACTGAGAAAATGGAGGTCAGGAAGGAACTGACAGCAACTATTGCAGTCTGGGATTTGGAGAATCCATTTGTTTTGTCATTTGGTTTTTTTTGTCATCTTGCAGAGGGGAGCACAGTCTGCTTTATAGGGTCATCCTAGGGTACCTTCATCTGACTGGTTTGCTGCACTATAGGTATTCGAGGTGCTGGTGGTGTTTTTCTTTCACCTGCCCCCTTCCTGTCATGCATTGTTGTTTTTCTGATTTGTCTATTTTTACTAAGGTCTAAATTCAGTCTCTGCAGAGAATCATCTCCTAAATGGGAGCATGAAATAATGTTTTCTTGAACCCTTCAGCACCAAATGCGTATCTCATGAACGATGATTGTTCCAGAGAATTGACTCAAAGACTTAAACAGCGCTTTACACTCACGATAACAGGAATGCTTAAGTTGTCAACATCATCATCATAGCTAGAATTGAGAACCTGAGAATCGGTTGGACCAGAGCACTTTGTGGCAGCATGCAACAGGAGACGCTTGGGGACTAGTATCAAAACAGGCATGTAATTATGTCATATGTCTAAAAGTAGCATATCATTAAGCATAAAATGATGCCTCCCCAGAAAGCTCTCCCAGCCTTCACTGATTTATAGCTCAAGGACTCTTCTGTATTTGTATGTAATTGTTCTCAATAGATTCCTGTTCCGCTAATTTCTCCAATAGCTTTTTCTGAACCCAAATATAACTTTGAGCATCCAAAACCACCTGAGGCAAAGAGTCCCACCATTAACTATGGATTGTGCAAAAAAAATACTCTGGTTTTTGTTCTGAACTGCACATTTCATTGGATGCTCCCTGTTTCTTTCACTGGAGAGACAGGAGATTGTTTCCTAGTTATTTTCTCTGTGACCATCGTGATCCTGTTATCTCTTCTCCATGTTGAAGAGCCTCAGTCTATTTAGTCATTTTTTGTATGGAAACCATTCATACATTTATTCAGTCACCCTCACCCCCTTACCCTTTTTTGTATACTTTTCAGTCTTAGTAACTCTTGTTTGATTTCTGTGGGATGAGAACTGCACGCAGTATTTAAAATAGCATTTCTGGGTTTGTAGAAGACAACGGTGGTTTCCTGGTTTGTTTTCTGTCCTTTCCTTAATAATTACAGACACTTGGCAGGTTTTTGGTCCACTACCAAGCGCTGAGCTGATGTTTCTGTAAAATTACTTTTATAATCTGAAGATTGCATTCCTAAGTACCTGGACCCCAGGTTGAATATGTAAAATTCAAATTGTCACTTGACATTTATCCAGCCTGTGTGCCATTAAAACTTCCTTTGGAAAAAAAAACCTTAAGTTTTCACTTGGATATTTTTTTTTTTTTTTGCCTTTATATCCCAGACTAATAGCTTTTCTCGGACCTGGTTCAAAGATGAGTTTAAGTAATAACAGTGTTGAAGTTTTCTTGTTTATTCTCACATGCTGAAGACGGAAGAATTCAAAGGAAAATGAGCATAGCCAGAATGGCAGTTCTTAAAAAAAACTTCTTTATATGTAGTAAATATTTTTTTTTAAAACTCCATTTGAAATTTACTTCCTCTTTGAAATGTCTTTAGTAAAAGTTCTGATCCTCAGTTACAAAATGTTTGGTGTCTGATTTGGAATATGAATTCAATCAATTACTAATACTGCTTGACTTTTTTGTTTGTTTGGTTTTTTCATATGGGGTTGCAAATAGAAGTACAGGCTTGGTCTGTCAAGTGGCTGTGAAATTAATATAGCAAGGCTTCAGTTAAAGTCGCTTTTGAGAACAGGTACTTTCACTCTTCAAGCATGATTTTTTGGTGGCAGCATGTGACAGTGGCACTGGAGACCCCTCGTTTTAAGTCCTGTTTTACTAGGTATTAGGTATTGTAGATATGTAAGAAAAGTCCACCTTTCATCTCTCAAAACTTTCAGTCTAAAAATGTCAGCATGCATGGCAAGAAAAAGTTTATTCCTAAGGAACTGAAGTATAAATTGAAGTGCCTTGCCCAAGGGGCACACAAAAACAACACTGAAACCATAAACACGTATTTGCCTGACTCAAAAATGGGTGATGTATCCTTGACCACCTCCTTCACTAGAACTGGCGTTGGGCCATTCCCTTCTGAGGCCTAAATTCCCTTTCAGCAGAGGTTCTCAGAGTGCCTGGAAATGCAGGGAAAGGCCTTGTCTCCAGGTTTGCCCATTTTGCTCTTGTTTAAGCTTCCTGTTAAATGTGTGATTACTGTAATTCTCAAAGCTTTGATGTGTTGATTTCTGAATGCTGTCAGTGGATTTTAACTGCACCTGTTAAAGGCAGCTTGGCCCTAACTAGCATTGGTGATTCTGATTACCATAATTTGTAGTCTCTTCATGAAAATTACTCAACTTTACTGCTGTCTGGCCCCACTTTTCTTCTTTCAAGAGATAAATTTCTCCCCATGACTTTCAGTAAGGGTGTCTGGTAGTAACTTTTTAGAAGATGCTAAAGGTTTTGCAATAAGAGTGGTTTGATAGAGAAAGAATTGCGTCTCTGTCATATGCATCATGATAGCTACCAAGCCATACCTTCTGTATTTCTTAATAACGTTTCACATGCCACATGGACTCCTTCACTCTGAGCCACGTCAAAGGACTACAGATGTTTCAGAAGAGCAGGAGTCCTGTCAGCTACAACAGAAATGAGTCCGCCTCAATGGGGAAACCCTGCCACCGCATGACAACGTTAGAAGAGCTTTTGGAGAAGGGCACAAACAGGCAATTATCAATAGACAGTTCAGTCAGAGCGACAGAGCAGAGCTAAACTTTGTTAAGGTACTATTAGATTGAGTTGCTGAGAAAAACGAGACGCACGCATACAAAAAAAGGAAAAAGAGAAACCTTTCCTGTCTAGATCTTTAACAATCATAAATCTGTAAAGAACAGAGAGAATTTCAGATTATGCTGTTCTTCCCACCTCCTCTCCTTTTTGATGTCTTTTTGTGGCTTGCTCTCCTTCCCTTTCATGTCTCTTCTTGATGTGTTTTTGACATCGGGTTTAATTTTTGTTAAACATCAATTCTGAGTATGTTGTTTTCACCCAAAGATTCTTTCCACTTGTTGCTAAAGCTATGCCTTTCTTTCTTATGGTTGCATTTGCTAAAAATACTCTTTTGTAATGTGCCTTGGAATCCATACATTTCTTTGTTAGTAATATCCCTTTCTCATCTGACTGATACACGTGGATGAAACCGAGAAAGACCATGATTAGGGACTTTCCTGGCACAATTTTATTACCTTGACTTCAAGGTAATAAAATAACTAGTGTTGCTACATGTATTTGCTTAGTGGTTGTTACAGGTGTGTGGGAACCTTACATGGCTTAGATCGAGATGATCAAGAACAACCAAGCAATCAATGCTTTTGCCAGTCTTCTTAGAAACTAGGATTTAATGAGTCATATAGGCCTTCAGAGAGCTACTTTTCTTCAGCCAATGTTGTAAAGTTCCTCTACCTCCCTCAGGAGCAAAATCTGTGAGGCTCGTGTCACCTTTTACTCTCACCGAAGTGATTTAGCTTCTCACAAGAGCAGTTAGTTCCACGATGGGTTTGAAGGAGGTAGCAGTTTTCTCTCCTAGTGTGGCTTCACAGGCTCTGCAAAGTCTGCTTGGGAGTTGCCCTTCTTGAAATGAGTTAAATACCGTTCCCTGAACTTTGTCTCCTGCTTGGTAGTGAATAATTTTTCATTCATTTGAATTAATTAAATTAATGTGCTTTCTTTATGAGGCTAGCCATGAGGAAATCAGAAGAGCCCAACTCAAGCCTTTCATCATACAGCTGGACGGAGCATATCCACAGATGCTGTTTCTTCCAAGTGCTCTGATTTTGTTGATATCTGCAGACACCAGAAGGATACTGTAAAGCTGTCCTAAAGTGCCCAAAGATATAGGATGTGCTCCAAAGAGCTTAATGTCTCAGGGAAGGTGAGGTAATGTAGAAGAGAGGGTGGTTTTTTCCATTTCTTCAGTTAAGCAGTTCAGGGCTGAAAGACTAGACAGAATATTCCCCCCCCCACCACGCTTTGTCTCATCCCTTGTTTCTCCCTTTTGCCTTGTGGCAAAGGACAGAATGACTTCAACCTATCGGCTAGGTGATAAGCTCAGACAGCCCTGCCTCTGTGAACCTGAATTTCAGTGCCAGTAAAGAAAAAAGAACCAACTAAACAAAAAACCCAGATCCCTACTACCCAGCCAAAAAAAAAAAGAAAAAAAGTATGCTGTTGCTTCTTCCTGAGATGTAACACTTTCAAAAGCAAAATTTAAACAGTGGTACTGAAATAATGAGATGATTATGTTAAAAGAAAGGGTAATTTTGTGATCTATGGATTCAGCATGGAAGCACCATACCCATGCATCTTTCATGCATATAACTGAAAGAAAGTTATGAAGATAAAAGTTCCTTTTGGTTTTTTTTAACTTATTCAATTTTTATTTTTTTGTAACTAATCCTTGAAACATGTGTTTTTAAGATTTTCTTCCTGTCTCTTGCAGTTACTAGGCAGAGTTGCTGACTTATTTTTATCATGTGTATTTTGGTGCACTCAGCCTCTGTCACTGGGGATGCGCGCATTCGTTTTATGAATTTTAAGCTAATTTCATGATTTTGAAACTTGAGTCACGTTTTTTTGTGTATCAGAGGTTGAGGAAACTGAATTATAGTTGTTTAAAAAGTGGAGAATGCTTTTGGCTTCTGAGTACTACTGCCAGTAGTGCTTCAGTGGCGGTTTGGTGACTTGAATCGGCGTATTCCTAGACAAACTTTATACTAGGTCCTAGTGCAGGCTGTGGAGACATGTGAATCTTCCACTTTTTTCCTTTTTTTTTTTTCTTTTTTTTTTTAATAGAAGTGAATCTGAAGCTCTTCAGAGATAGAAATTGGCAGTTCAAAAGAGAAGGTGGCACTGAGGTAGTAGGAGAGTGTTGGAAAGAGGAAGAAATGTCCTTAAAATATTCTTCCAGGGCCTGGTTTCTGCACCTTCTGTTGGGCAGCTGGGCTGCTGTCAATATGGGGTTTTGTGCTTCTCTTGTTTGGGGATCTTTTTTTTCCTTCCTTTCTAATTTAATGTCAAGTTCCCAGCTTAGCCTAGCGTAACAGGAAGCAATCTCAAAACCAACCAATTTAAGTTCCCTTATGTTGACCTTGATGGTTGGTTGGTCTCCATATTGAGATATTTTGTGGTTACTACACACTGTTATTTCTTTCTCTTGATATTAAGTTAATAGTTTTCTTTGAATCGTTTTTGCCATTCCATCTGGTTTCTGTTAATGGCTAATTTTGTTGTTGTTTCTTGTCATCAGTTTCTCTCTTGCTGTCTAATGGAAAATTAGTGTTTTATGACTCATTGGGGTGCTTGTTTTATCTCGATTAACAGTCAGTGGTTAACGTTAGGACTTTGAAATGTAACAACGCTCTTCCCAAGGAAGTATGTGTCTGTCTCAGAGGGGTCAGATTAGTTTGAAGAACCAGATGGAATACCTTAGGCTATTTGAGGCATCAGCTCTGCTTTCAAATCCAGGCTGGGCCATCATGGTTAGTGTAATAATCCCTGTGTTTTCTCTGTCTGCTTTATTCAGGATCTATGCTTCTGATAATGTATTTTTTTATTTTAATACTTCCCTCTCCCATAATTGCATCCCTGCACCCACTCTGGTCTTCAAGAGAGCATTGACTGCGCGTTGTTCTCCCTAAAAAATATCCCTTGTTTCAAGTCAAATTAGTTTCCTGAACTACTTCTGGCTTCCCATTTCCCAGGTTACAGTCAGGGGTCAAAGTAGGAGTTGACTTGGCAATCGTCTGTCTTGTAGTCCGTTGTACTTACTACAGTTGGACAGAAGCTCTTAAATTAAGAAATGATGAGCCTAGCTGCCGTCAACATCCCTGAAACGGCTTTGTGCATGGGAAAGCTTGGGAGCTGCTGGTTTCAAAGGGGCAATGGTTTAGAACTGTCCCTGTTGTTTTTCATCAGCCTTAAAGTAATGAACTTCGGGGACAAGTTATTGTTACTATACTCCGTCACTGCCACATCAGCATTTTAGCTGAATGGCTTACCCCCGCTTGACCAGCTGTTTCAGGCTGCCTGTGTATTTCAACTGGAAGCATTTTCATAATGAAAAGACTTTTTATCGTTTTATTTTTCTTATGGCTGTAATGGTAAGACAGCTAAAAACCTGAATTGTACTTTGAAGGCCCATCATTTACCACAATACTTGTATTCAAATGGCAAACACACTATAGACAAGCAAAAGAAAATTTAAAAAGATCTGTCTGTTTATAAAGGTTATTTTGACTGGAAAACTAATACTGGCTGCGCTAGGCAGGGAGGATTTTTGTGGATATAAGTTGCTTTTGCACCATGCTTTTCATGGTATACCTGTGACATTTAAAAAAATTACAACCCTATCCAAGTTTTAATTATGGATTGGGCATTTTCTCTTCTGTCAAAAAATGCTATGTTAAGTGGGAAGGGGACTTGGAAGAGTGGTGCCGGGACCAAGCCAGTTCCTAAGTAAGGCAGCCTTAACCTACACAGTGTGGTTTAAAAATAAGAGGACATCAGTCCTCCTAATAAACGGTAAGCACCAGTGTTGCATATGTTATGGATAATGAGATTTCTAGCTCATTAAAAGCTGAATTGTTTTCTATATGCCATTCTTTTTCTTCTTTGTCTCCCTCAGTTATACTGGGGCAAAGCTCTTTTAAAGGCAAGATTAAGACTTGTCTCCAGGTTATCCAGCATACAATGTCACTAGCTGTCCTGGGTGGAGAGGAACAGGCATAAAGCACTGTTTATGTGATAATTCAAGAAATAAAACAAAGGTAGTCTTTAAAAAAAAAAAACAAAAACAAAAAAACCCAACAAAAACAAATAGAACAAAGGCCAAATTCATATAATGCCATAGAAAAATCAAGCCAGGTAAATGCAGTGATAATCTGACCCAAAGGCAGATTTTAGTCTCTTATTTTTTAAAAAGACATGTTAATTTCCTTTAATCAAAGAAACTCTCTGTATTCTACAAAGTCACCATAATATCATGGCAGATGGCAACTGGAAGAGACTTAGCAGTGGGAGCTGAGGTTCTTTTGTCAAAGGATTTCTGAGGTGCAGCAGGTGCAGGATGGATGTTAACAGTCTCATTTCTGCAGCCCATTACCTTGAAAGTGGGCAAGGTAAAACAGGGACCAAGGACATTCCTTGGGTGGATATGGATGGAGAGGGAATTCCTCATTCTCCTTTGCCATCAGATATTCTCCCCTAGCCCACGAAAAAGCATGTGAAGCAGGACCTTCAGTCTGCTTTTTCTTGATACTTCAAGCCGCTAATGATTTCTGCAAATTGTCTGTCATCAGAAGACCTACGTTTCTCATCCCAGATTCAACAAAGAAACGCAAGAGTCATCTTGCCATTAAAACCAAACAAGAAAACTAGGGGGAGAGGAGGATTGTTTCCTTTGTGTTTCTCCTCCTCAGCTGTATTGCAGGTTATATTGCTTATTACTTTCTCTATCCTCGTTTCCCCTTTTTGCTCTTCTGCTCTTTAGTTAAAAGAGTTTTCACTTCTGCCATGCCATGCCATGCCATGTAGCAGCTGCTCTTGATTTGTGGAAGCGCAAGTAGAAGCCTTCTCACATGTCTGACTCCAGGGAAGATGTTAACATGCTTTTCACTGAAAGGAAAAAAAAGGTGAACACAGATATATTTGAAATGAAAACAGAGCATCTGCAATATCAAGACATGTGAATTTAACAAGGAGGAAACGTGAGCTCCTGAGCAGCAGTAGAAGAGAATTTAAGTATGCCCAATGTAATGTGAGTATTTTCGCAAGTTGTCTTCTCCTCTATCATTTATAGACGTGAACCAGTTTTACGTGTCAGCGCTTTTCAGAGGTGATCTCTGACTTTCTGTCCCTTTCTTTTCAGCCGAGCTTTGGGAAGGTTTCGTATCCAAGGCCACAAAGGTTTGACTATAGGTAGTGAGTGAACCTCAGCCCAAGTTCCCAAGCCCTGGCTCAGTGGTCATCCTAATGTTTGCTGCTCTTCTTTGGTGCTGTCTGTCATCAACTACTTGTCATTAAAATTCAGATGATACTTGCAGGACTGCATTTTTGAGAGGGTTTCTTTGGCTTAGTTTACTGTAGCCCTTGGGATTCAGCCCTGTCTAGTGCAGATTCTTTCCATTAAATGAAACCAAAAGGTAGTTTGTATGTGGGTTGGTTTTTTTTAATATATATGTATATACATGTGTGTATATGTATTTTAATGCATTTGACATAAATACACCTGGCAGCTTTTACTCAATACACCAGTATCGATCCCTCTTAACGTCTGTTGTCAGGTTGCTGTAGTCGTCTTTAAATTTTCTTGTGAGCTTTCTGAAGCAATTCGAGCCTTTTGCCACATGTTACGCTTAGCACCACAGAGCCCTGCTCCTGAATTCTCTTATTTCTTGAAAGCATCAGTTGAATTTGGCGCAGTTTTCTGATTTCTAAATTACATCCAGATAAGATGTTCCAGTCGTGCTAGGCCCTCTGGCATTTGTAACTCTTGGTAGTGAGTTTAACTCCGTATCTTTCAGGGAATAAAACTACTGCTTCTGTAAGTACTTGTTAGAAGGGCGTATTGAACTGAAAGCCAAATCTAATGCTTCACCTTTAAGGAGCGTTAGCTAGCAGAAAAATAAAATTCTCCTGGATTTAAAAATGATTGCGGTCCTTTTTTTTTTTTTCTGAAGCTTACAGGAGTTCCCCTTTGTACACAGGATTAGATCTTATGAAGATGACTATGTTTCTATCCATTCTAGTTTCTTGATATGGAAGTCATCCTCCTTTATATAGCATCCCAATGTCCTTTTCTTGCATTGAATTTAAAAGTATTTCCAAATTGTTTTCCAGTGGTGACAGGGGATGACACCGAGAAAGACAATATAGATAATAATAGAAAGACAGGAGAAAGGGCTGGTTCATGTGGGACGAGCAGCAGCTAAGAAGAACCAAGGGTGATAGAAGGCCCAAGGAGACAGAACATGTAGGTATGACGTGAGTTAAGACGGTGCCGGGGACAGTGGAGGTGGCTGAAGATGCAGCTGATGTGGTCACTGGTTCATTTGCTGTTCTGCTCGCTTTATCTCTCTGCTGCTGAAGGATACAAAGCCATTCTTACTTATAGGCAATGTTTACACGTGGGCTTCGCTGGTTTTCACCCTGTAACTCTCTGAAGCAGCTCCTACGTTTTAATCCCTTAAACCTCTAGTCTCGCACCAAAACGTGTCCCTCCTGAAATGTAATCCTCTTACTTCGGTTCCACTGCTGTGCTCCAGTCACGCTCGTGCGCTTGGGAGCATGGGCAGCAGGTTTCTGCCCGTGCCAAAGGTTGGGAAAATTCAAATACCAAAGTACCTAGATGAGGAGTCCCCACACAACTTTTGTCCAAAGTAATGTTTCTTAATCTTGAATCTCAACATCCCAAATCCCAACTTTTTTGGAAAATCCTTATGCTGTGGTGCCTCACTTGTAATCTTAAAAAAAAAAAAAAAAGCACCTTTCAGCGTTAATTTATAGTTTGTGTTACCCTCAGTTTGCGTGCCTCCGTGCACGGGAGTGAGGGCATTGTGGAGCACCTTCTGCATTCTCATGGAGCACCATGCTTAGGGATCTAAAGGACATCGTACAGCCAGGGAAGTGCAAGGAGAATTTGGGATCACATTTATGATTGGTCACATTTTATTATGATCACATTATGATAGAGAAGTTTTGGGGGGAAGATTGGTGGGGTGAATTTCCATTCCTCTGACTTGGAGGAAGCCCTTACTAAGGTGTAGTTAGTTCTTTGCCACCACCAGGTGGTGAGCTCCAGGAGGCAGATCCCAAAGTCTGATACTCCACGTGAAGATCAGTGCCCTGACAAGGTCCATCTTGGAGATTTTCTACAACTGATAAGAACAGAAGGGAGAGATCTCGGTCACGGTCTCCTTGCTTTGGCACGGCTTCACTGTATGTGAAACTCGCCCTGCGCAAGCCACGTGCACTATTGAGCCATGTGCCTGTAACAGGATGCAGCTGCTGGCTGTGACACTGAGCAACACCGCGTAGGACAAGGGGTGAATTTCACTCCGGGCAACCTAATTTCCCTGTGCCGCAGGCTTCTCCTCTGCCACGTGACCGCCACATTTGCCTGCTTCAGGGTACTGCTATAAAACTCCTGGAGTGTATTTTGCAAGAGGCTGTAAATTGCAAACTGGTCTCATCATGTCCCTTGTACAGTTTATCTTAGATATTATCTGGTTTGGCTCTTGTTTTGAGCTGCTCCCTACTGCTGTTCAGCCCTGAACAACTGCAGTATTTCCCTTTGGAGAGGGAATACTGTTTCGGAGGAAAGGTGCTATGGAAGAAGCACATTCACTGTGTGCTAAAGTTTTGACTCTGTGGTACGGCCTTATTTTCAGTGACGATTTGGCTTTCAGCTAAATACATATGTTTGTATTAAGAGATTTTTTTTCTAATTTTACATCCTCTTTTTGATGTCATCCGTTCTGTCCTCCAGGGTACTGGCAGCAGATGATATTAAGGAACCTCACAAGAAAAGGGCTAGTTTTTCTGAATGTGTTCATAGAGAATTGGCCACTTGTTCCTTTGAACTCTTTTCTGATTTACTTCTCTGCTGTACTGTGTTCTTAGCTGCAGAATAAGACTACCTGTTTCACTATTTTGAATATTTAGAGCTGTGAGTTTTAAGTGACTGGAATAGTTTAGTCCAGCTGCTTTTCACTAGGCAGGAGATGTTTTCTTCCCTTCCATGTGGAGAACAAGAGTTTGCAAGGGAAGCTTATTTAGAGCCTACAGGGAGCGCATCCAAGGAGCCACGGGCTTTTTACAGACCTGATATTTAAATGTCCCCATCACCCTATTTTGAGGATTAGTGAAAATTCATCTGTAAGATTAATAGGTAGCTGTCATAACTACAGGGCGAACTGTACTTTTTGGTCAGTTTAGAAGTGGTTATCCTTTCCAAGTGCCAGTCCTTCCTGTGTTTTCCTCTGAGTTGGTTCCCATTGTTCATGATGCTTGTCTTGTTCCAGGCATCCCTGCCCACCAGCCTCAGGTCTTGCCTGACCTAACACATTATTTAATCCCATCAATAAATTTTCTTCTGGATGCCTGTGAAAAACACAGTGACATTTGTAACTTCCTCAAAGCAAAGCACTTCTGTATGGAATGGTGACATGGAGGCAAAGAGTTAAAATGTAAAAGACGATGTAAACCATCTAGGGAATGAAGGGCAGGAAATTTACTGTGAATATGAGACCTATTTATAACTTTCCTTGCAAATTTACATTAGTCTTACTCGCCTTTTGTAAATGTCTGTATTGAATCTCCAGTATGGGGGAGTCTGAATGTGGACCAGGATGTTCTAGTTTGAGTCTTCAGGCCTTCAAGTCTCTGTATTTCAGAGCACAATCCAGTTGTTCTTGCAGGTTGCATCCTTATCCCACGCTGCTGTTTCCTCAGTCCCGCTGCCAGCACTGCAAGATGCAGCTCGGCAGCATCCGATCCTTCCCCCTGCACTCCCGCCTTTCCCCAGAGCGCTCTTCTGGCCAAATCATCCATTCCATCTTTTAGAGAATGCCTGCACGTTATCTGATATTTCTTTTTTTTCACAGGATGCCTTCTGAAATGCCCCTTTAAAACTAAAATCTCAGTGAGAATTTTGACATTTTGTAATGTCCAGATAGGCAATATCACTTGTCTGGGGTTTGGCCTTTAAGAAAAATGGATTTCCAAAGCAGCAGTTACTTATTCTTTAACCTCCTAGAAAATACTTCAGTAGGCATTTCAAACTGGAAAGATGGTACTTACATTTAGGGATAATTTTATCTCTTGTATTTTCAAAGCTAAGAGGAATCAGAAATAGATTGGGGGGTGGAGGGTTGAAGGTATGGACGGGGAAGTTCCAGTTCTGGGTCAGAACCTTATTGTAATGGGAACAGCAAATATTTTGTCAACGTTATGCCCCAGCTGACAATCTGAGGATCCTACCTCATAAGGAGTCCTCTCTGCTGGATGCTAGAGCCTGTGGGGAAGCCCCTATTTATTTCTTCAGCTTCTCATGCAATTCCAGGTGAAAACAGCCTCCATAGAGATCTGATTACATGCATTTTCAGAAGGTATACAGAAAGGCCTTTAATCATTTAGCGGTTCTTCGTGGGTTTTTAAAAGTTACTTTTAAAAAATACAAAATGTATTTTAAGAAAATCTACTATCTTCTAAAACAGCTGCAGGTTTCATAGACATCCAGATTTCTGCAGATAATGAATGTGTAGAGCAGTGAACATAGAAAAGATTGAAAGTGAATCTTTAAAAACTAGCTTTGGTGGGGGTCAAGTTAAGGCAGTCTGACAAAAGCAAATCGTATCAGCTAATACGCTTTTTCTGAAAACTTTGATGCAATTTCCCGCGACAAAAAACCGCCCGCGCTCAAAGCTCTAGGGAATGAAGGGCAGGAGATTTACTGTGAATATGAGACTTATTTATAACTCTTTCCCCTTGGGAAATAAACTCTAGAAAATGCGATGTCAGCGCCTGTGCAGGAATGCAGTACAGTCCCCAGTAGGTCAGCCAGCACCGACAGCTGCAGTTCATTTTCTGTTTCATAGGAATAGATGCGAGAGGCAGAGGAACCCAGTGAAGTGAATTGTTTAATACTACTCACATAATATCAGTACTTTTGAACTGATGCGTGTGTGTTTCCATAAAAAACTCTGAAACCAAGCAGGATTTTACTGGAACTGGAGCATGAGAGATGCGGACAGAGAATGGGTAAATGTCTTCGGTTAAGTGGAAAAGCTTCTATTCCAATAGGCTAATGGCCCAGAGATTTTATTTTAGCAGAAAATGCAGGCGTTCCTGGGACTGCGGTGGTAAATTTAGTTCTTACGCAGCTGCTGGCATTCAGCTCATTCAGACACACAAAATCCTCAACCCTCCTTATTAGACAGTGACTGCGCTGAAGTTTCCCAACTGGGTGAAGAGCAGGGCTCTTCTGGAAGGCTGCATCTCTTCAGCCAGCAGGTTTTGTTAGTCACCCATCTGATTGCCTCACACAGTCTTCCGCTGTAATCTGATGATTTTAGGATTACAGTGATGGGAAAAGAGGCTGCCTACACAGAGCGTCCCTTTCTCACCTTCCTTGACTGGCAGTGGGACTCAGGGGTGCTCTGAGCACCGTCCTCTGCATTCACACCACCCGCTCAAAAAATCCTCTTTTTTTTTTTTTTTTTTTACTGTTTGTTGGCCTTCTGGTTGACTGCCCTCCTGTGCTGGGTCACTGGGCTCATCCCTGCTTTATTCAGAGAATGCAGCTCCATTGGCTTCGGTGTTGCTCAGTGTTAGCACTGCCCAGCGGTCCCTTCCTGCGCAGGGGTTCTTCTAGAAGTGCTCCTGCTTCTCCCTGCTGAACGTGAAGCAAATGTAGATGTCCATGTGCAAAGGCAAACACATGTTTTTCTAGCTGACTCTTGCAGTTCCTTCTTCTCTGCTTCTCGTGCTCTAAAGCAA
Source organism: Larus michahellis (assembly GCF_964199755.1). Lineage (NCBI taxonomy): Eukaryota > Metazoa > Chordata > Aves > Charadriiformes > Laridae > Larus > Larus michahellis. The sequence continues at coordinate 52,386,577 of NC_133901.1, read as the reverse complement.
GTCAGTATTTTTAAAACTACTTTAGGTTCCGATCTGCTGAAGTGTGCCTGCTACCAGTTGCAGTCACTGAAATATGTTTTTTCAGATCAGGATGTTGATAGTGGCTCAGTCTGAGTCTTCCTGAGACCGCAGGCGTTTCTCATTGGTTTTGGTGGGACCACTGTGTCCACATGGAGGGCTGGTTTATTGCTTCCTCCAGGAAATAATTAATCCAAGTGTATGCGTATTATCCTGCAATAGCTGGCTTGATTCATCAGCTCCCTGGTGTTCTTCTGAAGGTGTGGGACACAACTGTGAAGTCTTGTTACTTAGTTACGTGTCTTTTCTTCACTTCACCTTCTTTATTTACTTTCTCTTTTAATAATTTGTTGCTTCAGTAGTCTTCTATGATGACTTGTCTTATTGTTTGTTGCTGAACTCTTTGCATTTCTGCAGCATCTCTTAATACCAGAGGCTGAACTCCTGACTTGATCAACCTTAGTGGTGGAATTCCCCCTGACTTCCATAAAGCCAGGATTTAACCCCTAGTGACCGTACTTAAAAGCTGTTGACCTGCGATTGTTTTTTATACTGTTTCAGTATTCATTTCCACCCATTCCTTCTCCTTGTTGGCATTTTGTTTGCTTTGTTGACTGCTGCTACATTTTGAAGAGAGAAAAGATCTGATTCGGTCTCCTTTTCTAGAAGCACTGCTGCTGAATACAGAACTAAAAAAGATGTCTCTGACAGAATGGGGCACACCATTTTGCTTTTGGTGGTGTCATTGTGGAAGACTTTCCCCTTATTCTATATGGCCCATACCATCTTTTTTTCTTCAATACTTCTTTAAATAAAAAAAGTTGAAATGACCTTCCTAAGCGAACATAAATCTGCTGTAGGATTTTTTTTTTTTCATCCTGTTGGCCTCATCTGTTGTGCGTATCTTTTCTGAGAGTAGGAAAAGTATCAAAAATGTAGAGAATCTAAATCACCTGAGCACTCATCTTCCACCAAAAAGATTTCTTTGATCGATTTTCATGTGTGGGCATAAGGTGTTGTGACAGACATAGCGAAGAAGGTGGAAACATGATGTACACAGATACCAATGATCAATATCAGTAAACTGGATGTCATCAGCTGATAGACATGGATTTAGGTGGTGTTAACCTACATAGTGTTAACCTAAATGCTGTTAACCATTCGCAGATAGATGCTGAATTCCTATCCGGCTCCTGTATCAGGGACCCACTTAATGAGTGATATACAGGAAAGACTAATGGAGCACATTAGAATTCTGCTTCTGTCCTTTACTTTCCCTTTATTTTCATTTTTCTTCCCTTGGTATCTGTGATGTATGGTGCTGTACTTTCCCTGTTCCCGCTTGTATGGTTGGAAAGTAACCAGAATGAGCAGGATTTTCTCCTATGAGTAGCAGGTCCTAAACATCCTCTGAATGAGAGTGCCAGAGTGTCTGCTTGTGACTGAGTTATGCAGTAGTTCTCAGCACACCCCTTGTTTGCTGGTCTCTGAAACTTGTTTATCTGTGACTCTTGGGAACCTACACTCTCAGTTCCTTTAATGTTACTAAAATTGTTGACATTTCAAGTGCAGCAACCCAAATGTGGAAATGAAGTTAATGACTAGAGATTTTTAGGCTAAAAAAGAAGTACGTTTAGAGTGTGTTAAATCCTCTGTGTTTAAGAGAAGAGGCTTTTGCAGCTTTTAGCACTGTGCAAGTCATAGAATTCCTTTGTCGGTGAGAAATGGCCGTCTTGAGTCACTGTTGTTCACACAGGACTCTGAGCAAAGAGGATGGTCCTGAAAGCCAGACCTGTGAAAGCCAGAGGCATATGTTGTCTTCTTCAGGTCTGAATTTTGCAGAAAGACCTGAAATGCACGATTGCAAAAAATGTCCTGCAAGAGCTGTGCTGTGGGAGGGGGTGGTTAGCGATGGCATAGGAGGCTGTGGGTGTAGCCAGGTGTTTCAAACCACTGCCTTACGAGGTTCTTGCCACACGTTGGTACTCTAATAGTATAATGACTTTAAATGTTGACAGCACCAAACACTGCAGAACGCTGGTGGCACCAGTAGGTGCTCATGAATGATGTTGTTCCCAGTACCTGTCTTCTGCCTGGTCCCATGTAGCCTTCTCTGGACATGGACTTGTTGGCTGCGTCCCAAAGCATCAGGTGGGGCCCCGTGTGAGACCAGCTGTGATTCCCTGACAAAATGATATAAAATGCTCTTGGGTTACCGGTTAGAGTAGCCCGGTACACCTAGAGAATATTTGCCTTTGTTTCTCCTACCAGGGGTTGTTCTGGGGAAAGAGAGGGTAGTTGTCTCTGTGTGTGTGCTTTCTGTAGGTTTTGTACTAAAAACCGTGATGTGTGTAAGTGTTCACACGTGCATGTTCTTTAAGTGACTTGGGGCAAATAGTCAGTTGACGCCTGAATTTCCTGGATAATTATCCGTGAACTCTGAATGGTCACTTAATATAATTTTTTATCAGCAGATTTATGCTTTAAATGATTCTTGTTCTGCAGTTTAAAGTGCTAGCCTTGAAACGAAGAGCATCTTTTCTCTTAGCTGTGAATCATCTTTCCTCCCAAAGCAGTGTTTTTCTTAAGTAGTTTTGATTTATTTCTGTAAGAATGGTTGAATGTGTTGTTTTTCTTAGGTATTATTCTTTGTGTGTTCTCTGACCTTACAAACAATTGTTGTAAGAAATGTAATGTGCTTGAAGCTCTCCAGAACATCACAGGTTAGATTTTTACGAGGATCTCACTCTAACTGGTGTTTAGCTAAGTAACTTTAATGGGATCCATAGGGCCCAGTTCCTCATCTACCTAAATTTGTGCGATCGTTTAACACTAAGTGAGTTTGAAATACTGCAGGTCAGAATATTTTGCAGACTGCACTGATAAAAATGGGAAGATGAAATTTCAGGCAAAACCAAGCTAGTCTCTACTGAGTAGATATTACTAAACAAGTCTCTACCGAGTAGATATTACTAAATAAGTCTGGTGTCTACAAGTGTTCTTTCAAAAGTTCTTTTGTCATGTGCTTTTGGTCATATCATGTTAAATGTTACCAAAAATTTCCTGAATGCTTTCCCAGCATCATTTGGGAAGTGATTTCTCTAGTTGCTGTAGGGAAGACTGTTTGCCCTTATGGTCCATGCAGTCAGAAATAGATTAATAAGCAATCTTAATATCTTAACATGGAAAGGGGTGAAAAGAAGATAAAATCCTTGAGTGAAATACAAGCAACTTCAAATATCAAGTCTGCTTTGGGAAGCATCCAGTTTTCTGGTATTGTTCTGAATCTGTTTTTAGATTCAGGAGGCCTTTGTAACTTTGGCTAAGAGATGATTCTGTGATTGACTGTTTTAACAGTGTACTTCGATGGTATAATACAAGTTGGAAATCGGAGAGGCTTTGTGGACCTCCTTAGCTGAGCAGAGGCAGAGGTCCAGGCATGTTGCGTCGTGTCCAGGACCGCGCGGCCGCCTGCCACCCTGCCCAAGGAGCAGCTGCCGGGTCCTGCAGCAAGCGGCTCCACCTGCAAAGCCATGTGGACACCGAGAAAGGCCAGCTGTTCAGGGAGTGCATCTAGGCTGCAGCCTTCCTATGTCTCTTGGCAGCTTGAGAAATTCCAAATTACCAGTTGCCTAGAGGGTTGGGTTTTGTTTTTTTTTTTAATCTGTGAATGTTTAAAATAGTCAGTTGCTTTGGCATATTGACATGTGTGGTGTACCATGAGAATTCCAGCAGTTGCATTAAATGCAATTACTTCACAGAAGATAGAATGTTATTCCTTTTAATCTGTTTATAATTGCTGGCTTCATCAGTGTTTGCATCCCTCTTTCTGCTGTTAAATACATGAATTTGTTCGAAACGGCATTTTTGCTGTCACACAGGTAAGGCTAATGCATGCTGCTTCCATTAGCAAGAAAGGTGTATATTTTTGGATCGTGTCTTTTGTAGTTCATATAATTTGTTCCCTGAGGGAAGGATTCATTATTCTGTGTTGCATCACATAAAGGCGTGCATCCATTTTAGGCAGGTTGTCTGGCAACAGCAGGATAAGAACATCCGTAAAACATGTTGGATGCCAAACTTTGTAGTTTACTTTTCTTTATTAGAAATTGGGCACGTGGCATGTGAATATAGTAAGTGTGCAAATGAATGTCATTTTAGTGAAGGGTACCAGACCGATGATCTAGTGCAGAAATTAAAATTTGCTCTTCTAGGTGAGGCAGCTTCAGCTCAGCAAGAGGAAGGCTTCTATCTCATCCTCTAGCTCAAATGATTGTAGAGGTGAGATGGAGATCAGACCTCCAGTGTGAAATGGCAGCGGGAAATGTAGGTTATCCATAAGCAGACGCGCTTTGTGTAAAGCCTTTGGAAGTAAAACAGAGCAATGCAAAAACCAGGAAAATGGTATGTTGAAAAAAAAGTCTGGACAACAAAGCCATGGAGAAAAGGGCCTTGTTGAAGAGAATGATCTCCTAACCTTGTCCAGTGTAGGGTTGGACTCAAGAATGGGTCAAAGCATTGTATCCCACATACTCCAAAGACTAAGCTGGCAAGACTGAGCCCACAGCAATACACAATCAGTAAGGACTTATGCACGAGTGGACCATATCTGGGACATGTAGGGAGCTGTGTGCCTGTCAGGTTTGCATAGTATCAGGCACATCCATGCAAGCTCTCAGAGGTATTCACAAGGCCGACTGGCGATGGAGCATGTTGTGCTTCTGACCAGACTGTGATACAGACATGGGAAAGAGATTCTTATTTAATTTCAGCATTCTGCTATGTTTGCCATGTTCTTTGCATTTCCTCTCATTTATATTTCTTGTTTGTGACCTGTTGGCCTCCTTGACTCCCCTCCCCAAACCCCCAAGGGGCCTGTTCTTTGAATTCCTTGAACTCTGCCATTAAAGCCATTTGGTCTGTTGTCTTCTGCTTTCATTGGTCTTTTTTTCGTTAAAGCTGTATGATCTTGTGATTTCGTTTCTGTTGCTGATGGTCTCAGGCACAGCTGTAAGTTCAGCACCTGGAATAAAGCTTGTTAATTCTCCTATGTTTTACTTTCTGCCTTGTTTTTTGCCTTCAGGTTGTTTTTCCGAGTTTGTCTCCCACTATGTGAAGTGGCTCGATGTGAACATGAATAAGCAAGTTAGTGAGCTGTCTGTGTAATCCACAGTGAGCTTGCTGTAGATTTTTCCACTGATATGGAAGATCTGAAATCTTATATTGGGTTTTGGTATTCATTCGTGAATTGCTGGTCCCAGAGAATCAAGTGGGATCATCCAAGAACAGGAGATACAGGGCTAGATGGATGGGGCAGATTGTTTGGATTCCTTTTTCAGTATTTGTACTGGCTCTCCAGGAAGACAAAAAAGGAAATAGGTGGTGTGATTTCCACCCACCCCTGCCTCGGTTTCCAGTGTCTGGGGGTAAATACTGCGCAAGAGCAGGGATACAAGGCATAGATGCCATTACTGTTCTTTGGTTGGATGCCATTATTCTTCCTTTCATTACTCTTCTAGCTGTGTGCAAAAATCATCAATGAACCTTGATGATATTTCATCGTGTTTTGTGGACAAAAATTTGAAATGAGCAAGGCTTAAGAAGTTTGCCAAGCACTGGCTTTATAAACTGTTAGTAAGTTTATTGCTCTTCCATGATGACATGGTGACTGTCATCAAAGAAATAAAGACCATATTCAGTTGATATGATGCAAAATACCATTTCCTACTGAAGTAATTAAATGTTGGATTCTGACAGTCACAAGATCTAGCGCTGACAAAGCTTTTGTAATTTAACAATACATTGGTTTTGACAGACGGAGAAAATAATTCACATAGCCTTCTCCCATTTCTTTCGCCTCATTCTATATGCTTCAGACAATTAAGTGCAAATGCCAATCTTGTCAACAACAAGAACAACCCCTCGCCCCAAACCAAAAGCGTACGTTCTTTTTAATTTCCACTGTTCAGGTATAGGGTTGCAGTGCAAGATCTGCATACGTTCTGGGAAGGGGTTGCTAGGAAATCTGACACAGTTATGAAACCTGAAACGGTACCTGGGTGTGTACGACTGCGTGGTTGTAGAACAGCCGTGCATTCATGCCCTGGTCATGGGACTTGATGGATGAACTGAGTTTCACTCCTAACTTGCTGCTTTGCCCTGCGAGGGCCATGCAGGTACTCAGCACTTCAGCACCTCGCCATTTCAAGCAACGCCATTCTGTGTCCCATTCTGTAATTCTCACAAGATCTAAGAATGAGAATTGCTGTATGAATGGGAGTAATTATTACTTATTCTTTATCTTCTGCAAAGTTTTTTTATTAAGGAAAGCAACCGTTTACCCGGAAGACTTTGTTGAAATGGTGCCCGTGCCACTCAGTGTTGATAACAGTAAGTGATTTGACTACATATCGATCTTGTGCTTAAACTATCATTGTAAAATGCAATTGTAACGCACAAAATGAGATTAAAATGGCTTTCAGATTCCAGGTTGAAAACTACAAGTAGGCAGTGCCCTAGCCAGTCTGCCCTGGTTTGCTTAACTGTGTCTCTCTTGGATTGAGGCATTAGTACCTACCTTGTAGGGATCTGTGGCTGGGGCATTGCAGTGAGAACCTCATCAAAACAAAGGGCTCTGCTCTTCATTACGGAGATTTTAGTTGGAGAACTCGTATTATTAGATGAGGATCTTAACCCATTTCATCGTGTAAGATAACGTACCATGAAAGTTGCATTACAAAATGGGGAATATAGTGCCCTATCAGGTCACTGGGTGCGTTAGCAAATTAAGACTTGAGAAAGCAGGCATGTGCTAGGTTCATGCTTAGCCATTGGTGGCTTGAGGAGGAAAGAGGACCTTCCCCTGGTGCCATCTGGCCTCCTTTCATAGAGCAAAAGAGAATAACAATCACCTTGTCAAACTATTGGGATTTGGCTTGCAGTTTCTTCTCCAGGTCTATGAGCAGAGATAAAGATGAGTTTAGTATTAGCCATACTTAGACCTGAAGATAGGTGTGTGTAGTCAGGGATGTAGCCAGAAGAAGGCTACACTTAGCTACGAGACTACTTTCTCTGTTGTCTTCTATTTATCTGCCGTAATAACTGAAAACCAAAATGAACATAAAATACAAACCACTTTACCAAGATACTTTTCTCCTTCCACCCTGGCAAGGACATCCAAGTTGTATTTCTGTAGGGAGTCTACAGCCGAGTTTGGAGAAAGGTCAGCATGATGCATTGGTATTGCAAGTGCAGGAGAGCTGCTGTGGCTGCCTGAATTGTTATCAGTGGGGTGGGGACCTTCCTGCTGGCTCAGGTGATAGGAACTGGTGTTTTGGGTCTCACAAGGCTTCTGGGTTTGGCTGTGTAAGTCACACAGCTGGTGTGCTTAGTGGAAAAAAGATATGTTATGGTAGGGAAGCAAGGGCAAAATAATTTGAAGTGCTGAATATGGAAGACTGAGGTAAAAGGGAGGATGGAAGGGAGGTGTCAGCTTCCAGATCTCTGAACTGCAAAGGGAGAGGTGTCATGCAAGAGTAATCAAGGAATGGTGGCAGAAGGGAAAATGTGCCAGCAAGGTGGAGAAGGCAAGATGAAGAGCCCTGCAGGAAAGCAGATGTGAGCAGTTGCTTCAAACTGCTGAAGGCGGAGGCAGCTCTGTCTCTCACAGTAGGGACCAAATTTAAGGGAAAGATAGAAAAAGAAAGGAAAGTTGGGAGGGGGATTCAGGCAATTGCAAGGAAGTGCATCCAAAGGTTAGAAAAACATGCCACTGTAGGAACGGCTAGCAGTTTTTCTGTTTTTCAGTCATTTCCCTGCTTCTGCCTTCCTTTCTGTTTCCCTAGAGCCAGGCTCTGATGGAGAACCTCAGAGCAGCAGCTGGCAGTGAGTGGCTCAGGAGAAGTTTAGATTTTATTTTTTTTTTTAAAGTGCCTGCCAGGTGGTTCTAGTTGAGTAGGATGATTTTGAAAGGCAGGATTCCCATTATCCCCTGCAGAAAGACTGATCTGCTGAAGTAGAGTGACAAAGGCTTTAACTGGTGATAATTGTATGGTCCGTGCTGGCAGATGTTGCATTTGTCTTGACCTTTCATTCAAGTGCAAAGACTAACGCTTTTGCAAAAAGGAAGGAGAGCTTGTTTGGAGCTGTAATTACCAGACTAGAATATGTATTACTGTGGAATGAGAGCATGCTAGAAAAAAAATCTCTGAAGACCTTTATTTGTTGGGTAGTGATAGTACCATATAGAGGTTTAGCCTTGCCACTCCCATGTCAGTGTTAATTTGTGAATAATTGGTAGAAGATCCCAGGATGAAGGTACCAGTGGTGGATATAGTGTGAAAAGTGAGCTTTTGTTTGTTTGCCTTCAAAATAATTTTTACCTATTTAATGTTTCTCTTCCTCACTTAGTAATTGTGCCTGCCATTAAAATCTGCCTATTCCAGGAGTTCCTTCCATGGCTTTACAGCTCTTTTCTATCTTAATGACAGGAAAACATATGGCATCCTTAATGTATTGCAGCATGGGAAACGCCAGCAAGCACTGGCTGTATTTAATGGCTTCCACAGTGCTTTTTCCTGAAGGATAGATGGTTATTATTTTATTTGTAGAAGAGAATTAAAAAGCACAGCTAGACTTCATGAACTATGTTACTTAGAGGTGTTTCTATTGCTGTTTAATGATTTAAAAAATAATAATAATAATTTTTCTGGTCCTGCACAGAAGCTAGTAAGAAAGCACTGTACATTCCTTCAGCAGGGGTGCTACTTGAGTGGTCATAGTGAACGGGAAATTGCTGTTGCACAGCGAAACTCGGTTGTTTATCTGTTTTCAGCCCAATACATTTTAAAGTCTGCCTGTATGTAAGCTGTGGAACTTGGAGCTGCTGTTTCAAAAAATGTTCCTGATTAGAAGACAGGCTAAGACAGGGCCATCAGTTGGTGTCCAAGGGCTGAAGCAGTTTTATCTGGGTGATGGGGCTGCTTGGTAGTTGACAGGCCAACCAGACTGGAAAATGTGTGTATACTTGCAAGTCTGTGATGGATCTGGTAGTGGCTATTGGGTCGCTTGTCACTCCTTGAAAGTATTGGTGAGTTGGTGCTCCTCCTGCTTGTCAGTAAGCAGCCCATTAGAGTACAAAATTGGGCCAGCCTGGGCTAACACTGTAGTGAATTTCCTGTTGACTTTATGGACATACCAGCTTTGCGTGGTAAAGGCGCTGAAATGTGAAAGAATGCTTAGGTGGCTAGGAGTCCTTGAGAAATACCACCGATACTTCAATATAGGCATTCATGCACTTCGTTACCCTTAAGGGAATAGTTTTCAAGACTGCTTTTTTGTTTAAAAATTATCATTCTTTCAAGAACAAACCCAACTGTTCACAGTCATCTACTGACTGAAACCTCTGATGTAGGTATGGTTCCAACCACAGATCAATAAAAATAATATGAGCATCTGTCTCTTAAAGCCTCCTGGCATCCATCAGATGAAATCAGTTCTGGGAGCAGAGCAGAAAGACTAGTTTCTGTGGTGCAGCTAAGAGAATGTTTGCTCTGCATCATTTACTGTGTTGTACAAATATAGGTCTTGTCCTCCAGCTTGTTTGCGCTTCCTGAATTTTAGCACATCCTTTTCAACACAGGTGCCTGTCTGTGTTCAGTGATGCTCCCTTGCAGGCATATTCTTCAACTAGACGGTGGTATTTAGGGAGTGTTGAGTTAATTGAAGAGCCTCTGCTCTGTCTAATTTTATCTCCAGGAATTTCACCTGGAAGTCTTTGACACCTAGGGCAGGATTTGAGACTGTCACCTGTGCGGACCTGTATGTGTTGCTTCAGGCAGACTTCTTGGCCAGGGGTCCCGCTCTTCACTACCATTTTTCCTTGTCCCACATAGCCTTGCTTTGTTTACCTCCCACGCGTCCCTAGAAGGCCAAGCACAGCCTGCTTCGCCTCACACATACGCAATGACAAGTCTTTGTGCTTGCCAGCTCGTGTTGGTCTCTCTTCGTCATAGCTTGAAAACATGTCCCTGCCCCCTTTTTTCTTCCTCCCATCTTGTGTAGCTTCAGTGAACTCTTTTTTTCCCTGTTGCTATAGCTACACTGCCTTTGATGAAATCAGCTAGGTCCTTCCCTTACGGTTGGAGTGAATTCTTAGCCATACTGGCTCTGGCAGTAGTCCCGTCCGATGTTAGTCTTCACATAAGCATCGTGTCCATATTTCTGGGGGGGTCTCTATGTGTTTGTTTCTGTGCCAGGAATACTGTTATCTATGTAACAAAAGCTCATAGTCATCTTGAAAATCGAATTCGGCCTTGCAGTGTGCAAATCTGGCATTCAAGTCAATGGTAATTTAGACCATAACTATTCCAGACTTTAAACTAATCCTTGCTGATTTTTAGTTTGGCCATCAGTCAACACTGGCAGGGCGCTCCCTGGTCGCTTCTCCTCTGTTCTTCTTCTGAAACACTATTTTACTCTCTTCTGGATACTCAAATTCCTACATCCAGAGGATTTCAGAACACTGTTTGCTTCCTCATGTTTTTAAGGGAGGAAGTGCAATTTATACCCATGAACTGAGGCGGTGCCCAGGACTGCGTTGAGAGGCAACTGGTGTTGTAAGGAAGGGACTGCCTGCTTTTGTAAGCACATGCTGAAGTTTTCTGCCTTGCCTTCTCTTTTTCTCAGCACAAAGCTTTGAAGTTGCTCTGGGGATGTGCTGTAGGAAGAAGTGTCTGGGAGCGCGGGGATCTCCAAGTGTGGGTGTAGCGTCTGGGTGCTCAGCCAGCTGGGCTGACTTGGTGTGGGCTTTAAGCATTGAAGGTCACTTGATTGTAACACACCATAGGACAGGAGGTCTGAAACCAGTTGCTACGTCCAAGCTGATCTAGGAGTAACTGCAGTTGACTGTTTTGAGGTGTTTTGGTTGTTTTTTTTTTTTGTTTCCATTTGTTATCTACAGAGGACCCAAGCTCTGTCTGATCAGTCAGACTTCACAGACTTAGAGGAACATAGATACTGATCTGTAACCAAACTTTATGACTGGCCGTGTTTGTAATATTTGTATAGAAAAAAGTATTTTTTCTTAGATTTTATTCAGAAAAGTTTTTGCAGAGCAATTTCTAGGCTTTTCCCAGTGGAGCAATTGTGTCCAGTTACACTCATGGTAAACTTGTGTTAAGAAACCAGAAAACCTTAAAGGATGAAATATCTTGGTGAAAACTACAGTTTATTTTGGTAGGAGATAATGTTGTCGTCCTTATCATTCAGGGTATGCACATGGAAAGGTGAGTAGCAGTTACAGTCGTCACTGATTTCAGTTTTGAGAATTGCAACTTCTGCATTTCCATCTTATATGATATTTCCAGTTTAATTCTGAGTTCTGTGGTAAATAGGAAGTTCCTCAGTAATTCTGCCGTGTCTCCTGAAATGACATGCATGTGGGTATTCACAGTTGTCTCCAGACATCACTCTGATACTTTTGGGTTTTTTTAAGAAAGAGCTTTCAGATTTAGTGGTTAGATGTTTGCCTTTAGATGTAGGTGAAGCAGGGCTGAGAAATATCCTTTCCAAAATAGATGCCATCTGAGAAAAGGGCTTTGCAGTATTCATAGAGAGAAGAAATCGTTGTTCTAGTATTTCTCAGTTTGTAGTTGTCCTGCCTATGTGATTTTCTGCAAGGTAATATCTTGTTAAGCGAACAAAGCAATTCAGTGATTATCATAAATCAGGCTGATGTCAATAGAAGCAACATCCTTAGGAGCCACAGCTGGAAGACTTTCAATTGGTTTCAAATACCAGCTTTAAAATATCCCCGTAACTGTGATTTGTTGCTACAGTGATCCTGTTCTTCCTCTTTCAGAATGAGAAGGCTTTGGGGCATTCCGTGAGCCGCTCTAGTAACATCTCAAAGGTATGTACCCTGATATAATTCAGTCTTTAATAAATTGGGGATACTGGGATTTCTTTTATTTTGAAACTGGGGTGATAAACATGGCAATGTGACTAGTAGAAAATGCTTCCCGTGCCTGTCTGTCATTGAGAGTCGCTCTTGAAACGGTAGAACTCTCTGGTGTTTTGCAGATTCTCTTTACAGGTCAAATGAAATGGAAGCTACAGTAGGTTTTCTCTTTCACACTGTCAGCCTCCTTGGCTTCGTAGGAGCAAGGTAGGTGCCCGAGAACTTATCTTGGGGGGGAAATCGCTCCAAAAACATTACTCAAGTATGTTCTTTCATACTGTAAGCTATCTGATGTAATGTTCTCTCTAAGATATGTATAGCCATGCATCCCGTAACGTGTATTGGATATGTGGCTAAACATTATTTTATTGTCACTTCAACACTGAATTATTGTTAGCATCATGAAATGCATTGTTATCAGGGCATGGCTATGTAAGTATTTTTAAATGTTTGCTGCTACAAGCCCTGATCTTGTAAGGGAAGTATGATGCTGTACCCAGTGTAGTCACACTTCAGTATGCCGATGGGCACATCAAAAGCACAATTGCTTTGTTATGCCATTAGGAAAAAAGTATCTTCTGTCCAAGATGACTTATTACAATACATACCCTACTTCTACTTCTGCATTACAAATGAGAAGGGCTTTTTCTTTAATTAGCTGGAAGCCTGACACTTTTTTGCTTACACATGTACAATTAAAGCCTTCGTGCAAGCAAGGCTGTGGTGGTTGACAAGTATTTTTCATGGGGTGCGTAAGCCTTAACCTTCATTGCCACAGTTGATGTTGTTGGTAATAGTGACTTTTAATGAGAGACTGAATCGTCATGGCTGTGACAAGCTGAAATCCCTTTTTTCTGGGTGCTTCAAGATATAGGAAGCTATTCATGCCTATCTCCAGCAGAAGAAACAGTGGCTGCATTTAATTTATGGTTTATATGGGCACAGACAGCTTTCACTTTGGAGCAGAAAGACAAGATTACTGGGTGTCTTAAATAATGAGCTGGGCAGCTGCCCAGTGCACGAGGTATTGACCAAGCTGAAGGTGTTGGTATCATGGAGCGATGTGGGATTGTGTTTTGCATTCAGCATCAGAAAATGTGCATTCACAGAAAGGGTTTTGAAATAAATATCATGTGAGTGCAACTCCTCATCTGTGCTTTTCTAAAATGGGACTGTGCCTGTTCCTTCTTACCCTGGTTCTTCTCTTCTTAGGCATCCTCAATTGGATTTTTCAGGCATTGTTCAGCAGACATGGTAGATTTATCATCAAGTGTCATTGTACTTTTCTCAGAGTGTCTGAAATTCAGCACAACAAGCCTTTTGGCAGCAGTGGTTTGGTACCCATATGAAGCTGCACAGTTCGTTCCTAATTCATCGAGAGCTGGTAGTGTGGCAGTGCAGTGGGAAGGACCTTGCACTCTGGCAAAGCTCTCCCTGGGAGCGCTGGCAAGCGAGACATCAATATTTGCATTCATCTTGAAACACTGAAACGTTCAACGAGATTGCTGTGTGTTGCAAAAGCTGAAGTTCTCAAGGGGAGCAAAAGTCAGCTTTGCCAGTTCGATGGGTGAGACTTTTCGGTTGCAAACATTGAGCTTCCGAGCAGTACTGATGTTCTTGCTGCTCCTCTGTCATCTCCATGTCTGATCCGTTCCGTGCACCTACTCCACTCTGGAGATGGCTTCTAACAAGCGCAAGAGAAGTCCCACCGGTGAAATCATTCCCCTGATTTGCCTCATACATCCGAACGCTGCCTGGCACATCCAGGCAGTTCAGTGCTAAGCTGCAACAATTTATTTTGCAGTCTACAGGTGGGTTGGCTGTTGCAAGCAATTTGTAGGACAAAACAAGAAGATTATAGTAGTGGGATGCTGCGTGGAAGCTTAAGCACATGGAATATTTTTCATTAGTTCTGAGGTTTAATAGGAAAGTAAGTGCCTTTTATTTTTGTTTAGAATAGTGTTACAACCTGACAAAAAGGCAGATTGAATACATGTACAGGAAGAAGTATGGAAATGCTTGGCTGCCTGTATAGGGCTTTTAGAAATCCTCAGAGCTTGTTGATACCACACCGTTTTAAGAGGAGCTATTTAACCAAAGTTGAGTTGATAATCAATTATATGCTGCATTTCCAGATATGTTGATGTGTGTGTACGGAAATAATGATCACAATTCCCGCAAATGACTGTTTCAGCTATTATTTTTCCACCCAAATCTAGCTTACAGTGTAGCAATGTAGCAAATCTGCTACAAATGCTTGGCACTGATGCTTGATTCAAAGCCTTTCTGGTGCTGCTATGTCATTATGAACCCGCTGTGATTAATACTGTGTGTCTTTCCACTGCTCTCAGTTGCAGTGTGCACTGTGAGTGGAAAGGATTGAGTCAGAACTCAGCCTCTAGCCAAGAGAGGATGCTGTGTTACTCCGTGTGACCAAGGAAAGCAACGCCCTAGGGCTAAAAGTGATCAAGGAGGGAGGCAGACAGATGGTGCCACTGAAAATGAGATCAGCTGGTAGAGGTAGCAGGACCTCTCTGAACGCGGACCCCAAGTGTTGGGGCCAGGTGGAGCCGTCCCTTGGGAGGAAGGGGCAAAAAGGCAGTTCTCCAAGAGGTAGATGCTAACAGAGGCTGAAGAGATGCTAGTACATGTGGCCAGGCCAAGAAAAAACAATCACCTGAATACTTGACCAGGGAGGGAGGCCAGAAGCAGCAGAAAAATGAGTAGGGAATAAGATGTAGGAGGATGTTCATACGGTGCCATTAGGTTTTGTGCAGTCTGTTGCACGCTGGGGGATGTGGCATTCCTCCAGGCCTTTCTTTGCTTTTTTGGTGTGTGTATTTCAAACACTCCTTTTAAATCTGCTCCACATGAAACGCTTGAATTTCTGGAATCTTTTCTATGTTTGTTTTGAAATTTAAAAAAAAAAAAAAATACGGTTGAAGGCAGGTTGAATTGATTTAGTCATGGGAGTTGGACATGGCCTGGTTCCCAGCTTGCCCTGTTGAAGTACAGTGATGCTGATTGAAACACCCCCGACTGGCACAGAGGTGGGTGTGCAGCCCACATCCACATCTCAGCTCTTTACCCTAAGCCAGCATTTTTCCCAAGAAGCCACCCTTTACTGGTAAATGCCTTCATCACACAAGCCACACAGAGAAATAATTAAGCTTTACAGAGGCTTCATGCTCTAAATATAGATGAAATTGACCCCAAAACACAGCCAGTCACTGAGAGCAACTAAAAAAGGGATTTTCACAGTGGTGGTAATTCATGCCCTCTGTTCTTAGATTCTTAGATAAAAGGAATTGTGCTTACAAGCAGATTAAATGAGGTCACCAACAAAGCTGGTCTATAAACAGTTATCCTCAAATTAGTGATATTGTTTAGCTTTAAAGTGTCTGATATATCCTGAAACTGATGGTGTGATGTATGGAAATATCTGCAGGTCATCTGTGTGCTGTTCCTGTCATCTGATTGCTCTGGAGGGCTGATTTTAGTGTAGTGGGGAAGCACTTTGTAGTCTTATTTTCGTGGCACTCAGAGGAGTAAACTTTGAAAATGCTAATACTGAGATGACAGCAAAGGAATCAAAAGTGCACTCCTTCAAAAATGTAAATGCTTTGTCTTTTCTGAAGACCTGTACAGTTTATCTTTTGAGCAGAAGCACATGGTAAAGTATTAAATTATTCTTGGGCTGAATGGCAGACAGTGCAGACGCAAAGTGGTAGCCTAAGCTTGCTATGAAATTTAAAATCCATTTAGGCTGTTCATCAGCTTGGAACAGATTTAGAAAAGCATATGAATACACACATCCACTGTTGCCTGAAGCTTTGATGGATTCAGTGAGCGTTCGTCCATAGAAAAGCAGTCTCAGGTTTTTCAGTCGCAGAGCTTAGCCATCCTGTAGTCTATCAGATGACCAAGGTTTACTGAAAAGAACTGCTGCTCAGAAGTGTTCTGCTCAGGTTTGTGAGCCTAGGGGTAGGGAAAGAGAAGTTGCTTAAAAAAATCACAAAAAAAAATCCTTCTACTGAGCTACTGGATAAGGGAAAAGACAGGAAAAATTGTATAGCGTGAAGATTAAGGTAAGCTCATTCCCCCACCCACAAGAGCAAATAATCTCATGCTGGAGCACGGTGCAGTCGTGTTTGTAAGGAGTGCGACCGTCTCCCTGTGTGCTGTGATAAATCCCCACTCCTGGGGCTGGATTCTTACTTCATAGAGGTATGAGGGCACCCTGTGAGGGAGGAACCTGCAGGAGTTCCCTTTCCTCTTTTGTTCCCTCAGTCCATTCAAGGTATTTTGAGGAAGATTTTTAAGTCGAAGGGCTATTTTTATTATTTTTTTTTTATTTTTTTTTTTTCTTCTTCTCCCTGCAGAACCTGTTGTTGTCCCTGCAGAACCCAGTTGTTACTGGGTTTAGTCAACATTCATCCTGTGCTGTAGGCAGGTTGAATTACACCTGGGGAGATTTTGAAAGAATAGCTAGCCTCCTTTCGCTAGTGCCTCCGGCTCCGGTATCTCTAGAGAAAGTTCCTGCCAGAATCCTCCTTTAGATTTCTTTAGGAAGAATGAGGGGAAGCTGACTTCAGCTTTGCTCCTAGTTTCTAGACATAATTTTCATTGCAGTCATATACATTATATAAAGTATGGAACAAAGCTCTTCCAGCAGCTGACTACTGGTTGCTATCAAATTGTTGTCAAAATTATAGGGTGGAGTTGATGATCCTGAAAATTTCAGATGCCTCTTTCACACGTCTGTCTTTTTTTTTTTTCTTTTTCTCCCCCAATATTTTTAACCACTCTCCATTCTAATAATGCATGTTATCCCAGATAAAGACACTTGATTTTAATATGCGCTGGTAGTCAAAATGGCACAAGCCTGGTAGGGAGAGTATAATGGAGAAGACGAGAAGTTACTGATGTTTGATCCTGCCATGCTGGTATTTAGGAAAACCTTTCAAAACCAGCCTGTCAGTGGGGCTTTCTACCCTTCACAACACCCAGTCTGTCAGTAGTGGCCTGTTTGGGCTATCTCAAGTGTCAGGTTAGTACACTTGGCACAACTTGGTCTCGTTGCACTGCTGCCTGGGTGTGCTAGTTCAGCTGGAGGCCTGCTTTGGCACATGTGCAGTGAAACGACCGTGTCTCCTTCACAGATGAGTGTTGGAGACTTTACAGCTGCAGTGCGCTTTAGCGAGAGCCCTCAGCCAGCGTGTACATGGAGTACAGCACTTGCTGAAAGCATAAAAACACAAACATGTTGCATCCTGGGGGCTGGCTGGAGCCAAGCAATTATATTTGTTCTGCAGTGGCTCCAGAGAAATGATGGATGTGTCCCTTGGGTTTAATCAAGACCTCCCCGCCTGCCTTCAGCCCAGGCTTGGGACTTCTCCACAGAGCAGGCAGAACTGAATTTTACCACGGTGGATGAGACAGGCCTGGGGCTGCCCCTGCCAAAGGGAGGGGAGGTGAATGGGGCAGGAGTGGCACAACAGAGCCATATTCCCTAGGTCTCTTTGTAGGTGTCCTTTCTCTATCTGAGGACTAGCCAGGTTAGCTATGGAGCGCCTTGCAGTGACACTTGGTTCCTTTTTTCACAAGGCCTCCATCACTGGTGTTTTCTTTCCTAGATCACTGCCTGCGTCTAGATCCTGCCAGAGGAACAGGTGTGGGGTGGTTGGTCTCGGTTTCTGTGGTCTAAACTAAGGAGGGAGCAGAGCCTGGGGCTTTTGCTGCCTCTGGAGATGCACCATGCCAGATAAGTACCTGCCATGTCCGTGTCTAGCTGCAGCCTTGCCTTTTTAATACACGTTTAAATGGGGTCTGTGCAAGAGAGATAAAATAGCTCTTTGGCAACGAGTTCTTCTAAAACACAGGGTGTGATAACCGTCCCTCTGATTCTGTCTTTCCCATGTGCTTCTGCCACATTTGTCATTGTGATGCGTTAACACCAAGAGAGACAAATCTGCTCAAAACAAAACTCCCAGTGGCCCATTGCAGATCGCAGCACTGTCACCTCAGTGCTGAAAAAGCATCACAGTGCAGGGGGGTTGCTTGGGGTGGTGGTGATGAAAGGTCGTGGGCCTCAGTCACTGGTTGTGCTTGGGACAGGACAACTCCGGGGCAGTGGTGAGAGACGTCTCCGCTTAGCCAGCACCTGGTATGGTTAGCTATGTCTCTTAATCCCCAGAGGGACTGATGGTGGTTGGAGCTGACTGAGTGGAGAAGACCATCACTGTGCTCCCATTGTTCTTGTGTGGAAGGGAGGCAGACAGAAGCTGCTACAATGGTCTAATGGTGCTTGAGACACCTTTTAGCGTCAGTCTTTTTGGCAGCAGGTGCAGCTACCTTTTAGGATTTTTATTGCTATTTTATTTTATTTTAGCTCAGCAGAAGAGCATAGTTTTGAAATGGGTTCATCACAGCGTAAAATAAAGGCAAACCCATAATCAAAACGCCAGGTTGAAATTTGGGTTGTGGAGCGTTTGGCTCCTTGCTCTACTGCTAAATTTGTGTTTGTCTGAAGCTCCTTGTGCTGCAGTTCCTCCTGAGTAAAAGACTTAAAATTTTGCTTCTTTTCTCTAACCCTTTGTCTGCCCAAAGGAGAGGTGTGCTCCATTATTACATGTGTATAGTGCTTAGTATGTTAGTTCCAGGTCCTTATCTGAGACTTCTGGGTGTTTTTGTAGCAGAAATAGTAGGTCCACAGTATTGGTCCTATTCATGTGGCACCTAGAAATGACGAATTTTGCAGGTGTGGGGGAAAACCTTTCTTTGCTTCCTTCAGACTTATAATCAGCAGAGGAATTCTTCTGGAATTAAATTGTTTCTAACTTTTAACCTTCAATGAATAATTTAATAAGGTTTTTAGAATGTGACAGGCCCTGCTCTTTAAAATGAGGTATAATTGCTAGTACTAAAGTGCAGCCCAGAGTGAGAAGACAGCAACTATATCCAGAAGTGCCATCTCAGATAAGCAGGTTATCTTGGAATGTACCCAAGCCATTGACATGTTCACTATGGCTCACTTCAAAGATGTTTTAATTTTCTGAGGCAGGGTGAGGTTTTTTGCTCTTCAGTGTGCAGCGTGTAGTCAAAGTAGGCAATCAAAAAAGGCTGAGTTCCTTCGCCCAGACATCACACTGTTCATGGAGTGGGGGCAGAGTGAGAACAAGCAGCTATGGCAGCACATGTATGTGTGTATATATGTACAAATATATATATGCACACACATAACATATATATAAAGATATATATATCTTCTTGATCGCAACCCTACAGGGAGCTGTAGGCGTCCCGGGATTGCTACCTTCAGAGTCACTGCGATTATCTACACACCAGTGCGGAAGGCCACACCGTGACCTCACTGAATTGCAGTAGATGGGAATGTCGATATACATAATTAACTAACTATTGACCTTTAGTCCTGAGCTATTTTAGGCAACCTGTCTGGCTGTACAGGGTAAGTCGCTAGCACATAGCTCCTAGGGCTTGTCATTGGAGGTGATGATATTCTTCCATGCGAAGGGCATGAAAGTCCACAGAGGTTCAGCGAGTGATTCCGGAGTTAGAAGGGTTGAGGCTTAGGTCACTCACCACGTAATGACCGTGGCAGAAACCCTGTGACAAGGAGTGCTTTAAAGCCTATAACTGTTGTCACCACTGTAAGTAGTAAGTCCAACCACAAGTGCCGCTGGTGGGGCATTAAGGGTGGTGTGTGTACAAGAAGCTACAGAGTGGTGAAGGCTTTGATTGCTTATTTTCCCAGCCTCTTCAGAGCTGAGCCGTGCGTGGGAGCAACATCAGAGCTCCAGACTAGCTGAGTCCACCTCTCTGTTGCATTCACCGATCATGTTGCCTCTTTGCCGTGTTCTGGCCCAAGGCTGCCAGGTTTCTTCTTTTCTGAGGCACCTCTCTGCCTGATAGCTGCTGTATCTGAGTCAGTAAACCCAGGTGAGCTGTGTGGATTGGTGAGCGTCAGCTGCGTGCATCTCTGCTTCTAGGACTGGCAGAATTTACTTCTTGGGCTCTTGGCAGCAGCCTGCATTCTACGATGCTCTTCTCTTGTCAGTGGGTTGTGCCTCACTGTTAGAGGCTCGTTGCCCTAACCGACCGATGTTCTTCCGGCAGCTGAAGCTAGGGAAGTGACTGGCATTAAACAAGCTCAGTAAAAGAAGTGGTTAGTTTTACCTCACCTCACTATCCTAATCTGATTTGGAATGCAGCTGTGTAAATAGTTTCACGATCAAAAAGCATGGGAGGAAAGGAGGACAGACTGAGAGACGAGAAGCTCATTGAGCCATGGCTTTTGGTGGTAGCCACAGCTTACGTTAGCTTAAACCGAGGGTGGGCCGTAACTTCCTCCACTGTTTTGTTGTTCCGCTTTGTGGTGCCTTTCCAAGTGTGTTAACTTCTGTTCATGTTTTGGTTGCATTTGCATTATGTATGAAGACGGAGCAAAGGACCTCCCGTATTGAAGCAGGAAGAGAGGAGGAAATGTGCCTGAGATGTGGGGGTTTTGCAAGCTGTCCTGAACAGTGCTGGCATCCAGAAATGGAATAGCAGGCTTGAAATGCAAATGAAATTCCACAAGTTCTTGTTTGTCCCAGACTCTTGATTTCCCAAGTGGTGAGACTTTGTCACTGTCTTGATGCCAGGCAATTGGATCAAGAAACCAGTAACATGGTTTCGGAAGGGAAATTTTGGATCATTAAATCTACTCCTCTGCTATTAGACAGTCATATCATATATTCTGTTTTTTTTTGTTTTTGTTTTTTTTCAAAAAAGCTTCATTGGTAAAGTGAAGGGGTAGAGAGATTGGATTCATTCTAAGCAGGTTACCCTTCTGTGATTTGCTCATAACACAAAACCTGAGACAGATTTATTAATTGATTTGTGTCTTTGGTTCCAACTAAGTATGGCTGTTTCCATGGCAGAATGCAACATGCTGTTTTACTGGTTCAATAGTTTGTTTTTAGAAGATTGCTAAATATGTCTTTTTAAATAGTTCATTATTTAAATCTTATTAATTTTCTTTTGCATAATTATAGCAGCAGATTATAGTGTGTCAGGTCTTTCACTAACTTGTCAGTATTTCTTTAAAAAAAAAGTAATTACTGCACAAACTCATTTTAAAAGATAGGATTTGAAGTCAGAGATGTACCTGCTTTTAGATGTTAAGCATCAAATACAGAGCAAATTTCCAAGTAATACCTGAATTCACCTCACTGTATAATCAGCAACATACATCATTAGCATGTGCAAGTGGTGTAAAATGGGAAGAACCATAGTTTCCAGGATAAAGCCAATAATTGGTCTTCAATTTGTAACAGTCATAAAATGACTCACCTAAGGTTATTCTCTTGGTTTTTGTTCTATGCATGTATCTAGCTGGGTAGGATGGGAAATAAGTTACAGTGCCTTCCTACAGATCAGGAGGTGTGTGTTTGCCCTCGGCCCTCGCAGACCCAGCTGTAAACGGATACCTGTTTTTTCAGGCTCGGTGCACCTGAGACATCCCAGCGTGAGGCCAGATAGAGTGCTCACTGGAGTGCTGTTGGCTGGGGAAACAAAACCTTAACAGATGAGTCCTGTATATTGGAAGATGACGGTTGTATCTGTATTTATAAAGGAGCGTGTGTGTCCTAGTATACCCATCTTCTCTCGCAAAGAAAGGAGAGTATGTTGTGTGACAAGGGACCTTGCTTTTTGCTGTGAGAGTGTAAAAGCCTGTAGCAGCCTTGTTTATATATACCATAGGGGCTTTTAATAAATGAAGTATATAGAATTGGAGAGACCTGAGACAGATACAGTGTGCGTGTGTGTTGCACCATGACCAGAGATCACCAAAACAGTGATGACTGAGGTAGCCCCGGCGTCTCAAGCTGGAGCGCAGGCCTGGGCACCACGTGCTTCTGCGGCAGCACGCCTTCACAACCAGAGGTGTCTCCTGGTCCGGCTTGGTGCACTTGCCAGGCCCAGCTCTGTGGTGTTGACACTTCTGTTGTTCTGCTGGTTGCATTGTTCCTTCCTGGGGTTCAGGCTTTGCTTTGCAGATCAAAAGAGCTGTAAACCTTTATTTGAATTCTGAAATGCAAGCGGCGTTTCGCAGGGGTGGGTGAGCGGCACAGCCTGTCCAACAGCTGTGGAACATGGGAGAACCAGGTTTAAAGATTCTCTGTTACGAGGTTATCAACGCTGGTCTCCTCCTCCACCAAAACCTCTGGGAAGAGTCGAGAAGTTTCTGTTAGTGACCTACAGAATATAGCAGCAGAAAAGGCCTATAATAATAGCCCATCGAGTCCCAACTCTGAGGCAATGATCGTTCTTACCATATTGATTTTAGAGGCTTGTCTGTTAAGTGGTAAGTATGCCAAGAGCTTAGCTTTATCTTTTTGAGTTAGTGCAGCTGAATTCTTGAGTTGTTCTATTTCTCAGTGCGCTCCCGTTGGGTCTCACGAATGTGACGGCTGCCGCACCTCTGCTCCGAGCAGGTGGGAGACCCTGTCAGGATGAAAGGCCTCGCAAAGTACAAAGAGTACTTCAGGGAATGGTCTGGTTTGGCAGATGGTGCTCATGTGCATATGCTAGTACAGAAAATAAGCCCCAAATAGTGTCTGAGTTACTTGAATTACTGACGGTTCTGTCGTGTGGAAAAAAAAGAACACCACCCAAGCCTTTAATCTCTTGACATCATTAGAAGTGGAAGGATTAGCTATTATGAGGAAGCTAAATTCCGACTAGTCTATACACACACCTCCATCTAATTATTCTAATTACTGTAGCATTGCTCATTTCCTGAGCTATTGTTTTGTGCAATGTTTGACAGCTGGCAGGTTCCGCGCCAGAGATGGCCGCATTTGACCTTGGGGGAAAACGTTTCTGTTCCGATTATTACTTTTCCAAGGAAGAGGCTGTGTGACCTCCCATTTCAGCATTTTACAGTAAAGCCACTTCCTCCTTGCAGCTAGCCCTGGAATATCTGATACAGGGTGATACCTGGCTCCACATGCTGTTTAACCCTGAGGGCGATGGCTGTGCATACCAAACTCTTCCGACTAGTGACTTGATTTCTGTTTGTTTGTTTTAATTTCACTGCAGGCTGGAAGTCCAACCTCTATCTCTGCCCCTCATAGCTTCTCTCGGACTTCTGTTACACCATCCAACCAGGACATCTGCAGGTAAAGTGTGGTGTTTGCATGGCTACAGTGAGGCCCGTATGAGGTTGAAATTAAGCAAAACCAAAACTGAAAAAGCACGCGTATGGGAAAGTAAGCGATGTGGGGTTCCCATTTTGAAGCGTCCCATTCATTTGACTCGACTGCTGTCTAACACTGCTTCGTTGAATCCCACTGACTGTTTGGCCCCTGCTATGTTTGCCATTCCCTCACTAGCCGTAATTCTCATTTCTTCACTTTTAATTATATGTGTTCTCTTATGTAATTGTTTTTTACTTTCTGTGCTTTTATTCCACTGTTCTGCATGCAGTTCCAGTGCAGTGTTTTCTGAGTGTTGTCATCACAGTCCAGTGCAGTCCGCTGTTGTCTTGAAAAATCCTCACTGCCAGAGCCCTCTGACACAAGGGGTCACTGTGACAGTAATCTGTCAGGACACGTTACATGCAGCAAAGAGAAACTCCCGTGGGCAGGATCGGGGCCAGGCACTCGGGTCTGCTAAGAACGTAAAGCCCACCCGCGCCCTGAAATTCTCCAAGTCCCTCAATGACGTGGACCAGAAGGCGCAGAGCACCAGCGAGTGCTTTGACTATGTGGAGCGAACACGCTCGGAAGGCAAATTGATCCCGACTCAAGAGCAGTGTTTAAGGATTAACAAATTTCATCTTAAAGAGAGGAAGTCGCTAAATCTCAGGCCTCTTTCTTTTAGCAATTCTAAGCACTCCTACATCCCTTCCCTTTCCAACTACTCGAGTGCATCGAGAGGAGCAGAGAACCACAGCGCTGTGCATATCCCCTTGCTGGAGGACAAAGTGGACTATGACACCACAAGGAGCAAAAAACTGCTGCGTTACCTTTTTTCCTTCTCCCACACCTCCAGCACTAGCAGCCTGCATAAGTTCCACGAACTGGAGAGCTACTCCAGTCACTTCCAAGCTGAGAAATCCTCCAGCGTGCTGGTGGAAAGCACGGACTTCTGCTCGGATGATATGGGAGACGATGACGTCTTTGAGGACAGCATCTCAGTGAAATTGAAAACAAAAGAGCAGCGGGCGCCGCTCTGTTCCTTTGAGAGGGACAGTGACCTTGACTGCCCTTCCCCCCTCTCAGAAAAATTCCCCCCTCTCTCCCCTGTGTCCACATCGGGAGATACCTGCAGGTTGGTTTACCAGAGAACCGCCTACCTTCAAGCCCTCCCATGTGCGGTGGTGACCGTTCTGCTTTCCCCCTGCCTTTGTGCTGTTTCTGTCTGTTCTGTCACCCTGTCACCTTGCTTTAATATGTGCGATTTGCAGCATGCAGCCTTCCCTCCGCTGTCCTGCGTCCCTCTGATGCACTTAACAAGGCTACTAAGCAAAAGCATTTCCTTTGGAGTCAAATAAATTCTCTTGCGATGTGTTTTGGGTTTGGGCTTCTGAGATGGTATTTTTCTCTTATCAGTGCCCAAACTGGGGAATATCATGAGAGAATCAGCTCTGCGTATTAAAGATCAAGCTGAACATGTCTTTGCTTTTAATGAGCAACATGTTGTCCTGACAGTCACTGCTGGTTTGGTCAGAGGGTGGGGAGTCAGGAGGAAAACAGGCTGTTTGAGAATTGCTTCTCAAGTCAGGTCAATATAGCTTCAGGTGGGGGTTTTATTGATCTTTTCCTCACAGTTTGTATCTCACCACACTCTTTTATTTGTAAAGGGCTTTCTGGATGCCTTAGTTGAAAGGGGGATCTGAGCACCAGGTGTTAGTGGTGGGCCTGTGTGATGTCCATAGTGTGAGGTCCATCTAAAGAGGATTAATCATCTGCACAGGTGGTGGGAGCAGCCAGCTCTGGACTGTCTTCATGGTGACTTGTCTGCAGGTGTGTCCCATCCCAGCACCAAAATGCGGCTGAGGAGCAGGAGTCACCAAGTACAGGAGCACATGTTCCATCCCTCCACCTAGCATTTTACTACCCTAATCTTCCTCCTCCCTGACAGCACTTTCTGAAGATGGCTTTGTTACTACTTGCCAATATTATTTGATTTCTCCCCCTCATTACCAGCAAAATCTAGTTCCGTACTGGCTTGTCATCAACAAGACGCTGTTGTAATCCACCCACTCCTTCATTTCCACTTGCCAGCTATCAGCAAGGTCGCAAGAGGCAAGATGGTACACATCAGTAAGAGATTTCAGTAATAGACAGGGATGGCAGCGTGCCAGGATGTACTTCACATATGCTTAGTAACAGATTCATTCCCTGAGCTCCTTACCATCCCCCTTTCAATTCGCGACCTCTTCTACATGGTTAGAAGGACTTGATGTTTGATGCAACCCAAGGGCTGTGTATAAATTGAAGCTGGAAATCAAATGCCAGCACCTGTTAGTAACACTGTATTGGGTGTCCTTGCTGTCTGCACAGTTAGGCCGTGAGGGAAATGGAGCATTTTGCAGAGCTGATGCTTCCTTAGCAGCTCTTGCGAAGTAAGAATTGGAGAGCAAAACCATCAGTCCATTTAGAGTAGGTGTATTTTGGGGAAGTTTGGTGCTGTAGCTTTGCAGTGTGGATCTGTCTCTCAGCAATTGGCAACAGAAATAATCACTTCTCTTGTGCAAAATCCGGGCTGTCTAAATTAACTCTTCATAATACTGGGGTGGGCTGTTTTGCCATTGGTTTGGGAATTTTGTTTTATCTTCTGTTTCAGATTGTAATCCATGAGTAGCTGTACCTCTCTGTGCATATTTTGTCTTGGGAAGTGCTGTCTGATCTGTTTAAATGCTGTTTTCAGTTAAGTGCTATTGTTCTAGATGAAGCGTTGTCATTTCTTACCCTTTTTTTTTCTTTTGGATGCTGCATTTCTGTCAGGCTCTGTGTGTCCGCCTCATCTGTTAGAAAGCAGCTGTCTAGTTAGCAGTGTCTGTGCTCAATTATTTTGTGCCTGTGTATGTGCTTGCGCAGCGATGGAGTTCTTTAGTTTTAGCTCCTTTATGGAACACAGTCCTTTGATATGTATGTCTCAGGATCCTCAGTGGACAGCCGTGTGTGATCACAGATATTACATGCCTCTTCCACATCCTTTCTGCTTCCTCTCCTCTCCTAATGAGCAGCTTTGCTTCTCATTCAGGATATGTCACTGTGAAGGAGATGATGAGAGCCCTTTGATTACGCCCTGTCACTGCACGGGAAGTCTTCATTTTGTGCACCAAGCCTGCCTGCAGCAGTGGATCAAGAGCTCAGATACGCGATGCTGTGAACTGTGCAAGTACGAGTTCATCATGGAGACAAAACTGAAGCCTTTGCGAAAGGTAGGCACAAGACCTGCTTCCCTGAGGAAATGCTTTTTTTTTCTTTTTTTAAGCACAGATCCACTGGGAAAACAGGCAGTCCCTCCCCGTGAGCCCGCAGCACCCCACGTCTATTTATCATGTTTCTGTGGCTCCTCAGAAAGCCTGGTCAGTTTTGTATAGGGGCCAAAGGACTTCCATGAACACCCAGCCTGGCAAATTCAACATCAGTGGAATCCAGCTCTGAGAGTTTGCTGTGTAGCCCAGCAGCTCTCTGCTTGTCGATGGATGTATATACACACACAGGTATACCTATGTGTGTGCAGCAACCTGATTTTTTTCTTTACAATTACATTTTTAGAGCTGATGCACAACAGTATTTGCTCTGCAGTTATCCACTTTTTTTAAAAAAAATACAGAGTTTTCTATTACTGTTACCTGCTTTAGTTTGCTGCCCTGAGATCCACACGGCTTTTAAGTTCACTTGAAAATAAGAGGATTTCAGGTTAAACTTACTTTAAATCACACTTTCTGAGTGTAATTTGTAAATTAATGTGTAAATTAAAAGTTAGAGCTTTTTTTCTTTTTAAAGGAGCAAAACTCTTAGCGAAATTATTACAGTGTAAGTAGAAGAAGGTTCACCAATAAATATGTTTTCATTTTTTCCTTTTCTTAGACTGTGATTGACTAGGTTTTAGTATTTCAGGTTGCTAGAACCTGCATTTCTGTTTTATAGCAAGTACCTTTCATAAGTCTGGTGGCATAAAGTATAGGTGCTTAAATGCTACTTGTATTGTAAGGCCAGTTTTGCACTTGTATTCTTTTTGTTTTCCCACATCCTCCGGGCTTTCAATTTCAATTGATGCTTACCATCAGGATTTTGAGATGGAAGTCACTGATACTCTTAGCACAGACAAATCTTGCCACGTCTACCAAAGTGGAAGAGGTTAATAACAATAACCTCAGTCTGGAACTAGAATAAATGAGAAACATTAAATTCAATTATGATGAGCCTAAATCATGTAGAGTGGGATGTCCGTGCTGCAGCCATCCAAAATCTGTTACGAGAACTTGTCCAATTCCTAAAAGTGACTTCTAGCAGAAAATAGAGCAGATTTCAAACATTTCTTATTTTTTTATGGAGATGTACAATCTGCAAAGTATATAGCTTAGCATATCTGGTTGATAGGACAACTTCTGCTTATGACTGCGGTGAATTGTTGCCTTCTAGAGAACTGCAGATTTTCCCTTGGTAGCGCCTTGGTGCAGAGCGTTGTACCTCTGAGCTGCAGTATTGACCATCATAGGCTCTGTTATCTGCACAGACTTATACTTTGCACAGCCCAGCCATAGGACATGAAAGGAGTTACTCTAGAGAATCCCAAGTGAAAGGAGTTGCTATAGTTGGCAATTGGCTGCTGTTTTTTCTGTGCTTTCTCTGCCTGGAGTGGGTGGGAAACATTTTCTGAATGTTTGTGCCCTGTGAGAAAACGCTGTTGGGCACCTTCAGAAATGAGTCGCTCAGCATCACTAGTTATATCTGAACAGGTCATCTGTGGGAAAGAGGCCAGATGCCAGGAGGTAGGGACAGAGCCATAAACAGAAGGAATTTACCTCTCAAATGTATCTAAAGAGTCTTGTAGAGGTTCAGCCGCAGCCAGAAGATGAGCTGCCTCTGTATCTTCAACCCAGGGTTTATAGCATCCTGTCAGTCAGGAGGAAACAGTCTGGAACTGGTGATTATGAACAGGATGGGACAAATAATAGGGCTTGTGCTCGTCTGTGGGGTGGAAATGGAATTAAACATCCTCAGCATTTTAAGGTTGTATCACAGCACAGTGCATTGGTCTGTTCAAACACCAAGTTACCAAGGGAAGAGGATGAGAAAGAAAACGGGTCACAGTTTTAGTGAAGACGAGGGGAGACAGGAGAGGGATGCTTTGTTTTAAAATTTCCGTGGGAAAAAAGAAGGCATGAAATCTAAGTTTTCTGCTGAATTTTTTGTTTTAACAACACTTCAGAAACCCAGAAATGCTGACTGTTGTAATTGGGAAATGCCACGTGCTGTGTCATCGGAATAATGCAGCAGGGACCTATAGATTCTAGTTTCCTCTCTGGGCCTGTGCATAGTTTGGAGAATATCTTCTCTTTTGCTGTGCAGTCGTGTCTCTTGACGAGATGTGATGGTCTGGGTTGGTTTGGTGGCTGTGGAGCCAGCAGTTCACATGAGAGACTGTCCAGTGGAGGAGCTCGAGCTGTGGAACAGAAAGGAGAAATATAAATTAATCAGAACACAAGTCCTCATGGCTGTGGAAGAGCATTCACAAATAGATTTCACATCCTTACATTTTGACAAAATAAATAAATTAATTTATACTTTCTATATCAAAAGTAAACACCTTTGTTTAGATGCAAAAGCAATTTTCTGCTTAAAACACAACGTCCAAAGGGAATATTTTGTCCAGTCTTTTTCTAAGAAGATTGAAAGAGTACAGCTTTCTAGTATGACGTGAGTCTTAGCATGTCATTGCTGGAAGTCTTCAGTTCTTGTGCCATGACGAGATTTGGATGCCCACAGAACTGGAGGTGTGGCTTGGAATGGCCAAAGAGGTTGTTCGTTGGCAGGACAGAGAGGATCACAAAGTCTCTGTTTGAGGGTTCAGCCATTCTGTATTTGTAGCACTGTAAACAATAATTCAACATAATCGGGGATCTCAATCGTACCAGTCAGGTCCTCCTCACTTTCTTCCACATTATTCCTCCATTTCAAAGGCCTCTTTTTCTACAAATTATTCTAGGAGACATCAAACACATCTCTCTAGAAGCACATAGGTATGTATGAGAAGCTTATGTGCCCCAGCATATATTTTGTGAAAGTGTGAGAAAAGCCTATCTTAACTCTCTGTTCCAAGCAGATACAATGAGGGGGGTGTAACCTACATGCAAAAGCTTTCATCATATACATAGGGGAAATTGCCAAAAAAAAATTATTAAAAAAACTTCTGGCTGTCTCAGGTAAAAAAAATAAAAGCTGTTTTTGAACAATTCCTTGCATATTAGAAGCATTTATAATAATTGTCTATTTTCTTTGTATCTTTCCTAAATGACAGCAACCTGGCTTTGTGGTTTCTATTTGAGCTGTATAAACATTATCGATAGACGCAGGTCTGGGGATTTAATTTGCTGCATCCTCACACTTGCAAAAGCTGTCATCCCAGTTCTACTGTATATTCTCTGGGCACATGTATTTAAGTGCACTTGAAAATAAAATACGCGTGTCGCTGTTGTAAGTAGTGTTAAATATACGTGAAGATTGAATGAAACCCCAAGGTCGGAGGTGAGAACAGAGCAGCCTTGAGCTGAGCGCTGAGCAGCCTTGACTCTGACAGAGCTCAGCGTGAGATGTCTTGCACGCACTGGTCAATTGGACCACGTACCAGTCTTACTGCGGTGTTTTATGGAATGCCTGCCTGAGCCACGGTACCCTTTGCCACTCACGATGCTCGGCAGTGGCTGTGGGTACCCGCTGCTCGGTGGGGAACGCAGGAAGGAGCAGCCTTGCTTGCGCTGCACAAGGCGTTGGGATGTCTCTGTGGCGGAGCTGTGCCTGCCTGGGCGAGCAGGGTGCGATGACATTGTGCCGAGGCTGCGGAGCGGAGCTGAGCACTGGAGGTCCCCTCCAGCGCCAGGACCGCTCCCATCACAGCAGGGTGAGCTGCCCGCCGACACGCACGTGCTGTGCTCGGAGCAATAGTGCCGTCTGCCTTTTAAAATCCATGTTAGGAGGAAACTGATTGCCTGCCTGGTTTTTGGTCTTTTCAATGTTCTCTTTTTATACTCTCCAGTAACTGCAGTAAACACCTAATCTCTTGCTCTGCTTTTGGGTTTCTTGCCAGTGGGAGAAGCTGCAGATGACAGCCAGCGAGAGGAGGAAGATCGTGTGCTCTGTAACATTCCATATCATTGCCATCACCTGCGTCGTGTGGTCTCTCTATGTCCTGATAGACAGGACCGCTGAAGAGATTAAACAGGGACAGACTACTGGTATGTTACTTGCTTCTCTTCCCACTTATTCTCTTGGAATAATTATTTATCCTGAATGCAGAGAGGATGCGGAGCATGAGTCTGCAGGTAATGCTTATACTTAGACTAGTCAGCTTTAGCCTGAGGTTGGGCTGCTTTAAAAGCACAGTTCTAAAATGATTTAGTTAAATCAGTGTAAATTCATCTGTGGGTGCTTTTAAAGTCTATTTCAAGTCAATTTACTTTGCACTTGTGAAATGCACAGATATGAGAGCTAATCCACTGTAGCCAGAAACAAAATTGCACTGCCTTAGCTAATTCAGTTTTGAATTGGAACACTTACTGAGCAGATAAGGATGTAAGCATTTGTTTGCTGCTATGGCTACCTTTTAACTGAGCAAAACCAGAACAGCTCTTAAAAAGAGAAGTAGTAAGAGGAACCTAAATCCAAATCTTAGAGATAAATCAGGGTAAGCAGGGTTTTCTTTCTATCTGGTCATCTGTGAGGTGGGTTAGCACAAGGTTCCAGTGAGGGCCATGTTAGGCTGGAGAAATGTTGATGAGTGGTTGTGCCTGAAGCAGAAGAAATTCAGGTCGATTCTTAGGACTCCAGTTGATGCAACTGAGGTGAGATTCACGTAGCAGCTGCCACCCCACTGCAGGGAAGTCTTCCCTTCTTGAATAGTAGGTTTTCTTTAGTATGCCAGTTGTAAACTTAACAAATTGAGATCCGTTTACCTGTGTGTGCTGGGCTGCAAACTTGGCAGCTGTCACCGAACTGTTTCTTGGGCAGCTGAGCTGTCCCTGAGGGTGGGGGTAGAAGGGCCGGGCTGTCTGCCCCTTTGGTGAGGAGCCATTAGAAGGCAAGCAGTCCTGGCTCACAGAGTATTGGGCACCAGCTAGACATGCAGATGGAAGATGTTTTGCTGGTGATTGAAGAGCGTCAATCTGGGGAGGTAGCTGCGCATCAATAAACCTGCAAATCCACAGGGCTGTTACAGTCTCTTCAGAGCAGCATCGCGCTTCAAACTGAACGTTTCTCATTTGGGTTGTAGTTTGAGTGTTTGTGACTTCAGTCAGGAAGCTGCTTTGAAGGAAATCTTTCCATTTCTGTTCCATCCAACCCCATCTCTTCCGTTCAGTGTAAGGTTACTGTATGATAATGAAAAGCGTATGCTTTCAAAGATTTATTCTCTACAGGTTATTTTAGCCAAGAAATATATCAGATCAATGTGAATGGGAGGTTTAGTGTGAATATTTAATACTTGTTACAATGCTGCCTTTGGTCCCTTCACTTGGATATTGAATCTGGGGAGTGCTGTAATGAGCTGGGGGTGTGTGGGGAGCGTGTGTGGGTATACATTCATGTCTCCACAGGGGCAACTATACGCTGTCACTGCCTACAGGTGGCATCAGATAGCTCACCTGTGAATCAGAGGTTCAGGTATTAATCACGAGTGGGATTTCATCAGTAGTCACATTGCATTGCCCTCTGTATTTTGGGACTGAAATATTTTCGTTCCTCCCACGCTGCCATGTATTTCCAAAAGAACACTGTCCTGTATCTTGGTAAACACTTTGAACGCTTGGGAGGCTGTGATTTTATTCTCTGAGAAACCTGATAGTGGGTGATTCAGCATTGTTTCATAGCTATCTTGTGATGCTGCTTACCTTTAAAGAGGAGAGAAACTGGGTGGGTACAGGACCTATGGAAGCAGAAGATGTGTAAAGTGAATAGTCTCTCATTTAAAAGTAGTTGATAGAGATGTAACAAGATCCAATATCTAAAAGTTCAAGCTAGAGAAGTTCAGGAAAAGTAATGGTAGTAATTTTTAATAGGGAGGGTAAACTTGCCAGAATGCTTCAGCATCTCCAACAGTTGCAGTTTTGTGTCAGAAGAGATGCTCTAGTTCAACTACAAGTTACTGGGTCTGATGCAGCTAAAATTGTCTGGTCTGCATAAAGAACACGTCAAGCTAGATGGTAACAGTCGTTCCCTTTTGAGTTTAAAGACTATGACGCCATGTACTGTGTGATCACAGAGTGGAACAGACTTCTTGGGTCACTGACTTTCAGTCTCCTCCTATGAAGTGGAAACCATGCCACAGAATCCCTTTCATAATCTGATCCAATTTTCATTTAAAAACAAGTGTAAAAGGACCTAAACTTATTGCTGGCTATTGCCTTGACTCTGTCTGTGGTTGTGGCTGAGCCCTTGTGCAGCACAGAGGATCCATTGTTTTGTTTTCCCTTGTGGGTGAGAATAGACGTGATATGTGAAGTAGAAGTCCGCATGTGTTTGACTTGAAGGGGGCTGGGGCCGGCGGGGGGCGGGGAAGGCAAACCAGGAAAAATGGCAGAATAGTTTGCATGGACCAAACTCTGTGACAGTTTCCTTAAAGCATGTTTTTGAGAGATCTAGCCAATACTGACACAGTTCTTTTTCTTTTTCCTTTTTAATTTTCTTTCTTCCAGGGATTCTAGAGTGGCCATTTTGGACTAAGCTGGTAGTTGTGGCTATTGGGTTCACTGGAGGACTTCTGTTCATGTATGTACAATGCAAAGTGTACGTACAGCTGTGGAAGAGACTTAAAGCTTATAACCGAGTAATATATGTTCAAAACTGTCCGGAAACTAGCAAAAAGAATATTTTTGAAAAACCTGCACTAATGGAGCCAAACTTCGAAAGCAAAGAAATGCTTGGGGTTCACCATTCAGAGACAAACTCTTCACATTACACAGAGCCAGAAGACTGTGCTGCAGAAATCCTTCACGTCTGATTGCTTGGTGGGAGGGGGGTTTCTGTATGTCCTTGAAGATTTAAAATATCTTTGTTTACGGCAAACTGCTCTACCTTTTTAAAATCGGCTAACAGCTGAGGGCTGGCGGATGAATTTTTTTACATTTGTTTTTTTTTTTTTTTGTTGGATTTTTTTTAAATCACTTTGGCATATCTGTCAACGTCATCATGGTTGCATACCTCTCAACGTGTTGTCTCTCGTACTGGCTGATCAAAGAGCCACAGGATACTGGGTAGAACGAGCCTTGGGTTTTGGTACCAAGCAAGCCGCTAGTGAACTGTCATCAGCTTCATGGAGTCTGTTACTTTAGGAGATGACTCTAAATGATTCTGGAATATGTGTAGAGTGGGGTTTTGTTGTTTGTTTGTCTGTTCTTTAAGCGTGATGAAGGAGGTTGTCCCAGACACTGAGGGAAATGAGAGCGCTAGAATCTAATCTACCGCTAACACTGCCACTAACATTTTGTCTTAGGCAGCAGGTGTAAAATCTCGCTTTACATATTGTGATGAGACTTACAAAGCATATAGCACTTTTAAAAATCTTTATTTTGTAATATGTATGTCAAATGAGAATGAAACTTGAAAGAATGTGTCATTTTCGAAACATTTCTTCATTCTTTACCCCATATATTCTTCTGGAACGTAAACCTCTTGCCTTATAAAAAGAAAAAAAATTAAAAAAAAATCCAACCTGTGGTTTCCAACACATGCCCACATGATCTTACTAAACATAACACTAAAAAAACTCTGCCTCTTTGGGTTTCCTTTGAGAAACAATTTTTTTTCAAAGGACATTGCACTTGTGACTTGTGTGTGGGGAGTGGTGGACGTGTACAGTGTTTGTTTTCAGTGCGTAATGGTTTCGATGCTCTGTTTCGGGGATTGGGTTTGCTTCTTTTTTTTTTTTTTTTTTTTTTTTTGGCAGGTCAGACCATCAGCACACCTGCGCATATATACCTGATGTAACTTTCATTACAAACCATTGGCAAAGGGTTTGTTGCTATATTGGTAAAAATGTGAGCTGTTATGGAAAAAAAGATACGTAGTCAATACAGCTGAAATTGGTTTTCCTTCTTTAGTGCTGTGTCATGTGTGAATTAACCAAGAATTTGATGTTGTCAGAGGAGACGCTGACCTCATGGTCTAGGAAGTAAATATTGCAGTAAGTGGATGAGTTTTAAAATACCTGCCTGGTTTTAGTCCTGATGTGATGCATTACGTGGTAGAGAATTGTTCTGTCTGTGCTTTTGGGGTTGGGACTGGCTTTTTATTCAGTCAGCCTCAATGAAAAGAGAGGGACAGCTTTAAAATCTGTTTGCAGGGCTTCAGACAGAGCTGCCCAAAGCCTGGGGTGTCTGCAGTTAATTCGTTTGACCAGTCTGCATCACTGAACCCCTGTCCGGCTTCAGACCCTCGTTTAACCAAAGTCTGAGTGCGACTGGAGTGGAAACAAAGCCCCACAAAAAGTCAGCACATGAGGCCTCTGCATCTGAAAGCTGACTTTCTCGGCTTGATGAGCCCCATCTAACTCGCTGTAAAGTCAATGATAATCTTCTGGTTGGTCTCTGTGCACAGTAGGAGTTGCCTGGACTTTTGAGTTAGGTAAAAGCGTCTATTTACGTGTGGAGATACTGAACTAAATCCCCAGCTCTGGTTCAGGTTTTATGTGGTCTTTTTCCAGTACAACTTTCATTGAGGAAGGTTTTTTTTTTGTAATAAAAGTAGTTGCTTTAAGGCTTCCCAAAGAATAACAATAAGAGATCTGTGATTTTTTTTTTTTTATTATTAAAATGTAATATTAATTTATCTTTAAATTAATCTTTTAAAAGAAGGCAGAGAAGGACCTATGGTAAGGCAACGCACACCAGTGGTTTCTAAGAGCTGGTAGAGGAAAAGCGTGTGTGTGCACGCATGCCTCTGCGTGATCTCATGCTTGAAACTCACTGGCTGTGACCTTCATGAACAACACGGTACCTTGTTCTTGAGATGTTTGAAAATACCCAGACCTCTAGGCAGTCCTAGCAAAGCTGTGCTGGCATGGGTTTGTGTCCCATGCTAGGTGTCAGGACGTCCCGTGCTTAGGTGATACAGGCAGACAAACCCTGCGTACCCTGCTAGTATCGGGGCAGCAGACTTCATGACCATCCGCATGTAGAGTTTGTTGCCTATACCTGCCATAATTTAAAGTGCAATTACTGGGGCCCTTTCCTGAACTCTGCTGTGGGTGATCCTCTTCTGAGAACCCAGATAATACACTGTCTTGTTTTCTATTTTGTTCTGTGAAAAGATGTACTAGATAAACTCAGGTGGGTTAAATATCAGGTCTTGCACACTGTCATCGTGTTCTTCTGAAATGCCCAAGTGCACAAGACTTGCGTGGCTGCGAGATGCTCATGTTACAGCTGCAAGATGCACAGAATCAGCTGCTGACTGATGCTGTGCACATTCTCATCCGATCGGTGGCCAGTAGGTGAAATTAAAATGGACAAGTTGTGCTATGAAGCCTGCTTGTTCTCCAGCTCACATCTGAGAGGCACTGCTATCTGACCAATGTTCTGACAAGTGCCGATACAACATTGTGTAACGTGCTGGTACTGTCTCAATCACTGTCATAAATGATTCTTGGTGAAACATTGTGAAATCTCATTTGGTGTTTTGGAAGCTCCATGTGGCACAGGCCAGGTAGTGTTCAGTGTATTATTCAGGATACTGACGTTTTTTGCTGTGCCCTGTGTATCTTAACTTGGGAAGAAAAATCATCTCCAGCGAAATCATCTGGGAAAAAATATTTGCAGATGAAACTGTTTTAGCCAGTGTTGCTGCTAACCATTCCCTCTCCCAGCAGGTCTTTTCTGAATGAAAGTTAAGGCCTAATATTTAAACTCTTTACACTGCTTAGGAGTGCTCGTACCAGGAGGGCTGCAGAAGAGATCCATCTGTCAGGGGTTTTTGTTTATACTGGTCACGCTTCTCATGCTGATTCTTGCTTGGTGTTAACAGTGGACTTCTGGAGCTGCAGTTCTCTGCATCTGCATGGTGCCATCAAAGGACACGAGAAGGCTGAATGGTGCTTTTCCCTTCTTTCTCCTCAAGGAGATTCTCTTGACTTGTTTTCAGCTGCCAGCTGTGAGGCGCTGATGCAGGCTCAGGTGAGCTCCATCCTTCCTGTCAGTAAGGGGAGTCACCACCCCCTGTCAGGTCAGGCTTTCCAACACTTCCTTCTGGCAGCTTTTGAAATGACTGAAATCAAAGTCAGAAATTATTTTTTTTTGTCCTTGTTCCTTGGCCAAAGTTATTTTGGGTTACCTGGGACTTTTTTGAGACGAGAATTTAAGTAGGAAGGAATACAGGCTTAAATACCATCTACCACCATGACCCCTTCCCCAGATTGCCAGAGCCTTTGCTGATATGCCCCATGCTGTAGACATCTGACCAGACTCCCATTCTATTGACTTAAATCCTGTCCAAAAAAGCACCGGCTGTGCCAAGGAAATTTCCCTGCCATGTCATATTTGGTCTGTCTGCCAGGTTATGAACATATTAGAAATACAGGCGTGTGCTGCAGAAGGTTGATCCCCTTTAAGAGATCATGAGATGTTAAATTCCTATGAATTCTCAGGACTTTCTTCAACTGTAACCCCTGTATTTTGGGAGCAGGGGTGGTGTTTAAAATGTTGCCCTGTTTTCTGAAGAGATGGCCAGACCTGGGAACAGCTTCTTCTGGTTGAATGTCATTGAGATGGGCTTTGCTTCAGACGGAGGGATTCAACGAAGGTTGCGCTGAGTCTGCAAGGGGTTAGAGAAGTGCTGGGCCTGGGAGATCCTGGGAAGCAATAGTAACTCCCTGCCCAAGCCCGCTTCTGCCTCTCCCCTGTGCCGATCAGGGCATCAAGCCCACTTGTGGCGGTGCTGTAAGGAAGGGGGGTGCAACTTGTGGTGCCTGGATATGGCCACGCGTGGGAGCCGGTTGCTTCCGCCCTGTGCTTGGCTGGGTAAGTGTCTATGACAAAGTGGGATCTGGGTCCAAATGTCTGCTAAAGCTGAGGTATGTTAACGTACAGATTTCTGGTGTAGTCTGCGGTGGAGATTGTGGCCAGCAATGAGAAGGAAGATGGTGATTCTGGGTTGGATTCATCTCAAACATGGGTGAAACAGGGCAAACACAAAAGCAAGGATATTGCTGGCTGGATTTTTGCAGCGTTACATTAGTTATGCAAAGAAAACTTCTAAGCGGAACCTTTTATTTTGTGATTTTTAGTTTTGAGATATTGCAGTGTCTGTATATTCCAATGAAGTACTGAAAGCACTTGTCTTTGTATAGAAGATAACTGTTTAAAAAATTGCAGCTGATCTTGTATTTAGGTAAAACATTTGTAGGTAGGTAATTGTATAACGTTAAACAACTTTACACTGGCATGTGTTGTATAGTTTATACAAGACACTTCACACTTCTACAGAATTTTTTAGTTAGTGAATTTCTAGTAACTTAAATGTATAGTTTTGTATCCTTTCCTGTATGTTCATTTTTCTCAGTATTACCACTTGGAAGAATTATTTTTAGTTTCATAAACTGTAATTGGTTATTTGTGTGTGATACACAGGGTTATTGACTGCAGCAATAAAGTGTTTCTATAAAAAAAAAACAACAACAGAACAAACCAAAACCATTATAGTATCCATTTTGTTTGAAAAAGCATTGGAGGCCCATGTGAGAGAAAAAGTGAGCTCTCCAGTAGTAAGATGATCAAAGTGAGTTACTTTCACTGGACTAAACATGGAACTTGATGGGTCTTCAGTGTAGCAGACCAACGCAGAGTAGCGTCCCGTGACAATCTGATGTTGAAATGATTCATAATGATAAAGGGATTGTTAACCATCAGAATTGAGTGGGCAACTCCTTTGATGCAGTGAGAAGATATGACTCTGCAGGTGCTTTGGGCTCAGACGCAGGAATCGTGGGGAGAATTTTCTGGCTTGTGCCATGCAGGAGGTGGGGAGAGAGGATTCCTCTGTGTGGGCCTTAAAATCTGGAGCTTCTGGAATCAACACTGAGTGTCGCTACGAACGCTTCACGTTCAGAGTCAGAGAGTCAGCGCTCTCACACGCGTGGGTTTCTGTGCAGGGCAGAAGATGCTCGTTACTATGATTCTCCTCGAAGAAGACAAATAATTTTGTGTGAGCATGGTGTGGTGGATGGCTGCATTTATCCTTCTTTGCTGATGGCATGAGCACGATGGCAGTGCTGCGTGTGTTTTCGTGCCAGGACCGAGCCTCAGAACAGGAATTCTTCTGTTTCTCCTGAATAGGTTTCCAGCACCAGTAGCTCAAGGACGACAGCTGTCTGTGCTGCGCGGAGAAGGCTTGTAACAAAAGCATAAATGCCAAAGACTATATAAGATCTGGAAAGTTGTGTCTGTAACAGACGCAAGGGGGCTCAAAGGAACTCTTTTAATTGATATTTCTTTTTAAGGAGTGATTAGTTTTAAATTTTCTTTTAGGTAAGGAAGGGGAAGAAATCGTAGTGCAACCCTAGAGAGGTGTCTCCTGTGCAAAACAAAATGTTCTGTCCTATGTTCCTTAGTGAAGCAAGTCTCGTTGTAATAAATGATGCTACTTGCATAAAGTTTGCAAACCCACCAGCAAGACCTCTGAACAAAAATACCCTGCTGGAGAGATGGTCAGATAATTTCCAGGGCCTGCTGTTTGACTGACAGCCTCTGGGATGAAAAGCTGATGGATGGTTTAAAGATCAGAGCCTGCAGAGCCATCTGGCTGCTGGTTAAAAAGTGCTCCTCATCTTGGGTTCAGGGACCTTGACTTAATTACAAAATAACTTCTTCCCTCTTGTAAACCTCATTTTCCTCTGAAAGACTTTTACTGCCACCACGTGAAGTGTGTCCATCTCCCAGGCGGAGCAGAGAGGTGGCTCAGCGGCACATGGCACAGCTGTGACTCCAGGAACAGGATTTTTCAGCTGGTCCCCAGGAACTGGAGCTGTGTGGTGAGTAGTTACTGGTACCTGGCTGGCAGGACCAGCGTGACTTGCCTGCCAGAGCAGGACAGAGGGAGGTCGTGGGGAGGCAGGAGGGCAGCAGCAGGGTTGGTAAGATCCACCTGAGTGCCCTCGGGAGGCTACGGAGGTGTCAAATGGTGTAACTCCAGCTGCTGACTCTGAAAACCAAGCCCCAAGAGTCTCAAGAGCCAGGCTTGTGCCTGCCCTGCTGCTCAGCCCATCCTGCTGGGACTGCACGTCCTCCTCCAGGCCCCCCCGCCCTTCCCACCGTGGACTGCTCTCCTGTCATCCACCCCCTCCATTTCACATTCCGCTATCCCCAGCCTGTTCACCCACGTCACGGTGCGTCTGCCCCTTTCCATTCATTCTACTTGTGCAACCCAAATTTCCTTCCTCTTCCCCCCTTCCTCTTTCACCACTGCCATTATTTCTCAGTTGCTCGGCCTGCCTCTGGGCGAGGCTGGGCAGAGAGGGCTGTGCTAGGAGGAACCAAATTACCATCAGCATGTGAGTCACGGGAGTGACCATGGAAGTACCCAAAAGTGATGCGATGCAAATAAAGCTCAATGTCCACCTGCCATCCTACTTTTTCCTGTAAATCCTCTGGGTTCCAGTCTCTGATGTGTAGGATGCTCTCTGACATTTTGGGATTGCATTGTGTTACCACAATACAGACAGTCAGAAGAGGATGCTTTTTCACAGTCTTGGGAGGGATGGATGGATGACACCAGAAAATCAGGCAAGAATATCTCATTACAGAACAAGAACTGAGCAGAGGAGAAAAATTCATTCATCTAAATGGAGAGGCAGGGAAATATAATTCAGAAGGGAGGCAGGGGAGGTTTTTTAAAAAAATGGAAAGTCATTAGAGCCCTGGGTAAAGGAAATGGGGAGCAAATTCAGTGCGTTACGTGGCGTAGAATAATTGGAACTGTAATATTGCTCAGACGGGGTCAAGTGATGGCAAACTTTAAGAATACTCTTTTAAAGTGTATTCTAGGGAAAAGACAAGATTGGTGGCAAAGGAACTGAAAGCTGAAACAGAGAGGAGACCTTGCTTGAGAGTGTTAAGGAGCTGAATGAAGTTGTCTCAAAAGCTTTAACATCAGAGGAGGATTTGAAATAACTGAATAAAACAACCAGAGGGCTGCACAGAGCAGAGGGGGGGAGATCACCACTCAGGGTGAGCTCATTAAATACCCAAGCTTCAAGGAATCAGGCTTGCAATTCCTAACGTTTTAAGACTTCACTAAAATTAACCTCCTGGTCATTTTTACTGGGAGTCCCTTGCTGTGCTGGTTTGCTCTGATACTCTTTTGTCTCAAAGGCCACCTGCAAACAAGGCCACGCAGGCGCAGGAGAATTCATCAGTGTTAGAACCATAGGGTCTGGTGGTGAGGACAGCAGGTTCCTTTGTCACAGGAAACAGTTATCCTTGTGGTTGGGAGAGAATAGGAAACGTCTCTGGCTGATGACTTGATCCCAACTGAGAAAGCGCAGCTGTCTTAGAGAGTGTATGCAGTATTTCACATGTGCTTTACCCTTGGGCATCCCAAATTAACTCACGAAGTACCCTTGTTCCCTTCCTGTGGATAAACTGAGGTCTCTCTGGCACTTGTCTTGCTCTCATGCTTAACTTCTTGCTCTTGAAAGTACTGCGTTGAAAGAGGACTGATTCTGGTCATGGCATTAGCTAAATCAGTGTTTCTCATGCCAGTAAGACGGTGGTTCATTTTATCCCAGAGCTGTGCTTTCAGGACCACGCTACATTCACCTAAGCAATTGGTGCACTCCAGAGAAATCAGATGGAAATTAAATCAAACCACTGAGCAGCTTTCTTGCAGCCCTGGACCAAATTAAGCTGTGGTAGAAGTTAAAGGTATTATTTCAGGGATGAATTTGGACCTGTCTGACTTCAGATTAGAGCTGATATTGCACAAGTCTCTTTCAGGACTCTACCTTTGCTGCTGGGGCTTAGAAGTTTTGCACCAGTCTTCAGTCTCACACTGCTATTCTAGTTTTGCAGTTCTCAAACGTGTGCAGCACCCAATGATGCCAAAAGAGTAGCCACTAATGTGGCTGTATTCCTTGTGCTTGCCTGGTCCACGGCTTACCCGTCCCATGCCTCTGTTCTCCCCTCCTCTTTAGCAGCGTTACCTGTGCAGCCTCCCAGCACTGATTTGGGGTGGGGAAGCCTGAAAGCAGGCTGCCTTCTCTCTCTCTCCCTCCTCCCCTCTTCTTGCCAAGTGCCAGAGCAGCACAGCTACATCCACAGAGGCAGTGGGAAGATCTGCAGATTTAGGGGGAAGCGCTGAGGTCAGGTGGTCCCAGATCCCCTGGTCCTCAGGGTGAGGGAGATGTCCTAGCATCACGCGAAATGGGATGGAGGATCCAAGGAACACCACCTCAAGAAGGGAATTAGGAAGTTCGTGAGGAGAGAGAGACTCACAGCCTCTTGCAAGCTGGATGATCCCTTCCACAAAACATATAAAGATATTATAAGTGTAGTATCGTAATTCCATTTGGGGTTTGTGAGAGATTCAGCTAGTGTCAGAATGGCCACCGCCTGGATGGCAGAGAAAGGACACACAGTCCTGAGCTTTGCAATCCTAGAGTTAATTTCTGGACCCTCTGAGCTGGGACAGAGGCAGGTCTATGAACAAGGAGCTTTTTCTTCCCGTTCTGGTGGAGCAATACACGATTAGCACCCATATGTTCTCAGCTATTAAGCCCATGCCCCTTAGATTATTTATGTGGCTTGGAAATGTCTGTAGGCTCTGCTGATCCCCTCCATCATTTTTTAATTGCCATGTTGTATCATTGCTCCCCACTCCTAGTCTTTATTGCATATTTCAAGAGAGCCATCTGCCCACCCAAATTGCCTGTAGCCTCCGGAGGCCTATAAGATATGTGACATCTTCACAGAACAACCTTGTTTTTCACTGGCGTTGCAAGGAGATGAAGAGGGACAGCAGCTGAGTTCCGCTGTGAATTTCCGTGTAGTAAATCTGAGCGACGCTTGGGCGAACGGGAGCTGTGAAGAACAAGCAGCAGAATCCATGGCCGAGTAGATGCGCCCCTTTGCAGGGGGCTGTCCTGGCCCCCCGCTAACACACAGCCAGCTCGGGGATAGCAGCTGCTCCGCTTTCCCAGCTCCAGGCTTGTGAGCGCGCAGATCGCACCACGGCCTTGTGAGACCATCTTTAAGCGAGGAGCGAGATGCACGGGGCCTCGAGTGCAGAGGTGATGCGCGGAGAGGGAGCCGTTCCCGCCTCCCCAGGAAAGAAATCGGGGAGAAATAAGCCTGGGCCGCGCCGCCTGCGTCGGGTCTGGGATGGGACGGGGCTGCCCGGGTTTTGCAAGAGGGTGCCAGAAACCA
Organism: Larus michahellis; assembly: GCF_964199755.1. Classification (NCBI taxonomy): domain Eukaryota; kingdom Metazoa; phylum Chordata; class Aves; order Charadriiformes; family Laridae; genus Larus; species Larus michahellis. The sequence goes on along the minus strand of NC_133901.1, from coordinate 52,343,948 downwards.
GCACTGGGGCCTCGGCAGCAGTGTGCTTCATAGTACGGTGTGCCATGAAGGCAGGTATTGATAGCCACCGGCGATCCATTACTCTGACGCCTTTTGCATTTTTCACGCGGGCGAAGGAGGTAATACGGCCCACCGCCGAACGGCAGCGCGGGCTGAGCACGCAATGCCAAATAGGCAAGCAAGTATGGGTCGTTGGTTTTGGTTTTTTTTCTACTTTTATTCTATTTTTCACGCTGGAAAGGGGGTAGCCTCGCACCCCGCTTACAGCGGCTGCCCCGCGGCCGCCCCGCTGCCCCCCGGGGCTGCTTCTGGCGGGGCCGCCAGGGGGCGCTGCTGCCCGGCGCGCGGCCCGCCCGCCTCGCGCACTGCCCCGTGTCCGGGCGTTTCCCGCGAGCTCGAGGCGCCGCGCGGCGGGGAGGGGCGTCCCGGGCGCCAAAACCACCCCCCGCCGGCCCCCCCGGGTCGGGCGTAGCGGCGAGTTCGGTGTCTCCGAGGTCCAGAACTGGGAACTGGGGGTTCTGGGATCAGCCCCTGCATGGCCGAAAGTCCTGGGGATGAGAGGTGGCAGCGGCCGCGCGGTGCCTTGGCTGGCGCCTTGGCTAGGAGGCCCCTGGTGTCACAGGCTGCGTCTCCCTTGGTCTCCATCTCCTCCTCCATCTTACCAAAGGGCTCGATAGTCTTCTTTAAAACGCAGCAGCTGGAAGAGCAGGCAGAAGTGGTGAGGAGAACCACGTGGCTTCAGCTGGCAGTTTCAGAAAGGAAGCTGGAGACGCGGGGTCTTCCTCAGCCGCAGCGGTTCGAGCTTCCCTCTCCATCCCCGGGAGACGCGCCATGTGCAGGGCGCAGCAGGATCTTCCCCTTGCAGCTTCCCCACTGTACCAAGGGGGATCCAGGGTGGTGTTGGGGGAGCAGGGGAGACACTGCAGTGCAAGTCTATGTCTGATTCCATGGCTTAATCTTTAGGACACGCACCTCGGATGCAGCTATGGGATCCAGCTGCTCTTTCCAAGAGTGGTTTCCTTGTTTGACATCAAGCAGCCATCTGATACAACACGGAAAAGAATCGTGCTGGGGCCTCATATGGTCTGGGTGTCCTCAGGGGTGAAATAATGTAGTGTTTTGATAAAATGGCTGGTTTTGTTTTTCACGTACCCTGACAGGGTTTTTTTGGCAGGATTTGTATGAAACATTTGAAACTCCACCATCAGTAAATATTATCAATAAATCAATGCAGGTGGAAATCATGATAAAAGTGAGAGGTTCCAAAGGAACAGACTAAAAAGAGAGCAAGCTGTGAAGGGGCTGGAGAGAGGTAACAAATGCATTCCTACAAATTTCATGTACAGGACTGAGCTTATCTAGTGTTTTCTTTAATGAGTTGGTAAGAGTAGTTGCAATGCTGTAGAGGGATTCCCCAGTCACATCCCTGTGCAGAAGAGACCTGAACGGTCTGAAAACAGAACTGATGACCCAGGGGAACGGGACGGGGTTCAAATGCTGCATTGGAGCTGAAACATAAAGCAACATGGCAACCCACCGATCAAGCTTTGAACACCACTTTGCTTCGTATTTGCAGCAAAAATGAAGGTGCCCAGAAAGTGGCCTTGTGTCTGACAAAAGCTGGTTCTGAAGCACTTGGCACATTAAAAGGGTTTCAGATATATCTTTTAGTGAAGACTGCGAACATAACTTTAGAAACTTTAGGGCTGAGAGCACTCATGCAAAAATGAAATTGAGGTATGATTTCTTTGAAATCCTGTGTAAAGGAGAGAGGAAACCAAGGAAGAACTTTGAAGTTTATGGTGCACTTTTATGGGGTACCATTGTCCATGGAAGGGATCGCAGTGCAGCAGGAAGGATCCCTTGCTGGTGAAATCTCAGGAGGAGCGACCAGATCTCTGGGCTGGGATTCTGCAGCTGCCCCGGGTGTGCCATGCGACAGTTGGCAATCTTAAAATTCTGGGTGTTATTCAAAAAATAGCAGCAGACTAGAAATTCACGCTGAGCCATTCAGCAGAGCCAAGGCAGGCACAGTGAATTTTGTTATGCCGATACGTAAATACGTACCTTGGATGTGGGAGAGCCTTGAAATCTGAGTCACAATATAGCGAATGATTGCGTATTTCTACAGAAGAGATGTAGGAGACCTTCCCTGACTTGTCTGGGTGAGTGTAGCCCGGTATCATCACACTTCTGTGATAGGATAAGAATCTTTCCAGGGCATCCTAGGCTTTCCCTGTTGCTGTGTGGCCACCACTGGCCACGGTGTGTAAGGCAAGCCACAACGCATCTTGGGTAGCTGCGGTTTTAGAAGCTGAAGCGGAGAATCCATAAGCTTACCTCGTGGTGTTGCCCAGCAGCCCAAGATGCAGCAGCCATGCTGGGGTGAGGCATGAGGCACTTTGCAACTGGGCTTGCCAGAACAGTTGCAGTAACTTCCAGCTGTTGACTTCAGTTGCTCTCTTCCTCCGTATTTGGAGGCTGGTGGCTGGTAATGCCCACCCAGCCTCACCGCTGGGCAGAGGGTGCCTCAGATGAAAGTCCTGCCATGGTATGATTAGATTAGTTAGTCTCATACACTAATCATCCAGCACAGCACCTGAGGTGCAAGTGTACCATGGGTGAAGCACTTCTGAGATGGTTTTAATTTAGCTTGCGCTGCATGTCTGTCACTAGAAATTCTCAAGAGCACAGAGACCAGCTCAGTCTGATCACAGGGCAGTGGTGGAAGGACACTGGGACCTACAAAAGCCCCAGCCTGGCTCCTTTCAGCACAGGATCGTGCAGCTTGAAAGAAGATTATCAGTGAGGCAACAGGGGTGACGGCACTTGGTTACCTGATGAAAATGCAGAATAGCATTAGTGGTCTTGGTGCCTGTGTGGCCAGCGTGCCCTGTCACTGACATGGGGTTATTTTCTCTAGGGTAGGTTGGACTCAGGAAGAAGCACAGATGGTTCTTCTGTTGTCGTAATGATAGCATCTTAATGGTAGCAGGTACTTGGTGCTTGGTTATACTCAGGGTGAGGACTGTGAACTTGTGGGATTTTTAGAGCACTTTGTGGAAATAGGAGGGTGGTTGTGTATGCACAGCTCTGATGTGCAGATGTGCTGGCAGTTAGTGTGATACACCCTTGGGCAGAGACAACGGTGTTTGAGAGGCTTAAAGGAATGCAGGGAGTAAAGCATGCCAGCAGTAGTGCAGGTGGGGGTCTAGACCTGAGAAAAGGGTGAGTTGTACGTGGGTTTGCAGATTTGGTGTGTAAAATGAGGGTGCAGTATGGTATAAGTATAGAGTGAGTAACTCAGGACAATAAAGAGAACAGGTTATGTGCAGTGTACTTGTGGGGGTACATTGTGGTAGTATCTTGAGTCGGTGTGGTGTATTGGTAAGGTCTGGGTACAGAAGAGTGTCGGCCTGCAAACTGGGGTGCTTAGGAGGAGAGGTTACAGAGCACAGCACAGTTTGAGGGTGCCCGGCTGAAAGCCTGTAGGCGCAGAGGTGGCGAGGCACGCGGAGCTGTGCAGGGCTGTGCCTGGCAGGAGCAGGGCTGCTCTGCAGAGCAGCGTGCTGAGAGCTGCGAGCGCTGCCTGGGCTTGTGCAACAGCGGTGTAAGGACAGCAAGAGGAAAGAGCTGTGCGCAGAGCTGCGTGGAGTGTGCTGGCGTGGGGCTGGGGCAGAGTGGGAGGGCAGGTGTGGGGTCAGGGTGCGGGACAGGGGTGCAGTGCAGGGCGGCTGTGCTGGGACGGGAGTGCAGTGCAGAGCTGCAGGGTAGCTCTGCCTGGGCCGGCGTACAGTACGTGGTAGCTGTGCTTGGACAGGGGTGCAGCACAGTGTGGGGTGGCTGTGCCGGCACAGGGGTGCAGCGCAGTGTGGGGTGGCTGTGCCGGCACAGGGGTGCAGTGCAGGGTAGCTGTGCCGGGACACGGCTACAGTGTGGTGTGGCGTGGCTGTGCCGGGACAGGGGTGCAGCATAGCACAGGGTGGCTGTGCCCAGGGCAGGGCTGCAGTCCAGGGTGGCTGTGCCGTGACAGGGGTGCAGTGCAGGGTGGCTGTGCCGGGACAGGGGTGCAGTGCGGTGTGGCTGTGCTGGCACAGGGGTGCAGTGCGGTGTGGCTGTGCCGTGACAGGGGTGCAGTGCAGGGTGGCTGTATTGGGACAGGGGTACAGTGCAGGGTGGCTGTGCCGTGACAGGGGTACAGTGCGGTGTGGCTGTGCCGTGACAGGGGTACAGTGCAGTGTGGCTGTGCCGGGACAGGGGTGCAGTGCGGTGTGGCTGTGCCGTGACAGGGGTGCAGTGCAGGGTGGCTGTATTGGGACAGGGGTGCAGTGCAGTGTGGCTGTGCTGGCACAGGGGTGCAGTGCGGTGTGGCTGTGCCGTGACAGGGGTGCAGTGCAGGGTGGCTGTGCCGTGACAGGGGTGCAGTGCGGTGTGGCTGTGCCGTGACAGGGGTGCAGTGCAGTGTTGCTGTGCTGGCACAGGGGTGCAGTGCAGGGTGGCTGTGCCGGGACAGGGGTGCAGTGCAGTGTGGCTGTGCCGGGACAGGGGTGCAGTGCAGGGTGGCTGTGCCGGGACCGGGGTATAGTGCAGGGTGGCTGCGCAACACGGGCTGCCCGGGGCTGTCGGGGAGCGCTGTGCAGGGTACCGGTGTCGGTGTGCCGGACGCTGGGGAAGGGGCGGGCGGGGTTGGTGGCGGAGGCGGAGGAGGAGGCGGTGCTGGGCAGGGTCCGGGCTGGGGCAGGAGCGGGGCTCAGCAGCGGCCGGTCGGGTCGGGTCGGGTCGGTGGGACCATGCCGTCCTACACGGTCACGGTGGCCACGGGCAGCCAGTGGTTCGCGGGCACCGACGACTATGTGTACCTGAGCCTGGAGGGGACGTCGGGCTGCAGCGAGAGGCACCTCCTGGACAAACCCTTCTACAACGACTTCGAGCGCGGCGCGGTGAGTCCGGCCGGGCGGGGGGCAGCCCGGACCCCGCTCCGGGGGGGAGTCGGGGGGGGCTCCGCCGCTCCTTCTCCATCGGCTGCACCGCGGGCCGGACCCGCGAGGCCGGGGACGCTGGAGGCTTCTGCGGCAGCTGGCCGGGCGGCCGGCCCCGCACCCCCAGGGGCTGCGGCAGGGATGGGCTTTTTTTTCATTCTCGCCCCCAAGTACCGGCGCTCCGGAGCGGGACACCGGGAGCGAAGTGACCGCTGCCATCCCCGGCCGTCGCATCCCCCATCGGTCACATCCCTGTCCCAGGGGTTAGTCCTGGCTGCGGTCGGTCGGTCCTGGGGAAAGATGGGGGCCCTTTGGTTCTGGCATGTCATGGGCTTGCAGATTTCCTTGTGTTTTCGTTACAAATACTAAAAAAAAAAAGCGTGCTTCCTATTGATAGGTGATGTTTAGGGTCAGTGTTTACTAGTAGCCTTGATATCTTCAAGGAATTAAACAAAAAGGTAAGAGCTTCCAGTGGGAATTGCACCACCTGCCAAGGGAAATGTGTAGGGCAACTTCAATGAAAGTTGGAAAACAGTGTGAACATGCCTGTGAGAATGAAGTTGGGACCAGGCTATCGGCTATACTGTTCTTTCTAACCTTGATTTCTGCCGTGTGCTGCGCCCTGTCTTATCACAGTATCCAGGCTATACATCTGTAATTGCTTATACTGTGAGCACTGTTTTAGAATGACATTTATTCGTTAACTTGTTGTCCACCATGGAAATAACAGACTTGGTAATTATTTTTTCCCCTCCCAAAACATGTATTTTATTTGGAAATCTAACTCACAGTTTCCAAAAGGTCTATGGAGTTTTAAGCAACTTTGAAAATTTTAACAAATTCTTCATAAGTCTCTTTGGAAATGAGACCTACCACTGCAGATACAAGTGAGATTTCACTGTCACGATGCTGCATTGCTTTTAGGGTTCACAGCCTAAGTTAGGTATCCGGTCTCTTCTGCGTTAGACATCTCAGATATGGCTAACAGAAGTCAGCATTTTGAATAAGCGTTAATGGAATATGTATGTATGGTCCCCAGGTATTTATAGCTGATGTTCTGAGGAGGTGCTCTAGCGAGTTCAGGTGTGGGGACTTACCAGTCACTGCTGTTGAAGTTACTTTCCTTCATGATTAAACATTCGTTAGCTTAGAAGCTTGTTATTCAAATCTCCCAAATGGATATCCAGTCATTCTTTCTCTCTTATCCAGTGAATAGTCATATATTTTAAGCAAAGCTTAACAACAGTAGCAAGAGGCGTTGAAGAAGACCTCAGACTTAGGGTTCTTTCCCAGGAGGGGTGAGCCCTTCCTGGCTGGGGAGATAGGCACCAGGCTCTCCAGTGACCAGGCGGTCTGCTCTTGTCCCTGGGCTACAAAAGAGGATTTCACTGTCTTTGAGAGGTGGCTGTGATGGAGAGGCTGGCAGCACTCTGAACATCCCATTGGATTGGATCCTGCCACAGGGAGAAGGTGCCGTGACGTGAGCATTAAGTGTATGCTCAGTAGCACCTCTTGAGCTGCCGCAGGACCAGGTCCAGCAGGAGCAGAGGTACCTGCGGGCACTGGGCCCTGCTGTGTGAAGAAGCAGCGAACGGAGCTTTGTGGATGTTAGCAGCAGCACAGCAGAGGATGTGTGCACCTAAAAGGATACTTGCATCTCCTTGGGAATGTAGCTTTTAGACACATTTGAAAGTCTTCATCTGGGTCCTAGCATTTTATACAAAATATGTGGTTAGCTAAGTAAGCTTTCTGAGGCAGGGACTGTCTCTTTTTTTTTGTGAAACTTCTTTCCAAGTGCAAAGGTTCTTGACTAAATCCAGATGACAGCTTTTTCTCCTGTCCAAATTAATTATTTCTGTTCATTGCTATGTGTTTGATACTTCAAACATGCAGTCATTGTTTTCACCGTGTATATATTGTGGGGAATGAGAAAAACTCTGTTCCATAAAGCGTCTGGCTCATTGGGTGCTCGGAGTACAATGTGCTAGGTTTTGTTGTTGAGGATGTTTTCTTGGGGAGCGCAGTGTGTTTCCGCAGGCACCTGTTCAGGTAACATTGTGCCCAAGACACTGTGAGTCTTACTAATACATTGTGCAAAGAAAGAAGGAAAGAAAAGAAAATTTCCAATACGGAACCAAAAAAATAAAACTGAAGCAGGGCAAAAGACTTTCAGGTTGGTTGATTTGTAAGATGTAGCAACTGGTTTCACAGTTCTGCCTTTAATGTTTCCTTCAATAGCATCTCTGTAGTTTTCATTTCCTTCAAAGCAATTCAATTGTGAACACATTTGCAAAGTTGCACTTTTTCAGTGGATGGCCAGAATTTTACAGTATTATCTTGTACGGCTTTGTCTACTTTCCAGTTTCTTTCCTAAATGTTGAGCCAGGGCCAGTAGTTCCGTTGTCCTGGTCATGTCTTCATTTGAATGAATGCAAATTGTGCCTATTACTAGATAGGTTGAGTGAGGGCTTGGCCCAGTTCTGAGCAGGAGATTTGCATGGCAGATGTTGCCTGAGGGAAAGGGACGTAAGGGAAAACCCGGAGAGATTTGCACAATGGTAGCTCAGTTGTAGTTTTTGTCTGACTTACTCCAAGTACTGGACACTGGCGATGTAGAAAGCTGGAGCTGCTTTTCTTTACTCGGTCTCTTTTGAGTAAGTTCCTGTGGGTGCCAAGTGGTTTCAAAGCAAGTTTTATGGTGTCACTCAGTTTTCTTCCTGTTACCCCGTCATCTGCTTTTTGCTTTTGTTGAAAGAAATGCACTCACAAGTGTTTCCAGAAGGAAAATACAGTTCTTTCCACTTTGAGTTTTGTGCTTATAGAAAGAAGGGTTGTCTGTGTCAACATTTTTGCAATATTAGGCTAGTCAGGAAGAGTCTCTCCTCAAAAAGAAAGAGCTTAGGTTTTGCCTGAGATTAAATTGCTTGAACGGGATGCTACGGGAGTTTGGACAGTCCAATAGTCTTCATTAATTCTGTTCTCTCTCTCTGAACTCAAACTGCATAAAAACGCCAAGCATCTCTGGCTCACTGTGCAACCACCAGAGATGCCATGTGTTCACCAGGAGACCTCGTACAACAAATGCCGTAGAAACCTTGAGCAACCAACTGTGTCAGTTCATACCTGGACCTCATACCATCTTTGTAACCTGATGCACCTTTATTATTGTATTATCAAAATTGTCATTTCCGGTCAGCCCATGGCGTCGCTGGCTTGGAGGCAAAAGCTGTGTGAGATATCAGGACAGAACCCTCACTTTCATAAGTGCCATTAAAATGGGAACCGTCACAATCATAAAAAGATTAAAAACCTTCAGGAACATTTAGGCTAATTGAATGTCCTTTTTGCATTACATCAACAGCGACTTGTGCAACTATTTTAGGCCTCTTGTAATATTAGCGAAGAGATTGTTACAAGAGGAATGAGTTTCTTCCAAAGATTGGCTGTCAATGTAATGTTTCTATCAAATCTTTGGATGTGATTCACATTGCTCTTTAATTTAAATTGTAGATGTAAGTGTATATATAGGTGTGACATTATAAGAACTATAGAAATATATATGTGTAAAGGAGGATTTTTTAAAAATGAAATTTGTTAGCTGAACCTTTAAAGGAGATGAATTAAAAAAAGGATAATCAGGTGTCTTGGGCAACAAGGATTTGATGAGAAAATGAGACTAATTTCAGACTTTCTGTGCCTTACTAATCACTTGACAGCAACGGGCTTTCGTGAGGACTTGAGCTAAAAATAACGCAGTACGTTTCCCCTAGACAGACAGTGTCTTTGGTCACCTTATTCTTCCTCTGTACACGACTAGCCCTGGGACTGGAAATGAGTGAGAAAATGGAGCATAAAAATCCCAAGCACCTCAATATGAAGCGAATCTGCTCCAGATGCAGTTTATCTTTTGCTTCCATAGATTACTGCATTAGTCTTTACATGTTTAAATACCCTTTATAGTGATGAACACAAATGGGTAATAGTTCACATAGGTTTGTGGATTCATTTGGACTGTGTCTCTGCAAGGTGGCTCCTTCCAGCTCCTGATGGCCAGATGGAGGAAGATCATGGTAAAACTGAAAGAGAGAATTCATTTTGTGTTGTAATTGCGCAGGAAGTGGCTGAGTTTGAGATACATGGTATGACAGCCTGTGATGAGGGACTTCTCTGCTAAGTGCCGTCTGGTCCTGGAAAGACGTACGAAATTGCAGAAGTACTTACTCAGTGCGAAACCTGAGCCTCTTAAAGGGTTTATTGACACTGGTTTTTATTGAAATAAAAAACAGGAGTTGCAGGGAAATTAATACAAAATAGAAATTATTGAAGTGCTGCCTATTTCTGGAGAGAAGATTTGAAGAACGAGGAAACAATCTGAGCATGTTAGCTACATTTTCTAGCCATCATCCAGAATTCTGTGTGCCAATTGACAAGAGTGAAGCCGAGAATGTTGGACGTGGGGTGACAGTCAAAGATCAGGGTAGTGTTTGAAACCAGCATTGTGGGAGGGAGGAATCTCCATTCACTTGGCCATGAGCACGGGGTATGTCCTGCAGTTGCTGACTGTCATAGTTGTGGCTCAAAGCACTATTAATGTTATTTCTGAGAAAAGCCACTCAGCATTTTTCTGTTTCCATAGCTGGTTCAAAATCATGAATCATCAAGGGAATTAATTTACTTTTACACATTATCCTTTTAGCTGTTTGGGATAGTGGGGGCGCGGGCAGAGGGGTTGAAGAGTCAGAAACATAAACTTTCAAAAAATGTTTAAAATTAGTATATTTATTGTCTCTACAGAAAGAACTATTTCTTTTCTGCTATGGAGATGTAAGGAAAAGTGATAAGCATAATTTGAATATGCTGGTTGAAATCTCAGCTCTGTGATTTTCATCTCTCAGCTCACATCCTAGCAGACGGATGCTGCCATCCCAAGCTTGCCAAGGACCGCCATGCTATTTGTGAAGCGGTTTGTTACCACCTGGTGTGCTTGGGTGTGCTATTGACATAAACGTTGCAAATTTTTATTTAAGACATGATGGGCATCATTTTTAAAAGAAGCAGTTCAATGTCTTTTGCTTGAATAGGCATGGGGAGAACATAGCTCAGACTAAGATTAGTCTGTTAAGTCTCAGCAAATGAAAATAAGTACCGTCCATGCCCTTTTAAAATGTTTGAGGCTACAATTAATTAGGCTGCATATTAGAAGACATTCCAATGTCCCTGTTAGCATGAAACAGCTTTATATGAGTTGCAGTGTAGCAGTCGTGACCTGACAGTTTCAAAGTTGATTGAAGAACAACTTTGGGGAACGACAGGCGAGGACAATGACTCATCATCTGCAGGATGGACTTCAAAGCCTAAAGGTGTTTTTATTTTTCTCTGGCTTCTGTGAGGCAATTAGGTGTGACAAACTTTATGAAAGCTGGTATTTTTATATAATGGGTTATGAGAGAACCGAGGCCTGTCATCCCAAACGTTGGTGGACAGATAGATGTCTTCATCCCAAAACAATCATCACTGCCGGTAATTAGTGGATAGATCATAGAAAAGGGTACTTTGCATCAATAATGTGGAAAACTTGGGTTAAAATGGGAGAGGAAGGGGTGCCAAGGCGTCCTTCTTATGTGTGTTCATCCAATCACGTGGATGCAAGTTGCTATGAATCTTTCTTTTGTAACAACTGAAATAAGAATTGCCTTCTGGAAGCATTTTAAAATTATTATTTTTTTTCTCCTGTCTGGAATTTAATCTTTCTTCACTTTTCAGTTTTGGTCCTTATGTGAATTAGCATTTCCCTAGCAAGTAAGACAGTAACAGTGGGCATATGTCAGGTGCCTGGGGAAGACTAAAAAAGTGCTCCTGAAAAGAAGCAGGAGAGTGTGGTGTGTAGGTCAGGAGCCACGGGACAAAGCTCACGCAGGCAGGTGAGTCTCAGCAGGCCCTGCAGCGTGTCGATGCAGTACCTCATCTGTTTGATATCGGCAGCTGCTTGGTTTCTGACATTGTTGACTCTGTTGTGAAAAACCACAAGAGAATGAAGTCTCTACTTGTAACCACATGAAGCTTAGCAGGATCATCTGAGCAGAATAGGCTTTGGCTGCCGCTCCTGTGGTTGCCGTAGCCAAATTCAGCTTTGTTACGATGAGCCCTTGGCTACTCCTCTTTGTCCTGAGCTGTTTACACTCTTGGAAAGCGAGAGTCAATTCCTGTCCTCCTTAATTGCCTTGCACCGCATGGTATCTTACTGGTTGTATTTGAAATGATTACTCATTTCTTCCTGTGCTGGTACTGCTTAATAGTGCAGGTGCCACCAGCACTGTCGTTTGCTGGGTGATGTCCCCACACGCCGTAAGAGGCTGTGTGCATCCCTGAGACGTTAGCCCCATGAGGAGACCGAAGTACCCATCTCTGGGATAAGCGTTCCCTGTCCTCAATCTGTTAGGCAGTGGAGCAAGGCACTTAACTCAGCGTTCATAAAAGCCCTTGTGCCGAGTGGAGGGTGCTTAGCATGGGCAGGAAGTGCTGAGGGGAGCACCGTGTCCACAGCTGTCCTTCTCCCAAGCCTGGCCGTGTCCCTGTGGCACTGAGAGCAGTGCTGTGGGAGAGGCGATTTACACAGTGAACCAGTGCCTGACTTTGGTGGCCAAAGCCATCTTGTCGTTTCTAGTCTAGTGTCGGCTAGGTTCGACTAGTTCTCTGTGGCCTTCAGTGTGGCCACTTGTCAAATCTCAGTAGCTAGAGCACTTAGCAGCTAAGGTTTGCTATTACACATGCTCACAGATACACTTATCCTGGTGGGCCAAGCAGCTCCACATCCATTTCAAGCCACCTGATGGTGAAGCCCTTAGAGGCCAAATCATATATGTGGGCTGAGAACAGGCCTACCACAGAAAAGAAATGCTGAGCTTGGTAGTCAAAGCAATTGTAATTCCAATGGGAGGAGACGAAAATGTTCACTGCTTCTTCTTCGGTAGCCCTGCTGCTTCTTTGGTAGCCCTGCTGCAGCAGTCATCAATAAAGGGAGAGCATGGTATTCTGTCGCTTCCTCAGCCTGAGTTCAGAGCTGCAGCCCTTGCACCGCAGCAAAGCTTGGTGTAGGGGCAACACCATGACTGGTCTGCTCCTCACCTGGATCATTGCATAGCCAATAACTCAAGGTTTCAGGGACCTGTCACTATGGGCCGCTGCTGAGGGCGCTCCTGAAGGACCAGGTGTGGGTGGTCCTAGCTTTCAGTACCAGCTCAGTGCAAAGACCTTGTGACCAGACCCTTAGCATGGGAAAGGACTAAGCAGACTAGCTACTGGGCTGAGGTCTCTCTGTGTTGCAGGAGTCAGGCCTTTGAGTTAACTCCAAACTGAGGAAGGAGCAAAACCGCATTTCCATATGCTGGTTTGTTTTCTGTGAAAGAATGAAGTGCCTCCAGAGCTAGATGGGGTTCTTGTGAACCTGGTTTTCAGTTAGCTACTTAAATTTCTTTGTACGTCTGAGCCGTACAAACAAAAAGGTACTATTGAGCTCATGTTAAAAATGGAGAACTGAAGAAGACCAGCCACAGGAGGAAGAGGACAAAGGGGATAAAGGTGATCTGGGTACTGTCCTCAGTCTGAAGCACATATGACTAATACACACAGGTCTTCAGATTCCTCGTCCAATGTGTTAATCTCATGATCATCTTTCCACTCCAGCTGCATGAATAGGTGTGCCCTAGCCATACCTCTTTCATCTGTTGCTAGGAGAACAGTAAATGGTTTCATGGTGTGCACGTTTTTCTCAGACTTGCAAACATTTCAAGGAGTAATATCATTTTAGATTGCATACAAAAAGGTTCCTCTGTTTCTGGGGTGTTTTGCATGTTCTTGTTTGTTCTTTTATTCATCTTTTCTGTTGCATTGCAGTCCAATAATAGGTCTTCCTTTTCTTACCCACTAGAAGCTGGAAACTTCTGTTGTACCCATGCCATATCAGGAAAGGCCAGGTCCGCTTGTATAGCGCTGGTTGTGCTTCCCGAACGTGCAGTGAATCATTGATTGTATTCTGCTCTGTAGGTTGACTCCTATGATGTGACTGTGGAAGAAGACCTTGGAGAAATTCAGCTAATAAAAATTGAGAAACGAAAATACTGGTACCAGGATGACTGGTACCTTAAGTATATCACTGTAAAAACGCCAGTGGGTGACTATTTGGAGTTCCCATGTTACCGTTGGATTACAGATGAAAAAGAGATTGTCCTTCGAGATGGAAGAGGTGAGTGCCATAAGAAACCTGATTTCCCGCAGAACATCCAGAATTCTTTCACCTCTCCTTCCCCTTTCCCCATTTACCTCCCAGTCTTCTCTCTCACATGGAGACCCACTGCCAGTCCCCTTCTGCACCCTAGGGAATGGGCTTTCCCTGCTGACTAGGACTGCTTTCTGAGCAGTTTGTTGAGCTGGGCACTGGCAGTTGAGTTGTGTATTTTGAGAAGCACATGCAAGGAAGAGTCCTTACACTGGCGTGTTACACTGGTCTTGAATTTGAAGGCAGACCCTAACGCCAAATTTTTGTCTGCTCAGCATCTCCATTGCTGGAAGCCCTTTTGGTCTAATTTGAATTAGTGTCCCATCTTTGTTTCATACTAAGCCCCTAAGTGGCCCATGATTAATTGCCTGTAAATAGTCTTGTTTTCTTGAGAGTGAAATAAAGTCACGAAGTAGGCTGCTCAGCAGGTGCAAGGACTGACTTGAAACAGCAGCTTCACTTTTCACCCCTTCTCTTTGCATGCTGCCGAGTCCAGTAGAAGGCAGGGTGAGATGGATATGATTGCGGCGAGTAGTGGTGACCAACTGAGAGAAGTCTTACGGCACTTCTGTGCTTTGTTCAGGGTGGCCTGTTGGACCTGAAACTTGTGTTTTAACTGTCTCTGACTACCTGCTTGCTGTGGTCAGGGTTGGGGCAGACATTTGTCACTGATGTTTGCTTGTTCCCCTCTGTGCTTCCTAGGATGGGTTGGCTGCTGTAGTGGTCTGCAGCACAAATGCCTTAAGACAGCTGAAACAATATATGAGGTGGTAGGAAATAAATGTTTGTCTTCCCATTAAGTTTTTGGCTACTCCTGGCTGAGGAATTTTGCACTGGAAGCCTTTTGTCCTATAATCACAACTATGTGTTAGTTCATTTTTCCTCTCCAGAAGGACTTTCCCTTTTTCCTAATTTGATTTATAACAACTGTGACACTTCCACGGAAAGCAGCTTTGCGTGGCTTTCACAGTCTGGTGAAGTAAAAGACGAAAGCAGGTGAAACCCTATGGGTAACTTGAACACAACCAGCTGGAAACTGTTAGCCCTATGTTATCAGTTGTGTTACCTCTGGTATTTCCAACTCCAAACCCCAAACAGCTATTTCGATGAAAATCCTGCTGGATTTATCTGCCTTCCCATTTGCGTATGTAAATTGAGTCACGTACCTTGCCCTTTCTCTGATCACTAAGGAAGTCTCTGTGTTATTTAACGGTGTAGTGAATACATGGTCAGAAGAGCAAGTTGTCTGGTAATGAAGCTTCTGTTTTTTCTTTCTGTTCTCATGATAAGAGGATATAATTATCACCCCAAGCTGACAGGGGAGAGCACAGATCAAGGAGAGATGATAGGAGATGTTTCCTGGAGGTGTCTTTTAGGAGAGAAGATTAGCTGGAACAATGTTGTGATTTCTCTTATTGATGAAAATTCCCTTAGGTACTGAAATGTAAAATTAATCCCCATGACTCTATTCAGACCATTTAATACTAGAGATGTACAGCAAGTGTCTACACTAGGAAGCCAGGTTTTATATACAGTTGAGACAGATGTTCCTAGCTTGAGATAATTGCCCCTCGGAGGCACCAAGTTAGGAGCTTATCTTCTTCCACGGGGACCTGTGTTTCTACTTGAGGTACTACATTGGATCGTGTAAGCATTTTCCACAGAAACTTTGTAAAGGTGTAGGCCAGAAGTTTGAAGGTTTGGAAACTTTGCTCTCCTTCTCAAGACCTGGGCAGTGATAGGTAGAGGAACCTCATAACCCTGTTTTCCTTCTTTCACAGCTAAGCTGCCCCGGGATGACAAGACCCAGATTCTCAAGCAGCACAGACGCAAAGAGCTCGAGACCCGTCAAAAAACGTACCGGTGAGTTTCCCATAGCTCCCAAGAAGGCCCAGGGCCCGTTCTCATCAGGTCAGAGTTTGGCAGAGTATGTTCAGATTATCATATTGCTCTAATTACTGGACTGATGAATAAGAGGAAGTATAAGTTACCATGTTGGCCATATATGTTTTTTACTTAGATGGAATTCACTCTAAGTGATGATCATCCTGGTGCAAGTGGCGTTATGAGATACTTGAGTCCCAGATAAGCCTATCTGGAAGGCTTAAGTGGGAATTCAGTGGTACAGTCTCTGTGTGGGTCCTCTGGCACACAGTTATGCTTTCAAGGAAAATTTGAAGGCAGATTTTATTTGTCTTTTACAAGTCGTACTCCAGTTTTGGAACATGATCTGAACGTGTCAGCTCTTACCAGAGCTCCTTGGCTGCTGCAGCAAGCTAGTTTTACTTGTTTCCTGCGCCGGGGTGTAGCGGAAGATCTGGCACTGTTTTAGTGGACTGCAATGTGCTATCAGAACACAGTGTGATATCCATCTTTATACTGTCATAGATGTTTTTTCCTAATCAAGGTCACAATGAGAAAATGCCGTCTTTTATCAATGGGTAACTCCAGAAGTCATTAGGCATTTCCTTTTCCTAGAGCCATACTCTCTGTTGAAATAACAAAAGTTTATTGCACTTGCATCTCCTTATTGTGAGAGTAAGGATCAGAAGGACAGAGGGTCCATTTAGAACTGATGGATGGAGGCTTGGTGTATCTGTTGTTGATATCATTTGACTAAGAAAGATGGGAAATGGAGCAGAGGAAATACAATTCGAAATGAGGTGTGGCAGTGGCACAAAATTTTATTTACGTATGCAAAAAGGAAGGCAAAACCGTTTGTAATTCCAGGGAAATAGCTATTTACAATTCCAATGCATAACTGATAACACACAATGCTGTCTGTGTGTGGCAGGCAATTTGGAAATACCATTGAAACGGTATTCTTTACAAATTGCCTTCTTTTGTTTTGAAGTAAAAATGGGGCACAGTGCAAGAACATACGTGGCAGAGAATGTGTGCCATGACCAGTAGGAATCAAGACTGCCTCTGTGTCTTGAAGATCTGCCTTTTGGAGGAACCTAAATATATGTCCGAGTACGTTTAGCTGCTGTATCTCATTTCTGCAAAAATGTAGCTCCAAGAATGAGTGTGCATTGGGCAGCTGTCTGTCTCTCTGTCCTCTCCCCTCCCAGTAAATTTGAAGCTACTGCCAATTTCAACCAAGTGTGACAAGTGTTTGGACATATCACAGATATTAAGTTAGTTCAAGTTTTGTGAAGGTAGGTGGCCAAGTAGATGCCTTCCATTGCATTTCAGGATTCTGTAGGGTACTGGTGGGTATTGGTGTGGTATAAGTCGCTATTTTTGGCCCAAATGAGTCTGCTGCAAATTTACTTTACAGAGTTGAGTCACAGAAGCAGTTGTAGGTAGACACAGCTCTCCTGCTGGTAAGGTTATGTGGTTAATCCAGCCTTTCTCGTTTTCTCAGCTGGAAGGAGTGGCATCCAGGCTTTCCGCTGAGCATCGACGCCCATTCTCACAGTGATCTGCCCCGTGACATCCAATTCGATAATGAGAAAGGAATTGACTTCATCCTGAACTACTCTAAAGCGTAAGTGTGTGTGGAACTTTAGGAGTTTTGCAAAATCTCTTTTGGGACAGGGTAAGGATCTGATCACCTTTTAGGTTTCATTGAAATCTCAAAATTGGATTCTTTTCTCCCAGCTGGATCCACGGTAAATTAAAGTAGGAAATAATTGAAGGGGGTTTGTGTTTTTGTTTTTTTAAATATCATTATTTTGTTGTGGGAACTGATTGAGCCTCTGCATTCTCATTAGAGGCCGTTTTGACTGTAGGCAGATGGAGGAGGCACTGGGAAAACCACAGGAAAAAGGACTATTGTCACCTGTTAACAGGCTTTTGATTTAGTTCTTGGAGTCGCCCCCTGGAGATACCTCTCTCCCCTGACTGTTTGCTGTAATTAAGCCTTTCAGTCACATACCGAAAGAAAATGGTATCGATGCACCCTTGAGACCCTGCTGAAGAAAAGTTGTTTTGAGCAGCCCACCAGTTAACATCTGAATGTAATCTGCCTGGGGCAACAAAGTCACTGTGCACCCACTTGCACCTGTCATGTCATTGAAAAAAAATGGAGTCCTGGCCACTGGATGAGCCTGAATAATGAATTCTGCAGAGCTCTTTGAAATAGTACAGGGTAATGAGGCAAACAGGACCTCTGGCCTGTGAGTCCCCTTCTGAGCTGTCTCACGTGCCCAGGTCACATCATATTATCTCAGATATCCCACCACACTATCAGATGGTTGGATAGTCTGAGATGAGAAAAGACTGGTCCACCCCCAATTTCTACATCTGTGATTCTGTTAATATGCTGGTCTCTTCATGTTTTGGAAAGGTGTTCCTCCTGTTATTTGGGTGATCAGACAGAGATTATGTCATCAAGCATACGCTGGTAAGAACTAGGGACTTTAACAGCCATACTGAGAAACTTGCAGCTTCTAATAGCAGTGAATACTTGCTTATCTGAGTCCATCTGGGGAACTGACAGTGACTGAAACCTTACATGTTAGAGCATTGTGGTGTTACGTTTATACAGCTGAATTTCACTGCCAACACAGAGTCAAATCCCATGGCTTGTTCTAAGAATCTACCTGCTTGTTTTCTAATTTGGAAGCTTCGAAGAACATGTATTTTTTTTCTGGATGTATTAGCCCTGCTGTAGATTTCTCCCTCCCTCCTCTCTCCTCCATACTAGGGTCTGGTTTTGATGCTTTGTAACATCAGCAGATCTTTTTTCTTTTTTTTTTTTAGCATAATAAATCTCCAGCAGATGTGAAGAGGGTGATGGGTGTGTTTCTGCAGCACATATGGCCTGGTGGACCTAGGTTTTTCAGAGCTAATTAGAATAAGGCAGCTGAATAGCTTTGAAGACCAGGGGTCTCTAGCTTTCTATCTCATGCAAACTAGGATGTTAGGAGAATGATGGAACAGGCTGTAGAGTGCGTGCTTTTGTAGCTTTTTAATGCGATACTAGCTGTTATACCAGAGAAATGGCAGTGGGGTCACACAAGGAGTTAGAATAATGGTATAAAAGACAGACAGATGCTTCCTGACCCCCAGGCTTACCCAATGGCACATGTATTGCCTCAACTTTGTATCTGTGTTTAGACTTCCAAAGAACCAAATCTCTCATCTTTAATACGAGCCAGAAGTTGAGGTCCCCTCTCACCTCATGAAATATCTTATTCCTCAAGCAGCCCTTTAGTATTCAGTGGATTCATAAAGCTTTAAGAAGTTTTAAAGAATCTGGGGCCTTGACCATAGGTCCTTGGACCCCTCGTCCAGATCGTTGATAAAGAGTTGGCAGTGGATAATTCTGTAAATTCACAGGATTAATTATGTGTAATTATGTGTGATAATCCCAAAGGTTTCTGGTGTTGATGTGACCTACACTACCTAGCAAACGGCAACCCTTACCCTAGTCTCTGTGTCAGAAACGCAGGCTTGCATAGATATTTTGCACCAGTGTTGCATTTGGGCAGATTAAGTTCTACAAGCAATGCTACCCTTTTTTCCTTGCTCTGGTCTCCGGTATGTGCCAGAGACATCTGAGAAGTACTCGATTTCTTGGGGAAAATAGGTTTTGGTTTTTTTTTATTAAGTCCTTTGGAAGCTTGTTCCAAGATAGGAAATGTGAAAGATTGCTTCCTTTAGGAAGTAATCTTTGAAACATCTCAGAATGAATGTATGCCTGGCATTCAGTGGGTCAAACCACATCAGGTTTGTGACTAGATCCCTGGCACTGTGCCTACTGCTTGGTTTGATCAGGCTAATAGCCCCAGGTAGGAAGAGGACCCTGGCCAGGAGAAGAGCAGTACATACTGGTTCATGTGTCTAGTGTTTCCTAATCTCAGAGCAGTTCTGAAGGAGGGCAGAGGCTCTACAGGTCCTTTAGTGGAGCTGCTGTCTGTTTAGGAATACTGGCTGGGCTGATCCTGGCTTGTGTTTGTTCTGACTTTGTGCAAATCACTCAATCTCTTTGTGTCACCATACCCCGTTCTGAACCGGCGCTAATAATGATCTTAGCACTCTCAGCTGATGCTAACTACTGGCGATGTGTGAAGCTTTTCTGATTATGGTTTTTATATGTCATAGCTCTTAAAGCACTGCTATTGTAGGCTGCTGCTAACAACTCTAGAATGGAGGTCAGTAAAAGCAATAGCAGGGACTGGTCCTTGAGATGCCTTTCAGGCTTCTGTGTAAAGGTACAGCCTGCAAATTTAATTCTGTAGGGTGACCAATCTTACATTCCACCACTGAAAAATTTATTGTATGTAGGTATATAAAAGGGTGGAAAAGAATGGGGAAGGGTACTGAGGAAGCTGGAGATTATTTTTTTTCAGAGAAGATTTGTTTTGTTTTATTTTTAGGATGGAGAATCTTTATGTCAACCGTTTCATGCACATGTTCCAGTCCTCCTGGAGTGACTTTGCAGACTTTGAGAGGATTTTTGTCAGAATCAGCAACACAATTTCCGGTGGGTTTATCAGCATTTGCTCATGTTTGCATCGTAGAATGACTAGTTGTCTCGTACATATCTGATTAGGATGGAAGTGGCTGACCTGCCCTTCTGCTCTCCCATGGTTTTTCATAAATAAACTGTTATCTTGGACTGCTGATCACACCAGTAGCCCGCAAGACCAAAAGGCAAAGCTAAACTTAAAATTACTGGGAACTGCTCAGTGACCTTGTCTATCCTGAGCTATACTGGAGGTCAGGCCATTTTGGGCATCATAGTCCCTTTTGGCTTTTAGAAACATATTTTCAGACATGTCACATAGGACAAATTTTCATAAGTATTTCCCATCTAAACGTAGAGATAGCTTAGTGGGAGCGCTTTTCAGAGCACATGAGCTCGTAAGGCATTTTTGAATCTTTGATCGTGTATCTCCCACTTCAGCCATCTAAATACGTGGAAAATCTCCAAAGAGGCACGTTTGGAAATGTTCGCCGCTAAAGGCAAGTGACTCCTCTGGCCACTTACACAGATCAGATCAAAGGCTGTTGCCTGACATCCCGGCCATATGCTCAGTCCTGGTTGCCCTGCTGCTAAGAGTCCTGGCTTCTTGACCCTGTCCTGACACAAGGAGGGTACCACGGCCTTGGTTCTGCTGTCAGAACCTCACCTGTAGCTCCCCTCAGTCAGTTCTCCTGGACCATTTGTGTCGATGCCATGGGGCAGCTCAAATGCTTTTCAATGGTAAATTGTTCCCAACAGGGGTCATTTTGACAGAACTTGTTTCAGGCATGAAAGTGCATGCTGGTGGGCCAGCAGATGTGGGGATGGGTTGCAAAGAGCTGGGAATGGCCTGGGAGCTGCAAATTCTTTACCTGGTCCTGCTGCAGCCAGGATGGGCTGTCAGACTACAATGCAAGGAACTGCGGTTCTTAATTGGAAATAAGTGAGAGTTATGGCATTTATCCAAAACGTCATCTCTTTTTGAAAATGTGTCAGAATTAGCTGTGCATACTGCATTAAATGTCCTGCTGTGCTTGTCATTTCGTACTTGCATCTTCTTACTAGAAGACAGAAATCCCTCCCTAAGAGCGAGAGTTTCACTTTTGTATTCACTGCTATTCAGTTTCTGCAGTATCGTTCATACTGTTAAAAACTCCATTGATGTAGTATTAAGATTAAGATGTCACAGACAAAATACTATTTTTGTTAACCCTTTTCAATATGGAAATCTTAGCAGTTACATAAAAGAATTGCAGACAGACATGGGTTTTGAAGTTCATGGTGTCCTTTCTGTAAAGCAGGGCTGGGAAGCCTTTGTTTTGTGAGCCAGACCCAACCTTCTACTATTGCCCGTGGTTACATTATTTTACTTTATTTTGCTGTATTATTGGATATGATAGATACACAGATACCATGAATTGGGTAGCATGTGGTTCTTCCAATGTGCGTGAACGGCCTGTTCAGACTCTGCAAAGGAAAATACTTTTCCCTCCTGCTCTGAAGTTTTGTTCCTCTTCAGGCTGCCTAAGGACCAGTTAACAGAAATGAGAGTAATTTCTGCAGTCTTGGATATAAAATAAAACACACGAGCTGGCCAGAGCTAATAAAAGCTAATTACAGCAATTTGTTACATTTAATAAGATTGCTTCCTAAAGTATTTTGAACAGAGGCATTAGATATAATCTACAATTAATTTCATTGATAACATTTCTACACTCATGAGGAAAGCTGCAATTCTGTCAGTTTTAAACGGTAAGCATCAGTCTCCATTATATTAATGCAATTCTGAATCTGCTCATTTGCAAGCCTTGGCAGAAACAGGGCTAATGGAGAAGGTGGTTCAAGGCATATTTCAGTCATCCCGTTCTGCCCAAGGTGATGAGTCATTTTTTGCTTGGTCTAGATTTCAGATACAGCTCCAGACTCAGTATGCAATTGACAGAGATGATGTAGATGTCGACTTTAAGTACACTTAACTTTTTTTCCACTCTGTTAGTAAGCTTTATGAGTTTTGAGACTTTTTTTTTTTTTAATTATCACTTCATTCCTTCAGGCCGATCTTTTTCATCCTTTCACTCTTTCTAGAAAAATAAACTGCTTTCAGAAAAAGTTCTGACTTGAGTGAAAATAGGTGACTGTGGAAAACTTTACTTGCTTAATTTTTCCCCTGAAGACACCAATGGGATTTTTAACGTTAATCATGTTTTTTCTGACTCTGAAATTATAGGCTGAAGTGGCAACATGACGTTATAAAGCAGAATGCCGCAATTGTGGAAAACATCCAGTAGTACTACATCTGTAATAGTAAAGAGATGGAGTACTCAAAACTAGCGTTTTATTAAGACGAGATAATAATCCGAGCTTGTATTAGCAACTGAAAAATAAACAGAGGGGAAAAAAAAAGTTAAACAAGCAAAACAACGAATGAGCAGTTTTACTGAGTCAAAGTCAAAACCCTTCCCAGGTGTCCCTCACCCAGCTCCAGCTAAGAGAACTGCTCCAGCCATTGCTGCTCTTTCCCTACCCACGTTGCTCTGTATTTCCCTTCCCCTGCCTGTGCCATATTTTTTTGACTCATCCCTCTGTACTGCGCACTCTGAGAATTTGAAGAGTGAGATTTAAAAATTTTGTGGAAGACCTGAGAAGGTGGTCTGCAGACAGAGAGAGCATTTTTCATAGGAGTGGAATATTTTACTCCTCATTGCTTCTGTACATGGAGAAACAAATTATTATCAATTTAATTCTTCTTAAAATTCTGTGGCACCTTTTGAATCCTTTTCTTGCTACTTTCTTTAGTTAAGTTGCAGTGCAGTATAACAAAGTGTGGGGAGGAAAGGAGGAATCCTACAATGCAGTAAGATATTGATGCAGTCCAGATATTGATGCTGCAGGTTTGTTTTTCCTTTAGAATACGTGATGCAGCACTGGAAGGAAGATTTTATGTTTGGCTACCAGTTCCTGAATGGATGCAATCCTGTGCTGATCCGGAGATGCACAGAGATACCCAAGAAGTTTCCCGTGACTATGGATATGGTAGAATGCAGTCTGGAGAGGAACCTGACCCTGGAGGAGGAAGTGAAGGTACGGCTCTGAGTGAGGTTGGACTTCATCTGTTCCTTCTCATATCCTTTAACCTCCAAACCCTCTTCTAAATGTCTTCAGTCACATATCCTGTCTTTAGGCTGTATTGTTGGTTATGGCAAAGCTCATTGTCTCTGCAGACTGGCCACACTTCTGTTGACTGTGTTCTCCTGTTGTCCTGGAGCTGCAGGTCATGCCTTTCTCCAGGTCCAGTGAAAGAAGTGTCATCAGGAGTTGAAGGGTCCTTTTTCAGTGGTTTCCTCTGAAAGGTTAGGGATTGACAGGACTGCCTCAGAGGGGAAAAGTGCCTCTCCCTTTCCTGGTAGGGTCTTACCCTGTTGTTAAGTGCAGAGTTAAACAGGCTAAAAAAGGGTTGTCAAGGGTGGTGCTTTTGTTTGTATGATGAGCGCGGGGGCTCTTCAGCTGGCAGTGTGAAACTTGTTTGCATCTTAGTGCCACTGCATGAATGCCAAATACGTAGTCGTAGTCGCTCTTTGCTGAAAGGCTTGCTATCAGACTCAGCAGAGTTTGTATAGAGGTGCTTGCTGTCTCAGTGGCATCGTCCCTAAGCCATCATGACCAAGGGTGGGCCAGTGGCCGCTCGTAACAACAGGGAACAAGCCAGCCTCTGGCCAAAACTTACCGACCTTTGTTACAGGCCTTGATGCTTGCAACTTCGTTAAAACACATCAACACGTCATGCTTTTTTTTTTTTTTTTTCACTCTAGCAAGGAAACATTTTCATTGTGGACTATGAGCTGCTGGATGGTGTGGATGCCAACAAAACAGACCCGTGCACAATACAGTACTTGGCTGCACCCATCTGTCTGCTGTATAAGAATCTGGAGAATAAAATTGTACCCATTGCAATCCAGGTGGGCTTACTGTCAGGGTCTTTAAAAGGACACATTGCTTGTTGTCTCATCTTAAACATGAACGATTTGGGGTTTTGTGTTCTTTTTTATGTCTTTCAGCTTGGCCAAAAGCCTGGGCCAGACAATCCCATATTCCTTCCTTCAGATGCCACATGTGACTGGCTGCTAGCTAAAATTTGGGTTCGCTCATCTGATTTTCACATCCACCAGACAGTCACCCATCTCTTACGGACACACTTAGTCTCAGAGGTGTTCAGCATAGCTATGTTCCGGCAGCTGCCTGCTGTACATCCCCTCTTCAAGGTTGGTTCTTGCATGAAGGGAGGTTGTCACATTAGTTTGACAAACCGAAAGAAGTCCTGGCGATAGCTCAGCTGAGATAGTTTGGCTGGCTGCCCTGCAAGGCGACATACAGCTCAGCCACCAGGACTTCCAGGACTCCAGACTTTACACCTGGTTGCTGGTGTAAAGAGAAAATGCTTTTTTTCATTGTTTGTCCTGTTTCACAGCTCTTGGTGCCACATATGCGGTTCACAATAGCCATCAATACCAAAGCCCGAGAACAGCTTATCTGTGAATGTGGCCTTTTTGACAAGGTAAGTAATCCCCTTCGCAAATCTTCATTATTCTTCATGGTTCCGTATGTGTTTTCATCCTTTAACCATCACAGATTGCCTTGTTTCTTGGCCTTTCTACTAAAGGGCAAACGTAACTAATAGCACGTGAGAAGCTGGCACACAGAACTGATGCCTTGTTGTGCTAAAGGTTTTATCTTTTACCTCTAAGTAGCCAATTCAAAACTGAATTCTCGTCATTAGAGAGTCAGGATCTCATTTACTCATAGCTGATGTGGCTTTAGGGTATGAATATAGGAGTGCGAGGTAACATGATATGCACGTACATCCCTGCACATCTATACATGCAGTTAACTCCCCAGTTTCTTCTAAGCACTCGGTTATTCATTTTGGGATGGGCTAGTGAGCAAAAGAATTTGTGATTGCAAAAGAGAAATTTGCATCAGAGAAAGATGTGTAGATAAGATAGATTTCTAAGCCCACAAATAGTGGGTGTAGATTCCAGCCTGTCTTCTTGAATTACCATAAACAGCAGATCTGCTAGGATCAAAACTCAGCTTCATCTGAGTCAGTGAAACATAGCTGTATATCATGGGCTGCGGTGCAGCTTTTAGGTCAAATCCGAACATCTAAATCTGACTGCATTGGTATTTGACCCAGCTCTTCCCGCCTTGGCTCCCTCAGGAGTGGCATGCTACATCTAGGAACCACAACAGGTGGTCATGCAGCGGTCTTTATGACAACATGCTAGCAGCAAATGGGGAGTCTGGGGAGGTTTCAGAAGTTCTGCCAAAGAGGGAACCTGTGTTTCAGGACGACTCGGTCCCCCTTACACCTCTGGCACCAGACCAAAACCAGCTTCCATGCTCCAGAGTTTTTCACCCAAGGAGAAAAGAGAGGTTCCTTGTCTTCCATACTCCACTGCTGACTGTGGAGACCTGGCAGGCAGTCCCATCCCTTTGAACAGAACCAGAATGTCCATACCCCGTGCATGGGGGATGAGTGTGTGGCTGAGACCTGCCAGTGGGGATCCTGGAGTTCCAGAATTTGTTGGTTCTAATGTAGATGAACAGTCAGCCAGAGGACAATCAGTGTAAGCTGACCACTGCTACACCACCAGCATCATGTGCTAGAAAAGCAACATTTGGGAGGTTTTGTGCAGTGATTACCTAAAGAGTTTTGCAGGGCTGTTTGTCGTGGACACGCTGTGTTTTCCAAACGTAACCTATACTGACATCCTGGCCAGCCCTCATCAGTAACCGCACAGCAGGGATAGATCTCCTGGCTTAAATTCCAGGGTGGCTAATGGTAACCTGCATCCCTAAACACTTTTTCCTAAACAACTCTGTAGCCGCACTGGGTGGTTTGGCAGAAGCCCTGTTCCAACACATTGCTGGCTGCCTTCCTTCTCACGCGCACGCTGGTTCTGGAGCATAGGGCTAGCAGAAAGTGCTTTGGGTTCGATACTTCGGTGTTGCAGTACTTTATTACTGTATTCCATTATAAACAGGTGCTGTACCTATGGAGAAAATGCCAATATTAACAGTGATTCATGGGAGAGGTGTGAAATCTATGAAGTTGAGGTGCACAGTTGCAGTAGAACTCTGGTTTTGTACTTGTTTGTGTGGAGATGTGGTTTTCTCATTGAAAAACAGATTCACCAACATTTTGAATACCATCTCTTGCGAATTTGGAAAGCCAGTCTCAGCACAAAGTGAACATAATCTCCTACTGTTCTTGTCTCGCCGTTCTTCCTGCAGGCAAATGCTACAGGTGGAGGAGGACATGTGCAAATGGTGCAGAAAGCAATGAAGGATCTGACTTACAAGTCCCTCTGCTTCCCAGAGGAGATCAAAGCTAAAGGGATGGACAGCAAAGAGGATATCCCTTATTACTATTACCGGGATGATGGCATTAAAGTCTGGGAGGCTGTAAAGAGGTAAGACACCATAGTTCTAGAAATGGCTAATAAAGTCATGGTCAGAGAGGCACGACTTCATTTTCCTGCTGCTCACTGCTTTTCATCACAGCCTTGTGAAAAGCACCTGGGATGTTGGGTCACGCGGTGCCTTTTCCATCCAGTGCATCTCAACTGGGGAAAAATATATAGTCAAGCACATCCCCTTGAAAGACTGTTAATTCCTGCTTTTTTTCAGCCCTGTTTTCTTGCGTTCTGTATTTCAGAGCCTCCTTTATAAGCATCTGCTCTTCTATAGGATTTCACAGAGTTTAGTGAGTTGGAATTTAGCCCTGCAAAGGGAATTTAATTAGCTTTTTTTTTTTAGCTATGCACAAACCAAGAGAGAGAATCCAGCTTTCTGAGCCAGCCACGTGAGCTCATCAAGGTTCTTGTGGAGTGGAAATGTAAGCTTGGCTTGCATGAGTGTTGTGTTTTGAAACTCAATAAATTAGGCATTAACTGCTTTGAGCAAAGCCTTTCTTAAAATACCTTGAAGTTGCAAGGCCCAAGTTTTGTCAGGAAGGGCAGCAATTCTGAGTCAGGAGAGGTGCAGCAAGGCTGTTCAACCATACAAATGCGGCTCCTTTTCAGAGAGGAGACACTGCCTCAGAATGGAATGATTCATATGGTTTTTATTCTACAGTGGCATTCCATTTAACAAACAACATATTTTTGCATGGCATAAATTGCTTACTAAATATGCAGCTGTTTCTGGTCACATGGCTTTTGAAAAGCACGTTCATTAAAAATCAGATCTTTTGTGTACACAAAGTAGGGGGTTTATAATGCAAGTGTAATGGTTAAAATGTTGGGTACATTTTTGTCTCCCGTGTTTTCTCGATGTTTTAGCAAGGGGTTATCTTGCAATATTTCCTGCAATTGTTAGCACCCATTTGAGAGAAAAGGAAGTTATAACTTTTCTGTGGTTGTTTTCTTGATGCAGTCCAGTTTTCTGTCCCTCTTCTCTTTCCTATGTTTTCTTTGCTGATTGAGATATGCCTTTTCAAATACCAGATAGTACTGACTCAACTCCATTTAGTTTGACTGTTTGTGGGTGTTAACCTAGCTGGAGGAAGATGTTACGCTGCCTCAGACTTGGCTGAGAGATGCTTCCTGTGTAATTTGGGTTAGAAATGCTGTGGGCAGTACCTTTTTGAGCGTGTGGTATCCTCACCCATGAACCCACAGTCATGCACATGTCTAGTCACCGCGCATCTCCTACACTCTGCAGGGGTGTTGGTCTCCACTCTTTTGATGAAATAACTTCAATCCCCAGCATTGCTTCCCATGTGGTAGGTGGCCTAGGCTTAAGAAAGCTGGTAAGGTTGTCCCTGTAGAAACAATGAGGCTCACACGGCAAATTCTTAAACCCTCCTCTAATACTCAGCTTCTTATTTCTCGTCTAACTGCAGATATTCCAACCCAAAGATATTCCAACCCAAAAGGCCTCATCCACGCTTTATATACTAATTTATATTTGCACAGAAGGGGGTCTGAAATACTGCTGTTGTGTAAGAGGAAGATTACCTTCTGTATGCATTTGGTACAGGTGCCAGGTGGTGGAGGCTGAGCTTGTGCAGGGCAGCTTTATCTCTGCATGTCGCAGGATTTTTCTTTTCCTTTGGCTTCCTCTGGAAGCCAAAATTACTTAAACTCGTGGTGTTTTTGCAGTCGTTTGCCTCAATAACAACTCTTGACTTGGTTGGTTAATAGAAACCACATTAACTCATTTGTAAAGGTCTCCAAATTGCAAAAAATTTATAGCTTGTTAGGGGAGAAATTTGTATTGGGTAACAATTCTTAATCCCATCAGTCAGCTTCCGCAGTCAAATGTTTCACCCTATGGGTTGTTGTCAAAATATTTAGCAAGAGATTACAGGTACCTGCAGAGCTAACAGAATATCTCAGCATAGCTCAGTTAACCAGTCATTCAGTCATGAAATGCAAATCTTCAGGAAACCAGGCTCACCTATTTTTACTGCTTTCAGAACAATTTTTGTTATCTTAGTGTTTTAAGAGCCTTTCTTTCCGAGATGAGTTAGCCCGGGAAGCTTTTACAGAAAGAGGGATTTTGAGAAGAGGAACTGAACAGGGAGGAGATGTCTGCTGTAGGCAGTGCATGCAGGAGAAAGCTCTAGACGTCTTCTCCCCAGGAGAAGTTTCCTGGGCCACCCCCACTGGGGAGTGTGCCGCTTGGGTTTTGTGAAAAGGATGTGCGGTAGGAAGGGATCAACTATTTGAATGGTATTCAGGAGCATCCCACGTGCAGGGGATGGTGCCGGTATCACAGTTTAGGAACCTTTGTTCCTAGTGTGAGAGTCATGTGGATATGCCAGAGGGAGTCCATATTGAGTGAAGCTGTGATGACAGAGGTATGGGCAGGAGCAAAGCCCCAAATAAGAGAACAAAGCACACAGGACTATTCAGGGGATGCAGTGTGGTCCAGCATTTTTTTTGGTGGGGGAGGAAGTGATTCAGCAATGAATCAAAGTTGCCTCTGTGCGTTCCTGCTGCTTGTGGGAAGAAGGTAGGAGGGTGCTGAGACCTTGCCCTTCTTTTGTCCCCCCTGCAGCATCTGCCTCCTCTGCAAGGTCAGAAGGTCTTCAGGGAATGGCAGGCTTGCTTTTTTCTTTTTTTTTTTGTCTTGTTCATTTGTTTCCATGTCTGCAGTTTTGCAGAGGATGTGATTCACATCTACTATGAGAGCGACGAGGTGGTGTGTGAGGATGTGGAGCTCCAAGCCTTCGTCAAAGACATTTACGTTTATGGGATGAGGGGTGTGAAGACCTCAGGTAAGGTCTCATGGCCTAGCCAGGCCTGAAGCTTGTCGAGTCCCTGCTGACAGCAATGCTGCATGCGCAGCGTGCCTTGAACTGTTGGAGACCCTCTCTCTTCTTGGCCCAAAGATGCTCAGTTTTATGGGTTGGACCCTGGATTAGGCCCTCCCTCCCTCAGGAGATGACTTCCTCCTTTGCCACAGATTCTCACCATGAGCTTGGACAACTCATGTAATCTCTCTGTACACTGGGGATTGGTCCTTTGATCATCTCTGCTCATGCCTTAAGCATTAGGGGAGGGGCTGTCTGTGTGTGCTGTTAGAACCACCACGCAGACTGATAGGAATCACAAGGAGCAACGAGACCCCCTTGAATCCTTTCCTCCAAACCTTGCAACAAGTAAGAACCTCTCCAGGAGTATCTTGCTGCCGTTCAGCTTTTGTTCAGCTTCTGTGTCGTTGAGCTGTTCTGCTCTCTTCAGCAGAAGATACTCATAATTCTTTCTAAGAAATACTTTCCTTTGCTCTGTCTCCTCTTGCTCTCTCTTGTTTCTTGTGAACCATTACTTGGCTGTGAGCGCTCTCTCCCATAACATGGTTCTGTTCTCCCACCTGAGTTAACACTCTCCTGCCTTTCCCTAAATGTGTTTTTTTTCTTCCACTCATGTTTTGTCCAAGCAGGTTTTCAGGAATTTATACAGGTGGATGGGGATTCTTCATACTGTCCTGAATGATTTACATCTGGAAGCACTTGTTGGCCAGTGATCTGAGGCAGATGGCTTCAGCACTGCATGCTCACATGTTAGTGTGTGAGACCTCCAGGCAAAACTGTGATGTTTCCACTCATTACCAGTATGTGCTAGTGTGTAACAGCCTTCTGGGCTCCAGCTGCATGGACAAGCGAAGGATTGGGGGACACCTACTTGCTGTAATTTTTGCTTGTCTAGTTGTCTCTTTGGAAAAGCTTAGACACGGCCTGCTAGTAGGGACTTCATGCTTGACCTAAACATCTTGATATGGGACAAGTACTGAGCCTTTCCAGGGCTACAGCTAGGGTGGGATGCTACAAGCACCACTGGTGACAGGACTGCCGCTACAGGTGGGAAACCTACCAGGCCTGCAGCATCCCTGTCTGCACTGCTGCCACTCCAAGGGCTGGGGCAGAGGGCAGGGGGACTTTGCTGGGTCTGTAAAGAATGGAAGGAGGATAAATGGGGGAGGCTTTTGCAACCAAGGCTCCCCCTCCAGTCTCCGTTCCTGCCCTGGGAGGGCTGCTCTGCCTGGGAGCATGCCAAGCCCCTTTAAAGATGGGTACAGTGTGCTTAGGGTAGCAAGACACAGGAGGGGATGGTGTACCCTCTCTTTTATGGG
Source organism: Larus michahellis (assembly GCF_964199755.1). Lineage (NCBI taxonomy): Eukaryota > Metazoa > Chordata > Aves > Charadriiformes > Laridae > Larus > Larus michahellis. Next base: position 52,313,638 of record NC_133901.1, on the reverse strand, counting down.
CTTAGTGGATGGCCAGAGCTACCATGTGCCTCTTCCCACTCCCAGGTTGAGTTCACAACTGCATCAGGTTGGTGGTGGAGATGTGAAGCAGCTGGCACAGGCAGCCTGAGCATGGGCAGCTCGCCCCAGGGTACTGACACGTCTCTAGGTGTCCTGGAACCTGTGGTCACATTGGGCTGGGACAGGAACTAGAGCACAGGACTGTGATGTAGTGGGGACAGGAGAGATACAGGCTTGGGGATGCTTTGGTAGCAAAAGATTTCCCTAGTCCCTGACTATTCCCTCCTTTCTTTATGTAGCTCTGTTTGATTATTCCACTTCAAAGACAGCTTGATGCAACTTTTTCTGTTCCTCATTCTCTTGTTTCTCTTCCAGAACTTCTTGTTTCCTCACTTCCCGTTTCAGCAAATAAGTTCTCCCTGCACTTTTTCTCGCAGTACACTTGATTGCTGAGCCTCGGACCTTTATAAATACAAGCACATGGTCATTTGCTCCTTGGCATGAACCTTCCCTGCTTGCACTGCAGACTGAAGAAAAAGGGAGCATCTGAGGCCCCTGCCGTGTGGACTCTCTGGGTTCCTTACTGCAGGGTATGTAGGGTGAGAGGACAGGGATATAGTATTTTTTAAAGGTGTAATTATAATTTGCCTTTCCCTTAAGGAACACCACATACAGTGCAAACAGTGGTGATGGCTGACAAACCTGCATGAAGTAAGGCAGGGTCAATCTGGATTGGTGGCTGCACAGCCAAGACACAAAGAGGATGAGTAACTCCTGTTAGACCACACAGCAAGATTCAGAAAGAGAACGCCCTGCTCTTCAGTGACTGCCGCATGGTCCTCTAACTCATGCCTTTTGAATAGCTGATTACTGCTGGGTAGCTGGGTTACTTCATAGCTGGGTTACTTAAGCTTTTCTTCTCCCTCGTTTAGGATTTCCTAAGGCGATCAGGACACGAGAGAAGCTAGCAGAATATCTCACGGTGATAATATTCACCACATCGGCCCAGCATGCGGCTGTGAATTTTGGTCAGGTAGGAATTTCTGGGAAGACTGTTCTTCTTTCTGGGCTGGGAGATGTATCTACCAGAGCAAGGTCTGAGAAATGTTTTTTAGTAGATGTATAGACATTACATTACTCCTTCTGGTCAAAATAACTGCAGACCCATCTTCAAATCCCCATGAAGGCCGTGGAAACAGAATTCTTTTGGAAGCCGAGAAAGGTATTTTGAGTCCTAAATAGGTACCAAAGCTCAAATTTGGGGGTTCTAGCTTGTATATTTCAGTTTTAATGATTTTATTATGGGGAATAATGTTTTTAAGCGTTTAAATGGCTTGCTAAGACCCCTTTTAGAAATGGAGAAGGGTTCAGGTGCACAGTCTAGCTACCATGCCTTCCAGACACCACGTGAACTGCCTGGGTACGTGCTGGCAGTCTGTGGCACATTCTGCAATGAAACACAGTGAGTTATGCTGGGTGGCTTTGCTTTGCGTTTGCTGTGAGTGCAGTCCCGGGTAGCTACTGTGGGTTGCTGTTGTAGGCTGTGCTAATTTGGCAGCATGCCTGCGCGGAAGCAGCATACATCCCATTTTCAGATGTGGCTTAGGGAACTTGCTGCCTGCAGACGCCATCTGTCTTTGAGTTGGTGCAGCTGGCTGTTTGCAGCAGCTCAGTCCCAGCAGTAGAGCAATCTAGCTGGCCTGATGGAGCATTTCCCAAGGGTCCTGAGTTAACTGGTTGAAAGCTGCCATGCACGTCTGCAGGACCTCCACTTCTACTTGCTGCAGCAGCACAGACAAGCGTCTACAAGGTAAAGTCTCATTGAAGTCAGTGGGACACGAGTCCAGATCCTCAGTGATACCTAGGTACTTAACTCCCACTGACATACAGAGAAATTTGAAGGGGAACGTATGTGAGGATCAAGGCTTTGGTCATGTGTGGTCAAGTTTTCAAAAGCACCAATGTGCTTAATATTCCCAGTGCATGGGAAGGGCATTGCTGCTTGTTTTTTGAGTTTGTGAGACAACTGGCAACTTGAGCTTCCTCTGTGAAGTTTAACGAGTCATGTGCTGATAGCCTGTGTTATCCCTGCCTGCCTTTACTCTGACATATATCCACCCTGAAACTATAGTAACAGCCTGCCTTTCAAATGCTGTTTCTTCCAATATCAAGGCATTTTGGAAAGCAGACTTCACAGCCAGAAGCAAATCTCTTTGTCAGCCTATATTGCACAGAGCTCCTTCACTGAGTGGGTGGTTGGTCACTGGAACAGGCTCCCCAGGGAAGTCGTCACAGTGCCAAGCCTGTCAGAGTTCAAGGAGCATCTAGAGATGCTCTTAGTCATATAGTTTAGTTTTAGGTAGTCCTATGAGGAGCACGGAGTTGAATTTGATGATCATTATGGGTCCCTTCCAACTTGAGATATTCTATGGTTCTATGAGATTTTTTTTGGCACGTGTTCTGGCTTCAGGCCTGAATGATCTCACAGATAAGCAGGGAGACCATCTTTCCTATGGTAATTATTTCCAAACACATCCCATATCGCTCTCCATATTGATCATTCTGTCCACCCCTGCAGCTCAGGAGCCCTGGAGCAGGTCTAGAGCTAGATGTCAAATGAACCCATACTATTCCTGTGCCACGTCCATGACCAGGGAACTCCGTGACTGTTCACTTCTAACCTGTCATTACAAGTGATTGAGACATCTCCCAGCCTTCCCCTCAGGAAATCCTGTCTGTTAAAGTACCACTAAGAAACCATATCTTAATGTTGCCCAGGCTACCAGTGTTCAGCAGAGGGCCTTCAGAGAATGAGAAGGGGAATCTGGCATGCAGAGGATATTCAGCCCATCAGCAAAAGGGTCTTCAGCCATGGGAAAAAATGGCAGAGAGGGAGGGCTGAGGGTAGGAGGACATGGCTATGCCCTGGAGAGAACAGATTGAGCACGGCGTAAGCATAGCACACAGCTGAAAGGGGACTTTCCCTCAGGCAAGGCAGAGGTAATGAGTGAGGGTAATGAAAAAGTTCTCGGAAAGGAAAAGGCTATGATAAGTGCAACATCTCAGATGGTGGCGAAACTCAAGGTCATATTTGAGGCAAAGTGAGACATCACCATCCCACAACGTTGAAGTAGGCCAGAAGCGATTCTGATTTCCCAGTCTGGTGTTCACCATGGCCACATCCACATGCCATAGTCCATGATGCACCAGCATCTTTGCATCTCTTACAGCCTGACCAAAGTACTGTGGGCATGTTCTTTGAGGAAATTTTGCAGAAAAGAGCAACTGGAAGAAAGGAGATGTTATGAATTATATGGTTTTTATCAAAGGTCTCCTCAGATTGTCAGAAGAGATCTTTGTTTAATAAAATAGCGAAGTCCTTAGCCTGGCTGGTGAATGTGGGCTGTATGGCACATGCCTGTGGTTAGCAGAATAACTGCTCCCATTAAGGCAGCCCAACTCTCTCCCTTGTGAGATCCTGAGAAAGATGTTGGAGTTTTCCTTATCTCCTTCATTCCTTCTCTAGAGCATCTCTCTGTCCTTTAGTTAGTATCTTCCCTTTCTGAGAGGCTCATATTACAGAAGCAAACTCCCTGCTGTCAAGACTCCTGATTTTCTTGGTGGTGTTCCTAAATACTGGCCACTGTAATTTTTCACTGTGCTGTCTTGCTTTGTTGAGCAGTATGACTGGTGTTCCTGGATTCCCAATGCCCCACCAACAATGCGCCGCCCTCCTCCAACAGAAAAGGGGACAGTCACCATCGAGCAAATTGTCGAGAGTCTGCCAGACAGGGGCCGTTCTTGTTGGCATCTTGGAGCTGTCTGGGCCTTGAGCCAATTCCAGGACAATGAAGTAAGTCAACCTCCCTTCTCTAGGTGGTGGAGATGTAGGTGAGACCACAACGGCCATGGCAAGACTGCACAGACTCATGAGATTATAGTGCTGCTCTGTGCTTGACTGGACGGTGTTTGCCTTTCTGTGGAGATGTATCCATGGTGTGAGTTTGCCCAGACACAAACCAGCTCTGAGAAAGAAGTCATATTTTTACTCTGAGGCTGTGTTTCAGCCAAAATGAAAGTTTCTAACCTCAAGTATGTCATTGCTGAGTAAGCATACTGGTGTGGGAGGAAGAGGGCTGCACAGGCACAAGGATTTTCTCCACTTCTTGCCCCAGCAGTGCTAGTGGATAAACTACAACACCACCGTGTCCCCACGTCCTGTCCCTTTGCAAAATCTGCCCCAGTGCCACGTGCACTATGATTGTGGCTTGTGCCTGGCTGGCGTGCAAAGCAAACAAAACAAGCCTACAGGATGCTTTGCGAGCATGGTCCATAGCCATTTCCCTCATGTAAAATGAAGTCGTAGGTACTTGGTTGTCTCACCCAAGGGCTTAGTCTAGAGGATGTGTTTTGAAATCCTTAAATGGAAGACGATGGACAGAGAGTACTTCTGAAGTTTCTTCTCTGAAGAAGGAAGCAGATTTCAGCTGACAAGCTAGTAGTATGGGTGGTATCATGGGAAATAGTTACCTAAAGTAGGTAATATGCCAGCATGCATATTGGTATTCAGGGCACTCTTAAAGTCCAAGCTGACTAAAGCAACTGTCAGGTTGAACTTTGAAGAAGAGTTTTAAGTCAACAGAAACTTCAGCTGTCACTGAAAGACGGAGTCATCTTCATTTTTCATCCCTGGCTGTTCATTCACCTCCCATGCTGTCCTTTTCTTTAGCAGCACAAATCTTTGTGTGGCTACGCAGATAGCTGGCTTGAGAAGCTGATCTGGCTGACCGCTAGCCTGAAAAAAAGTGCTTATTTTTCAGTGGATTGGCTCCCAGCAGGTGGAGGAGGTGCCACATAGACACTTGAACCAGCACTGCAGAAAGATGCAGGGATGAAATGAAGCAGCTTACAGTGGAGGGAGGATGGGACAGCATCTTTCATTGGCAGTGCCAATGTAGGCTAGCTTAAATATTGATAGTACTATTTTAATAGTAGCATTTGTGAGGCTCTGGGTGTTGTTCCGCTGAATGACATAATGTTGAAACAGAATAGCCTTTGCTTTCTCAATGCGCAATTTCTTGATGTTTTTCAATTAGCTGTTTCTGGGCATGTACCCAGATGAACACTTTGTGGAGAAGCCAGTGAAAGAGGCTATGGCAAAATTCCGCAAGAATCTGGATGAAATCGTCAACGCCATCACCGAGCGCAACAAGAACAAAAAGCTTCCTTACTACTACCTTTCCCCAGATCGCATTCCCAACAGTGTTGCTGTTTGAGCAGAAACCCAGGAGAGTTTGGAGGCGTGTAAAGCTAATGATGCTTTCCTGTTACATATGCTTCTTGTCAATGAACTTTCAGAAATGGATAAAATAAGAAACCACCCTCTCCATCAGAGCGACCCATAGTCTGTTTGGACTTTCAAGACAAATTTGATTATGACTGATCTTGCAAAGACTAGCAGACAACCCTCTAGGTCAACTTTGTTACAAGTTTGTTTTTCCAAGATTGCTTAATTAATCTTAGAATCAATATCCATGTTTCTGTTAGCTTGCTTTCTCCTGGTCAAAACAGTATAATCACAGATTCACTTATCTTATTCAATGAAAATAGCTTCACGAGCAATAAGCGAATCATATCTTTAATATCCTTCCTATTTTTAATAGGTGATACTGGTAACATATAAAAATATAAACTTTGAAGCCTATGTATTGTTTTTAATCTGATTAGAACAAATGTTAAATATTTTCACTGCAACTGTGAATGTCCTAATCAGGATGAAGGTAGAAGCAGGACGTTTTCTTAACATAGTTGATGGGTTTTTGTCACTTTCTTACCAACTTCATGTGAAATGATGTAGCCTGATTCACAGGAGATGAAAATTTTGTACCTACATAAACCTATATATTTTCTACATAAAACTAGCAAGGTTTGTTTTAGCCTTTGCCAGTAGAGTTTGATGTCTTTCATATGTACGGACAAATGTTTTGCTTAGCACAATGGCAATGAGTACAGACCTAGCAGTGCTTATGCTCGATTTCTGTTTCATTGCTGAGTCTGATGGTTTTTGTGTATAGTTTCCTTTGTTTTGTGGGGGATGAAGAAGCTACTTTGTATAATGATAAAAGTTGTGGAGAATGGTTCATTGACAGCTTATAAGAGAAGTCTTCAGATTTGGCCAATTAAGCATAATTGGCATGTTCCGCCTTAGCTAGAAACAACTGAATTTTGTCTGTTTTGTTTAGAGGTGATTAAGTGCAAGTACTTGGGCTTTGGTTAAGGGGGAGAGAGTTTTGGTTTATTTCCCCTAGAATTTGTTCCTTGTACTAGCTTCACCAGCCTACAGTGTGTTTTCTCAACAGCTAAGAAAGCGTCTTATGCTAATAAAACAAAACTGAACAAGGATATGTATCTAGCTTTTATTTCTTAACTCGATATCTAACGCTATATGTCATGAAAACCTTGTAGGAAGAAGCACAATGTGCTCTGTAGAGAAATGAAGCTCCTGCACTTTGAGAAATATAGTTATTTCTGTCATTCATGTATGATTTGGAAAAGGGTCCTACTAAAATATACACCCTTTCTGGTTCATATGAAACACAGGCATGGAAGCACAACTAATTTTAGACCCTTTACAGCAGCCTGATTCCCTTTTTCTTCCCCCGGCTAAAGAGTTTCGTCAAAAATGTGGAAGGTAAGACCACTTCCTGTTATTGAGGAAGTACCTTTAAGACGCGTGCATCTTCCTTTTACTGCAGCCCGTGAGAAGTGATGACTGTAGGAGCCGAGGCATACAATTATGTAGTGACACTGGAATAGGACAAGGGAATCGGAGACTATAACGTGAGCCACAAAAAAAAAAAAAAAAAGAAAGAAAATAGGTGCAAAAAATGCAATAAGCTGATGCAGTATATCCCGTGTGCGAGCCCTAACTCTTGTTCTTCACCTGGATTACAGCGAATGTCCTCTTGCTTCAGCTTTCATATGGTAATGATCTGCATAGTCATGCATCAGTCCAGAAAATGAAATATGGGAAGAGAGGCTGATGCCTGTTTTCTTGCGTCTGCTCCCTCTGCTCTAGCCTGTGGACCTGAGATACAAGTAGGATTGGTGGAGGTTTGGGAAATTGACTGTGCAGCTTTCAAGGCCGATATTAACAGGCTGATTCAACTGCAGGAGAGGCTGTGGAAAGAGGTAGGGAGGTTAAAAGTAACACTGGCACCAGAAAGGAAGCAAATACATGCAAATAGTAAAGTCCTTACTCTTCCTGGGGGTCTGGATACACATGCTGCTGTCCCGCTCCCTGCTCCCTCTTCAGAGAGTGACTTTCCACCAGAGAGTCACCTTCCCGTGCATGGGCCATGGGTTCCTCCCATACATCCTTAGCCATGACTTGCACAGAGGTATCTCCTAAGTCATGCTACTAAGGTACAGTGTCCACTCGTAGAATCACTCCTAGATGGAAACGGAAGGATCAGCTCTCTCTGAAGTGGGTCATGCACTCATCTTTGTCGTAGATATTGCCGTTCAATGTGCATTGTCCAATGTCTAATGGGGTTTGACAGTCAATGGCATGTGTCTTGGCTGGATGGCTCTTGCTGATGGCCAGTGGAAGGGAATTTAGCATCTCTTCCAACTCAGGCTTCCTTGCTGTCTTTTCCAGTTGCAGTGATTCTCAATCAGCTGGAAGATGGAACCAGGAGATGTCCCCTCCAGAAAGTTCTGGCGGTAACTCAGGAGACTCTGATATCTCAGCCCTTCCTCCTGGCATTTGATTATAGGAGAGGGCTCTCCAGCTGTAAAACACCATTAATGCTCATGAGAAAGGAATGGGGAAGGGTTGTCCTAAAGGACTGTCACAAGTAGAGGAGAGACCCTAATATTTTCTCCCCAAGCAGATTCCTTAAGGAGAAAAGGAAGCCTTGAGATGGAGAGAGACCATCAACGAGGGGACAAGGCAGGTATTTCCCTGCTGAAGTCTCTGACTCTTTGGGTTCATTGGTGACAGTGAGGATTTAGACCTCTGCAGCCAGCCCAGCTCTCATCACTGACCTTCCATGCTTTCTTCTTTTTGCAGGGTGAGTTTAACCCTGTAAACTCTTTGTGGGACACTTCCTTCCCCAACCCCCAAACATCCCTTGCAATAATATGATTCTCACTGCCCCTGGAAATAAATTGCAGGTACTTCATAGCATCCCACATGAAGTAAGCTACCCGTTTTCTTGAAGTCAGTCCCCGTTTTACGGGTGGGAAATGGATTGAGCAATGAAATCCGGCACATCAGCTCTGATTTGAGGTGCCTCCTTTGTAGAAAGATTGTGAGAAAGTTGTTTACCTGCAGCATGCTAATGTTAGCCTTCTGGAGTGTAGACACCATGTTCAGGTTTGGCCATTCAGAATTATTTGCTTTGCTGCATGTAGGTCAGAACATGGAATAGACCCCAGAAGACCTGTTTCTAACTAGGAAGTTTTAATCGGCAGCTGGCCTTTCCTGCCACAGTGGTAGCTAATTGCACACACTGAGGTAGTAGCATAAAGTGCTTAGTTTGCTTTATTTGTACTATAAACAGGACTAAACATTGCACAATCAGACATGGCTGGTTAAGTTTAGAGGTTGACTGCGTCATGGGTTTTTATGGCCAGAAGACGTGACTACGATTGCTTAGGCTGATCTCAGCCTAATACAGGTCTTCGGACTTCCCTGAAGCATTTACCTCTTCAAGTTCAATACAAGGGTGCTTGATCTAGGAAGACCATCCACTCATTATTTACCGAAACACATGGTTCACCCTGGTGCTTGAGTCACTTGTCTCACTGGTGAATCCCTCTTGCCGTGAAAGATACGTGCTGTGTTTCTAGTTCTGCATGCATTCAGTTTTTGCTTCTTGCAACAGACAGCTTCTGGCAGTAGCTTTGTGTGACTGAAGATTCTTCTCTGACCAGTTCCCTACTACATCCTTCCCCTTTCTTTTGGTTAACTGGATTAATTTCCTGGAGCTTTATGCTCTAAGACTTTCTTTAAACCTCTTACCCATTCCCACTGTATCTTTATTTACACTGAGTGGACAGCATGTGGGCAGTTGACAATGACCATGATTCAATGGCTATTTCAGTCATTATTTCATAGGCTGCATTTCCTCCTGCCTGCAACTACTTGTCTGTAGTTTGTAGATTTGGGTCACTGACATGTAAAAACAAAACAACAGGTTGTTTGCTTGCAACCAGCGGCTCAAGAGATCCAGACTGAATCTCAGTGGCCCAGCTTTATCAGTTCCAGTTACTGGAGGACACTGACATGCTCATGTGGTTTATCAGCAACCTCTTCGTTGCACCAGCTCTGACATTCAAATTCAGCAGTGTTGCCTGCCCAAGTCCGTCATCTCTGCTAAACAGATAGCTGGAAGAAACCAAGTTTGAACATTGCAGCTGACGCAAGCAGCTCTTGCCTCTGCAGAGGGCATGGGGAAGAGGATGGGTGCGTCAAGGAAGCCGTGTCTCCAGGATCCTGCCAGGGACAGAGACACATGGACTCGCACGGGTGCTGCTGTCACTGGTGCAGCCGGCGCACAGGGGAAGGGAGGGAGTGGGGGCATACCAGCCTGTCTCAATTCACATACACCCAGGTACGTGCATACAGGGATATAAATATAAGGACACAGGCAGGTGACATGACTGGAAGTGCAGGGTAATGTGGTAAACCATCACAGATGGGAGGAACTTCAGGTGGGCAGAAAGTTCTTACCTGCATTTGGATTTTGGCTGGAGAGCCGAGTCTAAAAGGCTTAATAAAAGTTTAGCCAGGCCTTTTCATGACTATGAGAAATTACTGGCATCTTGAAAGGAGATGTCTACTGTGGTAGTAGACACCGCAGAATATGTTAACTATACAGACAGAGGTTCTGTAGAGAGTCTATGGAGATTTTTCCATAATCACGTATAAAATTAGAGGCAAAACTCAGAAAAGCAAGGGTGTCAGTTCCGTGATCTGACCACAGGACCTGAATTTCCTTCCCTTACTGCAAGAGTTCCCTTGCAAAGCAAAAGCTGATGTTGCAGTTGTCCAGATAAATGGACAAAATAATGGGTAAGATGCTGATTGTCTTCAGCAGTGTCAGGAGAGAAGAGCTTTACGAGTTGAAGAATTAAATTCCACCCTGAATATGTCTTTATTTGGCAAACACTGGGAAGGTTAATTGCCCTATATAGTGAGGTGGGGATGCTGAAGAAGGTGTTGCTCCTTCTGATGGATCTCCCCAGAGACTGGAGATGTACAGTTTTCAGTTTAGTGAGGTGCGTTCTAACACAACGCATTTTTTTAATTGAATGGATACACCATAAATTGCTTTGGAAGGGCGGGGGGAAAGGTAGCTGAAGTAGTCATTTTGAGCTGCTTCTCACAGACCTCTGCTATCACTTTTAAAATCAAAAGCAACAGAGTGGTTTAAGTGTTTGTTCATTTGGTGGGTTGGGTTTTTTTTTAAGCAGATGCGAGTAGAGATTATTTTGCACATTGTTTATACATTGTTTATTTTAATGAGCTTTCTTTAGCCACAGAACAGGCCCAGCAAAGGTAGAGATATGTGGAGTGCGTTTTGGAGACCATGAGGGATGTTCTGACTGCTGACCTGAAGTTCTCATTGAGGTTGGAAGATAATTTAATAGCTATAATATATTAGAGCATACCATCTGTCAGTTTTAGTGTCAAGAGTAGTTTCAGGTGTTGTAAATTATTTGGCATTGCCACCTTATGTTCAGCAACTACCAGTCTCTTGATGAAAGCCTTTGCCTCAGGATATAGTAAAGGGAAGGCAGAAGATCTATTTGTTGATAGTCTGCTGATACTGCAAACAAAATTGGGCAAGATTCCAGGGTTGCTCTAAATTGATGTAACTAATTTGAAGTAATAGACGGCTACATGGATATATACCCACTCAGAGCTGTCTCTAATCTTTTCCTTTATAGATGTTGCCGACTATTTTGATCCTTTCCTGTTCGTTCCTGGAAATGGCATGCTTCCCATACCTAACATCTGTTATGGCTGGTAATTGTGGGCGGATTCTGTTCCAAAGCACTAGAGGGCGGCAATAGTATATTACAAATAAATCTCTTTCCAGCCCTGGACGATACCGGTACCACCAGGATGAGCCCTGGTTTCTCTTCCTAGTCCTCTTCTCCAACAGAGCTGGTAATGTTCAATCACAATTATGATTGCTAGGGCAAGCACCATAACACTGATTTTTTTTTATTTTTTTTTTTAATGAGTCCCTATTCATCCTTTGCTGTACTAAAGCAGACTTCAAGCGTGAGAAGCCTGCCACTTGGGTATGGTGCACTGGCTTGTACTCAGTGCCTCTGCATTTGCATTAGACCACTTGTTGTTGGTTTAGGTACACGCTTAAGAGGAAGGGCATGAAGAAGCTCCCTCTGTGCACAAGTTGCTGTATGTGAGATCTGCTTGTCTGAGGCTTTCTCACCATTCCTGTTGGCCACCTCCTGACTCATGGGCTCTCCTAGCAGCACTGTTAAAGGAGAGCCCTTACTGATACTGAGCAGGAATGTCATAACCAGGCTGTTGCCATCTATTTGGTAATATCAGACATGGCTGTTGCCCTGACGTATTCAGTACTTCTGGTTTTGTGTGCCAGGTTCACTTGAGGCAGGATGGTGACAAATCTATGGGTGATTCTGAACAGGGTGTTCATGTGCCAGCTCTTGGTTTGGAGGGAATATCCTCTTATCCAACACTTTTGCTGCTATTGAGATTTTGCAGGAGACTAGATGCTTTTCAGGTTATTTGGCGTTACTATCTGGAAAGCAGACCCTTGAGAGCTTCAGTTTTTTCTATTTCATACAAAACAAAGACAGCCTCTTTGACGCAGGCAAGGCCAAAGCAGTAAGAGTTCAGCATTTTAGATGACAGAGAAAAATGTATGTGATTAGAGTTCCTAAGCACTGCATGGGTCTGCGAGTAATTGCAGTAGGTTTCATAAAGCCTGCACTTACACCACAGTCAGTGAGAGCAGGAGAAATCAAGCTGGATTAAGTCCTTTCAGCTTCAACCGATGACTCCACATCTCTACCATCGTAACTAACAACAGCCTTTGGTTCAGTGGGTCAGGGGCTAAACCCTCGCTTTTTTCATGTGAGAAGTATGTTTCCTTGGCTTGCCGAGAGTAGTGCAGCTAGGTAATGTCAAGACAAAAGGCTGGATAAGACAAACTGAATTTAAATGACTAATAAACAAAGCAGAAACTTGAGTGAAGACTCCAGATCAGAACTGTTATGGGGTTTGTGTAATTCTGCCTCTAAATCCAGGGAGGGTCTGATTTTCTAGCTCAGGTCCATCTCTTCCTCTCTACTTATCTCCAAGACACAGGGCACAAGATAGTCACTACCTGGGTAAGAGGAAATCATCAGATTAGTAGGATAGCAATGTATCAGCTCATGGTTTTTAGTGCCTCCTTTGGAGCTGTCCTCTTACTGTTCACCTCAGGGATTGCATCCTGCGCGAGAAAGAGTTGGTTTTGCTTCACAATCCGCACAGCAATTACCTATGTTACTGAACACATTTCCCGTTTGTATGTATGCAAGTGGTGGACAATGCTTGAATGCCTTCAGTGTAGTGAGAGAAATTTTAAATGAGCTGTTTTTCAAATGTTTCTTTGTAAGCGTTGAGTTGGAACCTAATATCCTAGTTTTAACATCTGGCCTTTGGTAGGGCTCTTTCCAGCTTCAGCTTCTCTGGTGAGCACAACTAAAACTGTACATCCAGCAGCCTTTTAACCTTAGTTTTGTGGTGTTTAAACTTCAGTACTTGGTGGTTAGGCCCAATCTGTAAATACATAGCTGAGTTATCACCTCATTAAAAAAAATAAAAAAAATTATGTGGGAAGCTAATAAACTCAGTTGTTCATAGACTTCCTTCTTGGAAGACCTCTGCCAAAACCAAGGGAGTGACACGAGATGGCAAGTCGGCCTGCCGCGATTTGTTTACCTCTTGCATGAAGAAGCACACCACTGAGCTTCTTGATGTGTGAGTGCAAAGTTCGTATCTCCACCTATTCCAATAATTTAGCTGGACTGATGCCAAGACTGGGTGAAAAGCTTGAAGTAAGAGCAAAGCCATACCTCAAAAGAGAGGAATGCCCTGAATACTTTACCACACAACCTTGGGTCTAAGCCTCCTGTAGATTTGCTAGCAGACACCAGCGTTTTCCACTGCTTTCCCAGGAAGCTGCTGACATAAGAGGGATTCGTCTCTGTGCAGGAAAGAGGGAAAGAAAAGGAACTGGCAATGGGAGAAATGAGGAAGGATGTTTCATTCTGTCTATAAAATCCACGTTCAAGACTTAAGAAAGGGAAGGAGGAGACATCGTGGTGGGACTCGCAAGCACCATATGGTAAGTCATGTCACTTTTTTTTCTTGTGGAGGCAGTAAAACATGTATTTGTATCCTAACCTCCCCAGTGATTTTATAGAAAAGATCAATATGTCTCTGGCTTTGCTGACTTTCTTTCTCCTTTCCTTCCTGACATGCTCCCGGTGGGATGAACTGCACTGTTTGGCTTAGCTCCGCAAATACAGGCTGCTTTTACTGTTGTGTTCATTTGGTAACTGGAAGACAAAAGACAAGTCCATGGGAAGAATATCACCAGGCAAGACTCCTTGTCCGGTTCAGCCAGAGATCCCATTTTAATTTCATAGGCATTTGGTGGTTCAGGCTATGCTTTTCTTTCTTTTTAAACCTTCTACCTGCAGATGAATTATTAGTTACTACTAATAGTATATTCACCTACTCAGCCTTATCTACTGCTAGATCTGTTTTGCAGGTGTTGCTCCTGGAGTTTCTTTTCCATTCCGTAAATAGCAGACCTTCTGTGGATTTCTTCTGTCCTTTTTGCTTACATGACTAGAAACAGCATTTAGGAACAGAAAACCATGAGAAAAAGCAATTAATGTTCCCTCATGCTATCTGTGTTTCCAGCCCAATAATGAAATTAAGTTGTCTAGGAGAAAGTGAAAAGTGGGACTTGATGTGGTAAGAGATGCTCTGGAACTCCTAGTGTCGTCTTTGACACTCTCAGGGTCTTCACCCTTGCTAGTATTTTCTCATCCCAGAGTGGGCTTAGTGAGACAACACACAGGAAACCATGATGGTTTGGGTTTCAGGTCTTAATTCTCAGAAGTGATGAGGATGTCTGCTCTCACATATCTTATCTTTCACATATACCTAAACGAACACACACATTTGTAGAAACTAATGTGTCCCCTATAATGTTCTTGATTCGCCTATGGCAGATTAAGATCTCTGTCTGACCTTGTTGTGTTGCCAAGCCAGAGCAGTTACATGAGGACCAGTACCAAATATTGACTGCTTAGGCCAGCGGTATGTGTGGTGGTTATGATCAGAGCCTGTGTCTGACAGGATATTTTCCAAAGCTCAGTGGTATCTGGATGCATATTGTTGCTCAGTGAGAGGTGATTTGTGTGGAGTACAAGGATGCAATACATCATTACTCACATTCAAAACCGCACTACAAATGTGTCCTTCTTGGAAGCTCCCCATCTTTTATGTCCCTTGGTTTTTCACAAGTTCTGTGGTGGGGACTCAGAATTGCTAATAGAAATGATTCATGTAGTGTTGGCTCCTGGGCAGAACTTTTTATTCATCTGCTGGCAGAACAGGATTGTTTTTTATGACAAAGGGCATTAAGTATTCGGTACCTACTAAGAACTAGTGGGAGCTGAAATTTGGTAAATTCTGCATATAAGGACTTATGGAAAATTTCTGTAGGCCCAAAGAGGGCCCACGCTAACATAATCCTTCTGAAACTCTAACAACATCCAATCACGTACAAAGCAAGAATTAGGTTCTACAGTGATTGGTCTGGTTTTTTGAGTTGCTAAACACGCTAGACAAATATTGGCCTTTTAAGTGAGTCTTCAGTTCAGTTACTCCTGTAATTAGTCCTTTTCTCTATCCAGAAGCTTTGTGGTGCAGAGAGAAATGTAGAAACTGAAGAGGTGAGGTGTGGTACGACAAAACAAGGCAAGTGAGCTTTTTTTTGTGGTGACCTTGGCCACAGTTAGAGGGAGCTGTCTGGAGAGGTTAGAGAGAACTGCCTGATGGGGAGGGGATAGAAGGTGACTGTGAGCAAGTCCTGTGCACCAGCAACTGGGACAGGAAGGAAGGAGTTGGATAGATTCACTATTTAATTTTGAGCTTCATCTTAATAAACCATGATCCTAGTAAGAGGAGAGTTACTGGGAAAAAAAAAACTTTTCAGGCTGCAGCATGGCTAGCAGTTGGAAACGGAAACAGGTGAAGTAGCAAGCATACCTGCCAATGGAGAAGTGTTGCATCCTACTATGATGATAAGGAAAAGGCCCACCTTGCTATGTCCTGTTCTGTAGCTTTTCAGTTGCTGTAAGAAATTTAGATTGTTAGATGTGAATGAAAACAACAGAACATTGTTTCCTGGGTGTTTTGCACAGAAGGATGCTGATATCCTCAAAGACATGAAAGTTACCACCCAGATATCTGTAAAGGAATACTTGCAAAGCAAGGCAGGAGAACAACTGAGACCACCCTACCAGTGCTTCTAGGGAAGGCAAACTGACCCTACTACAGCAGTGGAAGCTGCCATAAATGGTTGTAGAACCTGATCTTATGTTCCCTTCACAAAGACCCCAGGGATACCACAGTACAGGAGCTAGAACACATAGAAAAGGTGATAGCCTGGAGCTGAAATGACTCTTCCTCGATCACTGCTGCCTATTAGGGTGCAAAATCCTGCAAACTCTTCTTTAAGAATGTTTTAGCTCCTAACGTTTACTGTCTGAACTTCTCTTTTAACCTATCTGATCTCCAGGCTTGATCCTGATCCCTGGCTCTGGTCTCACCACGGAATATGAAAAGTCAGTCCACAGTGATCTACTTCAGCTTAACAACTGTGCCTGATCGAAAACAGCACAAGAAACAGTACCGGGGAGAGATCAAGCACACACATGTGAATGCCCTGCCCATTTGTTCTGTGACTCTACAAACACCCCGGCAAGGATGAATACCAACAGTGAGACAGAAACCTTCCAGCAGTGTGGAGAAATGAAAAGTGGAAAGGTTCTCCAAAACCAGTCTATCTACGCTGCAACCTGCATCTGGTCTGCAGGCTCACAGCATTGCTCTCTGAACTGGGAACATCCCTCAAGCCCTCTATTAAAAGGTCAATGTTGTCCTAGGTCTGTGGAAGTAGATCAGAGGAGATGGGGGAAAAAAAAACTCTTGGAAGCAATCGTTCCATCTAAACAAATCATTAGCAGGGAACTTTAGAGCAAACATCGATTACTCAAGTCTCAAAGCCTTGATAGCAAAATTTACAAACGCACCAAGTCTAACTTTCAACAAGAACCAAATGCAAGAGTGACTTCAGTAAGTAAAACCCTACCCTGAAATATATATCTGTTTATAATATATAACCATATCCCACTCTACTCAGCGCTAGCCAGGCCACACCTGGAGTACTGTGTCCAGTTCTGGTCCCCGCAGTTCAAAAAAGATACAGATAGACTGAAGATGGTCCAAAGGAGAGCCACAAAGACGATCAAAGGGCTGGAGAGCCAGCCCTGTAAAGAAAGACTGAAGTTAGGTCTTTTCTCCCTGGAGAAGAGATGGCTGAGGGGGGACCTCATCACAGTATTCCAGTAGTTAAAAAGCAGCTACAAAGAGAATGGAGGCTCTCTACACAAGAAGCAACATGGAGAAGACAAGGGGCAAGCAACAGGTACAAATTGCACCAGGAGAGGTTTCATCTTGATATAAGAAAGAAATTTTTTACAGTGAGAACATCAATCACTGGAACAACCTCCCCAGGGACATGGTAGAGTCCCCATCACTGGAGGTTTTCAAGATGCAATTGAACAAGGTGCTAGGTAATCTCACCTAAGCTCCTTTTACCACGTAAAGTTGGACCAGATGATCTTTCGAGTTCCTTCCAGTCTGGCCTGTTCTGTGATTCTATGATCTTTTTCTTTCATTCAAAATATAGAATTTCACTCAGACGCTAATACCTCTTTATACATTGGTCAAATGCATCTGCAGTAGGCAAAACTGATGCGTTCTTCCTGGTGAAGGAGCAGTCATTGCGCTGTGGATTTCCTGGAGGAATGTTCCCACGTGGAACCAATATTCCTGACTGAGTGGAGCAAGCTGTACTACTACTTATCTTGTATCGTTTCAGGTGCCCTCGTTTTTCATAAGCTGTATTGCTATGACCTCTACATCCCATCTGTACCTGTACCGCGGAACAAGGAGTGGATAGCTGTTGATAGCATTATTAATGAGAAGATTGTGGAAGTCCTGGAGAACGATGATTAGTGCTGTTACCATGGTTACAGAAATTTTGTTGGTGGAGATATCATCATACATGCCATGCAGAAACCCATGAAAATTATTCCTGTTACACTTATACCAGTCTACAAAGACTAATACTTCCGAACTCTTTTAGACATGCTTGTAACTGCAGATAAGCTGAGGAGAATTGTACTGCTTTTGTTTGATGCTACTTATACTTTGCCCAGTCTATGGCAATGTCGCTTTTCAGTAGAAGTCAACAACCCACAACTTTTGCACAAAATAAAGAAAACCATAGATTGTAATAGAAAACTGATTCCATTGAGCAGAAGGAAAGAGATAGTATGGAGGGAAACAGACACAGGTAAGATCATAGGTCTTATCATGTTTAACTGTTGGATTAATTTAATCTGAAGTTTATTTTGCTCTTGAGAGGGAGAAGAGAGTGACAGCTTTGGAATGAGGCAGTTTCTAGTATGGGACGTTAAGGGTTGCTCAGCGCTACTGAGGCAAGTTTCTGCCAGTTTATCTCCATCAGTCCAGGCTTCCCACATCAGTCTATTCAAGATGCAAGTTGGGCCAACAGTTTGTTAGGTGCCTCACTTCAGTGAGGATTTTGACAGATCCACCTTACTTTAAAATGTCTAAGGCTATATGTATGCAGTCAGACTCCATGATGAGACCAAACTGTTTAATTTGGGCACAGTTCTGTGTTCATAAATGATTTCTAAGACAGACATAGCTCATGTTGCATCAACTAGAAACACAGGCAGAGCAAAGTCACACTGTCCGCAGTTGGTGATGGTAATATATCCTGAGAGTTTTACCAAAACAGTCCTGTGGCAGTTCTTTCAAAACTCTTCTGTCTGTGAAATCTAGATCTTTGGTCCCGGAAGGAGAGAAAAAAATGTATTGTGCTCAAAGGTAAAAACCTTCTAATGCTAGCCGAAATAACATCTTTAGTCGGACTAACATATATTGCCTAAAGAACTCCAAAAAATCTTAGTGTTCCAGTGAGATATGCATACCTTGAGGAGAAGCTAAAATAGTTTATTTAAAATAGTGTGAAACTCTCCAGATAGCCAAGGGGATGTAGGACATTCAGGCCACTCCTGTGCTGAACTGGAAATCACTGAGCGCATCACTGCTTCTACTGGAAATCACTGAGCGCATCACTGAACATATCCAAGCCAGCCACACACAAGGTAAGGGAATGCAGGACTGGCCCGAGGGACAGGCAAAGCCAGTACGTGCCTTGGGCATCAGATTTCAGGCAGTGGCAACACAGTCACTTCTCTGATGGTCACTATTCCAAAAGGTCTCAGCTACTTGATTTATTAGACTGTACGTCCAGTTATTATTCCTTTTTGTCTAGCATTCCCAAGGGACTGACTTGATTGTGGAAGGTGATGGTGAAAATGACAAATTATAACCTTTCAAAAAGAGGCAGGACTGGGCTTCCAGTTTCTAAAATAAAGAAGCTGAGAGCTTCACTATTTAGTTATCCAGTTTTTCTGAGCTGATTGCTTTTCTATCCATTGAACTGAGCTCTGTGCTGCTGAGACAAAACTCACTAGAGACGTAAAGCAGCACTCCAGGTGCCTACAGATGTCCAACCTGGCATGGCCTTTTCAATGAGATTGTGTTGACTTGGCTCTGCTTAGTCAGTGCTACAGCAGATAAACAGTATTTTTCTTCTCTTCCTGTCTCAAATCATGGTACCATGGTGCCATGTTCTTTTTTAAAAGTCTGCAATGTATGATATGGTGCCTCCTCTGCAGTGGCGTTAACAGAGCACTTCTTTGTCACAGGGGCAGTAAAAGACTGCCTGCATCTTCTCCAAAGCCTGTGGGAATGGTACATGAGAGCTGCCACTGAAAAGAAGATGACTTTGGCAATGATCGTCTTCAATCACTTCTTCCAAGAGTTACTTTACCACCCGCTGAGAGGTGTGAGGCACTGCATCGCACCATTACTCTTTAGCAAGGATGGCACATACACACGCGCTACTGAGCTGGGAAACAAAGTGATCCCAGCTGATCCCAGCCATGTGGAGGCAGCTCTCCGAGAACATCTGAAGGTCACTTTCCCTGATTTTACCCTCAAGGGACAGATGAAGACAAATGCCAGTAGCATTGTTGTGCAAGGTATCACACCTGTAGGCAATGCGAAGATCTGCATAGGCAAACAACAGACCCTGAATGACATCTTGCAGACAAATGCCACCCACAGTGACTGTGAAAGATTTCAAGAGGTGATCAAAATAATGGCTCTGTGTCAAGACAGGGAGTCCATTGCCAAGCTGCAAATGTCCAGTGCCTGTGGAGTGCCTCCGCTGTACATGATGGAAGATGGGAACCGGCTCTTGGCTTTCCTGCAGGAAAAAAGAAATAAGCTCACCCAATCCGTTATATTAGGCATTTTAAAAGATATTGCCACAGCTGTCGGGTGGTGTCATCATAAGAGAGTCTTACTTTGCAACGTCACTCCACCCAGGTTCATCGTGGTCACAGGTGGACGACAAGGAACAGGAGAACTTCGAGTGCAGGTCAAGCTGTCTGATTTCTTCCAGGCCAGGCTGGCTCCGCCAGAGGATGAGAGATACTACTCAGCTACTTGTTGTCCCTTTGAAACCATCAAATCCGGGCAGCTCAGAGGTACAGACGTGCAGAACTGGTGGGGTGAAGACAGGCTTGGGAAATGTCGGTAATTTCCACTGGGCTGCTATTTGCTGAACAGCTCTTTTGTGAGTCATTTCTCTGCTCCAGAGGTTTAGTATCCTCAGGGAAAACTTATTATTATCAGTGAAGACCTTAGAGAGCCCTGATAAATGCAAGCTAACACTAGTAATGATATGAATATGCAAAAAGACCAAGAGCAAAATGTAAGAAGCTCCAGAGAAAACCTGTTCTTACCCTGACTGCTATCGAAGAAAATGAATTCAATTGCTCGGACACCAGCTAGTTCTCCTCCTACTCAGTTTTTTGCTGCAGTCTGGCAGTCATTCTGAGTACCTGGCTAGGGCTGGTGGGTTCTTACAAATGATTTCTATGTGCACAGCAGCAGTAAGCACTCAAATAGGGCTCTGAGCCACCTGATCTAGTTGAATACGTCGCGGCTCATTGCAGGAGGGGTTGGACTAGGTGACCTTTAAAGGTCCCTTCCAACCCAAACTATTCTATGATTCTATGAAACCTGCTGTAGATAGGGTTAATCATGTGCTTCTTATAAGGAAATGGCTTTGACAAAAACAATCAGTTCTAGAAGTACATAAAAATTCAGCCAGTCTCTGCATACGGCACCTATTGCAGCTTTGCCCGAGAAGCTGTCATAACAGGCTAAGATTAGATCACTGAGTCATCAGAAATGATGGAAAACTCATGCAGTAAGCAATGCCCGTCAAAGGTTAAAGAATGAAACTGGCCCAGAAATGCCCAGGAGTATGTAAACTTCAGAGCCTTGCAGCTTATTCTTTGAAATCCTAGGCAAAGCCCTTACTCATTCTCTCAGTTTCCCACCCTGTTACTGGAGCCACACAAGCCTGATGGCCCAGGAATATATTATAAAGTTGGGTGTCTAAGTGCGTTCTTGCATGTGTAGTAAAGGCTGAGTCGCACCACAGCTGTCCTTCAGTGAAGACGCTATAAAAAAATCCTCCTTTTTTCATACCTGACAGAACTCCTCTGAGACCTCCATCCCTCAGTCAAATGCAGTTACAAGTGGTCAACGTTTTTCTGGATTATTAAGGTGTGATAGAAAGTCTCATACAGACAGTATGAATTATTTTCCGTATTTTGCTCTCTTTACCCT
This sequence comes from Larus michahellis, assembly GCF_964199755.1. Taxonomy (NCBI): domain Eukaryota; kingdom Metazoa; phylum Chordata; class Aves; order Charadriiformes; family Laridae; genus Larus; species Larus michahellis. The sequence continues at coordinate 52,292,481 of NC_133901.1, read as the reverse complement.
CCTTATGACTAACTTGTTGGCTGTCTAGTAGCTGTTGCTAAGAACTGTTTTCCCACTTTTATTTTTTTGTTGGCCGCATGCAGGTGCTGTGAGGACGGTTACTGGTGGTTACAAAGATAGATCTATATCCATGGCAAGGGTAAGAGAATTCTGGTCACGACCTTTGTCTTGATTCATCTCTGTCTTAACACAGGAGACAGTGAGGAGCCACTGTCCATATACTTCAGTGCTCCTGAGTCCCTGCAGTATCACATCTTCTCTGCTTTGTCCGATGCATGGGCTGTTGCTGCGACGTTTTACTCCATTCTCCTGTACGGTGGGCAAAAATACTTTGAGCTCAATTACTTGCCTGTGTCCAGATTCATAGGGGAGGTAAGTGGCTTTCACAGGGGATCAGAAAAGCATCTCTGCTACCGACTGGAGGGTGTGTCCTTAATGCCAGAGAGTGTTAAGGGTATGAAGGGACACTAATATTGAGAAATGAACAGGGGCCATGAAAAATACAACCAATTTCAGCCTGAGACGCTGAAGTTAACATTCAATTTGGTCTTTCAAGCCTGTGGACCTTGATAAAACATCTGTGTCTGGGAGACCGCACAAAGAACAATCCTTGGCCACACAAATAGGCTCTCCTTATCTGACTGGTTACACGTCCATGTGTGTAGTTCAGATAAGCTCCATTTTCCCCAAGGTAAATGGGGAACTGAAGACTCCAGAGAGGTGATCAAGTCATCCAGAAAAGGAGAGGAAATTGCAGACATCCATGGGAACCAGAGGAAAAATCTGCATATTGTTAAAAGAAATCTGGTTAAATTAGCATAAGGACTTGCAATAGCAGCTTGTGTAGGATAGACTAAAGCTGAAGTTTCTGCTCTGGATACTGTAGTGAGTTATTGTGTCAGAGTTCAATGAAAACCACTTGTATCTGAATATTGTCTCTACCCTGGGATGGGAGTAGGGTCTGACACCCCTGTCTTTGAAAGATCTATGACTGCTGCATTGGAAACTGCTAAAAAGTAAAACAGATTAGGACCAGCTACGGTATAAAGGGACTTAATTACAAGGAGTAGGACATTGTTGGATCTTTCGGGGGTGAAGGGAAAGCCAGATTAGCTGCAGTTCAAAAAACTAAACAGTGCTCCACAGCGGTGTTGGGGAACTGGAGGAGCGAAAGAGGTATTTAAATAAATCAAATTCTGCTTCATTATGTTGGTCTAATCCTGGAAATCAATAGTTGACTCATTTACATTTCTGTAACCTATGATGTCACCTTGAGATAGTAGGATAACCATTGCCCAGGGATGTTCTGTTTTGCAACAGTCACCATGGTTGGTCTTTTTCTTTGTCTTAGGTCTGTAGTGGGCACAGGGCACAAAGACCAGACTCAATTCCTCTGAAACTGTGGGACGTAATAGCCCCCAACTTGGAGTATGATGAGACAAAGTGTACATCCATGGAGGCACTGACAGAGCGCCTGGAAAACTACAAGAAGACCCTGCATATGGAAATCACTATAACTGGCTAGGGTCTTAGTCAACATCACTGTGGCAATGACTACTTAATGCAGTACTGGTCATTTGTGGCATTGCAGTAGCCAGTCAAGGGGCTGTGCTAGGGCTGTACAGATGGAGTTTTAAGATAAATGTAGCCATGAAAAGTACATGTCCATTTCCTCCTGCAGAGGAGCAGAACCCTGCAGTTGGAGGATCTCCACCAACTAGAGAGCTAATCTCAGGGACACCCTTTCCTTTTTTCCCAGGATCCAGCTTGTGATCCTTCCTTTTACCAGCAAAACACCAGGCCAGCAGTGTAGAATTCCTTGTGCTAGGAAAAGCTAGGTCTGAAGAATTCAGACAGCAGTATGCCCATACCTGTCACCTTCCCAGCTCAGTTACAGCTTCTAGAGTGACAGTAACAGTGACCAAGAAAACTGTTTAGTGCATTAAAAATTGTATATGGTATAATACACCTGACTGACAAATTCTCTATTCATTGATGTTGTGGTCTGGGTAAACTTCAACAATTCTGCCCCATTGTTGTACCCCATTTTGTTTTGGGTATTGCTCCTTCAAGTGAAGGCTCAGGTCTACCTCTGTGTTTATAATGTCTTCCACTGTGTGACCTTGGCCTTTACGTAGTGGAATCTGATTTCATTCATCCCATTTACCTAGTGCATTGCTTAGTCAGAGGGATAGAAATCTGTCTCAGCAACATTACTCACCTAGGTACTGATGATTTCCAGTTGAACTAACAACAGCTTTGGCTCCCTGGTTGAATTCTCTTTCATTACAGAAGCTATTAAATAAGACAATCCTCAGATGATGACAATGAATTTTGATAGTATGATGACACCACCCTGACACATTAGCTTGGAACAGCCCTACAGAGATAGAGGCAGGAGGTCCTTTCCCAGCCTCTGGTCCAATTCCCCGGTTACAGAGCATACTGATGGATCCATCTGTTTCCACATCTGGGAGTGTTTTTGAGTCTCCTCTTCATAGAGGAACTTTTCAGTCTTAGAGGGGCCCAGACATTTCCTGTAATTATTCACAGAGCTCACTCAGAGCATGGGAACATGCCCGTGGTGGTTTCTGGTGCCTGGTGGTCACTGCTGCAGCCCCTTGATTAAGAAGTTGTGAGACGTTTTAATCAGTAGAGGTTAGCCTCCGACGCTAGAAAGATTTAACCTGTATTTAACTTAATCAGGGTTCACTCTAAAGTTAGTTCAGGCTTTTGGCTGACTGCATATACCAGTATACAGCAGAGGTTCCTGGGAAGTCTGGCCAGCCGGTTCAGCAGAACTGCGCAGATGCAGCAGAGGAACACTCAGTGGGAGTACCGCAGTTTGTGTCAGCGGTGGGAAGTAACCTGAGATCATCCTTTTGTATGGGTCACTGAAAAGTCATTTCTTTCCCAACTTGGTGCTTGCCTGTAGACCTCTTTATTCACTTTTCAGTACCTTGTCTGAGCACCTTCCTCACGTACATGAGGCGATTAACACCACGTGCAGACTGACGGCTGTCACACGTAGTTCCTCCCTCCCTACTCGCTGCCTCTTCAGCATCCATTTCAGGAGAAATCCCCATAGGCGAGTGGTGCACTGGTCTTCCTGAAGACTGGGCAGCAGAGTCTTGGGGTCCTTCTGTCGGTGCTGGAAGCACAGCAATATAAGAGCCACTGTCTCTGGGGGGCTGAAGCGTATGGGTGACTCTCATCCCACTTAAATGACTCTTAGATACTTTACTTATGACACAATGTTCTCTGGTTGCAGCCAGCAGCTCTTAGCCAGATCTTCTGTTTCAGTTCAGCAAAAGCTGAGCCATACCATTTGCCTCAAAGATACTGCAGCCATGACAGCAAAGGCGGCTCTATCCCTGCCCTCAGAGTTTGGGTAGTATGAAATACAAACTCTAGCCTTTATTTTCTTTTCTTTCTCTAGGGTCAGATCTGGGCAAGCCACATGAGATAACGAGCCAGTTCTCTCCCATCTGCGAGGAAGGTAATTGCCAAAGCTGAGAAGTAACTTTTCCAGATCTGCCAACTTTGAAAATATCTTTTTTTGCATGTTCTAGAGCATGGTGTCTATGGCAGGGGCTGCTGCCACTCGCATTAAATCCACTAATGTTTAGTAGCAATCAGTGTTAATCAGTAATCAATAAACAGCACTAATCATTACCTTAATAATTGCAGGGTAACGTATCTGGGGGGCCATGTTTGTTGAAAAGCAGGCCTGCGTGCTGAGAAAGCCAGCCTGGTACTCTGATGATCAGGTCTCGCAAAGTTTTTGTGTAAAGCTTTGAACAGCCTGGCTTTGTCCAGCACTTGCCCGGTCACCGCTGGACCTCACATGGTAGGTAGGAAAGCTGTGTTTGGTCAGGCCTAAAACAAGGAGACCTGGTGTTGCTGGCCCAGTGCAAACAAAAGGCCGGAAGCGGACTTGCTGGGCCCGTGTGTTTATGGGAAATATGTACCTGCTGCCTTATTTTCACTTGGCCACTGCACTTCGCCCAAAGCAAAAGTGCCCATTTAACAGACTTGATAGCGGACTCCAGAAAATCAGGTTGGTTTCAGACATGAAGAAAAAAATTATTATTTTTTTTAATTTTAACCTAAAAGCGATGAATTTACACCATTGGGATCCTGCTTAAGCCTGGGTTGTTTCAGTGCATTCAAGCTGTTCTAGCAGCAGCGTTTCACAGCAGGCTTTTCTTGTTTGGGGAATGAGAAGCCATCTGGAAGCCTTCTCCTTCCCAGGATCTGCACTGCTGAAACCTGATTTTTCTGATTTTTCTGGTGTCGTTAGATCTTAAAGACTAATGAATGCTACATGATTTAAAAGTGGGAGTACTGGTATTTCTGTCAGAATAGATGGAAGTGAGCAGAAATAATAACTAAGAATGGTCAAGATTTAGTTACATTTCTTCTGCCTTTTGTTTTACAGAGCTACCTGGACAGCAAAGGTATGAACTAGTGTTTTTCCAAGCATGCATGACAAACGTTTCTGGCAAGAAAACCTTCTTAAGAGTACTTGTATCTCAAGAGGAAATCAACAGATGTAATAATAAGAGGATGCAGGAGGCTTTGCAAAATGCATGTTCTGGAAGCAGGAGGGTCTGAAGAGAACAGCGGCAGAGCAGGTTGGGCTGCATTTGGGTAGCCCACAGAAGGGTCAGTGGCTTTGCTGAAGCAACAGACCAGATTGGGATCGTATTCAGATGTATGAATTGATCCAAGCATCTTACGAAAAACGGTCTTTCCGTAAAGTTTTTCAGAGTTATAGAGATGGGGATCCAGAAATGCAAGTTTGGGAATAAGTTAGCAGCTCACCCACAGTCTGGATGAGTTCTGGATGAAGGTTCTGCTTGGGTCTAACAGCTTATGTGAAAAGTCTCCCAGAACAGGTGTTATCAATCACGAAAAGGGAATCCGTGCTTCAGCAGTTAACCCAGCCAGTGGGGAAACTGCCAAAGGAGACTCAATGGCGCACGGGTGATGGGACAACGCTAGGAATTCAAGGCTTTATATACACTGGAACCTTGTGAGATCAATTCCTGAAAGACCTCAGAAATGATGAGAATAAAGAGTGTTGCAAGCAGGTCGTTGTCTGAAGGCTTCGGCTGCTTCACACAGAAACACACAGTGCAACCTCGCTGCATGGGCTGAGTTTCCCCGTTCCCATTTCCTTCACCTTCGGCTGGCAGAACGTGCTGTCCTGGAAATAGGAGCACCCTGGAGGGCGGGAGGGAGCTTGTCCTTTTGGTGGGAGATTGCTCTGAACAAGTTACTTTTCTGGGGAACTATTCTTTTGCAAGAGCATGTTCTGGTGAAGTGACTGTATGACTCAGCCACAGCGGGGAGTTAGACACACCTTATTTAAAAATCTGAGGACTGATACAGGTCTTCCTTTGGTAGGGATAAATTAGGAGCAACTTTTCAGACATCTATGCCAGTTATGTCAACATACAGTTGGTACACATATGAGGAGAAATAGGCTTCCTTGTATTTTTACCTTGCTGTTTCTTCAGGCAACTTCAAGAAAAGTGATCCACTCAACCTGTTTCCAGAGAAGTGTGAAGACACCGTTGAGCAAAAGGTAGCGCTTTGATTTCATCATTACCACTTTCTCTCTTCTAAAATTGCATGTTCTTTATCAATAGAAATACTTTAACCTTGCAGTCAAAATCATGTCAAGAGTCAGTAGCTAGAGATAGAAAAATTCAGATGCGAAATAGGACTGATGGTACATTTATCATCACTGGCAATTTTTGAACTCAGCCTGGCTGAATCTTTAAAGGTGATGCTGGCAGTCTAACAAGCAAAAATTCTTTGTCTGTGCTGCAGAGATGGTCAAGTCAAACTGCATTAGTTGTTTATGGCTTCACCATTTGTAAATGAATATTTTAACGGGAGAAGCCAGGTTAAGAGGAGTCAGGGGAATAAGGCAACATCCTTGGACAGCTGGAAAAGAAATATGACGGAAAAAGTAGTAACATATCTGCGGCTTTTCTGTGATACTTCTTTGTGGTTTCATTTGTTCCTTTTGGTATAGTTTGACCTGCCGAAGTTCATCTGTCTCTGGGACTTTCAAGATAAGCACTTTCACTATGAGTAAATCCACGAACAAAAAAGTGCACGTAAAACCGTGTTTCCTATAAGTAACATGTTTTGTGTAAGTAACAAATAGTATTTTCAGACCAAATCGTGTTAGGCCAATAAAATTTTGGAATATATTTTGGATGTTTATTTTTGGTTTTCCAAATTTTGGGGCCCTTCAAGTTGTAAAATTTCCCTTGTTTTTTCCTACATCAAAGCTAAATCATCAAACTGTCCTTTTACTCTTCAGTCATTCACAAAGCTAATTAAATTGATAGCGCCAGTAAATGCAACTTTTTTCCATTACAAAGGCTGTAATTCTCCAGTCATTCTTTTAAAGTCAGTTGGGTTTCACTAAGGTTGTTGAAGGGAGAGCTTGGCTCTTCATTGCCATGACAGGTAAGATCAAAATTCTGTCCTTTTCTCCATAAAGATGGTGGCATCTTGCTGCTACTGGCAATTGATTTTCAGGCTGTCTTACAGGATGACGGTTTGTGTGAGCTGGTGTCATTCAGAACAAACACATATGACCAAGGCAGCCCGTCACGCGCTACAGCATGAGAACATACTGCTGGTAAAAAAAGTCACGCACTACTTCCCCATGACCACCACACTGGTGAGTGCAGCAGGAACGATTTGTGAGAGCTTTGCCAGGGCTCTGTGTCACCAAGCAAGCAATGTCGCTGGCCTGACTTCCCACACATAGAGTGTCAATAGCAGACGGCTGTGCATTCAGACCTGGAGAGAGGGCAAATGGGGTGCAGCTATAGGAGGGGTTTGGCTTTTGAGGGTCTGGATGTGAGTCAGTGAAAAAAAACAGAGGTAAATATCTGACACGAGTATGATATGAATTCTGATATGAATCTTATGCCTTTAATACTGTGGGTCTTCCATGGGTTGTCACCTCTATTCTCTTGCATTCCTGAAACCCAGCTTGTTTCAGGTGGAAAGACCTTCTGCAGAGAAGGCCGTGGGAGTTCTAGTGGACAACAAGTTGACCATGAGGCAGCAATGTGCCCTGTTGGCCAAGAAGGCTAATGGTATCCTGGGGTGCATTAAAAAGGGCATGGACAGCAGGTCAAGGGAGGTGATTCTGCCCCCTACTCTTATGAGACCCCACCTGGAGTACTGTGTCCAGCTTTGGAATCCCCAACATAAGAATGACATGGACCAGTCAGAACAGGCCCAGAGGAGGACCACAAAGACGATCAGAGGGCTGGAGCACCTCTGCTATGAAGACAGGCTGAGAGAGTTGGGGTTGTTCAGCCCGGAGAAGAGAAGGCTTCAGGGAGACCTTATAGCAGCTTTCCAGTACCTGAAGGGGGCCTACAGGGAAGATGGGGAGGGGCTGTTTATGAAGAAGTGTAGGGATAGGATGAGGGGTAAAGATTTTAAACCAAAAGAGGGGAAATTTAGACTAAATATTAGGAAGAAATTCTTTACTGTGAGGGTGGTGAGACACTGGAACAGGCTGCCCAGAGAAGCTGTGGATCTTTCCCCATCCCTGGGGGTGTTCAAGGCCAGGTTGGATGGGACTTTGAGCAACTGGGTGTAGCCTGTGGCACGGGGTTGGGAACTAGATGATCTTTAAGGTCCCTTCCAGCCCAAACCATTCTATAATTCTATGATCTCTTGTGAAAATACCTGGTGGGAGCAAAGCAGGCAGAGAAAGGTCATTTATCTTCTCTCTGAAAGCAAAGATGGAGACCTCAGAAAAGGAATATTCACTGTGGTAATGGGTTTATTTCTCTATAATTATCTGACTTTCATAATCACATCAGAACTGTATCATAGATTTTCCTTTCCTAGAGGCCTGCCAGGCCAAGGTTGAAAATTGGTTATCATACCATGGGAGAGGTCTTTTTGTGGATGATGAAGGCATTACTGGGTAATTCTGCTCTTATTCGTTCACATATTATTCAAGAGTGATCATTCTGAACTGAAGAGAAGTTCTGCTTATTTATATCAGTGTCGTGAAGGAGAGAGTCCCTTCTCATACGAAGATTTTCTTTGATATATTACCTGGTGTCTGGGTTTGTCACATCTTGAGCTGGGATCCCAGACAACGTGCAAGAGGATCTTTCTAGGTAGACAGGAGATTGTTATCTTTGCGTTATTCCTGCTGCTGAGTCCTTCCTCGAGTAGGGAAACTGCTGTGTAGCTGTAACTGCATGAAGTGTTTCGTGGTAATGGCTGTTGGCTGCTCTGCCGTTGGTGCATTTCAAGGAGCTGAACAGCAGTGGAGAGAGCTGCCGGCCTCCACTGAGAGACTGTAAAGTGTTTTACAAAGCATTTAGTCACAGCAGGGATGGAAGGAGCTGCACAGTAGTGAGTGAAGAATTGAAGAAAGGGGCTGTTTGTCAGGCAATGGACTGTGAGCTCTGTGAGTCAGAGACCTTGTCCCAGTTTGTGTCTTCCCAGTCTTTTGCAAGGTGGTGCCCTTGTCAAGCACCGCTACAGTACACGGCTGTGATTGCTGTCCTACAGTTTGTACTGTCTAGGGAGAGTGTTTTGAAATCCCATCAGAAAAGGTTGACGTATCATCCCCATTATGCCACACTAAACACGTTCTCCTGAAGGTAGACAGGTTAATTCTGTGCTGACTTGGGGTGTGCTCCCCCGGCTTGCAGAAATTCGGGCTCTGCCCGTTGCTCCCTCAGAGCCAGCACTGGAATCTCCGCACATTGCAGCTATGCACAAAGTAGGCAAACCACATAGATCCAGGGCAAACTATGGCATCTTGCTATTCACTCCTGGAAGATGGGAAACTGCTGTGAGGGGTGTGTATGGAGGCAGAGCTCTGCTTTGTTTGTGATAACTTGCTAGCAAGCATCTGCCCTTTGACTCCTCTCCCTAATTTTCTCATGTATGTCTTTTGCAGATCTCTGAGCCTCTTGGTGGCAACGCAAAGTCCCTAATAGAATTTGCTGCAAGCCCTAGAATGAATGATGTCAAACTTCTCACTTGCCTTGAGCAGGTTGCTTCTGCCATGGCATATCTTCATTCCAGGAGGATCATACGCTGTGACCTACAGTGCAGTTACATTTACATTAACTCTGATCATGGTTGCCCAGAGGTATTTGTTCTTTCTATTCATTCTGTCTTATTTCAGATTATTCTCTAACTCCACTTGGACCTCTGCTGCCTGCAATCACAATCCACTTCCACCCAGGTGGAGGAACAAAGAGAGCCCTTGGCAAATGAACAGGAAAGTGCACATAGATGGACTTTAAGGAGCACAGAACCAAAGCGATAGATGGTTTGTCACACGTTGAGGAATGCATTTTTAGTTAAATTAGAAGAGGGAGATTTGCAAAAACTTAGTCATTTTTTCTTAATCAGGTGATAATGCAATCACCCTAGACAGAGATTCATCGTATGCCAAGGTAGGTTTCCGGGGAAGAGGTGTCTAATTGTTTTCTGGAGGTGCTCAGCTCTGTCCTGTGAGGAAGGCTGTATAAAAAGTTTATATTGACTATCTTAATTTCTGAAAGGTTAGCTTAGATGAGCGTCAAGACAGGTCAACCCATCATTACTCATCCCTGAATTGGGAAGCAGTGATGCTGGTCACTGTTGGCAGAACACAGATAAACTGTCCAGCAAGCCCTGCACTGTTATAACTACTGAATTCTTGCTGCTTTTGCTGAAGATAAATGTAGATTTTAATCCCCCCTCTCTTTCCCTTATCTTCTGAAAGGTGATGGCAAAAGATGGTCGCTGGGGAAGAGCGGTCTGTCTGCCACATCCAGGGACAGATGACAACCTCTTTGATCCTTACATGCGCAAAGTTATGCCAGCTGATGCAACCAAGTGGTAAGTGCATTGTTATGTTTTACTTCCCCTCTCTTTTTTTGGCCATTTTCCTGCCGTAAACTCTACCTTATCCATCCACAGCTTTAGCCATCATCTTGTTTCACGATATCCATGTTTCTTACAGCTCCTCTGAAAATTCTGAGGATATTCTTTTAAAGTTGTGTTTTCCATATTCTACCTTGTAACTGTCCAAACAGCAGAACATGGTTGTTTCTTTGCTTCAGATAAACTGTCTTGTGGCTTTTTGCCCAGCAGAAAACTTGGACAGTCTGGCAAAAAGTGAATTCTCTGGTAACTCTGAACATGGAAAAAAAATCTGCCATGCCTTGTGCCCCCTTTCTCTTCAGTAGCTTAGGTATATGTCCAGTGATGCACCACTGCCACCCCACTTCTCTTACGTAGACACTTAGCCATAGCCACTAATGCAACGCGTGAACTCAAGTCTCTGGACGCAGCGTGAAAAGCATGGTCTGCTCTGCTTTGCCTTGTCCCCAGCTCTGTAGCATACAGAAACATGTTACACTAATAACCTTTTTATTTCTTCAACAGGGCTGCCCCAGAAGTGAGAAATGATGGACTCTATTCCCGAGCATCAGATGTCTTTAGTTTTGGGATCATGATATGGGAAGCTTTAACAGCATAGTTGACCATCCTGCACCATGTACAAACCACTGAAACCCTTCCAGTCGCTGAACAGCAGGGAGGTAAGGATGGTAAGGGTGTTTTGGAGGAAAACTCGGTATCTCTATAACTCTGACATTGCTAGGGATGGGAAGACCCATTTTCCAGTTTTTCTCTTTCATGTGTGGAAAGAAACCCCCACCCCAAGAGTGGATGTTGCCATTTGTCAGGGAGTCATTATTTTTCCCTTAATTCAGTCAATATTTGGACTGAGAAATATTCCAACGCGTTCTGAGTGTAGCACCTGCAATGCTGGTCATAGGACTCCCTTCTCAGACAGGAAAGTGCGTTTTACCCATAATCTGACCTTCTCTTCATCTACATTTTCCCATATGAAAGCTGTGTTGAGGCTCCATGGAAATCCCTTTTTCTTCCCTTTTTATGCATTTACTCAGGTCCTGAGGGCAGGAGACCTGTTGGGTTGTGCTGTGCTGTCTGTCTGACCATCAGTTTGTCAGCATCCAGGTCCCTTCTTCCACCATAGTGACTTTTGAATCTCTGAACTGGGTGTGATGGCTGAGTACCGATCTCAGTGCTATCAGGCTCCTGCAGCTTCTTCGGAGATAGATTCCCTCTGCAGAGGGAAGAAACACAGTTGATCACCTTCAGCAATAAAAGGCTGCAGTGTAAACTTAAACACATTGCTAAAGAATTTACACAATAGCCATACAAAACGTCTTTTCAAGGAACTATTTATTCCTGCTAACTTCAATTAACATGTAAAAATTACTGCTTGTTATGCAATTATTGTGCAATTCAGTGTAAGCTTGACCATTTTTATTGCTAGCAAGTTTGTTGTGGTGCAAAGCTGCACATCCAGAAAGGTAATGTGACATTGTTTTTGTTGTCTTGATGTCTGAATAAATAAAAACAGGTTCTAAAATTCACGGAGTTAGGAAGTATCCCCGGTGATTTCGGCTTTCCAAACCTCGCCAGACTGATTTGGTGCATGAAAGCCTGTTGGAATCACAACCCCACCAGGAGACCTGTGTTTTTTGCCATATTAGAGATCATCAAACAGGACACACAAGCAGTCAGGTAATAATATTCACTTGCACTCCTTTTCTTTGCACAGCTTTGTAACTGGATATTCAGTCCCACTGGTGAGTGATTAGTAATATCCATAGGGGACCCAGGGAAGTCTCCCAGCCTTTAGCTCCCAACCTCCATCAATGTCAACACTGATGTTTTTGCTGGAAGGGAGGAGGAAGAGCAGAAGGAGAGTTGTTCAGGTACCAACAATATAATAATGGAGTTAATACTCTGCTGTCAAATAAACTATCCTGGAATGGCTCTGTTTGCTTCATTTGCCTTCACCAAATTCCCCAAGGCACAGAGATTTGCTGTCTGCTTCCTAGGAAGTTTATATTATTTCTTGCTAGCCTATGTAAAAATAATGTAAAGCAGCAGAAAAAAGGGTGCCAGCCTCCTCCACTTGCTAGCTCAGGGAGTCACTGCAGAACACAGAGCTCCAAAGGGGGGAAATCACCTCCCTCCATGGGACAAACCCCAGCCTCAGCAGCATCTGGAAGTGAATTTGGCCATTCACTTCAACAGGATAGAGATCTGCTGGCCGTTGTAGATATGCCACAGGTGTCTTCATTAAAAGTTTTTAAATGCTAAAATATGGTAAATTTCAGCCTGTATTTTCTGAGGCATGGTCATGAAACAGTCCTCCAGAGTTCCCGGCTTGAGGAAGTCTTTAACATAAGGGACAGCAATCAAGATTTTTACTTGTCTCTATCTGTGCATTTCATGGAAAATACCTCCTAAAGTCTGAGTGCAGGATATGGAAAGTAGATACAGAGCCTTGTCTACAGCAGAATGCCTCTGATGTTAAAAAGGAAGCCCTGGACTAAAAGCGCGTAAGGCTGCTGCAGTGAGATTAGCAGTTTAGCGTCACCTACGGTGCGCTGTGTGTGACACCCACGGTCCGCCAGCAGCTTGCTGTCTCTGGAGCAGCACGGAGGCAGCAGCATGTGGCACACGCTGCTTCCAGAGCATCCCGCTGCTTTCCAAACCGAGGGGAAATTGTGTGGTTCTTCATGCTAAGAGCAGGTAGAGGATAGTTTGTGATGCTGAATGCTCCTGAGTAACAACGGGGGCCAGCCATGAGTTCAGCAGAAGGGGTCAGCGCTTGGCGTAATCACACCCCAGCAGCAGGGTGTGGGTAGGCATCACGTTTCCTCTCCTCTCTCCAAAGGGAATCGGAGGCTGCCAGGCTTGCAGCAGTGCCTTCTCATGTTGACGTGCAGGACTACGACTCTCTTTACTCTGGGAGCACAGCCTCAGAGGAGGACTCCTTCAGCCATATTTACGACACGGTGCTAGAGACGGACCCTGATCTCCCACAGGCTGCTGGCAATGCGTTGGACCCTGGTGATCCCCCCCAAGTAGAGGTGTTAGAAGGGAATGATCTTTATTTCTCCAAGCAAGACAAATGGGGAGAGATGGTTTATGAGTTTGAGGCAAAAAGAGAAATAGAGAGGAGCCCAGCCACTTTGAAGGAGACTGGATGGTATGGTGATACTGGCATTAACTGGCATTAAAACAAAAACAAAAACAAGCAAACAAAAAAGATAGAAAAAGCAAGACGCTGGACCTCTGCAAATCCCTGATTCATGGCAGATGAAAATCGCAGCATGGCCAGTACCAGCCAGGAGAGGGCACTGGGATCTTGTAACACTCAGAGGAGCCTGAACACCTTACACCATCACTGGTGGGACCGAAGAGCAAAAGGACATCCCCTCTCCTGCATCCTCCTATCCAAATCAGAAATTGTTAACAAACTAGCCAAGCAGCAGAAGTTGTTCATTTCTCAAAATAAGACAGTATCAGTTAACACAGAGGATTCCACAGTGGTGGTTGGGTTGGGTTTTTTTTTTGCCACGGGACACCCACCAGCCTCTCAATGGGCTGTTTAATAATGACACTATTTCCAAACAGCATTCCGCACGATTTCTCCTCTGGCAAGGAGAATGCATCAGTGGCGGTCAGGATCCCAGCCACCTCCTATACACTACCTCCATGACTGTACTGAAAGGACTTAACTTCTATTCACCTTTAAAAAGCATTTTTGATGTTAACGTATGAGTACGTGACCTTTGTAAATTAAACTGATTTGTTTACTGAAATACAACTGTGATAACAAGCAGTGATGATCTGTTTATTTTCAAAAAATTGTTGGTGGATTTGGAAAACTGGAACACAAAACCAGAATTTACTTCCTGCTGGAGAGCTACGTTTGTGTCCCCCCCACTACATCAGCTCTGTCATTGGGTGAATTAAACACATCCTAAATTGTACAGCAACACACAGCTGGAAATGTGTGCAGAAGGGAGTGTGAGAAGAGCCAGCAGCCTGGCCTGGGCCAGAGCAATGGTCCACCTATGCCAAAACCTGTCTGATAGTGGCCGGGAGCGCGCTGAGTAGGTGAAAGTGTATAGCACGCACTGCTGGCTGCTTGCAACACACTCTGTGGTGATAGTCACAGGGTCAAAAAGATGGAGTTTGGGAGAGAGGACAAGGGTTTCCTCACCCCTCCAGTCACAGCCCTGGATGGGGACGAGGAGAAGACTGAGCTTGTGTGAGGGACTGTAGCAAGGATTTCAGTTGCTCAGCTCTTGATGGGCTTAATTGCTGAGTCCATGAGATTAAGGGCGTAATTAAGGGCATAATAAAAAAGCATGTAAAGAAAGTAATTTGTATTGATTTTTTTACTTTTTCTTATATTTTGCCAAAAATTTACTTAACCCAGCACAGCCATAAGCAATTTATCAGATTATTACTTATCAGATTGTCACAGTGATAGAGCGAGACATGACACCAGTAGGCGGCAAATTTCCATATATATCAATACAATTAAATGAACAAACAATGGCATAGGCAAGTAGTTTAAAATCCTTTTAAAAATTGTATACCATGGTTATAAATTATCCAGATAGCTGTATTTGTTTTTGTAAATAGCTGCTTTATCTCATCTAAGTTTGTTTGTTACTTTCAATTGCTCTTTATATCAGCCAAGATTTATTTCCCTTCATGACAGAAGGGGAAACGCCTCAGAATTGCCTCCTTGACTTTCGTAAATCCCTCGCTTTCCAGCAGCAGAGTGTGGCTGGGTCTAAGGAATTAAATGGGACCCTTCGATTGGACACTTACCAGTATCTGTCCCTCCTTCTTCCTCCGAGCCCGTAGTCCCCTGTAGCTCTCAGAAGTGGAGCTGCTGCCCAAGAGACCCGATGCTCACAGGCTGCACCCTCATCCTGCCTTTTTTCAGACACAGATTGTCTTTTAACCCTGTCTACATGCTACTCCCAGATAGTTCTTCCTTACTGACCAGGTTTTTCTGCTGAGGTTTCCTGCCAGCAGCACCCCGAGACCTCTGCATCTGACACGTCTCCTTTGGGGAAAGATGATGGACCCGTGCAGCTTGGATCTGCTTCTCTGGGGTCATATTTTACCTAGAGCCCCCCTCTCCTCTTGGCTGGCAAGTATGTAGCCTGTGAGCCGTTCAAAATTCAGGACCTGCCCTTAGTGGTTGGGCTGATGATTTTCTGCCTTAATGTCTCACTTTCCCAAAGGCAGCAGTCTGCGGTCTGCATAATATATTCAGACGGACCCATGGAAAGCAAAACAAATTACTCTGCGTCCAATAGTGGCACAAACCACAACGTCATAAGGATGAACCCAGTATTGAGGCTAGGGCTTGGGGAAACTTGATTCAGACTTAGGAAGAACACTTTATTGTTTAAAAAGAGGGTGGTGATGTTCCTTTTTTTTTTTCTTTTTAAATTTTCCTTTATTAAGGATGAAGTACTTTTAGGCGGGCCTTCACGCTCACTTGATCTATAGGTCCCCTCTAGTACACCTGGATCAAATAATAAATAATGGTCCTTCCTTAGTAGCTCTTAGTCTGAAGAGTCAATGTACCTTACTTTGAAGCGTACAATGAAAGAGGTCATGGTACATTGAAAGGTACATTGAAAGAGGTCATGGAAGTTCACTCTCCATTTTCACTGAAAGCTATTTAAAAAGTCTGATGTTGGACCCTTCCAGCTGATGCCTGGATTAACAGAGTTCATTAAGAAACATTTAACCAACCCATTTGCACTGATAAATCAAATATCCTTCTTGCCAAGTCCTTGTGAAATATCAGATAGGCTTTGCAATGTGTCTGCTTAGTTCATATTTATACTTTGTTTTGCTTCCAGCAGTTACATCATCTGAGCTATTGAATACTAGCAGAATGTATTGTACTGTACTACATGTGGATCACCGAGTATCGTTAGCCTTAGCACTACTGGGAGACTTACTTCAATGAACTCTATTTCAAAGTCACATAGGAAGAAAGCAAGGGTACATACACAAATTTTTCTTTTTTTTTTAAATGACAATTTTTCTTTGAAATGTCATATATTTCACACCTTTCAACTAGGGAAAATAAATCATAGTTGATGTTCTCCTTTTCCACTATTCCAAATGAGTTTAAGCTAAAAGATAGGGGACATCTTTCATGTTTATGAGAGAGAATGCATTAGGCACCATCATTTCCAGAGGAGATGATGAGCCACCTTCCACACTTAAGGGAGGCAGGGATGAGAGCTGCAGCAGAAGAGTCTTTACATGGGCCTTGTTCCCCCAGTGGTCCCACACGTGAAACCAGTAATGGGGGAGGACTGGAAGAGCTTGTTACACGCTTTGGCTGTGGGATGGGGCAAGAGAATCAAGACCCAAATCTGGACAGCTGCCACAGAAGACACTGGTCCCTGTGGGCTCTGAACCAAACACTGTCAAACATTAAATGAAACTCAAACACAATGATTAGCTTAGAAAATCTCACTTCAGCATGAAGTAAAAACGTATTTTGCTTTAATCAAGTGAACTCTGTCTTTGGTTCATTGACAAGTTCCTCTTCCAAGCCACCGATGTTTGTGTCCCGCCAGGAAAGCACTCCCTGTTCATCTGCTACCCAGGTACTGCTTGTGAGGTCATGCAAGTTCTTGTTCCTTGTGGCACGCAGATCATGAAAGTTCAAGCTGTGTCAGTTCACTATTTGCTGCCAGAGCTTTTCATGGATGGTTTCCATTGTGAAGAGTGGAAAAGGCGTCCTGGAAACTCCCCCTCAATTCTGCAAATACTCCTTTTCCCTGTGTCACCATGCAGCTGGTGTAGTTCCTCACAGAGGGAATGACTTGAGGTCTATGTCCAAGGCCACCACTGGTCCTCCCTGTGTCACCTGTCTCTGTCCTTGTACCCTATAGCCCCACCACATACTCACCAATTAGGCACTGACTTCTACAGAGAAAGGTCCTCCCAGGCAGTGCCCTCCCTCCACCCTGTCCAGGGCTCTCTGCACTTCTCTCTGACTTATAGTATTTTAAACACACTTCCCTCACTTTCTTTCATTTTCTGACACTGTCCTTCTTTCTAAAGTTATTCTACATTCCCTCAATTACCATCTAGAGTTGGGAAAGATGATTTACACTTTTACTGCACTTTTTACTCATGATGTGACAGCTGGGGACATCTGATAAAGTTGCCTCTTCACTTCTTTATCTCCTGGGGCATGGACCTTTCAGTTGACCTGCTGTACACCATGGTGGTTCTGCAGCTGGTTCAGGAGGAGCTCTACTGCCCATGCAGCCAGCTGGGAGCAGCAGTCTCCTGAGCCCTACTAGGCTCAGCCATCTTCTTTGCAATTTGGCAGCCATCAATTCTGTGCCTTCCTTTACCATGTATAGCACCAGGACAGACTTTTCCCATTTCCTGACTTTTTTCTGCCTGGCACAAGGAAGGGTCTATGCTTTCTTAATGATGATCACAGTCTAGAGCTCAGCATCTTGGCTTTATTCAAAGATGAGGGATTGTAGCAGGAACATCGTGGTCTACTTTTGGTGGAGCACAGGTCACAGGAAGGCTGTTATCAGCTTAATTTCCTTGCCTTTTTGGAGACTAAACAGGCAATTTGCTATGTATTGCAAGTGACTGATGAACTTCATTGACTTCATCCTTTTCTGCTGAGTTATGTTTTGGGTCCAGTGAGTTCATGCACAAATATTTAACCAAGCTTTTTGAGCTAGCTGGACAAATGTCATTTCTATGATCTGAAAACTAATGAAGTGATTTGTATCTTATCTCTAGTACTAGTGTAGCATGTTACAAGTATTGGCGTTGCACAAATTGTTGAATGTTGAAGTTATCATTGAACCTTAATACATGCTGATCATGGCAGATCCTTTGTCAAATTGCTGTCAGAAATAAGGCAGAGGTTGATATTGTGATTTTTTACAAGGCACTAAGAAGAATCCTATCTGAAAGTAGTAAGAGTTTAGTAGGTGAGATGTTATTCACAGCAGAACAGGCAAAATGATTTCCACAGGCTACTCTGCTAATCTGCTCAATGAAAATGTTCAGTGAAATGTCACACTGTAACATAGGAACGTAAGATTCTGAGGATGGATGTACTGGATTGTGACAATAGTCAAGCCAGCCCAGAATCCTGTCCAACTGTGGCTTAAAAATGAGTTCCCAAGGAACAGAATAAAAGCATGGCAACAGGAGAATGCTTTCAGACTGCTCCAGCCTGTAGTGGTTCCCGAGACATCAGTGGTATCTTTGTGTTTGAGTACCCGCAATGGGTTTTCTCTCATTTGTCTGGTTCCTTTTTGGACACATACATCTTTCAAAATGGTGTTCCACAGCTCAAGGGTATGGTGCGTGAAGAGCCACCTTCTTTTGCCTGTTTAAAACCTGCCAGTTGCTATTTTAATGCTCTATAGCTCTGTACAGGAAGAGAATATGATCAGTCATTCCCTTCTTTCCTTCTCCAAACCATTCACAGTTTCACAGGTGTCTGTTATATCCACTGCATTCATATCATTTCCAGCCCAGGGGTACCTAGTCCATTTAAGCTGCCAGATTTTCAGTCATCTTAAATGCCTTATTCTAAGGCTTTTCAAGATCTACTCCATCCTTTTGGAAATGTAGCTTCACACAGAATTCCAGCTAAAGGTCCACCATAGGCTTGTACGGTGGTGTAAAGAGGTGCCCTTATTGTTCTCTATTCCTTTTTTAATAATGCCCTAATGTTTGGTTTGCTTTTCTGGGCATCCTACTGGGCATAAAGCCCCCTTCATATCCAGACTACAATGGAGGAAAAACTTAAATGGGTGAAAAATTGACACGGTCTCCTCTTCCATGACCTCAATCTGCCAAAAAGCAAACGGTTCAGGACATTCTCCAGGAGTGCCGGCAGATTTCCAGGCTTCATCAGTTCTAGACCCTCTTGCATTTGTCTGCCCAGGGGCTGCCCTCCACGGCAGCAGGACGGGGGGGGCTGCTGCAGCACACGCCTTTTGCACATCTTGTTTCTCCCAAGCACTCCCAGCCTCCTCCTAGCAAAGAGAAAGGGTAGAAAGGCTCTGTCCTTGAAAAGGCTAAGGAAAGATGGGAAATCTGGCCTATCTAAAGAGATGCTAATGTTGCTGATAATTTTGCAGTTTGATCAACAGTCTTCATCAGGTCAGGAAGACCTTTCCCCACCAAAACCAGTTGTAGCCAGCCAGTCTTCCCTACCTATATCTTTTCTCACTAAAGCATGTCTAACATATAGTTGTGTCTCAGGGGTGAGAAAAGATTTGAACGCTGGATGTCTTACAGTGTATGTGCAAGTATTATCCAGCATTCCAAAGTGCTTGACTGGAGCAGATAGCCCAGGAGACTTTTGAAAGAGGTTGGAGCTTGCCCAATTGGTGATGTGATGGAATGGAATGGAATGGAATGGAATGGAATGGAATGGAATAGAATAGAATAGAATAGAATAGAATAGAATAGAATAGAATAGAATAGAATAGAATAGAATAGCAGCAGAGCATTTTCAAGGGACCTACTATGATCATCTAGTCCAACTGTCTGACCACTTCATGGCTGACTAACAGTTAAAGCATGTCATTAAGGGCACTGATGCTAGAAATTTGATTGCATATCCTTGTCTCTCAACTTACCATACAACATCCCACTGCCTGGGGTTCAAGGGCTTTCCCTTTCAGAAGCTGGATCTGGTTTCAGTTTGTTTGTGGAACATACGTAGTTGTGTAAGGGTTACCCTATGTAAAGCTGTTCTTAGAAACTTTGATACCCATCACACTCCCCATGATTAGCCAGAAGGTATATATTCTGATGTTGTAAATGTTTGTAGCCAGATAGCTTCCTTTGCTGGGCAGTATTTCTGAACATTGAATAAATATTGAAAATTGTTACTTTTATTTGTATATGGAAGTCAGGGAATAGACACTGGCTAATAGCCTGCACCCAGCTTTCCACTGTGGAAACTCTGGATCCCTCTCCATTGCTGAGCATGACGTTAGATGACATGGATTATCTGGTCAGTTTGGGTCAGTTGTCCTGTCCAGTGTCCCCTCTCAACCTCTTGCCCACCCCCAGTCTGCTACCTGGATTTGGGGGCAGAGTAAGCAACCAAGAAGGCATTGATGCTGTGCAAACACTCTTCAGCGATAGCTAAAACACTTGTGTGTTATCAGCACCGTTTTACTCACAAATCTAAACCACGGTGCCTTACAGGCTGCTGTGAAGAAGCCAGATCCATTACACCCTTGTAGGCTGTGAATACAGTTGAAGGGGCTGTTTTGGGGATAAGACGTTGTCTTTTTAGTCACAGACCCAACCTGGAGGAAAACAGAAGCAGGTGAATTAAACAGTAAATGCAGGTCCCAGATTAAAGGCTGCGTATTAACACAGGCTGGGATCCCAGGAGGCAGCCCATACATGCCAGTAGGCAGGTCCAGCAAAGCCACAGCCTCCAGAAGATATTGAGAGGAAGGCCTGGATTTCAAAAGTTCGGTTCATACAGTGGTGTTTTGCTTGGTGCCATTTCATAACAAGACCAGAGGCCTCAGCATCTGCTTTCATACCCCGCTTGGAAGGAAACAGAGTCTTTCAGGTGCATCTTGTGAATGTGAACTGTCTCAGGATGGGTCTTTTATACTCAAATAATTCCTGTCTTTCTGTCATCGGTGGTGATACAAGACCTTTGGCAGTCAAATCTCTTTCCAGTGAAACTCATGGATCCCTTCAAGCAGTTCTGGCTTTATCCCAACATCATTTTGAAATACTTCAGGGGTTATGCAAGTAATTAGACAAATAATAAAAAAAATCCGTGTCCAGATGTGGGAGCCATGCTGCGAGCAAAGCCCTGCTTTTCCAGCGCATTAGGCTTCACAGCAGTTGTTCATCCTTAGCGCTGCCAGTAGTGGAACACAAGGCACCTTATCTGCAAAAGTAAAGAAAACAAAAACGCAAACAACTTTAGTTTTTCCTGGATGGCAATAAAACTGAGTGTTCTCAGCAATATAATCATGTCTCCAGACACGGCCTAGAAGGCTCCTCTCAATTTCATTCGTCTGTCCACTACTGATTTTAAATACCCTTGGTGTGCAGTATTCAGAGCAGTGCCCATTGTAACAGAATATGTAGAATTTGTTGCTGATAAAGAACATCATTAGGATCAGGAGGGATGTGCAGGGAATCAGAGTCATCTGCCTCAAAACAGATCCCTAGCAATCAATCAGAGGTGTAAATCTGTATGTCTCCTGAGGTCCCTTCATAGTCAAGAGGCACAAGTAAATTTCTTCAGTGACTGACTCATTTCACACTAAAATAGGAGTATAAGAAAAGTCAGACGACCTGTTCTCTGGAAGCGTTAGTGTTTCTCCACTAACGGGAGACTAGCTGATTTGTAGACCTACCTTTTTAATATCTAAATTTAGGTGGGAAATGTTTCTTTCCTTGCTGCTGTAGAATCTGCTTGTCCTCAGCTAATTGGGCTAAAGATAAAATCTGCCCATCCTTTAAATCCCATTTTGACAGCTCAGTAGAAAACAAAGTCTGCTGTTCACAGTATAGCCGGCTATTTTTGTACACATGAAAGGGCAGATACGAGCACTCAAGAACTGATTGAACCAATGTGGACCCAAGTTCTATGCCAATGAGTTGGTGCAGGAAAGAAAATGCTTTTCATAGCCCATAACCTGAAAGAAAAATAAAAGGCTTTTTTGTATGTATATAAAAGAATATCTATATATAGGATATATAAGAATATATCAGTTTTAACGCTTACTTCCAGTGTCACACCACCTAAGAGGTCAGTATCATTTTGGTTATGTATCTCAAAAGGTGTAATGGGACGGGCTGAGTGTTGGCAGGTGGCAGAGCCTGTTTCACTGGCACAGAGGAACTGAAATGGTCCCTGATGCGGTCATTTGGATGGGATCTGTCTCATCTGACATTAGTTGCCTGAAAGTCCGGATGAGCTCCCTTTCTGGTCTGTGGAGAGAAATAGGCACTGCCAGAGGACACTGACACCCATTTATGCTCACCCACTATCAATAGGTGCTGGAGAGAGATCCTGTGTGTCTGAGGCGAAGAGCGAGAAAGTGGTCAGAGTGTGACCAGAGCCTATGGAGTGATGGGGAAGGGGTTCTTCTGTGGGGCAAGACCTACCCAGGAAGCATAGAAATAGGGACTTCTTACCCCTGCTGGGGATGTGAGACTGTAAAATACAAAGCTCCTCAACAACAGAAGGAAAAAAAAAAAAAAGAAAGAAAAAAAGAGAGAGAAAAAAAAAAAGAAGGAAAAAAAAGAAGAAAAAAAATAGCAAACTGTTTGAAACAGAGCTGTCCAGGAAGATTTTGGTACAGAGCAACTCCGTTTGACCCACTCCGTTCTTCTTACCAGCGTTATCCACTGCATTGTTTGGCAACAGTGCACTGTTGAGCACCAGTTTCATAGATAGGAAATATCTGACCTTTGTTAATCAGAGGTAATGAAAATACTATCCTTTGGCACTGATTCTCATTCAGAGTGAGTTTAAGAGGAATTTCATGTCTCTTGTTACACTGAGACTTCCTTCAGTGGTGAAACTAATTGGTTTTTTATTCCAATGATGTTCCCAACCCCTTCCTTAAGCTGCAGTTATCAGCTTCCATTCTCTACACCCCATGGTCTCTTCCCTTGCTTATTTGTTTTGCTACTGAGGCTTCACTGGGTCTGAATTAACAGTACTTTAGGCCAATTATATGATTCACAAAAGCCAGGTTTAGTAACATTCCTTAGCCTTAATAACCAAAGAGTAATTCACGCTCTTCACACTTAAGCACTGTCAGAAAATAAGTATAATTTTTGCACCTAATAAATTCCTTTTTCCCACCTTGTACCCACTTCGCTGGTTTGCGCACTCCAGGTTTCCTGAAACCTGAGCTATCCTATTCAGTAATTATGTGTGTAGTTTAGGAAAGACTCCTTCCCATACCTAGTTTTAGGAAGACATCATCCATCCAGCAAGCCCGAGTGTCTGCTGAAGGCGTAGCCCCTTTCACATCCCCTTGTACACCGATGTTTCCTCCAAGCTTCCCTGACTTGCCTTAGTCATCTTCCTTCCATGTTCCAATGTGCTCCGAGAGAGAGGCAGTATCTCCCTACGTAAAGTCACATAAAAAGGAAATATACGGCCTAATGCCATGCCATGCAGTTGGGGAATGAGTGGAAAGTGGGGGAACAGTGGGGGAGGCTCATTAGACCCAAGGGGCTGTAGGAGCATGAGTACAGTGTTTACAGTAGATGGTTAGTGCTTTACAGACACTATGTATGATGTACAGACAAGATTTGACACTGGAGTCCTGGTATCAGCTCTTTGGTCTCAGGTGACTGAATAACTGTTCTGCTCTACTTCTTTGCCAGAAAACACATACAGTTCTCATCCTATTTGTAGGGTTTTTGATTTCTGTGGGGAGGAGGAGTGGGAAGCATAATAGTAAATTTAAGATTTTACATTGTATTAAATACTCAATATTAATTAAACCAATCATTCTGTTAAGCTCTGTTCAGGGTGATGCATGAAAATCCTTTACCTTTCATGGATCTTCACACCTTCAACTAGTTTCTAGAAACATCAGAAAGGACACTGCAGGTAACTGCAGGGATTTGTGGTCTGGGGAGAACCCATGACCATGCAAATGCTGTAGATAGTATGGTTTGTCTGGTTAAAATGTCAGATGAGGGTGAGTTGAGTGTATTCCTCAAAACCTGCATGTGTGACTTGGGTACAATTACATAATTTCATTCCAGAAATGGAGGTGAAATGACAAGGGAGAACTTGGAGTGATGCCCCTTTTCAGCCACACCACCTCCTGCCACTGTGCTCAGACACTAGAGGGGCTGGCAGATGTCAATCTATGCGTGAGGGCAATCAGCAAGAGTTTAAGCATATAGATAGCAGCTAGGCTGTAAATATTTCCGCATTTTGAGTTTTTTTGACAGCATTTGAACTTGGTTTCTTTAGTCCTACATGAATGATTATGCAAAAGAACACAAGCTGGAGAGGGAAAAAAATCAGTATGCAAACAAGGAGTTCATCCCTTTGTTTGTTCATTCTTATCTCGAGAAGATTAATAAGTAATCTCATACCTCAGTAGGATTAGGGAGGCACTATTGGCTAATTTCATCCATGTGCTTTGGTATCACAGCATATAAATAAGCATGGGTTTACAGGTCCAACATCAGGCTCTTCTGACATTTGACTTCTCTTCCTCAGCCCACGATGGAGCTCCTGGGAACGACCACTATTTTCCTGCTGGTCTGCATCTCATGCCTTCTTCTCTTTGCCACATGGAGAAGCATATCGCAAAAAGAGAAGCAGCCTCCTGGTCCCATCACACTCCCCATTGTTGGAAACATATTCCAGCTGAACCTGTGGAACTTGCCTGAAAGCTTGAAGAAGGTATCCCTCTTTCTTATGTTTTCTCCATTGCATATAGAACCAAGTATGGTTCAGACTGTCTCAGTTTAATTGACGAGCTTAATTTGCATCGACCAAATGTCAGACTCAAACAGAAGCAAAAGGTTTCCCAGAAAGACATGCTTCTGAAGTCTATATATTGCAATAATCTATATATCTAAGCCTATATATTGCAAGTCTAAGTCTATATATTTGCAATAATTATACTAATGATGCATCCTGTGCTGACCTCACAGCAGTACTGTAATTTGCAGTGGATTTGCAATCAAGGCACTGATGCTGTTGCAATATTCACTATACTCCTCCTGTGCCCAACTCCTCACAACACTGGAAACATGGCCTGGCCCTTTTTTGGGAAGGAGTCTGCTCCATTTTGCTGCCTCTGTTCCCTAGCAGATAGGTAGGGTCTCCTGGGCGTGGAAGTAGAGAGTGAAGGGGTTGAAGCAAAAAAGTTTGGAGGTGAAGTGTGTTCATTCCCTCCCCTGGCTAATGTCATGCATCTGTCAGACAGAACCTGTGTGTTGCCAGGCCTGGGAAGGGGTAGGTGGAGGGAGTTCAGCTGGAGTGCCCTGTCCGTAGGGGCTTGTGACAGGAGGGTGGCAGATGGATGGGAAGGGAGGGTGTGTCACTGGGTTCTTCAGAGCAACATCGTGGTGCTGGCTGACATCACTGTGTGCGTCATCAGATGCACACATACCCATATGAGCTCCTTTTTTCCTCAGTGCTTGTGAATATTGAGAATCACGAGCAAACTCAGGCATCCTGCTTTGTTTCAGAGCACTAGGTGATGCAGTTTCCCGCTATAAAAAAACCTGGGACTATATCTAGCTTGTTTTCAAAAAGTGAATGTGACAAGAAGTGTTCCAGGTCAGACCAAGTAGCCCAGGAATCCTTCTGCAGTTGTAGCCAAAAGCAGATGCCCAGGAAAGAGTACGTGATTAGTGCAGGGAGGCAGTGACTCTCTGCTGAGATACTCATCCAGTTTCCAGAGATCTGTGGCCCAGGAGGTTTCTAGAGACAACTGTGGGATGTTTATGCTCAAAAGCCCTTCAGGCACTGGCTTGCATAAGTGTACATAATTGCTTTTTGGGCCCATGTAAACTGTTATCCACTGTGCCCTGTAGAAAGACATTCCAGAATGTTTTTCCAGCCCTATGAAGAACTATTTTATTTTCTGGAAGTTGGACTCGACACGTCACCATTTCTATTCCTATCTATCTCCTATTTCTAGTATAATTCCCTCTTCTCTGGCTATAATTCATAGTTGAAAGGTCTCTGCAATGCTGCTAATCAACGCCATGTCTCAGCGATGCTAGGACAATGGCATATCACCCCTCAGACCCCTCTGCTACAAACTTCTTTTCACTTGATTAACATTCAAACATGTTGCTCTTTGTGTTCCTCTTTCCTACAGCTCAGCAAGAAGTATGGTCCTGTCTTCACAATATATTTAGGCCCACAAAAGGTTGTGGTGCTGCATGGCTATGATGTTGTGAAAGAAGCTCTGGTTGATCAGGCAGATGTCTTCAGCGGAAGAGGCAATCTACCACTGTTTAAAAAACTCTTCCAAGGCACAGGTATGTCCCTGGTAATGTTATCATACCGAGCTCATGCTTTCCACGCTTTAGGAGCACAGCCAAGATGGCAGTGGAGGAGGGAATAGTGGATTTCACTTACTAATTTCATGCATACAAATCAGCAATAAAAGACTAAAAGCTCAACTCAATACTTGGACCTTTGAGTAAATTGAACCCCTGGAAAACTGTTTAAGGTCCCAGGTTGGCTTCACTGACTGCCTTTCTATTTTCACCATGCTTCAAATTCTGGCTAAAATTTTTGTTTTTAAATGTGCCTCTAACATCTTATGTTCATTCTCCCATTTCTGAAAATACTGACAACACACAAACAGCTAAGGAACCAGCAAAAGGAAAGTCCACAGCACAACAAAGACAAGATAATACAGGCTGTCCCAGGAAGGACCACATTCAAGATTAGGCCCTGAGCTTATTCACCAGGGCAGTTCCCAGTATGGCACGTATCTGGGTAAATAGTACCTGTTTCATGGTACTATAGTACAGTATCAATGGTATTGTCAATAACAATCTGCTGTGTGAAGGCGCATAGCAGAACATTTGAGCAGTTATGTCAGTGCAAAGGCCGTGTGCTTGTGGCCAAGATCAATTCAGTACCAGTGTTACTTTCTTATTTACATCCTAACATATATTTTTCTTATTCTGGAAATAAACTCAGTTTTACTCAAAATGCTGTGACAGGTGGATCAGATTTGTCGCCTACAGAAGTGCAGAGAGGTTAAGGTTTTGGGAATATAGCAATTGCAGTATAACTCCACATAGAGGTGTCTTTGCATGTTGAGTTCTTATTGTGTATCTCCCATTCAGGGGGGGAAAAATGTTTCCTCATGGAGGTCTTCTTTTCCTTCCTCTGTCAGGCATTGTGACGAGCAATGGGGAGACCTGGAGGCAGCTCCGACGATTTGCACTCACCACCCTGCGGGATTTTGGGATGGGGAAGAAGAGCGTTGAGGAGCGAATCCAGGAGGAAGCTCATTTTCTGGTGGAGAGGATCAGGAACACATGTGGTAGGACATGGACTTTGTGCCTGCTGGTGTACCCTGTGTGTCTGCAATGAGACAATGAGGGGTATGGGGTTGCTTCACCAAATCTATGACCCAGGAAGCGGCCATGCAGCTGCTGTTTCTGCTCCCTGCTCCAAAAGGCAAATTTGTCACTGTTGGGAGTGGGTCAGTCAAAGGCACTGTGACAGTACGGAAGGATAAATGTAGGAGATTGGGGTTGGAAAGCATCCTTTAACCTGTTCTGCTTGAGGAACAAGACAGGAAGTGGCAAAGGGAATGGCTTGGCCTCGAAGCCAAAGGATTGGTGGAATTCAAGCCATGGAGACAGGGCTGGGCACTGCCAGGTAATCAAGCAATGTGCACCTGCCATGAATCCTGCCAAGATACTGATATCCTTCAATATCTTGAAGAAGTGGGTGACCAGAGAACTCATTTACAGATATTTAGGTTTGGGTTCAGTCCATCTGAACACTAGACAATACCTCCCAGTATTGGTGGGGGCATGCAATGGGAACAGGGAATATAAGCTGCTTTTGAGGGCAGGGCATAAAGTAACCCCCTTGGTTTCAACCTATAAATGCGTTTTCTGGTAGTATATAAGACAATGTTACTTGTAAGTACTTCCCCTGAGAGTGGCACAGTACCAGCCTGGACCACAGGCTTCCTTTCCACAGCCAGCCTTCAATATGTGCTTGTTCTGGAAAGGAGAAAAAGCAGATGGATCTAAAAGGATGCTGAAGCTACGCTGTTTCCCATGAGCCACTAGAAAATTCAGTCTGGCTTCATAGATAAACATTCCTGCTACAAATCAGAGAAAACACTCTCACTTGCATTGCTTTTATCCTTTCATGAGCGCACTAATGCTGTATTTCCTATGCTGAGCTGCACGCTTCCATCTCTGGCTCACCTATTTACAGCACCTTTTACTGCGTACTAAAAGGCTTTGCAAGCAAGATATATACAACTGAACAGTATAAAGCCATTACTTACTCTTAATGCAAATACAAGCAGATAGGAGTAGTTATCTACTAGGCTCAGCATTAACATACTCACAACCTCTGATGAGGCATCTGCTGAGTCTTCAATGGCCAGGGAGTCATCAGTCAGGCAGAGAAGGGTTGGTGCCATTGCTCCTTGGAATAGGCTGATTCTCAGTGCTGACAAGTTGTCATTTTCTGACTCCTTGGTTTTCTTTTAGCATTTTATACCTTTTCATCTTGTTGTTTCTTCTCTTGAAACCTTAAGATGCACCCTATCACTGTCTGCAATTATACCTTTCCTTTCTTTCTTGGGTCTAATCTCACTGTTTTCTCACACTGTAGTTCTCAGAAGTTTATGCAGCTGTGCTATCAAAACTAGACTTTGATTACAGGCATCTGAAACCATAGGAGAGGGTTATACAACTGAGGTTACGCCAATAGAGTTCATAAACTGAGTGCAATAACCTAAAGACATGGCTAGGGCAAAGTCCTTATGGTTTCATTGGGTGTTGGTGGGAATCTTTAGGCCATTTCTAAGTAACAGTCTATAAGACAGACAGGCGTGTGTCAGCTGAAGAGGAACCAAGCCACTCAGACCAGTGTTCTGCTGAGAACAGGACAAAAGAGATACTTAAACCATTCAAACAAGGAAATTAATTCACTGCAAGTAGAGAAGAATAAATTGGATAAGTCCTTCACCATCCTTTCAAACTGTGCAAAACACTGGGTCTCAAGAGAATGCAAAACTTCCCTGTAATGTCAGAGGAGAGGATGATGCCTGAAATACTGAAAGCAAGACACCGGGTTTGGTTTTTTTTGTTGCAGAGCAACCCTTCGACCCTGGCAACTTCCTAATCCACGCTGTTTCCAACATCATCTGCTCCATCGTCTTTGGGGATCGGTTTGACTATGAGGACAAGAAATTTGTAACTTTAATAAAGTTGCTAGAGGAAAATAACAAGCTCCAGAACTCTATACACACACAGGTGTGTAGAGTTTTATTTAATTAATAAATTTGTTAATGATTGTAATATTTTATTAATGTTTATTCATATTATTAATTTTTAATTGGAGTGGATTTTCCTAAATTTGGAGAAATTTTTTGAAAGCCAAAAAGGCAGTTAAATAACCAGTTCCTGTTGTTTTTTCTTACCTTATGGAATTGCGATTATATGTCCAAAGAAGGATATAATTGCAAAAGTTGCTCAAGTGAAGTCTATCCTTGAATATAGTGAAACCATAAAGTAAAAGGCATTAAAATCCTGTTGAATAATAAACCCTTTTGGAACAGTAGGTCTTTAATTGCCCCATTTTCATAGTAACATTTAGGGGAACATTTTATTGTATCCACATTAATCAGAATATGCTTTTCCATCATTTTATTTTTACAGCTATACAATTTCATCCCCACTGTCATGGACTATTTACCTGGGCCTCATCAAAAAATGATAAAAAATATTGAAGAAGTTGATAAATTTACTTTCAAAATCATAGCGGAACACCAGGAAACCCTGGATCCCACTTGTCCTCGAGATTTTATTGATGCTTTTCTTAACAAAATGGAACAGGTAATGTAAGAGCAACAGATTTATTGGATTATAAGAAAATCACTGCTTGAATCCCAGCTTCTTTTCAGTTGTGGCAGGGCACCGGGCCTTTGAAAATACAGAGGGGAACTTTCTTTTCTTAGTATATCAGCTTAGTTCTATCCTCTCCATTTTCTTATCAAGGATTTTTAAATATAGAATTAACAGCACTAGCCAAAGTTAGGAAAGCTAAGACCAGTCTGGCTGATATAATTCAGTGCTCCTCCCATATTAAAAAAGGTTCATAATATTATTTAGTAAAAGTACCATAAATGCTGGTGTTCTGGAGAGTTATTGTCGTATTTTTGAAAGTACGTTAGATGTGTTTAAAAACATACATTATAGGTATTTTTTTAAACAAGCTGCTTAGCTTTGTCATTCAAAACATTCTGCCAAATCTTCCCCCAGGAGAAAGGGAATGGTCACTCAGAATTCACCGTTGAGACCTTGAGCAGAACCACCCTCGACTTGTTCCTTGCGGGAACAGGAACCACCAGTATCACACTGAGACATGGATTTCTGATTCTCCAGAAATACCCAGAGATAGTAGGTAATAGAAATAGAAATAAACAATTGAAAACTTTTTAATACGTCATGGGATCAACTTGGACAATTCCTGTCACTACCACTTGTGGCAATGGTCGCCCGACAAAGAAAACATGTATTTGCAGTGTGGAAATGTGTGTTAGTCTTAGTTCTATTCATAGGAAAGAAATACCAGTACTAAGTACATTCATATATTCCTGGTGTGTTAAAAGAAAGTTTTGATGTAAATATGGGAAGACGTTTAGGCAAACAGGTGGGGGACCTGTCCATTCAACACCTACTTATTTCCCAACAGAGAAAATTCAAAAGGAGATTGACTGTGTGATTGGCCGAGACCGAAGCCCCTGCATGGCAGATCGGAACCGGATGCCCTACACAGATGCTGTGGTCCATGAAATCCAGAGATTCATTGATTTCCTTCCACTTAATGTCCCACATAGTGTGATCAAAGACACCAAGTTTAGAGACTATTTTATCCCGAAGGTATGTTCCACTGTGTCCGAGAAAGGTCATAATCTCTGGGAAAAAATGATGTCTTCTATTCATTGTATTTTATTTTCACAAACACTGAAATGTGATATAGAATTGGAATAATTTTGTTTGGAAGGGGTTCTGGAAGTTATTGAGTCCAACCCCTTGTATTTGAAGAAAAAAGGAAAAAAAAAACTTTTCATCCTCTATGTGAAGAGAAACACAGAGCTTGCTTTTTTTTTTTTACATAAATGTAAGCAGTCGAAGTTCTAACTTATTTGGAAGCACTATTAAATACTCTAATCAGACTTACCATTAAAATTCATTTTAAAAACATCTTTGCCGTACCAATAGCGCACATTTTTCTTCATTAAATGCTCATTTTGAACTGGTTTAAACTGGTTAACTTTCTTCTCTTCTCTCTGTTAATTCAGGACACTATGATATTCCCTATGCTGTCTCCCGTCCTACATGACAGCAAAGAATTTCCAAATCCAGAAAAATTTGACCCAGGACATTTCCTGAATGCAAATGGTACCTTTAAAAAGAGTGACTACTTCATGCCATTTTCTGCAGGTAAGACCTCTTTCTATTTCAGATCCTAGACTATCTTCTCCTAGAACCTCTTTGAAGATTTTAGTGGCTCCATCACCATGGCCTGTACAGTGATGTCTGGTGATCTGCTAGAGTCACCTCTGGGCAGCTTTAACCCCTGTACCAGAGTTTCAGTTTATTTCTTTTTTTAGCAATCACAAAAGCTCCCCCAATGCATTTCACAAGAAGAGATGTATGAAGTGGGACTCAGCCAGGCAACGTCTCTCTTTCCAAACTTACCATCAAACTGCAGCAGAACATTAGAAACCAAAGCCTCCCAATTGCCTTTGCCCACTGAGCACTCTCATTGTTCTAGATACTTAGCTCCTAGTTTAATTCATTTGCTACCTCAAAATGCTACAGCGCTGCCTGACCATTCTGAGATGCCTGAACTTTCATGGAACAGTGGTTAAAATAAGTTGCCATCAAAATACTCCACTATCACCTCACTTTTTATTATTTTTTACTTGCAGGAAAACGCATGTGTGCAGGAGAAAGTCTGGCCCGGATGGAGCTATTCATATTTTTAATAGCCATCCTGCAGAACTTTACTTTGAAACCTGTTATGGATTGCAAGGACATTGACATTTCCCCGTTAGTCAGCACTCTGGCAAGCATACCCCGACCTTATAAGGTCTCTTTCATTCCACGTTAGCCAAGTGAAGACAGTTGCCAGTTCCCACGCTCATGAAAACTCTGGTTGAATGACAGTCATTTCCCAGTCCGTTGAGACCGAAACACTTGGATCTATTTGCTAGATACTTTATGGAGAGAAACGTGCTTAAAAAAGAAAATTGTACGGTGCTTTTATAATCACCACAGCCAGCTCTAAACAGAGACAAAGCAGGCAATTGCATAGTGAAGGAGACACTTCCTTGTGCAAAACGATACAGGCTCTCCTCTGCACCTACCTCACCTAGCTCAGGTTCCTATCTGGCTCCTGACATCCTGATGCGTCAGGGTGTGTACAGATGCTCGTACTCCAGGGTTTCCACAGACTCAGCTTGAGGTACCTCTCTCCTCTGTATTTTCAGTTTCTTTGTGACCTGTTTGTGAAGGTAAACATAAAACAGTGTGGGGGTTCTGTCAGAAGATGATAATCTACTGTATTCTTGCCCCAATACATATTGTCTCCTGTGGTGGGTATGGAGTTTATTGATGACTGGGCGGATGGGTCGTCTCTTGTGTGATTATAATGAAGGTTTGTGAAATTAAAATTTAAATTGAAAAATAAAGTATTAGTAGACTGAATTGTTGTTTTTCTGAGATCCCAGGAAAAAACACCTGCCACCACAAAGCTAATACTCCCAAATATTTTCCACGACTTGTACATATCTGTCTGTTTCATTTCACTCTTTTATATGAAATGTATTCTAGACCGAAGACTGAGCTGGCCCATGACCTATAAAACTTCCATTCTCACTCACAATGTGGGAGGAGGCTGGACTGACCCTACAAGACCCATCAGAACCCCAAATGTGGTTACAGAGTTGTGTATTGTGGCAAAAGACGACAAGCAAAATAACACTGGGATCCCCCCAGTGCTATTTACTACATGAATGGCAGCTTGCACCTTCCCATTAATTTATGAAGCACAAAAAGATCACTAAAGCAATGTTACAATCAGGCAAAAAAAAGATAAAGATTTTGCATGAGTTGCCAAGCATACCTGTACAGATGTAGGACTGCCTTTTCCTAACTTGATCTCATTCCCTGTGATGTATAATTTATAGTGGTTATTGTGAAGACAGAGACATGAATTTGTGCTATGTGGAAAAAGACAACAACTGTAATATTACCACAATAGCATTAATTGTTTATGTGAAACGGGCAAAACTTCTTTCCTCTAATAAATCTTAATAAGCTTGATGTACCATGAGTTGGTGGTATGGCATTGCAAAGGCAGAAGCCACAAATGTCACAGAATCACAGAAACTGGAATGAAAGAAGGATATATGAAAATATCATCTAGTTGATCGCCATATACCAAAAAGGATCAACTACTACAAGCCTTCTCACCAGACAAACAGAAGAAAGCTCTCCATACTTCCTCTTCATCCGTGCCACAACTGAAACAGGCAAAGCAAATGGCCCAGGGGCAGTTTCCCTGTTCCAGACATCTTCCTCCATGCTGAAAAGACAAGGAGGAGCAAATCAGCAAGAAAACAGCTTTAGCTCCCAGGAGTCCACCATGATACACAGCGGGGCTTTGAGATTAAAGGAGGGCTAAAGCTGAGTCCTGGAAGCCTCACTTTCTTTCGCCTGCATTACAAAAAGCAGTGCGATGGACAACCAACAGCTGCTCACATTTCCTCTGGGTTAACTTGATTTAGCAACGAGTAATATTATCACCTTCTGAAGGACTAAGCATCAGATTTTAAAAAAATATAATGCTTAATGAATAGGATTTATCTCAGCAACCTTTGTTGACCACTAAACAGAAAAAACATCAGTTTAAAAAATCAACCATCATTGAAAAGCTCTACATATCTCACAAAGCCGTACTGCGCGCTCTCTCCCTGCCTGCTAGCACTCAGCATTACCCAGACTTTTTCTTCTGGTGGGACTGTACAGAGAGTGCATTCATTGCTTGCTCATGTGCAGGACTAGGTAGGGATATAAGAATTTCCTATGGCAAACCTGACACAATGTCCTGTCACTTGGACACATGAAGAAGTGGCTTTCAGACTCGATTAATCCATTCTGTGCGCTGTTGCTATTAGTTCCCAAATACCTCTCACTGAACACAAACATCTCTCTCTGTGAGCTCAAGTTTCTAAGACGTTTCTAAGAAGCTGGGAAGCAGCTACAGAAGCAGCAGCCAGCTGGGCAAGCACTAACAAAGAAAAGAACTGGCAAGTTCTCAAACCCACTAAAGGTGTCCCAAGCGAGGAATTCAGTGAAATTACCCATGAAGCAAACAAATGTGCTTGAGCACTTTCCCCATAACAAGGCAATAGCACTTGCCTGAGCTACTGTTATAAATGACATGACATACATGACATCTCATGTTATAAAACATGACATACATAGATTGATTGTATATCTGGACATTGAGGATAGATATGAGTCAACGAGATGGAGTGATCAAAGGTGAATACAAGCAGTGTGAATCAGCTGGATGTAAACTCAACTCAAATATCTCTGATTTTTTTTTGTTGAAGAGGAAAAAAATCACGGACGGAGTGCATACCAGAGCCTTATGTGCACATATATGTTACATACCCCTCGAAGGCTGCAGGAAAGGATGCCAAGACATTTGTGAATTCCCATGTAGAAGCTGCATTTAAAAGGAAAAATTATGAAAACAGTGTTTTTAACCACAGCTATCAAGGTTCTGAGTTATTCTCCCAGTTACAATTCCAAAGATACATTTTGACCTCTTGGGATGTCAGTGCTTCCTTGATCACTCCATACAGTAGCATGTTAAGCTATATATGACTGTCAAGAAGCCTAAGAGTTGAAAGTGGCTTTGTATCACACAGGATGAATTGAGGTTCACCAGCACTGCATTATCCTGTGGATGAAGCTCTCTAT
Organism: Larus michahellis; assembly: GCF_964199755.1. Lineage (NCBI taxonomy): Eukaryota > Metazoa > Chordata > Aves > Charadriiformes > Laridae > Larus > Larus michahellis. Next base: position 52,257,774 of record NC_133901.1, on the reverse strand, counting down.
TGGAGTACTGATTAACACTGAAGAACTTTGGTTCTAGGACTCACCTTTCTAAGTGGATCTTCTGTTTGGCACACAAATACACCAGAGATGTTTTTCACATGGGTCATAACCGTAACTCACAATACTCGTGTGCTGTGGGATACACACGGAGCAAAGGTTCCAACTTTCTTGTGGCTGAGGGACCCAAGGAGTGTTTTCACACTTGTGCTTTTTCTTTTTCAAGCTCTATTATGGAGTATGCCTTACTTGGCTTCTTTCTTTCACTGAAGACACTCAGTCCAAGGAGCACAGCTTTTCCACTCTCTGCAATGTGTGGCCCTCTTAATAGTCACACACACACACACGCCCACACTTTGGTTACTCATTTTTTAGATCAAGATCGCAGAACTGGTTAGATTGCAGAAAGGATAGCCAACACATTTTACTGCTTAGCTCGTGAAATCTAATTTCTGTTCCAGCTGACTCCCTGCCCCAGCTTCCTGATGTGTTTCATTTGCAGTTGTCTGAAATATGACTTGAAAAGTAAAGGAAAAAACTCAAAACTCTGCACAAGGGGATTAATTCCCTAAAAATTAAACCCTCTGTCCCATGCTCACACACTGCAAGAAATAACAAGCTCTGAGAGCCATACAGGCTAATCTGAACTCTCTTCATAGGCTAAATTGTGGCCTCTTTTATAGGAAACAGCATATGATAACCACTAGAGATAGAATAAAATGATTGTGCATGCTGTAGGTTAGCAGCATGGGTAACCAGTATGGGCAGTTAAGCTTTAGCAAGGCTTTAAGTTGCAGAGTCTAGGGAACACTAGTTGTAAGAAACTTCAGCAGGCAAAAATGAATTGGTCTTTCCATTGGCTTTTGCCCTTCAGATGAAATTTGTACTCTGTACTTAGGTAAGGTAGAAAAGATTTCCTGCCATAATTCCCAGGTTAAATGCATTTTAGCATCTTTCAAAGCAACCTTTACCTTTAAATTTGAACAGCTATTCACTCTTCTCACATTGATTCTCATTTTCATTTTATATTTCTAATTGCAAACAGTTTGTACTATTTTACTGCATGGATTTCCTATATTGTGTCTGTATTGAGTTGCTACTGCCTATGCAGTACCTTTATGTAAAATTCTTTAACTTGCTATCATGTCAGAGAGATACCTGGTTTCTTTATGGCAGCTTGCCTAAACTTCCTTTGTTCATAGTCCAAGTCTTTGGAAATGAGGGAGAGAGGGAGGGAGAGCAATGGCCCCAAAAGAAAAGCAGCCCTGGCTATCTTAGGATATACTTGTCGCACTGAGATGTCATAGTAACTGGTTACTAGGGTGGAAAGCTGTGTGAGGATGCCACCACAGCCACCTGCTCACCAGGTTATAACCCGGACCTTACAAGGTCCAACAGCTACCATCTACAACAGCAAGAGACTAGGACCACTTAACGTCAGTGAGCCAAAGATCTCTCCAGATTCTGCCAGGCTTTGCTCATATACTAAATGAAACATCAGCTCTTCCCACTTCTGACTTCTCAGTTATATCCTCCCCAAAGAACAACTCTACCTAGGGAGAATCTTGCAGGAAAGTACCTGTTCCTCTGAAGAACTTTTGGGAGAGTGGCATAAGTCCTTTTCCACTGAACTCTACACCTTTGTCAATCAATCAGAGCTTATTTCACAAGGTCCATACAACACCATTGCACGTACCGAGCCCAAACATATTGTGAACATAGGACCACACTTGTTACTGAGCTGAAACAATTTACCAAAAAAGAACACAGCTTTTAAGTTACAACCACTTGACTCAGGCAAGTTATTCTTCAGCTGCAGCAAGTTTCCTATGAGGGGCAAAGGAAATGACCCAGGAGGCAGCTTCCCAGTTTCAGACATCTTCCTCCATGCTGAACAGACAAGGAGGCAGACACTGCAAACCAGCAAGAAAACGATTGTAGCTCCCAGGGGTTCCATTGCAACGTGGAACAGGAAGGGCTGAAGCTGCATCCTGGAAGCCTCGCTTTATGAAGCCTACGGTAAAAACAACAGTGCAAAGCTAACCAATAGCTGCTCTCATTTCTTCTGGGTTAGACATACTGGTTAAAAAAAATTACTCACTGCCAACAAACTCGAATTAAATGCTTTAATTTTTAAGTCTTTGGGACCTTCTTAAAGGTCAACCTTGTTCTACTGTAATATCAGAAAGCAGGGACAAACAATAATCATTAACAAACCCTGTCACACTTTCATAGTATGCTTGTCTTCTGCCTATTACTGTTGCTTCGTCCTCTGATGGGACGCTGCAAATACAACAATGTATTTGTCTTCAGGCCATTATATACACTTGTGATTAACATCCCATTGATTTCTATTGAACAGAGTTCCAGGTTAAAAAGTTTACTCCATTCTAGAAGAGTTGTTTTTCAGCTGTTGGACATGTTGCAATTTCCATTAATGATTTAAGAGTCCATTTTGAAGACTCTGGACATCTCCACAAAGTACTGCGCTGAAAGTTGGATGACTTCAGAATAACCTGTTAGTGCAGCTGAGCACCTGTCTTGAGGTGCTGGGGAAAAAAATACTCCTCTGGAACTGAATTCTTCTGTTTCTGGTTAAAGAGCTGTATTTGCTAGGCTGATTCACTCCCTGATTTATTTCAGTCCAAGTCCTCAAGAACTGCTTCAACTCTGAAGCAGCTGCATAGACTGCTTTGATGAGGTACTTTGCCCCTTGACGCTCATCTGTCAGCCCACCCTTTCCTCTGTTCTGTTCCACGTTCTTCCCTGCAAGCACCCGTTACTTTCTTATTATCTTTTCCACCAGGAGATGCTGCAGAAGAGAAGAGATAGAGATTTAGTCTCCCCCCTGTACCTCCTCTGACACTTCTCATTCCAGGAGAAATGTTTGAGCAGCAACCAAGTTGTGCCTCCATTGTTGGACTACACATTTCCCCGGTACAATGCTGTTCACACACACCTAGCTATGTCTCTTCTGTGGTGCTGCTCTCTAAGGACCTGCCATCCTTGCTGTGATTTGGATTCTACCAGTCACACAGAGGGCCCTCAGGTGGAGAAGGGAATGGTTATTCAGAGACAGAACTGAGAAAACAGCTGTCAGCTCTTGGCCTAATTGGGATGCCACCATCGCTCAATCATCCATCCATCCAGGTAATCAGTCTCTAAAATTCCTTCCAATAAAGAGTCACTTACAGGACAAGCTCCTTTTCCCATTTCTGCTTCCTGGAGGTGGGATATTCAAGAATTTATGAAAGAATCTGCTATTTCTTAGCTTTCTTACCAGAAAACACCAAGCACTTGCTGGCAATGCATGGCTAGATAGATTTCCATCTTCAGAGTTCCTGGAGGTTTTAATCTTTGTAGTTTTAAAATAGCATTGTATTTTCTTTATGTAGGAAAGCATTTTTTTCAACAAGAACAAGATCTGGCCACTTTGCCTTTACTTCATCTTGTGGAAGTTTTCTCTGCTGACACATCGCCCTCTCGTGGCCCTCCTGAAATCCTGTCAAGGAAAGACAATGAGCAGAGAAATGCCATATTTTTCTTTGAAATTTTCTATGCGTCGATCAAAAAGATTCCTAAACCTTCCAAGAGCATGCAGGGTTGCATGTGGTGAGTAGATCTCTTCATCAAGACAACTATCAAATGCACCACTGTTCTACAAAACTAGATCCGAATAGGAGCATCACTGGAGTATATTTAAACCTGTTCTTGAGCCTGCTCTTTGCCTTGCTGTAAAGATACAAACAAGAAGACACCAGGCCTCGGACTATGAAGAGGTGGGATGGGGCAGGCCAGGAAGCTCCATGAAGACTGAGCCTTCCCCAGATGAGGTAAGTAGAAGGAACATGATACAACAGTTTTATTTGCGTGTGACCGTATTTATCTATCCACTGTCACTCAGGCCCCTTGATCCCCTTCACCTTGAGTGGTGAGGAGCAATACCTGTTAACACCAGCTGCATGGATGCTGTCTTAGAGAGCACCATTCCAGTTTTAGTCCTGACACTGACAGCATCCTCTGCTTTCAGACACATCTTTGAAGATCTGAGAAGTGCTGACTAGGGCTTACAGCTAGTATGTGTGTACTGCAAAGTGGTTTTTTTTACAGTCACAAACTGCTTAATCACAAATTTCCAGTTCTCTGCTGAGCAGAAGACAAACTCTAGCCCTCATACTACTAAGACTTTGTTCTTGCTTAGCTAGCACTAGCCTATTCTTGAATGCAACCCTTTCTGCCCAAACACTCTGACAATCCTTGTATCTAACTCCTGTGTTAACTTCCTTCTGGGGTGCCATCACGTCCATAGCTGCCTTTGGCAACACAGCATGCTTCAGGCACACATGATGGAGGGAAAGTCTTGCTGCTCAGGATGAACTCGGTACCTTAACCCACCCTTAAGAAGGGTTAGGTACCTAACTGTCTCCTCTTTTCTATTAAGACGAGCAGCCCTGAAACATCCTCACTATTGTGTGCCTCCCCATGGCCTCAAGGTGAAAAGCTGCCCTACTGTGTCCAAGGCAGCCCCCTCTGGAGGTGCTAGAGCATGTAAACACAGAGAGGAGTGCCATGCCGCTGTTCTTGGCCACTTCAGGAACTTACACAGCAAGGCTGCTGTTATGATCCCTGTGACAGTGAATCCTTCTTAGTACAGAACTATGAGTTTTGGCATCCCAACTGGAAGGTGGACAGTATCTATTAAGGCAGATGGTGACTGGGATGCATCCTTAAGACAGAGCAGGATTGTCATGCATACAGTTCCACACCTAGTTTGGATCTGTGGACTCTGTCTCCCCTTGAGGGTCTGAGCATACAGTCCATGTCCAATAACTTGCAACTACATTGACAGTGTGCTACCATTAGAGCATGGAGCACGTCCGGGCCATGCTCCATTCTATGTTTAATACTTGATCTGCAGGCTATCTGCCATGAGGAGAACTTATTTGGCTTGCTGCCATGCAATAGGACAAGTCACTGGCACTCAGGGCTTGGTATTGTCCTTATCACATGGAGATGATCACAAGTCTCTAGACAGCAGATGGCCAGCATCTCCTTAAGGTGCAACTCTGTCACCCCTTCATCTTGGCCTCTGCACCTAGCTGAAGTGCAGAGTCAGCTGCATCCCTGCAGTGGAGAAACAGCACCCGCTCTTGTGCCTCTAGCACCATCTTCCCAGAAAAAGCTGGGAATTAGAGACCACTAGTACAGGAACGGAACTGGTCTTGTTTCAATCCTGAAACAACCAGTCCTGGTAAGCGTTTCAGTGGCTGTTCAGCTCTAGGTGATGTTCACGTATCCAGAACCATTTCCAACCTGATACAACTGAATAACTTTTCTGTTCTTAGGCATGGGTAGAGGCCAGGCAGGGGGCTTACAGGGGATTAGGGACTAAGCTCCCAGCCACATGCAAGTGCTATATAGAATCACAGAATGGTTTCAGTTAGAAGGGACCTTAAAGATTATCTAGTTCCAAGCCCCCTGCCATGGTTGTAATGAAAATGTGCATTCTTCCAGGGAACAGAGGAGCTCTGAGCAGCACCCTCAAGCTTTTACATTTGCAGCCAAATACCTGTGATTCTCTTCCATAATGGCAAAGAGAAAGGATGGTACTATGAAAACCACTGGTGAGTCTGGCTGAATCACATCTAGCATGAAGCACTAGAGAAGCAGGACTTTTAGATTGTCTACAACCTTGTCTTTTTGCTCTTGATGTACTACACTTCCCATCATCAGAGGTCACCAAGCAGGCCACCGTCCAGGCTGTCATTCAAATGCCAGTCTCTAGGCATGAAGATTTTAGATCTGGCTGGCTAGATTCTCTTATCCAGCAGAACTGCAAACACACCACAAATCCTGAGATCATGATGATCTGTCAGATTTTAAAACAGGCTGCTGTTCTACATCGTGTAATTTCCTGCAACACAAAAATGGTAACTCATCTGTCGGTACCTCTTCCTGTTGGGTTGCAGCATATTGCTTCGGTAACGATACTAAATGTCTGATTTGCTTTCACAGATGTAAAAGTCATCAGCAACTAACTATGGATAAAAGTAATACAGATGCAAATGGCTGGATACCTCTGGGTGACTTAACCCTGTTCTTTAGAGATGCTCATTCCAAAAAGGCCTTTCTTCATAGTGAACTCAACTCTCCCTCTTAAATCCTACACCAAGGCCATATAATACAGTATTTTTCATTTTAAACAGAGGATTTTTAAAGCGATGTTGAAGGCTCTCTAAGGTCAACTACTTCACTGCTTTTAAATAGCACCAGGGAATTGTGTCAATCTAGACTATTTACAGTGGCTGTACCCTGACTGACAGCATTACCACCTTTACCACATTGACACCTGACTAGACATTCTTCTAAACAGCCTGTAGGAAGTTTGAACTACTTCTTTCCTACATCAGCACTTGTACTATCCTCGACTGCAGCTCACTCAAAAGCCAGCTTGAACTAGTCAGGGTCAACAGGTACAGGGAAAAAAAACCAAACTTGGAATAGAAGTACCTGTTCAGTGAGAAGGCCTCTGCTAAATTAGCAATTTGGAACACTGTTAATCTAGTAAAGAAGCAGCTTTTTGCGCTGGGCATGCCTCTTCAAAAACTACTAGGATCAAAATGTGCTGGTAAAGTAGAGAAAGAATCTGCTAAGTTAACTGAGCGTGTGATAAAGCAATACATCTTGCAGTTTCACCTGAGGTCCAGATAGTCAAAGAATATAATTGCATGTTCTCTTCTATGATCTCCAGTAGTAGGAATGACTTTGTCTTTATTAACAGACCCTTCGAAAAAATAAAGACAACTTATACAATCTTTCCAACAGGAATTTGAGATTACAGAAAGACAAATGCAGCAACTTGTTTTATTGTAAATTTGTAATGACTAGTCTCTCTATTTCAAACAGATGAAGACAGATACCAAACTGAAGTGTTTTCAGTACCATGGTCATAACTCCAAAGGTCTGGGTATCTTCTCAATGCAGAGCTCCATGAAGGAAAAAATGATGTTTAGGTCCTGCTGCTACTAAGCTAAGACATCCTTACAGGTTACGGAGGGCTTTTCCTAGAGTATTTCATGTGGGACATAGGACTAACACACAGATAGTCAGTATCAACGTATGGGTTAGGGACAAGTTTCAACCTTTCACTGCAGAACAACTGAGGCAACAGAACCATTTGAGAAGAGGAAAGTATCATTCAGTCTTAAAGCCTGAATACAGCCTACTGTATTCAATAGATAGAAGTTACCAGTCTTGATGTTAGCTGTAACCAAAGCCTTGTCAACATACAGAATATCTGTTGTGCAACTGAAGCGGAGATCAGTCTGACTCATAGCCCAACTTCAACTTAAAGACTGTTGTAATTTCATCGTTTTTCCAGTTTTTTGTACTTGGCTTCTGCAGAAGGAAAAATAACAATATTTTAGGACTGGATAGGTAAAAACTTTGAATCCTGTAAGCTGCTATACATCTTAAAACTCATGTTAATTTAGAGGATGATTATTTTTTTCTAAAGTATTTAGGCAAATATAACTGTACAATAATATTTTTAAGAACCACTAATATTACTTTAAGTCAGGGGGAGTTAGGTGTCTGGATTAAACATCTGTCTTTAAAATTTGGGTCAGTGCACATTGTAAAAGAGAAATCAAGCCTCACTAATAATCTGTAGTTCAGTAATACCTGGTACTAGTCCATCTCCCTATAACTTGATAAATTTATCTTTTCCCAACACTTGCCGCTTCACATAAAATGTTTGTTGTTCAAAAGCAGGGCAACACTATTCTGCATAGGCAACTCTGCAGCTCAGACTTCTTAAATAAAGGAGTTGTTTACTTCACCTTTTTAAATCCCCTTGCAAGGGACTATGCTTCTAGGTAGTAACAGTAGAGGATAATAGTTACCAAGTTTTTTGGAATATGCATCCAATTTATACGCTGCCTGCTCGAGAGCTGCAACTTGCTCCTCAATTAGGTTGATTTGTTCCAGATATGGCTGAAGAGCAGCATCTTAAAAAAGCAGAAAAATCGTATCTGTCAGTTCTTAGTAATTCACTTCCAAGAAACAGTTCACATTTAAAACAAGAATTTCTCATTACATTCTTCAGATAAAACACTTTAAAAGCTCATTCCTTCCCCTGCTCCAGAACCAAGCATTGATGCTGATACTCATGTTCCAGAAAAGTATGAATACAGGCTAAACTCAACACAAGTAACAATACAACGTGAATCAAAACAAGTCCTATTTCATTCCTATCAGATCCAAAATTTGGGGTAAAACAACACATAAACTCAGATGTGTTTTCTCTTATGCTAGTCTATGTAGTCTATAGCTGTAAAGAAATATACAAGATTGGCATTGTATAGCAGCAAGTATATTTCAGTGAGTTTTCTTTCCTTCAGCACCTAATGGAGAGTGAAAAATCCAACTCTTAAGTGCTTCATTTCCCAAACAAGTGTACCATTCATTATGCCCCTACCCAATTTGATTTACTTACATTTTTGATTTAAATCCTTCAGATTTCTACTGATGTTTATAGCAATATCTTTCATTTCTAGGTACTTCAAGCTAGTCAGCTTATTCATGTTTTCCAAGAGTTTGTAGTCTTCACTGGTGGCTTAAAAAGAATAGAGTTTATTTTAATTAACGGGTGATGTGGTTTGAATTGGATGCACACAAGAAGACAAGCGATTTCAAACCAATAGGCAAAAAATGTAACAAGAATAGTTTAGATGGCAATTCAGGTATTAGTATAGTGCTCTACAAAAAGAGATGATGTTTTTTGAACTGTAAAAATCAACCAGACTGATGAATACTTATTCACTTGCAATTTTTTTGAGAGAAAAAATGACTAATTCCTCATATTTCTACTCTTACTCTGTCAGTTAACCACTTCTGTTTACAAAATTGATAGCACAAATCCAGACAGCAATCTGTACCATACGCCCTTCAAGCCCATGCAAATCAGTAGTGCTGTGGGGTGTTTTCAAAATTAGAGCCTATGGTATCCACTAACTTGTTGAGGAGCTTACTTTGCTCCAGTTAATGTTGCACAGCAGTTTATTGTAAAGCACAAACATCGGAAAACATGTGTATGATCATTGCTCTCACTCAGAAACAAAACAGCTGCACATGTTCCACTCTCAGTTGTGCTTCTCTTCCAGGCCTTCTTAACCTAGACCCCTTTGTTTGTTTGTTTTTCCATGTGCAAGCTTCTGCAAGACTAAAAAGATATTTTTTTTAAGTTGCTGATATCAGACTGAATTCTTTTGGAATGTATTTGTGCTCATCTGGGACTTTATTAACATGACTGTGTTGCTAGTAGTCAAACAACAAGTCAGACTTGAACTGCCAGTCTTGCTAGATATGCTCTAAATAGGTATAGTTTAGACAAGTTACACAACAGATTTCTTTAGAAGAAACAAAAAGTTACTTGCAGGTCAGTATTGCGGTGTCTTACCTGTCAGTTCACCCGTTAAATAAATGGCCATTTTGTTGAACATGTCTTTACAGAGTTCATTGATGTCTGCCTCTGCTGGTTCTTTAGCTTCCTCCGCTGTTTCAACAGCAGGCTCCTCTGATCAGGGTACAGACATTACAGGGTTAGGGGGAAGTTGGTAGGTACAGAAACACACCACAAAAATTTAATGGTCCCATTTTTTTCAAATTGACTGCAAAATTTCCATATAACTTGCCTACTTTACATTAAGGGCTAACAAACTTAGGCAGTTTCCTTAAAGCGGCATCAAGATTATTTCAAAATAATGCTTTAGGGAACCTTTAAGGGACAGACACCTGGCCTGACCACACTTGCAAACACCAGCCCCCTCCTGTGCTTAGAAAAGAAAAGAGGAATTCGAGAAGAAATTTTGAGTGACTTTGTGCACAACGCTCCTGATGTTTATTTCTAGTCACTGATTCAGAATAGGAGAACAGTTCCCCCAGCCATTTCACGAGGGGCTACAACAGATTTCCACCTGTGGAAAGCGATAATCACAGCTTTTCTCCTCCAAACCCGTTTCTACGACAACCTGCCCTCGCTCTGCTCCCCGCAGCAGCAGTTCAGCACCTCATCCTCTGCTCCTCTGCCCGACAGGCTGTTTTTCGCTCTGTCAGCACCATTTGCCGGCTCGAACTCAAAGGCCGGGCCGAGGCCCGCAGCTCCTACCGGCGAAGCGGCGGCGCAGCGGGGGTGACAGGCACGCGGGGGTAAGCCCCGGGGAGCCGCCGGCCGGCCGGCAAACATGGAGGCCCGGGCCCGCCCCGCAGCCGGCCTCCACCCCACCGCCAGAGCCCTTCCCGCCGTGGGGCGGCGGCTGCCCCGCCGGGAGCAGGCCGCGGCCTGGCAGGGCCCGGCCACCGCCACGCCGCCAAGGGGGGCGAACCCGGAGCGGGCGAACCCGGAGACAACCCCCGCGGCCCCGGCCCCGGCCGCGGCCCCTTACGCTTGGCGGGCTGCGCGCCGGCCTCGGGCAGCCCCTCCGCCGCGGTCGCCATGGCGACAGGCCCCCTCCCGCGGCGCCCGCTTCCGCCTGCGACCCCACGCAAGGCCGTGGCCCTGCCCCTCGCCGTCGCGGCGCATGCGCGGCTGCCTGCGGGCCGGGGAGGGTGGCGGCGGGGCCGGGGTAGGGGCAGGCCGGGGTCCGCTGGGCTGGGCCCGCGGCCGGCGGGGTTGGCAGCGCCCTGGCGGCCCCGGGGGTCTGTCCCCCCGCGTCGTGAGGGGCGGCCTCCCCTGCCGCGTCGAGCGGGTGGCTGATGGGCGGCAGCTTCGGCTGGGGGAAGAAGCAAGAGCAAACAGCCTCCCTCAGGGCAGAGGGAGAAAGACAAACACCGTAGATGTAAAACGTGGCACGAGTTTACTTGTCAGCAGCTGTAAAAGGCAGCGGAGCGGCACAGAAAGAGCAGATCATTTCCCCTCTTTCTAACACCACGACTGAACCATTTATTGCAGAGCACCGGAAGCCCTTTTCACGCTGCAGGTGGCTGCTGCCAGGCCGGCCCTCAGAAACAATCTCCCTTGTGTTTGATGATGTTTTCCTGTGGCTGAGCTGCACCAGCTTAAAAGCAGCTCTGCTTTTGCTAATGATGTGGTGAGGAGATAACTGCTAGCACGCTGCCTTCTGCCCTGTGGTGACTGCAGTAAGCGTTGCTATAGTTTCCACAGCAGTATCTCCACGGTCTTTTTCAGTCCATGGTGTAGTGGTGCAGCTAAGCATTAAGTCTGTCAAAAAGATCTATTACTGAGTATACAAACTTTTATTTAAAAAAAAAAAAAAAGGAATTTCTTCCCTTCTCTTAAGTAGTAAATGTATTCTTTGCAGTTGGTGGGCATGGATTTTTTTTGTTTGGTTTTTTTTTTTTTACAGTACAACAGCCTCTATTTCTCACTCTTCTTAGATGAGATGTCTTACACCACTACTGTTTAGGTTTTAATCATCAAAAGTTGTTTCTGCAAGTATCTTCCACTGAGAAACTACTAGAAGTATAACTGCTCTTTTTCGGTAAGGAGTACTCAGTCCCTGTACTTAACTCCAACTCAAATGCGTCTCCAACATGCTGTGAATGGTCTCTGTCTCTCCTCAGATGCGACGAGCACTAACAAGGGGTAACATATTGATGCATAAATGCCATCATCACCTTATACCATTTGTGATGGAGAAGTTTACATGTTCAAAGGAAAAGGTTTCCCTATGGACATTTACTGTATAAGTTGGCCAAAGAAGAATAATGCTTGCCAAGACATAGTTTGATATGTACCTAAAGAATTACAAAAATTATATTCTTACAAAAAATGATGTATGCAATGTACAGTAATGCATTTCTTCTTAAAAACCAAAATCATACAATCACATGGAGATCATGCCCCAGAAACAAGGGGACAGAGTTCCCATCTGAAGTCCAGTAAAGTGAGTTGAAATCTTTTGGCAAACTCCAGGAGGCCCTAGCAAGCTTTGCAGTTTTAAGACCGGAGAAGCTGCAGAGCAAGGCAACGCAGGAGTCTATGTGAACTTTCTCATAAACCGAAGTTTTGCGTAGGCAATGATAAGGAAGATAACAGTCATGCAGAAGAGAGCCACTATGTTTTCCCACATTGCCCAGTCAGTAGGTGCGATTCCTTGGCTGCACAGATATGCTTCACCAGAACACCTGCAGAAAAGCATGGGGGAGAAGTTTGCATTACTATGTGGTGCAAGTCTTCAGGTTGTTACTTTTATTCCTGCTCCACAAAGATTCTTCTACCCTCAACTCTGCAAAACAGGTGATGAAAATAGAGTAACTTCATAACCTATCACTAAAAAAGCTTAAGGGACAAATCTAGAGCTCTAATTCTCATCTTTTTTCAGTACTATCCTAACTGTTATTTATAGATAACTGACAATTTATGAGTAAACCTGAGAACCACATTAAACCGTGGTGAGTGCAAAAGCATTAGTTTCACACAGCAATCATTGGAGGTCCATAGCAGGAGTTTGGGGTCCAAAAGCTGCAGAAAAAATGCTCTAGCACAGTTCCCTGCAATGACCTCAGTTTGCCAGCCCTTTAGCACGTGTCATGAAATACTTGCATTGCTACAACCTAAGGTAGCAGTAGTCAAGATTTTAGATAGGGCAGTAGCACTGGCAGATAGCTACCTTGGCGCTCTGCTCTATCTGCAGGGAGCTTAATATTTACAAACAAGCTCTGAAGGGCAGGTGTGTTTCTGATCATGGGTCTGCTGCACCCCAACAACTTTGTAGCTGTCCACACATTGCATTTCCATTGCTAAATGACCCTGGGTTTGTTTTAAGAAAACTGATAAGCCAGGGCTAGGTTACCCAAAACAAAATTTAATTTAGCTCCTCTGCCTATTTTTAGGAGTAAAGTTCCATCCCTATTTCACTCTTGGATAATTGTGAAGTTTTACTATATAATCCTAAAATACGTTATTTTGGGATATATTATTGAGACTGGCCTGTGGGGGGTTATTCTGTGAATAATACAAAGATTTGAAACAGTCAGACTTCTCTTTAAGCAACCCACTACAATTCAGGCCCAAGAACCACCATGAGTTAGAAACTTACATTTCTCCTGAAGTATCGGGGGGACAACTGCCTGCATCTCCCACAGATGCTGTAACATTTGGATTCATCTCACCACAGAAGTAGAGATCTCTGTACTCATTCACTTGAAGAGCCTAGGGAAAGAGGCAGACACCAGATTTTTACAGAGTTAGCGATTTGGGGTGCTGAAACACCTTAAAGGGACTTGATTATTAGAATACACATATCACTATTCTTGGAATCGTTATGTTCAAGAGCTTTTTCTTTTGAAGCTCTTAAATCACTGCCTTTCTGAGGAACTGCTACAAGTTCTACATGCAGGATGGTTTGGTGTCTGAGTCTTTAGCTTCAAAGTTCATTTCAATGATTCAGGCATGCGTTTCTGGCTTGCCAGCTACAAGTTCCTGTTCATCCACTGTCATCTGGGTCAGTCTACTGAGCCAGAAACCATGTGGCTGCATGCAGATACCCCAGCACCAGCACACGAAGGCAGCTGGCACAGTCAGCCAAGGCAACAAGGGAAGGGTTCCCTTGCACTGGCAACTCAGGGGTCACCTCCACGTTCAGCAACACTGATAAAATATCTCAGTGATACCCAAACAGGGGAGGTCTCACATCTCCCCCTCCCTGATCCTACCTTTCTCTTCCACTGCCGGTCAACATGGTCCTGCCCACACTATCCTTCATCATCTCCAGCATTCATTTCACTCATTTTTACTCAAAAGGTAGGAAACTGTTCCTCCCAAATAGGCTTGGCCAGGATGAAGACAGGAGATGGAAGCACAACTCCCACCTTTGACAAGTGGGTGACCTGCTATGTCGAATTACTGTTTCGAGCAGCTGCACCCTTAGCTTTCTGGTATCCCAGCTTCTTATTATTCATAAATGGCAGTAAGTCATACTTCACTTCAGAGGAAGCCACACTGAAGACTGAGACCATCAGGCATTACGGTAAATCCTTTAACCACTTGGACAGTCATTAACCTCAGACCGGTCACCCAAACAGCAGCCTCTGGAGAGGCCATGCAATATTTGACTTTATCCTAAACAATAGGGATCAGCTATTCAGGCTAGGAATTAGTGCCTCACTGGACAGCTTGCTCCACTGCTGTCCAAGCAGCACTAATTTTGTGGCACAAAGGATTTGTTCAGTCTCTGAGACTTCTATCTCTCACACAGAGATTAACTTTTGCTTCCTTTTTGGGGTCAGCTTTGTTTGTTCTTCTTTTACCATGTTCGCACAAGAAAAGAAAAAACCACAATATGACTTTTAAGAGAACTTAATTTATACTCAAAACCTCTCCAGGGAGCAGCAGTGTGGCTACATTACTCACAGGAGAGCAACGCTACTTTCTACTCACAGTGAGGCCGTATCTGGGGATGCTGAAGTACTTGAGCCAGTTGAGCCAGCCCATTACGGAAGGGAGGTTTACTAAGAGGCCTGAAAAGATCTGAAATAGAACAGAATAGATTAATGAGTCACAGACTGTTTACTGCAAACAGTGCCATTCCTGCACAGATATCGGAGTTGCCCAGCAGAGGTGCACTGGGATAGACTGACCTCCTGCTGCTGTTATGCCTGTGCCTACAGGCATGAGATTCAAACCTTGCAGCAGTCCCAGGCAGCTGGCCCAACAGCACACCCAAATATTCTAGTAGATAAAAAGCTACATCCACATGTGAGCTAAGAAGCATGCGTGCTAACAAGCTCTCACTCTGGAGGACTGTCCTATGGTGGAGCTAGCCAGAGGCTAAAGAAGGATGACTGGGAGATGAGGAAGTAGAGAAACAAGAAGGAAACCATGGGGAGCCTTAAGGGCTGTTATTGTTTTGGCTCTCTCCTCTGACCTACATCTTTTAACTATGCTCACTCCTGCCTGGAACAAGGTTTGCTCTTTTACTCCTTAGAACCACTGGACTTCATAGCTAACCATGATGCTTCAGGCTGTGCTTCATCACAAGTTTTTATGTGCTTATCCTGCTGTTTTTCAGGATGTGCACATGCTGTTCCTTACACACTGTGACTTACATCAACATACATCAGCTGGCCATCATTACGCATGCCCACTTCTCACCCACAGCAAGCACTTGAAGCGATACACTCTCTTAGCTTATTGCAAATTGAAGCGTTAGGGATGTGCAGTGGGCTCAGAATATGTACGCAGACAGATACACCTGACAGAAGGTACTTTTTACTCTAAGGTAACCTGATAGGTCTCACAGTCAGGAAGTTTCATCACTAACATTATCTCTTTGAAAAAGAATTCACATCCTTCATCTATGAGTAGTCAAAATTCCTTTCTCTCTCACTTGCTGTCTTCCCTAGAAGTCCTTGAAGAACAGTATGGAAGTAATTTCTGGAACCCAAAGGCAATAATAAATTGAAATAAAGAAAGAGTATGCTCCTACTAATCCCACTGGGCAATAAAATCAATTGATACAGGTTTATTTCAAGATCTTTTTCCTTTTAAATGATCTAGTTGATCACTTAGATTTCTATTACTGGAAATGTGAGATTTTTTTTAAAATCAATTTTTGTGAGGACAATTTACAAAAAACCACCCCACTTTTTTGGGGCACACTGTTTGCAAAGCCCTGGTGGCATCACACCTACTGAATCGCACCTGAGCAATGATCTGACCCTTAGATTACAAGTTGACAGAAGTATATCATTGACTATAGTGACAATAAAATCACAGGCTTGGGGCTGACATGCTACTGGACTGTGGCTTCTCAGCCTGCTTAGGGCTGGCTCAAGCCAGTCCTCTCAGCTTGTCTCAGCTGCTTCCTCACCTCCACCAAAGGAGCCCACACATCCTGCTATACTTACAAGCATCAGGACAAAACAAATAGTGATGAGCAGATTGGCTACAGCCACCACATCCATCCCAGCACTGATAGCCAGAGACATGGCCGTGGCAGTGTAGGACACCAGTACTAGGGTCAGCATGAAGAAGAAGAATCGGCCTGCAACAGCTTGGTACCCTGTCAAAAAACAGGAAGGAAAGAGTCTAGTAAGCAACCACATTATGAATCCCAGAGAGGTACCCTTGGACTCCTATACAAGACAGGGAAAGCAGGAAGAAAGACCAAGTTTGGAGTGGGCAGGAACTATGCATGCTCCAAAGGCCCAAAGAGCCCACTGAAAGATATGCTCAAGCAGGTCCCTGTCTTTGCTGGTGTCTCTGCCCCTGCCCCAGAGTCCTCCTAAGTCATGATGCCAAGCACTTAAATCAGTCGAAGGTTCAACTAGCTTCATGTTATAGGTATAGGAATTAAACTGTGGCTAAGTCAGAAATCAAATGTGTTGGAAGATGACAGGTTCAATGAAAGCATCAATTCTTTACCAATCATCCAGTAACTGATGCATGAGAATATGATGGCTGGAGCAGTTCTCATGGGCAGCAGATCTCCTATCATCAAGGCCAGGAAGTAGGCAGACACACGGTAATATCCACTGGTGTACTGATGGCTGTGAGGACAGGAAGGAGGGGAGTTGTACAGGTTTAGAGGTTATCTAGGAAGCAGGCTCAGCTTCTGTGTCTGGTTTATCCTGATTCAGTTTCTGTTCTCTCTACCACTGACTCCTTCTCTATATGCAAGTTGCTTATTTTCCTCTATGTTATCACTTCCCACTCTGTAAAGTAAGGGCTGATCTATCTCACAGGCCCTGCAGTCATACTGAGAGCCCTCTGAGGAAAGTTGAGTGAAAGGCTACATGACTGCCAAGTAACATATTGGAAAAGAGCTCCTAAATCTCTTTTCAAAGAGAACGATCCTTAACACAAGAGCAGACTGCTGTTAACCGGAGGAACACTTCATCCACAGCTAACTCATGCAGCTGCTTCCGGGGAGGAGGAATGATACCCAACAATGGGAAAACACCTTTAGGACATCAACTCATCTCCAGTTCACAGGGCAATTAACTGTCATTACAATTGTTTTGCTGCTTAATGGAGCCCATGAAAAGATGCTTTAATTGGTGAGGTGCCAGAAGGCCCATCGACACAGCTAGTGAGCAGAGCAGACTGGCAAGAAGTGTCAGTGTTAGGGAAATTCATTCCTGAGCAGCTGTTAGGGGCAATATTAAGCTGCTCTGAACAACCTGTGGGTGGACATGTGCAGTCCAGGTACAAATCTTCAGTTTCTTCTTTACTGCACAGGATCTGTCTCTTGCCCTTTCATCCCCATGAGCTGGAGGCTATTCCAAACCACATTTTCAACATATATGTATATATACATGCATGTATATAATATATACACACACATTTACATACATATGCACACATACAAACACATATACATATAGACAGAGAGATGCGCTTGATTATTAGGGAGCTCTTGTAAGCCAGCCAGCAGGCCTCTTCATCTGAGTATCCCATGCGAAGCTTTTCCAAGAACTCTCCCTTCATCTTTGCACAGTCTTACCACTTTAGGACCATTGCAAGACGGTGTTTCAACCCTGTCAGCAAGAGGGCAGGCAGGGTTCAGTGTGTGCAGGATTCACATGCAGACTTCAAAAACAGCTTTTACCAAAAGTAGGTAGGAAAAGCACTTCGCAATAAACTGTGTCACAGCAAGCAAGTAAAAGCATTTTATTTCTCCCCTCCTTCTGCCACCTCTTAGCATTACAGCTCCCTGCTCTACAGACCAATTTAGCATTACTATTACAATCCGATGTTGCAAGGGAGCAATCAAGACTTTCTTGGAAAACATTTTGTTTAGCCTCTAAGATACTCCCGCCACCTCACTCCAGGGTATGAGACACTGTTAAGTGCCTCACTACTTACACAAATAGTTTCTTGTCTCTGATGAACAGCTCAATTGCAGAGACGCTGGAAAAACACTGATTTGTGGTGACAAAAAACAAGGATCCAACCCTAGAAGGCAAAATAGAACAGTCAAAAAGAACGAAAAGGGAAAACAGCCTAGATAAGACTGGCAGCCTCAGACATCATCATACCATCAAGTCAGTGATTTTCTATCTCTGTCCACAGAATGGAAGTATTTAATTGTGCTATTGTAATCTTAGCTGTAAAATCAGGTTTATTCCTTTATCTTCCCTTTCACATCTCCTTTGCACGTATGTGCAAGCCCGACAGAACTTAAAAGAACTCCAGCAACACCATGCTGCAGCGCACTGAGGCTTCTGAACCCAACCCTCCTTTGTGGCCCAAGTGGATCCCAAGGCCTTCCCTGTAGCTGAAACCTGTCTGCTACAGACAGAAAAATAAGCAAAGCTGTGGCTTTCCAACTTACCGATTCTGAATGCCACTTCGATCCAATTTTACACCAAAAAAGATAGCGCCCACAACCAAGGCTAGAATTATGGTCACTGCAATCTAGAATTGGAAAGAAGAAAGGGAAAAGGGAGTCCTTCAAATAAGTAAATAGAGACAAACTTCATATTAAGGCATATGCGGGGTTTAAGACTTACACCTGCCTAAAACTCTGCTTTGTGAGCCAAAGTATACCTATGACACACACAATTAAAAGCCTTATGGCAAATATTCCAGGTTTATCCTGTTCGCTTTTCTCCTTCCTCTGATCTTCTTTGGCTGAGGAAGGTTAGTAGAGACACAGTCAAAGAATAACCCAGCTTAAAATTTCAAGTGAAGGTCACCCTAGAAGCTCCCCATGTCAGCCACAGAATGAAGCATTTTTCTCCCCACTCTCCAAGTGTAGTAGTCCTTGTGCTACGAAGGAGACTTTTTTCAAAGGCAAGAAAGTTAGCTGGGCATCTCACTCCACGTAAGTGGTAGTGGCACAGGACTTCTGTTTCCTGAGCTGCCTTTGAAAACAGAAGTCTGTCCTACAAACTGCAGATTCTGGAACTGAGAGCAGAGGGAGTCTGAGACTTTTAGGAATTGTTACCTACTTGTGCAATGGAGGCTTGTGGGCTCCTGATGAGGTTTTTGAGGGAACGCTTGGACACCCAGTACAGCTGTGTGAGGAATCCATTTGCGTAGGTAATCTCATGCCCCTGCTTGGATAGTCTCTGCCTGCTTCCCCGTCCAAGCTCCACTTTCCGCAGTGCTTCCTTTGTGCTCTGATACAGGCTGGAGTTAAGATATTTCTGGTGCAGCACATCTACCACGCTGCTGTCCATGTTATCTTCTGTCACTCCATTTTCACTGCTCACCTCTGAGTAAGAAAGACAATATATGGCTTGTAATTTCCCATGAACCTTACCTTCAGACATGACCCATAAACATGCTCAGCCAGTTTGGAGGCTGAAAAAAAATAAACAAAACAAAAATGCCAGGAGAATTTGAATTGTTCAAGCCTTGGCTCTGAGCTTAAGAGGCTAGCTTGAGTGAGTGGGTTTCCTTACAGTTTCCTAGCTAATCTGCCTGTTCTCTGTGGCACAAAAATCGCCAAATTCTTAGTCATCGATGTTGAGGGAAATCAATGTCTGCTCTGATCCACTTCCCCATCTCCAAAAAGCACCATTCCCTTATAATCCTTGTTAGAGAGTTTGTTATCTAATCTAGTTCCAGTCTTTCTCACTGCCCTGTAAATCCATTACTTCTTAGCCTATCTACCCTGTCTTCTCTGCAGCAGACTCTTATGTGACTGAAAACTTCTGTCTTCTGTCAGCTGTCTCTTGAGACTAAGCAAGTCTAGTTTTTCAGTCTTTCCCACATAGGTTTTGTAAATTACTGACATTTATCACTGCTCTTCTGTATTACTGAAGGAAGAAAAAAAATCCCTTTTACAAGTTTTCCGAGCTCTCTAAAGAAGCCCAAAGCCAAGTGTATCTATTAGTAGGAAAAATAAAAAGATAATGAAGTGCCCTTAGACTGGAGGAAACTCGGAGAACAACAGCTTGCCATCACCACATACAACTTCCCTTCTACACCAGCCAACGGTGGATTTCTCCTTCACAAATTACCTTTTCCTGTGTCCACAGGTCTGTGATCTTCCTTGCTTGCTGCCACAGCAGTTGAATCACCATTTATGATATCAAGGAAGAAGTCAGCTGGATTGTTGAAGGGTTCACATTCATATCCTAAAAAAAAGAAAACCACACACCAAAAAAAACCAAAAACCACACATGCAACATGTTTGTACTGCACAGAGCACAGCTTGGAAGGTCACTCACTCTCCTACAACCCTATTATAAAAAAAACTTCACCGCTTTCCATGAGCATTAGTTTACAGCAGTAGAATGGCACAAACTTGAACATAGAAATTCCATCTAAATAAGGAGGAAGTTCTTTACTTTGAGGGTGGCAGAGCACTGGAACAGGCTGCCCAGAGAGGTGGTGGAGTCTCCATCTCTGGAGACATTCAAAACCCACCTGGATGCATTCCTGTGCAACCTGCTCTAGGTGACCCTGCTCTGGGAGGAGAGGTTGGACTAGATGATCTCCAGAGGTCCCTTCCAACCCTGACCATTCTATGATTTTGTGTAATAGACAGGATTTAGGAGACAGTGAATCTGAGGTATCTATACAGAGCTTCAAAGTTGCTTATTCTCTGTTGATTTCAGGTGAGGAGAAATCCTTAATTCGCTTTTACACAGCTCAGCATGGACAACTCTGGCCTCCTCAGTACTGTTTAACCACATCCCACTCTGAAAGACACACAGTTCCTCAACAGGGGTTGCTGGATGTCCGCCCTACAGCCTCAGATGCTTGCTCTAGAAGCACAGGTCTTGCTTGTGTTTCCTGGGTCACCAGGAAGAGGAAGGGCTGTCCAAGAGCAGCTTCTTATAATATGGTCCTAGCTATGGGATGAGGAGGCCAAAAATAAAAAAAATTTAAAAAATGCTTATTCTATAGCATTCCTGCGAGAAAGGAAGTGAGGTGGGATACTAGGAGGAGGAGGAGTGAGATTGGTTAAAGCATCTCCCTTAAAGCCAGGGAAAGCTTACAATCCAACATGTCCACAGCTGCATCTAGACTAGACTGGGAATTCACTCTGCATTCTCTGTCCATTATAGCCATAAACCCTCACCCTGCTTTCTTGGAGCAGGGGCAGCCACCCAAGAGTGCAATTATTAACCCATCTTAAGACACACCATGATTTTGTCCTCTCAGTCACCCACCTGCTTTCAGACTACAGCAGGATTCTTCAATCGGCCCCTACGGATGGCCGCCAGTCTGCAGGCTGTGGTTCAAAACCCACTGGGTCTGCCACCTAGGCCTGGTAGAACTACAAGCATCATCTTGTCTATTGTGCATCATGCTGCTAGATATCCAAGCAGTTTTTGTCCTGATGCAAGGCAAAACAAAGGCAGCAGAGCACCATACCCTGTGTTGTCTGAAAAACTTCATTTTTATCATTTTGATTTTTTTCCTGTTCTAACATGACACTGTTCAGACTGTTTGCGTACAGCCTCTAGTAGTCTAGAGATAAAACAGCCCAGGACTGTTATCCAGTGCCAGGATAAACTCATTAGCCAGACTCTTGGCACAGAAGACTTACCAATAGAACTAAAGTATTCCAGGGCCTGCTTTGCAGGACCATGGTACAGGACTTTTCCCAAAGCTAGTAATGTCAGACTGTCAAACAGCTTGAATATGGAATAGCGGGGCTGATGGATGGAAAATATGATGGTTCGCCCTCTTCTTGAGAGCCTGAAATAGAAACAAACATCTCTCAAATACACAGCACTTCGCATTTCAGAAAGGTCATGTTAACCCAAGCAAAAAATAAATATCCAAATCCAAGACAATTACTTGTTAACTTCTCAGGGTCTCAACCCAGAAAAACTTTCGTTCCCTCTTCCCTATCACTGTCAGATGCTGGCTGCAAGATCTTCAAGACAGCACCCATCATTACAAGAGACCATCACTGCAGTCTGGCCAGACAAAGTATGATGTTGCCTGTAGCTAGCAAAGGTTGAGGCCACAGCTGTGTATAAGCCTTCCTTACATGTTTTCTATGCCAGGCTCCAACTTGACTAACTGGAATGGTCCCACTGCACTCAATGGCAGTCCCAGGCCTTACATAGCAGGCTGTGGAAGCCTGGCCAGCTAAGATTTCTCTCAGCTCTTCTGCTGCAGATTTACTCTCTAGAAAAGTCAAAACTAGTTTTCCTTCAGGTTTGTCAGATACCATTTCAAGTACTTTAGCGCTGATGCCAACCAAGAATCCTTGCCGATCAAAGGCCTCTATCCACAAACAGCAGAGCACAATGTGCCCCCAAGCAGAACCAGACAACATGCTACAAACCCAGGAGGAGGGTTAGGAACTCATTCTCATTAAACAAGCTTTCTTTGGTCCTCTTTGTACCAGAAGACAGTTCATCTCCAAAATACAGAAGATGAATGTAAACACTGAGGGTAAACCTGCAGGTGAAGTCTGATCTGAGTTCAAGGCTGTTGCCAGAGCAAAGGAAAAGACTTTGTAATAGACTCAGCTGGAAGGCCAAGAAATTATGATTACAGGCCTGACCTCCCAGTCCACCACTCTCCGTGGCAAAGGGAAACTGTCCAAGCTACATCTGCTTTTTGGGCTCCAATCCAATGCTTGCTGTGGAAGGACTCCCATCAACTTCAAAAAGCTTTGGACAAGGCCCAGAGAAATAATTCAGTACCACTTCTGAGTCTATTTGTCTAGACTTTTTTTTAATTTTTTTTTCCAGAGCACTGTAGCTACTCAGTTATAACAGCATTCCTTTTTTTACTAATGAGCTGACCACAAAATTGCAGCAGAGCCCTGAAGAACTGACTCTTACTTCTTCAAGAGGATGAGGACTGCATTGGCTGTGCTGGCGTCAAGGCCAGTTGTTGGCTCATCCAGAAAAAGGACTGGTGGCTCTGTGATGAGCTCCATCCCAATGTTGGTTCTCTTCCGTTCCCCTCCAGACACTCCCCGGATCAATTCGGTTCCTACCTACAAGCAGAAGAAATCAGGTATTTGCAACAAGACCTAGTCAGTGCATGCTCTGGAGTTCAGGGCTCTCCACACCCAGCAGCCCTTTTCATTTTCAGAGTCACATTAGCGAACCCCAGGGCCAGCAGCAGATGATGGGTCTGACTCAGTGAAAGGGACTACGTAGCAGTAAGCAGAGCCTGGTTTTCAGAGGTACCAGGCACCTTATGACTTCAGGGAACAAGGATGACACTGACAAGGAAGAGCCAGAATGAGGCCATAGCAGCCAGAGGTGGCACTGGCATTCAGGGATGTCTTGTTAGTCAGCTCGCCTGCTGCTCAAGTAAGAGTGGGGTAAGTAAAAGTAGAGTAAAAATGCTGCTGAGAGGAACAAGCTCCGCACAGAATTTCTCCATCACAGCCCAGCTTTCTACCCCTCACAGCTTTCAGCACTCTAAAAACAATTTCCCTGTCTTGTCCCACAAAGCCAGGAAGCAACTGAACAGCTTTCCAAGGTGCAATGACTAGGCGACTTTTTCCCCTCTGAACTTACACAACATGCTGGACATGGTCCAAAATCTTCCCCTTTTAATATCAAATACACATACCTCTTTACAAGCTATCTCCTGAGCTGGAGACTGATTTCTTGTGTGCAGTATGGTTAACTCAGGTTCCCGCTTAGCTTAGCATAGCTGCTCTACATACGCCATACTGGCCAGAGCTGAGCAGTTCAGTTTCCAGAGGTGGTATGATTTCTGAGAAAGGCGTTCTCACTGCTCACCTTAGCATCAGCCACTTTGTTTAATCCCAGCTCGCTGATTATCTGGGTGACTCGCTCTTCCTTCTCTTGAACGCTGATGGAGCTGGGCAGTCGCAGGGCAGCAGAGAAGTGCAGGTTCTCCCTCACCGTCATTGTGCCCATGACAACATCATCCTGAAAGGAGTACAAACGGACAGTTGGAAAGCCTCCTTCTCAGCTACCTGGCCAAGCACCAGAGTCCCTGTAGTGGCAGTTTTGATAAGCTATTTGTGGACTATCGGGGAAACTGGACTGAGGGACAACCTCTTCTTCAAGACTTACAGGACATGAAGTTCAAGGTCACTCAGTAGCAGTCAAGGGGAGAATGCAGCTCTGCAGGCTCCCAGCTTACACCAAGCATCACCTCAGCCTGCTTTCAGGCTCAGGAGTCGAAGTGCAGACGGTAGCGTTCCGTACTGCACATGCACTTTCCTTACCAGCCAAAGGGAGGCAGAGCAGGAGGCTGGTTTTGTAAACTTCTGCCAGTCCACCTGAAGCCAAGGGACATTGCTAGTACTCAGTGTTCAAGATAGAGACACTCAGGGAGTCAGCAGCTGGCAGCAGCTGCTCAGAGAAACAAGAGTATTGCACCAAGATGCTCCTGATTTTTTCCATGTTTCAACTATCTATAACTCTTGGGCACAAAACCTTATTCTAAGGGCTACCCCTTTAGAAAAGCTTCAACAGTTACATGCATTTTGAGTAAGAATCAAATCTATCCAGCTGACAAACATCTGGGCAGCCTACACCAACCTGTAACAACCATGAGCCAAACAGAGTTGAGGCCGGGTCCATCCAGAGCTCCATGCCTCTCCAGCACCCCTGCTTTGATATTCAAGCCAATTTTGCATCCTACCATATGACAACAGAAGGGCTGCAATACTGGGCAGCTGCTGGGGAACATGGATGTTAATCAGGCATCTTGCAAATCTAGTGCCCTTTTAGAAGAAGACACAGCCCCTAAGCTGCAGGGCAGCAGATTCTTGCCTGCTCTGGGACTCCTTCCACATCAGAGGTAGTTGATCAGCAGGACAAAGGATGTGCCAGCCAACCGTGTTTGGCACTGGAAGTAACAGAGGAAGACTGAACATGCTGCTGTGCTAGAACTGTGTGACAGATTACTCAGGGTGTAGTGTTATGATAAACTGGCTTTGCTGCCAAAGCTGGTTTAGGAATTTCCTGCCATCACTTCCCTCCCCACACACCCTCAGTCTCTCACGCTAGCCTCCCATTGCCCATCCTCAGATCCACCAATACAACTGTTGGGTCACCACATTGGAAACTAAACTGTGAATTTAAGCTACTTTAATACCAAACGTAGCAAGTGAGGGTGTCATGCCACAATTTGTAAGGCATGAGTGGAGAGACCAGTAGCAGCTTTACAAGAATAACACATGACTTAGCAAGTCTGTATGCTCATCTGCAAAAAATTGACCCTATAAGTATGTATGTATTTATGTATTTAGACCTTGAGTGTTGTTTGTAGTCTTTCAGACATCTTTATTGATCTAGGGAGTACTGCACAGGGGTGAGAGGGCAAAAAGTCCATTTAATGTCTCGCCTAGTTGCCTATCATTTTGAGGTTAAGTTTTGTCGCTTTGGACACTTGAGATACAAATGTCTCAAACCAGGACAACCTGCAAGAAACTTCCTGGCCATTCATGAAACACTGAGTATTTGGGGATCTTTGACCTGCAGGATCAAGACTCAGCATCAGTCTCATCACATGCATCCTCCCAGAGCCCCCCAGCTGGCAGCTTTCAGAAGAGCTGCCTATTTCACATCTGCCTGCAGTCAGAAGCCTGGATGGTTTCCAGATTTGGCTGCTCATATGGCTGCCAGGAATCCCCTTCTCCTCAGCTCCCCCAGGGCTTTGAGGGTCTATTATTGGTCCGGGCCTCCACCCACTTCCGCAGATTCAGCTGGCTTTTCCTGTCTCTGAGTGGAATGAAGCTCTGTCCCAGCCAGCCAGAATCAGAGGAAGAACAGCAGGGATCTATTTACTTCCTAGAATTATTGTCTGATAGTTTGAAGGTACTTCTGCCAGCTAGAACTGCTTTTGAGTTTTACAACAAGAGATTTTGGGTGTTGTGGGTTTTTTCCTCACTTTTTTTTTTTTTTGAACTCTTGCTAGTACTTCAGGGCAGAGCCCAAAGAACAAGCCACGGTAGCTCTGTGGTTTGGGCATCCGTGTGGCTTTGGGAAGACAAACACCTCCGTGCTTGTCTTGGTTGGAGTAATAGTTTGATGCTCTTGTCTTCCATATCCCAGAAAAATACTAAATACTGTAACATCTGAGTTATCACATTGTATTGTTATCACTCTGTAGCCATCATTGAAGATTACCTAACTTAGTAGTTTGTGCTTTGCTCGTCTTATGCAGTTTTCCCTCCCAAGGGCTCCCAGGCTTCCAGGCTCATGAAGGCAGTTACTCACCTGCACAACATATCCTGAGATGCACTTGAAATTCGGAGGTTGTGGGATGCCGTCTATAAGCACTTCTCCAGACAGGCCTGCTGGGTCCTTTCTGGCAGCCAGCACATCTAGGAGACTTCAGACAAACACCAGGCATTAGGTTTTGCCATAACAGCTGCTTTTACCTTTAACTGGGGCAGTGCCACCAGTCAGGACTGCAGTCACAGCCTGCTCACGGCATGCTGCAAACCAAAGGGCACAGAAAGGGGCAGCCTCTACTCTGGGAGCTTTGTACAGAAAGCCTGGTGTAAATAGAGGCTTTTCCAGCAGCAGGTGTGCCCCAGGAGTATGGTAGTATACAGACCCCCACAATTCACCGCAGTCAACCCCCTGCAGACATAAACTCAGTCTCCGTATTAACAGCTAACCTCCAATGCACATAGACAAAAGCACCCTGCCGAGTAGCTGCAGTCTGCTCTCCAGCCAGGGGAGCACAGAAGTAACTACTTTGATCTCAAGGAAATTAATCCAAATGGGCATAAACAAGACTAGAGTTAAGGTTAATTTTATAAAGTAATTTTGTTTTAACATATCACTGGATTCTCCTTGCTGCCAAAGCAGAGGCCAGCCTGTCTGCTAGGTAAGTAAACACCAACCTGATGAAGTGCTGCTCTTGAAAACATCCTGATTAGCCAAGAGTCTCCTTAGAGAGGAATACCAAGCGTCACCACAAAGATACACCTGTGTGAACTCTGGCCACACTTGCCCAGTCTCTGACATTCTCAAAGGCAGAGAGTGACAAAGAGCTCTCTTACCATGGTTATACGGGAGAGAAAACAGCATCAGTACTGGCTGGAGATAGTCTGCATGGTATTTTTCTGTGTTTTCATCCAAAGAACTCAAGCACTTGTGCACACCCACCACCAGGCCACAGCCAAGTTGGGGTAAGGATCCAGAACATCCTACAGACTGACGTTACACCATGTTCCTGTCAGTTGTTAGAGTGGGGTTTGGCCTAGCATCTTCAAGGAAGTCTCGCTGCAGTGACTTCACAGGAGATGACATCTCTTCTGCCCCAAAGGAGCTTACACCCCCTCCCTAACCCATTACAGGTCTAGGACGGAGCCTACATCTGAGCTCCAGTCACCCCAGTTCAGCCTGGTATCTTAACTCAGGCCACCGCCAAAGGTGACTGCAGTAATATGGACCATCAGCTGGAGCAGATGAGGGGTGTGACACTGCTGCAGGGCAAGAACTCCAGCAAAGCCAACAGCAGCAGGCCACGAGGTCAGACTGCATCACCAGATTTCTCATGGGTGTGCAAAGGTCTGAGCCTGCATATCCCTCACATCTCCCCCAACCCTCAGAACCCCAAATCCTCTTTGACCAGCTGACTGTCCATTCAAAGGAGCAGAAAAAAGTACTCACGAAGATTTACCGCTCCCTGTTGGCCCCAGGATAGCATTCAAGCCTGGCTTCATAATGCCACTGGAAGAAGGAAAGAGTTATTTCCAAATGGAGGACTGTTCACATGCAGCTCATAGTAGAGGTAACAAAATGCTGTTGAAAGGAAAACTTGGAGATTATTAAAAACTCCTCCTTAAATCTGAAATCAATAAGCATTTTTCCTTTCTTGTCCCAGACTGCCAGAACTGGACATAAAAAGCAATCTACAAAAGACAAAAATTGTCTTCCCTGCTGAGCTGAGTCTTGAAAAGAAGACACAACTGCTCTCTGCTGCTCATTTCCTCTGACTACAGCTTGAACCATAGTTAAGGGAACCCTCAGATCTTCTGGCAGAAGAGTTCATGCAAGTGTAGTCCTAATTTGCTCAGATCAATAACTGAAGCTGCTCCAGCTACATCCCGGTTATTTTGCCTAAAAGCAAATTAGAAAGTGCTCACATGAACTGTGGACTGGCAGGAGGGTAGTCATTTCTTTACCAGCACAGCTGGATCTGGAAGGTGACACTGAGGTCACTGATTCACAGCAGCAGATTAATTCCTACCCTCCGTTATTTTATTTAAGCAAGAACTTACTAGACATTATGAAGGATCTTCTTTTCCACAGTTTTCCGTTTACATAGGAATCCACTGGACTGCTTAACGGAGTACTGGATGTTATGGAAACTCACAACAGAACCCCGAGGAGATCGGAGAGACTCTCGTGTTGGAAGAGAACGTTGGAAATTGCCCACTCCTTCCTCTTCTCCAACAGAAATAATGCTGTGATCAAATGTGTCTGCCATCATGTCCTTGTTACACAAGTCAAGCTCCACTGCATGGAGTATTTTGAGGTCACTGTTGTTTTGAGCAGTTCCCATCTGTTGAGACAAAGAACACAAAAACATGCAGGGAAGGAGACACGTGAGCAACAATTTCTGCAGAAAGTGTCTTGGAAAAGCAAGTTCATGCACACCACACCAATCCTTACACATGCCAAGTTTCCAAAAGGATGGACATCCGCACTGGAAGACATCCAGTAGTCCCCAAAGGCATGGAAACCCACAGATTTAGAACAATACACATCGCCTTTAGGAACGAGACATGTATGTTCTTGAAGTGATGCTAGCTCAAAGAGCATCTAATGACGTACAAACCAAGCCCATCTGTGATGGGGGACTACAAATGCAAGCTGCTACCACTTAAGCTAAAGAGACTCAAGCTCCCCTCCTTCAGGCGTAACATGCTAACCCCCACAAAGCCAGCAGAGAAAACCTATTAATGAATCTGTATGAAGAACCACAGGAAGAAAAATGGTTGTGCTGATGAAAATGAAAGCCAGTCACATGCATCTTGTTCACTGGCACAAGTTTGTTTCAGAGATACCAATGTGATTAAAATGACAGTTACACATGTTGCTTACCATGTTTCAGTCACACCAGTTATCAAGATGCTTCACAACTACAAATAGGAAGAGAGAAATGTCTGTAGGCGCCATTTACGCTGAAGAACAGCAAGAGATCCCCCTCCCATAGGGAGGAATCTTGGGACATGCCACACTAAGAAAAACATGGTATAAACTGGTACATAAGGAAAATTAAATATGGTATCTATTTATAATCCCAAAGTTATAAAGCATTCTGGTTCAAGCAGACAGGCTGCCTCTGTAGCTCAGGATGGGAGCACCTGAAAGGGAAGACACGCCAACAGCAAAGGGAAGGAACTGTTCTCCCTGCCCATGCATCAGAGCCTACATCACAGGAAATATATCGATATGGGTATAACCATTAATATTGATTCACTTATTAATCACAGCAGCAGAGCTCATTTGTCAAGAGGCTGCTTTGCTTTCTGTTGCTGTAAGTGATGGAGACCAAGTTTGGATCCCTTCGCCCACTTTAAAAAAAAAAAAAAAACCGAAAGAGTTTAAAGTTCCTGCCTTGATGTTACATGTGAAGAACTTGGAAACCCTGCAGTCCCCAAGTTCTGCAGCCTATGCAAGGCCTGGGGTGTACCCTGGTGCCCTCACAGCTGTAAACCTTCCCATCCCCTTTCCAGGTAACTCCAACAAGGAAGAGAGGAATTACTACATGCCCCTTCCAGAAATCAAACATGACAGGTTAGACTAACACAAGTTAGTCTAATCATTTACTTTCCTTCTAGCTGCTGGCATGAATGTGTTTGTTGGGAAGCTAAAAATTTACTGTGATGTTGCAGAAAGCCAAGGCGGTCACCAGGCTAACCAAGAGAGCAAGGAGAGAGAACTGCCCACAAAGACATCCACAGCTGGTTACTCAGGTTTTGTGAGAAGGCAGATATATCCCACCATCATCTTTTAGCCCACTCTCTGCACTTTTTTCCTCCCAGGACTGATAACCAGTAGGACCAACAACATCCATCACTGCAGTAGAAGTGGATTTCTCAGAGAGAGAGACAATCGTCCTTTTAAGAAACTGGAACTACAAGAGACCAATTTAAAGAAACAAGAATTACCCTTTCCTCTCCACTTAAAGCTCAAGAAGTTGCAGTAGTTGTTTCCTGTATAAGTAAAATAAAAGTGGGGAGTGGGAAGGGTTGTTTAGCATGGACACATCCTGAACTCTAAGGCTAGTCACCCCTGGGAAAACCTTGCTATGGGAAACAAAAAAGGATATGCTGGTTACATCAGCAAGAGAAGGCTTATATGCTTGAAAGGTTGCACAACAGATCAGAAGAAAAAAAAAAAAAGTCAGGATGACAGTGACACCGGGGGCAAAGACCCGGTTAGACTTTTGAACACTGAGCTGTCTTGTATACCTCACATCTGTTCTGGGTGGGTTCTGTAGTTTATTACACCAAAAACGCTGTTATACCGGTTTTTGCAAAGTTACTAATTAGCACGGCAAGCTAAACCGCTGCTGCGGGTATGTGCAAGGATGACAGGAGGATGAGAAAAGCTTAGCAGAGGCTACAGGTGGGACTAGGCGGCAGCAGCACCTCCCAGGCGGTGTCCCCTACCCTCGCCCCCACGGGCCGGTTCCGCTACTGAGCCGCGAACCGACCCGGCCCAACCGAGCCCCGCGTTCCCCCCCGAGCCCGAGCCCCCGCCCGACGAAGGGCTCCGCTACCGGCTCCGCTCCCCGCGCCGTTACCTCCGGGCTGCCGCGGCGCTCCAGGCGGCGGCGACGATGCTCTAGCGGCGGCTCTGCCTTGGCGGGCGTTTTATAACCGGGTCCGGGCGACGGGTTACATAAACCGGCGGCGGGGAGTGCCCGGCGCTGTCACGCAAACCCCGCCGGGACGCGGGCAGGGGCAGCGGGGATGGAGCCCCGCTTCCCCAGGCACCGCGGCCCGGCCTGGCCCGGCCCGCGGCTGCGAGACCCCCGGGGCGGGGCCGCCCCCGAAGTTGAGCAGCCCTCTGCTGCGTGGGCTGTGACAGGGGCGCCGGTCGCGATAGGGGCGCCTGTTCCGGCGGCGTGGCGGAGCCCCCCGTGCCCCGGGATGGCGAGGGCAGCCCCACGCCGTCAGCCCGCCCTCCCGGGGCGGGGAGAGGAGGAGGAGGAGTAGGGGGGAGAAGCAACGTGGTTCTCTCGTTGGAAACCACCGAAGAGGGGGGAACGGGCCGTCGGACATGCCCGGTGAATTTTCCGCCGCTCCCGCGCATTCCCGGTACAGCTCGGGGGTGGGAAGCAGCACCCGCTCTCTTCTCCTGTCCTCCCACCTTCGGGGAAGGTCATCGCACCCAGGGGATGGTTCCAGTCCACCTGGGTCACCTGAGGCCACAGGCGGGCCTGGGAGCCCCTCCAAGGGTGGCACTGCCCCACTGATCTCAGGCCCTCAGAGGCAGTGTGCTTCTCTTGCCCCTGCTGGGCCTAAGGCGCTCACAGCAGCCCACTGGGGTCACCCGTTGTCCCGTTGGACAGCCTCTCTGAGCTGCCATGTGTTCCCAGCTAGGAGAATGTGTGAAAGCAGGAAGATCAGATTTCCTTCCATTTGTTGTCAAGGCTTCTCGTCGGCCTCCTGTTCCCAAGCACTGTCGTCTTTATAAATAAACTCACTCTCCCCAGACTCCTTGGTGTTGTGAACGCAGGAAAAGCCCGCTTTTATGGTTTATAAGTATGATTTATAGCAGAGCTGTCAAGTCACCATGTTAATTGCCTCCGGCTTGACTACCCTCTGCAGTTCCATACAGCATTGTTTTTTTTCCCTAACACCAGCTCTCGCTATATCAATTTAAGGCTCAGCTAAGCCAAAGCATACCTCCAGCTACCCAATCAATACCAATAATAAAAACTCCAAAGGTTCACCTACGTGCTTTCCAATGCCTGCTTCCCTCCAGGCATGTTGATGCACTCAATGCCGTTGATGCACTCAATGCCGTTGATGCAGTAGGCAGAAGACTCTCACATCTTAGGCGGATGTATTGCTCTATGGGGCTAACAGGGGTTCAGAGCAGGTGGCATTATGGCAGTATTGAAATAGCCTTGGAGATCTGTCAGGAGAGCAAGTTTTGCCATAGGTACAGCCAAGGATCAGACTTGCTGAATAAGAATGTTATCTTCAGTCACTCTACGGGTCAGAAGCGGACTTGAGTTCATGTTTCCTTTGTGATTTAACTTCCTCTTTCGAGGAAAATCTGCCTACATTGAAGGCTTTTACCCTAGTGTTTGACCAAGCACACACACGTCTCTGTCTCCAAGCATATTTCAACCCTAAATGCTCACTTGCCCTCAATGTGCTGCACTGACAATCCTCTTGTCATGTGCCTGGGACAGTGAGAAAAATAATCCTGTGTGCTTGGGAGCAGCGGGGAGCATTTTCTGAGTCATGAACTTGCTGCTCCACATAGTGCCTGCACAGTGGTGCAGGAGAACCACTCGCTGAAGGAGCACAATTAAAGGTTCAGACTACTCTTGACAGTTTCAGTTGCTCAGCTGCTCCTCAGACAGAGGTGATGGATGCCTTCATGCTGGCAATTTCAGGGAGCAGCATTGCTCCTCCCACACTTCATGGAACGGAAAAAACACTTCTGCCCCCTGCGCCCCCTGTGCACATGCCTATGGCATAGAAATAGACAGAGACCCAAGGTATGGGGAGGAACCAGATCTGCCAAATACAGCATCTGGCTGGAGGCTCTGGCTCCTCCAGCCCATTCTTCAAGCAACAGTCTTCTGGGCTTCTTCAAGGGCATTTTTATCCTCAGTCTGTTCCATCTCCCACCTGACCTGGAAGTATTTTTCAACTGTATTATTTTACTGATCCGGTTGACCTAGCTCATACGGTTGCTGAGGAAGGTTTCTGCCAGTACGAAGGTAGAAAACAGTGGCCTAGGGTGTGGTTTTTTAACCTGAATACTCATAACAAGCCTGAGGAGAGCCTGATGTTACGCACGGTATTTTTCTCTCACTGCACCACTCTGTAGGTCAGTGGGTGCCATCACTGCTTTCTGCTGCTCATCCGCAGAGAGGGACATCGGCCTTGTAAGCTGTCACCCTTTGCTTCTGATTAAAGGATGTGGCCTTTACAGAAAGACAACAAAGGCATTAGCCCAAGCTCTAGGAAGCACCAAGCTACAAAGCCCTGTTGCCTTTACTGAGTGACGTTAAACAAATAATGCTCCAGACCTTGCCTTGATACACTGTGATAGCAAGGCAAGGGCATCCTGGGTCATGTTTCAGATCTCATGCAGGTTTTAGCACAGGTTTGGGATCTTTGCTCTTGCTGCTTAACCCCTGCTGCCTTGAGCCTCTGATCTGTCTGCCACTACAGACAGTCCCTTCATCCTGTCTTCCTACAGCCTGAGCCACAGCATCACAAAAACACCTGTTTGAAGGGGGCACTGAGGGTTCCCTCTAGTCAGTCTTTCCACACGGGCCAAGACTTGCCACCACTTGATCAAGTCAGACATGGCTTTGTCTAGCGGAATCGCCAGACACCGAATTTTCAGATCTGTTTCTCCACTGCTTTCTTTAGGATGCTGCTTTCGTTGCCCTAAGATTCAGGTTGTTTTTTAATCCTGCCTAATGCTGAATTTCATAAAGCTCGTAAAATATTTCAGGGACTTGAGCCAGCAAGAGAGTGCATGAGAAAAATGGGCAGTAGGAACTGTGTGCTGGTAAATAATATTGCCTTCTCTACCAAATGCAGCAAAAAGCAGATCAGATCCCAGTGCTCTCTGTACAAAAGCAGTTCTGAGATCAGTGCAGAAGACAGCAATATCAGACATGGTGCGTAAGGGATAGAGATTTCCTAGCTCTTCTTTTTCCAAAAGCTTCAGTAAACCATTCTAAAAGACACACCCTGTACAGATGTGTGTACACGTGCTGAATCTGCTACATCTACAAATTCACCACCACCCTAGGCACAAAAAAATCTCGTCTTGCCTTTTCCACCCTGATTGCTCATCATGTCAAAGCTAGTGCTGACTGGCCTCCCTTACTTGGCTAAAGTGCTGCTTGCCTTGGGGAAGCTGGCTTTTGCAAGACTTGCAGATTATGTAGAAGAAATCCTTGTCAAGTTTTGTTAATCATTTAGTCCATTATCTGAATTCATAGTAGCACTAAATCCTTAATTGTTTGAAGATAAGAAAGGATTCAAGCAAATCTAAGAGTAAAGGAAATCAATATTTAACTAATGTGCTATACTGAGGTATCATGGGCTTGACTGACAGAAAACACGAATAGCTGAACTATAGGATCAATAGAACTACACATGGGTGTTATCTGGGTAAAGCAAGTAATCAGACGAGGATATAATACCAGTATCATGAAGTATCTTGCACATCTAAACCACCATTGCAGTTTTTCAGTAGTTAAAAAGCTAACATCATAAATGTGCTCAGATATTTACAGCTCCAACTCGCTGTTCTTAGTAACATTACAGAGAACCTAGGACTACCATAAGATGTGCAATAAAAATATAGTGAGACACTCCCTCACAGCCTAGATAGATGAAAAGAGAGATAACACGGGCAGAGGGAGCAGAAATGGTGAGGTGTGATGAGAAAGCTGGGAATAAGAGACCTAGACCAGGGATACATCTTAGCCACTGTAACAGCATCTTAGCCACTGTACAGCAGCTACTAGGGAGACAAGCTTTGGGAGCCTGCTAAGAAGAAAGGAAGCTCCCATGTCCTCTCTAAGAAACCAGCTCTGGAGAGACAACAGTCATGACTGCCCCGTGTTCTTACATCTTTAGGACAAAGCCTGGGGCTGCAGCCTAAGAAGTGTCGCCAAGCTAAGCTGTGGCAGCAACACAAGTTCCCCAGTGCAAGATTCTGCCTCTCAGCCCAAGCTGCTGGGGCAGGACTCCCTCCAGTCCAGTTTGCATTGCTATTTGCAAGTCAGGAATTGGCACTCCATCCTTCTGCTTCCCTTTCAAGGGCCTCAGTGCCCGCAGGAGGTTAACAGGATTAAAGTGTGTTTTATCTATCCTAACTCAGCTCTCCAGAGGTCAGCTCCCTC
This sequence comes from Larus michahellis, assembly GCF_964199755.1. Classification (NCBI taxonomy): domain Eukaryota; kingdom Metazoa; phylum Chordata; class Aves; order Charadriiformes; family Laridae; genus Larus; species Larus michahellis. The sequence goes on along the minus strand of NC_133901.1, from coordinate 52,222,814 downwards.
CCTAGACATGAATGTTGACATACACAATGTTACGTAGATATTTCACCTCCTTCCTCAGGATCAAAGTCCAGGCTGCCCCACCAGCCATTCCTAAAAACTATTTAACTTTTACCTGCTCCCAAGGCCTGAGCTGCTGCCATTCGCATTTGTTGTAGCAGCCCCCAACAGATGCAGACTTGTTTGCAGTAAGCACTGTATACCCAGAGTAGCAGAGTGTCCTTCCCCAAAGGGACACTGCACAGAACATGACATAGTGTGACAGTAAACAGCTTGTATTCTGGAGACAGAGAGATAAGAGACTAGCTCTGTCTCGTCCATAACTTCCACCTTCCTTTGTGCCTTCCCAGATGCCTAACAGTGCTATGTGGCCTTGACAGAGAACTACCGTGCCACATCCTTCCGACACAGGGCAGACCATCAAGTTAGGTGAAAGAAAAAGGCAAAGCGCAAAGGCCTGTAAATCTCAGCTGTCCCCTACTTTGATGCAGATTGCAGGAAAATCACATTCACCAATAGGGAAACAGAGGCAAAAAGGACGGGTAATCACCGGGTGGCAAGTGTTATCAAAGAGAACCCAAAGCAGTAGGCCAGACTAGATGTTTGACTTAGGGATGAAGGCAGTAACTTAGATGAAGGGGAGAACAAAAACAAGCAAGAACTTGGGTGCACATCTCACCCAGTAATACCACAGGAAGAAGCTCCACACTCCTAAGCTACTTATGCCAGAGCTCTTTGTACTCATCTTCCTATATGGAACTGGTTGTGTTCCACAGGTCTCAGGTGCATCTCAACACTTAGCTATTTCTTTCAGTAGAGCCGCTGCCTGGTTTGTCTTGGTCAGGGGGTCTCAAGGTTTTTGACAGTGCTGATCTGCTCCTTCCCAGACCTAATTTTTCTCTCCCAGTCTGAAAACTGCTGTGTAAGTGGAGGTGACTAGTTCATGCAAAAGGGGCAGAGGTTCTCCAGAGCCACACAGGAACCACTAAAGGGCAGCTGGGTGTCCTAGGGCAGGAGACAGTTGGCAGTAATTTGGGAGAGGCAGGGGGAGTAGAAGAATCATAATAGAAAAGCTAAGATAAGTCTGAATGGAGAGTAAATGAAAGCCTGGGTGTGGAACACCAGGAGTGGCAGGTGTTGGTGGCACTATGCTTAGCAGCTCACCAGGACATCAACACATTTAGGGGTAGCTCCTCCAGGCGCTCAGACTGGGAAAGAAAGGCAAATAAGTAAATCTTAATGGCTCACAGATGAAGGACACAATAAGAAACTGAACACTGTCATCTCCTAAAGGGTATGAAAAGGCACATTCAAAAACAAGCCATGGTCACCAGGCTAAGAATGCAGAAGACATGAGAACTCCATAACTGGTGTTCCTTGTTCTGTGTCACCACCAGGACCCCTGACCACAGCACCTGGACACAGACCTTGGTGCCCAAATTCTGAACGGTCCATTTGGACATACCTCTCGGTGCTTATGAGTATGCAGGTACGAGAACAGAAATGAGTGCAATTGGTTCTGGTTTAAAATGAAGTAACCATTGAGCTTTGCTGCACTTTCTTTTTTCCTGCTCCTGGTGCCTGCATTCTCACCTCTGCACTGATCTCCATCCAATTCAGCCTTCTCTTCTGCTCTACTTTCAGCAACTCCTCAGGAACAGCCTTACCAAGGCCACCTATGCCTCACATCAGAGCTAAAGACCTCGGTAGCCTGGTTCTGTGGCCAGAGCATGGACTACAGACCACTCCCTTCTGTCAAAGTACCAGGGCCCTGCGGGTCTATTCACCTGATTGGGGCATTCCCATTAGAAGGTCTTCCTTCTCCCTAGTGCAAGAAACAGGCAAGCATTCAACTTAGTCCCTGAGGTTTTCCTTCCGGAGAGATCTCCCAGCCCTCTCCCACGAATCCAGCAAAACCTAAGAAGGCTGGTGAAATCAGAGCTGGAAAGGCCTTTAACAAAGCGTGTCCAGCATACAGAGGAGGTGATCAAGGAGGCTTTTTCAGTGCTGTGCTGTGTACTTCCCCTCCACCTTGCTCTTGGAAAGTCTAGACATGGGATGGATGTCACAAGTCTCCTCCACCACTGTTCGCCTCTTTTGAAAGCAAATTCTATCACACATCTCAACACGATCCATAAGCAGCTCAAGGACCAAACCCTGGTGCTGCAGGACTTCAGATGGTCCACTGCTCTTGTCTCCATACATACATGGTGGAGAACGCAGGCTGGTGGCATGGCCTCTTCTGGGCTTGTACAGGATGAAGCCTTTTGAGGCAGAAGAGCCTGGATTCCTGAAAGGATGCAGAAAGACTAACTCTCATTGCCATAACAGTCGTCTATTCTGTAGGAAACTGAGGAAAAGCTCTGCCCTTTTGTTTGTCCCTGAAATCTTTGTATGTGATTTCAAAGCTTGCTTTGCTTTGTGGACTCCAAATATGTCTGAACAACCTGGGTGGTTTGACACATTACCAATGTGTTAAATGTGTGTGTGTGCATGCATGTATGTGGGGTTTTTGCATGTCTGAGCTAGCCATTTGCTGGTATTCCTGAGGCTTTTTGCAGAAGGGGACCCTGTAGGTAGTCACAGCCACGAGAAATGGTGGGATGGCTCTTCAGCCCTTTCTCGGGCAACACAAGCACAGCCGCCTTCAAGCTCCTGCCTTGCACGTTGCTCTGATGGGCTGTTTCTTAGGCTGCTGCTGTGCCTTCTGGCACCTAGAGGTGAGTATGCCAGCAGAGAAACGACTGGTATCTCCTGAGGGTGGCAGTGGTCAGGATACCGCACCATCCAGAGCTGGTCTGGGACATGCTGTGCTGTAGAGCCCTGTCGCTTCCAGGAGCAGCGGCTCCCTCGGTAACTTGCTGTGGCATGCCTCAGCGGAGCCTGGCGTGACCTCAGGCTGGAGACCCGTCACCGAACACCCGCATTGTTTTGTCAGCTGAGCATTCGCATTCCTTCTTCAGCTCTCCTGGGTCAGGGCTGGGCCTTAACGGGCCGCACCCCGGGGGCTGGCACCCTTCTGCCACCCGCTTGGGTGCCTGGCATGTGCACAGCATGGCTGGCTGGCAATGAGCTACGTCTGACATTTGCCACCTCTGAAACTGGGCCATGAGCAAGGCTTCTTAGTCAGTTCCTCAAGTGTTGAATTCTGCCACCTCTCTCCAAAACCTGGCATATTCTTTCTAATGTATCCCTTGGCCTTCGAGCTCAGGAAAGGGGCTGGACCTGGCACGCACTGAAATTCCTCCTACTTCTGCTGCTCTCCCAACACTGGGCTCCTTGCTTTCAGGCTTGGAGGCCCTGAATTAGGGCTTTTGTGACCAGCAAAAGGATGGCATGGCACTTCATCTGGGTTTGTAACCAGCTGGCTCAGTAGCTGATGCCTTCCCTTCTCCCTAGTTACTGATAAGCTCTATGAATACTGATAGTTGTTCCCTGATGTTGGTCTTTTCTTTTTAAGGGACTCCTGCTATGTGTTTGTAAAACAGGCAGGGGCAGGGCAGTCTCCAGTCAACAACCTCCTGTGCGAGAGCTGAGCAGTCAGCAGCAGCTGTAGGCTAATACTACCACTTAGTAAGGACTTTTCAAAAGCCTGCAAAAAATGAGCAAAACCTGTACTAACCCCGTTTTAAGGTTGGAGAGAGAGCAACTGTAACCTGCCAGAGATGATCAAAGTGCAGCAAATACTCAGGTGGGAAGGACCTGGTATCACAAAGTGTGCTTTGGAAACCCTAGATTCTGCTTCTATCTCTTTGCCACTGAGAAAGTAATTTTTCTGTGGCTCAGTTTCTCTCAGTAAAACAAATGGGAGATTTGCTACCCAAAAAGGGAAGAGAGAAGGGGTTGTAGGCGCACAGGGCTGTGAGTGGTGCCGACTGACATCTGCTGGTAAACTAAATGCAGTTGATAAGGTAACTCCAGAAGCTGGGTTGTATTTGTGGGGGAGGGTGTCTGGGAATTTATGTGGGAATAGGGAAATATTCCTTTTCAACATGAAAAAAAATTATGAAAAAAAGCACCATGCTCATTGTTGAGACAAATGCATCATGCTCTTGGAGAGACACAAAGAAGAGTTGCTGCCCGGAGATTTCCATGCTCATGGCCACGGCTGGTTGGGGCTGCCCCTTGCCAGATCCCTGAGCCTGCGTTCAGACATCTCTGCTGTGCTTTTCCCTGGGCACATCAGTGAATCTCTCCATGCCTCACTGGTGCTTTGGCACCATGGTTAGGACTCCGCTCTCTTCCCCCTTGGCTGGATCCAAGAGTGCCTTACGGCAGCCTCTCCAGAGCACCCACAGCACCTACCACAACGCGGCTCAGACCCCAGCCACTGCAGCTGTCGACACAAATAACTGTGGTGGTAGTGGTATCTCTTCAGAGCACCTCATACTTTTCCAAACCCCCTCCTGAAGATTTTATCTACCTCAAGGCACAGCTGGGACACTGCAGTCCGGAAGGCTACCCTCTGCACCTTGGAACAAAACACAGCCGTGCACCCGCTGTTGAGGAAAAAATACTTTACTTTCCCCATGAGTCGTATATCATCTAAATAATACCAGCTCTTGGTGGGAAGCCTGACAACACACATTTGAAAAGAGGAGCTGTGTCAACTTACCATACAGTGTATTTATGTTATTTCTCAACCAGCTTGAACACACAATTGACAATTACACACAAGCGATTGCTGGGGACAAGTAATTGCCTTGCCCTACTCTAGGACACATCATATACATGACAGCATGTTGACAAGGAACAGACAAGACACAGTTGCACTGAGGTGTACAAGTAAAAGAGAAGCCATTAATGCAGGAACAGGCATATACCAGTGACAGAACTTGTTTTACACTGGGCAGTGCTGGCACCACAAAAATCACAGCACGGGGTGAAGGGAGTGATCTTTCTGCCAGAAAGGGGGAAAGGAGCTCCCTGACCAGGCTGTTGACGGACCCAGGAGACCACTGCAGCCTTCTGATCTGAAGCAGTTCTTCTCTGATCCCAGCCAGAGCTGGTTCAGGGCTCCTGAACAGGGCAGCCCAAAACAGAACAAACTCTGCAGCACAAACACAACCGTTTTGCTCCTCCTGCTGCCCTAAAGAGCAGCCCACAGTGCCTGAGTCCTGGTTGCCTGAAGCTGATGGTCCCTGTCCTGTGGATCTGAGCCCAGCTGCCACGCCATTGTCCTCTTGCCTCACCTGCCTTCCCCGGCATTTACGGTGGTCTCTGTGCAGAAGGGAGCGGTGAAGGTCGCCTCCTGGTGCGTGGTGACGGTGGGTCTCTTGTGCTGCACTGCAGAGGCTGCAGCATCCCTGCCTCCGTGGGCAAGTTATCCATGGGGCTGGTCCTGCAGGTGTTTGGCACAGCTCGGGAGGGGAATGGAAACACTGGACAGTACAAAGAGGGAGGTCTTGTGCCGCCTTTTCTGTTGAACAGAACAATGAAGCCTAAGGATTTAGAAAGCCAGGCTTCACAGTTAATCACTTTCACCTTCGTTTTCCCGGCAGGACCCTATTTCAGGATCCTGTTGTCCTCGCAGCAGTTGTTGCTATGTTAAGGACCTGAGCCTCAGCCAGCAATGTATCTTCCACTGACTCTACCAGCACAGGATCAACCCCCTGAAGCAGACAGTTGCTGCTTGGATCTATTCCATGGTGCTAAGCTTAGTTCTTCACAGATCAGTATCCCAAGTACGATATTTATGCAGTAATGCAGACTCAGGACCTTGCCCGGTATTCTGAGTCTCTGGAAAAGGCAGGCCGCCCCTTCAGAGATTTCAAAAGAACATATTTCTGATTTTGCAATTAGGCCTCAGCAGCCATAGTCGGCTATTGAGCCAGGATCTAAAACAAGGTCTTGTAAATTAATTGAAGGAAAAGCCTTCGTCTGTGCTTTTCAACACAGAGAGCACCCAATTCATTAACCATAAGGAGCTATGTGCACTCTTCAAACCCATTAGAGGGCACGTAATTCCTCTGTTCAATTAAAATTTAGCATATGGATTTTTTGTTCAATTAAAATTTGCAAATAAAAGGGTTCTCCTGACATAGGCCATTTTCTTCTGAATAAGACAATAGCTTCAATGCTGAGAGGAAGAAATAAGCAACACCATTGTTCCGAGTTCAGCTGGAATAGCTGAAGGCAAGAAGCTCTTGCTCAGTTCTGAATTCAGTGGAACTGAAGGCAATGTCTCACAGATAAGTCTTGCACCCAGTGGCAGGACCAGCTGCTGGGGAGTGAGTTGTGAGACCCTGCAGATCCTGCCTCCACAGCTCCTGGCTGAAATCTAAGCTCCCTGTGGGCCGGGTGACAAGGTCTCACAGCTCCTGCTAGGCTCTCGCAGCTGAAGGACCCTCTGCTTCAGTTTGTCATTGGTATCTTGTAGCTGTGACAGCCCCGGAGCCTGGGCCATCTGGGGACAGAGCTGATCCTGAGGTCCTTCAAGCATTCTCGGGGAGGCTTTCCCACAGAACACAATGACACATCCATCTTAAAAAGGTGGCTATACAAAATGCCACTACGCAACGTCCCCACTAAAGCTATCACTGTATTGCGTAGCTACACTAAACAGTGAAGCATTAATATCTGAGGTGTTAGCAGTGGTCTCGTACAACTCGCACTTCCATTGGCTTTAAGCCTAGAGAGCCTATTTGAGGTTAACTGTTGCCAGAATACCAGTGATTAAGATATTTCAAATACCTTCGTGGTGGTCCTGTAACAGCTGCAATAGTCTGCACCAACTACAAGGAAACAGAAGTCTCGGCAAAGTCAAAAAGGCGTGGAAAACAAGTATTTTGCCTGTGGTTGAAAAACTGACATTCATCTCATTTTCACAATATTCTTCAACTGAAATGGTGTCAGCACCCACAACTGCAAGCAAAATTGCTTCCTTGACAAAAAAAGAGAAGTGCCACAACTTTGTAAATATGGTGCTAATTTTGTGAAGTATAAAATGCAATTTAAGGAGTGCGAAAATAGACAATGAGATTTCTTAGTGTCAACAGCTGTGTTAGGAACCGTATAACCAGAAGTCTGTTCCCTAACACTCAGACCTCAGACTCTAACAATAACGACTTTTCCAGGAGATATTTCAGATCTCCTCCCAACTACACTGGAAGTCAACTCTCATTTTATTGATCCTGCGCTAGTATCCTCTTTCCACAAAGTCTGAATCTAAGGTACAGAGAGGGTTACCAAAGTGTTCTGGAAACAAACTACAACAGAACAAAACTGCTGGTAACTATCTAGACACAAATAACTAAATTTCTCCTTTCCATCTCACACTAATGATTGTATTCAGCTTTGTTTACATGATTAACACGTCTTTGTCCTGAAGACAATTGTGTGTGTTGGGAACAAGTTGCAATGTGCCATTCTGGACGCAAGTGTTCAAAGAGTCCTGGGGTCTTTGCATCTTGGGAAAGGATAGATAAAAGACTGCATGGGCCTGTTCAGAGGCAGAAACCTAATACAACACCTAGGCCAGAGGTATGGGCGGCAGAAGTTCTAGCTCTGATATTGTGCATCATTATGCTGGAAAAGAGCATCCCTGATTTTTCACATGACCAGTTTCTGGCAACAGTGGTGTCTCCGTCTGGCTGTCCAGATTACTCTAAGAGTGGGGAAACAACTGACAGTGACTTAGTACCATGGGAGCCAAACTGGGAGCACCGGGGTCTTTGCTAGAAGCACACATCAGACTGTGGCTGGATGTTCTTGGACACCTGAGACCCCGGCACGCTTGACCTGGGCAAGATGGGGCAGACCCCATTTTGGGAAGAGTTGCCACTCAGGTTGTTTCCCCGTACACGTTCCATCCCCCAGCTTTCTGCTTCTTCTTTCCCCAGCTGGTCTAGGCTCTGGGGGAGCAGCAGCTCTTCCTGACTGGGTTCTTCCTCCTGTTAACCAGAAAAGAGAGTGACCTGCGTTGTTAGCAAGCTACCAAGAAGTCTAGCAACACTCCAGGAGAGAGACAAGGTGTGCACGATACCTAAATATTTTCCTGCATTCTTCCAGAAATTAGTACAACCTGCCTGTCTATTAAAGATCCAATATGGTGTTTGCTGCAATGCACCGGTGAATGTACATTCAAGCATTAGACAGATGAGGAGTCATCCCTTTTCGCCCTCTACAAGAACATTCACAGAAATCCTGGGGCAAAGCAAATCTGTGAACGAACACTTGAATAATCTTTCAGGCATGTTTACATGAGAAGTAGGACCTTCCAAACTACTCTTTCAGATGGGAAGGGATCACAAAACTCTGCAAAAGAAAGAGACTTCTTTCTGACTCAGCTAGGTCACTGTGTGCTGTTGGACTACTCTCGTTATGGGAGCCACAAAATCATGAAGTAATGACATGGCTCCCACATGCCTTGCTGCCTTTGACTTTAAAGCTGAAGATACAAAATATGCTGGTTGATTAAATACAGGCAGTCTTTGGCGAAAGTTGCAAGTCTGCATTGAGACGCTATGGGCACACCGCTAACAGCCTTCCACCTCATGTGCGATAAGTAATCCACAGACAAGATGTTAATACCACAGTCCACAACGCTGTCATGAGCTGCTCTTGCTGGGAAGGACAATATGATCTTTTTTGACATCTGCAGATATGCAGGTGCAAAGAAACTGAAGACAAGTGAATTGCATCCACTGCCACAGGAATAAGCTTGTCCTCAGGGGAGCTGGAAGGTGTGTTTAAGGGTACCATGGTTAACTGAGGGGACATGAAAGCAAGGAGCTTTTTGTCACTGTGCTTGAACAGAAGAGGCTTGATCACACAAAATGCTGACCCTGCCCAACCCTTTTGGTCCTATGTCAACGGGGACTGGCAAAGCAAAGATGATATCAGGTCCATTCACATAACAGGGCTGGTCACCTACCCTGAAGCTGGTTCAAATCCATGGTGGAAGGCTACCAACCTTGCTAACATTATCCAGTGGCTTGCCTAACAGGTCCTTCCTCTTCAGATTATTTCTTTCCAGCACATCTAGCTTGTTCACCACTGCATCAATCTTGGAGCCAATGCTGTTTATGGACTGTTCCAGCTGCAGCACACGTTGCAGGAGGCTGGGGGAAACATGGAGAGCATTTGCAAGCTTTTTGTTGTGATGAACTGCAGGATTTGCAGCAGACATCTTATGGACAATGAGACCTCAAACAGGTGTGAATGTTTCACATCAGAGAACTGATTCATACCCACTGAAGACGTAAATCCCTGCTACGCTCTATTTTCACCTGTAATCAGTGATTCTGCTTAGGATGAGTCCCAACGAGTTTGGATCACAGTCCAGCCACAATATAATCCTATTATTAAATATTGCACCTGCCTCTCCTTTCATATGGCCCTATGTGGATTTCTCAGTATTTCTCAGTAGCAGAATCAGGGTCTCCTGATTCTCTGTGCTGTGTTTATCCCATGCTCCTCCTGTGGAAGAAACAGCCAAGTGTTATTCTCAGACCTGGAGGATGAAGGCCAACTAGGCTATAAACCAAGGATATTTATTCCCACAGGACCTTCTGTGAAGGTATCGACTTCCCTTGGCCCAGTTATTTGGGCTACCTTCTGACCTGAAACACGACAGCATGTTGCCTGTGGCCAGCTGACAGCTGCAGAGGTTATTCAAGAGTAAGAAAGCAAAATTTCTTAACCCAATCTTTTACAGAAACAAGCAAACTACAAGAACCATCCCAGTTCTCTCTTGACCTGGTCATTTTCACGTGGGCAAGATAAAAAGGAACAAGATCTTACTGAAACTGCTCAGCACCAGTGTAAACAGTTATATCAGGGAAGGAAGGAGCAGGGAATCAGACCCCTCGTTTGCGGAGGAATTAAACTATTGCCAGCACAAACATACACTTGGAACTCTTCTTTGGAGACCCAGATGGCCTTATTGGCATGGTTATTCTTTGCTTCCACGTAGGTCAGATTCTCATCCAGGTTGTTGTCACTATAGGATTTCCCCAAATTTTCAATCTCTGTATTCAGAGCAACCTAGAAGGTAGATAAAGAAATTCCTGCAAAACTGACTACTAACTCTGTGTCAGTTTCACTGCAAATAACACACAGCTTCACAGGCACTCATATACCCAGCTGCTCTCCAGGCAGATTTGGAGCTGTATTTGAGTTGCCTGCTTAATTTATACCACAAACCCAAAGATTCCTGAGGCCACTTTGGAGTGATCTCTACCAAATGGAGGGCTTCTTTCCTTGACCCCTTTTTATTTATTTATTTTTTTTACCCTTTTTGCCTCTAGATCATGCTTCATCTGCTGTTGCTCCTCTTCATCCAGGATGTGGTTGCCATCTCTGTCGAACTTGGAGAAGGCTGCTGTGATCTCATGGTCTGCATGGCCCAGTCTGCAAAACAGTAGACAGAGAAAGCTCAAGCCACTGATTTACACTGTTAGGCTCTAACAGAGCAGGAGCACCCCTTTTGAAATCAGTGTATTGTTTCCTCCTGCCAGTGACAAACCTAAACATCCCAAATGGGAAAGAGATAGTAACACAAACCCATTTAGAACAGGAGATTAAACATGCGAGGAAAGGTGATAACTATTTTTTTGCGTCTTACATCGCCCGGATCTGAGCTTACTGCTCTCCTGGTCTTGAAAATCAGATAATTTAAATTACCTGTATGACCAAGAGAAAGGGACAAGTGGGCATCCCTCAAGCTGGCTCACTTACTCCTTCAAGCTGTTCTTGAAGTCTTCAAAGTCCAGTTCTTTCGTTCCATTCTGTAGTGCTTTCTGCACATCGGAAATCCGCTCCTTCTTGAGCTTCAGCCTCATGAGCGTCCGGTTGTAGCTCTGTTACCGAAGGTGCAAACATACACACAGTCATGCGGGCAGAGCAGTGAAAACTAGGGCAGAGTGGACAATGCAATATGGGCAAGCAGATGCTGACTAATACAGGAAGATTTTGAGCTTTCCAGAAGCAAAAATACAACACTGCTGAATGGGCCCAATCTCTAAACTGGGATCACTCCTTCAAAGCGACACCAACACAGTAGCCAGTGTCTCCCTGACAAAGTTTGCCCTCTGCTTTTCTCCTCCCGACTCTCCCTTTATCTGAGGTCCCAGTCATCATCTGCTTAAGATAATGTTTCAAATACCATTCTTTGCAGAATATTGGTCCCACAGCACAGCAAGCTGTGAACTTCCAGGATCTTATCTGGAATTTGACCATTGCAAATCCACATGTAACCCGCCAGATTTGCATCACTGTAACACGCTCAGCTCAGCAGAGTCGAACCTGCCACTTTATTGATCAAAGTACACTATATCAAAGACTGAAAGATCTTTGTCTAGAGACTGTCCTGGAAAGGAAAGTCTCTGAGAAACACTACTAGCATGATCAAGCAACAGGATTCTCCCAACTCCTGCTTTCTCATCTCCCTTCCCAAAGGATCTGTGAGCTTGATCTATCCCAGAAGGAAACTGTGACTCCTGTTGATACTGTGTGCACGAAGGTGGTGGATCTTGAGTTGGAAACCACTTTTTTTCCTCTAGTGAATTCCACATAAGTCAGGGTCTTCCAGAAGATGTTTCTGGATTTATCTAGAAAGTATCAGCTTTCGCTATTCATCACCTGCTTCAAGATGTCTGAGAGCTGCAGCTCATCCTTCTGGCTTGAAAGTTCTTCCTTGACTTCTGAGTAGGTATCATTGATGATGGCCAGAAACATGTTCTAGAAAAAGGAGAAGAAAAGAGATGAATTAGCCTGAGATATCTTGCCTGCTTCAACAGCTGAGGCAGCAAGAGACTGGTATGGATGTGCAGGGTGCAGTTAAGAAAGGAGCTCTTTCCACATGGAGTATCTCCCGGGCAAATGAAAGTGGGTGAAGGGAAAGCCAACTTCAGCCACACAGTGCTTTCCCACCAGGGAGGAGGTCCTTGCAGCTAAAGAGTGGATGAAGGTACATTTGTTCCCAGCTCAAACACCATCTCTGGTAGCCTATCTTGCAAGATCTTTGGTTGGATTTGGATTCCTGGCACTAGGTGTTTAACCTGGTCATTATGCATCCCTCTGCATTCAATGCCTAGCAAGCCAGAGACTGCCCCCTGTGCTCTGTTGCCTGCCTACTACAGAGCAGCTGAACGGACCCCCTTGAATTCAGCTACATCAGTGGTATTCCCAGTCAGTCTTAGTCTTCACCTGAAATGATGCGACTATGGCCCTCAATCGCCCTGATGACCAAATCCGCAATTGCAATGTATTCTTTGTCTTCTTTGGTCTATTTGCACTGCAAAGCTATTGTAACAGAAACTTCCTATCTCTCTAGGGGTTTGCACTGCACCTAATCCCCATGTTATCACGAGGGTTCTCTCAAACACTGCTGTCAATATAGAGGCAAGGAAGGCTTTCTTGCTTACCAGGAGCACAAAGAAAACAAAAAACACATAGGTGACGAAGTAAATAGGCCCAAGGACCCTGTTGGCATTGTCAATGGAATTGTAGTCAAAATCACCAAGAATGATCCGAAACTGGGTGAAGCTGGAAGAGAGGAAGAGCACAAGGTCACACAACAGCACATACATTTATCCTACCTCCTCAGACAGTCCTGAGGTGAACCCTGAACCTGCCTGCAGCCCAGATGGTCACAGGCACAAGCCAGAGCAGGGTCTAAGTCACTTGGTCTGACTGGTGAGCTAAATGTATCCATAGTATTCCAGGGGTGAATGGAGCTGATCTGGTTGGAGCAAGAGCTGGCTGGAAAGTAAAACATGGTTTCCACACAAATTTCTGGTTCTAAGTGTGGTTTGGTCTAAACAGGAGTTAAAAACGTAAACAAAAGAAAAACTGAATTCTCCCTTATAAAAGCATTTGACTCACTGAAGCCTTCTCTTGCAAGAGTTCATGAGACTGGAGCGGATGTTAGTACTGGCGGGTGCTCTTTAACCTTTTGCAATCCATAGCCCCGATAATGAAGCAAGTTTAAGTCTATTGATCAGAAGTTTGCTTATCTCAGTTACCTCTTGTAGACACCTCGAAGACAGGACCTGGATGCCAGAGGCCTGTGGAACACAGGCTGAAAACCCCTGCTGTAGCAGGTACCTCCCTTAACATTGCGCGTTGCCCGAGCAGGCCCGTGGACTGAAGGATTGTCTGAGATTGGGTATCTTAACTCACTTCCCCAGCACCCCCTTCTGTGGGTGATCATCCACCCACTGGTCATCCCCCATCTCAGGTATCTTGATACATTATCAGTGGGACTTCTCTGGAAATTTAATCCATGAAATAACCCTTGTAAAAAAAAAAAATCTTCCAAATAAAAAATTAAAGAAATAAAGGAGAAAAAAAACAAAAACAAACCAGACAGAAAGAGACTGTGAAGCCATGTACAGGGAAAAGGACCTTGAGAGCCCAGAGCCTGAAAATCCTGTCTGAGAAATACAAAGCTCCATTTCAGGTTCTTTACATTTGGAGTATTTAGGGAGCTGGGAATGTTTTCTCGGCCTAAGGAAAAGGGATATGTCATTGCTTCCTCTTCTTTGTTTAAATGGTCCTAATTCAGTGATATTGAAATGTCTCCTTCCAGTAAGAAATTATTTTTACCTCATTTGCTTTGAAAATGTCTACTTAATCTTATTTCGACTATCGTACAGCATATTTTAGAAAACTTCATGCTGAATTTGTACTAACATATTATATGACTACCAACTTTCAGAAATGAAGTACAGCTGCTATCGTATCAAAATCAGATATATTTATAAAAAATATAAATATCAACTTTCTGCTTTTTCATTTCAGTGTTTAAAGCTATCGTCTTGATAAGACAAACGCATTACTTCTGCTTTTCCCTGTGAAAACCCTGTAGCAGCAAACAGTATTCCTTCCAAATCTTTGTTTGAATTAAAGTGCACTATCTGATGAAAAACAGAAACGTTTTCATGCAGCTGTTGTGCAGACACTGAAATGATGTGATCAGCAAGTGTATTTGAAAGCCAGAGAATTTCAAAACTCCGAAGCTTCAATTATTAAAAAAATTCCTCTTCCTTATTAAAAAAAAAACCAAACCCAACCACCAACACACTCAGCCTACCTCATAACACTTGTCTTGAGCTATTTAGTTCTTACCACCAGAATTACAGCAAAGTTTAACCTAACTAGGCCTAAAGCCATCTGCTGGTGTATGAAAAACACAAATTTGCCAAGGTGTCAGTGACCATCAGACAGCACCATTCTACAACCCTTATAGACCCACAGCAGGTGAGAAGGTAACAGAAGGTCCTGCAGAACAGAAACTGCATTATTGGCTGAGATATGATTCTTTTCTGCAGAAAGGCGTTAAGCCACTCTGCATATTGAGTACCCTTGGTGTGCCTGACAACCTCACAAGCAAAAGATGTCTACGCTCCAGCAAACGGAAACTTCTCACTAAATGCTCCCATGAAAGGCTGTGATGTCCATTGAATTGTAGGGCTGCAAGGAGTCTCAAAGTCTGGTAGGATCAGCTACTCACGTCCTTACTGATAAACACTGACAACCAGAAATCTCTCCGTAACCCTCAATTTTCTCACTGCATTCTTTTGTCCATGAAGATGTCACAGCTGGAGCAACTTATTAACCATTATGGTTTTATTACAATGACATACAACAGGTGTCTGATTGACATTCAGATTTGCAGTTGGGGAGAGATTGGAAAGTAGTTAAAATTCTTTTGATGAAATGATAAAAACATGGTTCTGACTTATACACTTACATGCATTTAACAAAGGTACTGAAGTTTTCCACTTGTGTCCCAAAAAGAAGGTAACCCAGCTGGGCATAGGCAAAGAAGACAATGAAGAACATAATGGCAAAGCCCAGGATATCCTTGGCACAACGTGCCAGTGTGGAGGAGAGCTGGGTCATTGTTTTGTTAAAGCTAATGTACTTGAATATCTGCAAGAAGAAAGAACAGAGACAAAGTTAGGTCAAACCATCAGCTAGGTCAGTCTCTCATATATACGGGTATGCTTACTAAGACAAAAGGTTCACTATAGTACCAAAGCACTGAGAAGACAGCCAGGCTAGGGGAACGGTGGCTTAGCATTGAGGATATTTGTCATAGGTGCCCCACCATCTTCCTGTGGGATCATAAACATCATCATAAGGATGAATTTCTTGAGGCTAATGAGGACCCCCAAGTACAGCATGGCTTTCTGCCACGCCAAGACGCTTTGGTTGAAATGCAAAGGCCATGCCAACAGATGAGTTATTTCCAGTTGCTGGGTGGCCATCATGAAAGAAAAGCATTGGTTTGCCAGATTATCCTCCAAAATACTAAAATAGTACAGGATGGACAAAGTTACATTGTACTCAGCATTTTCTAAAACCACTTTTACAACACAACGTCTGAGCTCATCTTCCTGTCTGTTATCTCCAAATAACTGGCCTCAGAATGCAGGGTGAAAAGTTGTCTGGATCTACTCCAAAACAGAGCATACGACTTCGAGGAAAATCCTTCTCTGTTATATAGCTGTTACCCTCATTCACTCAGAGGGATGGAAGAATCACCCCCGAGCTATCTAGAGGAAGAGGTCTGAGACTGGAGGCCTGGCACCTCCCAGACCCCCTACAATACCTTGATCCAAGCAAAGAATAAGTTGACTGCATTCATATTGTTGTACTGTGTCTGCCAGAATGCCAGGAACTCAAAGTCTGCGTAGGTGTCGGGGTGTTTCAGCAACTCTCCCAACAGTCTGTTCACCTCAATGGTGCGAAAGATGTGAAACCCAATAGCGACGATGGAGAGCTGTGAAGAGGAAGAGTCTGATGTGACCGCTGTGCCTATGCTTTCCACATATATTTAAGTGTCACAGTTCCTTGGTATCACGCTTCACTACTGCAGTCTACTGGTGGGGGATGGAAATAAGGTCTTAATGCACTGAACCATGCCCTGACTTCACAGTCTCTCAGGCATCTCTAAGAAAAGAAATTTCTCCTAACAGCTGATGAAAGACCATGTGTCCATTTACTCTGCTAGTTCACTTTTCTATTGTAGCAAAAGGCGTGCCAGCTCTTGCCTTATGTAGACCAGTTTCCCCATTCCTCCATTTATTTTTGTTCTTATACCTCTCTGCCATTACTCCCTCAAAAAAAAGAGTGCAAGAATCCTCACCAGGATGACAACCACATCCAAGATGTTCCAGATGCTGGTGAAGTACTGAAGCTTGTGGATACGCAGCTCCAAAATCTCCTCCACCACATAGTAGAAGATGAAGACACAGAAGACAATTTCACAGGCAACAATGAAGAAGTCCCATGTGCTAACATATCGTATAAGCTTGACTGTCCGGATTTGCCAGGAGGGAATGGCACCACCAGTGGCTGGAAACTCAACCACTAACCTTGAAGAGGACAAGAAAACTCTGATAATTACAAATAAGGGGATTAACTCTTAGATAATTTTGAGAGGCATCAAACCTGAGCATGAGCTACACACCGAACCATAAGTGGAAGAGGTGTGTGTGTGTTTATTTACACAGCTTTATCTCTGCTGCTTCATTGCCCACAACAGGAAAGGGTGAAAGGTGAAGAGCAGTGCTATTGGTTATGTCAAGAAGACCAAGTCTTCTTACTCATCTATGTAACATCTACTGACACCACTCAGTCTTAACCCCCTGGTGGGCCATATTAAAATATTATATTTTAAGAAACTGTGGCATTGAGGAAGAAGCAAGAGGCAGAAGAACTTTCAGTGGGACTTCGCTTACCTCAGGACACAGAAGAGATTGATATTTGCATTATACACAGAGAAATCAATGAAGACAACTCGTGTCCCCCGATCCAGCCACAACTTCTCCTTCAAGACTTGCAGGGCTTCAGCACTCTCTTCTCTGGTCAAATTGAGGTCTATGAAGTATCCTCCCCCACTGTAACTGGTTAGCCTTCCCCAGTGAGATGAGCCACCCAGCTCCTCCTCAGAATGGTACCTCCACCTGAAACGGACAGGCCACAAGCAAAGGCATCACCATCCTAGACTTAGATATGACCTTGTAGCCAGGAGAAATTAGACTAGATCTTCAAGGGACAGAGCAGTCTTTAATTAAAGAGTTAGCACTTAGTTCCTATTCCAGATCTGAGCCTTCATTATTGACAGATTTCTGATCCGGTGCTTCCCAGCAGTGACACAGCATGACCTGCAAGACTGTGGGGGGAAAATTCTGCAGGTTCATTGGCTATGCCACAGTCTTGTTTGTGTGGAGGTTACTGCCAGGATCTGCTGTATTGCCTTCTACCACGTTGCACAAAACCCGCTGCTTGGAAAACACTTGCACTTGTATTTCCTTATGAACAATAGCTTCTCATTGACAGACCAAGACTCATGCAACAAGCAAAGAGTTATTAAACTGCAGCTGTCTCACATTATTGTAGAGAAATATGTTTTCAAGATGAAAGAGATGCACTCCCTTCTCACTGGCTCCTCAAATCCAGGAGGGAAGCAGATAGCATCCTCCATTAGATAGATCTGGTCCCAGAGGTCTCTATTTATCCTCACTCTCTTACAAATAACAATCTCTACCTAATTTCCCACTCATTTCTCATAGCTTTCCCAACAGGTCCCACTCTGCCACGCATTCTGTTGTGCTTTTCCTCGAAGAGACACTTGGCCTTATTGAGAGACAAAAGGACTTGCTGCTGGTGACTGGATGGGGAATTCCAGCCTTGTGTGAAAAACTCAACCGTGGCATCCTGTGTCTCAGCAGATTTTATTTTAACTAGAAGAGCGCAATTAAAAAAAAAAAAAAAATCACAGATTTTCTAATCCTGAACAGCAAAAGATATACTTACGCCGTTCCATTGATGAGTCCAAAGGATACCTTTTCCTCCTTGTCTTCTGAGTATACATCATAGCAGCCTGAGATTTCCTCCTTGAAATCATCATGGACCACACAGGAATTGTTCTTCACCTTCAGCTGTCGCATGCGTGGGACACCCAGCAGCAGGTTCTCATAATAGATGTATGACTGGGTGCCGTGTGCTGCTAGGGAATCATTGTTGTACCACTTTGTCCAGTAAAGATTATCCAGAAGGGGGCCTTGTGCATACTGCAAGAGAGGGAGAGCAGAACAATTTCTTTATAGCCCACACCTCAGAGGAATTTTCTTAACCTGGGCTTGAGATAGTAAGACCTGACCCACCCCTCTCTACTCCCCAAGATGGAAATCAGTAGAGGCTTGTGTTGGATATATGCTAAGGACAGGAAAGACCTGGGCTGGTGGAGCCACACAGTGGAATAGGGATGCTGGGCAGCAGGGGCTTCTTGGCTCCTCACAGGTCTGTAATACGGTTGCTGCACCCCGTTGTGCTAATGAAGAGACAAGGGCTCTGCAAGCCTCTTTGCCCCTTCTGCTTCAGTGAACACAAGTCTCAAGGAATTGTCCTGGCTTGAGGTGTGAATTATGAAAAGGGGGTGTGCCCGTGGCCTGGAAACAGTGGGGGAAAAACAATAGTGCCATAGTTCATTTTACTTTTTTAATACGGCAGCAAAAGACAAAGCTAACTGACGGACAATTTCTGGCTGACTGTCAGAGATAAGCGGTAGCAATATCTCAACAACGTTCACCGTGGCTCATATTACTCCTTCACCAGTTCTTTGACAGAAATGTGTTAGACCCTAGACATCTTTTCCTCTCTTTGTTCTCTTTGATAAAAGTCAGTGCAAATTTTCATCCAGCTTCTTAATGAAGAATCTATAGATCAGCCCAGCGCAGGCATGAATTACAGGCAGGTTAAGTATGCTGTTCCCGCAACTGCCCGTGAAAATGGACGTAAGCTTATTACCAAGACACCAGCATGAAGACATTGGACTGTAGGATTCAAAGCCATTTCTACCATCAGGAAACCTGTAGTAAGTCACTTGGCTGGTATTTCCTATCTATGCACTGAGCATCAATATCATAGCAATTTCTTTTTGTTATGTCCTGCCTGTCTAGCTGGCAAGTTTCTGGGGCATGGACTCTTCTGGGCAGACACACCATTTAGCCTTGCCAGTATTCTGGCCACAATGCTCAGAGGGAAAAATTACATCTTAAATCAGTGGATATTTCACATGCAAGCGATATTGTAACTATTGCTAGTAGCTGGCGAAAGCCTGTGGCAGCAAAATGCCTTGCTGAAAGCACTAGGTAACACATTCAGAGGGAACTTAATATCCCAGTCTAGATGAGATTTCCAGGGCTCCCCATGCCGGGCCACACTTGTACTCACCACCCAGAAGTCAGCCATGCTGCCGATGGACTGGAAGGAGACACGGCCGTCCGAAGAGGTTTGCAGGAAGAGCTCAGACATCACTTTGGTGTAGTAATAGGCATTGGAACTTGTCATTCCGTATGTCACTAAGAGAAGAGACAAGAGGAGGATCCTGCCTTATAACTGAATATTGGAGACTGATATAAATATACATACATATATATATATTTAAAAATATATATATTATATATAATATATATAAATAAATATACATATTTTATATAATATATAAATATATATATTTTATATATATATAAAAAAATATATTTTTTTTCATTTTCTGTGTAGTTTATACTATCACAGATAAGCTGAGCAAAGCACAAGACAAGAAACCTTGGGAATTCTAATCATATTACTTTCTGCTTTCTTAGGGATTTACAAACTTATCTGTCGCATGTTCCAGAATTTCAACTGTCAGACTGACAGACTATACAAGTTTAAAAGCCGGAGAAGACCGTTGGATGATGCAACTGAACATCCTAAGTAACAATTATTTCCTCACACAAAATTTCTGAAAGAAGTTTTCTTTCTCAGAATGAAGTCCATGATCTGTATTTTGAAGTTCTGATTCAAATCCATAAAGGTATAGAGACCACCCCATTTTCCCAAGTGGAAAGCTCCAGTTAAGTTCCCATTTATCAATAAACTCAAACAGGAGCAGGCTCTAACTTCCCTGAACATGTTGTTTCAACTTCCCAGTGCTCCTTCCTGCAGAAAAGCATCCATCATGGTGATCACTGAGAACACGTCCTGCTGTTGAAAGGGTACCATGAAAATAAAGCAGCTGACATTCAAGACACCCCACCACCGCCACTTCTGGATGAGTCAGTGTGTGACCACACGTACGTCTGTGTGCGTGTCTTGGTTCTTTAGGAACAGTGGCTGAAGTGCTGTCTCCCTGGGCCAGTGTGATAGTACCTCAGGTTGGTATTGTCTGTCTATCTCTCCTGCCATAGGATCCATGAAATATAATCCTCTTCACTGTCCCATGCCACAGGTGCTCATTTGTGATAATGAATGAACCTTCCCAAAAAACAAACAGCCATTGTTCTACCCACACAAAGTCCATTAGCATTCAGCACAGGGACGCATTAAATCCACCCAAGAACAACAGCGTGAGCTGCCATCTGCTTTATCACCTCAGCCACCCCTCCAGTCCCCAAGGGGAAAAATCTCTCTGAATCCTTTGTCTTTGATCCCAGGAAGTTTCTAGAGCTGCTCTCTGGGTCTTGAATATTTGCTGTGAAACCAAGAAAAGGCCCTCGGCAGATTCATGCAGGACTGTGGAATCAATGTTGAGAATTGATAACATGGATCAAAAAATACCACTTAAACCTAACGAATATCAATTAGGTCTAGAGCAATAGTTAGTTATTTTATTTCTGTGTGCAGCAGCTGTTCTGTATGTTAATGACACACCTGGCTTGCTGCAGTGAGTGCACATACAATAAATTTAACATCTACAAAAGAGTGAGAAAGTCTAATAATAAAACTTCACATTATTCCTCTGATGCTGCACACAGAAAAGACACCTGAGACATATGACAGCCACTTACATAGACAGATGTCCACCAAGAACACAATATAGACTAGCAGCTCTCGCAGTGTGGTCTTCACATAAAGCTCTCTGTTCTCAGCTGTGTTCTCAGTCAGCGTAGTGCCCCACAGACCTGTTGGGTGTAGAGAAGAAATTGGAGAGTTTTGATGGCCATTCTCAAAGGCCGTGTGAGGAGTTGAAATCCCATTCCCAAAGAACACTGTTGGGAGTTGGATTTTTGCCATTTTTCAAAGCAAAACCACTTTTCAATTCAAAACTTGACTAAGAGTTGTAAAAATGTGTTAAATAACCCCTAAAAAGAACCACTCCCGCATGTACAAAAGATTTGGGGCTGACCAAAACTGAAATATGCTGGCTTTCTTATTTCGCTAAATCACTCTCGTTTTCTGTTTGAGTTCAGTATGGACTGATCTTTTCCTGTGTGTTTTTCAGCTTACTCTTGACAGAAATTCAGTCTTTGTCAAAAGTACTTTCGAAACCACAAAATTTCATCTCAGTCATCCGTGTGCCAGCAGCTGACCTTCTGATAGGACTTCTGTAGCAGAACTGCATCTGATGTTAGCTTTACAACTATTCGTTCTTTTAGTGTAGGTTGAACCACCAGGCCCCAAATATTTGTCCCTTGCTTACCTGAAAACTCTTGCAGATTTCTTGTAGATCACGAGACTCAATCAAATAACCCAACTCAATATTTTCAGCGTAAAATTTAGAGCCACATTATCTTCAAGATGTCTATCAATGGAGCTCTGCTGACTTCAATACAGTTACGCCAATTGCACCAGCTAGTGATCTGATTTCTTCACGCAGTGAAAGCAACTCATTAAGCATCACCAGGTTTGATCAAAAAGAGAGAAACACTTCCTTTTAAAGCAGCCTTGATATTTTGGGTTTGATGAACCGCCTGATACCATTAATGTATTTATTTGTTCTTTTTGTAATGGCTTTCTGCTGTGATTTCCGAAATGCTCCTGAAGTTGAAAGGCATAAGTACTTCCACTTGAAAGCCTAGTGATGGAAGCCATGTCAATAATACCCATAGTCTTGCTACTTTCTGCAGCTCCTACGGAGCTCAGTCCTGATGCCCATCCCAGTAATACACAACAATCATCTTCCTGCGAGCCAGGATCAAAGCTGATCAAAGGCCACACATTTGAAGTCATCTCTGGCAGAGGACAAAGCACTTTTTTTGTTGGAGCAAGCAAAAGTGGTATAGTGGTCTGTGCACATTTACTCCTGTCCTTTCGATAGCTCTTTGGCATCTCAACAGATTAGAGAGCTTTCTGCACCATAGTGACTGTTGCAGCATCCACCCTCACTCCTGGACAGACAAACCAGTAGCCTGTTCTGGATATGCCAGACCAGCAATAGAAATGAGAGCCTGGAGAAGATCTGGCATGTGGTCTATACAGGAATCTCCACAGTGGAGAAAAACAAGGGGAAACAACCCAACCATCTGTTCAGGTCACTTTTAAATTACCCCCTTCATCTCTAGATATGACTACATCACAATCTTTTAAGAGGTTTATTTGTTTTTCCACAAGGCAGGGAGTCCCTAATATCCACATGTTGGGAACAGAAGCACAGACTTTCTTTGCTTTGGAATAGAAGTGCACTTAGGAACATCTAAATTCAGGGACACTCAAATACCCTTGAAAACTTGGTTTGGAGACTTGCCCAAAATTATACCTGAAGGACCATGAGGTTAGTTCAGTACCCTTTCAGATTGCATCCAGTAATTGTAAAACTATATCAGTTGAGGTTTGGTTTCAGCTGTTTCCTTAGGAAACATGCCATGTAAATATACCACCTCATACATGAAGCATGTCCCCATCTGTGTCTCCTTTGGCACCACCTACCCCCTTGAGGATGGAGATGTTTTGGACATGACATTTGGAGTAGAAGGATACTCAAGACTAGAAGCCATACAGGCTTCCATATGGCATCTTGCTACTCACAAGGCAGAGCAAAGAAAAAAATCTCAGAATCTAGAAAACAGGCAATCAATGCAATTCACTTGTAATTCTTACCTTCCTGCTAGTAACAAGTTACTGGTAAGAATTAATGGCAACATCTACATTATCTTCCAAGGCTGCTTTTAAACCAGACTTGTGACCCCGGTGAGTGACTAGCTCACGGTCTCAGCTACAGCTGCAGATCCTCTTCCAAAGCTGAGTGTCCCTCACTGGCCACCGTGCCACTCAGATACCCAGCAAAGTTTGTCTGTAGGCTGGCCATGAAACAGCTGAGGTGGCAGGAGGCAGGCAGGAACAAGGACACAGAGTTGCTTGGACACAGTTTGGAGAGGACCAGTCCTGAGCAGTGGCACTGGGAGCAGCAGCTACTCACTGGTAGTGCAGCCTGGTGGCTGGTGAGGACAAGAATAGAACTCAATAAGCCAACTTTGACCAATATCCCCGAAGACCTAAGGACATGTAATCCCAAAGAATAGTTTTTAAGAAAAAAATCCCACAAACTCTCCTTGGGTAAGTGGCTTATCTTTATTACCTCCATTTTCCATGTGAGACCCTAAGGTGATTAAACGGAAGGGGAGGGGGAGAACCAGCAACATTTGGAGAGGCAATGAAAAATAATGACCACCTATTAAAGACGCAAAGGAAGGATGCAAATTCTTCAAGGAAAAAGTCCCCACCTCTGTGAGGCTGATAGAGGCCTTTCTTCTGGCTGCACTGGCCTTTGGATATCATCTTCCCAGCTCTGGTCTGTCCTACAGCCCTATTTACCACCCTTGCTGGCAGGACACACTGCTGCAACAGCCATAGAAGGAGGGAATGCTGTAGCGTCCTGACAGGCATTTTCATTTGCATCCTCCATTTTCAACCCTGGCATCTCACAAATGGAATTTTGATGTTAAAGTATAGATTTGTTTTTCCTTCTTAAGTTTCAAACAACGTCTAGAAGAAAGGATATCAGAATAAAACAGGTAAATGATACAGTCTGACTGAGCAATCTGCAGTTACCCACCAAGCCCACCCAGCACTGCTCCTTGGCCAGGAGAAACCTCTAATGCCTCAGCTCTGGCTTCCATGCGAATTAATAGTGTTAGACTATTGTCTAACTGCCAATGAGAAGTAAGAAAGATTTGATCATAGAGGGGCTGTGCAATTCAGGACCAGGCTATGCTGTTATTCACTCACGCGCACTGTTAGAGGGTACAGCTCAGAAAGATTCTTGCCTTCCAAGTCAGGAAGAAAAGACACACTGGCAAGAAAATAATAATTTCCACAAGAAATACAGTTTCTTGCTTTGTCTTCCCTGTTTTTACAGTATTAGGACTTTATGCCTTCTATAAGAAACTGTTCAACAAATGCTCTTGCCCAGGGCTGTATCATTAGAGGAGACCCCACTTGCTCCCAGGTTTTTGGTTGCCTCTGAATAAGCCTACATAATATTTCATTCCCCTTTGCCTTTTAAACTGGAAACTAGCACCTTTTTCTTTCAGTTGTCTCCAAGCAAAGTCTTGTTTGATATATTCCTGTTATCCTCTGCATTTTAGTCCTGACAGAGATAAATTTTCTCTCATGGATATCAGTTCTTAAGTTATGGTAACACAGGGGCCACAAAGGCACACAAAGGCAGAATAGTCTCATCACCAGAGTGGTGGCTACTGTGGACCCAGGACACCTAATCTCTGCCAACAGATTCACTGCATGACCCTGAGAACACCACTAAATCTCCCTGTATGTCCCGCCTTGTGGTGGGACATAGGTAACAGGACAGACCCTGGAGCTACAGCAAGGCACACAGAATGAGGATGCTCCCTCCAGATCAGCCAAAGATGATCTCTGGAGTAATGCTAGTCTATGTTGAGCGGGTTCCTGGACTACACAGATATTACGCGGTTTCTACCTTCTGCATCCCCATCCTCACACCCTCCCAATACCATTGTTCTTTCCCAAGGGCTAGTAAACCCTTTCTAGTGAGATATCAGAGCTTTACCTCGGATGCCTCTGAAGATGTAGAAACAGCACTTGAGGAAAGGACTTGTCTTCCCATCCACAGCTTTGCTGAGCTCTTCCTGGTAGGACAGAGGATCCCCCACCTCTTCAAAGTTCTCATAGGGATTCTCCAGGATGGACTTGGGGTTGTAGATGGCTCGAATCTTCAAGGAAGTAGAGGGAGAGCCATTGTAAACAGGATTATCCCAAGCCTTCTTCCCCACTGCCTTCAGTTCATGCTCCTCTGAGGCTCGAAAGTGGCTCTCGGCTCTGTTGTTTACGTGAGACGAGCTCATGGCTAGCCACTGCCAGCAGAAGTACTTTTAAATTGGAATTGTGAAGATTGCTTGCCCAGGCTGGAGTTGTGAGCTAGCAGAGAGGGAATCAGGCAATGCCAAACAGCTTATCTGCCTCAGCGACCCAGAAGAGGGTGCACCACCAGCTTCCCACAGATAGCGCACATCCTCTCTCTCCTTTATACCAGCTCAGCTGGTGACACCTATCAGAGGGGTGGCACTACCCGTTGTTAGGAGCCACTGTCAGCCCTATTATTCCAGCGGTCCTGGGAACACCGACAAGTCCAGGAGACTTTCTTTGCTTTCTAAGGGAGGTAACAGACCCAGATACCATGGTGGGAAGGGGAGGCTGCTAGGAGACGGCCCCTGAGTTGAGGGGGGAGGCAAGAGGAGGAGGCGGCTGGTGAAGCTGCTTCAGCTCCAGGTGAAGCTCCGGCGGGGCGCAGCCGGGGCTGGGAGCCGTGGCGGGACCCGGGCAAGCGCCGGCGGGGAGCGGGGCCGGACGGGGAGCCTTCGCTCCAGGGGTCGGGGAAGTTTCGAGTTTCCAAACAGAAGCAGCGAAGAGCGGAGCCGGCGGCAGGGCAGCACCGGCGTCACCAGGTGGCGCCGGCAGCTCGCCACGGGCGAGTGCCTGCACTCGGGCTCGGAGGCACTGCGATTCCTTAGCCCAGCATTGCGGGTGCTTCAGGAAGAAGCTGGGTTTTGGCCTAAAACGTGATCCCGGTCAGCGTTTCCAGAGCATACTCTTTGCTGTCTCATTGTTAAAAGCAGGAGTGAAGAACAGGGGTAAACTTCTGGTGTTGGCTTTGGAAACCAGGGGCTGGACTCCTCTGCTTTTGCAGAATTTCCATAAGCCCTGCAGCCCCGGCTTGCCCTGAGGCAAACCTGAGAAAACACAGAGTTATACCAGGCAAAACTGGAAATAATAATACCTAGGGGTTGCCAGAATCCCCCCCACTCCCCAGCCAGCAGGAAGAAGTATCCCCAGGCCCCAGAGGTGCTGGAGGCCTGAGTGCACCCCTGGAGAGGAGGATCAGGTGGTGCCTTAACCCTGGGATAATAGGCTTCTGTCTTGGGGATGAGATGACAAACGAGCGTATAGCCTGAGCCTGGTCCTTGCTCAGGTCTGAATACATAAGTTGGAAGAGATGCTTCTCCACAGGTACTGGTAGCTATTTTTCCTGACATTACCCAGAGATACAACATGACTCTTGCACCTGTAGGACCACAGGGCAAGAGTGTTTTTTCTGGACTATAATGTTCATGTAGGTGATGCCAGGCACCAAGTAGCTGCTTGAACAGTGAGGCAAGACCTAATACTCATAGGGCATTAAGAAGGCAACAGCTTGCAATTTCAGTAGCAGGCTGGAGATCTGGGCTGGATCCTGGAGTAAATTTGGTATTATTAGTGCATGTCATTTTTTATTGCTCCCCAGCAAAACAAGAGTGATGGAGGGGAGTCATGGGGTGGATGGACGGAAAGCATTTGCAGAGCTCTCTTGCAGCTGAAACACAGAGGGATGAGACCTCAGTGAAGGGTCACATGCCAGAGCTGGGCATCCAGTCACACCCCTGGGGCCGTACAGCAGATATCCCTGCCCATGCACAAGCAGCACGGCTTATGGCCCAGAGCTGCTGCTTTTGGGGAGCATGCGGGTTTTTCCGCAGTGCCTCTCTCACTGCCTGTGGCACACCACCACGTCACACCACATGGCATCCTTCAGGGCCCAGGTGCATTGCAGACCGGCCTTCTCGTTGGCTCAGCCACAGAGCAGGTGGTGAGAGGGGAGACCTTGACTTTCTGTGTCAAAAGACTTGCCGGGGGAAAAAGGGTGAGACTGGCCAGTTTGTAGTTCCCCGGGTCTTCCTTTTTTCCCCCCTTTTTAAAAATGGGAGTTAAGTTTCGCCTTTTCCAGTCAGTAGGAACTTCACCGGACTGCCACAACTTCTCAGATATGATGGAGAATGGCTTAGCAACTTCACCACCGGTTCCCTAAGGACCCGTGAATATACCTCATTAGTTTCCATGGCACCTTCAGGTTCCTCAGATGGTCTTGAGCCTGGTCTTCTCCTACAGTGGGTGGTTCTTCATTCTCCCCATCCCTCCCTTGCCTTTGCCTTCTGCAACTTGGCTGGTGTGGCTAGAGCACTTGCTGGTGAAGACTGAGTTAAAAATATCATTGAGTACCTCAGCCTTCTCCATATCCCGGGTAACTGGGTGTCTCATTTCCTTCCAGAGAGGGCCCATTTTCCCTAGTCTTCCTTTTATCACTGGTGTACCTGTAGAAGCTTTTCTTGTTGCCTTTGTCCTCCCTGGCCAGATTTAATTCTATCTGTGCTTTAGCTTTTCTAACCTGATCCCTGGCTGCTCAGACAATTTCTCTGTATTCCTCCCAGGCTACCTGTCCTTGCTTACACCCTCTGTAGGCTTCCTTTTTGTTTTTGAGTTTGTCCAGGAGCTTCTTGTTGAAGCATTTGGGTTTTTTTTGTTTTGTTCAAACATGTCTGTGTCACCTGATTTTGAACAGCCTAACACAAGACAGAACAAAGAGCATCCTATAATTAAAGAAATGCACGTAGTGCTTTGCAGGCAGGCTGGGCTGACTCATTCATTTACGCAGGTCTGTTAAGGTCCTTTTCAGCCAATAAACTGGAACCATACTGTTAGTGCCCGCTTCGGTTTCGGAGGGTGCTCTGGGTGGGGCTTGAGTTGTCTATCTGGCTTGCAAAATGGTACAAGGATCTCCTTGCTAGGAGGCAGGATATGTATTTGCATAGGAAGCTGCCTTGTTTTACACTAGATGGTGCAGGGAGAATATGACTCAAGCCTTAGGATCCCATAAATCACCATGCTATGTGTTGCCCTCTGTGGTGTTTGCTGTAAAACCCTGTGGAGCACCAGTATTTGCTGGCTGAGGAGCCACACATGTCTGACGGCACCTTTCAGCACTTACCTCACATACTTATTCCTTCCAGTGCCTTGGGCCTTATTCACAACCTTTCATTCTTGTGAAAACCAGCCAACAGAATTTCTCTTCTCCATTCTCTTCCCCCCCCACCCCCCGCCCCCCCCCATGATGAGGTCCGTTTTTCAGCAGGCCTAGAAGAAACCTTTCAGAGATACCCAGGGAGGGCTGGTTCTAAAATCAGAAGCCACCATCACAGTGGGATTCAGCATGTTAGGATAAGACAAAGGAGCGCAGCCCCAGAAGTTTTCCTGTCAAGAAATTCCTTAAAATATGATATGTATCAGAGTGGTTCCCGGACCGATCACTCATTCACTGCACAGAGAGGTTCCCCAGGGAGAAGGGCTGTCAGCAGAACTGCTCACACACAGCCACAGATGAACAAGAAATAAGCATATGCATTCACGGTACAGGAACTCTGGGGTTGCTGCTCTTTTTTTTTTTACTGGCTTCTTTCTAGAAGTCAGTACTGATGCTCTGAGGGAAGCCTGGAAATTTGTCCTGAGGCAGAAGCAAGGACCAGGAAAGAGCACAGTAAGCGTTCTGTGGTATAAAAAGCCACCACGAGGAAGAGATAATTTGTTCATTGTGACCACAGGGAAGGAGATTTAATTTAGACACTGACGGAAGCCACTGAGCAGGTGAGAGGAAGAAAGCTGTGGAAGAGTACACCCAGGGAGAGGATACATTCCCTGCTGCTGCAGAACATTGTTATGAATAGGCTAGGTGAAAGTCTCTTAGATAAGGAGAGAGAGGGGAGGGTGACAGGAAGGAATTTTAAAGTTAATGACAAGATTTCATCTATTGGAAATCATGTGATAAGAGGAGAAAGGGAGAAGAGTTACATTTTAAAAAGCCAACAAGTAACCTTAATCACTGTATATTGTTTGTATAGTATTGTCAGTGCTCTGACTTCATTTAAATTGCTGATTCAAATGGCTAATTGAAACAAAGTGTTTAACATCAAGAAAAATATCCAATTTATCTTGAGGTATGCACACACACAAACACCCCCACTACAATTTTCCATCAAGATCCCCACAAACTAAGAGCTGTAGAGCCACTACTAATGAGCAGCACTAAGTAGGACAAAATATAAAGATACCGTCTACTAAGTAACACTGCTATCACCAAAAAGACAGTCTGTAAGATCAAGGACTACCCTTCATTATACTGCCATAGTTCAGAAACAACAGGCCTGCTTCTGAGTGCATAAACCCTCCTTCAGGCTCCTGGAAATCTTCTGACCAAAAAAATTAAAACAAAAAAAAGGCTTGCATTTCTAAAAATATGTTTTTCCCCAATGATGTCTTCTCACCTAATAAAATCTATTGCCTTTCCCCACGCCCCATGTCTTTTTTATAGCAATAACTCAGCTCACCAATAGCTATAACGACTCCGCTGCTGTAACATGGTTAAATCCAACAGCACTTGCCCATAGTTCAGCAGCAGCTGGGCAGGTGTGCAACTCTGGAAGCTCTGCATCCTTCAGAAATAGTTCTCCAATTATCCTGTGCAAAGACCTCCAGAAACAGGACAATGTGACGGTGGGAGAAGGAACACACGTGCCAGGTATACGTCCAGTGCTCGTGGCTGTTTTAGCAATCGCTATGTGAATTTGCAAACACTCAGCGTGCATTGCCATGAGCCTGTAACCGGTCTCTTCACCTGATCCAAATATGCCCTTTTTCACCAGCTCGGCACAGGGTTGCGAGCTGATCTGACTGGGGTAACATCGATGTTTCCTCCCAGTGGCATCATAGAGTTTGGCTTACTTACGTTTGCAATTATGGGTATTGCCCCTCAAAGGCTCTCAGGGAAATGGACATCACAGCACTTGAGGGGTAGGCACACAGGAGCTTTTGCAGGTTTTCTGTGATTTGTTTGTTTGTTTTTAACTGTTCTTCTATATAGCTAATCTATAGTGCTTATATGGTATGAATAAATCTACCCTGCTTCTTCACAGGAGTCACCAATTTTGCTTTACAGTGATTGAATCTCCTATAAAAAAAAAGGCCAACAACCTTCTGCATAGCAAAGGATAAAAGAAAGCATCTAAATAATCCAAATAACAATTAAAAACATATTAGCAGTAGGTTCCTTCAAATATTCACTGTGAAGTTAGTTGTGGCATGACCATTATATTTGTAACTGTTTTACAGGAGAAATATGAGGCACAGCTAATTTTGCCATTAATGCGTAACACGATGATCACACGATACATGGGTGCTGAACTCAGGTAGAAGGCCCTTGTGAAGGAATATGAGGCTGCCTATGCAGAGCCAAAATAAAAATCCTTTTCAAACAATCCAAATTTTTAAAAAAGCTACAAGTACTATAAAGCAGAGAAAAGAGGAGTAAATGTATATATGACACAATTAGACAGTTCTTTAGTTTCATGACATGCTCTTTTCCTAAAAAAAAAGAAAAAAAAGAAAAAATAAACAAACAAAAACCCCAAGTGTCTGATGGAGTAGATATCCTAGATAGCAAGCAAGTTATGCAGCAAGTATGGTCCCTGTTAAGTGTCCACATTAGATTCATCCACTTTAGTGGCAAATGTAAGGCCTTACTATACATAGTACACTGGGAGGGAATTAATCACAGTAAAACACTCAAAGATAACGACATGGTAGATTTGATTTAATGTTCATTAAAAGGACACATGCCTGTTGCCTCTCTTCCAGTTTAGCTAGGACAAGCTTGAATACCTCTATTAATTCTAATTAAAATAATGTGATATGAATTAAATGGAGAAAAGAAACTTTATTTTGACACTGTGCAATACAGTTTAAAACATAATTTATGAAACAGACAAAGTGGCACATTTAACTCAATCTTCCTGGAGAACTCACCATCCCTGCGTGAGATGTTATTGCCCACCTTGGCACACTTTCTCTGGAATGTGTGGAGGTTCAAGCTTGCCACGGGTCACTCCAGTGGTAACACTGCGGCCGTGCACAGTGCCCCTCAGCACAGCCAGGGAGCAGGAAAACATCTACAGCTGCTAGCTGGATCTTGAGTTTTAGGGTCGCTTGCAAAAGCCATTAGCTGTCATTAGCTGTCCGCACCAATCCAACTGCACCACACAGGCAAAGTTAATTCTGCCCTCTACCCTACACCTCACTTGTACCTGTCCAACCAACAGCTTTCCAAGATCTACCTTCAAACCATCCATATTTCATCCTTTCACACTAAATTTCTCTCCTGCTCTCTCTACACAATCTCATAGATAAGCCTTCACAAACTAATCCATTCGTCCTGCAATAATACTCTGACATCGACAAATGCCTACAAGAAGGCTTCCATGATAACACTCCAACGTCAAGAAGCTCTAGCATGAGAAATTTTACTTTCTCCTTAAGTTTCTACCTTACACTAACCACTGACAAACACACACTGTCCTCACCAAAGCCAAACGCCGCAACAGCTAGTGCCACATTAAAATCGCATGTGCAGTGCAATGTTGTAGGTGTGAGTTAATGCAGAGCTGGACTTGGAAGTTGCAGAGCATATACCCTATAGTTTAATACGGCATTTTACTAGGGAATCTGTGTTCTCCCTGGGATTAGTGTATCAGCAGAAGATGTTCAAAGGCAAGACAGGAATGGCTTTCCAGGTCTCTGAAGCTGAGAGCAATAAGTTTTACCTGTGTTGTGGCACAGGATCTTCTTGTCCACTTGCTTCTCTATCCAAACAGGTGCTGCAGGAGATAGACAGATAAAAATATTTAGGACAGGATTAACAACATCAACATCCCTGTCCCCAAGCCTGCAGACATCCTAGGATGCCTTCCACACTACCAGTTAAAGTAGTCTAAAGGACAAGATGGTCACAGATGCTGAAATAGTTACAATAGGGAAGACGTGAGATGAAACCTACCACAAATCATGTAACTAGCAAAAAGGGTCCCATTTACTGGTTGCTGTGGCAAGCATACATACCTGTAGACAACATCCCACTCAAATACTTAGCGTAAGCAGAAGAGAGCACCAAAATGTTCATGAATTCCCCAAAACAGCAGTATCAAACCGTGAATTAGAACTACAAAGCATTTGGATTTCATGGTTAGAAAATAAAAGTTCAATCAGTTAATAAAGGGCAGACACTTGTTGAGATACTGAAGGCAAATCTATTTGCCAGACCTAAGAGGACAGCCTCTCCAGGAGCTCACCAGCCACTGCTGAAGCACCCCCAAGGGGAAATTTTTTCTCCAATAGAGATGATGCTGGGACACCAGTTACAGACTAACTAACCCTCTGTGCTGAGCAGGACTGGAAGCTCAGCTCTGAAGGTCCTCACTTCCCCACTCCTACACCCTTGCTGGAGCACCAAGACTGAAGTGTTCATCTCTATAACCAGCTCCTATCTGGATTTTGACCATTCCATTTAGTTTTATTCCTGGAGCATAATAATCATTGCAGGGGTTTAAGGTTTTCCAGATGTCTCATTCTTGAGAAGCCTCGTACAACAAAGTTATAGCACTACACAATATATTATAGTCACTCTTTGCTGCAACTGAAACAAAAAATACACAGCCATGGATAAATAATTCTACTCCAAAGTCCCCATTTTGTTATTTATGGTGCTATGTTCATTCTCTTGGTCATAATCCATTTTCAGCAAGCTCCCATGCAGCTCATACACAAGCATTTGGTTCCCACTCCCAGACAACGTGAGCTGAGCTAGAGCTGGTTGTTATCCCCAGGGAGAGCATCAGGGTGGGAGGAGGGGAAAATAGTGGTGGCATTACTAATCAACTGCTAAATATCAGAAGAAAAAAACCTGACTTCCAGGCAGAATACTTTGGTGACAATTAAGCTGTTTATACTACATTTGGAAATTTTTCACAGCACAGTGTATTAACATGTCTTTACTTTTCATTTAAACCAAGTCTTTTTTGACTATCTCCATTTTAGCCTCAAATGAGTGGATTTACTCTGTGTTTGAATCACTTGATACCATTTTCATTCTAAGAACATGCAGAAGCTAAGACAGCCAACCCTCTCATGAGAGACCTGTTGAAGAACCGACACAAAAGGTGAAAGCTGCCATCTGCCAACCAAGAGGTAGAAACACCCTCAGTCAGTAAGCAGCCTTATGTGTCTCCAATCCATAAAGACAAATCTACCTGAAGAGGAGGAGAAGGTGGAGAAGGATCAGAGTGCATCTTAGACAAGCACAGGTTGAAATTGAGCTTGTTAGAAGAAACTTGCTACTGTATTGTACAACTTAGCAAGAAGTCTCCATAAACGTTTGTATGTGTTTAAATATATATTTACTAACACATATTTCCTAACACACTGGAGAGCTCTCTTGCATTCATGTACCTGTGCAGTGGCCCTCAATGAGGATTTCACTGGCTGGCTGAAAACTCACAGGGAATGGCATGTGCAACTCCAGCTGAGTGGAAAGAAGCAGGTGTAGGAGGACATTACAAGGTCCTTTACAAGACAATGGCCATTTTGCCTCTTTTCAGAATATAACAACTAAATATTCTTGGTCTGTTAGTCTTACTTTGATGATGAATAACCTGTACTACTGCTCTGCAGGGTGTTGTTTTCTTAAGCCTCCATTGCAATACATCCAGATGTCCACATGCGTCTGTGTGTGCATGTACACACCCCCACACCCACTACAGACTTTTCTGTTGAGTTCCACATCAGCTAAAAAGCATTAAAGCCTGCACTTCCAATCACCATGCCCTGTCTAAACTTGAGGCCTTACAGGCACCTTCCCCCCTAGTTTTACCCAGAATGTTCAGAATGATGGTCTCAGTATGCTGAATTGAATGGGGTCTAGGAAGGGAGCCCCCACACCCCATGGCTCCCACTGGCTGCTCAGGGCCTTGAGCACTCCTGCACCAGTGACTCTCCAGCAGCCACCCAGCTCCTGTAGCCCCAATTCCAGTAGGGCCAGTCCAGCCTTGGTGAGCCCTGACATGACATGATGGCAGTGAAAGAATAACCAGAAGCTGGCTAACAGCTCTGGTGCAGCATCTCTGTAGCAAGCGTGCTCTGTGCTTGGAGCTGTCTGGGCCAACCTTGTATTGGCATTACCAAGAGGAAAGTCCATCTTTGAAACACTGTGGGCAGGGATGAACACCCAGGTGGACACCACACCTAAAGATGCACAAGTGCCCTAAGGGGCCTGGCTTGAAAGCAAAAGATACTTCCTTCTGTGCAATGCCACTGGCTCTGGGGTGGCAACCAAGCATCAGTTCACTCCCAGAGGTGACCCATGCTTAGAGAGTCAGCAGCTTCCTTCAAGGTCCTCAAAGAGCAGCTTCCAACAGGCTGGGCTGCTGTCAGTGCCAGTGTCTTTGGTTATAGGCTGCTTTAGCACAGCCAGCAGAGAGAAGGACACACACCCCCTGTGTCCCATGGCATATCACAAGCAAACACCTGCCAGTGTTCCCTGAAAAGACAAAGCAGGATTCAGAGATCAAAGATGTCTTCCCCAACCCAGCTATCTGCCAGATGAAGGTCAGTCCCTGCATAATACCCCTGAGAATACAGCAGGCTGCAAGCTCATGTTGAACAAGCGTGATGAGAGGAAGGGATGCTGATCACTCGTCCTTGATTTGCTCCTGAAAGGGCATAGGCTGGCTTTTAAACACCTGTGTGGAAGGCCTGTTCCTCTGCACCCTTCACCCTTGCCACCAACTATTCAGGCAGATCACTTGCTGCTTTCCCTCAATATCTCTGTGCACAAGGTGAAGAACCAGCTACTAAGTGGTGTGTTATACAACTAGAGAAAGTCATTATACCATAAAGGCCTTCCCAGTAATCAGGAATCCTCAGGCTCTGCATAGCCTATTCCCTTGGAGAACTTACAGGTTACATGAATAGGAAAGAAAATAAAGGCTGGCACAGATGTGAAGAAACTGGCTGGATCGTTTATGGCAGAGAGAGTTGAGCGAGAAAGACCTCCAGACTCCTGTCCCACCAGGTTCCTGGCAGATGAAGCCTGCCTTTCTATAGCTCAATGCCAACAGGGAGAGGTCCACATCCAAGAATTCAGTACCTTGTCTGTTTAGTCCTGAAAAGGCCTTCCCTTATAGCAGTCAGTATGCTTCTATGATAAGGTAACATAAGGAGCAGTTTAAATCTACAGAAGTAGGAAGAGCTAGTTGAAGAGGAGAAGCAACTTATGAGACAGTACAGGCCTAAACTGGTGAAAGCTGCACTACAGAGTAGGCAAATGTACAGGAAAAAAATAACAGGAAGCATCAGAAGTGAGGGATGAGTTGGGACTTCCCATCAGCTTCGTTAACAGAAGCAAGAACGATGGAAAACAGCATCACTACATCCACCTTCCTGACGGAGTACCATAATTCGTATAATGGGAGACTAGTAAAAGAAGGTTTCTGTTGTGACATTGTTCCCCTCTTACTGAAATGGTGTCCCTGCTGATGTTTCCACTTTTAGATGCACCAGAACTTTTTTTAAGCATTTCACCTCTGAAGCATAAGAGAGGTCTATGCTCTTTTCAGTTTATTCACGGTAAATCTTGCATCAATATATTCTGTGGTTTCATTAACTATTATTTGTACTTCACTGCTTTTCATCCACTCACCAATTACTTACAAGTAATACTTATAAGTTAACTTACGAGTTTAATAAAGCTCTGGAACTCATTATTGTGACCACCTAGATTTGCTGGGCAGCTCCCAGATATTTTACAGCATGTGGCTCTTGGCTACCAACTAGCACAGGGCCGCCCTGTTTGGGAAAGCTCACTGGGAGCATCATTGACCTTTTCTGACTTTCTGGACACTTCCTATGAGGATGGTGTTCAAACCCCTCAGTAATCTGGGTCCAGCCTACCTCAGATGCTTGCTGCCCTGCCTGAGGTGCAATTCCTCACCCGAGATCTGTGGGATGCTCGGAGGGCTGCAGCCCTATACTTCCAGTTTTTGCTGGACTTCGGCAACCTTGCAGGAGTCAACAGACCAGAGCTCTCTCTCAGCTTCTCCCCTTCCCCCTGTAAACAGCCAAAAACGTAAAATTCTCGGTGAACATGTGACCCGTGGTCCGCGGGGCAGCACAGGACTGCACTGAACGGGAGAGTGGCAGCTTGACGGGAAGGACAAGGGCAGCCACCAGAGTCCTCGTCCTCGCCCTCCCCCGTCCCCGCCTGTGGGGCCGGTGGCCCCGCTCTGCGGGAGGGGGAGGCTCCCACCGCTCCCGGCCTCTCTGTGCCGGTACCTCGGAGGTGCCTCCCGGGCCCCGGCCACCGGGTGGCAGCAGCGCTCCGTCCTGCCGCCGCGGCGGGTGGCGCAGCCCTCCCAGCCCCACGCCCGAGGTGCCCGGCTGCGGCAGGGCCCGCACCCAGAATCCGCTTGTGACCCGTGGATGTCGTGTGCTCCTCACCCCGGCCGGGTGACGCCATTCTCCCGCCACGACCATCTCTTCAGGTGGTCCTTCCATAGGAGCGGAGGTGGCCCAGACCTCCCACGCACGCACAGCAACGCCCCTGTGTGAGGGCAAGCCTCTACTGCTGTCCCAGGAGCCCTCCAGCAACACGGCTTTGGGGCTGCTGCCTTTTCCACAAGGGCCCCCCCAGCCCCAGGCAGGTTATGGGTGGAGGGGGCCATGGCCTTCTGGGTGACAGCAAACCATCTCATCCGCTGACTTCCCCAGACACCTGCCCGTGTCAGGCCACAGGATACCAGGGGAGAGTACAGCCTGGACCACTGTCCCAGCAGGCTGGGCACGACTTGTGAGCCAGAGTTAGGCCTGATATAAACCTCATTGACTGCAACATAACCCAGTTCAACAACCCTCTTGTTCAACACAGAGAGGAAGCAGATTGCCTCCTTCCAGCCTCATCCTTGCCTCCCTTCGCTTCTCCTGTGGCCACCACCAATCAGCTCCTTCATGCCGAGCGCACACCTTGCATTCCTTCCTATTTTCCTCACTCCCTCCTGAATCGTCCCCAAATTCGCTCCCTCTTTGAGGGCGTGGTGCCCACTGCTGAGCACATTTCTCCAGCTGGTGCCTTCCTAGTGTCGGGATGACTTCACATAGTGACCTCTGCTGCTCCTGCTGCCACAGCCCCAGCTTTGTTAGCTTATTTAGCAACCCCCTGGCACTGCTGACTTGGGTTCAGCTGCAGCTCCACAAAGGCCTCCTGGGCCAGGCAGCACAGGATGGCTGCCTGGGCACCCGCTGCCTTGTCCCCTTTGTGCAGCTCATCCTGCTTGCATGGTCCCCTCCTCAGTTGGCTCCTACCACCTGGGACCACATCCCCTGGCAGCCATGAGCACTGGGAATCCCAGTCCCACCAGCACTCACCTCCCACAGCAGATTGGTGGTGTCCTCTGCCAAATTTAGTCAATTACTGCTGGCTCTGTCACCTTTGTTAATAAAGGCAAGATGGGCAGAGCCATTACAGCCCCAACAAGACCCATCCTGTTACTGCCAAGACAGAGCTACAGAAGCCCCTGACAGCTAGATGAGAAGAAGGACATCTTCTTCAGGGACTAGGCAGAGCACTCAGCTATAAATCCTGTCTGAGTGCAGGTGTTTGGGATGAAGGGAATGCAATTTATTCCACCTGGGAAAGCTTTTTCTGGCAGGTTGCTGCTTCCCGCACATCACCCACGTGCTGCAGCATAAGGGGCAGACACGTTCCATGGAGGGCAGTATCACAGTCCCCACCAGCAGGCACCTGCCGAAAGTTGCCAGGCTCTTTGCAGTTAAATCACTGCATGTTGAGAGGGGCTGGGTGACAGACCTTGGGAACACTCCCACCTCTCAGGGCCTTCTGGCAGGGGCAGACAATGCAGATATCCCATGCAGATAATTCAGGGAAAGTCCAAGGGGTGGGGCTGGGGGGATAAAACTGGATTAGCAGTTCAAACTTACATTCTCAGCACTGGTTAACTGTCATGTAGCTGATACCTGGCCGGGGGAACTCACCCTGCCTGCTCCTGTCATGCCTGGGGCAAACTTTAGAGATGAGACACAATGAGATCAGGGACCTCCAGAGCAAAACCTCGAGCATCTCTGACACTTGCTGCAGGAGTATCCCTCTCCCTCAGGTGTCAACTGCTGACATTTTGATACTGTTTTTTCCCTTAGTCCCTGGCTGAGACTCACGTTAGCACCCACGTGCTGAAGAGGAGAGACCCTGTCCCCCAGGGTGAAAGAAACATCCGTGATAGATCCAGCAGCACCAGGGGAAGAGCTGGGTCCCTGCACCCGAGGGCCTGGCACGTCCTGAAATCCAGCTGTGAGGCCCAGGGAGGAAATGCAGAACAAGGAGTCCTGACATCTTCAGAAACCAAGGCAGGGACCTTCTGGGCACCAAAGAGCTGCCCTAGTCCTACCCCAGCATGTCCTGAGCTCACTCCGTTGATTTTGGGGGGATGGTGCTGGCCAAACCCTGGCTAGAGAGCAGAGGGGCAGATTCCTCAGGAGCTGCTCGTGATTCACCACCCTTCTGCCTTTGTCCACTGGTTTTCCCTAACCAAACTGTTGTTTAGATGAAGATCATTT
The DNA here is from genome assembly GCF_964199755.1 of Larus michahellis. Lineage (NCBI taxonomy): Eukaryota > Metazoa > Chordata > Aves > Charadriiformes > Laridae > Larus > Larus michahellis. The sequence goes on along the minus strand of NC_133901.1, from coordinate 52,184,303 downwards.
GTCTGCAGTGCAATTATATCAAGTCAACCTGCACAGCCATATGCTGCACAATACTTGTTTTCCTCTACTCACTCCTAGCCGTGTCATTCCAAATAATCCATGATGGTCCCATTTTATAGGTAGGACAGCAAGAGAAGAAAGGCACGGGTGGCCATTTGAAAAGCCAGAGGCTGGCATTGGTTTGGGGATTAGATGCTACATGTGCCTAACATTCACGGGTGAGCCAATCACCTGGTTGGGCCAGCTTTTTAAGGATAAACTTGACTGATTGAGAAAGAGGAGGTGAAGGAGGAGTCTGGGACCTACCAGTCACTGGCAAGGTTGCGTGTTTGTGCACCAGTTATCTGTTATCTGTGTTCCAGCACTTTCCAGACTCATTCTACCTCAGCGTCCAGGCGTGTCAGCTCTGAGGGGATGTCACTGCAGGGTGGTCTCAGCATATTACAGAAGTTGTGATAAGGTGGGGACATCCTTGGAGGGATGACATTGCAGTCCTTTGCTAGCGGTTTGAGAGGTGCCACCCTGACAGGCATCCATCCCGCAGCGCTGCACAGCCCGGTGTCACGCATGCAACCGAAGCTTTGCCGGTGAAGGACAGGGTAAGTTGGCCTGGATTCTCCCTCTGCATTATTTTTTCTGTTCAGGGAGGCCCTTCAAATTTTAGGGTTGCTAATCTTTATACATAATTCCTTTTGCAGAGTCGTTATTCCCAAGGCACGACACAGAGCCAACGGACTATTTAAAAAGCAGAATGGCACAATGGACAAACAAGGCAAAACCTCAGCGCTAAGGTGTCCCCAGTGCCAAGCAGAATCAGACGGTTTCTCCACGTGTCTTCCCTGTGCTACTATTTCTACATCTATAGTTTGCTCTGCTCGCAGTAGCATGACATTGTGAGCACATGCTCCACTGTTGCCCTCAGACTTTTATCTGCAGAACTGATCTCTCACCAATTTACTCTCCCGACGTAGGTTTGGACAGTTGACTCTTCCCCTCAAACCAGAACTTTGTACTTGTCTAGTGAATTACATCCTATTTATTTCAGTCCATGTTCCCCATTTGCCAAGATCTTATTGGAAATCTAAGCAGGGTGACCTCCAACACATTTTCCACTCTTCCTAGCCTAGTGCCGTCTGCAGAAGTAGGAAGCTTGATCTGCCTTCCATCACATATATCAGCAGGGAAATTCAGAGTAGCTGCGCTGCAGGTATGGATCCCAGAGCCCTTACAGCAACCCTCAGACTGAAAGTGGGTGCTCTCAGCCCAGTTTCCCAAAACCTCCACCACCATCCTCATCTAGGTAAAATCAGGAGGGTAAGAACAGTTGTCATAATGTCATGTAACTCTATACCAAAAGCCACACAGTTCTGCTATTTTGCCCTCACCTCACTTTCTTTTCTCAAAGACTCGGGGATAAAACCACCTGGCATTATCAACTAGAGAAAGTTGAAGTCATTTCTGTGACAACATGGGTTGTTCTTGAAGTTTATACCTGAACTCTTTGCAAACATGATGCCCTCAACACACATCTCCGATGAAGCAAAACGCATCCCTTCCAGAACACGCCGACTGCCCGCTGTGTGAATGCATGAATATACGAATGCATGTGGTGGCCCATCATCTGCTGCAGCTTTCCAGTGCCACGAGAACCAGGCTTTGTAAGAGGCCTTTGTAGATTAACTTTTTGAATGAGACTTCTATGTTAGCACTGTCACAAGACTTAAAAGACAAAACAAGGAAACTTTAAAAAGGTAATCAGAAATAGCTGAGAGCAGATATTGGGCTGCAGGGCCCTTTCAGTGTTACCTGCCCAGGATTTCTTTCACACTCTCCCCCTGTTATCACTCCAAACACAAACACCAGCTTAACATGGGCCATTTTGGCCACCAAAACTAACATGAACCCAGATGTCTGCAGCCCTTCTCTTTAACTATGGAAGTAGATGTGGAGAGGGGGGAGTGTGTTTCCAGCTCCATTCTTTAAAGGAGACAGGGTAGACAGGTTCTTTAAAGACCTGGAAAGGCAGCAAAACCAGGCAGGCAAGTAAGGGCTTCATTCCCAGCAAAGAGACCTAAAAATGTTCCCAGCCAGAAACATAACAGCTTGTAGCACCTCTCTTCTTCAGGACTCTGAATGTCCTTTCCTTGGCCAGCCATACGCTCTGCCACAGCCTGTCACACGTCATGGTGGGGAGACAGTCTGCTTAGGTGAGAATCCTGAAGGATTTTCAGTTCTGAATGGACTTGGACAAAGGACACAAGCACCACCCCCATTTTACAGACACAAAAAAAGAGATACAGTTCTTCACTGAGACAAGCAAAGAGGGAAAGGAGGAAAAGCAAGGCTGGATTCTGGAGGAATACAAAAGACAACTCTCTGCTCTAGTGCTGTGGCCCAAGAGGAAAGAAAGCATTCCCTTTAAAGGAGACTGAGTATGGACGAAGGCAAAGTTGGGGGTGGCAGACAGGGAGAGACACACCCCATCTTTGAGGTTTTCCTTTGTGTGCCACTGCTAAGCCTGCAGTAGGGAAGGCTGGGAAGAGGGTCCAGCAAGTTTCCCCTTTATCCTTCCTGCTTCTTCTACCAGCAGCAGGTATGCCTTCTCAGGGCAGCCCCACCAGTTTCTCCCTGCCATGCTACGCCCACTTTCCCTAACAGGAGTCTATCAGAAATCTCTCCAGAAGGAGAAGAAATACCTGAGATTCAGCCAGCAGATCGGAAGGGAGATGTTTCCCTGATCTCTAGACCCCAGGTTATTTTAACTTCGGAAACCATGTGTTCCTAAGCGTTGGGCAGCCTCCAAATGCCCAGGCTGCTATTGCAGCAAGGAAACAGGGTAGAAAGCAATGATGCAGCGCACACACACAAAGAGGATACACAGTGGCATGGGACACCATGCTCTCCCCAGCAGGAGGAGCCGCAAACTGACCTTGGATGTGCCCTGATCCTTCCCTGATGCTGCAATTTGCCCCTGTGCTGACCATGTGGCAATCCGTCCCCAGGGCTCACGCGTACAGCCCCGCAGCATCACCTTTCTCCCCACACAGACGGAGATGTGCTCTTAGATGCAGCTGGCATCATAGATGTGTTAGCTGCATCTAAACCTGGGTGGCACCGTGGAGCAGGAGACAGCGTGGCATTGCCCACGCCACCTCAGCTGGGTCAGAAGATCTGCCACTAGGAGGTGGCATTTCCCCAGGTCCCTGCTTGGCACTTACAGGGTGCTGGCAGCAGGGGATGCTTGAGAGGATGGTCTCGGCCTGAAGAGAAGGGGCAGGAGGTGTGGGCTGTAGGTGTGGGAAGGAAGGCACAGAAGGCCTGGAGAAGGAGAAAGGACAGCTGAGATGATGGAAGCAAACCACATCCCGAAAAAGGGAGGCTGCAGAGGGTGTCGCTGCCCAGCCAAGGCAGTCCGGGCAGGGTGGGGAAGGGCGGTCAGCATGCCGACTCCTTGGCACCTGGCCTGCCATGTCTGATGTGGGTAGAAAGGCACCAGAGAGCACCAGTGCTGAAGAGAGGGTGGCAACACAAAGACCGCTGTGTTCCTCTGCTCCCCATCCCTTTCTCCCCCTCCTCTCCCAATTTATTTACCCGAGTTCAAAAGACAGCCTCACAGTCCCGAGGGGCTGGCTGAAGTGGCCAAGGGGTGGGCTGTGAGGTCATCTTTAATGAGGGCAAAAATCCAGTGTCAACAATGCTGCCCATTGTATGGCCCTGGTTAGACAATACCGGCTGGGTTCTTGCTGCTGGCAGCCCCAGGACGAGGAGCAAAGCCTGTTTGGGGTAACAGGAGGGGAGGAGGATGGGCAGGGGGTCTGGCACTGCGTCAGGCAGCAAGGGATGGGGCAAAGTGCAGAGATAAGCACCCTATTCCAGTCATGGCATGTTATCAGCCTAATTCTCGGTGCTGATAAGATTACTGTACCAATGGCAGAGAATTTAGCCATCCTGGTCACAGCCTGGAGGCATGGCCCGTCACCTCACCCTGGCAATGAGACACCAGCGATTTCTGCTACCTTATCGCCTCCACCCTGGCAATGAGACACCAGCGATTTCTGCTACCTTATCGCCTCCCTCTAACCCCACATTTCCCACTCAGCAGCTGTGGGGTGGCAAAGTGAGCACCAGCTTCTCCTTTCTTCTTTGTGGGAAGGCAGCTGGGGGTTTGGCCACTGCTGGTCTTCTGGGAGCTCCCAACAGCAGCTGTTAACTGAAGAGCCCAGGTAACCCGTACTGAATTTAGGCATGCTTTAAGGGTGAGGATGGAGCAGGGGATCTTCAGGAGTTTGTGGGATCCACTGAATTTATGGAGCGACAGATGACGTTCTAAGGAGGGAGGGAAACATGATAGAAAGCAACTAAGCGAGCAAGATGATGCCAGTTCTTGTAAATATAAATCTCACTTTTGGTAAATGCCATGATATCAGACTCCTCAAGCAACAGTTTCTGGAGCCAGGTGACTACACAAGAGTCTTAGCTTTGCATTTCAAAAAGGAGAGCCATTTGCTACCTCTCCTGGCTGAGGAAGAGTGTGTGAAAACATAACACAGGGTCACCAGATTCCAAAAGAGAGCACGTGGGAGAAAGCAACGTTAAACAAGGGGGGCAACCCCACGAGCTGGCATCTGATCCCCTGGCATCTGAACTCCCGTGACTGACAATCCTGGAAGACCTGCAGCTGCCATCACCTTTCAAGCAGGCATTAACTCCGAACTCCTGTAGTCTGAGCCAGGTCTTCTCCCAACTCATTCTGTAGCCGTGGGCCCCCACCTCATTCCTCTGCAACACATCACTGTGCCCAGAAGTCAACCTGTCAAAACTAGAGGGACCATCAACCTCTGGAACTGCTGGCAGCACTGGTGAACCACACTGGTGTTCATCTGCTCTGCAGAGAGGGTCTGATGCCTTTGAAGAGCAGATTCTTTATGAGGGGAAGGAAGAGAAAGAAAGGAGGATTGGAATGACAGAAAACCACGCCTGCACTTCTCCTTGGATGAAAGGTCCATGGCATGATTCTCCTATCCCTAGAAAAAAGCTCTAAAGCTGGAATTGCTTCATAATTCTTCAGGAAAACAATGCAAGAGATGAAGAAAATAATCCTATGAGAATTTTTGTAAACCTTTATTTTTGGCAGAGGGGAAGGGGTAGGGGTCAGCTCTTTCCCCAGTTTTCAGCTTATTCCCTCTTTATTTGAGTCTCCTTTTTTTTCAACTTCTACTTGTGAAATAGAAGAAAAAGGGGAAAACAGGGAATGCTGTTAAAGAAGACAAACAAACAACACGAAACAAACCTTGCAAAGCTCTTGCGGCAAGATTTTGTGTGTGTGTGGCTTTTTCAACATTTTTGGAGGGGGTAACTGAGGAGATTCACTAAAATTTCCAAGATGTCAACACCAGATGAAATCGCCTTGCAAAACGTACTGCTAAATGGAAAATGGAAATGCAGTACTTGTTCTTTTTTTTTTTTTTTTTTGAGGGGAGAGTAGGAAGGAAAATGTTTTGGTGAAATGTCCTTAGCTTAGCCTGGATGCTGTTCTTCTGCATTCTGTCACTGTGGTAGCAAATCCAGGCTGGTTAGTGCATCCCAGGAGAGGAATGCAACCATTCTTTCTCATATGGGCTCTGCTCACAGACGGTGTCTTGGGATAAACCCCGCTCCTGGTTTGTGCCTCTCTTTTCCCCCACCTTGATAAAAAACTGTGAGACCCTCTGACGAAAAGTGCTCTGCAAGAGCTTTTCATGACCCAGATTCATGACCCAGCACAGGGCCTCAGCGGGGTCATGAATCTGGGGGGGGACTTCTCCAGAAGGTGGAAATAGCCTTACATTAGACCATGCATTTCTAAAGAAGCCCCATGCTGAAATTCATGGCCTTTGCTGCCCGAGGCATGGCTCTGCTCATCACTGCCCCGTGCCACGGCCCTGGCATTGCATCAGCTCCTTTATGAAAGACCGCGACCTCAGGCAAGAGTCACCAGATGCAGAAGAACTGAATCAGTTTCCTGAGGACGATGGCTGAAGCCGAATCGTTGGTAAGCAGTGCTGCTGAACTCCACCAGCGTCGTACTTCTGCTGAAGGCTCAGCTGCGCAGCTCTTCCTGGAAGGAGGTAAAAGCCTGTCCAGAGAGAAATGGGGAAAAGCCCATTTGCAGCTGTATTGCTGTGTCTATACTAGGCATTTCTGATTTCCCACCTGGGCTGCCCAGTGATCATAGAATCATAGAATCATAGAATGGTCGAGCTGGAAGGGACCTTAAAGGCCACGTAGTTCCAACCCCCCTGTCCTGGGCAGGGACACCTCCCACCAGACCAGGTTGCTCCAAGCCCCATCCAGCCTGGCCTTGAACACCTCCAGGGATGGGGCATCCACAGCTTCCCTGGGCAACCTGTTCCACTGTCTCACCGCCCTCACAGTAAAGAATTTCTTCCTAATATCTAATCTAAATCTACCCTCTTTCAGTTTAAAACCCTTACCCCTTGTCCTATCATTACACCCCCTGATAGAGAGTCCCTCCCCATCTTTCCTGTAGGCCCCCTTTAGGTACTAGCAGGCTGCTATAAGGTCTCCCCTTGAGACCTTATCTTATCTCAAGCCTTGAGCAGCAGAGCTGAGACAGGGGTGTGCAGCAGAGAGTCAGACAGGCAGGTGGTAGGGGCCAGGGGTGCGCAGGGTGCTGGCCATCGCCCTGGCCAGCAGCTCTCCATGGGAGGGAGCCTGGCTGGCACGGCGTGGCCAAGCTTCCAGCCGGCAAAGGGCCAAAAAGCTTTTTGACAAGCAAGGCTGGAGCTGCCGCAATTTAAACATTGGGAAAGCAAACTACCCTGCGCAGCTTGCCAAGATGTCAATGCCTGAACCTCATGGCTACATTTAGGAGCATTAACCTGTTTCAAAAGTGACCAAAATGCCAGCTGCAGAAGCTGGCCGTGCTGCGAAGGGCCTTCCTCAAGGCTGTCCTTAGCACATAAACCTGGGGATCTTCAGGAGTTTGTGGGATCCACTGAACTTATGGAGCGACAGATGATGTTCTAAGGAGGGAGGGAAACATGATAGAAAGCAACTAAGTGAGCAAGATGATGCCAGTTCTTGTAAATATAAATCTCACTTTTGGTAAATGCCATGATATCAGACTCCCCAAGCAACAGTTTCTGGAGCCAGGTGACTACACAAGAGTCTTAGCTTTGCATTTCAAAAAGGAGTGCCATTTGCTACCTCTCCTGGCTGAGGAAGAGTGTGTGAAAACATAACACAGGGTCACCAGATTCCAAAAGAGAGCACGTGGGAGAAAGCAACATTAAACAAGGGGGGCAACCCTGCATAAACCTGCCAGGTGAGCAACAGCCCCAACAATGCTCAAGATCGATCTCTCCCTCTGTGCAAGAAAAAAATGTGATGGTCACCTCCCAGGATAACTTGGCAGGGAAATATTCAGAAAACTCGTTCCTGTTGTGTGGGAGCAGCCAGACACGGTGTTAATTCCAGAGAATGACAAAGTCTAACTGCCCTGTACATTCCCTCTTAGCCGCGCTCCACGTCTGAGGAAAGAAACTGGTCAAAAAGGAAAGGGCTCTGGTGGGTCTGAGTATCTGCAGAACTGCAAACCTTGAGTCCCCAAAAACTTCATTGTCACCCACCTGTAGCACTTCCAGTTCTCCCCCTGGTTTGTGGCATTGACATTATTTTCCCCATGTGGCATAAACTGCAGATTATTTTTTAAAAACAAGTACCACCTTCTTTTTTTATTTACTTCCTTTCTGTTTTTCTTTTGGAAATAGCAGGAGTCAGATTTCCTTAGGGTAGTTTTTAGCACACTTTATAGTTCTTCCAACACTCACATAGAAAGTAGGTAGAATCTTTAATTAAAACATCATTTCTCCCCAGTGTTCAGTAACCCTCATTGTTGTTAACCAAACATTTAAAGGAAAGTCTTAAAAGAGACAGTTAAAAGTCCCTCTCTGACTCATGTCAGCTTTCACCATCTAGGAACATCTTCTGACGTGGGCTCTCTGTTTTAATACTGTGTCTCAGAAAGTAAGCAAGACTTCCATTCCTACTGTAAAATTAAAACACAGGCCACTCTCAGATCTCTTCATCCCTCACAGTGAAATGCAAAAGGAGAGACGTATTTTTCCCCCTTTTGCTGGACACCTCTAAATCCAGAGGACAACTGGGCTACTGTTATTTTCCATTGCCACATTTCCCTCCCAGTGATGACAACGCAGCTCACTTTTGACAGCTGCCACCGAATCAGCCCCACTACGTCTGAGCAGGATCAGCCCAGGGACGGACTCTGCAAGATCTCGGTTGTCCGTCTGCACCTCATGCGGTCAGTTCCATTGCTGCGGGACAGGATATGTGTGAGGGGATATGGGCACACTTCAAAATGGCTTTTGACATCCCTGTTCCACTCCCAGAATGACTCATGTGTCAGCCGGAGGCTGAGATTGAACTCCGGACACACCGGCAGTAGGGGAAAGAGCTGAAACGGGTCCTGGCCAGGGTGATGGCACTAGGGCACCTCAAGCCTTGGTGCTAAGCAGCTGAGGGTGCCTGGCACAGTGACCACACGGTGGGGATTAGGAGAGCTGCCTCCAGGCTCTGCCACCGGCAAGGTTTTATTTGAGGGCCCCCTTTTTCCACTTTTAATGGTGAAGGTCTCCTTGGGATAGAGCTTGGATTTTCCTGTTGCTGGCATTACTGGCTGGTGAAAAGGTTGTTATGGAAAATAGCTGATAGCAAACCGAGCTGCTGCTTTTTCCTTCCGCCCTCCGCCAAAAGGGAGTGTTTTCTGGTGGAAAATGGCCAGGATTCATTTTAAAACGTTGCAGCCAACATTTTCCAGACTGTTTTTGCCTACGGAGATAAAACACCTATGCAGATATACATGCTTATCCGGATGTACAGTTATGGGCGTGCTTCTCTTTGCGGAGATGCATGATTTATATATACATACATAAATATATAAAGCTCCCCACACAGAGCCCCTATACCGAGCAGATGTTTTACGCTGAAGCCCCTTCTTTCCCCGCCGCCAGCTGGGGAGGGGGCGCGGGGCTCCATCGCTGCTCCCCGACACCCCCTGTTCCACTCGGGACAGCCCCCGCGGCGGAGGTGGGGGGGTGCGGACACCCCCCCCATCCCCCGCCCAGCGCAGGGCCGGCGGCCGTGCGCGCTGCCGGCGGCGTGCGCGGAGCGGAGCGGGGCGCTGCGCGGGGCCGTGCGCGCAGGGTGCGCGCAGGGGTGCGCGCCGCGGGGAGCGAACAGCAGATTGCGGGCAGCCAATGGCGAGGGCAGGCCGAGGTGGCACCAAATTTCCCGCAGCCAATAGGCGGGCGAGGGGGAGGAAGGGGAAAAAAAAAAAAAGAAAAAAAGAAAAAAAAAAGAGGAAAGAAAAAAAAAAAAAGGCAGCCAGGCATGATGAGAGAGCCTGGCCCTCGCCATCCTCCTCTTCCTCAGCATCCTTCCTCCCGCCCCCCGGCCCGCCCCGCCCCGCCTCCCCTCCCGGGCACGCCGAGAGCCGGGCCCCCGCCGCGACTCGCCGCCCGCCGCGCTGACCCCGCGCATCCCAACCGCGGGCAGGGGGTCACCGGGAGGCCGGGGCGCCCAGAGCCCGGCCCCGCCAGCCGCCGAGCGAGCAGCCCCGCTTAAATACCTCCGCGCCGCCTCCCCGAGCCGCACAGCTCGCCGGGCAAGGGGCCGACAAGAGCCAGCCGAGCGCCGCCGGGGACCTGCGCGCCCGCGTACCGCCGCCGAGGAGCAGAGAGAGAGGCCGCCCCCATGCCTGCGCACTTGCTCCAGGAGGAGGTAAGCGGGGGGCTGCGCGGGGGTGCGGGCGCTTTGTCTTCCCATCGCCCCTTCCTCCTTCATCCCCGCGGCTCCGGCGGTGCCGCGCTGCCGCTGGCTGGGGGGGGGGGTGAGTGGTGGAAAAGGTCTGGGCATCCACGCGTGTCCGTGCACACGCACACACGCACACACACACACGCACGCACACGTACATGTGTGTCCTGTCGGTGCCGCTTGATGAGGCGAAGTCATTCGGTGCTAACTTAAGACATCACCCCAAGCCTCGTGGGGCGACGGCGAACGCAGCGGGGATCGCCACCGCCCGGATTATCCCCCCCGGAGCCTGTGCCCTCAGGTAGACTGAGCATAAAATACAGGTTTATCTTAAAAATGTCCATCTACGTATGTTGGCAAGAGCTGTTCAGGAAGGTCTTTTGTGCCAAGAAGACGTGGGTTTTTTTGGTAGTGCTCAGGCTGCGATTTTATTTATTTTCTTAATTATTTTTTTATAAGAAAGGGCTTTTACTTACAGCGTTTTTAAGGCAAATGTTGCAGCAGGGAGCGTCTCTAGGACAGACGCAAGGTGAAAGCAGCCAGCTGCCCAGATGAAATGAATGACTGTGTCTGCGTTGCCTGAGCCAAGCAAACATACAATGGGGAGACTGCCCATTTTTGGCATAAGAAGGTCTGAATAACAACCCAGCACCAGGAAGATACGTAGAGTTGTTGGATCTTTACAGATCTTTATTTTTGCCCCTCCTGGCAGCCACCCTTCGCCTGAGGGGAGGCAGGGGCTGATTCTGGTATTCCTGCTCTCGCCTTCTCATCTTTCGCCCATCTGCCTGTGCTGAGAAGCACAGATAAATCAGAGCCCCGCTCTCTTGCCTGTCGCCAGCACGCGGGGTCTCGCCCGGTCCTTTTTGTGCAGGTGCCGTGACCTTCCAGGGATGCTGTGATGTAAAGAACTTTAGTCCTCTCCCCACCCGAAACGGATGCCAAGGGCAGTGTGCTCAGACCATGCTTCATGGTCTTGGCATGTATTTTTTGGGGCATATCCTGCAGGCTGGAGAGAATCCTGTCCCTGGGTTACGTCGGGCATATTCAAATATACTGGACCCGAGACTGAGTGCCCTGGGGCCCCGGGGCTGAACCCAGCGCGGGATCCTTTGAGCTGCAGTTGGTTGTATAAGCTGGCTGGGTGCCAGGATCACCTATGGCGTGTTCGATGCTGGTGGTGGCAGCGGGGTGGGCGTTGGAGATGGGGGAACACATCTGTTCTGCAGATGAGAGCTGCAAAGTCATTCAGAAATGAGGGAGACCTCATGAAAATGATTTAGTTGGCCTCCTCCCCCTCTGAGCTCTAGACCCCAGATCAATCCCTATTCCATTTTGTTCAGAAAGAGCTGCAGGAGCCGCTGTGGCCATAAGGGGGTAAGAGTCCTCTTCCTTTCCGACTCATTTCCCTGGTCTCCAGCTAAATAGCTGCCCACTCTCCCTCCTTCTTCCCCCTATGCTCCCCCACCAAGTCTGTAATGGTGGAGCTGTGTTTCACAGCTGCTTTGTAGCCCTTTTGGTTTAAGGTTAGTTTACACGTGAGAAATGACCGGTTCGATTACATCAGTGTAATTCCAGCAGCATAGGTCTGCTGGTAAAATTCCTCATGTGGCTACTACGACTCTGGAAGAAGAGGTTTTTTTCTTCTCTGCTGTTTTCTTTGTGCTCCCCCTCCTCCTCTTCTGCCCCCGTGTAACTTTGACAGTGACATAAGCTATCGCCGAGGAGAAAAATGCAACTCCAACCCCACATTCTTACTCTGGAAGCAGCATGTCCATATGGGGAGCGTTACCCGTCTAATTATACCACCAGATCTCTGCTGGGAATTTTTCCTGCATAGACAAGTCTTAGGTCTTTTTGGTAGATTGTCATCCAGCCAAGGAAATAAATTGTGCCTTCCTGCCAAAATGCCAGATGAGAATATCTGACACTTTGGAATGGGCAGGACTTTTCCTTGCCTGATCGCTGGATTAGAAGACGTTTCTCACAGCTCCTTTTGGGGGGGGGATTGCCTCTAAATTTTCCAGCAGCTCAGAGTATCATACCCTCAAAACATTAATTATGAAAGCAGGCAGAGACAGCCTATAGCCAGGATGTGGAGGGAGCCGGTCCCGAGCCCAGCAGCTGCCTGGGTTCAGAGAAAGCAGCAGGATACTTCGTGTCCATTTTTTTTCCTTTCTAACCTTTGATTCCAGTAGGAAAAACTTAGAGGCCTCCTTCCGTAGAGATCATTTTACTTCCCAAAAGTGGGGAATCTGTCAGCTTTGCCAGCTCCTCCCTGTAGGAAGGTATGTCTGTAGCCCTCTAGTTTCTACCCTTGGGAAAGGGAGGAGTTGGGGTGGCCACGTAAGCTGCCTGGCCTGATTTTAATGCCTCCCTCAGGAAACTAGGCCATGGCAGGATGGTGGTCTTTTAGGAATTCTGGGTGCCTGGGTGGGAATCTGCTGTTAATTCGGGAGAGGTTTCTGTTGGGAAAGGAACTTTCCCGTGGTCCCGTTCCTGCCGGCTGACCTTTACTGCCCCTTTGCACATGGAGGTGGGTGGCAGAGGGACGTGTCCCTTGGGCAGGTTCGCGGGAGGCGAGGGCATGGGGGCGGCGTGCCCTCCCACCGCTCACGTCCCACGTGCTTGGCACCCCCGGGGTCCAGCCCCGTCGGGCGCTTGGGCTTCAGGCCTGACAAAGGTCTGCGAGCACCGGCAAGCACGCGGCTGTCATGATGGAGATGGAAATTGGTGATTCAGGGTTCAGTGACCTGTCTCATTAGGGTCAGTCCTGCCTGCTCCTTTCGTCATGCATGCCTGATCGGGCGGGCTGTCACTCAGCCAGGGCAAACAAGCGTGTGCAGAGGCGATGTTGTGTCACGGTTACAGGAGGGAGCTGGGAGCCAGGCTGAGCCAACTTGCTGCTTAAAACTTCCTCTCTGCCTGCTGGTGGCCTTGGCTCAGAGGGTTGTCTTCCCGTGCCTCAGTTTGCCTGTGGGTGGGAAGCGGGAGAGGGATAAAAGGCTTAGCAGCAGCCATGGGGATAGGATGTCTAACTGGAAGCGCGTCGCTCAACTGCTTCCATCCACTGTCTCCAGGTGTGTTGGTCTTGCCACATCCCAACCTGGAAAGTGAGGAAGGGGGAGATGAGGAGGCACCCCAGAGGAATCCCCCCATGGATCTTCCTGATGTTCCTCCAGTGATCCCTAGTGGGCTGACACAAAGGGGCAGGATATCAGGAGCAGCCCAATGATTTATAATAACACCGTGTTTCAGACCATATTTCTCTCCCACCTCTTTGTTCATTCACAAGATTTCCTTTATTGTTGTCTGCTTATGCACAAGCCCAGACCACAAGCCCACCTAAAAATGCCCACTAATAAAACTGAAGGAAAATGAAAACCCTTGCAGCCTGCAAATGATAGCACCAAAGCCACTGCTGGGAAAAAAGACTGCCTTTCAAGTCTTTTTCTTTACTTTCTGCACCCTGTCCACCATTCACCTCTTCTCCCCAGAAAGATCAGTCTCCATCCCTGTCAGGCCATGACTCCATGGAGCCAGAGCAGGCTCTTCTTGGTGCCAAGGGCTCAGCTGAAAGAATGGAGCCTGCCAGGGCAACTGCAGGCTGCGAGTCTTGGTACTGCCAGCCTAGCTGCTCGTGTTCCTATTCCCTGCATTTGTAACCACCAACTTCTTGTTTTGTTTTCCCTTTTTCCTTTCTTGAAAATATCCGTTGCCGCCTCTCCAAGGAGTTCTCCTCCGCTTCCACCACAACCACTGTCGGCACCGTCACCTCCCGGGTGACCAGGAATGGGGATGCCGTCATGGAGAAGGACTTAATCAATCACGAGGACTTGGCAGGAGACCGGGGCATGATAGACGATATCTTTGATGAGACCTACCGGGAGAAAGAGGGCCCCAAGCCCCCCATGCGATACGTCTGGAGGAATATCATCCTCATGAGCCTGCTGCATCTAGGGGCCGTATTCGGGTTGACGCTGATACCTTCTGCAAAGATCCAGACATTGGCATGGGGTAAGCATGTTCCTCCATTTGTTTCTTGGCATTTGCAAACCCCGAATCTGTTGGGTGGTATGTTTTTTTTCCTCCAGGCCCACAGACTCAGGGAGGAGAAAGAAGGAAGTGGAGGTCTTCTGTTAGAAAAAGCTACTCGGCCAGATTTGTGGCAAGCTGCAGGAGGGCTTGCTGGTGTCTTTTGTAAGGTCATGCATGAGAGGGAAGGATTTGGCAAGGGACTGCTTGGCTGCTTTAAGAACAAAGCCGCTTCTGGGGTGAAGCACAGAAAATACTTGATGGAGTACTGTGACAGTCCCAGAAGGTTAGGAAGAAAGATGCTAGCAAGAGCACTTTAGTGGGTGGCTGCAGAGGCAAGGTACAAGGCGTTATTTGGCATGAGGCTGCTGCCCAAAGACAAGAACCATTCCTGTCCTTACCGAGGGAGGGTGAATCCCTCAGAGCCTCCACGCAGAGACAAAATACAGTTGTGCTGAAGGTAAAAGTCAAGAGTTAAGTCTGAAGCTCAGGTCTTTTATCATTCTTACAAAAGCACAGATTAGCCCCCGTCATCCCGGAACTAAGCCTGACAACTTTCAAAAAATAAACAAGCGTCTCTCCAGGCAGCGAATTCCAGTGGAAAGCACAACCCAGCAGAAGCTCCCCTTTCTCAGGGACCTTGCCCTGGGTAGGAATCAAACTTCTCCTTTGACTGCTTGAAAGGCAGCTGGGCCCAGGGCCCAAGCTGCAGGGGAGCTTTGCTTTCCACGAGCCTTTGTGTGGACCCCTGGAGGAGTCAAGAAGCCAAACGGCTCCCAGTTGAGAGATTGCGTCCAGCCCCTGCCTTCCTGTGGAACGGAGCATCCTGAAACGAAAAGCAGCAGTCTAATTTGAGACCTGCTGGCATGGCTTTTGGTTTCAGCGGTGCCCCTGCAAAGGGCTCAGCCGGGAGCAGCTTCCTGGCCAGCCGGGCTGTGGACAGACCCTGCAGTGATCCACCTGGTCTGTCATGCTCTCAAAGTCTGTCTTCCCAATGGCTGTGAGCAACAAGCATCACAGTTGGACTGGGAAAGGCATGGCTCCCTGGACACTCAGACTGACCCTTTTCCTCCTGGACCATCTCAGCTTCTCAGAGGCAGAGGTCTGGGGGATGAGCATCACTGGAGGCCACAGGACTCCGTCAGAGGCTGGCTACAGCATCTGCAAAACCAGAGTCACCACCGTGTTCCCTGTGCAGGCAGCAGGGCCTTTTGGGGGGCTGTTACGAAAGAAGACTTTGCTGGGCCTTTCCCTTGTGAAAACCTGACAGGCTGTGCTTTTCCTGGGGGCTGGCCGGGCTGGGCAGAACATGCAGCCTCAGCACGACCTTGGAGGGGCGTTTCAGGGCTCTCGGCCCTGCTCTGTGTGTCCCATCTCTGGGCTCTTAGCTGGAGGCTAGGCAGGGGCTGCTGGCTTCTCTCACTGACCTGACAGCCTGGGTCCGCCAACCCCAGCCAGATATCCTCAGGGCATTGGGGCAAGGAGGAGGGAAAAGGTGAGACGGGTTTACTGGTTTCATTTCAAGCTGCTGAGATGCACTGTGATCTCCAAATCCATCCAGCCCTTCTCCCTTGAGCCTCCCCTGAGATACAGACGTGGCCACGAGCATCTTGATCCAGAAGGTTAATAGTGCTTTGCTTTCTGCTAAGCCCCACCTTACCCCAAAATGGTCTCTGAGGCAGCATCTTTGCAACTGCGTACCTGTTTGGGACATCTGTATGGCATCCCATGGCATTTCGTGGGAATCTGCCTTGCTTTTTACCTGATGCCCATCCCTTCTGCTCCCCTCCCTCAGTCAACTCTGATGTGAAGTGCCAGTTGCTCTCCTGCCACTGTGAGGCACTGTGAGATTCCTTGGTGGCTTCTGGAGTGACAGACGCTCTGGGAATGGGAGGACATGGAGTTTGGGGGAACTGCATTGTTCTGGACTGGCTGAAGATCCGTCCTGCTTTACCAAAGCTGGAGTAGCCTCACAGAGCTCCCTGTCCTGCATCCCTGGCACTTGTTCTGGGAAAGGACCACCCTTCCCTGCACCCTGCAGCCAAGTCAGAGCTTTCCCCTACAGTCCATTCTCGCCCAGTGCTGACTGGAGCTGGGATACTTTGATCCTCCACAGGTCTGGCTTGTCAGCAAGTCTCCTAGCTCCTTCTTGCACTGCCCTTTTCTCAGTTCATACCTTTCTTTAGCACATACAAGGCATCTGTGGTTGTCATCTCACTGAGTTGCTGTTATTTTCCCAGCATCCCCTGGTAGGAAGGAGAGGGCTACGGTTCCCGTTTTGCACAGAGGGATATTGCAGCAGAGGCTTATGTTGCTCCCAGCAATACACCACGGGCTCATGGCACAGCGGCTCTCCCAGTGGTAGTTCTGGAAGAGCTGGGGGTTTTGCTTCTTTCTTTCTTTCTTTGTTTTTCAGATCATTCCTTCCTTAGGCTGTGTACATATAATATAAAATTAACATGGCCCCAGATGTTCTCTGCTGTGATGCCACAGGCAGCTGTGGTGCCTGGTAGCTGATCTACCTTCTACATTTTATTATCAGGAGCAATCCCCTGCTTATACCCTCTTCATCCAGGCCACCGTCTCCTTGATGTTCCTGTCCCTCTGAAACCAGTTATATTGGTGACTGTGTCCTCTTTTGTTTTCATTTCTCTGTGTGCTAATTCCTCTTTGTCTCTCAAGCTCTCCAGCCCTGCCTTCATCATTGTTTGCTGTTCTGCGTTGCTGTGTGCATTGTATCCCCTGATCTCTTTCTGGTACAGAGCTGCCCAGAACGAGCTGGGGTTGTTGATCAGGTGAGAGCTCACCATAACGAGAGCTCTCCAAGACCTTCCAGCACTATGGCTTTCTAGCCAGCTGCCCTTTTATTTACTGTCTTCTCCACTGCCCTTGATAAAGTCTTGCGCAGTCTTTTCAGGGATCACAGGGCAGATTTCACGGCATTTGCCAAACGGCATAGAGACTGAGTTCTGGAAGGGCAGGATGCAAAGGTGTCTGGCAGCTTCTTCACTAACTGCTCTGAGCCTCCCTGGAAACACGATTTGCAGGTTGTCTTCCTCATCCTTGGGTGCAGCAGACCAATGATATTTGTATTAAACCCTGTTGGCTTGGCCAACAATGTCTATAAAACAGTGACGGTTCCTCTTGATGCGGTGCTCTAACAACACCCCAGCTCCCTGCAATGCCAGTGGTGGCAGAAACATGGGTTAATACTGGTTTTTGTTGCTGCTGCATCATCTTTGGATCAAGGAGCATCTTGCTGGATAATTTAGGCATCTCTGACAGCCTGAAAACCTCGGACAGTACTACCCCCAAGGGTTGTGTCCAGCAAAACACTTAGAGAAGTTTTTTGTCCTTTCCCATCAAGACTACTGCTGGCAACACCACTCTACTTAGTGTCCTCTCCAGGCTTAACTAGCAGGTGGCATGCTTCTCCTCCAAGCATGGAGGGGAGGTTCTGATTTTGCCAGGTAGGGAAGTTAGGCTTTAGCAACAGCAGCTCCTGCCGCTCCTCTTAAACAATGTTCCCCTTATGCAGCCTACATGTTTTCTTGCTCTTGGTATCCTTCTCCTGAGAGTAGCACAACCTACTTGGCTAGCAGGACTGGGAGGCAAGAAGGGAGCAGTCCAGAGCTGTAGTTTTCCCTCGCACTGAGCAGAAGCCCAAGGATGCCTGCTGGCACAAGGACACCTCTTCATGTAAACATCCTTGGTGTTGACTGGAGGTGACAATGCCTATAGCACATTCCTGGCTTCCCATTACAACTTGAGGTCTGAACCTGGGCCCTAAAGAGGTGAGGGATAGTTAGTCATATAGACATGACTGAATCTGGAATGTTTTGGGCTTCATTTTTGGAGCATTGAGTGCATATTACTGCCCGTGGTCATAATTCTTTGTATTCCAGTTGAATGGGTCATTGGGAAAATCACCTGTGAGTTGCCAGTCTTTTGAATCTTGAATACTTCAAAGCATGGTGTGGAAGATGACTTTGAAATCTCAGTTGATGGGGTCCCTAAGTCCTTCAGTTTGGGGCAGCATCACAGGACAACTGTGGAAACCTGTGCTACTTTATTTCACCTTCTCTGTTCTCTTTCCAAGTTCATTCCTAGTGGATGATCTTGGAGGAGCTTCTCTTCTCCCTTGTGAGATGCTGATTCCCTGGCTACGCAATGATCATCATTGTACCTGATTGCAGGGATTAATCTTCTGAATCATTAGGGTGCTGGATTCTTCTGTTTTCCACCAGGCTTTTCAATCTTATTGTCTATATCCTGTCACTGTCACAACAACTCTTAGATACGGCTGATGGAGCTAATAGTCCCCAAGTAGGGTTTGGGTTTCTGTGGGGCCGGGTATGCATAGACTGAGAATCAGCTCCTTTCCCACAGAAAGTGTCTGCTCCTTAGATAAACTACAGCTGCTAAATACGAGTAAGAGGCAAGACAAGGCAAGGGATTATAGTTAGAGAGTTGTGGCTGTTGTAGTGATCTGGGATGCAGCTCCAAGAGAAGTCAACGCTACCTGCTGAGGTTCATGGGCTTTGGATGAAGGCTGTGACTGTTCCGTGCCAGGGAACCTGAAAGCAGTGGGTACTCTTCCAAATTTTTAATAAAAACTTTCAGGCAAGGCTACCCAAAAGCAAGTACTGGGTTGTTTGGTTTCTGGGTCCGTCGGTGTCCCCACCATGTCTCTTTTGTGATTCCTTGTGCTCGCTGATAAATCTTTTACCAAGGGGGATGTCCACAGGCAAATTCTGAGAATTACTTGTATAAAAGATGAGCTTCCTTCTTGCAAAGCTTAAACACTACAGTCCTCAGCCAGAGTCATTTTCCTGGAGGTCTCTTTTATCAAAAAATTCCCAACCAGCACGTGAGGATTCACCAGAGAAGGAGGCCTGAACTCAGGGCTATAAATAGGGCCTGTACTCACCTAACCTGGCATTTACTTCCTAGTGCTATTGAAGATCATGAAAGATTGCACTTCTGTCCCCAGTACACCATTAACTTAGGCTTACTTGTCCCACAGTGGAGAGCAAGTTGCCCCACGCCTCCATTGCGAGCTGCTGTAGTTTATCATGGACTCCCTGTCTGGTGTTTTTCATAGAGTCTGTGTAGGTTGGAGGTTAAAACCAGACTCCTGGATGCTGCTTTCAGCTCTGCCATAAACTGCTTGTCGCCCTTGGAAATCTACCTCAGCTACTGAGGTGTGCACCGTTAGTATAAAGTTGCCCAGAGGTTTTATGAAATGCGGTTTGCAGAGTATAGTTTTAGGAGAGAATGGTGGTGAGTCACACTTTGGCCGCTGGTAGGAAGTGTCCGAAACATCCAGGAGCAGGTTTCATTGTTATTGCAGTGTCAGAGGCCGGAGAGGTTCTGCAAATCAGAATCATATGTTAGGTGCTTTTTCAAGGTTTGCTCTTCTGTATGAATCTGTGAAGATAGTGACTGATTTAAAATGAGTCTTAAAATCTAAAACCAATGGCTAACTGGTCATGAGCTGGTTCATAACTTTCAAGTCAGCATCATGGGGCTGGGCGTTACCTTAAGGGTGTCCAGCATAAGTACCTTGCTGTCAGTGAGGCCAAAGGGACACCTGAACCAAACACCATGCTCCAGCATCCTTCTTTCTCCCCTTCCGGGTTTGGCCAGCTTTGTGAGCTTTGCTCAGCTCCATCACCTCTTGCAAAGGCCGGATCCCGCTGCATTTGCGTGCGTTTTCATCCCGCTTCATGCCCTATAAACCAGCTATGACCTATAAATCAGTGACTGCTTGGCTCCTCCAGGAGACCACAGGGGTGCTGGGAGGCGGGAGGCAGAGGTGTGCTGGTCTGAGGCTTGAACTGCGTTCGGCAGCAGGTGGGGAAGCCAAGGGAGAAGATGAAGATGGGAAGTCACGGTCAGATCAGCAGACAGGGAAGGTCACTGTTGTACAGCGGGATGGGAGTCAGAAGGGTTCATGCAAGTTTAAGGGGCCAGAAGAGGATGTTAAATCAGCCGAGACTGGCTTTTAGCGGATAAGAGATTAGGTTTGGAATGTAGAAAAACAAAAAGGAGGTGACAGAAGGAAGAGGGAGCAGGAGACGATAGGAAATAAAGCCTGGATTATTTTGAATGAAAGAACAGGGCGACAGTGCCTTGCTCATGTCTCAGATCTCTGATTCCAGGCAAGTTTCTGGCTCAGTATCTATTTTCTGGGTTCAAGATAAGCTTGATCAGAGCCATTTGGCTGGACTGAATGGTATTGTCAAGCATACCAGCGATTCCTATCCACGGATTTATGTGTAAGAATAAGGAGCCATTTTCATGACTGGTCCAATTGACTGAAATCTGTGAATTTATACCAAGGAAAGAGTTTCCCCTGGGGAACTGGGAAGAACGTATCTCGTGCCCCAGGGACTGAAGGTGGATCAGTTGACCTATGCACAGATGTGCACCCTTCCCCCTCAGTGTCTGAGCTTGCAGGGCAAACCAACTGTTGAATGCCCTCTGTCTTTATGCCAAACTTCCTGACCCTTCTTTCCTAGAGAAAGAGTTAATTTTCAGATCCAATTTTCTTCTTATCCCCAGCTTCCTAAGGTAATGCTCCTATGACCCTGTTGGGGTCCATTTTAGTTCTAGAACCAGATGCTGGAACCCAGGTTAAATTCCAGAGGTCCCAGGAGGACATGTGGGAACACACAGAGCAGGGCAGACACAAACTCATGATCCAAAGGGAGAGGGATGAGTTTTTTTTAACTAGCTGCCAAGGAATTCTCTATGACCTGTGTGGAGAGAGAACACATGAAGCAGCCTTGAAGCTCAGCTGGGCTCAGCAATGTCTGTCTCTGCCGTCGGCAGGACTTGCAATGAGTTGTTGGCCTTGGAGTTTCCTTATGTAAATAGTGCAGGAGCTCAGCAGAGGGGAGGATCAAAACGACCCTGAGAACGGGAGCCTCTGGGCATATTTTAAGTCTGTGGTGGAGCTGAAGGTGAAGCCCAGGCTTCAGTAGGGTGGTAGGTTAGATCTTTTTCTAGCCAGCTTCTGCTCAGAAAGGGAGCAGAAGAGAAGCCTAACCCTGAGCTTGGATTGTCCCCCCGAGGAACTGTAAGATCATCTACCACCTCTAGGTGAAAAGAATGCAAAAGAGATTTAGTGAGGAGTGGTGAGATAGGAAAGAAAGACCCTTGATTATTCGGGGTGGGAGGAAAGGGAGAAGCTGTTTCCTGGGGGACTGCAGAGCTGTTACCACAGGGCTATATGGAAGCAGTCACTTTATACAATTTTTACAATCCTGCATTGTGACAGATGGCACTATGCTGAAGAACCAACCCTTGTGACAAGGCTTGTAAGGGCGAGCCTCCTCCCTTGTCACAGATGAAGAGCTGAAGTGATTTGCCCCATGTTGCTTAGGAAGCCTGTGGTAGCTTGGGCACTCTCACATTGATTTTTATCGTCCCAATCTATGCCCTCCATGGGTTCCCCTCTTGCTTATACAGCTTTGGGGGAAGGCCTGCCTTTGTGTTGCTCTGCCTGAAACTTTGCTGCAGGCTGACTTGCTCTAACTGCTCCATCACTTTCTTTACCTCTCCAGCTCTTCTGTGTTTCCTGGTGAGTGCTCTGGGGATAACAGCTGGATCTCACCGCCTCTGGAGCCATCGGTCCTACAAAGCCACGTTGCCCCTGCGGATCATCTTGGCTATTGCAAACTCCATGGCCTTCCAGGTAAGCACCTCCTCAATGTGCCACTGGTCCTCAGAGGAATTGCTCCCCTGAATCCCTGTCTCAGATATGGGGCACAAGCTGATGGAGAGGGTCCTCTATCCTATGACCTCTTATTAGAAAACAGCTTGCCCTTTCCAGCTAACACTGCAGTGCCAGACTCCATCTCACTGTCTTCACCTTGTCTCATCAGAGGGTGACTCTGAGATGACTATTGGCCAAGACCAGGCATAGGAAAGCTCTCCAAAGCAGGAATGTACCCTTCCTTTGAGGTGTGGTGGACTTGCCCCAGGTCCTGTGAAAGACGTGATGAAGTGCTAAGTGCTCTTCTGGTGTTGCCTCACCCTCCTCTTGCTGCACGACTGATAAGGTGGGGGTGGGGGGTAGGGGGCAACACACGTCTGCACAGCCCAGGGAGCCAGGCTGTGCAGTTTGCTGCTGCAGAAAGACCAAGAACTTGTTGGAATTATGCAGTTAAGGGGGATGCTTCTCTGGTTCAGAAGAGTGATATTTAGGAATAACCCTGTTACAAGTCACACCACTGGCTTCCAGAGAGTCATCCCAGGTCAGTGATGTTTCAAGGAGAGAAAGGTTGGGCCCATTCAGAGTGGCACAAGTGACTGCAGGCAGCTGATAAGCACCTCAGGATATTGCCTAACCACTCACAAGAGCACTTCACAGTCCACAAAGCAAACAAACCGGGAGCTCCTTGGGCAGTGTAGAAAGCAGCAGAGATGTCCCTTTAGAAGTCAGAGTGAAAATCCAGATTGGCATGGCACAGAAAAGTCCTGGTGGTCTCTTGGGTGTGCTGCTGTGAGGCAGCTCTAATGGCACTCCATCCTCCAACTGTACTTGAAGGGACATCCTGCTCGTGTGTAGGAAGTACTCAGGAGCGTGACAGGGTGCAGCATTTTCTGCTAGAAGAAGGTGAAAAGTATCAGTGGTGTGCCCCTAAGTAATTCTCCAGCTGAGGTATGGGGTAAAGCCCAAGTGGACGAGGTGTTTTAGAGACATTATCTTCCTTTCCCCCTTGTGTAGCTGTAGAGGATATCACTTCATTGACACGTAATTGGCACAGGGTGTGGATAGGCTTTTTTAGCCTGGAAAAACTTTCTAAAACACCATTGACCTTCTTATTGTCTGTTAGTACCAAAGCACAGTCTTCATGAGGAGGAGCAAGGACCAAGCTGCTGATTCCAGCTACTGGTCCAGCACTCAGCAAGGGAGCAGGATGGGTTGCTGTGTATTAGCTAGTCCTGTACAAAGACCATCTTTCACAGGGTTATAGGGCAGAGGGGGAAAGAATTTGCTGAGCTATTGCTGTAGGGGATAGGAATAGACAAAGATGAGAGACAGACAGATATTTCAGCTTCAATAGGAACTAATCCAAAGTTTTACTGAAAATTCAGTACCATTCCCCACAGATTATTTTTTTTTTCATAGTTACTTTTAATGAGATCAAGAGAAGGTTTCTTTTCAATTTATCTCTTTTCTGTTAGTGGCAGCAGCTCTAAGACGAGACTGTTCACTTTTAAGGCCAGAGGAAACTATAGATTATCTTATCTGAGGTCCTCCAGAAAATGCCTGTTGGCTGCTCAGAGACCTGTGACTTGTGATTTCAGAGAATTTGGGAATTCTGTCCCTAGTCGACTCCTCAACCTGCAAGACCAGGCAACTGCAGCAGAGCAGAAGCTCTCCGGGTTATAGCCTGTAGCTGGAAACTCCCAAAGAAGGAGTCTTTGCCTGCGGGTCTCAGAAAGCCCTGATTTTCAGACAGGGTTGCAGTTAGAGGTGGTCCCAAAATAAGATCTGTAGAAAAGATAACGTGCTAAAGTTTGGGTCAAGATACGGGCTTTTCAGCTTTTAGACCCCTAATTTGTGTTTGTGCACAGGGTGAGGCGGATGAGTTGATACCACACTCCAGCTGCGGTACACCGTCTCTGGATTTGTGCCTCCTGCCTCCAGGAGAACGATTTCCAGGAGACCCCTGGAAGCCTCCCCAGATGCACAAACCCAAGCTGTTTGTCAGTTTTCAAGCTGGGCTTTCTCATATTATGTGATGCTGTGTAGGGTCTGGAATATGAAGGAGACTTTGGGTCACAGATGAAACATTTTCAGCATGGGTACTGGTTGAGTTTCTCTGCTTACTAGATAGGGAAGGCTGCTGGGCCACCCTCTTCTGGGGGAATGCTGAATGACCAAGCTCTGGCTAACATCAGTGAGGGCTGGTGATGCTTGGAGGAGCACAGGATTTGGCTGGAAGAAAGGCAGCAGTTCCCAGTATTTGGAAAAAAGTGAGAGTTGAGTCCTGGGCCTGTGCCTATCATTGCCTTATTGCGTGGCCCGCAGGTGAATCATTTTATCTCAGTTGAAGAAGTGGTTACAGCATTTGAGATAGACTTGAGGAGTTGTGTCTCTGCTACAAGCTCCCTGTGCGGATAAGTCAACTTGGTCTTTCCAGGCAAGAAATAGGGATGATTATGCCGCTTCCCTACCTTCAATGTGTTTTGAGGAAAAGTCCTGTGTACTCAGGAGATTAAGGAGCCTCTTGTGTAATAGAGGCAGTAGAGGTGTGCTTGGATCTCTGTTGTAATGAATAGTGTAATACATGGCTTTAAGCACATCAGAATCTTGGTATAAAGGAATGAGCACAGGATCATTAAAATCTATTCTTAACACTAGCCAAAACAATCATTTCTTAATACAAATGATGAAAGCTTTGACATTTTCCGGACTGTATTGATTTTGCAGCTTAAACAGAATGGTTGTGGGGGTGAAGGGGGTATTTTTGAAAACTGTCATTGAAATGATGTGTTTATTCTATTTCTAAAGAGGGGCTTTAATTTTAAGACTGACTGATTTCCAATGAAAAAACAAAAAAAGTTTAAAAATCACTCCCAAGTTAAACAGATCTGATTTGGCAATCCCGGGAAAAGCAAGGCAGGTTGACCCATGGAAAAATGTCAGGGAGAAGGGAAGGGGCAGGTTGATCAATCCCAGCTGGCACCACGTAGGGACAGGGACAAATGCCCAAGAAGAGCTGAGCGTGAGGGAGGAGGCACTGACTGGCCAGTGAGGGCTGGCTATTGCAGGGGTGGGGGAACAGGCTGACCAGTTGGAGTCCGTGATGCTGTAGAGGATGTGCAAATCAAAGCCTAAAGTTAGCCAATTAAAAAAAAAAAAAAAAAGAAAAAAAAGGCAGCCCACAAAAGAAGTGATTTCAAAGAAAATTGAAGTGGTTGAGCAAAGAAGACCCAGCCTTTGTTTTAAAAGCCCAAAACCCCAAACCTTAATGAAAGATAAAATGAGTGATAGGAGTTCAGGTCAATGGGACTTAGGTGTCTAAATGCTCTAGGGCCTTTTGTTGATTTGAAGGGAACATCTCCAGCCCTGGCCCTAAGTCTCCACTCCTGTTGCCTTGCAGAATGACATCTATGAGTGGGCCCGGGACCACCGCGTCCATCACAAGTTCTCCGAGACAGATGCAGACCCACACAATGCCATGCGGGGCTTCTTCTTCTCCCACATCGGCTGGCTGCTGGTGCGCAAGCACCCAGATGTCATAGAGAAGGGCCAGAAGCTGGACCTGAGCGACCTAAAGGCTGACAAAGTGGTGATGTTCCAGCGGAGGTGAGTGGTGGGATGGGCCCCAGCGCAGAGCCATGTGGGATGGAGCAGGGACCCTGCAAATGGGCTGGGGACCCCAAGCGCCTTTGGTGGAGCATGAGGGGATTGAGGGCATCATGTGAGAAATTAGAGTCTTCAGTCTGTCCGAGGCTTTGCTGTGGGATCAACTGTGAGAAGTAAGCTGTGCCTCTCCTATAGGAACTATTTAGGAGCTAGTGCTATCTCCAGCCCTCCCACACCCCTTTCTTGCCCACTTACCCTGTAGCATCTTGCCAGCATCGGGCTTAGCTGCCCATCACAAAGCACCTCCACACCTGCCTGCCCACAGCCCAGCTGCTGCTTTGGCTGGACCAGAACCCACACGTGGGTGCCTCTGGGTCATCCTTGGAGGTGTTGTAGTACACCTTCCAGGCTGGGCCTCTGCCCCTCTCCCATCAGTCTCCTGGAAACAGTGTGGTGAAAGAGGAGTTGAAAATGGGGAAGTGAGAGAGGCAGTAACTGGGAAGGACAGTGTTGATTCACTGGTGCCTCTGGGATGGGGTATCTCTCAGCTGTCTGGAGCTATACTGGGACTGATCCCCAGAGGAGGTGAGCCTGTCACCAGGGCTGCAAGGATGGGAGACTGAAGCCATACAGTAACTACCCTCATTCAGGAGATCCCTAGTTCAGTTTCAAATGAACCAAGCAAGGTTTACGGCTTCCCTCCTTTTTGTACCTGGGATTTTTCTTGTGGGTCATCAGAGTGGTTCGGCTTCCTCTACTTCCATCCCTGTAGTGTGAAAGACCCCACGTGCTCATCTGTTTGATGGCACCAGCGTCCCTTGCTTGCACTTGTTGGTGGGGTATATTGGTAGGCTGGGCCAAGTCTGCAAGGAGGAGTTGCAGCACTGGGACAGAGCTGGGGAAGGGACCTTCTATGGGACTCTGCAAGCATGGGGTTGCCTTTATGGTGACCAACATAGCTGAGAAGCAAACGACAGATGAGGCCAAAAGCAGCAGCTGGTGTCTGGACTCATGGTGATGGGGACATTGCTTTGTGCACATGTTAGATTGAGACAGGGAGAGCTGGACTTCAGTTTGAGTCTCCTGCCTGGTGATAAGACTTGGGAGTCTCCAGGCACGGCTTCTGTGCATCCAGGGCAAAAGATACAGGGCTCGCGGGTGAGGTATTTCTGCACTTGATTTTTCCCTGTATAGCTGAGCGTGAATCCTCCAAAGGGAGGACCGAACTAGCCCTTCCTGTCCTGCCTGTGCCACTGAGCTCTTTCCTCCTGGTCCCTTCCTTTCCAGATACTACAAGCCCTCGGTGGTGTTGCTGTGCTTCACGCTGCCCACTGCCGTGCCCTGGTACTTCTGGGATGAATCCCTTGTCATCAGCTTCTTCATTCCAGCCATCCTGCGCTACACTGTGGGGCTCAATGCCACTTGGCTAGTGAACAGTGCTGCTCACATGTTTGGCAACCGGCCATATGATCAGCACATCAACCCACGGGAGAACCCCCTGGTCAGCCTGGGGGCCATAGGTACGTTCAGCATCCGTGTCTTTTGCTGCGGGTAGACTGTAGAGTGGGGACTGCCCCTTGGGGCTGCAGCTTCTTCTGTGAATCCAGATGTCCCCAGTTCCCCCTGCACCTTTTCCATCTGGCCTTTGCATCAGGGGGTGTTTCCCAGGCGGGCCAGTGAGTACATAAGGCAGTGGGGTTATCAGGGCCCACTGGCCTCTCTCCAGGCTGGAAAGGACTCTGCTACACTTAGCACCTCCTTATCTCAATAGCAGTATTTTATTTACCTGGCTTGAAGGTCTCTCTGCCCCGTTCACCAGACTGAAAAACGTGCACTGCAGTCTCTGCTTAGCTGTCTTAGATTTGTCAACTTGAACACTCGCAGATGCACATCTGGACTGTTTTCAGGGCAGCTGGTGATTTTGGGGGTACTCAAGGATGAGACAAGCCAGATCATCTCATTAGTTTTCCTGAAATTTTGGGGACCTAGAAAAGTACACCCCAGGGTCAGCATTTGCCCTGATCTGTTCTCCCAAGCCCAAATCCTCAGCTGGTTTGCACTGCTGTACGTCACTGGGGCTGCACTCATTTCTGACACCGAAGGATTTTCTGCTCCTGGATTTTTAGTAGGGAGGTATTTGAACTGCAGAGACTCGAAAGGGTAGGAGCAGGAGTCCAAGCGATGTCATTGAAGGTGTGAGCACTGAACCCAGCATTGACAGTGTCCAGAGCAGAGGGTGGCTGACTCGGGTAGACTGCTTAGTAGAAGTCTGTCTGCATTATTGCCATCTGGAAATGCCCTTGGGATTAGGACTGCCGGTGTTGTAGGAGTATTGATTGGCCTGGCTTGTTGAGGACTTGCTGCAGGTCTACCTGGTAGCTCAACCAACACTAGAAGGTTTCTCATGGTGGCAGCGGAAAAGCCGTTAGGATTCCCCTGGTGTTTTGGTGCAGTCAGTGAGTCAGGGCCTTTCTCAGTTCCTCACCACATGCTTGTTTTCCGCTAAAGCACCATAGGTCCTCTATGACTGCCATTGCCTCATTTGGGCCAGCCTGGGCATGCTAGACCATACCCAAATAAGATGGGGTAGATTGTAGAGAGGTGAAATTGAGCCAAGAGGAGAGAGAGGAGCTTGGAGTGAATCCAGACCCTGTTTCAGGAATGTGGTGCTTTGGGCCAAGATAAAGGGGACATTACCTAGAGCTCTGCAACATCCTCTCCCTGGTTGTGTTTTGCAGGAGAAGGCTTCCACAACTACCACCACACCTTCCCCTATGACTACTCCACCAGTGAGTTTGGCTGGCGCTTCAACTTGACCACAGCCTTCATCGACCTCATGTGCCTCCTGGGGCTGGCCAGCGATCGCAAGAAGGTCTCCAAGGAGGTCATCCTGGCTCGGAAAATGCGGACTGGAGATGGGAGTCACAAGAGTGGCTGAGTTCCTGCTGTCCTTCACACATACATCCACACCTCTCCTTTCTCCTTTTTTCTCCCTTCTTCCCTTCCTGACCCCTCCAAACACGCTGGACAAAGGTTTAATGTTCTGTTTACTAACTACTGAATAATGCTACCAGTTTGCTTAAGATAATGATAATGAGTTTTAACACACACATCCCCCCACGCTGTATTTTACGTGATGTATTTAAGATCTAGGATTCTGCCTTTGTAATGCAAGGCCACCCCTTTCCCTCTTCTCCTTTTCCTTTCCGTTCTTTCTCTCATGCTCCTCTACCCCGTCTCCCGCTTTACATCATCCCGGTCTCTCCCTGGCAGAGGAGCTGGTAGGAAGCAGCCAAGGGAAGCCTGTACCAGCCAGCTGAAGAGTTGAGCCAAAGTCAGTGACCCTCTCCCCACCACCTTCCCCCCAAAATTGCTTCCTTTGTCCCTCCTCCTTTCTCAAGGGCTGCTGATAGACGTGGCATGGCTAAACTGCTCTCCCTGGGAAAAGCAGCCACATCCCCTTCCCTTGCCATCGGAAAGAGAGTTGTCTCTTTCCAAGATGTCTCTTGGGAAGTGTTCTCCCTGGCTGTCCACCACACAGCCTCTCTGGCTGGGAAGAGGAGAGCCCCCAGACTCTCTCAGAGCTCCAGCCAGGTCCACCGGTGGCTGGGGGGGTCTGGTGGCTCCAGCGGGCACTGGTGGGGGAACCTTGGTGGCCTTATTACCTCCTCCCTCTGGTGTCACAGCCTCCCTCCCTGCAATGCCCGCTGTGCCCCATGCCACCAGGGACTGAAGGCTCCGGGCTCCGCAGCCCCTGTGGAGAGCCACAGCGAGGAGGGGGACAGATGGGGTGTGCCACTGGCTGCTGTGGGGCGGCACCAGCCTGGGGTGGTTTTGTTTGCTGCCGCCGCTGAGATTTTTGCCAGCAAATGGGACTTTGCCAAAATGTAGAGGGGGAGAAGGATGTAAACCAAAGCTCCACTGCTGAGTTAAGTTGCTTTACATGCTGGAGAAACAGGGTCCCCGCTGGGTGGCAGGCAGATGTCCTGGTGTCTGTGCCTGCCCTGCAGATCTGCATCCTCTGCTGAGCGCAGGGATGGAGCAAGGGAGCGTCTGCAGGCTTAGAGAGGGATGAGGGTGTCAGGGGCTCCGCTCGGTCGATTAACAAGTGCCTGAGAAACACCGACACAGGGCCAGGCAGCATGAGGAGCTCAAGGAAGTCGAGACCTCAGAGGCGAGACACTGCTGCCAGCGTGGGCCACCTTGGGGCTTTCCTGCCCAGGGTCCACCGGGGTGATTTGCCATTCCCCGCTCCTCTGAGGGAGCGGGAAGGGGAGGCGAAAGCAGCTCCTCTTTAGTCCCTTAGCTGGCCCCTCGGTGAGGCATCTCACCACCTCACTCCGTCGCCGGCGAAGCAGGCAGCGAGGGTGGCTGAGCCTGCAGAAAGGTCAGTTATATCACCGAGCCGATGCAGGCATGCAGCTGGAGGGTGTGCTGGGGGAAAAAAAAGTCCCTGCGGGTGTTGTTTCCTGCAAGTTACAGAGACCACAGCTTGAGTTCAGGCGATGGGTTAGGTTCTGGGCATCATGGCCTCGAGCCCCTCACTGGGCTGAACGTGCTTTTTTGTTTCCCCCTTAACTCTCCCCATTATGATTAATTTTTTTTTATTATTATTATTAGTTGTAGCAATAGTATTGGTTTTGTTGCTTAAATGCATCAAATGGAGCTGGAGGAAAGCACAAGAGGTGGCCAAAACAAGGTGAAACATCACCTCGAGTGATGTTTGAGTGGGGTTTGCAGCATCTCCCGTATTCAGGCAGGCCAGGGAGGGCAGAGAGGGAGCGGATGCCAACTTCCTCACTTCGGCTCTGCCACGTCGCAGCCAGGCAAGCTTCACGGAAGTGAGTCTCTGCAGCTTTGCTTTCTCCTGCTGCTGTGAAACTCGCCAGGAGCCAGGACAGCTCTGTGATGCTCTTCTTAGCAAGAGCACGCTTGTTACTCAGAAAAGAAGTCCTTCTCCTCGCCTTTCCCCTTCCTGCCACCACCACGGCCTTGTTATTGCTCAGCAATGGGACCCTTCGAGGTTTTGAGCCATCAGGAGCGATGTGGTCTCCAGCCAAAAGGTACAACAGGGATGAATGGAACAGGGAGCCCTTCAGCTCCCGGTGTCAGGAGACAGCATCCTTACTGCTCCAAGACTCATGACTGCCTGGGGGCCGGCTGGGGAAAAGGGGGAGAAGGCGAGGAGAAGGATTTCCTTGCTCCTGGTGCCCTTAGCGTGTTGTGTGACATACCCTACAGTAGAGAAGCGTGCCGTGACATACTGCAATATTTCACACCCTCTCAGCAGAGAAGCAGGGTTTGACATCCAGGGTTCCTTTAAAATTTCAAGTGCTGATTTGGGTCCAGAATCTGGAATTATGGTGGAAGCTGAGGAGCAGTAACCAAACAGTCCTGGTGTTTGCCCAGTCACTTTAAAGGTAGATTGGCAAATATCTCTGGGTGCCTTAAATCTTTCTTTAATATACATAGGAGTATTGACAGCTATTTGCCGTATTTTTTTTTTCTTTTGTTTTTTTTTTTTTGCTCAATTATGAACATTTGAGGGGTTTCTTAATTATTTAATTGCCTACACTGAACTGTGGGTGCAGGTGATTTTGAATGTATTTGAGTTAGAATTTTTGTTAGATTAAGAAACAGTTACAACACTTTAAGTAGAACTTTGTTTGAGAGAGATATATATATATACCTATAAATATATATATATATTTTTGGTGGCATGTTTGTATCTTGGACGCGTTGTCTGTATGTCTAGCTTAAACGAGTCTGTGAGAGGTGGAAGCAGAGAAGGCAGCAGTGGGACCTCGTGGCTGGAGCAGCCATTCTCCTGGGACCTGTTCCCGGCTTAGCTACTCGCTCACTGCGTGATTTGGGACAAAGTCACTTAAAAAAAAAAAAAAACCACAAAAAAAACTCTCCGTGCCTCAGTTTCCCTACCTGTAACAGGGGTTACGCCCTGCCTCCCAGGGGTGTGCTGAGGCTTGCTGCCGAGCGCCGAGGAGGGAGGCGTCCATACCACACGCACACCGCTGCTGGCAGAAGCATGGACTGGTTTGTTTTCCAAAACCATTCCCAGCCCCGCTGGTATTGTGAAGAGCAGATGTCCAAGTGTTGGGTGTTCAGGGAAGGACTGGAAAGTTGAATCTGCACATTGTCTAAGCTCTGTCACTGTTGAAATGTGAGTAGGATACGATTTTTCACAGCTTAGGGATTTCTGCATAGTAGTATCTCTGTTTTGTGTACTGGAAAAGAAAAAAAAAAACCTTTTTGAAATAATTTCTACTAATATGGAAACAGACATCTGGTTATGCTGATCTGAAATTTTATTTGTTCATAATAAAAATGTTACTTTAAAACTTGTTGGACTGATGACATGGCGGGCCGGGCTCAGTACAGCACACGATGCCCCATCAGGATGGAGAACGCTATGCGCTACCATTCCCAAACCCTCTTTCCCTTCCAGAAGAACCAAGGGGGGGAAAAAAAAAAATATCAAAAAAACTTCTGGCTCTTTAAGCGCTGTGAATGAGCGGATTATAATGGCTTTCATACTCCAGCGCAGCCAGGGCGGCACACCCCAGCAAGGCTGCCCTTGCGCTGCGGGGTTACTGCAGGTTAATTCCAGCCGGGGCCTCTCGCCAGAGCCTTGTGGTGAGGGATATACATGCAGCATAACACGTAATACCGGCAGCCCGTCTCCCCAGCCGGGGAACGGCCACCACCGCGTCAGGCGGGTTCATTAACCTCAGCGAGGGGGAATTTTCCTCCTGCAAGAGCCAGTGTCCCAGCTCTCCCCACCCCTTTCGCAGCTGGAAGGAAGTGAAAGGAGAAGGGGGAAATCCCCGCACCGAATCTCACTTTAATTGATGTTAGCTTCCCCACTCCTCCACCCTTTCAAACATCCGATCGGAACGGCGAATAAGGCCATCTCTGCATGGCACCAGCTCGCTCCACATGGGAGTAGGCAGAGGGGATGGCCTTGTTTGCAGCAACTTTACCACCTGCAGCACCCGGGGACAGCCGAGCCAGCCCTCCTTCCCTGGCATAGCCAGTTCCTTGCAGCCGGCATGCTGAATTCCTCAGCGAAGTTGGCCCACGCTTTGGTTTCCAGCTGCAGCTTCTGCTGCCGGAAAGCCCTTTGGGTGGGAAGGCCAGAGCCAGCACGCTGCAAACCGGAGTGTGGGGGAGAGCATGGGAAGATGTGCCGGCGGGAGAGAGAGGAGGGTTATTTGGAAGGAAGGTCTGGGCTCTTCCGCAGCTGCATTCTCCC
This sequence comes from Larus michahellis, assembly GCF_964199755.1. NCBI lineage: Eukaryota > Metazoa > Chordata > Aves > Charadriiformes > Laridae > Larus > Larus michahellis. The sequence goes on along the minus strand of NC_133901.1, from coordinate 52,151,835 downwards.
ACCTGGAGGAGCACGGCTGGCCCAGTCAATGTGACGTGTGGCTGCCCTGAGCTGTGGGAATGCTCTGGTTACAGAAGTACATCCCTGGCAGTGACAGAGAGGTGCTGCTTCCAACAATCCGTTGTGCTTTTGATCCCAGCCATGCCAGCACAGCCCCTCCTAAAACGAGTGAAACAGAAAAGGCAAATCTTCAAACCTTCTGATTATTCAGCCAAGCCTAAAAATAAAGTTAATGATCCCTCTGTCTGAATTTTATGAGTGCAACTCAGATCTCGGCCTCTCCCTCTTTGTTAAAGGTTGTTATTAAATCCCCTGCCCAGAATATGTTTTCCTATACTATATCAAGCTCGTCAGCAGTGCCTGCTCAGCATTTTGAGCTCATTGCCTGTTTCACGCATGATTATTATTCCCAGTTTCCTATGTAATCTGTGAATTTGGGTTGCAATTCCAATGCACCCCAACTTTGCTTCTCTGAAGATCTCCCACCCGCCTGGGAAGGGGAGGGAAGGGTTAACACGCCAACCAGCTCTGCTGGGTAGGAGAGGACAGGCAAACAAGTGCCTGCTTGTTCAGACCCAGCCGAGGGAGCACAGGGAGGGCTGCTAGCCTCCGCTGCTGGCTGTCATCAGCCAGGTGGAGGGTTTGCTGCATCTTCTCGTTCTGGACACAACATGCAGGAGAGGCCAGTGCGGTCTCTGGGGGCGAGGGACCAGGTTCCAGTTGCAACCCCCTCCCCAGAGCCAGGACCACAGCTGTGAGGAGCCCAGCGTAGCCAGCCCAGGACCCTGTGAATAGGAGCAAGGAGGGTGCCCCAGCAAGGGCAAGTGGTCCCACCGGGAGCTGCCCAGCAGCAGGGCTGGGTGCCAGCTCTGCACCCAGCCATGGGCTCCCACCACAGCGAGAAACCAGCAGCTCCTACTGACCCTCCAAGAGGGGCCAGGACTCCAGGAAGGGTGCAGGGACCTCCTGGGGAGCGGGGGTGGGGAGGAGGGGGGAGGCCATAGGAGCATAGGAGGGAAGCTGGAGGAGTGAACAAAGTCCCAGGAGAGCACGTGGAGGAGACGGCAGCCCTGCACGCCAGATAGATGGAGTGGGTGGCGTTTGCTTAATGCCCAGCCAAGTAGCCTCAGCCCTGCCCCAGAGAGACCTCTTCATCTGGGGAGCCTGGCAGTCACCCTACCCCGGTGGGCAGCGCTCCGCCATAGCCAGCGGCAGGACTGTGGCATGTACCCCAAGACAGCGGGGTGCCCACAGCCACGATGCCCGACCTGCCACAAACTCCCACCCGCCGCGGTGCTGGGTTACACGTGGGAGCCGAGCCCCATCTGCATGGGCTCAGAAGAGGCTTTTGCTTGGTTGCCGAGGGCGAGCGGCGACTTGCCACGCACTTTCCCCCCCGCCCCCGCAGCCCTCGGCTGGGCCGCCCGCCACGGCAGAGCCGCGAGCGGCTGACGGTGCACAAAAGAGAAAGGGTGGTGGGGGGGAAATCCGCAACAACCAAACAAGTAGGCTGAGTCTCCCTGAGGGTTACTGCCGGTCACCCCACGGCCCCCGGCGGCGTGTCGGCCGTGTGTTTACAGCAGCCCACAGCTCCTGACCCAGCCCGGGCCAATCCCCGCCTCGCCGCCCTTGGCTGATGCCGCCCGGCCCAATCCGCCCCGCCGGCGGGGCCGCCGCACCGCCCTCCCGCCGCACCGCCCTCCCGCCGCACCGGCCCGCTGCGGGGCTCGCCGGGACGCCACCACCCCCGCACCCTCGGGAAAACTCCGCCCGAAGTCGCCCCCTTGCCCGCCCCGCCGAGCTCCGGAGGGGTTTTATCCACCCGGCGGGGTCTGCGGGCAGCGGCCGCCCCTGACGGGCTGCGAGGGGGAAAGGGGGAGCAGGAGGGCAGGGAAGCAGCTCGTCTCCTTCCCGAGGGAGCAGCCCTCTGCCGGGGCTGCCCCCGGCGAGCGTCGCCCCCCCCGCATCCAGCAGCGTCGCCGCCAGCGCCTGCCCGGGTTAGTGCTTCTCTTAAAGCACCGGGTGCGGAGTCGTGGGAAATGCGGCCTCCTCAGCTTCCATTTAAAAACGAGCTCCGGGTTTTTACCTTTAAAAAGAAAGCAGACAAAAAAATTGGAATCCAGTATGCACGTGGACACACACAGTCACACTCAAACGTGTATACGTACACGTATACGAACGCATGCACAAGTATCAATCATAAAGCAGGAGACTTAGATTCGCGAGAGGCTTATAAAAAACCCCAAGCTGTGATTTTCATACACATAAATGTTAGTTATGTTACGAATCTGGTCATTTTGTAACTGTATTGAAAGTTGGCATTACATGAAAACAACAAAATCCTCCCTTACTTGGAATTCTTAACTAAAAAAAGCCACCTGTAAACTATGTCTTTCATTTCTTTTTAAACTGCATAGGAAGATAGAGCACTTTGCAGAACAAACACTATTTCATAATGGAGAATGTAGTGACGACAGCTGTTACACGCCAGTTTGGCTTTGTAACAAACACATCTGCTTGTTTTACATTTTTTTCAGTTCTCCTACAATAGCTTTTTACAAAACCCTGCTCTTTAGCACTCAAACAGAAGAAATGTCTGTCCCTTTTCAAAGCGCCTGTGACCTTCAGTCACTTTATAAGCTGACTAAGCAAAACTGACATTTTGACCAAATGATCGTAAATACATGTCCATTTACAGAGAGGCTTCACATTCCATCGCATTGACACAGATATATAAAATTAATGGTTTCTACACTTCACCCAGTTCTGGTGACACCTGCCATGTGATTTTAACACTCAGAAACAGGAGGAGACCTGTACAGTCACAATATTGCACTTCTTGTCTTTTTGAGCTGCCTAATTAAATCATGGTGATCCAAATATCCTGCGTTTAACTGCCATTTTATCACCTAAAATAGATTTGGCCTGACCTTGAATACATTGTTCTTGGGTCACCACTGGGAAGTGCATCATTAGAAAACCAGGATAATTAATTTAAAAGCCCTGAAAGACTACGGCTGTGACTGAGGTTAGGATGTTTTCCCACCTCAAGCAGGTGAGGAAGCATCAGGCTACCCTGCACTCACCCACCCACTATTCCCCCTCAGCCAAAATTCTTCCAAGATGACTTAGAGTGTAGGTATCTCTTTTCACAGGGCAAAAATGGTGGGGGCAGGTTTCAACTAACTTCAGCAATTTTAACCTTATGTATGAAATCCACTCTGGTTAAATAAGCGTCCTCTAGAGTCAAGAGAGACAGGGAGGCGGTTCCCGCAGTGAGTCACAGCAGCAATCTGAGATACCTGTTTTAGAAAAGGGTGAATCATCCGCTGGTGGTGCATCTGTAACTTCTATATACGGATACCTGGATTAGTTGTTGGATGCCTGTCTTTTAGATGATGAGTTTGGTGCAATGAGTTCCACACCTGGATTTTAATTGAGGAGAGCCCTTAACTCTCCAGCAGTGGCCCACACAAGTGCAGGCTCTGAGTGCTCAGAATGAGAAACGTGTCGTCTGAGGCATCTCGGTGGCTTTGGTCTCTGACTCAGCTTCCTTGTTTGGAGCTAAGGATGTTCAAAATGCCCCAAGAATTACTGGAAACTTGAAACTGGAAAATTTTAGATGCGCTTGACAGATAAGAGTACTTTTGTTTTTTTACACGGGAGGTGATAAACTTCTGGAAATTGTTGCAGTAGGATGTTGTGGCAGCAGACAGCATCAACAGGTTCACAAAGGGTTTGGAGAGACTCACAGTAAACAAGGTCCATAACCAGATGGTAAAAGCAGAGATGTGCCCTCTAACAGACACAAACACAAAAGGCTTGTGGACACAGGTCCGGGTGGAGCAGACCTCAAACAACCCCTAGGCTTGAGGGCTCTTCTTAAACAGCCTCTCCAGTTGCCACTGATGGAGAACATGACATGGGGCAGGATGGACCATCAGTATGAAGCCTTCCTCTGGAAGGGAGGATGAGGAATAGTTGCCAGTAGTTACCCTGCTCTAAATTCTGCTCTCATGATGGCCCCTGTCACAGTGTGGGGACACAGAGGGCTGGAATCACAGTCCCAGGATTGCACCTGGCTTTGGAGACAGTCCTTCTATTCCTCCATGTCATTCCTTCCAGTTCACTTCCCCCAGGCTTTGTTTTTAGTACTCCAAGCTTCTGAGAAGTCCAGCCATCAAATTATCAAGATGTTTGATGGCACACAATAAATATTGAATCTTTGGGAATGAAGCTCATAACTCAGTTTGCCACTCCTGACTAACGAGCCATCTCAAACTCATAAATGAGTAAGTATGTTCTTTGGACTAATGACCACATAACATGCTGGGATTGATGTTGTGGAAGATATTGCAGACACATGGGAGTTTTCAGGAAATATCAAGGCTCTTTAGAACCGCTACTAACAATGCACTAGCTTTGTTTAATATCTGTGTGGGATGTATTTTGTGTGTTTATGAGATTTTTCTTTGTCTCTGGTCTCTCCAATTCCAATTAAGCTGAGTCATGTGCAGGCGGAGCATAAGGGGTTGTATTAGAGGAGCATCAAAAATGGATTTTTTATTTTTTATTTTTTTTTCACAGATATTACCCATATCACTACTATCATTTGGATTCAGGACAAACCCGAAAGGTGAAAAATCAAAGGAAAAACTTCCCAGTCTTTTCCAATTTATCTGAAAACAGACAAAAAAACAGGATCCCCGAGCGGTCTTGTCTGATTGGTTGGTTGTGAGGTTTCAGTCTCAACAGTGCTTTCCTTTCTTTCTTTTATATTGTGACTCCTTCTATCATAATATGCATAATTAGCACCTTTGCACTCAAATATAGCTGAATATTTTCCAAGCAAAAGCTAGAAGCATTTAATTTTGAAAATACTCAAACCAAAACATTTCAAAATGGACAGAACATTTGTTTCCCTTTTTTTCTCCTCTAAGATGATATTTCTGGTTTCAGGCAGTGTTTCAGTTATGACGACCACATTTTCTGCTGGCAAGAGGTCCCATCAGTGGAATTTAGCTGGTCAGAAGGATGATGCAGTCTTATACCCCTTGGGCTGGCCCAGCTTGGAGTCTGAGTCACTACTGATGCATTTATTGGGTTCCTACTCTGCTATTGGCTTCTTACATGATACTGGGCAGGTCTCCTAATCCTCCAGGAACTGGCACAGATGCTGCTTTCCTCCTTCCCAGATTTTCTGCCGTGCTCTCTGGAGGAGAGACTTCACGTTCCGCATCTAGCATAGGGAAGCCAGAGTGTGGTTAAGGATGTTATAATCCAAATGGCTGTGGTGGAAACCTTCTGTCTTATCTGCTCTGTTTAGAGTTCAGCCGTTCCTGTTTCTGGAAGGTTCACAAGGCAGGTCCCTGGGCCATCCCTCAGCCTTTGAGGAAAACCAGAGCAGAATAGCATCCTGTCCTTTGCTGCGGCAGAAACCCTTGCTAGAACCAAATGCCTGTGCAATGAGAGACACTGAAGCACTGGAACTAAAGCAACCTCTCCCAAGAGGTGCATGCACAGGTTTTTCTCTCAAGAGATTCAAATCAGTTCTAACTGCACATTTAAATACTTAATGCTTTTGAATGATTGATGGGTTGAGGTACAGCTCTCCTAATATCTGTTTTGTTCTGTGCCTGCATCCTCATCTGGATGTCTTGAGCTAACAGAACAGCACAGCCTGGTAATAAATGCTTTTGCCATGGGAACTGGACACATTAGCAGCATGTTTACTGTCAGCTCCTTCTTCTACCTGAGCAGGTACAGGACATACTGCAAGGATCACTAATTGCCTGACACGTCTTTGTCAGTAACCAGCTCAGCTGAGTTTTCCCTGCCCTGCTGAGCTACTTTTGTTCTGCCCCAGTATCATGTTGTGCTGTAACAGATTTCCGTTCGGCTGGAGAAACCGTTCTCCGCCTCCTGCCCAGCCCTGCTCTGCCACCCAGCAGCGCAGTCGCTGAGCTGAGGGCACAGCTCAGGGAACGCTAAGGACAATCTCTTTGTCCTTTATTTGCACAATGAAGATACACCTCCCTTCTGTATGGCCAACACATACAGATATTTCTAACCAAAACGTTTGCCTGGGCATAGTGTATGGCGTGAGTGCCAATGGCCTCCGACCTCCTCTGGTCTCCGAGAGGTAAGGCAGGTAGCTTTCTTGGCCTCACGGCACCGGCTCTAACACAAAAGGTAGTACCACACACAGAATTATAAATGTGCTTGCTGTTCACTACCATGCTTAAATGTATAGGACTGCTCAAGGCATATAAAATAGTAAATATTTATAAGGTCAGGCTGAGATCAGGCACTGCATCTTTCATGCAAACCCCACTTCAGAGCGCATTAGCCTATTAAATGCACTCACCTCCCTTCTGTAAAAGGCTAGTAGGGAGAAAAGAATCCATTCCTGGTCATGAGGGGGCCCCAGTGCAGTAGTAAAAGAGAGCAGCGCTCACTTAGAAAGTGAGTTAGCATAAAGATAATCCACCCCCTTAAAGATAATTCTCACCATCCTCAGTGAAAAATACTGAGATGCTCTAGATCAGCTGGCATAGATAATGTGCCTCCCACTAAAAGCTCAGATTTACAGCTACTGAAAAAGTGCCTCCTTCCTCCTGTATTTGGAAATAGCTTTTCCATGGCTGAAAGGACAGGGTTAGGCAGCTCTTCCTGTTGGGGGAGATGGGGACACTGATACAAAAATGTTCTTACTGCAAAATAGCGCTGAGAGCGCCGTCGCTGAGATACAGGCAGCAGAGGCTGACAAATAACCTGGCTGCTGAAGAGCTGTTTGACTGAGCCAGCAGCGAAATGGGGGTGGGAGCTAATTCCGGTTACGGTCATGACAGATAAAAAATGGCACAGTTGCCATGGCTGGCAGGGTGTCTACCACAGTGACATAAACAAATAATAAAAGAGAAGGCGTTTGGCATCACAAACCCCCAGCAAAGTCCATGCAGAGCACAGTCTGTCAGTAAGGGCTGCACGTGCCTCTGATTTCCCAAATGACAGCTCTGTAATAAGCTGTGTAAGAAACTTGGCTTTGTGAAACAACCTGTAGCATTTCACTTAGCACTTAATTCCACAGCTAGTGAATCTTCTTTACTGACATGTCGTGGCCTTTTCACACTTTTCTGCTGATTTATACTTTCTATCATATGAACCACAAACCACCGCCTGTTTTTAATTTCTAATTCTGTGTGGGACTTCTGAGAGCTTTTGAAACCTAACAGAAAATGCCAGCGATGTAAAGACATGCAGTGTGTGCTAACCTGCATACCTGCCAACCTCACCTCCACCATCACAGGCAATAGCTACAGAGGTAGCTGTCAAGCACGGCATCACAACTCTCTCAGTTTTCCCCACCAAAAATTAAGGTATTCATTCAGAGTGTTTCTCCTTTCTGGTTCCTTCTAAAAAGCCGACTCCTCCTGTTCTCTTGGTTACACTAGTCAGATCCTCTCTGTGCCTCCTGGCTCCCCTGCAGCTGACCCTGACGCGGGTCAGAGCAGCCATCAGACCGACTGGGTCCTCTCTCCCAGCTGGTTTCTCATCACACCAAAAGCCAGCCAGCTCCTGGCAAGATGGGGAACGACACCTGAGGGATCCTGCAGTAGGGAAGGGCCTGTGGTAATGGTGATCAGGAGTCCACAGAATTCTCTATTACAGTGTCCCTTTACCCAACCCTTATTCCCAGCCACGTTGGCTGCTCAGGACAGGAGCCTCTTGGAGGATCAGACTCCATGGAGGGGAAAATGCAGGGCTGGAATTAGGAAGAGTTTCAGAGCACTCACCCTTTTCTTCCACTGTGGACACCCAAGAGGATAAACACTCCTTTCTTCAGGCTTGCTGACTGGCATTAAATTCAGGCTTGCCATCTACACACCAACTACAGACCAGACTTCTTTGGAGACCCTTACTGTGCAGCCAGCAAAGGTGTTTCCTCCTTCAGCAGCAGGAGACTGAGACTCGTCTGGGCGAAACCAGGGAAAGCCAACCAAGACCATTGGCGAAGCTGCCAGACTGAGCCAGTGCTGCTCACAAAGGAGCCAGACTAATTGAGACCTGCTGAAGGAGCAGACTATCTCATTAACCACATGTATAGGGAAGCCCTAAGCGAACCTATTCACAGGTAACCAGCACGGCACGCCATATGGCTAAGATCCCAGAGAGCTCTCTCATGGTTTGAAAGCTTGGGCCATCCTGCTCTGCTACGTTCTCATATACAGCAGAGATGTAATTTGCTGGCTGCTGGGTGCCGCACACCTACAGTGCTCCTCTTAACCCTTCTCGAGTCTGCAAGGGACTCTGTTCTTCACCAGTAGTCAGGCTGGGCAGCTGTTCATTACAGCGCAGCTCCAGGAGGAGGGTATTGCTCTACATATGGGACAGCTGGGTCACCAGGAAAAACATCTGCATGTCCAGATTCAAATCCATAAAGTGTTAGAAGGAGTGTCCTGAAGACAGAAATGCTGGCACAGGACAAAAGTTCATGGATACTATTAAAAATCAGGAACCTGAATTGGTCTATCTGAACTTGTTTTGTGTTTATACACCTCTAAAGGGTATAACTGAATAGTTTTGGTCAAAAGGGGAGATGGGAAGATTGGTCATAGTTAGTCACAAGCGCAGTCACAGGCTTTAAAATGGGAAGGGAATTACATCTCCATGGATGGAGAGATCCAGGGAAGAGCAAAGGAGAGGGGGACCTCAAGCATTCTGCAAAACACAAATGAGAACTGTGGCAGGGAGCTTTTTCTTTGAGTCAGGAAGTGTCATGTATAGACTCTGGGACTAGTTAGAGCAGATAAATGTCAACTCTGTCCATGTGAAGATGATGGCGTCAGCGTGCCCAAGCACTGATCCATCCACCTGTTGATCCAGCTCATTCCTCATGAATTTGAGCCCACCTCTTGCCACAACGTAACATACTCTGCCAAAGACATGTATCTTCCACCACTCCAGTAAGGCACTACCTCCTGGTATCATAAAAGCTCCCTTTTTACAAGTTTGTGTGCTTAAGTTCTCTATGTTTCTATGGATTTGGATGGAGAAATAGTTACCAGAAAACATCACAGGCCAAAGACAGGAAAGATAAATGCTAAGAAGATACTATGTGAAAGTTTCCCAAGGACTGATAAGTTTTGGAGAGAAGTAATCCTCATGAATTTGCAAGAACTGATAAACTTAGACCACCAGAGTCTAATACTGCGCAAGGCTGCCAGCACACATTAGCATCTACAACAGGTTGTATAACTTGGATCACACCCAGGAGGGCGGTGGCTGCTATACGCAGATGAAGACTACAGAGTTATGTATACAGCTGGTGAAACAAAGTGCCTGCTGAAGGAATTTCTAAAGACCTGCCTAAAAGCTACTGGTGCGTCAGGATGACCTTCTGCTTCTGAGTGTGCATGTTGGGGTTGGCCTCCCAACGGTTGCTCCAGCTAATAAGTGAACATGAATGAGCGTGTTATATGAATAGTTACCTGCTATTACTAATAACACCTTGATTCTAGTAACAACAGCAGCTAATGAATAAAAGATATTTCAAGAAATAGCGGTTGTAATCTGTGTTTTCCCATAACACTATCCCCTATCAAGGAAAAAGGAATTTACACCACCTGTTTGGGAGAAGCATGCTAAAGACAGTGGGGCACTCATACCTCTTCATGGTGGGACCTGCAGACCTAGCTTGGACAGACAGTGTTAGCACAGCTTCTTTGACCAAACAAGCCACTAGCCATGAAATGGTTTGTTGAAATCCCAGTGAAATCCTTGCTACTGCCTGACAGAAGGAATTGGTGGCTGTGGGAAATATGTTCCTCCTCCTGAACTATCGTATAGGAAATTCAGTCAAATCCAGCCTTGTGGAGGGACTTGACATGAACCACGTGAGCGTTTGCATGGGCAAGATTTGTTCAAAGGGAGAAGGTCCCATGTAAGAGCCAGCTAACCGCCATTGGCTCCATCACCCACACATTGTCTTCTCTGCATGCTTCAGTGCATGTCTGGGGACCATGACCAGACCCAACTCTGCCACTTACTCACTCTACAGACATGGGTTGTCACTTGAGTCTGCTATTTTTCAAAAGCATCTCCGTAGGTGATGCTTCGTGGCTGCTACTGATGTCCACAGAAACTGTGCAGACTCAGCACTTCTAATGTGGAAAAACAACATGTGTTGCAAGTCACACTGCAGCAAAAACATGAGACCCACAACATTTTATCTTGTAAGCCTCCCCCTCAATCTGCCTCCAGGTAACCTGCATTCCTCTCTCTCCAGGGCTGTCAAGTCTGTACCTCCACTTAAGGAACAGACAGATTTCTCTATCTATAAAAAGAACGTGAGGTTGTTTGAATGACGATTGCAACAAAACTAGCTTTATTGAGTCAGACCAAAAGTACCCTCTGACTAACCACAGCCAGCAGCAGATGCTTAGAGGCCTATAGAAGAACGATCAGATTATATCCGGACCTTTATTTTTAATAACTACCAATAGCCTCATCTTCCGTGAAGCACTCCTTCCATGTAAGTGCTGAAAGGCTTGAACCAGATCGCACGGTCTTGCACATTAAAGCAGCTCCTACCCTAGAGAGAGTTTATAACCCAAGAGGCCAAACCCCCATATACAGATGCAGGCACAAAGCATTCATGGCAAAGCTGAGTCAAATGGAGTCTCTTGACACCAGGTTATATTTTCAAAACCATCTGTCCAAACATGATGGAAATTATTAAACTAAAGAAACAAAGGCTTCGACAGGTGAAACTTCCTTCCAGATTTTCTGGCAGTGTTCCAGCCTTGATCATTGAAATTTCACGTGCACACCCGACCTCTGTGAGCGCATGAGCACGCTGCTAAAACACGCCTAGCTGAAACGCCATTCAAGCAAAACTTTTTGCTTGGTGAGCGTATTTCCTGTTGTCTCTGGTAACTCCTTCAATCCCAGCACACTGATCTCAGCAACCTCATGATTTATTAAGACACGGAGCAATGTTTTTCCAGTGGGTTTTTCCCCCCAACGCCATTGTCATCACTGCTGAGGTCCTGGCATTGAGAGCTTTCCAGGTTCAGGCAGCCGGAGCGGGCACTCCGGGTGAGCTGCGGTCAGCAAACATTTGCAGTCAGCAGCTGACTTCACGCTGGTACCGGCCAGCTCGGGCAGACAACGAAGCCCTTCGCTTTTGTGCCCAGCACCTCACTCTGAGGGCAAAAGAAGATCCCTCAGCCCATGGGACTTCCCAAGCCCATGTGTTGCCTACAGCCGTCGGATTCGTTTAATGCCCATGTAAAAGAAGTCGAGTTGGGTGTGATCGAAGAACAGGGGAAAAGTGAGCTGGCTCAGCTCTGCTTTAATAATATTAGTCATGAATTTTTACTCACTCGGAGTTCCTAAAGCTTGCTTTCCTTTTTTCCCCTCTTATCTCTTTAATCTGTGTGGAACACAGGTGATGTCAATCCTGCTGAGACAATCCTGAAAACTTTGCTTAGCTTTAACACTTGCATCTCTACCTCAGACTTTAAGGAGAGCCTGTGGGATGTCAGCAGCTGTACAGCTAAAGGGAATCCTTTCCAATCCTCTCTACCAGTGCCAAAACATTGTCAAATCCCCACGCGTCGAGCAGAAGCCTTCCTACTTCAGAAAGCAACGTGCCTTTCCCTCTACTTCCCCCTGTGCCTCAGCAAGCAGGGTAGCTGATGGCATGGCTCCAGTGCTCTCCAAAGCTTCCAAACTGCTGCTGCCAGCAACGCAAGCAGATGCCACCTTTGTCTGGCAGGGTAGCATTAAAAAAGCCACAGGGTATCAAGTGAGAGTTCTCCAAGGCTGTATCACCAGAGTTGTTAGAGAGGAGCCAGCAGGAACCTTAAGATTAAGTCCCATCACTTCAGTAGTTAAATTAATTAAAGTGCAGATGGAGTGGGCGAGGGAACCTGTATGAAGTAATTAAGCAAAACACCTACTCAAGTTAAACCCCAGTGACATCCACTCCTTCCACTCAGAGAAGTGTCTCTGGTCTGGGCCTACATGCAACAAGGTGAACGTACCTTTGCCAAGGGGGTAGAAATTCCCAACTCCTCTTTCCCTCCCTCATTCTCATGAGGATAGAAATTTTTTTTTTTTTTTTTTTTTTTTTTAAAATCTGATGCATGAAACATGACCTGGACCGGGGCTCAAGAAGTTTGGATGCTCATTCCCGCTCTGCCACTGACCGGATGAGTGACCTTGGCCATACTTTCTCGTTCCTTTTTCAGGAGAAGGAATGATCCCCACCTCGCTGAGCCTTATGCAACACACCCTGCTGCAGCTTACGTGATACTGCTGCACCCATTAAAGGAATAATTGGACCTGTCCTAGATGGCCAGAGGCTTGGCAAATCGGTTTGTTCTGAACCATCCCAATGCCTACCTTTTTGGTTGTTTGGCCTAAGATCTTTTTGCAGATGGAGAAAAAAAAAAGTCAATTTCAGAACAAAATGTTTTAAAAAATTTGACATAGTTAAGTAATATAAGGGTTTGCATCTGGTTTATTTGCTTAGTGATGAAACACCAGAGAATATAGACACTGGAAACCTTTCAGCTAAGATATCTACACTTCAGATATCAGAGGAGCTATGATAGCTGTTCAGATCTAGTAACATTCCCTGTGGACACTGTTTGAAGATCAAACATCTGTAATTTTCCCTCAGACAGGACATCCTGCCAACCACCGCAGGGACATGGTCACACTAAGAAAAGTGCCAGATTTTCTGTTTGTCTGCAAGCACCAGAGAGTTGCTGAATTTTTGGCTGACCACAGAAACCCAAGAACAGTAAACTTCATGGGTGATAAGACTGATGCCAGCCAACAAGGAAACCAGCTGATTAATGCACACCCCACAGTCTCTGACATGGGAGGAGCAAGGGGTTACTTAAGTGAAATTACGTGATCAGGCACTGCCAGCACACAAACGCTCACTACGCATCTGAAATCACCCAACCAAGGTTTCAGCTCAGCGACAGCCCTCATTGAAGGGTGGCCTCAGCCTCCAGCACCTTGGATTACACTTCCCGAGCTCTGTCCCTTCAGCCCAGTATCTGCGAGGCCATCAGCTGAGAAATATTCCTGGTTTGGCCAAAAAGACCCCATAGCAGACCTGCTCTTACGTAGGGAAGAGCCTGCAGATCAACTGTTAAGTTGTTCAGAGACCTGAGAAGCAAAGCTCTCCTAGGCCCCTGAGAGCGGGCACAAAGGCACTTAAAATAGCAGCTCTATCCCCAGAACTAATTCATAAGCTTTTAGACCCTAATGATATCCCAGCAACAAGCAGAGAAATGCCACATAGGAGGTCAGACTGCCGCATCATCATCAGAATAGAGACTTTCCGAAGCCTTCATTGTGTGTAAGGCCAGGGACACAAAGGCACTGCTTTCCCCAAGGACAGGGGACTAGATTTTCAGAAACACTTACAGGCTCTGGAGCCTCATGATTGCTTCAGGTTCCTAATATCAGATCCTAAAAGCTTCTCTTTCACACTACCCAGAGCATTTCTAATCCCAGAAAAGAGATGGAAACAAGGGAGAACTGCAACAGGTAACTTCCTACTCAACAAAACATGCTTTCTGTGCTGAGAGCAAGCTATGCATTGCTTTGCTCCCCTTCCCATAGACGGTACTCGTTGTAATAGGTAGTTTCCAAATACATCTGCTTCCCCTTTTCTCTAGCAGCTGCTTTACTAGCCTTAAACAACTGCCTAAACCACAACCAGAATTTCTGAAGCTTAATCTCTAACTTGCACCCAGAGTTTTGCTGCAGCCCATCATTTCCCTAGCACATAGTATCAGCAACATCCTACATACTCTCATCCCTCATGTAACCTTCTAGAAGCTCCTGTCCCAGCAGGCTCCTTTTATAGGAAAGCCCAGGGCTCAGCTGCCCCATCAGTCCCCTCCACCTGGGAGGGGGGGAGCAGTTACAGCTGAGGCTCAGCCTGGCTCCTCGTAAGGGGTCAGTCCACCTTTCCTCAGCAGAGAAGTTACAAGCTTGTGCTAATTTCAGTACAAGCTCTCCAAAATACATTGGCTGAGCCTCTAACTATGCCAGAAAGAAATGTATTAACGTATTTGGGTGAGCATAAGAGAATGATCCACCTCTTAGGCTTGCACAGAGGACATCCAGCCCAAGGTTTACATATGCAGGTAATTTTCGAAATCCTGCTAAAAATACTGTGAAGTGCTCAGTTTTTAGAGGGCAGGGGCTCTATTTTTTTTCTGGGAATCAGGATTAGAAAGGGTTTTATGATTGGGCATTTTTTTCCTTAGATGTTTCTGAGTTCTGCTTTTGGAAACTCACTAGTAATCACTAGTTCCTTGGGAATTCTGGCTTTCATCCTCTCAAAATAATCCATGAAATGGAGAGGGAGAAGAGCTCCAAATTACCATTTAGCTGATGCTACAAACAACATATTTGAGGCAAACTTCTCCCTGTTTTTATAGGGCTTATCGCATTTTAAATGTGCGTGCATCGACTCAGCTCAGACGAAGCCCCAGCAATGTCTGCTGGTGGTCCAAACAGAAGAGTCAGCTCTGCGTGAGAGAGAGCACATGAAAGACACGTCGGGCCTGAGGTTATGAGAGGACATGGCAGTGGGCACCATTCCCATTTGTTGGGACACAGAGGGCAGAAATCTGAGAGGACTGAGTGATTTTATTGGACGTCCTAAAACCTTCCTTGTGACACGTAGGATGCTTGCTCCTTCTGTGCATGGGGAAGATGGTGGGCATGGTAGGACGCTGCTGAACTCTCCTCTACTATATCATTAATGCAGTTGCTTTGGGAGAGGAGGAGGAGAGACCCCCAGTTTGTTGGAAATGCTGACAGCGTCCTGATATCCAGATCCTTCTTCTGAAAGGGGACTTTGCTATTGGAGAGGAGTATTTGCTATTGGACTCAGCAAACAAGATGCTGTTTCATTAGTCAGTTGTTTTCTGGGCTGGTATGGCCAGAAATGATTGCAACTGCCTTTGGCCGGACATTTGATAGAGTGCCACATTATATATTTATTGAGTGAAGAAATCCTAACCGGATAAAAATAGCAAGGCTGGGATTAGAAACTGGCTGGCAGATGAAGAACAGAGGTTCACTGTTGCTTCAAGATGCCTAGTGTCGCCAGAAAGATCCTGCACGGTGTTGATGTGGGTCTGCTAAGCTGGGGCAGGGGAGACACAAGACTGGCCTGAGGAAGCACAGTGAATAACTCCACCAGGCCTTTTGGATGACTGAGTGATGTCTTCTTGATCAAGAGAGGTAGTACACCAATGAATTAGCTCTCTCTAGTAGACACTGCACACAGATCCGCTCCTTGCAGCCCAGCAAAACTGGAAGACATACCATTCGAGGTGAGGTGCATAGTGGGGTCCACTCTTCTGCCATGCAAGATAGGAAGTTCACTCTCTTAATGATAGGTGGAGCAATATTAGTGGTCCTCACATTATTTATGGAAAAAGGACAAAAAATTCTGTTTAAAATGTCCTTTGTCAGTCTTCTTTTAGTCAAAAGGGATTTTCCCTTATGAACTGATACTTCCTACCTCCTGTGGTGTTCCTAGTGGGTGGTTTAAATGGTAAAGGGACTGGAGAGTCCAGTCTCTTCAAAGCTTTGTTTTTTGCTCCCTCTTCCGGCGGGTCAAGTGTATCCATTGTAATGGAGGTACCAGGTCATTCTCTGGAGCTAGTGTGCTATTAGGCCTGCTCTCTAAGGAGTGCCTGTCTTCAGGGAATCACCACAATTGCTACAAAATCGCACTTTGGGATCCAAGACCAGGAGTTGACTTCTTTTTCCCATGCAGAAGAAAGCTTCTAGCAGGCTGCGGAGATGGCTTACACATCATGTCTGAGGTGCAGTTCTGCCCCTTGGAGGGCAGTCACCTCCACCCACAACCCAGATGTCACACCTTCAGTCACTCCAAACCCAGAAAGTGGTTTTATATACACACACTTTCCTCTGTCACTTCTTACCACATGTGTGATCTGGAGCCAATGTGGCCAAGGGATTGTTGAGATAAATTAATTCATTCAAAGACTTTGATGATTCTATTAAGATAATGAGTGAAGGTTACCATCAAGATCAAGGTCTCCATTGTGCTGGGTGCTGTACAAACCCATCTGGGAGATAATACCCACTGTCGCCAAAAGCTTACAATCTAAGTAGACACTTGAATGGGGAGGGAGACTGAGGCATGAGAAAGAGGAATAATTTATTCATGGTTAAAGGCTGAGCTGGAATTAGAAGCCCCCATGTTCTGAGTGGGATCTGCTATCTCCTCTTAGCATCACCATCTACCAATGATTGATGCAGTCATAAATACTCACAATAAAAAGCCTCCCAGAAACAAGCCA
This sequence comes from Larus michahellis, assembly GCF_964199755.1. Lineage (NCBI taxonomy): Eukaryota > Metazoa > Chordata > Aves > Charadriiformes > Laridae > Larus > Larus michahellis. Next base: position 52,135,456 of record NC_133901.1, on the reverse strand, counting down.
CACTTAATTCTTGAGGACATTTTGTTCTTTTCTCTGGTTACAAACCATGGGCGGGTAAGGGCTGTTCCGGCAGCTGCACGCAAGGCTTCGGACATAGCAACAGCAGGCAGACCGTGGCTGCAAGAATGACTCCTGTCATATGCAGTCATCTATCAGCACACCCTGTGGTGCTCATAAAAAAAGCCCTTCACAGAGTGCACAGTGTGCATTATTGGACGAATAAGATCTGAGGCAGCATCGCCATCCCTGAGTTGGAGAGGGAACTGCAGGGGAAACACATCCGAAGTTGGTGCCTTCAGTACCATTGTGTGTTACGTATTCCTCTCCACTCACCCTGATGGCGTGAGGTCTGAATCATGTTGCCATATTTCTGAAAACCGAGGTGAGGAAGGGTGGGACTCTGCCTCCAAACAGGTACTGCAATGAAATCTGACAGCAGAAAGCCTAGGAGTTAGCACACCTGTCTCAGTGGCAATGGGTAAGGACACAACTGCCTAAAGCACATCATTCCAGAAAGTACCACACAATGATAGATTAATATGAACGTTAGTTTCTTCTAATGTTGGGGCAGTTGAGGTTTTTGCCTTCTTCTCTGTTGATGTGGCAATGAGCGCTTTGTCCTCTAAACATAGGGCTCATTCCTACTTTGCGTGTGTTAATGTAAAACCAGTGCAAACATTGCTGTCGATTCTCATTCCGAGACCAGATGCAGGTCACCGTATAAACTCAATGTTCAGGAAGAGCTGCCATTATACAGGAACCTCATTTGCTCCTGATGTGATGCCGTCCCAGTGTACTGGGGTGTCAGCCCCCAGTAACCGCCAGGAGAAGCCAGGATGTTCTTGCATCTTCTTTGGTAGGGCACTCCCTTTCTCAGCATGGACATGTCGTAGGGGTACCCTCCACCCCCTCTTCCTCTCCCTAGTAGCAGGGTATGCTCTGATCTGTTTTCAGCTCAGATGCATCATACGATACACCATCTCGCCGCCCGAGTCTGGGCAAATCATTATCTGTGCCATGCCTCAGTTACCAGTGTCAGTGAACAGCTGACACTCTGTAAGCGTACCGAGGTTGCAGTAGACCATGTCCTGGGATGCTGCAGTGGTGGAAGTCAGATAAGGACGACTTTGTAAAACATTCATACAAAGCAAGCTTGACTGTTAGCAGTTGTGAAAAACGAACGTGACTGGCCAGAACAAAGTTCACTGTCATGCACTGACACCCCTCAGCAGCACCTGACCAGCATGAAGCTCTCTCCTAGCTGTGCTTCAAGAGTGGCACTCAGAAAAGGGTTATTGTTTCTAGCCACGTTTCTCTTTCCTTCACTCTCTGTGTCTCTGTTTTTTAGGGCTCAGTGGAAAATCTTGATCAGGCCACAGACCATGCTCTTAAGGCTGTAAGCAAAATGTCTGGTCCCCTTAGACAGGAAAAGGAAACACCTCCTTCAGAGAGGGTTATGCTTCAATAAAGCACCTCTTTGTGGTGGCCCTCATCAGCAGTGAAACTTCGTCCAGGCTGACAGTATGAAAGCCAAGGGGCTTGTCCCCAACAGGCCAACAAAAGCGCTGCTTTACTATTTATGCAACAGCCTGTTTCTCGGGACATTTATAAAAGAGGTCAGGGTTGTCCAACAGCAGAGTATCCGCAACATTTTTCCAACAATCACCAATAAAAGTGCCTCATGCTTAAGAGTTTGACAGTAAGCTGGCTTCTGGCTCTGTCAGCAATGGCATTTGCAAAGGATTGGTGATAGATTTCGTGCTGCTGCCAGTTTACCCTGACCATCTTGAAGCTGTTTCTTCATCTTGACTGTCTGATTCAGCCTCCAAGCTCCTCATCATCACCATTTATTGCGACTGACTGACTATTTTGGCAGAAAAGATAGTCCCAGTCAGTGCAGATGACACTGGGGAACGTTGGAGCCGGAGGCAGATCCTGAGCCCTGGGTTTTATTGGGAAATGATTCAGCTTTCCTTATAGCTCACTGGGGGCCACAGCACCCCGTGAGCTGATCTGATTGATGCTCACCACTGAAATGCAGCCACTCCCAAGGTGAAGAGTAGCAACAAGTAACACACTGAAGGCCAAGAACAGAGCAAAAAAGATCCGGTATTTTTATGTACGTACACTGAATGTATGAGAGCGCTCAGGCAAATAGCCAGGACCCACACTCTGCAAGTTTTGGGCAATGCAGAGAGGTGCTATGTGCCTTCTCAGCCTCGCTGCGATTTATGCCAAGCCTTCTGACATTTGGTGTTCATCGGAAAGCCCAATCGCCCACAGCCCAAGACTCTCAGCTTGCCTTTCATGCAAGAGAACATCATGTTCCCAGGCCTGCCGATTCCAGAGGAAACAAGCCCCAAGAGTACCTTAAAGGCTTGGACACAAATAGCTCCCACTGTGTATTATTTTCAAGCTAGTCTCATGATTTTGCAGGCCTGACTCATTCCGTGTAAATGCCGAGGGTTAGTCATGTTAGTCATCTGTAGGCAAAGAGGAAGGACCTCACTGGACTTACGCCAGCACAGCTTTTACCGCTGTTTTAGGGCAAAGAACTGAGCAAGATTTGCAGGTCCCTGACCTTGGGATTTGTCCTAGGACCTGTTAGGGGGCACAGCAGTGAAAAAGCATGAATCCAGATCTGTGCACACTACTGATGGCTTTACATCCATCTCCATGCGGAGGGTTGATCCTTTCCAAGCTAAGGCCTGGTGTCGGTAGAAGACTGATCAGCTGCCACGGCGGCTCGCCCTTGGGAAGCATGCTGCAGCACCCGAGTGGCGCACACGAGTGCTATGCTGCATCAGAGAGCTCACGTCAGGGTGCTGCTGGCCCTCCACCCACAGGCACGGCCACCAGCGGCTCTGCAGCACTGCTGTGAACGCTGAACCATTCACGATCCTCTGTAAAACAGCACCCTGAGGCCTCAGCATGGGCTCGGTCTGGAGAAGGAGAAGGTCTTTTTAAGCCCGGGTACCCTGCAGAGCATGTTGTCTGTGCTGGACATGGCAGTGCCCAGCACAGGAGCGTTTCCCCGCACGCCTGTGGGCCAAGGACACTCTTCAGCAGCAGCACTGAGCCCCGGCCCGGCTGCAGCCCGAGCCGGGAGCACCATCTGCCGGCTGCGGAACAGCGAGCGGGCTCGCCAGAAGGATAAATTACAGGGGAATTCGGAGCTACGTATGCCGCTGCACGGCCATCAGACCGTGTAGCAAGTTAGAGATGAAAAAGATCGCAGGATTGCGGAAAGCCCTCAGCTAAACCGCCTCCTGTCTGCATTACAAAAGGGACTGCAAACCAATCAGTCTGTCTACACTAGAGCCGGGCAAAATCGCTTGGGTGAAGGATATCCAGTTGTAAATCGGCTGGAGCTATTTACAGCTTGCGGACGGTTTCAGCTAAAAAAAGATCAAAGCATGTCACTGGGCAGTTTTCTTAATAAAAGGGCTTGATTTTTTTCATTTTGAAATGCGGTTTTGTTTCCAAATATTCCTGATAATAATAATATTGAGGGGAGCATAGGGAGCCTAAAAGGGAAACAAAACTTATGTCTCTGGTGCAACAGTGGACCCATTTAAGCAGTTCCCAAGCAGATTCCTCAGGTTTGCCAAAGACCCAAGCTAGCAAGTATTTATTTACACCATGCTGCTGAGCCATCTTCCTGCTTTACCCGCCTCATCCTTTGGTCCACTGAGTTCCACACACCTCTCAAACCTACAGCCCTTTCCCCCTCCAGCTACTTATCCTTCTGGCCAGTACAGAAGGATATCTCTGCCTGCCTTTTTCCCTTTTTTTTTTTTTTTCGTCATGCCCCGAATCTGCATGTGCAGGGGCCAAGCATGTTTCCCCCTTGCAGCAGAGCCCTCATGGATGCTGAAGAGGGGCTCCTTTTGCAGACCCACACACGTTGATGCCTGCGACATTTACTCCCTATGACCGTGAGCTTGTCTGTGTTGGCCCAAGCAGGGCTCTCTGAAGGACGGTGGCCATGTCCAGGATGAGCAGTAGCACGTGGCCTGGGCTCCTGGTCCCTAAAGGGCCATGCTGGGGAATCACTGTAGCTGCCACTCTGCATGGGAGTCTGGCTTTCCTTCAAGGCACAGGGGGACAGGAGCAAGGTGTGGCTGGCAAGCAGCCAGGGTATGTTGCTAGACCTGGGAGCTCAGTATGGTCCCTCTCACCTCCAGGGTTATCTCACCTCCTGCCATCCACCCAGGAATGTGCTATGACTCGCTTAGTCCTGCTTGTCCTAATAACACCTTCCTGGAGTGCTATACATAATTTCCCTCCACCCTTTTCTCCAAGCTGATCCTGCTTGTCCTTTAATGGCACACCACCTCCTCACTTTTCTTTGATTTTCATCACCAGATACCCCACCTCAGCACTTCAGTCCCTTTCCCTCTCCCAGCCCTCAGCTGCCTGGTTGGCAGGTGCTGGAAAAAGATGCTCTAGACCAGTACTTGCTCTCTGGACTCTCAGAAGAAATACTTTTTCGGCCAACACAGCGTGAGCCTGTGCAAGTTACTGCAATGGCAAGTCAATACCATTCAGAGGGAATATCCTCTAGTACTGTAACTGAGAATATGTGATAGAGGAATCATCTTAGCCCAGGCTAACTGGACTGAGCTGGAGCTTTTGAAGTGCTCTAAGCTCACTTGCTCCAGGGCACGGGCAACTTCTACATAGCACAGCTAAAGAGGCTGTTGCCCTAGAGACCCTTGAAACTGGCTGCCTTGAACATCAGACTAGTCAGATGGAGCCTGGGGCCGGCCTAGGGCATAAGAGGCTAGATCTATCCCCAAATTGCTGCCTGGCTCCAGGCCTCAGTTTTGCATCCTGTAAAATGGGAAAAGCGGGGAAGCTATTTCACTGAGGCACTTTGAGAGCTGCAGCTGGAAAATGCTTTGGAGATAACCATGCCTTGAACCGTGAACCAACCCTCTGCAAGATTTCTGGCCCTTCTGATGTGAAATAATTTTCACTGGATGTGTCCAGCCATGCAGTTCACTACAGTAGGTGAGGATTCCCTGAGCATGAACCATGAGGAGAACCTGCTAACGTGAGGATACACTCAACATTGGTAAAGCACAAGCAGACGTCACGGGAGACTGCTCATCACGTGTCACCCATGCACAGAGCAGCATTAGGGAACATAAAGGTTACAATGAAGAGGTCACGCAGCTGTTTGCGTGTCCTGGTGCGTCAATACTGTCTTTAATGGCACAATCTCAGATTGATATAGCTAAAAAAAAATAATAGACAGGCTTCTGGGCATACCAGCACCTTTCCTGCCTTTTCAGAGCAAAGGCGCTCAAAAAACCTGTTTGCTTTTTCCAGTGCATATCAGTCAGTCTAATAAAAGCTATTAAATTTCCCCAGCCTTTGTCTGCCTTTGTTTCTGGAACCACTTGACTGTAGGAGCAGAATAGCACAGGGCATGTTCAGGACAGGACTGGAAGCAACACTTACACTTTCATGGGGTGCTGGGGGATGTTTTCAGAGGCGTTAGACACTATTGAAGCCGCACATAGGTGGTGCACAAGGCAAAGCTGCAGTAAAGTCCGCTGAAATCTGCTTACTGCACTGGGAAGCCAAACCTTCCTGAGACTTTTTCAGCTCTTTCAGGGTGCTCCCGAGACAAGATTAATTTCTTTTTGTTTTGATCTCATACCTTCTGCATCTCTTTTAAAATAAGAGACGTCGAATTCCTTCTTGACCTTTTTAAATGGCCACTCTGTTTAAAAAAAAAAAAAAAAAAAAAATCTGTCATTTGGGCACTTTGCATTGTCACCAAGAAACTTTTGAGATATCTGTGAGCCAGACTTGGAATTTTTACACCCATTTCTTAACCTCATTTTTCATATCCATCAGTTGCATTGGTACCAGGGTGGAAGGCAGCAAGAGTATTAGAGGCTTTATTTCTTAATCTTTCTGTGATTACTTGTACAAGCTCTTTATTCAGATCTTCTCTGTACTCTGGAAATTAAACCTACACATCTTATATTCATGGTTTTGGTATGTTTTGTTTTTTAACAAACTGGAACAAATTACCATAGATGATGGTAGGTTCTCTATCTCCTGTTGTCCTTAGACCCCGTCTGCTGTTTTGGGAGATGAGCAAAGAGTCAAACACACATTACAGCACTCAATGCAAAGGTCAGTAGAGATCTGTATTGGCCAACATGTCAGATGGGATAATTTACCAGTCCTTCTAGCCATAAAATGTATTTTAATGCTTTCTGGGCCCATTTTAGAAAATTTACAGAGCTTTTGTCAGTAACAATAACAAAATTTGAAGGACATTATAATACAATTCTGCATCCCATTTCTTCAGAGAGTATCTCGTAGAGTCTATTAAACAGCCTTTGAGAGCTGTAATTAAGTGCTTTGAAACGTGTTTGGGACAGTTTTGTTTCAGGCTTTGCCTCCAGCTTCTTTGGCTTGAAAAAACATGCTTGTTTCCAGGAAAGGGACTATTGCATTTAATTGAAATTAGAAGTTGACTGGGGAGGCTGCTGCCTCTGAAGCGCCCTGGTGCTGCTGGTGCTTCTGTGAGCTTGGAGGAGGACCTGGCTGTCTCTTGTAACAGCTAATAAAAGATTAAATTCCTCCTCTTTATTTTGGATCCACCTACAGTTATTTTTTTCCTCAATTTTGTAATCCCATTACTTAATTTGTCTTGGAGTAAACAAAAAAAGCTCACCCCAGCAAACCCAGTGATGTCCTTCCTTTCCGGTTGGTCAAGATGTGTCTGAAGTGCTGCGTGATTTCAAAATGCTGTCGCTGCTGGGCCCGAGGAATGAGAAAATTCCAGTTCAAGAGCCCTGAAACAGACATGTGGAGACTTTCAAGAAACAACTGGAAATTATTCTTTGTCCTGCCATGGGAAATGGATGCCAAGTGCAGGGCGGCAGCATCCCCAGTGTCCCACCAGTGCTACCCCAGTGGGGCAGAGCCCCCAGCAGCCCCTCAGCTCCCTTGGGGCAGCCTCTTCTGGCACAGGGAGCACAGCCACCCTAGCCACTAAAACCATGCTAAACATCACAGCATTAGAATTCTATTTCAATATAAGAAATAATTTAAATAAATAAAGGATTTATTTCTCTTACCTTTCAGTTTCTGGCATTTATCTTCTACTAGATAATTTTTTAAGCTTTTTCTTAGTGTGTGTATCACCTCGTTTTTTAAAATATTCACAGATCCAGGAGGTGGGGCTTTAATTGCTGTAATAGGATGCAGCTGGGAGGCACAGCTGGCCCTGGGATCAGTTGATGGCGGCTGCGTTTTCTCCTCACCTTGGTGCTTCCAAACCACCTGGCCACCCTCGCTGGCTGGGTGGGCAATGCCTGGGGCAAAGGTAGAGTTTTGCCATCAGTGCCTGGTGTGCTGTGCCCTGCTGGAACTCCCTGGCCTGTGCAGAGCCAGTCTTGGCATGGCCAAAGTCTGGCTGAGAGCAAATCTCTGCCAGGCAGGTTTCCCTCCTTGAGGCTGCATGACCCAGGGGGGACATTTTATCCACTTGAGGTGGCCCTGAGAGAAGCTCAGCCTCCAGCCAGCCTGATGGCACAGCCACGGGGTCTCACTGCCCCCGTGAGACAACTGCTGCACCCTGGGTGAAATGAGTTTGACTGGTCTCAGCCCGTGTTTTAGCTGATTACGTCCACAGCACCTAAATGAGCTGTGCAGAGAAGATGGTGCTATGGCTCTGGGACGGGGTGGTGCAGCTGGTCCTGTTGACCTAGGGCCTGTCAGAGCAGCTGTGGTGGGCAGTGTGACAGTAACTGGGATGTCCTGCATGGACAGCAGGCACAGGCTGGATGCACTTCTAAGTAGCTCCAGCAGCTCTTGGCCTGGGATAAGCCCTCACTGAGAGACAACTGACCCTCCCAAACCAAAGACTCCCTCCTGTGGACTTCATAGGAAACCCCAAAAGCAAAAAATTAAGGGTGAAAGGGAAGGTTTAGTCAGAGGCCTTTCTCCTGGAGTGAGGGTGGCACGTGGCAAAGAGGAGATGGGAAGAAAGAGCAGGTCACCGTGATGAAGGAGGAGCAGATGGAGGTAGGAACTGGCCCCAGTTCCCCTTAAACTCCTGGGGGTGTCTGGGGCAGAGACGATGTTCATGTATCTGTTTCCCAGCCTTCTCCCTGAAGCACGCTGCGTGGCCTCCAAGCAGCGGGCACGGGCGACCCCAACCCAAGGCCGCCATCCCAGAGCACCCATTGCACCCCGGCCCCAGCAGGGTCTCCAAGGTAGGAGGAGGTGAGGGCAAGCCAAAAGCAGCCCTTCCAGTTGCCTTTGCGGGGGATGGAGAGGCAGGGCAGTGCTGGTGGAGATTGAATCTAGTGATTACTTTAAGGGATTTGCTGTCTCTTTCTTTATCCCTCTCTCTCTCTTTTTCTTTCTTTTTTTTTTTTTTGTTTTCCCCTTTTCCCTCCCTCTTATCCCTTTCGTGGTGCATTTGTCTTCGAGGAACCTGGGGTGTTCTTTTCATCAGTTCAATCTCTCTCTGGCACTTGAGTCCTGATTGGCTGAAGGACTTAGGGAAAAAAAAATCTTTAATTAAGTAGATAATCTCTTCTTAGGAAGTTCTGCGGCTCCATTTCACCAACCCCCTTTAGCTCTTACTTTAGGATTGGTTACCCTTCGCAGAAGTTGGGATTCAAGGGGCATACGCCTCTTCATCACACCAGGAGCGCCGGGTAGAAAATAACTCCATCCCTTTCCTAATTTTGTTGTGTTTCTTTTTTTTTTTTTTTTTCTTTTTGCTGGTGGTGGTGGTACCCAAGGTTTTTTTTTAGGATATCCTTTCTCCCTCTTTATTTGGATTTTATATTTCACATGGACCCTTATCTGGGCATCTTCTTCCTCACTCCCTTCTTCCAATCCTGCTGTGCCTGGTGAGTATCGAGAGCACCTCAGTCTGTGTCACAGGCAGGTGCTCTTCCCGGACACCCTAAGGAAATTCCTCTTCACCTTCCTAAATGTCCCCTTTTTTCCACTTAGCTCAGTTCTGGTCTTTAATGGGACCAGATACTTTACTTAGTCCCAACACACTCACTGTCAGAGAGGTTAGATCTGAGCAGAGAAAGTCCCCTTCTTCCCCCTTGCCCCCCAACAGTAACTCGATGGGCTAAATCCTGAGCTGGGTTAAAACAGAGTAGAGGAGAGCGGAAGATCTAGCCCCTCATTTCCAACTGGGAAGATAACCCAATGGCAGAGCCAGGGATTTCTGTTTTTCCAAAGGCTCACAGTCTGCTTGTCTTAATCAAATCAGGTGGGGCTTCTCTCACACTCCCCAAAGAAGACAGTCCCTGATTAAGAGCTCAAAGCCAGCAGGGGTGAGTTAGATCCACAGGAGCATCACTCCGGATGAGCAGCCTGAGACCCAGACTCCTTGGCAGGCACAGGGTCAGGATTACACACGTCTGAAATTCATGTATTAGGATTTCCTGGGGAGACACTTTTGGTACGGAGATTGCTGCGGCTTGGATCCCGACACCTGGGTCCCATCAGACCAGTCCCCCCGTGCACAAACCAGCTGTCGTCTCCGGTGGGCCTCTTGCTCTGTCCTAAGAGTGCTTTTACATTTATTTCCAGAAATGTTTTATAAGGGTGAGCAGAAGGAGATTACACTTGCATCAAATCTCATATCATTCCTTGGGGAATGTATCTATCCCATGCTCAAATAGAGATGGACTCAAATGACCTGGTTCTGTAGGCAATTTTTTCCTATGTGATTTTTACTCAGTACCCCAACTTTATTCTCCATTCCTGTAATGCCCTGGGGAATCTGCTCAGTGGGTTACAGGCTTATCTGTAACAGCAAGGAAAGTCTTTGGCCGTTCAATTACTAATATCCCTTGCCTCCCCCGCAGCAGATCTCTAGGGTTATTACCAGGGATGGAGAAACCAAAATTGCAGAAAGAGAAACTCAAGCGTAATTGGGAACTCAGTCCTGTTAGGCTGGGAGTGAAATTTTTGTTCTTTCAGAGATTTTCTGCTCCCTTCATTAAAAGAATGTGCAACAACTTGTATATGTCTAAATATTATACAGTAGCAAACTCAAGGTAAATCTCCCTTCTGCAACAAGGGGAATATGTCTGTTATGCGGAGAGGCTAGGCAAGAAATGCTGATTTTATTTTTCTTTTTCTGTTCTTCCTGTGTATGTCTCTCACTTTCCTCAATATAGACACGTTTATAATACATTAAAAGATTTTAAAAAAAAATCATCATTTTAAAGAAACAGTCCAAAGGGGAGAAATTTCAGAGCGCAAAGTAGAGTTAAATACAGAAATCCCAGGCGTTTTCAATGCAAGTTGGATGTCTAAATTCCCTGTCTGCCTTTTAGAAGCTTTTATCTAAGAGAAAAGTTTAGAGATCAAGATAGCCCTGCTTCTCTCCACATGTTGCCCATAGGTCATCATTTCCCGAGAGAAAGGAAAACTCCAAAGTTTATTCAAAACAGTCACATTACAGACCCTGTCCCTTAACTCGTGTGGAGAAAAAAGCAAGGTTGGTGGGAATCATGCAATAATCATGCTTGCAATTTTTGCTGGTCTTCTTTATCTGATCCAACAGCTTAAAATGCAACAAGATTCTTCTTGTGATTTAATCATGAGAATTGGGAGCAGGGGGCAATGTAGATCAACAATAATTTTTTTTTTATATATATGTGGCCACTTCCCTCCTCTGAGTGTGAATTAGATTCTGCCGTGTCAGCTAGGTTGAATGGTCAGCGTGTTTCTAGATATGCAAAATATCAGGGTTGCAGTTAGGAACTAAAAACCAAATAAATGTAGCAAGATAGAGAGAAATTGAGAAAAAAAAATAAAGCTCCAAATGTTAATGAGTTGCCTCCCCGTCTCTTATCCTGTGGGAATAATGTAAAAGTCTCTAATGCGGCAGCTTGTTTCTAAATGTTTTTTTACACTTCAGCTGTGAGATTGCCTTTAGTTTCCATTGTCACTGGTTTTCTAAAAAGTTGGGGGAGTTTGTACTTGAAAACGAACTCAGATCCAAAGTAAAATTGCATCCATTTTCTGTATTTGCGATAATGACAGTAAAGAACTAAATATAGGTTTATAATTTTCTAAAGAGCTGAACCAGCAGCACTGTAGCATGATAAGGTGTAAGGTGATAAAGTATCAAACAAATACTTTAATGGGAGATTTGATAAGGCTCTTGGGGCATATTAAACTGAGGAGTGGGGTGCTGTTATTTGTTAAAGTTGTAGCTGAGCAGAAATTATCAGAGGCTTATTAGTATTTGATATGTGTAAAATATCATGGGACAGCTGCTTGGCAGGGTTATTTGGTTTGGATTCAATAAAACTACGATAGAGAACTGCTGCTATAGATACTCATTAGCTTTGAGGTAATTCCCTTGTATCGGATGCAGCGAAAATCACTTGCCCTTGATTTGCTTTTTACCTGGATGCACAGAGTTGCAGTGAGGGAGCCGCACGCGCGGCCCAGGGCCCTGCACGGGCTGGGCATGGGGCTGAAGGACTCAGTGGGGCTCCTCTACCTCTGCTGAGGTCTGTCTCTGCTCCGCTTCAGTCCGTGTAATGCTGTCCTGGAATTTGAAGGTGGAGGGAAAGGGGTTTAGAAAGCTAGAAACCCAGAAAGATTTGTTGGAGAAGAGAAATAATTTCAAGCGTTTCCTTTCGTGTGTGCGATTTCAAAAAGTTTTAAATCAGTGTGGTGACACCCAAGTCCTGGGAATCGGGCTGGTTTACACCCATTGTGGATGCAGTTGGCTGGTTAGTTTAGGATTGCATTCCGCCTTCCTTTATAGTGGTATGGAAAATTAGTAAAAATAAATAAATGAATAAAAATCACACTACAGAGACAAAAATAAGAGAGATTCGTTTTCATAGTGATTCCTATTCGCAGCACAGAGATGACTGTAGTGGCATTGTCACTACATCCGTGGAACAAGTGGCTGAATTACTCTCTGTCCTTGCTGGAGACTATATTCAGAATAGAGACATTTTTTCTTAGCTAGATCATATGGGCAAAGACAAAACGCACAGAGTTTGTCTCCATTATTATCTTTCCTTCCCTCTCAGCATAGATAAGAAAAATCCCAGCTACCCTCCAGCCACACGACAGCCCCTTCTGCAGCACACAGCACCCTCATATTCAAACTGTCCCGTCCCCCCTTCTCCCGAATCCACTCGCAGCTGCAAGAGTTAAATGTGGGGGGTCAAGTGTACCCGTCTAAATGAATCCTTTACTTGTCTAAGTCCTACAAACCCGCCCAGCAGCATGCCTGCCTGTTGATCAGAGAGCTCGGGGAAAATGCCTTCTGTCTCTCAGACTTAATAAAAATGTTTAGAATATCCTGCTGGGAAATTGCTACTGTACCATTTGCTCAGCTGCAGATGGTGAATTGGCATATCCTGAACTTGGCCTTTTTGTGAACCTTGAGTTTTATCCCGGGAGGAACAGATCCTCTGCTTCAGTGCAGTTATGTCAATTGACACCTGCTAACAGGCTGTTTTGCTGCAAACCCTGAACTTGGGGATTACTGTCCTCCTCCTAAAGCCACCCTTGCAACTGCTCAGCAAGGGCTTGAAGCAAATCCTTCTTGCACACTGTGAATTTGGCTTTTCCTACCCAGGTGGGAAGCAATGATAAGAAAAAAACAAGATTAGAGAGGACTTGCAATTCTCTAGATCTTGCCTACACAGGGGCATTTTACCAGTGTTTTCTCACAGCTGCTACCAAGGTCCTCAGATTCACATTGACGCCATCCCGAGTGTGGTCCCCATAGCAAAGCACTTAAGGTCAAGGCAAAGGACAGGAGGGAAACCAGATGGAAAAATGACTTGTTCGAGCTGCTACCCAGTTGCGTGAGGATGGGGACCCATGGAGCTTACACAGTCTGAATAGTCCCAGGTTCATGGCCCTGTGTGATTCAGGTCACCCGATGCTCTAATCACCCGGCTACAGATGCCGTTTCTCCAAGTCCCAGGAAATATTTAATTAGCTGTACAATGCAGCAGCAGCTCCCAAAGGAAAATTCCTCGGCAAAACAGCCATCGACTTTGTGCTAAAGTACCCATGGGGGCTGGAGCACAGCCGGGTCTGAATCCCAGGCCTGGAACAAAGGGAAAGGATCTCTTGCTCTCACAGTGCCCTGGCACAGCCCTCTCCCTCCCATTGTGACCCAGGGGAATCTTTCCCAGCACAAGCTTCATCAATCTGGATGCATTTCCACCAAAAAAAAAAAATAACGTTAGACTTGCCAGAGTGAAACTTTGCAAGCTAGTTTTCTCAACTCTTCCTAAACTGTGAGTAATAGCAAGGTTTTGAGGTTTTGACCAAGCTATACCCTGTCTGCCACAATGTCCATGGCAGGGCTGCAGCACAGCTACACTTTGTCCCCCAGCTTGGGATGGCAGTGCCTGCTTTTGCCTGTGCTTGAGCCCACCCCGGAATGCCCCCGCAGTCTCCGTGCTGGATTTGTAGCACAACAGGACAGTGCCTTTCTCTCCCTGACCAGGGACATCTGTAGCTCCAGACAACATCACTTGAAAACACACAGGGAGAAAAAATCATACCGTAACCCACACCTTTCTCCCCCACATCCAGTGAAGGTCCACCCCGCTGCTGGGATTTTCAGGGAATGGAGGGGAGCTAGAAAAGCAGAAAGCATCACTGCATGCCTGGTAGCCCAACTGTGGAGTGGAGCATCCAGCTCCCGTGGAAGGACAGAGTGTGGATTAAGGTTCTGCAAAGGCTCGCTGAAAAGGAGAGGCACCCTCCACTGGGAGACAGCCAGCATTTGAAGCAGAACATTATGTCAAGAAGAAGCTGAAGAGCCCAGCCTCTCTCGATGCATGCTCTAGCTTTTTCCCAATCACTCACTGCAAGGTCTCAATCCACTCATGACACCTCTCTGGCCTCAGTGTCCTTCCCTTGGGATAACAGCACTCACCCATCTCTTTGGAGTGCCGGGGTGCCTGCAGGGAACTCACCAGAAATGGTGATGAGGGTTATTTTTGCAAACCTGGAGAGACTGGAATGAGGTGTTTGTAGACGACACCTCCCTCCACTTACTTCATTTCTGGCTAGGGACAGTTGGGGTTGGCTCTTGGGTCTTTTTAAAACCTTGGTCCTTTCTGCCAGTGCACAGCTAAGCTGGATTCACCCAGCCATCCGCCAAATTCCTAGGGCTTGTCACTGCACCATGTGGAGTCCTAATGCTGACTGACCGTTTACACTGAAAGAGCCTTTCTTGCTGGAGAAAGAGACTCAGACCGGCCAGCGTTGGCTCTGCTCTGCAAGCCCCTGGGGACAGGGATGGAGGGCAACCATGCTGCCTTGTGGCCCTTGGAGATTCCTCCTTCACAGCTTCAGCGGGAACAGACATTTTCCTCTTCATAAAATGAAGGAGGGGGAGGAACGTAGCATGTCATGCAGTTACCTCCTTTCCCTTTTTTTCTGCAGGGGCAGAAAGCTGTTACAACCTAGGAGACATGAACACCTGCAAGAGCCCTGTCTGCTGTCCCACCAGAGCAGGGCTTTGGCCAGGCAGGGATAAGGCTGTGGGCTTCTTTGGTGATCCTTTAGAGACCTCCTAAAATCCTTGATTCTGCTTCAGCAGACCCTCAGCTCATTCCCAGAGTTTGCTATTTTGTTTTTTCCACCTGGAGGTGAGAGGAATGGGTTAATGCCATGGAAAGCCACAGGCAGGGAAAAACCAGGGGCCAGAAGAGTGTGAAATTGGCTATGAAAATCTTACATTCAAAAATAAACGAATGCTAGAGGTCCTTTCATTTTCCTTGCAATAGCCTTAGGAAGAAGACCCACATTTTGAGTTTTTCCCCTTCCATACAAGAAGTAGGAATTACTGACCTAGAGAACAAAGAGGGGGATCATGAGACTCCCAGAGCAGAAGGTTTCAGGATCCTGCTATTTAAGATTACTAAAGCAGACTCTGGCATTTTCAGTAGAACAATTCTCCATTAATAGCAGCACAATTAAGTGTTTCACAGGAATACTTACAAACGGGCACCTTTGGAAACAGTTCATCTCAATTTTTCATATTTCACTTGGGAAACACCGGAAAGTTTAATTTTGGCTAGGACCAATTCACACATGCCCCCACTCCTCCCCACACAGCGCCCATCAGGATAGGGAGGATGAGCGTGTTTGAGTTCAGCCGTCACCCTAATGTGACCAAGGCGGGAGCGTGGGCAGCCAGACCTGGCACCACAGGAAAACAAGGGACTGTGATCCAGGGTGATGCTGTCAGGACACACACTGTGAGGGAACAGGATGTGACCTCCTTCCCTCAGCACGGTCCAGTGGGGAGGGCGATGCTGGGACATGGCCCAGCTCTTGGGACTGGGGGCAACACTACCCTAAACTAAGCTGAGCAGCAGCTGGGTAAGGCAAAAAGCAGGAAAGCACTACAAAAATGAGGGATAGGTATGAAGGGCAGCTGTGCGGGGAAAAGCAAAAGGAGGGGGTGTGATGGGGTTGCAGCCTAGTACAGCCTGGTTGGGGGAGTGGGGCTGGGGGAAGGAGAAGGCACCGTCCTGGCTCGCAGGGAGCAGCGAGGAGAGACGGGGGAGAGACCAAAGGTGCCTGCAGCCAGGAGACAGGCAGTCTGCGGGGAGTGAGAGGGGAGCCCGGGGATGCCTGGCATTCCCCAGGCCCCTCCGCCGTCACCCCCTCCCTGCTGACACTGTCTCTGTCTTCCAGGTCAGTGAATAATTTCCTGATGACGGGCCCCAAGGTAAGAGAAATCCCTTTGATCTCTGTCCCTTATTCCACTAAACCCGGGGAGGAGAGGGAGGGGCTCCTCCTTCCCACTACTCTCCATCCAGCCTTGGCCAGAGCTCCCCCCACCCCCAGGTTTCGTACAACAAGGTGGAGGAGGGCCAGGAACAACCTGCTATGCGCTGCAGCTCCTTGGGCTGTGTCAGCCCTAAGCAAAGCTGGCCTGGGGTCTTTTGAAGCTGGTTGGGGCCAGATTTTGGAGATTGTCTGCTGGCACCAGCTACGGCTCTCACCTGTCATCTGTTGCTTGCTGATGATCAGGTTAGCATCAGGACCCACTTTCATTGAGCTGGAAAGGTACTTTCTGTAAGCCCTGCAAAACATACTTCCCCGAGGAGCACAACTGGAATTGCCAGGACCTTGTTCAGTATTTTTGACCCCCTCTCCTCCTTGCAGCCCTTTTTTATTTCCTAGCCAGAACCAACTGTAAAATTCACCCGATTTTTGTTCCTGGCTATTCCCCAGGAACACCTCCAAGCCGATCTAGCTCTTGCTACAGCCCTCAGTGCTATGGTGGAGCGACCTTGCCCCAGATCACTGGTGGTCCCCCTGGGACTGCAGCGAGGGAGGCAGCAGGCTGAGGCACCTGCTGGCCTGGAGTTCCCTGTTCTCTGAGAAGGCGGCTCTGCCTCCTCTCATGCTGGAGAGATAAGGGGCGGGCTGGCACATCTCCTAACCTGGCTAACAGCCAACAGCTTAGCTTTCTTCCCCTGGGAGGCTCAGGCTCTGACCCAGCACAGCAGAAAATGCATTTGCTGCTGCTGGTGGCGAGCTCCACTCCCCAGGGGAGCCAAGCCTAAGAGACCTCCAGCTCTCTACAACTTGTCTCTGTAAAATGGCATGCAAGTTGTTTTCAGTTGAACGCCAGCCCCCTCGGGAGCCTGAGGCCATGTTCTTCCTGGTGTTTTGCACTGTGCTTCTCCATCCTTCTAGGGCCCAAAGCAGCAGGGCCCACAATATGCAGCTCAGGGCAGGAAAGCTACGCCTGCATCAGCCCCACCTCTGCATGGGGAGTGGCTGGGGCTACACCAGCTTTGCAAAACTGCTTGCGATGGAAACTAGAGCTGCTGAGTGACTCTCCTGAACCCTGGGAGTAGCCTGGGGACATTCTCAGCCTGTTGCCCACGGGGCTGTCCCCGCATGCTGGCCAAAGCATCCTGACTTGGTTTTGCAAGTTAATGCTGGGGGGGGCTGAAATGGGGCACACATTGTCCCCCCTCCTGACCCGCTGCTCTGCTCCTAGGCCTATCTCATCTACTCCAGCAGCGTGGCGGCCGGGGCGCAGAGCGGCATCGAGGAGTGCAAGTTCCAGTTCGCCTGGGACCGCTGGAACTGCCCTGAGAGGGCACTGCAGCTCTCCAGCCACGGCGGGCTGCGCAGTGGTAAGGAAAGCATTGGATACCACTACTGGGACCCCCTCGCTACAGGTTAGAGCCCATGGGCTCCTCCTCTCTTCCCAGGTTCCTCCTTTTCCTCCCCATACCCACCTGGGATGTGCCTCTCCCAGGAATACCCCAGAGGGATCTTTCCAGGAAGCCCCCTTCACCCATCACGCTGGGATCTAGCTTCAAGACAAGGCAGCCTCGCAATGCCAGCATGGTCTCCGGACCCATCGGGCCCCAGCTTGGGCAGGACAAGAATGTCCCACCGACCCTCACACCACTGCCTCCCCACAGAGATGCACCACCACGACCTGCAGCATGGGCTGCTGGACAATTCATGCCCAGGTGGTGTCTCTCTCCAGGGTGTCCCAGGGAGGCTGAGAACCAGCACAGAATGGTGGGGTGGCAAGCAGAGGGATATGGCTAAAGGGAGCAGGAAAGAGTTCATCAGTGGCTGTGCTGTGGCCAAGAGGCAGGAGAAAAGTCTTCCCACAGCTTCCAGATGTCAGAGTCACCTTGGGCAGAAATCCAGCACCCATGACCTGTGCCACTGTAGGGCATGGGGCTGTGGTCATTGTCACCGTATCCCATTCCTTACCCATTTGCAGGTGCCAGGAAATGTTTCAGTGCATGCCTGGTCCTCTAGACCCGTATATGATGCTGGCCTGAGCTCATACCTGCCCTGTGCAGGCAGGACCTGGGTATGGAGGAGAGCCTCAGGCCTCTGGTGGGACTGCAGCAGACGAGGGACCAGGGCCCCAGGCAGAGGTGCGCAGAGGTTTCAAACCAAGGCCTTGAGGAGGCAATTGCAGCACAAAGTAACACTCTGGGACCCTGGATCCCTGAACCGTTCCCATCAAGGTTATCTGCTCAGATCCAGACCTTGCTAGTATTAAATGAAAGCCAAAAGCTCAGTGAAGTCAGCTGATGATCACCACACTGACCCTGGTCCATAGGTAAGGTCACTGCTCTGAGCTCCGGCAGTGTCCAGCAGAAGATAAGGCTTTGGGGGCTGTGGGAAAGGAGCTCTTTGATCCTTGGAGAAGGCCTCTTCCCCTCTGGGGTGTATTAGTGAGATGTGGGGGACATTTGTCTGTCCGCGCTGTATCCCCACTGCTGAGCTCCCACAAGGACAGCCAAGAGCTAAACTCATCCACATCTTTGGAAATGGCATGAGTCAGTCTGGATAAAATTTGGGAGCTTCTGTCTTCATGCAGTTCAAGCCAAAACTAAGCTAATCTGACACGTAGGGCCTCCTCTCCATCCCACAAAGTTCTGCCCGTTGCAAATCTCTTCCTACGCAACCTCCTGCATGGTAGGAGTTGTTTCTCACACTGGTCTCAGTGAAACCTTTAGTACATCTGCTCTCCTTGTATTCCCACTTGACAGCAAACCGAGAAACCGCTTTTGTCCACGCCATCAGCTCTGCGGGCGTCATGTACACCCTGACCCGGAACTGCAGCCTGGGGGATTTTGACAACTGTGGCTGTGACGACTCCCGCAATGGACAGCTGGGTAAGGAGCGACGAGCTGCCGTCCCTCTCTCACATCCCAGGCAGCAGGTGACAGTTCTTCTCTTCTCCTTCACTGAAGCCTGCAAAAATAACTCCTCCTTCCAGTCCCCACACCTGCAAATAATGCCCAGAGCAGAGCTTTGCCTGGCTCAAACCAAAGTAGCTCTGCGGAAACTTATGGGGCCATCTCTAATTTACACCAGCTGAGACCAAGCCCTTGATGTTTTCCATTACTTTCTAAATGAGCAGGAAAGTAGAAGGGAGTTGCAGTTTCCCTGGTTCAAATAAAGAATGACTCTGTTTAAGCTGCTGGAGGGAATCACTATCATGCGTGCAGAGGAGAGGATCTGATGCCATGCATCTAAATGGCAGGTCTGGTTAGAGCAGCGCTCATCAGGACCTCCTAGGGTCTGCAGGACCAGGGTGGCCCCAGAGCAGAATGACCAGGAGGGAAAGCAGGGTGGCATTCACAGACCCCTCCAGCGTTTGTCAGGGTGGCAGGGAGAGCACAAACAGGAGAACCGCAGTGGCAGCAACAGCCTTCACCCCGTTCCCGTCGCAGCGGTACCCAGCCCCGCAGGCGCTGAGCACCCGGGGGTGGGGAGCCCCAGGCTGCACCGCTCCAGCTCTCCGCTCAGCTCGCACAGAAAACATTGACATTTCCGTCTTTTGTTTTGCATGGGAAGAGGTCAAATTTCAAATTGTCAAAATCTTTTAAAAGCCATTCCCCGCCCAGCTGCACTGGGCAGTTGGTATGTGTTAGTTTATGACAAACTCCTCTGCAGTTTTCAGTATTTGGTAATTTTTTTTATTGGCTAATAGGTTTTAAAACAGCCACTGCTTAGGTGTCCGAGGTGTGGGATAACCCAAGCAAAGACTTTTGGGCAATGACGCACCAAATTTTATCTTCTCTGGAAAACTGAGTTAGTCATGCTACACTTCTTTTCTCCAAAACATATCTGGTTTTCATGAAAATTTTCCATTGTGAACTTAAAACCTTGGAAGGCAAAGGAAATTTTTGGGCTTGTCCAAAACAGCGTGATTCAATTCTAAATGCCGTTGCGCTGGATCCAAGTTGGTGAAAGGTTTCCATTCTCCCTTCACTCCCAGCTCTTGATTTGGACTTCATCATCCGCTGCAATTACCCACCTCCCATGAGACAACCCTGCCTTTCCCTGGGAGAGGGGACCGCAGTGCTCTGGGCCAGGGCTGGGCCTTTCAAGAGAGGCACGAGGCCGTTGAACCACAACGCCCAAGATGTACTGCCGAGGCATGTTGGGGTCAGAATGTTCCAGATTTCAAGTCTTCATATAGAATTTGGCATTGGTCTCTAGGAGGAAAAGAGGCAAACCGCATGACGTCTTTCTAGTCAGCCAAGCTCAGTTATCAAGCTCCCACGCGGTTGGGAAGAGTACCCTCCACATCTTGCTGTGCAGTTTCCCAGTTCTGTGCCGAGTCCTTTGTTTCTTTATGATCATTGGAAAACCAGAGCCTTCTGAGATACCAAACTTCATCCCAGGATTCTGGGCGCAACAAAAAAGAGGGTCTCCTGGATACATGTGTGCCAGGCTTGGGTTGTTTCCCGGCGGAGGGGAATCTGTTCCCCCTGACCAGGATGCTTCCACCAGTTCACTAATCCACATTAACTAGATGCTGGCTCTACAAGTTAGACTGAACCAGTTCAAGTCAGGGTTTGAAGGAAGGTGATTAAAGACCCAAAGCCTTACCTATATGGCTGATAATGCACGATAATTAACAGCTTCTGAATCCAGCTCTATAGAAAGGCTGGAAATCCCTGGGTTTGTCACACAGGACCTACCCCTCCTCTGCCTGCATGAGCCACTTCCTAGCCAGGCCTCAGTAGAAACAGCATGAGCCCAAGGGGAGGGAATTGGGGAGTATCATGAGGCAAAAGGCTGGATTTGCCCCACAGCCTCTGTTCCCTCCCGTCACTTCTGAGACCCTTTCTTGTTGCCAGAGCCACAAGCCAGGCTGGTTCCCTGACAGCACACATCTCATCTCCTTTCCTAGGGGGGCAAGGCTGGCTGTGGGGAGGCTGCAGCGACAATGTGGGCTTTGGGGAAGCCATTTCCAAGCAGTTTGTGGATGCCCTGGAGACCGGACAAGACGCCAGAGCTGCTATGAACCTGCACAACAACGAGGCGGGTAGAAAGGTGAGCCCCTCTCTCCCTCCAGCCCTGACAGAGCATACCAGTACTCAGGCCATTCACTGTGGAGTCACAACTTGCTGTGGCTAAAAGCACGTGTCCAGAAGAAACAACTACCCCGCTGAGGAGAAGGGGATGGCAGCAGCACTGACATGATGGGTGGTGGTTGTTCTAAGGTAGCAAACCTTCTGTGATTACACCGTTAATGGCTTCCTGCTGTCCCCCTTCTCCCAGCTCGAGTAGGGGAGTACTGTGGAGAAGCAAATCTGCGAGCTTTAATCCAACAACCCTGGGCAGGACTACTGTGGAGGGGGAGTAGATGGCAAACCCCTCCACAGGCCTGGAGCCACATGTCTCCATGCACCGCAGCACAGAAATGACCCCTCTGGGCCTTTTCCTGAATCCCCCCTCTCTCTCTCCTCACCCTGTAGGCCGTGAAAGGGACCATGAAGCGGACTTGCAAATGCCACGGCGTGTCAGGGAGCTGCACCACCCAGACCTGCTGGCTGCAGCTGCCTGAGTTTCGGGAGGTGGGCACTTACCTCAAGGAGAGGTACCACAAAGCCCTGAAGGTGGACTTGCTGCAGGGGGCAGGGAACAGTGCTGCCAGCCGGGGCGCCATCGCCGAGACCTTCAGCTCCATCTCCAAGAAGGAGCTGGTGCATTTAGAAGACTCTCCTGACTACTGCCTGGAGAACAAGACGCTGGGGCTGCTGGGCACGGAGGGCAGGGAGTGCCTGAAGAGGGGCAAGGCGCTCAGCAAGTGGGAGAAGCGGAGCTGCCGGCGGCTGTGCGGGGACTGCGGGCTGGCGGTGGAGGAGAGGCGAGCCGAGATGGTGTCCAGCTGCAACTGCAAGTTCCACTGGTGCTGCGCCGTGCGCTGCGAGCAGTGCCGCAAAAGGGTCACCAAGTACTTCTGCGTCCGCAAGGAGAAGCGGGAGCGGAGCGGGGGTGGCGGGGCCAGCCGCAAGCTCAAGAGAAAGCCCTAACTTGCCTCTGCTCCTCCACGGCCCTGTCTGCCCTCCCCCTCTCCTGGCCTCCCCATCATCCCCCGGCACCATTTCCCTTTGGCTTAATCTTGTCTCATTCCCAATGCCCCCTCACCGGGGCTTGGGCAAGGCAAAAGAGCTTGCATGAGCCCCTAGGCCTTGCCCATACAGGGCAGTGGGTGATGACTTCTGGGAAGACCCTCAAGTGTTGACAAAACAAGGAGAGATTTGGTCTCTTCAACCCAGAGTCACTCTATCCAGTGACTATGGTTTTTTATTGCTGAAAACACAGGTGGTGTGGGTGGCTCCTGCTCTTTTCAGCTTGTCTGTTCCCCAAACAAGCACCTGCTCTGGGCTTTTGAATAGGTGAGATTAACACTTAGGAAAGCATGAGGAAGCTGAGATGGCACCACCAGAATTGGGCAACTCAGAGTGGTAATCCCTAAACTAGAAGAGGCTTCTAGTACCCTAAAAAAAAAAAATAGAGGCACTAAAATAAAGTTGTTATTGCCTTTTATTAAGCCTACACTATGAGGGAATAAAAAAAGTGTGCAACTCCTTCCTGCAGCAAGCCAGCCTCCAGGAGGCCCACAGTCTCACTTCCCATCCTTTAACAGCTTTGTGTTTTATTTTGCATTTGAGATGGCAGCAGCAAGAGTGAAGCTGCTGCTTGACCTGACCGTTAAACAGCTGTCCAAAAGAGGAGTCCCATCACTTGCTTTATACATGCTTTCTCTGTATCTTTTAAGCCTCCAGGTCTGGTCTCCCTTGTCATGCCAGCATCCCTGCCAAAGCCCTTGATTGATGCCATAAAGATGTCCTCACACTTCTCCAGTCCCTCTTTCCTCCCAGATCTCTCCCAGAGAGGAGCTGTCAGCTGAGCCCATTCCCCACCTCCTGGTGTACTTGCCAAGCACTCTTACCCTGTCAGCTAACTAACTACTTCCTCCTAGTCTGAGAAAATAATGTCAGTTACTATTTAATGGCGTTGTAAATAGGAAAGTGAAGCACTTTGAAGTTTAATTTATTGCACAGTTACTGTGATGTATACATAACAGTTTTTCCTCTACCGCTTATTGTATATATTCTATAGGCTAAGTAAGCAGCAGGAAGATTTGGTCGATGCATCTGTTCCCTTGCTGCGGTTGGGGTAGGGAGGGAAGAAGCTGTCAGCTGCAGGACCCGGGGAAGCTCACTGCACCATCACAGTGACGTCCCCGGGGGCTGCGAGGTTATTGTCTGCTTTGCTGTTTGAAGTGTCCTTTAGCCAGATGAGAAGCCAGCAGAGCTACGTTGCTGGCCATTGGACCTGTCTTGTAGCCAATATTTGTAAACCAATAGCCAATGCAATAAATCAGTAGCCAAGTGCTTGCAAAATGCTGTTGTGTCTAAGTAGTTTGGTGGGGTTTTTTCATCCAGTTGTGTGTGTGTATGCATGTAGTTACAGTTCTGGAGGCTAAAACTCAGGCACTTACCTGTCTGTTGAGTATAAGAAGAACTGACCAGTTGTCTCCACGCAGCACAACCTTGGCCTCTACCAAGAGGGGAAAGGGCCTGCTTGCTCCTTGAGCTTGCTCGAGGTTGCATCCAACTGCAATGCAGCTGCCAGGAGGAAAGGGGGTGGGAAGGTGGAAGACAGGGGCCCTGTTGCCCTCTTCAGAGGTGATACATTAAAGACACTCAGCAGTCTGTATGTGTGTATTTATGAAATACCCCCTTGATTCTAGGACTACTTCGTTGGGGGTGGGAATTTGGACCTAGGGCAAGCCGGGGTCTCACCAGAGCAAGAGTGTTCATGTCAAGCAAGAATCTGGCCCTTCAAAAATGGCAAGAAACATTGTCCCATTCTCAGGGAAAACTTAAACACTTCCACTTCACACACAAACCAGCAGCTGTTTGCGCAAAGGTTCTTATTCATACAAGGACCCTGCCCTTGGTCTCCCTTGCATCTCTGTCAGCAGTTCCTCCATCTCCCTGTGGTTGGAATGCATCCTTGGGCAGGAAAGCATTGCAGGAAAGCATCTTGCCCAGCAGGGAAAGCTCCAGCATGGGCTGGCTTGAGGACCACTGCAAAGCAGAGAGGACAGCTTCTACCCCCTTGTCCTTCTGTGCCCCCCATTCCACAGCCAGCTGGAAATGTAAGAAAAGGAAAAGATGTGGAAGCTCTTTCCCATTTCCTCCCTCTCCTCAGCACATGGTAGGCTGTGCTACCCCCCTGCTGACATTATTGCCCCACACGGTCGAAGGCCGTGGCACAGCCCAGGACGTGCCTGCTGGGCACAGTGACACCTGTGGGTGAAGCAGACACGCAGGGAGCATTACGAGCATGAGCCCCACCATTGCACGCTTCTTTCTCT
The DNA here is from genome assembly GCF_964199755.1 of Larus michahellis. Classification (NCBI taxonomy): domain Eukaryota; kingdom Metazoa; phylum Chordata; class Aves; order Charadriiformes; family Laridae; genus Larus; species Larus michahellis. Next base: position 52,111,251 of record NC_133901.1, on the reverse strand, counting down.
GAGAGAAAATGGCGATACCGCAGCTGCAAAATGTGCTGACCTCAGCAGCGGGTCGGGGCCGGAGGGGTCCCCCCTCCCCAGCGCAAGGAGCCCTGAGCTGTAAAGGCACTGCAGCCATTGTGCGGCAGGATTGGATGCTTCCATGTATTCATTTCGGTTTAATGAAGGCGCATTCCTCAGAGGAGAAATATTTACATTCAGCTTCCCAGGTGGTCACCTTCGCCCAGATGACACACAAACAGGCAGCCCCCCGCTCCCTTTTCCAATCCAGACCTCTTTAGAGGGCTCGGGGAGGAGGGGAGCAAGGGGAGGGGGGCTGATGGGGGAGCAGAATAGAGAAGGGAACAAAATGCTAATAAATCAGCCAGCCAGCCCTTTTCCCCTCCCCTCTGTGGAGTCAATGGAAAGTGTCATTTCACATGCTAATCCCCCTCCGCTCTCTTCACAACACCTTTTCCGAAAAGTGTTTGGGAAAAGTCCTTGTGGCCCGTTTACAGCTCCCTGCCGCTTCGGATTCCTTCTTGTCTAAGGCCGCGGCCCCCGTGTGGGTCTCTCCCTCCAGCAGGGCTCCTTACAAAAAACATCTCAACAAAGACTTTGGAGTTCATCAGCCTCCCACTGAAATTCACAGCTGCTGAACAAACTAATCCCCTCTCTTGGCCTTTCTTCCTTTCAATGGGTTCTTGGCTTCAAAGACACTTTGGGAAAGGACTTTGTGGGGACTCACACTGCTCCCTCAATAGAAGTTAGTGCAAGCATTATCTTCAGAGCAAGTGGCTTTACAAACAAATACTGCCTAACAATCTCTGCCCCTCCAGCTCCCCCAAACACACACAAGCCTAGCCTGCAGACATGATGTTATCTGCAACAGGATTAGAGCTCTGTTCTCTGTGCCCAGGGATCCTTTCCTACCGCCCCCCCCCCCCCAATTCTTTGTCAACCCAAAGGCCTTCTCACCCAACAGAAAAGGCTTTCTCTGTGAGCAGGGCAGGGATGCAGTGGTAGCATGTGCCCACATGGGAGGGGGCAACGCCAAGAAGCTGCTGCCCATAGACCAGAAACTGTTACTAGCCAGCAGAGATAGTGCTATTAATGAAGGAGTGCTTTCCTGCTGGGCTTGCGAGGACACATACCACCCCAGGGCCACAGAGACTGGGCTTCTACCACAAGCCTCTCAAAGACCCTCGAGTACGTCACCTCACTTCCCCCTGCCCGATTTTCCTAGCAAGAGTTTTAGGGATGGCACTCGCTGGGGTAAACCTGAAGCAAAACTGGGCAACTATGGGACAAAGAGGCAAGCAAGGAAGGACTTGCCGCGAAGACAGGATAAATAGCCAGTCTCTGCATGAGTCCAGGGGTAGAGAGAGCAGCGTGTGCTGGAGGGAACTAAAGTCTAATGCATTGGAGAAATACATGGAAAATCCATACTTATTTTTCAGTGGTACAAGTGGCCTGAGGTAAAGAAAGAGAGTGGCTGGACTCCACAGGGTACTATAACTGGGTCCAGAGAGGCAGAATCTAAGAAATATGAGGTTAAATGATCTCAGAAAGCTAGGACTTTCCTGATATACTTGTTAAGCAAATGTATGCCTCCAGGGCTACCTGCTCACTTGTACAACATCAGAAGGCATCATAACACAAGTGCTGCCTTTGAAAATCAGCTTGCATCTCCCTGATGGGGGACAGCTGGGAGGCCAGACTTGTTGCTAACTGCTCCTAGACTGGGCTGCAAAAGCTGTGCAAGACTCCCTTATGCTTGGTGTTTGTCTCTCCCAGAAGCAGAACTAACAAAGGCTGGTTTTCTCTGAATGCATGTGCTGTGTCCATAACACCCCAAAACTCTAATAAACCCTGGTCCCTTCCCAGCAACAGCCCTTCAAATCTTCCCCATCCAACAATCTTTGTCAACCTTAACTTCCTCCCAAGTCCTCCAACCACAAGCCAGGTAATATAGTCCTGCACATTTCAGTTTCAGGTGTGCTGACTGGCTGGCCTGTACATATATGCTAGTTATCCAGCTGACAGGAAAAAGAAAGCAAAAATTTTTGAGATTACATCAGCCTTTTTGCAGGAGCTAATTTGATTCCTGACTTTATCTCAGTACCGATGTTTCACTTCACCCTTCTTACCTCCTTAAAAGCTTAAATTAAATCAGCCAACCCATTCAGAAGTTATTAACCAATGGTAAGAACTGACAATTCAATGGTATAAATCTGATTTCCACACAGGTCAGATCCTCATCCTAGTTTAAGTGGCTTGGCATGGCTTCAGCGGTGTAACGTTGATTTCCAATGGCAGAGGATCTCATCAAGGGTGCTCTGTTTACTTACTGGCATACTTCCAACTCCTGAAGTCTGGTGTAAAAATCACCAACACTGCTGTGATTCCCCAAGAGAACCTCAGCCATCCTGGTGACCTTCTTGTGTCTGATGCAGATGAACAGTCACAACTGAGGCAGGTGATCTGGAGAAAATCAGTTCTCTCACCCTGCAGCCTTATGGAGTGGGTCTCACCACACCAGGATGGTTGCTGCCCACATCAGCAGAGCTCAGAATCTGGTTTGCCCCACAGAGTTCTCAATTGCCCCCCTCACCAAAGCTGAGAACTCAGCTCTCAGTGGGTCGCCCTGCAGACTGAGGGAAGTCCCATGTAGCCTGAGGTGACAAGCCTATGAAAAAAACCCACGCTAGCAGTATCACAAAACACAGCTTTTATTTCACTGTTCTGTAATCTCTCAGTGCATCAAACCGCAGCAATAGAAACAACACAGCAGCAACAAGGAGGCACTTTGACCTGGAAAGGAGAGAATGAGATGTGTCCTCTCCCTCGCTTCTCTGATTTTTCTCCCTCCTAAGTCTCCTGGCAGAGCAGGCTGATTTGCGTAAGTCACTGAACCACAGCCCCACAATGGCATTACCACTCAAGCAGCAAGCAGAGGAAGCATGGGCTGGCTGTAGCCAAATGTCAGGAAGAAGCCTTGCTCCCAGCTAGGGCCCAACGATTACGCTCCCTGGTTAGCATGAAAGAGGGTGAGAGAAAGGAAGGCAAGGAGGGAGGAAGAAAGGGAAAGATACACACACACATACACGGAGATGTGCCCTAAAATCTTATCTGCCTTCCCAGCCAGACTTCTTCTGCAGGACAGATATGTTTCATTCATCTATTTTACCCCAGAGGAAACGCCACAGTGATGAAAAGACTCAGCACAGCCACATCCTTAACAGCATCACCTCCTGCGGCATATTTCTGCCACCATAGTGCCAAGGGGCCTTTGAGAACTACCTTTGTATCTATCTGCTACTGTAGGCAAAATGAATGCACCACACTTGGAGCAGTGAGCTGTCTCCCCGTGCTCAAGTCTGGGCTGGTCAGAGTAGCTCGAGGGGATTCTTTATGGGACCTGAACAATCCCTGATGCTCTTAAAGCCCCTAGACTGTTTGAAAAGCCTAATGTGGGAAGCCTTTAGATAACACCAGTGGGCAAAAGGCCAGCTGTGCTAACATAAAGGAAGTGAAAAAGGCCAGGAGCCAGAGAGGGCAGCTTTCAGCCCAAACCCAGGATGTGACTAGCTCTGGGGAGGAGTGCATAGAGCAGTCCAACCTGCTAGCATTCCTGAATGGGAGAGTCCCAGGAGAGAGAAGGGAGATCCAGCCCTGGGCCTGAAACATAAAGGGCTCAAGCCTGCAGCTTATGGGGGAAAAGATATAAGAGAGGGGAGATAGAAGGTAAACAGGAGACTCAACTATGAAAAGAGAGGGATGGGTGAAGAAGAGAGAGAACCACAGCTAGCCCAGAGCGAGCTGGCAGTTAGCCCTAATTGTAGCAGGACATGGGTGCAGAGGGGTGAGAGGGTGAGTCAAGGATAAGAATGAAGAAAAAGGAGGAACCAGAGGAGAGATCCTCACTGCAGCCCAACAGAGCAGGGACACCCCAGCTTAAGTCCCAAAGGAGCCCAGCTATCACTCAGGCAGTTTAAACTGCAGCAGGGAATAGAGCCTGAGGCTCTTCTGTCTGGTGGCACTGCAGGTGCCAGCCCTGTTTGTCTCCTAAAAAAAAGAACAAACAAGCAACGTCACCCTAGGCAGGAAGGAGTTTCCCCTTTGTGCCAGGGAAACAGGGAAGAGGGAGGATCTCTGTGTAACCTGGACAGCCTGAAATTGAGATCCCTGGGCTGGGAAGCAGCCTCAGACTAGTGAAAAAGAAGAGAGAGAAAGAACAGTCTCCAGGAGTCCCAGGCCCCAGTTGGTTTCTGGAGAGTGGATGGGGCCAGCCATGCTGTCCCAGCACAGTTCCAGGCACTGGCACAGACTCACTTCTCCAGAGTACGAAGGAGAGTCCACAACCTGCAGCACAACAACAGGTGAGGGAGTCTACCAGTTCTCATTGTGCACTGTTCCAGCTGCTCCACACTTTACACATTCAGCTTGCCGGCAATGGTCATGAGGACTTTCAAGATGGGCATGAAACCAGACACCTCACTGAAACTGCTGCTGCTCACCACTTGGGTGTGAACCAGGAGACCCTGTTGGTAGTTTCTAGCCTCAATGCAGCGGGCAATTTCATGGAGACCCATGAGGATGGTTGGAGAGAGCTGTGGGGAGGGAGCAGAAATGAGTCAGCATGCTCAGCACTGTAACACAGGCCTCCCTCCCTCCACACCCTTCCTTCCCGTTCTCTACTTCATCCTCACCCAACAGCACCTACACAGTCAAGCACTGGCCGGAAGGACAGCCTGCTTTGTCCTTAGGTTTCCCAGGCCACAACAAACATTAATCTAATACCCAGTCTGGGTTACAGTGAATGCAGATCCTAAGTAATGACGTTTCAGCATTAATTTAATATCTGATGTATTTGAGGAGGTCAAAGGTCCATCTAGCACAGAATCCTGTCTCTGTTCAGGCTAATACGGACACTGAGGACAAGGGTGTATATTAAAAGGATTCTTCCCTTGATAGCTATCCTTCCAGCAATTGGCATCAACAGTTTCAGAATTTCCTAAGGCCAGAGGTTACACTAGGTTCACACTTAACAACTACTCTCTATTGTCCATTCCAGTCTGGAACCTGTCTATATGCCAGTATACTTCCTGGGGGCAAAATGACCCCCCAGATACCTCCCCAGCTTCTCCTTACACTATGTCTGGGCCAAACTCAAGGAAGACGAGATAAGGCTGGCTGGATTCAAGGTGGGTTATAAGGTCTGGCAATCCCCTAGCTTTCTCAAGCGGATATGTGTTGGTAACACTGGAACAGACACCAAGGCCCACAACCCAGTGCAAAGGTGGGATCAGGAACCTGGACAGACCACAGGGAATGGTGGCATCTACTTACCGCCTGCTCACGGAGCTTCTCATACAAACACTCCAGCCGCTGCAATGCATCCTCCAGCTTCCTTCGGGTTTTCTGAAGTGAAACAGGTATCACTAGCTCTGCCAGAGCTTCAAAGCCACCTCTCCCAGAACCATGTTGTTCTCACTTAGTCCCTCCCCTCCACTGTTCTCCCCGCAGCACCTTACAATTCAGTTGCATCTCAGCCTCTGCCAGCCAGGGACTGTGCTACAAGCCAGCCATGCCCTCACTGTGCAATATACATGCACGCCTTCTCTCCCAAGACAGGAAGCTGGATTTGCCCCTTTTCCCATCTCCCAGCCTAAGAGTTCCTCCCTTCTGCCAGTGCTTGCAGACCACAGGACAGAGTGCTGCTTCCAGAGCTTGAGAAACATCCACTAGTTGACCCATGGGGCATTCAGACAGCCCCACCCCACCTGACCTAAGCAACAGCTTCTTCCTGGTCTCCTTGAGGAAAAGAGGGAATATCCTTCCCACCCTAGGTAACCACCAAGGAAAGGGCCTGAGTACCGAAGCTCTGGTGGGACTGACCCCATTAAGCCTACCTCAGTTAATCCACTCATGGGTAAATTATACTGTGGCTAGAAATGCCTGGCTCTGGGCAATGCTGGGACAGGCCTGGCAGCCTTAGGAGCTTGGGTGCATTGCATTGCTGTACCAAACCAGCTAGTCAACCTCCACGTAAGCTGAGCGATTAAGCTCAAACCAACAGGCCCTTCTGTCCCTAGAAGGAACCTTTAGGTTATCTCCCAGAAATTGCTGTGCTGTACTGCACTCTCAGAAAGCACAGAGCGAACACGCTGAAACTGCTGCTACACACAAATTGTCTGACTCTGGGACAGCAGTTTGGGCTCGGTGCTCATCCCAACACCCCTAAGCAGAGGTATTCCAGAAGGCTTCATGGTGCCCCCAAGCTCCAGGAAGACTTAGCAACGTAACGTGATGCTGAAAACGCCGTTTTTCTGCTTCGAGACAGTCTGGCCTGATACATTCATGCAAAGCGGCATGTATGCCAACAGCCTTCCAGGAACCAGGGTGGAGGAGTTACAGTGACTCGGACACAAAGATTGTCTGGCTTTCTCTTCCACACAGGGTATCTCAGCCTTTCCCTCTGAGCTCTGAGGATAGCTGGTAATACCAGCTCAGCACGAACTATCTACAGATCAAGCTGGTGAAAAAGGAAGCTGAATTAGTTGGGTCATTTTTTCTACTTTTCTCAGAGCAAAAAGCCAGGAGGACAGAACCATTGGTCCAGAGAGGGAATGAGAAGCAGTGGATAAATGCTAGAGAATGCATCTCAGTTCCCAAGAGATGGACAAACATACAGCCTAAGGGAAGGAGGAAAGATGAAGATTAACTGGGTTCTTGGGACAAGACTCTTCCTCTCTTTTCCCAACCAAAAGAAGGAAGCACCAGTCAAACATCTATGAGGGCAAAAAAGCCAAAGATCAGAGAAGGGAGGACTTACTGGATCAGTGGCAACAGCAGAGCAGCGTTGCACCAACCCTTCAAATGTGGTCTTCAGAGCCTGGTGCTCAGGTGGCACCTCCTTCCTCTCAACCCTCTCCACAGGTAGCTGGTGATACTGACAGAGAGAGAAAAAGCTGAATGACTGCAACAAGAGCATGAAAGGCTGGAGCAGGTTGATTCCTCTCCTGCAACTATGAACAGAAAGAATTTCACCCCTTCACAAACCCAGAGAATACCTGGAAGCACAGAGTTAGATTATCATCTTCACACTGTGATATAGCTTCAGGCCTCTGTGGATTCCCAACTCTCAGCAGGCTGACAGCCTGCCTGGCCTCCCTCCCTCTCTCCCGTCCATACCCAGGTGTCATTTTCCACCCCGGCAATTCCTCTAACACTCAGGCAGAGAGTGTTAAGGGCTAGGGAGCAACATAAGCCCTGCAGCTGCCAATTAATAAGAATCTCAGAAGTTTAGTTGTTTTTCTACTTGACAAAGAGCTGGTGGCTGTGGAATGCCCCGCTTTCTCTGGGTACCTGCAGGCTGCCTTCCTTGGGTGCTCCTGGGGGCGACTGGCCAGATTCTTGCAACCTGGACAGCTGAGGATGGATCCCCTGGGGCTCAGCAGGCAGGCTCATTACTGGAGCTGTGATAGGGGCTGGAGGAGTAAATTTGTCAGGCAGCTGTCAGCAAGAAGAAAGAAAAAAAAAATAATCAAGAAAACCAAGTCCAAGGAAAGAGAGTTGGTTACATTCCGCACAGTCAAATTCAACTTCCTTTCTAACTTGCAAAGTGCCCAGTTCTCAAGATGATGTGTAACACACCCCTGTTCTTTCAGCCCCCTTACTCGGAGCATGGGGCCCTTCCTCTTGCATCCTAGATGAACAGTCAAAGAGACAGCAAGAAAACTCCTCTGAAATTGTTCAATCAAACAGATCCGTTGCCCCTGAAAGCACTGGTCCTCAGAAAGCCGCCTTGGCTCTGCGACGGCACGAGTCCTGAATGTAGAGATTAGCAGCAGTAAAGTGTCCAACAGAGCAAGTGCTGGGGAAAATCCCACGACATGGGGGGAGAATCCTCTTGCAAACACTTCATCGTGCCCCTGCTAAGCCAGAGAGTCAGGACAGATTCACTCCGACGGGGCTAGATCAAAAGGAGATGGCTTTAACAAGAGGCTAATCCTGTTGTAGTGAGCACAGCCTGAAGCAGGTTCCCAGCTATGCTGCCAGAAAAAGGGCGAGAAGTCTGTTCCAAGCTAAAGAAGAGGAGTGGGGGGTGGGAATGGTGCCAAACAAGCCTCTTGTCTCACCTGCCAGAAGGCAGCAGTGATAGAAATGGGGTACTGAGAGCATTTGTTGCATAAAAGCTCAGCTCACAGGTCCTCCTATGCAATCACTACAAGGGCGAGAGCAGCAGGGCCAACATGGCAGGCAGCTCACAGCTACACCTGTCCCAACTTCTTTCAGCAGAAGTGTCCTATCAGTTGGTATCAGCATCTGAGGCAAATCGCTGCGGGTCTCACTATGCTGAGGGGAAATGCTGCCCCCAGCTGTCAGGTGTGAAGTGAGCGTGATCCCCCCCAGCCACTGTCAGAAAAAGTGTGTGGGCAAGGGGATAAGATTAAATCCCTATTTCTAGCAACAAGTGACTGTAGTCGGCCTGGGAAGTACTGACAGAGGATGCAGTATCACAGACGATAACCATGTTACAAAACAGTCACCGTGGAGAATGGCATGTGAGTTTGGATGGCAAAGGGCCAAGAGGATTTAGACTCCGGTCCTAGCTACACAGGTAATGCAGAAGTAGACTGACCAACATGGAATGAGACCTGCTGAGTGTGACAGGGAGCGTTTATAAGAATGTATCTGTTGCACAGAGCTCCCTGGCTAAAAGACAACCAACGCATACTGCAACTGAAAGCTTACCTTTTTCTTTTGAGGGCCTCTTACAGCAGAGGGATCAGTCCAAGATTCCTGAGCTGCCAGGAAAGAGAACAAGACACAAATGTCAGACTTTCAGAAGGTGGCAACAGCAACAATTCATGGTTGCTTGCGTGGTTTGGAACTTCCCTCAGCAAAAGGGCCCATGTCTCCAATTCCCCCATCATTGCACCTTCAGACCATTTCAACCAAGGAATTTCAGGCCCAGCTCACAGGCCCAAGAACTGCTCTTGCTTCCCTTTTTCTTTCTTAATGACATTGTTAACATCCAAGTATGCGCACAGGCTTCATGAGGTGATGTCTGATCAGATGGAACCGGCACACACCCACTCCCACACAGAAAGCTTTTTCACAACTACCTGAAGCTTTCTGCATTCTGCAGAGGCTGCAGAAGTCAGCCTCAGCGTCAGGCGTGAACCTTGGTCGGGACCTGCATGCGTGTGCACAGCAGGGTTCAGGGAGCTCCTGGGGTTCCCCAAATGGAGAACCTAGTGCTGTGGTACCACAGCGAGGGCTCTGTTACCGGTGAGAGAGGGCTTCTTGCCAACACTCGCAGGAGTGCCTCATGGTAGCAGTCCACAGCAATGCAGGTTGCTGTGACAAAAGGGGGGAAAGTTGGGCGTTCGTTGAAATTTTCCCCTTTCACAATAATCTTCAGAACCAAAGCTTAGTAAAATCTGCTGGCTTCCCACTAGAAGGAAATAGACTTAACCATTAAATGCCTTGGGAGCAGAGGGGTGTCTCAGTAGACACTTCTGTGGTACCTAGCTTCTAACCTCACTCCAGGTAATTAAAAATCCATCAGACAATATGACATCAAAAGACTTGTGACCACACTTCTTTCTGTGAAGGTCAAATTCCAACTACCTTTTCTGCTGCTGTCCTGTAAGGGTACCTGCATCTTTAGACTGTGCTTCGTCACCCCAGTTCTAATAACCTCAAGCCCGTGAGACAGGAATAATCTGTGAGAAAGTGACATAATTCTAAGGGGCAATATCAAAATTGCTGGAGCTCAGTGACACACTTAATGAGCCACTGATCCTGAACTGAGCTTTAAAAATCACAGGGGAAAGATGCAAAAGGTGCTTCATTACTTTAATTACCTTTATTATTAAAATTCTGGCAGCCTCTTTTTGCCCTCCCTTTTCCCATGATTTCAAGACTCACTCTCTGATGAGTTTGGATCAGTAGTTTAATTAAGTTGGCACTTATTTCTAGCTTGGGGATTCTGTGCCCTAGAACTCTGCTGGCCCCCACCGAGCCTGTGGCCTAGCAGTCCCTGGCACTATTCCAACCCAGTAGCACTTTGAATCCTCACAGGAAACAGCTATTTAAATTATAGTCTGCAAGCCAGGCACTTAATCATCAGACATGAGACAAGAGGACCCTGCTGCATTTTGCTGGGATGAAACTGACTGTCTTGCCTGTGCTATTTGTGAATTTCTCATCAACCCTGAAAGGAGTGCCCCATGGCAGCAGTCTCCAGCAATGCCCGTCCCAGAAAAAACGAGACCATCACAGGCTGGAGTCAGGGATTATCCCAGCCAGAAAGGAGATCAGCCAATAGGTTGCTGTCCTTCACCCTGTCCCTGACACTCCCCAGGAGCGTGGGATTTCTACAAGCAGAGATCTCTCTTCACTGCGCTAGCAAAAATGTGTTCATGGGCTGCTCAGATTATGTTCAGGAATTTCCAAAGCAAGCAAGTTTGGCCAGTCAGACTGAGTGATCTTACAGTCCCCTTCCAGGCTAAAGAAAAGTACCCATCAAAACCAGAACAATAATGCCAGGCAAGAAAGCATTCCTAAGGAAGCCAGTTTGCACTGCTGATCTGGGAATGCCATATGCTGCTATTAAAACTGGGGGTAAATGCGGCCAGGAGACGGGAACTTCCCAGCAGTGAATTCCCATAGGGCATCTTCAGCCTGAGGAAGGGCTTGAAATCTTTGCTATGGAATCATCTTTCCTTTAACAGGGAAACATCAGGGTCTTTTGTTTCTCTGCTGAAGGGACGACTCCTTTTCACTCCACACAACAAAGTTTGCTTGGTGGTATAAGTGGATACCGAGTACCCAGATTTCCTAAACAAAGCTGAGACTCCCTAGATAATCTTTCGTGCCTGGCAGATGGTCTCTGGTGCAAGCAGCAGTCACTGTGCAGAGAGCCCACTAAGACATTGAGCCTTACCCCACTGACAACGTAGACTGGAAGATACCTACTCTCCATCATCAGTGAATTCCAAGCAGAGAAATCAGTACGAAGCATCAATCAGAAAATCTCTACAGTCCAAATCCTCCCCAGCAGATGGACTGAGATTCAAAGCTAAACCTTGCCCTCTAACTGAAGCCAAAAGGGCTTTCCAGCCCCTAGAGTCTGCTTGGGAAGCTCTACTCCACCACTGCTCATGCTGGGACCCACCTCTTCCAAACCACCTGGGGAAAGCAAAAGCACAAGTAAAGCTGTGCAAAAAGCTGGGAGTGTACAAGGGAGAAAACGAGATGAATTACAACCACTGGCCTGTTCCTTGCCTAGAGAACGAAGAAAGGAAAAGGCGCTGCTTCCCTGTCCTGTTGGCCCAGCAACTGCCTGAAGGGACGCAGAGACTGAGAATGCTTTAATTCCTCCAGGACTGGAGGAGAGTAGAGAAGGAAGAAGCTGGAACCTCTGCTTTCTGTACCCAAACTCATCAGTAAGAGTGCAATGCTTTCACTTCACTTCCAATATCCCCAGCTGTCAGGACAACTATGTCCACTACCCCAGCTGCATAGCTCCCCAGGCATGCAAGGAACAACAACAAATAGCAATGAGCATGCACGCATGCACACACAGTAAAGCGTGCACACACACCCCACATTTCACTGGAAGCAGCAACATTGCCTCCCCCACAGGCCTGGAGGCTTCTCTGGGTACTACCTGCATGATCCATGTGGGGATCTAGCCAAGGGAAGAAACCTGAAAAATCAAGGCAGGGTGGGAAAGTCATTGTCACCAACAGCTTTTACTCAGTGAGTAATGTCTCTGGACTACTATCCCTGTTAGCTTTTCAGAAGGAATTTGTCCAGCCTTAGCTTAGAGCCTTTGCGTGTAGTCCCCACAGGCTTCACACAGTGGGATTTGCTATCCTTGGTTAAACACTGCTCAGCAAATGATGCCAGGTGGAGGCAAACCTCAAAGCCTCAGTTCCTTCACTCTCAGAATACATGTGGCTTGGAGAAGCATCTGCTCAAAAAAATCTAAGGACTGTCAGCCTTGTTGTTAGGGATCTCCACAGCCTGGCTAAACCTGTCCCCTGAAACAGCAAACAAAAAATTAACAAGCACCAGATGTGATGATGTTGTGGGAAATAGAAAGAGGGAATGCCCATCCACTAGGAACTAGGTCCAACAACACTTTCTTCATTGTGCTAGCAAGGACTTTGTAATACTTGCAGGCTGGGCTGGATTCAAACTACAGAGTTTCCCTCCCCCAGTGGGGAAAGGCTCCAGGTCTACAGCATTGCACAGGGGAATCCAGAAGTGATTCCCTGGCAAGCACTTTCTGGGAAGAAGAAAAAAGGGGGAGAACTAGAGCACAGCAGACAGAGGAATTTTATCCTGAAGCTAAGCAAGTATCCCATGGACAGAGAAGCAGGACCCTGCTCTCCCAGCATTTCAAATCCACTTCTTGTGTAAGTTACAATAAGCAGGGGCAAGATCAGCAAGCCTTCCACCAGGCATTCTCCCTGGGAACCACTACCCTTTCAGGCAGAGCAGATGCCTCTGGAGTGGTTGACTTCTCAGGGTGCACTGGGGACCTGAAGAGACAGCATCTTGTAACCACACCTGGGGGACAGAGCAGCTGAACAGGCTGAATGAAATTGTCGTCATTGCTGTGTTTCACCACCACAGCAAGACTCAGCACAATGTGCCTGTAAGGTTAGCCTCAGCGCTACATCCAGCCTTTATGGTGACAGACCAGACCTCAGAAGGTCCGTGTCCATCACGGACTGCAAACCCCACCCAGGAGTGTCCTGGACATAAAAGTCACACAAGCATGACTTACCTGTGGGAGGAGGAGGAATGCTCGCTGCTGGCAGGGGCTTAGTAGATGGAGCTCCAGGACCTCCCTGAGGGTAACCCATGTTCATGGGAGAGTTGAAAGGTGCTGATGAGAAACCTAGAGGAGACTGGCTTGCCACAGGGAGAGGACAAGCTGCAGGAAGCTGAGATGATGGGACTGAGGCTGGAGTGAAGAGGGCAGGTCCGGGTGGTGGAACACCAGGAGATGTCATGGGCATGGACTGTCCTGGCAGAGAAGGCTGGCTGGGGAAGGGAGCAGGACCAACAGGTCTGACTCCTGCTGGTCCAAATGGCTGAGACTGTGACGCAGCTACAAATGAGAAAGAGGGTGTATCAGCATCACTTGTTTCATGTGCAAACTACTCCCGATGCCCTCCTTCATGCTAGTAAGTCTGCCGTTCTCCAAGTCATACCCTACAATATCCGTGCCAGGTGTATCCTCCATAACCCAGGCTACATCAGTCAAACTCTGCTGCAAAGTTAGCTATGGCTTCTCTACCCCTATATATCCTTAGTATCAGTGGACGTGCAGCAACAGTTGCTAGAACTAGAGGTGTCAGAAGCACTGAGAAGGCTCTCAGACAGCTGACTTGTTCTTTGCAAGTACAATAGGCCCATGAGGAAGAAAGTAGAGCAGCCATCCACACTGAAGGCTTTAGTGTAAGAAAACCTGGAGAACAGACACAACTACCAGACAATGCTTACCTGGCCCTGAAACTGTTGCTGGAACCAAGCCCAGGTTGTACTGTGGGTAGGGAGGCCCTCTGGAATAGACACTTGTTTGTGGACCCGTGCTGGCCTGGGGAGGGGTAACATGGTGAGGTGTCACAGACATCGCTGGCACTGGCTGAGGCATGAAGAGGGAAGGCACTGAAGGCTGAGAAGGTGCTGAAGGGGCAAATGATGACTGATAGTTGTGCTGCAATTAAAAAACAAAGAACTTGCAAATGGTGGACAGAGTCATGTGCACACACATATAATCAGATCCTCTTTCTATCCCTGTCACTTCTCAGGCAAGAGAAGATGCTGCTGCTGTCAGTGCCCTGGATGGATTGGATCTAAGGTCTTTCCCACCACATAACTTGTTCAACAAGCTGGGAACCACACTCTTCAGAGTATTCTCCAGCTCTCACAAGGATTAGTCCTCAGGAGCCAGTGACTTCCTGGAACCACAACCAGAGGAATTAATGAAGGAACAATAATGAAGTAGTAGAGGCTGGAAGCAAAACTTCCTGAACAGTTTTCTTGTGCAAGAACTGAGATTAAGCCATACTACACTAATTTTACTGAGACATGAGTGTGAGATGGGCCCATCAGAGTGAACCACAGCCCCCTTTTCCCCTCAGTACGTGAGATCTCAGTGGATCACCATACTTTTAACAATCTCATCCAGGGCTCTGTGAAAAGATGCTTGCCAGCATATTTTTGGATTATCAAAGAGCTTGTGTTTGCTCCAGTGAAGGACATCACTGATGATGTTTGCTTAATGCCCGCAATCTGTGCCATCTTATATTACTTCATATGCCTTCCACAACCCAGTAGCCTTTCTCCCTCTCCCCAAGTCATGAACACCTGAGTTTAAGGCCTACCTTCTCTGGATGTCTGGGACCTGTTTTGTGGGCTGCTCCTTCAGGGGTAGAACCACCCTTGGCCACTGGAGATGTGTGTTTAATGACACTTACATTGACGCGAGTGTAGGGAAAAGGGGGTGGCTGCTGATCACCCACATTCTCTCCTTGAGCATGGAAAAGCCGGTCTCGGAGCTGTTCGATCAGGAGCTAAAACAAACGATGTTTTAGGATAAGTGCCTTGAGAGCCTCAGATGGAAGGTGCTGAGGAGGCATTCAAAGCAGACCCTGACCCAAAGCACTGCGCATCAACCTGCAAAACTAATCATTTCCCCAGAATCTCCAGGAAGAAACAAACCAACTGTAAGTGACAATCTGGGACATCACCTGCCATATTCCCAGGCAGATGAAGTCTCACCAATCCTTCCCACAACCTTTAGGCTTTTCCCTCCCCAACCCCTAACCACGCTTGGGCACTAGACAGATTTGTTTCAAACTACAAGGTGACCTCCCCATTCCCTCGCTCTACCAGCTAGTTTCAAGGATAGATGCAGCTTCCCTGGAAAGCTGCTTCCCAGAATTTTTCTCCAGGAACCATTTTACAGTTCTATAGCTCCCTTCCTTTTCCCTGAATTAAAGGCAATACAAAGAAAAATCAAATTAAGACAAAAGCCGTGTCCTACAAAAAAAACCCCAACACACCTTTATTCTCAAGTTACCATAATTAAGGTAAAACCTTAAGTCCTGATGCATGTCAAAACCCAAACTCTCTCTCTACAAAGTATCATTTTTCCCCATATGCTACCTCTTTCCCACAACAACCTGTTTCTCACTCACCTCTTTAGAGCCGCTGGGTAGGTAATTCATTGCAGCTGCCAAGCACCCTTGCGATGCCAGGAGACTGGCATATTGGGTGATTCGTTCTGCCAAGACAGGGCCTGGTGCTGGTCCTGCTGTGCCTCGGAGCATCTCAATGGACCTGCTCAGCACCATCACCTTCTCTATGAGATCCTGAATAACCACGAGGAGGGAAGAAACAGACCTCAGAATCTCAATCACTTTACCGGTCCATCTCATGCCGAGACAACAGCAGATGGCTTTCCCCACTTTCAACTGACATCACGTCCAATGTGAACAGAAGTTACTCCGCTCTGCACCAGATACTACCACTGATTACCATTTCCTCAGGTGTGCTTCATGGAGAAAAACAGGAACCAAGAAGCAAACCCTGATGCTGCTACTTTTATGGTAATTGAACAAAGAAAATCAGAAGCCACAAGGACATTCCAATTAACTGTGATCTTTTTACTAGCAAGTTACTAACTCTAGGAGTTACAGGCTATCAGCTCAGAAGAGGAAGGATTAAAACCATACCAGAAGAAATTCACTAGGGAAAAACTACTACTGCTGACAAACAGATCAGAATGTTTTTAGTTATTCAAAGCTCCTTCAATTCCTAGAAATCAAAGTAATGCTTATAGCTGTAGAATGATATATGCGTCATTGACTAATAGCTGATATCTGGGAGGAGGCCAGTTTCAAACATAGCCAGGAATGATGAAGATGCCTTTTTGTTGCTGTTATTCCTGTTGTTCACTAGCAAGGTTGGAAAAACATGGAACTCTAGCAGAGGGCATTATCTGCAGATATCTGAGTGGAAGACTTGTCTAGTTCATTCTAGTGACTGGTGGACACAACAGGAGTTAGTGACTTAGTCGGGACTGGTTTAAGTGTAACAGGTAGGTAACAACACTGACTTAGAAGCCCTGATTCATCTGCAAGCTGTGACTTCCCATATGCGATCATTCTACTTGCAGTGGGAATAATACAGTCTAGATTTTATTTTATTTTGCCAGAGGATGTTCTGAAGGTACAGCCAGATAACTAGAGCATTACAGTTAGACATGATAAGCACAGCAGCAAATGTACTCCCAGGCAACTACCAGTAAGAAAACAGGTACAGTCTAAACTTCCCTGACTAAAAGGAAGCTCAGAGAGGACATCGGTATACAAAGACAGGCAGGAAGGCCATAACTCCTGTCCATGTCTGGACTTCTGTGCAATGTAATCAGTACTCTCTAAACACACAAACCCTTAGTGTTTAAGGGTGCAAGTCTCCTTTAGATGTAAGCCCGTAATTCAGGCTAGGAGATGACAGCTTGGTGACTACGAACAGGTCTCCACTGTCTGCTGGAAACCAGATACTCTGTTTGATGGGCTACTGCAAACAGATCGGGGCTACCAGACTGGCCTAAAGAGAAGTCAAACCAATATTAGCACCTGTACCTGCAGGGCAAGGGGTGACGAAGTCTCATGGTTTTTCACCCAGCATTCCACCAACCTCTCCACATTGCCTGATGAGATATAGCAGAGGCAGGCATCATTGGACAGGGCTGCATCTCCCTCTGACTCTAGGCGGGCACCCAGCACGTCTGGACAGGAAGAAATAAGCCAACATTTAACACACTCTCTTTTGAAGACCTCATTTACCCCAGTGCTCATCTATTAGCAATCCTACTCTGGCTTGGCATGAAAAGGTGTTGACAGCTTTGGATCTGCACCTAATTCTTGGATAACACAGAGAAACGGGCATCATTAAGGAATCCCAAAGCCAACTTGGTTGAAAAAAGAAGTAATTTTTTATATACCTGCCAATTTTTATGTGTCTGCCCAGACATATAAAAGAAAGAAAAAGCCTTAAAAGTTACAGATTAATTCAGTGAAAAAATCCAACCCTTTTTTTTCTCCAAAGAGGTGTGGGAATCTCCAGGCAACAGTAGTGTCCAGTACCAGGGACAGCTAGTAACTGGTAGTTGTCAATGTTTAGCAAATACTAGGAGATAAAGGTGAGCTGGAGCTACGACACTATCACCACTGCCACTGCCACTTTCTACCCTTACAATTTGGCCTGTAAAAGATGTCATGTTTTCTTGCATTTCAAGTTGTGTCATCTTACACGTATGAAGTGCTGGCATTTCTCCAACAGCACTTAGCTGTTCCCATCAGCCAGGAACCAGTTCCCAGCTAAGCAACATGAGTAACTTCATCAGATTCAGTCACTAGATTGTCCTCTGACTCTCAGAACAACCAGTTGCTGAGCATGTTGGACTATTAAAAGGACCAATGAAATTACTGAAGCCATCAAACATTTATTAGCCCCTGTTTCTAAGCTTAAAAGGGAGAGGAATGTGCTGGAATGGTAAAATTCTTTCAGATGGAGTAAAGCCACCAGACCTTTTACTGTCAAGGAAATCCCTTTCTCCCCCAAATAAAATAATAAATATCACCCTCTTAGCGTCTCAGTCTAGTGCCTATCCTGTTTTTTTCCACGCTATTGGTAGAGGTCACAGGAAATATCAGCATATATAACTTTACACTATGACTCTCAGCTACAGTGTCCTCCTACAGCTATCATTGTCCTAACTCAACAGACCACACTTATTTAATAAAGTTCCAGGTAGCTGTAATGAGTAAGGAGTGCTTTCCTTTCTCAACAGTATCCACTTCTTTCTGTAAGCAGTCCAGAGTCGCCCTCCTCTAAGGGAAATTGTATCAATCATAGAATCATAGAATAGTTTGGGTTGAAAGGGACCTTTAAAAGTCATCTAGTCCACCCCCCCTGCAATGAGCAGGAACATCTTCAACTAGATCAGGTTGCTCACAGTCCTGTCCAACCTGACCTTGAGTGTTTCCAGGGATGGGGCATCTACCACTTCTCTGTGCAAGTTGTTCCAGTGTTTCAGCACTCTCATTATAAAAAATTTCTTCCTTATATCTAGCCTAAATCTACCCTCAAATCATATGTATCAAAATGTAGTACACTGCATACCACAGAGCTGAGTATAGTCCTCATGCTTCGAGTATGTTAACAAGATGGCCAGTGCCTCCTTCCAGCTCTGTAGATCACAGGTGCAAACAATATCTTGCCAGTTCTGCTGCACAATGGAGGAAAGCAGCTGTAAGGAAAGCAGAAGGCCTGTCAGTCACTGAAGACAAAGATAAGCTCATTTCTTAAGCAAGTGCACCCAGAGGGATAGCTCACTTTTACGCGCATCTCCCCCTGTGCAGCAGCTACCTCACTGTACATTAAGGTCCCCCAATCCCAGCATCCCAACGTTAACAGTAATTGGAACCTGATGCCTCTAAAGAAAGTAAAAAAGCACAACAAAGCATTTAAAAGAATACAGAAACAGCCACGTTAGGCAAGACTAAAGATTGGTCTAATACCTATCCTGTTTCAAAGCAGCTAGTACCAATGATTGGGAATATAGCGTTAGGATATAGTGTAACTCTTGTTACACTTCCTCATTTGTCAATGAATAAGACAGGACCTTCCTAGCTGAGCTGTAAAGAGGCAGTATGCTTCAAAGGTTACAAGCATGGAGAGCTGAGGCAGAAGATTAAAAGAAAGATACAGAGAACACAAACATCCGAGATGGGCAACATGAAGTTGTCATAATTAGAAAATAGAGTAAACGTCTAACCAAGAGGAGATGCATAGATTCTGCTGACATTCTATTTCCTGCCAAAGTATTTCCACATATATTCAGACAAACATCTGCCAAGATATCGCACACCTTCCCCTGCTCAGTGGATACAAGAAAACTGCCACTTACCAGGGAGAGTTTTGTCTTACGCTTGGCAAAGTAGCGCTTCTGGGTCTCCTTTAGGAGGTTCTCCCCACCAGCTATAGCTAAGATGATGGCATCAGCAAAGCGCTCTGCCCGCATGCACAGCTCCACTGCACTCTCAAAATTCCCCAACAAAAGGGCTTGGCTGATGAGTCCATCTGTATCTACAGAGGTGAGAAGCAGAATCAACCCACAGGGACATCATCCAGATGCATTGATGATACTCATTTTAAAAATTAGGCAGTAAAAAACAATAATGCATGGAAGCCCAGTTAAAAGAAGATTTAGAAAGCCAAATCAGGTTTTGCACTTTAAAAAAAAAAAATAATCGACTAACTTGACATTAAGTCTTGCATCATCTCGAAGATTTGCCTATATTTTTAATGGGTCTCTTATCTGTAAAGAGTATTCCTTTACACAATGCTAAGAGATGCTGCGTGACACTGGGATAGGTCATGTCTTTTATAAGTATCCACCTGCCGGAGTGGACCACATTCATCCTGGTCTCTCTAATTTTCTGGTTTTCCCTCCTCTCTCCTTTTCCTAAGAGGGTAGAAACATGTTTCATGCAACATACCTTCTGTGACAGGAATCTCCATTGTGCTCATATTCTGTGGGATGAGGTTGTCGAAAAAGGCTGAAGAGGAGGAAACGGCAGCTACATCATCACTGGAATTTATCAAAAGCTGTGCAAAGAGTGCAAGAGGTTGGTTAATTAATTAATTGAACACACAGATCCTGCCCAAAACGGTTTAATGGACTACAGAGTGGGATGGGGCTGCTCTCCATTTCGCTGAGCATGCTCATATAAATCTGATTTCAACTTGGAAATCCATCATGCCTCCTGTCACTGCTCTATCAACCTGCACAGTTTCACCAGGGCAGCAACAACTGCAGTGCTGCTATTGACAAAGCTTAGGAGACTAACGGTGTAAGACATGCAATGCCAACAGTATTGGTGGCCAGCGTTTATCAACTCAACTGCCAGCCCTCGAGGAAGATGAAAAATTATGGATGGAATAGAGACAAGCCCAACAAGTCATATGTGTAATTAACAGGATCACAGCCATGCTTGAAATGCAGAACATAACTGCTATCCCTAGAACATCTCAGCAAGTGTTTAAGGTTTGTGAAGAAGATCAGTAATTTGAGCATAGCAGTTTTAGATACCTTAGAGGAGCAAAATTTACAGTGCATGGTGAACCAGGCCTTGGAAGGCATCCGAAGATGGACATCCCAGAATTATGTGAGAATACATTCCAAAGGATAGAGGTGAAAAGGAAAGAAATGCAAAAGAAATACCACAGCAGAAGTTTCACAGAGGAAATCCAGAACCGTAGCATGAAGTTAAGCTGGGGTGAGGCTAATTCTATCATTGAAGAAGTCAGCACTGGGGAAGCAAGCCTTCTTGCAGTGTTAACAGCCAGGAGTTCGTCTTCATCATTCGCTGATTTGTTTTAAAGCCAGAAGGAACCGCTATGATTGTTTAGTCTGACCCTATGAGGGTCTGACAGGCCTGTGAACTGCCCTCTGCGATGCCTGTGTTGAGCCCAGCAACTTGTGGTTTGAATGAAACCTTCCTGTTCATTCTGCCCTCCACTGCTCTCCCAGATTGGCAAGATGAACAGGACATACCTGATCTGTCTGTGCAGCATTTGTCTCATCTGCCTCGGGAAGGGGCTGTTTATCTGGGATCCCATTACTCAAACATGAGGCAATCTGGAAAAGTAACAGACATTCAGAGTGAGGCCCCTATCAAAGTTAAACACCTGGGCAGCAAAGCCACCAAGTGACTGGCAAGTCCCAGACACAATTCCCCCAGCTCTTTCACCTGTTTGAAAAGTTCCTGTCCCTATGGCTGGCTGGCTGCCTATCAGAGGTTATTTATCCTTTTCAGAGCATTATCCATGCTGCTGCAAGAGTTTCCTCTCCTGCAGCTCCATCAGTGCTATGCCAGACTGTCTTCATCTGTCACCTTCTTCCTGGCTGAGGAATCCCCTGAGATGCAGAGAGCTGGATGCTAGAATAAGCTCTCACAACTTCCCAGAGCACCAACAACTGGAAGCAAGATAACTGGGCTCAAGACCCATTTGGTTTGATCCAGTACAGCTACAGTTATACCCTTAAAAACGCACGCATTTGCTTTTTAATGGAGGATACTTGAAGTGCCTCTC
Organism: Larus michahellis; assembly: GCF_964199755.1. Lineage (NCBI taxonomy): Eukaryota > Metazoa > Chordata > Aves > Charadriiformes > Laridae > Larus > Larus michahellis. The sequence goes on along the minus strand of NC_133901.1, from coordinate 52,090,068 downwards.
AGCTGAAATTTCATAGTTTGGTCTTTTATGTGCTGTGAGATCACCCACTCATTTCCAGTAGGCACCCCACAACTCTCCTGCAGGAGCTTTCGTCCTGTAAAGGTTTCCCTCTATTGGAAAGACCCCTTACCTTTTTTTGCAAATCCTCTTTACTGTAGCCCAGCAGCTTGAGGAGTTTAGTCCTGGACTCCTGCTCCAGATTCACCTGAGTACCAAAGGATATTGAAAAAGACAAGAAAATATGTAAAATCCTAGACAACTACACATTGTCAATGCTTGGCTGCTTCTGGCAGCAACAAAGTTTAGAGCTCAGCTTATAGATAAGGAACTCAACTAAGACAAGTCCACCTAGTGACTACTGTGGGAAAATCTATGGAATTTAAGTTATGATAAAAGTCATGATAAAAGGGTGAAATTCAAGTTTGTCACATAGTTACAACTGAGGTACAAGTGCATATCAGGGCTATGACTGCGTGTGTACTTAGTGTACTTGGTCATTAGTCTCCTGGATGGTCTACGAATTGCCAAGCTAATCTCTCCATAGAGACAATGAACTGATTTGAGTCCAGATGAAACTGAGACAAGGTGGTTGCCTGAACTCCTTGCTGGCTTCACAAGAATTAGTTAACTAATTGTTACAGAAGCTCCCTGGGTAGGGATTTCAGAGAGTCACAGAGGTTCCCACAGGCTGCACGCAGCCTAATTGACAGGTGCTATTTGTACACTTTAATACATGATTAACATTCTGCAAGGAAGATCTGTCTGTCTCAGCAAGTCCCAGGCTGTTCTTACTACAGAACTGACCCAACTGTACATGGATAAGATACTTGTAACAGTCAATAGAAACTGTTCTGGCAGGTGCGGAAATGGTCATGCAAGACGGTGTTTTGTACAAAAGCCTGGTTTGTAGTTTAGGACAATCAATAGCAACAGATCTTGTACATGCTGGAGTGGTCTCACAGGACGATGGGCCAGCTGGATTATAAGAATTCACTAGAATGACAGTTTGACCTATCTCATCCAATGCAGCTGAAGACATTGTTGCAATGACCCTCGCAAGGAGACTACTGTCACCACCTACACAACACCTGGCCATCCTATTCAAGAGATACGGTTCCCCATGCAAACGCAATACTATGAACACGATCCCAGTATTTCACTCCCCAGACAGTCTGCCTATGAGTGTCTGTAAAACACTACCAAGGCTAAGCCCAGCCCCTCCTCATTACTAAACTCCTTCATATTACCAAATTGTGAATGAAACCATCTTCCTACATAGGGCTACAGTCAGTCCTCATGCCACCACTTTACTGAGGAATCTCATTGCGCATTTGGACTTTGCTTTGAGAAATAATAACAGTAGAGCTCCACAGGTAGCTTGGCAGTGGGTTGAGATGAGAAAATCCTATTCAGCACCTTGACAGGAAGCCCAAATGAGTCCACTGAAAAGACCATTCCTACTGAAAAATAAGGCAACCTCCAAGACCTCAACTGCAAAAACTTTTCTTTAAACGAATAACTAACTAGCCTGTTCAGTTCCATTTTCTTAAAGAACGGGAATATAAAGGGCTATAGAGGAGCATAATAAACACATTCCAACCCAGGACCATAAAAGAACCAACCTCTGTGTTTCACCACAGCCATCCTACCTTCAAGAAGTTCCAAAGATTCTCATCAAATGGCAACTTGGCTGTCTGGATCTTGCCCTGGCAGTAATCAAGGAGGTTCCCTGACTGCAAGGCCATCTGCAGTTCTCTGGATCGGAGCAGGAATTCAGTTTCAGTAGTGACTTGACTGATGAATACCTGGTGCGGGTAAGTCTGCTGCGTTTGCTGTCCAGGAGCTTTGGTAAGACCAAAGGAAATAAGTTTTCCTCCAAACTGAGAAAGACAGAGGGAAACATTAAGACAGTAAGCATTCCTGTAAACAAAAGTAAAAGCAACTCACTTAGCTCTTCATTCAGCAAGCTGGACACAAGATCCAGGTGTGATCACAAGGAACCCAAACAGTTTAATGTGTGCGGATGGTAGGGACAATGAAGGAGTTCACATCAAAAGTCCTTCAGCTGAAGGCTGATAGCACATACACAGATATCATGGTTATCAGACCTAGCCAATTGCAAATGCCAGAGAGGCACAGAGGAATAAGTACCGTTTGGAACTCTGTTCTTTTCGGATACGGAGAGGCAGGCTGCAGTGATAAAAACTATCAAGTGAATGGCAGGCACTAGAGACACAGAGTACAAGTCAAGCCACAGGCTAAAAGAACAATTCAGCCTTTCGATTCAGGAGCAAAGATGTGAAGAAAATTAAATACCTGGATAGAAAGGAGGGATAGAGGAGAATGGGAAAGCACATGACAGCCTACAAGGACAGCTTTTTTAAGTCTTCCTTAGCTTTGTTAACTCTAACTTATAACCTCCTATTCTCTGCTACAGGACTCTTTCGTGTTGGAAATATATCTGAATGTTGAGCAAAAGAGCTTCTCTCCACGGGATACCATACTGCACCTTAAACAGGCATTAAAACAACTAGCAACAGGAAGATAAAAATGTTTCTCTAGTAAAAGAAAAGGACTGTGTCAAAAGATAACACATCTCTTGCTTTTTAAGCTAAGGATGCTCCATTCACTTACTGCAAATGAAACCCCCACAGGTCTGCGAATCCATTTGGGTGGCTTTTTTAATGGTGGAATCAAGGTGGTCTGAGCTACTTGCTCTGGCACTTGCAGAGGAGGAAGGATCTGTCCTGTGCCAAAGGGATCCAGGTTGTTGAAGGAGGAAGAGATCTAGAATCAGATGGAGAAAGTAATAAGATATAACACAATTGCTCTCTGTACAGAGTAAGCACAAAAAAACTATTGCTTAGTAATTAGTTACTTTCCTTGCTGATGAAGAAAAAGGCTATCGCAGCACCCCTTCCTGGAATACCACCAAGCCTCTATGCGAGGGAAATTGTAAATCCAAACAGTTCCAGAAATTATTTCTCAAGAAAGCTTCACCTTGAGAGATTCTCAAGTAATTTTTCCTTACCAAGATGTAAATTCCCTAACAAACACTGCCTGGCCTAGCACCCAGCTCATAAACACAAGAGTTACAAAATAACTTGTTTTATGCAAGACAGTGACAACATATGGTCAGAAGTTGTACAACTTACTTCTTGGTTTGCTGACCCCCTTTCTGTTGCTGGGGTCTTTCAAATGGGTTAGTTTTAAGGACTGTTTCAAGTTTTTATAGCTTAGATGAGGCTGGTGAAATAATCTCTCCAGACTTTCTTGCCTAGACAAGAGTGTGTCAAAAGTGGCCTCTGATCTGGATTTCTGACATTTCGGAAGTCAGTGAGCATACATACAGTGCTGTTCACAAGCATTCTTTATTTTTAACATTGTTGGCATAGATTTGTTGTTTGCTAGCAATAACCCTGTTCAAGTTTGACTGGACCATAGGGCATAGCTCCAAAATACAGCTGACCAGCATACCTGAAAAGAAGCAGCACAAGGCTCATCAAGCTAAAGTTGCCAAACAAAGGATCACAGGCAAGACCTATGTGTTTTGTCTTTCCAGTCTTTCTTGAGGGGAATCCAATTCCAACAACAGACCATTTCCTGGAGGAACAGCTTATACCTAATAGATCAATCACCCTAAACCTCCAAAAAATAAATACACGCTCCCAGGGCATGAGTAACAACAGCCACCAGGTCTTCAGCAGAGTTTCTGTCCTTATACCATGGAATACATAGGAAAGAGACCTCTTGGTCATGAACTCCCCACCTCCATAATTGGCATTATCTCCTCCTATTTTTGTTCTTACTTGCTATTCTATTTATCTAGGAGTTATTCTACCCTACTGTTCTCCAGTTTTGAAAAGTGAAAGCGTGGCGCATGCACATGAAGAATGCACATAAAGAAAATTCTCCATGGGTTAAATAAATCCTTAATCTCCTACAGCTGTTGCTTGATAAAGTATTTTCTTTCTCTTGCAAATCCTATGAAACTGAACTCAGTCAGCTGTAAATGACTATATAAATAACACTTAAGCCAGCTCATATGTATTCTCTTAAAACCTGTATTGTAAGGCATTTGTTGGCTGGGAGAGAGGGAGGGAATTAAAAGACTAGACATCAAATTAAAACTAAAATTTTAGACAGTTTAGACATTTAATCTGTCCAGAGTTTGCCCATTTATTCATTGGCTAAGTAATGGGTTTCAGTATCAAAATATTAATGTGCTCTAAGTTACAGTCAATTGACTTGAGGAAAATTGCTAATAGTGGCTTATAGGCTATTTTTAAAAATTCTCTTCTGAACTAATGATGAATAACGTATTGCATTAATCAGTATCAATGTATTTAATTTTAACTTAATGACAAGACAAGCTTGTTGCTCTAACAGGTGTGCTGCTTTATTTTTAGTCTAGCAGTAATAATCATAAGAGACATAACATCAAAACTACACTTGATCTTGGTTCTCTTTACACATTTTAATGAATTTTACAAGAAATACTGAGGAACCTTCGGCAAGAGGCAATGTAGTCCCTTCAGGACTTTGTGGATATTAAGTCCCCACACAGGTAACTTCTGGTTCTCACACTATACAGCTATACATCCTGGGGGGTGGGACAGACTGCATCACTTAAAAAAAAAAAATCATACTGTTACACATGTGTGCTTCTAACGCTCTCAGAAGTCAGGTGAGAAACTGCCAATCTGTCAAGCTGTAATGTGTCCACAGGACTTTACCTTGTCAGCCTGTGTCTTCTGCTGAGCTTCCAAGTTCCCACCCATAACAGAATAAATGTTGATCCACCCATCAAAAGTGGCAGCAGAGAAGACTGAAGGATTCCTAGGACACCACTGGACATCAAAGCACCACTGACTCCGAATGGGCAACTCGTAAACCACCTATCATGGAAAGAGAGAAGGCAGAAGCACAACATGAACAGTCCCCTGCTTTCCCTAAATTACTTGCCCACAGCAAGCGTATCACTCTTTATTTACAATACAAGTCTCTTATTTTTGCTTCTTGAAGGATGCATTGCAACCAAGTTATAACACATTGAGCCCAAACAGCAGAAAACCACAGAGAGCTGCTATACCATAGGATTGTGATTGTAGAACAAAATGCAAAAGCAACAAGTCAGTACTGTTGCACCTGCTGTTAACCAGGGGAGACACAGCAGAACACAACACAAGAAAACCAGAAGCCAAAAGGCAAGGTGTTATGAGCAAGAACATGTAAACAGACAGAATAGTTTGGAATAACAAATTTGACAAGGAAAATAAAAGCCTAGGGGAAAAAGCAGAACAACAAAAGAGGACTGTAATAGCTGCAGATGAACTATAAAGGATATTGCAGCCAACAAGTTTCTGATCCAGCACTCAAAAATCCAAAGTTCAATTCATGGCCCAGTCACAGGCTTCCTGCCTGATGTTGGGCAACTCACTAACACAACCTTGACTTTGAACCTCAAGTTTGTAAAACGAAGAGATTTCCTTTATGCCTTGCAGGCACAAAGCACAGAGAATCAGAGCTTCCTCCTCTGTGGGAATATGATCTGGGTTTTCTGTTCCCAGGTATAAAACCTTGCCTTTGCTTATATTAAAATCTGGACTGCTAAATTAAAAACACAAACAAAAAAAAAAAAATCACACCCAAACAAAACCCCCCAATGCCAATGACAAAAACAACCCCAAATATCCCCAAAAAACAAAGAAACCAACCGTTGCCCCAAACTCACCAGATCAGCCATTCTGTATAACTGTACTGTCCTTACTATTGAAAACCTTCCCAATTTTTGTATCACGTGAAAATTTTCTGTTCATTGGTACCAAGTCAAGAGCAGCCCCCTAACAACAGTTTGTGCACAAATGCCTAAGTTGACTTTGAACTCTGCAAATCTACAGCAGCACGCATAAAGATGAGCCAGCTGCACTAAAATTGTCTTTTTTAAATTTTTCTGCTAAAACACTGTGAAAAGACTTTAGTAAAAATTAGACTTCAGGAACGTTTCAGAGTCTAATTCTCTTCTAACTGCTAGACATCTGTACAGATTGAGCATCAAATTCCATGAAACCACAACAGCAGCATTTAATACATTTTATGAAAATGGATTAATTTTTTTTCCATGCTTCCAAGGCAAAGGTGGTCAGCTAAGTGAAATTGTCCCATGAAATGAATCCAACCTGGGCTTCCCAGCTGGACTTTGTTCAGTATTGTTAGAGTACTTTCCCCATGCTATCATCAAGATCAACTGCATTAATGTTGTTGAAAGTTCAAAATTCAGTTTTATCCAGAAATTCAGCATTGAACAAGTAGGTGTGTAGAAAAATTTTTTTACACAGTCCTATTGCAATTCAGGTGATACCAAAATATATCAAAGATGGTAATTTTGAGATACATGACTAGATAAGCGCATACATGTGAAAGCACTGTCCTATGAATAAAGTTTACACACTTATTTAATTCATTGTTCCCCTCTCAATGACCCTAACAAACACTCCTCATTCTTCCGCAAGTTTCCCCCAAAAAAACTTACTACCCTAGGAGAAGGAAGAAGAAGAAACAAATGGGCACAGAGAACACTACATATGTGAACATTGCAAGAGTAATCATAATTAGATGAAACTAAGCTTTAGTAAAAGCTTTCTTCCCTCTACAATTTCTGGACACAGATACATCAGAGAAAATCTCTGCCTGTCTGTTGTTTTCAGCCTGGTTATGGACAACACTCTCATTCACTCCAGACAGGAAGAGAGCAGGAGACATACTGGAGGAAATTACACTGGCACTCCACAAGGATACAGAGAAGGGACACGTACATAACATAGCACACAACTCTGAATAAAGCAGACCATGTGTACTTATAGCTGTGGTTATGTACCTCCCCCATACTTGGGTTCCAACACAAGATCCGGTTGTCTTTGGCGCTACTCAACAGCAGTTCAGGGTCAGCCTGGCACCAAGAGACAGAAAGAACTCCCCTAAAATAGATAAGGGAAAAAAAAATAAAAAAAAATAAAAAAAAATCACATTTCACACCCTGTCACCAAGAAAGCAGCAGAAATGCTAGTTCTCATCTCTACCCTCAACCAGATTCATCTGTGAAAGGTCTAGCAAAAAGTTATAGCTCTCCTAAGTCCAGTCTCCCAGATGTCTGCCTTTTAAAGATGGAGATCCTTGAAAAGGCAACACAGCAAGCAGGTCCTCACCTTGTGTGCCTTTCCAGCTGGCTCAAAGGAGAGGTAGCAAAACGCAAGTCCCATATTTGGATCACTGGCAAGCGGTCATCCTCAGAGGAAAGGACTAGCTGGGTTGCAACTTCTGGATGCCAGGCCATTCCTGAGCAATGCATCTAGGGACAAAAATAGCATAGCGAAAAATTCAGCAAAGCAAGCTGGCAACAGCACAAATGGCCCAGAGCCACATCAGTCTGCACTTAACTTGCCTAGAATTTTTGACTTAAAGCAAGCCTAGCAATGTCTTGCTGTGGAAAGCAAGTATTTCTACCTTCCCCTACCCAGCAAAAAACCCACTAACCACACAGAAGTTGTAGGGCTAGTTCAAAGTTGATCCAGGAAGACAGCTGGGGTAAAAATGCAGGAGGATTCCCAAAAACGAGCTGTGAACGTACAAACTGAAAGCAAAGGTGCCTTATTTTTATGAACAGCTAGGGGTCTTGTTTCTCCATTTCATTAGCGGGAAAATGAGAGAGGTGTTTTGATGCTACAACTCCAAGAGAACCAGCCCCAACAGCTCCCACAATAAAAAAAACTGGATTCCAAGAGCCCATGCCACTGCTTTGCAGTCACATGTGGCACGTTGTAAGCTAGCCAGAATCAGAGTCTTTCCTCCACTCACTCTGTTGCTGTGGTCACTGACTTTGATGATAGGCTCATTCTTCCTGAGGTCCCAAACCACAGCCTTGCCGCTGGGGTGAGCGGAGGACAGGATATGCTGCACCTGACGATTCCAGGACACCACACTAATGTCTTCATGAGGCTGCCAAGATAGGAAAGGCCACACATCCATTATTCCCACGTTGAGGGAACACTAATCACAGGATTCTGACATGAGCTTAACTAAGGGATTCGAGGATATATAGATTCCTCTCTTCAATCACTGATCAACTACCTGGAAGTAACAGCACTGACCAGAAAGACTAGGGAGAATGGAAAGTCCCTTACTCAGGATGTACAGTGGACAGTCAAATTCTATGGAGGAATGCCATCTGGAAAAGCACCTTTGCATTCTGGGAGCAGGTACTGGATTCTGCATTGGCCAAATGTGTCATAAATCAGCCCAGAGAGAACTGCAGCTGAGAGAACAGAGATGCTTCTACCCTGGCTCCTGGGATGAACTTAAATGGAAAGATGACCTTGCACAACATTTCAGGAGTGCAATGAGATGGAAAATGGTGAAGCATTCAGGGATAATTGCTGTTACCGTATCTACCACAATGCAGGAGATATGCAAAGAGACAAATGGGAGGCTTATTGGAGGACAAACTTGGCCCGCTTTTAGGCAAGTTTACTATAATTTTTTTCACTTTCAGGAGCTGATTGCCCTGAATAACATAATCAGCACAGAAGATCAGAAGCTTCTTCCTCTTCAAACTCAGGAAACATTATCTGGGAGTAATAGCCAAGATGCATTAAATGGCTCACTGGCTCTGCTAGGGAAATTACTTTCATGAGATATGAAAAGCTTCAGCTGAAGCCTGAAGTAAATTCATTCCTCAGAGAGGGTCCAATAAGCCTTCTTAATCCATGACACATGCCCTAGCTGGATCACAAGATAAACTGGTCAGTTACTTGATTCAAATCCACAAAGAGCTTACCCATCCATGCAAAGTGCATCCTTCCAGAGCTTGCCAGCCTACCTCTCCTCCCCTTATAACACTCTTTCCACCTCCCCAGAAGCAGCTAATCAGTAAGTTCTGATTCATCTTTCTCCTGACAGACACCAAGGTCATTCCCCCTTCACAGACTGACTAGACCAGGACAACTCCACGCACTCACACGGTTTTGCCTTGCCTACCAAGATATAAAACTGCAGTATTGCCCAGAGGAAAACTTGTTTACCTGTGATTTAGCCCCTGGAGTCATAGGCACACTGAAGTTATTCAAGTCCCAGATGAAAATTTCAGAATCATTGGCTCCAGAAGCCAAGAGGTTACTCTGTAGAAAGAAAAAAGGCTCAGCTGAGTTTCACAGATTTCTTCAAAATAAATGTAAGTAAAAAACCCAAAAGCTTCTCAAGTCAGATGAGAGCTGCCACTGGTAAGCAGAAAGATACTAACTGCATTATAAACCAAGCACATTTCTGGCCTCCATGCCTTCAGCTGTGCCATGCTACAGACCTGTTTAAAATTTGTCTAGCAAGCTACGTGTGCAGGTGTCTGGTGTTACTCATCATGAAACTCTGCCACAGGCCTGGAAGCCATTGTGTCTGGCCGGCTAAGCCTTTGCCCTGCATCCCGGCACCAAGGACATTTCTTCTGAGAAGATGCAGGCTTCCCACAAGGGTCTGCCGACAACTTTCAATTTGCCTTTGTGCTACCATGAGAACTTGCATTCTGTTCCCTACTCCTTTATGTTGCAATCCCTTCAAATGTGATCAGAGTCCCACCGAACAAATAAAAAAAAGTTCTGATTTCAAATGAGTAATGGTCTAACATGTAACACTACTACAAGACATGTTTTTACAGAGAGGTAAGAGACTTGATCAAGGTTGCAAGGGAATTCAGTGGCAAAGCTGTGAACAGAACCCAAATCTGAGTCCCAAACCAGTCTTGTGTCACAACTACCACGCCTCTTGCAGGTTAAAACCTGACCCTTCAGTTTATACATCTCTATACAGAAAGGAAAAACATATTTTTTTTGTAATATGGAAGTTAACTTTCATTTGGTTATTAAGTGTCTTAATGTCGCATACCTGGAAAGGGTTGAAGTCAAGAGCTCGAACAGGACCAGAATGCTTCTCTGTCTGCCCAATTACAGGTTCACTCTTTGAAGCCAAGATGCGGTGCACGCTGTACATTGTCAGTACACCATTATCCCCTCCACCAATGATCACTCCAGAGGACTCCGGGGACCCGTTTCCAAAGTTACCCCAGATCAGCTTATGAAACCTAAAAAAGAAGACAATAAAGCTGGCGTAGGCCACAATATTTGGTGGAGGTCAAGACACCCTCTGTATAACCAAAAACCACATTCATGTTCTGACCTATCAAACATAACCACCAGTCTGCACCTTAAATAACCATTTCCCTTCAAAGATGACTGTGGCTTTTATATGGAAAAAAGGTAAATTAGTTTCCTTCCAAAGACTTTTACAGGGAACTTACAAAGGAAGAGCTAGTCTGTCTCTCTGTTTCTCCCCCACTTAAAACCTTTAGGACATCATATGGGATTTGGTGGGTGAACTCCTCTAACCTACACTATATAGAAAATTAGATTATAGGACTATATGCGTTCTTTTCTAGAGCTATTATTTGAAAAATATGTTTACCCACTGTAAAAGTTGGTAGTTACAAATCAAGGCTATGTTTTACACTGGGTCCGAATGTCATCCACACTCATGAGCCTAAGAAATCACCTCGTCTTAAAAAGCTGTAAGACAAGTTTCACTCTGCCTCTAGTCTCTTTATTCAAAATCATTAGCCCCAGCAAATTTACATGATATAGAATGACTGTGCTGACTGACTACCGTGTAAGTTCTTCAGACTTCTCCAATGGTCCAACTTTAATACCCAACAACATTTGTGTCAACAAAAATGTTCAATTCTTGAAGACAGATGTCAACTGATCCAAAAGATCATTTTATATCCCAAAAACCTGATCTTCTCCTCTCCTTTCTTGTACCAGAAAAGCCCTTTTTAGTTCCAGTGATTGATATGTCAGTATGAGTCTCTAGTACCTGTTTGAGGCAGGAAGTGTTCCTTTCTGCTTCATGTCCAGGGAGGGATCCCTGAAGTCAACCTCGAATATTTCCAAGGTGGCATTTGTACTGAAGGATGCATCCAGTTGTTGGGCAGATGTTCCTAGCAGAAGTACAAGGGCAAAACAAGTAGGTACTTTTTTGCAAAAGCACAAGATACAAAACCAATAAGGCACTGTAAACCTATTCTTCATAGTCGACACAACCTTGGTTGTGACTGTTCAAGGAGAGGACATGTTTGAATACCTCATAAAAAGGAACCAACAATTATGACAAAAACTTTGAAAGAAGTTAGAACTTCTTCAAGAAATTCTGGGCACTAGGGTCACTGTTGCACAAATACTTTTCTTTCTTAGAATAAATATAATTCATATACTCTCTTCCAAGCAGCCACAGCTTGTGATATTAAGTCTTTATCTAAATTACAAATGCAGTAGCATCATGAAACCCTGCTACAAGTATGATCCCAAATACTTCTGTATACTGCTCCTCAACCATGACCATATGTCTTCATCAAAACCCCTAAACCTGGTCTACAGCAGAAGTTCTTCAACCTTAGCTAACTAAACACTCCCCAACGACCCATGGACAGCTAGCAGTCACACAGTGGTGGCCTCCTTCCTTCTCCCTAGCTTAGAGAATAAAAGCTAAAAATAGATTTAACATTGCCTAACGGCACACTGCCAGGCAAATAGTGAACCAGTTACCACAGAGGTGCTTTGTAACTGCTTATGGCATGGAAAGTGCCCAAGAGACTATTAAAAAGCAGTAAAAAATATGAAACTATGTGGTTTCTGATCTAAAACAGGCTGAAGCCAAGACCTTTGGTCCAACCAAAAATCTGTCCTCATTAGAGAAACACAAAATAGACTATCTACCCCAAAAATGGTAATGTTGCTTTTAAGACAACAGCTGAACTTTTGTCACTTTCTTTTGACAGTCAGTCCTGGGGGGAAAAAAAAAAAAAAAGGCAAAACAATATGGCAGCGCTGCACAACCCAGGCAGGAGACAGAGCTGATGAGTTCTCCTGTGGGCAGACAACCCAAGCTGTTGGTTCTACACAGACACTAAACTCACCCACTGCCAACTCGGTGAACAGTCTGACTTTGTGCTTCAGGAAATGAAACTATTATAACAATAGGGAATAATGAATAATATCAACGCAATGCCAATTTAAGATTTTGCAGAAATATTGAAAATTGAATGATAACCAAAACATGCAACTTTAGGGAGATTTCTATTATTTGATTGTCAAACCACATAATGTCTGAAAACCAACAAAGTTGAAGTGAGCTTAAATTAACATGATTAGAATGAACTTTTTTTCCCAGACATACCAAGTAAGTAACCTCATTTTAATTTTTATAGCAAGCAGGTGTTGGATTTCATACAGACTTAATTAGAAGTTAGAATAAAAAAGCCATGTATTCATCCTTTGAAAAAAAAAAAAAATCACTGGCCTTTAAGGTGTCAAAGCTGGCTATACAAATAATCCTCTACAGGTCACTTGAAAAAACAATTAAGGCTGTAATGTTTTCAGTATATTGCTTGTAAGTTTTCCAGAGATTATTAAGGTGGGAATTGTTGACAGTTAAAGTCAATACAACTCTACATAAAATCTCTCTGTGACTCATACTTTAATTTTCACAAACTGTGAAGAACTTTACCTGTTGCTAGATAAATGGGGTGGTTGTTTGCTGGACTCCATGCCTGGACAGCTGTTCGCTCAATTTCCTTTAGCTTCATTTTCTAGGCTCTAGAAGAAACTTCACACAGTGATTAGAATAGCAGGACAAAGTCAAAATGAAAATAATCACACCAGTAACGAAATATCCCCCTTACAAACGTACCACAAGGACAAATTGCTCTAAACAGGCAGAAGTTACTTGTTACTTCCTAAGCTAGTGAATACAGTTTTCACATGAATGAATTAGTGTATTTTAGAATTAATGAAAAAAACCCTAAACAATCACAGCTGTCTGATCCCAGATTTTCTTTCATATATAGCTCTCTTTTTCATACACCTCCATTACATGAGAGTTTCAGTAAAAAGAAGGGGATCCAGATTAAACAACATACTCAAGTCTTCAGTCCAGGCTGGTTTAAATCAGCTGCAGAAATTAATTTAAAAAAATGTATTTGCAAAGCAGTAGTTGCTCCCCCTGAACAAGCTGATGTCAGTATACACATAGGTAAAAAGGGAGCAGAAGGAATCTCAGGGCAGGCTAAATTCCAAGCAGAAAAGTGACGTGGCAACAGAACACAAAGTGCAACGCTATCACACGCCAATTCAGTTAATGTACTTTGTTCTCGTTACTCTGAGAAGCAAAAGGAAAAGATTCATTTGACCTTTTCCTCGAGTTTGCAAATGGTAGGAGGCAAGAAGAAGTGATCCAGAAATAATTACCAGGTTTCAATCTCAGCTCTGACAACAATTCTTTTTATTTACTCTGGATAGACCAACTGACACCTGCAAAAAGGGAACACAGCTTCCCTATGTCACTGGAGAGAGATTAGTTGGGCAATAATGTAGCGGGATAACTGAAAGTCAAACAACAGCAGGCAGCCAGAAGGTTGCAAAACTGAACATAAATACAAATTATGGTTCCATGTAGGATCCTGTTCTTGCTGAGGAGAAAGTACCCAGTACTTCTCCATCCCAGACTATGCCCAGGCCTTCTAGACAATGTCAGTAACATAAATGATGTGCAGACATAACACACAGGCTAGCGGGGTCACTCTCATGAGCAGTTCCTGAACATTTCGAGCCTGGCTGCAGTGCAGTCTTTTAATTCTTGCTAAACTGAGCTGCTAACTATGCACTCAGATGATATCATGCTGAATAAAGTAAAACTGTCAGCAGGCAGCACAGCAAAACACTCTCCACCTTGCCGGCTCACTGTGATCAACCTCTCCCGGTTACTTGACACGGTCTGTGTTAGCCAGGCTGATGCCTAAACCAGAGTCGGCATCACGTGGCCCTTTCTTCAGATGCAGGGCTACAAGGGCCAGTGCTTCAGAGCTTGGCCTTACTCAGGCCAGAGTACGGATGTTTACTTGTAATCAAGTTCATAAAGGTAGTTTGCTGTGGCCAGCCCACTGTCTGGTCAAACCATCAAAAAAAAAAACAAACAAAATGCACCCCGGTTTTGTAAAAGCTTTACATCATCTTGTGGCTCATGTGAAGCTATGGCCTCCTCAGGCCCACACGAAGGGGAATCTGCTCAGCATTGCTTCTTGGGCTTGGACCTCCTGGCTAATAATTCCACACTCCTTTTAGGGTTTCTTCTCCACCACCAGTCACAAGATAAGGACTTCCTCTCTCCCCCCCCGTGCACTATCAGGATATGCTGTTTGTTTAGAATTTATTTAATGCTTTTTAGCGTTAGTCTGCAGTAGTATCTCCCAAAGCTCGAAGTGCCTATTGCTATTCTCACATTAAACTTATCCTAACTTAGCTGAGGCCCAGAACTCTTGTACAGTAAGACAAGTGCAACTATTTCCTCATGCAGACCAGGAATACAGGCAGAAAGGTCATCTCCTCCTCATCACCATAACAGATCTCTAAAGCTTACTTTCTTGTCTTCCAGCACACACTTTGTGGAGTACTCATTAGGGCTCCATCACATTTTCTCTGCCAAGAAGTTGTAGAGCCTACTCGTCTGTCTCACATACTAGCGCAGGAACACTGTGCGAGTGTCTTCTCTTCAATGAAAATATCTCCAGGAGGAGTCAGATGAACCTGCTAGTAACAGCCTACTGCACAAAGCACCACTTGACTCCACTGATGTGGGGGAGCAGGACAGCTGGTATGTTCCTTACCACTCCCTTTCTTGCCTCTTCCTCCTCCAGTTACAATCACGGGAGCTGGCTGTACACACAGGCCTCACTGCTTCTTGGCTTTTGAGAGGGCAACTCCCCTGCAAATGTTATTAGACAATGGCCAAGAGACCTCTTCCCTCTAATACACAAACTGGCAAGGAAGCAGTGAAGAGCACAACCATCACAAATGTAGCCAGGTGAACAGTACAAGCTCCCACTCCTTACCCTCTGTGCTGGACTGACTGCAGGGCTGGGACAACTTGCGTTTAACACGCTAACAAAGGCAAAACACAAAAAAATGTGCAGAACAGTATTGATCAATCATCCTGCTTTTCTTGTCAATGAAGCATTTTGCATAAGAAAGTCAACATTAGTGTTCTCTTTTCACAAACTTAAGTCAGGACAGAACGTGAACTTAAAGTGTCTTGCCCATGAAAACTCACCCAGACATGGGAAAGGAAACAAGGCACCATTTAGAGTGGCTCGATATTGACAGAACAACTGAAGAAGTGCTGGATCATAGGTATTGAACAGGTACACTGTGTCCCTGGTCCTCAAGGCCAAGCAGCAGTAGTGCCACCAGACTTAAGAAGGCCCACAAGAGATGCAATAAGAAGCCAAGATACCACTATCGCACCATCTCTTAAGCACCCCCCATCAGCTCAGCTCCATTGCATCTGAGGTTCTGCAGGGATGCAGCTGCACCTCCTCCAGTGGGCTCTGAGTTTGGAAGGAAAAAAACCCAAAACCTGCTTTGAGTCTTACTTTCAGACTTACTTTCAGAAAAGCGATCCTTCTATACAATGTGCACGTCTGTATCCAGGATGGGACTCAATATCCTTAAAGCAAGAAAAAAATCCCCAACCCTTCTTTAGCAACCTCTTGTGGCTGTCTGAGGAAAAAATCACATGCATCGGACTCTTCCGTAGGAGAATTTTTTAGGGAGACATTGCCACCTGCTGTCATCCCCCAAAATAGCATCTAAGACTTATGAAAAAGCCCATGCTTTTCTCAGGACCTCTAATTAATTAATCATGACAATTCCTCCTCCTCCTCTAGACATACGATTACAGATCTAATGTATTAACGAACCTTAGCCCCAGCTGGAGACACAGGACAGAAGCAGCGTTTCCCCACAGCCTCCCCCAGCCGTGGTTTCCTGCACAATGTCCTTAAAAGGTAACACTGTCTGTAAATCAAAACCCAGCCGGTCAGAGCACTCCCCACCGCTGGGAACTGGAGAGCACACAGCTGAACAGGGAAAAGTAAAAGCACGTGCTCTCAAATCCTGATGGACCTTGCAAACGATGCTGGCAGAGGAAAAAATTCCTCACCTATGCTAACCTGAAATACTTGTGGCTTTAGAGTACATTGTAAAAGGCTGTGGTTGCTGTTGATAATGATAATGAACGCTCGTATCACTCTAGTCAGGCCTTCTCTCTCTTGCACCACCCAAATACTGTCAATCAGAAATACCCTCCTACTGACTTTCCCAATCCTCCTCCTGCCACTGGGCATCCAATCGTTCCTCTTTGAACAGTTCCTGCTGATATTGGATTTCCAGCACAGCACACAAAGTTGCTGATAGCCTGATCCCCCTCAGCTAGAGGTGAAACTTGGGCAGAACAGAAAAGACTATCCAAGGTCACCCAAGTGACAAGCAGCCACCCTAAGAATTGAAAAAGGCATCTCAGCCATGACACAATGGTTAAGGCAGAAACTGTCCTACAGTCTCCACATCCCAGCATCAATTTGGAATCTTTGTACTGCCCCTTCCCTTTCCATTGCTCTGACGCTCTCCTTTTGCAGCTCCCCAACACCCTATAGCCAGGCTGTTCTCACAAGTGCTTATTATAAACCCCGATTACGGAAGGCAGAAGGCACTGAGACGCTAATCTCAGCTAATCATTGCTGCTCGCAAGGTGGGGCTGATGCAGGGTAGGGCTCAGCACATTCCTCCATGAAGCTCCCCTGGTATATAAAGAAACTACTTCTGCTCTGAGCGCTTTCAGAAGCTGTTGCAAAGTGCCACAGCGCTGTGTGGAGGGGAGTGCTCACACATGTATCTAGTCACCTTGCTCTCCACAGTAGCGTTTCGCTGCCCGACAGCAAAAAGGAGGGAAGCTCTAGGAAGAAAGCACTGACCTCGGCCACCGGCTGTCACAAAACAGGCTCTCGGCTACGCCGGAGGCCCAGCTCAAACGGCCCGGCTTCCCCCGGCGCCCGCTGCCCATAAGCTGTCCCCCGCCAGCAAAGGGGAAGGGAGCTCCGGGGCAGAGGGGTGGGGACGGAGCCACGGGACCTGGGGACGGAGCTGGCACAGCGGCACCGGGGTGGGCAGGGCAGCAAAGCCGGCCTGGCTTGGGGGGGGTGAAGAGCGGGGCGAGGGGCCCGTTCCCGGCGGGGCTGGGCCGGCCCGAGGGCGGCTCCCAGGCCCGTGCCCCCGGTGACGGGGCGGAGGGGCGCGATGGCCGGGGCCGGAGCAGCCGAGCGGAGGAGGAGGGGGCGGGCAGCGGCCCTTACCGGCTCCCTGGCCGTCCCCGCCGCGCCGCCGACCCAAGCCCGAGCGCCTCCCGTAGCGGAGCCCTGCCGACGGTGGCCGCCGGGAGCCGAAAAGCCGCCGCCCGCGGAGCGCCGGCGTCACCCCGCCCCCGCCGCGCCTGCGCAGCTGCCAGCCCCGCGCCTCGCCGCCGCCTTACCGGCAGCGGACACCGCCGGCCAGGGAGCGGGAGCCCGTCACCGGTGGGGAAATTGGCCGCTGCTGCTTTGGGGGGTGTCCCGAAAGCGCGGAGGGGCTGGTTTCAGCCCCTCCTTAGCGGGTTGGGGGTGTCTTTTCCTCAGCCGCGGCACCGCGACCCTGGCAGCAGCCGGGGCTAAGCACAAGGCTCCCCAGCCAAGAGGCCCTTCGGCACCGATCCGCCTTTAAGATCCTTGGATTTGTTCCGTCCGTTAGTCCCAAACGGCTGACGCTGCCAGCCAAGGGACGCCTGAGCCAGAGCCGGGGTCTGCAGCCTCTGCTCACCCCCACAGAACTTTCCCTCAGATGCAGATTTAAGCCCTCTGGAGAGGACACAGCACACAGCCTAGGAATATGTTTGCCTAAAAGCATTTCAGTTGCCAGGGAAGAAAAAAACAAAAACCACCAACAGAAAAACACAAAAAAAACCCACCACAAATGGGCCCAGACCTTTTCCCCCTCACCTCTCCCCTGTTTTGAGAAAATTTGCCTACGCTAGAAACTCCATTTTTAAGGATTTCTGAGCCACGTTCTCTGCCCAACCCATTCTGCCTTCCCCATGAAGAAAAACACCAGTAAATTCCGGTTAGATACAGACCAGGTGTGAATGTCGCCCGAGAAGGGGGCAGCAGCAGACACCGCTGTGGTAACACTGTACAACGAGCCGGACAGGCCCCAGCCTGCCTCCCTGCAACCGCTGCTTTACTAGTGTACATACACCAGGATAGAGCTCCTGCTACTGCTCCGATCATTTTCGTCTCACTTCCAAGTCTCACAACACTGTATACAGTGCTGTCACATAACTGCTGCGTAATGGTAATTCCCACTCAAGTATCCCTAAGGAGTGTTTTCCCCTGCAAAACACTTTATAACAGAATTCAAGGTCCCCACAGCTCAAAAGATACTCTGAAAACCCTGCTGGGGTAAAACATCATTGTCTGTAATTTAAAAGTAAGCATTTCTGTAACTAGAAGAAGAGGTGACAGCTTACAAAAGCCAGGAGGAATGGTGATTGTTCCGCACCTCCAAAGAGGCTAGTTTTATTTACACATACATATTTGTATGTCCTAGCATTCAATCATGTAATTCCCTTGAACATACACCCTTATGGAAATGCCTACACGGAGATCAAGCTAACTGTCCTTTAAAATCTGGGGTTAAAAATCTTTACAGATTGAAAAATTGTGAATCACCATCTTCAAATACCTCCTTCTCTTAAAGCACAAAGCTATGAGTCATGGCAAGGTGTTGAGAGCAGAGCACAGCAGCCAGTTTATAGGACGCACCCAGAAAAGCCCAAGGCCTTAACCTTCTGTGATCATCCACTCCTGCAGCCAAACAGCCGGGTCTAAGGCATTGCACAGGGGAGCTGAGAGAACTTCCACTGTAAATCAGTACTGAAGGTACCGTCTCCTCCAGTGATAAGGCGAAAAACTTACGTTAAGGAGAAAAACTTACATTAAGGGAAGAGCGGACTGGGAAAAACCTAGGAGCTTAATAAAATTGTATGTATAACTCCCCCAAGCAAACTGATGATGAAGCCATAGGAGGTCCTAGACCAGTGGTTTGCAACAAGATGGGCAGACTCCATGGGTCAGGTGCAATTCCAACCCCGGTGGATGAGCTCAGGCCATACAGGAGCACCTTGGGCATCCGTGCTCTTCGACCAAAGCCCAGGCACAGCAGAACAGGTCTGGCCAGAGCCGGACTTGCCCAATAGCCTTTTCATACCACCACTGTCCACAGCTCTGCTGTCAGCGTCAAGCTATACACTGCAAAGCTCTATGCCTCACCAGTGCTCCCTACTGGTTGTCCAAGCTCCACTTAAGAGGGCATCTAGATCAGGAAGAGATCTAAGCCAAATCCCAGTAAGGGCGGACATTTATTCTCACGGTATGAGGCTCCCAAGCACTGTCACTTGTCAGTCTGGTTCTGCCTGTCATTTCACATTAAATGATGACACTAGTTCAACTCCAAGCAACGCCTGCAGTAAGCCACTTGGTAACAGGCAATATCTTCTACATAAACAGGGTTAGCTAAGGAATGTTTGTGCACAAGGTACATAAACTAGCCGCAGCCCGAGGACCGCACTCGGAACTTTGCCCCACAGATACTAGCCCATTTAGAAAAGTGGCAAAGGTCATGCAATTTCATTGGCCACTGTTCAGCCTTCTCAAACCAACACGAGACAACTAGCACAGTAGGTATCATTGATATATTTCACCGCAGTAAGTGGTTGAACGCTGAAGAACAAGCATTAACACATGCCACAGTGAACTCTAGAGAAGACGCCATCCCCAGCTGAGCTGACAGAGGAGAAACATAACACTTCAACAGCTTCAGATTTCATAGTGCGTCACCACTGGTGGCTCTTTATTGGGGTCTCCTCCTTTCTCCAGATACAGGTCATTGAAGGGATATTGCTTCGGTCCCTACAAGGAGAGATAAAGAGTAGCAAATTCACCACTTACCAAGCACATTAAGGCGCAAGGGGAAAATGTCTCATCCAATCCCACCCTCACCCAAATCAATGCTTGTCATTTACGACTTAAATTTCTATTGCTTAAGTGCTTCAGCAGGAATATTACAGTACAAGGAAAGTAAATTTAGAGATAGAGTTCTTTGTATAAAACCATGTCCTTTAACAGAAACATCAAGGTGGTCTTGCACTGAATCTTAACTAACAGTTCATCTCGCAGCATGAGAATAATATATTGCAAAAGCTGTTTCTGGATTCAGATGTATTTTTCAGAAGTACATTCCAAATGATCCAGATCATGAGATATAATTAAAAACACAGGGCAAGAGAAGAGAAAGCATCTCCCTCGAGCAGATGTACACAGGGAAGGAGAATACCGAGACCAAAGAAGGGATAGTGCGAGAAGCATAGATTAAAATTAGTTCCCTGAGAACAGGAACTGCTCACTACGAAACAGAACCTGTGAGCTGAGCCAAGCCAGTCAACAGAACAACTCGGGCTTGATGAGGCCACAGGACACCCCTTGCCCCACCCCCTGCCAGCAGCAGGGTTTTGCACTCACACTCATCACTCAGCTTCGGCAAAACCACTCTTCTAGGCATCGGCAGTGACAAGAAACACTGCTACTTTTATTCCCTTTACCCAAGGGTGTGACTCACCACAGGCCTGTAAGATGGATAGATCTCTCCAACAACAAACATGATCAGCATGGTACTCAAAAAGATAAGGAAGTGTTTGCGCATGGTGTGCCAGGGAACTGGAGTGGGGGATGTATCAACACGGTTCCGAATATACATGTCAAAGTCCCAGTGCATCTAAAGAAGAAAGGAAAATGGCAGCACATTTACCAACAGTGCTCAAGCTAGTTTTATCAAGGGAATAAGTGCTTTACAGCATTCACAAAACTGCCAGAAGCTGTTTCATCTCAACCTCACAAGTGGAGATAAAGCCACAGAGGAGACAAGTGATTTACCTACAGTCACAGCAAGTTGTTGCTTACAGTAAAACTCAGGACTCCAAATTCCATCCTATGCTTATACCAGGCAATATGCTTAATTATAGGATAGCAGCAGCTTTTATTTATATAAATTATCACTCCACCTTAGATTTGTTGAAAAGAAATGATATAAATTGGTACCTTCATTTACAGCAGTTCAGTCACATACCCAAACAGAAGTAGCAGTGTTATTTCAAGCAAAGAAGCATCTACCTGCCACTTGGAAGGTGGTTCCTCAAAATAGGCAGAGCACCTCCCGCTGCTACTCCATGACAAGAGCAGAGCTGGTAGCAAACTAATGCCCTTCCTGATTGAAGCAGAAGGGCATTTAAGCTTCTGCCTTTAAGTACACATAAGGAAGTCCCAAGCATGTTCTGCCTATAGTCTCCTTTCACATTAATGAAAGCAGAGAACTCATTAATTTGCAGCTCAAGTACTGCCTCCAGCTCCCCAGCTTTCCCCTTTGCACCCAGAGCGCCAGACTGAGGAGAATTCAGTTGCCTAAACAGAGGCATCTGCTGACACCCGGAATACACCAGTATATTCCACTTGGTCCCCTGCTGCCAGCTCCACGTACAAGGGTACGTATACAAGCCTTCCTGTACCAAGCACCACAACAACACAGAATCACTGCCGTTTTTTTAAGTGCCTTTTAAGTCATTACAGCGTGCACTTTACTGTGGTACTCATGCTATGATGCTCTGGCATGCTTATACTATGATAGTAAAATACTACGTTTACATAATCTCTACTTTGCATAAGGAGAGCTCAAGTCAGTTATCAAGTTCAGTAATCACCGTTAGTTTGCAGTCATTCACTAAAAGACCCTGCACTAACTGAAAAGTTACTCCTGACAAGGAGTTTTAGGAACTTAGGTTTTGAAAGTTAACACAGGTGCTCTAGTCATGCATTTCTCTTAAGGGTATCTTGCAAACTTTCTTCAGAGAAAACCTCTTTATATGTATTCTACCCCAAAACAACCGTGGAGTAATAAAGCAGAAATAGCCATTTCCATTGTACTAAAAACACTTTATTCAAACAATAGCTTCTTTGCCAAATGATTCTGAACTAATCTCTCACACTGAGTCAGATCAGGCAAGGAAAACGGATGAGACTTTCCTCTTCTTGTAAAGTCTCCCTCCTCGTATGTAATAAGATGCTAACACTCCTCAGCACTTTCAAAATATTTACCATGGCAGCCATAGCCCAAGTTTCCCTCCAACTGACTGCCCCTGCTGGCACAGGCAACACACACCTGCGCTTGGAGATGCAATCACACAAAGAATTAAACAGAGAGCACTAGCAAGATGTGCATGTTAGTATTTAGTGACAGTAATATTGTAGTCATAAAGAAAAGTGCTACTAGCATTCCTACCGGCTGTCCCCAGTTATGCCTCATGTCTGGCTGGTCCCACTGGTACCAGGGATCTCTCTCATGAAGAGACTTATTAGGGAGCATGGGATAGTCACCATACCTGTGAGAAGCAGACAAAAAACCCCCAAAGACAGAAGAAACCCGTATTAATTTAGATACATTTCATAGGACATGCTATAGGATAGGGCTATAGAAATGGAAGACTTAACATTACTTTGTTTTTATAGCTCCTATGTATATAAATCTTTTAAATGCATACATACAACTAGCACAACAATCACCACCTTGTAACAAACAGCGTTCCTCAAAGTGTCCTTTTCTGGCAATACCAGCCAGAAAAAAATGCAAGCTTAACTGAAATGCAGAACCCCAGTTATCTAGCATTTTGCACGTGTCAAAGCATTCCCCAATATTTAAATACCTCCCAAAATCTTTACTTCAGAGATGTCTTTCAGTTCTTCCCTCTTAGCCTTGCAGTACAACAGCACATGAAGTCTCTCACGCAGTATTTTATTCACACGTGTCTCCAACTCATTCTCCTTGTTTCAAAGCTCTGACGCGGGCCCTCAAAGCTCTAAGCTCCCAGCACCGCATCTCCAGGCATTCAACTGGGACTACCAGCCCTCAGCACTCCCCACTAGGCCGGGAGGTGCCGGCCCTGACCTGCTCCCCGCCTGCCGAGGGACGGGACCCCCCCCGGCTCACCCGAAGCCGTCGTCGGGGTAGGGCTGGTAGTCTTCCACCCGCATGTTGTACTTCTTTGCGGCGGCTGCCC
Source organism: Larus michahellis (assembly GCF_964199755.1). NCBI lineage: Eukaryota > Metazoa > Chordata > Aves > Charadriiformes > Laridae > Larus > Larus michahellis. Next base: position 52,066,947 of record NC_133901.1, on the reverse strand, counting down.
GCTCCTCCGGCGTCCGGGGGTACGGCCCGGGCATCAGGTCCTTTGACATCTCCGAGGCTGGCGGGAGAGCAACAAATCCGGGTGGGCGCGGGCCCCGCCGGCCCCCGCAGCCGGGCCGGGGAGGTCGCGCCGCCCTCGCACCCCGGCCCCGCCGTCACCGGCCCACCGCCACAAGGACACCCACCCCGCCGCCGCCCGAAGCCCCCCCACTTCCACCTCCCCGCTCACCCGCCCGCGCTCCCGGGGGCACCGCCGCGGCGGCCCGCGCCGCCCACAGCCGGGCAGCCGCCCGCTGCCAGAGGACACCGCGGAGCCCGGCCGCCGCCATCGCCTCCACCACGCAGGCGCGGCCGACGGTGGCCGGTAGAGACAGAAGGGCTCGGGGCGGGGCTAACGCGGGGGCGGGGTCGTGGGCGGAGCTAGCGAACGGGGGCGTGGTTTATGGAGGGCGTGGTTAACGCGGGGGTGGGGCCACGCCGGCCACCTCCTGCGCCTCGGGTAACAAATCCCCGTCCAGGGCGTTAATGAATCAGCCACTGTTATTATAATATTGACATAAGAGCTAATGGGCAGCGAGGGCATCAGTGCGGTATTTCTGGTCTGAAGCCGGGTAATGGGAATTTACGGCAGGTGTCACCCCCGGGGGGCGGGGCAGCCGCCCACGCAGCAGCCGGGTCGATGCTCAGCCGGGTCGATGGCGTGGCTGGCCACCTTATGCAAATTGCCTTCTTTGTATCAGTATCAATATTATTAAAGTTAATACCCAAATGCAATCGTCTTATCTCCGTGGAGCCAGGGAAACGCGAACAGCTGAAACGGCCTGTTAATTTAGTGATGCTACCCCTCAAACATAAGCGATATATTATTGTAGATAAAATCGATACGAGCATTAAAGGATTTTGCAGTTTACTTCATTATGTAAACTCTGTGGTAGTTGAACTCATTTTCCTTCAGTTATTCACATCAGCCATAATGGGTTATGTCTCTATAACGATCTACATTATAAACCTTTGCAGCTCAAAAACTATCATGGAGAATTTGTCATTAAACTCATTCCTTCTAATAACAACATTAATTGTAAACCTACTAATTGAATGAAGATAGCGATGAACCATAACAATATATCTGAGCTGCAGCGTGCCTGAGGGGGGGGCATTGTCACAGGCCAGAATACGATCCTTTCACTTATCCCAAAGAAAGGCCTCCTCGTGTCGTTTTAGGGACGATGTCTTAATTCAGCCAACTCCCTTACAACGGGGTGTGCAGTGAAGTTAGTATGTCAATTAGTTATTTAATAAGGTTACTAACTCAGAGCCCAGCCCTCCAGTGCCGAGGCTGTTTGGTGTTTGCCGTGGAGCAGCTCTGGGTGCCTGTCCCAGCCCTGTGGCACTTCAGGGACAGCAGTGTCACATTGGAAGTGGGGACCTTGGGCTCCCAGCTGTGCCATCAGTCTGGGCTGAGACCTTGCTGCAGGTTGGGATCGTGGTCGCGTGCTCCTCACATCGGCTCTGCATCGCTGGGTGTTTACTTTCTGTCTTGATGCTTGAGTCTTCCACAGAGGTGGCTCAAGCTTCCTAAGCACCCAAGTATGTTTGCAAATATATTGTAAAAAATTTTCTTCACCTGTACAGGAGCAGTGCTGTAGATTTAAAGGGCGAGGGGGCACTCGTTTTCCTAGAAACTAAGCACATTAATACATTTTGGAAGAACAGGGGAAAATAGATTATGTTATTCTCATGAAAGCAAAGATCTACGCAGCGAGAACAGCAAATCCATCAAGATGAAAACCACTTAATGCCAGAGACCTAAATTTTCTCAAGAGCTGATGCCTCAATGAGCCAGCCCTCACTCTTGGGAAAGAGCAAGCATCGTTCTTGATGCTTCCAGAGTAAAAGCAAAATGTATACTTTGTCTCATGTAATAAAAATACACTAAGAAATAAATTCAATAGCTCCAGCCTTAGGCACACATTTAATGAATATTGCTAAAACGATGTAGTCGCACAACGTCCATTCATGATCGAAAGGCAAAGGTTAGTTACACTGAGCAGCACTACGTATTTTTTCTTGTAGCAAGTGTTAATTAAAATTTCCAGGCCCGGAACAGGGCGGTACGTTGGGATGGAGTGAGGATGGTGGGCAGGGGGCTGGTTTCCTGAGCGGCCCAGCAGTGAAGCCACCCCCGAGGAGCAGCACCAGCCATTGGCAGGGGAAGGGCCCTCAGCTGACAAGAGGCAGGGAGGCACAGGACCCAGCTCCAAGGGCCTGCGCATGGACGTCACACATGCTCCTGTGCCGCCATACAACTGATTTCATGGAGGAATCGAGGCCTCGTGGGCACGTGGTTGCCATCTTGGGGCACAGGGGCCTGCCTGCCATGGCGGCAGCGGTGGCCTGCCCTCCCACAGCCATGCCATGCTGTGCGGTGGTGTCCCCACCTTCACAGATGGCCCTGTCTGGTTCCTGGGGTGGGTTTTTCCCCGCATGATGTCCCAGCTCCCACAAGCGTCACCACAACCCCGGGCAGCGCTAGGGGCCTGGGGCAGAGTGGCTGGAGAGCTGCCCAGCAGAAAAGGACCTGGGGGTGTTGGTCAACAGCTGGCTGAATATGAGCCAGCAGTGTGCCCAGGTGGCCAAGAAGGCCAAAAGTGTCATGGCTTGTACCAGGAACAGTGTGGTGAGTGGGATCAGGGAAGTGATCGTCCCCCTGTACTGGGCACTGGTGAGGCCCCACGTTGAGTACTGTGTTCAGTTTTGGGCCTCTCAGCACAAAAAAGACATTGAGGTGCTGGAGCGTGTCCAGAGAAGGGCAACGAAGCTGGTGAGGGGTCTGGAGAACAAGTCGTGTGAGGAGCTGCTGAGGGAGCTGGGGTTGTTCAGCCTGGAGAAAAGGAGGCTGAGGGGAGACCTTATCACCCTCTACAACTACCTGAAAGGAGGGTGTAGTGAGGTGGGGGTTGGTCTCTTCTCACAAGTTGCAAGTGATAACACAACAGGAAATATCCTCAAGTTGTGCCAGGGGAGGTTTAGATTGGATATCAGGAAAAATATCTTCACCGAAAGGGTTATCAAGGGTTGGAACAGGCTGCGTCGGTAAGTGGTGGAGTCACAATCCCTGGAGGTATTTAAAAGTTGTGGAGATGTGGCACTTCGGGACATGATCTAGTTGGACTTGGCAGTGTTAGGTTTAGTGTTGGACTCGACGATCTTAAGGGTCTTTTCCAACCAAAACGATTCGATCGCTCTGTGATTCTAAAAACTTTGGAAAGGGCCAAAACGCAGAGGCCGCCCCCAACCTCCTCCCGCCAAGGGGCGCTTCTCGCCGCTGCCGCCGCCGCTCCCTCCTCCCCTCTCCATGGTGCCCCCTCCCCTCCCGCCTTCTCCCTTCGCTTCCGGCGTTGCCATGGGCGGGCAACTTCCGCTTCCGCCTTTCTAGTTCCGGGTTCTCCGGTGGAGGCGGCGATGGCGGCGGCCTCCTCCTCGGCGGCGGCCGCGGGCTGCCGGGAGGGCCCGGCGGTAGCGGCAGGGGCAGGGCCCGGCTGGAGCGACTCCCAGTTCCGTCGTTACTCTTTCGAGACGCGGCCCATCCCGCGGCTCAGCCACAGCGACCCCCGCGCCGAAGAGCTCATCGAGAACGAGGTGGGGTGGGCAGCGGCGGCCCGGCCCGCTTCGGCTCGGCCCGGTGGCTGCGGTGGGGCCGGGGGGCTTGTGATTCGTGGCGCGGGAGCTGCCAGCCCTGCTTGTCAGGTCGGGCAGAGCCGGGCACGCAGAGCGGCTCGCAGGGTGCGGGGCTTTCCCGGGTCCCGCTGCCGTCCCGGTGCACTCACTGGCCCGTCCCGGCTCTGTGCCTTTGCCCCGGCTACCGCCCTGTCTGCCGCGGAGCGCCCGCCGTGCCCCCTCCCCGCGCGGGCTTGGTGGTTGCCGCTGTCCCGTTCCTCTCAGTTGTGGTGGACAGTTCTTTACGGTACCGCAGCGTGGAGTTGTGAAATTTGCAGGAAACATTTGTTTTGAGTGCTTTGTTGTGCGGATGGAAATCGTGGAAATGTTGTGTGAAGCCATGGGCACAAGTTTGTTATTTTTTAAGTGAAAGCAGTCACAGATGTGATGGTTGCTTTGCAGTAGCAGCTCTTGTATTGGTTCTGGACAAGCTTAATCTAGTCTTGGTAAGATTGCTAGTTGTTTGGGGTTTTTTTAATTAAAGAAAGCCTGCAAGAAAAGAAGTTGTGCATCCACAGCTTGGAAACACAACAGCTGTAATTCTTGTTTGAGTTGCTTACTGTTTATAGCTGAGGAGATGGGTGATGTCCTTTGTCTTCTTTTTGTAGAGATGGGGTAATCTCAGTTTTTCAATGGCTGAAGGTTATCTGCATCTCTGAGAAAAGAGGAGTGCTGTCTCTGGATTCAGAGTTGTCTTTCTGCCAGCATTTACCCCTTCCTAGCTGGGGCTGGAAGTGACCAGACAGAATACTATGTCTCTCTGCTACGTGGCAGGACCAAGTAGGCCTAAAACTGTTCCCAGCTAGTGTTTGTCTAACCTCACGTGTTAGAGATTAGCTAAGCAGATAGTGGAATCTGTGCCATTGCTACCAGCAGCTTGCTGTAGGAGCAAGCCACCGCTTTCTTAAAACTTTCTATTATGTTATGCTTGTTTTTCTTCCCAAATCAAGGTATCTGATTACTGTAAATGCCTTTTCCAATTCCCTATTTTCAAAGAGAGCTTGTGTGGTTGCAATAATGAATGTGACGGTTCTTGAGTTCAAGAGGTCCTTGAATCAATAAACTTCCTGTTTTTCTCCAGGAGCCGGTGGTGCTGACAGATACGAATCTGGTTTATCCTGCTCTGAAATGGGACCTGGACTACCTCCAGGAAAACATCGGCAATGGGGACTTCTCAGTGTATAGTGCCAGCACACACAAGTTTTTGTACTATGATGAGAAGAAGATGGCCAATTTTAAGAATTTCAAACCCAAGTCGAGCAGGGAAGAGATGAAGTTTGCTGAGTTTGTGGACAGACTCAAAGAAATACAACAAAAAGGGAGTGCTGAGAGGTATGTGATATGTGGAGGTTTCTCTGTTTCTGCAGGTTAAGTAGGGGGTAGGTTTCTCTTCAGTGAGTGTTGGTGATTAAAGCCTCTCAAACTTTTCATTTTTTTTTAAAGTCCTGCTTTTTCTGCCGGGCTGCTACTTGACTGCAGTCTTGTTACCTGATGAAAAAAGTCCTATCAGTAACTAATCAAACTGTTCACATTGTCTGCAGAGAGTTTTTTCTTTTCTTCTCTGTCTGAGGCAGGGTTTGGACAGAGAAAGCCTTAAGATTCACTTTCTTTTGGCAGACTATGGTATTGGTAGAGGAGTTTAGTTATCTAATTAAAAGGTTCTTGTGGTTAAACCCCAGTGGACAGCTAAGCACCACAGAACCACTCACTGACTCCCCCAGGTGGGACGGGGGAGAGAAACAGAAGAGTAAAAGCATGAAAACTTGTGGGCTGAGATAAAAACAGTTTAATAGGTAAAGCAAAAGCCACGTATGCAAGCAAAGCGAAACAAGGAATTCATTTACTGCTTCCTATTGGCAGGCAGGTGTTCAGCCATCTCCAGGAAAGTAGGGCTCCCTTATGCATTATGGTTACTTGGGAAGACAAACGCCATAACTCCAAATGTTCCACCCCCTTCCTCCTTCCCCCAACTTTTTATTGCTGAGCATGATGTCATATGGTATAGAATAGCCCTTTGGTTATTTGGGGTCAGCTGTCCCATCTGTGACCCATCCCAACTCTTTGTGCACCCCCAGCCTACACACTGGTAGGGTGGTGTGAGAAGCAGAAAGCGCCTTGACTCTGTGTAAGAACTGCTCAGCAATAACCAAAACATCCCTGTATTATCAACACTGTTCCCAGCACAGATCCAAAACATCGCCCCATACTAGCGATTATGAAGAAAATTAACTCTACCCCAGCCAAGACCAGCACAAAAGTACAGGCTATAGCAGCACTCAGCCTTTTTTATGGAATATCAAGGTAGCTAACCCTCTTTTGGAAAGATGAGATAAGTTTGCATACGTGCAGTTTATATGTTGGTGGTGACGGACCATAACTGTTATCAACCGTACTTAAACCTTCAGTTAATGTTATTGGTCACCAGCCCTCTGAAAGGACTTATGGATGCTTAATTCTGTCTTAATTGGAAGCAACTCTGTGTCTGTGTCCACTTGTCATCTGTGCATTTTTCTTCTTTGTCAAGCTTTGGATGTGCTTTTTCCAAGAGAGTAGGCAGTCCTTGAACTTAAAAATGCGTTTTTCTTCCAGCATTGCAGACAGTAGCCTGTAATACTGCAGTTGTTAATACGGATGTTTGATTCCTCTGGTCCTCTATGTCTAAATGTAACATGGCTTTAAAGTAAGTTGATACTGAAACACTCTGTGTTTCCTGAGCCCTTTTTTGCCCTTGTGCACTTCTAGTAAAAGAGGTGTCTCTTATCACAGATGGGTTAGAGTGTTGGCATTTATCTGGGGATTATTTGTGTGTTTGGTATTTGATAGCGGCCAGTCTGTTCACTGTTTCTTCCCCCTGCACTGTGAGGGGGTGGTTCTTGCTCTGAAATTCTCTTTTCCACTTGTGATGGCTCAAGTAGAACTGAGTTCTGTACCATGAAATCTTTCATCAAAGTTTGGGGACTTTTTGAATTTGTTTCCTTCCACAGGTGTTTATGGTGTGTGGTGATAGAACAGAATCTCTAGGAGTTACGTCTTTAGTTTTAAAAGCTTTCTGAAGAGATGCAGAGATATGTCTTTATGTTCATAACAAAGCTTAATACTTGGTTTCTGCTTGTCTCTGGGAAAATACAGGCTATATCTGCAGCAAACCCTGAATGACACAGTTGGAAGGAAGATTGTGGTGGATTTCCTTGGCTTCAACTGGAACTGGATTAACAAGCAGCAAGGGAAACGTGGCTGGGGTCAACTGACTTCTAACTTGCTTCTTATTGGCATGGAAGGTAAGCAGTTTCCTCTGACTGGAGAGGGGGAGAAGAATCAATCAGCAGTTCTGTATTTCAGTTCCAGAAGGTCTTTCAAATGGATTTTCCACTGGTTTCTCAGTGTTCCTTCAGAGGAGGCAGTTTAAAGCTTTGTGTTGGGAGGGGACTGTTGTCACAACCTCACTTGGGTTATAGAGAGGAAACCAAAGCAATAGCCTGTATTTCCCCAGGGACATACTGTGAATGCCTGGATGTACTCTGCTCATGGAAAGGCTCTGTATGGTGCTGGTAGGGCTGTGTTTTCAATAATTGCTAATCATATTCTGAGACCTGTTTATTGTTTGAATGGTTCAGATGCTGTAGATTGAAAATGCTCAGAGTCTATAGATCTAAAATGCAAAAAGGTTTGCAAGTTGAGCAAAGTTAGTCTTCTGGACTTCACTTTGCATGTCCAGTGTCTACCCAGGAGGAAAAACTGATTGTTTTGTGAAGCATTTATTCTTATTTGAGGTGGTACATTGTGGGGATGAATTCTCTTTCCATTAAGAGCTGAATTCCTTTTTGGAAGGTTAGAGGGCACTGGAGAACTTGAAGATGGATAAATCCTAAAAATATCTGTATAGAGTGGAATTCCAAATCCATGTGGAGACTGACTCATAGTCAGGTGCCTTTAGAAGACAGAGGTACCACTACTCTGTTGAAAAGGAGAGCGTTCTAATAGGAAGTAATCTCAATAATTGGGCAAGAAACATACACGTTTTTGTGAAGTGGGATGGCCTATAATCAATGTGGACGTCACATCCAATTACAATTGTCCAATTATAATTACTTGGCCGTTCGTGGCTGTTCAGTTCTGACAGCAGATGTTTTTTCCCCTTTGCAGCAAGTCATACTCAGCTTACGGTAGTTTGCCACTTGTTTTACTAGCAGAGAAAAGAGAACTTAATGTAAAAGCACTGCACCAACACTTCCCTACAGGTTGTAATATGGTCACTAAAATCCTAGTATCAACAGGTTATGCACAAGAACCAAGGAATTGTCTCGAACCAGTGTATGCTAGAAAAAGAGTGTCTTTACATGAGCATGTGATTGATCTATTTAATGAAGTTATGGCGTTAACTGTTATCTTAATTCTCTTTAGTGAAAATACATATAAAAAGCAAGATAAAAGATTAATATCTGGATTGACAAACAGCCTGAAAATCATAGTTGTGAGGGATACAAAATGGCCCACTGTATTTAAATATCTGATTAAGTTTAAGATCTGGTGGTGACAGTCAAGCTTCATAACTGTTAATCAGACTGAGGAGATGCTATTGGGAGCCCCAGTGACAAAGAGATTTGTTTACTTATTTTCATGCAAAACAACTAGGACTTTTTTCAAAATCAGACTGTTAGTCTTCTTTTTCTACAGGCTAATAATTTTTGAAAGTCCATTCCACAACTCGTGTTCTAAAACAGTGTTTTATGAAAAAGCTTCCCGTCGACATTCACCATCTGCTGTTCATGGATACAAGCTGGAAATCCTAATCCTGTAGAGCATAAGTTGCTGAATATGGATTTAGAATGGAAATTAAGTGGGATAGCAACTGCTCAATAAAGGGTGACTGATACAGTGATCAGTTTGTAACATTTCAGCGGTCATTTTCCTTGTTTAGTTTTCTGAATATGTGGGAGAGTATTTACTCTCTTTAGGAAGGAATATAACTTGCTTCCATCTTTCATACCTGTATGCGAGTGTGTCTTGATTGTTGCTTTTTCTCTCTGTATAGGGAATGTGACACCAGCTCATTATGATGAGCAGCAGAACTTCTTTGCTCAGATTAAGGGTTACAAGAGGTGTATCCTGTTCCCTCCTGATCAGTTTGAATGCCTCTACCCTTATCCTGTGCACCATCCATGTGACAGACAGAGCCAGGTGAGAGTAGCAGATCTGTTTTCTGCTCCATGTCAGTAAAGGGCATTTGTGAAGATGCTAGGTGGGAGGAGGCTGCCCTAGTTGTATACCACTTGTTGAGCCTTTGCAAAACCTGTGTTCGGATCTGTTACCTGGTGAATACGTTGAGAATAGATTGAAGGTGTGTTTCTGTTTGTGTCTGGTCCTGACTTGCAAGTGCTAGGGCTATAAGCATCTCCTTACTGGTGGTACAACTGGGCTGCAGTTCTGCCTCTTCTGTTCTGTTTCATTGATCACTTGGTCAAACACAGACTTGCTCAGAGACAAATTGCAGGACTCTTGTCTAAGATGGTGGTACTTTGAGGGTACTGCAGGACATTGCAGTGGAGTTAAGACATGAATGGGAATGTAAGAGCCATATGGGGAACATCAGGAGGATTTGATACTGAGAGCCAATGAGGAGGACTGTCACTGCAGGATGTGCTTCTGAGTTTCTTAATGTTTTCTTCCATTAGGTGGACTTTGACAATCCTGACTACGAGAAGTTTCCAAACTTCCGGAGTGTGGTTGGCTACGAGACGGTGGTGGGTCCAGGGGATGTGCTATACATACCTATGTACTGGTAAGAAGGATGTCGGGGACTGCACAGTGACCAGCAAACAGAGGTCTAAAAGGTCTTCTGCTTAAAGTGTGGGGTTGGCTCTTAAGAGAATTTTGTTTTGGCTTCTCCAGCAAGAATGATATTTTCTGTGATATCTTGGGCCAATCTGCTTCTACTTCCTGTCTGTTGGATGGGAGTGGTAATTCTCCCAAACGCTATGTTATTGTGCGAGTACTCCACTAACGTGTGCAAGAAAAGATCTGTATTTAAATAAGGAGAGCTTTCCAGAAGTTCTGAGATCTTGATAGTGAAGTCTGAACTCATCCATCCAAGGTATTTCACTATACACTACAGCAATAGTTTCTTTTTTTGTGTGGTTTCCATGCAGGTGGCACCACATTGAGTCTCTCCTGAATGGGGGGATTACCATCACTGTGAACTTCTGGTACAAGGTGAGTACAAGCACCCTCCTGCACAGCTTGGATAGCTCTATCCCAGAGGATTTTTTTAGGTAGATGTGTATTAGCATGTGTTTTAAATATGAGAACTTTGTTGCACCAAATCCTTTGCATTAAAGCTGAAAGCTACTTTCTCCCTTTCAAGTGGTCTGTGAAGAACTGGGTGGCTGGGAGAAGGTGGAATAATGTGCCAATTCAGGAAGCATGCAATGAGCTATTTTTGATATTTCAGGGTGCCCCAACCCCAAAGAGAATTGAATATCCATTAAAGGCTCATCAGAAAGTCGCAATAATGAGGAACATTGAGAAGATGTTGGGAGAAGCCTTAGGAAATCCACAAGAGGTATAAAAAAGAACCATATAGTCACTGCTGTTGAACCTGTTATGGCTTAATGCAAAACTCGAGATGCCAACTGTTTGGCTCCGCAGGTGTTACGGTGAGGGTAGGAGAAAGCAGGGTTGCTCTGTTACTGTGAATAGTTCTTCCTGCTGTCTTCAGAAGGTCCTTTGGCTACAAAAAGGCAAGTTCTTTAAATTATAATTCTGGAGAGGACCACTACAAACAATGGAGTACTTGTTCTTGTACATTGGGGAAGGTGTACTTTGTCTTTTGGCACTGCCAGGAAAGCGTTGCTCCCAAACTCTCCTTAGTCTTCTCTGCAGCAGCAATACCCAGTATTTGCCAAAAAAATGAAACTGTTTTACCTGTTGAATTCAAATCTCTTAAATAAGAGAAATCTTTTGTATTAAGTCATGTGCTTCCCCCTTAATGCATGTCTTGGTCATCTCTGAATTCTTTGCAATTTTACCCAACTGGTATTTCAAAAAATCAGATTGAAGTACTAAGAGTATGCTTTTGAAGATCTCCTGCTGATCTGAAAGTGGAAACACTGGGTGTGAATAGAAATGTTTTTGTGGTCTGTAACCTTTACTGTGTGCAGGAGCTCCTCTTCAGTGCACTCATGTGAGATTATGCCTCTCCCCTGAGAATATTTTACTGCCACAGTTCATATTGAACTGCCCTCAGTGACCAGGCAATGCTGAGAAATGGGAGTGGTCTTGACTGAAAACAAAACCTTAGCAAAATTGTCAGCCCTAACCTTCCTTTCAAGTGACCCCAAGGACCAAAGAGGATTCAATGAGTAAGAATGTTCATTCTCTGCCCTGCAAAAAGCAACCCCTGGTGACTGTTGGCTCCTTTTAATAGCACCTACTGAGAAATCACAAATGTAGGGCGGGAAGTGGAAAAAGTTTCAAACAGATACCATGGATGCAATGTTTTGGTGACAGCTAAAGTTGTGTATTGGCAGAGAAGCTTGCAATTTTGGTAGTGTATTTGAGGATGTGCTGAAGTGCTGCAGTGTTTTATCTAGAAAATACCTTGAAACTGATTCGGTGCATCTTAGGCTCAGTTTGCATGCTGAGATCCTCTGCCCTGGGCTGCTAAGCTCATAAGGTGATGTGATGCAGAGGGAGCCAGCCCTGCAGCTGCCATTCTTGTGTAACTATCTCAGCTAACAATCTGTTTTTGCTTTGAACAGGTGGGTCCCTTGTTGAATATGATGATTAAGGGACGGTATGACTAATGCCTGGCTGCCCGGGTGACTGATGTTGGAGCTGCTTTCTTCACAAGCAACGGAAGATACTGAGCGCTAGTATTGCACGCAGCACTTAACAGACTGATGGGTTTCCTGGCCCATCCCTGCCCCACTACAATAGAGGGGGCTACTGGAACTGCAAAACCGTTAGTACCCCATTCATCCTCCACTCTCACCTAACCGAACCTCCCAAGAAAGAGTCTGCACTTACTGGAAGCTGGATTCATGCTCACTAACTTGTTTTTTCTCCCTCTGCCCTGTTTGCCACAACAAGGAGCATTGCTTCTGGCACTTGGATTTGTTGCTTCAGGATTTTCAGGCATTTGAAGAAGAGCTTGGAGGAGAACCAGGAGTGATCTTGTTTCCTCGGCCTCGTGGAGTTTGGGCCTCCTAGCTGGGTTTGTGTGTTGGTGCCTGCAGTGGATATAAGATGGGAAATGATAGATTTCACAGTCCTCTGTTGTTAGAGGACCTGTCCATGCTCAACTCTGACATCTTTTTATATAATGGAAATGAACATGTGAGATGGCCTGTGTGTAATGAGCAACTGGACAAATGATTCAATTTCTTCAACTTAAGACATCTATGCTTTGGACTTAGGACAGGGTAGAGATCAGAGTGAACTCATCTAGTGTGTGAGCACCAAATCCTATGCTCTCCAAGTGACGTCTGTGTTGTAGAAGTCTAGATAAACCTCCTTTCTGAGAGCTTTCTATGGGGAGTGAAGGCTTCTCTCCAGCTCTTCTGAAGCTGCAGTGTGGTTGAAAGGGGATGTAGCGTTATGAAGGGAGATGGATAAATGCCAGGGCACTCACCAAGTCTTGAATGATTAAGACACGTTTTTAAGTGAAATTCCCCGTGGGTGCCGAGCTAGACTGTCAAAACACAGTGTCAGATAGGTACAGAGCCTCCCTTCTCCCCACCAGGGGTGCTGGTTTGTCAGACTAACATGGGGAAAGTGCCCTTTTTACTGAAACTGCAAGAACTCAAGTGTGTGTGGCTGCGCACCAGTGCGCACGTTTGTGTGATGTTGTGTGGCTCCTGTCCATCAGTTAAATCCATGCCAGTGTGTGGTTCCCTTCCTTGTACAGTCATATGAGAGAGGTCAGGGCTTTCTGTTTAAATGTGGTTAAGTTTATCTTGATCCTTTTTGTGTTCCGGGACTTGACATGGCAGGCCAGGAAGTGACAAGACCAAGGCATAGAAACCAGACAAGCCTCTGTTTAAGATTCCTCAGCAATCGCCCTGAAAATTCATTTTGCTTTCCTCCTCCTCTTCTTCCATGCAGAAGCCTTAAGGCTCATACGGAGGCTGGCTTTTTATTCCCTGAGGTGTGCTGCACCGCTCTCCCGGTTTGGGGGTGGTGCAAAGGTCTTGTACATTTGATGCGGTTGTAATGGGTCCCAAGAGCTAGAGGTGGGAGAAGCTGTTTCATAGCCCATATATCTCATCCCAGAGAATAGTGGGGAATTTGTTCTGTTGAGACTTCCCAGTGTTTTCCCCCTTGTTCTTTAGGGCTTGTTCTGATGTGGGATTCTGATAAAAGTGTTGAGAACGTGCTGCTCAGGAAGTGCTCCATCTTTGGCCTTGGCTCCTATCTTTTGCTGGGACAGCTGATGCACCACTTGCAGTGAGCTTGTCTTGCACAGAAGTGAAAAGCCTCTCAAACAGGAGGTCCCAGGGGCTAGTTTTCTGGCTGCTTTATAGGTCAGAAGAAATTAAGTGTAATTGGCAGCTGCAAGGTCCTTGTTTAAAAAAGATGTCTGTGTCACTGAGTAGTCTGACTGCCATGTTACTTGTCACAGACTCTCCAGAGCTGTGGTTAGATTCAGTCGAAGGTCACTCAGCTGGATACTTATGCATGCTTGGCCTTTGGGCAGGTGGGGAAGAAGGCTAAGCTTAAGCTGCTGACTCTGGCCAAAAGCAAGGCCTTCCCAGGAATCCTGGGCACATGCCCATGGTTGAAAGATGCTCAAATGAAATCCCATCTCTGTGCTATTTATTCAGCACATTGTAGTCTCCAGTACTACTTGTTAGACACCATCAGCTCTTGAAAGCTCAGGGTGGGAGTTCATTTCCCATGTGGAGAGAGAATGGTACTTACAGAACTTTAGGATCCTATTTTTTTCTTTATTTGCCAAAGGTCTAACTTTTAAAGTGTCTGAACAGGTTTTGCTGCACTTGACTTCATGAAAGCTCATTTACAATGCACTGATGGACTGACTCCCCCCCTTCCCTTTTCACCTTGTGCTTTCAATGCCCCTTGCCATGGTATTGGGAAGCTGTGTGTGTTCTCTGCTAGGGGTGTGTGTGCAGGGGGTGGGGTGTGACAAACACACGGTACCTTCTGAAGTGTAGTTCTTAAATACAACCAATGTTGAACAACAGAACTGTGTGGCTTTTATTTTTGTGAGTGGCTGTACAGGAGAGCTGCATAAGGAAATATGTGTATAAAGATACCTTTCAGTCTTTCTAATAACTCCACTTGTGTTCTTTACTGGGGAAAGCTGCTGGTCTCCAGAACTGCCTTTAAAACAGTAATACCAGCTGCATTATTGTGTGTCTTCACAACTTGCCTCATACTACTTCTGTAAGCCTGAAAGGAAAGCTGGGAATAAGATGGTACCCTTGAACCCTGTCAACAACAAGTGTTGGTGAGGAGGGAACAAATTCCCCTCCCTGCTGACCTGGATGCTATCACCATGCTCTGGTCACTGATGGGATGACAGAGCAAACTACATTATCATGTCTAATGAGTTCTATCAGTTGCTTATCCTTTGGGATATCTTGTGCCCCATTTGGTCCTTTATCCAATTCATGTTTTGGTCAAGGAGATTTTGGGGGGAGGCTTCCTCTGTGTACCTCTGCTGTATGTTGGCAGCCTTGGGTTGTGGAGTCCTCTCTACCTAATAAAGACACAGGTTATTTTATGGTACTATTAACTCTACAGCAATCTTGGCATCTGACCATCGGTGAAATATTGGTTAAATCCAAACAAATTTCTAATGTGTAGTAAAGTGGGGAAGAGTTGAACAGAGATTAGGGATGGTGGGGGTGGCAGGGGGAGAGAGAGAGAGAGACAGCAGTCTGAGCCTGGCGTACTACGATTGGCATTCTCTCCTCACGCCCTTGGGGGACAGGGTAGATGCGGAGGGAGTAGAAACGTAGGTAAAGTCTTCCGTGACCGTGGGTGTTCACCCTTCTGTGCTGTGCTTGCTGGGCTCATCATCTCTGAACACACACTTGCTTCTGTTCCACTGAACTTAGTGGTCCGTTATGTCTGATCCTGTAGTTTCTGTTGTGCACGTGCCTCTTGGGTAACATGCGTGGCTGGCACCACAAAGCTCAGAAATGTCTCAGGTTGTGCACAGAAGCAAAGGAAGCTGAGGTATGAGAACTTTGTCGTTTGAAAACCAGATCAGACTCCAAGATTTAAACTTGTACTTCTAGTCTTTTTCTTATTTGCTTCTATTACCTTAGGTTCCTTAATACCTTCCTTCTCTTTTGTTTCCCCCATTTCCCTGTTCCTTGAAAAGTGAGATTTTTCTAAGGAGAAGTGAGCTTTCTCTTAATCCTTGTAGATCATGGCTGCAGGATCTTTCCCGTAGAAAGAGAAGAGTGTGGGTTTTCAGACTGATGCATTGTTTTACCCCCTTGATGATCAGGACCAGGCTCAGCTCAGTGATCACCCAGGAAATTTAGAGTGATAAAGCAAGTCCAAGGTGGAGCCAGCAGGTCGGGATCAGGGCCAGAGCTGAGGAGGTATGAGACATAGCTGCGATGCAGGGCCAGTCTAACACAGATAGGGGTGAAGGGCATCACAGCAGCTCTTGAGGGAAAGAGGGACAGGCCTGGGCCAAGACTGCTGCTGCTTTTCTTTACAGCAATTCTTACCAATGAGCAAGCTGACCTTGAATGCAGCCAACTGCTCTTTAAAGTCCTAGAATGGGGATGGTGCATTCAGGGTCTTGACAGTCTCTTATCAGGCCTCTGTATTGATGCGTGGTCAACCCATGCTGCTGTCCCACCATGGGAACCAGAGCAGCAACTGCAACAGGGAGTGCACGTGTTCTCCAAAATGCTTTTCTCCAAGTCTTCTTTCTGCCACATGTGTGTGGGGAGCTTCCTCGCGCTCTGGTTTATGCTCTTCATCTTCCATTCCTGTTGCGGAGACGGCACCTCCTGTCAATGTCCTGGGAAGTCCTGGCAGGAGTCACCATCTTCCCTGGGTGCTTTTCTGCATTGGTGCTGCCTAGAAGGAAAGGGAAAGAGATGCTGTTACTGTGACAAACACATGCAAAGTAAGTTCTAATTACTGCCTCGCAAAGTCAAATATTTGTTGCAAGCAGAGGACTAATTGTGGGGGGAGGGAGCGGAAGTCGAGGCTCTTGGAGTGTAAGTGGAACAGATGCCCGGACGCCTTGGGGAAACGCAGCTTTCCTCTACAAATCAGAGCTTTAAATTACAAGGCTTTTACCAACGAGAACAGTTGTGGGAAGTCGTCTGCTCTCATTTGCGTAATGGCTTCTGTCACTGGTGATTAGACACAGGATGAAGGAAAAGAAATTTGACAATTAGGAATGAGCGATCATTAATCAGAATCTTTGTTAGAAGGAGGGAAGGGGGGGAGAATATCCCGCAAACAATGGAGGCAGCCACTAGAGCCACAGCGAAGTCCATGAGGTGCGTAACTCTTGAGTGCTGCTGTTGCTCTGCAGAGCCCCCTCCGCCTCCGCGCGGAGCAGCAGCGAGGGCCGTGCCTCGGTTGGAAAGCTTGCGGAGGAAGGCAGCGAGGCAAAGTCCTTCCTGTGCTGTTCAGTGATTCTCAGCTGTCTGCTTAGGAGAGAGCACATCTTGGAGCCCTCTCCTTGCCCTGTCACAACACCTTGCGCGTCCTTCTCAGTGCCTGGCTGCAAATTGCCAGCAAAATAACACAGAAACAACTTCTTAAATTTTGGCAGCCTCCTTTCCCCACATGCAGCCTTCCAGGTTCTGGTGTGGAGGAGAACTGGTACTGGCCTTGACTGGCATGCAGAAAGATTAGGAGGAGCAACATGAAAGCAGTTCCAGGCGCTTTTCCTGATAATGTCATTTCCTACAAGAGCATGGAGGAACGTGATGGACTGCATGACAGGTAAATAAAAGAAGGCAGTTGTGACTTCTCTGTGTCTGTCATTTGCTGGCTTAGTTCATCATCCAGCCATGCACAATCCACTACATGCATTCGTTTGGGTTTTGTGGGTTTTGATCAAATTATCGGTGCACATGAAATCTATGTTACCTGTTTTTCCTACAGCTGGCATTCAAAATCTTGTCAGGTTAAACATTTTGGTGTAGTTTATGCTGCCTCTGATTAGATCAACAGTTACAACTTGGGAGGAGGGATGACAGACCGTTTGTGGGGCACGTAAGGTTGGTTGGTGCATCTCAAGACTTAAGCTTACTGGGTTCATTGATTTCAGTGGCAGGTCCTGTCTTTGCAAGGCTGGGCCATTCACTTGAGGCAGAGGTCTCCGTCAGCGCGATTATTGTTTCTGTGACTGGAAATCAAAGCAGATACTTCCAAAGGGGAGAGCTGAAGCCATGTTGCCTCGTTCCCAGCTGGGTCCGAGCTCAGACAAATGACAGCAGCTTGGATTTTCAGCCTCTTCCCATGGCTAGTGGTATTCACCACAGGAATGTAAAATGAAAGAGAAAACAGTGGATGTCAGGACAAGATCTAACAGGACTTTTCACCCTTTGCTCATCAGGAGAGAAGTTAGGAGAATCATTGGTCCCATTGCTTGGGGTGGGGAGATGTGGCAGGTAGTGACTTTTATCCCCTCATAAACGTGTGAAGGGAGGGCCGCTTCTCATGCACACCAACATTTTAAATGCATGTTTAAATTTGGAGGAGCGCACCTCATGCTTTTTGTGGATGGTAAGGCAGCCTGTGGTGATGTAGGGTTGCTGTCGGAATTCACCTCACAAATTGCTGTAAACCCTGAGAAAGCCCAGACTTTGTCATGGCAGGGTATTGCCCTTGCTGCTGGAAATGTTGCTGTGCTGGGTGGCAGGAGCCACAGGTATGACTTTCATCTCGGGGTTTCAGTTGTGTTTTTTCCTGGATAGTCAAGGTTCGCCATTGAATGCCGTGACAGGGAGGACCATTGGATGTGACTTGAAACCCCTTGGGAAGCCAGGAAGGGAGGAGAGTGTATGCTGTCCTGTACGTAAATCTGTTACGAGATCTGCTGCACATTCTGAGCTGCTTAAGCACTGCTGGCACCATGCAGTGATCTGTGTGAAGTCTCTGGCTGAGCTGAAAGCAGCTAAAGGAGTGAGGTCAAACCATTTGCTTTTATAAAAGGACAGTCCCCATGCCCACAGACAGGGCGCAGGGGCTATAACAGCATCCAAGGAGACAGTTCCTGTGGGAGAGCTTAGTACCACGGGCGATGGACCGATTCTACCCGAGCTTGACTGCTCCAAGTTCCTCTGCCAGGACCTTTGACAGTCTCTCAGAAGCTGCTCCTATCCATCTGTATTTCACTGGGGTAAAATGCTTCAGGCAGCAAAGAATTACTGGTGCTGGTGGGTATTTAGGTCAAATGCCAGCCACTACAGGCCGTGGAGCTGGAGGGTATGGGCCGGTAAGACCTTGCTTGGCATTTGAGGTAATAAGCTTCTGGTCTGTCAGTTCATGTGAACTGCAGAGATTTGTAGAGCTGGGGAGTTGCAGGGCCATGTTACTTGGGCTGTCAGGTCTGACACCGCTCTGGCAGGGCAGACCTTAGCGCTCTCTGAGCCTATGTTTGGGGTGGTGCAAGCCTGGCGGGGAGCAGGGATGGGAATCTCCCAAGTGGAGTTCAGGGCTCTGAAGGACCCATTCATCTGCCACCAATTCACTCCAAGCACAGCCTGCGGCCCCTTGCTTCCACCTCCTCCCCAGCACAGAGGCAGTCCTGTGTCTCCTGCTTTTGCTGTTTGTTTATAGCTCTCCCCATCCCATCTGTCTTTCTCTCCTCCTTCCTCCCCTTCCTTTTCCCTCCCTCTCCCTCCTCCCCCTCATTCCCTGTAAGCGATTAATCATTTTGACAGGCTCGGCGATGGCCTTTATTTCCTTGAGGCGGCCAAGAAATGTCTGTGAGCACCTTCCCTGACACCCCTCGTGTTCTCTCGCCAATCAGATCAGCCACTTCGCTTGGAGTGACACCGCCAGAAATGCAGGGAGGGGAGCGGGGGGGGAAACTCCAGCAGAGCCAGCTGGGGAAACGGGCAGTGGGGCAGCATCCAGTTGGGGTGCCATGTGGGCCCCTGTTAGCTGTGATGAATATGTCATTTCACTATAGCTTGAATGTGTCATACTTTGCTCCCTCCCTCTCCCCAGGCTCCCCTGCAAATCTTGGTTTCAGTGCAAAGGCAGTCAGGAAGAAATCAGGCTGCTCAGAAAAATATCAGCCTCCAACAGAGAGGCTGGAGGGAAAAGCTGTCGGAGAAGAACGAAGAGCAGGCTGGGATCATCAAGGGAGAAAGAATGGGGATGATTCTGCAGATGGATGTGGAAGCCTTCCTGGGAAACTCCCCTTTGTCTCGTGCAGGAAGAAAGTTGCCTCTGAGTCTCTGTCATGGTTCAGCTGGACTTGTGTTGTCATGAGGATGCCTTCCATTCACCTGCAGCCAAGGGAGCTCTCGGGCCATGGTACCTGCTATTGCAAATGCTCTGCCACCTAACTAGAATGAAAACAGGGTGGATCAGGGTGCATGATGTTCCCAAAAGAATTTTTTTATCTGCTCTAATCAAGCTTTACGGCATCCTCCTTCCCCTCGGCATGGGACCCAGGGCTGCCATACCTCTAGAGTTATTCTTTCTCCTCTTAGCATGAAAGCAGATATCTTCCCCAGTGGGAAGGAGAGGCCCAGGAGTAACCATTCTAGCCAGGGCCTCTGGGGATGTCTAGAGACCCTTTGTGCAGAGGAGTGGATTGTAACGAACACTTGAAGAAGTGGAGGAGATAGTTAAGAAGGAAAAGAAGTTGAATGTGTTGCACTAGAAGTCAGATGGGATGTGATGTAAAGATCTTGCATAAGGTGGTCAGGTATCGTAAGACAGGAGACTGGTTATAGTGACCTAAAGGGTTGTCTCTAGTCTCTTGTTCCTATTAAACAAGTAAGCCCGGATATGAGACTAGAAGACGGTGAACAGGCTCATCCTTCATGAAAGGCCCTAGAATAAGACTGCCCCAAATCTTCAAGAAGGCCAAAGAGCAGAGCAGATGGAAGGGAGTGTATGTGCTTGGAAGTCGCCACCTCTTGAGATGGGACAAGGCAGCAACACAAGGCAAACCCCCCCTAGCTGAATGCAGCTATGCCTCTGGGAGGCGTAGCCAGGCAGGTAATAGCTCCCAACAGACTCCGGGAAGCTCACACCCATAAGCTATGAAACATTCATAAGATATGAAACATCAGTGCTCGCTATTCACCACATGAGCTTGGGTTCTTGCCCTACATGAAAGGCATTAAGAGTCAGTTTTAACTGCAGGGCCCACTAGCAGCAGGCTGGATGGGTTCAGTGAAGATGTTGAGGGAAAACCACAACCTCATTCCTACACCTCCCTGTTGATTGCTTTCTCCTTGTGAAAAGGTTGTCCTACAGGCACAGACCTAAAAGCTGATACAGCTTAAGTCCAAAGGGAAGGCAGTGAGCTCATCTGGAATAAACACCTTTGCCTCTCATGGGCTGACTCTGCATGAGATCTCTGGAAGGTAGGAATACTTGAACTAAAGAGGAGTTAACAGGCACTTTCCAGCAGATGAAAAGGCAGTGTGGACCCTTGCTGACAGACATGCTGCCCCATGTCTTGGGAGTGACCTTTGCCAAGGTCACTGCTGAGTTTTTCTAAGCTATCGTTTCTCTCAAGGAAATATTGATTTTGTGCTGGTGGTGCTAAGCACTGTTGTTGAACGAGAGGCTATAAATGCTTGGCAGGACAGTGGTGGCCCTTCTTGGCGGCTAGACTCACTGATCTGGCTTGCTTTCTTCAGGCTTGTGCGCATGTGTTCAGGGTAAGGAACACTAGATTTGTGGTTCCAGGCTAGTGACCACTAATGGCTTCCGTGCTTCTTCTCCAGTTTGAGGTAGTTACGTTTGCTCCCTTGTGTTCGGTCAAGGACGGGGAGACGTTCATTAACGGTAGAAAATGGCCTGTCCCTGGATGGTTTACATCCAGTAATAGGCTTCTTTCTTGAATATAACGTAAGAAGGGAACATGGCAGAGGTCTTAAACAGTTTATCTCAGTGCTGGGAGTTTTCAGAGAGAATGTATGACATCTTCAGAAATTAAGACCAACCAATGCAGTTAATGCTGGCTCTCCTAGAAAGCCTGTTTTAAATCATGAACAGCCCTGGTAAGATCTAGGTCTCTAAGGGTTCCTGCCTGTTGTGTGAGCTCAAGGCTTTGAATCACTTAGCACTGCAGTGACAAAATTTGTGTCTTTGCCTTCCCAAGCCATAAGCAGCAAGTAGAATATAAAGCTGTCTGTCTTTCCTTTTCTTTTTACGAGGCCAAACCACGAAAAAGGGAGCCTTATAGTTTGCAGCAGTGGGTTCTCGCTGTTGCTTTCATTGGTTAAATTCAACTTTGCTTGCCCAGAGAGGCTGTTATGTCTCCATCCTCAGAAATACTGGCATGACTGGCCAAAGCCCTGAGCAACCCGATCTAATTGTACCTGCTTGAAGCAGGAGGTTGAACTAGATGATCTCCTGAGGCCTCTTTCAACCCTGATTATTCTACAATCCTATAGGTTTGCCCACGAGAACTCATCACCTGATGTGCTGTATTTCATCCCACCCCTTAAAATTGTTATAGAGCCCCGGTAATCCATAATATTAGGAAGTATAGTATTATTTTATTTCTCTATATTTTCTATATGCCTTTGGCAGGATGTTTTAGGCTACTTTCTTTGGTCTCTGGGGTTATGAAGAGTTTCCTCACTGAACTTGGCACTGTGTCTATTGGCAGAGCTGGTCAGTAGGGCAAGGTCAAGTAGAAGGTAATGGATTGAGAGCTCTTGATCATGGTATGGCAGATGCTCGTCCAGTCCTCAGGCAGGGGCTGTCCTTCTGGCTGGGGTGCTATGTGCTGTGATGAGGTGACGAGGTGACTTGCCTACTTGCGAATGGGAAGGTGTTGCAATCAGGAGCTGTGATCCCGCCCTGTGGACAAGCTGGACTATGCCCAGAACAAGAACTCGCTCCTGCTTTTAGGGATGCAGGATCTAATTTCAGAGCTGGTCTGTACTGCGTGCAGTGCTGTTGCTATCCTTATGTATTTCTGTAGCTTCAGGTTCAGGTGCTTGTAGTGGCCTGGGTCATCCCCTGTCTCGTGGAAAATCTCAGATATCCTTGGTTATTGGCAAGCATCTCCTTGTTGTGCAGCTGTTCTAGACTTATGAGCAGCACCCAGTGCTTAATGAGAAAGCTGGAGCATGGAGCTAACTTTGCATGTTCCTTTAGGTGACAGGTGCTTGTGCCCCTGGGGACTTCAGAATTGGAGGTTGGGTCGGTTGAATTTAGGAATCTCACATTTCGAGTTGCCCTGGACAGCGGCAACATTTGTGTCTGGGCTCTGTCTGTCTGGGCTGCTCTGAATGTTATGGATGTGTTGCCGCTGTCTTTGCGGAGTGGATGAAAGTGTTTGTGGTAAAATGTAATCAAGTGGAAAATTGCAGTGCATATAAACACATATGGCACTCAATGACTGGGCATTAGGCACAGTGACTGCAGGCAAAAAAAAATTATCTGTAAACGTTTCGCAGCAAGTTTCGAAATCTTAAAGAACAATAAGATATTAGCAATTTAATGGGGTGATTCAGCGAGGCAGCGATCCTTGGGTTGGGAGAACGAGGATGCATGCAGCTGCAGTGACGGGAGCGGCTGGGATTACTCAGCCAAGCTCAACAAGCCCTGTCTCCCAGCACAAGACAGCTGCCAAAGGTTTCCTTCACATGGCAAGGTGGCTGTGCTTGGAGAGGAGAGCACCAGGAGGTGGCCCGTGAACCTCACCAGTGCCACCTTCCAGCCTCCTCCAAGAGCCTGCTGTTTACAGCAGCATTTGGAAGAGGTTGCGTATGGTCAATGAGGCAGAACTGATGGGCTAGGTGGATCAGGCCTGGCTCAGGTTGGGAGCCGCGGAGGCACTGCAGGTTAACGACTGGCTTGGCCTCCCAGAAAGGGAGAGCTGGGTCCTGTTCACCTCCTGTGCTTCCAGGCTCCATCTGCTCATGCTGCCTAGGATGGCACCTTCCCAGCTATTGCAGAGCTCGCAGCACTCCAAATCCTCCGTGGGGACAACTATTTTGCACTCCGCCAAGGAGCTCTGTCACCTACTGGAACTGCACTTGGATCTTTCACATCTAACACCATGGGGCTTCACTGCCTGAGCTGGATGTCTGTCTACAGACCTCTTGCTTTGATCTTGCTGCTTACAGGGAACAAAGGCATGTCAGGCCAGCATATGAAAGTGACTTTTGCTGAGTGACAGAAGTACCAGAAAGGTGGTTTTCTTCTCTTGCCGTATGCTGACTTGCCTTTTTCTGACATGAAGAAGGTTACTGGTGACTGGGAGGAGAAATGCACCTTGCCCGCCTTACCTGTCTGTACCTTTCCCAAGGGACACAGGAAAGTAGCTTGAATACTAGGAGGAATATAGGCTTGGTGGCTCTACTGACTGCCCTGTAGGTCTTGGATCTGGTAGCCAAACTTGCTCTGCAGTTGATGAGGGAAGAGCTTCCGAAGAAGGAATGAAGAGGGCACTAAATGGGAAACCCCAAAGGTATTGGCAGCTTGGTCCAGTGAAGCCTGGCTGATTCCAAACATGCCTGGGGATAAATCTTCCCAGACTAACCAGAGACAGTAAGAACTGCCCCAATGAAGTAAAAATAAACAAAATCAGTGTTTCTGGGATGTGACTGACAGCTTTCCAGGAATGTAAGGAACGTAGTGGGGCTGCTGCGAAGCTGCTGTGAGTAGAATAGTAGGTTCTCTTCATCTCGCTGCATAGGACCTTTCATTTTCATGCTAGTTCATACACGACCATGAGAACATGCCTTTTCTTGGATCTGATCCTAGAAACTGAGACTCAAGTGCCTGGATCATTAGCAAAGTGTAACTTCAGTGAGATTACAGGCAAGGCCTGTATTGATGTCTTTGCCTTCTTCTGGCAAACTGCCTACGGCTGGACTTTGGTAAGACAACATACCTGCCACACTTTTCTATTCAGCTCTGGATAGAATTGGTGAGAATAATGGTGGGAGAAGCTTTTAATGAATTGATATTAAATAATGTTTATTTTCATTACGTGCTTTATCCATTTAAGAAATTCCTGCTTTTAATCTTATCTCCTTAAATGTGATATGTTAGAAAGAAAGACTATATTTCTTGCTTTGTGTCACCTGCTGGTTTAGGCACTTACAGTGTTTACTTCTATAGCATTCTTGCTCTTGCTGATGCATAAGTACCATAGGGAAGTCATTGTCCTACTGGCAAATCAAGCCGATGAGGCATGTCTACCTCTATTGAATACGGATACATTTACCTACAGAATTCCCCTGTCTTTATAACCAGATGGAGCCAGCCCTCAAAGGACTGCCCAGAAAGCCCACAAAATATTCTGCTGTGGTCAAATTCAAATGTGAAGTTCTTCTTGAGACTTGTCCTTTTTAAAGGGCTCTGCATTTTCTGGAACTAGCTCCCTGCCTATTCCACTCTCTGCCATGCAACCTATGGACTGTAGCTTGTTGCCAGCTTCATCTTTTCTCTGTGTATTTCATGTTGCCGCAGCACTAAAGCTGGGGGGTGGGGTGGGGTTTGAACCTCCCTTCCTCACACGAAAAAAGAGATTAATAATCCCTGCCCTTTGCCTGCTGGATCTCATCAGTCTGCACATAGATCTGGAGGCACAGGTCTCCTAGGCCATGTACACATGGTGCCCAGAGCAACAGTGTCTTTACCTACCTACCTCAGATCTCTGCTGAGAACATCAGCTCTTACCTCCTGACAGCTGGGAGAGGCTCATGTCTGCTAGGGTTTGGGTGGAGATGTAATGCCCAATTTCCACAGGGAAGTGCAGGACTGTAGAACAGAAAGGCTTTCTATTTCTGGGTACGTTGGTATCATCAGTTACAGCTGATATCTGACCTCTTCTCTGTCCATCATGTAAGTCCTCTTGTGAGCCTTGCATACATAGTGCTACATGAAAATTCACCCTCAGGACCTATGGACCACTCAAGGCCTCTCCACTGTGACCTATGTTTGCTTCAAGTTCCCTGGATTTCAAATATGTCAGAGGTGACTTCATCCATCCTGCCCTAGAGCTGGAGTCAGATCACTGGTAGGCAGGAAACCTCCAGGTGAAGGGAACAGAGCTGTCATCTGGGGTTGACAGGATTCAAGTGCAAATGGAAGTAAATATGTGATGGCTGGGTTTTCTTGGAGGTGTTTGTTATGGTGTGTTTGTCTGAGGCATGCATTGGCCTAGCTTGAGGTCTGGAGTGTCTGGCATCATAGGGGGCTTCTACATGAGCTCTCAGTCATGGCATTGCCCTTCAGCATAAGTGAATGACCAACAGGCTGAAGCAGGGCTCTGCACTCGTGAGCTTATGTGTCCCAGTTTCCTCAGGGAGTTGCTGGCAAAGTGTGAGCTTACCTGGGGGAGAGCCTTTGCTGAGCTGCTCGCGAGGGTGAGCTACTTTTGAGGAGGAGTACTAAAGAGAGGACTTCATGGTCTCCTGTGGAAAATGGGTATCTGCCCCTGGGCCTGAACTGCAAATAGGCCCTACCTGTACTGGCAGCTTCTTCTGCAACCAGGGGTTACACTACAGTTGCTGTCACCCTGGTGAAGGTCTTCTGGAGGATGACACGTGGATCTTCCTTCTGATTTCTGACCGGAGGAGGGCAGAAAGTCCATGAGCAATTGTGTGAGAGACTCTGTAGATAGCTGGTGAACCAGAAGACTGCGCTCTTTCTGTAAGTGCAGTCACCTCCGCCGCTCCCATGGCTCAAGTTCTCTTCTGAGACAGGCAACTGGTGGTGCTCTTTATGCAGGTCCAGAACAGAAAAATGCTCCTCTTGCTTGCTGTAGCAGGTAGTTTGATGCTCAGGTAGGCAAACTAGAAATGGTAGGGTTGATAGAGTGCATATGCTGGTTTTTCCTGTGACAGATTATGAAGCCACCTGAGTCACTGTCCCATTGTCCCCACCCACATGGAGGCTATGATACTGGGGGCAGGTCTGCCTGTCACACCTGAAAGAGCTGTACAGCTCAAGCACAGCAAGGGAGAGATTTTAAGTCAAGAAGCAGCTGTTCAGTCACTCGGTGTAAGCTTGTGGGTAACTAAGGGAATTCTCCTGGTTTCTTTTGTCTAAACCCCACCTTCCCAAAGGGCCTCCTGTCAGGATTTGAAGGCACTGGGACAGAAAAATCTACTGCTGCTCTGAGGAATTTGCTCCTGAGGTGAACCCCATCACTTCGTGTAAAACCCATCACTGGATCTCATTTTTGACTGGAATTTGTCTGTTTACTGTAGGCACTTGTCTTTCTCGGTCAGCATTAGGAAGGTGTGTGGAAATGGGCACACTCCCCTGGCCCCCAAAACTCTAGTTGCCTTTGACCTTTGGGCACCATTCCACCTGCTGTGCTGATTTTTGGTTTATTCAGCCTGCAGCTGGCATGACTGAAACAGCAGTCAGGCCTTGCTGGTCAGCCTGGCCCAGTGAGCGGGAGGATTTGCCATCAGGCTGTCTGCTGCCTTTATCCCTGCCTGCAGCCTCTGGTGCTGCGATGACAACCTGCCTTTCCCAAAGTGGCTCTCTAGCCTTGAGAGGGTCACTCCGCTCCTCAGGAGCAGCTGAGATGAGCTGTCTCCCCTGGTGCAGCTGGCCAAGACATTGCTGTCACCTCTGGCAGTTGCTGTACAGCTGTCAGACCCTGTCGCTCCTTCCCGAGCAGGGCAGAGCTGCTGCTAGTGCCTGCTGATGCCAGTATCACTTCCTGCATCCAAGAGGCTGTTGTTGCTGGTTTATTAGATATTGCCCTGGGAAGGCACCATCAAATGCTGTTCTTGCACCCTGGGTGCAGCCAGACAGTCATTGCCCACCAGTTCCCAGGCTCTGGGACAAACATACCTACTTGATGCTGGATGTGTCTGCGAGTGTCCACGCGCACTGGGACAGCAAGAGAGCCAGGGTGGATGGGCAAATTCCCATGGTACAACCCTGCATGAGGGTTACAGTGAAAACTGGTGGCTGTGGTGGGATATGAAAGCCCCAGGATCTGACAGCTCAGGGCCTCGCATTGCTTTTCAAGTGCTTAAAGGCAAACGAATATTCAGAGACTGAGTGAGTAAATGAGGAGCCATCCCGTGGCTCCATGAGAGGAGAGCTCAGACACAAAGAGGCCGAGTTTTGAAGTGTCTGGGCTGTGAACAGGTTTGGGGATACCTGCGTTGATGAAGATGGAGGTGTCTGAGGTAAGCTGAGGGGGACAGCAATGAAAAAACCCTCCCAAGACGAAGGCAAAGACAGACAAAACCATCACCCTCACTTGTAAGAAAGGCGGCGAGTGAAGGGATCGGGACCTGCAGCTACAGGGGGGTGTGGGGGTGACAGAGGGGCGGTGTCGGCGCGGGCACGGCCGCGGGTGCCCCGCCGGGCAGGGGCTGGCAGTCCCCGTCCCGGAGCCGCCGTGCGCTGCTGCCGTCTGGCCACAGCGTGGAGCCCGCGGTCCGTGCGGGGCCCGGCGGGGCTGCCCACGGGGGACGGGGGCTGCTGGGAGCCCTGGAGGGGGGATGCCATCGGTCAAAAACCTAATTCTGAACTGAGGTCTTCCAGGAGCAGCTTTCCCATGAAAATCCTCTCCCCTGGCACTGAGTCCTGATGTGTGACATCAGCCTGAATCCAGTTTCAGCTTCAGCTTTGGAACCCAGATGCCAGAACTGGATTGGGCTTGCCTCTTCTAGACCATATGTACAGGTGCTGGGGAGGTATATAAGAACAGGTACCTACACCTAGACATTGGTGTTGCAGGACGGATGCTGACTGCTGTGCTAGGTGTTGTACAATCAGGAGCATATGATGCAAGTCATAATTTCATTGTGACACATATGTTGTTTTAGAGCAACACAATCCCACTGAGGTTTGTGTGTATTCTAGTTGTGCTGCGGGGAGATCTTGTGTGTGTGAGCACTAATGTTGGCTACTCACATTTCCCTTAGTGGGTTGTTGGGGTTTTTTTTCATTATTACCATAAAACAAAAGAAGAATTCTCCCCTGTTTAATCCGCTTCTGTAGCGGGTAAATCAAGCCCACGCCTGTTTTCCATGTCTCAAATTGCTTTGTTTCTTTGCACCACTGGCTGCCTTTCTAACTTTCCTAGGGCTAGAGATAACACTTCAGGCTTGGAAGAAGCTTTCAGGACCTCCCTGTACTCACAGCTGTCCATTGAACAGCCCCAGCAGCCTGTGGGCGCATTGGGCTCAGCTGTGATGTTTGCCTATCCCGAGGAAAGGAGGAAGGACAGATGACCTGTGATGCCCTTTCCAAAGCGGAGGTGATGCTCTAGCCCCTGTGAGCTGTCTCTCTGGTGCAGGGGTTTCTTGTTCTCCACCCTCTTCTCTGCCATGGGAAAAGACGTCCCACCGTGGTTGGGACTGGGAGCTGCCCGACGTCTTCCCTGGGACCCCTCCGAATGCTCCCTGCCCCTGGTCCAGACCCAAACCAGCGAGACGCCTGCCCTTTTCCCCTTGCCCTTCCTGCCGGCGGGAGAAGGAACACCCCGCCTCGGCTCCCCGCGGGGCAGGGTGCGGGCGGGGCTGCCGCCGGGGCGGGGAGCGGGGGCTGCAATGTGCGGGATGGACCCACGAGGGCAGCAAAACACTGCGGGAGAAGCGGGATCTCCGCCGAGGTGGCCGCGGGCTGGTGACAAAAGGGACTCCGACTCAGGGCTTTTCGCAGACCGGGGGGCGGCAGTTTCCAGGGCTGCTGCCTGGGAGGCTCATAAGATGCTTCGGGAGAAGGCAGGCACGCTGCCTGCCTCGGGAAGGACCCATCGCCCTCCCCTCTTGGGACCAGGGCTCGCCCCAGGCTCCCCCAGGGTCTATTGCACAGCTGAGGCAGGGCAGTAGGAATGGGGCTGTGCAAATGGGGAATGGCAAAGTAGCATCGCACTGGTGTGGCCTCACCCTGGAGCCTGTTGGAGCGCTTCTGGGTCTGCTTTATGCTTGGCCATCAGCCCCCTCGCAGAGCAGGTCTGTCCTGGGAAACATACTGGAAGGGGGGCTGTTTTGGCAGTTTTCTCTGTATCTGCGTGCCAGGCCTCTGTATGTGGCTCACAACCCTCACCAAGCATCACAGGTGCTCCTCATGGCTCAGAGAGGCTTGAACGTCCTTTTCAGTGCCCCCAAGGTGGAGAGCACGCTGCCTCTGGCCAGGTGATGTGGTCGATGGCTGAGCTGGCACCTTCCTGCTCCCCCTGCAGAGGCAAAGCCCCTTGGGGAGAAACAAGAGGGAGTCACAGATCTGTTGAAATCCCCAGTGGAGTCACACGCCTCTGGTTCCCTAGAGCCTGGGGAGGCCAAGGGCTAAGGTGATCTCTGACCTCGACTGCAAATGCAAAGCTCCGAATAAAGCCTTTCCCCTGCTAGTTATGGACCCACCACCCCATCCAGGCCATGGATCTGGGCTCAGTGAGTGCTCCCCAGCACCCACTGGGGTGAACCATGGAGGGTAGGGGGTGCTGCTTGCCCTTCCTTCATGGGTGAGATGTGGAGGGAAGATGCCACAGCACAGTATGTGCGGAGGAGGAGGCCTTTGCTGCCACAAAGCGGGGTACAGCAGCTGCGGCGAGTGACTCAGAGACCCAGACGGCACAGTCAGACACTGCCATCCCAGACCTCCACTCGCCAAGGCTGTGCTCCCAGCCCCTCTCCTCAGCCCCCTCCCTTCTCCTCCTTTCCAATCCTCTTGTACTGTTTTCTTGGCAAGGGTGCTGGCTTTCAGCCCCTGCACCTCATGTGCCCTATTGATAGCTGGTAATTTATGTAAATCTCCTAATATATGGATTCTGGGATCAGGACAGAGGGTTTGTGTGTGAGATGAGATTAATATGTTTGCAGATTCTCTCTGCAAAGAGAGGGAGAGAGGCAGGCAGGCAGGGCCGGGACGTTTGCCCTAGGTCTCTATTAGGACTTCTGTGTGCACAGCCCTGCCCGGTCTCTGCCTCCCTGTGGCCAGCAGAGCAGGGGACTGTAGCTTCTTTGGCCACCCTGGTCACCCACAGACAGCCTTGCTGGCCAGCTGCCCCAAAGAGCCCATTTCTGGGAGGCCACAAAACACCCAGTAGTGGTTTCCATCTCTCTCTGCTCCCCCGAAGTTTCAGCATCTCCGGAAGGTGGCCGGGCTGAGCTGTGACAGAGGTAGCTGCTGCCGCATGATCGTGTGGCCCCCTGAAGTGCCGGAAAACTGCGGCTCAGCTTTATTCTCTCTCTGACAGTTCAGGAGAGTGGAGGCTGCTTGTAGCCACTGGCCTCTTGGTGCAAGCTGGGGCTTGGGCTCTCCTGGTCCAGGTTGAAATCAGGGACAGGGTGGCATAAGGAGTAGGGCACGGGGCCAGGGGGACCAGTGTGCCAGCGGGGTGGTAGGGCACAGGGCCCTGGGCTGGGGGAAGATGGTGAGCCCAGCGCCTGGCTTGGTGCCCACTTATTGGGTTGACGTGATGGCCGACGCTGAAGGATGGGCAGGGGGATGCCACGTGCCTCTGTCCTGTCCCTCCTGAGGACTGCAGTCCCTGGGGCAAGAGGTGCTACATCTACACCCAGCCCTGTCCCGGGGCTGCATGCCTTATCCGTGCACATCTCCCGTCCTGGCACCCATGCTGGGCTGCCTGGGCTCGGTGTGGGGCCGCACTGGTGGGTCAGACGGGGAGGCAGAGCCCGCTGGGGACGCTGGGGTCTGAGCGGAGCTGGGGAGTGGGCGGTGGGGAAGGGAGCTGCCCTCTGATTCAGATGTTCCCGAGGAGTTCCTGTTCCACACCTGACATTTAGAAACCAGGAATCCTGCTGATGGATAGGATTTGATGTGGTGGAGTATATTTCACACTATGTCATTTATCCTGCTGCTGCCTCATGTGAAATGTCAGCCGTCCAGGAGCTTTTCTGATCGCTCTTTGAAGTACTGGTTTCTGATAAACTCGGGAGAAGGATGCTTTTTCCCCCCCCGGGTCAGTGGCAACAACTTTTCTCCTTGCTGCGCAGGGTTCCTTGGTAGGAACTGCTAGCTCAGCCCCATGTACTCAGGGTTGCTGTGGGGCTTCTGCTGCCCTCCCTTCCCCTGGTGCACCCCTGGTGCACCCCTGCCCCTTTTTGGGACCATACAAACCCCTTTCTCCCACCCCACCGCGCTCTGACAGCACCCTGACTTGTGCTCCCGCTCCCCACATGCATCTGGATTTGCTCCCAACACTCTCTTTAGCCTTTGGAGGAATATTTTTAACTCTCCTGGGGTTGCTGCTGTTGACAATGGAAATCTATTGTGTTTTATGTGCCTGGAAAATGAATTTCCATGTCAGAAGAGGAGAGCAATTATCACAAGCAAGAGAGATCAAATTGGGTCTTTAAAAAGAAAATAAAGTTCAGATCTTATCTGATTAATGAGATTTCTTCCAAACCTTAACAAATCTTAATTACAGTGACTCTGCTGGAAGGGATGAGGTAAAGCTAGGATTGGGGGCTATCTAAACAGAACCGCTCTCTTCCGAGCTAGAGTACATCCCTGCATGAAAGCAGCAGGGACGGCCATTGAGTGCGGAAAGCTGCTCAGCTGGAAATCAGCAAGGCAGGATTCTCCATGGAGCCTGAGCAGCTCCTTCCCCAAAGGCCCGCGGCGCTGGGGGAGACCCCGACCGGCCCCGAGCCCGCTGCCTCCCTCTGTCCCCCGCCCTGGCACCGGTTTTGATTGTTTCAGACCCTTCCTTGCTGATACAAAATTTTTCAGCTTTTTCCCCCCCCCCCCCGTAATAAGAATATTTGTTCAGTTGTTGAGGATTTTTATTCTCACTTTCCTGATTTTTTTTAAAAATAAGGCTCCTGTTTAAAATAAGCAGAGGGACGCAAAGTTGTTCGTTCAGTTTATGCTCGCAAAACACTTTCCAATGATTTTATTAGATTGCCTGTGCCAGAGGTTGTCCCCATTACCCCTTTATTGAATACAATGACTTTCTTCCCAAAAGAATACGAATCTTGATCCAAAGATGTTGAGAAAGGGAGAATCCAGTGCTTCCCGTAACAGCCTGCTCTAATGGTTAATTACCCTGACTTCCTCGGACAAAGTAAAACAAAATAAAAAAGGTCCAGTACTTTATTTTTAATTGGGACTTGTCTGGCTTCAGCATTTATCCATTGGCTCTTGTTACGGCTTTCTCTGGCAGATTAAAGAGTTTTTTAGTACCTGATATTTCTTCCCTAGGAAGAAATTTATACGCGGGAAGCAAGTCACCTCTTGATCTTTTTAATAAACTAAACAAATGTCTCCCTTCAAATCCTTGGTGCAGTATGTTTTTCCCCCAGTTTTGGGGGGAAATTCTACCAATTTGGCTTTTCAAACCTGTCACCAGAAAACAAGCTGAGATGGAGAGAGGAGGAAACAGAAATAAGTCCAAATCCCTGGAAAATCAGACAGCCAAACCCTCCCTCCCCTTTGTCTGTACGAATACATTGTTTCCCTTCCCATTGTCTTTGGAACAAATTTGGGAAAATACCACTCACCTTAAAGATATTTTCCCAACCCCCGCATCATTTCAGGTTAATTATTAACAACTAGTGACAGAGATGGAACCGGCTGCCGGCATTTGAGTGAGGGGCAAAAAATGACGGCCGATGCGTGTATTTGAGCACACGTAGGTTTTCAGGGTGCGGGTGGGAATTAGAGGACGGGTTGTGGAATGCCTCGAGCATCCCCCCTCGCTCCGCCGCGGCGCAGAGCCCGGCTGAGGCAGCGAGCGAACGGGCCCCGATGGGAGTTTGTTCTCCGGTCGGCTGAGGGAAGGAGGCAGCCCGAGAAGCCCAAGTCGTGCGAGAAAGCCAGTCGCAGCGGGAGATGGAGAGGAGGAAAATAAAGCAGGTACCGAGGATGCACACGCGTCCCCTGAAAACTTTCTGCTGCTGGACTCCCAGGATTTGTACCTCGTGTTTCCAGCTTAAACTGCTAGGCACAGATTTTGCTCGTGTCCCTGATTTGTTCACCGAGATTTTACCGTTTCTTCTCAGTCCTGCAAAGTTTCAAAATGTGTGCATAATTTAAATTATTTTTGCCTCATTTCCACTGTCTGATATGATTCTCATCTGCCTGTCTTGTTTGCCTGATTTATGGAGGTTGGTTTTTTTAGGCATTGCCTCCGTTTTTACTAAGGGAGAGAATTTTTTTATCACAATAAATTTTGTTATTTTACTGCCAGCTTTCTCCTCAAGGCCCAGATTTGGTGAAGCCTTTCTGCAGTTATTCCACTTCAGGTGTGTGCTTAAATCTTCTCAGAAAAAAATGGGCTTGGGCACAGATTTAAAATTAAATATTTTCCCAAATCGAGAGTCACACCTTCAGCAAATATCCCGACTTACCCTGCTCCTAGTTGTCACGACATCTGCAACCTTTAATTTCTTTCAGAGCACTGGGAGAGGAATGACTACAAATACATTTAGAGGGAACTTTCGTTTCCCTGCCATTTCTTTACACTTTGCAACGAAAGCTGCTTTTTGCGTTTAAAAAAAGGAGACCTCTTCCTTAGTACTAACAGCTTTAACTGTTCAAAAATCAAAGAGCAAGCCCTCAAACCAGCAAGATTATAAAAATAACATAGCTGGGATTCCTGTACTGGCTTTCTGTTTTAAGGGGGTGCGTGTGTCACATTTTCAAGCCATTCTCTGCATTGTCCAAGGTTAGAAAGTTACTTTTTAATTGAAGGCTGAATTCCTGATCCTAACACGTGCCCTTTTTCTTCCCGTGCTCCCTTTTTCCCCAAAGTTAACATATTATTTTAGCCGGAAGGATCTCATTCCTGCCTGTGACACTGCTCTGCCAAGGCAATGCCACTGGGGAAGGAGCAGGGAACAGGGCACCGGAGCTCACCAAGCCAGTGTGAATCTACAAGCAGAGCCCGGCTTGACCGTGCCGACTCTTCAGAAATCATGGGCTTGATCCCCATTCACCTTTCACAGTTGCAAAACTGGCTTAAAAATCACCATGTTAAAAAAAAAAAAAGAAAAAAGAAAAAAAAAGGAATTAGCAAGTGGCTTCTTTTCTGATGCCATTGTGTTGTGGAACAGCAGGCCAGCTTTCAAGCTTTTTTACTGCATCCACAACAAATAGTTATTTCTTAAGAAAAAGGATTAAAAAAGTCTGCTCAGAGCTTTGCATATAATCCTATGACTCCAGGACCCAAGGCTTTGAGTAATATCAAAATCGAAATAAATTCTCCCTGTGAGAATCATAAGAATCTGCCAAATTAGTTCACAGGGGTAAACAAACAGCCAAATATTAGTATTCCACACTAAGAGCTAAATCCTATAAGTGGGGCCAGGGTTGCACATGGATTATCCTTTTATAGTTCAGGCGTGGATTTACCAAGGGGATTATAGGCCTTCCCCTCCCCACCCTCCCTTCCTCCCCTCCACCCCTGGTGCTGCCCGGCGCCGCGCACTCCCACCGCTCCGCACCCAGCCTCCCGACACCCGTCCCCTCGCTCCTCCGCCCCCAGCACCCCGGCAGCGGGGGCAAACAGCCACCTCCGCATTCAAGATGACAAAAGCAGGACCGGGAGCCACGCGGAGGTCGCTGGGCTCCGGGTCCTGAATGGGTGCAGCATCCCTGGGGGATGGGGGATTAGTCCCCAGATGTCCCGACCTCCTTTCTTCCTGCCACTACTTTGCATCGCCCGATGCTGTTTTCCTGAATGGGGATAACGACAATTCGAGCTGACACCCTGCTTCAGTTTCCCTTCCCTACTGGTCTGATATTGCGGTCCTGATGGCTTGTCACTCTTAATATCCTGCACGCTTCCACTGAGTCCCTCGGAGCGTCGGAAGGCTTTGGCTGCGCCCAGGGCACTTTGCATGATGCCGAGGTGCTGCATACTTAGAGATTTGATGGACTTATTCCCTCTTTGACTCTCTTTCCCTACTGTATGCACATATATATATATATATATGCATGTACATGCACACACACATATTTTATTATCAAAGCAAACACAGCTATTTTTAACTGTATTTTTTTCTGCTCTTTTCAGGCAGAAACAACCCTGCAACCTCACTTCCTTGCTCTGATCCCTTTAGTTGTGTATTTTATAGATTATTGCTATTATATAAAAGTGCCCCTTGTTTTACAAGACAACAAAATACAGATAATCTCTGTTGAGAAGAGTGCACAGTCTAAACAAAACAGACAAGGTAGACAGGGCTCCCCGAGAAGCACAGAGGAACGAAGATTAGTCTTGTTCCGTTTTTATAAATATACTGCTGACATTATTGGGTAAGAAATAGACACGTTTTCTTCTTCTTCCCTTCCATCCTCCCATTTAATAATACTTCCCTCTCATTCACGCAATAGCGTCATGATGCAACATGAAATAAAGCCTGGTTTAGGCTGCTGGCCCCGATTCAGCAGCCCCGAATCCCATGCTCACTCCCGAGCCCTCACGTGCTTAAGATTTCTCTGGATTGGTGCCTTAGATCATGCAGCCTATTGACAGCTGCCCTTTCGCTTACAAATGAAACCGTCCCTAAATCAATAAGAAAAAAAAAACTTATTCTCCTCACCTGTTTAATGCCGGGGCTGTGGGTTGCTGTAAGCTTTGTGAACAAGCTGATGTCTACAGAGAAAGTGGTAAGAAAAAGAACAGCTTCCCTACCGAAGGGAGCGGGTGTTCTGTGTTTACATACAAATCACCTTCTGGGGGTTTTGTTGGTTCGCTCTAGAAATTTGCTGGGTGGATTGACGAGCAGGGGCTATTGTCTGGTGGACTTTGGGTGATGCAGAACCCCATCGCTTTAAAGGGACACTCTGACCACAGTTCATAGAAAGGCTTGTTTTTGAAAAATTTGCATTTGGGTAATGAGCATTTCTCAAATCCCTTTTACGATTTTTTTTTTTTTAACAAAAGGTCATGTCTTGCGTCCTTCCTCCATACCCATACTTAGCTCCTGTCCTAATGGTTTTAAGGATTTGGGGGTTGTAAGGGTGAAAGGATTCAGTGTTACAGAGGAAACTGTGTATGTGGTCCTGTACAAGGACAGAGGGTCTGTCTAATAGGGGTTAAAGTCGGTGCCTGACCAAATCAAGTGCAGGTCTGTCAGAGAGGGCTCACCTGGCATTCGGCTGACAGATTTAATGGCATTTGCTTGCTCTTGCTATGTGACCCAGGTCCAAGTCACTAGATGAGTCCTATGGCTCAGATTCCTAGCTGGAAGATAGAGATGCCTTGTGAAGTTAGGGAAGATCATGTGTGCAGAAGAAAAGCAACTAGCAGTTGAGTTGCTTTGCACGTGTTTCTCATCTCAGTATACTTAACTGCTCAGACTTCACTGCCTTCATCTTCCTGGATACAGTGTGTGGAGGGACATCTCCCTTGGACATCAGTCACAGAGGTTTGTAGACGAGGGCTGGCTGGGGAAGGCACTCAGGGAGTCCCCACAGGTATCCCTAGATGGGAAGAGGACATTTCAGGAAGGTACACTGAAAAATGCAGACAAGGCGGCAGGATGTTCCCATTTGATCTCCCCTTTCCATTTTCCCTGGAGGTGGTACAGCCTGGACTGATGGAAGTGTGGCAATATGGAATTTTTCAGCCAGAGGACCTGGGGAAGGTGTGCCTTCATTCATAGGTGGGCACCTGTCAATTCACATGTGCGGGCATTGTCAAGGCAGGTGTGGCCCAAACTCTCTTTCATGTCACCTGTGATGCCCAAAAAAAGCCTTCACGCCAGTGCCCCAGCCATGCCATGCAGAGACATCTCATGGCAGGCCTGGGATGAACTGTTTCTGCTGATGGTCTCCCTGGTGGAGTGGGATAATGTGTGGGATTCCCTTCCAAGTCAAGATTTGGCTTTCTGCTCACAAGCCCTTCCCCAGCGCGACACAAGGAGGCTCCCGGCGCTGGCTGGGGAGACATGAATGCTGGCCGTGACTGTGGCTCTGCAGCTGGCTTGCGGGGTGGCCTCAGACCAGTCACTTACCCCTCTCTGTGCCCTCTGCTCCTTCCCTGTTGCTGCCTGCTCTCTTGGTCAGCATTTTGGGGCAGGGAAGCCATCTCCTTTGGCCATCCACAGTGCCTGCTTGCTACTGAAAAAACTAGCACCACATCTGCAGCACAAGGTCCCCTCCCTCCTCCTCCAGCCCAAGCGGGAGTGGGTCACATTGCTGGCATGCCATGGCCATGATTCAAACCCTACCGATGACCCACATTTCCTTCTGCACCCAAGTTTTGTGTCCCACATCAGACCAGCGGCTTTGACGGCAGGTTTTGGCTACTGCCCCAGCAAATTAGATCTCAGGCCCTGTTGGTCTGATGCTGAAATTGGGACCTTCTCCCGGAGGGTGTCTAAGCTGTCATGGCTAACCCGGCCGCCTGTTGTTTTTGCCCATGCACAGTTTCATTACCAGCACATTCTTCTTCTGAAACTGATACATCAGTTTTAATTAGTGAGGCTTTCTCTTTCTATCCAGAGGAGCCTCCTGCCTTCAAAGACCAACTTTCAAACATTAACTCTTCTAAATGTTTCCCCCGACATGTGAACCCCTCCCCATTCTGCCTTGTAAATTATGTTCAGTCCTTTACTTTTAGCAGGCAGGTACTTAGTGTGATAAATTCAGGTTAGTGTCTCCTTAAGTGTATGTATGTGTGTGCGTATCTGTGCGTGTGTGTGTGCATAAAGAAGGAGCAAAATCAAGTTGTATCCAGCCATAAATTACTGCTCCAGCACCATAAATTGCCAAAGAAAAGCTCCATTTTTGGACTTTTCTTTCAACTAAATGAGATAATTAATGTAAGAGGGCAAAAAAAATGGGGGAGACCTTCCCTCTCCCTGGAGCCCTTTGCCTTGATGTTTGGCTATGAAACTTCAAGGTTGCAGTGGGGTGGAGATCTCAGTTCTGGAGCCAGGGGGAAATGGCAAAGGAGCTAGAGATCTGGGAGGGTGGGGGTCATGGGGACGGGCAAGTGTTTTCATTTTGCCAGGGCCGTGGGAGGGACTCTAATGCGGGCTGTGACCCTATTTAATAAATGCCTAGGAAAGCAGGGGGCCAGGAGGGGGGTGAGAGGGAGACGCGGTGGCTGGGGCTGGCAGGAGACTGTCATGAGATGAAAGTGGCCCTTCGTCCATTCCTTTCCTCCCTCTCTGCTGTCAGCACTTTTTAATGTCAAACAGCACGAGTGGTCGGTGGGACTAGTTTCTCTCTCCACATATGTATTTTTTTTCACTTTCCCCAGAACTGCAGCCAGATGAATTCACGGCTTGGGAGCAAGTAGAGCGCGGTGCGGGTGGCCCTGAAGGCATCCTTTTCACCAGGACCTTGAGCTGAACTTTTTTCAGGGCTTTATCTGAAGCAAAAGCCTGTCAGGGAATGTCTCCTTCTCGCCCTGCCACCCTCAAGTCCTAGACCACCCTGGGTCTAAAGCTGGTCTTACACAAGCCACCACCGAGACCAGTGTGGGCATCACGCTGTGAATACCGTCCACATGATAATCCAGTTCCTGCACACTGGATTGAAATTTAGGGAACTTGGGTGTCTCTGGTCCCAGCCACCAGTCTGTTGGGACACACTGGGTCATCCATCACACAGTGCCTCAGTTTCCCTGCCTTTAAAATGGGGGTAATCATGAATACTTCCTTTGTGATGAACTTTGAGATGTACAAAAAATGCAAGGTAAGAAACTGTTGTTTTTATCAGTCGTGGTAATCTGTAGGTGAACTAGCACCTTGCAGATCAAAAACGCCCCTTAGAGAGGTAGCTGGGACCATGGCCACAGGGGCAGGTGACCCTAGAGCAGCAAGTGGTAGCAAGTGTTGCCATGGGGCCAGTGCACTTGTGGCATCAAGTTGCGCATATCTCTGCTGTGACTGTGGACCTTGCTTGGCACGGGCATGCTGCACCAGCTGGGCATGGCTGCAGGCACCCACCTGTGGGTCTAACTTGCACGTGACGGTAGCATCAGGTCCTGCTGTGGGGTGTCTTACGTGCAGCACCATGTACCCTTCCTGCCGAATGAGAACTACCTTCGGGGGGTGCTGGGTGTCTGTGGGTATACGTACTGGCTGGTGGTAGCCACTCCCAGCTGAAGAAGGGCTGCAGTTTTGGTATCACCGTCCCTTGTAAAAGCAGCATCTGGCTTTTCTACGTTCCAGATGAGCACAGCCACGTACCCCTCAGCTCCAGAGCCAGTGCCACTGTGGTGTGTCACACACCTGTACTCTGGTGCGTGCAGGCGGACTTAAGATTGCTTCAGAAGATAAGTAGACACAGATCTGAGCTGTTTGAGCTTCACTCCTCTTTTCTGATACAAACTTCCTACATGGCCTTAAGATCTAGCTCATCCCTCTCCTTTTCCTAATCTTGGTCCAGAGAGCACAGTGCCAGCGTACCACAGCAGTGTTGAGAGAGTAAATACTTCCTACACAGGGAGATGCTTCAGGTCAGCATCTACATGGCACCAGAAACGGTGACAGTGGCTCCATGTGTTTGTGTGTTTGGGCTGAGCCTGGAAATTGGCAGGAGGAACACTGACACTGCAGGTTTCCACCTAGCCTGTGTGGCATCACCTGGTAGACCCGTGTGCTGAGCCACGATGAGCAACTCTGGATGTGGGTTCATTTTTGATTGTCCTTTGGTATTTCACAGAAGGTCCACGGGGGCCCAGCCCTCATGGGTGAAGACAATTCATCTTTGCAGTGGAGCTGGGCCACAAGACCCCCACAAAAAGTGATTTCTGCAGCTTAGCTGATGGGAACTACTTGATTAAACTGTGGCAAGCTGATTGCTTATGGTCATGAGCCTGAGCTGTGCTGTGTTCTGTAGATGCAGCTGAGGATACATTTTGACACTGATGAAACGGGAACTGTCACCTTTTTGTAAGTTTAAGCTCAGGTAACCCAGCCTAAGCAATTGCACTGTCTCTCATTTGTTCCCTTCCTCACCACAACGTTTAACCTCCCTGTCAACATCAACCATACTTGACACAAGGACAGAGTCCACAAAACTATTCTGTGCCTGCAATATGTGTCAAAATTAATAAGGTAAAGAAGAGAGGTTCACATTAGTGCCAATGATGGACTACTCTGATTGTCTTCTCTGATGGCCTGCCAACACCTCCATGCCCAGTGGCCCACCAGCACGTGGCTCGGAGGCAGTGACAGCACGTAAGCTGCAGGTCCTGATGAGGCAATGGGAGGCACTGGAAGACAGGTTGTCCACTGCAGTGATTGCAGTGGTGATGGAGGGAGGGCAAAGGAATCAGGACACAAAGCCATCAGAAACCAGGTTTCATTAGTCCTGCTGATCCCAAGACTTATTTGTCTTCTCTCTTTTAGGTCTATGGAAAACCCTGTGTGTCCTCTCTGGCCTAGACATGAGGTTTGCCTGAATGAGACAACATAAAGCTGCAAATCGTTTTCTACCTGGAAAGGTGCAGCTGGGAGGAAGGAGATGGGAGGGAGGGGAAGGGTCTGAACTGGGCCCCTCTTCGCCCCTGGTGTGGGGTGCCTGTGCGTGGGGCACACCTGCACATACCAGGCATGGTTTGGGGCGGGCAGAGGTCCAGGTGTGTGTGCTGGATTGGAGCATTGCCGCCCTGGCCATGCCATGCTGGCGTGGGGCATGGCCCGAGGGTATGCCGCTTGTTTCGTGGGGGTGTGCTGTGGATGGGACGGGGGGAGCTGGGCTGCCTCCCTGCAGCCAGTGGGCGCGCGCTGTGCTGTTTCGCAGCGGTGTGTGTTTGGTGAAGAGCTTTGTCTGTCTTAAGCACCTTTCGAATACATTGGGCACAGCTCATTGAATCCTTTAACAATCCGGCTCCTGTCTCCTCTCCCCGCTTTTCCCCACAGCCAGCACCTTTTTTCAAGAAACAGCAACGACACTGGTGCCCCACGCTCCTGTGGGCTCTGTCCCCATCCCTCCCGCCCAGGGACTGCCCCCCCTTGCCGCCCCATTTCACAGAGACCCCACTGAAAAGAGGATTTTGTTGCTGTTGAAAGGTTCCTTGCTGGTGAGGATTTTCCAGAACTCAGCAATTCCCAGGCTCTACCCCTGCATGGAGAGAGCTAGTTAATGGGCCATTAACCAGAGGAAGGGGAACTCTCCAGTGGCTGCAAGCAACAATAACAACAAAACAACCCAAAAACAACATAGCATACCCAAGAAAAATGTACCAAACATCAGGAGGAGTTTCAGGGAGAGGAGGAAAAAAAAAAAAAAGGCAAATCCAGAGAGATGTGATTGTAAAACCTTGGTTAAAAACCAAAGCCTTCGTAAAGTAATTGTTTTCTCCAGCGAAGAGGAGAGGGGTTTAGACATGACTTACACACAGCCCCCACAGTTCCTCTTCCCCCTGCCCTCTCCAGCCCTGTCCCGAAACACTTGCCCCCGGACTGGGGGTGCAGCAGGAAGACAGCGAAGGATGGTGGCTTGTGACCCCAGCATCCGTGCCCAGGGCAGTGGCCTGGCCGTGGGAAAGGTAAGAGGGTATGTAGGAAGGTGAGGGAAGGAGTGGATACAGGCTCAGGAAAGCGGGTAGGTGGTGAGAGGGTCCTCTTCGGGGAACACATGGGTACTTTAGGGCTTGGGGGTGGGAAGCTGGGGAGCAGGGCTGCTGAGTGTATGCAGATGGCAGCTATCCAGGGAGGTAATGAAGTGCAGGGGTTTGAAAATGAAGCAATGCAGGAGCAGGAATGGTACTTCCAGTAGCCACAATGTCCCTGAGCTAGCTGGTGTCAATGGCTTGTAAATCTTTAATGGCCTACCCATTTAGCTGAGCTGTGCACCCAATATAATAAAGCTCTTTGGGCAGGGAATGAGCACCCTCTTGGGAATCAGACCTGTGCCGCTGTGCCGAGGCGCTTGTCTCGCTAGCGGGTGCCGGGGAGAAGCTCTTTTGCAATGCGATGGCAGAGTGCCTTGCACAGGAGGGACCCATGGTGTCTGCAGCCTCCCGGCACCGCTGCAACACAAACAATGCAAATCATTCTTTCCAGAACTGCATCCACGCTTTCACTGTTCTCATTGCAAATTCACTTGCTTTGCTCTCCGGCTAAATACTTTGCACCTG
Source organism: Larus michahellis (assembly GCF_964199755.1). Classification (NCBI taxonomy): domain Eukaryota; kingdom Metazoa; phylum Chordata; class Aves; order Charadriiformes; family Laridae; genus Larus; species Larus michahellis. Next base: position 52,025,076 of record NC_133901.1, on the reverse strand, counting down.
GAAACATGCACTTGAATGCCATTTTGGTGGTGCTGCTGGTTGGAAATCAATATTAATTTACTTGTGCGTGTAAATACAGAAACGTATTTATAAGTTTCAGATCAGTTGCAAACACATGCAAATTCTGTACATAAATTCTCACTCATTTATGTAATCTGTTCAGTAATATCATTAAAGAGGGCACATCTACTGCCTGACTAGAGTTACATTTGCAATGCGCTGAGATCAGCTGTGACTATTTACTTACCGCACTTCCTTGCCCATGCAGCTCCCAGCAGTGGGTGATGCTCTGGCTCCAGGTATCTTCTGCTATTTTCCTGTGATGTGCTATTACTTTTTTTTTTTTACGACTTTATTTTTTTTTTGGTCTTTTTAGCACAAATAGGTTTGGTTCAGGATTTTGGGAAACCCGTGGTTTGTGGCATAGGGAGGGATACTGTGGTTTCTTTTGGACTGAACACCCGCTGCAAAGTCACCTGTGATTGCAAATGCGCTGGACTTGATCACATAGTTCAGATCACAAGAAGAGTAGGAAATATTTACAATTCTACAAAAAAGAAACGTGGTCAAGCAAGACATCATTAAAATACACTCTTAACAAGATGTGGTGTGTGTATTTCTCAGACTTGTCGTTTGAGAACTGCCCACTAAATTACTGCCCAGAGAAGCAACTCTGAGTGAAAGGAAAAATCGTCTGGTTAAACATATTGTATGTCAGTGCTAAGAAAATCATTAACATACATATGCTGTAGAGAAGAGAATTCACCAGCTAAACTCTATCAATAAAGATATACCACATTTTTATGATGCTGGAATTAAAGAGACCTGATAGAAAAATACCACACTCATTTTATTAAAAAATATGGTCTTGTCAAAGCTGTTTCCTTTCCAGGATAAATGAAACTCAGCCATATCAATATTACTGATTTTAAATTTTCATTTTTAAGCTCAATGCTTTATTATTTGTAATTATTTAATAATTCCAGCAGACGTGAATTGGTCAGCCCCCTGATTTCTTGGTAAGCCATTTTGACTACTGAAAATACTATGAAAGCGATCCTGGAAAAAGGCACTGAATTTTATAGGCACAACAAAATATTCCCTAGTGTTGCCACTTTTCACACCAAGACGTTTCTGAAGAAGGCTTTCAGTTAATGAATAGGCCTGCGTTAAAAGTTGTAAAATGAAGCACAGAGGAATGAAGGTTCTTCCTTGTATGTACCTAAGGTGGAAGAAAGTGTCTACCGTGTTGCATTATTTAATAAGTAATACATGGTTATAGCAGCTGACAGATTTTTACCCCAGGGCAGAATTAAGGCCAAATATTCACTTTTGGCATTTTTGTTTCCTGTTGCATAGCAGTCTGCATTGCACAAAGGTGAATTCTTGCATTTGTTTCCTAAACTGTTTTTAAAAAGGGAAAATGAAACAAAGACGAACAGGAACAAATAATACTGAAGAGAAAGAGCATGCTGATGGTGGCTAATTGCAAAAAAGGGACTAACAGCTTCAACCAGCCTATAATGGGTGCAGATACTCAAGCACGTGCGTATGTTCAAATATTCTGGTGATTACTTACCCCAAGGAGAGGTACCAACCCCCCTGCTAACAGAAAGCTGGAGTTCTCTCTGCTTACCACGGTAGCTTCAAGATTGCGTTCATGATAATGTGTCTCTATATAGGGCATATCGGTATTAAAATAACTGTCCTGCAGGTATGTTTTATTGTGCGGGGGATACACAAGATCTTTGTTGCGTACACGCTGGCTCAGTTTTTCTGAGCCGAGGGCACGAATCGCCCTCCAAACTGACATTAGTTCTGATGAGAGCTAGGTGGCTGTTTGACTTGGATGGCTCAGCCGACAGGAGCAGACCCCACTGGAAAACGTTGCTGCAGCAGCAGCACACATGCACCACAGGCGGGTTTTGCACGCTGTCCTGTGGCTTTGGTCTGGAGCCAGAGGGACACCAGCCCCAGGCAGGATGGCGGAGAGGTGTGGGGTGATCTGTCTTTGCCCGCACGTCACGTTGAGGCCACAGAGCTCCTGCACGTAGAAGGGATGTGTGTCCGTTACACTCCGTACCCACGGGCTTGTTAGTGGGTAATCTGATGGTGCACATTCGCTGTGGCTTGTGCAACTGAATGACTGCACACAGGGGGCTGGGTATTAATTACACGCTTGAGAGACGTGTGTCTGCATGTGTAGCTGTGGTCCTGGGGAAGACCCTGAGTTTGTCGCCTACTCCTGGTGCTCGTGCGGCTGCGGCGGACAGTGCGGAGCCCTGACCCGCTCTCCGCACCCTCGACGGCTTTCACAGACCTGGCCAGGCAACTTCTGCATGGGGTGGTGGGACCGCGTGTGCAGGTAGGGTAGGTTTGCTCCCCACCGGGTGGGTTTTATAGACTCTGTGTGTGCCTTCCTGAGCACAGCTCTGAGACCACAGCCAGCCGCTGAACTCCGGTGGTAACAAACAGCCCCATTAATGCAGTGTCACAGATTTCATTAGGGCGTCAGTCCCAACCAACATGGCCATAAATCAGGGAGATGGTACAAGGGCTTGCAGGCCCTGGTTTCAAGGGCCACATAGCCAGAGACTCATAACGCTCAAGAGGAAATGATCATGAATATTATTTAAAAAAATCAGAAATGTATATTAGAAAATCTCTGAGCTTATCAGATGGAGTGAGGTTGGGTAATAGCTGTTATTTATACTGCTTGTGCAGAGTGATAAAGTGGTGCTTTATGACCTGTGGTTTATCACTTAGAATAAGAGTCATGTGACTCCATTAAGGTTTCTTCTGTAGAAATGAAAAAGGGTAAATTAATGTGGTTTTTTTATTGTTAAATATTTGCACTCTCCTAAACCCAGTTTTTATTTTCTCTACTTAAGAAGTAGCGTATAAGCACAAATAAGTTTAAGTTTTGATTGATGGAGAGGTGGGGTGAAAACTCCCTTTATGTCAAAGGCTCTCTGGAGTGAGCCGGCCTCCCACCCACTAATGTCTATCAGCGGGGCTGAGTTCAGAGAGGAGGGAAAGGCAACACAGTCAACACGGTTACACCCCAAAAGCCGCTCTCCTCGGCCTCTCCGACCCATTGTCTGCTGGAGAAACATACTGCAGTCCTGCTGCCGCCTCAGACCTCGTTGCTGCTCTGGGAAGGGAGAGGGGAATCTGTGGAGACCATGGGTGGAAGCAAGCCTGGGCGGCCTGAGCAATGAGAAGGAAGAGCTGTTGGCTGAGACGAGACACTCCCCGGAGAGCACGGGCTCTGCCTGAGCGAAGAGAAATTCGATTCCTCAATGATGTCTTGAAGTGAGCAGTAGAAACTGTCCTTACAGACATCCGTATGAGCCGTGCCATGGTAATGAACTCTGTGGAGAGCCATGGACAATCTGCCAGGACAATGCAGTTGCTGGAACCTGAATGGGAGAGCAAAATCACAGCAGTGTTATTCAAGAGGCTATACCATTGCTGTCGGCATGTGCCCCACAAGACCTGTGAGCTGCAGCTGCCAGGAAGGCAGTGGGCACACACACAGCTGGTGGGCAATGACCAGGTGCCCTGGGGCACAGGAAAGCACAAGGAGACCAGCAAAATCCAAGGAGCTGCTGGGCTGACACAGGAGTCACGCCCAGACTTTCCTTAGGGCTTCTGGTTGAGTCTGAGATGCTCACAGATGGGGTTTCAGGAGAGAGGCAAGACCAAGCTGCTCAGGAGGAAAGCATAGTAGCAGGCAGACGCAGCCAAAGGCTTTGCTGAGTGACAGTGACAGATGCACTTCTCTTGTCATCTCTGGTGACTCCTGTGTTAACTCTGCACCAGCAACATGGTGCTTCAGGGCAACTGAAGGGTCTTTCAGCTTCCTACGGGCCTCCAAGGTGATGAGTGTGGGTCAGCAGAGGAGCGGAAGTAGAGTTAAGTTATTAACATCACCTTTACAGCCTCAGCTTTACAAGGAGATCAGAGCACACTGTGTAGCTAATTATGGGTTTCTGCAGTAAAAAAGAAGATATCCTAGAGTGGCAGGAGCCCAATGCTTGAATCCATCTGTATGTGACTCAGTTTTCCTGTTTGTAAAGTGGGGTTTACCATGTTCGCCTTCATCAGAACATATCTGGCAAAGATAATTTAAAAAATACCTGTGGAGATAAAAAGACTACAAGTTTGCTAAAATTTTGGATAAAATTTTCTCAAAATTTCTCTCTCAAAATCTGAATCTTTTTCTGTGTTGGAGAACAAAAGTATTTTTGACTTCTCAGAACTGGAGAAAAAAATATTTCAGTAAGCTAAAAAAAACCATAGGTGGAAAAGTGAGAAAAATGTGAGCACATTCTTGCCATCTCTCTTCCCTTAGATTTTGAAAGAGTGAGTCTGAATGCTTGGTGCCTGTTTTACAATCCAAGTCTTTCAGAGCGCTTGCGGGGAGGGAGCTGCCTGGAAGCGCGAGAGGAATGTGGATAGGTATCGCGGACACACAGAGTAATCTCTGTCATTCCTGGGAAGTGCACTCAAGTTGGATTTTGATTTGGTGGCCTTCAAAAAGCCCCTTCACCCCTTCTCTTCCCTGCACACACCCCATGTTCAGGGATTTACCCCCCCATACAGTGTGCTCGGTCTCTCCATGCACAGTGTTTGTATGCTGGCAGGACCTACAATCCCCAGTGGCAGTGTGGTGCCCACGGTACGGGATGAGTCCACAATAAAGAGGTAGTCTTTCCCTGGCCAGACCCCAGGCCCCAGCTCATGCCAGGTGTTGGCTGGTAGTGCAGAAGCCATTGCCACAAAAGAAGGGAAGGGGAAAACAGTGATGGCTTGGGAGAAGAAAGCAACAGACAAAAAAGGAAGGAAGATAACCAGATTACTATTTTTTTCCCCAGTCTCTCGTTAGTTAGGTTTCGTCTCTCATGATAAAGCCTTCTGAAGCTGGCAGTCAGGCCTGCAGCCTTAAGGACAGTTGCTGCAACTCTTTTTCCTGTTGTGTTGAGAGCAGAGTGTCCGAGTCACACAACAGTTCAGGGTGGAAGAGACCCTGGGCAGTGTCTAGACTAGCTTCTGCCCAAAGCAGGGTCAACCGCCAGATCAGACACAGTAAGAAGCCACTCTTCTCTCCAAGAGCAGGAGCAGTCTAAGCAGGCAGAAGGGGCTTTGAGGGCATGCGCAAAACCAGTGGCATAACAGGCAGGAGGCTGGGGTCTCTAACTCTTTTGGCCAGTAAATGACAGCTCCCCAGAGGACTCTGCATTCAAACTCTCTGCCCTGCAGCCAGATGTGCCCCTAGAGCTGTTCAGCCCATTTTGTTGTGCGTTCTTCCCACTGATGGGGGTGGCTTTACTCTCCAGGTGAGGATTTGAGCATGGGTAGTGGCTTTCAAGTGACCTTGTCTGTAGGCAGAATTCTAGCTCTCTCAGAATATTGCCTATGTGTTCCTCATAGTCATTTCCCATCATGGCTACGTGCTAATTGTCTCTAGGGGAAGTGAGGAGAAGGCTTATTAATCTGTGCAGTCAGGAAAGGTTGTAAATCACCGTGTGTTTCCAGCGATAAAATTGGCTAAATAAATTAAAACAAGCACTAATGACCCAAACAGAGCTCTGATGTAGTGGGAGTGGGCTGGGGCATATAGCTGTGTTTGGGTATAGGGTACACCTCAATCATACACTTTCTTTCTTCTGACAGCATCCTTGGATATCTCCAGCTGCATTCCCTTCACCCCAGCTGTTGTGCCCCAGTGCATCACCAGTATTGCACGCTGTTCTCTCCCCTCTGTTGCAGCGATGGCATTAGCTTTTTAGCTCAGTTTTCTATTCCCTTTTCTTTTCAGTCCAGCAGAGCTTGGAGCTAATTCATCCTTGTTCTCTGGCACTTCTCAACAAACCCAGTGAACTTTTCCTTAATGCAGATATGCTAAACAGCATCGAAGCCAACAGAGATGTATATCCATTAACAACAGCACAGCTGTCCTTTCAGATAGTAGTGTAAAAAGTCCGTTCGGAAAGATTTCACACAGTAAATAAAAAGGCAGGTTTGCAAACAGCCTGTCTGGTGATGAACAGCCAGGGTGCAAAAGTCACCCCATAGTCCTGTTTTCCAACAGCCTCTTTCATCTGGGAGGCCTGCAAAATCCTTCACCAACTATTCATCAAGTGCCACTGAGATGTCTGATCTAGCTCTCTAGAGAAGATGTTGGTACCAGACAGTTCTATGTTTTCTACGTAGTAAGTGTCCCTACAAGAAACCTTCTGAGAATATCCTCCAACATTTTCTGGGATGATTAAATACTACTCTGTTTTGCCTCACCATCCAGCTTTAGCCTCTTGATAATAAGCAGAAACGTCCCATTTTATGCCCACCAATATAAGAGCTGCTTCTTAAACCAGCAGCAGTCTGCTGCTCCTCAGGATAGCTGACCTGCTTGTGGATGTACCTTGCTGCCTTCCTTGGAGACCATGTCTCTCAAAAGAGATCATAAAGAAAGGAATTTCCTTGGTATGATTTTCACAGAGGATGTGCTGAATCAGTGTATCCCTCAGTCCCTGTGAGCTCACCAACTTTCTGCTTTTTGTCCCCAAAGATATGGATCTCTGGACTTTCCCTTGCCAGCAGAGGCTGAAGGAATGCTTCTGCTGCAGATGGCCACCACTGCTGGGCTGTGCACAAACATCAACAGCAGAACTGTGCAAAGGTGAGGAAGGTGAGGTGCTGCCATGCGAAGTCAGGGTTGTGAGCAGAGGCTCCTGCTCCACAGTGCACTCTCCAGGCTCCAGAGTTGTCTGCTGCCAGGATCAGTTTAGGCAGAATCCTTCTCTTGGTTCCTCCTGGGTGCATTTGGTGCTTCTAGATGTCACAGGTGGAGAGTCAAGACACTGGATCCAAAGGTGGCAGTGCCTGTGCTCCCTTGTCTGTCTGGCCAAAACCACGAATTTCCCCAGGAGCTGAGTCCAGCAGCATAACTCAGCATTGATTCAAACTGCCTGCAAGGACCTCACTAAACCAGGGGTGCCTCTACTTACCACGCGGGAGGAGAGCACCAGCTGTCCACCAGCCTCAAGCTGGACTTGGGCAGCACTTCAAAAAAACATAATTTATCTTGTATCAGTTGCCTGGGACCTATGGGTCCAAACTCTCTGGTGTGTATTTGTATCTTATAAACATAAGAACTGCTAAGAAAAGTGTTTTCAAAGTGGCCGAAACAATCAATTATGTCTTTCATTTATGCTTTCTGTGAAAAGCATACAAATGGATGCCACCAGCCCAACTGAGCTCAGAAGTGTGAAGAGCTTTTATTTCACTTGGTATCACCACTGCACCAGTCCATGACAGACACCAGCTCAGTCTCTTGCATCTTATTAGAGCTCTTTTCTGTGTTTCCATATCACAAGTTGGCTCATGATTTGTTCTTGAAAGGACAAAAATTTTGGTAAACAGTTGTCCCCTTTGGAATTTTTTTCCATAACCTTTACTCAAAATATTTTCTCTTCTCATTCACTGTATTTAATTTTTTAATTTTCGCCTACTTGTCATTCTTACCCCTTTTCCTAATTCAAATCATTTTCAAAATCAGTGGTGCTGAAGGATGGTAAAGAGAAACAGAAGAGATTACCCCTCCCCCCCCCCCAAAAAAAAAAAAATCCATTCAGAAAGCCAGGAAACAAAATCAACAAGGAGAGCTTTGAGCCTTCTGTTTTGCTCGGAAAATTGCTGATTCCTTTTGCACCGAGTGCTGGGCCTGATTCTTCTCCGGCAGAGTGCAGCCAAGAATTACAAAGCGAGTCAACAGACAGTGGAACTGAGTTCATCTGAAAAGTAGCCAGAAAAAACCTCGGGCTATGTTCGAGGTGTCCATTTTTAGAAGGAAATTTGCTTAGGCAGAGGAATACCAGCATATTCAGGGTGAGTGACTCCGTGTGTGTGCGTGTGTGTTTTGGATCTCAGCACAAGGAAGGGGTGTCTTGCCACCCCCAGGGGTCGGGAATAGTGCATGCATGGGGAGGACCTATTATATTATTTTTCTTCCACCTTAATGAACTCCTCTCATGTCCACCTCTGATCAGTGGAGTATGACAGAGGGTGATTGAAGGCCAGTCTCCCAGGAAATGAAGTTTGTTCACACAGCCCAAGTATGCTGGCCCTACTGCTGCCTGCCTCTGATTTATAGGACCGAAAATTCCTTCCTCCGGTAACAATAACGCTCTTAAACTCCAGACCCCTCTCCCTCACAGAACCTCCAGACAGGGCAGTCCGAGCCCAGGAGAGATGGGAGGCACCCAGCAAATATATCCATCAACACAACTCGGGTTTCAAAGGAATACGAGACCCCACAGGGTTAGGCTCACAAAGGCGGGGAGCGGAGGAGTCCGGCCACCACCCTGCAGCACCTCCTCCTGGGAAGGGGCAGCGACAGCAGTGACTGTGCCCCAGAAAGGGGCAGGACACACAGCATCTCCTATGAGCCAGATGGCACAGAGAGCCCAGGGCTGTGTTGTCAAGGGAAATTTGGGCCCTTTGGCCAATACTTGATTCTGGGTCTGGGAACGAGTCTGCTCTGAGGTCTCCTAATGTCAGAGGTTTCTTCCTGCAATGTCTCCTCTGGGATGGGGCCACTGGCTAGGAAGCAGTCCAAACGTTTTGTCTCTCTTTCGTGTTGTGCTTGGATTTGAGAATAGATTTCCTGTGAGCTCACCGTGTTTTGTGGCGGCAGCGGACGGCTGTGACTGCTGATTCTGCAGCACCATGGCTCCCGCGTGGCACCGGGCTCATGCTGAGAGAGGCCATCACAGGAAAGGGCCACCCCTCCTCACAAAACATCCTCTCCAGAGTGTGATGGGGCCCTGAGGTGCGGCATGCAACGGTGTCCAAGGGCAGAAGGCATGTGGCATGGCGCTGGAGGTTTTGTCCATGCTGTCTAGTGGGGCTGGTTGGTGGCACATGCCGTGGCCAGGCACTGCCTGAGAGACCGAGCCGTTTCCCAGACAGGGAGCCTGTAGTTGAGAAAAGAGTACAGATGATCTGCAGGCACATTGTTTCCTAGCTTTGTTTTATTTAGTACCACAGATGTGGCCATACAGCGTGGCTGTTGGGGCAGCCTCCAAGCTGGCAAGACACACACATGCACACACACACGCACACGTTTTGGAGCTGGGGCCCCATGTTCAAGCTTAATATTACTGTCAGAGTTTTGGGTCAAGAGGAGAAAAAGAGTTTGAGCACTTTTGCAACAGGACAGTTGTCGTTGCCAAATTGCAAGGCAAGTTCTGGCAAGAAACAAGTTCATGCTGTAACTTTTTTTTTTTTATAATTTACTTATTAACAGCTCTCTCTGGCTCTCACCTGAAGCTGCTGACCTGTTCCTCCTAGACAGAGCAATTAGCAGGGAGACAATGATCTGCAGAGGGCAAGGAGCAGCCTGTGCTGGGTGGGGGTGGAGGTGGGGAAGGGCTGCGGGAGGTCGAGGGTCGCAGAGGAAAGGGCTATTTATGGCCCCAAGAGAGAAGATTCAGTAAAAGGCCATCTAGCTTGACTTGACTTCCTCTTGACCTATAGTTTCTCAGAGATACTGGTGTACCTCCCTGCCCCCACGGGCTTCACGTGTCCCCAGTGGCTGGGTACTGGTGAAGGTGGCAGTGGGCAGTGGAGAACACGGTGGGCCATGTGCCAGCTCCATTACACCTGTGAGGTAGTATTTTAAGTGGGAAGAAAGAGATCTTGCCAATGCCTTCTTGTCTTCACCGCCAGCCCCAGTAACTGCGTCTGGACAGATACGGGAAAGCTCTTTGCTCTGCCTGTTGGAAGGGCTCGGTTTGCCCTCCCAGTCTTTGCTGTGGTTATTTCAACAGAAGGTCTGTGGGACAGTCACTCCGTGTTCACGCTGGTAGCTAGCACAGAGGACTCTGATCTCTATCTCACAGTGTCCTGTGCTAACCACGGGGCAAGTAATTGCTTGACAAAGAGAGAGAGCAAGTCTGGCTTATACATGTGTATCTGACCTCCACATCTGGACCAGCCCCTTCACATACTGCTACAAACGCTGTTTTGGAACATACCCCTTGCAAATTGTGAGTCTTTGTGTATTTGTGTCCTTCAGACCACCTTCCTTTCTCTGCTGGAACCTGCTGGTCACAGCCACGGGGGGCTTCCCAGGCTGACACCTCGGCAAGAAACAAGCCTTGTGGTGTAACTGAGTGACAATGTATAAGATCCGTTCCTCTAAATAACTGCCTGCAGAGAGAAGGGTTAAAGGCATGATATTAAGTTAGATAACCATGTTAAATTGCATCTAAAAAGGAAGCTGTTTTTTCCTAATGTAATTTTTGGTGAAAAATTGACCCTTTTTAAAATGAAAAGCATTTTTATGGAGCTATCCTATGAGACGCCAAATGTTTTGGCCCTGATCTAGCTAGATACTTAACCATGCACTTCATTTCTTAAGCTGCTCATGTGCTTAAATATTTTGCTGGATCGAGTCCAGAGCTCTCAGCATTCTGTGGGGTGTCAAAGGACCAGGTCTGCGTTTGCAGCACCATTGCTGAACTCAGGCTATAATGATTTCAATCATCACACAGAAAGCATTTTCCATTAATGCTTTCCAACAAAAAACTTAAACAAATTTCCTTGGGATTTCTCCCTTAGATGTGTGTTTTTTGATGATGTTCTAGCAGACAGGTTTACTAGCCAGAGTATTTGTGAAACAAGGCACTTGTCAGTAAAATGCAGTGGGAGCTAATGGAAAACTATTTTGTTCTAAAAATTCCAGGATTGCCACCCGAGACCTGAGTTTAAAAGTGACTGAAAACCCACAGGGAAAGAAATGGAGTGTGTGACCACTCCATCCAGTCGAAGCTGACCAAGATAGTTTGAATCATTCACAGAAATTATTTAGAAAATAATTTCGAACAACAGATGGGGAGGAGTTATCAGCTGATGGCAGGCAACCAGCGAGCAGAGAAAGAGACCAAGTTCTTGAGCAAAGTAGTTCTCTGCAGATGGCTGGGTTCAATAAGAAAGGATAAAAAATGAACCTGACCATTAACAAAGAGTGAAGCGGACTAGCTGAGTTTCGCTGGTCCTACTGAAGGGAGTACAATGAACAAGAAACAAACAGCACTCGGTGGGAAAAGGTGAGCCTGATTTCTAATCTTGTGTGTTGTAATTGTGGAGTTAAATGTGCAAGTGCAAAGTGAACGGATGAGATGGCATAAGTAGAAAGAATTTGTGGAAGAGAGCTGAGCAGAAACAGGCTCTGTCAAAGCCAAAAAGGATGCATGCCAACGTTGTTTCTCTTGGCATAGGTCAAAAAGCAGACTGTGTGACAAGACAGAAATTGGAGAAGACTGAGATAATGACCAATTAGATCATGGAGTTCATCTCCCTGGGGCCCATGACAGACTGGTAAAGAATTTTTCTGCTGGGGAGGGAAAAAGGAAGGTGTCAGAAATCTGAAAAACTTTTTTTTCTCTCTTTCCACCCAAAAACTTAACTCAAAGCAAAGCCTCAGTGAAAAATGTCATTTCCAGCTTAATATGTTCAGTCCTTGCTGGCTATCTTACAAGAAAAAAATTCAGATACTGACTGTGAAAATGTTCAGTAAGTCAATCCTCCAATTTCCTGCTGTGACAAAATTTTGGGAAGACCTAATCAACGCTTCTTGTTATCTCTGAAATCCTTCTCAGTCACGTGTAGTACTGAGCCCCATTGCATCAGAGCGTCACAGGTGTGTTGTCAGAGATGTTCCTGATAGTGCACGGCCCGTGCAGAGCCTGACTCACCTGTGCCTGGGTTAGCCCAAGCTGGGACAAGCCATTCGCCCCACAAAAATTAGTTGTTTCATTCTTGTGGCTCCTTTTCGTACACGTTGTTATGACTGCCAAGAACTCTTGCAGCTCCAGGAAGAGGCTGACCACCCCTGTAGTAGCTTTCAAGTGAATTGTGATCCTGCCTCAATTCTGAGAGGACTTTGAGGAATTATTATCATTCTCCTGGGCCCAGAAGTCATGATGCCTAAGTTACCTCTGAGAGCCTGAGTGGGTGGGCTAAATTTGGCAAAAAACTTCTGTATGGAGACAGTAGGAGGGATGGGAGCAGCACCGGAGCATGTGTTGAATGTCGTCTGTGGTGAGGCTGTTCTGTGAGCTGATAATAGGGCCACAAACAAAACTGTGATTCCTCAAGCCCTGTGCTACCTATTGTATGACAACATCTGCTCAGGCTCTTCTGGCAGCAAAATATTCCCTGTAGCCTTTTTCCTCCGTGCAATGTTCAAAAACTTGAAATAGTGAAGATTCATAGTGGGTTTTGCTGCCAGGAATTTTCCCCCTTAATTTTATTCTGCTTCTTTTTAATCTCCTTATCTTTAGAGAGAAGACCCTGCTGTTATCCTACCATCTTACCTAACCCTGGCTTTGTTATTATCTTTCACCTAAAATTCCCAGGTTTGTCTCCATCTTTAGCAATGTTTTACACACTCTTGGGACCTGGGACTGAAATTCTGCTCTGTGGTGTGCTGGTGGGGATGTTAATCCAGTTTACCAGACAGTGATGATCAGAATTACAATTTGTTTTGGAAAACGCTGACTATGAAGTATTTTCTCGGCTTTGCCATATTTCCTTTTTGCCCTGTGAGTTGAAGACACCTGCTGCAGGGAGGGACTGGTTTGTATGTATGCAGATCTTCCCTCAGAAGAGGAGCGGTCCTGCTCTTCATTACACACTATCAGCGGGCCAATGAGTGCTGGCACCAGTAGCAGTAGCTACAGTAAGACTGGGGGGTCCCAATATGAGCTGGTCAGACTTCAGATACCGTGTGCACCTGGAGGAAAAACGCCGGGGTTTGCAACTGCATCTTCAGGACAGGAGGAAGCAGAAGAGAGAGGAGCAGAATCACCCCAAGGGAGGCAGCATTACACGTTTGTTCGGAGGTGGTTGCAGCTGACTGATCTCTGGCTCATCCCTCCAGCTGAGTGTTGAGGAGAGCTCCCCAGGAGCGGGAACGGCCACCTTCTGCATTGGAGACCTCTCTCCCTCCCGCATGTGTGGGACCAGAGGGGTGCATGGCAGAGGGGGCTGCTCCGACATTTCCTCTCCCAGCGAGGAGGGACCCTGTCCTTGCGAGGCTGTCGAAGGCCAGCTCAGCCCTGCGTGACCAACTACAACTGCCGCTCCTGTGTCCTTTCCCCCCGGGTGCTGCGTTCATTAGCTGTGAGGCCTTAGTTTTATGGGAACCCTCCCACCTGGCTTCCTCCTGGCTTAATGACAGGCCCATTAAAGAGAAGCCAATAAAGCCACAGTGCAAGAACAGCACGAGGGCCGGCTACCTGCCCGTCTTCTTCTTGTGTGAGCCAGGTCTGGGGGCAGGAGGAGGCAGAGACACCCCCGAGTTACACAGAGGTGACCCCTGAGAGCAGGGAGAGCCCGCAGCTTGCGGGCCAGCTTTCGTGTTCCACTTTGGGGCTCTCTTGCATAAACTTTTCCCAGTGTGAGGTTGGGGTTTTTTTTGTGGGTTGGTTTCTTTTTTTTTTTTTTCATCTCTGAGGAGGGAGGAACAAGGTCTTTTAATGAGGGGAGGATTAACAGGCCATAAGACTCAGCCCTGACAGAGCCGTCGGTCTGTGGGGCCGCTCAGCAGGACGCAGGGTAATTGGATTGGATCCCGAAGAGCACCTTGAATCGGTTCTGAGGCGGCCGCGGTGGGTTGCTCTGGAGGGGGCCGGGGGCCGGGGAGGAGGGGAGCGTGTGGCTCTTTAGAGAAGCCAGAGCCAAGATGGGGGATCAGCCGGCTCATTAAGGGATTAGAGTGTTTGTTCTTCTCAAGACTTTTGTTGCTAAAACACTTTGCACAGCATTTTCTGGAGCCTGGGGAGCTTAAAGAGCTTGTCAGAGCCCTGCTCTTGTCCCTGCACAGGAGCAGAGAGGCTCTTTCCTATGGCCTTCTTGCTGGTGCCAACAGCAGCTACTGTTAGCAACAGCTCTGCTCCCCCAGCCTTTCCCGTCTCTGGTCATAGTGCTTCTGTCTCCTGTGGGTTTTGAGGTAAAGGGGGATCATCCTTCATCCATGATTCATCCAAAGAGGATGAAGCAAAAGAAGCACATCAGGAGGAAGTCCTTTGACAGTGAGGGTCACTCTAACTTGGGCTTTTCCCCTAGTATTTGTTGCACAGACAATGAAGGACTTTGCATATTCTGTGATGCTCTCTGCAACCTTTTATGTCCCCATGGGCTCTGTGCTTGGTCTCCAGCACCTGTGGTAGCAACTTTGGGGTAAAAACTACTATAATTTGTGTATCTGGCCATCATACAAATGTTGTGACTAGAAATTATTGCATAGACTAATTTGCCTGCCAGCATCACCTGAAATGTGCTGGCTGTTAAGATGCAATGCTAGAAGAGGCTAGACAGGGAAGGAACGTTGCAAAGAGACCTTTCCTGAGACCACATCTGGCCAAGATGTCTAGTTCTCCTCCGGATCATGGCGAGAAGGTAAAAGCTCTAAAGTCAAAATCAGTAAGTGCTCAGATTGGAGTGTGGTATATTAGGAGACGATGTCAAGGGCATATGTGGATAAAGCTCTGTTGTCATCAGTTCATCCATCCTCATGGCCCACACAGAGACTTCTTACCCAACTGTCCTTTACCTAGGCTGCCCTGGCTCTGGGCAGGGACAAACCTGGAGACACTGGCAGAACAAAGCCTGGGGAGATGGTAAAGGGGCTATGCAGCACTGGGGATTATCCCATTTTAGGTACTACCATTCCTCCCATCACTGTGGGATTGGTGAGTGAGCACCAATGATTTCTCGCATGGGGAGCAACACTTGTGGCGTGAAGACAATGCCGTGGGAGCTCTCCCTCCTGTCCATGTGGTGGGTACATTGGCATGACCTGAGAGGGAGGGAGTTCTCAAGGACTTCCTTACGTGTGGAGGCTGAGCCCACCACGGGGTTTGGAGGTTCAACCCTGTGTCCTGCTGTCAGGTCTCTGGCTGCTGAACATACAGTTCACACCTGGAGCCTCAGTCCCCAGCCGGGCAGTTCTGTGCCCACTCACTACCTTTCCATGTAGAATTTGGTGAATTTGGCCTCCACATTTAGAGAAGTCTATGGGCTGGGCAAGGGGAATTTAATCAGTTGTGTGGAGCAGTAAATGGAAGGGAGTTCAGCAGGACCACTCCAGCTCCCAGTGTAAGTTGCACTCCCACCTCCTGTCCGTGCTGAGCAGGAGTTTCAGCTGGGAAGTGTGTAGATGTTGGGGGGGGTAGAAGGGGACAGACAGGCAAGCGGGGGGGGAAAAGGGTTACAGGGAAAATAAATGAGACTCCCCTGAAATTAATTGTTTGAAGGGAGTGCCCCACTCGGCTGTGAATTCTGAAATGATTATTGGATTTGCAGGCAGACGGGGAACAGAACGGGTCGGGTGCACGATTAATATCTTATTGATAGCGGATTAAGAGAGCGAGATCAAATCTTTAACTGAGTGGAGATGCAGTTTATCAATTTGTCACAAAAAATGTAGCAATCAGAAGTGGAGAACATCAGGGGCGGCTTGTGGATCGATCCGTGTCAGCGCCGCACAGCACAGCTCCGCAAGGAGGCTGTCTTCCCCTCAGGTGTCCAGAGAACTGGAGGAGACCAACTTGGTGCTGGCCATGCCAAGAAGGGCGGTCCTGAGGACAGCTGGACCCACCACCAGGAGAGCTGCAGGCAGGTGATGCCATGCTCCCATGAATGCTGCACAGCAGTGCTCCGGTGTGGGGTGCAAGGAAAGCAGCGGTGCTTGAGGAGCACTGGCTTCCCCAGATGGTGGCAGTGGGAAATGTGAAGGCTCAGCCCTTAGTATGGTAGTAGGTGGGCTTGCAACCAGCCAGAGCTTCCCAGGCTTCAGGGCAGGGTGGGGAACCTCAGGTGCAGCTGGGTGGTATTTATTGAGGAAAAAGCTCATGTGCTATTGGGCCATATGATGCAAAGCTGTGGGTACTGCCTAACTTACTGGCTGTGGGCTTCCCACTCCAGTTGGAGATATGATGTGATGTTAATGTCTGGATGTTGGTGCTTCTGAATTCTGTTCACAGCTCTGCTGTCTTGGTCCTGCTGGTGAGAGCTTTCCTCTACACAGCCTGGCATCGATGTGTGTTCTGTGTTTTGGGAGACCAGTTTGTTGACCAACTCCTCAGCCTTGATCTGTCATTATTCATGGCTCATGCATGGAAGGTATTTGCAGCTCTTGAAAGCATCTAGATAGCTGAGCAAAAAGGCAGGAGCTCCACCAAAAATATCCATCTTAGAAAGCAGTCCTTTCCTCATCTTGAGGTAATTCTGTGTCAAGAAACTCCTTTTACCAGCTCTGAAGAGTGTTTTGGCTACTTGGGGTCTTCTCAAAAAGCCTGATCTCTTAGTTGAAAATCTCAGGTTTCTCAATTAGAAAATAAAAGTCACTTCTAGCCCATGTGGCTGTTGAGCTTTTCAAAGTAATCCCTAAAGGCTAAAAACAGAGCGCAAAGGAAGAGGAGTCCAGAGTCAGCTGGCTGGTAGTATTTGTTTTTATGAAATCAGACTTTTGATTTGCAGCCCTCCTTTATAGATTTTTGTTGTGAATGTTTGGTTTTAGCAAACAGGGAAAATAAACCCAAGGCAAATGTTTAATGAGCACCTCTTTCAGAGCAGGCACTGTAAGCAGCTGTGATGTCTCTGCAGCGAAGCCTGGCACCAGACTTCAGTCACCAGTTGGACTCCAGCATTTTTTATTTTTTATTGCTAACGTAAAACTTCCTGCTATTCCAACAGATGGGGGACGGCCTGTAGAAGCCAGCAGCCTCCTTGGTGGGCTGTGGAGTCAACAGGAGTCTCTGATAGCAATTTCCCTTCTCTTAAGGCCTTGCAGAGCTGTTTCAGTCCCTTGGGCCTTTGCAAAAGATGTTGTGCACCTGGGTGAGGCATGTGATGTCGGAAACGCTGTTCCTACTGAAGGCAGTCTCTCATGCCGGCACTGCTAGCTTTGAAGGCAATTACATTCTTGCTAGGGTTGTTGGGTTTCCACATGATGCCTCCTGGCTGTTTGCAGTCGTTCTCAGGGTCCTGGAGTGTGATGGGAGCCTCTCAGGCTCGGGGGTGTACAGGTGAGAAAGGGGCCCCAGCTGGAAGCCTTTGGAAGCTGGATAGAGAAGACGGGGCGGGGAAGGAAAATCAAAGATGAGTTGGTTAATCCATGGCCTTGGTTTGCTGCCTGCTGCTTACTCCGCTGTACCATGCTGCTTTTTCCCCACCAGCGTGTCAGAGCCTGTGAGGGGCTTTGACTCCTGCCAGGTTTTTGGAGTGCTGTGAGAGCCAGTGAGGGACACCATGCTGCCATGAGTGCTGTGTGCACCATGATGGAGGGTCTGGGAGCTGATCAGTCCTTGGGCTTGATAACACAGCCAGCTGCATCAGGTGATGTAGTTTGTTCTGCATTGACACAGGGACAAAAGGCTATGTGTCAGCCTGGTTTAACTGGTATGTGTTAGCGAGTGAGACCAGCGCCTGCTCACTGCAAGGACGTGAGGTCTTGGGGTCTGCTAGGGTGCAGACCGCAAAGCAGAGGGAAAGAGATGGTATCATATGGAGGTGCAGGTGTATGCTGAGATGCCCGCTGCCTGGGCTGATTCATGATGGAGACCATGAGGTGGAGAAAGCTGCTGGCTATCACCTTTGTGTTTACAGGGTGAGCCAAGTGGGACAGGGTTGGAGAGGAATTCATGACCCAACCACCTGCCCTAGGCTTCATGTGTGACCTTCTGTCCTGGGTTAAGAAACACAGGACTAATTTATCTTCTAATGCTGGGGAAAACTGCACTTTTAGAGGACTCTAGTGTCTGAATTAATGAAAATATTTACTTTATAGCCAGCTAGGCTATGGGGCATTCAAGGTCTAAGTGTTTCCAAGCCTTGCCAGGTGCAGGCATGAGGAGCAGCGAGGCCTGGGTATTTGACCCAGGCTGGCCAACAGGATTATTTCATACTATGAACGTCACATTCAATATAAATTAGAAAGTTTGCTGTGTAGTCTCTCTCTCCCTTGATGGCGGCAGTCCCGAGAAACTCCTTGGCCCGGTGCTGGACCCCTGAGCCCTTCCCTTCCTCCTGAAGCCGTTGCACTCGCAATGTCCAACATTTGCTGTCCACTGCTGGGAGTGCACAGTTCCCTACTGATATAATTGGCTGAGTATAATTCTTGTATATCTCATATTAGTGTCGGGATTAGTACTGGTTCTTTAGTATTATTGTTAATTATTTAGTCTTATCCTATTAAATTTATTCATATTTCAACCCTCATGTTTTCTTGCTTTCCCTGATTCCCCTTTCCGGGTGGAGAGGTGTCATCGGGTGATAGAATAATTGTCTAAATGACAATAAATTGTTATGGGCTTTCTCAAACCATAACATCTTCCTCTCCTCCTGGCTCTTTCACTGATCCTACTACTGTCCCTGAGGTCTCATATAGCTCCCTGTACCTCTCTGTCTCCCTTTGCTAGGCAAGCAAAGGCTGGTGTGGGTCTGAGCTGCCTTGCTCTTTAGATGGAGAAGACCACCTTTCTAAAGTACATCACTGTGGCCCTGGTGCAGCCACAGATTTAACCTGGTGATTCCTATTTGACCCGACACATATGGTCATCTTCTCTGCTCTTTTTACAGAACCCACTTTGGCACATGTAATAGGATGGCCTCTGCTAAGGCTTGAGGCTGTTCAAGTCCAGAGGAAAGAGGCCAGAGCTAGGATGGAATCCCGTAGCCATGAGCTTCCCTATGCTGAGTGTCCCCGACTGGGAGCATGTGGGGCTCCCATCACAGCCATGGATGTCTCACAGTGAAGCCTTGGGAAGTCCCCAGAAAGAAACGCATGTGTGGCAGGGGAGAAAAATGTGAATTTGGGGCAAGAAAGGGTCTGAAGAGGAGACAGTGCTGAAGATGTGCTGAATGTGTGGGGAGGGATGGCAAAGAGGCAGGAGATGGGGAGGGGGCCCTTGAGATGACACTTCGCTGCTCTTTCTGTGCACTATTGTGTAAACATGTTGAAAGCCATAGAGAGCCTTTGTTTTGGAAAGAGCCCCGAATTAATTGTGATGTACAGGCTGCCCTTCAACAAGATCTGGGCCTCTTGTTCGTTTCTCCCCCCAGCCTTTCATAGTGTCCACCCCCAGAAAGAGCAGGGCCGGGCAGCCCCCCTCCACCCTGCTCCTGCTGCACCTCCAGGGCCGGCAGTGGGAGGCAGACCCATTCCTGAGCCCCCCCCATGGTGGGGTGCCCTTGCAGACAGGGGTGCCACAGGGCTGGCACCCCCCCACCAGACCAGGCTTCCCTCTGCCAGGTCCCACCCGGGGCCGTGGGGAGGACCCTCCATTGAGGGCCCAGCCGCTCGTGGCTGTCATATGACCGGCGTGGCCTTCCTCAGTACTGGGCTTGGGGGGGCTAATTAGCACATTCAGGGGCACTGCTGGAGTGGAAAGGCGCTTGTCTGGCGGCGGGGAGCTGGGAGGTGACCTGGGGGGCTTGGCTCTCCCTGCTCTCCTCCTCCTCCCACACCATTGGGGCGAGGGGCGGCAGCCACTGGGGAAGGGGAGCTAGGATGGGAAGGGCCACCGCGGCCGACCTTCGTCAGCGGTGGCTGCAGGAGGGGATGGCGGCCGGAGAGGCCGGGTCAGCCAGGCGCTGCCGGCTGGGGCGCGGGGCTGTGCCGGCGGGCGAGGGGCGCCGCGGGGCCCTCTCCTTTCACTGCTGGCCGGTTCTGCTCCACAGACCCTCCCTTTGTCAGCCCTCTGAATGGGAGCCCTGCCTGCCCGCGGCCCCACTTTTAATTAGGGCTTCCGCTGCCGCCCGGCCCCCCTCTGCCTCTCTCCCCCCGCCGCTTTTAAATCCTTTGACATAATTTAGCACTCGCTCTTCGCTTTGCCCTGGCTGCCGGCCGGGATGGGAGAAAGGCGAAGAGAAGCCAGCCGGAGCGCCAACGGCTGGGCATGTCCGGAGCCCAGCCGGAGGGCCAGGCACCAGGCCGTCCCGCCGCTGCCAGCCCACGGCAAAGCCGAGGTGTCCCGCCTGGCAGGCCACCGTCCCCCGGGCTGCAGGCCTGGGGGGCTCGGCCACCTCTCATCACAGCTTAAAACCCCCAAGCCACCTTTCAGCCCCATGGGCACTGGGGTGGTTAGTCTGGGTTAAGCCCTGAAAGGTGGCTGAGACAGGATTTTTCTTTTTTCCTTTTTGTAAAAATCTGAATCCTGCCTCTTGTGGCATGCTGGTGGCGCTTGCAAAACAGCTCCTGGATTTAGTTCTTGGGAAGACCTTTGCTGGAAAACATGGTTTGCATTTGGGAGGCAAATGAAAGTAAGCCCACTGTTTTGTTACGGTTTCTGTTTCTGCTTTAGACTTAATGGTGGTACTTGATGGGCAACTCAGGAGTTGATGGGCAACCAGGAGTTTCAGTCACATCCTCCAGATTTCTCCATACCTCAGGTGTGTGTCTGTAACTAAGGCAAAGTTTTAGTCTTTTTTCTACACAAAACACATCTTGGTGTCCCACACAGGCGCATCTTCAAGAGATTCGAGTGACAGTATATGACTAGTCTCTTACGGAGAAGTGAGATGCTGTGTTTATGCAGATAAACACAGGGAAGGAACGCAGCTCCAGCCAGGATTTACAGATCCTTCCTAGGCTAAATTTAATCTTGTTGGCTCTTCCTTGGACGCTTGATCCAGAAACCTCCCTGTGGTGTTAGCTTGTCACTTTTGATATCGAGGCTCTTATTTCCTTCTGAGGTGGTCTTTCATTTGGGTGAAATGCAGTTGTCCCCCACAGAAACAACAGCTCGTGCCTCAGGGACAGGCAGCTCTGCTGCTCCTTGTCCCAATGCTGTCTCCATGCAATGGGCTACCAAGCGTCAGGGCTCTGGGGTGTGATGCCCTGCATGGACCCTTCGGTCTGCATCCCCTGCCGTGGGTGGGCAGAGAGGAGATTGAACGTGATGGACCCTTATACCAACTGCTGCACCATCTGCTGCTGGATGGGTTTGTGGGTGATTGTAGAGGGTCTGCAGGGAGAAACCTCTCTGGAGTGGGAGAGGGTTGGGGGATGGACAGAAGTTCCTCTTTGTGCTGTAATTCCCCCTCTCCTTTCCTCTATCAGCAACTGTTGGCAGGTGGGAGTCTCCTCATCCATCAGCCATCCACCACGAACATGGGGCCGGAGCTCCAGCCACTGGAGTCTCCCAGCCTTCTCCCCCCAGCATGAGGCATCCCAAGACCACTATGGTGCCAGCAGCACTTGGTCAGAAAAGCATGGCTGCTTCCCAGGCTGCTAATACCTGCGCAGCCCCAGCCCTGCTGCAGCCAGCCCGACGCCAGCTGGGTTTGAGCCATGGCGGTGGGACCCGGCAAGGGCGAGCTGAGCAGATGCTGAGGTGCGGGCCAGGGTGGGTGGTGCAGTTTGGATGTTTCTACCTCATCTGATACAATCAGCATGGCTGTGCACATGAGAGGAAAGTTGTTCAATAGGAATGACCCATGATGCTGGGTTAATTCTGTTTACAAAAGAATAAATATTATAGCGGTGTCTTATAAAAGAGAATCAATAGCTTCCCTTTGCTGGGTGATCCCTTCATGTCTTCGAAAATCGATTCCCCCCCATTCCCCTCCTCCTCGCTGCACAGCTATCTGTTTTTCGGGGTGACGGGGGGGTCAGGCGATTATTGAAGTATATGTGAATTTACAATATTAACGACTCACGACGGTGTGTCCGCAGGTTCACGGTGAATTAATTATCTGTTTAAGAAGCCATGAAGAAATCAATCAATGAAAATTTCTCACTCTTTTGAGAGTGAGGGAGCTTGTCAATTTTTTTTTTTTTAACATGCACCACATTTAAAGGAGCAGTACAGCTTTTTTTCAGCAGAGGGGTGGTGGGAGGGAAGCTGGTTTGGGGCTGAGGGAGACCTGTTTGGTTCAGTGCAGCACTGGCAGGAATAGCAGCCCCATTTATTGTCCTCCTCAGAGGGGAGTAGGCACTAAGGATACATCTCGAGGTGGTTTTGTCCTTGAGTTAAGCCAACGGTGGCCTTCCATAGAGGGAAAGGGAAGGGCCCGGTGGTAGGTAGCATGTGCTAGCAGACACCATTCTGGTGGGGCTGCGGGGCACTGGGCTGCGGGCAATGAGGTCTGTCACAGATGTGATCTCCTCCTAGTTTGCAGGCCCTGCTGCCCCTCTCCTGGAGACCCATCTGCCGTCACTGAGCTGGCAGAGGGCAACGCGAGGCTGTGCCTCAGCTGCTCCAGCCTGGGGGGCGCGGGACAGGCTTCCATGATGGAGACAGGAGACAAGGAGTAGCAAAAAAAGAAAAGCAGCTGAAAGCAGTAATATCTCAAATCAGCTCAAGATGTGCTGGAAGAAGTCTGTCAGAGCGCTTCATGACTCAGCCTTCAGCATTGACTGCCATGTCTAAATTTGGGATAGGCACTGCTGAGTGTGAAACCGTGAGGCAATAGGCTCAGCACACCTGAACACAGCCACTCTGGGCCTCCTCCACAGATGCAATGTCAGGCAGCTCCGGACAGCAAATGGCTCAAGACTGCTGTTCTCGCCACCTGGCGCTAAAGTTGCAGACAGAGGAGGGACCCCTGTGCTGGATACCAGGATTCATCCATCCCTGGATGGATCCCAGAACTGCTAAGAGAGTGAAGGAGTTTGTCTGCGATTCCTTATGCCTGCCCTGACCCTCTTAAAAACCGCCCCATCTCACCTCTCTTCTGTCTGTGGAGGATGTCATGTATTGACACTTGGGCAATGACAGATAGCCCAGTTAAAAGAGGAACAAGTGGGGCAAGGGGAGAGGAGAGGAAGCTGAAAGGAGGAGGAGGATGAGGGACACAGAGCCTTTGGCAGGAGAAGTATTTTAGACACTGCCCCTTTCCTTCATCCCGAACTACCAAACAGGCAGCAAGGCAGGGATGCTGCAGAGACAAAGCCACATTATTTGGGTAGTGGGGGATAGGGGGAAATGTATGTGGGTGGCAGGCAGCTGGAGACCCTGACAAACAGGCTAGAGGAGGGGCAGGAGCAGGGACAACCTCTGAGGCTGCTTCTGCCCTTGCAAGCCCAGGCAGACATGGCCCCTTCCCAACCCTATAATCCTACTGGCCTGTGCCGAGAGGAGTCCCCGCCAGGCACACCCATCGCTGTAACCAGAACGGAGAGAAGAGCCCATATTGACACAGGAGCATCTGTGTCAGTAATTGTCACACAGCCTGGCAAATTGCTTCAATGTGCCATCCCCTCCAGCCGCACAGCTCAGCAGCGGCAGCAGGCCTGGGGGGATGCGCTGCTGCCAGAGAGATGGGAAAAGCCTTGGACCCAGTGGAAAGGGTCAGGACCCCACAGGGACCTGCTGGGTCCTAGCTTATATCCCTGTGTCTTGACAAAGTCTCGCCTGATGGCTGTTTGGCAGATGCTCTGGCTGCAGTGCTCTGTTTTACTCAGCTCCATCGTCCTCAGTGCGATATTCCTGATTCAGACCACAATGAGAAAGAAGGGAAAAATTCCCACCATCCTTCAGGCTGCCATTTACACCAGCCAAAGGAGGTTTGACAGAGGGTCACGCTGTCCCTCCCTCCCAACCCTTAGTTGACTGCTGGGAACTGGGGATCCTCACCAGTTTACTCTAGATGAGTGCCCAGCTTTTCTCTTATCCATACATGCAGCTGCTTTCTGAGTCTAGACAAAGCTAGAACAGAAATAAAAGGTGAGGTTTCCAAAAAGGACTAGGTACCCAGTTTGAGGCTACATGAACCACAGCTTTTGAGATGTCACAGGTTGGAGCCATTCAGTGCCCTTTAAAGTCACCAGGTCGACCACAGGTGACTGGTTTTATCTCCCTCTTTCCTTTTTCAATAATCTCTAGTATTGTATTTCCTGTGCTTTTTAATGGCAGTGCAGTTCTGGTGGAGATTATTAAATTTGCCTCCATGCATCCAGGCATATAACTTTCACAAAACACTCCAGGCCTAATCATGACGTTGTGAGATAAGCAAGGCGTCCAGAATTTGGCTTGGTGTAGGAAACTCTTCGCAAGATGCAGTTATCTGTAAAAGGTCATGGTTAAAGCCCGCCTCCTGACCTGCTGCCGCTGGATACACACCCTTCCACCTGTCAGGAGTCCAGCCCGTCTTGTGCCCTAGCTTATTTGGTGATGAGAGAACCAGCCAATATAAAAAACAAAACCACCAACAAAACACGTTCAAGCCTAAGCATAGTAATTCAATTTAATACTAATGACTTTACCAGCACTCCTTTAATGGCTATGGATTTTGCTTATCTATTGGAAAATATCTCTGACATGAAGAGCCCATAGTGTCTTCCAGAGGAGAAGGTGTCACTGGTTAGAATAGTTCCCAAGACATGATATAATGTGGGACTGCAAGGTCTCTTGGACTTTCCCAATACAGTCTAGTTTGGGGTGCAGTTAGCGTTGTGATAGGGGATGTGGGTACAGCCATCCATCAGGGAGCTTGCGGAGGGTTAAGAAGTAGAGTGTTAATGCCTTGCTCTCCCATCTGGGTCAGCCGGTGGTCCAGTGCTTTGATTTGCTGCAAGTGGGTCTCTAGCTCTGACACAATCAGTGTGGTGGTTTCATGTGCCTGGGTCTCTCTACTGATAAATATTATGTCCCAACTGGATGCAAGTGAAGGAAGCCATGGATTTCAACTCAGTTGACTGCTGAGACCAATATACTTATTTCTCTCCAGACCTCCCAAGGAACCTTTAATAGCCTATTGATGGGCCGTTTTGTCCCACATTAGAGGTGGGTGCATTAGAGAGGCAGATGAAATGACTTCTTAAATACAGGAAATCCCAGGTGTTTGCCAGCATCTACACAAGCAAATCAACTGTGTAAGATACCCCTGTTACACTTGTGGAGGATGACTGGTTCTGACAGAGCTGTGCGATGAACACCAAATGGATATCACGTGCACAAGGGGTGGCATCCCCGTGAGTGGTAGGCAATGTTTCAGATGAACCACACTTTGCCCTGGGTTCACTAGGAAGGAAAGCTCCAGCTGCCCTTTAGCCACATTCCTAGCGGGTCAGAAATGCCACTGGAGCAGTCAGTGGAAAAGCCAAGCACCATGGCTAAAGCAGCGATTCAGAAGACCTGAATCAAAGGAGGAACATCATGGTTCGAAATAGACCTTCTGTGTTTGATATTACTGGACAATAATATTATGCAAAAGGGATGAAGAAGCTAAGAGGATTAGATGCTAATACACCGCTAGGAAATATAAGCAGCTGCTCTCATGGAATATATTTATGGCCCTCACAGTACAACTGCTGCCCGAGTGAGGACCTACCAGGATAGCTGGGGAGTTCATAAACTTGTCCAGTGTGTGAGTATCCAATACACACCAGATACACATTTTGAGGCCTAGCAATGAGCTTGTGTTACAAGAAAGAGGTGTTTCTACAAATGCTTCAGACACCAAAGACTTTCCAAGTGGAATGTCTCTGTTCTTGAGTTCTGATCTCTACTGCTTCCTTTCCTGCTAGAGCAAACACTAACTTCCACAGGACCAACGCACAGAGTCCTGGAAATAGCCGAAAGGCTCCAATCAAAATAACACCCATTCGGATACAAGCCCGTACCGGGGCATGTCTGCCCTGCAAAATAGCCCAACCAGAGGTGTGCAAGCCCCTGTATCTTAGCACTTCCTCCAGAGCTACGCATGAACAAATAAGCCATGCCTCTTGCATCCAGCCAACTCCGACCGCTCCTGCATACTGCCATGCTTCAGAGCTCAGCTCTGACTGTACCTGCCAGCACAGGCACACCCAGTGAGAGACAGTGCCTGCTGTCAACTGGTGACACTGATTGGAGAAACTTGGCCAAGGACACAGAGGAAAGGAGTGGAAGAGTGAGGGCTTGAACCTGGATCCCAACCAAGTACACTCTCCGCTTGTGATTGAAAGTTTGAAGAATAACAACAACAAAAAGGTTATTTTTCCCCAGGGAAAGCTCTGTCACTGCAGACTTGCCATGGCCTTTATGTCCCATTGGAAGAGGCTGTTCTGCCAGGGAGCCAGCCTGACTCTTTCAGATCTGTGTAAGGCTGGGAAGGAAAGTTCCCCTCAGCTCCCAAACTGGTGCTTCATGGCAGACGCAGTCGCAGCTTCTGCTGTGACTTTCCCAGGAAAGAAGGCTGCCCTTCTTTCCTGGGAGACCTTCCAGACCCACACCTAGAGGAGGAGTTCCCAGAACAGGACTTCCAGCTGTTCAGCTGGTGGTAACAGATTGGCCTCTGCTATGAACCAGGCATTGGAGAGGGAGGCACATACTTTATTATTTATTACATACTTATTATTACTTACATTCTATGTGGTTTGGTCACCAATTGCTCCTATGCCAGCTGTCATTCCTACCACCAAGAATCTAATTCTGTCTTTTGTATTCCTTTTTAATGCTTAAATCCCAAGGGCTGTGTTCTTCTCTGGGCTATGCCATTCAGAGTGAAAATCACTTGCAAGAAAGATCTACCAGAATTACATGAGACTGATAAAGATCAGGATCTTTAAGCCAGAGGAGGTTAATTTACAGCTTACAAGTTAGTTAATGTGGCTTAAGGAAACCCACTGAAGTCCCAAGCTTCATGCTTGATAATTTGCATATTGACTCCAGTATGTCCATCACCAACTCTTTACCAGGCAGATGCTGGCTGCATATCCCCTTCCCCACACATCACCGTGTGAGTACAACAGGAAATCTTAAAGGTATCTACAGCACTGGCGTTACCACTGCTCAGCTTCTCAGATGTTTTCTTTCTGGGTGCACAACACAATGCTGTGACGGTGACGGGAGAGACATCACCCGTTGGGTCTTGTGATGGGGAAGAACTGTGGTGCTGAAAAGGATGGGGTTTTTTGAGACCTGCATGAAGCACAAATGCCTCTGCATGCCTTTTTCCCTGCTACAGAAAGCCCTAGCCTCCTTCTCTTCACCGCTTGTGAATCCACGGGCAGCCCTGCAGGTCCACAGCTTAGACCAGCTGCATGAGGGCCAAGTGGAGGGATAACTGGGTGTGCAAAATTCAGGCCCACCTGCGGTGAAATGCAAGGAAAGAGGTAACTGCAAGGGTGCAGAAGATGCTGGTGAGCCCATGAAGAGAGGTTGCACCTTTGTATTAAATTAAGCGCTATTACTGATCACTGGGGAAAAATTGAACAGGTTTGGCTTCCTCAGGGCGGCTGCAGGAGCAGCCTCAATGGGAGAGCTGGTGTGGCCATGACCAGGGAAAGGGTTGACCTTCTTCTCTCCCTGCAGTCACCTCCGGCTGCCCATCATCTCGCCCCCTCAGTCCACCAGCAGTGCTTGGCAGAGAAGGCTTTGCAACCTCCCACTGCCTGGGTGTCCAAAGCTGGAGGACCAGGGGGTGACAATCCCACACTGTCACTCCCTGTAGAGCTTTGGGAAACCTGCGTGAGTGTGCGAGTGAGGCACACGTGTGCCGGGGAGGGGCATTGTGTACACACTTCTCCATTCACAGTGGCTTAGCTCAAGTGTCCCCCTCCCTCTCCAAAGCATCCCTGACACTCTAGGTGAATATTTGAAAGACAGGATCGGGGCTTTGGTTCGAGAGCCTCTTTGTACAGTGCTAACTGGTTTCAGGGCTGTAATTATCTCTCCAAGAGAAGCTGTAAATTGGATTAAGGCACTGAGTTGCAGCTGAGTGAGCTCCCTCCATTGCCCCACCTGGTGGGCTGCTGAGCGATAACAAAAAATGCCGAGAAATCGGATTTGGATTCTGCTTCACACTCATGGCTTCCTTCTGGAAAAAATGAAATTTTTCCGGCAGAAAGGGCTGGCATGGGTTTGCTGGCAGTATCAGTCCTGGGCTCGTATCATCTGCTGGCACTCTTCCGGAAACGCGATCCCCTCCGTTATCAGAGAGAAATAAATAAATAAACAGCAGGAGATGTTTTGGCAAGGAAGGAGGAATCGCACCAAGAGGCGTGTGCATACGCGCACACACACGCACACACACACTCACCTCGGCACCGTGTCTTCACAGCCCGAGCTGTCTGTCGCAAGCAGAGGAGAAAGAGGGAGGTGGCAGCACAGGCACAGGGAGATGGTTTTTTCTGTTGTTTTTTTTTTTTTTTAATTCCTGTCCTCTGGGCTGAAATAAGAGCCCATTTTTAGTAGCTTATGTTGAAGGCATAGAGGGCCTGGGCCTTTGCTCTTGAAGCAAATCACTGTCCCCCCCAAAGCCCCAACAGCATCTCTCCCCATGCCCTTGAATAAGGTACTGTTTCTTTCCCATGGGTGCTTTCAGCCCAATATGAAGGTCCAAAACTTATACTGAGAGGCACTACAAGTTCCCTGGCTGATTTCAGCATCTTGACCAGGACAGACTAGCATTTGGCTCATGGGAGCCCCCTTTGACATGGGAGAGGCTTCGTATCTGGGTTCCTTTTTATACACAGAAGTGTGTATTTCCCTTTGGAAATGCAGCAGCACTGCACTGCAGGAATCTTTGGGGCAGGATGTTTGGGCATCCACCCCAGCAGGGGATGGGCATTACCGATCAAGGCCCCTGAGCGAAACCATCAGGTTACACTCTGAACTTGCTGGACCCATGCAGAGTGACATGGCTGATGGCTTCATTTCCAGACAAAATTTATGATGGACCATTTCTGTCCATGGAAGAACCAGATTATCCTGCATTTGTATGCAGTCTAAACGCTACTTTCTCTTCACAAGTAGAGATCCTAGCACCAGCTTTTCAGGTGAGGCCAATCAGTAAGTTATCCATAATTTCATTTATTCTGGCTCTTAGAGCTATCAAATGGGGCTTGTGTCTCCCTGCAGTCTTTTGCACTTTGCCATCTGCAGAGTGGTCTCCCGCTGCTGGGCAGTTCCAACCAAGAGGGCAGCAGCTTCCCACCCCTCCTGGCCATGAGGGACACCAGGAAAGGCATCCCTTGGTGTCTGTGGCGGTGACGCGTGTCGCCTACTGCATCTGAGAAGTGAGGTAGCCGCCTCTGCCCATCGGCTGCCCCTGCCAGCTGGCACAGAAGGTCCACTGGCAGGGACTGAGAGGGCTGCCCTGGGCTGCGTGGCTGCCGAGGGAGGAGGGGTGCCTCCAAAAGGAGACATGCTCCGAAAAACCTAAAGGGGAGTGACAAGCCTGGGGAAACGAACCCCCAGTCATCTTGCCACCTCGCATGCACTGCGAGGCCAGTAATTCCCTGTATGGCTCCAGTGTCAGCCAAACTGTTCAAATGCTGTGGAGATGTTCTACAAACTGCCTGCTAATGTAGCTTCTTCCCCTTTGTGTCCCCAGGCATCCAGGTCTCGGTTAAGTCCCTGTAATTCTTCCCGTCCTGCTGTCTGAGTGCAGCCGCTGCACCATGTCCACATGGCCTGACACAGCCCTGGGAGGGCAGCCTTGGCCTCCGAGGCTGAAGGATGCTCTGCCAAACGAAGCCCCACTGGACCTGCACAGAGGAGGCCTTCTGCAGCCTCGCTGCTCCTCACAGTTGATTCTTGCCTTATGCTCCTTTCCTCTGGTTCTGATCTCACGCTACAGTGCAGCACCACAGCACGGCGCCTAGAGCAGCCTGTCGGCCTCTCTTCTCTCTCCCGCTCTCCTCAAACCACCTAGAAACCCATTTTCTCCTCTGCTGAGTTCTTAGAAAGTGAAAGAAGTGTCCAAGGGCTCAGCACTCGCAACTGAGTTCAGTTCAGATGTATGTCCTGAAAATAAAAAGGCCACATCCCTCATCAGGACCCAGGATATATATAGCCACACTTTCAAAATGTCTCAGCGATTCCCGTGTATCCCACAAATTCTCCCCAAAACACAGTGGGGTAGCGAGCAATTTCCTGCTGGAAATTCTGCCTTCCTTTGGGTACCATCTAATGCTGATCTTTATGTTTCTGTCAGCTTAACTTATTATTTGGTATTCAATTTGGCAATAAAATTTTTATATACCAGGTACAGTGTATTACAGATACACAAATAGATAAGTGTTTATGTGTGTGTGTTCCTGTAAATTATAATAAGAATTTTGTTATTTTGTTCATCAGTTTCAGCTCCGTTTTTCACACCTACGAAGCTTTTGCAAATCCTGACATGGAAAGAACAGATATACCGATTCTTATCACTGTTAAAACTTCTTCAGTGATAACAATTTGGTTTCTTTTCCATTTAAATATTGCAAGACACTGGTAGGAGAGCTGTATATTTAACACCAACCTTCCAAAGAAGGACTGAACATTCATAAATTATCTTTTTTGTTTCATTAGTCATGGACTCAACCATTCCTGAACAGAGAAGTATTTAAGTACGTGCTAGGTGTTCAGCACATGCTAAAGTGCTGGGGACTTAAAGAGGAACTTCAATTGCTGGGTGCCACTGTAAGCAAGATACTGAATTCCTCCCCAGGAGTGACTGTATTTCGGTGGTGGCCTAGCTGGTCCTTTACTGCCTTTTGCAAACCTCTACCAGAGTCCCTGAGCTCATGAAGTTTGCATGGCTGTACTGATGATCCCTTCTTGACCATTCTCCCTAGGAGACTGTGACATGCCCTCTATATAGTTTTGGAAATTATCTTTATTTTATACCTGGAACATTGTCTTTGCAAACATTTTCCCTCACCGTATGTGTTTGTGTGTCTTTCATACCTTTTACTGTGTGTTTTATTGTCCTTGCCATTTTAAAAGCAGGAGCATGATTTATAGATGAAATTAATGAGGAAATCACCTGATGCTGAACTGATCCTGGATGTCACAGTACTTTAGACCTGATGCTGGTGCAAACAGAATACAGACATCTGGGCTGCTCCAGATTCCCAGTCCCACAAGCAATATGGCCTTGGGATCAGTCCGGCTAAGGCTCTTGTTCCTGTACGTTTTTGCTTTCTGCAGGATAGAGGAGTGCGTGGTTCTGATAACATCTTATTTTCTGCTCATCAGGCTGCAGTTGGGTTTGTGACTACAATTAAAAGCAGCA
The DNA here is from genome assembly GCF_964199755.1 of Larus michahellis. NCBI lineage: Eukaryota > Metazoa > Chordata > Aves > Charadriiformes > Laridae > Larus > Larus michahellis. The sequence goes on along the minus strand of NC_133901.1, from coordinate 51,994,068 downwards.
GGCCAAATCCCTCTGCGCTTTAACAGCCCTGAAGTCAATGGAGTTGCTTCAGTGATGAATTTGGCCTGAAAGCTTCTGGTCTGGTTTTAGCCGGCTGCCCACAAGCCCAGATCTAAGGCACGTCTTGGGTGGATTTATATTTATGTTTGAGAATGAGGAGACAGTCAAAGAGTTAGATGCCTTTCACATCCAATTTAAGTCGTTAAAGGCTGCAGAGCCTTCTGCATGGAAACAGGTTCCTTTACTTCTGTAATGACTATTTTTTGGCTCTCCATAACTTCCTTCACATACAGGACATAGGATGTGGCAGGTGGGATGCCTCAATTGTGCCAGTGTCTAACAGGATGACTTTGGCAGAGCCTCTTAATCTCTCCGTCCTTGAGTCCAGCCACTACATCTGTAACCTGTGTTGTGTGTTGTTAAAGCGCAGTTTTCTTTTTACCCCTCAGACAGCTGTAAAGAGCTGAGTGAAAACCTCCCAGGATTTGTGTTAGAGATGTAGTAGAGAGAGTCCCTGCCCCAGAAAGCTTCTAAGTTAAATAGCCAGGAGGGACAAGTGCAGGAAGGGAATGAGCCAGGGGTCCAGCTTTTAGATGGAGGATTACACATTCCCCAGAGTGGATTCTCTCTTGCTGCAGTTTCAGCCTCCCTGGTTCTTCTTACCCACGGAGTAAATTTTTCACAAGTAAATGTCTCACAATTCTTCTCTTTGCTAAAATTTAATGTTTTGTCTTCCTCCTCCACAAAATCCAGACTTACTCCTGATCTTAAAGCAAGCAAGCAGGCAAAGCTGAATTTTTGAGCTGGGAGGAAATCAAGCCAAACTATTACTCACAGGTGTGCACCCTCCTCCCCTGGCCCCTGCTTGGCACTGCAGGGCTGGAGATGGGGCTCAGGGCTCCCCCATCCTCACCAGGCTCTGCAGGGAGATGGGACTGTCCCTCGGTGAGACACAATGTGGATGTGGAGTCCAAGATGAGGTCATCCCACAACCGTGAGTGTGGGGGATTTCTAGAGAGGAGGAAAGGCTGACACAAATGTGGGGGTAGAAGGGATGCAGGAGGGAAGGGAGAGAAACGGTGGATGGGCAGGATTCCCATTTCGACTTTATCTATACAAGAAGTTTTAACTGTAGCAGCAGGGTAAACACAGTACATTTCCCTCCAGCATTTACGCTGATATAAATAGGCTTTTTACCAGTTTTACTTTATTCTCTTATAGGCATGAAATTAAGCTACACAGGTATTAGGTACACGTATACCAGTATAACTGTGCTCACAGTCTGAGGGGGGTTATACTGATTTAGCCACAGGGGGTTTTAAGCAGATTAAAGAAGTTAAAAGATGGTATTTAAACCATCACTAGTAATGTACATCGATTCCTAGCTGTGGTCTTTCTTTTATCCATGTACGCATTTTCTGTACTGATGTACCTATATGCACATGAGCTTTTGCATCGAAAGCATACTAATTTTCCTCTTTCTCTCCATATTTTTCTCTTTTAACCACCAAGTGAAAAATGTGTGCAGTCTGCAGTTTGTTCTTCATCCCTTCGTTATAATTTGAAGATGCTTTCCTAGCTTCAGAGAAGTATAGGAATGATAGGAGGAAGGCAAATAAAGAGTTCCTGTTGCTCTGCTTTTTCAAACTTCAGGCTATTTGCAGTGTGACTAAAAGAAATAAGAAAAGTTGAAAAGTAAGCACCCAATTGAAGAGCAACAGCATTTACTGTAAGAAAGTCAGCAGTGAGAGTGAGTCAGGTAAAATGGTATCTCCTGCCTTCTCAACAGCCCCACTTGGGGAATTAAATATTTTTTCAATATTTCTAATTCCAGACTTTTTAAAAAAATATATCAAAAAAGAAGGGAAAATTGAGGAAAACAAAGAAAGGAGGACAGGTGGAGAAAAGACAGCTGGAGAGCAAGAGGGAAAAAGAAGACAAGAACAAAGTAAATGTGGAACAAGGGAGTGAGGATTAGGAAAGTGAAATTTTGTTTGAAAATACAGCTGAGGTGGAAGGGCTCTGCCTGTGCAGGCCATTTCCACCTGCACCCCAAATTTAGTGTTTTAAAAAAGATTCAGTGCAGCTGGCGACTATTTATGGCTCTGTGTGTGCAGAAGGCACTAGCTTGGACTGGCTGCTGGCTTAAACCCTCGCCTTCAGCCGATGGTTTAATTCTGATTGAGGCTGAGCCATCATGTAGACACCATTGCTTGTAGCCAGTAAAGTCTGATCAGCCATATTGACTAGTAAACCCAGCCACGAGAACTATGATAAAAACCATACTTTCTTGTGACAGTGCTGTTGAAATTATTCTCTCCTTGTTAAAAACCTCTGCCATCCCCAGCCAACATTTTCCTCAGAAAAAACCCCAGCCATTAAAGCAAAACAATAAAGTGTTGAGGAATTAGTAATTCACTGAAGAAAAACCTACTTTTATGAAAGACCACAATAACAATTTAAAGAAAACTATTGAATTCCCTGTGCAAATCTCATGAGGTGCGGCACGGATGGGGCCGTGTGGTGAGGCAGAGGGCTGGAAGTTCGAAGGGCTGTGGGATGTGGATGGGCAGAGTTGGGTAGAGCACGGGTGTGTGGGGCAGATAGATGGATAGGTGTGTGATATGTGTGTGGAGGAATGGCTGAACACAAGGTGACAGAAATATTCACAGGCAGGAAGTATGTTTTGAAAGTTCAGAAAACCTCTGGTTCAGCGCTTTGTTTTGCCATCACCTTTCAGATGGCCTTGGGTAAAGTACTCACACTTTCATACACTGGTGATAAGAGGGATGCCGTGTCACACTGGAAATCATGGCGAACAATCCTTCAGAGCCTGAGAGATGCTCATATTCTGCAGTAATAGGGCTCAGACAAGAACCTCGGAGAGGACGCAGGCACAGTCTGTGGCCAGGACACTGCTGAAATTCTGTGCCGTAACATGCATTCCCCTCCAGGTCTGCTACCTCACACCTCGTCCTGGTGGTCCTCCACCAAGCCATGTTTCAAACCAGCTCTCCCAGTGTGCTGGTGTGTCTTCATGCTTTGCAAGCTTTGGACCTGCCATTGCCCTTATCACTTCAGTGCTGTAAAGGTGGTTTAAAAGCTTTCTAGGGTAGTTTGTCAAATGCTGTTCATTCAGTTTGAGCAAGAGGAGTCCAAAGATAGGGCATCTCTGGACTGCTTTATCTGGAAGGAGTCTGTAGACAAGCTCCCCACACCTGCGTCAGAGTGAATGTGTCTCTGCAGAGAACCGGTGGGACGAATAGCAAACCATCTGCACCTTCACTCACTAATGGTTGAAATGACTCTAGGAGAATTCAGCATGTCTTTTAGTCTTCAGAGATTGATAAACGTTTTCAATTTCAGTCTCCCGACAAAGTGCAGGTTTAGCTGTATCTCTCAGTGGCATCTGGACTATGAGCAGAGCCATAAAAACGGGGCATTTGAATGATCTTGCAAGAACATCCTGCTAGTTCAGCAAAGCTCCAAGGAATTTTCTCAAGCGACACCACTCCTAGTTGGAGTATATGTACGTTATTGTGGAAAAGACTTCTGCTCCTGATAATCGCCATGGTTGATTCTAAGATAAGGTTGCACAGAGCTTTTTAGGTAATGCCGTATCATGAACACCAAAGACAGAGTAGATCAGAAACTACTGGTGATGGTCATGGCCCAGGACCCTCTGGATTTGGTGTAACTGTTCTCATTGGGGTTTTTTTTGTGTCTGGTGAATCTGTTTGGCACCACTTGTCTTGGATCTTTGGTGGCTGGATGGGAAATGGGGAAGCTCTTCATCAGGGACTTCTGTTTGGGATGGCCAGTGTGTCTGGTTAGTCATCTGTGGGGCCTGAGAGACAGGGACTTCCAGATAGGAGGGATGTTCATCCAAAGCCTCCAGTTATTCCCTGTTCACACTTACGCTGGCTGTCTCTTTCTGGCTCTGTCAGCCTACATGAAGACACTGACTTCTAGGCCCAGTATAAAGGCACGTGCCCCCATTTGGATCCGGTTGCCTTCCCCCTTCTTTTCTCAGTGGGTCCTACCGAACTCCCTCCCCAGTCCTGGATCCAAAAGAATAATGGCTTTATGTAGCTTGTAAAATTCTATTATCTCTGTATTCAAAACTCAACAACTGGGAAATGGCTGTAATAAGCGTGTTATTAAGCGTGTAAATACACTTTAACTTCAGACCTCCAAAGGAAGTCTCTTGCTGTCTTCCTTGCTGTTTCCCCTCCATGTTTTCACCATGTGGTTGGATTTCATGGATATACCTACTTTCCCCCCTCTCCTTGGCTGGCATGCTGTCCCATTTGACTGTGGTAAGGACGATGCTCCCCTCCACTGAGTGTACCACGGAGTCTTCTGGAGAACTCCGAGTCTTCAAGGGAAGATGGGTACCTGCTAAGGATGGGGGGCTCGGGGAAGAAGGGAGGGGGGATGGGGTGGGGAGGGGAGGAAAACATTAAAAAAAAAAGAAAGAAGCCAAGTGCATTCTTTCTGCAACACTCAGGAAAAAGAATGTTTCACAGGGGATTGGAAAGGCGAAATTTTTTCACATCCAAATGGATTGCAATTTCCCTCCATTTAGCACCTGAAGGTAATTAGCTCGAAGAGACTGTCGGCTGAGAAACACGTTCATGGAACATTAACTCTCATACATTCTCCAGTTGCAGGGAATTAATAGGAAAGATTAAAGTTTAAAGAGAGCAAAATGCCATTACCTCGCAAGCCACCTCTCTCAGCGGCAGTAACTAGCCCTCACTAACCTAAAAGCACCATTGGAGTCCCTGGCTCCTGCTTCAGGCAACGACAGATGAGACGGGCCCCCGAGCTGCCCGTCCGTGGGCTCCGGTGACCCGCCTGCAGGCAGGGCTGGCATCGGGGCTCGTCACTCCGGCAAAGATGTGTTTGCCTGCTGCCATACGAGCGTCCACGTGCTCATCACCTTGGGACCAACACGTGTGTGCAAGCGTGTCCCTATATGTCCCGCTCTATAGGCGCCAGATAGGGTCTTTTCAGCAAGACGTGGGCCGTGGGTGCCCTGTCACAGCGGAGCCAAGGACGAAGTGCCCAGCAGTTTTTCCGCTGTGTGCTCCCACCAAGGCCTCCGGCTGGCATGTGGGGAGGGTGGGAGGGATACCCCCTGCATCCCCCGGGCATCCCTGCATTGTCTCCCTTCCGCTCCCATTCCCGCTGGCATACTGGTGCCCGCCCGGGAATGCTGGCAGCCTGCTGGGCTCATGCAAAGTCCAGACCGCAACGCTGCAACACAAAAAGGCCTCACAGCTGAATCGGCTCTGTGAACGATACCAAATATCTCCTGACGGAAGGATTATGCCTTCTTCTCAGATGGAAGACAAAAAAGAGCATTAAAGGGTGGGGGCCCTGTTTTGGGGGTTGGGGGTAAAGTTTATATAAGCTTCTGCACTTTAAAGATTTCCATGTTGCTTTAGCATTTCAGGGAGAGAGCATGAGAGAGAGAGAGAGAGAGAGAGAGGGAGAGAGAGAGCGAGAGCGAGATGAAATTGAGACATGGAAGAATTTATTGCCCAGAAAATTCCATTCTGCTATCTGATTCGAAAAGTCCAGTCCCCCCAGCTTCGGAAAATCTATTTTCCACATTTTAATACCCTGCAGAACAGTCCTCATAACTCATCCGAGTGTGTTAAGCACAGTTTTATTAGATCTGAAACAAATTTTGGTGGGGAGATACTATAGGTCATTAACCATGGAGTAATTTTATCCTTGTTTCCCTAATGATGCCATAATGGCGAGCGAATTTCTTAACTAAAGACCAAAGAACATTTTGAAGGTCAGTTTCATCTGTGAGCTCCTTCAAGCGCTTCTCGGAGAAGATTGGAAAACTCGCCGATTTTTTGAAGAGTCATTAATAATGTGAAAGCTGAAAGAGCTCTCTCCCATTTGCGTTCCTGCTTTTTACCTTTTAATTTTATATCGCTTTAGTCCCTTTCTTTTTCTCCCTCGCTCTCTCTCTCTTTTTAACTCTCTTCTGGAGTGGCCCCTCGTGCAGCTGAAAAATGAAATGGGCCATTCGTGAGGGCATCCTGAGCTGAGCCCAGGCAGGGCAAGGATCCAGGAGGGGGAAAGGGCAGCCCTGGCCATGGGTGCCCACCGCTGCGCCTGGTGCCGTAAATGTCCCTCCAGCAGCCCTGGATGGCAGCCTGGCCGAGGGGCGGCCCGCTCCCCCACGCCGGTGTAAATCAGGAGCGGGGATGTTGGAAGCGGTGGCACTGCATCCATGCAAAAGGAGGGAGAGGGACCAGGCTGTCGCCCTCCCTGCCTGACAGGGCACTTCTGCTTTTAGCCTGTCTGAGGGAGCTCGCGCCTGCACCACGGAGGGTTGTGCTGGCAGAGTGACCGCTGCTCTGAGCGTGTGTGTGCGCGTGTCAGTGACCATGAGACCATTGAAATATTGATTATTTAAGAGATACATATATACACACATATACCTTTGTGCGAATTGGCATTTATAGATAGATATGTAATAAATGGATGACACTGTAAAAAAAAAAAAAATAGCAAGAAGCTGTGTAAGGATGATGTGTAGCCTGTGTGCATGCGTGTGCTGGGAATGAAGGTGCGTGGAGTAGGAATTAGCGTGTGCAATATTCGGATTGCTGGGCTCAAGTTTAGAGCATATATGTATGTTTTATGTATGTTTGGGGGGGAAGGCATGGGGGGGCTCTTTGACTGGACGCTGATGTATAACCCTCTGTGTCTGTGTGCGTAGTGAATCGATAACAGGCTTATACATGTTTTGTGGGGAGCTCTGCCTGCATTTGTGTGTGTGGTGGTTTTTCTGGCTGTACCACAGGCATCAGTGGGCAGGAGGAATCTTCTGGTGTGTGTGCAGTGCACTGGAGGCTCGGCTCCGTGCGTGCGTGTGTGTGCAGGGGGGTGTGTGCCCTCCAGAAGGGTTTGTCTGTGTGCTCATTAGAGAGCGCCTGGCAGTGAGCAGGCCTCTGTGCTTATGTGTTTTCCTCTCCCTGGGTGTGTGTGCTTCAGGCGTCTGCATGTGTTGCATTTGCAGATGCCATGGGCCGGATCCTCAGCTGATATAAAGCAGCGCGGGAGTCCGTGGGGCAATTCACACCCACTGCAGCTCCAGCCCAGCCCCAGGCTGGAGGCGGTGGGGCCAGGGGTGTGGGCTGAGATGCCATCCCAGACCATGGGAATGGATAACTTTCAACCCAGAAGAAGACCTCCTCCCATCCCCTCTGCCCCCTCTCCCCCAGCCCGTTGCTCACATTCGAGGCAAGAACTATGGGGGGATGCGTGTGCGTGTCTATTTGGGGAGGGAGTGCTCCGAGGGGAGGGGGGCAGTGTGGTGACACACTCTGCTCCCAGATGTGATACCAGCGATAATTTCAATTTTATGCCTTTGTTATGGCTTTAATCACTTTCTTTATGCGTTTTGTTCCAGCGATCAGGGAGAGACACCTGATAGGCAAAAAGGATATCAGGGGAACAATTTTTATTTGGAATGTGGTGAGAAGTCTAATTAGAATTTGAATTCTGCTGAGCCTTGAAATGGTCGGTACTTTATCCTGATCGCCTTAGATATTGTTTCGAGTCAATCATCTGTCATAGTGCGGCACGCTGGAGAGAAAGGCTCTCCATCCAGCCTGGTCTCTCTGTCGGGCTGGGGGCTGCTGGTGGGGAAAGGGAGGGTGACGGGAGGGAGGGCAGCGGACTTTGCTCTGCCAGATAGGCTCCTCAGGAACAAGCACAAAGGGAGAAAACCCTCGCCGCAGAGGTTTCCCTTTCTGTGTACTCCTAGCCCTGCCATGGGGTGCTGCCTGCTGGCCCCTTTCTCATCATCCCAGGGCTGTCCCCTCAAATGGGAGGATCTGGATGAGAGAGAGGAGGACTGTGGTTCAACACAAATGTCCCCCCAGCTGCTGCCTGGGAAAGGAGCATCCTGTCAGGGATAGTCCACATGGCTTAAGAGGATTTTGCTGCTATCCTTGCTGTACCAATTAAATGCTCTGGAGGGTTAGTTCTCACAGGCAGACAGACAGCTAGGAAAGGATGGATGGATGGATGGACGGACAGATGGACGGATGGACGGACAGACAGGTGTGGATGGCAATGACGCTCCAGATGGATTTGTATGGGACAGAGGTAGAGGTGGCTGAACCCAGTGAGACACGGGGATGGATGGAGCACTTAAGAAAGGTGAGAGTGGAGGTGGACATCCCTCATCAGTAAGCACATTCATGATGGGGATTTTTTTCAGGCTGTCTGCAGATTCAGGTTGATCTTATTTCATTTGTGTTACCAGAACATGAGGGGAAGTGGGAACCTGGGAAGAAGGCACTCCACAACTTTCACAGTCTTTTCAGCTTTACACTCTGTTCGTAATAGTTGGGTTTTTTTTTTTAAAAAAAAAGCAAAAAACCAAACACAAACCCATTGTGACTTCTAGTGTTTCAAAGCTAAAAGCCACTCCGAAGCTCACCAGGACGTTACCAGTAACATCCTCCCTCCTGTCTCCAGTCCACAGTGCCTCCCCCTGGTGAGGCTGCAGCCCTCATTCCTGATGGAACTGCTGCACTACTGAGTTTGAGATGAGCTGTGCAGCGGTGTGATCCCTGCTGCTAAGGAAAAGGAGGCACACAGGCAGGACTGCAGCATGATCTATATACCAGGAGAGATGAACTGAGGAGAATCATGAACAATAGAATCATTCCAAGATTCCCAAACTTATTGAAATTGATGGTAAAGTCTTTATTCTGTGCTGTTCCTATGCTTTGTGATGGTGCCTCATTCTGTACGCAACATAAATGTCTGTAACATGAAAGATACAGGGTTGGTTTGACTTTTGAGGAAAAGACAGTTGAATGTTTTCCCTTCTTGAGAGAAGCAGAAAATGACCTGGGACTGGGGGCTAATTAAAAGAGTTGCAGGCATCTGCAAAAATTTGCAGCTAGGAAAGCCATTTGAGTTGTTCTTTCTAAAGTGTCAGCATTAGGTTTCAGAGCTGACATACTGAGATGGGTGTAGGCAGCTCGTGCCTTTCTCAGCTACAGTCCAGGCTGTCTGCAGACTCAGGTAGACATTGCTGTCTGTTCAGGTCCCCTCTTTAACAATTTATCAGGGCAATACTTTTTTTTTCCCCTTTTTTCTTTTTTTTTTTTCATTTTTTTCTCCCCCCCTCCCTTTTTTTTTCTTTTTTTTTTTTTTTCCAGTGAGAAAGTTGGTAGTGTCAAAGCTCATTTCTAAGGACTCGTCTAAAAATCCCTTGATAGTCATATCGTCAACCATGTAAGGTCTGAGGCAAAACCAACCTTTCGTTTACACTCCAAAAATGCACCTAAGTTTGCAAACAGAGAATAGCAGATGTTAAATATGCTGACGTATTTGTAATTAGTGACATGGTTTAGTAGTGGACTTGGCAGTGTTAGCTTTATGGTTGGACTCAATGTTCTTAAAGGTCTTTTCCAACCTAAATGATTCTATGATTCTATGATGTGCTGTCATTGCAAGTATATTCAGATTTTGGCCCTAAAGCTGCAATTCTGATAAAGCAGGAATGTACTAAGTAAAAAACCCCAGGCTAACGCACAAGCTGTACATTCCAGACCCTAAACCAACACATTCTTGTTAGGGAGAGAATTACTTAGCCCCCGAGTCTCTCTGCTCTGAGTATGCCCAGTCCCAGGTGCTGGGTGCACCATGTGGCAGGAGAAGTGCCACCATCTCAGACTGCAGTGGGAGGCCGTGCCTTGCAATGGGGCTGGTTTCACTGCAGGGCCTCGGTGATGTAGCAGACTCACACTTCGTCTCAGCCTCTGTCATGGGTCAGCAAGACACTACTGCAATGAGTCCCTCATTTTGGCCCGGTTTATGGCTCTTATCTGGGACCAGGAGGTTGTGAACGCAGGATGCTGATGCCAACTTCCACTGCCCTGTTCCTGGCTCTACAAATACGATACCACTATTTACCTCCCTTCTAGGGATGTACATGTTTGTATGCGTGTGTGAGATAACAGGTGAGGTGTGTTCCTTGCCTAGCTCAAGCTTAAGGGGAATCAACAAGAAAATAATGTTGTGTATTCTGATGGCCCTACCTAAAACAAAAGAATCCCCCAACTCCTTGTGAACACAGGGGGAACCAGATCATGGTTGGATCCTCCATATCTGGACTGGAGCCAAGATCCTTAGGGCCATGCAAAGCTCTGTTGACTCAGGGGAGCTCTGGAGGGAAGGCTGGATGGGGGACAGCCTGCAAGGACCGGGGTCTTTGCTGCAATGCCAGAAGGCAGAGCACTAATTCTCAGCCTTGATTGTCATTGAACTCTGGCCTCGTGGAGTATTGTTTACTGTGCCAAAGGGATCTTTATGCATCGTAGGCCTTGCTCATGCTCAAATGTCAGCTGATGGATGTCCAATAGTTCTTGATGGTCCTGTGGATTCTGTAGTCTGCTTTAGAGCCCACGCGGCAACAGGGAAAGGCCAGGAACTGAAACAAATGAAGACTGGGCGGGAAGCGCTGCTGTAAGCACTGCCAGCACAGGCTGGGAAATGGCTCAGGTGTGCAGGAGAAGAACAAGATCCAAAAATCAAGTCTCACTAATTTAAATCTCAGTTGACCTTACCTGTTCTTTCACTGTGATACTCTGAATGACAAACTACTTCTTTTTCATGGGCACTGGGTGTAGAAGTGTTTCAAAGAAGAATCCCAAACAGCTCAGCCCATGTTATCACTACTGTTATCACTACTGTTGTCACTACTGTTATCACTATGATTACTATTACCGTTTGCCTCCCAGCACCACTCAGAACAAAGGCCCCTGCTGTGCTGAGCACTGTACAAATGCACTGGGAGAAAATAAACAAAGGCATGTTGACTGGCCTGAGTTTCCATACTGTGACAGTGTCAGAGCCAGAAAGAGAAAGTAAACCTCCAAGTTCCTCTTGCTAAGCCAGGGGTGGCCATTGTGTGCCTTCAAGCATTTTGAGCAGGACTTTTGAGTCATGACTATACCATGCAGCTGGCTGTGAGCTTGTGCATGCAGAGGACTGCTGGCTAATGCCACACCACCGGTAATGGGAATGAAGACACCAGCAGGAACTGATTTAACTGGATCTTCTTGGACCCCTGCTGAAATTTCAGCCCAGCTCCAGTTGGGGCATCCCTGTGAAGTGCTCCCAGAGCTCCCATCCTTTCAGGTCTCCTGTGGCTCTTGGCCAAACAGATTTTGGTGTGTTTTTTGCTGGCTCAGGAAGGTTGGATGACCCTGCAAAGTCTGCCCACATTAGCTGGAGCCAGGAGCTTGGCTTTAGATTGTATTTCTCTGACCATCTCAGTCTTTCCTTCCCTGTTCTCTCGTGTCTCTAGCCTTGTTCAAGTGAAGCGTTGAATTTTTTTCTCAGTCGCAGCCTCCACCCTAAGTTTCTCCTGCCCTGATATTTTCCACAGGTATTTTTCCCCCTCACTGTTCCTGAACACTCAAGTCCGTGCACATTCCCACCTAGCTCGTCAGCTCTGTCTGCGGTAAATTCTGGTAAAATGACCTTAGCCTTTCCAGAAGGCAAAGCTGAGATGGAGGACTGCATCCAGCTGCCCACAAAGGCAGAGAATTCCCCAGGACCAGCCTCAGCCCAAACAGCCCAGCCAAGGGGATCTGATTTCTGGGTTCAATCCACAGGAAGAGAGACTCTCGGAAGAAGTTATCAGAGAAATGTCTTCTGAGAGAGGCAAAGAGAAGGGCGTCTGGACTGTACCCTTTGTGAGTTCTTTGGGACTATCTCACAGTCCAGTGCACTGTGTGCCACTGGGGAGATGGGACCCAGAGAAAGGTTTGGGGAACTGAGTGCGGCACACTCCCCTTCCCCTTCCCTGCCAGCAACAGCCCCATGTCTGTGGCTCAGCCCCGTCCTCTGTCCATCAGGCAGACATCCCTAGGGCCCCAGAGTCTTTTCCCTAATCAGCCCATTTCCCCTGGCATGGTCCTGGGAGGACGCAGCGCTCGCAGGCTCTGAGGTGTCTCTATCATTGGCTGTCAGGTGAAGCCCTCCCTAAGCACTCCAGAAGGCTTTTCTTTATTTATTTTTAAAATTCCCCAGAGCCTACGAAGGTCGTTTGAACAAATCGGAGCTGACAGACATTAACTTGGAAAAAAGCCTATTGCGCCATGATAAACTCCATTTAAAGAGAAGCAAAAGTGCCAGGCAAGGAAGGAACAAACGATGAGAGATTTGTCACTGTTACTGTAAGCTTAGGAGGTGAGACTGTCAGCTCTGGCCTCACCTTCTCCCGTTATGCATTATCACACATTCCAGCATTGCTATTTCCACTGCAGCAGCTCCTATTGGTGCGAATGGGCTGAACTGGGATGTTGTGTAAGGCCACAGGGAGAGCCATTCCCAGCGCCAAAGAGACCATGCAGGTAAATTTGGTTGGTGGGCCATACCCCTGGTGAAGAGGGGGGGGAACCAAAGCCCAGAGATGAGGTGCTTCCCCTCCACCACAGAGAATTACCATCTGAGCTGAAAACTCACCTCAGACCACAATTGTCCCCTTTCCAGTCCCCAGTCCTTGAGCCTGTCCTTGAGTCCTTGAGCACATCTGTCTGTGCGCTCAGGTATCTGGGCAGCAGTGGGGAGATGAGTGTGGTTTTACACCTCGGTACGTCCCCCAGCTGGGGAACACAGCACCACCATGGCTCCAAGCCTGCCCTCCTCTGAGGGCACAAAGCCAGATGCCTCAGCCTGGGCACTGAGGTTTAACCTTCAGGGATGTGCATGGCAGAGGTAACCTGAACAAGCCACGGCCATTGCCAGCTCTTCTGTGAGAGATCAGAGATGGTCCTTTCCCTTCAGCTGGCAGCAAGAAGAGCCACCTGACGGGCAGAGGGAGGCGGGAGAGGGAGAAGTCAGGTGTATCAATCTTAGTCCATACAACTGCTGATGAAACTTGTGCTCTGTCCAAAGATCTATCCTAATGCCTCCCATTCAATTTGCACATAGTTTCTTTATGCTTTGCTTAGTGTCCTTGAAGCAAAGGCAATTGGTTTCTCCTCTCCTCTGGGTATCATGTGGGATCCAAGTGCCTCCAGCCCCCTGTGGAGCCACAGCAGCCACTAAGTGTTCCAGCAAGCTGGGATCAAATCTCAGAGAGGAGCAGACCTGGGGCTGTTACACTCACCTGGCCAAGTTCAAGCCAGGGCTCCCTCTACCCCATAGCCAGATAAGAAATGAACTTCTCCAACTGCAGATCAGTAAGCTTGGAAGTGGCAAGAGGTGACTAATATACCTTGCAGTTAGGAACTGAGCCATGTTCTTCCTCACGCCTCTTTGTCTTGGAGTCCAACAAAAATGAATAGTAGTCTTTGTGCTTGCAGAGCATTGCGTCACATTAGTCCAGGCCACTTACTAGGGATCCTGTGCAGCGAGCCCAGACTCAGCACTGAAGGCCTTCTGCAATCAACTGGGTTATAAATAGTGTCTGGCTAACCGGGCTGAGAAATGAGAAGTATCTTGACATGGTCACTACAGCAACTGTAACCATCTAGGCAAAACTGTCAGCTGCAGGAGACCTGTTCCTAACCAATACCCCTCAAGATCGAGAGTGGTCCCAAGCCCTGGGAGGACCGGGTGGCTGGGAGGAAAGCCTTGTCCACGTACCCAGCCGTGAAGAGCACCAGGAAGGTCTCTGCTGCTCACGTCTGGCCCTGTGCCCAGCACATATCCGTGTCAGGAAGAGGGAAGGCAGTGCTCGTCACCAGGTTCTTGCACAGCATGCAGCTACAGCTTAGCGAAATCACCACCAGCTCTGGGTGCACTGTCCCTCTGCAGCGCTGGCATAAATGGGACGGCCAATTTACTACGCATGAGAGATTTCCAGTCTTGGCTGGATGTTCCCGATCCACAATGACCTTTGATCCAACAGTGAATGGTGCTAACCTCAACTTTCCGTGTTTGGGCTCCCTGCCCAGCTTTATGGTTAAGCTTTACAGCAATGTCTTTCCCACTGCCCAGTTTCTCTCTTGGAAACAAAGATCGCATTTCTGCAATGCTGCAGTTAGACCAGTTTGACCTTTCCCTGTCATGTGGATGCCCAGACAAGTCAGACGGGTCTTGGCAGAGATGGGCAGCGTCCTCGCACCACAGAGACAGCCAATCTAGCTGCTTGCCTGTACTGTTCCACCTACTACCTCCTCAAGTCTTGCTCTCCAGCTGTGCCTGCACCCGCAGCAAGGTCAATTTTATGTTTCCCCTCCAATTTGTATCTGCTGATCATCCGCGCTGCAAACCCCACTGCACAACCCCGAATGACCCATTCAGCCAGCCCCTGGTGATCTCTGGCTCTGAGACCTGGCTCACCCCACACTGACCTTCAAAACCACCTCCCTCTGCTTTGCTGGGGCTTTAGAAATCACTTAAGCATGAAAGCCCTGAGCACAGGAAGTCCACCAGGGCAATCCTGCCCCAAAATCCCATGTTCCTCATCTCTTACCCCAGCTGCAGCCCCTTTCTTCTGAACCATCCTGTTGGGGTTATGCACCTCAGTCCTGCATAAAACAAAGTGTCTAATTCTCTGTGTGAGTCCGTGCTCTGCCTCTCAGATAGGATGATAGGTCTTGCCCTGTTTGTTTTCAGGTTTTTTGGGTCAATAGCTGTCTTTCACTTGGTACATGGGACATGGAGTCCTGGTCTTGCGTAGGGCTGGTATTTCTGATCTGTAGATAAAAGCAGCAGTAAATGGTGGCTCTATTGCTGCTCCTAAACCTTAGCTACAAAATAGTCACAGCGGCAAGCAGAACTAGTCAAAGCATTGAGCAAATGTTGTAGAAGCGTTTCAATTTCAATATCATTTCTATGGAGTAGGATTGCTATGGGATTTCCTGCAGAACACGTGTAGGAATTAGAAAGTCTTTTTCTAACAGATTCCTTCTGTTTTCTAAAGCACTTTTTTGTTGGCATTATTTTGGAAGTATTTTTCTCCCCCTGTATGAAGACCCTTCTAGTCAACTTTGGTTACAGACATGAGTTTTAAAACTGGGGTGAAATATGGTGGAAAACAGAATATATTTCTATTGATGGCAGTTCTTTATGCAGATTTGACCTTTGGGGAAAGAGGAAGGTTGTTTTGTAACCAAAAAATTATCTTGCCAAAAACGTTGCCCTGGTAACTGAGGCCATAGAGAGGAGCCTGGATCCTTATGCTGCCCATTAAAGGGAATGTGACTCTGGAGAGCAAGTGGTGGACCCTGGAGAGCTAGCTGGTGGGGGCTGACAGGGGCTGGGAATGTTGGAGATGCCTGTGTGGGGACGGGGGAGGAAAGGTGTGAGATGAAGAGGCACCGGGGCTTTGAAAGACTGATAGGGGCACAGAGAATGTGGGAGAGAGCAAAACTGGCTGGTGGGGCTTGGCAGCATCAGTAACGCATGGAAGGTCTCATGCAATGCCTTCCCCAAGATGCAATGATGTTTTGAGATCTCCCCCCCATGCAAGTCCCTTCTGCCCCTTGCTGCAGCAAAGATCATTTTCTCAGCATCCCCTTTCCTTACCCCCTAGCCATGCTCATCCCGCACCAGCCTTCAGCCTCGCCTTCCTGGCCCCATCAGTCCCCACTTTGCCGGTAATGAGGGGGGCCGTGTGGTCTGCCTTTCCTGCACTCCCGCTCTTCCCTCTGGATCCCAGCAACAAGTTTAATTGGAAAAAACCAAGGCTGACTTGGAGGCAAGGCAAGGAGGCAGGGAGAGCCTGTGCCAGCTGACACCATGATCGATTACCTGGAACTCCACCTGACACTGAAATTAGGGTTTTTTAATGATAGGCCGACTCTCCCTGGATGTGAAATTCAAATGATCTCCAAAGCTTCCCTGCGACCATCACTCGCTGCACGCAGTGGTACACGCCACATGCAGGTACTTTGTCTCTGTCACCGCTGAAAGGACATTGTTATTACCAACAACTCTTTGTATTAACCAGTCTCCTACCTAATAGACAACACTTTACGTTCTGCACCGTTACCCAGTCAGGGTTGCTGTGTGCCTGAGAGACACATGCTTCCCCCCGGCTCCCCTGGGGCAATGGAAAGCCAGTGCTTAAAAAGAGACACCAAAATGGTGGATGCGCACACACCTTGCTCCCCCCGCCACCCCCCAGCTCTCATGTTGGGGGGTGGTTTTCCTTGGCTCTGCCCATCTCAGCTGCAGGCCCATAGCACAGACTGGTGGGGCAGGGGGTGGCCGCGCTGGGACGTGTGGAGGTGCCTGGCAAGTGAGCAGTTGCCTAAGTTTCTTTCAGATAAGAGAGGAGAGTTTTTCTGCCCAGCAACATCTTTCCCATCCCAGGGCAAAACTGGGGGAGACAATACTCCAAGCAGTTTTCCCCATCTTTATCCTGCTTGGTGAGGCATCAGGGAAGTGCCTGCTGGGCTGGTACCCTCCCACGCCCAGACAGGATGGAAGAAAAGCCATCCCCTCCCAGGGTACATGCTGTCACTGAGCCCTGGTGTATCTCAAAACATTTGCACCTGTGTGGGGGGATTGTCACTGCTGGTGGGGGTTGTCTCCCAAGATATTGTCCCCAGCTTTCTTCCATCCTCTCTTGACCACTTTTGCCTGGCTCTTGGGAAGGCAGAGGGAAGGTGACTGGTGTGACTGGGAGAGGAGACCAGGGGCTATTCTGTGGCCATTACCTGGGCATATTGACTGTCTTTTCTCATGGGAGATGCCAAGCAGAAGGACCAGTTTTTATTTCCTGCTGGGCAAGGAGGGACAGGAAGAGATGAAATGAGAGAGAAAAAAAAATGAAATAATATAAATACAGCAGGGAGAGCAGTAGCCTGTAAACTACTGTGCATTAAGTGGGATTTCCTACATCTCGTTGCTATACTGAATGAATATTTGGAAAACTGCATGGAGGGAAGATTTCCTAGCACAGATAGCAATTCCACTCTGGTTGTATAGTCCTCTAACAGCACTGGGGAAGGCATCATCACCAAAGGGAGCCTTTGGCCATATCATACAGTGCCAACAGGAGGGAACACGGGTTCTGAGTGGTGGAGATGCTGGAGGGAAAAGGGGAAGGCCCTGCCTCCAAAAAAATCCACTGCACATTCAGATTTCCCCCCGCGAGAGGCATTGTGAGGAAGTTAGATGGGGACACCAACTGTTTCCATATCCAGCAGGAATTGCTTTGGGCTGTGTTGAATGAGAAAAGCTGGGCACATGTGGGCCTGGACAGGACTGCAGGAAGCTATAATTCAGACCTTCTGGTTTGCCTCACCAAGTGAAACCCTGGCTGATGACACTGACATTTTTCACAGGCTGACCACTGCAATGCCCATTATTTCCTTCAATTAGGTACTTGCTCTGGCGTATTTAACAATATAACCTATGCAGCCTCAGTTTCCTCCTGGTTAAGAGGTGCTTCTTGTATTTGGTAACACGTGGACGTTTTTGATGTGGAAATGCCACATGAGTCGCCATGGGAAAATGACATATTCTCTCTGTGCCTCAACTCTCCCTCTCCATTTTACCCATGTTGTTGAAGGTTGCCTTTCATTAAGTGAATGCTCAGCACCAAGGACCCGTGGCTGCAATCTCAGCTGCCCTCTCTGGCCAACTCCTGGGGGTGTGTATTCAAGCAACTTGGGCACCTTCGGTCTGGGAGGGGTCAGTGGCAGAGCTGGGATTTGTTATTCAAACTCGTGTGGTGGTATGAGAGGTGTTGGGAGGACAGTGTGGTGCTTTGCTGGTACATGGGATGTTTTTGCCCTGTACCACCCCAAACCAGTTCAGTACAGCCACTGGTGCCCTCGTTAGCCCATGCTGGTTGTCCTCTGTGTGAGGTCCCTGTGGGAGCTGAGCAGAAAGGGGACGCATGCGGACAATGTTCCCTGCTTTCCTCCATCGCCCGGTGAGCAGCCCCTAATCTGAGGGGCGTGCCAGTATTAATGCCTTTAATAACGACGGATCAGATTGTATGAAGAGTTTTAATTGATGTCTATATCCCTGGAAACATAAAAACAGCCATGCAAACGTCTTACCACTATTATTTTATCAAAGGTTTTGACGTGGCTGCTGCATAGGAGATGTCAAGGAAAAAATTCATGTCTGCAAGGCACAAACAGGCGAAGTAATGGGATATAAATCAAAAACAGTGAAAGGGGAAAGTGGTTAGTCACAAGATCATAGAGTTTTCACTACAAGGGAGAGCAGTGAATTCTCAATACAAGCAGCAGAATTCATTCATTCCTTGGTGCCGTCAGCCCTTTCTCCCCTCACGGTGCCCAGCCCACACGCGCCCTTCTGCCCCCAGGACACACAGCCCTGGGCAAGGGCTGACCATCTTGCAGGCGCCCATCTGGTCAGGTCTTTACAAGCCATTTCTCTTCCTTGTCTCCTCCTACTTGTACAGGAGGGATGGAAACTTAGCCCAAAAGCAGAGTTACAAATAGCACCCCCTTCTCTTTGGCTGGTCAAGAGTATAATTAACCCTTTAGCAGGCCTGCTTAGCTTGCATCACTCATTGGTCTACAAACACACTCGTAAGTAGTTTCCAATACAGAGAGGACAAACTGAAGTGTGGGAAACAAAAGGGGGTGAAGGTTTACTCCAGGCTGGTGGCAAAGAGGAAGAAGGAAAGTGTGAGTTCAGTCCACCTTGTTTGCCCTGCAGTAAATTTGGGACACTGGCATGCAACACCAACAGATCAGTTGCAGACCTGCTGTTTCCCAGTGACTATCTCTGACCGTCAGGGCACACAGACAGCTGGGACCCTGTTGATGGCTCATGACACTGTTGGACCATGTTGTCCCCTTTTCACAGCCAGAACTCCACAGAGCTTAGCCAGTGGGCCGAAGCAACCAAGAGCCACCTGTGAGACCCTCACAAGTCGATCCTGCACCGATGCCTTGCAAACACGATTTCTGCTAGCCACGGTGTCCCCGGGGGTGTTGTTGTGTGGTGGGAAGATGTTGAAAGTGACCAACAGCTGGGAAGGATGAGTAGAGCATGAGAAGTGCTGGAAGGGGTGCTGGGCCATCTTGTCTAGATGGTGCTTTTGCCAAGAAAGGTTGGACCTTGAGGTCCCTTCCAACCTGGTATTCTATGATTCTATGAACTCACTGCCTTTTCCACGGCACCTCTGAGAGGAAGCTTGCAGCATGACTTCCTTGTCCAGTTGCTTGGGTTGCAAACATAAAAACATGGAGAGGGGGGTAAGGTGGAAGGAGGAGAGGAAGAGAGGAGAGGATGAAAAGGAGGAGAAAACTGGTGGATAAAAAGAAATTTGAAAAAAAGTAAGTGAAATATTCAAACTGGAAAGTGATATTATAGAAAACTGCAGGGAACACGCTTGAGTGCATTCAAATTTATTCAAACTCTGCGTCTGACATTGATGAATGCAACAGCTTTTTCCACAATATGTAGAGCGCACAGGGCATTTAGGATTGCAGCATCCCTTTCACTGCAGCTGTCTGGGGGCCTGTTCTGAGTGCTGTGGAGACCCCTTCTCTGGGCCCTGGTGTGCCCCCCCTAAAGAAGAGGCCAGGAAGACACTTGGGAAGGAAGGCAAAAACAAACAAAAAAGAAGGCTTTCAGCAAAAGATCAGGGAGGAGAGATTTCAAGGCTAATGCAACCTTACTGTGCGTGAGGTCTTTATCTTGTGGCAGGACCCACTTTCTCCTCCAGCAGTGTTAGAAAGTCCTTCCCAGCCTTCCCAACGCACATGCATCCGTAGGATGGGGGGTGTATTGGGATGCACAGACAAGTCTTTGCCTTTCTGTAGGTCCTACCTTCTTTCCTGATAACAAGCCTTAGTGCAAATCTGCTTTGCAGGCAGGGACATCAAGATCCTGTTCTCTCTGACTGCAGTGGCAAAAGGATCTTGCGGCTCTGGCCCAACGTAAGACCATGAACCAGTCATCCTCCTGCAGGGAGCACTCTTGCACACTCTTTGCATGCTGCAGTGGCAGGCTAGCACCCCAAGCAATGACTTCCACACTTTCTTCCAATTTCTTCTTCCTTTACCTGGGAAGTGTAGCAGCTTTTAGGAATAACTGTGTACAGAAGAGCTTGAGTCAACAACCACCTGTGACTGTTTATCTATAAATCTCATGATCGCAGGTCTTTTTGGGGAGAGGATGGATGGAGCTGTCTTTCCAATGGATGCTCATGGAAAGAGGTGCAAACCCACCAGTGTGCCAAGTAGACGTTAAACTCCAACTTTCTCTTCCACTCCTATATCTGGACAGTGCGTGTCCATGCAGACTGGCAGCAAAGCAGGAACTTCCCTGTGTATGCCTTGTGGCGCTGAGGCTGGCAGAGAGCTGGGAGGCAGCCTGGGGGTCCTGGTACCCTCAGTTGCTGCAGCCACCTGTGGAGAGGGTGAGATTCCTTCCTTTCTAGTCTCTCTGCCCGTGAACACTTGAGACAACCTCTGATAATTTTATTTTTTTTTCTGTGTCCAAGGCTTTTATACCTTCATATTGAAAAGGGTCCAACGTGCAGGACTTGGGAGACCTGAGTTCAACTCCCAGATCGACAGCAAATACCCTGTGTGGTTTGGGTCAGGTCATGTCAGCATTGCAGGCTAAATTCCCCACCTGTGATGTAAGAACGAGTATAGCCAGCTGGGTGGTTTTTTTTAAACAAGAGATGTTTTTACAGTGCTGTCACTGCAGGCTCTCACATTTTCCACAATGTCTTTCTGCTACTGTACTATATATAGCACTTATAATTTCTGATTTAGACTGTTTTACCTTTCCTTTCCTTCTCAAATCTCATCTCAGCTGTGCTACCGTGGCTCCATCTTTTGCTCAGATGGAGACTGCTGTGTTTGGCACATGAAGAAATTTGGCTGCTGATCCTCCATGATCCCAGTGGGGAGCTGCAAAACAGGCACTTTTCTGCCATTTGCTTCCCAGGGCTCTGTACAACTCCTGTCCAAAGGGGCAGCACACAAATCCAACTTGACTCCAGCAGTTTGCCTGCCAGGGCAGCCATGTGGGAGAGGAGCAAGCGGGTCACTTTGTGGGGCAACACTAAATGGCACGGCCCATCCTGTTGTGTGCTGAGATGCAATCATCCCTCAGAGCCATGGCTGGACATACCTGGAGACAGTGGGAGCAAGACTAGAGCCCCACCAGAGGTTAGCATGTGGGATCCTCACTTGGGCCCTGTTGTAGAGATGGGCGGGATAGGAAGGATGGTGGTGGTGCTGTGCCTCAGGGACACGGGCATGACAGGTTTCAGAGGGATCCTGGTTCATGTGAGGTAACAAAGGAGTCCAAACTTGAACCTATTTCCCCCAAGTTCAGGTTTTATTTGGCCCATTGCTTCTAGCAAGGACCATTTCTAAGTCTCTGGGAAGACCTTTTGTGGCTCTTCAGGGTGGTCTCACAAAGATACTTAGGCCAAGGCTGAACAGTCAAAAAGACACTCGTTTTGACTAAGTAAGAAGCAGGAAAGTCCCAGCAGTGGGAGATGCTTCTAACATCTCTCTTGGGGTGGCCTTGGGAAACACACGAGCTGCCTTGCCCTGTCTCCTGGAAAGGGCAGCATCAAAGAGGCCACCTCTCCCCCACCCCACCACCGAGCTGTCCATGGATGGGCTGGGCAGGGGCCGCTGGCCCCCCTTCCATGGGGCTCAAAGGCATCCTGCTCGTGAGGTCCGATAAATGGTTTGGGGAGGGAATGTGTGCTGTGGCCTGACAGGGGAACCGAGAGCTTCTCCCTCTCGCTCTCTCTCTTTTTCTCTTTAGATCGTCGTCATGGTGTAAACAAACAAGCTAAACTCTATGAGATTTACAGTGCCCAGCTTCGGTGGCTTCCAGTGCGGCGCAGTGAGATATTTCTGTACAGGCAGGCTAAGCACTTTCCATTTTATACCTCAGCGGCTTTATAGCATCTTAAGGATTTCTGTGCATGCCTGGCTTCACTCAGAGGGAAAAAAATCAAGCTTGTAAATAAATACTAAATATATATGAACAAAAAAGACAGAAGGGAAGAGAGAGGGACACACGCACACACACACACACACACGCGTGCGCGCAGACACACACACACTTACCCACACTGGCAGAGGGATGCAGAGATAGACGGGGCTGAATGGGAGATGGAGAGACAAGAGATAAAAAAGAAAGAGCCAGCTGAGCAGCAAGCTGAGGATGGGCTCTCCTCCACCACAGCCAGATGGAAAGAAAATAAGCCAGAGCGAGCAGCTCTCTGGCAATTTGGGGAATATTAATTTCCCATCGGGTCAGGTTAATGGCTGTGCCTGAGGTTGAGCTGAAAGGGCAGGGGAAGGTGCCTCTGCTCCGTTACTGGCCCCTCAGCCCAAACCCGGGCACCGCCGTTGGGCTGTTACCCATGTGCTCAGCCCCCTCCTCAGCCTGCTTCTCTGCCATTTCACAAATACTCCCCACAGCCAGGTCTGTGTCTGACCCCACACCAGCAGCGAGCTGCCGGGAGCAGGAGCTGCCCCGGCTCAGCGGGGCTCCAGTGCCTGCAGCCCCCGGGATGACTCCCCCTCCTGTGCCCAGGGCAGCAGGAACCCGTGTGGCACTTATCTTTCCTCCCATTTTTGTGAGTAACTGGGTTTTCTCTCTCCAGCCCCGTCGCTTCTCTCATCGGTGACAGGAGGACAGAAATACAGCCTGTGGCCTGAAGCAGGACCCCAAGTGGAGGCATCCCCAGACCCCCAGTATATATCTTTGCTGTCTCTGGTATCAGCAGCCTTCTCCTTGGACCCTTGCTGCCCAGCAAGCTCTTGGAAACAAGCTGCAAGGAAAGATTTTGTGCTTTGTGTTTTGTTTTGATGTTAACAGAACATTTAATCCCCAGTCAGGATCTTTCACCTGCACCTGCAGTATAGAAAACAAGCCCAAGGGCTGGCTGCACGTGGCAGTACGCAGCAGAAGGACAGGTTTCCCGTAGGATCCTTGCCCACTCCCAGCACTTACCACCAGCTCCACGGCCCTGATAAGTGAAGGTAAGTCTCCACCGTGTTTTCCAGTGACGATCTTGCTGCACCGTATCGTATTGTCCCACTGCTAGGGAGGGGGCAAGAAGAAGTGACTTGACAGTGGCGATGCAAGAAATTGGTGCCAGAGGTAGGAGCCAAAGTTTGCTTTCTGTAGACCTGCTAATCTGTCATCCAGGGGGCCCACACCACACGGCGTGTGAAACACAAGCTGACAGCTAGTGGGTTTAATAGAGCTGTTGCAGTTCTGCATGGCAAATGGCAGCCTGCGTCCAAATCTGAGCACGGTCACCCTCGCAGCCTGGCTGAGCGGAGCTGGGGAAGTCCTGGGAATAAGGACCACAGCCAGGAAATTTTTATGCAAACAAATCCAAGGTGGAGGTAGTATGTCTTCACCATGGCAGTCCCTTCACCACTGTCTTGTGTGGCTTCTCTTCCTTTACTCCTGGCACACACTGACCTTGCCTGACAGGGCTGGAGAAGGCGGTCTGCATGCCCTAACTTTTAACCAGGCTGCTGCTAACGCAAGCATCCAGTACAGACCAAACGCATACATTTGGGAAGCAAAAATCTCTTCCCACAATGAGCAGTGGGGTGTACAGCCCCGCTGGCATGACGGGGAGGTGACACTGATGCCCAGGAGCTGTGGGTCCACACTTCCTCAGGGAAAAGGCTGCACACCCCGCAGCAAATACAGGCGAACCCCTGCAGGTCCGTGGCTTCCCCTCAGTCTGCACCATGAAATGTTGCTTGTGAGACCACCTGAAGTCGCTGGGCCTGATTTTAGTCTTTGCGTGGTGTGACAATTCCTGTGCAAGGCTCAGCGGGGGGAGCAACCATGGGCCTGAGCGTGGCTGTCTCCATCTCCGGGTGTGAGCCAACCCTGCTCCGCTCCCGATGCCGGCTCCTTGCTGCTGCCTCCTGCCCGGAGCAGAGGGGCTCCTGGGCCGGGAGAAGGGAACGTCTCCCCTTGGGTCGCTGGCAATTTCTCACCATTCTCTCCGTGCCCAGGACTCGCTTCCCCTTCTCAGATATTAAGTATTCAAACCTCATTTACATCCTTATTTTTCAATTTGCTGCCACAGTAGTTTAATTTATTCTATATAATTTCTTTTTCTGAGGGGACATTAATCATTGCCCTGTGCTTTTTGGCGCCTGTGGGATATGTGTGTGTTTTTTTTTAAATCAATAAAATAAAGCAACCTTCCTTCCCTCTACCCACCCCCCACGCTCCTTCCCACCCCCAACATGCCCCTTTGCCGGAGGAGAGAAATATCATTTCTCTCACCGTTTTTTTTACCCTCATTGTTTCCTTCATTTTCAGCCCAAACAGATTAACTTGTCTTTTTTTATTTCTGATGAAATGCTGTGCGAATAGGGTGGCTGGGAGGGGAGAGCTCCTGTCTGGGGCTGTCCGCCGTGTCACTCGAAGGGCGGGTTTAGGATGACGTCCCTGCCGAACTGCTGAAGCCCAGAGCCACTGGAAGGGGAAACTTGGTGTTTCCAAAGCCAGGCCTTGGAAAGAATGAGTCCACCCGTGGTGCAGGGTGACTGGTGGGCTGGGGAGGACGCAAAAGCAGCCGGCACGATGAACTGCAAACACGTGGCCGAGAAGACAGGGCAATGCTACCAACGGGACTCTAAAAGGAAAGAAAGGAGAGGATCACAGGGAAGAAAGAAGAAGGAGAGAGTTTGCAGGAGAGAGAGAGAAAGAAAAGCGAAAAGCAAGAAAAAAGAGAAAATAATTTGGGAAAAAGAGAAGGACCAGGGTGCCCAGAGCTTAATGGCTTTTCCATTTGACTCTCGCTGATTCAAACACAAGAAAGAGCAGTTTCTGCTCCAGGTTTAGCCCCATGCATTGCTGCCGGGGCGCAGGCTGCTCCTCCGTGGGGTGCACGGACAAGCGATGCTGCGGCATTGCGGGGGACACTGCGGGCTGGCACCCCCCGGCTGCCCCGCGGCGCGGCACAGGGCAGAGCATCAGGGGCTCCCCTGCCACAGGCGCCGGGTTTTTTGGCCATTATAGCTGCTTTCTTTTGTTGTTATGTAATCTCTGATAATGAAAGTCCAGTTCTGAGAGGATGCTTAATGCGGTATTAGTCAGTTGAAATATAAGTGTAAATTACATGCCTGCAGCTAGAAAAAAATGGTTACGGCGGAAAACATCCCTTTTTAGTAGCATGCTATAATCAAGAGAGCTGAGCAAAAAAAGAATTTTGATGGACCAGTTTTCCACTGGAAAATGCAGAATCCTCCAAATTGAACCATTTTGTGGAAATGTTACGTGTTGACTGGAATTTTTGGCAGAGGTTTGAACTGACCCAAAATGCAATGGATTATTTGTTTTTGTCTTTCTCATTATATTTATAAGCCATTTTGTGTTTTCAGTGCTATTGAAACATAAACTTTAACATGATTTTCATGCTTCTGCATTGAATTTGTTTCAGAATTAACATTCTGCTCTACCCCATCCTGTCCACTCCATTTTTCATTTCACTTCATGATGAAAATAGATGTAAAAATAACAGAATTTCCTGTAGGCTGGAATTTCTATTTTATAGCCATTTCTAGAGACCTGCAATGCTAGTAAGCAACAGAACATTTTTTCCCAACATTATGACAAGACAGAAGATGTTACTTAGAACATATTTATCTCCATTGAATTACTGTAGAAAAGCCAAATGCACCTGGTGATGCTGATGGAAGGAGGCGAGAGGTTGCACCCCTCATCTTCCACCACAACAAGCTTTGCCGACCAAAATGCACACATTTCTGGGAGTTGTGTCTGTATTATCAGTTTGTCGCTGGTTTGTTCTGCTGATGTGTATCTTTAAGGTCTATGGAATGTGCTTATGGTTGCACGTGGGAGTGTTTTGGAGATGTTTTAACAGACAAAAAATTAACTTATTCCTTGGCTTGCCGAGTGCATGAGCCTTTCTCCATCGCCCAGCCATGAGCCACCCTACAGTAGAGAGCATCACAACAAGTCCAGAACTTCCATTTGTTTCACTGAGGTCTGGATGGGCAGGTTGGGAGTGCAGGACGCTGGTGTACGGTATCAGAGATGGGCACCTTCCAACTAAGGGAGGCACCAGCCACCCTGAAACCCTCCAGCCCTGTGGGTAGCATGGAAAGACCATGTGAGCCAGTTTCTGTTGTGTGTGCAATGGCTCCCGTCCAAACTGCAGCTCCCTCCTGGAGGTGACACTGGAAGAGCAGCATGTCTCTGGGCACCCTGGGCACCCTGGGCACCCTGGAAGTGTGAGGGCTTCCAGTCGTGGACCATGAACTTGCAAACACTCCCATAGTCTTGGTCCTGCAGTTTGGACGGGGCTTGGCTCTTTGTCACCCAGAGTTGGAGCAGACCTCTTGCAGGCCACCCACCACAAGCTTTGCAACGTGCCTCAGCCAGGGTGGACGCAACATCTGGCCGCTTGCTCCTCTGAGGGCGGAACTCTCGGAGTTCAGCACTTGCATCTGTGTCGCAAGCATTTCCTGTGCCTCTGTAGCTGTGCTTATGTTTCTCGCCGATGCCTCAGGGAGCACTCTGTGGAGCTGAAATAATGTAAGATCTGTTCTGCTCAGGGTGTTTCACTCCCTGGCTGGTAGGAATACCACAAGAAGACCAGATCTTGCAGTATTTCAGCCCCATAAGTGGCTCCTTGAGGCAAAAAAAGACCCGTGAAGAAGAAACACAAACACAAATACCAGGATATTTGGTTTCCCAGGGTGATCTTTCCTCCTCTTCTGCCGTTCATGTACTCACTGGTACCCATGCAAAAATAAAATAAAGAAGCACTCCAGCCACAGAACATCTACATGTGAAGTGGGTACTACAGGGCACAGCTTGTGGGTTTCATAATCACATACATATACAGTACAGGTATAGATGGGACAAAATAAATATCTGCATTTTAAACAATTTTTTTCCATGATTCTGCCATAAGATATGTGCAGACTGGGTCCTGAATACACGACCTCACAGACAAAATGCAACTCCGTGTGTGTTCATACGCAGAACTGCCATGGGGCATCTCCACGTGTGTGTCCTGAGCTGCAGCCATGAGCATGACAAAATCAGACTGAAGTAATCCCAAAAGCTAAGGCATTCGCACATGTAAATGCTGGAGCATGCCTTACAAAACATGCACAGGGGCGTAATGAAACATGTGATGATCATGATATACGGGACACGCGTGTGTCAGAAATCATATGTCCACGTGTGTGCTGCTGAACAGAGGAGGGAGCAGCCAGCAGGGGTGCTGGAGGCCAAGATTTGCAAAGCTAGTTAATGCTAAGTTCAGAATTTGCCACTTTTATCAGAAAAAACAAAACAAAACAAAACACCTTGTTGCTGCCCGTGACAGCTCAGCTGCAGTTGGTAAAGCAAAAGCAACCAACAGGGGTGGACGTGGGGGGTGGCAGTAGGACAGCTGTTAGGTACAAGGTAAACCCAAATCACGCTGTTCTCAATATCCTGGGGCTTTTTTCTGGAACTTGCTTCCATGTGCCAGGCAAAACAGGGAGAAGCACAACGGGGACTTTGGGGTAGGAAAGGGATAGCACACCAGTGGAGAGTCAGGGTTCAAGCCGGCGTTGGGGAAACAGTTCTTCCATGGGAAACAGTTCTTCCCTGGACATCTCTGAGAAAACGAGTGCTTGTTCAGGGGTGGGGAGGGACTGGACCTTCAACGAAAAGACAAAGGATGGTGTAAAGTGCTGGAAAAATGGACACCTTTCTTTGGAAAACCCACATTTCTCAGCCAAAACTTCTATTGTGAGGGATGGTTGGATTTTTGCCTGCCAGTTTGGCATACGGAAGAACTCTGATGAGTTGTGCGTAAGGTACCATTTTCCAGCCAGGTCCATTTCTGGCTGTGCTTAACTTTCATTTGTTCTTTGTCATTTGTTCTTTCCTCTGTGAAACATTTTAATTGCCTAATCAGTTTGCAGAGTCAGCAGCGTGTGACGTAGCAGTCTCTCTCACACGTACGCAGCCCCATCTCCCCAAACAGGTAACCACGAGTGACTGAGGTGAGCAGTGGCCATCTCGACTAAGGCAAGGTGGCCATGAGCAGACCACAGAGTGGTGCCCGACCAGTCATCAGACAAGTTATGGTTCTGGCACAGCTGGAGTGTGGAGCTGATTCATGTGATGGTGGTGGGGCATTGAGCAGTGGGACACGGCTGTTCTTGGCTGTGGGGAGCAGCACACCCTGGCAGGGGAGTCGGACCTCATCTGAAGAGGGCTGAATAAGATGTCCGGGCATCTTGGTGCCTCCTTACAGCTGCAATGAGCAACGTGGATGCATAGCTGCCCTTCTGGAAGGAGAAAGAGGGGCTCTGATGGAGAAGGCCCATGCCAGTCCATGATGGGCACCTCACCCTCACAGGATGGCAGCGTTGCTGGGACATTTCGCACAGGGCTGGGTGCTGCAGGCGGCGATGTTTGCAGCTGCTGTCCAGAGACAACCCTGGAAATTTCCTGGAATTCCAGGTCTGGAGCTAGCCCCTGCTCTGGGGAAGGAGGATACTGCGTCTCAGTCCATAAAGTCCCCAGAATGGGAGGAAGGGGCGAGAGACACACAAAGTCAGTAGTAAAAAGAAATGAAAGTCGGCAGCTTGCCACAGCGGAGTGCAGACTCTGCAGAGCTGCCTCTTTTATTGGCGCCCAGACTGGAGGGAGGTTTATGCTCTCAAACAAGCCAAATTGGAAACGGAGCGCCGGCCGGAGCCCTGCAAGCAGGCTGCTGCCCCCAGAGCCAGGAAGAGTGTGCAGATGCCCTGAAATCCGCTGCTTTCCCTCACCTTTCTCTCCTCTGTCCTTCCTCATTTCCACCCTTCCATCAGTCCCCCCCTTCACCCCTCAGTGCCTTCCCTTCCCCATGGCTGGCCTTGTCCCCTGGCACCGACTTCCCCAAGAGCTTCTGCCATCAGCTGATACTGAAAACCTCTTTTGGTGGTGGGAATGGCTCAGCTTGCTCAAGGGCAGCCAGTCTGGGTGGCCCAAGGATGAATGAGGGTGGAGAAGGTACCTGTGGCCCTCTCTTTCTACTGCTGTTCTGCTGAGTGTAGGGGAGTAGTGTGCACTACAGTGACAGTGTGCTGTGGGTCCGTCCTCAGGTTTGTGCCATCCTGCTGTTAGGAGGAGAGGAAGGGTGACACGTGGAAGAAACACAGTGAACAGCAGACATGAAGGTGATGGCAGAGAGAGGGGACCCATCACACAAGGACCTGGCACATGACCTGGCATGGCGGGTGCTGGTTAGCAGTTGAGTGCCCGATATGCCATGAAAATAGTTTCCTCATTAATGCAAAGCTTAAAGTCATATAGGCATGGGGTGGGGAGAACTGGATGTTCATTCCTCAGCAAGTTCCCCAATCCTGTGCTGAGCAGGGCATGGAGACCACCGTGGTGCTTCAGGATCCAGTTCAGGCACGCCGAGTCCATGCTGTGACACCCAGATATGTCAGTAAAAGAGCACTAGAGGCTGAAGGTGAGAGATCAGTCACCAGCTACTCTGGGGACCTGAGCTCTCTTCTGCTCTCCAGCTGATTTTTTTCCATGTCATTTCATTTATCCAATGCCTCAGTTTGCTGCCTGCAAAAAGCCCAAAGGGATTATGACATCTGTTGTCACATTAAAACGCGGTCTTGACTATGAGGAGGTCAGGTACCATGGTGGGAGCTGTTACCGTCTGAAACACGGGTCTTGTCTCACGTGGGGCTCTACAGCACTGCTGCTTCTGATCCAAAAAGGTCCTGCTAGAGTCAGCCCGGTGCTCACGGAGTGCCTTACAGCCAGCCGGCAGGAAAATCGTTTGCTCTCATTCTTTCCTCCAGTTTTGGCTGTTGAAGCAAAAACACATAATAAAGTAAAGAGGGTTTTAATGACAATCTGCCGGCATGTTTAATATTCCAGCTTGAGGAATGATCCGTTTATGTACTGGAGCCAAGGGAAAGGATCTCGCTACTTCCCGTGGACACCAAATCAGTGCCTTTGCAAAAAGAAGCAAACCTCACAGAGGATGGGGCTGGCTGCTCACCAGTGACCTGCAGAAAAAGCCGTCGCTCCAACTGAGCGTTAGATTTGGCACTTGCTGTCCTGCACTTACTGTGTCAAACAGGTCCATGATGAAGGGAGCACCTGGGAGCTCTGTGCAGCTTTGCTGAGTATTTTTTCCTCCTGCAATGCTCAGCACGTTCCTATTCTGCTCAAGGAAGGGTACAGGAAGTCTTTCGTGCAGAACTTTGACATTCCCCTCTGTACAAATTCAGATCTGAGAGAGGGATTCAGAGGTGTGCGTTTGCTGCGCTTCTTTGTATCTGAGACTCTCACCACATCTGCTGGATTTATGTCCCCAAATTTACTCTGTCATCCAGCAATCCTTCGTGTACACAAAATTATTTGGACAACTCTCAATGTTTCAGAAGCAGAATAGCCTGTGCGGCTTCATTGACATTACCTACTCTGCCAGGCAGGTGGCTGCAGAGAAAAAGGCTTATTTATACAATGCATCGGGATGCCAGAAGGGGATTCTTGATAGCAAAGACGATGAGAGACCTCTGGGTACGAGGACCAGTTGCCCTTTTCAGCCTTGATTGTCAGTGGAATCTAGTCTGCTCCTGCCGTCAAATCAACATCTCGACTGCCTGGGGCAGAGCTGGATTTCGAGCTGACTGGGGGATGAATCCAGGGAACTTGTAGGGGTTCCACTGCTTCCAAATACAGGGAATCAGGTAGCAAATTCAGATGAAGGAGAAAGGGTTGTGATAAAAACACAGAGTGCAAGCAGAGCTCCTCAAGCACAGAAGCTGCTGGTGGGGCAGACCTGGAGACCTCTGATAGCTGAGAACTTATTGACTGTTGATTGTTTCTCAGCATTTGGGGGTGCAGGATTTGGGAGACATTGTGCAGTAAATTAGCAAAATCACAGCAGGGATGCAGCTGATTCGTAACGCTGAAGCCTCGTCCCAATGGAAACAAGCCTGCAAGGCCAGGATGCTCGGGCTCAAAGTGGTGGCGGGGTTTATAGCTAAAAAGCCAGGTCACAGCATAACCTATTTTATAGCATAAAAGCCAGGTTGGACAAAGGAAAGATCAGCTTGGGGGGGCAATATCAAATGAATGTCTGCCGTCTTCGTACAGGTGGCTCAGAACCAATAACAGCTAAGAAGGGTGGAAAGAAAGAGTCTAGCTTGTAATGTCGATGAAGAGGCAATACAAGTTTCAAGGACCCTTCTCTTCCAGTGTCAGACAAAGCTGAGCATCTACTTTTCCCCAGGAGTTTACATCAGCCCCTGCTCTCTGCTTTGCAGGGGCCTGGCGGTCTGGCGTAAATCAGCACGGCCTCGCTCCCTGCGGTAGATCTGCCATCCTGGGCTAAGGATGCAGCCCAGCAGCTCTCACTGAGAAGCAAAGCCCCTTTCTCTCCTAATTGAGCAGGTGGTAGCAACCGGGTATTTCAGGCATGCTACCTCCGTTCCCAACCACAGCTGAACTCCTGATGCAGGGAGACTTTACAAGACCCATGAGAGATGCTGAAGGCTGACCCTTTCTGTCATTGGGAGAGAGGAACTTTGTGGTTACCTCTGAGCAAAAAGGACAAAGCATTGTATGATATATTTAATAAAACAAAACACACACACACACACATACAAGAAAAAAGGAAAAGAGGCCAATGCACAGGAAGGTAATGTGTTCATTTGAATAATGGGCAAAATCAAATTAATTCTACATTAAATAGTTCTGAATAAAGGGTTTAAGTCAGCAGTTTCAAACTTGTTTTCCTTAATTACTTTCCGTGTTTAATGTCATTAAGAAGATTAAAAATTCATTAACAAGAGTAGTAAAGTGGCAAATCAGTAAAGCTATCACTCCAGGTTAAAAACTACGCTGAGGTTGACACTTTGTACACTTCCACAGGCGTTGTGTGGAACGGTCCTGGGGAGCTGGGGCGGATGGGGGGAGACTCGCCAGCCCCCTCCCGCTGGGCCAGCTGGGGAGGTAGCCCAAGGGCCAGCCCTGGCTGGATGTGGCAACCACGTTAACCATTAACTAAGCAAGGCAGAAGGCAGCATTTAGCAGAAGGGCAGCGTGGACCTTGGAAAGCACAGCAGTATAACCCTGGAATATGGCAAGCATCAGAAACAGACTCAACCATGGAGAATGGCAGGTATTATAAAGCACTAAGGCGTGTTAAGGCAATGCAATTGCTTGATTGGCCTCATGTCCTGAGCCCTCTTAGTGTGAAGACTCAGAGGGCACCGAGCACCGGGGAACCACTGAGCTGGACCAGGCTGGCCCGTGGGGATCGGGCAGGGTGGGGAGAGAGATTTGGGGTATTTTTTCTCCTTTAGCTCTCAAGGGTGCAAATATGCCTGGTCCCTAGGAGCGGGCGCACAGTTTGAGAGCAGAACAAGGCTGCCAAAGTGCAACCAAAGCACACATAACTTCATCAACCTTTGGAAGCCTGCCTCTTGCTGCGCTCCCAAAGAGCCTCAAGGTCCCAGATGACACATGGATCCCATTGCAGCCCATCCCAGGCAAGTGAGAGATCATCTCCACCCAAAAAAACTCTGACCTAGATGGGCCAAGCAGGCAAAAGGAAGCCCTTGGAGATCTAAGCGATGAGCCACAAATCACCCACCAGGGCTGTGGCAGGGGTGGGCAGTGCGCTCTGACCTCTCTCTAGTCCAGTGCAACAGTCTGGTGTCACCCCGCAGCCGCACTGCAAAACTGGGGATGCTGGTCTTGCACAGCCAGCCTCCCGGAGTCACAACATCAGCTGTTTTAAAATGGTCTCCTTGTATCTCTTTTATTTTCTGTTTCTTGCTCTTAAGGGGTTTTTATTTATCTTTATCTTTACAGAGCTCCATGAGCGCAAGGCAATGCTTCCTCCGCCTGCAGCCCCACGCTTCGATCACGGTGGCTCCCCGCCACGTGCATTTGGCTGTGTGTCCTATCTCTGCGACACGCAGCACACGGTGCAACAGCCTGGGTCCCTTGGGGCTTGAGGCCCAAAAGTCAGGATCGCAGAGCTGCGGCTGGCAGTGGAGAGGGACTCAAAAAGCCACAGAGATGCAGCGAAATATGGCTGAGACCAGCGTCCGTTCTGCCCCGACTTCTGGTGAAGCACGCAACTGGCAAGAGGGCTGTGCACATCGTTAGTGCTTGTCAGCGAGGAGCTGGTAGCTTCCCGCAGGTTCCTACATGAGACTTCCCGACCCAGAGAGCATATTATCCCTGGTTATTAGGTGAAGAAACTGAGGCACAGGAGAGTGACTGATGGGCATCGCTCGATGTCAGGGGGAAATCTTGATGTAAAATCTTTCTGCCCCAGTTTCCACATGCTCATTGCCAGACCAGGCTTCAGCAGCACCATCCTGAGCTGGAAAAGCAGGGGCTACTTGGGGGAAAAGAGCATTTGAGGTCTGAAAGTGTAAGAATTAATAGAGGCAATAGATGGAGAAAAAAAAAGGACAAACCCTTGGACACATAAAGTGCTGAGAAAGGGGAAGTTTGCCTGAGGGTCCTGTTATGAGTGTGTGTTGGTTGCTTTTCATCAGCATCCCTAAACCCAGAGACATACGTGAGATCCCGAGACATGCAGCAGGTGGGTGCAGGGGAAAGGAGCCGTTTTGGCTGAAGCAATGGGAAGCCTTTTCCACATCGTACACCACTCCCTTTCACCTGCCCCCACACAGCCCCTGGGAGCCCCCCCTACACCCTTGCTGAGGTGCAAAATAAAATCCCAAATTGTGCTGGTTTTACACGTGTTTCTTTAAGATCAGCCAGAGCATGGCAGGAAGGGTCTGTGGTTGCCCAGTGGCTGGATTTCCCTCTCCTTTATTTTGCTTGGCAGAAAACACAGGGGCTTGACTTCTTTCTGCTCAGTTTTGGAATAGAATTTTTTTTGTCTTCAGTTGCCAAATTTTCCTCAGATTGGGAAGTCGGAGTCCTGCTTTGATGAGCAGTAAAACAGAAAGACGTGTTTCACCCCTATTTTTCCCCGGCTTTGATGAGGGGCTCCCATCTGCAGGGCCACACGTCTGTCCTGCTGCTCCCTCCCAGCCACTGCGAGATCAAGCAAAAGCCCTTTCTCACCACGTCCCTTTGTTCCCAGGGAAGCCACAGCAGCCCTGTTTTGGGAGCAGGTGGGAGGAGGGAAAGCCCTTTTTATTTATTTTTTTTTTGCCCTCCCCTTTTATTCTTTCGCAAGCTTTAATTATCGAAGGACTGAATTTGAGCTGTTCCTGCCTTCTTCCTTCCTTCCCGGACAGCATTTCTAACAAAGGCCTGTGGTTTGGGTTTGGGTTGGTGCTTTTTTTTTTTTTTCTTTTTCTTTTCCCCTCCAGAGATCTAAGGCCTGTAATGAGATACCAACACCCTCTCCTTCCTACAGCCCCCAACCCAAACCCTCCCTCTGCCAGGGCACCCCCATCCCCTCCCCGTGCTCCCAGGGGAGGGAGGGCACCCGATACCGGGCAGGGGACGGCTGCTGGCCCTCCTGGTCCGTCCTGGGAGGTGAACGTGATAGAGTTACAAGGGAGAGCAGCTTGCAAACTGCCTCCGCTTTGATGAAGCAACATTTAATTATCTCCCTCTCCCCCAAGTCCTCCCCCAGTGAAAAAGATCTCCTATTGTCTAGGCTAATTTGTCCCTTTTGCTTAATTCCCTAACCTGTGTGCGAAACCCTGGGCTCACGTTACTCCATCACCCATCTCTCCCGCTCCTCTCCCAGTGCCGTGAAATGCAAGGGCAGGAGTCTCTGGGTGTCCTCCTTGCCCCCTGTGCCCCGGGGACAAATCCTGGGATGCAAAGCCGGAGGGAACTGAAGCATGCAGCACCCACAGCCCTCACTGATCAGCCATCATCAAAGAGGCAAGGTGACTAAAAACCACCAGAGATTTGGCTCCCATGGCCCAGGTGAGCTGCGTCTGGGCTCCTCACCACCCCAGGTGTGGATACGCTACTTGTGTCAGCTGGGGAGGAGAACAGAGGAGAGCAGGACTCAGCCCTGGGACACCTCTCTGCTCTCCTCTGAAAGCCGCCTGCCCACAGCTCTCTACCTGGACGGACTTTGTGGTCGCTGAAATCCCGTTTCAGTTTTGGACTGGGAAGAGGGGGAAGGAGCAGAAACCTGTGAGCTGTTTTATTTGTATATTTTCCTTGTAACAGAGGAGCGGTGCCTGGTGCCAGCTGGCTGCGCATCCCAGGGCAAGCGCTGTGCCTGGGTGTGGGCTGATGCCCGAGCTGCCTGGTCTCCCACCCTCCCGCTGGGTGCAGGGGCTCGGCACAGGCATGGCAGGATGCTGGTGATGGGGAGGGAGTGAGGGAGGGGAGCACCCCTGCTCTGGCTCTGCAGCCGGCAGACAAACATGTAGGGGACTAGCCACGTTTGCTCCCCAGCAGTGGGGACTTGCCAAGGGCTCTCCTGCCCACTGCAGCTCCCCTGCCATGAGCCCCGGGGTTTGGGGTGGCCCAGCGTGGACCACACTCCAGTGTGCCATGGGGACACAGCTAGGGAGGTGAGATGGGATTCTGGTGATCTGCAGGGGCTCTGGGCATGGAGGGGGGAGGGTGGGACTGGGGGACTTCAGGGACTGACGCACTGGGGGATGAAACCTCATGGGCAATCCAAGCCTTTCCCCCTCACCTTCCTCCAGGAGGAGGAAGGCACCGTAAAAAGGCATTGAGCGAGGGGCTGTTGCACCACAAGGAAGGGCTGGGGAAAGGGAGCCGAAGGGGGGAGGAGAGCAGAGCAGTTGCCAGGTTGACTTGAGCCAGAGCCTTTCATGGGGGGGCAAGGGGCAGGGAACATGGAGGATCAACATTGTCTTCTCCAAAGAGGAAAAGAAAAGAGAGAGAGAATGCAGAAGGAAGACAAAAGGAAACAGGACTTGTTGGGGGGAAGAGGGGGACGCTCAGGGATTGAAGCAGGCTGGGGTCCAACTTAATAAGAAGCGAACCAAAACAAAACCCAAACAAAAAGTGACTGGAGTTGGCGGTGGGCACCCCCTCCCCCAGGCAGCCATCCCCAGAAGGCAGTGAAGCTGCCTTTTCAAACAGCCGCCTCACAATAAATTCATGGCAGCCAGGGCCGGGAAACAGGCTGCTGCAATTTAAAGGAAGCGTGGATTTGCATATTGAATTAAAATTAAGAGCTAATTATGCAAATAAATTATGACATTTGGCAGGAGAATTTGCTTCAAGATCATTTATTACGTTCTTTTTATAACAGTGCGAGCGTTTAACGGTCAAAGACAATATTTTAAAGGAAAATTAACGCAAGATTATTAACCTAAAAACAATTCCACATTAATGAGATGTATTTCTCTTCAACTTCTCACACCTGGCTGCCTATTGATGCCCAGCCAGGACTGTCTCTCAATAATTGGCATTTTTTTTGCAGGCAAATATTGAATGAGGTGGTGAACGTTGCTTTGGACAAACTCACTCAGGAAAATTCCTTCAGGGTTTTAGCTTGCTGGTCTGTAAAGGAAAGTTGTGAAGGTCAAACACGTTTCATGTTGTTCTTCTGTGCGCTTGGACTGGCCAGGTCTGGATGCGCTTGGGAGAAGACACTGCACCGGCTACCCCATCCGCATGAGAATAAAAGCTCCCCTGCCAAAAGGTGCGTGATTGCACTTTGGAAGAGATATAAAATGAAGGTCTTAGCGTTTGTGGTCATTAAAGATCCCATGGAATTTTAATTTTTTTTTTTTTTCCCCACAAGACCAGGGCTGTTAACCCTGGTGCCTTGTCTCCCTTCCAGCTGAGGTGACCACTGCCTGCCCTGTGCTGGGACTCGCAGGTGGGGCAAGCGCTGCCCTTCACGGCCCAGGGCAGCAGTGCACTGGCCGTGCAGTCCCACCAGTGGCCAGGATCCTCCCACCAGAAGGATGGCTTCAAGAAGACCTTGCACCGGGGTTTGGATCAGGAAGGCTCGCTGGGACACGGAGGGATGCAGATGGCTCCAGGACCCAAAAGCTGTCCATTCCCAGCCATCGCCTGTGAAGAGCTTCTGGCCCAGGTTCATCCCACACAACCGAGGTGTTCACCTACGGTTAGGTGAGCACTTGTGTTTCTAGAGGATTGGCTCTTGTTCAAATAGGAATGAAGCCCAACCATTTGGGTTTTGATATGAAAGTATCTAAAAAAAGCATTTTCTCACAGAAGACAGAAGGCGCTTGCTCCAGCACTCTTGTTTTGCCTCTCCGTGCTGCAGCCAGGTGGGATGCCAGGGAACTGGGAGGCTACATTTGCAGCCAGGTTGTGGGAGTTGTTGGGAGTTACGAAGGAGCCGTGGCCAGGAATGACTGGAGGGGAACAAACTATACCCAAATAGCTTAGGAAGTGAGAAAGAGTCTTCCTCAAAGATGGTACTTTGCAGCCTTGCCAAGGAAGAGCAGGGTAACATGGCACTCGTCCTTCAATCATCTTCACTCCTCCTGCTTTGCCTCCAGCCCTGGCTATTCTCCACTGTGATCTGCACACCTTTAGGGCAGGATGGGACATCAGGACCCATGTTGGTTCTGGGGTTTCCTTTTGTTCCCTTCCTTTACCTCTGCCTCTTAAACGTGCCCTCACAGGGCCATCTGCCTTTGTTATAACTAGGGTTTCCTGAACTGCACACCCTGCCAAAGCTTGCAGGGACTTCACCCAGAGCTCAATGGGCATTTCTGGTCTGAGGCAGCTGGAAGTCTGTCTTTCACGATTCTTCCATCTCCTCTCTCAAGGGATTTTCCCCTTCTCAAGTTCAAGGTGGAGAGGACATTCCCTGCTAAATCAGTCCTGGCGCACAGCACACAATGATATGCAGAGCCAACCACAGGTAACAAATTGTGTTGCGATAAATGAAGGGTTTGGAGCCAGACAAAATTGTGTGACATTCGAAGTTCTCAGCTCTCCTCCCTCAGAAAGGCAATCTGTGACTTCTGGACCCTCCTTAATGACCCAGAGCTGGATGGAAAATAATATTAATAATAATAAAAGAAACAAAGAAGGGGCTGGCGCATTTTTTAAATAAAGAAATTTCCCTCATCTTGCGGTTAATTTAAAAGGTTTATTTCTTGAAATGAATCCTCTTCATCAAATCTCCGATCCTTGAAAATCAGTGCAACCTGCCTCTGTGGATAATGAATTGATTTGTAATGTAAATTATATAAAACACCCTCCCCGCCAGCATTTGTGTGTGAGTGTGTTTAATCTAAAGCGTTTAAGTCTGAAAATGAGCTTCTCCATCAAAAGTCTCGATTCCATTTACATTTCTTGCATACGAGTCAATTTGTGCCTGACCCAGTCTATAAATCACTGCCAAGGAGTGCTGTGTCTGTACCTCTCCTCTTCCCCCACCCCCCTCCCCTCATCCTCCCATCCTTGCATATGCTATGTTCAAAAAGGCGTCTTCAGATACCACCTATAAACAGCTCCTGGTTCTCTGGACAATCATCGGCCGGTGGAGGAGGGACCCTGGCTCTGAGAGGTGAGCAGCCCGGGCAGTTAGTGGGCAGGCAAAGGAAAGGGAGGAAGGGAAGTTCTGCTCGGCTTCTGCTGGCTGCTTGGGAAAGATCTCCCAAGGAAAGGTGCCCCCTCTCTTGCTGGCTCCTTTCCAACACATGGTTGCTTGACCGCTAAAGGAGTCCATGGCTTACAGGTGTTAGAGGCTGAGGTCTTCTACTGGTGTACATCAACAGAGTCCTGTAAAATTCATGGATTGGGAATGATTTACACCACCAGAGGCTTTGGTCCTCTCTTTCTCTCCCCAGTTTTCTGATCATGCCAACTTTTATCCTTCATCTCATCCCATTGGAGGTGAGAGGACTTGGATCATACCTCCTCAGCTTGCCTTCTGGATGTTGAAACCAGTGGGAGGTGCCTTCTGGGACGCAGTGCTCCCCTTCTGGTTGGACCTCCATATGACAAGTGCCTGAGGTCCTATGGGAGAGCAGGGGAAGTGAAAATGGTGAGATCTTCACCCAGAAAGTCTAGTGGCCCATCTGGGTACTGGCATTAGAAGGGGCTTAGTAGCCACGCATCCCAGGACCAGGCAGCCAAGAGGCTAGCCACTGAGTCCGGTCTCCTCTGTGAAACGTCAACAGTGCCTGTGAAACATGCAGGTTCTCACAGAGAGGTATTTTATAGCTGAACACAACATGAACGGGGTCATCAGCCCATCATTGGCGCTGGCACGGAATTTTGTGACACACTTTTGTTTCTGCTCTATTTTTCCTTCAGAAAAGGCACAATTTAAATGGATTTCTAATGTCACGGGGGAAACGGAATCCAGTTTTGGACCATTTCATCAGTCCAAAAATGAAAAATTCCAATATATTGGTGGTGAAACAACTTACTGCTCTATTTAAGGTACAGATGCAGTAACAAGAAATTAACAGTTACATCAGCCAAAAAAAGAACATGACAAATGCTAGAAGAGCTGTTGGAGATACATCCACATTTCCCCATATATTTATGCATAAAGATTTACAAAACCAACTTAACCAGTCCTTCTTGAATTCTCTTGTCCTCTCTCTTCCCACAGCAGAAAGACACCTGAAAGTGTTAAGAAATCAGGACACAGAATGTGTCCAGGTCTCCCAAAGAGCATGAGGTGAAGAACAGGAACAGTGGTCACCTGCCCTACCCAAAGCCACTTCACGGTCTCCCTCTGTGAACCTTGACCTGCCCTAACACTGCTCTCCCCGAGCATCCCATCAGAAGCAAGCTCCATCCATTGCCATCCGGCTGGTCTGTCACTCACCGAAACAGGAAAGATTGACATCCAGCCAAGAGAGGTGAGAATTCAGCTTGAGCTGGGAAGTCGACCTGAGGTGACGGTGTTCCGAAAAGACTTATATTGGTTCATAGACTTAGTACCAGCAAGATGTTTCCTCTCTGTGCCTTGGTTGTTTACCTTTGAAATAGGGTTAATGCCTCCTTTCTCCCAGCTTTCTTCAGTTTAAATATAAGGTCTCTAGAGCGTGGGGTGTATGTTACTGTATGAACATACAGCTCTGAGCACAACGGGGATTCTGGTCTTGGAGGAGTCCTTAAGAGCTGCTGTAATACAAATAGTAGGAAGAGTTTTTCCTCAAGACTACCCCAGGGGACTGAGGTCAGACCTTCAGTGAAGGAAGGCACAAACCTATTACCAGTTTCTGTGGGGACTAATACAATTTGCACTTCGTTAGAGGAATTCAAAGTGATTTGTACACATTAATTACTCCTTGCAGCATCCCAGCTGGATAAATATTATTACCTTCATTTTACAGAAAGGGTAACTAAGATGTAAAGAAGTTCATTTGTTTGACTGCAACTGTACGGCATGCCAATGACAGAACCCAGGAATAAAAGAGAAGAGGACTGATTGCCAGTCCCTGCCCACTCCAAACCTGTGAGTCCCAAATATTTTTTGCCCAGAAGAACACCACAAGCAAAGGAAGCGGCTGCGCCTCCCGGCTGGGCCGGGTACCACCGTGATGGGGTTTTGGGGAGGGGGGCTGGCACGTGCAGCACAGCCTGGGAAGCACCGCTCAGACCCGAGCCTGCACAGCCTCGCAAGAGATAGGAGGAGGAAATGAAAGTGCAATTAGCTGGAAACAAATGAATTCATGTTGCATATATTTCCCAAGCTGATGGGTTGGTGAATGAACCGCTCGTTATTTCGTGGAGCAGCATCTTTAAAGATCTGTAGAACAACTTGGAAAAAACACAGCTTTTCTGTTTTGACATTTTTTGCAATATTTCTGAATGTTGTCTGCCCTAGTTTCAGGCATAGGTGCTGCTATATTTCCATTTTTTTCATGAAAAGGAAATTCTGAAGAAGTTTTGTAGTTGTTTAAACTCCTCGCCTTGATTTTTCAATGTCTCACAAATGTTACATCGACAGTGTCAGCACATGGCCTACAGAAATAAAATATTTTGTACCTTAAATACCAAACCCTCTTTATTCCCATTTTCCTGTTTTTTTTGTACTAGGCCAGTTACAAACAGGCGATGCTCCCCTCTCCAGCAGAAACGTTTAACTGAAGTCAGAGATGCGCAATGAAACAGAGAACACAAAGCAGAAGCAAAAATAGGAAACAAGAGAATAAAAAGTTTGTTTTGAGTTCGATCAATAATTTCTTCTTGTGGTTGTTGGGGGCTGGGGTGGGAGTGGGGGGCAGGAGGGAAGTGCCTTTAAAACAAAAATCCTTTTTCTCTGCAAGAGCAAAACATGTATCCAGCAACTTCCCAGCCATCTACAATCTGTTGCAACGGGGAAACTTGGTATTTCGTTGCGGCAGCAGGGAGGCTCGGGAGATGGGACCAGAGTGACAAAGCTCCTGCGGGAGCTTCCCAGAGGTGGCAAAATAGATTCTCCAGGTAAGACGGATCTGAGAGTATTACAATAACAACAGTAAGCTCCCTATTCAATTAGTCTTTGAGCTGGTATCCTGGAGGATGGTATTTTTCAACCTGTGGTTTGCAGATTCTTGGGAGAGCATGGAATTACAAGGAGAGAGACGTTGTAAGGGACAACATTTTAAGGAGAGTGGGAAAAGCAATTTCACTGACGTTCGCCAGCGGTTGGGGCTTGGGAATTTTCTGGGAGGGGTGCTAAGCCTTCATGAGAGATTTTCTAGGGATCCACAAATCAAAGCAAGTTGAAAGCCACTGCGGCAGGATAATGTTATATTGATTGCTTTGTTTTTGCAGGGGATAGATTTTGTTTAATCTTCCCCTTCCTTACACTGCTTGACACCATTAGCTTTATCTTCACTGACATCAAATATAAAAAATCACTAGAGAAGAGACTTTCTAATGTGTTTCGTACTACTTTTGGGTGGGTAATAACACAGGAAGCATCTTCTAGAGCACAGTAGCTCTTTAAAATATCTCTTGTTTAAATAAGAAATTGGGTAGCACAGAAAAGCATGGGCTTGAAAGGGATGAGATCTTACTCAGTGTGAGTTTTAGAAGAAATTGGGTTCCGAAACAGATTGAAAACCTAGAAACTATGGGGTTTGCCAAGAGCTGGACAGGGAGACAGCAATGCCCTCCCTGGTCTGAGCGCCCATTGACCTGCCTGTAGCGGCACGATGGGGCGAACGCTGCGGAGGGGTGGGTGTTACGGGGGAAACCTTTATTTGACGAGGTTTTGATCTGCAGTGGGGGTGCGGTGGGAAGCAGCACCTCATCCCCTAGGGACAGGGATGCGATGGAGGGCTGTAGTTTTGGGATGGGGTGACCAGGATGGGAAGGGCTTCCCTGGGAAACTGCT
This sequence comes from Larus michahellis, assembly GCF_964199755.1. Taxonomy (NCBI): domain Eukaryota; kingdom Metazoa; phylum Chordata; class Aves; order Charadriiformes; family Laridae; genus Larus; species Larus michahellis. Next base: position 51,951,836 of record NC_133901.1, on the reverse strand, counting down.
CCCCCCAGCGCTGCATCGCCTGCTGCCACATACACCCGAGCTGCCAAACCTGGTTGTCCCCTGGCACGGTCCAGCCCAGACTGGGAGCCGGGAGGGAGGTCGGGGAGGGCGATGGAGGGACACGGCTTCCGCTCGACACAAACTTGTTTCTCCTCCTCCTCCTCTGTCCTTCATAAATTCCTGGTGACTGTCATCCTGCTGGCCGCTCCGAGGGTTTTAATAAAAAGGGAAACCAACATTTGACGTGAGCACAGTAGGGAGAGGAGAGGCGGCACGGAGGGAGGGGGCCAGACAATGTACCCATATGGAGAACAGAAGGATGCCGGGGCGGCCGCATTCAGAGCCCGTCCCTCTGTTCTCCCTGCGCCCCACGGCCCCTGCGCCGCCAACGGGCTCTTAACATAACAAGTGAGGAGAGGGGGCGGCCAGCCCCGTGCTCGGCGCCCCCGGATTCCTCCGCCCCAGCCCCTGTCTCCCAGCTACTGATCCCAGGCAGCGCAGGGCCCTTCCCCGTGTCCTCCCTGGCGGCACTATTGTCTCCCAGCCGCTGCGGTGGGAAAGGATGGCCCTCGGTCCTTTCCTGCTAAAGGCCGGGGCGGGGGGGAAATACAGATAAATACATACAAATATATATATGTATGTATATATGTATATACAATAAATAAAGCAAGCCAGCCAAGCCCTTCAGGCAATTTGAGCTCTGTCTATTGTTCAGTAGGAGGGCTTCCCTCCCTCCCCTCCCATCTCCTAATGAAATCCCCCAAGCCCTCCTCATTTCTCCCCCCGCCACCAAAGGGTACTCACACGGGCATGCTCTCAGGGACTTTGTCTCCTGTGGTTGGAGCAGCATTTGCTGTCAGGATGGGAAAATCTTTTATTTGCCAAGGTTGTCGGTGACAGAGGCTTAGCCATAAACCCCTCCAGAGCCTCCTCAAAGCCTTCATCACCCCCTCCATGGGCTGGCCATTTGATTCAGAGCATCTCTTCACCCTGTTTCACCCAGACCCACCGCTGCCTTCTCCTCCCTCACCCCTGGAGCCAGCCTCATGAAGCCTGGCTATGGCTGGAGGGAGGAAGATGCAGAATTGATGGCTTCTCTCGTGAAATCACACAGAATAGCCTCTCAGAGCCTTGGGTCCTGGCCGTGGGGCCATCTGCCTGCCTCAGGCAGGCAATTCAGTACAGACACCTCCATCCCTCTGCCTCTTGGTGCTACCCAAGACACATTTGGCAAGGATGGGGCAACCCACCTCTCTCTCCCCATCAGTGTAGGGTGCCCCTGGGACCCTGTTTCTGACTCCACTGCTGGCTTGTAATTGACCTTGGGCAGTTTTAGACTTTCCCCTGTGATGCTCGTGACACTGTGTGGAGGTAGGCCAGAAAGCAGAGGCACCTGGCAAGTGACTAAACCACGGTCCTTCATACAACATCCCTGGCTGCTGCCCACACACCCCTGCCTCCAGCCTGGCCCCCTCACCCAGTCCTCACGTGCCTTCCCTGAGCAGCTCCAAGCTGGCAGCCCGAGTCCTTCCCGCATCCTCCACGAAACGGAAAACGAGGCTGGTGAAGGACCGTGGAGCTGCACAGCTCTGAAGGTCACCAGCCCCTGGCGCTCCCTCCGCTGCCGCAGGGCGTGCAGGCAGCGCTCGGCTCGGCTCCCCTTCCGGCCCCTGCACAAAACCCAATTTCTTTACATAGAGAAGATGAGTTCTCCTCCCCCGGCGTCTGTGTCTTTTTGCCTCCCATTGCACATGAAAATGCTGACGGATTTCCCCGATCGCTAGCCATGCTGGCTAGTGGCTAAAGCAGTTCATTTCAGACCCTGCGCAGGTATTTCTTACCATATATTATAGTGAATAATGTATCCCCAGCCATGCAGCACAAGGCTTATAAGGCTATCTCAGTATTCTGGTGACAGCTTTAAACCACTCGACCATTGACCATTCAGGTCTCATGGTTTATAGAGTCACCAGCACACCTTGACAGGGTTATAGCCTACTTATTGGTATAAAGCATGGTTAGGGATACATTATTATAGCACGTTGCTTCTGAAACAGGGCCGTGGGCCACTGGTGGCCTAGAGAGCCCTTGCTGGTGATCTGCAAAGGGCTGTGTGATGTGGACAGCCTGATTAACATCTACCTGCTAAACTGAGATGAGCAGTTGTTGGAGTGACCTGAGGGACAGCATTCACTCTCAGATCCTGGAGAGCAGGAAGCACAGGCGGCTCTGACAAAAGCAGGGCTAAAAAGAGCTGCTTTCTATGAAAGCAGGCACCCAAAAGACCTCTCTTCAACACTGGTAATCCGAAGTGTTGCAGTCCCCATGGTGCTTTTACTCTCCAGCAGCCACCATGGCCGAGGCCACCTTGCCACGAGGCCGATAAACGCTTTGAAGAGTGCTGCTTCCACGCTACATGGTTTACATCCGCCTTTTCTGGGCTGCTTCGGCTCAGATGTAACATGACCATCTTACTTCTGTACAAATGCCAATTTGGTTTGGCTCATGCTAAATGCTCATTAACAATTACTAGAGTTAAGGTAGTTAATCACTATGGCTAAGGTTGAAATCTGACTTCTCTTCTGACTCCAGATCCCAGCTCTGCAAGCTTTTCCCATCTCCCACAGAAAGGTTTCTTCCTTGTTTCCATTGTTCCAGCCTCACTCTCCAGTTTAGTGATTTTATTATAAAGTTTCTGAGAATTGTTTGAATTGCTTTTGAATACAACATGCGCTTGTTCTAGTTGTTATTGCAGAGCGGGGAGAATTTAACAAATAACTCAGGTTAAAAACGTTGACCTCAGGTTGCTTCCTGATCTCACTTGATTTGTTAAATATTGAGCCAAATTTGGAGAAAAATTACCTTGGTACTTTGAAAGCCCTCAAAACTGGAACTCAGCAATAATGCATCTGTGCTTTAAAATTTCTCTCCCTGAGCTCCCTCTTTAAGCGCTATTAAAGGAAATATTTGTTAAGGATATTTCAGCTATAGGACTGGTTAAATGGATCCATTACGGAATTACTACATGCCAATGTTCAGGATGCCTCTGAAACAAATGGACTCATTTTCTCAAATGTTATGTTTAAGTCTCAGTGAGCTCTCGACCACAGCCCCGTTTGACATATGCCTCTTCCACATCTTCTCTTAGTTTTCTCTGCAGCCTTGATCCTGCGGAGATTTATGCTTGTGATTAACTTTAAGCATGTAAATAGTCCCTGTGAGTTCAACGGGATGGTTACAGCTAACGGCGTGAGCATCCTCTGACGGGGCTGAGGCTGGCCTCAGCCGCGCTCCTGCGGGCGCTGCTGCCAGATGTGCAGAGTTTGGGATCAGCCAGCTGCACAGACCCGGCCCGGGTCAGGCATCCTCGCAGCACCGCATCTCACCAGGTTAGCCAGAGCACGCACTGCACAGCTTTTGTGCCAGCTTCAATTTTATTCCAGCTTTCTGCAAGCTACAGGGGGGATGACAGGCGATATTTTAAGGCATAAAGTCAGAGTCACAGAAAAATAATACCGAATGCACATTGAGTCTGCCAGGAGAAGTTAACCTGTCAGCACTCCCTGAAAGGATCTGAATTAGCAGATCGGCTTCACATCAGATCAGCATTTGTATCATGTGGCCACAGTCTTTCTGACCCTGTACTTGGAGCCCTAAAGCCTGACTTTCTCGCCTGTTGAATCCAGGCTTCAGTGGGTTTAAGACAGGAGGTGATTGCTTAGCTTTGCACACTAAGTTCTGCTACTGTGAGGCTTTAGTGGAGTTTTCGGAAAAGGGGGATGAAATCCTACAATGTGTAGATGTGAGGCTATTAGTCTTCCCATACTCTTTTTCAACGAAGAAGAGGAAGGTGCAAGATACTGAAGACGAAGTCAAATAAGCAGAAAAACTTCTGTGGATATAAATGTTTAACTGTCTTTTCATAGCCTATACAACCTGGTATATGTGGCGGCGGGGGGAGCATATTAGGGGAAATATTGCTGCCAGTACATTGAGCAGTACAAAACCCTCTTCAAACCCCACGCTTAGCAGCTGGGCAGTACATGCATGACACTGCAGGGGGTGAGATGGCACTGACGGTGCAGAGACACTGAGACTTACTTGGGACATCTTGGTTGCTTCGCATTCAGCTTCTCAGCTCAGGTTTCCACTTCAAGTAGAATAAATCCCTGAGTTCATGATCACATCTCTCCTTCCCTTAACACAAATCTCCTCACCAGGTCCTGATCTCCTGCCGCTGGGCCAAGCTACACCAGCGCTGAACCAGGAGTGCAAGGGGAGGAACCAGACCCACCTCCCTAAAAGGACAGATAGATCATAGGGCAGATGGAACAACTGAGGGACACACAACTAATTATATGCACAAGTGTGGGGTATTTATTACTGTAAAATGCTCACAACATTCATAGGCACCTAAGACTTACGATGGCATTATCCACCGCTGCCGGAGAATTAATGGGCAGCCTTTTCCCTGCGCTAAAGCAGACAACAGAGGGGGGTACTCTGTCATCCAGGGGTGAGAGCGGGGAATGAATGCATATACAGTACTCCCCTCTAATGCTAATGGACCCTAGCACTGAGATTAGATTTACACCCTCCCTCGAAACGTACACTGGGGGAAGGCAGCTCCCCCAGCCTGCCTTGTGAGCGGCGTGGTGCTGCAAAAGCTGCTCTCTGCTCAGCCCGCCTCGTCCCCACGGCCCCCACGCCAGCGGGCACGGCCACTGCGGCTCCCCACCTCCATCCTGCCCAGCCCCACAGGGAAGGACCCCTCACATTTCCCTCTGCCCCATGGCAACAGGGAGCAGAGCAGCGCTTGTCCCGCTGCGCACGCCCATCCCAGCCCTCAGCGCCAGAGGCTCACTCCTTCGCATGCACCCACCGCCCCACCAGGAACGCTGGGCAGCGGATGGTGTTTCGGACCTTCAGCACCATGAGGGCACCACACCATATTACAGAGGGTTAAACAGTCCTTTTACAATCTCTCTGCTCCCCAGAGAAACAAAAGCATGGAGAAATTACCCTTCCCCCTTCCCTCCCGTCATCTTTGCTGCGGGATGGGAATGGGATTTTGACCCGAGGAATAATAAATGTAACAACGGGGAATGTGTGACTATTGATCTTCCACTGGCGGAAGAGGCAGGCTCAAGATGCTCAGGAAAAGAAGGACAAACCATCAGGAGAGTTCTCATGGATGGATTTTTTCCATCCGTAGCTCCACGTTTGCCCCAAGCCCCTTGAGCAGACCCAGAGCGAGTCCCCAGCCCTGGCAGGAGCCGGGGCTCAGGATACACAGCCCTCAGGACCGGGTGGGAGCACAGTGGGGCTCACACACCTCCTGCCAACACAGGCCCCACACTGAACCTGAGAGGAAGGAGTCTCACCACGGGTTTGAACGGCCCAGCTTCCACGAGCAGCTGCCTTCGTCCCTGGCGGTGGGCCCGCTCCTGGGCAGTGTCACTACGCGGCGGGAGTGACCACGGGCCTGCTAAAGAACTCCCTGCAAATAATTCACACCAACTTGTTTAAAGGAGCAAATGGGTTTAATTATTAGTTACAATCTTGTCAATAATTATCACCCCATCTGTGGGTAATAAATGGCAGCTTCTCACAGACTGCATCATTAGAGTTTAAGGACACCAATGGGGTGCATTAAAATGCTGAGGAAAGCATTGATCTGGTGTAAAAATGCTCTTTACAAATTACAGGCACGGGTCAAGCCCGCCAGTGAGTCCTCCCTCTTCCCATCTGATGCCAGCCTGCCCGCTCCTCTCCTCCTGCCCTGCATCCTCCCAGCACCCCCAGCCCACGGCTGCCGGAAAGACAAAGACCCCGCTCTCCGGATGGACCTTACGTAGGACTCTGGGCTTTATAGAGAGAAGGCTGTGTGGTAATGAAGGGGCCGGCATAAAGCACCACAGCTCCATCCTGGTCAGCTCTGCTGCTCTGTTCCCACAAAGGAGCTGGCCTGGGCATCTTCACAGCGTTTTTTATCCAATGGACGAGACAAGTAGGAACACGGAGGCAGCACTTCCCCAAATGCAGCTACTTCTGGGGTGGAAAAGCATCAGTCATCACACAGCAGGACTTCTCGGAGGAGAAATGATAACTCCTTTTTTTTTTTTTTTTCCCCCTATTTGAACTGCAGGCTGGAATATAGGCCGGCAGAATGTAATTATCCAGGCTGGAATTTGGCCAAGATGCTGGGGCTAACAGCCCTACTGTTTCAAAATATGCCACAGTACCCTAAATGATCACATCTTGCAGGATTTGATTTTGCATTTCATCCAAAACAATGCTGGGAAGTCGATGAGCAGGATAAGCATAAACTAGTGCCACTTATACCCCTACCTGCTGGAAGTTCAGCCCAGAACACCTCCTGAAAATTGTTTCCATTTTCTGTGCAAAGCATTGAAAGAAGTCAATGGTTTTATTCCCTGTGCAAATTCTTTGCAAGCAGTTTCTATTTTTTTTCAGTGAAAAACACTTCAACTTTATAGAATCATAAAATCATAGAACTCAGACTTTCAGAAATTCAAACTTTCAGAAAGGGAAACTTGACTAAGGCAAGATATTTGCACTTGAAAATAAAAAAAAAAAAAAGGGAAGGGCATTTCTTTCCTCTACAACAATATTTTAGATGGACTTTTTTTTTTTTTTAGCTGTTTTTTTTTTATTCAGCCTCTGTTAGGCAGAGAGGGGATTAAGATAGCTAATGGACAGTCTATATCGGCAAACAAAACTAACACCTAAGTGACTTTGCATGTACAAGTGGTAAACTCTCCATTAAAGAGAGCGCTGCATTGACAGAGGCAGGCTGGACTGCCACTGAGCCACAGTGCAAATAAACCTCCGCCAGGGCCCACACACGGCCCTGTCACACACCCGTCGCCTCCCATGCTTGCAACCTACCCCCCCCCATTATTAAATAGCTCCAAACGCTCTCGCCTGTTTTGAATGCTATGCAAATATTGGCAGAAGGATGTACGCTCTGTTTTAAAGACATCTCAGACACAGCAACAACAAGCAAACTTTTTTGGAAGGCAGCATCAGGACTTGCAGTTTCTCTTTTTACTCCAGTGAACAAAGTTTGTCTGCAGAAAAAAATTGTGCTTTTAGCTGACTCAGGGTGTTCACTAGCTCTTGCTGAATTTGGCCAATCATCCCCCACAAGGGAAAAATAGAAAAGGAAAAGGTGGTTTTTGAAAAGTCAAAATATTTCATTTTCTCTTTTGGAAAAAGAATCATTATAATTGATTTTTTCATGTTGAAATGTCTTCCCTTTGTGAAACATAACTGCTTTTCTAAAGAGGACAGTGGCTATCTGTAAACAACACATCTCATTCAGACTGGAAAAATTACAGTGGCCTTCGTTTTACTGAAATATCTAGAAAAAAATTCCACCTTAGGTTAACCAGGGGAAACCAAACCTCTCTTAATTTTCAGTTGGACAAATGAAAGAAAATGAATGGAAGGGACACTCAGAAGCAATTTCAGATGCCACAGCCGCAGGGAGCCCAAGAGGAGAGCGTGGAGCATCCCATCAGCTCTGCAGCATCACCAGCACACGCGTCCTACAGCGGCCTCGGCGTCGCTGCTCTCTGCACGGCATTTGCTGAAAATCCCAGACTGTCGCTTATCTCACACACATGAAACGCACTTAAATAAACTGCCCCAATGCTGCCATTGCCCAACTCACATCTAGTTTCCATCTTATCCCTCTCTGAAGCTGAGGGGAATGTAAAGAGGGAAAATAAACTGAAACGCAGGAAGCACCACGTTCAGTTCTTAATTTGTAGCCATTTGTACTCTGCCCCTTAATATCACAGTATTATTATATATTAATATCACGGAAAATATTCACTTTGATTTCCTGAAAACCAAAGTGAATCCTAAAAGCAGTGTGACTTTTAGAAAGAATATATTTCTGGCAGCCTGCACCAGAAATGAATGATTCCCATGTTGTAATGCATAATGCACGGTAAGGTCTGCCTGAGAACTGGAGCTGGCCACTGCACAAACACAATTCCACCAGCGAAGCTTCCAGCCTCATTCATAGTACCTGGTCTTCAATCCTGTTCCTGTTGAAAAAAACGCCGTGTCACTTAATTGACCGATTCCATGCCACAAGCGGTTTGCAAACACACTTGTTTGAAGAAGATACGCCCTGGCTGATTTAGAAACTCCCTAAGCAATGCATTCAAAATAAATCAGAGCTGATTCACGGCCGGTTGTGTAAATAGAGGGAACGGAGGGCCTGGCACAGGTACGTCGACACCGACGGTAATTTGCTGAGTTCACTCCAACTAATTTTGTACCCTCTTCCATTTCACTTTCTGCAAAATTCCCAGCAGATCACTTCACGCTGAGGGTTGCGCCGCAAACCAGTGTGTAATGAATGGACAGAGGAGAAAAAAAAAAAAAAAGTCACAAAAGCACATTTTAAAAATTGCCCGGGTAAATATTTGCGTTGGAAACTGGACCTCAAGACCCACTACATGCAGGCAGGGGTCAGAAACGTTACAGGACCACTCAAAACAAACACAACTTGCAACTGGGAAGCGGGGTCGTGAGTGAGCCGGTTGGAATCAGCGCGACCTCACCAGCATCGGGCAACTGTGTCTTTCCTTGTGGCCGAAGACCCTAACCCTGCGTTTGTGCGCGTACACCCACATGCGTTCACATATTTAATGTAAACACACACAAGCGTGCGCGCGCTCACACATTCTTAAAATGCATGTGCATATATTCCCATATTCACAATGAACTGTTTATGAGCAAGCTATCAAGAAAAGAGTTTTCACTGAAATTATTCAGTGAATGACTTCAAACAATGAATACATTGCAGGAAATGGCGATTGGCTCCAGAGCAATCCGCAAGCAGAAAAGAAGGCAAAAGCAGTTGAATAAATGGGTGGCTGTGAATTACTCATTTAGCTGCATTATCTTCTTGTGGTCCCAATTCAGCAAATGCCTAAACACCCACTTCCCATTAAGGGCATGAATAGTCCCATTGATTCAATAGGGTTATTTTCTCTGCCTTCCATGGGGCAACTCAAATACTTAAATTTAAGCAAGTGCTTAAAGTGCTTTGCTGAATCAGGAGCTATGTCCACACTGTATATACCTGTGTTATACAGAAGGTCAGATTAGCTGATCAAAGAGTCCTTTATGGTCTTCAGATCTATAAATCTATGAATAAAACCAGCCTTTGCTGGAATTGCTTCTCCATAACCTTCCTGAGCACTGAAATTCATCCACACCCCAAAAATATTAATAAAACACTCTGTACTTAACTCTTTTCATATTATACTAAGTACGCCACTAAATAAACCTCTTAATATTCCAGTATATTTTGCAATGAACATTTTCCCGGTACGCTAGAGCGATTCCTCCTTTTGTGCCATCCAGAACACAATCCCCATGAAATACTGCAGTAAACATTTCTCTGAGTACTACAGCAAACACTACCAGCATTAGCAGATTAACCATTCCACTGAGCGCCATATTAAGCACACGTTTAAATACTGAGAAAAGACGTATAGCCTCCTCTTCCCACTGCGCCTCGTTACCCTGCCGAGATCCATATTTTTCTGCGCGGAGCCGACCAGAGCCCTGTGCATACCTGCTCTGTTCCCTCCCCTCCTGATGCCTCTCCCTCTCTTTTTCTCCTTCTTGTTTTGTTCATCTTGCAGCCGTTCTTCTGGCTTGGAAAATTTGTCGGGGGGCAGGAAAGGAGGGGATAAAGGGAGAGCAGGGGATTTGGCACATTGTTCAACCACAGAATCAACCACAAATCTATACTGCATGCGCGTCTCTGCCTCTCTGTCTCTCTCAGCATCGCTGAAGTCTGTTGATGGAGAAACAGGTTACCTGTGGGTACCCCCTCCCTGGACCAAAATAAGTGAGCGGTGCTCTATAGTAGCAGGTCCTGACTGGTGTAATTTGGAGTTATAAAGCATTGTTTGGGTTTTACAGGTGTACGTTAATGTCAGTGAAATTACCGTGCTCAGAGCCTTCAATGGATTCATCTTTAGCAAGTGTTTAAGAGCCATTGACTCGTCTCTTGTTGCTGACAAACCATCTAGATTCAACCCATGGTTCTGTTCAGCTTTTCTCCTTTCCCTCCTCTCTCTCCCTCTCTTTTTCTCTCTCTTTTTTCCTCTTTTTTTTTTTTTTTTTTTTTACTAGCAATTTGATGTTTGATCATTTGAGGCAATGAGGCGGAGGGTAATTTACGTTATCAGGGAGGTATGAGGGGTGCTGGGAACCCAGACGCAAGGCCCATTCGCCTGCTAAAGCGCCATCGTAATGTAATGAGACTCCAGTCAAGTGCAGCTAGTAATGGAGAGGAACATTTCCCATTCATCTGCCTACCTGAGACTCCACCGAATACGACAATAACTTTTGCACGGGAGGAGCAGGGGGGGGGACACGGCGAAGGGGGGCTGGAGTCCCCACGGCATGACTCCCTCTGTCTCGTGGAGAAGAACCACAGCCTCATCCTTTAGACCATTGAGGGAAGCAAATTAACACAACTCAGGAAGCTACAAAACAGGTTGTTGGAAGTGCTTAACCCTTGCTGAGTGCTTCCCGGCAAGCACCTGGTGAGCACCGACCCCCAGCCCTCCCCGCCGGTCTGTGGCCGGGTCCCCTCCATGCTCCCTCGGCTGCTGCATCCCCCAGGCAGCGCCGGACCCTCACACAGAGGGAGCTTGGAGAGGATGGGTGCTCCAGAGCAGGCCACCGGGAAGGTGCCTGCACATCAACTAGCAGAAGTTGCAAAAAGGAGGAAGAAAATTTCCCAGAAGTGCTCCACGGCCATTTCCATCCAAAGGGGTTTCCGAAAAAAGCCCTTTTCCCTGATTGCCCCTAGACAGCTCCATCACTTACCTGCAAGTGTGGCTTCCTATCACAAAACCAGAGTTTCGAGAAATGCCTTCCATTTGTTTTCAAGTGTGACAACAGGACACTGGGATCGCATCAACTATTTTTTTTTAATTCCACTTTCTAATATCAGTCAAAAGACAAACCAAAACCCAACCCTGCCCCACACTTCTAGTACCCTGGATGTCAGCCCCTGGGGGTGGGATTTCATTCCCCATGACCATGTCAGAGCAGCCCCCTCCTGCCGTACGCTCTGGAGGAGCAGACACCAACTCTGCTCTGCGGTGTCCCGGGGGGCGGCTGTTCCCACAACAAGGATGAGAATGTTTACATCACCCTGACCAGCAGGGAAACCGAGGCGCAGAACAGTGCCGTGCCATGCCGTAACCAATAAAATCCAAGAGCTTGTTTCTTTTTTCAGAGAATGAATTCCCAAGGATGCTGGGAGTCATTTCTGTCCCCCTCCCAACCTCAAACTCTGCTCCTCAGCCTTGGCTGAGCTCCTGTAAAGCCCACCCTGGCTGCAGATTCACCTTCCACTCTGTCTGTGCAGCGCAGCGACGGGGACTTCCAGCATCACAGTAATAACAGCAGCAGCAATACCCACCACCAGCAACAACAATGATACACATATTCAAGTTCTTGTGGGCGACCCTGCTACTCTGCACACTTTGTTTGCAAGCTGAGGGTAATTATAGCTTGAGGGAACCTCCTGGATGCAAACAGATCTCCCGGTACGAAGACCTCAATGTACGTCAAGGGGTGTAGGTGGCAAGGGCGACATACAGGGGCAGGAGAGATTAATTTCCTTCGCCAGCCTGTCCTAAGCTTGCCGTTTGTTCCCAGAACTCAGATTAAGAAAGGGAGAGAGAGGAAAGGAGAGAGGGAGCGAGAGGGAGAGACCTCAGCTCCCCCTCCCTGCCCTCACCAAATTCCTGCCACATGGACCCTTCCAATTATATCCACGTTTGAAAAGCTGCTGTCAGGATGAAAGGCACAGAGCAGTAATGAACTGACGATTAATTTGCAGTTGGCTCACCCAGTGCGCGAGTGTCTCTCGGGCTCGCTGCATGCGGGTGCTAAATATGACGATGTCAGCAATTGTCAGCCAGAGCCAGGGTTACCCTTAATAAGAGTCTCTCTCTCTCTGCTGCCTGATTGCCCGCTGCCGGCTTTCAGGGGCTCCGGCTCGGCTCCCCATCTTCCCAACAGCAAGGGGAGCCCTGGACCAGGCCAATAGCTGCCAAAGTAGCAAAAGGAAGGGGAAAGAAACGACCCTCTCCCCTGGCAAAGCAGCAGGAGCAGCTGCCAGTGCTAACTGCCTCTGCCCATGCCAGCTTTGACCTGGGAGAGTTACGGCTTATGCTGGCACGAAAGCACCTCAGGATGTGAGTGGGCACGTGAGCGCCAGCCGTGCCTGGGCTGGGATCCTCTGCACCTCTAAAACTAGCGGCAAATATCACAGACCCTTAATCCATGCTTAAAACAAACCTCTCACTATCCACGTTCAAGACAGCATCACCGTGTCGGAGGGGGCATGACAGACAGGGAGTGTGACTGTCCCCGAGTTTCAAGCTAGAGCTGATGCAGAGGAACATCCTTCCCGTCACCGTGCAGAGCCGAGGTGCCAGCAGCTGGTTTTCAGGTCGTGAGTTAAGGGTTGATGGGCTCTGGGCACATTTCCTCTCCTCCTCAAACGCCCCTGCCAGCCCTGACAGGGAGGCAAGAAGCAGGCACATGGGAACCACTGTGCCGAGGGCTCTGCGAGAGCACACAGAGGCGTGAGCCGTGCTCCAAAGGGTTTGCAGGCTAACCAGCCGAGATGCGCTCCGGTGTGGGAGGGACGCAGCGGAGAGCGCTGGATTGACAGGGCTGGGAATACGACCTGCGTTTTCTGCATTAAGGGGCCTGTCAGCAGGTCGCGGGGGAACGCTGCTTCGCAGAGGGAAGCACAACACCTGCTCAAAAGACACAAATATTCAAAGTAAAGAGCAATCCCTTGGCATCGCAAAAAGACACCTCCTGAGCGCTCCCAAGGAATCCAGGGTGCACAACGGACTTGCATACTCCATCCACCCTTCCGTGTCCGTCCACATGCAGACACTTTATCTTCTTTCCTCATTCTCACAACACGAACGGGACCCAGGCCTGAGCCATTAGCCACTACAGGTGTGCTTAACCTCAAAAAGATATTTTCTTCAACTGTCTAAAGTTGGGCATTATTAACCAATCACTGTACCCTTCCTGCTGCAAATATTGCCCATCATCAGTATATATCCCAGAACACGCATAAAATCCCCAACACCTGCTGTTATAAGTGTGGGATTCCTGTGCAGCCCATGTGCCCTAGTATCACGTCATTGATACCCTCTTTGCTCTATATAAACAACGCACCTCTATGTTTGATGACGCTCCAATACCAGCAGATTCCGTAGGTGCCCCAAAGCCTCTGTCACTGATGTCAGCTTTATCATGACGGCTCTCCTTGCAGATGGCCAAGCCCATCGGTGTTACCGAGCCTGGGCTCAGGCATTTTCCCCACCCGCTGCTAGTCTTCACCTCTGCCATGGAGACACAGACACCAGCTGAGAGATATTTCTCCTTGGGACACTTTTTCTTAAGAAACTTCACATCTGAGCTGGCTGGAGCATCCTGTGAATTCATGGCATTTACAGCAGCTGGTGCTGCTCAAAGTAAGAAAAAAAGAAAAAAAGCCCTAGAAAAAAATATTCCGGAAAACGGGGTGCCTCTTCCTTTGTGACATTCTGTGAAACCCTTCTGATGGTTGGTTCAGAGTGACATTTAGTTCTAATTCTATTTGGATCATATTAGACAATGTTTACAGAGCTCAGTCACTAAAAGAAGCACCCTTTTTCATCTTCAGCAAGACATTTAATTTAATCAAAAGGGATGCCGTGGGTTTTTCCCTGCCCCCAGCCTCTTGATTTGCAAAGAAAGTTTCAGCAGAACCAAAGCCAGATTATGGCCAGGTATGTGCGTCTTTGAAACTGCCGGTGACTAGAAAGTCTGCTGTTCGACCAGTTCTGGTACACGTATAACTTTGTTTTACCACTACAGCCTAGGGGAACCCGCACAACTTACCAGTCAGTTTCCCTGCTTGAAATCACGTTCCCTGTCTGGAGAAAAACAGAGAATGGAGAGAAGCAAAAGATATTCAGAGATGGGATCTACTCACAAGGCGAGTGCTTAGGATGGTCTGAGGGCAAACTAGCAAAACGGACATATTAGTCCTGCCACAATCCCCAGGCTACCCTGGCAGTGTTTGATCCTGGGTCCTGTCATACCAGGATGACGAAGGGGACGATGGTGATGGGCCTGTGTCACCACTGGCTCCGCACGCACTTCACACAGTCTTTCGTTTCTGGGTGCAGATCTATCTGTACCTTACAGGTCTTGCCATCATGACAGATGTGTTTTTACCATGTAACCCCTGCCATCAGAGCCTGGCATTTCAGGCACTGCTCCTGGCACCGCTCTCCCTCCCTCCCAGTGCTTCCCTGGCAGATGTACGGGGTGTCCTGCCAGTGGGCGACAGCCCAGGTCCAGCTCACGCACCATTTTAAAAAACTTGCCTCAATGAGAGCTTTCTACAAAGATGCCTTCCAAGCCACTTTTCCTGCCCGCCAAGCACGCCTGGGCCTGGGCAAGCAGCTTTTTGGCTTTCCCTGCTCCTTTCACCCTGCCCAGCTCCCCTCGGGAGCTGTCTGGGCGGCCGTGCCGTGCCTCGGTGCAGAGCAGGAGGTAGCAGAGTCACGGCACCGACGCCACTTGGCAGGCGCTCCTAATGACACCGCATCCACATGAAAGCCAAAAGCAGCCCTCGGAGAGCCGAGGGCTCCTCTGCAAAGGAGACCTGAGCCCTTTAAGGAAGAGAGAGGAGCAGAAATCAATTGTCTGCTTGCCTTCCTCCCCGGGCCCCCCTCTCCCCCTCCTCCATCACCACCACCACCACACACGCACCCTATTCACCCTGCTGGAAGGTGACATTTGCTATTAACCTTATATTGGGCCATTTTGTAAATCAATGTCACTTACATTTAATAACAAGTGTAATCAAAGGAATTATGCAAATTTAATTTGATGCTTCTTGAATTATGCAAATCTGCACCACATATAATGGCTTCTGACATGTGCCCAGTTGGAGAACGTTCCATTACCTCCTCTCTTATTACCCCTATTATTATTTTTATTTTTTTATCCTGGGGGGGGGAGGGAGAAGGGAGGGAGCAGTGGTTAGGCTTGGAGGCAGGGGGGAACAAGCGAGTGCAGGGGGAAGAGAAGGGAAAGAAGTGGGGTGGTGGAGGAAAGCGCTCCTTTGCCTGCATTTTGAGTAGAAAAGCTTCCTGAAGGCATTTCTGTTATTGTTATTGCAGAGCAAGGAGAGCGGGGTGGGGAGGGGGGGGAACAGGGATGGGGGGAATCATTTCCCATGAATGGCTTTGCAGGCAATAATACTATAAGCCTCTGATTCTAAATTACTGCCCTTCCAGTCCTATCTCCAGCACGATATTACTCTCCTTGGCCTCTTCTTCCTGAATTACTAGGCAAGCTGGGGGAGGGTGAGGGGAGAGGGGAGCAGGACCCACAGAGTGGAAAATGCACAATGAATGGGTGAAAAGGGGTTTCAGGTTTTTTGCTCCATGGCCGCCCCAGGTACCCCCACATCCTTATTCCTCCCGCCAGAGCCCCAGGAGAATAGCTGTTCTTTTCTCCTTGGCTTTCCCATCGCTTACTTGTCTCCTTGCACCTGACCCCAGGAACGGGGAGAAACCACCAATGGATGTGCCACAATTTGCAATATCTTCTCAGAAACCTGGGGCATCTACAGCCGGTGACACCCCACGTTCCTCCCTTTTCAAGGACTTCGGTGTCTGCAGCACCAGAAATCAGTTAGGACCAGCCTCTTTCTCCGTTGGTTTTGCTTGTCAGAGACAACAAGAGGATCTGATGATCACAGAGTGGATCTGAAAGACAGTATAGTGATGGTAGTAGAATATATGATGCTGGGCCACAGTTTCCTCTGCTGGACCACTCACAGCAACTGATGTCTCTTGCCATGACAATTCACGCAGTGTGACCTTGGGCGAGACCGGCCCCACCTCCATGTCTTGGTGTCCTCACTCTTGCGCAAAGCAGATAAAGAAATTGATCTAATTTTTGGAAGGAGGAGAAGAAAAAGAAAACGAAATGCGTTTTTTTAAAGTCTGTATGCTCCTCTAATGTGAATTGATACATATTACGAGGGCACAGTACCAACATGGCTCCATCATCTCTATAAAGCAGAGAGACACTAATATCAGAAGTCTCCCTGCTCTAGGTTTGAGAAGTGAAAAGCAGAGGAGGAATGCTACGCTTCCGAATTGACACTTGCCATATTTCCTTCCAAAACTCTTCCAGAAACACTGATTTTTTTCCTCTTTGCTCTAAATATTTCTGGTTTATTACATAGCCCTGCAAGACTGCAGGTTTTTATCTCATGCAAGATACATGAGACATATTCTGCATTTAGATTTTTAAACATAATAAACCAGAAAATATGTCCAGATTAATTTTTTCCTACCTGTCAATAGTTTGAATTCTTTTTAAAGCTAAAGAAAAGTTTTTTGTTTTAATGAAAAGATTTTTAATCCGTTATCAAAAATACACTCTTATAGAAATTTTGGTGAAAGGAAGCTGTCCCTACTCTGCCCAAACTGAAAATCATTTGAAGTCCGTTGTGGAAAATGCCATGCTTCAGCCAGTCCTTGATAATATGGCTTCCACCAAAATGATGGGGTGAAATGGATGTGCTTACACTACTTCAGGGCTTCACATCTGCTGGGCTCGGAAAAGAAACACGTAACTCACGCAGAGGATGCTGCTGACATTACCTTTCAAGCCCTGATGGTATTTGGCAGCAGATATCCATTGCCATCAGCACTCCACCACCACTGCCACTTCTCCATAGAACCCGTATAGAAAACAAGGGTGGATCTTCTTCTTAAGAGCTGCAGCTGCAGGTAGAAATCCTGGGATGCCTCAGCCCAGCATCTTCTCCGGCCCTTGTCCGGGGAGCCTGGCCCCGTGCTCTCCAGCCCCCAGGGCTTGCGGTGCCTGGAGAGAGGGTGTCAGCAGGAACATCAATAATGGAATCTGGCACTTGCTCACCTCTGCCTCAGGTTGTTGATTCACTGCCCAGAAATGGTGTCTGTCATTAGGAGGCTGAATAAAAGAATGAAGCTCATTTCAGAGTCAGATACATCAATAACCTCTGAAGTCCTCCTTGGCTCAAGGCCTCTGGACTGCACAGAGGACAGAAAACTTGCCATGCCTTGCCAGCAGATGACCTCCATTGCTCCCATGGACATGGGGGTGGTCAGAACCTGTTCCCAGACCCTGGCGGCAGCTGCTGTACTAGAAGATTAGCAGGAGAGTGCCCATTGCAAAGTGCCACAGCTGAAGCACCACTGCTGCGGGTGCCCACCTCACACAGCCCTTGGCCCTGAAGGTATTTCTGGGGAAGCAGGTTAATGAGTGCACGGAGCTGAACTTGTCCCTGGTGCTAAGCCTGCTGAGGTCAATGGAGGTACCAAGCAGCCCGTAGGGTCCTATTCCTGAATTCAAGAGGTGTGTAGCAGATGGAAGTGCTGCTCCTGCAGAGAGAGCTCAGCACACAACATGCTGTCTCATAGCTGGTGTTTCTGGGCTTATCTCTCCACGGAGCTTTTCAGGAGGATGTCTCTGAACAACTCCAACTGTGGATATTCCAGGATAAAAGGTTTTGTGTTGGAGTTTGTTTGGAATAGCTGTCAGGAACAGCCCTGTAGGGCTAGAAAATGTCCTGCCCACCAAACTACAGCCAGCAGCACCAGGCGCAGAGCTAAAGCACGCTACACCAGTGACTGTTGAGACGTGGGCTCACTGCTGTCTGTGTGTTCCTCAACTCCAGCCCCAGCTGGAGGGCACCAGGTACAACAGAGTAGGCAGAGGAGCCTGAAAGTGAAAGCCTTTTCATCAGGCAACCTGTTTCCTGGAGCTTAGGTCCTGATGCTGTAGGTTGATTCAGAAATGGGCAATGCAAAGTTCCTGAGTCTAGGCAGAAAGACCATGGTGCCATTGCCGGGAGAGGGAATTT
The DNA here is from genome assembly GCF_964199755.1 of Larus michahellis. Classification (NCBI taxonomy): domain Eukaryota; kingdom Metazoa; phylum Chordata; class Aves; order Charadriiformes; family Laridae; genus Larus; species Larus michahellis. Next base: position 51,933,814 of record NC_133901.1, on the reverse strand, counting down.
GCTTGGCTTGAGACCTGGAGGGCACATGCTCAGCTTCCCCAGGGTAAACAAATAGAGTGGGGAAGTGCATCTGAAAGCCATAATTGACACAAGGGCTCTAAAAGGGACTGCTCCCAGCAGGAGGCCAGGCTGCTTGAAGTTTCCTTGCTCTCCCCTTCCCGGGAAATCACAGGTCATCGCTTGCAGCCGCTTCCTCCCCACTAAAACAGTAACCAGCTACAAGCCATAAAAACACCGAAGCACAGAAAGGCTGGGAATCTGATCTGATGAGAAAGGACACACTGACAAAATGACCATGAAACATCCCAAGAAACAGTCTGGAGGGAGCAAGCTGGTACAGTGCAAGAGAAGAGCTCCTGGAGGAAGATGGTGAAGGTTTCAGAGGCAGCAGAGACGGGATGAAGGAAGGCCCCTGAGATATCTATCAGCCATGTGGAGAGGAGTTTCCCAGGAAGATTTCATGACACATGACAAGGTCTCACTACCCCACTCCCATGAGGGATTTGATCTCTAATGCCCTTGATACTTTACACAATACCCAGAGCAAACATGTATTTGCTGAGCAGAGCAATTGGCATGGACTTTTTCATTAAAATAAACTTTTAAAAGAGAGCTGAAGAAGAAATGAAATTATGGATGGCCCTATTTCTGACCAGGGTCCCAGCTCTCCCAGTGCTGCTTATGCTTGGCCAGGGCATATGCGAGCTACTGGATGTCCTACCCACTCTGTGCCTTCGTTTTCCCATCTGTAAGGAGGAGATGACAGGACAGACACTCACCCCACAGGGCTGGCACAGACCCCACCATCAGTGGCTTTTCTGCAGTGTCACTCCATTGGCATCAGTGAAGGAACCTCTTGCTTAGCAAAGAAAAAAGCAGGGGCTGAGGGCAATGCCAGGAGAGAAGGTGTTCCCATTTTCCCTTGGCCTGGCAATGCCAGAGGACAGGGAGTTTCACTGGGAATGCATCAAAGTCTCTCCTTCCTTTTAGGGCAGATGACAGGAGCACAGCAGTCACATTTGATGTAGAATGGGTCGTATGTAGGAACGAGACCTAAGAGCTAGCCAAGAAACACAGGTAAATGTCACATACAAAACTGGTAGATCAGCTGATCTTTTACAACGAGCTAATTATATATTTTGTTATTATGTTTTTAGAGGCTTTCAGGCTCTGTGTTGCATAATTTAATTATTGCAAGGAGGTCCAGGAGTTAAACATTTGGAAGAAACTATTTCGAGGACGAGTATCATCTTTCTATAAGCATGAATGGCATTTGCATGGACAGTCTCCCAGTGCCCATTTTAAGCTGTCAGGGGTCTGACGAAATGCAGAAGCAGCAAAGTGGGGACCAGAGGGAGCCAGTCTCTTTTGGAACTCCTTCCTCCCAGCACCCTGAAAGTTTTGGCAGATCCTGCTGGCATGAAACCCCACAGCCTGCTTCCCACATTGAGCTGGGAAAAGTCCTGACGCATGGGTTAATGACTGCAAGAACATCTAACATCTGTTAGATGGGGAAAAGACAGAGGCCCCATGGAGAACACTCTCTCTCTCTCTCTCTCCACTTGCTGTAAGGTCCACTTACCACAGGCCCCTGGCAAAAGTCAGCATCACCCTGCTCCGGCTCCCGCTCACATCCCAGCACAGCCTCCCCTGGTTCAAGCGGTGCTCCCACATCTTTGCCGCCTGCATCCGGGCCCAGGGATGCTGAAGTGTTTCAGGGCCTCACTTGAAGGGTCTATCCCCAGCAATGCCATGGGACTCACCCATCTGAGTGCTGCTTTTAGCCCGGAGGAGCAAACTCACACTGCTGTGATCCTGTCAGCATCAATGGAGCCTCACAGAGGGTGAATCCTGCTTGCTCAGCCTCTCTGTAGCACCTGATTCTGCATGCAGAGAACACGGAGATCTTTTTTGCTGTCTCTCCCCCTTTCATTCCTGTTCATTTCTCATTATTCCTATTCCTTCTTCCCAAACACATGGGTGCAGCTCTGCTTGTAGAAATCCCACGGAGTTATTCCTGCTTCATCCCAGGGTGGTTCAGCAGAGATGGTGATCCTCTGATTTCTCCCCTTATACCCATTCAGAGAAGCTAGTTCTTGGCATCTCAGGGAGACGGATTATTTGATCTTTATTAATTTATTGAAGGGAAGGAAGAGGGTGGCAATTGCAATGAAAGGGACAGCCAGCAAGATGGCAAGGAAGAGAGGTTAAAAATGAAGTCATCATCTAATTGGCCCGCAGTGAATTATTCACATGTATAATCTTTTTAAAAAAAAAAAAATTCAGCACAAGGCAATGCAAGTAAATGCTGTTCATGTTTAAAAGTCATTTCCATAAGTAAGTGCAATTTCTCTACTGTTTGCCCCTGTTTAATGAAGTGAAATCTTGTTTGCATTCCTCCCAATTTCCCAACGAAAGGCGCCCAAGCGTTTGCACCAAAATTACTCGGCCCAAATTAAAACCCTCCAACACTTGGAAAAAAAAAAGAGGAAAGGGGGGAAAAATCAGACTTATTTTTAAAATGCCTTAAGTGCATCCCAGCATCCTAATTTATTTTTAGACACTCGTTATTAAGAGTAGTAGTAAGTTTCCCCTTCTCTCTCGCTCTCTCTCTTATTTAAATGAACTTAATGGCAATAGATGCAAATGTCTGGAAGAGGAAAATAGTTAACATTTATTTATTCTTACTGTTGTCTCTTCCCTGGCTGGTGTCATTAGAACAGTTCGTTGCATCCCATTCGCTCCCATTAGCTCTGCTATCAGAGCCACCCAGCACGACTCCAGCACGGCTCGAAGTGCTTTCTGCGGCCCACATAGGGACTACATCATCATCTCCGAGGCACTGGCTTAATGACAAGAAAAAAAATCGGAATATATTGCACAGCGATCTGGGGAAACAACAACAAAACCCACTGCCGCCGTCACCCGATGCCATCTCCCCTTGACCTGGGGTGTGCGGTCCTGCCTCATCCGGGCAGGCGGACAGACAAACGGACCAGCCGTAGCGCTGGGACAAACATGCCTTCGCAATTCATTGATCTGGGCAATGTGCAGAGAAATATGCCAACGGGGACCTGGAGTGCTTGGAAACGCACTCGGGAGGACCCAGCAAGACTGGAATGGGTTCAAACAGCTGCTCGGAGCCAGCAGAGCCATCTCCCCCCAACGCGGGGCTGCCAGACGGACAGATCCTGGCTCCCCGGCACGGGCAGGAGCTGCCAGCCAGGGCTGGCAGGGACTGGGGGGCTTGCATCCCCTCACTGGGTGAACCCCGCCATTGCCCCTGCCGTTCCCCAGCCAGAGCATTTCCTAAAGCAAACCAGACCAGCCGCCATATGTGAGCAACCCTGTATCTCAGGGCTGCGTGGCCTGAGCTGCCAGCTCGAGCCGACAGCGTGTACCACCTCACAGGACGTGTTGTCCTAGCCCTTTGGCCACCACTACAGAGATAAGGGGCTTATATCTCTAATCCCCCCCCGGGGAGCGGTGGCTGAGGGCCAGTGCTGGCAGGCAGCAGCCCAGAGAGGCACGTGCCCCGGTGCCTCGGAGAAGTAGCCAAAACCCACCATCCCCCTGGGCACCAAGGTCCTCTCTGACCCCCGGGACATGGAGGTGGACCTGGCCCACAACAGAGGGGCAAAATCCCTTTGGAAGCAAGAGGGACCTGACAGATCACCCACTCAGAGCCCCCACAGGTTTTGGGGTCTTCTGAGCCCTTCACCCCCCAGGTAGGTGGCACCTGGATAAGGGTGGCGGTGAGCACAGGAGAGGGAGACCAGGGCTCAGTGACAGCACCAGCTGACAAAGCAGCATTTGAGAGGGAGGACATCAGCATCTGCAGCGCTGACACATAAAAGAGAGGCGGCAGCTATTGCAGGCAGGGATGGAGCCGTGCGAAGGGCCCTCCCCCCCTCAATAAAGTTGACATTGTCTCCCGTGATAACTTTTCTGCTGAGGTAGGAGACACTTTACTGCAGAGTTGCACACAGCAAGTAGCTGCCCTCCCCCCCGCCCCTTCCCATCCTCTCCCTCTCTCTCTGCCTCTCTCTCCAGCATCATTTACATCCTTAATTAGCTGTAATTCTGCAGTGCTCATTAGGGAAGGACTGGAAAATATCAAGGAGCCCACAAGCAGGGGGCTTCAGGGGAGAGGGAGGAAGTGGGGGATGCGGGCGTCAGGCTGAGAGGGGATGCCCAAGGCTGGATTGTGGAGCCAGGAGCCAGAAGCTACTTGCTTAATTTGGGTGGGAAGATTACACTAATTTGGGAGCACTGATCCAGTGATGGGGTTAAAGAGGCCACACTGTCCCACCTAGAAAGGCAAAAGGCTTGTCTGGAGAATAACAGCATCTCACCAAAAGGACTTGTTCTTACCTTCTTGCTCGCAGGCGATGTCTCTCTGCTGGGTCATTCAGTGCCCCATGCTCTTAAAGTCAATGCTCAGGTGCAGGAGGAGGGCAGCCTTCCCCTCCGATGCAGGCAGCAACACAAACCTGTCCTCTCCTCCGGCCTCACCAGGAATCATCCAGCAAAGAGGTTTCTCTGGAAAATTGCAGCTGGCTGGGCTAAAGCAGGTCTGCCAGGTGTGCCTCTGTGCTGCAACCTTTGGGTTGGAAAAAGAAAGACTCAAAAGTGATCCAGAAGAAAATCTCAAGGAGCAGTTAATTGTTTTTTAAAGCACACTCTTGATTTGAAACAAGGAGGGGTAAGCATTTTGAATTTAACTTCAATGACCTAAAATAATAAAAAAGCAAGAAATTAGGACTTGAAACTACTGCCAAACTTTACATTCCAGGCTGTAGAATTAAATATATCCTTCAGCCCCAAACGGACAAGCATTGTGAGGCATTATTGTTGGTCCAGATAATTGCTATAATTACTTTGGGGACCAGCATCAGACCCGGGCAGTTCTAATCTGGACTCCCTTTCACTCAGGAGTATACAAACAAAGAGAGAGTAAAGTCCTCCCTCTTCACAGTCTCAAGGTACAAGACCATTAAGGAGGTACTATTGCCTCTTTGCCTTAGCTGGAGAATGGAGAATAGGTAAATTAAGTGAACTGGGCAAAGGCATAAATGAAATCTGTGGCAGAGCCAGGTGGTGACTCCAGACTTCCTACCATCTCTCTTTTTTCTATTTTAATTCACTGCCTAGCTGTATCTTTGCTTGAGGTTAGATGTGGATGTAAAAGTCTACCTGGGAATCCAGTGAAGTTGATGAAGATGGTCTTTGCAAGTCCATCCTCCTACTTTTCACTTGCTGGCAATAATGTGAGCCTACAGGATGAGCTGTGATGGCGTGTTCCACCAAAGACTCAAAATGACCACAGGTGCACGTGGGATTATTTACAAATACATGGGCATGTTCACAAATGGGCACTTGCACTTCCAAACACCTTCCTCTTTCATTAACATCTTCAAATCCCTGCTAGTGTTTAGATAAGACTTGCCATAACAGAGAATCAGAATAAGCAAATGCCAGAACAAGTCAAGAGAAAACCCCGGTGAAGTACAACTTTATAGAAGTACTTAGGACCTTTGCAAAACAGCGTTTCAGTGGTTTGTATCATTGGCTCTGAGGTTTAACACAGGTTAACTCCCTTCGCACTTACCCAAGACAACTTATTTACATCATTCAAGCAAAGAGAAACCTGTCCCATCTTTCCGTATTAATATCTGGCTTTTCCTGTAGGGTTTGGTAGCCTAAAAACAGGCTTTTCCTGTAGCATTTGGTACATAGATTTCTAAGGTCTTTACAAAGGAGATAAAATTTCCAGCTCTATTCTACATGAAATTTGTGTTGCAAAGAAGTCGCGGTGGACCAGAGACTGCCTGGATCTCATTGCGGTGCTTTAAAGAGCGTCTTCTCTGCAATTTTCTGCACTTTGTCAATGACAAACATTCAGAATGGATTTTGTCCATTACCACTATAATATTTGGCAAGAAGGAAGAAGATTGGGAAAAAAAATGCTAGATCCCCATTCCTATTAGAGATGTTCAGCTGGTGCAAAGAAAGATGCCCTATCATTGGGTGGGTGCAGAAGGCAGGGATGCCAGTTGGCTTAGACCTCTGTGCAGCCTCAGCATCTGCCACGTGGTGCGTGCAGCTGGCGGGATTCTGCGGAGGGTAAATACCCGCTCCCAGACACCACAGAGGAGGGTGTGGAAGTGGAAAGAGATGCCTGTGGTGGTTGCATAGCTCACAACTGCAAAGGCCAGCTCTTGGGCAACAGCTCACGCTTGCATGAAGCCATCTGCGCTCTCCCGCTCGGCAGTCAGTGATTTCCTTCGAAATGGCTCAAAAGTATCTTTTGCAAATTGCTCGTTAGTGGGTTCCTTGATACCTAGAGTACCAATGAATGGTGTCATTCTCACAGCCTACTTGCCATCATTACATTTTCCTCTTCTATACTTCATCCTTCTGCTTGAAAGCCTACAGGAGCAGCAGGAGCTTGCCTTTTGCCTTGCAGCGATAGTCAGAAATCCCGAGCTCAGACAAACTGAGTCTGGGATGATGTGAGGCTAAGCAAATGTCTCGAAAAAACAGGTAAAGTACGAATCGCAGATATTCAAATATGAGTCACCTTTCCCACGGTTTGGATCCAGGGCTGACCACGCAGAGGATAAACCCCGGGCATAAAGTTGTATTGTACACGACTGTCAGAATCGGCAGCAAATCTGCACCAGGGATGGGTGGCCCCGTGTGACCAAACAGAAACAAGTAAGGAGGAACACACTGACATGTACAGGGGCAAGCTCTTTTGTGTGTGTATGTGGATGGGAGTTCAATTATATATGTGGATGTACATTTGTGTGTGCTGGGGTGTGCCTGATCCCGCACATCAATGTGTGCAGATGCAGGAGAGGAAGGGGCACTCCCCAGGCTGCACACCAGCTCAAGTGTGGGCGAGAGTTTGTGGACTGCTACTGAGTAGCTTGAGGCATCAGCTGTAAGGGTTTATTTCCAGTACAGAGCATTTCTCCCTTAAGAGTCAATGAAATAATTTGTGCAAATCTCCCTCAGGTACCACGCAGAGAATGTAACACCAAGGAAACATCGGGGAAGATTTCTGGTCACTCAGATCGTGGTAACTTGGGGGGAAAGCTAACCCATGAAAAGAGATCGCTTGTGTAATTTGCAGAGACACTTGGCTGACTGAATAGCGTTGTTCTGCACTCTTGCACTGTTTTGCAAGTATTCTTTCGTTTTGCAGCAACATCTTTCTCCATCTCCCTAATTTTTCACAGGGGCTTGGAAGAGACGCAGATTTGCTCCATGCTAGCTTTCCTGGCACTATTACCTGTGCCAGCCTCCCGCCGGGAGAAGCCGGGAGGAGAGGAGCTCTGAACTGGCCCACCCCGCACCCCCGCACTGCTCCACGCCAGGCTGCCTTTGGGGCTGCAGCAGCCAGGATCTTTCCAGCCTCCACCGGCCCCGCTCTCCCCTCCGCACCCCTACCCCAGCTCCTCGGCCAAATCAAAGCTTCCCCTACCCTTCACCTGGGCATGGTCTCCTGATGGGGCTTGGCTTACTCTCTGTGGCCCAGGTCCAGACACAGTTTTACAGCATCTCCTTCCGAAATGGGTCCTCTCTCAGCAGTCAAAGCCAAGCCTAACAGTGCCTCCTGCTGAACCCGCTGGCGTGGCCGGCACCTCGCTCCTAGGGCATCCTGATCTCTCCTGCGGAGACTCGGGCAGTGAGAGGGAGGGAGATTGATAGCAAGGAAAAGCAGCGGATGAAAAGTAAACTCACACTACATAAATTCCTAAATTATTTTTATAAGGACACAACATTGTAACAACTTGCCAAGAACAACACTGAAATTATTTCAAGGTTTCCCATTTGTTTGTAAAGTGAATATTAAAAGTGCAGGCAGCAGTCTCCCGGTGTTCCCCTGGGAACTGTTAGTGTCCGTAGTAACGAGGTCATTCCTTTTTTATTAGGAGAAGGGTTTCTGTAAAGTTAAATGTGCTGACAGCCTCTTGCCTTTGATGTTGGGTTTCACCTCAGTCCCTCCTGCAGATATTGCTGCTCCTCCCTCGCAAAGACACATCCCTGACAAACAATCTCCCCTCTGTCTTCCCTACTTGTTTGTTTAGATGCATGATAGGCAGCTCTGTTAAAGGGCAGCACATGAAGGCGGGCTGGTGGTTCAGTGGACGGGAGAGATGTGAGAGATTTGGTTGCTGTAATTAAGTCCGTCTTCATTCCCCCAAACTGCCGGGACTCAGTACCCTTCATTTTATTGACCAGACAGATAATTACAGTGACAGCAGTCACAAACCCTCCAGTTATAGTTGCAGTAAAATTGCTGTGGTGCCATGTTCCGACAAACACGGGTGCCACAGAGCCCCTGCCACAAAGCCCAGCCTGCAAGGGGACACGGGGAGAAGCACCCCAGCTCCACGCCTGTTCCCCTGACTCTCTCCTTGCTCTGCAGCTACAAAGTCCTTCCTCCCCAGCAGAGCGGAAAGGCCCTTCCCCAGGAGGA